>NC_138768.1:392946777-395496777 GCF_965119305.1 Pelophylax lessonae
AACTTGTTTGTTCTTCCTTTCTTCAGCCTAGTAAACTTCTGTCTAGGTAAAATAGAATTTCCTGGAGGCAGCCACATATTAGTAGGCTAGGTTGCTTGGCTTATAGGAAATGGGACTGCTATAGGTGACGCTACACTAAGCTATATTCTCTGACCACTCGGATAGAGGTGACCATTACAGTACAATGGTTTTGACACAATTGATTGATTTGTGTGGTACACAAGATACAATGTCCAATATATAATCAGACACTGAAAACTCTCACACATGTGGTATCACTACATTCGGAAGTAGTAGTAGAATGTGTCCTGGGGTATAATATAAGTATGCCTATGCTGTGTGTTAGAAGTATCTTATTAACTGACAACTTTGTGTAAAAAATACGTTTTCCAGGGCTTCCAAAAATGTGTAGGAAATTTGATTCAAATTGGATAAAATTAGATGTTCCACTGGAATGCCTGAAGATGCTCTATGGATTTTGGGTCCCTCTATGTGGCTGGGTTGTAAAAGGTCTCACGCATGTGGTATTGCCATACTTGAGAGGAGTAGCAGAATGTGTTTTGGGGTGCATTTCTAAGTCTCCTTGATGTGCGTTAGAAATACTTTAATAATTAAAAACTTTGTGTAAAATACATTTTTTTCAATTTTCAAAAAACTCACTGTGCCTTTCAGAAAATACCTTGGGGGTTTGTTTTTCAAAATGGGGTAATGTTGTGGGTATTTCCACTGTCCTGGTGGTCCAGGGCCTCCAAAGATGATACACCTTAGATTTCAGGCCCATCTATGCATCTAGGCTGTGATAAAGTCTCACACATGTGGTATTCCCATATTCAGAAGGCATAGCAGAATGGGTTTTGGGGTGTACTTGAACATATGCCTGTGCTGTGCGTGAGAAAGAACTTGTTAAAATGACAACTTTGTGGAAGAAAATCCAATTATCCAAAAAGTTGCAACAACAGATTACAACTTTAACTCTCCATGCCTCTTACTAAGTACCTTGGACTGTCTACCTTCTAAACAGGGGTCATTTTAGGGGTATTTGTACTATTCTGGCATTTTAGGGCCTCAAGAAATGAGATTGGCAGTCAGTTTGTAGGCTTTGTACCTTTCACATAAACTAAATAATATACACAGACTTAGGTTATTTTACCAAATACATGTAGTAGAATACATGTTGGCCTAAATTCATAAAGAATTATTATTAATTTGCAAAATTTCTAACAGAAACTAAGAAAAATATGCTTTAAAAATGTTTTATTTTTTAATTTATATAGCAAAAAAAAAAAAACCCAGTGGTGATCAAATACCACCCAAACAGATCTCCACCCACTTAACAAAATTGATAACATTTCATTCAAAGTGTGAAACCACAAAAAAATTAAAAATGGCCTTGACAGAAAGAGTGTGAAATTGTCCAATATTGACGTGGTTAAAGGAGAAGTATGGCCAAATCTCTTTTGGTCACAATTTTCCTGTGGGTCACAGCAGAGCACTTAGTTTCGCACTCATGTGACACAGAATCAGCTGACAGAAGTTTAAAGCTAACTGTTGGCTGATGTCATAGAGCCGGTCCAGGCTCTGTAGGGACCCCAATATTAATGATGGGATCCACTCAGTTCGCTGACTGTCAGCTGACTCATCTTCCCAACACGCTGCTGAGAGCCTGAGCCAGCTGCTCTCGCCCTCTCCAGAGCCCAGGTGCTCCAGTGAGCACTGGAGGGGCAGAGAAGAGAGCCAGTGACTATTAGCCACCACTCTCTGTTCACTGAAGCCTGAGAACTGAGAGATCAGCAATCATTTGATCGCTTTTTTCTCAGTATAGAGCTAGTGGGGGGACAGCTGCAGCATTGGATCAATGCTGCAGTCATCTAGATCAGTGGTCCTCAACTCCGGTCCTCAGGGCCCACTAACAGGCCAGATTTTAAGTATTACCTTGGGGAGATGCAGACTAGAGTACTGCAATCACTGAGCAGCAAATGATATCACCTGGGATGTATTTCAGTTATCTTGCAAATCTGGCCTGTTAGTGGGTCCTGTAGGCCAGGGTTGAGGACCACTGATCTAGATGAGTATATGTTTGGTTTTTTTAGTCCCTCACTTTTCTTCTAAATTAAGCAAAAACAAAATATTCAATAATTGTAATAATTAATATATATATATATATATATATATATATATATATATATATATATATATATATATATATATATCACCCCAAGCTCTGTTCAAAAGAGAAGCACACCTAGGAAGCTCCTTTGCAACAGACATCCACTGACTGTCTCTGGCCCAGGTAGGCAGGGTGCACGCCATCTCTGCTTGGACACCAGAAACCTCTGCAGCCTGACTCTTCCCAAACAGTGTATGTACAGTAGCATCAGAAAACAGATCTGCATTCGTTGAGCTTTAGCGCAAATCCTGGACAAGCTCCCAATTGTTTTGCTTGTGTCTAGCATTTCACTTTCTAGAAAAAAAGCATATACAATATGTATGCAAAGTGTTTACTAAGCAGCTACCTAACTTGGGCCTTCTATTGATGGAATCTTCTCATGGCTCCCTTCTTCTTAGAGTCCAGCACAAAATGTCTGTTTCCTCTGAAGTCTCCAAACAAGTGTTGCTCCTTTGTCTCCCAAAACAACTCTGTCCTTTGTCTGAGCACATGCCTGTTTAAAATCCTCCCCCTCACTTCCTGTACATCATATTCTGTACTTCCTCTGCTAAGCTCATAAACCAGTCCGACTGGCTAATTTGCATTTCAATAGGGGAGGCTTTGCTTCTAAAACAACACATGGTCCTAAAAATTTAGCTATTCACATATAACTATAAAATCACCCAAAAATATCCATAGCAACACAAACATATAGTGGAGTTTTTTTTTTTAAATTTGACTGCAGAAGTGAAAATATGCTTTAAGCAATAGAAAGGTTTTTGCCAAATTAATAGGTGCGTAGCTAAAATTGTAAAATATATTCTGGTCCATAAGGGTTGCAAAATTGTGAGAGCCGAAGTGATTAACAATTTCAAAAATAATACCAATTTTCTTACTACAAAAGAAAATAAAAATAAAGAGAAATGCTTCTGCAAAGTTACATTTACCAATTAAGTGTGATTTTTACATAGCATACATAGGAGTGTGTTTAGTTAATGTGGTAAAGCTTTACTTTGTAAAGAATACCCAATCAGGTGCAAAGAAAATAAAAAATAGCATTTTTTGCTTGCGCATGATTGGATGATGAAAATCAGCAGAGCCTCACTACAATCACTAAGCTCTGGGGAAAATGAGTGAAACTGCACTTGAAAAATGTACAGTCTATTTGCCTTTAGTAAATCCACCCCAGTAGGCTATAGGGCAGGGATATGAAAACTTTGGCCCTCCAGCTGTTGCAAAACTACAAGTCCCATCATGCCTCTACCTATGGGTGTCATACTTGTGGCTGTCAGAGTCTTGCTATGCCTCATGGGACTTGTAGTTCTGCAACATCTGGAGGGCCACAGTTTGCATATTCCTGCTCTAAGATATGAATGATGCTATGAATTAAACAATGCTTTTACCACATTTTTTAGATATCCTTTTTTCTTATACACTGGTGTTATGAACTGCACTTAAACACAAAATGCCAAAGTTATCTTCATATTAAAATTGGTTGGTAAATGTCTAAACCTTGAAATTCATTTTATCATTCTAGGGATTAAGAGAATACTGCTTTATAGTCATGGCCTGAATGGAAATCATATTAAAATCTTTAATGTGTCACTTGCTTGATGATTTCACACTTAATGTACTCAGGGTTATCATTTTTTTCTGCCTTCATTCTTCTATAAGGATTTATTTTATGATAGCAAGAAATGCTTTTAATGTAGTATGAGAACTTTACAAATTGTAGTCTTGCCCATTATTTTACAAATATAAAAGCACATATTTAAGTATACAGTAGTTGCATGCAAGAGTATTTAGTTCCCACTTTATAAAAAGGGCATAATGATCATTGGTGGACTTTGGTCTGAGGGAAACTATAGAAATATATTGACTGTGTATATTGTACACTACGTTCACTCCACTTCAATTAATAATCATCATTTTCCAACCCCTATACACTGATCAGATTGACTGCATATGTAGCACTGAGCTGCTTCATTGTATACACCTAATCAGACCAGGCATGTGGGGAGCACAAGGCAGCAGTGCCTTGGACAAGGTCCACCAATGCCCAGAGTGAAGATAGGAAACAATAACACTTTCCCTAGGCACCACACAAACCCACTCCCCTACCTATTGGACACTACACTCCCCAACCCTCATTGGGTGGAGAAGGAGACAGGGCCAATAGTGGCCAGCACCAAAATGTTTGTAATGTTTGTGGCATGCAATGAAATAGTACCAATGTTTGTGGTACACTGCAGAAAACTGTTTTAAATATGGGGCTAACAGTGGAGAAGGAGAAAATGTTTTTGGGTTGGTGGTGTCACTGAATGGAAAAAAAATGTCCCTGCATCAGCTGTGTTGCTGAAATGTCCCTGAGCTGGTGGTATGACTGGAATGAAATAACGTCTGTGACCCAATGTGTCACTGAAAAAAATGTCCTTGCTTTGGTGGTGTCACTGAAATTAAAATATGTCCCTGAGTTGGTGGTATCACTGAAATGAAAAAATGTCTCTAAGTTGGTTGTGTGAATGGAATGAAAAATGCCCCTGAGTTAATGGTGTCACTGAAAGGAAATAATGTTTCTGAGTCAGTGGAGTCGCTGAAAAGAAAAAATGTCCCTGCATTTGTGGTGTCACTGGAAGACCAAAACATTAGCTCAAAGTCAGTAGTGTCACTAAAAGGAAAAAAAGTCCCTCTGTTGGTGTTGTCACTGAAAAGAAACAAAATACCCTAGCATCAGTGGTGTCACTGGAAAATACATCACTAAAAATACCCTCCCCACTCCCACCCCCAGTACAAAGCTCTTCCATTAACCTTGAACCCCTATTCCCCACAACAAAACTCATTCCCAATCCTCCCAGAATAGAGTTCCTCCTCAAACTTCAGACCCTCGTCTGATGATGTGGCCAGAGACAGTCTGGCAACATAGTAGAGTACAGAGTACAGTGCTGTTACAACAGTTTATGTAAGTTCTGGGGGTGATTTTTTAGAACAAAGGTATTATGATTTTATACTATGAGAGTTTTTTCCCTCTTTCAGGATGGGTGTATATAATTTAGATGGTCATTGATGGAGAGTGCCAGTAAGTGACGGTTCTGGAGGGAGACCTGCTGAGCCTGGATAAGCTGAGATTTCTGCAATCCGTATTTATCATATGTTTTTTGCTGGTTTTAACAGAAAATTGTTCTGGTGAGTGATTTAGTGGATTTGGTGGTGGATATTACACTTGAAGGTCGAATATGAGAAGAGGTGGGACTGTGAATGCGCTACCATTAAAGAATTAATAATATGCTTTCTCTTCTGCATGGGAAACGTTCTCCTTTCTCTAAGTTTTTACAAGGTCGATGTGTCTACTTTCACAGATGCTATTTTCAGCCAAAAAGTTCTGCATGCAGCTCTATAATGCCCTTGGTTTTCATTCGAGTTGATCTTTTCTTGTTGTGCTGGTTGCCTGTGTCATTTGGGTGTTTCAGTCTATGTATGGCCATCTTTAGTTTACATATTCCTTTTGTATATGTGAAGAATTTACAAGACAGGGCCTCTCTGAACAGAGGGGATTCCCTTCCTGGGAAACGAATCAGTAATCTAAACAAAATAATTGGGCGCAGAAGAGCTACAACAATCAGCATAACCATAAGTACTTAGATGCACACCAGTATAGAACTAATACAAGATTTATATTTGGAGAGGTTAATTACAGTATATACATCCAAAGTACAAACAGGTTTTATCAGCAAAAGGGCCCAAAAGGAGTCCTGGTGGAACTGTGCACATATACCTTCGTATATATAGTGTGACAGGAAGTCAGGTAAATCTGTGGGTGTTGTCACAGACGGGAGATACATTTCTTCCTTGTTTAGACAATTCACCAATTACTATAGGGTGTCGGCTGCAGAGGTAACCAGAAAGGTGTAAGGACGTTGGAAAGCTTCAGCTATTCAGAATGAGGCAATTAAGGCCTCTATAAGTTATCCAGAGGATGACTACTGATTGCTGCATCCTGAGGCTTTGTGCGTTAAGGAGAGCAGTGAGCTGAGAGACTTCTGAAGGTGAGGTGGTGTTGGACTTTTTCTGTGTGAAAATAAAACAAATAGACTATTGGTTTTCTGCTGTATGACCAGCAGTGTCTGCCCAGCAGTAGGTTGGGACAGACACCATAGGTAGGTTCCTGTGTTGTGAAGGTAGACGCCCCAAGTGGGCAGGGTTTATTTTATGTTTGTTTGATTTATACTGTTTGAATGCTTGCACTTGTTTCCAGCAAATTGGAAGAATAAACCATAGACTGTTGTTTTTCAACCACTCCTCGGCTGTCTCTCTGTGTAACGAACCCCCCCAAGGGGTCTCCCACACCCGCTACCGAGCTAACCCCTTACAATAGGTATTAATAAAGATACCTCCAGATGAGTGTTGCAGCAAAGTCCAGTTACAGGGACCCTTGGGGATGATGTGGCATCTGTTTTTGTGTTGAAGACCTGAAGACAAGATCTGCTATCATCGGCAGACCCTCCAACTATTTCCCAACCAGTCAGGCAGCTTCTTGCGGACAGGAACTGTGGTGTTGCACTGGAACTGTGTCAATGAAACTCAGAGTCACCCTATCTAATATGGGCTTTAGTCCCTCCCTAATAGTTTCTAATCTGACATGTGACTGGACCTCTAGGCCTATGATCCTGGAAGCCTAACCCGGGTTTAGCCTTTGCTTGTTATCGAGCCCTAAGCTAAAGCTAGCTGTAGAATCACAAATCATAAGGTACAGGGTTAACTAGAATAACAGGAGATGCATATAAACTATGTTGCATTTAACAGGTTCATCTACTAATATACTGAAAGGTCTCCCCTACACATACAGTAACACAGACTTAGCTATCTTACACTGTTCCTGTGAAATAATAACAAGGAAATGGCAGAGAGCCTCAGCATTTATAGGTCAACTGATTTCTAGACTCCTTATCTTGTAAATCAAGTAAATCTAGTATTCTACTCAAGTATATTCTTATAGTATATATAGTTTAGTTTACAGTAAAGTCTGTCACCCTTTGCTTGGTTTTACTTTAAGTGGTTGTAAAGGCAGAAGGTTTTTTTTACCTTACTGCATTCTATGCAGTAGAGTTAAAAACCTTCTGCATGCAGCTCCCCTCACAGCCTACCTTAAATGCATACCTGAGCCCGATTTCGATCCGGCAATGTGCACGAGAGCCGAGGGTCTCTCGGGGCTCTCGCGCCTCATTGGTACAGATAGGAGCAGCCGGAACCATTGGGTCCCACTGCTGTCAATAACAGCCAGTCACAAGCGAGCAGAGGGTAGGACCAAGACAGAGCAGGGCTCGGGAGCGAGCACACACGAGTGCCCTCAAGCAGCTTATCAGGCATCTATCTATCTATCTATCTATCTATCTATCTATCTATCTATCTATCTATCTATCTATCTATCTATCTATCTATCTATCTATCTATCTATCTATCTATCTATCTATCTATCTATCTATCTATCTATCTATCTATCTATCTATCTATCGCACCCTACAGGTAGGTGCTTGGTAAATGTATAGTAGGCCTTGCCTGCCTAACAGCAGGGCCATGATTTCTGTTAGTTAGGGTGTCATGGGTTCCAGATGTGTTTGCTGAAGGGGAAGTCTCCCCACTGGCTCCTGTGAGAGGCTTCTCATAGGGTAGGGAAGGAAGCCCAATCAGGGGACACATTCAAGCTTGTAGCTACCCCAGGAGGCAGATTATGCCCCCAAAGGATTCTGGGAGTGGATATAAGTTTGGGGAAAGTGCGTGACACGGTGTCTTTGGTGGGAGCAGAGTCCCCGGAGGGAGAATTCGACTGTCTCCCCTCCTGTCTGAGGAAGCGGATGTCTCGGGGTGCTGGCCGGGAATCCAGAGAGTGCTGAGTTGAGCTGAGGGGATCCTGCTGGCCGGGAATCCAGAGAGTGCTGAGTTGAGCTGAGGGGATCCGGTGTGCCGAGAACCTGCGGAGAGCGAGAGGGGTCCAGTCCTAGGAAAGCCTACACAGGTTATGAGTACTGAGAATTGCCCCTGAGGGTCTGCCTAGAGTCAGAGGGGACCACTCCGGAAGAGATTCTAGGATCCAGTACCAGCTAGATGAGGAAAGGGGGTACCTAGGTTGAGGACCCTGAAGTTACCGAGGGGGTACATAGTCAGTTAACCCCGAAGAGTTCAAGGTTAAAGGGGGCACCGGCGGTTTGGGCCCTGAAGTGTACAGAGTGTCAGTAGAGAGTTGCAGCCATAAAGGAACCTACAACAAACTACCTCAAGCCAGTGCAAGGGGGGGAGGAAGTAGCCAGTGACTTTGCAGTACCGCAGTGTCAGTAGTTCTATAATGCACAGTCCTGGATCTCCTGGACTTAAAGTTGAGGATTCAGCACGTCTATCAATTTACAGTGTGTTCTGAGAGTCAGTGAGCGTTGGCTAACCTCGGCTGGCGTCAAAGCAGCGTTAACAGACATTTTTCCTGGATAAAGTCCCAAGTGTATTTAGTTGAGCCTAAGGAGTATCCCACTCATTCCCTTCTCCCATCCCCTAATCTACAATAAAACCACAAAACAAAGATGCCGGAGTTGTCAATGTCTCAGTTCTCACATCCAGGGTCGCAGCTCACATGGGCTGGAGTGGTAACCAGTAACAATGGCAGGCCCACATCAGGTCACAGGCCTGGAAACCTTGCTACTATCTATCTATCTATCTATCTATCTATCTATCTATCTATCTATCTATCTATCTATCTATCTATCTATCTATCTATCTATCTATCTATCTATCTATCTATCTATCTATCTATCTATCTATCCCTCTCTCTCTCTCTCTCTTTCTCTCTAGCTACGTTCACACTATTGTGGGTAGTGCGAGTTGCATGCCCTGACCCTTTTTTGAAAAAGCACATGGAGCCACATGGTTTCACACACCTGAAAAAGCACATTTTCTTAAGCATGGGGGTGCCATTATGAATCAGTAGTGGTCACATGCCTGATAAGGGGTCCTGCGTGACTACAGAACGTTGCTTTCTGCTGTAATGATGTGATTGCTGGCTAAAGCTTTGGACCCATTTTGGAGATCTTAGTGTGCTGGTGACATCACTCTTTCTGCCTATACAAGGTTCCAGCCGGTGGTCGCTTTAGCACCCACATATAAATACAGTCATCTCTACAGTAAAGTGTGCGTTGGGATTAGTGCATTGGAATTATGAATCAATAGCACCCCTGCATGTTTGCTAATGAGACACACATGCTTCGGGGGAAACAACGCGTGAAATTTACACACATTCATGAACAATGAGCAAAAGTTTGAACCTAACCTCTCTTTGGCTATTTAAAGCGGCGCTTCACCCAAAAGTGAAAGTTCCACTTTAAGTACTCCTCCCTTGTCACATTTGACATACATTTTTTTTTCTGGAGGAGGAGTAGGCCCCTAGTTTTGACAGGTACCCACCCCCACTTCTGCTGCGATCGCCTAGGTGATCTGAGCAGAAGTTCTTCTCTCCCCCTTCTCTTCCTGCAGTCCTCTGGGACACGTTACAGGTCCAAGAACTGCGGACCGTTCAGAAGGTGCAGCGCACCTGCGCATGCGCAGTGGGCGCCTGACTATGAAGCCGCAAGCTGTCATAGCCAGGTGCCCACAGTTAAAATGCCAGTGCAGAGGAGAGAAGAGGGAGAAAAGGATAGCTCTGGTGAGCCCATCACTGGATCCTGGGACAGGTGAATGTGTATTTTTAAAAAGTCAGGAAAGAAAAGCACCAAGACAGCGCTCACAACAGGGACACACCTCATAGATTAAGGATGGAGTCCTTCACTTGGTGATCTGGCTCAAATGCCCTCCAGCCATTGAAAACGTAGCTCCAAGAAAGATGTAGCAGGCAACTCCACAATCTCATGAAAATCTTTATTTGCTACTTAAAGGTCACGTTTCGGCATATAGCCTTGTTCACAGCATATTCACAAAATGAATGACGGAACATTTATACTACATACCTCATATGAGGAAGAGCAGTGTCAATAAAATAATTATTTAATTAAAATAAAAAAGAGGGCAGAAGACAGAAAAAAGCAGCACTGGATTCTATTCACATCAGATGTGGGCTTAAAATACTATGATAACATTCAGCATATCAGAAAGACAACATGCATAACAATAGACTTGTGTAAGCTGGTATCTAGATTGATTTTGTGCCCTACAACAACAAAAAAAAAATAATTCCAATAATAAAAGCAATAAGGTTGAAGCAGCCGATATAAAACATCCAGTTCAGTCAATACTTTATATTATTTATTTATTTTATTTTAGAAATAAATCAAAATCCCACCTGAAATTTATACCTGCAGGGGTTCTAGTACAGAGAGCAAATATCCACCAGATCTTTCTCCCAAGTAGTCTATGGTGGAGATCACCTCACCGGGGAGGTTTGTTAAGCTTTTCCTCGCCACTAAATATGAAAGATTCCATATTTCCAGCGTGCACATATTTAAAAGAAAAAAGAAAGGATAAGGAGAGGAAGACGGAGCAACAAAAAGAAAAGTATCCTCGACAAGCAATAAACAGGAAGGACTAGCACAGGTGATCTCTCACAATAATGATGGCAGTAATGTTATCAATTTGACTGATGTTTTCTTAACAACATCTGAGATTTCACTTTTGTCAAAATGACTTTTATTTGCATCCCATTCCTAGGGCCGCCATCAGGGGGTTACAGCTCATACACTTGTAAGGGGCCTGAGCATCTGGACGGGCCCAGCGAGGATGGGAAAAGGCAGCCGTGGGTGCAGAGGTGCTCCGTGACTGCCCTGGCTTTCTGAGTGTGAGTCGGCAGCTGCTGCTTCTCTGTGTCATTGAGCTCACATCAGGCTCTTTGCTGCCCCCTCTGGCTACTTCCTGCATTTGCACTCCTCGTGTGTGCTGCCTGTACCTTATCCCAGACTGCAGCTTCTCTCTGTGTCACAGACACATGTGGAAACAAGAGCTGTAGCTAGGAAGACCACCTTACAAGTAAGGGCTGTTGTACAACTAAGGGGGGGGGGGGTGGTTGTGTACATGTGTGTCTCTGTATCTACCTGTGTGTGTGTGTATATGTGTGTGTATGTATGTACCTGTGTGTGTGTGTATCTGCCTGTGTATGTACGTATACACGTCTGTGTGTGTGTGCACATATCTGTGTGTGTACGTGTGTCTGTGTGTGTGTGTGTGTGTACATGTCTGTGTGTGTACGTGGGGGTGGGTGTGTGTACATGTCTGTGAGTGTGTGTGTTTGCATGTCTGTGTGTGTTCATGTCTGTGAGTGTACATGTGTGTGTACACGTGCGTACATGTCTGTGTGTGTGTGTACATGTCTGTGAGTGTACATGTCTGGGCACATGTGTGTGCACATATCTGCAAGTGTACATGTGTGTGTACACGTGACTGTGTGTGTGTGTGTGTGCGTACATGTCTGTATGTGTCTGTACGTGTCTGTACATGTGTGTGTGAAATATATACACGTTTGAGGGGGCTGAGTGCGTACACGTGTGAGGGGGGCTGAGTTTGTACATGTGTGAGGGTTGCTGAGTGCATACACGTGTGAGGGGGGCTGAGTGCGTACATGTGTGAGGGGCCTGAGTGCGTACACGTGTGAGGGGTGCTGAGTGTGTACACGTGTGAGGGGTGCTGAGTGCGTACAGGTGTGAGGGGGGTTGAGTGCGTACACGTGTGAGGGGGCTGAGTTTGTACACGTTGAAGGGGGGCTGAGTTTGTACACGTGTGAGGGAGGCTGAGTCCGTACACGTGTGAGGGGGGCTGAGTGCAGGATCTGATTGCCAGATCAACTCTTGAGAGACTCCAATCTTATTCCTCTTGGGGTATGTATGACATAGATAAGGATAATATATACAAGGGCAATAAATATTTTTATCCCATTAGCACAGGAAGTTCAGCGGTAGAAATGTTTCAACAGTTAGTAGAAAGGGATCCTGTCGATCTAAAGAGAGAATTGTCTACAGCCTCCACCCCTGCCACAGAAATTTTAAATAAGTCTGAAAGGAATGCCCTTACCCATTTGAAATCTTGGAAAGATATAGTAGTACGGGAAGTTGGCAAGGGTGGAGTGGGGGTGATCCTCTCTTCTGAGAACTATAAGGCTGAAGCAATACAGCAATTGAGTGACATCTCCACATACCGCGTCCTTAAAACAGACCCCACTAAAAATTTTCAAAAGCAATTGTTCAAGCTCCTAGATACTGGGAAAGAAATAAGGGTTCTGACATCCAAATTAGCAGACTCCCCTTTGGTGGATTGTCCGGTAAAAAACAACATGGGCAGAAGATTTAACCGCTTGCCGACTGCCTAACGATGATTTACGTCGGCAGTCAGCCCCTCACAGGCAAAGCGACGTAGGTCTACATCGCTAGCCTGTGAGGCTCTGGGGAGCGAGCGCGTGCCGCCGGATGCGCGCTCCCGCTCGGTCACAGACCTCCCCGCGCGACATCGGGTCCGCCGGGCTTTCGCGATCGCCCGTTACACCGTGTGTAAACAAAGCCCCCTGTCATTCTCCCCTGTGTATGAATAGTGATCATACGGTTCTGCTATGTAGGACCGTTGATCACTGTTCTTACACACACAGCCACAACCAATCACAGTTAGAAGCACGCCCCTAGGTACACACTTAACCCCTCCCTCTATAAAAAGTTAACCCCTTCACTACCAGTGTCATTTTTACAGTAACAGTGCATATGTATAGCACTGATTACTATAGTAATGTCACTGGTACCCCCAAAAGTGTCAAAAATGTCAGTCAAGGGTCCGATCTGTCCGCCACAATGTTGCAGTCCTGCAAAAAAAAATTGCAGATCGCCACCATTACGCGTTAAAAAAAAAAACAACAAAAATTACGAAAATCTTTCCTTTAGTAAACGCAATAACTTTTGCGCAAACCAATCAAAATATGCTTTTTGTGATTTTTTTTACCAAACATATGTAGCATAAATCAAATTGGCCAAAAATGTTAAAAAATTTTGATTTTTACATTTTTTTTGGGAATTTCATATAAAAAAATGTGAAAAATATTGTTATTTTTGCAAAATTGACGCTCTTTTTTTGTTTATAGCGCATGATCAAAAAAATCGCACAGGTGATCAAATACCACCAAAAGAAAGCTCTGTTTGTGGGAAAAAAAAGGACGCCAAATTTGTTTAGGTACAGTGTCGCACGACCGCGCAATTGTCCGTTAAAATCACGCAGTGTCGAATCGCAAAATAGGCCCTGGTCAGAAAGGGGGTAAAATCTTCCAGGGCTTAAGTGGTTAATAGATGGAAAGATAAAAAAATTACTGAAGAGCCGCTTTAAGCTGTGTCATTCAATAGACAAAAAGGGACCTTTAGGGACATTTGCATTTTATCCGTCTTTGTGCATTGCATATGCACAAGCATTACCATGTGTTATGTTGTGTATTGTGTGCATTGTGTAAAAGCAGAACATTGAAATGAATGAACATGAAAACTGATATTTAGCATTGTCTCACACACATTGCAATACAATGCACAGATGTGCATCTGAGGTCCATGGTGTTTGTTCATTTGAGGGTTAGGTTAGTATGTTGAGCTGGCATTCAAAATTGGCACCATACTGCTATAATGCTTTTAACTTGAATTAACATGTTATTGCCCATGTCACTGTACTGCACCATGATAGAACTTTTAGTGGGCCAAAACATTTTTGTACAGGATGTGAAGGGCCTTGTTCAGGTTTTTCATCATGAATTAGTAGCTTTTATGTATGTCTCTGGCTTTTTCAAAACTTTTTTTTATGCACGAGATGCTTTGTGTTACTTATTTGTAACCAAGTGTGATTTTATAAAGTCCTTCAAATCTGTAGCTCAATAATGGTAATTAACAGTAACAAAACTTAATTGCTCAGCACAATGTTATAATTGTCAAATCATAAACTTTGCATTTTTAAAAATATAAATCCTTAGATTTTGCATTGCTATTTTGAAAAGCAAAAGTTTGAATACATACTTTAAATTCCAAGTGTAGAATATATAAACCAAAGGCAGCCAATAAAGGAAGTCATTTATGTGAACTTATTTATATTCTGATGCTGAAATAAAATGGCCATTTATTACAAGATCCGATGTATAAATTGTGTTCTTTTTAACAGTTCATTTAACCCTACATTTCTAACAATGCACTTCCATAACAGCAGTAACATCTTACATTGTGTGGTATAAACGCAACAGTTTGGCAACAGTCCCAGAAACTTGGAGTATATACTAACAGTCTATTCTTTTCTCTGCTAGGGTATTTCAGCAATGAAGGAAAATGGAAAGTGCTAATGACCATTTTATATTTTATTTATTTATTTATCCATTAAAAGTGTGAAGTAAAGTCACATTCCTACAAGGAAACAATTCATGTATAATTCATCCTTTGTAGCATTTTGTAAAGCTGTACAATGTTGACAGCTAAACAAAGAACAATGTGACCTGGAATGTGCAACATGGTAAAATTAAATAACAGCAGGCGCTTCTGTTCACACTTTTAATTACCAGCAGTCACTTCTGTAAAAAGGTGAGTTAACAAATAACTGCCAGAAAATGAACCTTAACTGGCTTCTAATTGTTTAATCCAGGATGTCTATTGTTAAATTTGTTCATTTAAAATGGCTTACTGATGCATTTAGCACTAGCTGAACAAATTACTCAGTAGGTGATAGAAAAAGGCTTAGCCATTTTGTGTCTTATTTATTTCTTTATTGTTTTCCTCTTTTTTGTATAATGAGGACTTTCTCTGCATTGGAAAGCAATGTTTGTTTTATAGGACCTTTTAATAAAAAATGAATTATTGATGCCAAAGCAAGATAAAAAAAATCTCTGTGCTGGGTATTGTAATGTTCACAAAACCTATATGTAATATCTGAATCTACATGCAGGGAAATAGGAGAAGAATTCCCCCATGCCTGATTGAATGAAGGCATTCCTTTTAAAAAGGCACCTGTCATAAGTTCCAAATATTGGCATGAATGGAGGGCAATAACAAAAAGTATCTTGGATTATATTGTGTTTATTTACCCAGTAGCAAAGCGTCAGTACCTTATAGACCTTTCTCAAGCTCACAATCCTTAACCTTTGATCTCCTCCAAATTTCCGTCTTTACATGTACCAACCTTTCAATACATGTCATTTCTCCCCATCTACCTCATCATTTCAAACCAGCACCTGCAGAACTGCGTATATTTTCACAATTCTGAGTTTACAGCAGAATTGGTGTTTTTTAATTCAAACACTGTAAAATTGCTAATTCATTCTTGCACTCTTACCTTCAAAACTGTGCTGTTTTTTGTGGCTCTCACGATCTGTTTACCATCTACTGTGCAGACCTAATAGAAGGACCTAGAATTCTCTTGCCCATCACTGCACAGAACTGTCCTGCCTTGTTTTCTATTTTCTCGTTTGATTGGGAGTTGCATTTAGTAATACAAGGAACAAGTAGCTGATAAAGGAGCAGGAAAGAGGGAGGATTAGGGATAGAATAAAACCACCCTTTTACAAACCTTGCTCCTGACAAAGAAGAACATTAGTTCCTACAGAAAACGTATTTTCAAAAATATTTAAAAATTGGAGCTTACCTTTTTTTAGATACTCTATTCTGGACCCTCCAGCAAGGAAAAATCCTAAAATTGATTTCTTTGCTTATGAAGGAGCTGGTCAGTTGTATTTGTCAAAATTAATCCTGTGTATACTGTGCAGGCAGATCATCATTATCAATTGTAACTAGATTTGAACACTGTGGGGGAGATTTAATAAAACTGGAGCACTCAGAATCTGGTACAGTTTAGCATGGTAACCAGCAAGCTTCTAATTTAAGCTTGTTCAATTAGGCTTTGACAATACAACCTAGGAACAGATTGGTTTCAATGTAGAGCCTCTCCAGATTTTGCACGCTCCAATTTTATAAAATCCCCCCCTCTCTCTGTCTGTCCTAACAAAGGATTGACATGCTCACTCTAACATTGCTCAAAAAAAAAAACCTTGCAGTCAGCCATGATACCTACTACTGTGTACTGTGAAAAATCTAAAAGGTAAGAAATATTTAAAAATATGCATTCTGTGTGAATGGGAACTCATAACAAATATACTGTATAGTAGGGGCAAGAGCCGACTGACCATTCAGGTACCCGGGTACTGCCTGAGGGCCCAGGGGTCATTAGAGGTGCTTGGAGCCACAAAACCAGCTGTCTGCCCTCAGCTGGAGTTGGCAGCCTGGTGCCTGCCACCTTCCCAAAGGCAGCCGTGCATGGTCCAGAGTCGGACTCCGAAGTTACCGAGCTGCACAGATTCCCACAGATCCCACCCCATAGGGGAAGACAGGACCAATTGCTGGCATTGTCCAGGGTGGGGGCAGAGACACAGAAAGCCCGCACCAGCAACAGTACAGCACTGGAAAACTACACTGGGGGAGCTAGCTGCTAGCGCTTCAGGTGGCTGTCTTTTAATCCATGTGTTTGTTGACAGCGGTAAGTCCCCTGCAAATGTGAAAAAATTCTCTCACAGGTTACCAATCACATTGTGATCTCACAGTGTACTGCAGAGCCTTGTGGAGTCCACAATAGTAAACATCCCCAGTCCCCAAGAGGGGGGTGACGATTCTGTGAAGTAGGGTATATGAAACCCTTGTCTGTGATCACAGCCCATGCCCATCCCATCACACCTTCCTACCACAAGGCCAGCCATGGAAACAGAAAGTTTGGAATTAAAGGAAACAAATTTAGTGGTGTGATCTTTATAAGATTTACTTGTCAGACCCGGCACATGAATGGCTAGCTGATTCACACTACCACAGGTATAATACCTTATGAAGATTGCACCAGTAAATGAGTTCCCTTTATTTCAAAATTTCTGTTTCCATGGCTGGCCTTGTAGTGGGAAGGTGTGATGGGATGGGCATTGGCCTGTGATCACAGACAAAATTATCAATAATTCTGATGGTTTCACAATAGAAGAACGTTCTGCTTTTTCCTATTTCAGAATATTTTATTAGGAAATTCCTAGTATAATATTTTGAAGTACAAAGTGTACATAATGATGCTGAGCTTGGCTTGTTGGAGCAGGCTATTCTTTCACTTACATCATATTTGGATTCTTGTGAAAAGAAAGAGAAGATGGATTAGAATCAGTGGCGGATTGGGCACTCGGGCACTGCCGGAAGACACGGGGCCAGTAAGGGCCTGGTCATGGACAGTCCTGGTCTGGTGACAGCAGATGCGGGGAGCTGGGCAGCATAGGCCTCAAATCCCACTGAGCCAAACCTGGTGCAGACAGTGGCATCCTTGGGGTGCAGGCAGGATGACAGCCCCGGAGACAGAGGCCACAGGGAAGGCGAGCAGCAAGAGTGACCAGGACTCTTTCTCTCACCCCTCTCTCTCTCTCACACACCCCCACTCTCTCTTACCCCTCTCACTCTGATCTCCTTTTGCACCCTGATCTCCTATTGAGTGAGGGGTTCTCACATTAAATGAAAATGTGGATATATGCTTTAAGGGAAGGATTATATCATTTTCCTCAGACTGCAGCACTGCTTACATCACCTCCCACTAAAGCTGAGGAGAAGTAATAAGTAATAAATCAGACACTGCAAGCTGGCATTTAGATACAAAAAATTTGGTAAAGGAAAGGGAAACACAGATCTGCAAGAGTGCATGCAGGTGCTATTTTTAACTTGCAAATTGTTCTCAATGCTTTCTGTGTTAAAGCCAGACTCCACGTTTATACAAACATAAAAAAATCAGTGCTGGCTGCAATACTCATCTCCACTTTGGGGCTGTTCCCAGAAGTCTCACTGCTCCTAGCTGCACTTATCTTCTGGACTGAATGATGCCTTGTGTAATCCAACCCACTTCCAAGGGTTGTCTTCACTTCAGCGTGGGCCCACAGTACTCCAGAAAGGCACTTTGCTCACATGCCATTACATTCACACTATGCTGTTCAGGACAAAGGACTGTCTATTGCTGTTGCTGAAGAAAAAGAGTTAGATGTAAGTAAACTGGCTAGAAGACTTCAGGAAAAAGGTATGCATAATTAGAATTTTCGAAAATGCTATTTTTTTCAAGGGTAGTGGAGTTTACGGGGGGAGTGGAACTGGGCTGATCTTTGTTTATATTTTCTGTTTTTCCTATTTTCAGCTAACAGATAAATTACCATATTTATGTTTGTATACCTGCACTGTAGCTGATAACTGCTGTGGACCATTGCTGCTGCTGTACTGTCTTTCTGAAGTGTGGACGGGGTTTTACCTAATATTCATTGTTGCAGCCGTGCAGCAGCCATCTTTAAGGATTTTGCTTTGCACTGCTCATCTATGAAGTGTCTCCAGTGCAGGGGGCAACCATTTTGGCTGGGTCTGGAGGACACAAAAGAGTGGCTGCACACCACAGCAAGATGCTATCTAAAAAGTGATCACTTTATTCTAATATTGTCATCATACATCCATTACCACAGGCAAGAGATGTTGACGTGTTTCACACAGTAGCATGCTTAATCATAACAAGGGGCTGCTGTGAGCTCTACCACTTAAATGCTCAGGTGCATACCTGTTCAGCAATCATTCTAAGCCCACTGCATTAACCCCTGCTTGACAAGTACCTTTAGTACATATATAAAATCAATACACCTATCCATATTAGATGCATGAAAAGGAAAGAAAAGAAAATGAACTTGAAGACAGTAAGGAGAAGTGTAGTGTGGAGGCTGCTAAGAGGGAAGGAGGGAGAGCTCCACAAGGTTGCAGTGAAGGGGGAACAATGGTATGTGGCCAGAGTTTGCTGGAGATATCTGATTCTGTGCTGCTCAGAGATTCCTGCTGCGATTATACTCTGTGCAATGCTATATGTCATAGGACCTGGAACCTGAGAGCCCGCACTGGGGATTTGTTTTTCGATTGCTGGATGTGGCGAGTGACTATGACCATCAGCAGACCCCTGACCATTAGGAGAGGGCCACAGACTACTACTGCTATGCACTAGCTTGTGAGGGAGGACCCTTTTCATAAGCCTATGTGAAAACTCCTGGAGTTTGGAGAGTGCCTACTGTGGTGAGAGGCCTCTTGGTCACTGACTTTTCCTGTTTCCTGCCTGGTTTCATGAAATAGTTCTACCCCAGTAGGGTTTCCTTAGCTCCCCTTTATTTGGGAACAATCCAGTGGCCCTTTGAATTACAAAGACTACACTAGAGCACTCTCACCACTTGTAAAGAAGGAAAAGATGGACTGTCTCAGCAGGATTGAAAGAGAGGGATGACAGCAAGTTATATCCCTGGTTGACTTGAACTTTACATTTACTGAATGTTTTGTTTCCTGGTAACTGTTTTGCTATGCTTAGCCTAATATACTCTTTGAACTACCCCCAAGGTATGTCGTTAAGTGTTAGATGAGAAAGGTGGGTCATCTCTAGGTATACATGAAACAAATAAAAAGTATATGAAGCACTCAGTAATGACAATAAGTGAATATTTATAATCCACCATATAAAACTTGTGCAAAGATTATTGTGTTTATAAATCAGAAATAAACATGAACAAAAGTTCTTTCACATGCATCAAGTGATCAGATAATAAATCCAGGTGTTGCTTGCTCAGACCTTCAGCACATATAAAGAAAACACCCGTTGTGTTGTTCCTTCACCATATGGGGAGATTGCAAACTCACTGCAATGTGATGCTGTCTAAGGATAGAAATGCAATATATGCTTGTTAGATAGTATCCATCATGTTCTCACTCCAAAGCTGATTGCGCAAAACGGCGGCTGGGCTGGCGGCCTATTATGTAAGTGTGACAAGCGACATCTGAATTTAATTTTTTCGTCTATTTTTTTAATTTGTCTATGCACCCGGAGTCACCATTAAATTACTGCACTATGAAAATTTCTCTTGTGTTTGGTGGTTCCTTGTGGATATGAATGTTGGTACTGACTCTTGCTGGAGTGGAGAAGTACAGTTTCGTTTTAACAACTTTGGAGAGAGAGATCATGATGGATTGAATACTCTGTAACAAGCGTATATATTGCTGTTCTATCCTCAGATAGCATAACATTGCAGTGAGTTTGCAATCTCCCCATATGGTGAAGAAACAATTTGATGGGTGTTTTCTTTATGTGTGGTAAAGGTCTGAGCAAGTGACAAGTGAATTTATTATCCTGATGTATGTGTGGTGTTCACACTAGATCGTGATATATAAGTGGAAGAATGTTTTGTTCATGCATATTTCTGATTTCTGGACACATTCATTTTTGCACAAGTTTTATATGGTGGATTATATATATAAATATTCGCTTTTTTTTTCTTGTTAGTGTATTGTTTTTCCATACTTATTGCATGCAGCTTTTTGGTTTATATTTATATTGATAGGGCTGACTTTTTTTTTTTTTTACATTTCTAGGTATACAGAGAGATTATATCCAGCCACTCCTCCGGGGGGTAGTGCTACATTTGTATTCAGCAATTGCGTTTAACTCTTTTGCAGCCATCGAAATGCAGCTTAAAGTGGAGCACCACCCAAAAGGGGAAGCTCCACTTGTTTGCACCCCCCACTACCACATTTGCCACTTTTTTGGGGGGAAGGGGGGGGTGCCTGGTTTTGACAGGTTTCCACTTCCCGTACAGATCGTCGCAGCGAACTGGGCTGAAGGTTTGGCCCCTCTTCTTCCCTTGCAGTTTTCTTGGACACATGACAGGTCCCAGAAGACTATGGGATCAGTAACAAGAAGCAGTGCAACTCACGCATGCACAGTAGGAAACAGGCTGTGAAGCTGCAAGGCTTCACTTTCTTTTTCCCTTACTAGAGATGCTGGCACCTGCACTCAAAACCTATTGAAGAATCGGTTCGGATGAGGACGTTGCAGAATCCCTGGACAGGTAAGTGTACTTAAATTAAAAGTCAGCAGCTACAGAATTTGTAGGTGCTGACTTTTAATTTTTTCTGAAGGAGCTTGTAGCTCCTATTTAGGTCAGCGCTAGTGGGGGGTTTTGCACACAATTCTTATAAACTTCACAAGCCAGTTGGAAAGCTGCTGGATCACATCCACAAACCCCAGGAATGGGCGCCTCTTTATGTTTCCTGGTCTACGCTGTCCCAACTACAGATCAGGGAATAGCATGACAGGTGCAGTGAACATCAGTTCAAAGGTCTCCTCAAGCTAGTAATAGCAAATCCAAAGAGTGTACAAGTACACAGTACATCCAGCGCTCCTAGGAGAAGTGCATAGTCCCTTGGTCCATTGGAACTTTCATCTGTATCTGTAGACCATCAACAGGGTAGAGGAATGGATGAGGCAACTGGATGGATGGATGAACAGGAGAAGGGACCAAGACTGGAACCTCTGCTGCTCCTGAAGAAGATCTGGGTAGGATCACCTCAATGTGAATGAAAACGAATAGCAGGGTGCTGAGTTCAGTTTTAAAGAAAAACACTTTATTAAAATAAGCAGAACACTTACATAGAAGTTAGCATAAAACAGCATGGATAGGAAACACCTGGAACCAAGCAGCTGTAATCAGTGTGAGGCTGTAGGCACCACTGGGTAAACAGAGACTGAGGATCCAGTTCTGGGCACCGGTCCTCAGGAAGGATGTGCTGGAACTGGAGAAAGTCCAGAGAAGGGCAACAAAAATAATTAGGGGAATGGAGGACATCAGCTATGAGGAAAAACTACAAGCACTGAACCTATTCTCTCTGGAGAAGAGACGATTGAGGGGGGATATGATATCAATGTACAAATACTGTACTGGTGACCCGAGCATAAGGAACAAACTATTCAGAGAAAGGAGATACAATAAGACACGTGGCCACTCGCTAAAACTTGAGGAAAGGCGGTTTAACCTTAAAGTGCGTAAGAGGTTCTTCACTGTAAGAGCGGTAAGGATGTGGAATTCTCTTCCACAAGCAGTCGTATCAGCAGGGAGCATTGATAGTTTCAAAAAACTATTAGATGGACACCTTAAAGACCACAACATACAGGGGTATACAATGTACGGTTAAAAGCAAACACACACACATCATAGGTTGAACTGGATGGACTGATGTCTTTTTTCAACCTCACTAACTATGTAACTATGTAACTATGTAAGGATGACAGGGAGTCAGCCAGCTCAAAGTATGTACAGTGCCTTGCTAAAGTATTCGGCCCCCTTGAACTTTGTGACCTTTTGGCACATTTCAGGCCTCAAACATAAAGATATAAAACTGTAATTTTTTGTGAAGAATCAACAACAAGTGGGACACAATCATGAAGTGGAATGAAATTTATTGGATATTTCAAACTTTGTTAACAAATAAAAAATTGAAAAATTGGGCGTGCAAAATTATTCAGCCCCTTTACTTTCAGTGCAGAAAGCTCTTTCCAGAAGTTCAGTGAGGATCTCTAAATGATCCAATGTTGACCTAAATGACTAATGATGATAAATAGAATCCACCAAGTCTCTGTATAAATGCACCTGCACTGTGATGGTCTCAGAGGTCAGTTTAAAGCGCAGAGAGCATCATGAAGAACAAGGAACACACCAGGCAGGTCTGAGATACTGTTGTGGAGAAGTTTAAAGCCGGATTTGGATACAAAAAGATTTCCCAAGCTTTAAACATCCCAAGGAGCACTGTGCAAGCGATAATATTGAAATGGAAGGAGTATCAGACCACTGCAAATCTACAAAGACCTAGACATCCCTCTAAACTTTCAGCTCATACAAGAAGACTGATCAGAGATGCAGCCAAGAGGCCCATGATCACTCTGGATGAATTGCAGAGATCTACAGCTGAGGTGGGAGACTCTGTCCATAGGACAACAATCAGTCACATTCTGCACAAATCTGGCCTTAATGGAAGAGTGGCAAGAAGAAAGCCATTTCTTAAAGATATCCATAAAAAGTGTTGTTTAAAGTTTGCCACAAGCCACCTGGGAGACACACCAAACATGTGGAAGAAGGTGCTCTGGTCAGATGAAACCAAAATCAAACTTTTTGGCAACAATGCAAAACGTTATGTTTGGCGTAAAAGCAACACAGCTCATCACCCTGAACACACCATCCCCACTGTCAAACATGGTGGTGGCAGCATCATGGTTTGGGCCTGCTTTTCTTCAGCAGGGACAGGGAAGATGGTTAAAATTGATGGGAAGATGGATGGAGCCAAATACAGGACCATTCTGGAAGAAAACTTGATGGAGTCTGCAAAAGACCTGAGACTGGGACGGAGATTTGTCTTCCAACAAGACAATGATCCAAAACATAAAGCAAAATCTACAATGGAATGGTTCACAAATAAACATATCCAGGTGTTAGAATGGCCAAGTCAAAGTCCAGACCTGAATCCAATCAAGAATCTGTGGAAAGAACTGAAAACTGCTGTTCACAAACGCTCTCCATCCAACCCCACTGAGCTCGAGCTGTTTTGCAAGGAGGAATGGGCAAAAATGTCAGTCTCTCGATGTTTAAAACTGATAGAGACATACCCCAAGCGACTTACAGCTGTAATCGCAGCAAAAGGTGGCGCTACAAAGTATTAACTTCAGGGGGCTGAATAATTTTGCACGCCCAATTTTTCAGTTTTTTATTTGTTAAAAAAGTTTGAAATATCCAATAAATTTCGTTCCACTTCAACATTGTGTCCCACTTGTTGTTGATTCTTCACAAAAAAATACAGTTTTATATCTTTATGTTTGAGGCCTGAAATGTGGCAAAAGGTCGCAAAGTTCAAGGGGGCCGAATACTTTCGCAAGGCACTGTATATTAGCAGCAGTGTCAAAGCTGTCAAAATGCCTGGTGGATGTCAAGAGAGGGGGTGTGCATGATGTGTTTCCAGGGACTTGCCCTCTTCTTCAAATGCATGGACAGTGAAAGGGAGTAATAGACTTATAAAGCCAAAATGGCAGGAAAGGGAGGGATATGGGAGGGGAAGGAGGGAGAAAACTGAGCTGCTGCATAGAGCTAGAAGGAGGGGAAGGGGAGGAAAGTGTGAGGGGAGAGAAAATCACAGAAGACATAGCTGAGCCATTAACCCTTGGCTTGCGGAATGCCAGTATCAGGGAATTCAATGTTACTACTGGAAACAGGGAATAAAACAATAAAATAAAATAAAATAAAATACCTGCACTGTAATAGGGATCAAGTATTACATTACAATATTACCATTAATATTAATAGAGATATATTCATATATGATTAAAAATGAATATATATTGGTAATAAAGATGTATTTGTCACAATTCTATGGGTGTGAGCCCACAGGCCAGCAGGTGACACGGGATCCCCCGGGGCGTGGAATCTAAGGACCAGCCGGTGTTCTGCCAAGGACCCCCTCACGGGAGTTTGGACTTAGCTGCGTGCTGACCCCAGGTCACGACCCTCAGGTTCACCCTGCTCGCGGGAGAGTTCCCAAAGACACAGTGCAGGCACAGATAGACGGATGAATGGATGGAGCAAAAGGAGAGCTGGATAATGAACCAAGGTCTGGGTGGGCAGCAGACAAACCTAATCAGGAGAACTAGCCGAGTCGGTACACAATAGATCAGTCCATGAGAAGTCAGGTTAGGAATGATTGCACAGAAGGAACTCAGGAACAAGTGTTGCACAAGCAACCAGAAACTGATCTGAGTGGGATTTAAATAGGGAGAAAAATGGGACGCTGGACAGGAAGTACCTGGAAGGAAGGTATATTGGCGACACCCATAGCTGCGAAATCAGAGCAGCAAGATCAGAGCACAAGCTCGTGGAACCATAGGTGCCAGCAGACCTACAACAGCAAAAGGTAAAAAACTCATGCAAACAGAAAGACACAGATCAGGCTCTGCAGCAGATCTGTGACAGAATATAAGACAAATATATGGTAAAAAATTCAAGATAATTAAAAAAAAATGAAATAAATGAAATAAATAATACACACATATATATATATATATATATATATATATATATATATATATATATATATATATATATATATATATATATATATATATAATGGTATGTAGCAAAGGTAACAGAAGTTCGGATAATTTACCAAAATTTAAAAATGTATAAGAACAGAGAGGAGACCGGGTACTCACTACAAAATAGTCCGCACCTCAAGTTCCTCATTGAGGCCTACTGGTGACAGAGTATTGAGGGCATAAATCCAAAAGGTTTCTCTGCAGAAGAGGGTATGAAGACCTTGAAGACTTTAAACTAGACAGTGTTTACATGGGCAGCGTTGAGACGGTTGGCATGTCCCAAGTCTTATGTCCTCCAGCCCCCCCAGAGGCCCCCTGTGGTGCCTCCTAGGTCTCAACATTCGTCATTTCCTTCCACTCAACCTACCCTTCCAAAGCCTATACCTCTTATTAGCCTTAAATTTCCCTTCAAGAATCACCCACCACTTTCTCATCGGTCCACACCTGGGCTTTCTGCAACTTCCAAACCATATAGGCCAGGAACACATCCACCCATTCATTGTAATAATAGACTTGTTGTTTCAAACACTGTTCCATCCATACCAAAGTCTTCCCTAAAAAATACAAATAATAATAAAAATAATAATACCTCTACTCTCTTGAACCAGACAAGTTGTCCAGCTAATGTCCCCTGTCCTCCATCACCTCAGATTACTCTTCAGGATAATGATACCACAACCAATTTCCATCATGCTGAATCTGTCACTAAGGAGTCCATTGAATCCACTTCCACCATTTCCCAAGATGGTAATCTTGAGAAGAATGCTGCCATTTCCAGTATCCCATTCTGTTCTTTTTTAGTACAGACCCACCTCGCTGCCCTGCAGGCAAATCAAAGACAAAAAACAGAGGAGAGGAAAATGAGGTGGGAAGCACAAAAACCAAAAAAAGTAACTCCTCTACCACTGACACAGTAAAGATAACTCATTCACACTGTTTTTACATTAGTTTATACTTTGTGATTTACATTAGTTTATACGTAAGTTAACCCAAAAAAGGTACTATTACATTAACCACTTCAATACAGGGCACTTTCACCCCCTTCCTGCCCAGGCCAATTTTCAGCTTTTAGCACTGTTGCATTTTGAATGACAATTGCGCGGTCATGCAACACTATACCGAAACCAAATTTATGTCATTTTCCCCCCACAAATAGAGCTTTCTTTTGGTGGTATTTGATCACCTCAAGGTTTTTTCTTTTTTGCTAAACAAATAAAAAAAGTTTGAAAAAAAAATAAAGTTTTTTTGTTTACGTTATACAATTTTGTAAATAAATATGTTTTTTCCTGCACTGATGAGCACTGATGAGGCTGCACTGACAGGCACTGATGAGGATGCACTGATGGGGTGGCACTGATGGGGTGGCACTGATATGCGGCACTGATAGGCAGCACTGATAGGCGGAACTGATGGGCACTGATATGTGGCACTGATAGGTAGCACTGATATGCAGCATTGGTGGGCACTGATAGGCGGCACTGCTGGGCACTGATAGGCGGCATTGGTGGGCACTGATAGGTGGCACTGATGGGCACTGATAGGCGGCAATGATGGGCACTAATGGGCACTGATAGGCGGCACTGGTGGGCACTGATGGGCACTGATAGGCGGCACTGATTGGCACTGATGGGTGGCACTGATGGGCACTAATGGGCACTGATAGGCGGCACTGGTGGGCAATAATGGGCACTGGGGGCGGCACTGATAGATGGCAATGATGGGCACTGGTGGGCAGCACTGATGGGGAGGGCACTGGTAGGCAGCACTGATGGGGAGGGCACTGGGGGGCTCCCTGAGCCCTGATTTCCATCCCTGGTGGCCATAGTTGGCATCCCTGGGGTCATGGGTGGGCATCCCTGGGGTCATGGGTGGGCATCTCTGGTGGTTCTAGTGGCACCTCCCTGAGGGTCTGCACTGGTAATCAATGATCTGATTACCAGTGCCGGCCCCCCCTGTCAGGGGAGCCGCTGATTGGCTCTCCTTTACTCGTGCCTGTCAGGCACGTACTGAGGAAAGCTGATCAACGGCTCTTCCTGTATACTATGTGACCAGCCGTGATTGGAGTAGGCTCTTTACCGAGATCGGAGATGCGGGGAGTCAGACTGACACGCCGCATCACCGATCGCCGCTCTGCGAGCTTCCCGGAGGTGTGCAGAGCGCATTATCCTGCCACCGTCATATGACGTCTGGTCAGGATAATGCAACCACATTCCCGCCGTCAATCGCCTATAGGGCGGGCGGGAAGTGGTTAAAGGACAAACTGCTCCTTCAGCTGGTACTTCTAGTTCTGGCCCTGAATCTTCTCCTGATCTGTTGAATGAGGACAACATATCTGCATTACACATATTAGAGGAATTAATATGTTCTGATTCTCCTGTTTTTAGCTTGACCAATCATTATTCCTATGATTTTTTGCAGGCTCTTATAGAACACACTGATTTTAATCCACCGTCTACTTTTTATCCTGCTCATGTTAAAGGATCTTTCATAGATACCTTTTACCATGTCACTTTTTCAGACATCTTGAAATTATGTTCAGATGCACATTCCTCTGATACACATAATCTCGCTATTATGCGTGCTATAAAAGCTCCTATTACTCTTGCTGAGAATAATTAACTTATCGGACAGGCCAATAAAGGAGGCAGTATTGTCCTTCAGAATAAATCAGCCTACCTTGCGGAAGCATTTCAGTTGCTCTCCGATGATTCCACTTACCTTAAGCTGCCACGGAGCTTAAATCCTTACTACTGCTAGATAAAGTCATTAACAAAGGAGAATAAATGTTTATGTACAGGGAATTTTTCAGGCATCCCTATTTTTATCATTTACCTAAGGTCCACAAAAGGTCTACCAATCCACCCGGCAGGCCAATTGTAGTTAGCATGGAGAGTGTCACCAATGGGCTCCCTTTATACATTGATTGCTTCCTTCAGCCTATGGTGCATACTTTGCCTTCATACATGAAGGACTCGTTACAGCTATTGGACATTTTTTTCTTCCAGATACGGGGCACAGTGATGGCAACCTCATTTGCTCCCTGCTCCAATCTTACCCTTGGCTAGTGGGAAAAGTCTTGTATCTGGAGGAACAATCTGTTTGCTGCCCATATCGTCCTTTATGGATGATATATTGATGACATTATGGTCATCTGGAATGGCCCCCCTTCCTCAGCTTTACCTTTTGTTCAATATTGTAATTACAATACCATCGGTCTGTTCTTTACTCATGTTTGTCATCCATCTACTTTGGTTTTCCTTGACCTTGAACTAGGCCATACCAATGAGCAAATTTGTTGTAAGATGCATTTCAAACCCAATTCAGGTAACTCTTATCTTCATTCCCATAGTTGCCATCACCCGAGGTGGCTTAACAACATCTCTAAAGGAGAGTTTTGGGAGGAACTGTACACTTGATCAGGATTATTTTTCCTAAGGTCAGATCCTCAAAGACAGATTTCTGGAAAAAGGTTTCAACCCCAGCTTAGTTGAACAATCCTTTAAAGCATGTGCCACTAGCCAGATTAGGGCCGCTAAAACTGAGACTACCTTGGGGGCCGATATCAAATTTATAACCCAGTTTCACTCCCGTTTCAAACAGATGGAGAAGGTCATTGCACGACATTGGGGGATCCTTTTGAAGGACCCCAAGTTGGGGCTGGTTCTCCCAAACAGACCTAAATTTGTCTATAGAAGGGCTCCCAATGTGAAAAACAAAATTGCCCCTAACAAATTACCATCTAACAATAAGTCCTCCTCCCATCCTTTGGCTACCTTCTTCAATAGAGTAGGGATGTTTCAATGTAAAAAAATAAACTGCAAGATGTGCAAATTTGTGGACTACCGCAAAAAGAGTTTTACTGATAACAAAGGAAAAACTTATTTAATCAGTTCCTTCTTTTCCTGATTTTGCTGTATACTGCCTGTCACATCCATGTGGTCTCCTCTATGTAGTTTGGGTTTTGGAACAAATTCTCCTTTGTGACTCTGGCGGAGAGGTTTCATACCCTCTACCGCAGAGAAACCTTTTGGATCTATCACCTCAATACTCTGTCGCCAGGAGGCCTCAATGAGGAACTTGAGGTGCGTACTATTTTGTAGTGAGTACCCAGTATCCTCTCTGTTCTTATACATTTTTAAATTTTGGTAAATTATCTGAGTTTCTGTTACCATTGCTACAGTCTCTTTCAATTAGCAATGCGTATCAGTTGTGTGTATATGTATACTGTATATAATATTTGTTTTAATTTAGGTAATTTATTAGATTTTTTTAACCATTTATTTGTCTTATATACATCTTTATATATATATATATATATATATATATATATATAAATAAATTTTTAATCATATATGAATATATCTCTAGTAATATTAATGGTAATATTGTAATATTGTAATGCAATACTTGATCCCTATATTTACAGTGCAGCTATTTTATTTTCTTATTTTACTCCCTGTTTTCCAGTAGTAACATTGTAACATTAATATACGTAGGAAAATTTCCGCGCTAATAATGAAATTGATGTAAATGATAATAATAAATTGTGATTAACGTTAAAGCAGCACACATGAGTAGGGTTGAGCGGACACCTAGATGTCCGTGTTCGACGGGTTCGGCCGAACTTTAAAAAAAAGTCCGGGTCCGTGTCCCGGACTTTTACCGAACTTTTCCCGGACACCGAACCCCATTGAAGTCAATGGGGACCCGAACTTTAAGGCACTAAAATGGCTCTAAAACACCAAAGGAAAGGGCTAGAGTGCTGCAAATGGCAGCAAAACGTAATTAAGAGCATGGCAAGTGCTCTGCAAACAAATGTGGATAGGGAAATAACTTAAAACAACAAAAAAAAACAGAAAAATAAAACAATGTTCTTCTTCATCTCTGAAGGACGAGGCCCATATGGAGTAGGAGGGAGGTTGAGGTGGTGGTGGATGTGGCGGTGACATAGGCGTGCGCACAGGGTGTGCTGGGTGTGCCTGGGCACACCCTAATCACCTAGGGCACATAGCATTGCCAGTGAGGAGATGGGAAAGATCTCCCTGGGACCTGCTCTGCTCTATTTCTCCTTGCCTACAGGTACATGGCCCCGATACATTACTCTCCCTGCTGGCAAACACATGCATGTGTATTTCAACTTTGGGGTGCACACCTTAATGCAATAGGCTGCGCACACCTATGGGCGGTGTAGGTGGAAGCGGCGGTGGAGGAGGACCAGGGCCGGATTAACAGCATCATGGGCTTGGTGCTGAGGATTTTGAAGGGCCTTAAGGGCCGTGCCTTGCCATGCACCCAGAGGAGGAAGGGTGCAGCCATGCATGCCTAATTCAACATGGGATGCTGTCTCTGAAGCCCATAAACACATCCATGCATCGCCAACTGTCCCTCCTTGTCCGGCCTTCACGCTGTGTGGGGAGGTTCTGAGGGTGCTGCCTGGGGAAGCGAGCATAGAAGCCAGACTTCTGTGTTTACAAGTGACAGAAGAGCGGTAACAGTGAATATGGCCAACCCGGGGCCTATATAAAAGGTAGGGGCCTGGAGCTGCAGCTCCAATAGCCCCTACATTAATCTGGCCCTGAGGAGGAGGACGAGGTAGCCAACACTGCTTCTTTTCAAAAATTTTAAATGAGGGTACACCCCAAAAGAGTGAGAAAGAGCAAAAATGGAACAATGGGTGGGTAAGGTCGGTATCCATTGCTATTCTGCATAAGGTACGGAAAAGTCCCGTGGGATCCATGCCTGGTTCATTTTAATGAACGTGAGCTTGTCCACATTGTCTCTGGACAGGCGGCTGCGCTTGTCTGTTATAACGCCCCCAGCCGTGCTAAATACCCGTTCAGATAATACACTGGCTGCAGGGCACGCCAGCACCTCCAAGGCGTAAAGGGCAAGCTCAGGCCATGTGCCCAATTTGGAGACCCAGAAGTTGAAGGGGGCAGACCCGTCATTCACTACATGTAGGCGTGTGCACACATACTGCTCCACCATGTTGGTAAAATGCTGCCTCCTGCTAAGACGTTCCATCTGAGCTGCTGTTGCTGCTGTTTGTTGTGGCGTGCTGACAAAGCTTTTCCACATTTCGGCCATGCTAACCCTGCCTTCTGAGGTGCTGGCGGTGCCCTGGTTGCGTTGGCGACCTCCTCCTCCTCCTCCTCTGCCTTGTGCTTCCACTGTGGCCCCGCTGTCAGATGGGAATGCCAGCAGCATGGCGTCTACCAGCGTGCGCTTGTACTCGCGCATCTTGCGATCGCGCTCCAGTGAGTGAATTAAGGACGGTACGTTGTCCTTGTAACGGGGATCCAGCAGCGTGGCCACCCAGTAATCAGCACAAGTTAGAATGTGGGCAACTCGGCGGTCGTTGTGGAGACACTGCAGCATGTAATCGCTCATGTGTGCCAGGCTGCCCAGAGGCGACGAAAGGCTGTCCTCTGTGGGAGGTGTATCGTCCGTGTCCTCTGTATCCCCCCAGCCACGCACCAGTGATGGCCATGAGCTGGCCTGGGTGCCACCCTGCTGTGAACATGGTTCCATCTCCTCCTCCAGCTCCTCCTCCTCCTCATCCTCCTCATCCTCCAGAACTGTGCCCCTGCTGGACAATTGTGTCCCTGGCGTTTGTGTGTGCAGGAACCCACCCTCGGAGCCCCTTGCGAATGACTGCCCTGAAAGCCTTTGAAATGTTACCTCTTCATCCTCCTCCGCCTCCTCCTCATCCTGTGCCACATCCTCTTCCATCATCGCCCAAATTGTTTTTTCAAGGAGGCATAGAAGTGGGATAGTTAAGCTGAGAATGGCGTCATTGCCACTGGCCATGTTGGTGGAGTACCCAAAACAGCGCAACAAGGCACAATATATGCAAATGTCAAATATGCAAACTATGCCGCAATTTAATGTTTTTTACACCAAAAGGGTGTGTATTGAATAGCGGAATAGGATAAAAAACTGTGTATCTCACACGTACAAACACAGACTAGGCCCGATTAAATTTTTTCCTACCCTAAAGGGAGGATGAGGAAGAGGAGTATGGAACATGCAGCACCCTCAAATCTTCAGAAGTATGAGATGAACCCCAAAAACTTGGAAAGGTGGATCTCTCTCACACGTACCAACACAGACTATCCCCCAATTTAACTGATCCCCAAAGGTTTTTGATTAAATAGCGGAATAGAAAATATGATCCAAAAAAAGTGTATGTATATCACACGTACACAACCACACTAGGCCCCAATTACTATTGTTTGTACCCCTAAAAGGCTAGATGAGGAGTAGGGGGGGTATGGAACAGGCAGCACCCTCAAACCTTCAGAAGTATGAGATGAACCCCAACAACTTGGAAAGGTGGATCTCTCTCACACGTACCAACACAGACTATCCCCCAATTTAACTGATCCCCAAAGGTTTTTGATTAAATAGCGGAATAGAAAATATGATCCAAAAAAAGTGTATGTATATCACACGTACACAACCACACTAGGCCCCAATTACTATTGTTTGTACCCCTAAAAGGCTAGATGAGGAGTAGGGGGGGTATGGAACAGGCAGCACCCTCAAACCTTCAGAAGTATGAGATGAACCCCAACAACTTGGAAAGGTGGATCTCTCTCACACGTACCAACACAGACTATCCCCCAATTTAACTGATCCCCAAAGGTTTTTGATTAAATAGCGGAATAGAAAATATGATCCAAAAAAAGTGTATGTATATCACACGTACACAACCACACTGGGCCCCAATTACTATTGTTTGTACCCCTAAAAGGCTAGATGAGGAGTAGGGGGAGTATGGAACAGGCAGCACCCTCAAACCTTCAGAAGTATGAGATGAACCCCAACAACTTGGAAAGGTGGATCTCTCTCACACGTACCAACACAGACTATCCCCCAATTTAACTGATCCCCAAAGGTTTTTGATTAAATAGCGGAATAGAAAATATGATCCAAAAAAAGTGTATGTATATCACACGTACACAACCACACTAGGCCCCAATTACTATTGTTTGTACCCCTAAAAGGCTAGATGAGGAGTAGGGGGGGTATGGAACAGGCAGCACCCTCAAACCTTCAGAAGTATGAGATGAACCCCAACAACTTGGAAAGGTGGATCTCTCTCACACGTACCAACACAGACTATCCCCCAATTTAACTGATCCCCAAAGGTTTTTGATTAAATAGCGGAATAGAAAATATGATCCAAAAAAAGTGTATGTATATCACACGTACACAACCACACTGGGCCCCAATTACTATTGTTTGTACCCCTAAAAGGCTAGATGAGGAGCAGGGGGAGTATGGAACAGGCAGCACCCTCAAACCTTCAGAAGTATGAGATGAACCCCAACAACTTGGAAAGGTGGATCTCTCTCACACGTACCAACACAGACTATCCCCCAATTTAACTGATCCCCAAAGGTTTTTGATTAAATAGCGGAATAGAAAATATGATCCAAAAAAAGTGTATGTATATCACACGTACACAACCACACTAGGCCCCAATTACTATTGTTTGTACCCCTAAAAGGCTAGATGAGGAGTAGGGGGGGTATGGAACAGGCAGCACCCTCAAACCTTCAGAAGTATGAGATGAACCCCAACAACTTGGAAAGGTGGATCTCTCTCACACGTACCAACACAGACTATCCCCCAATTTAACTGATCCCCAAAGGTTTTTGATTAAATAGCGGAATAGAAAATATGATCCAAAAAAAGTGTATGTATATCACACGTACACAACCACACTAGGCCCCAATTACTATTGTTTGTACCCCTAAAAGGCTAGGAGTAGGGGGAGTATGGAACAGGCAGCACCCTCAAACCTTCAGAAGTATGAGATGAACCCCAACAACTTGGAAAGGTGGATCTCTCTCACACGTACCAACACAGACTATCCCCCAATTTAACTGATCCCCAAAGGTTTTTGATTAAATAGCGGAATAGAAAATATGATCCAAAAAAAGTGTATGTATATCACACGTACACAACCACACTGGGCCCCAATTACTATTGTTTGTACCCCTAAAAGGCTAGATGAGGAGTAGGGGGAGTATGGAACAGGCAGCACCCTCAAACCTTCAGAAGTATGAGATGAACCCCAACAACTTGGAAAGGTGGATCTCTCTCACACGTACCAACACAGACTATCCCCCAATTTAACTGATCCCCAAAGGTTTTTGATTAAATAGCGGAATAGAAAATATGATCCAAAAAAAGTGTATGTATATCACACGTACACAACCACACTGGGCCCCAATTACTATTGTTTGTACCCCTAAAAGGCTAGATGAGGAGTAGGGGGAGTATGGAACAGGCAGCACCCTCAAACCTTCAGAAGTATGAGATGAACCCCAACAACTTGGAAAGGTGGATCTCTCTCACACGTACCAACACAGACTATCCCCCAATTTAACTGATCCCCAAAGGTTTTTGATTAAATAGCGGAATAGAAAATATGATCCAAAAAAAGTGTATGTATATCACACGTACACAACCACACTAGGCCCCAATTACTATTGTTTGTACCCCTAAAAGGCTAGATGAGGAGTAGGGGGGGTATGGAACAGGCAGCACCCTCAAACCTTCAGAAGTATGAGATGAACCCCAACAACTTGGAAAGGTGGATCTCTCTCACACGTACCAACACAGACTATCCCCCAATTTAACTGATCCCCAAAGGTTTTTGATTAAATAGCGGAATAGAAAATATGATCCAAAAAAAGTGTATGTATATCACACGTACACAACCACACTAGGCCCCAATTACTATTGTTTGTACCCCTAAAAGGCTAGATGAGGAGTAGGGGGGGTATGGAACAGGCAGCACCCTCAAATCTTCAGAAGTATGAGATGAACCCCAAAAACTTGGAAAGGTGGATCTCTCTCACACGTACCAACACAGACTATCCCCCAATTTAACTGATCCCCAAAGGTTTTTGATTAAATAGCGGAATAGAAAAAATGATCCAAAAAAAGTGTATGTATATCACACGTACACAACCACACTAGGCCCCAATTACTATTGTTTGTACCCCTAAAAGGCTAGATGAGGAGTAGGGGGGGGTATGGAACAGGCAGCACCCTCAAATCTTCAGAAGTATGAGATGAACCCCAAAAACTTGGAAAGGTGGATCTCTCTCACACGTACCAACACAGACTATCCCCCAATTTAACTGATCCCCAAAGGTTTTTGATTAAATAGCGGAATAGAAAATATGATCCAAAAAAAGTGTATGTATATCACACGTACACAACCACACTAGGCCCCAATTACTATTGTTTGTACCCCTAAAAGGCTAGATGAGGAGTAGGGGGGGTATGGAACAGGCAGCACCCTCAAACCTTCAGAAGTATGAGATGAACCCCAACAACTTGGAAAGGTGGATCTCTCTCACACGTACCAACACAGACTATCCCCCAATTTAACTGATCCCCAAAGGTTTTTGATTAAATAGCGGAATAGAAAATATGATCCAAAAAAAGTGTATGTATATCACACGTACACAACCACACTGGGCCCCAATTACTATTGTTTGTACCCCTAAAAGGCTAGATGAGGAGTAGGGGGGGTATGGAACAGGCAGCACCCTCAAACCTTCAGAAGTATGAGATGAACCCCAACAACTTGGAAAGGTGGATCTCTCTCACACGTACCAACACAGACTATCCCCCAATTTAACTGATCCCCAAAGGTTTTTGATTAAATAGCGGAATAGAAAATATGATCCAAAAAAAGTGTATGTATATCACACGTACACAACCACACTGGGCCCCAATTACTATTGTTTGTACCCCTAAAAGGCTAGATGAGGAGTAGGGGGAGTATGGAACAGGCAGCACCCTCAAACCTTCAGAAGTATGAGATGAACCCCAACAACTTGGAAAGGTGGATCTCTCTCACACGTACCAACACAGACTATCCCCCAATTTAACTGATCCCCAAAGGTTTTTGATTAAATAGCGGAATAGAAAATATGATCCAAAAAAAGTGTATGTATATCACACGTACACAACCACACTAGGCCCCAATTACTATTGTTTGTACCCCTAAAAGGCTAGATGAGGAGTAGGGGGGGTATGGAACAGGCAGCACCCTCAAACCTTCAGAAGTATGAGATGAACCCCAACAACTTGGAAAGGTGGATCTCTCTCACACGTACCAACACAGACTATCCCCCAATTTAACTGATCCCCAAAGGTTTTTGATTAAATAGCGGAATAGAAAATATGATCCAAAAAAAGTGTATGTATATCACACGTACACAACCACACTAGGCCCCAATTACTATTGTTTGTACCCCTAAAAGGCTAGGAGTAGGGGGAGTATGGAACAGGCAGCACCCTCAAACCTTCAGAAGTATGAGATGAACCCCAACAACTTGGAAAGGTGGATCTCTCTCACACGTACCAACACAGACTATCCCCCAATTTAACTGATCCCCAAAGGTTTTTGATTAAATAGCGGAATAGAAAATATGATCCAAAAAAAGTGTATGTATATCACACGTACACAACCACACTAGGCCCCAATTACTATTGTTTGTACCCCTAAAAGGCTAGATGAGGAGTAGGGGGGGTATGGAACAGGCAGCACCCTCAAACCTTCAGAAGTATGAGATGAACCCCAACAACTTGGAAAGGTGGATCTCTCTCACACGTACCAACACAGACTATCCCCCAATTTAACTGATCCCCAAAGGTTTTTGATTAAATAGCGGAATAGAAAATATGATCCAAAAAAAGTGTATGTATATCACACGTACACAACCACACTAGGCCCCAATTACTATTGTTTGTACCCCTAAAAGGCTAGGAGTAGGGGGAGTATGGAACAGGCAGCACCCTCAAACCTTCAGAAGTATGAGATGAACCCCAACAACTTGGAAAGGTGGATCTCTCTCACACGTACCAACACAGACTATCCCCCAATTTAACTGATCCCCAAAGGTTTTTGATTAAATAGCGGAATAGAAAATATGATCCAAAAAAAGTGTATGTATATCACACGTACACAACCACACTGGGCCCCAATTACTATTGTTTGTACCCCTAAAAGGCTAGATGAGGAGTAGGGGGAATATGGAACAGGCAGCACCCTCAAACCTTCAGAAGTATGAGATGAACCCCAACAACTTGGAAAGGTGGATCTCTCTCACACGTACCAACACAGACTATCCCCCAATTTAACTGATCCCCAAAGGTTTTTGATTAAATAGCGGAATAGAAAATATGATCCAAAAAAAGTGTATGTATATCACACGTACACAACCACACTGGGCCCCAATTACTATTGTTTGTACCCCTAAAAGGCTAGATGAGGAGTAGGGGGAGTATGGAACAGGCAGCACCCTCAAACCTTCAGAAGTATGAGATGAACCCCAACAACTTGGAAAGGTGGATCTCTCTCACACGTACCAACACAGACTATCCCCCAATTTAACTGATCCCCAAAGGTTTTTGATTAAATAGCGGAATAGAAAATATGATCCAAAAAAAGTGTATGTATATCACACGTACACAACCACACTGGGCCCCAATTACTATTGTTTGTACCCCTAAAAGGCTAGATGAGGAGTAGGGGGGGTATGGAACAGGCAGCACCCTCAAACCTTCAGAAGTATGAGATGAACCCCAACAACTTGGAAAGGTGGATCTCTCTCACACGTACCAACACAGACTATCCCCCAATTTAACTGATCCCCAAAGGTTTTTGATTAAATAGCGGAATAGAAAATATGATCCAAAAAAAGTGTATGTATATCACACGTACACAACCACACTAGGCCCCAATTACTATTGTTTGTACCCCTAAAAGGCTAGATGAGGAGTAGGGGGGGTATGGAACAGGCAGCACCCTCAAATCTTCAGAAGTATGAGATGAACCCCAAAAACTTGGAAAGGTGGATCTCTCTCACACGTACCAACACAGACTATCCCCCAATTTAACTGATCCCCAAAGGTTTTTGATTAAATAGCGGAATAGAAAATATGATCCAAAAAAAGTGTATGTATATCACACGTACACAACCACACTAGGCCCCAATTACTATTGTTTGTACCCCTAAAAGGCTAGATGAGGAGTAGGGGGGGTATGGAACAGGCAGCACCCTCAAATCTTCAGAAGTATGAGATGAACCCCAAAAACTTGGAAAGGTGGATCTCTCTCACACGTACCAACACAGACTATCCCCCAATTTAACTGATCCCCAAAGGTTTTTGATTAAATAGCGGAATAGAAAATATGATCCAAAAAAAGTGTATGTATATCACACGTACACAACCACACTAGGCCCCAATTACTATTGTTTGTACCCCTAAAAGGCTAGATGAGGAGTAGGGGGGGTATGGAACAGGCAGCACCCTCAAACCTTCAGAAGTATGAGATGAACCCCAACAACTTGGAAAGGTGGATCTCTCTCACACGTACCAACACAGACTATCCCCCAATTTAACTGATCCCCAAAGGTTTTTGATTAAATAGCGGAATAGAAAATATGATCCCAAAAAAGTGTATGTATATCACACGTACACAACCACACTGGGCCCCAATTACTATTGTTTGTACCCCTAAAAGGCTAGATGAGGAGTAGGGGGGGTATGGAACAGGCAGCACCCTCAAACCTTCAGAAGTATGAGATGAACCCCAACAACTTGGAAAGGTGGATCTCTCTCACACGTACCAACACAGACTATCCCCCAATTTAACTGATCCCCAAAGGTTTTTGATTAAATAGCGGAATAGAAAATATGATCCAAAAAAAGTGTATGTATATCACACGTACACAACCACACTAGGCCCCAATTACTATTGTTTGTACCCCTAAAAGGCTAGGAGTAGGGGGAGTATGGAACAGGCAGCACCCTCAAACCTTCAGAAGTATGAGATGAACCCCAACAACTTGGAAAGGTGGATCTCTCTCACACGTACCAACACAGACTATCCCCCAATTTAACTGATCCCCAAAGGTTTTTGATTAAATAGCGGAATAGAAAATATGATCCAAAAAAAGTGTATGTATATCACACGTACACAACCACACTGGGCCCCAATTACTATTGTTTGTACCCCTAAAAGGCTAGATGAGGAGTAGGGGGAGTATGGAACAGGCAGCACCCTCAAATCTTCAGAAGTATGAGATTGTGTTCACTGTACCCCACAAAGATTGAGTTCACTGCACCCCACAATGATTGTGTTCACTGCACCCCACAAAGATTGTGTTCACTGCACCTCACAAAGATTGTGTTCACTGTACCCCCCAAAGATTGTGTTCACTGCACCCCACAAAGATTCTGTTCACTGTACCCCACAAAGATTGTGTTCACTGCACCCTAAAAGGATGTTGTTCACTGCACCCCACAAAGATTGTGTTCACTGCACCCTAAAAGGATGTTGTTCACTGCACCCCAAAAAGATTGTGTTCACTGTACCCCCCCAAAGATTGTGTTCACTGCACCCCACAACGATTGTGTTCACTGCACCCCAAAAAGATTGTGTTCACTGTACCCCCCAAAGATTGTGTTCACTGCACCCCAAAAAGATTGTGTTCACTGTACCCCCCAAAGATTGTGTTCACTGCACCCCACAAAGATTCTGTTCACTGTACCCCACAAAGATTGTGTTCACTGCACCCCAAAAAGATTGTGTTCACTGTACCCCCCCAAAGATTGTGTTCACTGCACCCCACAAAGATTCTGTTCACTGCACCCCACAAAGGATTTTGTTCACTGCACCCCAAAAAGATTGTGTTCACTGCACCCCAAAAAGGATTTTGATCACTGCACCCCAAAAAGGATGTTGTTCACTGCACCCCAAAAATGATTTTGTTCACTCCACCCCAAAAAGATTGTGTTCACTGCACCCCACAAAGATTGTGTTCACTGCACCCCAAAAAGATTGTGTTCACTGTACCCCCCAAAGATTGTGTTCACTGCACCCCACAAAGATTCTGTTCACTGTACCCCACAAAGATTGTGTTCACTGCACCCCAAAAAGATTGTGTTCACTGCACCCCAAAAAGGATGTTGTTCACTGCACCCCAAAAAGGATGTTGTTCACTCCACCCCAAAAAGATTGTGTTCACTGCACCCCACAAAGATTGTGTTCACTGCACCCCAAAAATGATTTTGTTCACTGCACCCCAAAAAGGATTTTGTTCACTGCACCCCAAAAAGGATGTTGTTCACTCCACCCCAAAAAGATTGTGTTAACTGCACCCCAAAAAGATTGTGTTCACTGCACCCCACAAAGGATTTTGTTCACTGCACCCCAAAAAGATTGTGTTCACTGCACCCCAAAAAGGATGTTGTTCACTGCACCCCAAAAAGGATTTTGTTCACTGCACCCCAAAAAGATTGTGTTCACTGCACCCCACAAAGGATTTTGTTCACTGCACCCCACAAAGATTGTGTTCACTGCACACCAAAAAGGATTGTGTTCACTGCACCCCAAAAAGATTTTGTTCACTGCACCCCAAAAAGATTGTGTTCACTGCAGCCCAAAAAGATTGTGTTCACTGCAGCCCAAAAAGATTGTGTTCACTGCAGCCCAAAAAGATTGTGTTCACTGCAGCCCAAAAAGATTGTGTTCACTGCAGCTCACACACAGAAAAATGGATGTGGATCACTGACACCTGCCTATCTCCAATCCCACACCACACAGCAATATCGATTGTAGTTTGTAGAACACAGTTTCCCTAAAATTCAGCAGACTCTGTCCCTAACAGGATTGAGAAGAGATCGTAGATCAGGATTGAGTGCAGATTCACCCCACCCCCCACACAGCAATATCGATTGTAGTTTGTAGAAGACACTGACCCTATAATTCAGCAGACTCTATCCCTAAAATGCCTACAACTCGCCCTGCCTAAACACTCCGACCTGTCCCTCAATTCTATCCGGACACAAATGGTTTTTTCCTGCCTATCTTTCCCTAATCAGCAGCCAGCACATTGATGTGTGCTCTGTCCCTTAGCTAAGCAGCAGAATGACGCTGCTGCGGCGGCTGCCTCGAACTTATAAAGACTTGGTCACATGCTTCAGACGGCCAATCACAGCTACTAAGACATTTGCAGGCATGGCTGGGATGGCTTAAGGCACACCAGTTAAACGATTGTTGATTGGCTGTTGAAAGCCCGCCATGAAAAGAGCGCCAAAGCATGCAAAACCCGGAAATAAAACGACCGAACACGGATTTTTACCCGAACATACAGTAAAGTGTCCGTGTCCGTGTTCGGGTAAAAAAAATCCAATTATTCGGTACGAACACGAATAATACAGTCCGTGTTCGCTCAACACTACACATGAGATTCATAGAAAAAATCCCCAAAACAGTAGTAATAGAATATGCGTAGCGCTAACAGAATATAAGTGCCATACTAAATTATTCATACGAGAATATTTTCAATCATTAAACTAAAAATATGTGATATAAACAAATATAGTCCATGTGAAAAAATATGAATATATATTCAAAAGTGTCCAACACAAGTGTAAAAAACACAATATATATGTGCCATGAAAATCCAAAGGAACCACAGGTCTCAGCAGATAAGTCCCGGAGCCCAGAGTGAGATGAGAAGGAGGAAGGAGCCACACCAGGAAAGAGAGGTCACCAAGTAAGCAAATTAGCAGTTTATCAGAATATATGGGTCACCCAAATGAATGGATAGACCAATACAGGCTTGATGTAATACCAAAGAACTCCACCAGATGTCACTCCTCCAATGCTAAACGGTAGGCACTCAGAAATCAAGCAGCATATAAAAAATGGTGACAGGAACATAGTGTAATTCCGTATAAAACACTAAAATTTATTAAAATCAAGGCAAGTACACTCACATTTTAGAAGACATCATAAGGCATGTAATAGTATACAGTACAGCGGCGTCTCCCAGCACGCTATCATCAGAAGGAAGCCGGCTAGTGGGGGGCGTGGTCTCGTCACGTCCGATGTCGCGCTGTTGCCCGACTGGTTTTGTCATACGTTTGACATCATCAGGGGCGTGAGATCTTACTACAATGTAAAACATGGGTAGAAACAGTGGAAGTATGATAACCAGATAATCAAAAAGGTACAGTGTGATAGCTTGGGGGAATGGGAAATCTCATGCACATGGTAAACAGTCTAGATGGCTGTTTAGGGCAAAAAACCCATTTTCACATGTTTTAAAGACATATTGTGATTTTGCTGTTGTTTAGGGTAACGTACAGCTCTCCCATATGCCTCGGAAAAAATTCTGTGAAGACAGCTGAGGTAATTACATAACTAATGATGAGAAAGATGTCATCAGGTTTACAGGGTTAATGAAGCAAAGATATGCACCTTTAAATACCTGGAGAAATAGACAGTTATAAAGCAAGCGTATCATTTTTTTCTCTTTCTCTTACATTTTAAAATGTTTTCTTTTTATGTGTTTCTAACTTTAATAACATTTTTAACTAAATTAGCTGTTTTTTTATGCTCGATAGGTGGATTGATTTAATGGGTTATGCAAAATTCTTGTAATACTCTATTGCTTTAATCCAAAATATCTAAGCAAAGTACAGTAACACCAGCCACTGTTTGGCTTTAAAAGGAACAATTGCATTTCCAGGTTCACAGTGTTATTTTATAGGATGTGAGTCACGTGCACATTATAATCTTTCTTTTATGCTGGCTTCCACAAAATATGTGAATGTTTTATAGTTCACTATAATAGAGCCATATAGATATCTTGCCAAGTTTCGTGAAATAAAATTAAAGCAATAAACTAGAAGATGCACTCATCTGGCTTTAATTATATGCCTGTGTATGGAATCTCACCAGAATCCACAAATTTCAGCAGCCCAAATCAGCAATTTTAAAATAGGTACTAATCCCAAGGTGAGGGATATGTATTTGGAACATGTAAAATTAAAGCAATTTCTCATTTAAGTGTTTTTTTTCCTCCAGTTTCATTTATTTATATGAGAAAGAAACGATACACCCCACCCTTTAGTAGAAAATATAGGCAATATATGTAATTTGAATGATAAATACGTAAAGCTTTATTGCTATTGTAGCTCTGTTGTTCTATTAGAAAATAGTTTCTTTTGTGTTATCCCTTTTAACAATGTTTGCTATATTCGTAGAATATAGGAATAATAACAATAAAAGAGAAAATACAAATACAGCATATGCAAGATAACATTTGAAGTAGAAACAATACTTTTTATTCCACTTCTTTCTTTTGATAAATCAAGTATTATTACAAATATAGTTGTGTGCAAATTCAAAGTAGCATACTGAGAGAAACTGGAATTGATTTGCAAATGTTGTACCCAGTGTTGGAAAAGAAGCAACAATAAGGTAATGAAAATGGTAATTTTAATAATAAAAGCCTCTGGCAACCATCCAACCAATCATTCAACAGTCTGTTGACTTGAACATATGCTAGGTGCAACACTTTTTCTTTTTTAAGACAGTTTTAATTTTAATAAATTATCTTACTATCTATAAAATCCCGTTAATACAATAATAGCTTGTACAAAGCAGTAATATATATATAGCTGCATCTTTAGTATCCGTGGCCATTCTCTTGCTATCCCCCATGTTTTTTTTTTACTGACAAAACATGGAAACTTTACTGACAGGGCAAATCTTTTTGCTGATAACCTAAAATATGAAACTCCTATTAGAAACAAAGATAATCAACATTTAAAGAATATGCAAATACTAACAATAAGCATAGCAAGTAATCTTCCTGGCTTTACAATAAAAAGTCAAACCAGTGTGGCAAAATTTGGGCATGACTAGGATTGTGAAAGGGGAACCTTAGGATGGAGGAGAAAAACAAGTTGTGCACTGTGGCAAAACGATAGTCATGGTCAGGTTGAATCTACCGTGGAAATGACTTAAAAGAAAAGTATTGGATAAAGAAAATACACACACATACTCTACCTATACCTAGGTCATGCTGCATCTGTCCCCCGCTGCCTCTAAGACTGAGAACTTTGTGATCAAAGACTTCTTATTGCTCAGTTCCCAATCTTCAATTAGCAGAGAGCCTAAGAATGTCAGTCACCAGCTCTCTCCTCTGTCCCAGAGAACCGGGCTGTGGAGGGGGCAAGAGCAGCTGGCTCAGGCTCTCAGTGGCATGCTGAGAGGCTGAGCCAAATGCCGGTCAGGAATCTCGGCAGATCCTGACATTAAAATTGGGATTGCTCCAGAGTCTGGAGTGGCTGAGTGATGTCAGCTGACAAAGGACTTTAACCCACTGTCAGGTGAATATGGGTCATATGAGTGCACTCACAAGAAGAGTAGGGCCAAAAGTGCTTTGGCCTTACTTCTCCTTTAAAGATGGATGATGAGACAGAATACTCAGCCTTGTCACTGCATACTGTACAATCAAAATGATTTGTATGTGCGCTCCTAGGTCGCAGGGTGTCTAGGCGCACAGAAGGGAGGGGTAATTAGGGGTGCCACATCCTAAATTGCAAAGTAGAGAGTGGAAGGAAGGGATTGGACTTTATAGGCACCAGTATTAAAATTGCATGTTCTTTATTGAAAAATTTCACAAAAACACATTAATAACAAAAACACAAAAGAAGAGGGATCTAAAAAAGACCAGCATATCATGTACATAGATTGCAATGAGGCGGTAAAGCCACAAAACAGTGTGCAAAATCACATAGCCTGTCAAGTATTAGTGGTTATAACAACAATCACAAGTATTACAGAATGACCTGTGTTCATGAGGCGGCCCAGGAGAAGGAATGACCGTCTCCAAAGGTCATCTGTACAGAATGGATACACAGATGTTGGGTTGAATCCCAGCTGCCCTACATGTTTCGCTTAGCCTAGTAAGCTTCTTCTGGAGCATATGGTGAGAACAAACATCTGAGAGGGATTTCAGGTGAAAAAACCTTGTAATAAATCAAGCCTTGAAGGCTAAAGAGGATAACGAGGGGGGTCTGTACGCTGCATTTGTAGCAGAAAGCCAAATATAATTGCCAGGAATAACATAAGACAAGGTACTTCATATAACGTGAGTATAAAACAAAGTGAGGACTAGTTGTTGTGGGGGTCCGATCCCAAAAAGGGATAATGTAGAACGGCCGAATGGAGAGAAAGCCCCGGCCTGCAGACCCAAACCAGGACAGGCGACCTATTCACCTCATATGCCTCAGACCCAGGTGTGTTGAGGCCTGTATATGCTACCGCTGCAGCGACCGTAAGTATACCCCCCCCCCGGATGGGGACACCGGCTTGATTTATTACAAGGTTTTTTCACCTGAAATCCCTCTCAGATGTTTGATTCAACCCAACATCTGTGTATCCATTCTGTACAGACGACCTTTGGAGACGGTCATTCCTTCTCCTGGGCCGCCTCATGAACACAGGTAATTCTGTAATACTTGTGATTGTTGTTATAACCACTAATACTTGACAGGCTATGTGATTTACACACTGTTTTGTGGCTTTACCGCCTCATTGCAATCTATGTACATGATATGCTGGTCTTTTTTAGATCCCTCTTCTTTTGTGTTTTTGTTATTAATGTGTTTTTGTGAAATTTTTCAATAAAGAACATGCAATTTTAATACTGGTGCCTATAAAGTCCAATCCGCATACTGTACAATGTCCACCATGTCAATACTCCTGTTGTGCCACACGTGACAGTCTCTCTCTTACACACACACCTCAGGAAAAATAAAAATTCAATTAAAATACATTTTCATTTACATAAAGATATAATTTGCAAAATATATAATTTTGTCTGCCTGGCCTACCTAAAGAAGAACTTCTGAGACAATGAACAATAGTCAGAACTTTGTAATGTACAATAAAGTGTATAGAATGCAGGGTTGTAAGATACAACACAGATTAGAGTACAACATTCAGTATGAAAAGGGGGTTGGAAACAAAGAGGGGGGGGGGGGACCATGGTGAAAGGAGGGAAGGAGGAAGAGTTGGAGGAGGGATGGGGAGATAGAAAGAAGAAAAGGTGGGGAAGAGAGGAGGATGGGAGGATAAAAATAATGAAATGTTATTACTTTGCAGCCTGAAATGAAGACAGACACAGTTTTTGTTTTATCCAGCTTTATTTACTCAGCTGAACGTGTAACATATAAGTGAAAGATATACAGTACATGTCAGAAAAATAAAAAATAAAAAAAAGAATCAATGAGTTGGAAAAAGGATCACCCCCTCCTAAAAATGACTTGTAAACTCAATCAGGTGTAGATAATCACCTTCTTAATGGCACACAAAGCCATTTGACTTTCAACCATGATCAGCTGTAGTCATTTTGATTAGCTAAGCATGGAAAGAGCTTTCTGGAACATTTTAATAACTAGTAGTGCAACTGAAGCAACCAATCAACTATGGGTGACAAGGCACTGTTAAAAGATTTCCGGGATAAAGTTGTGGACAGGCGCAAGTCAGGAGATGAATACAAAAAAATGTCAAAGGCTCTATCAATGCCTAGAAGCATAGTAAAATCTATTATTAAGAAGTGGAAGGTATTTGGTACAATACAGACCCTCCCTGGATCAGGACGTCACACCAAACTGGATTAAGGAGCCAGGGGAAAACTGGTCAGAGAGGCTACCAAGATGCCTACAGACAAAAAGTTGCAGGAATTTATGACAAAGAGTGGTCATTGTGTGCATGTGACAACAATATCACTAAGGGCCTAATTCACTATAAGTTTGGAGTAGAGCTGCTCACTTCTCCAGAAATAACTACAGCCTAAACTCATTAGCATCCTAATTAGGTAAGTGGCTGGAGTTAAACCTTCAACTAGGTGCTTTAGTGAATTCGGAGTTGGAGTTAACTAAGACTGAATTCGGGTTTAAGTCTCCACAAATGTGGCTTGTATGAGAGGGTTGCAAGAAAAAAAGCCACTTCTTAAGAAAGGCCACATGCAGTCACGACTGAGCTTTGCCAAAACGCACCTTGAAGATTCTGAGACCACATGGAAAAAGGTGATATGGTCAGATGAGACTAGCATTTAATTATTTGGCCTCAACGCCAAACAATATGTCTGATGGAAATCCAATACAGCTCACCATCAAAATAACCTCATTCCTACAGTAAAGCGTGGAGTTGGTAATATCCTGCTTTAAGGGGTGTTTCTCTGCAGCAGGGCCTGCAGCACTTGTCAAGATAGAAGGAAAAATGGATGGGGCAAAATAACGTCAAATTCTTAAGGAAATCTGCTTTCTTCTGGCAGAAAGTTGTCAATGGGAAGAAAGTTTACCTTACAACATGACAATGACCCAAAGCACACAGCAAAAATGACACATACCAACGCACGTGGCGTAAAGCCTAGAGGCTGTTCCCTCCAAATGAAGCGTGCGTTGGTGGCATAATGTGTAGAGGTTGAGCCTGGTGGCAGGAGTTTTCACTGGATCATGTGAGAAGCTGGATTTTACTATATGTTTGTTTTTTACCTAATAAATGTGAGTGCATTTCATAAAGTGGTTTCTGTGCGGTGTGTTGAGCCCAAAAACCCAGGTACTGCACTAATGAAGGCTGTTTTCTTTTGTTTGTTGCTTATGACCTATGTGTGAGCTGTGTAGAGCCATCTTGGAGAGGGAACTCTATCGTTCTTAAAGGAACCTGAACACCAGAGTTTGGTTCATCAGATTGATCTGCGTTTATGCTTTGTTAACCCTTAGGGGTCTATAATGGAGGTAAGCTTGCACTTCACCTGTTGAAAGGAGCACGGGTGTAAAATTGACATTACACTGTGGTGTCATCCCTATGAAGCACCTTATCAAATCAAGACTTTTTTGATTACACAAGCTATAAAAAGCTTTATTATTTATTGCATTGGCTTTTTTTGCATTATATGTTTTTTTAATGGATTAAAATTAATTTGCACTGGCACTTTATATATATGAAACACTCACCTATTTAGTCTTTTTTTTTGTCACTTTCTAGTTAATATTTTTACCTTGATTTAGAGGCAGCGTGATCACACATTTAATATTGATTTATTGTGGATGTGGGAACACATTCGTGATTGTAGCAGCTGCACCCTGTAATTTCCAAATTTCTATCAATAGGTGGCATCGCGCTACTACCATATTTATATACTTAACTCACATTCATGCCTACAAATACTAGGGCAAATTTGAACAGGAGCCAATTAACCTACCAGCATGTCTTTGAAGTGTGGGAGGGAACCAGTCTACCCAGAGGACACCCACACCGGCGCAGGGAGAATATGCAAACTCCAAGCAGGTTGCGCTGTGGTTGGAATTTGAACAAACAACCCTAGTGCTGCCAGGCAGAAGTGCAAACCCCTGTGCTGCCTGCAATTGGCCAACATTGAGTCACGTTTGTTACCCTTAAGATAAAGTTTATTTTTGAACCAGTGGATCTGTTTCTCAGCTTTGTCTGTCAAAAGGACTTTAAGTTGGCAGTCAAAAGGAGATCCGTTACAGCTGATGTTTAAGCATGGGTGTAGGATTTTGTTTATTTTGGGTTGTAAATTGTTGGAATTGGGATTCTAACTCTGTCTGCTGGATTATCTGTTGTTGTGCACCTATTTAGACAAAGGTTCCTTACAACACGACCTTATAAGCATTCCAGATCATATCCGCTTTTGACTCTGAATTTACATTAAGTTTGAAATATTCTTCATGTTTGTTGGATCCTCAAAACTAGATCTGGATCACTCAAAAGAGAGTAATTGAGAGTCCGTCTACTATCTTCTGGTCATTAGTGTATAGAAAGTAAAGAGAATCAGATTGTGTCATGATCTGACCATGGTATGGGTTGAATGTAACAGGGGACTGTCTGGGACAAGAGAATACATAGGACAAGAAATATGTATAGTCTTGAGTATTCAGATGAATTTCATGCCAAGCGTCTCCGCCAGAGCAGAGGATTTGAGGAGTTTGGAGAAGGTGCCTGGAATCGGGTACAAAAGCATTGAGGAATGTGTTCAGTGGAGGCCTATTCTATCCAGAGTTGGTTGAATAATTAGGTTTGAGTTACCACAAAGAAGTACGTAGCCCTTCTGATACAATTGTACTTGATCACAATACATAATCCTGGTCAATTGGATAACAAATTATGTAAAAACTGGATTTTCCCCCACAGGGTGGGAATGGCTAAACAAGCCTAAATATACTGTATAATAGAGGCAGATTAAGCATCTATGAATTGCCAATAAACCAAGCAGCGTGAGTCAAAGACCATAAGGCTCCATTTACACCTTAGCATATCGTTTTCAGGTGTTTTTTCAAACATTTTTTCCAGGCGTTTTTCTGGCATTTTTCAAGCTTTTTTTCCATTTGTTTGGAGGCAGGCATTGACATCTGACCAAAAACCCTTGTAATCTGCCAAAAAAGAAGCTCATGTACTTTTTTGAGCTTCAGGCATTTTGCTTCAGGTTAAAAAACGCTATGTAAACAGGGGCCATTGAAATGAATGGGATTTTGCTTGTTGGGCATTTTGGAACTTCAGAGATGAGCGTTTTACGAGTTGAAAAATGCTCAGGTGTGAACAGGGCCTTAATAAACAGTTAAAGTAGGTTACTATTTGGACCCACATGCATGGTCTATGGACCTGCATATGAGAACCAAATGCAGAGCCGGGCGGTCACCCACCAAGCATATAGAACCTTAGGCTTTTGAACATACACATTGTTGACAATAACTTATGGAAAGGACAGTTTAGTCAAACAAAAATAAGGATTGCGAGGAGTACTAAAGCTTTTGATTTGGTCAGAGTGTTTATAGTGAAATTGTGTGAGTTTCTAAAGCAACAAAGTGAATAATCATATGACACTTTTTGTGTTTGTGAAAAAGTTATCTGTAAATTCCCCTAACAAGGGGAAGGAGGTAAAAGAGAGGTGCAGGGAAAGACAATAGCGAGGGAGAAGAGTGTATGAAGAGGGGAGTAGAAGAGAAGAGGTGAAAAAGGGAGTGAGAAAGGGGGGAAGGAAAAGGGTAAGGAGAGAGAGGTAGGGAGAATAAGGATCAGAAATGGAAAGGGAGGGGAAAGGGAGGGAAAAGAGAGGGAGGATAGGATACAGAAGGGAAAATAGGGTAGGGGGATATAGGGAAGGTTGTAGATAAAAGCTAGAGTAAGCATATGGGACTTCATATATAAAAAACACAACACCGTTTACCATGGAGTATCAGCATGGATACGCTGTCAAAATAATTTTATTAATTAAATGTTCTATATATTAAGAAACACATCATAGGTCCGCATTGATGAATGGTATCTGTTACCTATGAAGCCTGACAAGAAATAGAAGTTTTCTAGTATCATGAGATATAATTAAAGAGTTTAATGATGTTTGAAAGGATATACTGTAGATATCTGCGTTAAGTCACATCAAGCAAAAGACGTGGGGGGTATTTACTAAAACTGCATGGTGCAAAATCTAATGCAGGTCTGTAAAAATAATTCATCAGCGTGATGGCTGTTTTGCCTATGGGTTGAGCGAAGCTGGCTCAGAGCATGTCCATTGCCCAGATCCACGCATGTGCAACTTGATTACTTTGTGTAGGTTTTTAACAACTTCCCTTTTACATGTGCCTTGTTCAAAAAAAAAAATGTACATTATATTGCAGTAGACCTTATTTTGTATACATTAATATCTATCCCTATGTGAAGTTCATATCTGTTGGTACATACTTGGAAATGTTACCATAACATTTTTTGTACAAAATGACATTAACGCTATATTACAAATTTTATGGGCTATTGGTGATACAATATTTAATTCTATTAAATGTTTATATACTGCAGCAGAACTCAGTGACTCAGTGATTGTTATTTGAGCATTTGAATATTTAAACCAGCCAGAGCAGTAAAGCTGAGCATCTGTGTCTATCTCTGATAGTTCTAATGTTTTGCAACCAATTTGAGTTGCGTATAATTTCAGTTCCATCCTCTACCATCTTTATTCTTTCTAAAACTAAAGAAAACATAAAAAACAATGTTTAGTAATTGCACAGGCTTTTGGTAAATAGATGTCTATTGAGATAAGATCTAAGTTTTTTATTTAGGACTGTATTTATAATTTTGAATGTAGTTATCAACTGTTATGTTACTGACACAATCCGCTGCCCTACTGACAATGTCCTCTACCCTACTGACAAAGTCCACTGCCTTACTGACACCGTCTACTGCTCTACTGATTGACACTATCCACTGTCTTACTGACACAAACCTCTGCCCTACTGACACGTCCACTGCTCCACTGACACCATTCACTGTTCTACTGACACTGCCCCCTGTCTTACTGACACTGACCATGTTTAATACATTTTAAATGTTTGTTTACATCTATTTATAAAATGTGTGTGTGTGTGTGTGTGCGTGTGTATCTGTGTGTGTGTGTGTGTGTGTGTGTGTGTGAATATATATATATAGTATCTCACAAACCCCTCACATTTTTGTAAATATTTTATTATATCTTTTTATTTGACAACACTGAAGAAATTACACTTTGCTACAATGTAAAGTAGTGAGTGTACAGCTTATATAACAGCGGAAATTTGCTGTCCCCTCAAAATAGCTCAACACACATCCATGTCTAAACCGCTGGCAACAAAAGTGAGTACACACCTAAGTGAAAATGGGCAAATTGGGCCCAAAGTGTCAATATTTTGTGTGGTCACCATTATCTTCCAGCACTGCCTTAACCCTCTTGGGCATGGAGTTCACCAGAGCTTCACAGGTTGCCACTAGAGTCCTCTTCCATTCCTCCATGATGACATCACAGAGCTGTTGGATGTTAGAGACCTTTCGCTCTTCCACCTTCTGTTTGAGGATGCCCCACATGGACACATGCTTGGCCAGTCCATCACCTTTACCCTCAGCTTCTTTAACAAGGCAGTGGTAGTCTTGGAGGTGTGTTTGGGGTCGTTATCATGTTAAAATTCTGCCCTGAGGCTCAGTCTCTGAAGGGAGGGGATCATGCTCTGCCTCAGTATGTCACAGTACATGTTGGCATTCATGGTTACCTCAATGAACTGTAGCTTACCAGTGCCGGCAGCACTCATGCAGCCCCAGACCATGACACTCCCACCACCATGCTTGACTGCAGGCAAGACACACTTGTCTTTGTACTCCTCGCCTGGTTGCCCCAAAACATGCTGGACACCATCTGAACCAAATAAGTTTATCTTGGTCTCATCAGACCACAGGACATGATTCCAGTGATCCATGTCCTTAGTCTGCTTGTCTTCAGAAAACTGTTTGTGGGCTTTCTTGTGCATCATCTTTAGAAAAAGCTTCCTTCTGGGAGGACAGCTATGCAGACCAATTTGATGCAGTGTGTGGTGTATGGTCTGAGCACTGACAGGCTGAACCCCCACCCTTTCAACCTCTCCAGCAATGCTGGCAGCACTCATACATCTATTTCCCAAAGACAACCTCTGGATATGACGCTGAGCATGTGCACTCAGGAGTACAAAGACAAGTTTGTCTTTCCTACAGTCAAGCATGGCGGTGGGAGTATCATGGTCTGCATTAGTGCTGCTGACACTGGGGAGCTACAGTTCATTGAGGGAACCATGAATGCCAACATTTACTGTGACATACTGAAGCAGAGCATGATCCCCTCCCTTCAGAGACTGGGCTGCAGGCCAGTATTCCAACATGATAATGACCCTAAACACACCTCCAAGGCAACCACTGTCTTGCTAAAGAAGCTGGAGGATAGAAAATGTACACTGTTATACAAGCTGTACACTTACTACTTTACATTGTAGCAAAGTGCAATTTTTTCAGTGTTGTCACATGAAAATATATAATAGAATATTTACAAAAATGTGAGTGGTGATCCTACTTTTGTGAGATACTGTATATATATATATATATATATATATATATATATATATATATATATATATGTTTGTGTGTGTGTGTGGCACTACCCCCCACAGGAGCCATTGGTTGGTTTGGGACCTCTGGTCTCGTTCAGCCTTATGTGTACCTTTCTGTAATCCTTAGCAGGCACACAAGAATTAGGCTCTCAACTGACATTAAATTCAACCAGCATTAACATAATAATGAGTGCACAATCAGCTTCTCAGAGCTTTTGACTCCAGCATATACTGTAACCCCGATGTCATAAACCGTATCTCTCCATATGAGATGAGTCATTCCAAGTGACCAACAAGAGTAACAACGCAGATCAAACTATGCCTCTTGCGAGCACTCAGACAAAGGGGCTAGGTTTAGGCCTGAGGGTTAAAAGTGTTAAGTTGAACACAAGTCTCACCTCAGAATAAAGCAATCTGACAATAGTTTTTAACATAAAACTTCTGCCGGCTAAGTTGGGGCCCTTGAAGATGTATTGCAGAATTGCACAGGGCTATTGTAGTTGATTTCCCAGTCATGGCTGTGGGTTGGATCATCCTCATCCTTCAGACTTCATCTCTCAGAGTGCCACAGCCCAAAGTCAGTCACAAGTAAATAAAGCGCACCTACTACTGACATCTTCTGGAAAAAAAACAATTCTAGAGCCAGTAAACAGTATATATATATATATATATATATATATATATATATATATATATATATATATACATATATATTGAACAAAATTATAAATGCAACAATTTTGTTTTTCCCCCCATTTTTCATGAGCTGTAATCAAAGATCTAAGACCTTTTCTATGTACACAAAAGGCCTATTTCTCTTAAATATTGTTCACAAATCATCTGTGTTAGTGAGCACTTCTCCTTTGCCGAGATAATCCATCCACCTCACAGGTGTGGAATATCAAAATGCTGATTAGACAGCATGATTTTTGCACAGGTGCGCCTTCGGCTGGCCACAATAAAAGGCTACTCTAATATGTGCAGTTTTATCACACAGTACAATGCCACAGATGTCACAAGTTTTGAGGGAGCGTGCAATTGACATGCTGACTGCAGGAATTTCCACCAGAGCTGTTGCCCATGAATTGAATGTTAATTTCTGTACCAAAGAAGTTTCAGAGAATTTGGCCGTACATCCAACCGGCCTCACAACTGCATACCACGTGTAACCACACCAGCCCAGGACCTCCACATCCAGCATCTTCACCTCCAAGATCATCTGAGGCCAACCACCCGAACAGCTGCTGCAACAATCGGTTTGCATAACCAAAGAATTTCTGCACAAACTGTCAGAAACCATCTCAGGGAAGCTCATCTGCATGCTCGTCGTCCTCATCTGGGTCTCGACCTGACTGCAGTTCGTCATCGTAACTGACTTGAATGGGCAAATGCTCACATTCGATGGCATCTGGCACTTTTGGGAAAGTGTTCTCTTCACAGATGAATCACGGTTTTCATTGTACAGGGCAGATGGCAGACAGCATGTATGGCGTTATGTGAGTAAGCAGTTTTCTGATGTCAACGTCGTGGATCGAGTGGCCCATGGTGGTGGTGGGGTTATGAGCAGGCGTATGTTATGGACAATGACCATAGGTGCATTTTAGTGATAGAATTTTGAATGGACAGAGATACCGTGATGAGATCCTGAGGCCCCATGTTGTGCCATTCATCCACGACCATTACCTCATGGTGCAGCATGATAATGCACGGCCCCATGTTGTAAGGATCTGTACACAATTCCTGGAAGCTGAAAACATCCCAGTTTTTGCATGGACATGTCACCCATTGAGCATGTTTGGGATGCTATGGATCGGCATATACGACAACATGTTCCCGGTCCTGCCAATATCCAGCAACTTTGCACAGCCATTGAAGAGGAGTGGACCAACATTCCACAGGCACCAATCAACAACCTGATCAACTCTATGCGAAGGAGATGTGCTGCACTGCGTGACGCAAATGGAGGTCACACCAGATACTGACGGGTTTTCGGACTTCCCCTCCTGGACCGCCCCCGATACAGTAAAACTGCACATTTTAGAGTGGCCTTTATTGTGGCCAGATTAAGGCACACCTATGCAATAATCATGCTGTCTAATCAGCATCTTGAAGTGCTCACTAACACAGATTTAGCCAGACTTGTGAACATTATTTGAGAGAAATAGGCCTTTTATGTACATGGAAAAAGATCTTTGAGCTCAGCTCATGAAAAATGGGGGCAAAAACAAAATTGTTGCGTTTATAATTTTGTTCAGTGTGTATATATACATACATATATATATATATATACATGCACAAGCCGGGTAAACTTAAACAAAAAGGGGTTTATTTTCTCCCATAACAGAAATAAGGCTTCCAGCAGCAAACAGTCCAGAAACAGGCATAACTTAAAAGTCCGCTTAACTTCAGCATAAATAGTAAATGTAGTAAAATACCGGCTTTTGGAGGGGGTTTACCCCAGGTAAGCAGTCCCAGGTAGCAGCATGTCTCCAGCCACCATGCAGCACACAAACACCCCTTTTACCAGCTCAGTCTCCCAGGTGTATGTCCAGCTCCTACTCCCCACACCCTCTGACACTACTTCCTGTCTTTAAGAGCTGGTCTGTCTGGGAGACAGCTTAACCCTTGCCTTCCTGTGAACCCCATACTTCCCTTAAAGGGACCACAGCCCAAATATTGGTGCTATGTAACACCCGTCCAGGACCCGACTTTGGTGACCTCCACAATATATATATATACATACATACACTATAAGTATTGGGACACCTGCCTTTACACATGAAATTTAAAGACATCCCACTCTTAGTCCGTAGGGTTCAATATTGAGTTGCCCCCCCCTTTGCAGCTTTAAAAGCTTCAACACTTCTGGGAAGGCTGTCAACAAGGTTTAGGGGTGTGCCTTTGGGAATGTTGCCCATTTGTGAGGTCAAGCACTGATGTTGGATGCGAAGGCCTCTGCTATAAATCATCCCAAAGGTGTTCTATCAAGTTGAGGTCAGTTCCTTCACCCCAAACTCACTCATCCATGTATTTATGGACCTTGATTTGTGCACTGGTGTGTAGTCATGTTGGAACAGGAAAGGGCCATCCCCAAACTGTTCCCACAAAGTTGGGAGCATGAAATTGTACAAAATGTCTTGGTATGCTAACGCCTTAAGAGTTTCCTTCACTGGAACTAAGGGACCAAGCCCAACTCCTGAAAAGACACCCCACACCATAATGCCCCCTCCACCAAATGATTTGGACCAGTACTTTTTTTGTAGAACTGAGAACTGCACACAGTCTCTAGGGCACAAGATTTAGGTTGGTACTCACAATGCCACGGGATCATCAGTTGCCTCCTTCTAATATCCACCGGCACTTTCTCAGTGTGTATGAAAGCAATATAGGGATTCTTTTTTCTATAATTTTACCATAAAAAAAATGATTTTAAATTCTCTTGGGGTGGCATAGGCAGATAACCAAGGAAGGAACTGTTAAGATATTCACAGAACTCTAGTCCTGAACTACTGTGTATCTAAAGATATAAAGAACAAAAATCTGTATGCATGCGTTTGGTTTCTACATATTCTTATCCTGGGTTCCGAACTGAGCGCTGAGAAAATAATTTCAGAGGTAGATGAACATCCTTTGAAACAGAGTACATTGAATTTCTGGGTGTACTCTTGCAATATCTTTTCTGTTTCCTGTAGAAGCTATGACATTATGATCTCCAAAGCAATGTTAGAATCACATTTCTATTCTTTGAGATGTATTCAAATACATCTTTGAAGCGAGTTTATGGTGATTGTGAAGCATAACATTGATTACACTTCAAGGGGCAGACAGAGCTGAGCGAATCTTTTCAAAGATTTTTTTCAAAGAACACATTTAATGCTTCTCCAAACTTTAACTGTCCTCATTTTCATATTGCCCTTCACTAAACCGTGCAGTACACTTTCTTGTCTATGAAATATTATTTTAGGTTATGGTGAACATTTTATGGGCTGACAAGTAAAAATGCTTTTCGGTAATCTTGGGTGTTTTATATTTTTTATTGAAATTTCATCTTTCTAAGCCTTGCAGTCTGAAAACTGACATTCCCGTCTCAAAGAAATACGTATATAGTTTAAGAATATTTTGAGAATATTTCTGAGTATAATCAAATAATTCTGAAACATATATTACTACTGCTTTTAATAAATACAATAATATTAACAGAATTTAATAAATCAATTAGAAACCAGGAATAATCTATAATGACATTAAAATAAGTTATGTTAGTTGTTACATTAATACATTTTTTTTTTTATTATAAACGTTTATTAAATTTGAACATAAATACTTATACAACGTCAAGATTTCAGGGTGAACATTGAAAGTACAATGTAAGAATCATACATATTTTAACAGTAGAAAATACACATATTAACTGCCAGAGTATATCATTTCTATTCCTTATTTTATCTTTTTGAGAAAGTGAACTTTACTTGTCTGGAGTTCAAAATTAAAATAAAGTCTTACATAACCATGTATGTATAACCGGAGTAAATCTTAAAAGAACAAATGAGGAGAAGTGGAGGACCAAAAGATAAACCATTCTAATGGGCACCCACTCTGCCTCTTGAGGGGGCGCCCGTCACATCCATCTCCTGGGAAGAAAGTAGTAATTCTTTAAAGTGCGTGATAGGATCATATCAATTTTACTCCCTAAGAGAAATTCTAAGAGTCGTCGTAGCTTAAGTGATTTGAGAGCATCTATATAGGTACCAGGGGGTCCATTTTTGGTCATATATTTTTTTAGTATTTGTTATAGTATGATGATAGCCTTCCATTGATCTGATGTTCTCTATTCTGTGAGTAACAAGTGTAAATGAAACATGTGGTTCTTTCCATTGCCTAGTGATTGACCATAGCATCGCTACGCAGATTGTATGCGTTAAGCGGGTTAGTTGTATGGAGAGTTCTGGGATACCTTTGAACAGTAAACATTGTGTTGATGATAGGGTGAGATTTTTGCCTGTAACCTTCTCTATTAAACGGAAAACCTCCGACCAGGTGTTTTGGATCTTGGGACAGTCCCAGAATATGTGCCTTAGAGAGCCTAACCCATTGCAATCTCTAAAGCAGTTAGGGGAGACCTCTGGATAAAACCTATTTAATTTCTCTGGTGTATAGTACCATCTTGTAAATATCTTAATAGCTGTTTCTCTCACTCCCAGCGATCTAGTGGATCCCCGTAAGCTCAGCCACATTTTCTGCCAACTCCTGCAGAAAAGGACTCTTGTAGTTCCACCTCCCAATCGGTCATGTATTTTAATTTCATCTCAGTGTCACGTGTATTTACAGTGGTGTAAAGAGTAGAGATTTGACCTTTACCCAAGGGGTTTTTCAGGCAAATGTGTTCAAATGTGCTGCTCCAGAAGGCTGAGAGTGGAAAGATGTAAAGTAATTTTTAACCAGTTCATAGTTCTTTTTTTCTGAAGGAGGTATGTGATTTGTGCTTGTTAATTTCTCAAAAGAATGGAAAACTCCTCCATAAAATAGGTCATAAATTGTGGTTAACTTATTGTCAGACCACCATGCGAACTGATGCGGAGAATTAAAAGCTTCTTTAAATCTTGGATCTCCCAAAAAGGAAGTGCCCATAGGAGGGTCAGAAACTAGGGGCCATTTCTTATTGATGAATCTCCATATTTTAAGGGTGTCCGATATAACTGAGTTTCGGTTAGATATTTGACGTATAGGGATCGTTGGATCCCAAAGCAGACCTGCCAAATTAAATGGAGCAATTGAATTCCGTTCAAAATTCACCCAAGACGATTTTGATGTATGATCATACCAATGTCCTAATTAAGTTAGTCTACTACATATGTAATATGTCCATATCTGAGGAAGGCCAAGGCCACCTGACTGTTGGTGTTGGTATAAGACGTTGGTTGCATATCTGGGTTTTTTATTGCCCCTAATAAATAGTTGATTGGATTTTAGATGTAAAGGCTTTGGTGAGATATATTGGTAAGGCACGGAAAAGATAAACCAGTTTCGGGAGAATGGTAATTTTGATGGCCGTTATTTTCCCTAAAAAGAATAAATGGTAAGTGGACCATATTTGGAGCATGTTGCGTATTTTTGTTACTAATGGCGGGAAATTTGATTGGAAGAGGGATTTGTATTCTTTACATAATTGTAAGCCAAGATAGGGGATCGTCTCCAGAGCCCATACAAATGGAAATTTGGTTTTTAGGGTTAAAGTGTCGAGCGATGAGAAGTTAATTGGTAAGGCTACTGACTTGGACATATTAATACTGAGTCCTGATATCTCTGCAAACTTTTCTAATAATATTAGTAAATTAGGTATTGAACGTAATGGGTCGCGAATGAATAGCAGCGTGTCATCCGCATATAGGCTTAATTTATATGACTCCGTGCCCTTCCTGTACCCCTCTACACCATCATGTCTTTTGATTGCTATTGAGAGTGGCTCAATAGCTAGAGCAAATAGCAGAGGGGACAGGGGACATCCCTGCCGAGTTCCCCTACCCAGTAGAAAAAAGGAGGAATTACAGCCTGTCATTCTAAATCTAGTTTTGGGGTATTTATATAGGGCCATAAAACCATTTATGAATTCACCAGTGAGGCCAAATCTGGGGAGAATTTGTTTAAGGTACTCCCATGAGACACTGTCGAAGGCCTTGTGGATGTCAAGTCCCAATAGTAGAAGTTGTTTTTTGAATAAGTTTGCATCTTGTATGATATTACATGCTAAACGGATATTATCTGTAATTTGGCGGTTTGGGATGAAGCCTGATAGGGATGTAGATATGAGTTTAGGAATTAAAGCAGAAAGTCCATTGGCTAGGATTTTACTAAATAGTTTAAGATCATTATTGATAATTGAGATTGGTCTAAAATTTTGGGGGCTGGATAAGTCTTTGTTTGGTTTTGGGAGGAGAACCATATTTGCTAGGGACATTTCTTCTGGGAATGCATTGCCTTTAAGTATTTGGTTAAAAAGCAGCAAAAGTTTGGGAGAGAGAATTTGTGTGAATGTTTTAACATTAATACATTTTAAATCAAAGAGAGCTCATAGTTCACAGTTATCTACATTTAGTTACTTAGCTAAAACAGTGTGCATATATACCGTGTTGCAAACAGCAAGGGCAACCACCTCCTGCGGGGGCCACAGGGGGTAAGATATGTGAATGGCCAGAATTTTAAGATAGTAATGCATTGTCTTAGGACTCTATGAAATTCACAGAAAGGTTGAACTTATACTTAGAATATTTAACATAATATAAAATTACGTAGCATAGACCATACTTTCCTCCCATGGATGATGCAACCAAGATTCTACAATTTTATTAACACTCAAACCATTTTAAGTTTATATAGAACATATACAGGAAATATTGTGTATACTTTACTGCAGTTAGGGATAATGAAATCAAACCAAAAGAACCTACACCTCCACGCTGCTATCATTTGCATCTCCACTTGTCCAAAAAAAAACACAGCAAGGCAGAAATGCTAATTTCACTTTCAAATAATAGATAAATATACTGTATATCAATATATATATTTATATATTAATTCAGCTTTAAAAGGCAGAAAAAACAATAGGCTTGCTTCCTGTCAAGGGGCTACTATACACCCCACCTGTTCTTGCATTAATATTATTATTTTATTTTATTAATTGTATTTATTTCATATAAAAAAATATTTTTTATTGTTTTACTAAAGTTTTATTTGTTTTTCAAGTTTTACAAAAAAGAAGAAGCAGTAAACAGCAGGCAAAGGCACAGCAAAGTGGTACAAGTGGTATAACGAAGAAGGCACACTACATTAGAGATTTCAGGGTCTCAATAATTCATACGTAGGGGAAGAGGAAAACCGCTCCGGTGTAAAGATGTCCTAACAATCAAACAGGGTGCTGGTTAGGTCCACAATCCCGGCAGCTGTACAAAATAGAAGAAGGCAACCACACTCCAACTTGAAAGTTTGAAATGAATAAAATCCGTTTATTGAAGATCCAAATAATCCATAGTGACAAAAATCAGAGACAGGGGACAAACACAGTTGACACGTTTCACGAAATTACATCAATAATTCATGCCAATGAGGCTTAATGTAAAAGTCGCTACCCAACAGTGTGTTAGAAGATCACAGCCGAGAGGTTCACTGCGTAGCATCTTTCAATGAGGGGCGCTCTTTGCTGTTAATAACCAATACCAAAATGTGCAAAGAAAAAATAACAGATGAGGAAAAAAAAGTTTGGGGAAAGTAAATAGGAAAGATAACAGTGAGAAGAGTTACAAGGGAGACTTGCCAGGAAGAAGGAAAAGAGAGGGAAGAAGAGGGATGGAAAGGGCTGAAAGAGTTTTTTTCACATGGTTCAGCCAGATCACGCTGCCAACGAGTTGCTGAGCATTGTAATACTGCAAACAAGGTCCTGTCTACAGTCATCAGAAAAATTCTACCTGTTTCAAGGATTCCAAACTTTAAATAATTTTTTCGTGGGTGTCCCCTAGGATGGAAGTGAGCTGTGCCCATGAACCTTTGTCGCAGTCAAGAAACGTTCATTTCCATGCTCTGACCAAAGTTTGCAGGACAGGTAGGAACACAAATCCCACTAGCTTTCTCTAGTTTCTAGCCAACATATGATATGATCTTTTCATGATTATTTTTTATATGATGCAATGAAAAAAGTATAATTTGTATACAAGCTTGAGTAATCTTGTTTGGCTCCCATAAAAGTCCCACTGATCAAATAAAAATGAGTTGTACAATTCAGCTAAGGTCATGTGTTTGACCTGACAAACACACTAATAATTTGGCTAAGTATATACTTTCAGAACAGGCATCTGGAAGGCGACTGGCTTGTTGGCAGGTGTTAGTGCCCCTTAAAGTTTAATTAAACCCAAACTTTGAAAAACACTCATTACATGCTATACAACTGAGTATGAAGAAATCAGTCAGCGGACGTCCAATGCACATGAACATTGCTGACTGGTCTTCAGCTTCCTGTTTCCTGATTCCTGCTTCCTGTGTTTGCTGCTGCTTCTGATCACATGTTTTCAACCTGGTTTGTTCTTGGATTCCTCTTGTCTTGCTCCCAGCTCTGACCTCAGATTGTTCACGGATCTTCTCTTGTCATCTGCCCTGTGTATGACCCCGGCTTTCCTAACCACGACTCTGCTATCCGATCTGCTGACCACTGGCTTACTGACCTCTGCTTCTGTCCCCGACTACGCCTTCGGCTGTGCCTTGTCTGCTCTGATCTGCCATGGTACCCACCTGCTGTACCCAGCCTGCAGAACCTGCTTCCAGTACTTACCTGTTGATCCTGCCAGCTGCACTCTCCATTACAAACTAATTCCAGCTGTGTGCAGTCTGCAACTTCCACAGCACTCTTGGGTCCTAGTGCTCACCTCCTCTGGTGTTCACCTGCAGAGAGATCTACCTACCACCAACCCTCATCTGGGGCACATCTGGCAATCCCTGCTACTTTGGGCTTCGTGCTTCCTGTTACCACCTTCAGGGACACCGAGCACTCAGCCGCAAGGAGAGCCCTCTCAGCATGTCGGCTTCAGGACCAGGTACGTGACATCTACCCTCCCTAGTCTAATGGAGCAGGGAAATTACAAATTATCACCTATTATGTCAAAACTTTTTACTCAATCCAAATAACTCCCTAAAGTGCTAGTGCAACCTTAAATAATCTAATCTGTAAACAATGACTCTCGCAAAAGTGCAATAATTCAGTGCAACACAGAAAATAATAAGTGCTTCATATACAAATATAAAACTACTATTTAATATAAAAAATCAAAAAGTGCATGAAAAGGCATATACTGTGAATACAAAGTCCAAAGACGGCTGTATAATAATCCAAAAGTCAGCGGCTGCGTAAACTGTTTATCTCGTTTTTCATAAAGTCCAAAAAAGGAAAACCAAAAAGTGCATATAAATGATGTGAAAAATCTTCCACAAACAAATCTGTGCAAGCGATCCTCCACCGATCACCCCAAACTGACTCACCAGATGGAGTGGCTGGTAAAATTATAAACCAGCATCAACGCCTTAGTGTACAATATCCAGCAGGATGGCTCATAACACTGCTGCTGATGATCCAATCTCTTTACCCAGGCTCTCTCATAGAGGTATATAGGAGGTATATGGTTTTAAGAAAGGAAGGAGAGTCCACATAGCGTGAATCTGTAAAATGTTGCCAGTTTATTAAAAACAATTATTGCATACACTCACATTTTTAAGTGTCTAGCCGACACTAGGGAACAAACGCCTTCTGTTTTGTGTATCTATGTCGCCTCTGGCTGTCAATCCAAAGCCGCGAGTGCGATTGTGACATGCACGATGGTGTCTAACGTCTTAGCCCCGCCCAACTAGTTTCGTCATTCAACGTCCTCACAGAGCAAAAGGGAGTTGCACACCATCTTTATAGTGGGAAATCCACCCACTCACATGCATTCAATCAGGATATTATAAATAATACACTAACATTTGCCATTTCATCAAGAATAATCGCATCATTTACTATTTATATCTCTAATCTATTATATCTCACATGTAGGAGCCAATTTCTAGGATCTCCTTACTTATTCTTTTAATCCATTGTCCCGATAATTACTCCTATTTATCAATATCTTTCTATTCCTTAGAATGTCTTCTACACTCCAAATGTGAACATTACATTTTGAAGACCATCTACTCTATATTCAAATCTTTTTTAAAAATAATCATAGAGAAAGAAACGTTGCATTATTATAAACCCCATTAATATCGATATCATACCCACTGAGTATCGTATCTTTTAAAGGGGAAGTGTACTATATGTATTATTATCAATCCCAATAATATCGTTATGTTACCCATTAACTATCAAATCTCCTAAAGGCAAAGTGTACTATATTCCATGATATTAGTATTTATCAGAATCTGTATTTAACACTATTTTGGACTGTTTATTTAACATCTCTTCACTCAGAAGTTAGAAGTTAGTCAAAAAACAATTCAAATCAATGTCTATGTTTAACCCATATGGTTCCAGCGTTCCAATTTCATATACCCATTGAGTTTCTTTTTTGGATACTTCTTTAATCCTATCCATCCCTCGCCAGTGTCCCATAACTCTATTTATCCCATAAAAGGTTAATAAGCTTGGATCCTTATTGTGCTTTAGTTTATAGTGTCTAGACACACTATGTTTGTCAAACCCTTTTTTTATATTATTAATATGTTCACCTATACAAACTTTTAACTGCCTTGTAGTCCTCCCCACATAGTGTTGATGGCATGGGCACTCTAAGACATACACCATGTGGGTGGAATCGCAAGAAATCAAGGATTTTACACTATACTTTTTCTTTGTAGTGATGGCCTCAAACTCTTTGGTTTACTTTTTTTCTTTCCTAGTAGTACGACATCCTAAACACTGATTACATCTAAAGAACCCTTTTAATTCAGGAAACATTTTGACTTATAGAACAGAGTATGCATATTCACAAAGCCACTAAAGCATTTGTTTTGTGTAGAGTGAAACACACCTGATGGATCCTGCCTTCAGCTGTCCCTCCCATCTTCCCTGTGTCCTCATTACAAACTGAGATTGTGTAGACCAGCTGTTGTCATCCACTGAGCATGCTCCAAATTCAGTTCCCTTCTATGCTCTACATTTAATCCTTTTTCTTATCTGTGCAGCCCGTGTGACTATAGTATCACATATTTGGGCGTATACACAGTGGTAAATGACACTCCCCTCCCTCCTCTCCCATGTCCTCCTATTGCTAAACGTATATTATGATATAGTATCATAATATATAGTATGCTGATTGATTCAATTCAAGCAACCCCTTTTTTGAAGCCTATTAACAAACATGTGGTTCAATTTTCTTTAATATGGACGATTTTCTGTAAATCTCTAAATGTTATCTGCACATTCTCTGCCCATACAACAGAGAATTTTTTACACCATTGTTAAAAAATACTAATAATACTAGTTAGATTTGGAAATAAGTACATTATGTTCTGACATGGACTGTGTATGAACAAAAAATTAATACTTTTATATTTACTTTTAAATGTGTTTTTTTTTTGCAAACTATGCCACAAATACATTAAAATATATCAAATAGCCAATGCGAATGTAACACATGTATCTTTTAATCTATCTATCTATCTATCTATCTATCTATCTATCTATCTATCTATCTATCTATCTATCTATCTATCTATCTATCTATCTATCTATCTATCTATCTATCTATCTATCTATCTATCTATCTATCTATCTATCTATCTATCTATCTATCTATCTATCTATCTATCTATCTATCTATCTATCTATCTATCTCATAAATGCCCAAAAATCTGAGTAGGAAATTTTAATGTTCTCTCTACATGAAGCAGCAGGACAATAAAGTCAGGCTTGAATAGATACATAGGAGGCTGTGGAATGAATTCTGAAATTGTTGTGTGGCACATTACAGAATAATGCTTGACATAGTTTGTAAAACAGCATTAGGGAAAAATGCTTAAAATGCAGAAAGAAATGTATCTATTCAAAGGCAGAAGGGAGAATCCTATAATGTGAGATCCAATTATGTGTCTGAGCACTAAAAATAGGTGATAGCTCTTTCTTACGATCAATATCAAATGCCTTTTTTCCTTCACTGTTTCTTGCTAAAACAAACTAGACCTTAATCAGCTGTTCTTTCAAACACTTGGGCATGAGGGAGTCGTGCTTTGTGAGTGACAGAAGGCCTATTTGCAGTTTGCATGGATTTTCTAATGTGAGATGAGGAAGATCTATGTTCTGCGGTGCTTTATAAAACTATCGATCTGCTTTGGTGACCACTTCAATGCCATTATGCTTGCAGTACTCTGAAACACAGTGCTAACACATAACGGCAAAATAACATTTTTATAATAGCATCAACATAACAATGAAACCATATGTGTGGAAAGCATTATATATACTCTACAATTTCAATACAAAGTGCCACAGTAACACTGTTTATTTTCATGTTCTTCTGCCTTCCTTTTGATAATTTTTCAAAATCACGATATAGATTTGTATACCAATATGCCGAATTGCATGGCTGTTCATTTCTTTTTCAGTGTCAGCTACAGTAAACATATTTTTCCCTGTGGCTTCTTACATATGAGCCCAAGCAAACTGCTAGCTTTGCACACCTCTAAAGTGTATTGAAATTGCAATAACTGCCTATGTTGGGTTTGCGATTTCTGTTCACTTTAGTAGTACTTAAATAGCAGTTGAATGTCATCCTGACTTTGCTTCTTGTACATAGTTTTTTTTCTAACTGCTCTGCCTGTGCATAAGCCAAGGCTGGTTGGATGGGGGGGGGGGGGGGGGTATGTGATGAACAGACCAACAGCCCAATGCCTAGGTCAGAAACGCTAGCTAGTGAGTGTTTATTTTGCCTTTAGCAGACCCTATTCCCCTAGGGCAAGCAGGTATTACCAGTACTTGGTGGCTAAGATGTCTTAGAACATAATAGTTCTTGGTCAGATATACTAAATTAATGAGACAAGGGTACCTGTAGTCTCAGGGCTGGTCAGGCTGAAGACTGTCTGGAAGCATAATCCTGGGATAGTCCAAGGGGAGGGCAGATAGCAGGCAAGCATAATCCAGTAGACAGTTCCAAGGTCAGGAAGGAACTTGCAAGCATAATTCAGTAACCAGTCCAAAGTAAAATTCAGGTGGAAATCCAAAAGAGTCGTGAAGGTACAAAGCAGGAATTAGCAATAACGAAATTCAGTTGACAGATAGCACATCAGACAGGGTATGTCAAGAAGGGAGCTGGTTAGAGCCCTGAGCTTGCAATGCCTAAATCTGACACTGGAGAAGTGCAGCAATTTAGAACAGCAAATCAACCAGGAAGGAAAGGCTAGGCTAGGCAATGATGATACCCAGCACAGTCTGCTGTTGCAAGTGCCATTGAGAGTGGCCAAGCAGTTGTAGAAGAGGTAGCCGCATGATACTCACTCATGTTCCTACTAGGAGACAGACATGACTCCCACAGTAGGATGCACAACCTACTCTGAATTTTAAGTCTATGTGCACTTGTTATCAGTGTTGGTCATCTTACTTTAAAAAAGTAATTAGTTACAGTTACAAATTACTTCTCCCAAAAAGTTATTGAGTTACTGACTCAGTTACCACATTGAAAAAGTAATTAGTTACTTAGAAATGTAACTGCGACTTTTTTTACTATTCTATAATGCAATTACGTTCTATGAGATCTTTAATAGTTGTGGCGGTGTGGCACACTGTGGGGGTCTGAGTCCTGAGTCCTCCTGACTGTGAGTAACTGTATTTTGTTTTGTTTTTTGGTACCTGCTGCCTGGAGGGGCTGGCTGTTGTTGGTGGTGTGGCACACGAGTGGTGGCAGTGTGGCACACTGGTGGTGGCGGTGTGAAACACTGGTGCTGGCGGTGTGGCACACTGGTGGTGGTGGCGGTGTGGTACACTGGTGGTGGTGGCGGTGTGGCACACTGGTGGTGGTGGCGGTGTGGCACACTGGTGGTGGCGGTGTGGCACACTGGTGGTGGTGGCGGTGTGGCACACTGGTGGGGGTGGCGGTGTGGCACATTGGTGGTGGCGGTGTGGCACACTGGTGGTGGCGGTGTGGCACACACTGGTGGTGGTGGTATGGGTCTGAGTCCTGATTGACTGTGAGGTTTTTTTTTTTGGTACCTGCTGTGCTGGGCTGGCTGCTGGAGGTGGTGTGGCCTGGCAGGCACTGGCACACTGTCCGGGTCCATCTGGCTCCGTCCTCCTCCTGGGGCTGGCGCGCTGTGCTCTCTGCCTCTCGAGCCCGATATACCTTGATATGATTAACCCACTATGAGATGATGACTGCAGAGGGGCGGAGAAGATGGCTGCGGAGGCGGAGATGACGGGGAGATGCAATGCTCTGGCAGAACCTGCCTGGCTACATATCCATGGAGGGTCCTGCAAACTATGGAGATGACTACAGCGGGCGGAGGCAGATCGTTTTTCATGCTATGGAGCTGCGGTGTGGAGTACGGGGAGATGCACTGCTCTGGGGGGGGGCTAGTGGCTACATATCCATGCAGGGTCCTGCAAACGTCAGGAGTTGGGGGTTGCCATCCACCATCCAGCAACTAACTCCCATCCCACTACTAAACAGGCCCAATGCACACTCATCTGCAGAGCACACTCATCCGGGGCTAGTGGCTACATACCCATGCAGGGTCCTGCAAACGTCAGGAGTTGGGGGTTGCCATCCACCATCCAGCAACTAACTCCCATTCCACTACTAAACAGGCCCAATGCACACTCATCTGCAGATGAGTGTGCATTGGGCCTGTTTAGTAGTGGGATGGGAGTTAGTTGCTGGATGGTGGATGGCAACCTCCAACTCCTGACGTTTGCAGGACCCTGCATGGATATGTAGCCACTAGCCCCCCCCCCCCCCCCCAGAGCAGTGCATCTCCCCGTACTCCACACCGCAGCTCCATAGCATGAAAAACGATCTGCCTCCGCCCGCTGTACTCATCTCCATAGTTTGTAGGACCCTCCATGGATATGTAGCCAGGCAGGTTCTGCCAGAGTATTGCATCTCCCCGTCATCTCCGCCTCCACAGCCATCATCTCCGCCCCTCTGCAGCCATCATCATCTGCCGAGTCTCTAGTGTCCTCCTTGGCTGAGTCTCCTCCTCTTCTACTTCCTGTACCGCAGACAGCGGTCATAGAGGAGAGGGGGAATTACAATTACATCTACTGCCATCTGGTGGCAGTAGATGTAATTGCAGTAACGCAGCCGGAAGTAGCGGCAGCGGCGTTACAGGGAGAGAACGAGTAATCTGATAGATTACTCGTTACCCTCAAAAGTAACTGCGTTAAGTAACGCCGTTTACTTTAACGCAGTTACTTCCATCACTGCTTGTTATACAGGACACTGCCTTTAATTAGCAAGATTAAAAAAAAAAAAAAAAAGGAAACATTTCCCCTTTACAATTACTTTTAAAATACTGCATTAAGGGAAGAGGTGATGCCTTGCTTAATGATGATGTTAGACCATACTTCACCACCACTGTAGTTTGCCTTTGAAAGGGATTGTTAAGGCACTCCTCTGTAAGGTTGCTTCATCTGTGCAGCCATTAGCTTTACCTTATTGCAATAGATGGACCACATGTCTTTCAAAAGCCAGTGTGGGGTGACATGGATGCAAAGGAAGGGATAAGTGTTGTTGTGGATGAGGGCAGGGGAATGGGTATGGTGTTAGAAAGCTGTTTTTTTTTTTTTTTTTTTTATAGTTGAAACTGACCACTGTAAGCACCTATGTTAATGTGGTTCTAAAGGCAGAAGGTTTTTTTTTTTAAATCTTAATGCATTCTATGCATTAAGAAAAAAACCCTCTGTGTGCAGCAGCCCCCTTCAGCCCCCCTAATACTTACCTGAGCCCCATCTTGATCCAGTGATTTTCATGAGTGCCTTGGCCGTCCTGGATTCTCCCTCCTGATTGGCTGAGACACAGCAGCGGTGCCATTGGCTCCTGCTGCTGTCAATTAAACTCATTTAGCCAATGAGGAGAGAGAGGGGCAGAGCCAAATTGTGGCTCTGAGTCTGAATGGACACACAGAACTGTGGCTCGGCTCAGGTGCCCCATAGCAAGCTGCTTGCTGTGGGGGCACTCGACAGGAGGGAGAGGCCAGCAGCGCTGACAAGAGACCCAAGAAGAGGAGGATCCAGGCTGCTCTGTGCAAAACTGCTGCACAGAGCAGTTAAGAATAACACAGCACAGGGGTCACGTCCAGCAGGCTGGACCCTGGAAGTTTGCCTATAGCTGCCAGGCCTCAGAATATTTATAGGTTCTTCAACCACCTATTGGATACACCTCCACAGTGAATGGACAGAGACTCATAATTATTCAGAATGCTCTCCCTCCACCATACTTCCAGAACTCTCCAAAAGACAATGAGGAGTAACAGAACAGCAGCCTGTGAGACACTGATTAGAGCTAAGGAGCTAACTAAATTTACCTAGCATATAAAAATAAAGTGTTGCGCTGCACAAATATCAAACATACCATATACTGTATATAATACAACCTAAGCAAATGATAAATGTGAAAATAAAAGGCATATAAAATTGTAATCCACGTAAAAAGCAGTCCACAAAGTGAAGCTATACAATTTGAGTCCCGTGTTTAGGTGGGTGATCAGAGCTCCACCACTGCAATTTCTTGGAAAGAACCAACATCTTGAAGATACAGATGTAAGCTTACCAAAAATCAAATGGCCCTCTGGCTAAAGAGAAGATCAGTGAAGGCTCATGGAAAAGTTATTAACTGGAACACGTCACCTTCGCTGGCAGTATTTGATAACATCCACAATAAATATGTCTTATATCCTCCTCATCTCACCTTCCACCCAGCTTTAGAGGGACATAGGAAAAACAAATATACTGCAAAGTATAAAACCCTTTTTAAACCGTTTATCATTGCCCTATAATACACTTACAGTAAAAAAAAAAAAACAATTGTGCAACTTCTCCCAGTCAGCATCTATAGCATTTTAACCTTCACTTTCGGTTTTGCGCAATGACATCAGCACACCGCTGACAACAAATAGCCAATCAAAGCTGCAAAAACAGCCAATACCAAAAATATAAAAAATAAAAAATATTTTTTATATTTTCAATTTGAGTTGAGAAAAGAAAGTGTCTGATTATGAGCTTGTTTACATTAAATGCAAATGCATTTTTAAATGCAGTACAAACACATATGTATGCAAGAAAAAATTATGGTTTCAATGAGTCTAGTTTACACTACTGTGCAGAGATGTGCAGGACTAAAAAAATGTGTTTACTGTAAAGATTTGCTTTCGGAATTCGTTCTGTATTTTCAGATTCTTTTCGTATATTAAGGTTCGATTTGTATATTTGTTTTTATTTTCAGAAGTTATTTTGGAAGATTGGCTATATTTATTTTAATGTGTGTTAATTTGTTATTTCGGGAGATTACCTGTGCACATCCTTGCTAGTCCAACTCACAAAGAGAAATGGAATGAGCTGATGGGATGATATCATCTGGAGTCACGTGCATCTGAAAGAAGGAATGGAACACATTTAATTTCAGATTTATTTGTTATGTTATGATTTGGAGATTCTGATGGATCCATTTTCATCCAAAACAAACACAATAAGTAGGAATTATCATCTTTTTACAGTTTTATACCATTTTTTTTTATCGGTAATAGTTTTTATTAAGGTATGCAAATTCTACAAAGATACAAAAAGGAAAGCAATCATTGACAACAACAGTCAGTATCCAATCATCCTAAAATAGTATAAGGTATACAAGAATACAATGCATAGTGCACATATGAGGCCATGACAAACACTCAGCGGAACATTGAAGATACTCAAACTCCACCTGCGAGGAGAAACCACTTTTATACCTTAGGGTATTTATTGCAATATGTTTCCATTTCATATGTAGAGCATTTTTTATAATAATGAAAAATGGTAATGCAAAATAAAAATGAAATAGACAAAAATCTATTCGGATCATTCGTTGTTATGTTATTTCAAATGCTTTAATCATTAAGAAAAGGCCCAAGCTATTGCATCATGTCATCCGAATGAAACAAACAAATACTTTGATTCATTATAATTTATTTCAGTGAATCCCACATACTACTGCAGTGCATCCACATGCATTTTAAAAAAGTAAGGCATACTACATTTTTACAAGCTGTTTCACTACACTATGCTACACAAAAAGGGGCTGAGAGTTCCTGCATGTAGTGGGCTATTTCTCATCTAACTAGGAGCCTGTCAGATAAATCAAAGTGATTAAGCTGGAGCAAACAAGTGCTGTGAAGGAGGAAAGTGAAGGAGGCTGTATATAGACTTTATATAGAAGGATGTATACCCGGCCTGTTTGACTCTGCTCATTCCTGATACCTTTTGCTGACCTGGTTTGTGACCCGACTCTGCCTTTTGCCTACCATTCTGGTGCCTTCTCTGCTCGCCTGATACCGACCCTTGCTTAGTCCTGACTCTTCTCTGGATCGGATCCTGTACTTCTGCTACTTGGTCATTCCTGACTTCTGCCTGCCTGAGCACCCAAGACCCTGCTCACCGGCTTGGTTTCTGTCTGCTGTCCTGCACCTGCTGCTGTGTACCTACACCTGCCTGTCCACCAGCCTGCCTGCTGTTCTGCACCTGTTGGAGTGTATCCGCATCTGCTAGTCCACAAAACCTGCTTGGCATCTGCTGCAAGTACCTTCTGTCCAGGATCTCCAACCAGGCACCCTTGCCCTGTTATATCCTGTCACTACGTTCAGGAGAAACAGGACAGAAGGTGTAAGGGAAAGCCCTCCCGTCAGCTCGGCCTCAACCAGGTACATGACAGTACCATTTAGCCAAGTCTGAAGACGAAGGAGGTGCTTTCTCATTGGGCATTCTTTGCCAACAGCTGCTTGCTCTGACTCAGGTTGTAAAAAATCTTCTCGCTGATCACCGTTGGCTTAAGGGCCGTATTCAACTTCTGACTTCGAGTTTGCCCGGTGACTGAGCGATGGGGACGGCCTTCACATTTGAACCCTCTACAACTACATATACCTCTTCAGTACCCGCCCTAATCTTGCCGCCTCCAGAACATTTCTCAGGAGATCGGAGTACGTTCTGGGCCTTTCAGAAACATGCAACGTATACTTCACGCTTCAGCCATTGACTTTCTCCTTGGAAAAGACCAAAGTGGGATTCGTCATCTCCCTGCTGCTGGGAGAACCTCAATCCTGGGCCCATTGTCTACTGGAACAAGACAGCCAATTATTAAAGACTTTACACTTCTTCTTTGTGGGTATGGCCCAGCTCTATGTCGATCCTCAGCAGGCTGCCACAGCAGAGTCTACTCTTCATACATTGCAGTAAGGCCGTAGGCCTGTGAAGGACTATGTTGTAGGATTTCATAAATGGAGTGCAGACACTGACTGAAACAAAGTAGCTTTGTATTAACAAATTCCATTTGGGCTTGTCAGAACCCCTTAATGATGAACTGGCTAGAGAGGCTTTGCCCGATTTCCTAGAAGGTCTGTCCGTACAGTTGGATTGGAGATTGTATGATCGGCAATCTGAAAAGGCAGGCAGTCTTCATCCACCTAGGATGTTATCGAGAGCTCCTACCCATACCAATATACCTGTTATTCCGGCCTGCACCACTTTAATCCACATTTGACCAGCCAGAAGTGGAACCAAAGCAGATCGGCCTCCTCCGTTTAGCTCATGTTGCCCTGCCCATCTCATTTTGAGTGTCTGGGCGAACTATTCCAGTTCAATCTTTCATTGATTTTGGTGCTTGTAGTTGCTTTATGGACATTAACTTTGCCAAACAGCATGGCATTCCGTTACAACCCAAGAAGCAGAGACTCACTGTACATTTGGCAGATGAGACAGATCTTAAACTGGGCTAGTAAGTCTTGAAACTGATTTATTCCTCGTATCTTCCGATCAAGGACATCAAGAAATCCTTTGATTAGACATTATTCCATCCCCATTATTTCCTGTTATTCTCTGCATCCCCTGGTTGCAGGCACATAACCAGCACATAGACTGTACAAAGATGTGCACAAATATGTTTCTGGTGAGTTCTGGTGCCTTCTCTGATACTGACCCTGGTTAAGCCCTGACTCTTCTCTGGATCGGATCCTGAACCTCTGCTACTTGGCCATTACTGACTTCTGCCTGCCTGAGCAACCAAGACCCTGCATCTGCCAGCTGTCTGCTCTCCTGCACCAGCTGCTGTGTATCTACACCTGCCTATCCACCAGTCTGCCTGCTGTACCAGCATCTGCTAGTCCACAAAACCTGCTTCGAGCCTGCTGAAAGTACCTTCTGCTCAGGATCTCCAAGCAGGCACCTATGCCACTCTGTGCCCTGTTATATTCTGTCACCACCTTCAGGAGAAACAGGCTGCACTGATGGTCACTAGTGAGGCTGCATTGATGGACACCGATGAGACTGCATTGATGGGCACTGGTGAGGCTGCTTTGATAGGTACCGGTGAGGCTGCATTGATTGGCAATGATGAGGCTGCACTGATGGTCACTGATGAGGATGCATTGATGGTCACTGTTGAGGCTGCATTAATGGGCACTGATGAGGCTGTGCTGATGGGCGCTGGTGAAGCTGCATTGATGGGCACTGGTGAGGCTGCATTGATAGGCACTTATGAGGCTGTAGTGATGGGCACTGGTGAGGCTGTATTAATGGCACTGCTGAGGCTTCACTGATGGGTACTGGTGAGGCTGTATTAATGGACACTGATGAGGCTACATTGATGGGCACTGGTGAGGCTGCATTGATGGGCACTGGTGAGGCTGCACTGATGGGCACTGGTGAGGCAGCATTGATGGGTACTGGTAAAGGCTGCACTGATGGGCACTGATGAGGCTGCATTGATGGCACTTGTGAGGCTGCATTGATGGGCACTGATAAGGCTGTGATGATGGGCACTGGTGAGGCAGCATTGATGGGTACTGGTAAAGGCTGCACTGATGGGCACTGATGAGGCTGCATTGATGGCACTTGTGAGGCTGCATTGATGGGCACTGATAAGGCTGTGCTGATGGGCACTGGTGAGGCTGCATTCTCTCTGTTCTCTCACTTTGGGTGCTTGTGAAAATATTACATGTATGGAGCTCTCAAAATTCACACACTCCAGCTCGCATTTAGCTAGTGGAAAATTACTGAGGGCAAGTATTAAGCCCCATCGGGGGGGGGGGGGGGCGGGGGCGGACACCACTGTCAGGAGCCGATTCTTTTCCCACTGATCTGCCAGGAATCTGTGGGGAAGGGAGAGGAGAGGAGAGGAAGAGGAGAGCCGGCAGGATCACACAGAGAGGGGAACTCCTTTTCTGATACAGATTCAATTTCAATCTGTAAATGCCGGCTGCTGTCAAAGTCCTGCCTCCTGGACCGGCTCCTATGATGGACAGCACACTGGTTCAATGCTGGGAAATTGAAGCAGTGTGACATCTATCATAGGAGCCAGTCATGGAGGGGGGACTTTGACAGCAGTCAGTGTTTAGATATGCAAGCTGTGTCACAGCGGAAGATCCCCTCTGTGTGATCAGGCTGGCTCTCCTGGTAAAGGCTGTGCTGAAGTGGAAAATAATGAGGCTGCAATGATGGGCACTGATCAGGCTGTACTTATGGGCACTGGTGAGGCTGCATTGAAAGCACTGGTGATGCTTCGCTGGTGGGCACTGGTGAGGCTTTATTGATGGGCACTTATAAGGTGCATTGATGGGCACTGGTAATGGCTGTGCTAATGGGCACTGATGAGGCTGCAGTGATAGGCACTGGTGAGACTGCATTGATGGGCATTATTGAGGCTGCATTAATGGGCACTGGTGAGGCTGCATTGATGAGCACTGGTGAGGCTGCATTGATGGGCACTGGTGAGGCTGCATTGATGGGCATTGATGAGGCTGCACTGATGGGCACTGGTGAGGCTGAATTGATGGGCACTGATGAGGCTGCACTGATGGGCACTGGTGAAGCTGAATTGATGGGCATAGGTGAGTCTGCATTGATGGGCACTTGTGAGGCTGCAATAATGGGCAACGCTGAGGCTGCATTGATAGACACTGATGAGGCTGCATTGATGGGCACTGATGAGGCTGCATTGATGGGCACTGATAGGCTGCATTGATGGGCACTGATGAGGTTGCATTGATGGGCACTGATAGGCTGCATCATTGGGCACTGATGAGGCTTAAAATTCTGCGAGGCCGCCTCCTCCTGTCACTCTGTCCCTGCCCTACAGCTTAGAATTCAACAAAATTAAGAAGATAATCCAGAAACATCTACCCATTCTAAATACAGATGACATCTGTGCCAATATTCTAGATGATGGGGTGAACATAGTGGCTAAACGAGCTGCCACTTTGGGAAATTCTCTATCACCCAGTCTATACACTTCCAAGAAACCAACCACATCTAGAACTTGGCTACACTGTAAAGGCAACTACAGATGTGGCATGACAGATTGCATCACTTGCCCTCATATTATCCAGCGTGATAACTTCACCTCCACCTATGACAATAAAACATATAATATACAGAAATTCTTTAACTGTAACACCCAATACTTGATTTACCTTATCATATGTAAAGCGTGCTCCATTCAATACGTGGGTAGAACCACCCGTAAACTCAAAGAACGGTTCAGAGAGCACCTAAGTGATATACGTACACTCAAGTCCACAAATGTAGCCCGGCATTTTAATAGTGCACACGGGGGGGATACATCCCTGGTACAAGTCCAGATCATAGATCATATCATTAGACCCACCAGAGGTGGAGATGTTTTCCGATTGCTTTGTAAAAGAGAGGTTCTGTGGATTTTCAGGCTCCACACTCGTATGCGAGCCACTACATCAAATTCTAAACATTATATGTATTCACTAGTCCTGTTCAAGTTTGAATCTGATATGCCTGCCATGACCTCCTCTTCCTTCCCCCCCCCTTCGTTCCCCCTCCCCTCCTCCCCCCCCGGTTTCCTCCCTCCCTTCCCCCTTTTCCCATTCCCCCCCCCCTTCCTCCTTTCCCTACCCACATCCCATAACAACTTATTTATTTCATATATATATTCTTTATATGTTGGTTGTTATTGGTTGTTATCAGCTACAAGCAATCCATTTACATAGTTTTGCACATTTATGGTCCGTACTATGTCTCTTCAGGTTTTGTCCTTTTTTCGGCACAGTCTGTCTTACACCGACATTACCAGAGACATATCGGTCCGTATGTGTCCAAGCATTTTTCTCGTTTCTTGTCCTGTTCCCTTGTCTGTCAAAATTTGGCTCTATGGAAACCTTGTGTCATTTACTGTATATTATGTTCCATTTATAGAGCCATCTTTTGGTCGCTTATATAAAATATATAAAATATTGCCTACAACATTGCTTAAAATATTGTTATTTACGTCTAATAAGAAGAGGGTTTTCAGTCTTTTGTATCTTGGCTGCCGGTCTCACGTTTTCTAAATGCCTTGGACCTACGATATATTCGTTATTACACGCATATACTTTTTTGCCAAGGCATTGGTTTGCCTCGGTTTGTCTTGTTGCTCCTGAACATGTGTTGTTATGCCTATACTTTGACATTTAGTGTCTTTTTTGATATTACATCAATTATATCTTATTAAAATAGACTATCTTTTGCGCATATACACATACTCTTTGTTCAGCCAATGAGCATTCATATATTTACTTCAGTCCACAGTGGCGATCTTGTTAGATTCGTTTTTGATCTTCCTTGTTTTGAGACCGACCCCCAATGATATCAGACATATTGCGCCAATGGAACACATTTATATATAGGCATTGGCTTCGGATCCCTAGTGGTCCCTTTAAATCGTTCTTAGCAGATACACCTAAAATACATACACTTTATATTCAGTGCTTATTATATTTGACACACGTTTCTTTCACATAAATATATGACACTCATTGTTTACAATATATTATACATTGTCACATACCCAAATAGATCACTGATTTATATATTTTCATAATTTTTACACTTTTTTATATTTATATTTCTATAGTTTCACTATTTTCATTTTGATCTGCACATTCTAATTTTCACACCCTAATTGCCCACTTAATTCCCAACTTTGACTATTTCCACACACACAAACACACCTTTTGTCACTTTTTAATAATCTCCATATATATATATATATATATTCATTATCATTTTATTATTATAATTTTTATATGGTGAATTTTTACACTACATTATATTCAACAACACAAATTTCTCCATATGACAAGAGATTATCTCCTTTATTTAATCAATGTGTCTGGATATATCTATCTAAACACAGCAGATCTAGTAACATTGTTGCACCCGTATACACAATTTTTTGGGGATCTGACATTCAATTTAGTTTATTATATAGAACCTTTTGCCTCTATGATGTTCCATTTGCGCACACATGATTTTACTCCACTATATATATTTTTAGTCTTGTGCTTCATATGTATATACACAATTTTTAAATGTTTTTTGCCTTATACCCCTTAGTGGGTTTTTCATGTGTCACTGATTGTCCCAGCTGTTTGATCGCAGATTGACCGGCTTCCTCTTAGGATTCATCAAACCAAAGGGCACAACCTGTGAGTGATCACACTAATTAGCTTCCGTTTGTCTGCCCATCTACTAATATCAGCCGATCTCTGCCATCATTCAGTGTGGTTATGAGTAAGCGACGTCTTATGTCATGAAACGCGTCAACCTACTGGACACGTCTGTTCCTGTACACTGTCTGTCTGCAAATATTTTTCGAGGAATAAAGAAAATCATTGTTTTCATCTAAACCTTGAGTGCGGTCTCACTCTTCAAATTGCACGTTCCTGGATGGCGGATCTGACCAGCACCGGGTTCTGACACATGCACCTGAGCAGCTCTCCCTTGTCTTTCCTATTATGGACAGCACACTGGTTCAATGCCGGGAAATTGAAGCAGTGTGACATCTATCATAGGAGCCAGTCATGGAGGGGGGACTTTGACAGCAGTCAGTGTTTAGATATGCAAGCTGTGTCACAGCGGAAGATCCCCTCTGTGTGATCAGGCTGCCTCTCCTGGTAAAGGCTGTGCTGAAGTGGGGAATAATGAGGCTGCAATGATGGGCACTGATCAGGCTGCACTTATGGGCACTGGTGAGACTGCATTGAAAGCACTGGTGATGCTTCGCTGGTGGGCACTGGTGAGGCTTTATTGATGGGCACTTATAAAGTGCATTGATGGGCACTGGTAATGGCTGTGCTAATGGGCACTGATGAGGCTGCAGTGATAGGCACTGGTGAGACTGCATTGATGGGCATTATTGAGGCTGCATTAATGGGCACTGGTGAGGCTGCATTGATGAGCACTGGTGAGGCTGCATTGATGGGCACTGGTGAGGCTGCATTGATGGGCATTGATGAGGCTGCACTGATGGGCACTGGTGAGGCTGAATTGATGGGCACTGATGAGGCTGCACTGATGGGTACTGGTGAAGCTGAATTGATGGGCATAGGTGAGTCTGCATTGATGGGCACTTGTGAGGCTGCAATAATGGGCAACGCTGAGGCTGCATTGATAGACACTGATGAGGCTGCATTGATGGGCACTGATGAGGCTGCATTTATGGGCACTGATAGGCTGCATTGATGGGCACTGATGAGGTTGCATTGATGGGCACTGATAGGCTGCATCATTGGGCACTGATGAGGCTTAACTGATGGGTACTGAGGAGATGGCACTGATGGGGCGGCACCGAGGGACACTGATAAGCTGCACTGATGAGGCTGCACTGATATGCTGCATTAATGGGCACTGATATACTGCACTGATGGGCATAGAAAGGCTGCATTGATGGACACTGATAGGCTGCATTGATGGGCAGTGATGAGGCTGCACTGATGGGCACTAATAAAGTTGTTGTTAATATTTATTTCTGGAACTTAATTCTGCTTAAAACATTTAACAGTGTCATTTCATGAGATAATTTACGAGGGCATGTTTAGAAGCGGAATTTGGGGTGGGGCGGGGAAAGGGTAGGGGTTGGGTAGGGCAACTGGTGGTGAGTATTTCCTAAGGCCTGGCTAGTAGCTCAGGGCTTGACATTTTGACCCCCTGATATGTGTATGTTATCACAAAATGTTTATTTTTCATGAAACAGTATATGGGATCCGACAATACATTCTGTATTTACGTGATATTTGTAACAGTCCTGTGATGGGTATGGGTATGTTTTTTTTGAACAATGCCCCTCTTTTTTTTATACAAATCCTTTAATAGTTGGACTTTACCATAATAGTGTTTGTGGCAGTTCCTTTTTCTTGCACATCTATTTTATTTTATTTTGCTGAGCAGCGCATAAGTAATCCACAACACGTTATGTACCTTGTACTGATTTTTATGTACCTTGTACTGATTTTTCTGTTTGTGATTTTGGCTGCACTCAGGCGATAAATGGCTACCAATTGAACACTAAATTTACCATACAGTTAAACTTTTTATTGCAATCATTACAGATAGTGCAGTTCTTTATTAAATATACCAAATGCAATAGAATGTAAATAAACAGGTTTGTGCAGGGTTGGTCAATTGCAGTTTTAATTTTTTTAGCCTCTTACCAACAGTCTTTCTTTCTTTATCTCTGTGTCTGTGTCTCTATTTGTACATGTGGTGTATATGTAATGCAATTTCTTATTTAAACATTGACAAATTGCAGACATATTGAATGTGAAACGTTCAATTTTTATTCTATCATCTTTCTACTACCCTTTCTTTTAATTCTGTTCTATATACTGCTTAAAAATGTATTAACAAATATTAAAGAAAGGTTTGAATCATGGCAGTGGAGACAACAGTTCAGTGTGTGCCCCAGTTATTTTTTAGTCTTTAAATCTTAAGCCTCAAGACAGGATGAAACTTCTTTAGTTTTGCAAACTTTAACTAAAATTGCTCCCTTTTTAAACCTAGTATCATAAATCCAGCATTATTCTGCAGCCTTCAGATCAATTTCTAAATAATATTTTAACTTAACTTTCTATTTTTTTAAGTCTTCCTTCTTTTCTAGTTAAAAACCAACCACTATGGTTTACACAAAAAAATCTGAGCAATATGAAAGTTGCTACTTATGTGATGTCTTAATTATTCATAGGGATTTTAGAGGAAAGTGCTTGTTCATGGGTGAAATTAAGAAATGTACTTATTTAAAGGAATTATATGTTCTGATGTCACAAAGTAAAGCAGATTTTTAATTTAGCACAGTTGACCTTTTCTGTTATTATATTATCAGGTATTTATTTGCTTTCAAGCATACTATATACATAAATTATAATTATTGCCTTGCAAAAATGAACCACCCAACACAACATGTTGGAAACTTAAAACTAAAATTAGAGTATGACTGTAAACATAGCTTGATATGAGAAAATCAATCTCCAAAGTACTCTGGTAAAATTTGCAATTATGAATTATTATTATTTTTTTGTGACATCTCCTTTCAGGGATTGCCTAAAAGTGTAAAGAGTAGGAGTTAGTTGGACAGATTGGGGTAGGGAATTTCAAAGGTTGGGAGAGGCTTGGGAGAAGTCTTGGAGGTGAGCATGGGAGGATATGACAAGAGAACTAGAGAGTAGGAGGACTTGAGAGGAAATAATAGAATGATTTGGTTGGTATTTTGAGACTAGGTTAGTGATGTAGCTGGGGGCCAAGTTGTGGATGGCTTTGTAAGTTATTGTTAATAATTTGAATTTAATTCGCTGGGTGAGTGGTAGCCAATGGAGGAATTGGCAGAGAGGGGTTGCAGACATTGAGCAAGTTATAAGTTGGATGAGTCTGGCAGGGGCATTAATGATGCACTGAATGAGAGATTGCCTTTTTAACCACTTGCTGACCGCCCTATATCAATTTTACTGCTACATTGTGGCAGCTGTGTGCCTTCAGGGGCGCGCACCTGCAGCCACCAGGCCGCTTCTGCTGTGATTATTCACATATATATATATACATGTGATCCTGCACTTTCGCTTGCACGGGGTGCACACCCGCCGCCGGCGCGCCACTTCTGCTGTGATTATCTGCCAATTGTCAGAGACTCAGAACAGTGCTCTGCTTATGTAAACAAGGCAGATTTCTGTTTTGAAAAGGGGCAAGGGATGGATTTTGTGTTCCTGAAAAGCAGGGACTAAAATCCATCTCTTCCCATAGTAAAATCAGCGCACATAGTAAACACAAACACTGGCTAGGCACACAGTTAACTGTCTGATAGCCCTAGATGTTTAACCCCCCAGTCATCAAGCAAGATGGCATCTGTCTCCACTTCCGGGTAACATGATTACATGATCAAGCCACTCCACCCTACACGTTTCGTCACATATGACTTTTACTGGGGCACCCTATAGTGACGAAGCACGTAGGACGGAGTGGCTTGATCACGTCATCACGTTACCTGGAAGTGGAGGCAGACGCCATCTTGCTTGATCAGGAGTTGTTTACAGAGACATGTTTTTTATATTAATGTGTGTAGCACTCGCTTTTAAATAAAAATGTGTCTAAAGGTTTTACACTATTTAGTGCTCTTTACAGATATGTACTGTGTATGGGTAGTTGGAGGTACTTTCTGGAAATCACACCCTGAGATACCATCTTTTGCTGTCTGGTTTAAGCACCTCTAGAGGGAGCGATTTCCCAAACGCCTGTTAAACCCGCCTGTGCATAGGGGGTCCACAAACTCTGGTAAGAGGACATCTCATTAGGGTGTCAGTGACTGGCTTCTTGGGTGAAGGGGAGGAGACAGCATCTATCTTCGATCTTTTGGCTGTTGGAACTATACTTTTTGCACTTTTCATTTGTGTACTGTGAACTGTATTTCGATTAATATTTGGATTAATATATTGATTGCACAGTTTTCAGTGCAACACTTGATGTTCACATACTGTGTGCATTTTGGTGATAAGTATCTTACTGATGTATTTGCAGCTTTTTGACATATAATTTGCACAATAATTTTTGGTTTACTTTTGAAATTCATTGCCATTGTCCACATTTCTCTAATGCATAGTTTAGTCAGTGGAAAACTTTGATAATTTTATGAAGTCTGTATGAAACATAAATTTATTAGTACCAAAAGAACATAGGAAACAGAAAACTGTAAACAATTAAATGGAAAAGCACAGTCTTCTCTAGTATCCCTAACAACCACTGAATTCTATTTTACTTTAAACATTTCATTACAGCATAATGATTTAAGAAGCTTCATATTTGAACACATGTATTTGTGTTGTGGCTTTAAGTTTAAGTTGACTTAAAGATGTTGCGGTAAAACTTACTTTGGAAACAGAGACTTTTTGTGTATTCATCAGGGTATTCATTGGCGTTGATGTACTAAAAGAGTACATTTTCTCTTACCCTAGCTCATTGAAGCGATGCTTATTTTTTTCTTTTTAGCAGAGAAGATTTTGAATGTCTCTTCTACTAAAAATACATTATCCCTGTCTTTGTTTTAATGGTGTACACTGTCTGAGGCACATGTGTAGTAGAGTGAATACTCCCAGCCCAATCTTGGCATCTGTAAGATGAAGAGAACGTAGCTGGATGTCGGGACTATGTAAGTCCTCTGGGCATGTGAAGTTACATTATTAGTGGCCACCCAATTTTCTAAGAGTAGCTTTAAGAACTCAAAAAAAGACTGGAAAAAGATGACTACAATGGTTGACAGAGCGATGCGGGACAGATCTGATCTATCAGCACTGAAGGAGGGCAAATAGTCAGGTAAGTCTGCTTAAATGTGCAAGAATGCTTTGCATTATGGCAAAAGAAGCATAACTGCAGTTCTACTATTAAAATATACTGCTAATGTAAATCACCTTTATGGTGCATAGATGTTCCCCTGAATGGCCTTGACTTTTACCCTACATATCATTGTGTTGCTTTGTTTGTGAACTGCCCTCCTTAGTTCTCAGATAAGGAGGTTGCACAACACAGGTACCTTGAGGGAAAAGGTTTTGGGTCCTCTCAGTATCACTATGAAAACTTGGTGAATCTGACGGCAGTGGAGTAAACAAAATGTAAAGGTGAACTGGACTCCACTGAATGTAGTACAAATTCAATATTTTCTGTGCAGCAGGGGAAATTCACTTTTTGTTCTGTTGCCTAGAGTTGCTCTTTTAAGTGAATCTAAGGTCCACTTTAAAACCTCCCTGTGGTTTGGTTGGTGATAATTTTGTGGCAAAAACTCAGTAAAACTCCCATGAAATATCTCTTTTTATCCTCTTTTCTGTTATTTGTTGACCCCATTTCTAGTAGTGTTCCATCATATTCTATATAAATGTGCTGTAATTTAACTCTCAGCAGGACATGGAGGAAAGAAATGTACATGACTTCTTTTCTTCAATGAACATATTTTCATTGAAATTGTGTAAGTCAAAGCTATTTTTAGAAAGAAAACAAAAGCATTGTATGTTTTATACCTGGAACTACATTTTAGGAAACAACTGTCTCATTTTCTGATGGCATTAAAACATATTTTATACATAAAAGAAATTTGGTAGTTGCACTGGTACTTATGTCCAGGGAACTTTTGTCCATCCCAGACCAACAGGACTCCCCCTAAAACAAACAGGTATCACATGTATAGCACCCTGGTCCTAAACCTGGGCTTCTTTGCAAATTTAGTTTTTGGCCCTGGACTGGCTGCTGAAGTTAGCTCTGCAAGTAGGCCCAGTAGCCTGTCTGGGGCCTACTAATCCTGAAGTGGTCCTTGGGCTGTCTTGCCTGGCGTGGAAGAGGCCAAGCCAATCTGAGAAGATCCAGGCTGGTCTCTCAGGAAGGCCTGGTGACTCATTTGGAGGATGTACCTACATCTAAACGTGCTTACAGTGTTGTTAGGTCAGCCTAAAGGTTCTGACACTGTAAAGCTGGATCGTGTTCTACAATCTGAAAACATGTCAGCTTAAAGGTTCTGGTACTGTGAAGCTGTACTTTTTCTGGATCCAAGGAGTCTGTAAGTGATTTTCTGCTGCTGTCTAAGACCCCTAACTCTCTCTCCTACTACCTTCTTTCAAGTTCTACTTTCAAGCTTTGAAAAGATCAAAAGTGACCAATTTTTGTTCAAAATCCCCATTATAGCCACTGACTTAGCCGTGGGGGTAAATGCTAGCTTCCCTTCCTGTCTCTGGGGGTCACCACACAACCTCTGGAGGTCAGGGGGGTTCTACACATGTATAGCTTAAGGTCTCATGCACACATGGCTCTTCTGAATGCCTTTCACCTGGCAGGAGAAAAGCAGCATTAATGTTAGAAGTTCTGTATATAGCCCTACAGAACAAACAGTGCACAGTCCACATGGGCTTTGCTGCCTAACTGCGGACAGGAAACAGGAAAATGTATTCAGGGAAAATACATAGAGCATACCATATGTGCAGCTACAAACTTTTAACCACTTAAGCCCCGGAAGATTTTACCCCCTTCCTGACCAGGGCCTATTTTGCGATTCGGCACTGCGTGATTTTAACGGACAATTGCGCGGCCGTGCGACGCTGTACCTAAACAAATTTGACAGCCTTTTTTTCCCACAAACAGAGCTTTCTTTTGGTGGTATTTGATCACCTGTGCGATTTTTTGATCATGCGCTATAAACAAAAAAAGAGCATCAATTTTGCAAAAATAACAATATTTTTCAAATTTTGTTATATGAAATTCCCCAAAAAAAAAAATGTAAAAATCAAAATTTTTTAACATTTTCGGCCAATTTGTTTTATGCTACATATGTTTGGTAAAAAAAAATTGCAAAAAGCGTATTTTGATTGGTTTGCGCAAAAGTTATCGTGTTTACTAAGGGAAAGATTTTTGTCATTTTTGTTGTTTTTTTTTTTAACGCGTAATGACGGCGATCTGCGATTTTTTGCGGAACTGCGACATTGCGGCGGACAGATCGGACCCTTGACTGACATTTTTGACACTTTTGGGGTTACCAGTGACATTTCTACAGTAATCAGTGCTATACATATGCACTGTTAATGTAAAATTACACTGGCAGTGAAGGGGTTAACTTTTTTTGAGAGGGAGGGGTGGTGTGTGTCCCTAGGGGCGTGATTCTAACTGTGATTGGCTGTGGCTTGAGGTGTAGGAACAGTGATCAACGGTCCTACATAGTAGAACCATATGATCACTGTTTCTACACAGAGGAGAATGACAGGCAGCTTGCCATCACCCGCCTGCCTTTCTCCCTCTACACCGACGATCGCCGAGTGACTGGCGGATATCAGGTCCACCGGTCACACGCGCGGGGGGGTCCGTGACCACACGGGAGCGGGAGCGCACCTCCGGGGGCATGCGCTTACTCCCTAGACCCTCACAGGCTAGCGACGTAGATCTACTTCACTCTGCCTGTGAGGGGCTGACTGCCGACGTAAATAGTCGTGTGGCAGTCGGCAAGTGGTTAAACACTGCCAAATCTGCTATTATTCTGCTTTGGAAAGGGTTTTCTTGTCCTTTGTCCTTTTATACAGCTGGTGCGTTTCATTGTTTGATCACATGGACTAATTTTTATTCCACTTGCATAGTCATTCTTAGTTAACTTCTATTTTATGTCAGGACTTCTGTGCCCAAGTTGTCTGTGCCATGTGTGAATGCAGTTTGAATGGTTTTCCTCCCTGGCAGTATTAACCACCCCACTGCAGTTCAGCTGATATAGTTCATCGTTATTTGTAGCCTTTGCAAGTAATAAACCATTTTTTGTGATGGCATAACTGCAAGGTCTCTACATTGCCTTGTTTCATAAACATCTTCACTGGCAAAAGTTTAGTTTAGAAAGCAGGGACATACAGGGCATTTTTCACAGGTCTCTTTCTGGTGACACAGGTTAAGAAAACTGTCTCCTTTTCCTTCTGATTCGATTATCTTCCCATTAGCTGAGGTGAATTTTTTCTGTTTTACTCTGGTCAGGGTGATCAAAGAAATTACTTTAATTTGTCATGTGACTCTTTGCTCTTGAATCAACTCATCAAGCCTGCAAAGATGATGTGCAACTTTTGAATTGAAAAACATATTCATTATCTGAAGCAAAATTAGTTTCTTCCTTCACACTTTTGGCCCTTTATAGTTTAGTTTGTTTTTGCATTCACATTTTCTAGATTCTGCAATTTGCTTTTAAATGTCCTTGTTTTTTTGCAAACAACACATTCATGTGTTTCTTGTTGCATGTTACTGTTTTTATTCCTATTTTTTGTCTTTAAAGCAGACTCTGTGACAGAAGCACTGTCACTATTATCACTATTAATGCTTTCTGTTTTATGCCTATAGTCACCTTCATAACTTTTAGGTAAGCCACTGAGTAATAGTGCACCGACATGAAAATCTTTTATTTTTTTCTCCTATTCCTCTCAGGCGTTCAACCATTTCCAAGGTGTGCCTTATAAAATCCTGTATATCCTGGCCTTTCATCAGCTTTGTATGGCATAGCTTTCTAATCAAATACAGTTTATTGCTAAGATTACCTCTTTCATACAACTTCCCACATTTCTTTAGCAGCTTCACACTTAAATATATGTATGTTCCTATAATCTTTTATGTTAGGAGATATTGTGCTCTAAACTTTTTGGCCTTTCTCTATAAACTCATCTGAAGGGTGTTCTGGCTTTACTTCATTTATACATTTCCACATACATTCTCCTATTAGCAGCATTTTCCCCTTGAATTTCCAAGACTGGTAGTTCTGGTTTGTCAGATTTGCGAATGAAAGCTTTATTGCAGCTGTGTTGCTGGCCATTTTATTTTATTCTGTTGCAGTCTTCCTTCTGTTGTTGTATGTTGCATTTCTCTTGCTGTAGCAGGCTATAACTGGGTTTAGGGCTATACAGTAGCCCTACAGAACAAACAGTTCACATGGGCTTTGCTGCCTAACTGAATACAGAAAACAGGAAACTTTATTCAGGGAAAAGACATAGAGCATACCATAGATGAAGCTACAAATGTGTAAACACTGCCATTACTGGTTTAATCTATCTATGTATCCATCTATCTGTAGTTGTACAAAAATAAATGAACAATGTATTTCAACTTGTTTTTTAAACATGTTAAGATGTATTTAGGCGCGTTCAGGTGCATCAAGCGTTTAGGCATTCATTCATTTAATTGGAGAAGGATAGGCCAGGATAGTAATTTGTTACACGTCTTTAGGCCTGTTGGGCCTTTTTTCTGCCCAAACGCTCTTTTACTGAACGTAATTTTGCGTTCAGATTTCTGACTTTAAAAGCTCTTTCCTCTAAATGCCTGTAAAAGTCTATGTGTGCATGGACACATCAGCTAACATAGAGGGGCATTTAGGGGCAAAAACACCTGTAAAACAGGCTTCTTAAGCTGAAATATGCATGAGACCTTAATGTTCTGTCGGCACTAAACCTTTCACACAGCAGCAGGTTCTCACAGCAGAGAGAGTGAGGTAAAGTTCCCTTGTGCCTTAGTCAGCTAACATATTAAAAAATGACTTTACATAGCTGAGATTATTAAATGAATTCTTGCTAACAAGAAAGATGCAGGACCAAGGGATGGAGGCAGAGGCGTAATTCAAACCTGAAGGGCCTTCTCACCCCTGCACGGGGGCCTTCCCTCTGAGGCCGGTGATGGAATGACAGGGCCCTAGGTGCAAGTGGGACCCTGGGAGTTCAGCTACTGTTGTCATTGGTTTTTATTTTTGTTTATTTTTTTTTTGTGATTATTTTTTACCATTTTATTTTAATTTATTTTATTTTTTTACATTTTTTTTTTTTTTTTTACAATTTTATTAAGAGTCCCGCTGTGGCTTTGATGAAATATCAGGGGTCTAAATAGACATCTGATGTTTCACCTTTGAGACAGAGAAACAAGGTTAAGGACACCATCAATCTGGTTTTCTGCAGCCTCAGCTGCACAGAACGAATGGACAAGAATATCTCTGTACAGAGCTTGTTGTTCATTCACAAACTGAAACATAGTAAACACAGTTTACTAAGCTTCAGTTATGAATGAACAGAGTCAGTGATCAGTACCTAAACGACATACAGTATTTACCAGCCCATTCCCCGCTCTCCATTCTGACACATCCTAAGCAGCGGCTGGTGGGAGAGGGGAAGGAGGAAGCCAGCAGTGCTAGGGGTTGATGAGGGGGGGGCAGGGGAGCACACAGGGGCCCGGCAGCAGCAGAAAGAAGAGGAAGCAGGATAGGAAGGGCGATAGTGTATATAGAGGAACTGAGCTCTTTCATTTTCCTCCTGCAGGCATTCAGCGGCTGCAGGGGCAAAAGGAGGAGATCGGTTTCTCTATATGCTGCCTCCACAGCCACTCCTATCCAGGTGTACAGGGAGGCTGCATGGCAATTGCGACCCCAGTACTTATGCCTCCGAATGAAGGCTTTATCTCAACCAAAGCTCTGCAAAGCCTCCAGGACCTAGAGCAGGACACAAATTCTAGAGCCCCCACCATGTGTTTGTGCCTCACACCATGTGCATGCGCATAATATATGTAAGTCCATACAAATGTATAAAAATACATTCATAAACATACTTAAAACGCCACACCAACATAATCATTCATTATACAGTATGTTTATTTCATTCTTCTTCTCTTTCATTTTTATAAAGGGTTGCAACTCTGTTTTTAGCTTTGATCAGAGACATCCAGATGTCCCAAAACTTTTTAGATGACCTACAGCTAGGTAAATGAATCCCCTTTATTATCTAAGACTGACTTAAAGGGATAGAAGTGAAGCATAGAGATACACAGGCCAATCCCACCCTGCTCACTTAAAACCTAAGTTTACCTAAAAATGAAATGTGACCACTGAAATCTCATTCCTCCGATGCCCCGCTACCCCTGCTCCTGTAATCTTCTGGTGCAGTAAAGAGGCTTTGATTGGCACTTATCAAGAGTGCCTGACTATGCCCTCCCTTTCTGCCAGTTGCTCCATTTATAGGAGCCATTACTACAGTTTTTTTGATTGAAACACAGTCTATGAATTTATGGGGCACACCTATTAATCATTTGCCCATTCTTCATTCATGGCTCCTGTTTTATTCATAGAAGCTGTAGTAATGGCTTCTATAAATGGTACAGCTGGATGGAAAGGGTGGGGATAGCCAGGCACTCCTAAAGAATACCTTTCACAGTCCCTTATGTCTAGTAATCTCCGCCACACTGGAAGATTACAGGGATGGGGCATCAGAGGAAGAGGATTTTGGTGAATGGAGGACAGAACAGAACAAGGGACACATCTCAGAAAAGGTAAATAATATCCCTTTTGTTAATTTTTTTTCTGTTTGCTTTAGGCAAACTTAAAGCGGAAGTAAACTCATGATTTAACAGTTTGTTAACATGTGCCAAGATTGCTAACTGTCACATTGTTTGTGCTCTCAACCAAACTGTCAAACTATCCAATGGCTGGTGTCAGGACTGATTACATGTGCAGCATCATGGCAGCTCACAATCAAACGGAGGCCAAGATGGCAGCTTCCTGGGCTAAAAACGATAAGAGGGTTTACATCCACTTTAAACTTTAATATTGAAGATCCTGTAGTACTTTACCGAGGTGGACTTGGTATTATTGTGATTTCATTTACCTTACCCCTCGAAAAACAGACAGCTTGGAGGAAGTGTCAAATTGTGTAACTTCTTGTCTACTTTGCATATTACAATCATCTATTCTGCATAAGGTAATCTTTTGTGAAACTTTTCATACAATTCCATTAATTTCTTTCTCTGCAACACCAACTGTTCTATATTACCATATGCTCTCCCTCCTTTTTTTGTTTTGATTGTGTTGGTGTCTTGCTATGCTCCATGTTGGTAAATTGGTTTTCACTGCCCCCTAGCCTGTAGGGAGGTGTAACTGCAACCTCCCACCACTCATTTTTGTCACTCTGTCAATGCATCCTCTCACCCCTCCTGTCCCATGTGTGACTCTGCCTCTGCCTCTGCAGCTTTTCGCCTCCTTCCCTTTCCTGTGTGATTGTGTTACTGCAGTCTCTCTGTAGAAATCAACACCTTTGCCATTTCTATTAGTGATCGACCGATATCGTTTTTTCATTGCCGATATTTTGGTCATCGCGTATCAGTATCGGCCGATATTTTTGTACATTTAAAAACATTTTTAGTTTTATTTTTTTTACTTCACAGGTACTCTTGAGGAGGGATCTGGGGGTCTAAAAGACTCCAAACCCCTCCTCTGCACTTAAAAGCATTCAAAATGCCAAGTTTGGCTGTTTTGAATGCTGTCATTTTTTTTTACTCTGGCGCCAGTACCCGGAAGTAATGACATGACATCACTTCCGGGTTTTTGCATGCAGACCCGATCAGAGCCAAATGCAGCTTTGATTGGGTCTTCGGCTGCCGTGCAGGCTGGTTGCCCTGTGGGACGGGAGACCCAGGTGAGCCACGGAAGGCAGCGGGAGGGGGAGCGTCCCCTCCCTCTCCTTGTAATGACAGCCGAGCGGCTTCTCAGCTGCATCGGTTGTCATTACAAGACAGCCGACCGTCAGCTATGGACGCCGGTACTGGGGTGATGCCTCTAGCTGCAGGCATCACTCCGGTACATACACTTTCTGAAATATTGGCAATATCGGTACCCTCCGGGGGCTGATTCCGATATATCGGGGAAAGTGCATATCGGCCCTCGATATATCGGCTTTGCCGATAATCGGCCGATCCCTAATTTCTATGTGACTGTTTCACTTGAGCCACTTACATTGTTTGTCTATTGTGTGACAATGCCTCTGGAACCTTTCATCTCCCCCTGTGATTGTGTCACTGCAGTCTGTCTTTAGTGTGACAGTCCCTCTGTAGATTTTCACCTCCTCTTTCCTGTGTGACTGTTTCAACCAAAACATTAATCTCTCCTGTTTATTGTGGGACAATGTCTCTGCTGCATGTCACCATCTAACCTCTCCTGGGCTGCAGTGATCCTGCAGCCTCCTACCCCTTCCCTCTCCAGTGTAGCTTTGTCTTTGTGACCTTTTACCTCTTCTCCTCTCCTGTGTCACTGTGTATTTTTATGCATACGAGGTGTAGAAGGTGTGACTTTTTAGGATTACTTGACTGTGACTTCTAAGATATTAGAGATATAACAGGATTGGTATACACTGCAGAATAATAACAAACAGGTTATAAAAGCTGTACAAACATGGACACTTCACAGCAATGTCTGCATTGCTCAATCATGGTAACTAGTGGCTGCAACCATATTCTCTATAAGACAATATAGCAACAGACAGTCTAGCTCAGTACAACAATCAGAACTCAGATACTTGTACTTATCTTCATCAACAGCATTCCTCTCAGTAAAATCCAGAATAGCTCTGGTAATGCAGGTGATCAGCAGAAGGTATCCCAGGTCAAAGGAAACAAGGGAACCACCCCACTGGAACTAGAGTACTCTGGTAGTAATTGGGGAAGTGTTCCCCACAGTGGCTGGGTCTTATCGGGCTCCTGCTTGTCTGTATGCACATACGTTTTAACATTGGAGGGTCTCTCACCTTGCTGCAAGTCACTTGCCAGCTATCTTTGCTTCATCAGGTGTAGATTTTCAGGAACCCAGGGAGATGACAGAAAGGAGTTAAAGGGGCCTGTTCATACACATAAGCATGGTGAGTAGAGGGGCACTTTGATACAGTGACAACAGATATCTGCTGTAACACTCAGTACTCAATACTAATACTGCCTTATAAATTACTTTGATTGTCTGTGATGTCTTTTGCAATGTGAACGCTACTTGCCATCCACCTGTTGTAAATAAATGGACAGATGGCATACTCCTGAGTAGGGTTGAGCGAACACGGACTGTATTATTCGTGTTCGTACCGAATAATTGGATTTTTGTTACCCGAACACGGACCCGAAAACTTTACTGTATATTCGGGTAAAAATCCGTGTTCGGTCGTTTTATTTCCGGGTTTTGCATGCTTTGGCGGGCTTTCAACAGCCAATCAACAAGCGTTTAACTGGTGTGCCTAAGCCATCCCAGCCATGCCTACAAATGTATCAGTAGCTGTGATTGGCCGTCTGAAGCATGTGACCAAGTCTTTATAAGTTCGAGGCAGCGCCGCTGCGGCGTCATTCTGCTGTTTAGTTCAGGGAGAGAGCACACATCAACGTGCTGGCTGCTGATTAGGGACAGACAGGAAAAAAAAAACATTTGTGTCCGGATAGAATTGAGGGACAGGTCGGAGTGTGTTAGGCAGGGCGAGTTGTAGGCATTTTAGGGAGAGAGTCTGCTGATTTTTAGGGTCAGTGTGTTATACAAACTACAATCGATATTGCTGTGTGGGGTGGGGTTTGCAGTGACCGATCTACGATCTTAGCAATCCTTTTAGGGACAGAGTCTGCTGATTTTTAGGGTCAGAAAGTGCGTTCTACAAACTACAATCGATATTGCTGTGTGGGGTGGGGTTTGCAGTGACCGATCTACGATCTTAGCAATCCTTTTAGGGACAAAGTCTGCTGATTTTTAGGGTCAGACAGTGCGTTCTACAAACTACAATCGATATTGCTGTGTGGGGTGGGGTTTGCAGTGACCGATCTATGATCTTAGCAATCCTTTTAGGGACAGAGTCTGCTGATTTTTAGGGTCAGTGTGTTCTACAAACTACAATCGATATTGCTGTGTGGGGTGGGGTTTGCAGTGACTGATCTACGATCTTATCAATTCTTTTAGGGACAGAGTCTGCTGATTTTTAGGGTCAGACAGTGCGTTCTACAAACTACAATCGATATTGCTGTGTGGGGGGGGGGGGGGATTTGCAGTCACCCGATCTACGATCTTATCAATCCTTTTAGGGACAGAGTCTGCTGATTTTTAGGGTCAGACAGTGTGTTCTACAAACTACAATCGATATTGCTGTGTGGTGTGGGATAGGAGATAGGCAGGTGTCAGTGGTCCACATCCATTTTGCTGTGTGTGGGCTGCAGTGAACACAATCTTTTTGGGGTGCAGTGAACACAATCTTTTTGGGGTACAGTGAACACAATCTTTTTGGGGTGCAGTGAACACAATCTTTTTGGGGTGCAGTGAACACAATCTTTTTTGCCCACTGAGGAGGAGGGAGAAAAGTATTTTTCTATCAGGCACTGTGTGCAGCATTTTTCCTTCAGCTGTGCTGTGCTGAGTGACTGATCATACACTGCTGTGTTCAGTTCACGTGCTAATATTGAGTGGTTTCAAAAATCATACACTTTTTTTCTATTCCACTATTCAATATACAGCCTTGGGTTAAAAAAAAATTTAATTGTGGCCTGCAGCAGAGCTGAATGATATTTGGGGTTTTTGGGGTTCATCTCATACTTCTGAAGATTTGAGGGCGCTGCCTGTTCCATACTCCTCCTACTCCTCATCCAGCCTTTTAGGGGTACAAACAATAGTAATTGGGGCCTAGTGTGCTTCTGTACGTGTGAGATACATACACTTTTTTTGATCATATTTCCTATTCCGCTATTCAATAAAAACCTTTGGGGATCAATTAAATTGCGGGATAGTCTGTGTTGGTACGTGTGAGATCCACCTTTCCAAGTTTTTGGGGTTCATCTCATACTTCTGAAGATTTGAGGGTGCTGCCTGTTCCATACTCCTCCTACTCCTCATTCAGCCTTTTAGGGGTACAAACAATAGTAATTGGGGCCTAGTGTGGTTTTGTACGTGTGAGATACATACACTTTTTTTGATCATATTTCCTATTCCGCTATTCAATAAAAACCTTTGGGGATCAATTAAATTGCGGGATAGTTTGTGTTGGTACGTGTGAGATCCACCTTTCCAAGTTTTTGGGGTTCATCTCATACTTCTGAAGATTTGAGGGTGCTGCCTGTTCCATACTCCTCCTACTCCTCATTCAGCCTTTTAGGGGTACAAACAATAGTAATTGGGGCCTAGTGTGGTTTTGTACGTGTGAGATACATACACTTTTTTTGATCATATTTCCTATTCCGCTATTCAATAAAAACCTTTGGGGATCAATTAAATTGCGGGATAGTTTGTGTTGGTACGTGTGAGATCCACCTTTCCAAGTTTTTGGGGTTCATCTCATACTTCTGAAGATTTGAGGGTGCTGCCTGTTCCATACTCCTCCTACTCCTCATTCAGCCTTTTAGGGGTACAAACAATAGTAATTGGGGCCTAGTGTGGTTTTGTACGTGTGAGATACATACACTTTTTTTGATCATATTTCCTATTCCGCTATTCAATAAAAACCTTTGGGGATCAATTAAATTGCGGGATAGTTTGTGTTGGTACATGTGAGATCCACCTTTCCAAGTTTTTGGGGTTCATCTCATACTTCTGAAGATTTGAGGGTGCTGCCTGTTCCATACTCCTCCTACTCCTCATTCAGCCTTTTAGGGGTACAAACAATAGTAATTGGGGCCTAGTGTGGTTTTGTACGTGTGAGATACATACACTTTTTTTGATCATATTTCCTATTCCGCTATTCAATAAAAACCTTTGGGGATCAATTAAATTGCGGGATAGTCTGTGTTGGTACGTGTGAGATTACCTTTCCAAGTTTTTGGGGTTCATCTCATACTTCTGAAGATTTGAGGGTGCTGCCTGTTCCAAACTCCTCCTACTCCTCATCCTGCCTTTAGGGGTACAAACAATAGTAATTGGGGCCTAGTGTGCTTCTGTACTTGTGAGATACATACACTTTTTTTGATCATATTTTCTATTCCGCTATTTAATCAAAACCTTTGGGTATAAACAATTAAATTGCGGGATAGTCTGTGTCGGTACGTGTGAGATACACCTTTCCAATTTTTGGGGCGCATCTCATACTGCCGAGGATTTGAGGGTGCTTCAGTCTGCCTCCTGCCTGTTCCGAACTCCTCCTACTCCTCATCCTGCCTTTAGGGTACAAAAAATTGTAATCGGGGCCTAGATTGTGTGTGTACGTGTGAGATACACCGTTTTGTAAAATTTGTCCTATTCCGCTATTCAATATACACCCTGTTTGAGTGTAAAAAATTAAATTGCGGGATAGTCTGTACCGGGACATGTGAGATACACCTTTTTAAATTTGTTTGGCGCATCTCCTTCTACCGCAGAGGATTGCAGGGTGCTTCAGTTTGGCTCCTGTTCCCAACTCCTCCTACTCCTCTTCCTCATCCTGCCTTTAGGGTACAAAAAATTGTAATCGGGGCCTAGTCTGTGTTTGTACGTGTGAGATACACCGTATTATAAAATTTTTCCTATTCCGCTATTCAATATACACCCTTTTGGAGTGTAAGAAAATTAAATTACGGCATAGTCTGTATCGGTACGTGTGAGATACACCTTTTAAATTTGTTTGGTGCATCTCCTTCCACCGCCAAGGATTGCAGGGCGCTTCAGTTTGCCTCCTGTTCCCAACTCCTCCTACTCCTCTTCCTCATCCTCCCTTTAGGGTACAAAAAATTTTAATCGGGGCCTAGTCTGTGTTTGTACGTGTGAGATACACCGTTTTTTTATCCTTTATCCTATTCGGCTATTCAATATACACCCTTTTGGGGTAAAAAACATTAAATTGCGGCATAGTTTGCATATTTGACTGTCAGATACACCCGTGCGATACTGTTGTTGTTTTGTTCCGCTATTCAATAAACACCTTTCTAGGGCAAGATCATAAATTACAGAAATATGAGGAGACCGTCAAATAAGGGCCGTGGCCTGGGTCGTGGTGCTGCTGGTAGAGCTCCTGTTGCAAGGAGAGGACGTGGTCGATCTGTGCCAGCTACACGCACAAGTGAAACACCTTCCACAAGTGTGAGTAGGCGACAGAACCTGCAGCAGTATTTGGTAGGGCATAATGCGCCTCTAGACGTGATGAGGCCTGAAGAAGTACAGGTGATAGTAGATTGGGTTGCTGACAGTGCCTCCAGTTCCTTCACATTGTCTCCCACCCAGTCTACTGCAGAAAGGTCAGAGTTGGCACCTGCAGCCAATGTCCAACCGTCTTTTACCTCACCCCCTTGGAAATCAGGCAAGCAGTCTGAGCCCCAATCCATACAGCAGTCTCTTGTTCTTTTTGAGGACTCTGTCAGCAGGGTTTCCCAGGGCCATCCACCTAGCCCTGCCCCAGAAGTTGAAGAGATTGAGTGCAGCGATGCCCAACCACTTATTTCTCAAGATGAGTACATGCAAGGACCATCGCAGCACGTCTCCGATGATGACGAAACGCAGGTGCCAACTGCTGCGGCGTTCAGCATTGTGGAGACCGACAAGGAGGGCAGGGGTGAAGACTGGGTGGAAGATGATGTGGAGGACGATGAGGTCCTCGACCCCACATGGAATGAACGTCATGCAGGTGACCTGAGTGGTTTGGAGGGAGAGGCGGTGGTCGCAAAGAGCCACCAGCACAGCAGAAGAGGGAGCAGGGTGCAGAAGCGGAGCGGCCGTGCCCTAGACACTACGCCCACTACTGCCCAACGCAGCAAGGGAACAAGCTCACCAAAGTCAGCTCAAAGGAGTTCTCTAGCGTGGAAGTTCTTTAGAAAATGTGCTGATGACAGGACATGAGTGGTTTGCACCCTGTGCAATCAGAGCCTAAAGCGAGGCATAAACCTTCTCAACCTGAGCACAACCTGCATGATCAGGCATCTAAGTGCAAAGCACGAGCTGCAGTGGAGTAGACACCTTCAAAACCAAGAAACGTCTCTGGCTCATCCTGCTTCCTCTTCTGCTGCAGTCTCGGCCGCTCCAGCCACATCTGTAGTGATACCGGCACCTGCCACCCGCAAACAGAGGATCTGTCAGCAACACCACCACCTGGGTCACCAACCATCTCCACAATGTCCCGTGGAAGCGTTCAGCTTTCCATCTCCCAAAAACTTGAGAGGAAGAGGAAGTACCCCCCTACCCACCCGCGATCCCTGGCCCTGAATGCCAGCATTTCAAAATTCTTGGCCTTTGAAATGCTGTCATTCCGTCTGGTGGAGACGCACAGTTTTAAAAACCTTTTGTCGGTGGCTGTCCCACAGTACGTCGTGCCCAGCCGCCACTACTTTTCCAGGCAAGCCATCCCTTCCCTGCACAACCAAGTGCGGGAAAAAATCAGGTGTGCACTGCGCAACGCCATCTCTGGCAAGGTCCACCTAACTACCGATACGTGGACCAGTAAGCACGGTCAGGGGCGTTATATCTCCCTAACGGCACACTGGGTAAATGCAGTGGCGGATGGGCCTGAGGCGGATAGCAATTTGGCGCATGTCCTTCCATCACCGAGGATTGCAGGGCGCTTCAGTTTGCCTCCTGTTCCTAACTCCTCCTACTCCGCTTCCTCATCCTCTACCGCCTCCTCATCTGGACAGCGTAACACCTTCACCACCAACTTCAGCACGGCCAGGGGTAAACGACAGCAGGCAGTTTTAAAACTTGCCTGTTTGGGGGACAAACCACACACCCCGCAGGAGTTGTGGAGGAGCATGGAACAGCAGACAAATGAGTGGTTGCTGCCAGCGAGCCTCAAGCCTGGCCTGGTGGTGTGCGATAACGGGCGAAATCTCATAGCAGCTCTGGGCCTAGCCGGTTTGACACACATCCCTTGCCTGGCGCATGTGCTGAATTTGGTGGTGCAGAGGTTCCTTAAAAACTACCCCGATATGTCAGAGCTGCTGCAGAAAGTGCGGGCCGTCTGTGCGCACTTTCGGCGTTCTCACCCTGCTGCTGCTCGCCTGTCAGCGCTGCAGCGTAACTTCGGCCTTCCTGCTCACCGCCTCATATGTGACGTGCCCACAAAGTGGAACTCCACCTTGCACATGCTGCAAAGACTGTGCGAGCAGCAGCAGGCCATAGTGGAGTTTCAGCTGCACCACGCACGCGTGAGTCGCTCTGCGGAACAGCACCACTTCACCACCAATAACTGGGCCTCCATGCGAGACCTGTGTGCCTTGTTGTGCTGTTTTGAGTACTCCACCAACATGGCTAGTGCCGATGACGCCGTTCTCAGCTTAACTATCCCACTTCTATGCCTCCTTGAAAAAACAATTCGGGCGATGATGGAAGAGGATGTGGCACAGGATGAGGAGGAGGAGGAGGATGAAGAGGTAACATTTCCAAGGCTTTCAGGGCAGTCATTCGCAAGGGGCTCCGAGGGTGGGTTCCTGCACACACAAACGCCAGGGACACAATTGTCCAGCAGGGGCACAGTTCTGGAGGATGAGGAGGATGAGGAGGAGGAGCTGGAGGAGGAGATGGAAGCATGTTCACAGCAGGGTGGCACCCAGGCCAGCTCATGGCCATCACTGGTGCGTGGCTGGGGGGATACAGAGGACACGGACGATACACCTCCCACAGAGGACAGCCTTTCGTTGCCTCTGGGCAGCCTGGCACACATGAGCGATTACATGCTGCAGTGTCTCCACAACGACCGCCAAGTTGCCCACATTCTAACTTGTGCTGATTACTGGGTGGCCACGCTGCTGGATCCCCGTTACAAGGACAACGTACCGTCCTTAATTCACTCACTGGAGCGCGATCGCAAGATGCGCGAGTACAAGCGCACGCTGGTAGACGCCATGCTGCTGGCATTCCCACCTGACAGCGGGGCCACAGTGGAAGCACAAGGCAGAGGAGGAGGAGGAGGAAGAGGTCGCCAACGCAACCAGGGCACCGCCAGCACCTCAGAAGGCAGGGTTAGCATGGCCGAAATGTGGAAAATCTTTGTCAGCACGCCACAACAAACAGCAGCACCAGCAGCTCATATGGAACGTTTTAGCAGGAGGCAGCATTTCACCAACATGGTGGAGCAGTATGTGTGCACACGCCTAGACGTACTGAATGAGGGGTCTGCCCCCTTCAACTTCTGGGTCTCCAAGTTGGGCACATGGCCTGAGCTTGCCCTTTACGCCTTGGAGGTGCTGGCGTGCCCTGCAGCCAGTGTATTATCTGAACGGGTATTTAGCACGGCTGGGGGCGTTATCACAGACAAGCGCAGCCGCCTGTCCAGAGACAATGTGGACAAGCTCACGTTCATTAAAATGAACCAGGCATGGATCCCACGTGACTTTTCCGTACCTTGTGCAGAATAGCGATGGATTCCGACCTTACCCAGCCATTGTTCCATTTTTGCTCTTTCTCACTCTTTTGGGGTGTACCCTCATTTAAAATTTGTGAAAAGAAGCAGTGTTGGCTACCTCGTCCTCCTCAGGGCCAGATTAACGTAGGGGCTATTGGAGCTGCAGCTCCAGGCCCCTACCTTTATATAGGCCCCAGGTTGGCCATATTCACTGTTACCGCTCTTCTGTCACTTGTAAACACAGAAGTCTGGCTTCTATGCTCGCTTCTCCAGGCAGCTCCCTCAGAACCTCCCCACACAGCACGAAGGCCGGACAAGGAGGGACAGTTGCCGATGCATGGATGTGTTTATGGGCTTCAGAGACAGCATCCCATGTGGAATTAGGCATGCATGGCTGCACTCTTCCTCCTCTGGGTGCATGCCAAGGCACGGCCCTTAAGGCCCTTCAAAATCCTCAGCACCAAGCCCATGATGCTCTTAATCCGGCCCTGGTCCTCCTCCACCGCCGCTTCCACCTACACCGCCCATAGGTGTGCGCAGCCTATTGCATTAGGGTGTGCACCCCAAAGTTTAAATACACATGCATGTGTTTGCCTACATGTACATGGCCCCGATACATTACTCTCCCTGCTGGCAAAGTGAAATAGAGCAGAGCAGGTCTGAGGGAGATCTTTCCCATCTCCTCACTGGCAAACAGAGCGATAATGCTATGTGCCCTAGGTGATTAGGGTGTGCCCAGGCACATCCGGCACACCCTGTGCGCACGCCTATGACACCGCCACATCCACCACCACCTCAACCTGCCTCCTACTCCATATGGGCCTCGTCCTTCAGAGATGAAGAACATTGTTTTATTTTTCGTTTTTTTTTTGTTGTTTTAAGTTATTTCCCTATCCACATTTGTTTGCAGAGCACTTGCCATGCTCTTAACTATGTTTTGCTGCCATTTGCAGCAGTCTAGCCATTTCCATTGGTGTTTTAGAGCCATTTTAGTGCCTGAAAGTTCGGGTCCCCATTGACTTCAATGGGGTTCGGTGTTTTAGAGCCATTTTAGTGCCTGAAAGTTCGGGTCCCCATTGACTTCAATGGGGTTCGGTGTTCGGGAAAAAGGGTGGGATAATGCTATGTGCCCTAGGTGATTAGGGTGTGCCCAGGCACATCCGGCACACCCTGTGCGCACGCCTATGACACCGCCACATCCACCACCACCTCAACCTCCCTCCTACTCCATATGGGCCTCGTCCTTCAGAGATGAAGAACATTGTTTTATTTTTCTGTTTTTTTTGTTGTTTTAAGTTATTTCCCTATCCACATTTGTTTGCAGAGCACTTGCCATGCTCTTAACTAGCCCTTTCCATTGGTGTTTTAGAGCCATTTTAGTGCCTGAAAGTTCGGGTCCCCATTGACTTCAATGGGGTTTGGTGTCCGGGAAAAGTTCGGCAAAAGTCCGGGACACGGACCCCGACTTTTTTTTAAAGTTCGGCCGAACCCACCGAACACGGACATCCAGGTGTCCGCTCAACTCTACTCCTGAGGGTGGGAAGCGGTTTCGAAATGTCCCTTTTCAACTTGAGCTTATACACTCTCTAGCATATAGGTGGTGAGGAGGGGAAAAGGGTGGACACTATCACATTTTTGGATGTGCGTGTGATCTCAAAAATACTTGTTTTCTAGTAAAAATAAGTGCAGTAGAGAATGTTTTTCCTTAGGAGATTGAAACAGGCTGGATTGCCTTTAAGGCTTCTGGTCAATTTCTATCATTGCACAATTGAGAGTATTCTTCTCCATTGTGCTGTAGTGTGGTATGCCAGCTGCAGGGCAGAGGATAAGAAGTGTAAAGCACAGCGGATCATAGGTACAGAGCTACTGGATTTAGACACAGCATGCCAGCTGAATAACATGCGGGCAAAAGCCATTAGTAGTGATCCAATCCATCTGTGTTACAGTGTTTTTGCCCCATTGCCATCAGGGAGAAGATATAGGACACTGAAAACTCACACTTATCGTTTAAAGTAAGTTTTTTTCCCCTAGGGCTATATTGTCTATAACAGTGTTTCTCAACCTTTTTTCAGTAAATGCATCCTTTAAAATTATGAACAGTCTCAAGGAACCCCATTCTAAAATGTGAAACGCAACATTCACACATGTAGGACACCAAATGTTAGAGGTGATTATTTCTTCCAAGAAGGGCCAAACAGGGATGCTGTGGAGGTGGCAGACATCCTCCTTATCAACAAAATGGTTGTTATGATGCCAGTGTCTAGAAAGTCTTAATGGTGCATAATGAAAACCCATAGCTTTGTGTAACTAAAAGGCAGGTTTCATAGAACTACTGGCTTGTGTACAATTTTTTGATACATTTTTAGGCATCTTGCAGGCCTGGGCATCCTGGTTGAAAAAGGCTGGTCTATAGTCCCACCATGTACAGATTATAGGAATGATCATGAAATAATGAATGCAATTTGTACAGTTTTTTTTTAAAATATGTAATATTTTCTTATATTTAACCATTTGACCCCTACATGACCAGGCCACTTTTTGCGATACGGCACTGCGTTACTTTAACTTTAACTTAACAATTGTGCAGTTATGTAACGCTGTACAATTATAAAAATTAAAACCCACAAAAATAACTTTATTTTGGTGGCATTTGATCACCACTGCGTTTTTTTATTTTTTGCACTATAAATGAAAAATTTGACAATTATGAAAAAAAAACAATATTTTTTACTTTCTCCTATAAAACATATCAAATAAACACGTTTTTGAAAAAAACAAAAAAATCCCAGTAACCGTATACTGATTGGTTGACATGAACGCTATAGCTTTTACAAACTATGGGATACATACCGAAATTTTTATTTATTTATTTTATACTAGTTATGGCAGTGATCAGCGACTTATAGCGGGACTGCTATATTGCTGCGGACATTCGGACACTAACTGACACTTTTGACACTTTGTAAAAAAAAGTGACACTAATACAGTAATCGGTGCTAAATTATGTACTGTTACTGTACTAATGACACTGGCTGGGAAGGGGTTAAATATCTGGGGCGATCAAAATGTTAACTGTGTGCCTAGCCAATGTTTGTGTTTACTATGTGTGCTGCTTTTACTAGGGGAAGCAAAGGATTTGAGTCCCTGCTTTGCAGGAACACAAAATCCAACCCTACCCTCCTGTCAGAATGCAACTCTGCCTTGTTTACATAGGCTCTGTTCTAAATCTCTGCCCAATGATCGGTGGGTGCTGGCGGACACCGAGTGCCCGGCACCCACAGATCGGCTTCTGCTGTGAATATTCACAGGAGAAGCGGCGCGCCAGTGGCACCCGCGCACCCCCTGCAGGCGGAAGTACAGGATCACGTATATATACAGTACATGACATCCTCATATCTGTATAAGCCACTGCTGACAGCATCAGTATTTCCTATTACTAGTATAAGCCAGAGCCAGTCTCCTGATTACCACCAGTACCAGTGTCACCTAGTACCAGTGTAAGCCAGAACTAGTGTCCTGACCACCACCAGTACTAGTGTCACAGAGTACCAGTGAATTCCAGTGTAGCACTCTCTAGTGTGCCACTAGTGGTAGTGCAAGAAAACCATAGTCTGGCCCATGGCTAAGCCTGAGTCATGGAATCTGGGTCAGGGTTATTAGATTTTAGGTGAGCATCACTCATACAGACAGCCCTCTGGTCAATGGTGGCCGGTGTATTGAGGGCGCAGGGGCGCCGCCTCCCCATCCATGTGCCCGGCCCCCTAATCTGGATGCAGGGGCATCGGACGCATGGAGCTTAATGGGTTTTTTTTTAAATCACCTGATTAGAGCCAGAGGCTCTAATAGGGTGATGCAAAGGGTGGAGCCGGGGCGCAGAGCAGTGCACCCTGAGCCCACCCATTGTGTGACAATAGCGAATGAAAATTCGCTATTGTCCCACCGATCCTCCTCCTGGCCAATCAGGAAGCGCGTCCGATACGCGCTTCCTGATTGGCCACAAGGCAAACCCCATGCCATTGGCAGAGGAAGAGGCAGGAGCGGGAGGACTGGAGGAGACGCGCTGCCAAGATTGAGGAGAAGCTGCGCCGGGGGACTGAGGAGAAGCCACCCGCCGCTGCCGCTGGTGCTCCAGGTAAGTAAGGGGGCACGCACGCTGATCTCTGCATTGGGGCAATGTAGGCTGGTCACTGCATTGAAGGGGGCATGTACATTGGTCACTGCATTGAAAGGGGGCATGTATGCTGGTCACTGCATTGAAGGGGGCATGTACGCTGGTCACTGCATTGAAAGGGGGCATGTATGCTGGTCATTGCATTGAAAGGGGGCATGTATGCTGGTCACTGCATTGAAAGGGGGCATGTACGCTGGTCACTGCATTGAAAGGGGGCATGTATGCTGGTCACTGCATTGAAGGGGGCACGCACTCTGATCTCTGTATTTGGGGAATGTACGCTGGTCACTGCATTGAAAGGGGGCATGTATGCTGGTCACTGCATTGAAAGGGGGCATGTACGCTGGTCACTGCATTGAAAGGGGGCATGTATGCTGGTCACTGCATTAAAAGGGGGCATATACACTGGTCACTGCATTGAAGGGGGCATGTACACTGGTCACTGCATTGAAATGGGCATGTACGCTGGTCACTGCATTGAAAGGGGGCATGTATGCTGGTCACTGCATTGAAAGGGGGCATGTATGCTGGTCACTGCATTAAAAGGGGGCATATACACTGGTCACTGCATTGAAGGGGGCATGTACGCTGGTCACTGCATTGAAATGGGCATGTACGCTGGTCACTGCATTGAAAGGGGGCATGTACGCTGATCACTGCATTGAAAGGGGGCATGTATGCTGGTCACTGCATTGAAGGGGGCACGCACTCTGATCTCTGCATTTGGGGAATGTACGCTGGTCACTGCATTGAAAGGGGGCATGTACGCTGGTCACTGCATTGAAAGGGGACATGTATGCTGGTCACTGCATTAAAAGGGGGCATATACACTGGTCACTGCATTGAAGGGGGCATGTACGCTGGTCACTGCATTGAAATGGGCATGTACGCTGGTCACTGCATTGAAAGGGGGCATGTATGCTGGTCACTGCATTGAAAGGGGGCATGTACGCTGGTCACTGCATTGAAAGGGGGCATGTACGCTGGTCACTGCATTGAAGGGGGCACGCTGGTCACTGTTTTGAAGGGGGCACGCTGGTCACTGTTTTGAAGGGGGCACACTGGTCACTGTGCATTGAAAGGGGGCACGCTGGTCACTGTGCATTGAAAGGGGGGTCACTGTGCATTGAAAGGGGGCACGTTGGTCTCTCTGCATTGAAAGGGGGCACGCTGGTCTCTCTGCATTGAAAGGGAGCACACTATACCTTAATTACTGAAGGCCCCTTTCACACTTTTGCGACCTCAAAGTCACGCAATTTTTTACATCGTTTTTTGCCGCAAAGCAATGCCTATTAAATTTTTCTGTTTGCGCCCCACCCCCAAAATTTTGAGCACCAGCCGCCACTGCCTCTGGTACCTCACCCTCGCTCTGGAATGTTGAAGAACATTCTGGAACTAGTGGGCGGAGGTAAGGAGGAGATGTTCTGCATTATTAGGGGCCCTTAGTCAATCTCCAGGAAGTGGTCCTGGCAGGGGACTAAGGAGCTCTTAAATAGACATGGGTTATGCTAGGAAGGGTGTCAGGTGGAAGATGGAGAAGCAGTGCTGGGGGGGGGGGTCTGTTGGTGGCCCTTGAGGGGTCAGGAAGGGGTTTTACCTCGGTCTTGAGCTCAGTGGTTGCCCTGGAAGGATCCTACCACAAGAAGCAGTTGGAAGGAGGCTTTCCGGAGAGGCAGCGGGAGCAAAGAGAGACAGAGTGAGTAGATGGGCAAAGTGCAGGGAGTGACAAGGGGAACACACATGCAGCAGGTCTCTCTTGAAGACAGCAATGTGCTAAAGTCTTCAGCCTTGCCCTGGGAAGTCTCCATTGTGTCATTCAGGAAGACTTGGAAGAAGAAGCAGCCAGGTGGGCTAGAATTTCTGGGAGGAGTAGAGCTAGGATCAGCGTCTACAGGGAAGCAGTAGGTGGCAGGAAGCAGTTCACATCACATGTGCTATTTTTCCAAGGGACTGAAAGTTCCTAGCCTGTAAGGGGCTGTTGCTAAGCTAACAAAAAGACTGTTAGCTCTTAAAGAGTGAATCCAGCGGAGCTGTACAAAGGGTCAAAGTATTGTGTAGGAGGATCAAGAAGAGCTGTACATAGGGAGGAAATTGTCCCAGTTCTGTTGATATTGTCAAGTTGGGCATCCCATAATCCCTAACCCCATCCAAATTACCTTCCCCTAAAAACAACAACAAAAAAACAAGCCCAAAGACTGTTTTCTGTGTCTGGATTCAAGAAGGAAAAGCTATGTGACTGGCTGTGCAGCAGTAGGGAACTCTGACATTTGCAAATCCCATAGGAGTAGTGCTACATCTTCTAGTACCAGTGTACGCCTGCACTAGTCTCCTGACTGACATCCACACTAGTACCAGTGTCACCTATTCTGAGTGTAAGCCAGCAGCACTGTTCCAATTGCCAGCCACACCAGTATCAGTGCCATCTAGTACTGGTGTAACCCAGCAAGTGTCCTGATCACCAGCCACACCAGTACCAGTGTCATCTAGAACCAGTGCCCTGTTAACCAGCCACACTAGTGTCCTAATTGACAGCCACACTTGTAGCAGTGTAACCCAGCACCAGTACCAGTGTCATCTAGTACGTGTGTGAGCCAGCACCAATGTCCTGATCACCATCCACTTTGGTACCAGTATAAGCCTGGACAACCATCTTGATCATCAGCCACACCAGTATCAGTATTACCTAGTACCAGTGTAAATCAGCACCAGTGACCTGATTCCAAGAAAAAACAGTACAGTGTATTCTAGTAGCAGTGTTTGACCTGATCGCTAGCCACAGCAGTACGTTATCTAGCAACAGCGTTTGACCTGATCTAGAGCCACACCAGTACAGTGTCATCTAGTACAAGTGTTACCCAGAAACAGTGTCCTAATCAGACTTGTATAAAGTACTCGAAATTTCTACTTGAGTAAAAGTACAAGTGCTCGATCAAAAAATTACTTGAGTAGAAGTGGAAGTGCTCGCAGAAAAAGTTACTTAAGTAGAAGTACTAAAGTATTCAACATTTTTTTTACTTAAGTATTGCAAGTAGTTTTTTCAAAAAATTTGCTACTTAAGTACTAAAAGTAAAAAGTACCAGTAGTTTTGAAAAAAAATTTCTACTCAAGTACTGAAAGTAGAAGTACAAGTACTGTGTTATGTAGTTATTAAAGAAAGAAGTCAAAAGTATGAACATCATATTGTTTTTATTATTTCAAATGATTTATTCAAATGATTAACCGATGTTTGTTAGTAGTTTCTTGATGCACTTTAAGCGCTGTAGCATCATTTATTTGTTTGTTTCATATTTTCTTTTTATTGGAAAGATTTGGTATAGCAGCTTTTATTATACACAGCCTTTATTTTCGTATGCGCTGATTTACAAATGACATTATACACATTTTTTTGAGCTTTATGCAACCTGCCATCTACTGTTCTGGCAGTGGTAATTTTTTTAAAAGTAACGAGTAACTATGCAGCACAAAAAAAAAATACTTGAGTAGAAGTATCGAAATCATCGAAAAAATGTAGTGAAGTAAAAGTAGAAGTAGGAGAAAAAAATTCTACTCTAGGAAAGTACAGATACCGCATTTCGGTACTTAAGTACAGTACTTAAGTAGTTCTAGTAAACTAATGCCATTGTAGGTCAACACCACTGTCCCAATTACCAGCTACACAAGTAAAAGTGTCATCTAGTACCAGTGTTAACCAGAACCAGTGTCCTGGTCTCCAACCACACCAGTGCCAGTGTCATCTAGTACCAGTGTAAGCCAGACCATTATCCTGATCTCAAGCAACACCAGTACCAATGTCCCCTAGTTTGAGTGTAAGCCAGCTTTACTGTTCTGATTACGATCCACATCAGTACCAGTGTAAGCCTGCACCACCATCCTATTTGCCAGCCACACTAGTACCAGTATCACCTAGTACCAGTGTATTCCAGAACCAGTTTCCAGACACCAGCCACACTAGTACCAATGTCACCTAGTGCCAGTGTTATCCAGTACCAGTGTAAGCCAGCACTAGTGACCAGATCGCCAACCACACCAGTACAACATCATCTAGTACTGGTGTTTGACCGGATCACCAGCCACGTCATTTCAGTATCATCGAGTATCAATGTTGGACCTGATCTCGAGCCACACCAGTACAGTGTCATCTAAAACCAGTGTTAACTGGAACCAGTGACCTGATCAACAGAAAAACCAGTACAGTGTCATCGGATATTAGTGTCACCCAGACAAAATGTCCTGATCATCAGCCAATGCCAGTTTCATCAGGTACCAGCAGGGGTGGACTGACCGGTCAGGCAGTTCAGCCGTGATCCAAGGGCCATCGCTACCCGCTAAAACTCTCAGGGGTCTAGCCATGAAAAAAAACTTACTGCCGCAGGCTCACGACAACAATTTCTTTTGGGCTCAACCGGGCCCTAGCCCACACTAGCGATGACGCCTGGGTAGGAGAAGCCAGCCCACCTTTTGCAGCTGGCCCAGTGCGCTGAGGCCTCCCTGCACTGGGCCTGCTACAAACCTTCTAGTTCTACCTGGATAGGGCAAAGCTGCTGCCGCCACCGCCTCCCTCCAAGTCCCCCCCCACCTAAGCAACTAGGGCCCATAATGGTGGAAGCGGAAATGACACACCAGCCAGCCACAGCAGGGCAAGGATGTCAGCCAGGCACCCACAATTGGTCACCCACCCACAGCATGGGGGCTGACGTGCCAGCCACCCACAGTTGGTGACCCACCTACAGCAGGGCCAGGGCACCAGCCAGCAACCAATGGTGGCCCACCCACAGCAGGGCCACAGTTACAGCCAGCCAGCCAGCCACAGTAACCCACCCACAGCAGGGCCAGGGTGCCAGCCAGCCACTCATGGTGACCCACCCACAGCAGGGCCAGGGTGCCAGCCATGTGACCCACCCACAGCAGTGTCAGGGTGCCAGCCAGCCACCCACAGTGACACACCCACAGCAGGGTCACTGTGCCAGCCAGCCACCCATGGTGACCCACCCACAGCAGGGCCACAGTGCCAGCAAGCCACAGTGACCCACAGTGGGCGCAGGGTGCAAACCAGCTACCCATGGTGACCTACCCACAGCAGGGCCATAGTGACAGCCACCCACAGCAGGGCCATGGTGCCAACCAGCCACCCACGGTGACCCACCCACAACAGTCCAGGGTACTAGCCAGACAGCCAACCACAGTGACCCACCTACAGTAGGGCCAGGGTACCAGCCATCCCCCACAGTGATCCTCCCACAGCAGGGCCATGGTGATAGCCATGGCAACCCACCCACAGCAGGCCCAGGGTGCCAGCCAGCCATCCATGGTGACCCACCCACAGCAGGGCCAGGGTGCCAGCCAGCTAGCCATACGACTCACCCACTGTAAGGCCAGGGTGCCAGCCAGCCACCCACAGTGACGGGCCCACAGCAGGGCCATGGTGCAGCCATGATGACCCACCCACAGCAGGTACAGGGTGCCAGCGAGCCACCCATGGTGACCCACCCACAGCAGGGCCATGGTACACCTGGAACTGCTAAGGACACCTGCTCTACAGCGCATCCTGCCTGTTCCTGCTGCCACTCGGTGATCAGCTCTGCAGACTACTACAACTGGCAAACCATGCTGTTTTGGGCAATGTATTCCCTGTACCACCTTGAGGGGTGTTTTGAACTTAGCCACAAAGGGAGCACTCTTTGCACTTCAGCCTCTGAACAGGTACGTGACAGGTATGAGGCATGGCACTGCACAGGTAAATGCTTCACACAGGAAGTGTGAGAACTAACACTTTCTCTGGAGAATTTACATATCCCACAAATACTAGGTCTAATGCTCATGCAGGTGAGAGCTACATAGTAATTAGATCTGACACAGACACAACCAGTCAAAGTATTCACAGACATGCAATGAGCTCACTCATGCAGCTTGATGATGTATTTGGAAATATTTGCATTCCCACATCTCTGATGAAAGACAGAGGGGATGACGAGGCATGCATTGGATGCTGTATGACCCAGAATAGGAAGCTATCTTATCCCGTTTGCACATAGGGACAATCTCGCTAAAGCAATACATGGACATAGGGGAGTCAGCCCTGCCATGACATTACAAACTACAGCCACAACATGTAAACCCATCATTATAAGGTAAAGTAAACAAACAACACAATTAGTCTACCTGCACTAATACCTTGTTAAATCAATAATGAAAACATTTGAAAGCATACAATACCTATAATTGATTGTGTAGCCCTGGCCAAACACAAAACATTAATAGAAACAACAATTGGTAAGAGGTTCAAATGCCTTTTCAATACTTTTTTCCACAGTACACAATTTTTTTGACCGTTTACTTACTTATTGGTCAATATCCCCAGTGATTTTTACCATATATTGACTAAAGTAAAACTAACCCAGCAGGATTTACTTTTTTTTATTAATTACTCTAACAGTATATATAGACTTCACATTTTTTATTTGCTGAAAACTGTGCAATATTTTATGTCATCCTAAACCAGCAGTAGGAACTTTCATTACTGTAACATAAAAAAAAAATAAACAGGCTACTTACTTGTTTGGGCGTGTAGGGGCATATTTATATGTATGTATGTCCTGTCTTGCATCAAACCATTACAAAATGAGTTCCATGTGGCTGAATAGGTTTTTTTTTTTTTTTTCCAGAAAAATGCAGCCTTACTCTAAATACTGTACATCTCTTTTCCTAACCCGCAGAGCACACTTAGGCTCAGTTCACACTGGGGCGACTTGTCAGACGACTTAGTCCCCTGACAAGTCGCACCCTTTTCAGTGCAAATGTTGCTCCTACTTAGGAGAAGGTTCCTGCACTAATTGGGGGTGGCTTGCATTGACTTCTGTTAGGGTCCTTTCACACGAGCGGTGTGCCGGACGGACTCTGTTTTGCTCAACGGGGATTGATCCGCCGATCCCCGCTGAGCAGGGGGATGACAGCTCCGTCTCCGCTTACTTTGCAGAGACAGAGCTGTCAGAGCCCCGCTCTCCTCTATGGGAGATCGGATGATAACGGACCGCCTGTCGGTTTTCATCCGATCCTATCTGATCCGATCCTCCAGATGTATGGAAAATAGGGTTTCCATCCGTCTGGATTTTACGGACAGGATCGCATAGGGGTGTCAGTGGAGATGTCTCCGCTGACATCCGCTGCTCCATAGGGCTGCATGGAGCATCGATACGGTCCTCCTGAAAAAATTGACAGGCGGACCTGATCGGAAAGCCCGTGTGAAAAGGGCCTTAAAGAAGTCATTTGCAAGCCAGCGATGAAGTCACGCTGTGCGGTGCGGCTTCAAAGTCGGGCGACTTTAAAGCCTCGCTAGTGTCAACCAAAACTTAGGCTTCATCCTGTTGAAATCAGATAAGCACAATATGGCTTTTAGTTGCTTTGGGTAATGCTCTTAAAATGAGTACATAAAAATAAGAGTTTATTTAACAATACAGTTGGACAACTAAAAGAATATACTGCTTCCAAAATCATTGATTTCATTACTATCCAAAATGCTGATTCCAAATGAAGTTGTTTACTGTATTGCTCTTTGCTGGCTACTGCTGTCTATCTATCTTCCTCTGAAGACATCAATACATTTCTGCCACAAGCATTTTAATAAAGAGAGAACCAACCATCCTGAATAAGAAAGACCTATCTTTTTTCTTAAATCATACTCTACTTTACTAGGAAAAAAATTTGTTTGATGGAGATACCGAATTCTACCATGACATTAAAGCCACAGGAACATCTTGGTAGGCTAATTTCCTGATGCTGGCAGATAAGTTCAATGTACGCTTTGATTGCATTAGCATAATTTCAAAAAAAGCGTCGTTTAGATGATTATATTATCATATTGTCTTTTTTTCTTTCTTACATAATATCACCCAGTAGACTGTCTCAATTTATAAAAGACCCATATTAAGAACCACCCTCTTATGGCTACTCTTTGTATGGTACATTTCACACAAATTGGATAATAATGTATTATTTTTCACCCTCCATAGTAATTTTAGTAATATTTCCAAAGAAACGAGGGTAAAATAGAAGGAAGAGGAAAAAATGCCAGTATATAACATAAAGATATATTTCATGCAGTATTGATGTGTTATAGCGCTATAATAATTATTTTCAATAGCTTTCAGTTAATAGAAGGATTTATGTTATAATGGTATTAAACACAAAACCAAAAATGTAATTTATTGCAGGTTACCAATCTTTTGATGTGGTGAATGCATTAGTTTTCTTTTTTAGACATTTTTCCCTCTGTTTTCACTTGGTCATCTGGCAGGTAACACACCTCCTCTATTAGAGTGCCTCCATTTTGGATGCAGGGGCACCAGAATCCCCCCAGAATTGTCAGTCTGTAGGGAGGGGAGTATTAGATGTGCTAGCAGATTTAAAAACATTAAAAAATTCAAGCCAAACTCCAGCTAATACTTTAAGTAATTACATCAAAAGTTTTCTTTCTTGGGGATAAAGGTTGTGCAGCAATAAATAAAATCTGATCATTGTACACACCCCTCTCAGTGGTAAATGGCTTGTCTCAACACGCCTAACTGATACATTTGCATGAGAAAAACAACAGACTTATTGGCAGGATTACCGGATAAAAAAATAGGAAAGAAAGCCTAAAAAAGAAAACAAATGCAGCAATCACATCTAAGAACTGGTAAGCTGCAATATAATAAATGTTTGCTTTTGGGTTTAATGCCATTTTAACTGAGTCAAAATTCTCAATGGTCTTTTAGTGACAATATAGGCACAGTTAAAGTGCTTTTCAAGTGCCTATCAATTATCATGTTTTGGTTTTAAATGTCAAAATCTGTCAAATTTCTGTATGTCTAAATAAAGAATATGGCCACCCAAGTCTGTACCTTGTCAGATGGTCAAATTCTCACACAACAATGAATATACAATAAAGATATCAGACTTTTAGACCAGAACACTTGAAACATACAATTTATTAACCCCATTTAATGGAAAATAGGGGACCTGATGTGTGCAATTATACTTGCTGGCCACGCCCATAACAAATATATTATTATTGCATGATTAAATGCTTACAATAAGTCCTAAATTGCTGGGCTTAAAATACATTATGATGGCTATAGTTTTTAAAGGACATATTTTTTATAGGGAAGCTATTGATTGCTTTATGTAATCAGCAGTTTTTTTGTCTGTGATTTGTTGATTGGGAATATCTATGAAGTCCAATTTGTATGCTTTACCGGAACATGATGTTATCTCTTCTCCACTGACGTACCTTAATATTTCTATATCTCTAGGAAGTATGCCATAATTATCAGATAAAAAAAAAAGAAAGAAAAAACTATGAAAATTAAAAATATATAATAAATATATTAAATACAGCCCACATGCCCTTTACACATGAGTGAATAGGGAATCCTCTAAGGTGTACTTTTATGAACGGGTGAATTTTTTTCTCCGTTGGCTTCTCTGCAGTTCTCCAGGGAAAATGATCACCTCTGGCACCCTTTCTATGAAGCGGAGAACTTCAGTTCTCCCAGGGTGATCAGAGGAGAACTGTTTCCTCAGCGAATGGCTGAGATCTCTATACAAGTGAATGGGGCGCCTGTAATCTCGTTAGACAAAGCGAGATTACAGTAGTATGAAAATCCCTGGCGTGCTTTAACAAGCAGTGATAAATTATCACTGCTGAGTACACGATCCCCACTAATGTTAATAAATAATAGTCCCCTTACATAAATATATATATATATATATATATATACACTGAATACACACATGAATACATTATATATATATATACACACAATAAATATATATCTACATGTATGTGTGTATATATATACATGTATATATATACATAAATATGGCAGGGGGACATGATTACTGTGTTGGGGGGTCTGAACGAGGAAGAAGGAAGTCCATAGTCTTCCTTTTTCCCCCTCAGTTCTCCCCAAATTCTGTCTTCACTCCCCGCTTCACAAGCTCCAGGCTGGTGAACCCGGGAGTGTGAATTCTGGCACAGATCGCCAGTGAAGTGTGGAGATCGCAGCTTCATAACCTGGCCGTTTCTGTGTCAGGCAATGACAGATTCCCGTGTGAAGAGATGATCAGCGGAGAACATGTTCTCCCCCGATCATTTCTGTTTCATAAACCAATAAAGATCGGAAATGAGCTGTGATCAGCAGGATCACTGCTCATCTCCATTTCATAAAAGGACACCTAAACACTTTTTCTAACTTCTCACACTGAAGTTTCAATCTGAATCTCAGAATGGCTGATATATAATTTAAACAAACACCATTGATAAAGATTGTGAGTGAATACAGGCTCAATCACTTCCCTGGATCTGTTCCCATTTGATGCCATTTGCTGGTTATGATAGAGCTGGTTTGCAAATGTTGCAGAGGACAAATGCCAGTAATTTCTAAAAGGGGCATCTGAGAAACTTTCAGACTGTGTGCAGAGAAAATGCAATAGATGATCAGACAATCAAAATGCAAAAATCAAAATCAAATAGAAAGTCAAAATGCAGGGTGTGTGGAAAAAAGAGAAATTGATACATGTTTGCAGCAAATGAAACAAACAAACAAACATTGGGAATGTTACAGCAGCTGGCTACAGAAGAAGCAAGGCACACCTAATACATTTATAGGTAAAACTCAAGGGTGTGCGACCCAAAGCTCAAACAAACATACCTGTGTGTCTATGTGTACAGTGCCAGTAGGGCATTAGATGGTGTCAGTAGGGCAGTGCATGTTTTAGTAGGGCAGAAGTTGGTGTCAGTAGGGCATTGGATGGTGTCAGTCAGTAGAGCAGTGGATGTGTCAGTAGCACAGTGGACGCTGTCAGTAGGGCAGAGGACGTTGTCAGCAAAGCAGTGAATGGTGTCACTTGAGCAGAGATTGGTGTCAGTAGGGCAGTAGATGGTGTCAGTTGTTTTTTATTTTTTAATTTTTTATTATTGTTTAAATTATTATTTTTTTCCCCTGGGGGTAGGCAAGGAAGACTTGTGGTCTACCCGTTACCTGTCCATGATTGACAGGTAGATTGTGATCAACAGGTTGTCGTGCCCCGGATTAGGGTGTGCCCAGGCACACCCTGTGTGCACGCCTATGGTAAAACTCTAAATAATTGTTGAGATGGATATTGGAGGGTCATTACTTCACTTTTTCATTACTGACATTACTGTAGTGCGCCAGTCAACACCACTCCCTTTTTTGGGGAATTTGGTAATGTCTAGAAAAAAATGCTTGTCTTACATACATAAAGAATAATATAAGGCCCCTTTCACATCGGCGCACCGCCCGACGAAGTCCGTTCTGCTCAGTGGTGGATCGATCCGCCGATCCCCACTGAGCAGGCGCATGACAGCTCCGTCTCCACTCTGTGTCCAGAGACGCAGGGGGCAGAGCCCCGCCTGTCCATTCTTATCCGATCCCATCCGATCCTTCAGACGGATGGAAAATAGTGTTTCCATCCATCTGGATTTAACAGACAGGATCGGATAGCATAGCAGCGGGTGCCAGCGGAGATGTGTGAAAGGGGCCTTAAAGTACAATACTACTGTCCTTCTAAGGGCCCAGTAAGGTGCTTTGTGTATACTTTAGCTGCAGTGAATTGCAGTGTAAGACAAATTAGGTGAAATTTCTAAGTACTGTAACAGCTGAAATATAGTTAGGAGAAAAATGCTAGCAAGTAGTTTTTTGGTAGAATATACTTTATAAATCTCTTCTGCCAAAACACTGCTGCCTGTCTCCTAGCAAATTTTGTTAGTTGTACACTGCAGCACATGCTAAGCACAGTGTGCACTCTCGGCATCTGTAAGATGCTCAGAAAAGAGCTGGGTGGAAGGATAATGACATCAACAGTAACCATCCAATGACAGAAGCAAGAAGATGCTAAGCCCCGAAATAGCAGAAGAAAATGGGAGTGGCACCACGTGAGGAGAGAAGACCCATACCATAAGGGTCAAGTAGGATGTGCAGTCCCTCACAAAGATCCACTTTCAGCACAGTTGTAGTGTGTACGAATGCAGTAGTAGCTCTACATCTGGTTTTACTTGTATCCTGAAATTGCTTTTTAACATGACATCAAGAACGAATGCAGATGTTGTAAAATCTTTTTTTTTTGTGGTTTTAAATCTCAGTCATGGAATCAGAGTAAATCATATACACTATATTACCAAATGTTTTGGGATGCCTGCCCTACATGCACATGAACTTTAATGGCATCCCAATCTTAGTCCGTAGGGTTCAATATTGATTTGGCCCACCTTTGCAGCTATGACAGATTCAACTCTTCTGGGAAGGCTGTCCACAAGGTTTAGGAGTGTGTCTATGGGAATGTTTGACTATTCTTCCAGGAGCACATTTGTGAGGTCAGGCACAGGAGTTAGACGAGAAGGCCTGGTTTGCAGTCTCCGCTCAAATTCATCCCAAAGGTGTTCTATCGGGGTTGAGGTTGGGACTTTGTGCAGGCCAGTACAGTTACTTCACCCCAAACTCACTCATCCATGTCTTTATGGACCTTGCTTTGGGCACTGGTCCAAATCATTTGGTGGAGGGGGGATTATGGTGTGGGCTTGTTCTTCAGGGATTGGGCTTGGCCCCTTAGTTCCAGTGATGGGAACTCTTAAAGCATACTAAGAAATGTTGGACAATTTCATGCTCCTAAATTTGTGGGAACAGTTTGGGGATGGCCTGTTTCAACATGACTGTGCACCAGTGCACAAAACCTGACCTCACAAATGGGCTTCTGCAAGAATAGTCAAATATTCCCATTGACAAACCCCTAAAACTTGTAGACAGCCTTCCCAGAAGAGTTGAAGCTGTTTTAGTGGGCCAACTCAATATTGAACCCTATGGACTAAGACTGGGATGCCATTAAAGTTCATGTGCGTATAAAGGCAGGCGCCACAATACTTTTGGTAATAAAGTGTATATCTGCAGTGTTTACTTATCTCTCTCTCTAACTGTTGTTTCTCTCTGGTGCTTCTGAGAGGTTTTCTTGAGGTTTTGCATGAGATAAATTTGTGTTGGGAGAGAAGGAGGGGGAGAGAGCTCAGAACAAAGCTTGTCTATTCAGAACACAGTTCTTCTGCTGTGTGAGAGGGAGTGTGTTCCTTTTCTCCAAACAGCTCTCACACACTGTAACTGCAGTCTCTCTACCCCCTTCTCTGTGCTCCTGACAGATCTCCTAAACCTGCACGGTTTAGGAGATATTCAGCCTGCATGCAACCGCTGACATCAGCGGTGCATGTGCTCTGAGGGTCAAGGGTATCGTGCTGGAACTTAGGAGTTCCTTCCCGGAATGGAGGGCTCATGCGCGCATGGACAGGAGCGACGTTATCCCGGCTTCGGCCACTTACAGTGCCGGAGCCCGAAAACCTGGAAGAAATGCAGAGGGAATATGTCAGCTCCTTCAGCGGTGACCGGGCACCACTGCGAGGGCTTTGTTCTAAGGAACGTATTTCATAATGTGCTAGTATGCGATGCATACTAGCACATTATGCTATTGTCTTGCAGGTTTTTTTTTTCAGAGGTTTACTATCGCTTTAAGGTGGGACTGTGCCAGTAAATAATTAAGATGAATGTGCCTTATAAATCAGGTAGATAGCATAAATTACTGCTAAAACAGGATCAAATAAGATATATCAGTGTTTATCAAATTACAGATCATAACTGTTGGTGAATTATGACCAGTAGATGTAGAGTCTTATGAGTGTTTGATAGCTTCTCCATGTGTACAGATAAAGCAGATTTATTTCAGACAACTAGAACAAATGATGGATTATCACTTGGCATATCTTTTGAAATATTGTACTGTAATCATGATATGCAGTAATTGGGAAAGCAGAATAGTGGTTAGCGTGAACATTAAATGATTATTTCCTAAATGTTCCTTGTTAAAAGGATAATAGCTTATTTAAAAGGGTTTGAACTGTGAAAGCTGTGCCAAAAAACAAAACAAAAAAAACAAAGGAATAGTCACCAGCAATTCCTGTGATCTCTCTGCAGCTGATCTTGTCCCCAATACTGACTTACCACACCATGTTCTGCACTTTGTCACTTTGAGGAGGCAGATATTGTGGTAGAGGTATTGAGCCCTCATGTCTGAGCAGCAAGTAGAAGGGTGGGGGGGGGGGGGGGAATGGGGCAACAGGGCCCAGGTGTTCAGTGGGGAGGTGAGGGGTGCCAAGTGATGGAGTGCTCTCTGCGCTCCTGCACTTGGCACTAGAAGAAGTCACACTTCTGTCAGCCAGAGTGATCTCTGCCCGCAGGGTGGCTGTCAGTCAGAGTGATCTCTGCCCGCAGGGTGGCTGTTAGTCCAGTCATCTGACATTACATCATTGAGAGGCCAGGAAAAGTGAACAGCATTGCACTGGAGCAGGTTGGAGGTAGATAATTAAATTAACCATAGCATGACTACTGTCCAGTAATGCTGCATGAACTAAAGGGCTTAATTACCACTGCTACTAGCCACTGCTGTGTTAGTGGCCAGTGGCAGTGTTAACTAACCTCTTTTGCTACATTAGTGGTCAGTGGCAGTGTTTATTATCCCCTTCATGCTGCATTAAGAAGGGGTTAATTAACACTGCCAATCAACACTTCCCACCAATGCAGCATGAAGCACTCTTACTATCACGTTAGTGACCAGTAGCAGTCAATTAGCCCCTTTTTTGTTGCAATAATGTCCATTGGCAGTGTTTATTACCTTTGTCATACTGCATTAGTGGCCAGTGGCAGTGTTAATTAACTCATTCATGCTGCATTACAAAGGAGGTAATTAACATTGCCACTGGCAACTAATGCAGCATAAAAGGATTAATCATGCCACCTGGCCAGTCATGATGTATTCGTGGCCAGTGGCAGTAATAATTACCCCTTTATGCTGCTTTATGAAGGGGTTAATAAACACTGTCACTGATCACCAATGGAGAGGGATATTTTAAAAAGCACTGCCACAGACCATCAATGCAGGAAAGAGGTTTAAGTTCCATTCATAATGAAGAATGCACAATTTTGCATTTTTTCACATGTTACGTTTAGGGCGGTGTTATATTGCGTGTATTTGCTGTTTTCTATCTCCACCTCCTGTTCATGTCCCCAATTCAGCTAGGGATTTTGCAGCTGTGATGGCAACTCTGCACATGCTCTGTTTTCAGTGAGTTTCTATGCTAAGCATTTCCTCCCTATCACATCTGAGCAACCTATGTAATTATAGTGTCATGTGGGTGTATGCAGAGTGGTAAATGACAGTCCACTCCTTCCCTTCTCCTCCATGCCCACTAACCTGCTAAACACAAGGGAGATGGGATAATACATGTAGATTAATGGTGGTTTCACCTCCCTATTATTCTAAGACACAGGCTGGAGGGGTGTGACACAGCCTTTGACTAGCTGAAACCCGCCCACACCATGTTATTTGATTTAATTTCAAATACATATTTGTATACCAATTTAAAACAGTTTATTAACAATATTAATTAATAAGCTCCTCCTGCTTATGCCTCCCTGCCGACAGGGAGCTAGGTCATGTGACAGCTGTAAATTGGTTAGGTTTTTTTTAAATTAAAATTCTCACAGTGCTATAATCCACATACAGAAATAGGAGGAACAATGTAAATTAAACAGAGTGTGTTTGGTATCAATTTAAGTTCTCTTCAAACAACAGCCCACTGCACTGAAAAAAGGACTGCTGCAGTAAATATTTTCTTGTCTTGAATAGACACTGACTCTTTTGTAATAAACATTGGGGGGGGGGGGGGGGGGGTGCAGTTTGTCATTTTCGTCCCGGGCCCTGGATGATCTTATCCTGACACTGCTCCTGTTGACTGGTGATCTGATAACTGGTGGAGGAATAAAGAAACTGCAAGGGGAAGATTGGAGAAAGCTCTAAAGAATGAAAGAGGAAGAATAAGGGCGATGCATGCACTTCAGGTCCTCAAGTACAGCTTTCTTTCCTCCCCAGCAAGAAGAAAAATAAGCAGTGCAGTAATGGCATAACCAAATCTAAAGCTGGCCATACACTTACCAAATTCCGTCTGGTTTGTAATGAACCTGATGAAATTTGAGCTGTCCCAAAATCAAAGTAGCTTGGCGGATAATTCAGCCAAATAGTGACTACAGCCAAACTAGAACACAATAGCCTCACTTGGGGATTTGTATACTGTATCTGCACTGTTTAAGTGAATTGAGAAATCTGCTAGATTTTCTTTCGTTTAGTCTCATATTGTCTTTTGTAGCATATCCTTAGCCAAATATGTAGCATGCCCATCCTTTCTGACCCTCATTTTCTCTGTTAGATCTACAGTTTCTGAAAGCCCTCTCAACCATTACATATAAAGAACATTATGTGTGGCCATTTGGTGATGTCAGGGGCCGCATTTAAGGCCCCCTTTATCTCAAAGGTTGAAAACCACTGTATTCTGCCTCCTGCAGAATTGATCAAGTTGTTTTACTTGCAATATCCCATTTGACCACAAGATGAAGCTGGTGGTAAATTTACAGTTTTGTAGAAACTAGAAATCGTTCACCTTTACCAAAAATACCCATCATTTTTTAGTCTAAGGAAGAGAAACAGGTGCATCCTGGGAACGCAGACTCAATCTTAGAGACTGAAAGAAGGAACCAGCTATCAGAGCACATGTTGGACTAAAACTTGCATCCACTTGCATCCCCTAAATGCAGCCCCTATGATGAGAATTACTTATTGCCATCTACAGCCTAGTTTAATCATTGTATTTCTGTGTTTTTGTTTTTTTCCCAATAGTTACAGCCCTGACCCTGTTTTGTGAATAAAGCTTCACAATAACACTCGGTCTGGTTTATTGCAGAATAGGAGGGTTTAGCTGCATGACGAGCTACACAAAAGGAAAAGTGTAGCGGCAATAGAACAGAGAAACAATGGCTGCTAAAACAGGGACTGCCAGTGATACAGCAGCTACCCAGCGAGATACACAGTGACTACACAGATGCCTGCTACACTTCAGCGCAGCCACTTGCATAGGGCAACATAGCAGTTTCTTCAAAGTCAAAAGCAACATGTCACAGGGTCCGCCACCTTCACTCAACCACTTGCTGACTGCTCACGTTGCTGCTACTGCAGCAGATCGGCTCGGCTCGGTCCAGCAACGTAGACCTACGTCGCTGGATTCCTCCCTCTCTCGGTGGCGCGTGCGCGCCGCTGGAGGCCCGCTCCAGCTGTATACAGACACAGCGGGCGTCGGGCCAGGGGAGGAGAGGCGGTGATTACCGCCGCTCTTCCCCGATCATTGGTGAAAGAGTGAGGAAATCCGCCCGCTTGTGTAAACAAAACGGGCGGATCTCCTCTGTGACAGGCAGGGACAGATCACAAGATTTAGCATAGCTGAACCTGCGATCTGTGTCTGTGTCACACAATCCCCTCCCCCCACACACGTGAGTTAGCATGAGGCACACTATTAACACCTTGATCACCAACAGTGTTAACCCCTTCCCTGCCAGTGTCATTATTACAGTAACAGTGCATATTTTTAGCACTGATTACTGTAGTAATGTCACTGGTCCCCCCAAAAGTGTCAAAAATGTCAGTTAGCGTCCGATCTGTTTGCCACAATGTCGCAGTCCCGCAAACAAAATCGCAGATTGCCGCCATTACTAGTAAAAAAAAATAAACAATAAAAATGACAAATCTTTCCCGTAGTTAGTAAACGCAATAACTTTTGCTCAAACCAATCAAAACACGCTTATTGTGATTTTTTTTACCAAAAATATGTAGCAGAAAACAAATTGGCCTAAAATGTTAAAACATTTTGATTTTTACATTTTTTTTTTTTGGGAAATGTCATATATCAGAATGTGAAAACTATTGTTTTTTTTTTTCAAAATTGTCGCTCTTTTTTTCAAAAATGAAAAAATGCACAGGTGATCAAATACCACCAAAAGAAAGCTCTATTTGTGGGGAAAAGAAGGAGATAAATTAAATTTGGGTACAGTGTTGCATGACCGCGCAATTGTCCGTTAAAGTAACGCAGTGCCGAATCACAAAACAAAGCCTGGTCAGGAAGGGGGTAAAAGTCTTAAAGTGGTTAAAAATACGCTCATTGAGAATTTTTTTGTCACAGTCATGTAGCTAAATACATTTTGGCCTAAATTTATGACAAAAACAGCGTCCACGTCATCAGCCTCCATCCAATGGAATAGCGACCATCGTGACCATCGGGCACTGTACGGCTGGAGTCTCTGCGTCCCCCCGCCCCCTACGTCCAGTGTGATGTCAGACCGCAATTGGCGTGTCTATCCCCGCTATTGGGAAGCATTCGGAGGGGAGCAAACTACGGGGAACGCCAACGCCTGAGTGCGCCGTTCACAGGTCATTCGGGTCCACACACCCCGGAAAAACTCCTACGGCTCATCTTGAAGGACGGTAAACCAGTCAATACTGCTGTTCACAGTATCTTTACTGATATCTACTGACTGTACTTGTCATCTCACAGTGTATGGTTTACCCGGGAATTTCTATGGCTCAGTAAATCTCTTGTGCCTGTTTCCAACTCACTAGTCATCCGGCTTCAGCAGACTTAGTTCCCTCCATACAGGACATAATATCTCTATCATCCGCTCACCCCACGTGGTGACCCCACACATGTGGAACTATACTCGCTGAGTATTGTATCTACACTTCAAACACTACTGTTTACTGGCATTGGGACTGTGCAATATTTCCAATCTCCCGTTTGGTTCTCTGAGTCCACTGTTTCTCATCCAGTATGATTAATTATCATCATCATTAGACTTCATATCCAACCCGGGTTGATGGTATTCCATTGGTTGTTGTTTTGTTTTTAACTTGTTTTTATCTATGCTGTGCCACACCTTGTCACACTGTTTTTCAATTGCACTGGCATACGTGCCTAATAAAGTCAATATGTATTTTTTTAATTTTCAACAACGGTGTCCCTAGTTGACTCCTTCTTGGGGGGATTTCTGGTCTCTCCAATCCCTTTTTTTGCAGTTTCATTTTTGTCAACTGCCAACTGTTGTTTGTCTGACCTCTTTCCAATTACCTGATTGTGGTCCCTCTTTATTATGGCCTCGGGGATATGTTCTAGTCTTGTTGGTCAAACATTTAATATATTGGATATTTTTTAACTGTCAAAGTAGAAAAATATTGTTATTTTTTCAAAATTTTAGCATTTTTTTATTAATATCACAAAAAATAAAAAGCACAGAGGTGATCAAATACCACCAAAAGAAAGCTCTGTTTGTGGGAAAAAAAGGACGTAAAGTTTGTTTGGGTTAAGCGTTGCATGACCGTGCAATTGTCAGTTAAAGTCGCACAGTGCCGAATCGCAAAAAGTGGCCTGGACGTAGGACAGCAAAATACTCCGGTGGTAAAGTGGTTAAAGATGCACATTTATACACTGACAGCACGGTGGTGTTAGACTACATTTATAAGGAAACTAGACGATTCTACAATTATGTCAACAACAGATTCTAAGATTTGAGGAGATCTACCTGTCCAACACAATGGCACTATATATAGTACCTATTAACCATAACCCTGCAGACCATGCTACAAGAGCTGTCACTGCATGTCATCCTAAGGACAGAACATGGTTTACGGGACCTGCATTCTTGTACAGAACAGAATGATTCTGATAGTGACATGATTAAGCTAGTAGATCCAGACTCAGATGTAAAAATCCACCCTGAGATCTCCACACTTCAGACAGTAACTACTGAAAGTCATCCTAAATCACACAGATTTGACAGATTCTCAACCTGAAAGTCACTCTTTCTTTCAAGCTAATTTCTTGCCTCATCTATATAGCTCATTGCTTTAAACGTGCCACCAATGCAAGTGACTATGACTGCAAAGGCTGGTATCACTGTCAAAAGATTAGTTCAGCAGCAGAGCTCCAGCAGTTTCAAGACTTCAACATCTGCACTGTGCAATAATAAACTTATGCCAAGTAGATTGACTGTATCCTAAACAGGAAATCAATTACCACTAACAGTCCTCTGCATTGATCCATTTCTTCATCAAAATGGCCTTGTCACCAAAACTCTTCCAAGTGAGGATGAGAGAGTCAGAAAGGTTGAAGTTAAAGTTCGCAGAAACAAGGAAGAAAAGTTGCTCCTCAGACCAGTGTCTGATCTAGACCTACCGTTTTCTTCTGATGACCTAAATAGTGGTATCTGTTGATATCAGGTGGGGAGTGTTCTGTTTCCAGCAGGATTCATTAAGTAGTTTTGCCTGCAATATCACATTTGACCACAAGATGGAGCTGGTGGTAAACTTACAGTTTTGCAGAAACTAGAAACTGTTCACCTTTAACAAAAATACCCATCATTCTTCAGTCTAAGAAAGAGAGACAGGGGTATCCAGGGAACTCAGACTCCATCTTACAAACTGAAAAAAGGAACCAGCTATCAGAGCACATGTTGGACTAAAACTTGAATCCACCTGCATCCCCATCTTAACGCAGCATCGTTTGTGAGAATTACTTATCGCCATATACAGCCTAGTTTAATCATTGTATTTCTGTATACTTCATATACTAATTGTATATATTTGTATTTCTTTTTTCACCCGACTTTTTTTTTTTTTTATAAAGCTTCAAAATGCCACTCAGTCTGGCTTATTGCAGAATAGGAGGGTTTAGCTGCATGTTGAGCTACACACAGTGAAATGTGTATCGGGGACAGTACACACTGCCACATATTATATTACATAGGGAAGAGGGCATGGTTTTATTATCCAAACTGATGTAGCATACAAAGTGTGGCTGAACTAAAAAAATAATGTAATTTAATATAATATAATATAACATAATATAATTTAATTTATAATTTTAATGTGAAATATGCTTAAAAAATCTTCATAATAACGCAAGAAAATCTGTTTTAATTACACTGCACTGTGAACCTTAATTTTTTCCTGTGTTTTTATGAAAGCCTATTCCATGTGCAAGGTAGATGACAAGTCAGCAAAATAAATGCCTCATCTACATAATAAAGCAGACAGAAACAAATAACCCAGTTCAGCCTTATTCAATCAGACCTGGCCCAGATGTGTACAGATTCTTCAGCGTTTGCAGAGAACATAAGCTTTTTCCGGAGTCCATACTTTCATGCAATTCCAGACCTCTGATACATGCAATGTTATATGTGAAATAGTGGAAATGAAAATCTGAAAACTGTAATAATACTTTTTTGTTTTCACAGTGTTGCATCTATTCTATCCTACAATAGTAGAGCTAAAAATCTGATATGTTACAGTTATTAAAAAGGGAAAACACACAGCTGAGCCCCCGTTAAAGAAGAATTTGCCATAGCTGTTTGCCTTTTCTTTTGTGAATAGTTTGTATTAAATATTCATATATTTTTGTGTTCCGTGTAATGTAATCTGCGATCCATAAGCCACACTTGGTAAAGTAACTTCTCCTCTGGAAGACAAGGTGGCTAATAATAGGTTTGCTCAGGCCTGTTGTTGTGATTCAGTGTGAAAACAACATACTTTGTTTAGCTGCAAAAGCCCAGATAGCGTCATACGTCTACAAAGCCAGCATAGATAAATGTGCCATCTGGAAACTCAGTGCTCGTTTCAGTGCATAATGTTTTTATTTTACTGGTTGTTTGTTATGTCAATGTGTTCAGTATTTGTTAGCCTTGTAGGTTTTTACAAGCATGAATACTTTTCTCTGCTTGGCAGTGCTAAAATGTACTTAGCTGCTCCAGCTTTTTGAATACATACACACTGAAATACACAAAATGAAATTGGTTAATAAAATGTAAACTGGAATGTTGAGGTGATCCTTATGTTTAAGCAATCTTTAAATTATATAGTGTGTGTGTGTGTGTGTGTATGTATACACAGTATATATATATATTTTTTTTTCATGTATATATATACACATATATATGCATATATGTATATAGGTATGCGTATCTATCTATCTATCTATCTATCTATCTATCTATCTATCTATCTATCTATCTATCTATCTATCTATCTATCTATCTATCTATCTATCTATCTATCTATCTATCTATCTATCTATCTAATCTATATATATATATATACTTTGCTGTGAATTTTAATATATGAAGGGATAGTGCACCTTTTTTATAGTACTATATATATATATATATATATATATATATATATATATATATATATAGTACTATAAAAAAGGTGCACTATCCCTTCATATATTAAAATTCACAGCAAAGTATAAGAAACTTGATTCAGTACTATCATATGAAATTACTAATACGTGCAAAAGAATAAGTAAACAATTTGATAAACCAACATATGAGAGCAAACAATGTGTGCAATGTGCAAAAGGCAGGTGTGATAAGAAAGTCCCAATTTAGGTAACAATCTTATTAGTGCAAACATTCTTAATATACGTAAAGTACATAAAATGCAAAGAAAAGTCCATATATAATAAAGGTGAATAAAGTGCTCTGTGCTTAAAATCTTCCGCTAATTAGTGCTCATAGGTGCTCCTTAGGAAAAAAAAAGGGGGGGGGGACCTCTTACCAGACGAGAATGATCTCAAGTTATGCAAAACAAAAAGTGCATGTACTCTTTCTCCAGGTATATTAGAATCACCTGCAGCAGGCTTCTGAGGGAAAAATTCTTAACAGCGGACAGCAAGGGCCAGCCCTTTGAGGTTAAACACCACTCTCCACACAGACTGTTTTGCGCTATAAATCTTCTCCCTGTCTATATTTCACATATGCCTGTGTGTTGAGCTAAGTGAAAGAATTCTAGTTTTATAGTATATATATATATATATACAGTGCCTTGCAAAAGTATTCGGCCCCCTTGAACTTTGCAACCGTTTGCCACATTTCAGGCTTCAAACATAAAGATATAAAACTGTAATTTTTTGTGAAGAATCAACAACAAGTGGGACACAATCATGAAGTGGAACGACATTTATTGTATATTTCAAACTTTTTTAACAACTAAAAAACTGAAAAATTGGGCGGATTCCCCAGATTCTCGATTGGATTCAGGTCTGGACTTTGACTTGGCCATTCTAACACCTGGATATGTTTATTTGTGAACCATTCCATTGTAGATTTTGCTTTATGTTTTGTATCATTGTCTTGTTGGAAGACAAATCTCCATCCCAGTCTCAGGTCTTTTGCAGACTCCATCAGGTTTTCTTCCAGAATGGTCCTGTATTTGGCTCCATCCATCTTCCCATCAATTTTAACCATCTTCCCTGTCCCTGCTGAAGAAAAGCAGGCCCAAACCATGATGCTGCCACCACCATGTTTGACAGTGGGGATGGTGTGTTCAGGGTGATGAGCTGTGTTACTTTTACACCAAACATAACGTTTTGCGTTGTTGCCAAAAAGTTCGATTTTGGTTTTATCTGACCAGAGCACCTTCTTCCACATGTTTGGTGTGTTTCCCAGGTGGCTTGTGGCAAACTTTGAATTACACTTTTTATGGATATCTTTAAGAAACGGCTTTCTTCTTGCCACTCTTCCATAAAGGCCAGATTTGTGCAGTTTATGACTGATTGTTGTCCTATGGACAGAGTCTCCCACCTCAGCTGAAGATCTCTGCAGTTCATCCAGAGTGATCATGGGCCTCTTGGCTGCATCTTTGATGAGTCTTCTCCTTGTATGAGCTGAAAGTTTAGAGGGACGGCCAGGTCTTCGTAGATTTGCAGTGGTCTGATACTCCTTCCATTTCAATATTATCACTTGCACAGTGCTCCTTGGGATGTTTAAAGCTTGGGAAATCTTTTTGTATCCAAATCCAGCTTTAAACTTCTCCACAACAGTATCTCGGACCTGCCTGGTGTGTTCCTTGTTCTTCATGATGCTCTCTGCGCTTTAAAGGGACCTCTGAGACTATCGCAGTGCAGGTGCATTTATACGGAGACTTGATTACACACAGGTGGATTCTATTTATCATCATTAGTCATTTAGGTCAACATTGGATCATTCAGAGATCCTCACTGAACTTCTGGAGAGAGTTTGCTGCACTGAAAATAAAGGGGCTGAATAATTTTGCACGCCCAATTTTTTAGTTTTTTATTTGTTAACAAAGTTTGAAATATCCAATAAATTTTGTTCCACTTCATGATTGTGTCCCACTTGTTGATTCTACACAAAAAATTACAGTTTTAAATCTTTATGTTTGAAGCCTGAAATGTGGCAAAAGGTTGCAAAGTTCAATGGGGGCCGAATACTTTCGCAAGGCACTGTATATATATATATATTTATATATATATATATATATATATATATATATATACACAGGGGCATTTCATAAAATTAGAATATCATAAAAAAGTTAACTTATTTCAGCAAATAAATTCAAAAAGTGAAACTAATATATTTTAAATAGATGCGTTGCACACAGAGTGATATATTTCAAGCATTTCTTTCTTTTTATTTTGATGATTATGGCTTACAGCTAGTGAAAACCCAAAGTTAAGTATCTCAGAAAACTAGAATATTACATAAGATGAATAAAAAAAAAAGGATTTTTAATACAGAAATGTTTGCCTACTGAAAAGTATGTCCATGTACAGTCTAGTATGCACTCAATACTTGGTCAGGGCTCCTGTTGCATGAATTACTACATCAATGCAGTGTGGCATGGAGGCGATCAGCCTGTGGCACTGCTGAGGTGTTATGGAAGCCAAGGTTGCTTCGAAAGTGGCTGTCAGCTCAACTGCATTGTTGGGTGTAGTGTCTCTCATTTTCCTCTTGACAATCCCCCACCGATTCTCTATGGGGTTTCGGTCAGGGGAGTTTCCTGGCCAATCGAGCACAGTGATACCATAATCATTCAACCAGGTATTGGTACTTTTGGCAGTGTGGGCAGGTGCCAAGTCCTGCTGGAAAATAAATTATCATCTCCATAAAGCTGGTCAGCAGATGAAAGCATGAAGTGCTCTAGAATTTCCTGATGAGGGTTGCAATGACTTTGAACTTGATAAAACACATTGGACCAACACCAGCAAATGACTTGACTCTCCAATCATCACTCGTTTATCACATCATTCTTAAAGGGAAGAAATGCCTAAAATATATCACTCTGTGTGTAACACATCTATATAAAATATGAGTTTCACTTTTTAAATTGAATTGCTGAAATAAATTAACTTTTTGTTGATATTCTGATTTTATGAGATGGACCTGTATATTATTTTTCAAAACATACAAAACCTGAAATCTAATATAAAAAAAACATGCTTTACAAAAAAAAATGCTATAAATATATGCACTATATTACCAAAAGTATTGGGACACCTGCCTGTCCACATGCAATTTAATGGCACCCCAGTCTTATTCCGTAGGGTTCAATATTGAGTTGGTCCACCCTTTGCAGCTATAACAGCTTCAACTCCTCTGGGAAAGCTGTCCACAAGGTTTAGTGTGTCTATGGGAATGTTTTACCATTCTTCCAGAAGCGCATTTGTAAGGTTAGGCACTGATGTGGACAAGAAGACCTGGCTCACAGTCTCCGCTCTAATTCATCCCAAAGGTGTTCTGTTGGGTTGAGGTCAGGACTTTGCAGGCCAGTTAAAGTTCCTCCACCCCAAACTCGCCCATCCATGTCTTTATGGATCTCGCTGTGTGCACTGGTCCAAATCATTTGGTGGAGGGGGATTTTGGTGTGGGTTTGTTTTTCTGAGGTTTTACTTTGCCCCTTAGTTCCAGAGGGAACTCTTAAGGCATCAGCATACAAAGACATTTTGGACAATTTATTGCTCCCAACTTCGTGGGAACAGTTTGGGGATGGCCCCTTCCTTTTCTAACATAACTGTGCACCATTGCACAAAACAAGGTCCATAAAGACATGGATGAGCGAGTTTGGAGTGGAGGAACTTGACTGGCCTGCACAGAGTCCTCACCTCAACCCAATAGGACACCTTTGGGAGGAATTAAAGAGGAGACTGTGAGTCAGGCCTTCTCTTCCAACATCAGTGGCTGACCTCACAAATGAGCTTATAGAAGAATGGTCAAACATTCCCAAGGACTCCTAAACCTTGTGGACAGCCTTCCCAGAAGAGTTGAAGCTGTTATGGCTGCAAAGGGTGGGCCAACTCAATATTAAACCCTTCGGATCAAGACTGGGATTCCATTAAAGTGCATGTGCATGTAACGGCTGGCATCCCAAAACTTTTGACAGTATAGTGTAGATATGCACCAAATGCCTTTGCAAACCCAAATATTACCTTGTAAATTTAGTTATGACATCAACAATATGTGACGCATAGCCTGTACAGAGTAGAGATGTGGTTGAGATATGCATAAAACTAAATGGGGTTTTAAATACCATATATTGCTAAATCTTTGTCTGGTGTAATGTTTTGGGGTTTTTTGCTCAATGGCAGTGCTTCCCAGTGAGTTCAGTCCACTCCAGAAGTGTTGTTTAAGGGCTTGTTGGCCCACATTTATTAATAAAACAGGAAAAAAGTTCATACAGAATTTTTTTTCCCAACACAGAGGTTTTCGCCATCAACACGAACACAAGCGACTTCAGCCTTGTGGCTCTCTCTAGCAGCACTACAGCTCAGGCTTGTTGCCTTGGTCCTCCAGACCATCAAACACAGCACAGCAGTGCTCCTATACACACTCTGAACCTGATATCCCTTCGAATTCCTTGCTCATGGAAAGAATAATGTTGGTGTGAATATTAGGCTTTGTGTACCAGCTTAGCAGCCTAGCAAAGATTCTTACTGGGTGGTAATTAGTGATGCCAATTGTTTGTTAGCCTTCTATCATTTTCAAGATCATATTGTGCAAATCCTTTGTTTGCCTTAAAAATCCATAACACATGGCTTGGCTGTGGAGCCTGATCTGGAATCCTACACAGGCCTGATGCTTTTTAATGTTTTTGAACTACTCCCCTCAATCCTTTCTGATATTCTGAGGTAAAGATGTCAACAAATCTACTGCTAACATTATATTGTGCAAATCCTTTGCCTTAAAAATCCTTAAGATATGGCTGTGGAGCCTGAGCTGGAATCCTACACAGGCCTGATGATTTTTAATGTTTTTGAACTGCTCCCCTCAATCCCTTCAAATATTCTGAGGTAAAGATGTCAACAAATCTACTGCTAACAAACTTTTATTTTCTCAAATTTTGTGCAATGATAAGTATTGACCTTGCTTCGCTTTTCCTGGAGTGTCTTAGAAATAAGGCTGAAGGTCAAAGTGTCACTGAGCATTCATTCTTTAGATCAGGCATGACATAAAAGTGCATGATTGACTTGGACTGAAATGCATGTTTATGCATTGAACAGGCCCAACTGGTATCAACTTTATCTTTGTAAACAGTAAAGATAGCCTAGGAAATTCATAATAGACAAGTGATATTTTTCCCTGAGAAAAGTCAAAATGAGGGTGTCTGCAGAGGTCATATTGTGCCCATGGAGATGGAATCATTTCCTGATCTGATTATAACCAGCAGAAATGTAATGCAATTATCTTATGATTTAGGGAAACAAAGCAGCCAGAGTCAAATCCCTCTGTTAGGTCATCTGTGTGCAGATGCATGTGAGAGCAGTAGGCAAATATATGCTCTTGCTTTGTTATGAGAACAGTGCGCAGAGCTCAATGTAGTTTTGCATGACTTAAAGTGGTTGTAAAGTCAGAAGTTTTTTTTATCTTAATGCATTCTGTGCATTAAGATAAAAAGCCTTCTGTGTGCAACAGCCCCCCTCAGCTCCCCTAATACTTATCTGAGGTCCCTCTCAGTCCAGCGATGTCAACGAGTGTTTCAGCCGCCTGAGATTCTCCCTCCTGATTGGCTAAGACACAGCAGCAGTGCCATTGGCTGCCGCTGCTGTCATTCAAAGTCTGCTAGCCAATCAGGAAAGAGAGGTGGCGGGGCAGGACGGGACAGGGCGGATCTCCATGTCTGAATAGACAAAGGGAGCTGTGACTCGGCTCGGGTGCCCCCACAGCAAGCTGCTTGCTCTGGGGGCACTCACAAGGAGGGAGGGGCCAGGAGAGCAGAAGAGGGACCCGAAAAGAGGAGGATCCTGGCTGCTCTGTCCAAATCAACTGCAACAGAGCAGGTAAGTATAACATGTTTGTTATTTTTATAGGAACAGAAAATGACACTTTATAATCACTTTAAAACTTTCAAAAATCTCCAAGACAGACAAAGTGATTGTATATTTTTAACCAGTTAAGATTTATTAAACCTCTCCGCAGGGAGAGTCTGCGGGTGTAAATACTGGGACCTGCTATCAGATTGACAGCTAAGGTTCAGGACTGTGTAGTACAGGGGTCTCTAAACTCTACAAAAGGCCAGTTTACTGTCCTTCAGACTTTTTGCGGGCTGGACTGTGCCCAGTGGCAGTAAACAATGCCCGACCTTTGATATTAGGGGGAGAAATAGTTGGTGTCAGTGGCAGCAATAATGCATCAAGGGTGGATAAAGGCAAGCAAAGGGCCGCATTTAGCCCCAGGTCCACAGTTTGGAGACCACTGGTGTAGTAAAAGCACTGTCAGAGGCTTGTTTGCCTCTTAATTGTTGTAACAGTTTGTTACAGCATCAGTGCATGCTGTACATACAAAATGATAACATTGTGGATAACTGCAGCTGACAAATGCAGCAAATTACAATGAAACAATTTTTTTTTAAATACATTTTTTTTTTTAAGTTAAGTCAAATATACAAACAAGTTATTGAGTGGAAAGAAATATCAAACAGTGGTGTAGTGGTTAGCACTTTCACCTAGCAGAAAGAGGGTCGCTGGTTCGAATCCCAACCACAACACTACCTGCCTAGAGTTTGCATGTTCTCCCTGTCGGGTGCATGAAAGAAAGGAAAAGGAGGCGCAAACACCTAGTGCATTACCCGTGGTACTGTTTAAAATGATTTAATAAAATGCTGAATGCATACTCACAAACATGAAGAATAGAAATCGTGTTTTTCTAATGTGCAGATAAGGCCTGGGATGTATGGAGGACTTACCCCTCCCAGAACTCTTTTTTGTGTGACTGCTGATGTCCACTTATAGAAAAAATCGTGACAGGGCCCCAGTGTTAGCCACTCGTCTTCACATGCCGGAATGCAGCTATTTGGGTGCTTTCTAGCTCCTCAGAATCCCTGACTATTCGGAGGAGCTAGAAATTCACAACATATTTTAGTAAGTAGAGGTGGGTAATTCAGTTGATATAAAGAGGATGGTTCTCATCCAATCTTAATGTCCAAGTAAGTTATGCTGTGGGAGGCCACTTAGAGAGGAGAGGACAGGGTCTACGTCTGGGAAGCAGAAGGATTCAATGGTAAAACCTCATTCTTTGAAAAGTCGATGTGTAGGCCCGAGCAGGACCTATACTCCATAAAAATATCCTGAATGATCGTTAGATCAGTAGACACTGAGAAAGAGGAAATCAGCATGATGAATAGTGCCGCATGCAGGGTCTCGTCCCCTATACGGATTTGGATAGGAGTGGAGCAGGCGGGAAAGAGGTTCAATAGCTAAATTGAATAATAAGGGCAAGAAAGGGCACCCTTGTCGCATTCTTTTTTAGGTTTGAAAGGGGCAGACATGGATCCCAAAGTAAGGAGTTGAACAGTAGGAGAGGAATACATGCTAGGAATTAAATGCAGTATGGGGCTCGAGAAGCCAAATGTCTGTCTGGGATATACTCATGCAGTAATTTAAAGATTTCAGCAGTATAGCCATCCAGGCCCGGGGCCTGGTTTACTGTTTAATAACTAGATGTTTAATAGTAAAAAGGGTCTTCTCTAAGGAAACTGGAATGTTTCATTTCTCAAGCTGCTCAATGGTTAGGGAGGGCGGGCGAAGTCCAGACAGAAGGGAAATAGCCCTGGCTTGGTCAATCGAATCCACAGAATAAAGCTGTGTATAATATTCAGTAAGTATAGAGGTTATTTATGGAGTAGAAGTCTTAATATTCCCAGGTGAATTGCGCAGGGCAGACATATGGGTAGGCCAATAAGGTCCTTTGCAGTGTCTTGCTAGGGGATGACCAGATTTATTCCCAAATTGATGATATTGAAGAGACATGTAGAAGGATTTAATCCTTTCTCATTGGTCGACCCAGAGATTAAACTGTTTTTTCGCGGTATACCAAGCCCTCCTTTTATTATCAGTACAGGCTTTTATCAAAGTTGCCTGAGCTTGTTGTAGGGTGTCCCTCGCCATGTGGGACTGTTCAAAAGAATATTTTAAACTGCGTTACGTAGGAAATAATTTTACACAAAAGAAAAGCTTTCCAAGCCTCCCAAAATAAATTAGGGTTGATTGAGTGTTCACTATTAAGGATGATCGAACGGTTCGAGACGACTATCGGTTCGACCCGAACATTGACTGTTCGAAATTGGGCCGAATTACGAACTTTTTGCGGTAAAAGTTCAGAATTCGGCACCAGAACCGCCCAAAATGCAATGGGACAGGAACTGGGCTTTAAAAGCCTGTGATTGGACCAGAAACGTGAGTAAAAGCCAATTGAGGGGGCAGGAGTCTGCTAGGAATGTGATTGGAGTGACTAGGGGGTCCAGAGGCCAATCAGTAGTGAAAACGCCCCCCAGTATATAACATAGCCCCGCCAAATCTCTAGCACTGTAATAGAGAGGCTGTGGAAGAGAATAGAAGCAGTTCTGTTACTCCTGCTGCTCCAGTGTCATTTAGCAATTATTAGTGTGAGGAAAGGGATATGCAGTGTAGTTAGGGTACTATATACCACTATAGCTAGATTCAATAATCTAGTTTCTGTAGGGAAAGTGTTAAGTGTCAGGGTGACCGTAGTGTAGTTTAGGGTGAACTGACTCTGACTGCTATGCCAGGGTGACAGAACTCATCCATGTCAGGGTGACCGCCATAAGAAAAAGATCATTTTTCTTAGAATTATTAGTAGAGCAGGGATGGGGCTCCGCTCCTTTCACACCTGGGCATTTTTGTTTCAGGCGTTTATTGGGCTTTTTTGTGGACGTGTTTGGAGGCAGGCATGACATCTGAACTTCTGTGTAGCTTCCTTTCACACCTATATGTGTGTATGTGTATATAAATATGTGTGTGTTTGTGTGTATATATACCCCTATACAGAAGTTCAGATGTCATGCCTGCCTCCAAAGATGCCCAAAAAATGCCCAATAAACGCCTGAAACAACACACCTGGGCGTTTTTGTTTCAGGCGTTTATTGGGCATTTTTTGGGCGTCTTTGGAGGCAGGCATGACATCTGAACTTCTGTGTAGGGGTATATATACACATACACATATATGTATATATACACATACACACATATAGGTGTGAAAGGAGCGGAACCCTATCCCTGCGCTACTGAAATTATTTGCAGGGATGGTGTTACCCTCCTTTCACACCTATATGTGTGTATGTGTATATAAATATGTGTGTGTGTGTATATATACCCCTATACAGAAGTTCAGATGTCATGCCTGCCTCCAAAGATGCCCAAAAAATGTTTTGTTTATTGGGCATTTTTTGGGCGTCTTTGAGGGCAGGCATGACATCTGAACTTCTGTATAGGGGTATATATACACACACACATATATATATATATATATATATATATATATATATATATATATATATACATACACACATATAGGCGTGAAAGGGGGGTAACACCATCCCTGCAAATAATTTCAGTAGTGCAGGGATAGGGTTCCGCTCCTTTTACACCTATATGTGTGTATGTGTATATATATATATATATGTGTGTGTGTGTGTGTATATATATCCCTATACAGAAGTTCAGATGTCATGCCTGCCTCCAAAGACGCCCAAAAAATGCCCAATAAACGCCTGAAACAACACACCTGGGCGTTTTTGTTTCAGGCGTTTATTGGGCATTTTTTGGGCGTCTTTGGAGGCAGGCAAGACATCTGAACTTCTGTATAGGGGTATATACGCACACACACACACACACATATATATATATATATATATATATATATATATATATATATATATATACATACACACATATAGGTGTGAAAGGAGGGTAACACCATCCCTGGAAATAATTTCAGTAGCGCAGAGATAGGGTTCTGCTCCTTTTACACCTATATGTGTGTATGTGTATATATATATATATATATATATATATATATATATATATATATTATATATATGTGTGTGTGTGTGTGTGTATATATATACCCCTATACAGAAGTTCAGATGTCATGCCTGCCTCCAAAGACGCCCAAAAAATGCCCATTAAACGCCTGAAACAAAAACGCTCAGGCGTTTTTGTTTCAGGCGTTTATTGGGCTGTCAGGGACACAGTCGTACTGGCATTTCTGCTAGTACTAGTCATGGACGCTCCTGGCTCAATCGACACAGCCCTCTGCTGGCCCGTCAGGGAAATGGCCGTAGGAGAACTGGCAACATTGCCAGTAATAGCAATGGTCGCTCCTGCCTCAATTGACACTGCCATTCGATTTGGCCACTTCGAGTACTTGGTCATGCCTTTTGGACTGTGCAACGCTCCAGCGACTTTTCAACATCTTGTGAGCGACATCTTCCGAGAATTCCTGGACAACTTTCTGATTGTTTATCTAGATGACTTCCTCATCTTTTCTGCCACCCTGGAGCTAGATCGGGCTCATGTTAAAAGAGTGCTTGCCACCCTGAGGAAGTATGGACTCTATGTAAAGGCAGAAAAGTGCGACTTTGAGAAGGATTCCATTCAGTTTTTAGGACTGATTATCTCCACCAATGGAATCTTCATGGATCCTCAGAAAGTAAAATCTATTTTAGATTAGCCAGCCCCTTCCGACAAAAAAGGTGTCCAAGGGTTTGTAGGCTTTGCCAATTTTTACAGAAGGTTCGTGAAAAGTGTTTCTCCACGATCATCTCACCCATCACCCAGCTGACCAGCCAGCAGGTTCGATTCCGCTGGTCACCGGAGGCCCAAGCAGCATTTGACGAACTAAAAAGACTATTTATCTTGGCACCTATCTTCAGCACCCGGATCCGGCTCTGTCCTATATTTTAGAAGTTGAACTTCAGAAATTGCTACTGGGGCAATCCTGTCCCAACGTCAAGGCCCGAAGGCGCTCCTTCACCCCATGGCCTTTTCCTCCCGGAAAATGACTCCTCCAGAGAGGAACTACAATGTAGGTGATCATGAACTTTTGGCTATAAAATGTGCCTTAGAGGAGTGGAGATATCTGCTGGAAGGGGCCGCCCATCCCATTATGATTTTCACTGACCACAGGAACTTAGAATACCTCAGAACAGCTAAACGTCTAAGACCTCGACAAGCCCGGTGGGCTCTGTTCTCTTCAAGGTTCAACTTCCACCTCACCTACAGGCCCGGGTCTAAGAATGGAAAAGCAGATGCTCTTTCTCGGATGTTTCCTGACAACCCAGAGATGGTTGAACCCAATACCATTCTCTCGCTCAAAATTTTTTTTGCTTATCCAGCCTGACCTGAAGACTGCGATTAAGGAGGCCTCTGCTCAAAGTATAGAACCAGTAACTCCCCCCTAAAGCAGACGAGATGGATTCTTGTGGCATCAAGACAAAGTTTTTGTTCCCCCTCAAGTAAGACTTGAGGTCTTAAAAAGCTTTCATGACCACAAGCTTGCCGGTCACTTCGGGGTATGGAAGACCCTCGAACTAGTCCAACGCCTCTTCTGGTGGCCCAGCCTGAATCAGGACTGCAAGGCTTATGTTGGTTCCTGTGTCACTTGCCAACGTAGCCAGGCGTCCAAAACCAAGTCTTGGGGCCTACTGAGACATCTACCCATTCCTGAACAACCCTGGAAGAAGCTCTCCATGGACTTCATCGTGGATCTACCGCCCTCAGAAGGGTTCACCACTATTCTGGTGGAAGTTGACCATCTTTCAAAGATGGCCCACTTTTTACCCATGATCGGTACACCCCCTGCTCTAGATACTGCCAACGTGTTTGTTATACTTAGGTTACACGGGCTTCCGGAAAATATCGTATCGGACAGAGGTGTACAATTCACCTCTAGATTCTCTAGATTTTGATGTAAATCCTTATCCATTGAAATATGTCTGTCATCAGCTTACCATCCACAGAGTAATGGGCAAACCAAAAGAACGAACCAAACTCTGGAGCAATACCTACGTTGTTTTTGCACAGGTTCCCAGGATAATTGGGTTTCTCTCCTTCCTTGCGCAGAATTTGCGTACAACAATTCTCTACACTCAGCAACCAATCAAACCCCATTCTGGGCAAATTACGGGTTCCATCCCTCTTTCTTGCCTAACGTCATTCCTGAAACGTCAGTCCCTGCAGTCCAGGATCGAGTAAGTTCCATCCAGGCTAACTACCAGTTACTGCAGGATGCCATACTCAAGGCCCAAAAGGACTATAAAAGATTCTATGATCTGAAGAGGAAAGGAAATCCTGATTACAAGATTGGAGATAAGGTATGGCTTTCTTCTATGAATTTGAGACTGTCTTGTCCTTCTAGGAAACTTGGGCCCAGATTTATCGGCCCTTTTGAAATCAAGAGGGTGATTAATCCAGTGGCTTTTGAACTGGCTCTGCCCAGTTCCTACAAGATCCACCCAGTGTTCCATACCTCTCTACTTAAACCAGTTGTACAGAGTCCGTTCCCTGGAAGAGAGGAGCTACCTCCACCGCCAGTTTCAGTGGAAGGTGAAACTGAGTTTGAGGTCGAATCCATCTTGGATTGCAGGAAAAGGGGTAGACAGACTCAGTACTTAATTAAGTGGAAGGGGTATCCCCCTGAAGATAATTCATGGGAACCCATGAGCAATATCCATGCCCCAAGGCTTATCTGAGAATTCCATAGAAGGTTTCCTGAAAGTCGGGCCCGTCTGGGCATCTGGAGGCTGCCCCTTGGGGGGGGGGGGGGGCACTGTCAGGGACACAGTCGTACTGGCATTTCTGCCAGTACTAGTCATGGACGCTCCTGGCTCAATCGACACAGCCCTCTGCTGGTCCATCAGGGAAATGGCTGTAGGAGAACTGGCAACATTGCCAGTAATAGCAATGGTCGCTCCTGCCTCAATTGACACTGCCCTCTGCTGGCCTATAAAAGGTGGTCATAGGAGCAGACTCATTGCTGGATTATCTCTCAGCTTCCCGTGTTCCTGTTTCCTGTTTGGACTTTCTGTTGTGACCCGGCTTGTTTCCGAACCATCTGATCTCCTCCTGGTTTGACCCTCGGCTTGCCTCTTGGTCTTTGCTCTTGCTACTACCTGCCTGTTTTCCCAGTGTATGACCCCGGCTTGCCAAAGGACTGTGTTTCTGCCTGCTCACCTGTGTATGACCACGGCTCGTCACTGTTCTGCTACTTACCTTGGTCTTGGACTGATCACCAGTGTTTGACCCTCGGCCTGGCTTTTACTACTCCGCTAGTTGCCTGCCTTACCCAGAGTTCCTGAAATCATCTGGTGCTCACCACAGGCGACCTGTGCTACCTGGGATGCTTCACCTCCTGTACCACTTCCAGGGGTGACTCGCACTGAGCTGCAAGGGAAGCCCTCTCTGCACTTCGGCCTCCATCCAGATTGTGACATGGGCATTTTTTGGGCGTCTTTGGAGGCAGGCATGACATCTGAACTTCTGTATAGGGGTATATATACACACACACATATATATATATATATATATATATATATATACACATACACACATATAGGTGTGAAAGGAGGGTAACACCATCCCTGCAAATAATTTCAGTAGCGCAGGGATAGGGTTCCGCTCCTTTCACACCTATGTGTATGTGTATATATATATATATATATATATATATATATATATATATATATATATATATATATGTGTGTGTGTGTGTATATACCCCTATGCAGAAGTTCAGATGTCATGCCTGCCTCCAAAGATGCCCAAAAAATGCCCAATAAACGCCTGAAACAAAAAAGCCCAGGTGTGACAGGAGCGGAACCCCATCCCTGCGCTAATAAAAATTCTAAGAAAAATTATCTTTTTTTTCTGGTTCTGGACATGCTACAGAGCTAATACTTCACAGGTACACTTTTTAGACCCACCAGACACTAAATCCAAAGAAATCTCTTTTTTCTTTTTTCAATAATTTTTTCAATAATTGGCTCTCTATCAAAAACGACAATTTTTAAGAACTTATTTTTGTGTGATTAATAGTCCCTGGGGCATGACCCAGAACCCTAGGCACTTTTTAGGGGCATTTATTGGGTTTTAGGGCTTCAAAATTGTGTTTTTTGAATCCATATATATATATATATATATATACACACACACACATATATTTTTATATATATATATATATATATATATATATACACACACACACACATATATATGTATATATATATATATATATATATATATATATACCCCTATACAGAAGTTCAGATGTCATGCCTGCTTCCAAAGACGCCCAAAAATGCCCAATAAACACCTGAAACGAAAACGCCCAGGTGTGAAAGGAGCGTAGCCCCATCACTGCGCTATTGAAATTCTAAGAAAAATTATATTTTTTTCCGGTTCTGGACATGCTACAGAGCTGAAACTTCACAGGAACACTTTTTAGACCCCCAGACACTAAATCCAAAGAAATCTCATTTTTTTTTTTCAATAATTTTTTCAATAATTGGCTCTCTATCAAAAACGACAATTTTTAAGAACTTATTTTTGTGTGATTAATAGTCCCTGGGGCATGACCCAGAACCCTAGGCACTTTTTAGGGGCATTTATTGGGTTTTAGGGCTTCAAAATTGTGTTTTTTGATTACCGAAGTTCGGGTCCCATTGATTTCAATGGGGTTCTGGAATCCGGACCCGAGCTTTCAGGAAGTTCGGGTGTTCTGGCCCAACCAAACTTTTCAAAAGTTCGGTCATCCCTATTCACTATAAGAAAGAGCATGTTCCCTCCAGGTGGAATGAATTGCATGGAAAAAATCTTAATTTTGGACTAGATAAGAGGGGAAACACCACAAGTATGGCCCAGACTGGGGCCATAGCTTTTCTAATGTGATAAGTACAGGGCAGTGGTCGAAAATGACCATGTCATGAATGACAGGGTCTCAAGTTAATGACAGAAGGGACAATGTGCAAAAGTAATAGTCATGTGCGGGTGAATAGGAGTCGTGTGGGGGTGAGGAGAATGAAAACTCTCTATGTGTCAGGCGGAACAGATGCTAAATATCTGTCAGTTGCAGGGTTGAGATTGTGTGTACCAATGCAGTGGGCCGAAGCCAAGTCCGTTGCCCATTGATGCACCCAAAAAAAGGTGTCCCAGGGGAATTGACGGCAAAGATTTTAGTAATAGTGATCTCATGTGAGGCAGAACGAAGAGTGTATTGCAGGTTTTTATGAAGAAGCATTACCACTCCCACCTTCTGGTCAACAGCTAAGGACCCTGGGACCTCCCCCATAGACAGCTTTCAGAGGTGATAGAAGCCATCAGCTGACAAATGTGTCTCCTGAAGTAGAGCCACATCTGCCCAGAGATGACGTAAGTGTTTTAGAACCTTCATCCATTTTGCTGGTGAGTGCAGCCCTTTGACATTTCATGAGATAGTCCTCATGTAACATGACAGTGAGGATCTGACCTGGAACAGCAGTACAGACTGCCGACTATATGAGGAAAGCCAAAGCCCACGAAGACAGCAGTTCATTCTTTCTAAAAAAGAAACATAGAGACATAAGAAAAAAATTCTGGTAGCAGCACAAGAATAAGCAAAACACTAAAATAAAATCTAGAACTGAGTACCTCTAAATAAAGGAAAACAAGGAATCAGAATCCAGCAGGGGCTTCACTTTTTTCCCCATGCAGTAGTCCTAAATGACAGTGCCCTCCAGCTTTTTAACCTTACATAGCATGAGCCAATATTAAAGGACATCCACTAGTGTCCGACTCCCGAACATATGAGACAGAACAAGTTAGGACAGGCCCTGCATGGTGAAGTCCACAGTGAAATAAAGACCTACGCTCAGCATGCAATTTGGCGTTAAGGGGCCTAAGCCCTAAAGCAACTAGATATCACAAATACAATTACAATAGAGCGTGTAGCTCCCTTGTAAGTTACAGCACACACTAGGAAAATGTCCCTGATATCAACAGACACCCGAGCGCTCTGACTGGTTGGCATGATGCCCTAGTTTGAAAAGGAGCTTTGTGGGGGATGCATTGTCACTTAGGTGAGCCCTGGGAGTGCATAGGGGAAACATGGTCCATGCCCTTCTGGTCATTCGAAGAGGAGGGGGCTGTGAAGAATGCAAGAACTGTTCAGCCTGAAGAGGAAGAATTGCTGGATAAGCTAGAGTGAATTTGACATTTAGCTGGTAATGTGATAAGTGTACAGAGGAAAAGTTCTGACGCTGGTGGGAGACCTTGACAAAGTAATCTGCAAATAGCAGTAATCGATGTCTATCTATGCAAAGGAAGCATGCTTTTCTATAATGTTGTAAAAAGGTTTGCTTGTCCATATAATTCAGGAAACTCACAATAACAGTCCGTGGCTTAACTTTTGTCCCCGAGGGGAGACCCACTCCGTTTGCTCATTCTACAATACATGGAGCATGGGGTGTCAGGAATGCATTTGCTGCAGATGCCAGATAAGGATGCTGGTTTATGGGACTCCAGAAGGCCGATAATGAAGAGATTATTTTAACAGGATCAGTTTTCCAGATCCTCTACCCTATCAAGTAACGTTTGCTTGTAACTGGTCGGACACAGCGTCAGTTACCTGATATATTTGATGTTCAATAGAGGAGATCCACTGCTCAGCTTGTTGTAGGGAACCAGACTGGGCCTGCATATCCTGGTGTAGTTGTTCCAGGCTCTGAACACACAGTCCACCGTCTCCTGTATTTCTGCAATGAGAGTTGCACCACCGCTTGAGCTATGCGAGTGTGCGCTGAGTCATCCACCGGCTCAGATAGCTGGAAAGCAGTTGCAGGTCTGGCAGCATCTTCTCAATCAGGAACTGCGGCCATCTTGGGTCCACTTTAGTGTCCGCCTCAGGGAGCCAACAGGGAAGAGAGTAGGCTCTGGCGTTAAAACGATCTAGATACCGATCCATCTGTGTGCTGCAATACCCAGGTAACAATCAGCGCGGGAGCAGAATCGCTGGTGGGGCTTTAATTAGTTGGATGAGCAGGGATTCAGCAGGAACCGAGGTGCTCATGTCTCCTTCATGTGGCACCGGAACCAAAAGCCATTTTTTAATAGCAAATCTGAAAGTGAAAGAAGTGTATTTTTAAAAAAGTAGATATATACACAATCATCATGTTGGATAGAGTAAGGTGGGGTTATAACCCCTGGTCATTTCATTTTTTTTTCATCTGAGTCCCATTTAGAAATATTGTCCAATAGCCAAAACAGGAAGTGAGAGATAATCCCTGCATATAAAGGGAATCTCATGGCCCCCTTCCCCTCCCTCAGGTCACCAGCACTAGTGTCCTCATTGGAAGATTACTCATCTATTACTGTTCTGGGGACAACCCAACATTTTTGGTTTAGATTTTCTTTCACTTTCAGTAATAATGATAAATAAGACCAAAAGAGAAGGCGAATCTCCATACCAGGGGCAGAGGTAGCAATGAAATCCTGACAGGTATTTTATTCCATCTCCACTCTGCCAAAAACTGAAAAAAAAAAAGGTTTTACCATTAGTTATACGTTAACACTTCCCTTACAATTTGCTAAGGACCCCCCTTTCACACCTCTAACTAATCCTCAAAGACTTACATAAACACATTGTCATGTGATAGACTTAGTCCTTAGTGTTTTCTTTTCCTCGCTGCAGAGTGAAAAGATCTTCAGGTACTCATGTAGCTGCCTGGTCAATATGGACATTTCCTATTGGCTGTTCAGTGTTGGGGTTCTTTTATACTCCAGAAGTCTACACCTGTGTGATGGCATCACAAATAGGGAAATGGTAGTTGGCAGACACAGACTGCAGTTCTGGGTCATTGGTCTCCACTTCTGGAAGAGGCACTGACTTGAGATGGTTTTTAAAGCAGAACTCCAGGAATATACCATTTTTAAAAAAATGTGCTCTGCACAAGGATAAAGAGGAGTTATGACTGATAATGCTAGACCTAGGTTCTGTTTGCTGCTGTGTAGTGTTAAAAAAAAAAATCACAGATTCCAAATACCAGTGACAGCGGAGAGTTCTAGCTTTAAAACAGTTTTGAGATTCAAGGTATTCTGTGAAACTATAAGGGAAATCCTGTCATTTACCCACCCTTCCTCTCCCTTTGTCCATTCAGTGTCTTGCACTCTGTGAACAAAATACTATTTTTTTTAAATGGACAAGGGGAGAAGAAGAGATGGCTGAAATGTTTTATGCACATTCGATAGGTTCTCCACCCAGGTGTTTCATCAACTTGAACAAGTGTGAGTTCCCAGCCACCACATACTGACTCTTACCAGATACTGATGGGAAAATAGCAGTGAGTGGTTAAGGACCACTACAGCCTTTCTTAAAATAATGCACTATGGGCCTGTCCCTTTTTGTTTGATGTTCCCCATTCTTGAGATACGGTGTCATCAGGATTCACCAGGATTCAGAAGGGATTATGTGTCCATTGCCTCACAATTGTTCTTAATTAACTGGGATTTGGAAGTCTCTGGAGCTGTATTATTCAGAAGAAAAACAAAATGTGTTTTAGTCTTTAATCCTCCACCATAGTAGGCAATGGAGGATAATAGATAGTAAGTGGTATATGGTATGTAATAGAAAAATGGTTTACTTCTGGTTTAACAGTGGGATCCTAGTGGATTGCCTCACGGTTTGTTCAAGGTATAATTTCTGTTCGAACTGAACTCCAATCTAGCAGTTTGGAGAGAGGTTGCATAAAGATTTTAGTTTGAGTTGGAAAGTTAGTCAAAGACATAATTCCAAGGTTGTTGAGAGACTTACTCCGTTGGATGGTGATAGATGCGGCAGCGTGTGTTTCCAAGATCCGTCCTCTCCCTCTGCTGGAGACAGAATGAGGATCTGTGGAAGTTCCCCGGCCTTTTATGTGTGCCGCGCATGCGCAGATGGGCGCTGCGCGAGAAACACGTGACACGGTCCTTGCATAGTATATTGAAAGTATATTGAAACTATATAGGCTGACAAGGTAACCTGGTTGTAAAGTCTATGTAAAAAATAAAAAAGTGGTTTATTCTCACTGCTCTGTGCAATAGTATTACACAGAGTGGCCCTTTACATCCTTTTCTGGAGTCCCCTGTCATGTACCTGGTGGTAGAGCCTGATGTGAAGAGGAAGACCTGTCTTTCAGATCCAGCTCAGGGGCCCCTGTTAGGGTGACAGAAGGCACAACAGCACAGAGTGGTACGAGCACCTTTAGCCTGTCTGGTAATCTGTGCGGCAGGTAGCGAGCAGATATCAGCAGGTTCTGTACTGGTAGGCAGCAGGCTGGCAGGTGCTTGGCTGGTAGAGTTGGGCAGAATGCAGAGTCAGGCAAGCCAACGGTAACAGTAACCATCGGTAACAGACAGTCAGATCAGGCACAAGCAGCATGCAGAAGAGTAGTCAGAGAGCAGGCCAAGGTCAGCGACGGTGGAGTAGATCATGTAAGCAGGAGGCAGAGACAGATTCCAGAGACAAGTCAAAGTCAGAATAGGTAGCGATCAAGTGTAGTCAGAGGCAAGCCAGGTCAGCAATAAGGAGTCAAATACAGGAATGAATAGAAATCTCAGGCAACGTTTGCTATACCATATACATATGCTGATACGCGCTACAATTGATAAACAGTAAACATCAATTGTGAGTATGCACAATAGCGACAAGAAATCTGAAATTAAGTGACAAAAAAGTATTTGGTGCAATCTTGGGTGCTTCCTGCTTAATCCAAGGGATCTCCCTGTATATTTCACCATGTGCTATAATGGCTACACACCACACTCACCAGAAGTCGTTTGACTCTCTTGCCATACAGTGAGGAGAGTCAACGAGGCTTTCAGGTCTCTGTGGGGACCTGTCCCATGGTTCCTGATGTCTCCTGTGGCTCTCAGGGATTCTTGCTTCTCCCCTTTACGGTCCAGTAATTCTCCCCAGCGTGGTTAGGTAGGTAGAAATAAAATGGTGAGACAGCCTCTCATAGTGTAAAAATTCCATAGGTATGTTTATTTTAAAAACTAATTATTGTAAAAAGCGTCACAAATACAAAACAAAATCATCGGCCCTGTAAGATATGCAAAAAAAGATGGCCGCCGCCTATGCTCTGGCATGCTTTCCACTTGCTGGGCTGGAAGTGACGCACGGAAACCCCACCTTGACGTGTTTCATCATCACTTAGCGACGTCTTCAGAAGCATCAACCCTGCATACTCACTATTGATGTTTACACTATGAGAGGCTGTCTCACCATTTATTTTCTACCTGCCTAACCACGCTGGGGAGAATTAGCAAACCGTAAAGGGGAGAAGCAAGGATCTCTGAGGGCCACAGGAGACATCAGGAGCCGTGGGACAGGTCCCCACAGAGACCTAAAAGCCTTGTTAACTCTCCTCACTGTATGGCAAGGGAGTCACCGACATCTGGTGAGTGTGGTGTGTAGCCATTATAGCACATGGTGGAATACACAGGGAGATCCCTTAGATTAAGTAGGAAGCACCCAAGATTGCACTAAACACTTTTTTGCACTTTTATTGCAGTGTCTCTCTTTGTCACAGTGTGAGAGAGGAAAAGCCAATAAACGGCCCTTCCTTGTTTACATGCGATCAGCTGTGATTAGACACAGCTGATTACATAGGTAAAAAGCCGTGACTGAGGCTCTTTGCCAAGATCAGGGTTTCGCTGTGTCCCAGGAAGACATTGCGTCTCTAACGCGCCTTCATATGACGTTGTCCCAGAGCGAGAGCCGTACCGCTCTGCCAGCGGGCGGGCGGATGACAAGTGGTTAAGGACATTGCAAGGAGGCATAAGGCATGGTAGAATAAGGATATCATTTAGTGTCATTTTAAAGGCTTACTTCAGGGATAAAGATGTGTGTTTTCTGTACTTTCACAAGAGCATTTTGTTTTTGTTTTTTCATTTGAACACATAAAATAAAGTTAGCTCATAAGAAACCATAAATAACATTAGACTTCAAAAATCTATGAAAGTGTGCCAGCATGTCTTTGCTAAAGGCAGTCTGAAACCTCTAGTGAAACTCTTGATCAAATTAAATAAAACTTCTATGTTGTAAAGGTTCAAAAGTTACCAGTGTACCAGAATTAAGACTTTTAGTTAGCTCTTAAGACAGACAAGGTCAGCTGGATCCAATTGATCCAGCATCTCATCTTGCTAAAGCCAAAGCAAGATATGCATTTTTACAGTCAGCCTGTCTGCCTTGTCTGCTAATTGCTTTCTTTTCATGCTTACCACTAGATGGCATTCCATGTCTGCTTCATTTATATACCTTTTACTAGCATTAACAATACATTGTGCTGGCAACACACTGACAAAACACAGCCTTGGTGCTTGGTGTCTGTAATAACTGTAAATGCAGATATACTATGTAACACATGTTTTTCCAGAAAAATATTTAAAGTCTCACCTCTCAAAAACAGCACCTAGGTGCTACTATAACAGTATTCCGCTGTGGCATGAGGAAGCCAAGCATGTTTAGGAGAAAATTGTCCTTCCAGCACTTGACTGGTTCAGCACACTTTAGCCACTTCCACAGTCTTCTTCAATGGAGGATCCTCCAAAGACTTCTCATGCCCTGCCACTCACCCTCCCTGTGTGAGAAAGTACTTAAAATTGGCCTTTTCCTCTTTCACCAAATCACATCAGTATGCAGCTTTGTATGCTGATATGGAATCATCATTCATCAAAATTTTCTTGCTTTTACTTACAATTACTGTTTTTCTACATCCTGGTTTCTTGAGGCACTGGAGATGTCACTCTGAGCCTACAGCTGGAACACTTTTGTCACATGGAGGCAGACCAAGAGTTCTAGGAATAGCTCCAGGAAATAAAGTCACATTGATTCATCTGACCTTAGAGAAACTGTCCACCATGAGAAAAATAGGGAGAAATAGAAAAATAAAGTATGCAAAGAAAAAAATAACTGTAATTATCTATAAGCATCTGTTTGTAGATTGCCATTACTAAACATTGCCCAAAGGTGCCTTTGTTGTTTTTTTATGATAAAAGTGAACTTCCACTTTAAATGCAGCCCAAGCCGATAAATGCCAAATGCAAGATGCCAGATATTATGTACTGTATAGTATAAATGAGCTTTTATACTAATAGATCAGTTATTTGCTGTCTATATACATCTTAGTCTGGTGTTTTATGTTAGATAGCTCAAAAACTATACACATTGGGGTTTATTTACTAAAGCCGAAGAGTGCAAATTAGTCACAATTTTACATAGAAACCAATCAGCTTCAAGGTTTTATTGTCAAAGCTTAATTGAACAAGCTGAGGTAAATAAACCCCATTGCGACCATTAATTTTGCATTAATTAGATCAGTCACCAGGTAGTAATATTGTGACACTAGGAGTGCATCCCAGTAGGATGTTTGTGGTAAAACCTCTCAGTGCTCCACAGACACCCAAAACGTCTTTAGCTTCCAGCATCTAACTTATCCTTCGTCTGACCCTAAGACTTAAATCTTTCTCTACATGCACTCTAACTCATTAGTCAATACCTAAAATTAAAATTTAAATCCTAAACTGTATGCTATCACTCAACCTCTCATAAGCTATAACATGATTCCAAACCCCTAAAGCCCATGTCCTGCTTACAGGCTTTTTGTTTAGATTGCTTGCCCCTATTCTGAATTAAGAAACATGTTTAGCACCTAGTACCCTCTTTATGCTCCAGCACTACCCTACTCATCCTCTTTTATGGTCCAGCCCTGATGCTCATCAGGGTTAAATAATGCCATGCATCATTCCAAACCAGTAAATAAGAACATGCACAGTTTTTGACATGTATTTTAACAAAAAAAAAAAAGTCTCATGGTGTAAATCAAGATCAGTCACATTGTGCCACGATGCAGATCCACATGATGAACGATGCCCCCTGACCAGACGAATAAAAAAAGCCCACAGACTACTCACAAAATACCTTAAGAACACTGCTCACCTGTGAATGATGACTCTGGTAGGTGACAGAAAAGTATAAACAGAGGGGCAGGGTCTCCAAGGTAACGTCATTAACAAAATGTGGATTTTTGGGAAGAATCTACACTTTTTAAAAATTAATTTTTGCATGGGAGCAACCCTTAAAATCCATCCCAGACCCAAAGGGCCTGGTAAAGAATTTGGAGGGGACTCCGTAGTGTTTTTTTTTTTGCTTAAATCCCCTTAAAACTATTTTTTCTTATCTATCTAATCTATCTTTTTTAAAACTTTTGCCAATGATGTTGCTTATTGAGGAAGACTGAAGCAGTCATATATAGTAGATGAAGAGAGTGGAGGAAAATATGTTAGGCACCACATCCCTAATAAATCCTAAAGCATCATGTGAAAAATTAAGGGGGGCTTTTTAGGTGTCAATGATAATACAGCAGAAATGTTAAAAGATTCATATTTTATTAGATTCATGTAATATATCTGAAAATAAAAAAATATCCATACAACATTCCAGAACACTGTTCATCAGCACATCTTCAATTAATTGTGGGTCGGTTGAAAACTTTCAACATATTTGGCCAGCCTTGGCTTCTTCAGGAGACAAATTGCTAGATAAAATGGTGCATAAGTGAAATAAATCCCAAAGGGTCCGGTAAAGAATTTTGAGGGGACTCCGTAAGGTGTTTTTTTGCTTAACCCCCTTAAAACAATTTTTTCTTATCTATCTAGCCTATCTTTTTTAAACTATCACAATGAAGTTGCTTGTTGAGGAAGAATGAAGCAGTCATATATAGTAGATCAGTGTTTCTCAACCTTTTTTTTAGTCAAGGCACCCTTTAAAAATTATGGACAATCTCGAGGCACCCTTTAAAAATTGTGGACAGTCTTGAGGCACCCCATTCTAAAATGTAAAAACTATGGGATAATAGGCCGGATCTGTCTTACCACTCTACAAAGACTTATACTATAATAAAAACTCTGACCCAAAATATTGGATTAAAAATTGGCTGCAGCCGTTTATTATTGGTTTAAGCATAAATAAATAATAAAGACTCAAATAATTATCAACACATCCTCAGACAGCCTAGCCATAAAAAGCTCAGGCTGGAGGGGGCGTGGCCTGGCGCAGCATGTGAGAGGACGTGTGTGAGAGGAGCTCCACCGGACCGATATCCTTTACCGCTAATCCTGCAGCCCTCCGGGCACGATAATCCTCCCTTCACCTCCCGCACACCCGCGGCACTGACCTCCGCATGTCTCCGCCGAAGAAAGGCTCTGAAGCTGCGGCAAAACTAGCTGCATTCCGGAGGCTGGAGAAGGAGGCCCCGATCCAAGATGGCGCCGGCCCGTCGCTTGTGGTGGAGGAGCCTGAGAGCCCTGCTACATCCAAGGTTTTGGAAGCGATTGCCACTTGCCAGACCATGCTGACAACTAAAATCGAGGAGGTGAAGGTAGATATATCTTTGATGCGTCAGGATATGCAGAAGCTAAGGGACAGAGTTGGTGAGGCTGAACACAGAATTAGCGAGGTGGAAGACTCCCTCCCCCCATTGCAAAGCTCCTCAGACAGGCTGCAGCAACAAGTACACCTTATCCTCCAAAAACAAGATGACATGGAGAATAGGCTGCGCCGCTGTAACCTGCGGTTCATTGGCCTCCCGGAGGGCTCTGAAGGTGCAGACCCCTCATCCTATTTGGAACAATTGCTCACTCAGACATATGGCAGAGAATCCTTTTCACCCACTTTTGTTGTGGAACGTGCACATCGCCTCTCGGGGCGTCCCCCCCCTCAGGGTGCACCCCCCCGCACATTCATCGCTAAATTCCTGAACTATCGGGACAGAGATGCCATATTACGCCTGGCCAGAGTTAAGGGGAATATTCCATTTGGAAATCACAAAATAGCGATTTTCCCCGACTTCTCTGCTGAGGTCCAGAGGCGCCGCAAGAGCTTTTTGGAGGTCAAACGCAGGCTGCGTATCAAGAATATCAAATACTCTATGTTGTACCCGGCCCGTCTTAGAGTGGAGGGTGAGGACCGAGCCCACTTCTTTGAGGATCCGGAAGCCGCCATCTCCTGGTTAGAAGGACTGGAAGCTAGAGCCTGACCACCTTGCCCTGGCGACTTCATGATACTTTCTCCCTGATTGCCTATGCCTTACGCTGCTGCAGAGGTGGAGGGGGTTTTGTAGATCCTGCGGAACTCAAGACTTTGCATCCCCCTTCCCCCCCCTCCCCCCTCATTTCCCTGCACTACTGCTCCTGTGTTTGACCGGCGGAGCGCCCTAGCTCCACAGATGGAACTGATTTTTCTGTTCTCTTCCTATGGATTTCCACCTGCCCATAGGCTTTGCTACCCAGCGATACACCTGTTGGTTTTCGCCCCCTACACCCGCTCAGGCGTGTGTTTGTGCCCAACTCCCCTGTTGCCCCCTGCGACTTCTGTTGGACCTGGGCCCCCAGGCCCCCTTGCTTGTCCTAGTTGTATTTTGCTGTATTTTTGCTGACTATCCTGGGGGTCCCTGGCCTCCTGATCTTGCTCTTTACCAGTCGCATGTGGGCCTGTTCTGGTTGAGGCACTTGTTTGGGAACAAGCCCGCACAAGTTGGGGTTGGTGCAGGGCAGGGAGGGGGGATTGGGGTATTACCATTGTTTACAGTTTATATTTGGTACAATCTCTATACTGTTTCTGTTCTATGCACATTGACCTCAAGTAATAACTACCTGCTCTTTTGCTGCCGTTTATTAATGCTAGTGTATGACCGTGGACTTGTTAGTTCTGTGGCCTTATTGCCTGAGATCCTGGGAGCCTCCGCTCCACGCTCCGTATTACCCCTGCCATGGCCGCATTGAAATTGTTGACGTGGAATGTCAGGGGTATGCGCGATAAGATTAAACGGACGGCTGTCTTTAATGTTTTACGCCGTGTACGGGCTGACATTATAGTACTGGTGGAGACACATTTGGAGGGCCGCGTACAACAGTCTCTCAAACGGCCCTGGGTTGGCTGGGTGCAGCACTCTGCATATAGCTCGCACTCCAGGGGTGTGGCGCTTCTGGTGGCCAAATCGGTACATTTCCAGCTCCTAGGATCTCAGGTTGACCCAATGGGTAGATATGTCTTTCTCAAAACGTCAGTCTATGGGGAATTGATGCTGCTGATGGCTTTCTATGTGCCCCCCCCTTACTCTGCTGTGATTATAATGGAGGGATTGGCGTTTATGGCACAATGCCCGGGGGCCCCGGTGATCTGGCTGGGCGACTTTAACAATGTGATGGACTCGGGTCTGGATAGATCCGGTGGCGCCTCCCAGGCGCCGCCGGGGTCGTCCCCCAACCAGGTTCTCCCGATTGTTGGAGAGCTTTGGTTTGGCCGACTCTTGGCGCAGCAAATACCCCGCTCAGCGTGCGTACTCCTGTTTCTCGGCTGCACACCATTCTATGTCACGCATTGATCTGATATTGTTGTCTCGAACCCTGCTCCCCAGGTTACTGGCGGCAGGCTTCGCCCCACGGACTCTGTCTGATCACTGCCCTTATTGGATACTGTTGTCCTTGCCCTGCAATAGACCTCCCCCGGCCTGGCGCCTGAATCCCGCCTGGCTCCCCTTGGTGTCTGATGGGAACGACATTGAGGGGACCTGGACACAATTCTTTTCTGATAATGAGGGCACTGCCTCCCCGGCTGCAGTGTGGGAGGCATTTAAACTGTTCGCCAGATCCACTATGATTTCCAAAATCAAAGCTGTTAGAGCGCGGGCTGCTGAGGAGATCTCCAGGGCAACGACAAATCTAATTGAAACTGAACAGGCCTTTATGGCGGACCCGACTCCGACACATGAATCCCAGTATAAATTGACCTCTAAAGTCCTTTCCCAACTTGAATATGAGAAGGCGAAATCTAAGATGTTTTTTCAGAAGCAGAATCTGTTTGCACATGGAGAGCGGGCGGGGAAACTCCTCGCATATTTAGTCCATTGTGAGGATAGGCCCCCGGTAGTTATTACTTTAAAGGATGACCTGGGTAATGAGATCACTGATCCTGCTGCGGTGACACGGTGTTTCCGATCATTTTTTAGTACACTTTACACCTCTAGGGCCCCCGCTGACTGCACTGACATGCATGACTTTCTGGACTCTATTGACTTTCCCACTTTGACACCCGACCAGTTGGCGACCCTCGAGGCACCCATTTCTGTGGAGGAGATTGCAGCAGCCGTGTCCAAGTTCCCTAGATCTAAGGCCCCCGGCCTAGACGGCCTCCCGATTGAATTCTTCTCCCAATATTCGGAACTCCTTTCTCCTAAATTATTGGCTTTGTTTCAATCTCTATTCAAAGATGCAGCCCTACCCCCTTCTATGCGGGAGGCGCTAATTGTGCTCATCCCCAAGCCGGGCAAGGACTTACACGCCCCAGAGTCTTACCGTCCCATCTCTTTGCTCCCAGTAGACACTAAAATCCTTGCGAAAATTTTATCCCTCCGTCTTAACAAGGTGATCCTTTCACTCATACACTCGGACCAGGCCGGGTTCATGCCTGGGAGGAACACCTCATTTAACCTTCGCCGGTTATTCATGAATCTCCAGGCACAACACGACGGAATGGGTGGCAGGGTGGTGGTCTCCTTGGACACGGCTAAAGCATTCGACTCGGTAGAGTGGCCATTTCTATGGACCTGCCTGGACCGATACGGCTTTGGACCTAATTTTATTAAGTGGGTCAAACTTCTATATAGCGCCCCGGTAGCTAGGGTCCTGGCCAACGGCTGGCAGTCGACCGCCTTCCCTTTATCCCGTGGCACTCGACAGGGGTGCCCCCTCTCCCCCCTGCTGTATGCCCTGGCCGCGGAACCCCTGGCGATGGCCATTAGAGCACATCCCGGGATTCGTGGCCTACGTAAGGGACCGCTGGAGGAGAAAATCAGCATGTATGCTGATGACACTTTGTTATATTTGGAAGACTCTCGAGAATCCCTGCTCACAGCCCTTTCTTTAATTGAACGGTACGGATGATTCTCCGGTTTTCAGATAAACTGGGATAAGTCACAAATTCTCCCGCTTGACGAGAGCCCGCAGGCGATCGCCCCCGCAAACCCGGCCCTACAATGTGTATCCCGCATTAAATACTTAGGGATTCAAGTGACAGCTAGCTCAGCAGATTATGTCCCGGATAACGTTCAACCCTTGTTCCCTCTGCTTAAGGCTAAAATTCAAGTATGGTCCAAATTACCTCTGGGAGTAATGGGTAGAGTCAATTTAATTAAAATGATTCTCCTTCCCAAAATTCTCGATGTTGTATGGCACTCTCCTATTTACCTGCCACTCAGGCTGTTTAAGCAGATGGAATCACTCCTCAAGACCTTTGTTTGGGGTGCTAACCGGCACAAGATCTCCTGGCGCAAACTCAAGAATCCTACAAATCTAGGGGGGTTGGCCCTGCCAGATTTTAATCTGTACTATCTGGCAGCTCAGTTGTCCCAGTTCTTTCACATAGATAAAACGGATAGAGAACGCTTCTTGACCCTGCTCTGCCCTGGGTGGGCTCATCCCCTCGGGGACCCCCTCCTAGTTATCCTTAGGGGCGTCAGGGGCTCGCCGGAGCCCCTGTGCCCCAGATCTCTTCTATATCACTATTGTCGGATCTGGGAGGTGGTAGCGTCCAGGCTTCGGTGCCCTCCATTCCACACATTCACCCCTCTGTGGCATAATAGTACATTGCGTGAGTTCCTCTCCATCCCTGACCTGTCGGTATGGAGTGGGAGGGGTATTCTTCTCCTTAGCCATATCTCCACGACCACTGGTCTACGGTCTTACGAGACCTTGCGAGACCAGTTTGCGCTCCAGGGCCCCATGCACTACAGATACTTACAGCTCTCCCATGCCTATAGATCTCAATTCCCTGACGGCCCTCCTGAGATAGAATCGGTTACCACCCTTGAGATTGTTAAAAGTACAGAACCCAGTCACCTCATTTCCATGTTCTACTCTGAACTTCACACACCTTCCTCGACCACTTTAGCTTTTGCACTTAAGACCCGCTGGGAGCGCAGTGTGGGGGCCATGGAGGATGAGGAATGGGAGGATGCCCTGGAGACGTGCCGCAGAGTGTCGCCAAAACTGTCGGATCGCCTAACCCAGACCTTTATAATACACCAGGCTTATCTCACCCCACTTAGACTGTCCAAATATCACCCTGACTTGGTCCCCTCTTGTCCTATGTGCGGAGACCCTGATGCTTCCTTCTTTCATCTATTGTGGAGCTGTCCCCAATTACAGACTCTATGGCAACAAGTAGTCACATTTCTGCATGACAAAATGGGGTCTCCTCTACAACTCTCTCCTAAGGAGTGTCTCCTGGGGGTCTATCCGGATGGAGAGATGCCCAAATCCACTGTCATATTTCTTCAGGAAACTTTGTTTATAGCACGTAAATTGATAGCCAGGCGGTGGATGAGACCTACTCCTCCTACTCTAGGATTGTGGATTAAGGAAATTAATAGTGTCATCCCATTTCATAAACTTTTATATAAACATAGGGGGTGCCCTCAGAAGTTCAACAAGATTTGGGACAAATGGGTGCAGTGCCCTGATACGGCTCAGTAGTGAAGTGGGTAACTACTTTATGCTGACCGCCCCTGTTAAACCAATATTGTCTGCTTGAGTGTTGGGCCGACAGAAAGTAACTGACTACTGCCTTATTTTTACTATGTCTGTTCTGTTTCTAAGTGTTAATCACTGTGTATATTTGTATTTTTGTACCCCTGTGTGTTATGAATCTGATCGCAGTTTCAATGCACGGTTTATTTTTGTATTGTACCAAAAGTTTCAATAAACCTCACTGTTTTAAAAAAAAAAAAAAAAAGCTCAGGCTGCATTAATAAATATAAAATTCTCTTTATCATTAAAAACAACTCCCAAATCTAATAACACTGGTCCCCCTTTGCATAGCTGCAAAGGTGACTTACCACATAACAAACAGCCGCGACATAAGGGGAGGGGGGTGGGGAGACAAACAATAGGATTTCTCTGAGGTGAATGAGCCAATGTCAAGATACTCCAAATCCCACCTCCTGAAACTATCTCCAGGCAGGATCCCGCTCTTTCCCTGAGGTAAATTCCTGACAGACTATCCCGCCCAAATTCTGACTAAAACCTCAAGCTGTTCCCCTGCCATTTCTCCCATGAGGAAAAGGGGGCATATAAAATGCCCCTTTTCCTTTCATTCTAATCATTCTACATAATGCAGCAACATCCACACATAGGACACTCAACATTAGAGGGATTTATTCTTCCAAATAAAATACACTTTTGCAAACTGGTATTGACTAGTATTCCAATGTTTATCTTCTCCCTCAGTTTTCCTCCATCACTCAGCTAATGTGACCTCAATGCTGTTGCAGAGGGGCAGGAGAGGGGGATACAAGGATGCTGTGCAGGCGACTGATATTCTTCATTTCAACTGATGAAGCCATTGGTTGTTAAGAGGCCAGGAGCTAGAAGGTTGTGATGGTGCACAATAAAAACCTGTGGCTTTGTGTAACTAAAAGGCAGCCTTCATCCACATGCCAGCTTGTATACAATTTTCGGGCAATTTGTAGGCATTTTGCCAAGGCACCCCTGAAGAAACCTCAAGGCACCCCATGGTGCCTGGGCACCCTGGCTGAAAAAGGCTGTAGTAGATGAATAGACAAAACCCCCTGAAAGCAATTTATGGAAGGCCTTTCTATTAATTATTTACTCTCTTTGCAAGACTTGAGGAAACTATGGGACAAAATGAATTTTGTCTCTGATCCAAACAATAACCCTTTCCAGAATCTGACGGTGACATCTTATCACCAGAAAACAGGGTCCCAAGACATGGATATGTTTTTCCCTCACCTTCAAGGTTATAAACGGAAGTCACAATTGTTTCCTTAACTTCAACCCCAACATCTGGGCCATTGTACAGCAGGTATGTAGAGAAGTGGAGTCAGTACCTCGGGATAAACCTGGCTCCCAGAATTAATGTGAATCTCAAAGAAAACCTTTAACAACATTACAAAGCAATACAGAATTAACCACTTCAGCTCCAGGCCATTTCTGACACTTTTTGTTCACAAGTAACAATCAGTAATTTTTGCTAGGAAATGTCTTAGAATGCCCAAACATTATATATATATATATTATTTTTTTTTACAGCAGAGGCCCTAGAGAATAAATGTGTTTGTTTTGCAATTTTTTATGTCACACAGTATTTGTGCAGCAGTTTTTTAAGAGCAATTTTCAGGAAAAATATATATTTTTAATTTTAATGCAAAAAAACACAATACATAACCACATTTTTTTGTAAAATATAAAAGATGATGTTACACTGAGTAATTAGATACCAAGCATGTCATGCTTTAAAATTGTGCACACTTGTGCAATGGCGACAAACGGCGTAAATTTTACTATCCGTAGGCGACACTTTAAAATCCTTTAAAGTTACCACTTTAGATTAACAAAGGCGGTCTAGTGCTATAATTACTGTCTATGATCTGATGTTTGCAGTGATACTTCAAATGTGTGGCGACGAAAACTGTTTGTAAACATCCCTTGTGACAGCAATAAGCACATGACAGGTACTATTTATGGAAAGATCTGTGGTGAAAAAGACCTCAAATCCCTCTTTTGCACTTAAAAGCATTCAAAACACCAAGATCGGCAATTTTTAAATGTTTTTTTTTTTTTTTTTTATTAATGGCGCCGATGATATCCAAGTAAACCAGAAGTGATGTCAGTTCATAGCTTCCGGGTTACTGCTATGGAGACCTGATCAAAGCCAATCCCAGCTTTGTTCGGGTGTCCGACCAGCTGGTGGATGCCCTAGCTGGTTGCTGGGTTCTCCCGGTGGGATGCTAGAGCCCATGCAACCTGCAGAAGGTGGCGGTTGGGGGAGAGAACGTTCCCTCCTGCTGCTTGTAATAGCAATTGCTTGGCTAGTTAACTGACTGCTGTAGTATTGTTTTCATGGACCGTTCAGGCCATGAACGTATGTGCTTTCAAGTTTTATATAATAGTGAGTGGTATAGACCCATTTGGAAAACTTGTGTGGAGTGATTTATAAGGTAATGTAGGAGCTTAATAGGCCAAGTTTATCAACAAGGTATCATTACTAAAGATACCTGGCAATTTCTGAACATAAAATAGCCCAAAATTTCAACCTTCTATGAGTTATTGAAGGTACATAAGAACTTAAATACACCCTCTAGTCATCCCATTGTTTTGGGATGGGGCAGTTTAAAAGGGAATGCAAGCAAACTGATAGACAAATACCTGAGCCCTCACATTTGAGCCCCATTCTCTTATGTGAAAGAAACAATACAGTAGATCTTTTGAAAATTATTGGTTACCTCCAGTCCCATAGGTGGCGATTGACATTAAATCCTTATACAACTCAATTCCTCATGAGAAAGGATTGTCAGTGGTCTGCAGTCACACACAATGAGCAGGCTCACTGAGAAAGGGAATGTTCTCAGACATTTTCTAGAAAAACATCTGAAATCCACAGAGGGCCTCCAAGTTAGGGTTATTGAGACTGTCCCTGCTAGCCTCCACAGAACATTTTAAACGTCTGTGTCAACAAGAGATGAATTGGATATATTCTTTAAATACCCTCACACCAGGAGGACTCAATGAAGAACTTGAGGTGTATTCCTTGCTGTAATTTCCAACATTTTAGTCTTCCCAATAATTTTGTGTGTTTGTACTAATACTGTTCTAGCCGCTTTTTATACAGAATCATATAAATATATTTGATATATTCTATATATTTTTATTTCTTTACAGCGGACCCTTACAGTCATTTACATATATACATTTTTTTGGTATATTGTTTCCCTCTCCTGGTTGGGGGTGGTTGTATTTCTACTGTATAGTAAGTAATCTTAGCTATTAGTATAACATGTGATTCCAGTTTGCGGATACCATTATCAGTTTTACATTATGGATTCAGATATTATTATGTATGTCATTTATTCTTGTGTTATATGCATTTTTTATAACCGTATTTTTTATGCATTCCTAATATTGTGTTTATTTATTTTTTATAGTTCCCTTATTCTCAACATTTTTGGGTAATTTTGGATGTTTTTTATATGTATGTCCAGTTTTTTTGCATTATTTATCCATTTTTACTGAGTTTTTAATTTGTTTTGATGTATTATGTAGCTATTGTTAGTCTGCTGGTCGTTGTAGTCCCACGGCAGCAGCATATGCCAGTATGTCTGTATTTAAGCTTCTCTCCTCCAGGGAGCAGGAGGCCAGTAGAAGGAGCTGTGAGCTCCGAGCGTGTAGCCTCTGCTTTTACCATTGTGTGTATCAGAGATGCAGACTTCCGCCCCGCACTGGTGACATCATATCTGCTTCCACAGGACATCCAGAAGTACCCTCCTTTGGCGTTTTGGGGATTGTAAAGCCCACATGACCACCACCAGCTATCAGACCACACCAATCATGGTGGGCTTATATTATTCTTCACTCTTGTAAGTGTTTTTAAATTTTGTGCATTAAATGTTACTATCTAAAACTACACTTAGTGGCACCCCAACCCCCCCCCCCCCCTTCTTTGCTTTCTACATACTTACAGAGCCATCAGACACACTCTAAAGGATGGCTGCCTAGCTCTAAGTGTTTATTTATATCTGCCTGGACAGCAAGCTTTACAACACCTTATACAAACAATCAATTTTGACCAGAGACATTTGAACTTTTGGAGAGCCAGACTCCTACTGTGTTTTATTCAATATTGAGTTGGCCAACCCTTTGCAGCAATAACAGCTTCAACTCTTCTGAGAAGGCCGTCCACAAGGTTTGGGAGTGTGTCTATGGGAACGCTTCACCATTCTTCCAGAAGCACATTTGTGAGGTCAGGTGCAGATGTTGGACGAGAAGGCCTGACTCGCAGTCTCCACTCTAATTCATCCCAAAGGTGTTCTATCGGGTTGAGGTCAGGGCTCTGTGCAGGCCAGTCAAGTTCCTCCACCCCAAACTCAGTTATCAATGTCTTTATGGACCATGCTTTGTGAATAAACTTCAAAAATAGTAGCTGAATATGATATCCACTCGAAAATGTGTTCAAAATCTCCACCTTCATGTGTGTTCCGCCACACACCTCCCAGTGTGTTCTGTAACACCTCCACTCACATGCAAAAAAATCTTTTAAAGCCTCTTACCAAATTGTTTTGACCAGTAAATGATAAATGGTTGAAAGCGTTTGCTGTTTGCCATTCCCTTGACTACATAATTTCCTGATGAAACGCATAGGGTGTGGCAATGAGGTGACATCATACACAACCTCACTAAGAGCCTGCTGATGGAAGATTTGTCTGTTCTGTTTGTGGGACAATACAAAGCAATGATCCAGTTATACTTTTTTATGTACTTATGATTTTACTTACTTACCTACTTCACTATGGTTTGAGCCTTCTGTATTCCATTTTTGATTTACCAGTAACAGCTGTTAACAGAGAGTAGAGTTGCGGTGTGGATAACAGCGAATGTACAGATTATTTGAAGCTTTTGACCATTGATCATTTAATAGGCAAAACATTTTGGTAGGAATTGTAAACTTAAAGGGTAACTCCACTGTCGTGGGGGAAAAAAATAGCAAATAAAGAAAAACCAATATAGTGTATACAATTGCGACACAAATCATATTGTAATTGAATGTTATTAAAAATTACCTTTCCTTTTCAATCTGCAGCTGTTGTAATTTTCTGACAATACAATGCAATATGGCTACCTGGAGCTGTTCTGTACACAGAATGTTTACTGACCACACCCCCGAAATATAATTTCCTGCTTGTGCGATTGGTTCACCAATTTTCCCAGAAGTCTGTCTAAAGTAGAAGTCAGATTTCTGGCATACCCTGCAACAAAAATTTCATTTTTGGTGAGATACTTCCAATAGGAACATGTCTAAAGGGATGCAGGCCCAGCAGCTTTCCTCCTTAGAGCCCTGCAGCTGCCACAGCTGACAGATAATTATGAAACTACTCCCATTTCACCCACTCAGCACAGAGGCACAGAGGAACAAACAGGGATTTCTTCAGAATAAAAAAAGGTAGGAATCTGCAACAAAGTTTGTTAAAATCTTTGTAATGTACAGAGATCACCCAGAGGGGAATGTTTTTTTCTCAACAAAAGTGGAGTTACGCTCTAATTCATAACATAAATGTCACCATTTAGAAAATGTCATTTTACTTTGATGTTAAATATGTATGACTTGGTATCTGACTATACTGTAGTATCACTACATACTGCCAAGGACAGCATGAGCTTTTTTGATGTCATGATTTTGTTGTGTACATTGCAGTCAGTTTCCTTACTCCCTTTGATGGTGCTCTGACCCCCCCCCCCTCCTAAAAGTGTTGACAAGTTATTTGCCTCCTTATAAGCAGCATGGTTGTGCTGTCAACCACACTAGCTCAGCAACTCGACCACCTAGAAAAATGTGACAAAGTGCAAAATGCACTTTGTCCCCTGGGGCATAGGAGGAATCTAGGAAAACTTTGGTAAGATATTCTTAACCACTTGCCTACTGGGCACTTTTACCCCCTTCCTGCCCAGGCCAATTTTCAGCTTCCAGCGCTGTCACACTTTGTATGACATTTGCGCGATCATGCAACACTGTACCCAAACAAAATTGTTATACTTCACACAAATAGAGCTTTCTTCTGGTGGTATTTGTTGATCCCTGTTTTTTGTTTTGCTAAATAAACAAAAAAAACCCAGAATAAAAAAAAAAAAAAAAAAAAAAACGTTTTCATAGTATCTTCCAAAATTTTGCAAACAGGTAATTTTTCTCCTTGAAATAATAATAAAAGGTTGCACTTAGACTCAGAAATACATAACCAGAAACTGCTGCAATCAAAAACTCGTTGAATAATGAGGAAAAACTGGTATGTGTATCTATAGGATGCGCTGTTTCTGACTGTGAAGGTGTCCCCAAAATGTATTTTGACAACAATGGCAAAAATATATTTAGGTGAAGTAAATAATAAAAAATATATCACTCCAAATGTATATTGCTCTGAATAACCATAACAATGCTATGTACATACTATACTATAACAAACAAAAATATAGCAAAAAATAGTCATTGGAGAACTGCTGCCACAGGAGCAGGTGAAATGAACAGGTGTGCCAAAAGTTCATATATTTAAATTAGTGCTCTAACAATTCCTGTATTTGCATAGAATGTAAGGAAAAAAAGGGGGGGGGGGCAGTTTCGAGGTCCCCTCCTTTCCTCATGGGTTGGTGAAGGCAAAGGTTTCAAGCTCCCCAAAGGTTATGTGAGGTAGAAAGTTCCTGATAGGGCAGCGGAGTCAGGTGACACTAGGAATATTCCAGAATCTTGGAAAGGTGATCCAGGATTGGTCTATTGGGTCACCTGACCCTGGAAGCTTCTGGAATTCCTAGGATTCCTTATAAGAAGGGGCTCTGGGATCAAGTAATTGCCAGTCAAAAGAATGATCTGACCAGGTTAGCTCCCTGTCCCCCCCCCCCCATCTGTCGTCGCGGCTTTTTATGTGGTGGGACCCCATTTCCATGAGAACTAAAGACAGGGGGGGATAATTGATAACCTTTGTATAAAGTTAAGGATTTTAGGCTTGAGCCATAGTGCCTGGGCCGTTTTTGAATTATTCAGTATTTTGATGTGAAATTAATAAAGTATTCAGTAATATGTTTGAATGGTTAATTGTGAAGTGGGTTAAAACCAATAATAAAGCCACGGCCATAATTTATCCAAATAAGTGGTAGTGTAGTTATTTATTAATTAAATAGTTTGCCTCCTACAATACCCTGAGTGAGTGATTCCAACTTCATACATGCAGTTCATAAAGAATTGTCTTTGTGCAAACAAAATACTCCAAAGTGCATTTTTTGCTTTTAATAAAACAGTTTTTACTCTAATTTACTTTTTCTGTTGCTTTTCTTATCACGTGATATGAGATAAGTGAGTAGGGAGACACACTAGCCTGGATCCATGCCCTGAATCCAGCTGATTACCTACCTTCAGAGGAGATTTCACAAACACATGCATATGATCTCTTGGTGGGATCATTCCATTCGGTTAGCAACCAAATTTTACATTTAAACACAGTGGTGATGCACTTGCACTTTGCAGTATTTCATATGCACAAGGACAATTCTTTATGAACTGCATGTGCAAAGTTGGAATCAATCACTTATTCTATGCAAATACAAGAATTGTTGGAGCACTAATTTAAATATATGAACTTTTGGCACACCCGTTCTTATCACCCCCTCCTGTGGCAGCAGGTATTTAATCAACATTTTTTTGCGATATTTTTGTATGTTATAGTATAATATATACAAAGCATTGTCATGGTTATTAAGAGCAATACAAATTTGGAGTGATAACATTTTTAATATTTACTTCACCCCAATATAATAATGCCGTTGTAGTCATATTAATTTTGGGGACACCTTCACAGTCAGAAACATCATGTCTTATGGTACACATACTAACTTTTCTCCTTCACTTATGTAGGCTGATAAGACTGCACTAATGGGCACTTATAGGCTGCACTAATGGGCACTGATGAGCGAGCACTGATGGGCATTAATAGGCTTCACTGATAAGGTGGCACTGGTGGGCACTGATGAGAAGGCACTAATGAGGCTGTACTAACAGGCAGCACTAATGGGTGTCACTGATGGGGGGCACTGATAGGCACGAATAGGTGTCACTGATAGGCACTGATAGGCAGCACTGATAAGTGGCACTGATGGGCGATGGTGGGTGGCACTGATGGGCACTGGTAGGTGGCACTGATGGACACTGCTAGGTGCACTTATAGGTGACACAGATGAGGAGGCACTGATAGACTCTGATTGACAGCACTGATGGGCACTGATTGGCAGCACTGGTGGGCAATGTTTGGCAGCACTGGGGGACACTGGTTGGCAGCACTGGTGGGCACTGTTGGGACTGCACTGATAATCAGGACCCTGTCCCTGTTGATATCAGTGCACATGTCTCTGTTATACAAGACAGTTATCGGCTCTCTTCTCCTCTCCTCATGCTGTCGGCATGAGAAAAGGAGTGCCGATAACCAGCTTCTGTTTACATCATGATCAGCGGTGATTGGACACAGCTGATCATGTGGTAAAGAGCCGCTGATTGGCTCTTTACCTCAATCTATGATCAACAGTGTCCGGAGGAGCGATCACGGAAGGATGTCATATGAAGGCCTCCTAGAATTGGCTGGCCACGCTGTAGCCATCATGCGACTATAGCACGGTCAGCAAGTGGCTGACATATAGGTTATTTTGTTTAGGGGTCAAGGTAGGGTGTTTTGTTTGTTTCCATTATTTAAATTTTCATATTATATGCAAGACACCAAAAAGGACAGGGCGAGAAATAGAGACTGATCAGTTAAGGTATCCTCCAACTGGGCAAACTCCTATACAAGCTCTGTAAGCAGGACTTTAAAGGCTAGGAGGTTGTCATAGATAAATCAAATTGGTTAAAAAAATGAATGCGTTTATTGAGTACAAAAGATATATAAAAACATACATTGAGCATATGATATACATACTGAACACATTTGTAAGATAAAAAGTGGTTGGAGCGGATAAAATCTAGGCCGTATACGTATGTGGTATAAGGTCCAACGCGTTTCACAGAGCCTATGCTCTTAAAGTTGCTTCATCAGGGACCGCATACGATAAATGCAATTTTTTGCCACATACAAGAGAAGAGAAAGAAAAAATATACAGTAATCCACAGCCAAGAAAAATTAGAAGCATATGCAATGGTTTCAAACCTACATTTCTTAATACAAGAGGTTATATTTACATTGAAATTACGTATAATAACTCATGATACAATCCACAATTGAGACTTACCCATTCGCTCGACTGTAAAAAATGACCGGCATCCCCATCAGAACCAATACAAAGTAGGGCAGAAAGGGCAGAGGAAGACTACATATCCACATGGGCGATGAGGAACCACCAATGGGGATAAAGTCTTGGCGGACATCAGACCATACTGGCTCTCCTCTGGCAGGAAGTAATCTTAACTAAGTAGGGACTATGTGTAGAGCCAATCTGTAAATAAATATTGATAGTATATAGTATTCCTTACTAACCCCAAAGTACATGACAAAATACACTAAAGAATCCAATTGCAGATTGAATGTATGCATGTGAAATCCAGGGTTACACCAATGGGTTAGGTAGCACTCTAATAGGGACCTATATCTGGATAGAACTGATATGTGCTACATGTATACCTCACATGTCTACCCCCATGTAGGGAGAGATTGTGACAAACCAGCAACAAATACCCCATGGCTCTCAATCATAAACCCCTTGAGATACATGTGTAACATACCTTGGTATAGGCAAAACGCCTAGGTCATCCTGGTTCTCCGTGGTAAGAACAAAGGGGGGAGATTGGCTGTCAATAACTCCATCATTAACGTCCTGTAATATGAGGGAGCCGTGTCCGGCTTCCTCTGCCCTCAGAGCCCTTGATATATGGTCTCACCGGAAGTGACAGGACCATGACCGGAACCTAAATGTCACTTCCGGTGCAGGCATAATAACAGCGGATCCTGGACGAGCCAGCGTGTGCCGGATACCATGGAAACGGCTACACGCTGGTCAGCAGTGCTCCACGTCACCACCCGGAGGCAACGGGTGGGTAGCGATGGCCAAGGGAAGTCGAAGACTCCCTCCCCAATCCCCGTTTGCCCCCGAATAACCGCCGAAAGGTTAACCACCAAAGCCATGCACCCCTCAGCACTGGATTCCTGGAAATCACGGTCCTCCCCACAACCAAGCAAATGGGGCAGCGTCAACCTTGCAATTACAGCAGAGATCTATACAAAATAAACACAATACTTAAGTAATATTAAGCCTATACACTAACATGCCTAGGTATAAAAAGCATAATTTATATGTAGATTCAACTAAAGAAAAACAAAGACAGATATAAATAGAAACACCACAAAAAAAAAACCCACACAAATTCACCTTATTCAAGATTGTGATACTAGGGGATGCCAGATGATAACAGGCAAACTACCACACCCAACCCTTGCATCCTTATCTCTAGTGGGTAAAAATATTCACCATCGTAATTAATATGTTGAAAGAGCAATCGTTTACGGGCCCCTATTTTATAAAAATGGTTTAAAAGATAGGGTTGTGTTTAATCCAGGTCCTTGGGTAGCGTTAAGATTATAAATCCATTTTACCTCCTGCCGTAGAATCATATTGTCAAGATCTCCTCCCCTGAAGTTCCTATGAATAACTTCAAGGACAGAAAAGGAGATTACATTTGGTTCGTAGCTATGATGCAGTCCTATGTGTTTGCCAATGGGGGTATATAATAAACCCACATCAATGTAATACAGGTGGTCCTGTATCCTGCGTGCAAAAGTGCGTTTCGTCTTTCCGACGTAAAACGCACCACATTTGCACTGCATCAGATAGACTACTCCCTCTGTTTGACAGTCGGCACAATTTTCATATTCTACTTACTATTATTATACAGGATTTATATACCGCCAACAGTTTATGCAGCGCTTTACAATATAAAAACGGAGACCGCACAGTTACAATACAATAACATACAAGAGGGTTAAGAAGGCCCTGTTCATAAGAGCTTACAATCTAATAGGGTGGGGCAAGTGGTACAAAAAGGTTATAACTGTGGATAATGAGCTAATGGAAGTGATAAAAGATTAATTGGACGGGTGATAGGCTTCCCTGAAGAGCTGGGTTTTCATGGATCACCTAATGGCAGCCAGAGTTACATCCTAGACAGGACTTCATCAGCAGATCATCTGATACCTGCTGACGAAGTCCTGCCTAGGATGTAACGCATACGGGGGATAGAGCCACGCATGACGTTACCCACGGCCATCTTATTGGATTATATGTGTATGCACAGAGTGCTCGTTTGTGCACTTGTGACCAGTGTCAGAATTTTAGGTGGTTTTACTTTAATTGAATAAATGATAATATAACAGAGAGCACTAGATTCTTTCTATTTGCTTTTTTATCGCTATCCACAATCCTACAGAGGAATTGGCTGTCTCAGGACCTGCTTCCTGATTGCCCGGGAGGAGAATCAGTGTAACAATAGTGAATATTAACCACTTTACCACCGGAGGATTTTGCTGTCTTCCGTCCAGGCCACTTTTTGCGATTCGGCGCTGTGCGACTTCAACTGACAATTGCGCGGTCGTGCGACGCCGTACCCAAACGAAATTTACGTCCTTTTTTTCCGACAAACAGAGCTTTCTTTTGGTGGTATTTGATCACCTGTGCGATTTTTACTTTTTGCGCTATAAACAAAAAAAGAGCGTTTATTTTGAAAAAATAACAATATTTTTAACATTTTTTTATATGAAATTCCCCCCAAAAAAGATGTAAAAACCAATTTTTTTAAAAATTTTTGGCCAATTTGTTTTATGCTACATATGTTTGGTAAAAAAAAATCGCAATAAGCGTATTTTGATTGGTTTGCGCAAAAGTTATTGCGTTTACTAACAAAGGGAAAGATTTCTGTCATTTTTGGTGTTTTTTTTTTAACGCGTAATGGCGGCGATCTGCGATTTTTTTGCGGGACTGCGACATTGCGGCGGACAGATCGGACCCTTGACTGACATTTTTGACACTTTTGGGGGTACCAGTGACATTACTGCAGTAATCAGTGCTATAAATATGCACTGTTACTGTAAAAATGACACTGGCAGGGAAGGGGTTAATTTTATTGGAGAGGGAGGGGTTAATGTATGCCTGGTGCTTACTGACGTGTAGGGGGGGAGGTGACTGAGTGAGTCATGGACAGATCGGATGTCCAGCTATGCTGAAAAGTCCGATCTGTCACTCCCTGTCACTATGGAGATCCGCCCGCTGTGTTTACACACAGCGGGCGGATCTCCAGACTCGATCCCTGACGATCGGGTAAGAGCAGCGGCGATCGCCGCTGCTCCTCCCCTGGCCCGACTCCCGCTGTGAATGAAAACAGCGGGAGCGAGCCTCCGGCGGCGCGCAAGCGCCGCCCAGAAGGGGGAGTGTCCAACGACGTTAATACTACGTCGCTGGACGGTAACGAACCACTCTGCCGCAGTAGTATTACTGTGAGCGGTTGTAGAGTGGTTAATCCACTATTGTCACACAACTGGGTGGGCTGAGGGCACAGTGCCCTTCGGCCCGAGCCCACCCTTTTTTTGAAGCCTATTAAAGCCGCTGGCTCTAATCACGCGCTTCAAAACAACAAAAAACCCTCGTTGGAACACATGCATCCAGCGCTCTGCATGTAGATTAGGGGGCCGAGTGCATGGATGGGGGGGGGGCGGCACCTGTGTGCCCCTAATGGATGGATGCCATTAAAGTTCATGTGCGTGTAAAGGCAGGTGTCCCAATACTTTTGACAATGTAATATGTTTGTATATATATATATATATATATATATATATATATATATATATATATATATACGGTATCTATATTCTATTATGCTATGAACAAAAAGGGAATTTTAGGGGGATTCTTACATCTTAAATATACTGTAAACTGTATGACTGAATGTTAATGTAGATATGACATTGAACATATCTTTTTCTGCAGTATGTCATGTGATTCCAATGCAGGTCTGATGTAATTCACAAATATCTGACAGGCTAATAAATCTTTCAAACACACAGGATTGGTTTTGTGGGTCTATCTGATTAAATTACCTTTTTTTCTTTAATTAGCCAGCGACATGAATAATGTATGCTTTTTCTTATCTGCCAGAATTATACCTACAATAAAATAATCCTATAAAAAAAGAAATTTAAACTAAGATTTACTATCAAACAATTGTTTATATATATATATATATATATATATATATATATATATATATATATATTTACTGTATATATTTATATTATCTTGCATCAAAGGATGGCTAAAATATTAAAAAGATGGGTAATAACAAGTATCCCATACCATACCTTCCATTTTCATTCTGTTTGATAATATCTAAAGTATATTTATGCATTCTTCATGGCACAATGCTTATAATACGCTACATGACAGACAATACAGCATCAGTTTGTTCTGTCAAGAATCTGTCAAGAAACAGAAATACAGAAACATGCAAAAATTATTTATTAGTTTATGTTATTGAAGCTTAACTTAGTCTGATCAAAAACAACAAAGTCCCATGTTTCAAAGTCCAAGAAATATGGACCGAAATACAATGAAATGCTGCATGTTTTTGAAATCTTTGTTCCAGAGAAAGAGACCATTGTGTTATTTTTTACATACAGTATGGGAGATAATTTAAGCATAATTCTAAGCAAACAGCCAAATACACAGTTGAAACCTGCATATATGCACAATTTTATCTGGCAAAAGATTTTTAACTTGTTGCAGTCATTCCTGAGATTTACACACATCTGCCACTTCAGGCAGGCAGGTGGCTGTGGTTGTTCCAGTTCACCAATACAGCTTCAAATGTAATCCTTCCCCTTCCTGCCAGTACATTAGACAATGAATCATTATCATCACCTCTATGATCCAGAGTTTTATAGGTGAACCAGGAAGCAGCAGATTGATCTCCAAATGGACATGGTGGAGAGCCTAACATCACTCTCCCGCTTCTTCATCTTATCAGATCAGAGAACATGCACACCTTCTGTGTTCACAAAGCATCAGACCAGCTGCTCAGCACAGGAAGATCACTGAAATAGCGGTGTTTACTTCAGTGTTTTCCACTTTCCAGGGGCATCAAACTAGCCAACTGTAACTATGTAAAAATACAACATGCCTGAAATTCCTCTTTAAATATGGGGGGGGGGGGGGGAGGGACAGCCTAAAATAGTGGTTGAAAAACAAGGGCGTCAACTTTTAATGTGACAGAAGAGACTCACAACTGGAAAAAAAAAAATTAAAATATGCTTTGATCATTTAAAAATCAAAAAAATCACATGAATAGTTTATAAACATATACGTCTATGGTCATTTAAAGTTTTAAATAGAGTGGGGAAGGGTTAAAATCCCTGCAAGATTTAATTTCTATCTGGGGCTGCATTAGACGGAGTTTACCTCACATCCTATTCTGGGGATAATACTTTACCAGACATGAAGTAAAGGAAATCTGCAACATGGGAACTGACAATGTTCTAGCATTCTTCTATTTAACCACTTCATTACTGGCATGTTACCCCTCATTCCTGTTCAGAGCATTTTACATTTTTCCAATCAGTCACACCAAATATAACCACAAGAAAGTGCTGAATGGACCCACTGATGGGGATAGCAACTATGACCAATGTAGTCAATGTTGATGACACCAAGGTAAATGATAAAACGTGAAAAATGTTTATTGGAAACAAACCCATAGATGAACAGGTAATCTATGATAAAAATGCAGTGAAAAAATATGCAAAACTCCCCTTAGCCACACTCAACCAACCAGGACGGTGTTGCGGTGCAAGCTGCCCTGATGTAATCCAGCAAACAGAGATGGCCAAATGGAGGAAGCCCCAATGTACTGGGGGGGGGGGGGGAGACACCACCATACCGGGCTGGGGAATAGCAAAGGATGAAACAAACAGCAGTGCCATCGGAGGCCGATGGAGCTGACAAGCAGCTTCGTGGACAGCGGAGAAACAGCCTTGGCGTGATGTCATTCACTTGGGGAGTCTCTGCCCATCTGAAGCGAGGCTTGAGCCACAAATGGAGCGCAGGTGGAAAGGAGAGATGCAGGAGGAGGTCACTGTCATCCTGATGACGCGTTTCTGGCGCGGCCCTTTGTCAAATCAGGTGATTTAGACAACAAATGGGGTTTTAATAGAGGCTGGCCACAGGATGTGTTCAACTTTGTTAAAGGAGCAAAAAATATTTTTACATATAGACTGCCACTGCACAGTCCTGAATGATTTTGTTACACCCTTCTGGTAGGAAACACAAGCTAAAACAATAATAGTTTAAACCAGCTTAAGAAACAGATAAAAAACACACTTAGGATAAAAATAAAAATACAAAAAATAAAAATAAACATTCAATTTAAAATAAAAAAGGGGGGCAAGGGAAGGGGAAGAGGGTACCCTGAGTTGATAAAGGATATGTGCAATGCAAAAGAGGTCAAATGCGTCCAAGAACCAAAAGAACCAGGAGCTAAAGAATACTGTGCATCTCCAACTCCTCATTGAACCCGTTGGGAGTTAATGAGGCCAGTTTGTAGATCCTAAAAGATTCCCATCTGCATAGCAGAAAGAGCCTCTCATTGGTAGTTAGGGAGCCTGTGGGTATGAACTCTATGGCTGCCACCCTTAAACTCTGAATGTCCCTAGCGTGGTGGATCTGAAAGTGACAGGGAACACTATATTTTGAGCAACCCTTCTGTATGAGGCGCTGATGTTCACCCACACATTTATGTAGGGTATGCATGGTGCGCCCCATGTTCAGGAGCTTGCAAGGACATTTGAGTAAGTAGATGACATATTCAGAAGAGCAGGATATGAACTGTTTAATGTCATAAGTATTGCCTGCTCTATCTGAAAATGAGGACTGGCCATGTTGAATGAACTGACATGTTAAACACCCTCGTCTTTTACATTTGAAAATGCCAGTTCTATTACCAAAATAAGAACGAATGTCCATACTTCTCTCTGCCCGGGAGCTTTTAAATTTTCTGGGAGCAATAATGTTTTTGACAGTGCGGGTTCTCTTGAACCTTCCCTGAGGAGCTGAAGGGAGAATGGGCCCTAGTTTTGGATCCAATTGCAATATGTGCCAGTGCTTTCTAATAACCTTAATACCTTAATATTTCATATTGAATTCTGTCACACACCTAACAGTGTTGGTGTTGGGTCTATCTTTCTTATTGGAGGGTGAAGAGCCAAGAAAGAATTTTTCATAGGCTGCCTGAATTAGTTTGGACAGGTAACCTTTCTGTAGGAACTTGTTCCTCAGGACCAGACTTTGTTTTACATATTCGGCTTGTTTAGTACAGTTCCTACGTAATCATTGAAATTGACCACTAGGGATGTTTTTTATCCAGGAGGGATGATGGCAGCTGGTGTAATGCAAATACGAGTTTCCAATGGTAGTAGTTCTTGGTGTAGATCCATTCTCATGGTATAATTCCAGGTCTAGAAAAAACAAGCTGTTGGGATCTAACATATGTGTAAATTGTAACCCTAGACTATTGTTATTGCAATAGGATGCAAACGCCTCAAAAGTCTCTGAGCCACCACTCAATATGACCAAGACATCATCGATGTATCGCCCAAAAAACATAATATGTCTGGCAAAAGGTTTGTGGTTCCAGATAAATTGCTCCTCTCAATATCCCATAACAATATTGGCTTAAGAGGGAGCAAAAGTGGCGCCTGTTGCTGTACCATGTTTTTGGAAATAGAATTTGTCTTGAAACACAAAATAATTGTGCTCCAAACAGAAGCTGGTGGCATCAATCAGAAATTGGGCCTGTCTGTAGTTCATGTTGGAAACTTTAAAGAGTAAATGTTGTAAAGCTTTGAGACCTACAAGATGTGGAATAGATGTGTACAGAGAGCACACATCGAGTGAGACCCACATATAATGTGTCTCCAAGCTTTAATTAGGAAGGGTATCGATCACATAACTTGAATCCTTATTATAGGAAGGTAACGGGGAAACTTTAGGCTGCAAGAAAAAGTTAATGTAATGAGATAATCCTGCAGTGAAACTGTCTGTTCTGGCTCCAATCGGTCTACCTGGGGGGCACACAATGGATTTATGAATTTTGGGCAGACGGTAAACATTTTTTCAATGTTGACATACTTTCCTGGACAATTATTCTGTCATGCAACAGTACTTAAATTAATTTTATGTAACATTTTTGAGACAGGTAGAGCATTCTTTTGGTGGTATTAAACAATATTTCACAATATATATAAGTGCTACTATATAAAGGACTAAAGTCTTAAAAAAATAAAACTGTTTCCTTTACTTTGTATTATAAAACATAAAAAGAAAATTCAGAACAGTACTAACACCCTCAAAACAACCTCTTTTTTTGGGAATTGGAGAACCATGGTGGTGATGAGATGGTTAAAAAAGTAGGGTGTGTTTAGCCTTTAAAATTTCCCTACTGACACTAAGTGCAAGTCTTCTGTTATTATAGTGAGAATATTCCCTGGAGCATAAGATTTCATTACACTAAAACTGCACTGTGTTACATTTCTAGATTTCAAGGATAAATCCAAAATACTTTAAACCCAAAACAATCTTACAATTAATGTTGGTCTTTTGCACTTAACCCCCCAAAACAATCCCACAACATTGTTGGTCAGGGCCCTTTAAATTTCTCCAACTGGTCTGTGCCTTTAGTTGATGCTCTGTTTAAGCTGAAAGGACATATAGGTACCTTCACCTGCTGTCTGGCTAATTAGTTACATGGCCTGACAGAATGTGGTAACTTTAAGAGGAAATCTCTCCAATGGAGGCCTGGTTAGGAGTAAAAAATAACAGGGGTTATACTTCTCCACTCTATATAAAATAAAAAGTAGGTATACAGGTATATACACTTTACAACACCATGTATTAAATAGGGCCTACCGCTGCTAAACAAGCCTATATATAGTGAAATATTTTTTAATAAGAAGTACTGAAGATATTTTTTGGCTTATTCTGAAAAATGTTTTATCCTACAAAAATGAAATAATTGACAATGTCGTAAGAAAGAATGTGAGTGTAGTGTAAACGTGTAAAGGTGCTGACCGTGTTGACTTGTGGTTCCATCATACCAGTCCCTTATCAGAGCATGCAGCTTGGCTGAAGAGGAAGTGAAGAGGGAGGCAGTCAGCATGTGCCCCCTCTCCTGAACCATACCAGGTCACATGTCGTCAACTTGGGCAGGGTACTATGCCAGGAGGGTTACCTCCTGGCAGAGCATTTTGTCCCTATGTTTGTGGGGACAAGGAGAGGGGTAACCCTACCTTTTCTCAGCATCCCTGGTATGGTGGATGTGGTGTGAAAAAGATACTAAGTACAGAAACACAAAACAGGCAAAGTCCTTTATTAACTGCCTTAACATGGACCAATTATGACACTTCTCACACATATGTAAAAATATATGTAAACAATCTAAATTTTTTTGATAGAAAATTACTTAAAACCCCAGAACATTATATATTTTATAAGCAGAGGCCCTAGAGAATAAAATGGTGGGTGTTGCAATTTTTTATGTTACACAGTATTTGCGCAGTGGTATTACAAACACAATTTTTTGGGAAAAAAATACAATGTAGTCAATTTTAATGCAGAAAAACACAATATAATTACCTAATTGTCTGGTAAAATATAAAAGGTAATGTTACGCTGAGAAAATATATACCTAGCATGTCAAGCTTTAAAATTGCAGACACTTGTGGAACGGCCCCAAACTATGGTACTTAAAAATCTCCATGGGTGATGCTTTATAAGCCTTGATACAGTAGATTACCAGTTTTGAGTTACACAGGAGCTCTGGTACTAGAATCATTGCTCTCACTGTAACGTTTGCAGCGATACCATACACAGTATGTGCTCGCAACCTACATATGTGTTTACCTTTGAACACTAACACAGGCGGATGGGCGAGCTTTACAACTTGTAAAAAATTGTATTATTTATTTTATTTAAAAAAAAAAACATTGTATTTTTAAATTTTTCCTCTTTTATTGCTATCAGAATCCTTCTTTTTCATATGACAGGTCCTCTTTGGAGAGTTATTAGATCTCTCCTTTGCCCTTCCAAGCATCTGATCAAACCAAGATCAGTTTGGTCATATACTTGTTCAAGCCAGTAACAGGTTGTTTACATGAAATTGAAACCATAAACTGTGAAATCCTCATTGGTTCTGGTTTCTGACATCACACATTAGGAGGAACAACACTGGGCTCTCTGATCACACAAGAAAACCCGGTAATGGCGGCTGTGGCAGGAGGGAGTGAGACCCCCCTACATCGCCTTTAAAAGTAATCCAGCGGCTTCTTAGTTGCTAGAATTACTTTCACTTTGAAAGGAATCGCCGGCCCTATATCCCGATCATTGCTGTAGCTGCAGTGATGACCAAGATAAAAGCCTTCTAATCCAGCAACAGGTACATCACTGGATGGCAAGTGGTAAAAAAAACAAAAAAAGCTATACTTATCTGGTCAGTGGCATCATCTGGGGTGCCCTGCCCCTTTGTTAGATTCATCTACAAGGCCAGAAAGTGTCATTCATACTGAGAGTTTGTTTGGAGTGCTTTGTGCCAGCAGATATTGTTTTTTGTTTTGTTAATCAGTTATCACATTTATAGCGGTAGTTATACCACAACTAAATGTATGGCTTCCTGCAGTAACTGAAGGTTCGCCAGTCTGATGAAAAACTGGTGCAGCTGGGCAATAGGCAGTGGATGATCAGAGGCAGGCTTCACAGTGGACCACAGTCCACCAGAGGCAGACTTGGCAGCAGAAAGTAGACCATCAGAGGCAGGCATAGCAGCAGACAGTGGACCACCAGAGGCAAGCTTGGCAGCAGACAGTGGACCTCCAAAAGCAGGCTTGGCAGCCAACAGATAATCCCCCTGGCAACCATGAGGCAGACTGAACCCCATCAGCAGGTAGCATGGAGATGGACTGGACCCCTTCAGCAGGCAACATGGAGGCAGATTGGACCTCATTGGCAGACAGCTTGGAGGTGGACTGGACCCCATCAACAGGCAGCATGGAGGTGGACTGGACCGCATCAGCAGGCATTGAGGCAGACTGAACCCCATCAGTAGGCATTGAGGCAGATTGAACCCCATCAACAGGCATTGAGGCAGACTGAGCCTTTTCAGCAGACATTGAGGCAGACTGAACCCCATCAGCAGGCATCAAGGCAGACTAAATCCCATCAGCAGGCATCAAGGCAGACTGAATCCCATCAGCAGGCATTGAGGCAGACTGAATCTCATCAGCAGGTAGCATGGAGGTGGACTGGACCCCATCAGCAGGCAGCATGGATGCAGATTGGATCCCATTGGCAGGCAGCATGGAAGTAGAATGGACCTCATCAGCAGGCAGCATGGAGGTGGGCTGGAGCATATCAGCAGGCAGCATGTAATCTGGAACTAGTTAAATAATGGTTGAGGCAGCAGTTGATAGTGGCAGAGTTGTTTGAGCAGGAAAAAAAACATTTGTTTTGTTTTTTGTTAACCACTTGCCGACCGCTGCACGTCTATTTACTGCGGCGGTGAGCCCCTCACAGGCAAAGCGACGTAGGGCTACGTCGCTAGCCTGTGAGGCTCTAGGGAGCGAGCGTGCGTCGCCGAAGGCACGCTCCTGCTCGGTCACGCTGCTGCTGGGTCACGGACCCCCCCGCGCGTGTGCACCGGGCACTCGCGATTGTCCGTTACATCGGGAGAAAGGCAGGCGGCTAATGTAAACAAAGCCGCCTGTCATTCTTCCCTGTGTAAGAATGGAGATCATACGGTTCTACTATGTAGGACCGTTGATCTCTGTTCTTACACATCAAGCCACATCCAATCACAGTTAGAATCACGCCCCTAGGGACACACTTAACCCCTCCCTCTCCAAAAAAGTTAACCCCTTCACTGCCAGTGTAATTTTTTACAGTAACAGTGCATATGTATAGCACTGATTACTGTAGTAATGTCACTGTTAACCCCAAAAGTGTCAAAAATTTCAGTTAAGGGTCCGATCTGTCCGCCGCAATGTCGCAGTCCCGCAAAAAAAAAATCGCAGATCGCCGCCATTACTCGTTAAAAAAAAAACAACAAAAATGACAAAAATCATTCCCTTAGTTAGTAAACGCAATAACTTTTGCGCAAACCAATCAAAATACGCTTTTTGCAATTTTTTTTTACCAAACATATGTAGCATAAAACAAATTGGCCTAAAATGTTCAAAAATTTTGATTTTTACATTTTTTTTGGGGAATTTCATATAAAAAATGTGAAAAATATTGTTATTTTTGCAAAATTGATGCTCTTTTTTTGTTTATAGCGCATGATTAAAAAAATCGCACAGGTGATTAAATACCACCAAAAGAAAGCTCTGTTTGTGGGGAAATAAGGACCTCAAATTTGTTTAGGTACAGCATCGCACAACCGCGCAATTGTCCGTTAAAGTCACGCAGTGCCGTATCGCAAAATAGGCCCTGGTCAGGAAGGGGGTAAAATCTTGCGGGGCTTAAGTGGTTAAGATGTGGGAGTCCTGCAAGAGCAGGGTTTTGACCAGATTGTGCTTCTGTTGGAAATGTAGCCACAGTTCTGAGAATCATAGAAGAAAAGGTAGCAGACGCAGAGAAAGGTAGCCCTACGTCGGTCTTGCGCTTGGTGCTGGGGGGCTGGGGTGAAAAAAAAAACTCCCCTAATCTCACACTTAACCTATTGATCACCCCTAGGATAACCTCTTCCCTGCCAGTGTCATTATTGCAGTAACAGTGCATAGGTTTAGCACTGATTACTGTAGTATTGTCACTGGGCCCCCGAAAAGTGTAAAAAATGTCAGTTAGTTGTCCGATCTGTCTGCCGCAATGTAGCAGTCCCACTAAAAATCACAGATCGCCGCCATTACTAGTAAAAAAAATTAAATAAATAAAAATTACATAAATCTTTTCCCTAGATTGTAGACACGATAACTTTTGCCCAAACCAATCAAAATACGCTTATTGCAATTTTTTTAATCAAAAATATGTAGCAGAATACAAATTGGCCTAAAAGGATGAAATATTTAGATTTTTAAATTTTTTGGGAAATGTTATATAGCAGAATGTAAAAAATAGTGTTTTTTTTTTTTTTTTTTCAAAAATGTCTCTCTTTTTTTGTTTATAGCGCAAAAAAATAAAAATCGATCAGGTGATCAAATACCACCAAAATTTGATTGTGGGAAAAAAATGGACATCAATTTTATTTTGGTACAGAGTCGCACGACAACGCAATTTTCTGTTAAAGTAACACAGTGCCAAATCGCAACAAATGGACTGGTCATTAAGGGGGCAAATCCTTCCGGTCCAGAACTGGTTAAATGAAAATATGCCCTGATTAAACAAGGTATGGGCTGCCTGTATATACCGTATTTTCCGGCGTATAAGACGACTGGGCGTATAAGACGACCCCCCTAATTTTCATCTACCGGTAATACTTATTCTTAGGTTACCTTGGAGATATTATACTCGGCGTATAAGACGACCCCCCATTTTTGGGGGATTTTTTTGAGGTTCAAAAGTAGTCTTATACGCCAGAAAATACAGTACTAAAACTAGTTTCATCCTGCAAACTCTGCCGGCTAGGATCTTTAACTAATGCCAATTTTACATGATTAATAACTTCGCCTAGATGCATCTTAACATTAAAAGACAGCAAATACTAAATGCAATATCTCACAGTTCCCAAGTGCAGCTCATCTAGTTATTAGTGGGCTTCAGTTTTATGTAAAGAATCAGCAACAGGGATGACCAGAGTGGCTACACATAGGAAACTGGGACCAGACTATATATGCATTAAGTGAAATTATTTTTACAGTAAAACATATTTCATCCAGACACCAGCATACAGCAAACATAACCATACAAGTGAACAAAAAAACCCAGTGACGGAATACCTGGCTAATAAACCTAACAAACAGAAGCCTAAGCTAACACATAAAAATGGGAAACACAGAAAAGCAGGCAAAACTGGAGGTGCAGGCAGCAGGTGGGAAGGGGTAACCAAGACTGGAATCAGAAACAAGGGAGAGCAGGTACAGGGCAGAATGATACATGGCACAGCAACAAGGGCAAGCTAAAAAAGAAGGATTAGTTTATAATTTTACAGTGCCATTTACTTATATTATTATATTTTCTGTTTTCTTCAAACATTCATTTTTTAAGGGGTCTTGCTCGGTAGCTCTCTCCACCTCTCCTTGGTTGCCTACCTCTGTTCTAGAGCAGTGAAAACCTAGTCAGTTGCAGCAAGAAGTATGTTTTTTGCAGTTATTACAACTAAATCACAACCAGTTATGGATTTTTAAGGGCCAGTTACCTTGCCCACATCTATGTATTCATAATAATCATATTTAAATAAATGGAAAAAAAAAACAAGACTAGTATGACTTTTGCTTTCATTCTCCATTCATTAAAAAAGCTGTAAATATACAGCATAGAAGACAGCAAAATACATTTTATAACAGTAATTCATCATATCCATGTTGCAAATGCCTAGCACTGAAAACAGTAAGCATATTGCATGTTTGTATTCATAATCAGTAAGTATTTATAGTACATTTCTAATTTTGTTTTACAGGCTGAAATTGTTATCCATTTTCTAAATAATGTAGCAAAGTTTGCTATATTAACATTGCTTGTTTTCCTTGGTAATGGAGGAGATCTTGATTTTCACCTTCACTCACAGCAAGCATCCATAGATGAGTTGTATTATATAGTGAAGTAATATTTATTTATATACTTAAATTACCCCAGAAGGTAACATGATTTCCTCTGCTGTGCACATCTGCAAAACTATCCCATAAAATTGCAAGCATCCCTTAATATACTGTTTGCATTTAAGGAGTATAATGCATGACAAACCAAGTTATGGATGGGCTTTAGGCAGCATTTTGTCATAATCTGTGCTGCATGTTATTAGTCAGGAGAGAGGAATTGTACTGTTGTTTGTAGAAGGTTAGAAGGCATATACTGTATTTTCAACCTTCGAAGAAACAATCAAATATGTTATCCCAGTGGTTAAAAAATCTGTGAATATTTCATTCTGATCATTTTTTTTTCCATTTCTGTTGTGTCATGGTTAAATGAACCACGTTTGATAACAGCTTATATTTGCATTTGTGACAAAAACACAACAATCAAACAATCACAAATGCAAAGGATCACTGTCTTTTTTGTGTTTTTTATTAACCACTTGCCGACTGCCAGCAATACATATACAGTAAAACCTTGGTTTGAGAGCGCTTTGCAAGACAAGCAAATTTTTTAAATAAATTTTGACTTGATATACAAGCGATGTCTTAATATACAAGTAGCATCATGTTACAACTGGGTATAAAAGAGAAGAGAGGCGCCTCTAAGTGTAGCAATATTTTTACATTTAATGAAGATTCAATATTTAGCAGCTCACATGGTTGATGAAAACAGGCACATCTAAGTATGCAGGCATCCGGGGTAAAGCTGTCCACATAGACCATCCTCCGTACTGCCATCTTCATCACACCCTTCCACACTGCACTCCACGAGTGATTCAAAGTCTCGCTTTCAGATCACTCTACTGCAGGGTAGTCTTCCCAATCACAATTGCAGACTGACATCGGTGAGAGCCAGTGGTTCAGAAGATGGTCTATGTGGACAGCTTTACCCCAGAAGCCTGCATACTTAGATGTGCCTCTTTAATCATCAACCATGTGAGTTGCTAAATGTTGTACCTTCATTAAATGTCCCCATACTGCTACACTTAGAGGCGCCTCTCTTCTCTTTTATACTCTGTAGCTCCTGCTGGATTTTGCTTCTAATCCCCTTGTGGAGGCGCCATTATGGATGGACATTTTATGGTGACACAACCTATCACATAATCTTTGTATATAGACTATAAACTGAAAGACTTAAATAAATGGTTGTGGAACGAATCATCTGAGTTTCCATTATTTCTTATGGGAAAATTTGCTTTGATATAAGAGTGCTTTGGATTACAAGTATGTTTCCGGAACGAATTATGCTTGCAATCCAAGGTTTTACTGTACTGCGGTGGGTCAGCTCTCTCCCGCAAAATGACGTAACTGTAAGTCATTTCGTGGAACCGCTAGTGTAGGCATGCGCATGTGCCGCTTGGCTACAGGGGGAGCCAATCAGCGGGTCCAGGGGCCGCGATTGCCACCGGGCACTCACGATCACTCCCTGTGGAGATAAATTGAACAAGGTTGGTCCCAGGACTGAGCCTTGGGGGACCCCATTTACCACCCAAGACCAGTCTGAGTATGCGCTATGTATTACCACCCTTTGGACACGCATGTTCCGTATCCAAGAGCAAACCTTGTGGTCGATGCCTGCAGACCATATTTTATAAATTAAGCTTTTGTGGGGAACTGTATCAAATGCCTTAGCGAAATCCAGGTACACCACATCCACTGGTCTCCCCCTATCTAGCTCACAGCTCACCTCCTCGTAGAATGTTAAGAGATTGGTTTGACAAGAGCGCCCATTTGTAAACCCGTGCTGATTACTGCTGATGATGTTGTTGTCTTTAGCAAACTCTACGATATAGTCCCTTATCATCCCCTCCAGAAGTTTACATACTATCGATGTCAGACTGACAGGCCTGTAATTTCCCGGGACATGCCTCTGCCCTTTTTTGAATATCGGTATCACGTTAGCTTTCCACCAATCCCCTGGTAGATTTTCTGTCATAATACTGTCAGCAAAGATCAGGAACAGTGGTCTAGATATAGTTTTACTAAGTTCTTTGAGTACTCTCGGATGTACGCCATCCGGGCCTGGTGATTTATTTGTGTTAATTTTATCCAGCCTTTCCCTGATTTCACCCTCTGTTAGCCATAGTGGCAAGTCCTGTGTATTACTACTAACCATACAGTCATGGTCAGTGTACCCCTCCTTTTCCTGTGTAAAGACTGAGGAGAAAAAAGCGTTCAGCATGGTTGCTGTAACGCTGAACGCTCCGGTCCCTGCTTCTGGACCGGAGCGCTCGCAGCGTTCGTTCCAGATCCACTCACCTGTGCCCGCTCCGGCTCCCTCCTCCGCTCCCCGCTCACATGGTTCCCGGAGCGCGCGCCCCTGCACCATAGGGCGCGCGCGCGCAGGTCGTTTGAAATTTAAGGGGCCTGTGCACCAGTAATTGGTGCCTGGTCCAAACCTCCCTTCCTGCTTCCTGTGACCTGTTTCCTGTTTCCTGTGACCTGTTTCCTGTGACCTGTGACCTGTTTCCTGTGACCTGTTTCCTGTGACCTGTTTCCTGTGACCTGTTTCCTGTTTCCTATGTAAGTGACCTGCCCCTTCCAGCCATTGCTGGATCTTTGTTGCCTTGTTGCCTTAGTGAAAGCGTTATTTGTGTAATCCTTTGCCTTTTGCCGAACCCTTTGCTAACGACTATCGCCTCTGAACCTGTGCTGCCTGCCCTGACCTTTGCTACGTCTGACTACACCTCTGCCTGTCCCTTTTGTACTACGCCTATATCAGCAGTCGGTGAGGTTGAGCCGCTACCAGAGGACACGACCTGGTAGTTACCGCCGCAGCAAGCCCATCCCGCCTTGCGGCGGGCTCTGGTGAAAACCAGTAACTACTTAGAACCGATCCTCCGGTACGGTCCACGCCAATCCCTCACTGACACAGCGGATCCACTCCCTGCACCGCTCCTGCTACCAGTCTGGACCCTGACAGTAAGATCCGGCCATGGATCCCGCTGATGTGCCTCTGCCTAGTATCGTGGACCTTACTACAGTTGTGGCCCAGCAGTCGCAGCAGATCGCTCAGCAAGGTCAACAGCTGGCACAGTTGACCGCCATGCTGCAGCAGCTTCTTCCAGCACAGCAGCAGCCGCCTCCACCGCCTGCATCTGCTTCACCACCGCAGCCTGTGGCCGCCGCCACTTCTAGAGTCCGTCTGTCCATGCCGGCCAAGTACGACGGTGATCCCAAGTTGTGCCGCGGATTCTTATCCCAATGCTCCCTTCACCTGGAGATGTCGGCTGACCAGTTCCCCTCGGAGCGAGCCAAGGTGGCATTTGTCGTTAGCCTGCTTTCGGGGAAGGCCCTGGCCTGGGCTACACCACTTTGGGACTGCAACGATCCTGCCACTGCCAGTGTCCAGAGTTTCTTTGTGGAATTCCGGAGTGTTTTTGAGGAGCCAGCCCGGGCTGCCTCAGCAGAGACTGCGTTATTGAACTTGTCCCAGGGGAGTTCCTCTGTCAGAGACTATGCTATCCGTTTCCGCACCCTGGCTTCGGAACTCTCCTGGAATAACGAGGCGCTCTGTGCTACCTTTAAAAAAAGGCTTGTCCAGCGCCATAAAGGACGTCCTGGCCGCACGAGAAGTCCCTACCAACCTGAGTGACCTCATCCATTTGGCCACCAGGATTGACCTGCGTTTTGCTGAGCAACGAGAGGAACTGCTACAGGAAAAGGGAAGTGCTCGTCCCAGACGCTTTCCTCGTCTGGCGCCTATCTTCCAGCCTCCACCGCAACCCTCTTCTGGGCCTCCCGCCGAGGAAGCCATGCAGGTGGATCGGTCTCGCCTGACCACGCAAGAAAGGAACCGCCGTAGAGACGAGAACCTCTGTTTGTACTGTGCCAGTACTGAGCACTTTCTAAAGGACTGTCCTCTCCGTCCACCGCGTCAGGGAAACGCTCGCACCTAGTCAACGTGGGAGAGGCGTTGCTAGGTGTGAATACCTCCTCTCCACGCATTACGGTACCCGTGCGGATTTCCGTGTCCGCCAAGATCTCCTTTGCTGCCTCTGCCTTTCTGGATTCCGGTTCAGCCGGTAACTTCATCGACGCCTCGCTGGTGAACAAGTTCCACATCCCTGTGGTTCGTTTACTGAAGCCCATCTTCATCTCCACAGTTAATGGAGAGAGACTCGACGGTATGGTGCAGTTCCGTACAGAGCCCCTCCAGATGGACATCGGAGTCCTGCATTCTGAGCGATTGGAGTTTTTTGTGTTACCCCATTGCACCTCAGAACTCCTCTTGGGTCTGCCCTGGCTCCAGCGCCATTGTCCCGTTCTGGATTGGACCTCCGGAGAGGTTCGAAGCTGGGGTTCGGCTTGTTTCGGCAGATGTCTCAAGTCGGTACGAGTCAAGTCTGCACCTGTTATTTCTCCTCCTCCCGGTCTGCCTGAACCATATGCGGATTTTCCAGACGTTTTTTGCAAGAAACAGGCGGAGGTGTTGCCTCCACATAGGCCATATGACTGCCCCATTGACTTGCAACCTGGCACTACGCCGCCTAGGGGAAGAATCTATCCTCTCTCCCCTCCAGAGACTCTAGCCATGTCAGAGTATATCCAGGAGAACCTGCAGAGAGGGTTTATCAGGAAATCCTCTTCTCCTGCCGGAGCAGGATTCTTCTTTGTTGCGAAGAAGGACGGTACCCTTAGGCCTTGCATAGACTTTCGGGGTCTCAACAGCATTACTGTAAAGAACCGTTACCCTCTTCCCCTGATTACGGAACTCTTTGACCGGTTACAAGGCGCCAAGTACTTCACCAAGTTGGATCTCAGAGGGGCCTATAACCTTATTCGCATCCGAGAGGGTGACGAGTGGAAGACGGCTTTTAACACCCGAGACGGGCATTTTGAGTACTTAGTCATGCCTTTCAGGCTCTGTAACGCTCCAGCGGTCTTCCAGGAGTTCGTTAACGACATTTTCCGAGACCTGCTCTATACCTGTGTCGTGGTCTATTTGGATGACATCCTCATCTTCTCTACTAACTTGGATCAACACCGTGCTCATGTCCGCTTAGTACTCTCCCGTCTCAGAAAGAACCGTCTCTACGCTAAATTTGAAAAGTGTTTGTTCGACCGTACCAGCCTTCCCTTCCTGGGCTACATCATTTCTGCCAAGGGACTACAAATGGATCCTGCCAAACTGTCTGCCATCCTGGACTGGCCTCGTCCCTCTGGCCTTAAGGCCATCCAGCGATTCCTCGGATTCGCAAACTATTATAGACAGTTCATCCCGCATTACTCCACCCTTGTGGCACCAATTGTAGCCCTAACCAAGAAGGGGGCTAACCCGAAATCTTGGCCGCCCCAGGCCGAGAAGGCCTTCAGCGCTCTTAAGTCTGCCTTTGCCACCGCCCCAGTTCTGTCCAGACCGGATCCTACTAAGCCGTTCTACCTGGAAGTAGACGCTTCCTCTGTTGGTGCTGGTGCTTTGCTCATGCAAAAGTCTATGAGAGGCAAGTCGGTTACTTGCGGGTTTTTCTCTAAGACTTTCTCTCCCGCTGAAAGAAATTATTCTATTGGGGATAGAGAATTACTCGCCATCAAGCTGGCCTTGGAAGAGTGGCGGCATTTACTGGAAGGATCGGTACATCCCGTGAACATCTACACGGATCATAAAAATTTATCTTACCTCCAGTCTGCTCAGAGACTAAATCCCCGCCAAGCTCGCTGGTCTCTATTTTTTGCCAGATTTAACTTCCGGATCCACTTTCGTCCAGCGAGTAAGAACCTCAGGGCCGATGCCCTTTCTCGTTCGTCTGATGTCACAGTAGAGGAAGTCAAGCCACAGCACATTGTGCCCCCGGAATGTCTGGTCACCATGGCACCTATAGACTTGCGTAACCTCCCTCCCGGAAAGACCTATGTTTCTCCCCGTCTTCGCCTAAAGGTTCTTAAGTGGGGACATTCTTCTCTTCTCGCAGGACATCCTGGCGTCCGAAAGACTCTACAACTTATCTCCAGGAGATATTGGTGGCCATCCTTGGAGAAGGACATCTCTGAATTTGTACAGTCCTGCTCTGTATGTGCCAGAGACAAAACCCCTCGCCAAAGACCCGCCGGGTTTCTCCAGCCACTTCCCATACCAGAGACCCCTTGGTCCAATATCGCGATGGACTTTGTTACGGACCTACCACCATCTCACGGGAAAACGATAATTTGGGTCGTCGTAGATCACTTCTCGAAGATGGCGCACTTCATCCCGTTGCCAGCCTTACCATCCGCACCTCAGTTGGCCAAGCATTTCCTCCGACACATCTTCCGGTTACACGGCCTGCCTTCACATATTGTCTCCGATAGAGGAGTCCAGTTTGTGTCCAAGTTCTGGAGGGCTCTCTGTGGACGGCTTAAAATCAAGCTGGATTTCTCTTCTTCATACCACCCCCAAACCAACGGACAAGTAGAGCGGGTCAATCAAATCTTGGGCGACTACCTTCGCCACTTCGTTTCCTCCCGTCAAGACGATTGGGTCGACCTCCTCCCGTGGGCGGAGTTCTCCTATAACCACAAAGACTCTTCTGCCACCAACAAGTCTCCCTTCTTCGTGGTTTACGGTCGTCATCCTCTGCCTCCTCTGCCGTTATCCTCCTCCTCCGGTGTACCTGCAGTGGATGACCTGGTGCAAGACTTTTCTGCCATCTGGCGTGAGACGCGCCTGTCCCTCTTACAGGCCTCATCCCGCATGAAAATCCAAGCGGACAAGAAACGTCGGTCTCCTCCTGTCCTGGTTCCTGGGGACAGAGTTTGGCTCTCCTCCAAGTACGTCCGCTTCAGGGTTCCTAGTTACAAGCTTGGTCCTCGTTATTTGGGACCCTACAAGGTCAAGAAGAGGATCAATCCTGTGTGTTACCAACTCCATATCCCTCCCTCCCTTAAAATTCCCTACTGTTTTCATGTCTCCCTCCTCAAGCCTGCGGTCTTTAATCGCTTTTCCCCCAAGAATCTTCCTCCCACGCCTGTATCCGGTACCTCGGATGTCTTCTCCGTTCAGGAGATATTGGCCTCTAAATTGGTCAGGGTGAGAAGATATTTTTTGGTGGACTGGGAGGGCTGCGGTCCTGAAGAGAGATCCTGGGAGCCAGAGGAGAATATCTTGGACCGTAACCTCATCCTCAGGTTTCTGGGTACCAAAAAGAGGGGGAGACCAAAGGGGGGGGGGTACTGTAACGCTGAGCGCTCCGGTCCCTGCTTCTGGACCGGAGCGCTCGCAGCGTTCGTTCCAGATCCACTCACCTGTGCCCGCTCCGGCTCCCTCCTCCGCTCCCCGCTCACATGGTTCCCGGAGCGCGCGCCCCTGCACCATAGGGCGCGCGCGCGCAGGTCGTTTGAAATTTAAGGGGCCTGTGCACCAGTAATTGGTGCCTGGTCCAAACCTCCCTTCCTGCTTCCTGTGACCTGTTTCCTGTGACCTGTTTCCTGTTTCCTGTGACCTGTTTCCTGTGACCTGTTTCCTGTGACCTGTTTCCTGTGACCTGTTTCCTGTTTCCTATATAAGTGACCTGCCCCTTCCAGCCATTGCTGGATCTTTGTTGCCTTGTTGCTTTAGTGAAAGCGTTATTTGTGTAATCCTTTGCCTGTTGCCGAACCCTTAGCTAACGACTATCGCCTCTGAACCTGTGCTGCCTGCCCTGACCTTTGCTACGTCTGACTACGCCTCTGCCTGTCCCTTTTGTACTACGCCTATATCAGCAGTCGGTGAGGTTGAGCCGCTACCAGAGGACACGACCTGGTAGTTACCGCCGCAGCAAGCCCATCCCGCCTTGCGGCGGGCTCTGGTGAAAACCAGTAACTACTTAGAACCGATCCTCCGGTACGGTCCACGCCAATCCCTCACTGACACAGCGGATCCACTCCCTGCACCGCTCCTGCTACCAGTCCGGACCCTGACAGTTGCCTTTTCAGTGTCCTCTGTAACCATCCTCCCATCATCGTTAATTATGTGTGCAATATGCTCTGCCCTAGTTTTTTGCTGTTGATATATTTAAAGAATCTCTTTGGGTTCTTTTTACTATCCTCCGCCATTTGTCTCTCAAAGTTGATTTTAGCCATTTTGATTTCGTATTTACTTTTCTTATTTGCCTCCTTGTATTGCTCAAAAGCCGATACTGTGCCCTCTGTTTTATATTTCTTGAAGGCTACTTTTTTACCCCTAATAAGTTTTTTAACATTACGGTTTAGCCAGCCAGGTTTGGCTTTGTCTCTTCTAAATTTATTTCCCATAGGAATGCACTGCAAGATGCTTTTGTTTAATATGTTCCTAAAGCATTCCCATTTTTCCTCCGTGGTCAGTGTTCCTAGGGTTTGGTCCCAGTTTACCCTTTCCATCATTGAGCACAATTTGGGAAAGTTTGCCCTTCTGAAGTTTAGGGTTCTTATGTTCCCCTCTTGCCTTGTTATATTGTTATTTACACTAAATGTGATCATCCTGTGATCGCTAGAGCCCAGGTTGTCCTGGACTCCTATCTCGGAGATTAGGTCTGGGTCATTAGTGATCAAAAGTTCCAGCACTGCATTTTCTCTAGTAGGAGAATCCGCCAAATGAGACATGTAGTTGTCCTGTAAGGTTTCCATGAAGAGATGGGCCTTCTGTGAGTGTGTAGTCCCCTCTTCCCAGTCAATGTCAGGATAATTGAAGTCCCCTAATATGATGACTGATCCCAGTTTTGCCACTTTACCCAACAGTGATATAAATTCCAGCTCTACCTCCTCCCTTTGGTTGGGTGGCCTATAGCGAACCCCCACAATTACTTTTCACTTTACTTCTTCCCTATGGAGTTCTACCCACACGGATTCTAACTCTATACTCATCCCTTCCATAATATCACTCCTCTCTATCACCCTTACATTATTCTTGACATAGAGACATACCCCTCCCCCTCTTTTCCCTAGCCTGTCCTTTCGGTACACCGAATACCCTTGGATATTGGCCAGCCAGTCATGTGAGGGGTTGAGCCAAGTTTCCGTTATTCCCACAAGGTCTATGCAGTGGTGGGATTCAAAAATTTTAGTAACCAGTTCCGACTTTCCCAGCAGAATGACCAGCGTGCCCCCTTTCAATGCACAGTGACCAGCGTGCCCCCTTTCAATGCACAGTGACCAGTGTACATGCCCCCTTCAATGCACAGTGACCAGAGTGCCCCCTTTCAATGCAGAGAGACCAGCGTGCCCCCTTTCAATGCAGTGACCAGTGTACATGCCCCCTTCAATGCACAGTGACCAGAGTGCCCCCTTTCAATGCAGAGAGACCAGCGTGCCCCCTTTCAATGCAGTGACCAGTGTACATGCCCCCTTTCAATGCACAGTGACCAGAGTGCCCCCTTTCAATGCAGAGAGACCAGCGTGCCCCCTTTCAATGCAGTGACCAGTGTACATGCCCCCTTTAATGCACAGTGACCAGCATGCCCCCCTTTCAATGCACAGTGACCAGCGTGCCCCCCTTTCAATGCAGAGAGACCAGCGTGCCCCCCTTTCAATGCACAGTGTCCACAGCATTGCCCCCAATGATTGCAGAGTGCCAGCCACAGCATTGCCCCCAATGATTGCACAGTGCCAGCCACAGCATTGCCCCCAATGATTGCACAGTGCCAGCCACAGCATTGCCCCCAATGATTGCACAGTGCCAGCCACAGCATTGCCCCCAATGATTGCAGAGTGCCAGCCACAGCATTGCCCCTAATGATTGCAGAGTGCCAGCCAGAGTATTGCCCCCAATTGCAGAGTGCCAGCCCCAGCATTGCCCCAAATTGCAGAGCGCCGGCCAGAGTATTGCCCCCAATTGCAGAGCGCCAGCCACAGCATTGCCCCCAATTGCAGAGCGCCAGCCACAGCATTGCCCCCAATTGCAGAGTGCCAGCCACAACATTGCCCCCAATTGCAGAGCGCCAGCCACAACATTGCCCCCAATTGCAGAGTGCCAGCCAGAGCATTGCCCCAAATTGCAGAGCGCCAGCCAGAGTATTGCCCCCAATTGCAGAGTGCCAGCCACAACATTGCCCCCAATTGCAGAGTGCCAGCGATCCCCCCCGACCCATGCACTTACCTCATGGACGGTCTCGCAGTCGGCTCCCCGCGTCTCCGAGTCCTCCCGCGGCGCCTCCTCCTCGTCCAATGGCACGGTGTTTGCCTTTCGGCCAATCAGGAAGCGGGAGGACCCGCTCCCTGATTGGCCAGGAGGAGGATCATGTGACAATAGCTAATTCTCATTCGCTATTGTCACAGAATGGGCGGGGAGGAGCGCACTGCTCCGCCCCCCGGCCGCCACTTCTGTCCGAGCGCGGGACATTCAATTGTCCTGCGCTTCCTCAGACGCGCAGAGGGATTCAGCCGGTTCTGCGAACTTGCAGAAAGTTAGCAACCGGTTCTATGGAACCGGTGCGAACCGGCTGAATCCCACCACTGGGTCTATGTCTTCCTCATGTACTAACATTTCCAACTCATCCATTTTATTAGCTAGGCTCCTGGCATTTTCATATACCCCTCTTAGTTTTGTGGAAGTTGATAGTGAATGGTGATTATTTTTATTCCTGTTTGGTCTGAGGTTTGCCTGCACAGACCCCCCCAATTGACGTTATGGAACTACTGTCGCTGCTGACTCTAATACTGCCTTCTGTCCTTTGCTCCCTCCTGACTGACTCTAAGTCTGAGCCCTCCCCCCGTCCCCTAGTTTAAAAGCCCTTCCAACTTGGTGGCCATCTTTCTCCCCAAAATAGCTGTACCATCCCCATTAAGGTGCAGCCCATCCTTACTAAAGAGCCGGTAGCCGACTGAGAAGTCAGCCCAGTTTTCCAGGAGGCACCCGGTAAACAACATACTGTCCGGCTACCGCGATCATTTCAACAGATTGCCCTCTCTGTCCTCTTGATAATTGAGTCCCCCACTACCACAACCTGTCTAACCTTTCCTTAGTCTCGGCCCCCTCCTTCCTGGAGCCGCCACTCCCCTGGCAGCTGGGGGAGGGCGCCTGCTCCAGCACTGCCACCCCTGAGCTGATATCCCCATCAACATGCAACTTGGCAAATTTGAAGGGTATGGAAGGATTGGTAACGGCGCTAACCTGTTTTAAAAAATGTATTGCACTGGATCCCGTGTGTGTATATTGGTGATAAATACAATTATAAACCAAGTGAGAATAAATTCCAAGTGATCATAAAGTGCAAGTGCCAAATGACAGGATCTATATTTGGGCTGAGAATGTATATGTGCCCAGAAAGTGCTTAGGTGCTAGAACTAAATGTGAAACATCAAATATAAAGTGCTGATTTATTTATTTCAAAAGTGAAATAATAGTGCGGGTATTTCAAAAATAATAAAATAATATAAAGTGTTGTCCATAAACATATAAAATTAGGACTTTAATCCCTACTGTGCAAAAAGCAGTGCTAGTGAAAAAAGAAAAAAGTGGTGGAATCACTGAGGCTATTGCCGAGAAGTGCTATGCCTAAGAAAAAGCACTAGGTGTCGCACTCACCCTTTTTTTTCACTCCTGAGCACAGGGTATTGAATACAGGCTGTAATAGTCTCCACAAAAACAGCAGGTAAAAACTCAGGGTGCAATCTCTTTGGTGTGCAAACCTCATGGGGATCCTCCGGATGCAGGTCCAATCTGGGTGCTCAAGACAAAGAAAGCCCCATGGTGTAGTATATACAATTGAATGAAAAGCAAGTGTAGCAAAACTCACATTTCAGGCTGATCAATTTCAGTAAGCGATGCAGACGCCGGGCGCTGGGATACTTCTGCGTTCCACGGCTACCAACTGCAAAGACTGGAAGTGACGTTGACGTACAAACTCCGCCCTACGCGTTTCATCATTGGCGTAGATGTCCAATGACGAAAAAGTCAATGTCACTTCTGGTCTTTGCATCCCTTACTGAAATTGCATCCGGAGGATCCCCCTGAGGTTTGCACACCAAAAAGATTGCACCCTGAGTTTTTACTTGCTGTGTTTGTGGAGACTATTACAGCCTGTATTCAATACCCTGTGGTCAGGACAGGAGTGAAAAAAAGGTGAGTGAGACACCTAGTGCTTTTTCTTAGGCATAGCACTTCTCGGCAATAGCCTCAGTGATTCCACCACATTTTCCTTTTTTCACTAGCACTGCTTTTTGCACAGTAGTGGTTAAAGTCCTAATTTTATATGTTTACGGACAACACTTTATATTATTTTATTATTTTTTAAATACCCGCACTATTATTGCACTTTTGAAATAAATAAATCAGCACTTTATATTTGATGTTTCACATTTATTTCTAGCACCTAAGCACTTTCTGGGCACATATACATTCTCAGCCCAAATACAGATCCTGTCATTTGGCACTTGCACTTTATGATCACTTGGAATTTATTCTCACTTGGTTTATAATTGTATTTATCACCAATATACACACACGGGATCCAGTGCAATACATTTTTTAAAACAGGTTAGCGCCGTTACCAATCCTTCCATACCCTTCATATACTTGACCCCTATCTTAGGGGTTGGTTGGTGGCAGCTTCATACCTGTATACAATTGTTTTTACACACTCCAAAGCGCTGGTCGAATCCATTTTTTCCAACATGGCAAATTTGTTAGGGTGTACCAACTCAGGAATGTCCTCCCTGGCACTCTTCCCTCTACCCTTACTAAAGGTCACCCAACTGCCTACCTCTGATGCCTGCGTCTCCTCTACTCCTCCCTCCTCTATGCCAGCCCCTGCCAGCACCTGATGGGTAATGTCCAAGCTCCTTTCCAGGTTGTTGATGCTACGCAGTGTTGCCACTTTGTTCTCCAGATCCAGGATCTGGGCTTCCAGAGAAACAAGTCGCTCACATCTTGCACAGCAGTATTCGCCCTCGATTGGTTCATCAAGGAACGCATACAATCAGCAAGAAGTGCACTGAGTGGCATCCCCAATCCTATCGGACATTATTACCCTCTACTCTATGGGGATAATTAGTAACATGCTGCTATTCCTTACCTACACTACCTCTATCTCCCCTGATACTAAAGCTAAGATACTCAACAGTCGCTAAGATACTCACCAGTCGCTAAGATACTCACTAGTCGCTAAGATACTTACCAGTTCTCCCAGGTACTCACCAGTCGCAAGGTATTCCCTGACAGACGGTTACTCCCATGCGCTCGGTCGCAAGAAAGTCACCCGCTGCTCGGTCCAAAAGTATAAAAAGTCCTCAATATAATAAAAACCTAAAGTGATTAACGAAGAAAATGGTGAAGGGATAATCCTGCTTAAGAGCTATTCACCACACCACGTGAAGATCATGACACCACTCCCCTATAAGTGTCGACTTACCACAAAAATTTGCCTCACACTGTCATGTTCAGCAAGTCAGGCACAAGCCCCTTAAGAGTTAAATGATAATTCACATCGATCTCCAATCTTCTGTGGTAATCTCACAGGCCATCCATATGTGCAAAAAAAATAAAAATTCCAATAGTGCAGTATCGTTTGACCATTTTTATTAAAAACGAATTAAAAGCCTCCAAACATTGCACTCACATTAGGCACAGTAAACATCGCATATATTGTAGCATCTCATGCAGTGGCAATCTACTGGCATATTGTGCTCACGGCGGACCCAGCGTATACTGCATAGTGTCTGACCCAACTGATATTGACTCTGCCGCAATGTCACTTCCGGTGTAACGCAGCCACATCCCTGTACGTGGGACATGGGTGTACAGCAACCAGAAGTGACACAATACGTTATACCGGAAGTGACGTTCTGGCGGAGCCTACATCAGTTGCGTGAGACTATAAGCAGTATATGCTGGGTCCCCCGTGACCGGGATATGCCAGTAGATTGCCACTGCATGAGATGCTACAATATATGCGATGTTTACTGTGCCTAATGTGAGTGCAATGTTTGGAGGCTTTTAATACTTGCCAAACCAATCTATTGACCTTCTATGATGAAGTGAGCTGCCACCTAGATAAAGGTAAGCCTGTGGATGTGGTGTATCTGGACTTTGCAAAGGCCTTTGACACCGTTCCCCACAAACGCTTACTGTTCAAACTAAGGAAGGTAGGTATGGACCATAAGGTGAGTACCTGGATAGAGAACTGGCTCCAGGGGAGAGTGCAAAGGGTGGTGATTAATGGGGAGTACTCGGATTGGGCGGGTGTGGAAAGTGGGGTCCCCCCAAGGTTCTGTCCTGTTTAATTTATTCATAAATGGTCTAGAGGAGGGGATATCTTGTACAATCTCAGTATTTGTGGATGATACTAAACTAAGCATGCCAATATCTTCTATGCAGGATGTGGAAACCTTACAAGCGGATCTGAACAAAATAATGGGGTGTGCAACTACATGGCAGATGAGGTTTAATGTTGAAAAATGTAAAGTAATGCACTTGGGTGCCAGAAACCAGAAAGCAAGCTACTCACTAGGGGGGAGCCTCTGGGTGAGTCTAGGATGGAAAAGGACCTGGGGGTACTGGTAGACAACAGGCTTGGCAGTGGCATGCAATGTCAAGCCGCTGCAAGCAAAGCCAACAGAATACTGGGATGCATAAAAAAGGGGATTCACTCAGGAAGGATGTGCTGGAACTGGAGAGAGTCCAGAGAAGGGCAACAAAAATAATTAGGGGAATGGAGGACATCAGCTATGAGGAAAGACTACAAGCACTGAACTTATTTTCTTTGGAGAAGAGACGATTGAGGGGGGATATGATATCAATGTACAAATACTGTACTGGCGACCCTAGCATAAGGAACAAACTATTCAAAGAAAGGAATACAATAAGACACGTGGTTACTCACTAAAACTAGAGGAAAAATGGTTTAACCTTAAAATACGTAGGGGGTTCTTCACTGTAAGAGCAGTAAGGATGTAGAATTCTCTTCCACAAGCAGTCGTATCAGCAGGGAGCATCGATAGTTTCAAAAAACTATTAGATGGGCACCCTAAAGACCACAACAAAACAGGGGTATACAATGTATGGTTAACAGCAAACACACACGCACATCATAGGTTGAACTGGATGGACCGATGTCTTTTTTTGACCTCACTAACTATGTAACTATATGTGATGTTTACTGTGCTTAATGTGAGTGCAAGTTTGGAGGTTTTGAATTTGTTTTTAATAAATACTTGTTAAACGATAATGCACTTTTAGAGTTTTTTGTTTTTGGCACATTTGGATTGCCTATGAGATTACCACTGAAGATTGGAAATCAATGTGAATTATCATTTAGCCTTTAAGGGGTTGGTGCTTGACTTGCCAAACATGAGAGTCTGAGGCAATTTTTTCTGGTGAAACAACACCTACAGTATAGGGGAGAGTGGTGTCATGATCTTCACGTGGTGTGCTGAAAAGCTCTTAAGCAGGTTTGCTCCTTCATGATTTTCTTCATTGATCACTTATTTTTTATTATATTGAGGACTTTATATACTTTTGGACTTTTCATTTTTGGAATATTATTCACTCCAGTCACTGGGTGATAATATATTGTCTATGACACATGCTAATTGTTTATAGCACCACTATTTACTGTATATACTGTGAGGGATTAGCTCGGTGGTAGGCGTAGATGACCCCTTGGGGGGTGCGTTTTCCCAGAGAGATAGCCGACAAGTGCTTGCAAACAACACTTTGTTTTATTCATGCAATTTACTTCACATAATTGCAAGCCTCAAAACAGCCAAAATAAAATAAAAGAAAATAAATCCTTGCCTCTGTGGGCGGCTACCTTCTCACTCTGGAACCTACCTAAGAGTCTGTCTCCAACCTACTGTTGGGCAGACTTTCTTGTCCTACAGCGGACACTCAATAGTCCATTTATAATCTCTTCATACAGCACAAATGTCCATTGAACATGTCCTTAACTCATCACAATGAGAATGTCTCTTGGCTTGCCTCTTCACATGGCAAACATTCCTTTATTTCTTTCACATAGAAATAGTTCGTTTTCTCACCTTTGAGACGTCTTCACACTTGGTTACCCTCCTTAGCACACATCACTTCAGGGGGTCTTCTCCCATGCTCACCAGCTTGTCGGGAGGCACACATATGACTGTCCTCCTTCTCCCAGCCCACATGGCTTCAGGAGACAGCTTCCGGAGGCAGCAGTCCTTCTCCCATGCCCACATGGCATCAGGAGGCACACGTATGTCTGCCTTCCTCTCCCAGCCCACACGGCGACAGGAGGCAGCAATCAATAGGACTTCCTTTGGACAAATTATAGAGGCCTTCATTTCCTCATTCCGAACAGCTGAAGGCCTTTCAACTTCCTTAGACAGTTCTGGCTACCTTTGCAGCCGACACCCTATAGTAATTAGTGAACTTTCCAATCCAGGTGGGAATGTGTCTCCTCTCTGTGACTACACTCCCAGATTTACCTGACTTCCTGTCACATACCCCCCCCCTCTTGTTTCAACCCTAGGGTTGGGACACAGTTTTCCAGGCACGCATGTGTCAGGCACCTCTCTTTACTCTCACTGATAAGCCTCCTAGTATCCTCAAGCCTCCGGATGAAGCTGTTTCTGTCATCTTCATTGACAGATTTCTCATAAATGTCAGACAGCTTGTCCCTCATAACCGTCTGTCCTATCCGCCATGGAGGACCGTGATCCATAGGCAACTCAATTGGGCTAGTTTTAATGTCTTCAACATTCTTGAGCCGCCTCTCTCTGCAATCAACAAATGATTTCCACAACACTTTGAGAACCTCTGTTTCACTAAGCTTTGTTCCAAGTAGGGACTCTTGACGTCCCTCTGTGACTTGAGTTGCCTCTCCATACAGCTGTACACAATCAATGACTCTTTGTTTCTTGAGCTTAGCTTGCTCTAAGATGCTGTGCAGAGGGCCTTTCGTTTTTGACAACAGGCGGTCACACATTTCTTCAAAGTGACCCCTGTTCATTTTTCCAGCGACATCATCAACTTTCCTTCCACCAACACATGGGTCAAAGGCAACAACACAGTCTATTACAGGTTTCTTCAATGCACTTTCTGCTGAACTATTTGACCGCTCAAGGTCACCTAGTTCCTTTTCTTTATCTGAACTCCCCATGGAATGCATCTCAAGATCACGATCAAACTTTTGCCACCTGTCTTTCACCAGTTCCATTTTGGAAATATTCCCTGAAAGGCACTTGAAATTCATTTGCTTCACGTTTTCACCAACAGCCTTAGTTTTCTCCACTAGGTGGCGTTTGCTTTTTTCTCCCAGATTTATATCACTTGCTTTAGTTTTCTCCGCTTTAGTTTTCTCCACTAGGTTTTCAGCCTGAACTGAGAAATCATCACATTTCTTACACAACTCCTTTGTTTGCTGAAGCTCTAATGATACATTTTCCAATGCTTGAAGCTTTTGAAGAAACGGTTTATTCCAAAGGGGTGATTCAAGCCACATGTCATCACATTTCTGAGGCTCACTCAGGACAGACCCCAAAACACTGATCCTTTTAAAAACTGCATCAGGCACACTATCCCCTCTTTGGGACAGATCCTCTGTTGCCTGTAATTACTCTTCCAGTTCCTGCAACGGAATCTTCATCTCTTCTACTTGCTGTTCTAAGGCTCGCTTAGACTTTTCTAGCTCCTGAACGCTTTTCACAACATCATCCTTGGAGCTGACCAAATCTTCCATTTCTGTACACAGCTGTTGGTTAACTCTTTCTAGTTCAACCTTACACTCTAGAGCTTCCTCCAAGGAGCGAGCCAAGAACAGGGCTTTGCTCTCGTTATCACGCACCTCCGTTTTTGCACGGTCGCGTTCTTCTGCATATTTTGCAGACACAGTCTTCTCCTCACCAAGCATCTGATCAAACTTCTTTTTCACATCTTCAACACACTCTAATGAACCAACGCTTTCTTCCATGCGTTTTTTCACATCCGCTATCTGAGCTTGCAATGTTGCGACTTGCTCTGATAGGTTTTTCTTTGCTTCCTCCTCCTCTTTTAATTGTTCCAGGAAGCCATTTTTCACATCTTCCATTTGTTTGAGCTTTATGCTCAAACTCAGCCTTTGACACCTCTCTTCCTGTAAGAGTTCCTGCGTGTCTTTCAGCTGCGATTCCAAGATAGAAAAATCTTCCGCAATTTCTCTAGATTTGCTGTCTGCTTGAGAAAGCTGATTTGTGACACTGTCCAACTCAACCTGCAATCGGTTTGCCTTCTCTGACAGCTTAGCACACACTCGGTCACCTTCTGACACCTTGACTTGCGATTCCTGCAGCTGTGCCTCTATTTTTTTTCTCTTGTGTTCCGAATCTCCTTTTCCCTGCACAAGAGTTTTCACCTCATTGGCTAGTTTCTGGGAATGAGACTGTAATTCTGCCACACAGGCTTCTTTCTCCTTTAACTGCTGCTGGAAACGTTGGGCTTCACCTTTCCAACTTTCACAGTCTGCACGTAATTCATCTACCACATTGCTCAAAGTAGTGAGCTCATACACAGTACTCAGTAATTTAGCCTCTCTTTCACTTTTCTCCTTGTCGCTGAGAGACAATGTCGTTTTCAGAGCGACATTCGGTTCCTGCGACTCCTGCAGGTCTATTTTTGTAGCTCCCAAAGACTGAAGACTTTTTTCCAGCTGATTACGCAACTCCAACATATCAGCCATACTTTGCTTCTGCAACGTCTGAATTTCACTTTCCTTTTCCATGAGGATGGTATCTTTCTCCATTATAGTCTCTCTGCGTTTGTGCAACTCGGAAAAAAGAAGAGCAGTGGATTCTTCCCACTGGAACACCTGAGCCTGCACGTTTCTATGCTCCATCCTAAGCAACTCCAGGGCTCGTTCCTTTTCTTCCATTTTCCATTGCAAGGCATCCAACTCAGCCCTGCACACATACATTCTTCCAAACCGATGGCCTTCATTGGCTGCTGGCGTCTCTGTTTCCAGCCTGCCATGCTCTCTTGGTGAGCCTTTTGTTGAGCTGCAAAGCTCCGCTGTTTCAGCATCTCCCCCATTTTGAGTTTACTTTTCCTCTGAGCACACTGCGTCTCCATAGCAGTTTCCTCAGTGTTGCTAGGGACAACAACCTTCCTCTTTAGTAGACTCTCTTTAGGCATGGATGGGGCTGGTTCAGACGGTAACATCCCCTCCATCCATAGAATCCGGTCTCTCATTTCATCTATCTTTGCATTTTTCAGGCGTTTCGATCGCCCCATCTTCAATAACTCCACAAACAAATTTTTCACAGTCCAGCAAAAAATTTTCAGACCACTGTCTCTTTAACACATGTAGTTTTTCTCTGTCTTGCAAGATCTCTTTTCCTGCGCACATAGATTGTGCAGTCCCTTGCACCAGACACAACAAAGTTCATCAAAAATAAAGAGACCGCTGTCTCTTTAAAACACGTTTTTTCTTCTTTCAGGATCTTCTCTCCTGCACACATAGATTGTGCAATCTCATGCACCAGACAAAGTTCATCAAGCATATGTACTTCTTTGCAGGGATCTCCGCTTCTGCCCACTGCATACCTCCACCATATGTGAGGGATTAGCTCGGTGGTAGGCGTAGATGACCCCTTGGGGGGTGCGTTTTCCCAGAGAGATAGCCGACAAGTGCCTGCAAACAACACTTTGTTTTATTCATGCAATTTACTTCACACAATTGCAAGCCTCAAAACAGCCAAAATAAAATAAAACAAAATAAATCCTTGCCTCTGTTGGCGGCTACCTTCTCACTCTGGAACCTACCTAAGAGTCTGTCTCCAACCTACTGTTGGGCAGACTTTCTTGTCCTACAGCGGACACTCAATAGTCCATTTATAATCTCTTCATACAGCACAAATGTCCATTGAACATGTCCTTAACTCATCACAATGAGAATGTCTCTTGGCTTGCCTCTTCACATGGCAAACATTCCTTTATTTCTTTCACATAGAAATAGTTTGTTTTCTCACCTTTGAGACGTCTTCACACTTGGTTACCCTCCTTAGCACACATCACTTCAGGGGGTCTTCTCCCATGCTCACCAGCTTGTCGGGAGGCACACATCTGACTGTCCTCCTTCTCCCAGCCCACATGGCTTCAGGAGACAGCTTCCGGAGGTAGCAGTCCTTCTCCTATGCCCACACGGCGTCGGGAGGCACACGTATGTCTGCCTTCCTCTCCCAGCCCACACAGCGACAGGAGGCAGCAATCAATAGGACTTCCTTTGGACAAATTATAGAGGCCTTCATTTCCTCATTCCGAACAGCTGAAGGCCTTTCAACTTCCTTAGACAGTTCTGGCTACTTTTGCAGCCGACACCCTATAGTAATTAGTGAACTTTCCAATCCAGGTGGGAATGTGTCTCCTCTCTGTGACTACACTCCCAGATTTACCTGACTTCCTGTCACAATACCTATATCCGGTTTATTATGGTAGATAGGTTATTGTTATTTGATTGTATTTAAAGTGGCAGCTCTATTGAATTATTGGTTTTTATACACATTTTGGTGCAGTGGTAGAACCATTAGTGTAGGTGAGCTTTTGAGTTTGGATCCTGTGTGCAATATTGGGAGATTCCCATTAGATCCTGCTTATAGCCCAAATAAACTTTCAGTTAAATTAGTAGCAAAGTCCACTTTTTTTATTTGTACCTATAGATAAGCCTATAATAAAGCTTACGTGTAGGTCCAGTGAATATCTCCTAAACGTGCACTGTTTAGGAGATATTCACATTTGCAGCAGCCGGTGACATCACCGATGCATGGGCACTGCTCTCTGAATGGACGATACACTCGAGTGTGCTGTCCATTCAGAATGTTGTGCCACGATTGTGACTCCCATGTACATGTGTTGGAGTGCTGTCATTGGGGGCCTGGCCAGGCCGGAGCACATGAACGCAGAAGGAAGATCTACTTTACAGGAAAGTCTGTCATAATCTGCTAGTGTGCAGTGCATGCTAGCACATTATGACATTAACCTGCAGGGGACCATTTTTTTTTTAACAAAAGAGTTTACTATCGCTTTAAAATTAGTTAAATACATTCCAGGTGCATCAAAACAAAAGAAGAGAAACATATTACAGTTTATTTTTATTAGAAAGCAGCCACATTTAGCATGCTGCAGGGAAGGACCCTTGCTCTCTATGTGAAAGCAGTGGTATCTCAGCAGAGGTCTGACACAACTTCTCTTAGCCTCAAATACCATTTTTAACTAAAAATACCCCTATAATACTAATCTATCACCCTTTACAGAACCGCTATTCTCATACTTACAAGGTGTACAGTATTGGATTTTAGTCAAAATCTTACTTTTAAAAACTATGTCTGAGCGCGGCCACCTTGGATGTGGGCATCTGAAGCCGCAAAGTAATCGGCTGTGTCCTTCTTCCTGATTCCCGGGAGTGTTCTGGGAGCTCTTTCTGATTCCAGCCTCCTGGGAGTGATGACAAAAAGCTCCCAGGATGCAATGCAAAGGCGGAAGTGATGTCGGTGGCCGCAGCCACAGAGGGGGGAGAAGGAGGAAGTACAACCAAAAATGCCCTGAAAATAAGGTAAGGGACCCCCGAAAAAAATGTAAAATGCCCAATTGTTGATCAGCATAGGGAGCACTCCAGGAATCACTAAAGTTGCAAAATAGGCCGGAACTCCATTTTAAGTCAGAGGCAAAGTTCTCTGATCATTTGGTAGCAATAGCTTTGCTGATTGCAGAGCTATAGGTCTGAGCCAGTAGGGGGGATGTTTGACTTCTGCAGAGAAACCACTACTTCCATACAGAGAGCAAGGTTTATTCTGTGCAGCATGCTGACAGGGAAGATGCTTTCATACTAAGCATGCACCTGCTTTCTAATGAAAATGAACAATAATGACCCCTACATATGTTCATAAAAGCAAACGAAAAATACCGCTTTCTAAGCGAGCATACGATAATCTGATGGGTAATACACTTAATTTGATGTTATCCAATGGGACAAGCAGGAACATTTTTCTCTTATGATACCAGATCATACGATTTTCGTTTAGCCACTTCCTTACCGCCTCATTGGAAAATGACGGTGGCAGGATGGCTTTATGGATCCGGGCGGACGTCATATGACGGCGCCCGGATCTCCCCCCGCTACTGCACTGATCCTCTGTGAGGAGGAGATTGTGGTAACAGCTAGTTACCAATTACAGTGCACCCCAAAACACACTGATTGCCCCCCCAATAAAGAGCACCTGTCACTAGCCCATCAAAGTACCTGTCACTAGCCCATCAAAGTACCTGTCACTAGCCTATCAAAGTACCCGAGTACCTGTCACCAGCCCATCAAAGTACCCGAGTACCTGTCACCAGCCCATCAGGTACTCTGATGACAGGTACTCGGGTACTCTGATGGGCTGGTGATAGGTATTCGGGTACTCTGATGACAGGTACTTGGGTACTCTGATGACGGGTACTCGGGTACTCTGATGACAGGTACTTGGGTACTCTGATGGGCTGGTGACAGGTATTCGGGTACTCTGATGACGGGTACTCGGGTACTCTGATGACGGGTACTCGGGTACTCTGATGACGGGTACTCTGATGACGGTACTCGGGTACTCTGATGACGGGTACTCGGGTACTCTGATGACAGGTACTCGGGTACTCTGATGACAGGTACTTGGGTACTCTGATGACGGGTACTCGGGTACTCTGATGACAGGTACTCGGGTACTCCGATGACGGGTACTCGGGTACTCTGATGACGGGTACTCTGATGACGGGTACTCTGATGACGGTACTCAGGTACTCTGATGACGGGTACTCGGGTACTCTGATGACAGGTACTCGGGTACTCTGATGACAGGTACTCTGGTACTCCGATGACGGGTACTGGGGTATTCTGATGACAGGTACTCGGGTACTTTGAGTACCTCTCACCGGAGTACCCGAGTACCCGTCATCGGAGTACCCGTCACCTACCCATCAGAGTACCCGAGTACCGGTCACCTACCCATCAGAGTACCCGAGTACCTGTCACCTACTCATCAGAGTACCCGAGTACCTGTCACCTCCCCATCAGAGTACCTGAGTACCTTCCACCTGCTCATCAGAGTACCTGACGCCTGAAGTACCCGAGTACTTGCCGCCTGCTCATCAGTACCCATCACTACTCATCAGAAAGTGACTTTCAATGGGGGCACCTGCGGAGGAGGGGCCTGGAGCACCAGCTTGTGGACCCCAGAAGAAAAGGATCTAGGCTGCTCTGTGCAAAATCATTGCACAGAGCAGGTAAGTATAGGCATGTTTGTTCTTTTAATTTTAAAAAAATTGTAATTCCAACTAGGACACAATAGAAATATACTCTCTGTGGATTGGAGCTACCTTTCCTAATAATGTATTTGAGTATTTTGAGTGTTGTAATACTAACTTCAAGAGTTTAAATGAATATTTGTGAGGCAGACTTACTTTCTATTAATAAGTTTTTTTCACTTGCAATGCACAGGCTTTTTCATATTGCCCCTCTTACCTAACAATTGATAATGAAAATTATTTCAAATTCAGTCTTTATAATTGGGGAATTTAATAGCATATCAGTTTAGTAGATATTTAAAGAGTAGCTCCACTGTCGTGGGAAAAAAAGTAGCAAATAAAAATGATAAATCATATACAGTTGCTAGACAAGCTATATTGTAATTGAATGTTAGTGAAAATGACCTTTCCCGTTCAGTCAGCAGTGCTGTAGTTTTCTCTAAAACTCAATGTAATATGGCAACCTGGAGGCATTGTTAGACAGAAAACCCCCAGAAATGTAATTTCCTGTGTGATTGGCTCACTGATTTTCCCAAAAGTCTGCAAAAAGATTCAAGTCAGATTTTAGGCATCTTCTGCAACAACTGCAGCTTTTGTCCTCCCACTGTTTTGGGAAATTTCCCCTTCTGGGGCCCTCGCCACGAGGAAGGCTTTTGGTCAGACTCTCAAGGCACATACTATATGCATAATATAGTAACTTTTACGTTTAGTAAGTGTAAACATAGGGGTTCTAGCAACTGAATATTGTTTATTTATTTATCCATGTGAATTTTATATTGCTGTGATCTAAAATGCATATCAGTAATAATGTTTTTTATTCATGCTGCCCAGCAGTACCTATGAGCGTCTGATGAAGCCTTCAGTAAAACGTATTAAGATTTGACCTTGCCAGTTTCTAATTTATGTATAAATAGTGATGTTGAACTGGACTATGTATGATGCATGCAGACACATTCTGTATTCATTATTTTAAAAAACTTTAGGGGCGAGTCACTAGAGGTTCTTCTTGAGCTTTATGGGATATACTATGTTGGTTTCAAGAATATAACTATTTGTAATTTATTTTATTGTACGATTTTAATGATATCACTCAATAAATATATATTTTATATAAGATAATTTGTTGTGTTGCTAGTCAGTAGGTGACTCCTTACTGGGGTTGTCAATGGTAGAAAAGATACTGGGTGTTCTGGTAAATCACAAGCCTATGAATGGTATGCAATGCCAAGCTGCAGTTTCTAAAGTGAGCAAATTTTTTCTTATTTTAAGAGCGGCATGGACTGCAGAGAGAGAGATATGATTTTGCCACTGTACAAATCATTAGTAAAACCTCACCTGGAATATGCAGTTCAGTTTGGGCACCAATTCACAAAAAGGATATCAGGGAACTGGAGAAATTGCAGAAAAGGGCAACCAAACTGATATGAGCCATGAAGGAGCTCAGCTATGAGGAAAGATTAGAAGAACTGAATTTATTCTCTTGAGAAGAGGAGCTTAAGGGGGATATGATCAACATGTAAAAAAATATGAGTGGTCCATAAAGTGAACTTTGTGTTGAGTTATTCACTTTAACCTCCCTGGCGGTCTGATAATGTCAGAATTTTTGTGCTAAAAGCGGTACATTGTTTTGCATGGAAATATGTTGTTTTATATTTTGAGCCTGCAATTTTTAGGAATAACCCACTTAAATCTGTCCAAACAAAGTACCATGGATTCCAAGGTCCGCCAGGACCCTCTCCCCAAACACCTCTCCCCTGACCCTATCAACCTTGTCTGTCTGGGACTCCATGCATACAAAGTTTTCCTGGAACTACAACTCTCCTTTAATGCCTCTGTTGAATCACAACCACTTCATGCCTGGCAAACTGGATGCTGGATTTAAAAACTGGTCTCCTAAGACCCCCCTCTTGTTGTCCCACGTAACCCACTCCAATGCTGTGAAGCCACTTAGCCACATTTTGGGCTCTAGCCCCTCAACGGACATGGACCATTGGAGACACAGACAGTTATCCAGGTTCGTAGCTTCTCTCCCACGTCCGCTGCGTGACTCCAAAGATTTGAACCCTATTGAGGCAATATTGGCCCCTCGGGATCCCCCCCTTCACTCCACCTCGCAGTTTTACAAGGCACTTATCTCGTTGCAAGGCCAACCCTACCCGGATTTCTTACACAAGTGGGAACTGGATATTGGATCTCAAATTTCCGATAACCGGAAAGACAAAATTCTTGCATTGGCTCACGTTTCCTCTCTCTCCACCAAGGTGGCGGAATCCAACTACAAGTTATTGTCCCGTTGGTACTATACCCCACGGAAAATGCACATTATTTCTCCGGCCATCTCCCCGTTATGTTGGAGGTGATGCGGAGATACTGCGCCGCACGCACACATCTGGTGGCACTGTTCAATAATACAACCGTTCTGGACGGAAGTCCTTCGGCTTATACATGTGATCACGGAAGTTACGATCCCATCAGATCCTTGGGTTGTCCTGCTGCATGGAACTAACATGCCGCTCTCTAGGTACAAAAGATCAATGATCCCTCATATGCTTAATGCGGCCAAAGCCCTGATCCCCGCCCTCTGGGGCTCACCGACCATTCCCACGATACGTCACTGGCTACGGAAAATTGATACGACTTACCAATTAGAGGAACTTACTTTCATAGCCCGTGACAAACTAGACCGTTTTCACTCTGCCTGGCAACCTTGGTCTTCTTTTAAAAACACTTCTTCCTATGTGGCCCTACTCACTGAGGACACCCCCCTTGGTTTATCACCTTCTAATGTAATCATATCTGATTAAAGTTTTTAGTATTTGGTACATAATTTACCCATGGCCTACTTTCCCACCCTTCTCTCCCCCCTCTTATCCCCTTTTTCTTCCCCTGCTGCTCTCTCCTCTTCTTTCTCTTTCTTTTCTGCCTTTTTATATCCTTTCACTTTCCTATAGGTGCTCTCTGACATTGGTTTTATGATGCAAGATGTGGTTTTATGATGCAAGATGTGGTGCTATCAGTATGATTTCTCAGACTTTTCATGTCTGGGCGTGCTTGACGCGCACTGAGATGTTCATGCACTCATTGATATTGTTCCATGACTATTTACCATATTTAATGTCGGATTGTATGGTCTATGTTCTGTTCTTCTTTGTCTTCTTGAAAAATGTTTCAATAAACATAAATTAAACAAAAAAATCTGTCCAAACAAGAGTCTAGTAGACATCCTGGATATGATAACGTTTGAAACACGAAATCATAAATTATAATATAATAATAATAATACATTTTATTCAATAATATAATTAAACCAAAAACACTGAAATATGTACAAACAAGGGGTGTGATATTACTAGTCACTGTAATAAAGGTTCAGTAAACATCTCGGGTATGAAATATTTTGAAACATGGGACTGCACAAAGTCCGACATCACAATCAGGACAATAATATCTGGTTTCTTTTCTTATTTTCCTTCCACTGTCATCTCTTTTCGAGCAACAAACCATGCACATCCTTGTAGGTGCTGACTTATTCTCAGTTGGTGGGATGTAGTCCATGAAGTGACGACCAGTCAGGCATTCCAGGTTGACAACACCAACAGCATGACGTCCAGATCTGTTCACAGCCATTGATGGTGTTTGGCAACTTTCCAAATAAAGTCTGCATGAATCAAAGGCTTGTCACTCTTTTTTTTTTAGCAGAATGTTTGCATTCCACAAGCATAGCTCAAGAAGATGTCTGAACATTTCTTATAGTATTTTTTTTTGCTGCTTCCTCATAGCTGGTTAGAATGTCATTGCTTGGTCTGCTCTGTCGACACCTCCCATGGTGTTGTTGTAATCTATGACTACTTGTGGCTTCATTACTTTTTTCCGACCTTTGGTGCGTACCATAACAGTGGAGGTATTATGCACTGTACTCATTAGACACACATCTTTCTTGTCCTTCCATCGCAGTGCCATAATTTTGCCTTTCTGCCAGGCAACTATTTCTTCTGTCTTCAGCTTCTTTTTGCCAAACATTGGCAGCATGTCACGCTGGTTAGCCCTTATGGTACCATAGGCATCCTTTTTGTTATGCAGTAGAACCTCATAAAGTTTAGGAGATGTATAAAAGTTGTTGGTTGTTACACAATAGCCCTGGTTTAGCAATGGCTCAATTAGTGAAAGAACAGAAGATGTTGCCACTCCATAATTGCTGTATTTTTCATAAAATTTTGTTCCTTTTCCAATGCATATTACTGAATTCCAAATGTAGCCAGTTGATTATTAGCACAGCATGTAGGATTTTACACCGAATGGTGCCCTCTTTGATGCAATGTATTGCACCCAGCTGAGCCTTCCCTTGTAGGCCGTTAGACTTTCATCTATGCTGATGTCTCTTTCTGGCACATAGCTCCATTGGAAATTCTGAAGAATTATTTGATATACTTCCCAATTTTTTTTTTCGTTTTGGTGCAGGATGGGTAGTTTCATCAAATTCTTCATTGTTTTCAAAGTGCAGATATTTCATTATGAGGGAAAATCGGTATTCTGACATGACCGTGCCAAAGAATGGAGTGGCAAGTAATGAAATGGTTGTCCAATGCCACTTCTGCCCTTCTACTACTTCTGCCCACAACTCCCTGAAGAATTATTAGGCCCTGAAATTTCCAAAGGTCATCTTTTGTCACTGGTTCCCACTTTCTGCATCTTGCAAACCTCCGATGCGTAGCGCATTGTTGGTCTTTGTACCGGTTGGTCTCTGTAACAATTTTTTCAATAACTTCATCGGTCACAAATAATTGGAGGTGTGCCAAGGGGTTGTCATGGTCAATATCAACTTTCATACCAGATGCTCCTACAAATGTGAATCTTGGGGGCGCTGCCTGATCCGTTACCGCAGTCAATAGAGCACCAAGTTCTCACATCACTGAGCTCAGTCGCAGAATCGTTGCTGTCGTCGTCACTTTCCGTACCTGATGACGAATTTTCCCACAAATCGCTATAGCTCAGTTCTTTAAGTAACTCTGTTTCACTGTTGCTGTTTTGCACGCCATTGTCGTTCTCTATTTTCCAGGCACAAAGAACTGGAAAAGCACAGGCAGGGCACTGGAAAAGCAGGTTGGAATCCTGAGGTAAATGACTTGATACAGTGTAATCCATCAGGATAACAACTTTGTATTATGTAATTTATCTAATTTACTTTTTGATTTTGCCGCCGGTTCCACCCCCCTGCGTCGCAAGGCTCGCAGGGAAGGGAACAGGAAGACAGGTGCCGTCATCGGCCAAGCACACAGTGGGGAGACAGACTGAGGATGCCTGGAGGACGGCTGGGGAGGACGGCGGGGGGGATTGCAGGGTAAGGTGAGTTTTATTCTGGGGTAATCCCGAGTGTGGCTCGGGGTTACTGCTTTTGGTACACTATATTAACCCCGAGCCACACTCGGGAATACCGCTAGGGAGGTTAAGGTCATCACAGAGGACAAGGGGGCACTCTTTACGTCTGGAGAAAAAGAGATTTCATCTCCAAAATACAGAAAGGCTTCTTCACAGTAAGAGCTGTGAAAATGTGGAATAGACTCCCTCAAGAGCTTGTTCTGGCCAGCTCAGTAGATTGCTTTAAGAAAGGCCTGGTGTCACGTACCTTGTAGCAGAGCCTGACGTGCAGAGGGAGACCTCTCATACAGCCCTGGCTCAAGCACCACTGGAGTTGCAACAGTGGATGCAAGAGCGCAGTGAGGTAAGAGTGCCTGCGCTGGTCTTCTGTTGGCAGTTGAGAAGAGTAGCTGATAAGTCACTGAACACGGCTGGATTGCTGAGCAGCAGGAAGAAGCAGGTAAAGAGGTGCGGATGCACAGCGGATGCACAGCGGATGCAGGACAGCGTCTCCAGGCACTGGAAGGAGCTGGATGGGCAAAGACTGAAGCAGGGTCAGACAAGCCGGTTTCAGACACAGGTAATCAGATACAGTTCAAGCAGAAGGCAGAGAGTAGTCGGTGTACAGGCAGGGGTTGGCAGCAGGATATCAGGCAGGAAGCAGGTATAGCAGAGTCAAAGCAAGCCGGGGTCAGGACTGGAGATAGCAACGAAGTCAGACAAGCCAGGTCAATACAGGAATCAATACAAGCACAGGAACAGACTCAAAGTAAAGCTTCAGATCAGACAGCAATGACACAGTGCTTCTGAGGTGTTTAAATAGGGCAGCCTGTTGCCAATCATTGCAATTAGTCTGCACTAAGTTAACCCTTAGGAGGCAGACCCATGACACCTGGATTCTTTCCTAGATACGCATAATATAATTAGATATCAATATTTTTCCTTCTGTTGGTTGAACTACGTGAACTTGTGTCTTTTTTTAGCCGGACTAATTATGTAACTATGTAACACCCGTTGATACTCTTTGGCTTTGTGCAGGAATGTGGTACTGCCGTTCACTCAGTTTACCCAATTTATTATTCAGTATCTAACTGCTCACATTTTAATCAATACATCACACCCTTTTATCCTGAAATGAAATCCCTTCTTCTACCCCCTTCATATAGCAACTGAATCTGTGATTTTGTTCCAAGGACATATGAGGTCTATTCCAATACTTCTGATGCAGGCTTCCACTTGGCTTGGTGCAGCCCTTCTCACAGGGAATCCAGTAAAAAGGGCAACTTCGGGCAGTACTTAGAGATATAATTCTTTAATAAACATTATTGTAATACATGTTAATGCACAGCCCACAAGAGCTCCTTCTCTGATGTGTTTTATCCAGAAAGCTTATTTGTAAAGGCTATAATGTGAAGCACAGTAAAGTTTATTGTCAGTTTGTATCTTTGAGTAGACCTGTCGTCCTTTTTACTTGACAAAAGAGTAGCTGTATAATTCTGAACGTTCAAATGTTTTCAGTTATCAAAATTCCCCAAAACAGAGCTGCTTGCATTGCCTATGGCAATTAATCAGTCTTTCTTTTTATGGTCAAGGTAACCTTGGAAAAATGACAGCTAAAAAACTTAGTGGTTACTATGAGGCAATAAAAACAACTCTTTTCTTTAAAAACATTGAAAAGTAAGTCTTTTAGTCAATTTAGCTAATAAAATAACAAAGCAGTGAAGGTATGGGTTGGATGGATGAGAATGATTAAAAGACTGTACTGCCACCAATAATAATTGTTGATCCCCATAATAAAGCATAACATTTTTACAAGGCAATTATAAAAATGAAAGCCCCCGCCCCAAAAAACAAAAAACAAACAAACAAAAACAAAACAAAATAATAGTGATCCAATAAACTGCCAAAAAAACACATAATAGCAAAAAGAGAATTTCCCTTGGGTGGGACCTTTTTAGGCACTTGATTATAACATACACAGATTACGTTTAATAATGTTTATTGAAAAAAATAATACAACAAGTTAAAAGAATGGCAAGCTGTGTAATACATCACATAGAACAGATGGATAATAACCACAAAGCCCCAGGGTGGATACCCGACGCGTTTCGGAGTGTCAATAAAAACTCCTTCCTCAGGGGTGCCCTTGGAGAGTGGTATAATCCACTGTAGTGATTTCAAACAGATAGCCTGCCCAAGTATTAAAAACAAGTGATCAGCATGCTTTTGTCGAACATCAGGAATGCCGTTTGAAGGAAAAACAGGTTTTGAGATTAAAAGAGGTCCTGGATATATGATCTTGGTATTGCATGCTGACCAGACACTGTGTAGGCTGGGTGGGGACAGCTGAAACCCAGGAATGTAGCAGTCCTTGTTTGTGTTCGGCTTCAGAAAAAGTGTATATCCTTCAGCACCCTGTGTTCGCAGCAAATAAGCAATATCCTAGATCCCTAAATATTCACTGTTGTAGGTCTGCAAGGTCAGTAGAACAATAGGACTGTAGGTTCTGAAGCTTGTGCTGTGTAATTTCCTCTTTTTTGGTATCCTGCATCACAAACCATTTTCAGCCTTACAAGACAGGGTTTAACTGATAGGTAGCTCTGACAAAATGTATCGCTGGCATTTTTTTAATTTTTTTTTACACTGATGTTGCTCTACGTGCTGTGCTATAAGATGGCTGCACTTTACTAGCAGGAACATTTTTGCATCACCATTGGCTTAAAAAAGGACTGAACTTGTATTATGTAACTGCACCTTTGTGATAGTATGATTTTATTTACTGTCTAGATAAGTTCAAATAGATTCATACAAACAATGTAGAAACCTACAAAATTCTCTAGAAATTAAATAAAATATATATTTTTGTATTTTAAAACTGACATTGCTATTATAAAGATCAGATTTTAGATGAAGAATTGTTTATTTCATTTTTGGTAACAGTTTAGGGCCTGTAACTGAGAATAATTATATGAATTATATCACCTTTTTTTAAGGATTAAGCGCTATTGCCACAAAGCAATTTTAGTATAACCCTTTCTGCAAAATCAGTGCAGCCCATCAGTGCCCATCAGTGCAGCATCATCAGCACACATCAATGAAGGAGAAAAGCTACTTGTTTGCAAAAATGTAACAAACAAAAAAATTTTTTTTCAGCATTTTTGTTTTTTTTTTGTTTGTTTAGCAAAAAAATAAAAACCCCAGTAGTGATTAAATACCACCAAAAAAAAGCTCTATTTGTGTGAAAAAAATGATAAAAATGTCATATGGGTACAGTGTAGCATGATTGCGTAATTGTCATTCAAAGAGTGACAGCATTGAAAGCTGAAAATTGGCCTGGGCAGGAAGGGGGTTTAAGTGTCCTGTAAGCAAGTGGATATATAATGTTTCAGGGTTTTTATGCAATCTTTAGGCCTTTTTACTGGCAGTTTTTTACCTGTAACAGTCGGTTTATTTTACTAGAAAGCTATTTCTCAAATGCAATTTTTTGGGAAAAAATACACTTTTTTGATTTTTTTTTAATATAAAAACACAATACATAACCCAATTTTTTTGTAAAATATAAAAGATGAGTTAATAGATGCCAAACATGTCATGCTTTAAAATTGCGCATGCCTGTGCAATGGCGACAAACAACGTAAATTTTACTATCCATAGGTAACAATTTAAAAGCCTTTACAGGTTACCACTTAAGATTTACAGAGAAGGTCTGGTGCTAGAATGAATGCCCATGGTTTGATGTTCGTGGCGACACCTCACATGTGTGGAACGATCGCTGTTTGCGTGCATTCAGGACCAACATGCGTGTTCGCCCTTGCGTGCGAGCACGAGGGGATGGGGGCACTTTCATTTTTTTTTTATTATTTATTTATTAATTTTTTACACTGTTGCTTTAATTTATTTATTTTTTATCACCCCCAAACATTATATATATATATTTTTTTTAGTAGAGACCCTAGAGAATAAAATGACTGTCATTGCATTATTTTATGTGACACTGCATTTGCACAGCGATCTTTTAAATGCAATTTGTTTGAAAAAAATACACTTCAATGAATTAAAAAAACTACTGTAAATAGTAAAGTTAGCCCAATTTTTTTGTATAATGTGAAAGATGATGTTACACCAAGTAAATAGATATCTAACATATCACGCTTTAAAATTACAGAATGGCAACAAACTATGGTACTGAAAAATCTCTATAGACAACGTTTTACATTTTTTAATGGTTACCTGTTTAGAGTTACAGAGGTTTTGTTTTTTTAGTATTATTGCTCTCTTTCTAACAATACCTCATCTTTCAGTTCCAGTTAGGCAGGCCATAGATGGTGCAAATTTCTTTCCTGCAGCCACGGGTTGCAGGAAAGAAATTCGCACAATTCCCCCATCAACACAGACAGTGCTGACAGCGGAATCCCTCCTGCTGAGCAATTGTCTGCTCCCAACAAACAGTGATTATCGCTATCGATAATCATAAGAAAATTCACCAGGCTGGTTGTACCCAAGTTGAACAATCGATCAACTTGGGTACATTCAGCCTGCCCATACATGGTTCAAATCTCAGCCAGTTCCTGCTGAACCGGCCAAGATTCCAACTGTCTATGGCCGGCCTTAGCACTTAGGCAGCCCATGCATTAGTCACTTTTTTTTCATTCAAATATTAGGTTGAATAACAAAAAAACTAAGATCCAACTCCCCCATCTACACATTCCAGGTGGATGGGGGAATCCTCCCACTGTGGACCAGTGGCAGAACTACCAGTGGTCAAACAACCAGGGTTACTGTCCGGGCCCTGCTATTGACAGCATTGGTCTCTGTCTCCATGGCAGCAGCATAGCGCATTAGGACCCAGTGCTGTTACTTTATGGGGCTGATGTGCTCATGCACAAGAGGGCCAGCACAATTGATTGTGGATAGTTGAACTCCCTGCAGGCTGCTTAGGAGTGGTGGAGCTTTCTCTGACATGCTGATTGAGATGCAATCCAGGTGATACTCCTAGTCAGATCAAATGTTAAACCCAGGTTCACACTGAGGCGGGTTTAAAATCATGCGAGTTCAACTGAACTCGCACAATTTCAAACCGGCATTTTCATGCGGGTTCCTGCACACTTTGCACAGATGTCTATTGAAATACCCCCCCCCCCCCGAAGTCATTTGGGAATCAGTGCGGCGTCGCAAAGTCGGCATCGCACTGATTCGGACAGTGCCATTGGCTCCGATTTGACATGCAATTTGACATGTCAACTTGCATGTAAAATCGGACCATTGTGATTATGGACTAAATATGATAGTGGTTTTATTGATCAGAGCCAACAACAGGCATGATGCCCACATGGCTTCTGAACATACGGTATATGTATATATATAACAAAATTATAAATGCAACACTTTTGTTCTTGCCCCCATTTTTCATGAGCTTAACTCAAAGATCTAAGACTTTTTCTATGTATACAAAAGGCCTACTTCTCTCAAATATCGTTCACAAAACTGTCTAAATCTGTGTTAGTGAGCACTTCTCCTTTGCCGAGATAATCCATCCACCTCACAGGTGTGGCATATCAAGATGCTGATTAGACAGCATTATTATTGCACAGGTGTGCCTTAGGCTGGCCACAATAAAAGGCCACTCGAAAATGTGCATTTTTATCACACAGCACAATGCTACAGATGTTGCACATTTTGAGGGAGTGTGTAATTGGCATGTTGATTGCAGGAATGTCCACCAGAGCTGTTGCCCGTTAATTGAATGTTTATTTCTCTATCATAAGCCATCTCCAAAGGCATTTCAGAGAATTTGGCAGTACATCCAACCAGCCTCACAACCGCAGACCGCCTGTAACTACACCAGCCCAGGACCTCGACATCTAGCATCTTCACCTCCAAGATCATCTGAGACCAGCCACCCGGACAGCTGCTGCAACAATCGGTTTGCATAACCAAAGAATTTCTGCATAAACTGTCAGAAACCATCTCAAGGAAGCTCATCTACATGCTTGTCATTCTCATCAGGGTCTCGACCTGACTGCAGTTCATCGTCGTAATTGACTTGAGAGACTTTGGAGAGGGGTTCTCTTCACGGATGAATCCCAGTTTTAATAGATCTTGGATTTCAGCTCATGAAAAATGGGGGCAAAAACAAGTGTTGCGTTTATAATTTTGTTCAGTATATATATGATTGTACTCTTGACTAAATATTGTGACTGGAAGCATCACCTGGATCACATCCCAATCGGCATGTCAACAGAGAAGGTTATACAATGTTACCGCTCCTAGGTGACCAGGTGGGAGCTCAGCTGTCTACAACCAAAGTGCCAGCCTTCCCCTGCATGCACCCATCAGCGGCATAATGTCACCAGGACTGGGTCCTAATAGACTGCCGCCACTGTGACAGACGCCAGACCAGTGCTGTCAATAGCAGGGGCAAGACAGCAAGAGGTGGCTGGGGAACCCCAGGGTGGTAGAACATCAGGGCTCAGTCGTAAGTGCAACCTTTGCAACCCTGGTAGTTCTCCCACTGCTTTGGACCCTTATATGGAGTTTCCTGATGTGCTGGTGACATATCTCTTGCTTTCTGCCATGCCACCCTGGGGGGCCCCAATACAGAGGGTGTGGCAGGGGGGCCCTTCAAGGTTACTTGCATTGGGGCCCTGAAGGTTCTAGTTATGCCTCTGGTGCTACTTCAGTGAAAGGGGCTGTTCATGTCATAGGGAGGAACAGTGAAGTTATGAACAAATGTTTAACTAGCAAAGGGTTAATATTTACCTTCTTGCAGGCTCAAGTAAGAGAGGCACCTCTAAGTGTAGCAATATGATTACATTTAATGAAGGTGCAACATTTAAAAACTTACATGGCTGATGATTAAAACCAGCACATCTAAGTATGCAAGCATCCAAGGTAAAGCTGTCCACATAGACCATCCCCTGCACCGCCGGCTCTCACTGCTGTCAGTCTGCAGTCATGATCGGGAAGACTACCCTGCAGTAGAGCGATCTGAAAGCAAGGCTTAAAGGGCTCGTGGAAGGGAATGGTGGTGGTGGTGCGGAAGACAGTCTATGTGGACAACTGTACCCCGAATGCCTTCATACTTAGATGTGCTGGTTTTAATCATCAACCATGTAAGTTGCTAAATGTTGTACCTCCATTAAATGTAACCAAATTTCTACACTTGCACCTCTCCTCTCTTTTATATTTTGTTTGCTGGATTTTGCTTTAAGCATTCCCTATTGACACTTTTTTTTTTGTGGTTGTGAAACAAATTATCTGAGTTTCCATTATTTCTTATGGGGAAATTCACTTTAATATATGAGTGCTTTGGATTACAAGCATGTTTCTGGAACATATAATGCTCACAATCCAAGGCTTTACTGTGTACACAATAGGCTAGTGTACAAGAGAGAGTTTGAACTTAGAGTTATGACTTATGATCATTTGTATACCACAGTTTAGCTGTTTCTTAGAATTTATCACCCCTACTGTTTTTAAAGAGCCATATTGCTGAGAGAGGAATTTTTTATATGTTGTGTGAAGGGGAATACTTTAAACTTAAGCCTGAACTCCAAGCAGCCTGTGCTTACAGTAGGATATTACTACGACAGTGGCTGTTATATCTTATGTTGTGAGTGCTGTTAATTACAACAGTGAGCTTTTTCAACCCCCTGCTGTTGGAGAGGAGTAAGGACCTGTGACATCATTGGACTGACCAAAAGACCAATTGTAAAGTGCCGTAGAAGTGAATTTTTATTTTTAAATAGACTTTTGCTTTAATAGAATCAATTCCTTTGCATCACCATTCTTACAAAGCATTATAAAAGTAATCTTTGATAGCAAAATATTTAATGTTTGAACTTGCCTTACTCTAGCTTTCAGAATTTGATTTTAGTGCTACAAATTTCACAGCCACATAGTTTTACTGAGAGTTAAAATTTGGCAGCTCATTTTACTAATTGATGAACACATCTAAGGTCTCTTTCTGATAAGGGCCAGTCTAGAACTGTTTTTGACACTGTCTTCCATAATTATTGCCGCATCAACACAAATGAGGTAATATAATTTTGGAGTAGCACGTTAAAGGCTGTACATAGTGTATGACTAGTGGTTATAAAACTGCATGTATTAATATCTATTAGTGAAGCATTCAAAATATGCTCAATATGACAGATCCAAAGCCAAGTTCTTTAGAATTTATGTAAATAAAAGCCTTCTTAATCAACTTAAAAATCAGAATATTTTTGGTCACCATAGCAGCTTTGTCAGTTTGACAACAGAAACTGCTCATGCTGCATTAAGAATTTGAAGTTACAAAGTAACAGATATAAATGCTAATATGATTAAAACAATACAATATTTCAGACTTAAAATATTTCAGATGTAAAATTGTCTGCCAAAATAATTGATGCAAGAAAATATTCAGAATGCTGGATATTTTAACTAGTTGCCGACCGCCTCCTGTATATTTACTGTGGCAGGCTGGCTCGTACAGGCAAAACGACATAGATCTACGTCGCTCACCTAGTAGGAGCTAGGGGGCAAGCGCACGCCGCCGAGGGCGCGCTCCCGCCCCCGTTTGTTAGCAGGGAAGCCGATGCGGGTGTCAGGCAGCTCCCATTGCCATCTGACACCCCTGCAATCGCTTCCCGCTGAGAGAGAAGGACGGTCAGCTGATGTAAACACAGGTGACCGTTCTTCTCCCCGAAATGATCACAGAGCTACTGTGATCCTTCTATATAGGATCACATGTCTCTGTGATCATTTAAGAAGCCCAACCCCCATACAGTTAGGATCACCCCCCTAGGGTCACATTTTACCCCTTTATCACCTATATTGTTAACCCCTTCCCTATCCGTGTCATTATTACAGTAACAGTGCATATTTTTAGCACTGATTACTGTAGTAATGTCACTGGTACCCCCAAAAGTGTCAAAAATGTCAGTTAGGGGTCCGATCTGTCCATTGCAATGTTGCAGTCCCACAAAAAATTGCAGATCGCCGCCATTTCTAGTAAAAAAAAAAAAAAAAAAACATGAAAAATTACATAAATCTTTCCCATAGTTAGTAGACGCTATAACTTTTGCGCAAACCAATCAAAACACGCTTATTGTGATTTTTTTTACCAAAAATATGTAGCAGAAAACAAATTGGCCTAAAATGTTAAAAAATTTTGATTTTTACATTTTCTTTTGAGAATGTCTTATAGGAGAATGTGAAAAATATTGTTTTTTTTTTTCAAAATTGTCGCTCTTTTTTTATAGCGCAAAAAATAAAAATCGCATAGGTGATCAAATACCACCAAAAGAAAGCTCTATTTGTGGGAAAAAAAGGACATCAATTTTTTTTGGGTACAGTGTCGCACGACCGCGCAATTGTCCATTAAATTATCGCAGTGCCGAATCGCAAAATAGGGCCTGGTCAGAAAGGGGGCAAATCATTTCGGTCTTAAAGTGGTTAAATACATCTTTTTACTAACTTAACAGGTGTCAGTCAAAACTCTATAAAACAAAGTAAGACAATGGGGCTAATTTACTAAAGGAATGGTATATAACTGGTGCTTTTATTTCTTTATTTAAAGGGTGAACATCGTTAAAGTTTTTGTTACTATATATGGTCAGTGATGTCATATCACCCAAGATGCCCTGTGCTGTGTTTGAATACTTGCAGCATAGGAAATCTGTCATTTACCAGCAGGAGGAGGCCATTGTACAAAGATTGGAGGACATCTAGTATTTTTAATGTTTCAAACTCAAAACAATTATTGAAAAGAAAAACAATACAAATGTTCACATTCAAACTCCCTTCTAGACTTAAAGAGTGGGGTTGATTTACTAAAACTGGAGAATGGAAAATCTGGTGCAGCTTTGCAGGTTTTTCTTTTTTGTTAAAGCTTAATTAAACAAACTGAAGTTAGAAGCTGATTGGCTACCATACGCAGCTACACATACGCAGCTACACAATATTTTGCACTCTGCAGTTTTACTAAATCAACTCCAGTAAATCCACTTTTCTTGAGAAAAAAAAACAATCACCACAGGGTGATTAATGTACATTACAGAGATATTAACAAATTTTATAGAATATTCCTATCTTTTATTGCTCTAAAAAATTAGTTGTTTGTTTTACGTAGTCCATTGCAGACTGAGAAGGACTGGTTCATTGCAGTAAACTGGTGAACCCTCAGTGTTCTAATCTGAAAAAAGGTGCATGATCTGTATCCCATTATAAATATTTAACCCTTGGGGAGTATATCACCAACAGTGAAATTCCTGTTGCAGGGGGTGCCTAAAAATTTATTGTATGAGAGGGCAGACTTCTTTGAAAATCATTGGGTCAGTCAAACAAGTAAGAAATACAATTTCTGTGTTTTTTCTGTACACAACTGTGTACAGAACCCCCCAGGTTGCCATAATGCATTAAAGTTTACAGAAAATGACAGCAGCACAAGATTGAAAAGGAAAGGTGATTTATAATTTTAATTTACAGCATGGCTTGTGTTGAAATTGAATATGCTATATTATTTTTTTTCTATTTGCTATATTTTTTTCACTAAAGCAGAGTTAACCTTAAAAATGAATTAAAGCACAATTAACTATTTGATTCAGCTTGTTATTTATGTGAATTAAAAGAGTGCTCTGGAAACATTAGACTAACATCAGACTTTCCAACAGAGAATTTCAAAAGAGAGTAGCAGAGACTAAACTGTGCTGACAAAAAGAGATGTAGGTGTAGGTGTCTATCTGCCAAACCCCTACCAAACAATTTATTTTGGAAAATTTGGAAAAGTTATACTTCCTGTTTGTGAAAGATTACACATTTTAAAAAAGGATATAAATTAGCTTTGGGGGAGGCAAGTAATTATATAACAGTTCTTTATTTTTAAAGCGGAGTTCCATCCGAAAGTGGATCTTCTGCTTATCTGCTTCCTTGTAGACGCATTGTAAATTATTGTAAATGAGTGATAAGGCTTGGCGTGTTTAGTGCTTGAGCTTTAAATACTTTTAATGACCAAACTAAATGATTCTGGCCAATGAAATTAATTAACGGCCAAGTCCTTGAGGCCTGTAAGTGTGCCTAAATGCACCTAAAAGCATTGCACACTTACACAAGCGTCAGGTCTTTTTTCTGCCAAAATGTTGCTGCAAGGAAGAAAAGCTTCTAGGAGAATTTCCAAAACGTCCTGTGTGCATGAGGCCTAATTTTTTTTTTTAAACACTTTTTTTTTAGGTTGCATTCAGTAACCACATTTGTTTTCTATGTAAAAAATATATATATATATATATTTCTTACTTTCTGTAATAAAATGTATCAATTAACCACTTTAAAGCGGAGTTCCACCCAAAAGTGGAACTTCCGCTTTAGGTATTCTAACCCCCTGACATGCCACATTTGGCATGTCATTTTTTGGGGGGGGGGGAGCGGGTACCTAGTTTTGACAGGTACCCCCTCCCACTTCCGCTCGGAGCGCCGCGGCGCCCTGAGCGGAAGTTCTCCTCTTCCCCTCCCTCCCTGCAATCTTCTGGGACATGTCAGAGGTCCCAGAAGATTGCCGGCCAATCAAGACGCGCAGCGCGACTCGGTACCCGGCTGTGAAGCCGCAAACTGTCACAGCCGGGTGCCCACAGCAGTGATGCCAGCGCCGAGGGAGAGGATCGAGGCTTCGGGCGGCCGCATCGCTGGACTGTTGGACAGGTGAGTGAAATGGCTGGAACTCCGCTTTAAGACCAGAAGGATTTGCCCCCTAAATGACCAGGCCCTATTTTGCGATTCGGCACTGCGTTACTTTAACAGACAATTTCGCGGTCGTGCGACGCTGTACCCAAATAAAATTGACGTCCTTTTTTTCACACAAATAGAGCTTTCTTTTGGTGGTATTTGCTCACCTGTGGAATTTTTTTTTTTTTGCTCTATAAACAAAAAATGAGCGACAATTTTGAAAAAAAAAAAACAATATTTTTTACATTCTGCTATATGATATTCTCAAAAAAAAAATGTAAAAACCAAAATTTTTTTACATTTTAGGCCAATTTCTTTTCTGCTACATATTTTTGGTAAAAAAAAAAAAAAATCGCAATAAGCATATTTTGATTGGTTTGTGCAAAAGTTATTGCGTCTACTAACTACGGGAAAGATTTATGTCATTTTTTATTGTGGCGATCAATCTGCGATTTTTTTGCGGGACTGCAACATTTCGGTGGACAGATCGGACCCCTAACTGACATTTTTGACACTTTTGGGGGTACCAGTGACATTACTACAGTAATCAGTGCTAAAAATATGCACTGTTACTGTAATAATGACACTGGCAGGGAAGGGGCTAACCCTGTGGGTGATCAAGGGGTTAAATGTGAGCCTAGGGGAGTGATTCTAACTGTGGGGGGGGCGTGGCTTCTGAAATGACTATAGAGACATGTGATCCTATATAGAAGGATCACATGGGCTCTATGACCATTCCAGGGAGAAGAACGGTCAGCTGTGCTTACAACAGCTGACCGTCCTTCTCTCTCAGCGGGGAGCGATCGCGGGTGTCAGGCAGCAATCGGAGCTGCCTGACACATGCATCAGCTTCCCCGCTGATGATTGGGGATGGGTGCACGCCGCTAGCAGGCGCACGCTCGCCCCCTAGCTGCCACCAAGCGAGCAACGTATCCATACGTTGTTTTGCCTGTACGAGCCACCCTGCTGCCGTGTATATATATATATATATATATATATATATATATATATATATATACATATAGTAAGCGTCGCAGAGTGGTTAATGCTAGGGCATTAGGAGAACCCCCAAAATTACCCCTTTTTTTTAAAGTAAACACCCTAAGGTGTAAAAGGGAAAAGGTGAGTGCCATTGTATTTGCTAAAATGTATATATCATGGCTGATGATTAAGTCCTAATGGCTGAAAAGCGTTGGCGTATTTCAGGCTATTTTTCAAGTACTTAATAAAGCTATATGCATTTTAGCTGATATTGCAACACTCACCTTTTCCTGTTTGATTATGAAGTTTGCGGAAACCTTTTCAGGCTCTGAGTGCCCTCTGTTTGAAGTGGATGATCTCTATCAGGAGGTGGCAGCTAGGTCACACCTGTGCTGCTCTGCATATTTATTGGGAATCTAGCCAACCCCAAGGTAGGAGGCCTGGCAGGGTGGCTGGATCAGCCATTAAATATTGTGGAGCCTTGCCAGCAAGGGGAGTCCGGTGGAAGAGGGAGAGGGGAAGCTGAGTCTTGTAGGCTGGGAGGGGACCCCGGGCTGAGGTGGGCTCTGCCTCCAGGCTGTGGGCTGAGAGATAGGAATAAGAACATAGTGATCTTGACTACCCTACAGTCTCTGCTAGGAGACCCCTTGCTTGCATGGCCTTCCTGGACAGCAGGGGACCTGAACAGTAGTATTTTCTAAAAACAGCAGGATTTATAGGGATAGTGTGAGTACCTCTACATCCACAGGGCCAAAAAGGGTTAAAGCTGACAGATGCAATACCAAGCAAGCTTTTTTAGGACTGTGCTAGACAGGCAGTGACCCAATCCATTGCCCTGGGGCATTACACTAAGCAGCCAGCAGGGCTGGCATTTTGAGCGAAAGGGGACATAGATTTCCTGTAAGCTGGGACACATTCACCAAGGTGCTAGGTGAGCTGGCTTATGTGAGAAAGGGGTTATAGAGCTCCTGTAAGTTGGGACTTTTGCTAAAATTCCACCGATGGGGCAGAGAGCTCCTAAAAGGGGGATTATTATTGGCAAGACCAGGAACACTGTTGCTATTCTGGAGGTATAATGTGCATAGAGAAGAAAATTATCCTCATCGTTGCTTTTCCAGTCAAGTTGGGCATCCCATAATCCCTATACCCTATCCAAGTTGTTTTCCCTAATAAAAAAACAAGCTCCTTGATTGATTCTTTGCCTTTAAATTAGAGTGATAAATGTGTGTTGCCTGGCTCTGCAGGAATAGGGGGACCCAAAAATCCAGTGGCTCCTGCTCCTGTGCTAAAAGACCACCGACCCACCCACTTTGAGCTTATTGTTTGCTAAAGTTAATGAGATAAATACCATGGAGAAACTTTTGGTTTAACTTTCCTTACACTCCAGAATACTGTCTTCTCTTTGCTAATGACTGAAATTTTGCTCTTAATTTCACTTCACTTCACTGATGTTTTGAATGCATCTCACTCCTTTTATACTCTGGACCAGGTTGGATAACCTTTACATTCTCAGGAAACCCTCCCATTCTCCGTTCCGCCCTCTTCTAACCCAACCCCTACAACCTACTTTTCAACCTCTTGCTTTCTTACCAACACTTTATGTAATAGCACCCTCCTAGTTTAGTTAAAGCTAGGAAAAAAAATGAAAAATAGTAAATTTTCCCAGCAAGTTGCTAAACTAATGCAATTTGACAATATTTTTTTTGCCTATCATTTAGAAAGCATAGACACGGTTGATGATTTCAAATAACAACATTAAGCACTTTAAAAAAAATAGCTTCACCAAAAGCCTGATAAAACTGTTTATATGCTTATAGACAGGGGCAGACTGGAAACTTTCAGCCCAGGGGGCAAGTACAAACCCATGGTGCAGCGACTCGGCCCTCCTCCCACTCTCGCTCTTCCTGACCCCCATTCCAGGCTGAAGCTCCGCTCCTAGTACTCTCAATTTACCGGCTGAATCCCGGTTCCTGACCTGGCCAGCAGGGGACAGTTGGGGGGAGCTGGGACAGCTTGGTTGGGGCTGGCCGGGGGAGGAGAGTCTCAAGTGGAGCATGGAACTGGCCTCTGTTCAGACACAGCTTACACCATCCATGCTAGGGGGAGGCCTGCGCTTCGTCCTTGTCTTCAACCTGCACTCAGTAGATCAGCGGCAGGGACTTTTTACTTCTCTTCTCCAGGAATCCTTTAGGCATGTCTGTAGCAGAAGCGGTGCAGCCTTTTTATGGGGCATCTGAGCGGTCCAGGGGGCAATTGCCCCCCTTCCCTCTGGCCCAATCCTCCCCTACTTATAGAAAGTGGCAAGCACTGAAGCAAAAACTGGGTATGGGTAAATTGTTTAAGAGACATGGCTTATAAAGGGAACCTTATGAATATGAATAGTTGAGCAGACATAGGGAGTTGTGCAGTGCACTTAGAAAGTAAGAACAGATACTTAAATTAACTTCCAGAATGCAACAGAAGGGGGTACCATGCAGTATTCATGCAGACATTTCAGTTTCAAGTGTGGGCTGGGCATTTCTTGCTGAATTCATTGTCTAAACAATACTTGTCCCACCTTTGAGTAGAGGTTTCATCACTAGGCATTATTTCTGTTCACTCGCTGACACTTTTACCCTTAGCTAGCGCTCCTTTACTGTCTGCCAAGCTCATTTAAGAGCCTGCAACTATATATGGTCAACTCCTTGGATATTTTTTCTGGCATGTTATGGTTAGTCTGGAGGTCCTGACATGCCTTTATAGTAACGCTGCAGTCATGCCCAGAAGTCCCACTGGATAAGCATCCCTAGGGTACCCTGTAGCGAAGAGTGAAAAAGAGTGAATTTACAATTTTTTTCCACAATAGCTCTCACTGTTGAATGATTAACTTTTCCATACAGCCACAGGCTGCTTTTTAAACTAAATATATAAGAGAAGCCACTGTTTGCAAAAGTTTGCTAACCTATATACTGTAGTTCTGCAAATAAACATAACAATATATTTGACACAATATACTCAATTAATATGTGACAGTTTATGCATTTTTAATGGGTGAACTTTATATAGCTTTACCAGTGTTACCTTTTGTTTCTAAATATGTTTAGTACATGCTCCAGGCAAGTCCTCGCTTGGAACACTAGTCTGTACAGCAGTGAAAGACCAATGTACTGAATAATTCAGTGAAGGAAAATATTTTAACAACCTTTTAAAATATTTATCTGAAAAGTTGATTTTATTTCGTTAGTAACGCTAAATGGAAATTAGGACAATCATCGTTACCTACTTCATTATACAGTAAACCTATCATGAAAGACATATGGGGCTGCCATTGCTGACCTTTTGAAAATGCAAGTTGACTGGTTGTTATGCTAAGCAGACTTAATTCATTCATGTCACTGACCTTGTGCAAGTATGCAGATTAAGAAAGTCAGAGCAAAGTGAAAAGCCCTTGGATGCACCCTTAGATGCATAGCAGATACTTCAGGTTAGTGATTCAAAGTATTAAAGTATGTAGATCAGCAGGGTAGCCAGGAAATTAGCATTTTCTAGAGCTCTAAAAGAGCAGACTTTGGGCTATTCACACATGTCTGTTTTGGCACAGCAAAACTCTTGCAAAGAAGAAAGATAGTAGTGCAATTTAAGTGATCCAAAGGTGATCAATATGAATAAATTAGGATGGATAAATTACAACTGAGTGAATATCCTGTGCAAGGTGAACCACTGTGAGTTAATCAGTTGCAAAGGTATAATAATTCTGATCAGAAAAAAATACAAAAAATTGAATAAAATGAAAAAATGCCTTATGAAGAGTGAAGCACTGCGACTCTTCAGTTGCACAGCGGAATGAATCAATTAATAGTGACAAAAGTGGTCATCATAACCTAAAGTTAGAAGTGCTGAAAGAGTGAAAGAAATCAGAATACACAAAATCATAATGTGCCCTATGAAGGGCAAACCACTGTGACTCTTCAGTGACACAATAAAAAAATTCCAATAAAAGTGACAAATGTGATGGTAATAAATAGCTCCAAGTGCTAAATATATACACTGTGATCAGTGTGAAGATATGCAATGTATAACAGTCCCAAAATGAGATACAAAAAATGTACTCAAATGCTGAAAAATATAAAAGCAAAGTTCATATGCAGTGCAGTGATCAAATGCTTCCGGTGACCCCCAGTGCGGACTTTGGTGAGCTAAGAATCCAAAGATAGGTGTAATGGCCACTCACCTCCATTAACACTCATAAGAGCGTTTCAGGTATCACACGTCAACCTGCAGACTTAAGGGGATGTCCCATCTGTTGTTTTCCTCAAATAAGTGGGTACACCAAGTGCATCAAAATAAGGGTCTTCTGTGGTGGCCTCCGGTGTGTAGCATCTGCTGTAAAACTCTTTAACCACTTAAGCCCCGGAAGATCTTACCCCCTTCCTGACCAGGGGGTTTTTTGTGATTTTTTACTACGTGACTTTAACGGACAATTGCGCGGTCGTGCGAAGCTGTACCTAAACAAATTTGACGTCCTTCTTTTCCCACAAACAGAGCTTTCTTTTAGTGGTATTTGATCACCTGTGTGATTTTTTTATCATGCGCTATAAACAAAAAAAGAGCGTCAATTTTGCAAAAATAACAATATTTTTCACATTTTTTTATATGAAATTCCCCAAAAAAAATGTAAAAATCAAAATTTTTTAACATTTTCGGGCAATTTGTTTTATGCTACATATGTTTGGTAAAAAAAACCGCAAAAAGCGTATTTTGATTGGTTTGCGCAAAAGTTATTGCGTTTACTAACAAAGGGAAAGATTTTTGGTGTTTTTTTTTAACGAGTAATGGCGGCGATCTGCGATTTTTTTTGCGGGACTGCGACATTGCGGCAGACAGATCGGACCCTTGACTGACATTTTTGACACTTTTGGGGTTACCAGTGACATTACTGCAGTAAACAGTACATATGCACTGTTACTGTAAAAATGACACTGGCAGGGAAGGGGTTAACTGTATTGGAGAGGGAGGGGTTAAGTGTGTCCTAGGGGCGTGTTTCTAACTGTGATGGGACATGGCTTCTAGTGTAAAAACAGAGATCAACGGTCCTACATAGTAGAACTGTCTCCATTTTTACACAGGGGAGAATGATAGGCGGCTTGTTTACATTAGCCGCCTGCATTTCTCCCTTCCCGGCGAACGATCGCAAGTGACCGGCGCACATCGGGTCCACCGGTCACACACATTGACTTCTTAGGGAACGAGCCGGGGCGGGCGCGCACCTCAGCGGGCGCGCGCTCGCCTGCTATTGGCTCACAAGCCGGTGACAGGCTAGTGAAGTACCGGTACGTCACTTTGCCTGGCCGGGGCTGACCGCCGCAGTATATGTACTTGCGGCGGTAGGCAAATGGGTAAGGCACTCGTTTACCAGGAAAAGATATGAGGGATTCTCATAGTGTAGTATATTCAAATAAGTTTAATAAATCGAGTACACTTACAATTTAAGAGGAATAAAAGAGGAATAAAAGCGCATTCAAAGGGAATAGATGCCGCTGATGCGGTTCCAATACTAGCTCCAATACTTCCGGTCTCGGCCATAGACCAGAAGTGACGTCACAACGGCTTTCCCGACGCGTTGCGTCACAATCACACGTGACTTTCTCAAGGCTAGCCTATTGGGTGACAGTCTATGGTATATCAAGGTGTTTCTACCTTGTGACAGCACACCAGGAAACTTCTTCTTCCTCCCTCCAGTCATGTGACAAACATACTATCTTTCTTCTTTGATATTTATTTTTGAAGATCGATGAAGATTTTACAGTATTTATAGTATCTATTTCCATATTTATGGTTCACTGATTTTAGAATATTTGCGCTGATTTTTATTCCTTTTATACTTTGTCGTATGTGGTGACACTACAGAATTAGCTGCAGATTTCTGGTGCTCCATTGATTTTCTTCTTTTCGTTCCTCATTTCCGTCCCCTTTTTCTCTATTTGGTAGCGAATAGGTTTATTCTTACATATAAAACTCTTGCAAAACCACAGTGCTATAGTCAGCATATACATTAATTGTTGAAATGAATGAAATTATCTACCTGCTGTAATGAATAAAAGATTTATTTATTGTCATAAAATCTGAAAATCAGAATTTGGAAATAACTGCTATCACAGATCAGCTGTATAGTTGATTTGTTACCTTGTAGTCCTAGATCCTCCTATTTAGGAACACAGGTCTTTGTGTTCATCCAGTGAGTAAATCACCCACACAGTTAGAAAGAACCCCCTAGGCACACATTTAACCCTTTGATCACCCTTGGTGTTAACCCCTTCCCTGCCAGTGTCAATAGTACAGTAACAGTGCATATTTTTAGAACTGATTACTGTAGAAATGTCACTGGTCCCCTCAAACGTGTCAAAAGTGTCAATTAGGCGTCCATTCTGTCCCCCGCAATGTTGCAGCCCCGCTAAAAAATCGCTGATCGCCGCCATTACAAGTAAAAAATAAATAAAATAAAAATGACATAAATCTTTCTCCTAGTTTGGAGGCGTGATAACTTTTGCGCAAACCAATCAATATACACTTATTGGGATTTTTTTACCAAAAATATGTAGCAGAATACATATTGGCGTAGATTGATAAAAAAAAATGAATTGAACATTTTTTTTTATTGGGAATGTTTTATAGCAGATAGTAAAAAAAAAATATATATTTTTTTTTTAAGAGCTGTTGCTCTTTTTTTGTTTATAGCGCAAAAAATAAAAATCGCAAAGGTGATCAAATACCACCAAAAGAAAGCTCTATTTGTGGGAAAAAAAGGACATACATTGTATTTGGGTACAGCATTGCACAACCGCGCAATTGTCAGTTAAAGTAATGCAGTGCCGTATCGCAATTACTCAGTCATGCAACACTGTACCCATAAAAAATTTGTGTCCTTTTTTCACACAAATAGAGCTTTCTTTTGATGGTATTTAATCGCTACTGGGTTTTTTATTTTTTTGTGCTATAAATAAAAAAAGACTGAAAATATTGTGAAAAAACGCATTTTTCTTTGTTTCTGTCATAAAATTTAGCAAATGAGTAATTTTTCTTCACAAATTTTGGCCAAAATTTATACTTCTACTTATCTTTGGTAAAAATAACCCAAATAAGTGTATATTATTTGGTCTTTGTGAAAGTTATAGAGTCCACAAGCTATGGTGCTATTCATTGAAAATTGATCACACTTGATCACACCTGATGTACTGAAGGCCTATCTCATTTCTTGAGACACTAAAAAGTCAGGAAAGTACAAATACCCCCCAAATGACCCCTTTTTGGAAAGTAGACATTCCAATGTATTTAATAAGGGGCATGGTGAGTTTTTTGAAGTTGTAATTTTTTCCCACAACTGCAAAATTAAGATTTTTTTTTTACAAATTGACGTATTAACAGGTTATTTCTCTCACACAGCATATGTATACTTGCAACTACACCCCAAAACACATTCTACTACTCCTCCTGAGTATGGCAATACCACATGTGTGAGACTTTTTCACAGCCTGGCCACATACAGAGGCCTAACATCCAAGTAGCACCGTCCGGCATTCTAGGAGCACAAATTACACATATCATTTCCTGACAACCTATCGCACTTTTGAAGGCCCTGGAGCACCAGGACAATGGAAACCCCCATAAAATGACCCCATTTTGGAAAGCAAACAGCCCAACGTATAATTTTTGAGGCATAATGAGTCTTTTGAACTTGTCATTTTTTTCCACAAGTTTTTGGAAACTGTGGAAAGAAAATGAAAACACATTTTTTTTACACAAAGCTCTCCATTTATGCAATATTTCTAACACATAGCATGTACATAGCAAAAATTGCACCCCAAAATACATTCTGCTATTCCTCCTGAGTATGGCGATACCACATGTGTAACACTTTTAAACAGCCTAGCCACATACAGACGCCTAACATCCAAGTAGCCCTTTTCACAAAGTTGTCCATTTATCCACTTTAAGACTGGGCCTATTTTTGACACTTGGTGTTTACAAGCTAAAATAATTTTTTTTGCTAGAAAACTACTTAAAACCCCCAAATATTATATATTTTTTTTAACAGAGACCCTAGAGAATAAAATGGAGATCGTTGCAATATTTTTTATCACACCATATTTGCGCAGCAGTCTTCTAAATGCAATTTTTTTGAAAAAAATTCACTTTTTTGAACTAAAAAATAAGAAAACAGTAAATTTAGCCCATTTTTTTTTCATAATGTGAAAGATAATGTTACGCCGAGTAATTAGATACCCAACATGTCATGCTTCAAAATTGCGCATGCTCACAGAATGGCGCCAAACATTGGTACTTAAAAATCCCCATAGGCAACATTTAAAAAATTTCTGCAGGTTACCAGAGTTACAGAGGAGGTCTAGGGCTCAAATTATTGCTCTCGCTCTAACGACCGTGGAGATACCTCACATGTATGGTTTGAACACCGTTTACATATGTGGGCGGGACTTGTGTATGCGTTTGCTTCTGCGCGCGAGCTAACGGGGACAGGGCGCTTTAATTTTTTATTTTTTTTCCTATTTATTTTATTTATTATTTTTTTATTTTTACACAGTTTAAAAAAAAAATGTTTTGATCATTTTTATTCCTATTACAAGGAATGTAAACATCCCTTGTAATAGAAATAGGCATGACAGGTCCTCTTTATTGTGAGATCTGGGGTCAAAAAGACCTCACACCTCACAACTACACTAAAAAAGAAAAAAAAAAATTGTTGAAAAAGGAAAGAAAAAAAAAAAAAACGGCCCTTTAAACCGGTTGCTAGGCAACGACTTTTGACGTAGCTCCGGTCCTCCAAGACCATAGAGTCGAGTGAGGGCCATCTTGCCCTCACTCGACTTCCTGTCTCTGAGGATCCGGGACCGGATAGTTTTCCCCGCTGCCGGCGGGTCCGGTAAGCTGGGAAAACGTCTGGGACGCGGCGGGACGCGGCTTCCCCTGCGCACCGTAAGGGTAATTCCGCGGCAAATCCGCCACTGGGACCACCCTTATCTAAAAGCCGACCGCCCGCCATTTAAAAAAATACCCGGGTTATGGCAGCTATCTGCTGCCATAACCCCAGTATTTAGCTTTTAATGGCTGACGCATATAGTCGTTAGGTGGTCGGTAAGTGGTTGCATGTATATGGCAAACAGGTAACGATGACTGATGGGGTGACAGGTGACTGATGGGGTGACAGGTGACGATGACTGATGGGGTGACAGGTGACGATGACTGATGGGGTGACAGGTGACGATGACTGATGGGGTGACAGGTGACAATGACTGATGGGGTGACAGATGACAATGACTGATGGGGTGACAGGTGACGATGATTGATGAGGTGACAGATGACGATGATTGATGAGGTGACAAGTGACGATGATTGATGGGGTGACAGATGACAATCACTGACAGGGTGACAAGTGACGATGATTGATGGGGTGACAAGTGACGATCACTGATGGGGTGACAAGTGACGATGATTGATAGGGTGACAGATGACGATGACTGATGGGGTGACAGGTGACGATGACTGAAGGGGTGACAGGTGACGGTGATTGATGGGGTGACAGGTGACGGGTGATGGTCACCGATGGGTGACAGGTGACGGGCGATGGTGCACGGCAGTACTGATGGCAGTCTCTTGTGACCGGTGAACTTTAGGCTATGTCCACATGTGAGTGTAGCGATCGCGGGCAAAATCACTGCGATTCTGCCCGCGATCCAGAAATCATTGCAAATCGCGGGACGCCTGTGCGTTGCCCCTGATTTGCAATAGCACCCCAAACGCTGTGCGATGTTGCTGCAATTTCCGCCTGCCGAATCGCGGTAACATCACGCAAACAATGCATGACGCCCCAAAGAAACTCTTGTACCTTTTTTGGGCATCATGCGATGTTTGCGCGATGTTACCGTGATTCGGCAGGCGGAAATGGCGGCAACATCGCACAGCGTTTGGGGTGCTATTGCAAATCACGGGCAAGGCACAGGCGTCCCGCGATTTGCAATGATTTCCGGATCGTGGGCAGAATCGCTGTGATTCTGCCTGCGATCGCTACGCTCACATGTGAACGTTATGGGTGTAAATTTCTGGGCACTGATGAGGTGACTGTTGGGTGACAGGTGCAATTGGGGGGGCTGAGGACTGTGTGGGGACCTTTATTTTTGTGATTTTACATTTGACATGTGTACAGAGCAGTAACTCACTATTTCTAGCTCTGCTCTCCTCACACTGGAAACTGTATGAGGGGAGAAGAGCTAGTAACAGTGAGTTACTGCTCTTTGTTTACATTTTGTGATCGGCTGTGAATGGATTTACAGCCGATCACATAGTAAACAGTCACTGTCAGTGACTGTTTACTACCGCCAGTGACAGCTGTGTTCCTACGGAACACAGTGCCACCGACATGAACGCGCTGCGCGCTCCCGATCGCGCATGCGCGGTCATCTTGTGGGCGCCTCCGTTGTGATCGGCTATGTCATTGGAACATAGCCGATCACGTGGGAAACAGCCACGCCCAAGCGTGGCTGTTTCCCCCCTGCCGGTGACGGGGGGTGTCCCGGGGACACCCCGACACCGGCAGTGCAGGGCGGCGCGCACGCGATCGCGCGCCTGCCCTGCTTAAAGTGCCGCCGTCATATGACAGCGGCCCAGAACAATGGTCGCACCGCTCCACCGTAATATGACGGCGGGCGGGCGGCATCTGGTTAAGGGGGTAAAACCTTCTGGTCCTTAAGTGGTTAACGACTTCAGTTCAGGGCACTTTCACCCCCTTCCTGCTCAGACCAATTTTCAGCTTTGAGTGCTTTCACACTTGCTCAGGCATGCTACACTGTACCAAAACAAAATTGTTATCATTTTTTCCACACAAATAGAGCTTTCTTTTGGTGGTATTTGACCACCACTGGGTTTTTATTTTTTGCGATACCAGTGAAAAAATCAAAAAGTTTGAAAAAGAAAACATTTTTTTTTAATTTCTATTATACAATTTTGCAAAAAGGTATTTTTTCTTCATACATTTGGGCCAAAATTTATACTGCTACATATCTTTGGTGAAAATAACCCAAATTAGTGTATATTATTTAGCCTGTGTGAAAGTTATAGAATACCCCCCAAATGACTCCTTTTTGGAAAGTAGACAGTCCAAGGCATTTAGTAAGAGGCATGGTGAGTTTTTTTAAATTGTAATTTTTTCCCACTATATTTTTTTTTTTCACTAAGTTGTCAATTTACACATACATGTACGCATGTACACAGAAAAAATGTCACCTTAAAATACATTATGCTACTCCTCCTGAGTATGGCGATACCACATGTGTAAGACTTTTACACAGCCTGGCCACATAAAGAAACTCAACATCCAAGTAGCACCTTCAGGCGTACTAGGAGCATAAATTACACCTATAACTTTCTGACTACCTATCACACTTTTGAAGGCGCTGAAGCACCAGGACAATGGAAACGCCCACAAAATGACCCCATTTTGGAAAGCAAACACCCCAATGTATATTCTATGAAGCATAATGGGTCTTTTGAACATATCATTTTTTTCAAGTTTTTTGGAAAATGTGGGAAAAAAATGAAAATGTATTTATTGTGCACCAAGTTGTCAATTTATAAGATATTTCTAAAACATAGCATGTATGTAGCTAAAATTACACCCCAAAATACATTCTGCTATTCTTCCTGAGTATGGCGATACCACATGTGTGAGACTTTTACACAGCCTGGCCACATAAAGAGACTCAACATCCAAGTAGCACCTTCAAACGTTCTAGGAGCATAAATTACACACATCATTTTCTGACTATCTATCACACTTTTGAAGGCCCTAGAGCACCAAGACAATGGAAACTCCCACAAAATGACCCCATTTTGGAAAGAAAACACCCCATCATATTTTCTATGATGCATTATAAATCTTTTATTCCACAAATTTTTGGAAAATGTTAAAAGAAAATGAACATTTTTTTTACCCAAAGTTGTCAATTCATAAAATATTTCTAACACATAGCATGTAGGGATGTGGTCAGCAGCAGTGAAAGGATTGTCCATGCAGCAGACACCAATACTGTTCATAGTTAGTACAGGCAGCAGGCAGAGATATGGTCACTACAGCTCAAGTATTGGTCCAGGCAACAGTCACGTGTTCCATAAAAAGTCCTGGGTCAGTGCAGGCAGAGATTTTGTCAGCACAGCCAAAGTATTGGTCCAGGCAGCAGGCAGGACCATCAAACTTAGGGCCTAGGTCAGGAAAGAATGGGGACAGAGGTAGAGGCTTCTCCCACCCAAATCACTTTGAAGCCTCTGGACTCCAAACCCTGTTCTGGGAAAAAAACCCAGAGAAAACCAAAAACAGTTTTTCTCAAGTCAGAGCACTATTCTGAAGTCCCTCACATATGTGAGACCCCTGTTTCATTTTTAATTCCACTACTACAGTAGCAGGGCAAAAGATCCATCCAAGGGGCAGGAAAAAAGCATGGTTGTAACAGGCCGAGGCCAGTGAAAGGCAGAAATAGAAGGTAGGCAAAGGCATAGTTGATAAACAGTCCAGGGTCAGTTCATATGAAAAGAAGAAACGTGGCATATAAACAATGCAGACGGCAGGCAGAGGCATAGTCGGTAAACGGGCCAGGGTCCGTTCACATGGAAGGCAGTGATATGGCTGGTTAGGGCAACAGGGAAATATTCGGCACAGAAATTGAAAACGGGGACATAACAGTCTGTTAGAAATATGGGCTAATAGTTTAGGGAAGTCTAATAGCATTTGAAGCATTCACCGATGCATAGGCCAGGTTGGGAGGGACATTGGGGACAATGAAAACAAATGTCTTTCCAAATTCCTCTTTTGCTACACACACAACATTTTTTTTTATGTCTTTTTCCAGTTTCTGATGGTGGAATATTGTCAGGGAAATGGCGCTCATGCAGTCTGCTGACACAATCTGGGCAAATGCTTTCTGTGGGGGATCCCTGCTGGTAGATCAGGGCAGTGACAGTATCTTCAATAAATTTGAGGGATGTGTTTGGTGTTTCCGTTGATTTCTGAAAGGTGACGTATGCGTTATAAATGGCCTACTGGAAAAAGTAAATTGCAACTTTTTTATACCAGAAGAGGGACTTTCGTGTTGATAATTAGGGCTGCAGCATTTGGTTGTGTAAATACACCCCCCTATTAACTTATTGTACTCGTGGATACACTCAGGCTTTTGAACGGGACCACGTCTTCTGTGAAGTTCCACCGTAGCGTCATCATGGATGGTGGACATGATGTACACATCTTTCCTATCCTTCCACTTTACAGCCAACACTTCCTCATTCCTCAGGCTTGCGATTTCCCCCCTTCACATAGTTTTGTGGGGTGACTAGATGATGTGGGAAGCTTTTCCTGTTTTTTCTTGCTGTATCACAGACCAAAGGTTTCTTAGGGAATAGGTGGTGGAAAAGGGGCAAAGTTGTATAATAATTGTCCATGTAAATGTGATACCCCTTTTGTAACAGTGGGATTGCTAGGTCCCAGTGAATTTTTCCGCTTATTCCTATGTACATTGGGCACTCAGGGGGCTGGAGCTTGGAGTTTCTTCCTTCATACACGCGGAAAGTGTACACATATCCAGTGGTGCTTTCATAGAGCTTGCTGAGCTTCAATCCATACCTTGCCCTCTTACTGGGAATGTACTGCCTAAATCCCAGCCGGCCTGTGAAATGGACCAGGGATTCGTCTACAGAGATGTTCTGGTCAGGGGCATAAAGTTTGGGAAACCTCTTAGAAAAAAATCAATTAGGGGACGAATTTTATATAGTTTGTCAAAATGCAAATTATCGCTGAAATGCAGGAAGTGCATTATCATGTCAAAGCAGGACCTGGACATGACAGCTGAAAACATTGGCTTGTGGTGGATAGGGTTGGTAGACCAATAAGAATGCAAATTGTTTTTTTTGTAGGCCCCATATTAATTGTAAAAACAATCTAAACTCCTCCACTGTTAGGCGTCTCCATTCAAAAGGATGGGCATAACATGAGTTGGGGTTGTTCTTAATGTACTGTCGGACAAAAAGATTTGTTTAGTCCATGATGCTTTGAAGTAATCTAAAAAATCAATCACAGAAAAAAATTCAGTGTTGACCTTGGCTGTGCTGTGAAAGGGGGGATTGCAGGTGACCCTGAGCTAGAAGACAACGACAATGGGTTTGCGCCCTAATTCTTTGGGTCTGGCGTGAAATTCCAGTGCTTGTACTGGGCCTTGCCTCCTGGGGTCTAGCACCATTGATGTTTGCTGATTGGCCATTGGGGTGTATGGAGCTGCTGGTGGCTGCTTGGTTTTCAATTTTTACACAGTTTAAAAAAAAAATGTTTTGATCATTTTTATTCCTATTACAAGGAATGTAAACATCCCTTGTAATAGAAATAGGCATGACAGGTCCTCTTTATTGTGAGATCTGGGGTCAAAAAGACCTCACACCTCACAACTACACTAAAAAAGAAAAAAAAAAATTGTTGAAAAAGGAAAGAAAAAAAAAAAAAACGGCCCTTTAAACCGGTTGCTAGGCAACGACTTTTGACGTAGCTCCGGTCCTCCAAGACCATAGAGTCGAGTGAGGGCCATCTTGCCCTCACTCGACTTCCTGTCTCTGAGGATCCGGGACCGGATAGTTTTCCCCGCTGCCGGCGGGTCCGGTAAGCTGGGAAAACGTCTGGGACGCGGCGGGAGGGGGGGCACCTCTTCCCCTGCGCACCGTAAGGGTAATTCCGCGGCAAATCCGCCACTGGGACCACCCTTATCTAAAAGCCGACCGCCTGCCATTTAAAAAAATACCCGGGTTATGGCAGCTATCTGCTGCCATAACCCCAGTATTTAGCTTTTAATGGCTGACGCATATCGTCGTTAGGTGGTCGGTAAGTGGTTGCATGTATATGGCAAACAGGTAACGATGACTGATGGGGTGACAGGTGACTGATGGGGTGACAGGTGACGATGACTGATGGGGTGACAGGTGACGATGACTGATGGGGTGACAGGTGACAATGACTGATGGGGTGACAGGTGACAATGACTGATGGGGTGACAGATGACAATGACTGATGGGGTGACAGGTGACGATGATTGATGAGGTGACAGATGACGATGATTGATGAGGTGACAAGTGACGATGATTGATGGGGTGACAGATGACAATCACTGACAGGGTGACAAGTGACGATGATTGATGGGGTGACAAGTGACGATCACTGATGGGGTGACAAGTGACGATGATTGATAGGGTGACAGATGACGATGACTGATGGGGTGACAGGTGACGATGACTGAAGGGGTGACAGGTGACGGTGATTGATGGGGTGACAGGTGACGGGTGATGGTCACCGATGGGTGACAGGTGACGGGCGATGGTGCACGGCAGTACTGATGGCAGTCTCTTGTGACCGGTGAACTTTAGGCTATGTCCACATGTGAGTGTAGCGATCGCGGGCAAAATCACTGCGATTCTGCCCGCGATCCAGAAATCATTGCAAATCGCGGGACGCCTGTGCGTTGCCCCTGATTTGCAATAGAACCCCAAACGCTGTGCGATGTTGCTGCAATTTCCGCCTGCCGAATCGCGGTAACATCACGCAAACAATGCATGACGCCCCAAAGAAACTCTTGTACCTTTTTTGGGCATCATGCGATGTTTGCACGATGTTACCGTGATTCGGCAGGCGGAAATGGCGGCAACATCGCACAGCGTTTGGGGTGCTATTGCAAATCACGGGCAAGGCACAGGCGTCCCGCGATTTGCAATGATTTCCGGATCGTGGGCAGAATCGCTGTGATTCTGCCTGCGATCGCTACGCTCACATGTGAACGTTATGGGTGTAAATTTCTGGGCACTGATGAGGTGACTGTTGGGTGACAGGTGCAATTGGGGGGGCTGAGGACTGTGTGGGGACCTTTATTTTTGTGATTTTACATTTGACATGTGTACAGAGCAGTAACTCACTATTTCTAGCTCTGCTCTCCTCACACTGGAAACTGTATGAGGGGAGAAGAGCTAGTAACAGTGAGTTACTGCTCTTTGTTTACATTTTGTGATCGGCTGTGAATGGATTTACAGCCGATCACATAGTAAACAGTCACTGTCAGTGACTGTTTACTACCGCCAGTGACAGCTGTGTTCCTACGGAACACAGTGCCACCGACATGAACGCGCTGCGCGCTCCCGATCGCGCATGCGCGGTCATCTTGTGGGCGCCTCCGTTGTGATCGGCTATGTCATTGGAACACAGCCGATCACGTGGGAAACAGCCACGCCCAAGCGTGGCTGTTTCCCCCCTGCCGGTGACGGGGGGTGTCCCGGGGACACCCCGACACCGGCAGTGCAGGGCGGCGCGCACGCGATCGCGCGCCTGCCCTGCTTAAAGTGCCGCCGTCATATGACAGCGGCCCAGAACAATGGTCGCACCGCTCCACCGTAATATGACGGCGGGCGGGCGGCATCTGGTTAAGGGGGTAAAACCTTCTGGTCCTTAAGTGGTTAACGACTTCAGTTCAGGGCACTTTCACCCCCTTCCTGCTCAGACCAATTTTCAGCTTTGAGTGCTTTCACACTTGCTCAGGCATGCTACACTGTACCAAAACAAAATTGTTATCATTTTTTCCACACAAATAGAGCTTTCTTTTGGTGGTATTTGACCACCACTGGGTTTTTATTTTTTGCGATACAAGTGAAAAAATCAAAAAGTTTGAAAAAGAAAACATTTTTTTTTAATTTCTATTATACAATTTTGCAAAAAGGTATTTTTTCTTCATACATTTGGGCCAAAATTTATACTGCTACATATCTTTGGTGAAAATAACCCAAATTAGTGTATATTATTTAGCCTGTGTGAAAGTTATAGAATACCCCCCAAATGACTCCTTTTTGGAAAGTAGACAGTCCAAGGCATTTAGTAAGAGGCATGGTGAGTTTTTTGAAATTGTAATTTTTTCCCACTATATTTTTTTTTTTTCACTAAGTTGTCAATTTACACATACATGTACGCATGTACACAGAAAAAATGACACCTTAAAATACATTATGCTACTCCTCCTGAGTATGGCGATACCACATGTGTAAGACTTTTACACAGCCTGGCCACATAAAGAAACTCAACATCCAAGTAGCACCTTCAGGCGTACTAGGAGCATAAATTACACCTATAACTTTCTGACTACCTATCACACTTTTGAAGGCGCTGAAGCACCAGGACAATGGAAACGCCCACAAAATGACCCCATTTTGGAAAGCAAACACCCCAATGTATATTCTATGAAGCATAATGGGTCTTTTGAACATATCATTTTTTTCAAGTTTTTTGGAAAATGTGGGAAAAAAATGAAAATGTATTTATTGTGCACCAAGTTGTCAATTTATAAGATATTTCTAAAACATAGCATGTATGTAGCTAAAATTACACCCCAAAATACATTCTGCTATTCTTCCTGAGTATGGCGATACCACATGTGTGAGACTTTTACACAGCCTGGCCACATAAAGAGACTCAACATCCAAGTAGCACCTTCAAACGTTCTAGGAGCATAAATTACACACATCATTTTCTGACTATCTATCACACTTTTGAAGGCCCTAGAGCACCAAGACAATGGAAACTCCCACAAAATGACCCCATTTTGGAAAGAAAACACCCCATCATATTTTCTATGATGCATTATAAATCTTTTATTCCACAAATTTTTGGAAAATGTTAAAAGAAAATGAACATTTTTTTTACCCAAAGTTGTCAATTCATAAAATATTTCTAACACATAGCATGTAGGGATGTGGTCAGCAGCAGTGAAAGGATTGTCCATGCAGCAGACACCAATACTGTTCATAGTTAGTACAGGCAGCAGGCAGAGATATGGTCACTACAGCTCAAGTATTGGTCCAGGCAACAGTCACGTGTTCCATAAAAAGTCCTGGGTCAGTGCAGGCAGAGATTTTGTCAGCACAGCCAAAGTATTGGTCCAGGCAGCAGGCAGGACCATCAAACTTAGGGCCTAGGTCAGGAAAGAATGGGGACAGAGGTAGAGGCTTCTCCCACCCAAATCACTTTGAAGCCTCTGGACTCCAAACCCTGTTCTGGGAAAAAAACCCAGAGAAAACCAAAAACAGTTTTTCTCAAGTCAGAGCACTATTCTGAAGTCCCTCACATATGTGAGACCCCTGTTTCATTTTTAATTCCACTACTACAGTAGCAGGGCAAAAGATCCATCCAAGGGGCAGGAAAAAAGCATGGTTGTAACAGGCCGAGGCCAGTGAAAGGCAGAAATAGAAGGTAGGCAAAGGCATAGTTGATAAACAGTCCAGGGTCAGTTCATATGAAAAGAAGAAACGTGGCATATAAACAATGCAGACGGCAGGCAGAGGCATAGTCGGTAAACGGGCCAGGGTCCGTTCACATGGAAGGCAGTGATATGGCTGGTTAGGGCAACAGGGAAATATTCGGCACAGAAATTGAAAACGGGGACATAACAGTCTGTTAGAAATATGGGCTAATAGTTTAGGGAAGTCTAATAGCATTTGAAGCATTCTCCGATGCATAGGCCAGGTTGGGAGGGACATTGGGGACAATGAAAACAAATGTCTTTCCAAATTCCTCTTTTGCTACACACACAACATTTTTTTTTACGTCTTTTTCCAGTTTCTGATGGTGGAATATTGTCAGGGAAATGGCGCTCATGCAGTCTGCTGACACAATCTGGGCAAATGCTTTCTGTGGGGGATCCCTGCTGGTAGATCAGGGCAGTGACAGTATCTTCAATAAATTTGAGGGATGTGTTTGGTGTTTCCGTTGATTTCTGAAAGGTGACGTATGCGTTATAAATGGCCTACTGGAAAAAGTAAATTGCAACTTTTTTATACCAGAAGAGGGACTTTCGTGTTGATAATTAGGGCTGCAGCATTTGGTTGTGTAAATACACCCCCCTATTAACTTATTGTACTCGTGGATACACTCAGGCTTTTGAACGGGACCACGTCTTCTGTGAAGTTCCACCGTAGCGTCATCATGGATGGTGGACATGATGTACACATCTTTCCTATCCTTCCACTTTACAGCCAACACTTCCTCATTCCTCAGGCTTGCGATTTCCCCCCTTCACATAGTTTTGTGGGGTGACTAGATGATGTGGGAAGCTTTTCCTGTTTTTTCTTGCTGTATCACAGACCAAAGGTTTCTTAGGGAATAGGTGGTGGAAAAGGGGCAAAGTTGTATAATAATTGTCCATGTAAATGTGATACCCCTTTTGTAACAGTGGGATTGCTAGGTCCCAGTGAATTTTTCCGCTTATTCCTATGTACATTGGGCACTCAGGGGGCTGGAGCTTGGAGTTTCTTCCTTCATACACGCGGAAAGTGTACACATATCCAGTGGTGCTTTCATAGAGCTTGCTGAGCTTCAATCCATACCTTGCCCTCTTACTGGGAATGTACTGCCTAAATCCCAGCCGGCCTGTGAAATGGACCAGGGATTCGTCTACAGAGATGTTCTGGTCAGGGGCATAAAGTTTGGGAAACCTCTTAGAAAAAAATCAATTAGGGGACGAATTTTATATAGTTTGTCAAAATGCAAATTATCGCTGAAATGCAGGAAGTGCATTATCATGTCAAAGCAGGACCTGGACATGACAGCTGAAAACATTGGCTTGTGGTGGATAGGGTTGGTAGACCAATAAGAATGCAAATTGTTTTTTTTGTAGGCCCCATATTAATTGTAAAAACAATCTAAACTCCTCCACTGTTAGGCGTCTCCATTCAAAAGGATGGGCATAACATGAGTTGGGGTTGTTCTTAATGTACTGTCGGACAAAAAGATTTGTTTAGTCCATGATGCTTTGAAGTAATCTAAAAAATCAATCACAGAAAAAAATTCAGTGTTGACCTTGGCTGTGCTGTGAAAGGGGGGATTGCAGGTGACCCTGAGCTAGAAGACAACGACAATGGGTTTGCGCCCTAATTCTTTGGGTCTGGCGTGAAATTCCAGTGCTTGTACTGGGCCTTGCCTCCTGGGGTCTAGCACCATTGATGTTTGCTGATTGGCCATTGGGGTGTATGGAGCTGCTGGTGGCTGCTTGGTTTTCAATTTTTACACAGTTTAAAAAAAAAATGTTTTGATCATTTTTATTCCTATTACAAGGAATGTAAACATCCCTTGTAATAGAAATAGGCATGACAGGTCCTCTTTATTGTGAGATCTGGGGTCAAAAAGACCTCACACCTCACAACTACACTAAAAAAGAAAAAAAAAATTGTTGAAAAAGGAAAGAAAAAAAAAAAAAACGGCCCTTTAAACCGGTTGCTAGGCAACGACTTTTGACGTAGCTCCGGTCCTCCAAGACCATAGAGTCGAGTGAGGGCCATCTTGCCCTCACTCGACTTCCTGTCTCTGAGGATCCGGGACCGGATAGTTTTCCCCGCTGCCGGCGGGTCCGGTAAGCTGGGAAAACGTCTGGGACGCGGCGGGAGGGGGGGCACCTCTTCCCCTGCGCACCGTAAGGGTAATTCCGCGGCAAATCCGCCACTGGGACCACCCTTATCTAAAAGCCGACCGCCTGCCATTTAAAAAAATACCCGGGTTATGGCAGCTATCTGCTGCCATAACCCCAGTATTTAGCTTTTAATGGCTGACGCATATCGTCGTTAGGTGGTCGGTAAGTGGTTGCATGTATATGGCAAACAGGTAACGATGACTGATGGGGTGACAGGTGACTGATGGGGTGACAGGTGACGATGACTGATGGGGTGACAGGTGACGATGACTGATGGGGTGACAGGTGACAATGACTGATGGGGTGACAGGTGACAATGACTGATGGGGTGACAGATGACAATGACTGATGGGGTGACAGGTGACGATGATTGATGAGGTGACAGATGACGATGATTGATGAGGTGACAAGTGACGATGATTGATGGGGTGACAGATGACAATCACTGACAGGGTGACAAGTGACGATGATTGATGGGGTGACAAGTGACGATCACTGATGGGGTGACAAGTGACGATGATTGATAGGGTGACAGATGACGATGACTGATGGGGTGACAGGTGACGATGACTGAAGGGGTGACAGGTGACGGTGATTGATGGGGTGACAGGTGACGGGTGATGGTCACCGATGGGTGACAGGTGACGGGCGATGGTGCACGGCAGTACTGATGGCAGTCTCTTGTGACCGGTGAACTTTAGGCTATGTCCACATGTGAGTGTAGCGATCGCGGGCAAAATCACTGCGATTCTGCCCGCGATCCAGAAATCATTGCAAATCGCGGGACGCCTGTGCGTTGCCCCTGATTTGCAATAGCACCCCAAACGCTGTGCGATGTTGCTGCAATTTCCGCCTGCCGAATCGCGGTAACATCACGCAAACAATGCATGACGCCCCAAAGAAACTCTTGTACCTTTTTTGGGCATCATGCGATGTTTGCACGATGTTACCGTGATTCGGCAGGCGGAAATGGCGGCAACATCGCACAGCGTTTGGGGTGCTATTGCAAATCACGGGCAAGGCACAGGCGTCCCGCGATTTGCAATGATTTCCGGATCGTGGGCAGAATCGCTGTGATTCTGCCTGCGATCGCTACGCTCACATGTGAACGTTATGGGTGTAAATTTCTGGGCACTGATGAGGTGACTGTTGGGTGACAGGTGCAATTGGGGGGGCTGAGGACTGTGTGGGGACCTTTATTTTTGTGATTTTACATTTGACATGTGTACAGAGCAGTAACTCACTATTTCTAGCTCTGCTCTCCTCACACTGGAAACTGTATGAGGGGAGAAGAGCTAGTAACAGTGAGTTACTGCTCTTTGTTTACATTTTGTGATCGGCTGTGAATGGATTTACAGCCGATCACATAGTAAACAGTCACTGTCAGTGACTGTTTACTACCGCCAGTGACAGCTGTGTTCCTACGGAACACAGTGCCACCGACATGAACGCGCTGCGCGCTCCCGATCGCGCATGCGCGGTCATCTTGTGGGCGCCTCCGTTGTGATCGGCTATGTCATTGGAACACAGCCGATCACGTGGGAAACAGCCACGCCCAAGCGTGGCTGTTTCCCCCCTGCCGGTGACGGGGGGTGTCCCGGGGACACCCCGACACCGGCAGTGCAGGGCGGCGCGCACGCGATCGCGCGCCTGCCCTGCTTAAAGTGCCGCCGTCATATGACAGCGGCCCAGAACAATGGTCGCACCGCTCCACCGTAATATGACGGCGGGCGGGCGGCATCTGGTTAAGGGGGTAAAACCTTCTGGTCCTTAAGTGGTTAACGACTTCAGTTCAGGGCACTTTCACCCCCTTCCTGCTCAGACCAATTTTCAGCTTTGAGTGCTTTCACACTTGCTCAGGCATGCTACACTGTACCAAAACAAAATTGTTATCATTTTTTCCACAAAAATAGAGCTTTCTTTTGGTGGTATTTGACCACCACTGGGTTTTTATTTTTTGCGATACAAGTGAAAAAATCAAAAAGTTTGAAAAAGAAAACATTTTTTTTTAATTTCTATTATACAATTTTGCAAAAAGGTATTTTTTCTTCATACATTTGGGCCAAAATTTATACTGCTACATATCTTTGGTGAAAATAACCCAAATTAGTGTATATTATTTAGCCTGTGTGAAAGTTATAGAATACCCCCCAAATGACTCCTTTTTGGAAAGTAGACAGTCCAAGGCATTTAGTAAGAGGCATGGTGAGTTTTTTGAAATTGTAATTTTTTCCCACTATATTTTTTTTTTTTCACTAAGTTGTCAATTTACACATACATGTACGCATGTACACAGAAAAAATGACACCTTAAAATACATTATGCTACTCCTCCTGAGTATGGCGATACCACATGTGTAAGACTTTTACACAGCCTGGCCACATAAAGAAACTCAACATCCAAGTAGCACCTTCAGGCGTACTAGGAGCATAAATTACACCTATAACTTTCTGACTACCTATCACACTTTTGAAGGCGCTGAAGCACCAGGACAATGGAAACGCCCACAAAATGACCCCATTTTGGAAAGCAAACACCCCAATGTATATTCTATGAAGCATAATGGGTCTTTTGAACATATCATTTTTTTCAAGTTTTTTGGAAAATGTGGGAAAAAAATGAAAATGTATTTATTGTGCACCAAGTTGTCAATTTATAAGATATTTCTAAAACATAGCATGTATGTAGCTAAAATTACACCCCAAAATACATTCTGCTATTCTTCCTGAGTATGGCGATACCACATGTGTGAGACTTTTACACAGCCTGGCCACATAAAGAGACTCAACATCCAAGTAGCACCTTCAAACGTTCTAGGAGCATAAATTACACACATCATTTTCTGACTATCTATCACACTTTTGAAGGCCCTAGAGCACCAAGACAATGGAAACTCCCACAAAATGACCCCATTTTGGAAAGAAAACACCCCATCATATTTTCTATGATGCATTATAAATCTTTTATTCCACAAATTTTTGGAAAATGTTAAAAGAAAATGAACATTTTTTTTACCCAAAGTTGTCAATTCATAAAATATTTCTAACACATAGCATGTAGGGATGTGGTCAGCAGCAGTGAAAGGATTGTCCATGCAGCAGACACCAATACTGTTCATAGTTAGTACAGGCAGCAGGCAGAGATATGGTCACTACAGCTCAAGTATTGGTCCAGGCAACAGTCACGTGTTCCATAAAAAGTCCTGGGTCAGTGCAGGCAGAGATTTTGTCAGCACAGCCAAAGTATTGGTCCAGGCAGCAGGCAGGACCATCAAACTTAGGGCCTAGGTCAGGAAAGAATGGGGACAGAGGTAGAGGCTTCTCCCACCCAAATCACTTTGAAGCCTCTGGACTCCAAACCCTGTTCTGGGAAAAAAACCCAGAGAAAACCAAAAACAGTTTTTCTCAAGTCAGAGCACTATTCTGAAGTCCCTCACATATGTGAGAACCCTGTTTCATTTTTAATTCCACTACTACAGTAGCAGGGCAAAAGATCCATCCAAGGGGCAGGAAAAAAGCATGGTTGTAACAGGCCGAGGCCAGTGAAAGGCAGAAATAGAAGGTAGGCAAAGGCATAGTTGATAAACAGTCCAGGGTCAGTTCATATGAAAAGAAGAAACGTGGCATATAAACAATGCAGACGGCAGGCAGAGGCATAGTCGGTAAACGGGCCAGGGTCCGTTCACATGGAAGGCAGTGATATGGCTGGTTAGGGCAACAGGGAAATATTCGGCACAGAAATTGAAAACGGGGACATAACAGTCTGTTAGAAATATGGGCTAATAGTTTAGGGAAGTCTAATAGCATTTGAAGCATTCTCCGATGCATAGGCCAGGTTGGGAGGGACATTGGGGACAATGAAAACAAATGTCTTTCCAAATTCCTCTTTTGCTACACACACAACATTTTTTTTTACGTCTTTTTCCAGTTTCTGATGGTGGAATATTGTCAGGGAAATGGCGCTCATGCAGTCTGCTGACACAATCTGGGCAAATGCTTTCTGTGGGGGATCCCTGCTGGTAGATCAGGGCAGTGACAGTATCTTCAATAAATTTGAGGGATGTGTTTGGTGTTTCCGTTGATTTCTGAAAGGTGACGTATGCGTTATAAATGGCCTACTGGAAAAAGTAAATTGCAACTTTTTTATACCAGAAGAGGGACTTTCGTGTTGATAATTAGGGCTGCAGCATTTGGTTGTGTAAATACACCCCCCTATTAACTTATTGTACTCGTGGATACACTCAGGCTTTTGAACGGGACCACGTCTTCTGTGAAGTTCCACCGTAGCGTCATCATGGATGGTGGACATGATGTACACATCTTTCCTATCCTTCCACTTTACAGCCAACACTTCCTCATTCCTCAAGCTTGCGATTTCCCCCCTTCACATAGTTTTGTGGGGTGACTAGATGATGTGGGAAGCTTTTCCTGTTTTTTCTTGCTGTATCACAGACCAAAGGTTTCTTAGGGAATAGGTGGTGGAAAAGGGGCAAAGTTGTATAATAATTGTCCATGTAAATGTGATACCCCTTTTGTAACAGTGGGATTGCTAGGTCCCAGTGAATTTTTCCGCTTATTCCTATGTACATTGGGCACTCAGGGGGCTGGAGCTTGGAGTTTCTTCCTTCATACACGCGGAAAGTGTACACATATCCAGTGGTGCTTTCATAGAGCTTGCTGAGCTTCAATCCATACCTTGCCCTCTTACTGGGAATGTACTGCCTAAATCCCAGCCGGCCTGTGAAATGGACCAGGGATTCGTCTACAGAGATGTTCTGGTCAGGGGCATAAAGTTTGGGAAACCTCTTAGAAAAAAATCAATTAGGGGACGAATTTTATATAGTTTGTCAAAATGCAAATTATCGCTGAAATGCAGGAAGTGCATTATCATGTCAAAGCAGGACCTGGACATGACAGCTGAAAACATTGGCTTGTGGTGGATAGGGTTGGTAGACCAATAAGAATGCAAATTGTTTTTTTTGTAGGCCCCATATTAATTGTAAAAACAATCTAAACTCCTCCACTGTTAGGCGTCTCCATTCAAAAGGATGGGCATAACATGAGTTGGGGTTGTTCTTAATGTACTGTCGGACAAAAAGATTTGTTTAGTCCATGATGCTTTGAAGTAATCTAAAAAATCAATCACAGAAAAAATTTCAGTGTTGACCTTGGCTGTGCTGTGAAAGGGGGGATTGCAGGTGACCCTGAGCTAGAAGACAACGACAATGGGTTTGCGCCCTAATTCTTTGGGTCTGGCGTGAAATTCCAGTGCTTGTACTGGGCCTTGCCTCCTGGGGTCTAGCACCATTGATGTTTGCTGATTGGCCATTGGGGTGTATGGAGCTGCTGGTGGCTGCTTGGTTTTCAAAACATCTTCTTTTAGGACGGATCGCTTCCTACGATTCGGTCGTCAATGTACTGCGTTCAAAGGGATTAAATTCGGAACCGGATTCGGAACGGGAATCGGACAATGGGAGCTCCCCGCTGCTCTTATCCATCAGGCTTAGAAATTGATATGTCTCTTCAGTAGTAAAAACTTTTTTGCACATTGTGGCTGTATGACCGGTGACACTGATGGGCTGCACGACAAGTAGTGATGGGCTGCACAACAGGTAGTGATGGGCTGCAGGTCAGGTACTTATGGGATGCACGTTGGGTACTAATGGGATGCACGTCAATTACTGCTAGGCTGCACGACAGGTAATCTGATGGGCTGGTGAAAGCTACTCTGGTGCTCTGATGAGCTTGAGACAGGCACTCTGATGGGCTGGTGACAGGTACTTGGGTGCTCTGATGAGCTGGTGACAGGTACTCAGGTACTCTGATACACAGGTGACAGGTACTCGGGTGCTCTAATGAGCTGGAGAAAGGTACTCTGATGAGTAGGTGACAGGTATTTTGGGTACTCTGATGAGCAGGTGACAGGTACTCGGATACTCTGATGAGCAGGTGACAGGTACTCAATTACTCTGATGAGCAGGTGACAGGTACTGGGGTATGAGATGAGCAGGTGACAGGTACTCAGGTACTCTGATGAGCAGGTGACAGGTACTCGGGTACTCTGATGAGCTAGTGACAGGTACTCGGGTACTCTGATGAGCTGGTGACAGGTACTCAGTACTCTGATGGGCTGGTGACAGGTACTCTGATGGGCTCACAGACAGGTACTCTGATGAGCTAGCGACAGGTCCTCTTTATTCAGTGGGGCAATCTGGGCACAGTAAATGACACAGTAAAGTTGTAACTCACTGTTCCATGATCTCCTCTTCACACTGGACAAGAACCTGGTTTACATTTATGACCGGCTGTGATTGGACACAACTGGTGCGCGCACAAGCGGCGTGCACAGAGACCTCTCATGTGACCGGCTGTGATTAGACACAGCCGGTCACGTGGTAAAGAGCCAATTTCATTGGCTCTTTACCCTGATCGGGGATAGGCTGTGTCCGAGTGACATGCCAGACCCCTGATTGCCGTGCTGTGCTTCCCGGTGGGACAAGAGACCCAGGCAGCGTGGCAGAAGGCAGCGGGGGGGGGGGGACTTCCCCTCCCGCTTGCTGGGATGAGGCTGAGTGGCTGCTGAGCCACATCAATTGTTATCTCCAGAAAGATGACTGCCGGCTCTAAAAAACGGTACTGGGGGGATGTCTTTAGCTGCAGGCATCACACCGGCACAACCACTTCTTCAAGCCCACGTACAGTTATGTCAGTTTGTGGGAAGTGGTTAAAGAAGTCGCATTGTGTGCCTTCAGCCATAACCCACTCCTGGAAGTTTTGTATGTCATACAGTCTCCAGTTCCCTGGGACCTTTGGACTCTGAGCCTGTGTGTGATACCCATCCACTGTACATAATTCCAGTTGCTGGAATCTTGCCAGAGCCTCTAGCTCACCTTACCTTGGCTGGTAGTATCTAGAGTAGAGACTTGTGAGAGAAAATGCCCCTTCCTTAGACTCTGCTCCTTAGTAAATCGAGCTGTGGTCAGGACAGGCTCTCTCCGGATGTGATTGGCAAATCTGTGACCACAGCAACTTAAAGTTTTAGTAATTGCTGTCTTCAGTTGTTATTATTAGTTACAAGGTTGCAAAACTGATCCTGTCCAGTATTGATATAAACAGGTGATTTATTGCAAAATGTTTTACTGATTTAATTTACCTTGCAGTGGCCAATGAGAGAATAGGCATACAGTCCGGGCCATAACTGGAGCTGAAAGGCGTGATGGAACTTGTATAGACAGTGACGTTATTGTACATCCTGGATACTGCCAACTCACAGGTGGGACTGGGTGCTAGCCCCATAACTGGAGCTGAAAGGCGTGATGGAACTTGTGTAGACAGTGACGTTACTGTACATCCTGGATACTGCCAACTAATTTCAACAGCGAGGCTGCTGTATTTTTCAGGGTGAAAGGAAGTTCTTACTGATGTTCTCTGTATACAGTATATCCTCAGAAAATTGTTCCCATTTCCTATTCCTTTAGACAATGTCATTTGAAATTAAAATGATATGCTAATCATCATAGTTTATTGTAACCTTAGTGAAAAGCAAACAGTTCAATATAATTTTTAAGGCAATATGGCACTACAGTATTCAAAGTATATACAGATGCATCTTATAAAATTAGAATATCATCAAAAAGTTAATTTATTTAATAAATGCAATTTGAAAAGTGAAAATCATATACCGGTATTTTATATTGATGTGTTACACACAGAGTGATATATTTCAAGCATTTATTTTTTTAAATTTTGATGATTATGGCTTACAGCTAGTGAAAATCTAAAACTCAGTATCTCAGTAAATTAAAATATAACATAAGACCAATAAAAAAAAGGATTTTTAAAATAGAAATGTTGGCTTACTGAAGCCATGTCATCTACTGGTGTTGGTCCGTTGTGTTCTATCAAGTCTAAAGTCAGCGCAGCCTTCTACCAGGAAATTCTAGAGCACTTCATGCTTCCCTCTGCTGACTAGGGATGATCGAACTTTTCAAAAGTTCGGTTCAGCCAGAACATCCGAACTTCCCGAAAGTTCGGCCCGGATTTCAGAACCCCATTGAAATCAATGGGACCCGAACTTCGGTAATCAAAAAACACCATTTTGAAGCCCTAAAACCCAATAAATGCCCCTAAAAAGTGCCTAGGGTTCTGGGTCATACCCCAGGGACTATTAATCACACAAAAAAACGTTCTTAAAAAGTGTCATTTTTGATAGAGAGCCAATTATTGAAAAAAAAAAAAAAAAAAGTGTACCTGTGAAGTTTCAGCTCTGTAGAGATTGTTTGTATTTTGTCACTTATAGAACAGGTTAGTGGCTTCTCGCTTTTCACACCTTGCCGGTTTAGTAGCAAGCGTTTTTTTGGGCATTTTTTGGGTTCTTTGGAGGCAGGAAAAACATCTGTACTTGTGTATACGGGTATATATACCACTATACACAAGTTCAGATGTTTTGCCTGCCTCCAAAGAACCCCAAAAAATGCCCAAAAAAAACGCTAGCGTCAAAAAAAAAAAAACGCCCAGGTGTGTTGCTGCAGGCATTTTTTTGGGGTTTTTGGAGGCAGGCAAAACATCTGAACTTGTGTATAGTGGTATATACACACACATACATATATGTATTTTACACTTAGACATATATAGGTGTTATAGGAGCGTAACCATATTAGTGTAAATTATTTCATTAGCGCAAGCATATATTTCTGCTACTATCACACCTATATATGTCTAGGTGTGTATATACAGGCCAGCAAACTCGCCTGGCCTAAACCCCATAGAGAATCTGTGTAGTCTCTGTTTGAAAAAAGGGGGTTCACCTGCGCCAATGGATACTTAGTGATAAATAAAATGATATAAGTATGTGCACCATGTATAATTCTGTGAAAAATACATAAATAAATAATAGAAATAATATAAATATAAAGTGCAGCAGCAATAAACTCCTGCCCGTCAAAAAGGCAGGTAAAGTGTATGTAAAGAAAAGAGGGGGTATAATGGAATAACCTCCCACGTTTAGTGCGCTTGCAATAATCTATAAATAAATAAAATATGTGTCTATGGTATCACCTCAAAATTGTGCAAACAACCAACTAGGTGTAATTATACAAAAGTATTACAACCAGCCAACAGAGGTATAAATCCAAGAATAAATAAATAAATATTGGAATAACAAATGTTTGAATAGTGTACACAATTGGTCAATCTATATGGGATGTAGACCATGCATATATAAATAAAGGTAAGTCCAAGGCTCCCAATGTTACTATTCCAAACAGAAAACAAGAAGGAAGCGGTGGTAAGAAAGTTCATAAGGGGTCACCACAGTGCTCAGGGGGTTTGTCAGGAGGCTCACCAGATATGTTGGATCCCCTCTAACCTTACGGTAGGGGGATCATTCAGGCTTGTAAGAAAGTGGAATTTCTCTTTCCAGGACTTGAAGCAATATAGCTGGTCCTCACGCTGCTCCTGAGTACAAAGTCCCCTTTAGTGCACTCCGTGGCCGGCCAATGATGAATTAAAAAATTATAGGAAGCCTCATAGTGAGATCCATTTAAAAATTGTATTTTATTCAAAAAAGTTAATCTGTCATATAAAAAAGCTGTACATGCATAGGAGACAGATTCAAAAATAAATAGTACCTTGTTGAAATTTCAAAAAAAAATATTATTCAAAAAATAAATAAATAAACAGAACTATATGCATGGTCTACATCCCATATAGATTGACCAATTGTGGACACTATTCAAACATTTGTTATTCCAATATTTATTTATTTATTCTTGGATTTATACCTCTATTGGCTGGTTGTAATACTTTTGTATAATTACACCTAGTTGGTTGTTTGCACAATTTTGAGGTGATACCATATACACATATTTTATTTATTTATTGATTATTGCAAACGCACTAAACATGGGAGGTTATTCCATTATACCCCCTCTTTTCTTTACATATTCTCTGTATTGTTAAGAAGAAGTTGAGAGACACCAGACCCAACAATGCAGATGAGCTGAAGGCCGCTATCAAAACATCCCGGGCTTCCATAACACCTCAGCAGTGCCACAGGCTGATCGCCTCAATGCCACGCCACATTGATGCAGTAATTCATGCAAAAGGAGCCCTGACCAGGTATTGAGTGCATACTATACTGTACATAAACATGCATTTCAGTAGGGAAAACAGAGAGGCCAATTCATTGCTCTAGGTGAGAGGTGTAATCCTGAGAACAGGTGGGACTGGGTGCTAGTCCCAGCTCACATCCATGTATACAACTTGGGAAGGAAAGGTTGACGTGTTTCACACCGACAATGTGCTTCTTTTGAAGAAGTGCATTGTCAGTGTGAAATGCGTCAACCTTTCCATGGTCTTTGTCCTTGTCCTGGTGGCAGTTTTATACATGTTTCAATAAATCTATTGGTCTGGCGGAGGTGTGCAGCCAATTTCTTTCCCAAGATGCATTTCAGTAGGCCAACATTTCTGTAATAAAAATCCTTTTTTTTTTTATTGGTCCTATGTAATATAGGGTTTTCACTAGCTGTAAGCTATAATCATCAACATTAAAAGAAGGAAATGCTTAAAATATATCACTCTGTGTGAACGCATCTACAAACCCGATTCCAAAAAAGTTGGGACACTGTACAAATTGTGAATAAAAACAGAATGCAATGATGTGGAAGTTTCAAATTTCAATATTTTATTCAGAATACAACATAGATGACATATCAAATGTTTAAACTGAGAAAATGTATCATTTTAAGGGAAAAATAAATAGATTTTAAATTTTATGGCATTAACACATCTCAAAAAAGTTGGGACAAGGCCATGTTTACCACTGTGTGGCCTCCCCTCTTCTTTTTATAACAGTCTGCAAACGTCTGGGGGCTGAGGAGACAAGTTGCCCAAGTTTAGGAATAGGAATGTTGTCTTATTCTTGTCTAATACAGGTTTTTAGTTGCTCAACTGTCTTAGGTCTTCTTTGTTGCATCTTCCTCTTTATGGTGCGCCACATTTTTCTATGGGAGAAAGATCTGGACTGCAGGCTGGCCATTTCAGTACCCGGATCCTTCTTCTATGCAGCCATGATGTTGTAATTGATGCAGTATGTGGTCTGGCATTTTCATGTTGGAAAATGCAAGATCTTCCCTGCAAGAGACAACATCTGGATGGGAGCATATGCTGTTCTAGAACTTAGATATACCTTTCAGCAATGATGGTGCCTTTCCAGATGTGTAAGCTGCCTATGTCACACGCACTCATGCAACCCCATACCATCAGAGATGCAGGCTTCTGAACTGAGCACTGAGAACAACTTGGGTTGTCCTTGTCCTCTTCAGTCCGGATGACATGGTGTCCCAGTTTTACAAAAAGAACTTCAAATTTTGATTCATCTGACCACAGAACAGTTTTCCACTTTGCCACAGTCCATTTTAAATGAGCCTTGGCCCAGAGAAAATGCCTGCGCTTCTGAATCATGTTTAGATTTTGTCACGGAACCATGAACCAGACGTACAACAACAGATAAGTGAAAATAAGAAGGCTTTATTGAAAATCAAGCTGTAAAGCAAAAGTCCAAACAGATGGCAAAACCGAAGCAGAGTCTTTGCGAAGCCAGAGGTCAGGAGCCAGGAGGGTAGTCAGACGAAGCCGGGATCAGGAACCAGCAGGGTAGTCAGACGAAGCCAGGATCAGGAACCAGCAGGGTAGTCAGACGAAGCCAGGATCAGGAACCAGCAGGGTAATCAGACGAAGCCAGGATCAGGAACCAGAAGCAGCAGCAGTCTTAGAAGCATGTGAACACAGGAGGACCAAGCAAGGAACTGAAGCCACAGACCTCCTATATATATGAGCTAGGCATCCAGCTCCTTCCAGTGGGAAGGAGGAGCCGCAGAATGGGAGGCTACAAGAAACCCAGAAACCAAGATGGCCGCCAGCACATGTCAAACGAAGGAGAACAGCAAGAAGGTAAGACCATGACAGTACCTCCCCCTCAAGGGCCCCTCCTCCGCGGGGTAAAGAACGGTTTCTGAGGGAAGCGTGCGTGGAAGGCACGGAGCAAGGCAGGAGCATGGACATCTGCGGAGGGAACCCAGGAACGCTCCTCTGGACCATAACCACGCCAATGAATCAAAAACTGCACCCGACCGCGGACCAGGCGTGAGTCCAGGATATTGCTCACCTCATACTCCTCACGATTGCCCACTTGGACCAGACGAGGCCGAGGAACCGAGGAAGTGAAACGATTACACACCAGTGGCTTCAACAGGGAGACATGAAACACGTTGGAGATCCGCATGCCAGGAGGAAGCGCAAGGGCATAGGCTACCGGGTTTACCCTGCGAAGTACTCGGAAGGGACCAACAAAGCGAGGCGCCATCTTGGGAGTGGGCACTCGAAGGTTGAGGTTGCGGGTGGACAACCATACACGGTCACCGGCCTGGTAGGAAGGAGCAGGCGCTCGTCTGCAATCAGCCTGGAGTCTCTGGCGCTGCGCAGAGACCTCAAGGGACTTCTGGATCTGTACCCAAGAAGCACGTAGGACGGAAAGGTGATCCTCCACAGCCGGAATATCCTGGGGAGAGAATACCTCCGGTAACACGGCAGGTTGGAACCCATAATTGGCCATGAAGGGAGACGTCCCAGAGGAAGAGATCACCGCCGTGTTCCTGGCAAACTCAGCCCAAGGCAGGAGGTCAACCCAATTGTCTTGGTGATCGGAGACATAGCAACGAAGGAATTGCTCCAAGGCCTGATTGGATCGTTCTGCGGCCCCATTGGACTGAGGGTGGTAGGCCGAGGAGAAGGAGAAATGAATCCCCAACTGGGAGCAAAAGGCGCGCCAGAACCTGGACACAAACTGACTCCCCCGATCCGACACAATATCCTTGGGCAAACCGTGCAACCGGAAAACCTCCCTGGCAAAAATCGTGGCCAACTCCTGTGCAGAGGGTAACTTCTTGAGAGGAACACAGTGGCACATTTTGGAAAACCGATCCACAATCATGAGAATGACCGTATGGCCTCGGGATGCAGGGAGGTCCACAATGAAATCCATCCCCAGGTGTGACCATGGGCGCTCCCCGGTGGCTATGGGTTGCAGAAGGCCCAACGGAAGGTGCCGAGGAGACTTACTCTGGGCACAAACGGAGCATGCCGCTACATATGCGGCGATGTCGGAACATAGGGAAGGCCACCAGAACAGACGTGAAACAGCCCAGGACAGCTGATTCTTTCCAGGATGCCCCGCGGTCTTGGAGTTATGGTAGGTTCGCAACAACCGAGTGCGCAACTCCTCAGGCACAAAACATCTGTCGTTGGGTCTCCCAGAGGGAGCACCAGATTGAGCCGCCAAAATCTGCTCACCCAGGGGAGAGGTCAGGCTGGTGCGAATGGCGGCCAGGATCTGATTCGGAGGTATGACCGAAGTCGGAATCGACTCCTCCCTGGACAGGTCGGAGTACTGCCGTGATAAGGCATCCGCCCTGATGTTCTTGGAACCGGGTAGGTAGGAGACCACGTAATTAAAACGTGACAAGAACAGAGCCCATCTGGCCTGACGTGGTGTCAATCTCTTGGCCTCAGAAAGGTAGGTCAGATTCTTGTGGTCCGTCAGGATGAGGACCGGAACCACCGAACCCTCGAGCAAGTGCCTCCATTCTTTAAGGGCCTGCACGATGGCCAATAACTCCCTGTCACCAATCTGATAGTTGCACTCCGCGGAAGACAGTTTCCGGGAGTAAAACCCACAAGGAAGCAGAGGACCCTCTGGTGTTCTACGCTGAGACAGAAGGGCGCCTACTCCCGTCTCAGACGCGTCCACCTCGAGGACAAAGGGCAACCCAGGGTTGGGATGCGACAGAATCGGAGCCGACACAAAGGCGGACTTTAGAGCCTCAAAAGCTCGGATGGCCTCGAGCGGCCAGACCTGGGAATTACTGCCCTTCCTGGTCAGATCCGTGAGAGGCTTATCTAGCATGGAAAAGTCCCTGATGAACTTCCGATAATAATTGGCGAAGCCCAAAAAGCGCTGCAGGGAGCGAAGACCACTGGGCTGGGGCCACTGTAAGACAGCAGAAAACCTTCTCAGGATCCATGGAGAACCCCTCAGCGGAAATGATGTAACCTAAGAAGGTTACCTGGGATCGGTGAAATTCGCATTTCTCAAGCTTACCGAACAGCTTGTTCTCTCGTAACCATTGCAACACTCGTCTGACATCCAGAATGTGGGTCTCCATGGATTCAGAATATACCAAGATGTCATCCAAATAGACCACCACACACTGCTGCAACAGGTCACGGAAAACATCGTTGATGAATTCCTGAAAGACTGCGGGCGCATTGCACAACCCAAAGGGCATAACCAAGGATTCATAATGACCGGTCCTGGTGTTAAACGCGGTCTTCCACTCATCGCCCGCCTTGATCCTTACGAGGTTATATGCCGCCCTCAGGTCGAGTTTGGTAAAGACCGTGGCCCCTTTAAGGCGATCGAACAGCTCGGAAATCAAGGGTATCGGGTAAGCGTTCTTGATCGTGATGCGATTGAGACCCCTGTAATCGATGCAAGGCCTCAACTCACCGCCCTTCCTTTTCACAAAGAAAAATCCAGCCCCTGCCGGGGACGTGGATTTGCGAATGTGTCCGCGTGAAAGTGCCTCCTTCACGTACTCCTCCATGGCCTCATTCTCCGCTACCGACAGTGGATAGACCTTGCCACGAGGAGGAACGGCACCAGGTTGTAACTCGATGGCACAATCGTATGGGCGGTGCGGAGGTAGGGCAACCGCGCGCACCTTATCGAATACATCGCGGTACTCCTCGTATTCAGGAGGCAACAGAGAGTCCGAGGAAGTACACAGCAACTTGACAGGCCCATGGATGCAACTAGCCCCACACTGTGGTGACCACGAGAGGATCTCGGCCGATCTCCAATCGAAAGTCGGATTATGCTTCTGGAGCCAGGGGTACCCCAAGACCACCGAGTAGTGTGGAGACGAAATAACCTGGAAGCAGACCGACTCTCTGTGAACGGCACCAATGGCTATCCCCACTGGAAGGGTCTCATGAGTCACGTGTGGCGGCAGAAGGGGTCTGCCGTCTATCGCCTCAAGAGCCAGTGGAGAACCTCGGGCCTGCAGAGGAATGGAATTGGCGGCAGCGAACACACTATCAATGAACAAACCACCAGCACCAGAGTCCACCAACGCCTGGGTCGTCACTGAGCCCCCGACCCAGGAGAGGACAACAGTGATCAGTGGTTTGTCAACACGGGAAACCGGGGACGAGGAGACTCCACGCAAGATCTGCCCCCGACAGGATCTCAGGTGCGAGCGTTTCCCGGACGGTTCGGACATGCCAACCGAAAATGCCCACCGAGACCACAGTACATGCATCGGCCCTCGCGTCTCCGGAGTACCCTCTCCCCCTCGGACAGGCGAGCAAAGCCCAGCTGCATGGGTTCATCCCCAGCCAAGTCATCCCCAGGAGGCGTGGGAGGAGAGGGAGGCACGGGTGGGACAGCAAAGGTAGGCGCCAATCTGTTAGGAGGACTCTGCAGACTCTCTTTAAAGGAAGGTCTCTCCCTGAGTCTGGTGTCAATCAAAATCAGGAAAGAAATAAGAGACTCGAGCTCCACTGGTAGGTCCTTAGCTGCAACCTCATCCTTCAAGACATCCGAGAGACCATGAGAGAAAGCAGCGACCAGAGCCTCATTATTCCAGCCCACCTCTGCTGCCAGGGTACGAAACTCAATGGCGTATTCAGCTACGGATCGTGAACCCTGTCTGATGGACATAAGGAGCTTCGCAGCAGAGGCAGCACGAGCCGGCACATCGAATACCCTCCGAAGAGAAGCAACAAAACCGGAAAACTCGGCAACCACCGGATTGTTGTTCTCCCATAAAGGGCTGGCCCAGGCCAAGGCCTTGTCCGAGAGCAGCGAAATTAAGAAGCCCACCTTTGATCTCTCAGTAGGAAAGGCATGTGGCAGCAACTCGAAATAAATGCCCACCTGGTTAAGGAAACCTCGGCACTGAGTTGGCTCTCCCCCAAAGCGCTGTGGAAGGGGGGCAGAACCGGTCATGCCCCGAAACACTGCAGGCGCAACAACAGGTGTCGGGGTAGACTCTGGCGCAACAACCGGAGCGGCAGTAGGAGCGGGCCCAGGAGCGACAACCGACCCATCGGCAACGGGAGCGAAATGAGCCGTGCGTTCAAGCAGGATTTGCAACGCCACGGCGAACTGACCCAACAGGTGATCCTGCTGATCAAGTCTGGCAACCAGCGTGGGTAGCGAGGATGGCCCTGTACCGTCAGAATTCATGGCTTGGTCCTAATGTCACGGAACCATGAACCAGACGTACAACAACAGATAAGTGAAAATAAGAAGGCTTTATTGAAAATCAAGCTGTAAAGCAAAAGTCCAAACGGATGGCAAAACCGAAGCAGAGTCTTTGCGAAGCCAGAGGTCAGGAGCCAGGAGGGTTGTCAGACGAAGCCGGGATCAGGAACCAGCAGGGTAGTCAGACAAAGCCAGGATCAGGAACCAGCAGGGTAGTCAGACGAAGCCAGGATCAGGATCCAGCCTCTTATTGCTACCTGTTCCAACTTTTTTGGAATGTGTAGCTCTCACGAAATCCAAAATGAGCCAATATTTGGCATAACGTTTCAAAATGTCTCACTATCAACATTTGATATGTTATCTATATTATATTGTGAATAAAATATAAGTCTATGAGATTTGTAAATTAGTCCATTCCTTTTTTACTCACAATTTGTACAGTGTCCCAACTTTTTTGGAATTGGGTTTGTATATAAAATATATGAGTTTCACTTTTTGAATTGAATTACTGAAATAAATTAACTTTTTGATGATATTCTAATTTTATGAGATGCACCTGTATATGCTTACTTTCATTTTAGGACATTTTCTCAATGTAATCCCTCCCAGACACACACACTCTATTACTCGATATTGAGAAAATTATGCCAAGCAGCATTTTTGACTTTTCAATTAACTATCTGCAGGAAATGGTTTAGGATTTTAGAGGCTTAAACTCTGATTCTTTTTTTATACGAATTGTCCCCTAAAGCTTAAATCCTGGCACAGGTAAAAGACACACATTTATGGAGCTATGTCCTTATTAATAAATCATTAACTTACATTTTTTTTAGATGAAACTGGAGTAAGAACCGGAACTTGACCTGATATTAGCCACTTGCAATTCCCTGTATTGTAGCACTCAGGCAGGGAGAAAGAAGGGAAACCAGTTACAGTGGGGATTGAAAGTTTGGGCACCCCGGGTAAAAATTTGTATTAATGTGCATAAAGAAGCCAAGGAAAGATGGAAAAACCTCCAAAAGGCATCAAATTACAGATTAGACATTCTTATAATATGTCAACAAAAGTTAGATTTAATTCCATCATTTACACTTTCAAAATAACAGAAAACGAAAAAATGGCGTCTGCAAAGGTTTGGGCACCCTGCAAAGTTAATATCTTGTACAGCCCCCTTTGGCAAGTATCACAGCTTGTAAATGCTTTTTGTAGCCAGCCAAGAGGCTTTCAATTCTTGTTTGAGGTATCTTTGCCCATTCTTCCTTACAAAAGTCTTCCAGTTCTTTGAGATTTCTGGGCTGTCTATCATGCACTGCTCTTTTAAGGTCTATCCATAGATTTTCAATTATGTTGAGGTCAGGAGATTGTGAAGGCCATGGCAAAACCTTCAGTTTACGCCTCTTGATGTAATCCCTCGTAGATTTCGAGGTGTGTTTAGGATCATTATCCATTTGTAGAAGCCATCCTCTCTTTAGCTTCATCTTTTTCACAGATGGCATCAAGTTACTATCCAAAATTTGCTGAAATTTTATTGAAATTTTATTGAATTTTTTTTACTTCTACTCGTTCCCTGTGCCACTGGCTGCAATACAACCCCAAAAGCATGATTGATCCACCCCCATGCTTAACAGTTGGACAGAGGTTCTTTTCATTAAATTCTGTGCCCCTTCTTCTCCAAACGTACCTTTACTCATTCCGGCCAAAAAGTTCAATTTTAACCTCATCGGTCCACAGAACTTGTTTCCAAAATGCATCAGGCTTGTCTATATGTTCATTTGCAAAGTTCAAACGCTGATTTTTGTGGTGAGGACGTAGAAGAGGTTTTCTTCTGATGACTCTTCCATGAAGACCATATTTGTACAAGTATCTCTTTATAGTGGAATAGTGTACCACAACTCCAGTGTCTGCCAGGTCTTTCTGGAGGGATTGTGCAGTCAAACGTGGCTTTTGAATTGTTTTTCTCACAATCCTGCGAGCTGTTCTGTCTGATATTTTTCTTGGTCTTCCAGATCTTGCTTTAACTTCCACTGTTCCTGGTGACTGCCATTTCTTAATTACATTCCGAACAGAGGATATTGACATCTGAAAACGCTTTGCTATCTTCTTATAGCCTTCTCCAGCTTTGTGAGCGTCAACTATTTTCAGTTTCAGCTTTCTAGACAACTGCTTAGAAGATCCCATGGTGCTGATTGTTGGGGCAAGGTCAGATGAGTCTTGGGCATTTAAAACCTTTGAGATTGACATCACTTGGTCTTCCCAGATGATGATTGAGAACAATCCATGACACTGGCAGGTCTCAGCCTTGCAAAGGGGGCAGTGCTTCTATAAATTCTGCAGGGTTCCCAAACTTTTGCAGACACCATTTTTTTGTTTTCTGTAATTTTGAAAGTGTCAATGATGAAAATAAAATCTAACTTTTGTTGACATATTATAAGAATCTCTAATCTGTAATTTGATGCCTTTTTGGAGATGTTTTCATCTTTCCTTGGCTTCTTTATGCACATTAATACAAGTTTTTACCTGGGGTGCCCAAACTTTCGATCCCCACTGTAGATATGATGCATGCAAATATGTTGACAAGGAACAATCTGAGCTCATTAGTCTGCTGCTGCTCTTTCACTGACTAGTCAGCAGTCTGGTGATGAAGAGAGGACACTATGGTATTCCTTACCTGGAACTGGTGTCATCCATCTGTCTGTGCTGTGTAATAAAGTTGTGTGAATATCAGGGCTTTATGAACAGAATAAACCATTTTTTTTAGAAAATCAAGTTTATCTTTGAGGTAAAAACTATGTGAGAAATATACTTTGTACTTTCTTTGCTAATAAGAAATGGTGTTACTGAAAGTTAAAAAAACAAAACGGAGAAATATCGGTTTAAATGTGGGGTATATAGCTTATGGCATATTTCAGTAAACTCAAAATACAAGATCTATAGCCTGCTCAAGAAGCTTTTAAAATGAAAAGTACAGCCCTGCCTCCAGAACCAAGAGATATATTTTATGAATATACAAATGACTGCCATTTGGGGTGTGAATTTTTTAAACTGCAAATTTTACATTGGATGTCATTATTCAGTGAGCGGATTATTAGAAGCGATGACATAAGCAAAACCTTTAGCCTTCCTGAGAATTTAACACCCAAGAGTTCTTGGGAGCTTTTTCTACAACCACAAATTACTTCCTCTTAGAGTGTTAATGTTTAAAACTGAATAATGGGTTTTTGAATATAATTCATTAGAGTCCAAGGAAAGTGATGTGCAGCAGAAAGAATTAACTTGGACTGAAGAAGCCAAATTAGTTATAACCAATGGATTTAGTATCCTCAGCTGAAAGGAAAAGCATGGAGATCTAGAACCTTTCTTTGCCCTCCTTTTTTACATAGAGCAGACAAGAAGTCATGCAGTCAAATGGAATTGCAGGCTCTTGAAACAATTTTTACTAAGGAGAGGGTGGGTCACAAAAGAATAAGCATTACTTTTCAAATCTTTGAACAAAGTAAAGTGTGCATATTTATATTGTTGTCAAGTAGTATCCTTGTTGAAGGATTTTTATTTCTGTTGGAATTTCCTCCCCCCCCCCCTATATAATTTAGCTATAGTTATCTCTTAAAAAGGCATGTCAGTGAAAACTCCCAATTCCTTGTAAATTAAAAAATGAAAATACATATTAGAGATATGATGGATATGATGGATATAGTCTTTGCAGAAAATGTGTCTCAATCTTTTACTGTGTCAGACATTACAGTTTTAAAGATTAAGACGATTATAACTGAGGACATTTCAAAGCCTCGGTAAAACTTTAACTATAATTAAATATGTATGAATTTAATCTAAATTATACATGGAATTGATGAGTTACAAAATGAATGCTTAGTTTGTGCTTTGTGCCCATATTTCTGGGCTTTTAAATTGTCAGTAAAGAGGCAGCTGAACGTTATTCATTGTGGGATGTGACCGCAATGTAACAGATAACATGTGAATGAATCAGAAGTTTGAATAATATTGTTTATTTATTGGACAGTGTCCTACATTAGTGGAATAAGTTATAGGGTAATTGTTATTAAAATATTCACTAAATTAGTTATTCATTCCTTTTCGCATTTCTCTGTCTTCTTGTTGCTAGACTAATTAAGTACAACATGACACACAAAGTAACTAGCTGGATGAAAGACAAATCTCTCAGTACGCAGAGGATGTGCTCACTCTTGTTCCTTGCCAGATTGGTGAATCAGTATATTGGTATTGCTTTTTTTTTCTCCTATATGTTAGCATAATATACATATACTGTATATACTGTATATATATATATATATATATATATATATATATATATATATTACAGGAGTCCAGGTTTTGTGAGATGTTCTTGGGGGATGAGCCAGAAGCAGTTTTCTACATTAATACAGTATCTTACAAAAGTGAGTACACGCCTCACATTTTTTGTAAATATTTTATTATATCTTTTCATGTGACAACACTGAAGAAATGACACCTTGTTACAATGTAAAGTAGTGGGTGTACAGCTTGTATAACAGTGTAAATTTGCTGTCCCCTCAAAATAACTCAACACACAGCCATTAATGTCTAAACCGCTGGCAACAGAAGTGAGTACACCCCTAAGTGAAAACGCCCCCATTAGCCAGCAAGAAAGTTGACTCACGGGGCAGACGGGCCACGATTTCCACCGGGCACCCGCGATCACTCCCCATGGAGAGAGTACAGCGGTCTGCTGTTGTAAACACAGCAGACCATTGTTCTCGCAGCAATCAACAAGGGCTCCTGTGTTCCTCCTATTTAGGATCCCAGGTCTCTGTGTTAATTCCACAAGCCCATCCCCCTCTCATTTAGAAAACACCCCCTAGGCATACACTTAATCCTTTGATCGCCCCTGAGTTTACCCATTCCCTGCCAGTGTCATTATTACAGTAACAGTGCATATATTCACATCTACAAACTAGGGGAACGATTTATGTAATTTTTATTTATTTTATTTTTTTTACTAGTAAGTAAAGCGATTTTTAGCAGGACAGCGACAATGCGGCGGACAGATCGGACCCCTAACTGACATTTTTGACACTTTTGAGGGTACCAGTGACATTACTACAGTAAACAGCGCTAAAAATATGCACTGTTACTGTAATAATGTAAACCAAGGAAATCCTCACGCTTATGGATTAAGTAATATGCTAATAATGTGAATGGTGATAAATGAAAAAAAGCTGCTGCTGACAAATAAGGTAAGGTGCCTTTATGGTTGAGGGTATGTGAAAGTCAACCCTGCTAAATATGAACACTCACTGCAATAAATAAATGAACAATCATTAAATAAATATCAATTACTGTAAAGTGCTCAATGAAAACAGTGCCAAATAAAGTGCATTAAAGCGGTTGTAAACCCTTGGGGGGAAAAAAAAAACACCTGCAAGACAAAGGCATAATGGGCTAGTATGCATCGCATACTAGCCCATTATGTGTAACTTACCTTAGAACGAAGCCCCGACACGGACCCCCGGACATCGCTGCGGGCGCTGCCATGATCCCTCGCCGTCTCTTCCGGGTTCGGCAGCTCCGGCGCGATGATTGGCCGGAGCCGCGATGACGTCACTCCTGCGCATGCGCGTGGGAGTGATTTTCCGGCAAGCTCCCGGCAAATTAATTGAAGGTCCCCCCGGACCTTCAGAGCACATGCGCCGCTTGCGAGAGCGGCTGCATGCACTGTAAATATCTCCTAAACCATGCCAGTTTAGGAGATATTATTTGTACCTACAGGTAAGCCTTATTATAGGCTTACCTGTAGGTAAAAGTGTCAAAAAGCGGGATACTACCGCTTTAATGTCATCAAAAAATATTAAATGGATATTAAAGTCCTTCAGAAGTTCAATATATGATGCTCCTAAGGGCAATCTGTGCCAAAAAGTGCTTCTGTGCTCCAATCAGGAAAAAAGAAAGTGCTCCCCCTCTGCTACCTTAGTCACCGGAACAATATGGCATCCAGGCCTGTATGACACAATCGACTGTGCTGGGCTGCTATGTCCTCTCCAGAACAATCCTGAAATCAGAATCTGTGTCCCAAACATTGTTAGCTTGTGTATATGTAGAGGGCTGTTATGTACAAATGCTGGCCGTATTTCTCAATAATGACATATAAAAACTCGCCATGGTGAAGTATGTTCCGTAATCTTTATTAAATATAAAAAATACACTTACAATAGAGATCTCTTTAAAACAGCGCGATACAGTCCAGTGGTTACTGCTCCTGCAGCGTGCGTTCCCCCGACCGGAAAAGACGACGTACGCCCTGCCTCGCTAGACGCGTTTCGCCCACCCCCTGGGCGTCATCTGTAGCAGGGAAGGTAATCAAGGGGTCAAATGTAAGCCTAGGGGAGTGATTCTAACTGTGTGGGGGGGGGGGGGTTGGGCTTGTGAAATGATCACAGAGACATGGGATCCTATATAGCAGGGTCACATGGTCAATGCGATCATCCCATCGAGAAGGACGGATGGCGGTGTTTACAATAGCCGACCATCCTTTTCTCTCAGCGGGGAGAGATTGCGAATGCCAGTCGGCAATCGTAGCCGCCTGACACACGCACTGGCTTCCTGGCTGATGAGCCGCTCGCCCCCTAGACTCCCCAGAGTGAGTAATATAGTAATATAGTGTATACAATTGCGACACAAGTCATATTGTAATTAAATGTTATTAAAAAATATATTTCCTTTTCTGAAAATGCAATGCAATATGGCTACCTGAAGGTGTTCTGTACACAGAATGTGTACTGACCACACCCCAGAAACATCATCTCCTGTTTGTGTGATTGGCTCACTGATTTTCCTAGAAGTCTGCCTAAGATACAAGTCAGATTTCAGGCATCCCCTGCACCAAAAATGTATGTTTTGGTGAGATACTCCCAATAGAAAATCACACCCAAAGGGATGCAAGCCAAGCAGATTTCCCCATTAGTGCCCTGCAGCTGTTGCAGCTGATTGATAAACATGAAACCATTCCCATTAGATCCACTCAGCAAAGAGGAACAAACAGGGATTTCTTCAGAATACCTAAAGGTAGGAATCTGCAACAAAGTTTGTTAAAATCCTTGCAATGTACAGAGATCACCCAGAGGGGAATGTTTTTTTCTCAACAAAAGTGGAGTTACGCTTTAAGCATACTGTGTTAAATGGTTTATCTCTTCCCTCTAACTTTTATATCTGCAGAAGAGCTTGTTCTTTTAAAAAACAACAAACTTACTGACTGGAGCATCAGGTGAAAAAAAAAAGCAAAAAAAACCTACATGAGAAAATGGATACAGCCATCACATCTAATAATTTGTGAGCTGCAATATAATAAATGTTTGCTTTTGGTTTAATACCGCTTTAAAGGAAAAAAGGGGCTAACCAAATGATCAATATCTCAATATATGAAACATATATTTGCTGTATGCATAAAATCTTTGTATTTTACTTATATTTCATACAGCTTAACAGTGTATCCCTGGAAAAAAGATACCAAACTGGTAAAGTTAAAAGGATTATGATTCCTGATAACTTGGAAGAATACTAAGTATATATACAATGTTTCAGCTTTCTTGTTTTAGGCACTTTAAGATGATGAGATACCAGCATAAAAGTAATTCATAAAATGTATATTTACTGATGAAGAAAAGATAAATGTATTTTAAGTGTGCTGTTGAGGAGAAAATCAACTACGGTGGAATAATTATAATGTGCAAAAATGAATCTTTTTCCATTTTAAAGGCATCCAGGGAATCTTTACTTTATTGGGAGTTAGGATCCAAAGAAAACAGCAGAGACTATTTAGTGATATCTTTCTGAGGCTGACATCCCTTTATTGCCAAACCTTTAAACAAAGGTCCCACTTCTGCTCTGTGATTTATCCAATGGCAAATAGACACTGGAAATTATTCTAAAAATTATTAGCCCACTCTCCAGTTTTGTCATGATGATTGGGATATATGTTTCTAATATATCTGTTGACCTTTATTTTAAAACATTATGAGGTAAAGTATTATTTCTCCCATGCCAGAGGTAAAATCCCTTGCAAAACATAATTTAAATTGAGTATTGTAATTTAATGAACATGGCATGTTCAAAGGGCACATGAGAGGGTCATTAAAAAGAGAACAAGGACAAAATAGGGGGAAACACATTGACTGCCATTTTACGTTGTCTTTAAGACATTTATGCATGTAAAATATTTCACTCTAAAAATACATACAGAATCAAAGAGCAGGGCCCATACCGGTTTTATTGTAAAATGGTGGCTGTTAAATCGTATCCCAAGTCATCTAAAATATCCCTTTGTAATAAAAACAGGATTTAACATTTTGCAAAATTTACAGCATGATGTAAATTAGATGCATTATGAAGGTGTGATGGGTGCATTGAGGAAAATATGGATTTTAAATCAACATTATCCAAATGTCATCACAGTAGCTTTAACCAGTCATAAACTAATTTTCACTGAAATGGTACTGCGACAGATCTTTGCAATCTATGTTGCAAAGGTAACCAGAAAAAGGTATATCTACTGACATTCAAACATATTTTCCGACATAACTACTGGATTATACAATTTAGTACCAATAATTTAGTTTTATATAATGAAAGGAGATCACAAATAATTCTTTTTCTGAAGCTTTCGTTTTTTTAATGAAATATTGTGGCTCAATATTTTACATGCATAATACTCAGCTGCAAAATTGTTGTGTTTGGTTTGCTTGCACAGATAATCTTAAAATATAACTAAAGACAGAACTTTTTTTTTAGCTTTGGATAGAGTGGAGAGGGGTTAGAACACCTGTTAGATTTTATTGCAGTCTGTGCCCCCATTAAGGAGATTCACCCACTCTATTGGTCCTATTTACTATTATCATTGAACATGAAAGTAAAAGAAAATCCCAAATTTTTGGTTGTCCCCAAAAAAGTAATAGCGGGGAAATCTTACAATGGGGACACTAGTTCTGGTGACCTGGGGGTTCCCAAGGAATTCCTTTCATTTGCAGGGATTTCCTCTCCCTTCCTGTTTGGTTATGGGTTATGTTTGGTAGTGAAGCAAAATCACCACAATGGGACACAGATGGTGAAAAAAAATCTGACAGGGGTTATAACCCTCCCTTACTTTATTCAAAATAAAAACAAAAAAGTTTTGCCTATAGTTCGACTTTAATTGCTGTTAGAGTACTAATTCATTCAATAATAAAACATTAGCAATGCAGTGCAATGATATTTCATACTGATACATGTAAAGATTTGCCTGTGGAGGCTAAAAATTTTAATAGATCATACAATCTAGAATTAAAATAAACTGGGTGAATTAATGGTGAAGTCTGATCAAGATGCCTTGGCAGATCATAGATGCCCTAACAGCTATGTTAATCTGCATCTTCTAGAGAAGGGGTAGGGAACCTATGGCTCGCGAGCCAGACGTAGCTCTTTTGATAGCTGCATCTGGCTCGCAAACAAATCTTTAATAAAGGGGGGCATGTCCGGACGTGAGCCGCGCTGGATGTGTAGTACCAGAGCTCCGCCATGTCTACTACTCAATCCAGTGCCATCCGCGTAGCTGTGCCCGGTGCCAAGGAGACTTCTGCACCCATCGACGGTGCACTTTGTGGGCTACCCACTGCTACCCTTAGTTCGTCTCTGGGTGACCGGATTGGCGCGATACGGACCCCGAAGCCTACTCGCGGTACCGCCGCTGGCTCGTGTGTTGTGCATCTGAGGGCCTTGGCAATCACCGCCCAGTAAGGAGACCTGCCATCCACTCCCTGTGCTCCGACAGACACAATATCCTTCCCCTCTGACACCCGGGGACCCGCAGGAGCTGCCTCTCACATCCACTTCTGAGGCCTTCAGCGGCCAGCTGCCATTTTCTCAGGGACTATACTCACCTCCATCACCCGCAGGCCTGCAGGAGCTTCACCACTCCGGCCTCATTGCATACCTGCCTGCTCTGCTCTCTTTCCGACCGGACTCTAGACACTTTCACACGGCTCCATCTACTCACTGTATAGCTGCGGCCCATGAATATGAATATTAAATAAAGGTTCCCGGCCCCCTAAAATATAGTGTATGGCTCTCACGGAATTACATTTGAAAATATGTGGTGTTCATGGCTCTCAGCCAAAAAGGTTCCTGACCCCTGTTCTAGAGTAAGCAAGATATTTTTTTTATTAAAAGAAAGAAAGACATAATCTTGACCTTGTAAAAAAGAAATAGTAAGACTTTATCCTGAATATAAGGTGTAGTTTTGAACACCAGTTACCAAAAAAAGATGTTGTGGAACTGAAAAGTGTGAAAAAGTCTTCTACAGGAGATGATTCTACCCAGTTCTGAAGAACACTTCAGGCCTAAATAACTGGTAGCAGTTACTTACATTCAACTAAACATGTTCTGTAATGTTGAAGATGGTTTGTAGATTCTCCAAACCATTTCTTTAGTTTTAATGAGTGTCCGGTAGATACCCCAGCACTTATCTCCACACAGGTAGCATGGACACCTTAACTCAACCTGCACCGAATGTGTAGATGTTGATTGTCCAAGAACAGGATGGGGCATGTGAAAGTTGTGGACCCACCCTGTTTTAGTTACATATATCCATCCTTGGTGTCAATAAGCCTACATATATGTTAATTCCTGGTGTCTTGGCGATCCAATCCAGTGCCAAAGCACTCCATTTCAACTTGAACCCACTAGACAGAAGGGCTCTTACATCTGTTAGTAGGGATCAGTGCATTAGCATTCTACCAGCAGACAAGGGGAGATGTGCTATTGTCATAAATACATCTTATTGCCATTCAATGGTGACCACTCCTCTCACTGATGCCATCATTTATGAAACACTGAAGAGGGGCCCTACTAGCTGTTATAGGAAAAAGTGTGTTTACAAAAGTTAGAAAAGGTAAAAACCATTAATTGGACCTTGACCACCATCTATGCTGGTGAAGCTATACCATACCATACAATGCCTGTACAGACTCCCTAAGATAAACATGGAAGGTGTCCCCCTAAGACTGATTGTTAGCAACTTTGTAAAAATATAACATTGCTAAATAATTGGCTACAATCCTATTATTCTTGGCAACAGGGTACATCACATTCAAATCTCTGAAGAATCTGTCAATAAAGTACATTGAGGTTTTGGTACCAGAACAAACAATAATGTCCTATGATCTAGCATCTCTTTTTCTTGTATACCAACTGCAGAGACTATTAAGACTTTAACCACTTTTACCCCCCTTCCTGACCAGAGTTATTTGGTGCGCCACTACTTTAACTGTAATTGCGCAGTCATGCAATGCTGTACCCAAACAAAATGTATGCCTTTTTTTTTTTTTTTTTTACAAAATAGCGCTTTCTTTTGGTGGTATAGGATCACCACTGGGATTTTAATTTTTTTGCGATAAAAATTAAAAAAGGCCAAAAATGTTGAAACACCCCCAATATTTTATATTTTTTATAATAATATAAATATAAAAATATCCAACAAACTTGAATTTTTTTTAATGAATTCAGGCCAAAACGTATTCAGATACATGTCTTTGGTAAAAGAAATCCCAATAAGCATATATTGATTGGTTTGCGCAAAAGTTATAGCGTCCACAAACTATGGTATATATACTGGAATTTATGCAGCTTTTAGTTTTTGAACTACCTATCACATTTCTTGAGGTGCTAAAATGCCAGGGCAGTAAAAAAAACCCCCCAAATTACCCCTTTTTGTAAAGTAGACACCCCAAGGAATTTGATGTTTTTTTTACACAAAGTTGTCACTTAATTGCTAAATTGCTTCCACATGCCATGGGTATATGTGGAAATACACCACAAAATACATTCTGCTACTTCTGAGTAAGGGGATAACACATGTGTTAGACATTTTGGGAGCCTAGCCACGTACGGGTGCCAAAAACCAATAACTGCCTTCAGGATTTCAAAGGGCGTAAATTGCTTATTTCACTTCCTCACTACCTATCACAGTTTCAGGGTCCTGAAATGCCAAAATAGCACAACCCCCCCCCCCCAAGTGACCCCTTTTCGAAAAGTAGACACCCCAAAGGAATTTTCTGGGAGGCATGGTGAGTGTAGCACTCTCCTAGGTAGGTGCTAGAGAGAAAGAGAGTATAGTTTTGGATCCTTTCTGCTTACCAGAATTATCAGCTAAATCTATATTGTTCTCTGCCTACTCTGCCTACCAGAGAGCAGGATCTGCTAGTGAGGTCTGCTTAATGTACTCAGGTGCAACTCAGTTTGTCTGAAGTGTTTCACACTGGTGCAATAGGGAGGCATCTTAGACAGTGGGAGAGAATCTGACAAATTAGTTCACAGGCATTTAATACAGCCCTGGTGATTGGCAGAGGAAAGGGCCTCAGCGCATACTGGGATACTGTATAAATGCCAGGAGCACATGCGCTCGGGGACTTTCAGCTTGAAAACGGAGTCTCGGAGGGAGGGGGCGGCTACCTCCTCCTCTGTGGAAGTTGCCATGCAGCCTCAGGTGGTCGACCTGAGGGCCTAAAGTGCTAAAGAGGAACTGAACCCGGAGGTCCTGTAAAGCTGACTGGAAGGGAGAAACTGGAAGGATCTGATTCTGCTAACAGTGATTACAGATATGTGTAAAGGGGCCTGACCTTAGGGGGGCCATTCCTGCAGCTAGAAGAGTCAGTGGACAGGTATCAGTAAATGTGTCAGGGTGCCAGAAAATCAGACCACACAGGGATTCAGGTAAAATAAAGCAGTTTATTGGAGCAAACAACCATAAACGCACAGCAAGAGTGGGGAAGTGAGAGCAGGAACAAACCGGGGTCAAGTCCGGAAGCGGGTAGTCATCCAAGCTGGGGTCCAGTCTAGAAGCGGGTAGTCATCCAAGCCAGGGTCAAGTCCAGAAGCGGGTAGTCTACCGATGCCAGATCGTCTGCCAATGCTGGGTCACCTGCCGATGCGGGGTCAAGAGCCAGGAGAGACGCCAGCCAAGCCAGGTCATACACGGAGGAACACAGAGAAGAGAAGACTGCTAGCAGAGATGCACTTTGGAAAACAAACGCAAGGGCAAGGCCTACAACCCATCAGGTGATAGATATAGTCAGCTGTGCAGCATCATCACTCTGCAACACCCAGGCAGCAGATATGTAATGATGCAATCAGAGTTTATAAGAGGCAGCAGTCTGCACATGACTAAGATGGCTGCCAACAGGAAGGCAAGGTAAGACCTTGCCAAAAAGGGATGCTAGTGAGTATTCTGAAGATAATGTAGTTCACCAAGTCTATTGCTGGAGAAAGAGGAAGGAGACTTAACCCTTTCCATACAGGTGGCAGTATGGTCAAGCAGTGTGACTGCTTCCACAACCAACCTGGTGAGGCCAAGTGAGAGTTGTCCTTATCAACTGTATATAGTTCCAGTTGGAGTATCCCACTATTCTCTTCTCTCATCCAAGTTCCACAATAAATACTAAAAACCAATGCCCCTGGACTGTTAATTGAGTAATGAGTCATTGGGAGTAAGAGTGAATGTGTGAACTGTACCCTAAATGACTGTCTGCTGGTAATGAGAGCAGGCCCAACAAGTCATCATACAGCAAGCTCTACGGGAACAGTGCTACATGAGTATTTTGCGTATCTCATTTTTGTCACAAGGTTTTGAAAATTGAAAAAAGGAAAGGAAAAAATACATTTTCGCTTTCTTTCCTAATTTTTCAAAAAATTGTGGTAACAAATGAGATCTGCAAAATCCTCACCATGCCTTTTAGCAAATGTCTTGGGGTGTCTACTTTCCAAAAAGGGCTAATTTGGGGAGGGTTTGTACTGGCATGTCAGGGCCTCCAAACCTGTGATAGGTAGTCAGGATTTATAATGAGGAAATAACACCCTTTAAAAACCTGAAGGTGCTTACTGGATTTCGGGGTCCTGTATGCAGCTAGACTGCCAAAAAGTCTCTCAAATGTGGTATCCCCATACTCAGAAGAAGCAGTAGAATGTATTTTGGGGTGTAATTTCACATATTGTATATCCATGGCATGTGTGAGCAGTATATAGTTTAAGTGAAAAAGAAAATGTTTTCATTTTCCAGAAACTTGTGGCAACAAATAAAATATTCCATGGGCTCAAAATGTCTCTCAGCAAAGAGCTTGGGGTGTCTACTTTCCGAAAAAGGGTAATTGGGGGGGGGGGGAGTGTTTGAACTGTCCAGCCCTTTTATCCTTTTATGCCCAACATTAGAAGCTTATGCCACACATCACCCACTCTTCTAACCACTTGAAGACCAAGCCTTTTCTGACACCTTTTTTACATGAAAAAATTAAAAGAACCCCCAAACATTATATATTGTTTTAAAGCAGAGGCCCTACAGAATAAAATGGTGGAGGTTGCAATTTTTTAATTTTAATGCACAAAAACACAATATATTGCCCAAATGTTTGGTAAAATATAAAATATGAACTTATGTAAATAGATATCAAACATGACATGCTTGAAAATTCCGCATGCCCGTGCAGCGGTGACAAACTTCCCCTACATTTTTAAAAGCAATTAAAAGCCTTTACAGGTTAACACTTTGGATTTACATCTAGTGCTAGAATAACTGCCCTCTAACTGACATTCGCTGTGATACCTCACATGCATGAAGCAATTGCTGTTTATATATGACACAAGACCGATGCTTGCATTCGCCTTTGCGCATGAGCATGGGGGGGGGGGGGGCAGGGGTGCTTTCATTTTTTTAAATTATTTATTTTGTTTTTGTTTTTTGTTTTTTTACACTGTCCCTTTAATTTTATTTTTTTAATCACTTTTTTCGTTATCACAGGGAATGTAAATATCCCCATGACGGCAATAGACAATGACAGGTACTCTTTTCTGAGAAATCTGGGGTCTATTAGACCCCAGATCTCTCCTCTGCCCTTAAAGCATCTGGCCACACCAAGATCAGTGTGTTCAGATGCTTTCCCAATTTAAAAATAATGGTGCTGTTTATATCCAGCAAAATCAAAGTGATGAAATTCTTGTAGCTTCTGGTTTATTAGACTAACATATAGAGATGATTGGAGCCATTCCAGTCTCCGATCAGATCAGCTCTATGGTCAGCTGGCACAATTGGTGGCTGCATTCTCAGGTTCCCCGATGGGATAGGAGAACCTGAGAAAACTGTGGAGGGCGGCAGGACGGGGGGACGAGGGGGGATCGTCCCCTCCCACTGCTTCTAAAAGCAATCTAGAAAGCAATTTAGCAGCTAATTAGCCAATAGAATTGCTTTTACATGAAAGCTGACCACCGGCTAAAAAAAATGATACCAAGATGATGCCTACACCTGCAGGCATCATCCTGGTATAACCATTTGACTTCTAGCGACATACCAGTACGTTGCTGGTCCTTGTTGGGCATATACAGTATGTAATGTTCTTTTTTTTTCATGCAGCCTGTGGGCTAAACAAAAAAGAGAACCTTACAGATTCCGCCATTCACAGGCGCCACCTGCCTGCAGTTACCACTCAGCACCCCGGCAGCACTTCTGTGTCTCTCTGCAAGCAGCCCTGCAGACAACCTGGGCTACTTTGAGCTTGACTCCTCCTGTTTCGCCTTCAGGGCAGTCTGGAACTTAGCTGCAAGAGAAGCCCTCTCTCCATTGACCTCCGGTGTCAGATACGTGATAGGAGGACATTCAGAAAATGCCTCTAATGCAGCCAGCTCACTGCATCTGGATTGGGAGATGAGGCCACAGCACTTTCTGGATACAAAAAGGCAGTGATGATATCTTTCTGAAATTTTAGGAAGAATCCATTTCTTCCTAATGATTGGTATAGTACAAAAACACAAACACAGCCAATTGAAATAAATATACAGACACTTTCTTATATCAGAGTCTGGCTTTATAGGAAAGTTAGTATGGCGCCATCATCTGATCGTTGAAGTCCACCCCTCCCATGTTAGGGTTGTAGTCATGGACACAGAGGGGCATCTCAACACAACACCAGTCATAGTTGTAATTTGGACCATCATATCTGTGTAAATGGATGACAGGATGAAAACATTGTGTTTGTCCTTCCACTTCACTGCAAGCAATTCATTATTTCTCATGCAGGCTCCCCCCCATCTAAGTTGGGTATTTACAAGCCGTTGTGGGAAGCCCCATCGATTAGGTCGCACAGTGCCACATGAGCAAATTCCAAATTCAAAAAGGTGTCTAAAAGGGGGCACACTTTAATAAAAAATGTCCACTTATAAGTGGTACCCCTTTTGGAATAAAGGAGACACCAAGCCCCAAACAATCTTGCCACTGCTATGTAGTCTGGGCATCTGGGAAGCTCCAGGTGACTTTCTTTTCCCTCGTAAATATGGAAATTACATGTATGGCCTGTTGCCCTGCTATAGGAAGGATATTTTTATAGTGTGGGGTGGGACTAAGAGCAATGAGCCATGATTGGAGAGAGTCATCATGACACTGTCCAATCATGGCTCTGACAGTGCTATGTGCCCTGATTGGGCAAAGCTTTAATTGCTTAAGCCAATCAGGGCTTACAATGCCCTATGCGGCGGTGCAGTGCATTGTGGGGCATTCAGTGGGCCGAACAAACTGTTGAACGCCCGACATTTCGAATGTTCACTGAATGGGTGAACAGCCAGTGTTCGGCCCGAACTCATGCTCGAGCCGAACTGTTCACCCAACTCTAGTAGATATTATGTTGGTCAACATCAGAACATTGGAAATACACTGTATGACATTTTTATGTACGCATAGGGGTTGATTTACTAAAGTCAAATAGGATGTTCACTTTGCAATGGAATTTTCACTTTAGGAAAGAAATTTTACCTTAGCTTAGTAGATATGGTGAAAATTCACTAAATAATTTCCAATTATATGCAAGGAAAATTAAAAAAAAAAATGTTTTACTTGTACATGATTGGATGATAGAAGTCAGCAAAGCTTCTTCTCATTTACTAAGCTAACGGAAAAGTGAAAATGCCCTTTGCAAAGTGAACGGCATATTTTGTTTTAGTAAAAATACCTAAAAAAATATATGTAGATCTATTGTCAATCACAACTCCACCGCCGACCCAAAAAAAAAAAATAAATAATTGCTCCGCCGTCAACTAAGACAAACCTCTGAATGTCTGACTTGCCATTTGACATTTCTTATATAGGTAAGGGGTGGTAAGGAAAGGGGTGGTGCCACCTGGTGACATCACTATATGATCCTTAGAGTTGATTGCGCCCTACTGCGACATCCATTGTTGCCACGGTTCCAGCCCAGCTAGGATGAACTTTGCTCCGCCATGCCAGGGGTATCCTAGCAACATCGCTGACAGAAGAGGTGTTAGACAGAACACTGAATAAACCGACCAAGCAGCTGCCTTGACCTGATCATCAGATGGAGAACCGACTTGCACTGCCTGCAGTATAATCGCTATCATTAAGATTGGTGAGTGGGCAGATGCCCAAAGTCCCATTGCCAGCCATTAAACAAAATTAGGTTGAAGGATTGTAAGAGGTGCATGAAAGTCAGCCAGCCCCCAGTCTGATGTACTCACCCTCCAGTCTGTCACCAACCAAATAAACCTGTCTCTTGGTACAAAGAACAGGGGTTTAGTTGACACACATTTGCAAACGCATGTGAAAGCTGCAGAGCCACTAAATTAAGAGTGTTAGGACTGCAGATTTAACAGGGTGCCTTGAAGTGGCTCTGCAGCTTTCACATGCGTTTGCAAATGTGTGTCAACTAAACCCCTGTTCTTTGTACCAAGAGACAGGTTTATTTGGTTGGTGACAGACTGGAGGGTGAGTACATCAGACTGGGGGCTGGCTGACTTTAATGCACCTCTTACAATCCTTCAACCTCATTTTGTTTTTTGTTATAGGGATGGAGACGCCGGGCATCACCAGCTTGGGTCTCATTTAAAGTCCCACCTAGTCCAATATGCCATTGCCAGCCATTAGCACTCCACTTTGAACACTATATACAGGCATTACAGATTCAGATTGTCAGGAGGACCTGTCATTAGTCAGATTAAGTATCCTTGCACTGATTGCTGATCACTTTTGCCATACTTAAGGATCCTTTACTTCTCTGAGCTCCAACTGCCTGTGAAGATAATTGCAAGGCCTTGAATTCAGAACACTATCCTTTTTGCTCTTAAAGGGAACACGTTACTGGTATCTATATTGCTCAATCTCTCATTAGGATTAGAGGTACTATAGGCCGGCCCAACTTTTCCTTTCAGTATTAGGGGTGGTATTGATATAACTAATGACCCTTTGAAAATCCATTTGCCTAATGCTTGTTACTAAAAAAGAATAGCGCACACATGCAAAAGAAATGACTATCAAATATGCTGACAATCCATAAATAAAAATGGGGATTTGGTCCCACCATATGGCCATATCGTGCTCAAGCCCACCACTACGTCAAAGTACCCCATTGTCAGTGGGTCCTACACTATCCATATGTGGATAGTTATGTGGATATTATGGATAGTGTAGGACCCACTGACAATGGGGTACTTTGACGTAGTGGTGGGCTTGAGCACGATATGGCCATATGGTGAGACCAAATCCCCATTTTTATTTATGGATTGTCTCCATATTTAATAGTCATTTCTTTTGCATGTGTGCGCTATTCTTTTTTAATATTCATGTCGCTTGGTTCATAGCTTCACCGGCTTTAGATATACATGTTCAGAGTGTGCTCCCCCAATTTTTTGCTTGTTTATAATGCTTGTTACTGTCTATTACTTTGTATACTATTGTCATTCTTTTGTTTTGCTATTTTCATTCAACTGCTCTGAGAGTCTTGATTGCTGTTTTCAGGACTTGGCTAACTTGACACTCTTATGGGGCCTCTTTTTATGATTAAGTAAAACAGTGAAGGTTGAATTCAGTTTGAATTGTGTCTGTGTGTCATTTATTGTGGTATTACACTGACATTGCTGCTAGGTGTGCCAGCGGGGCTGAAACAGTTCTTGTGGTTGATAAGCAAGAGTAAGGAAACAAACATACTCAGTAGCTCCTACGGGGGTAGTGCTACATATATATAAAAGATGATGTTGTGTTGAACAAATACATACCAAACATGTCAACATGCTCTTGACAATTTTTCTATTGGCTGGAAGGCCTGCTATGTACTGCAGATGGCAGAATTTTTTTGTTGTTATGAGCACTTGCACTGCACATATGTCTTTTAGTGTGTTTATGTACAAAGCTGGAGGGTGCAGGTCATTGGGGGATCTACCCTGATGTCAGGAGGAAGTTCTTTGGCCTTCAGATCTTTTGCCTCTCCACATCTGGAGGGGCCTCTCTCTTTGGGAAAACCCCTCATCAAGTACTTAGTGGGCCAGCTTTGGCTGGTCCATAACGAGTGGGGTCCACCTGGCTTCATCCTAGGTAGACTATAGTGTACCCTGACTCAGTCAGATGTCATACTCCAAGAGGTTCAGAGTTTGAGTTCCTTTCTCTACAGATGATTGGCAATATTGTATGCTCTGTGCACTACTTTGTGTGCTGTGATTTCATGGTTCACTTTTTTTTTTCACAGGGGTTTTTGATAAAGCACCGCACCAAGGAGCTTCAAAAAAAGGAAAAAAAAATTCCTGTATGCAGTTTTGAATAAATGGCTTCATATTAGGCTGTATTTGCAATATACATGAGCAATCTTGGATATGCATCTGGCCAATGGGACACAAAGCAAGAATTTGTATGACTCTGCCCACTGTCCTTATTTTCGGGGTATGTGAGGGAATGGGACATGTGATTACCTTCTGCTTTAATGAGGCTTTACTGTGCTAACTAAAAATGTTTAAACTTACTAGCTAGGGAGACTGCTTGGAGTTTTATTTCTTGTTCAGTTTACTGCCCTGCCTATGCACAACTTCCTTGTGCTAGTTATACATTGAACTGACCATTTGCCATTTTTATTTTTTGTAGCATACCCCTATGACTTCCACAGTAAAAGCATTTTTATGTTTGTTATTTAAAAATTTTAGGAGAAAACTTATAATAACTCATTCATCTTGGAGAATTGAGAATTGAAAATTTGTAATTACAGCTAACTCAGATCAATAGCATCAACTCTCTTGAAAATACGTGTCTAAATAGATTAATATTTAATATTTATTTCCATATGAAAACAACTCAGAAACGTAATTTAGGAGAGGTTTGGTCTCCATATTATTGTATATCACCTCCGTGTGTCAAAACAAGGTAAGAAAGAATATAAAACCAAATTATGATGAAGCCAATGTAATACAGTGTCTTATAACTGAAATTTGCTAGATTGCTAAAAGTGACTGATCATTAGGAATGCTAATACTAGTTCTAATATGTGTAATATTCTGAGATTTAAAGTCCACAGTAATTGGGCTAAATATTGAGCTGGAAGGTAACATGTAATAGAAGTTATTTTTTTAAGAAGATTAAAGGAAGCACATTTCCTTATCCTTGTATTACTTTGAAGTTTAGAAGTGCTGAAAACCTTGGTATAATCCTGTTATAGTCTGTACAGTACAGGTTTAAAGCCAGAGCTGTCCTGAGGGAACAGAAGCTGACAATATTAATGTCTAGTTCCTTCTAGCTATGTACTGTTTATGCCTCTAAAATCTTTTTTTTTTTGGAGAACATCATTTTAGATGGAACAGTAGAATGATTAGGCGGATTTATTGCATACCTTGTTTGTAAAATAACACTGTAGTTAATCCTGATTATGAAATATCAATGACTAATAGCACTTTTTACATTGTTGCAATCATCTTGTATGATGAGCTAAGACCATCAGAAGCTTGATAAATGAACAATTAATGGCTCTAATTGGAGCAATGCATGAAAAAGTGGGCTAAATAAGGAACTCGTGGTAACAAAAATGTTAAAGTCTGCTGATGGATGGCACAAGAGAGTGCAGGTAATTTTGGTGACAAAATTCAGTCTGCAAGATCTCAGAGACAAGCGACAATCTTATGAAGAGTGGTGAGGTGATTTCCCTGTGGGTAAAGCATTTTAACTATGTAAAATGAGCTATGAATTTTAAAAAATGACCTTTGGATCATGAAAAAGAGACATTAGTCAAAGGAATAGCTAGAGGATATCCTGGCAAAAGCTGTGCAGAGAATAATTAAGGATGAATCTGGTAATTAGCCTAGAAAGAAAAAAAAAGTACAACAAATGTATCACTGCTGTTCAGCATTTCTAATTTGTAGATATTCTGTGCATTCTGGTTTAGCCAGTTTGGTATAACTTAGTAAGAGTGGACTCTGGAGTAAACCAGTTCAACTGTTTCTTAGAACAGGACTGTGAATGCTAGAACACTTTAAGCTAACTGCCGCAAGGGAGAACAGATAGCTGAAAAGCAGTAGCCACTGAAAGGCTGAAATCAATAGTATTCCACTCTGAACAAAACGTGCAGGCTTCAAAATCAATATGATCCGCTGGATACACTCTTGAATTTAATAGTATAAATCTTCATTTGAAATCAGAAAACATCATCACTTGCTGTGTGGTTATGATATCTGGGGAAATTTTAAGGCATAGGTTAACAGTATAAATTGTTTATTTTTAGGAGTTAGTTACTAAAAAAAAATGCAAAACATCTTCAGGGGTTTTGGTAAAATCCTTAAATATACTTGACTTTTTTGCTGATATCACAAAATGATATGACATGTTTTAAATCAATTAAGAAAGTAACTCTACTAAAGTGGCCCTACTTCTCCTTTAATGATGGTAACTAGAAGGTTATGCATGTGGGCAATGGTAATTGCATTGCCCCTAAACATGAAATGAAATAACAGCTACGGAAAACATTGCTAGAAACAGAATAGAGAACTCCTATTACCCCTAGCAGTATTTAATGCAAAACAGTAGCTGTAAAACTGAACAAAATTGTGATATGTATCAAAAATAATGGAAATATAGCATAATTTCTGTATTAAGGGCAACATCTTGAATATAGGATACTGCTTTAGGCACAGCATTGTAAGAAAGAAAGATTTGGAGAGAGTGCAAAGATCTGCAAATATTGCAATATAATGCCTAATTATAGCTACAAGTACAGTTTCAATGTAAATTTCAAGAAAACAGCCAAATATAGCTAAAATACAAGGAGAGCTATTTAAAATATCAAAGGATTTATATTTTTGTCCACCCAGTCCTGAGTTTTAAGCAGCTTGGCCACACATCACAACTACTTTTGATATCTGCAATCTAGGTTTTCTTTCCAGCAGACAGATAGCCCATTTAAGCACTTATTCTAACTTCTATTTAGGTGGCCTTCTCAATTCAGTGTGCTCAGTTTTTTTTTTTGTCTTGCATACATCATTTTCTGGATTATGCAGAGCAGCAAGATTTGAAGGCACAAAGGACATTGATGGACATTCATGTTCCTGGTGGAGATCAGGTTGAAGAGGGGGCTTCTCTTGCACCTCTTTCCTACACCCCTGGTAGTGGTGAGAAGGGATCTGTGGGTATAAGTGGCACAAGGACCGATGTTGCAGGCAGGGCCAGCTATTGGATGTGAGGAACAAATGACTGTGGACCACCAGGTAAGGACCAAATGTAGAAACACAGCAGCACCCGATTATTGGACAGGAACGAACAAAGCCAGGACACAAGCTGAAGGTTGTCATTGGCAGGTAGTGAGGTACTGAAACTGAAAGCAGGAACGGAATCAGGATACAGGCCACGGCCACCAACAGTAGGCTAGTGATGTACAGGTGGAAGCAGACCAAGGTCATTTGATAGCTGGGCAGCAAGGTACCCAATCATAACCCTGGATCACAGCGGGTAGACAGGAAACAAGACAAATTAATTAGGAACCACCCAGTCCAAGGAGCTTTTCAAAACGACAATGGCAAGCAATGGTTTCCTCATTGCAGCAATCCTCAGACTTGGTGATCTGCAGAATACTGTAAAAACATACACAAGAGGGCACTAACGCCTAGTGCATTACCACCATAACCATTTATTAAAAACACCTAACAATATTATACTCATGAAAGAAGATAAAATCAAGCTATTCAAATACACAGCTCCAGCAGGTGGGATGTGAATCTACATCTGAAGCCACACATTGGAGAAGCTTATGCATTTCAGGGCACAGACCCCCTTTCTCAGAGCTCAAACAGACAAGAATCCAGAGATGGGTCAGAAGCAAGCTGGGTCCTACATGGAAAAACAAATGTAGCAGGTCAGGTCACATTTAAATCCAGAACTCTCTGAAGACCACTCAGCAATCTGTCAATGTCACATTTCACCTTAAATAGGCCAATACAAGTGCCAAGCACTCAAATGTGCCTAGGCATATGCTACTTAACATGTACTGCAATCCTTCAGTGCCTGTGCTAAAACAGGTCAAGCAAAAACGTCATGCTCAGAAACGTGCATGCGCTGGTCTTCTTGTATTAGAACATGCTAGACCTTCCTTACAGGTAGATTTAGTCATTATGATAAATCAGTTTACACTGCACTAAAAATATATGTACGGTGCACTACAAATATATGTGTTTAAAATACATATATAAATAAATAAAAATAAAAAAAGATTAAATGATCTATACCTGTCATTGAATATATAAAAAAATTGTATTCGATAAACTTGTGAAAACTTTCAGCTATTGTGCAAAGGTTATTTTATAGGGGAATAAATGAATACCTAAAATTAAGATAATTAAACCAAATAATGCTGCATGCTGCCTAAAGGGTCAAAACCCTAACAAAGCTGCTCCAAACACAAATTGTGTTCCCACAATGATAAGTACTACAACAAAAATATTAAATTTATTGCAAAGTCTCGTTTAAAAAAAATAAAAATAACAAACATGTTATACTTACCTGCTCTGTGCAGTGGTTTTGCACAGAGTGGCTCGGATCCTCCTCTTCTTAGGTCCTTCTGCATCTCTTCTGGCCCCTCCCTCCTGTTGAGTGCCCCCCCAACAAGTGGCTTGCTATAGGGGCACCTGAGCCAGGTCACAGCTCTGTGTCCATTCAGACAAAGAGCCGTGAACCGGCCTCACCCCCTCTCTCTCCTGTTTGGCTGATTGACTTTGAGTGACAGCAGCAGGAGGCAATCGTGCCACGCTGCTGTCTAAGTCAATGAGGAGGGGAGTCCTGGGCAGCTGAGAAACTCCTGCAACATCACTGGATAAAGATGGGCTCAGGTAAGTATTAGGGGAGCTAAGGGGGGCTGCTGCACACAGAAGGTTTTTTTTATCTTAATGCATAGAATGCATTAAGTTAAAAAAAAAACCTTGTGCCTTTACAATCCCTTTAGGTGCTTGCACTGCTAACAAAAAATCCATAAAAAACTTTCTTATAATATTATAACCAAAATTTGTAAATACAAATTAAATGGACCTTAATACCAGCAAAATAAAAATACATAAAAAAAATATACAATCCCAAGTGAATCAGTGCAATCTGTTTAACTGTAGCAATATTGCAAAAAGAATCCAGCAATAAATGGTCCAAAAGAAATCCTGACATTCCTGACGAAGCCACGTGGGTAGTGGGGTAACACGTTGAGGCAGAGCCAGGTGGCAACACTCTCGGATCATGTGTTGTCAGAGCTAGGATGCATGTAAGAGCATGTAAGAGCCATTTGCAGGCAATTGTTCATGCTGTTATGATTTTATAGGTTGAGAGTTTAAAAGCGGTTGGCAAATTTTATTAATAAAGAAGCATACTACACTATATACGCCCATTTTCTTTCCAGTCAAGGTTGCTGTTTACATTTAAAGTGATCAAAGCTGATGTTCTGAGCCAGAGGATCATTGCACCATTGATGTGGTTCTGATATGCTTGATTGACCTGTACTTGTTTATGGGTCCACCCGGGTGAGCTGTTGGGGGATCACCTGTTTGGGCAGTGGAGCACTTAGTTTATGAGGGTGAAGAGCCTTTAACACATGCACATTATTTCCTTAAGTTTGGACTTTCTTTTGGGAATTATTTATGGCTGGACTTTCCTTGCAATATTGCTACAGTTAAACACATTGCACTGATTCACTTGGGATTGTATATTTATTTTATGTATTTTTGTTTTGCTGTTTTTAAGGTTCATTCATTTTGTATTTGCATGTTGGTTATAATATTATAAGAAGTTTTTTTTATGGAATTTTTTTAAGCAGTGCAGGCAGTTAATATATTTGTTGTACTAAAATAAATATAAGTGCGCAAATAAAACTATATATGACGAAAAATGTGTAGATAAGCTTCCCCACTCACTAATGTGTTAAATTTTCTATAACAACACTAAATGATTGAATAATTAAAGAATACATCCACCTTCACTGTTGCAATAATGCAAATATATACAGTGTATGACTAGCAAGATGAAACTCCACAATATAAAATGTATGTGAAATAAAATCCAAACAAATCCAAACAAATGTGCAGTCTTTGTAGTGTGTTCACTTATTTCTACTGCTGTAAAGGTGTAGACCAATGCATAAGTGGTTTAATCTGTACAATGCATTCAATTGTTTCCAAAGGTAAAAAAAGTTTCAAAGACAAAATCATTTATTAGGTGTTCTTCCTTAGATTGGAAAGTACAGCAAAAATTCTGGCACACTGCTCGAGTCACAACAATTTATTAAAATGCAGCCACTAAGGACCTTAGACATAGCTAATTCTAACATTCTGTTAACGTGTAGAAAATACCATCCCTACCACAGGGGAGAAGACTGTCAGACAAGCACTACCTATGTACATCATAAGTTAATTAGGAAGTCAATATTAGAAAACAGCAAAAGTTAAACAAAAAACATACTGTATATTAATATAAAATTCCTCACTGTGTTAAGAGACTCAAAAAAATAGATCCAAACTCAGATACTGTACAAAATACTGTATATACAAAATAATACAAGTTACTATAAACAAATGTTTCAGTATAAACTATCAATATAACCTAATTAAACATGTTCATTTATTCTGTTCCCACTGGTCGTAGGCATTTCTGGAGCAGCTGGACTGGTGGGCTTTAACGTCCAGCCGAAGCGTATACTGTATGTGCCCATATTTTTTCTGTGCTGAGCTTATTGCGCGCTGCAAGCAAAGTGACTAAGCTGTCAAAGACATCTTCCATTCATTGTTCATAATTTTGAGCTTTCAATCATGTTACTGCTGTGACAGCCAATCACAATGGCCACATGATTGGAAAACCCACTTTCAGCTTTCAAGTTCTCTTAACCTCCCTGGCGGTATGATTATGTCAGGAATTATGTACCAAAACGGTACAATTTTTTGCATGGAAATTTGGCGTTATGTATTATAGGCCTACAATTCTTAGTAATTACTGACATAAACCTGACCAAAACAAGACTCTAGTAGACATCCCAGATGTGATAAATTTGAAACACAAACACATGAATTATAATCTAATCAATAATATAATTTTATTATATAATATATAATATATATATTATATTATATAATACAATTATATTATTGATTAGTTTATAATTCATGCATTATATATTTTATATATATATATATATATATATATATATATATATATATATATATATATATATATCTGTGTGTGTGTATATATATAAATGTGTTATGTGTTTGTGTTTTGTGCAACGTTTGAATTTCCCTCCAAGTTCCGCTCCCATGCAGCATTGCTGCTGCAGGGAACGGAACTAGGAAGTCATCATACCGACGGACGAGCGGCGGGGATCTCGGCTGGCGATCACAGCAATGGGAGATCATTGCTGGATCGCCAGGAGAAGGTAAGAGACAGCGCTGCGTGCTCTGCACATCCACCCCGAGCGTGACTCGGGGATGCCGATCCTAACCTAAAAAATCCACCCTGAGTCACGCTCGGGGATACCACCAGGGAGGTTAAAGGACCTGGGGGTGGCAAGCAGTTATAGCATACATTTTAATCCCTGTGGTGGTTAAGACCAGAAGGGACTCTTGCACCCAAAATCTGTACCGAAGTTACCCATGTAAATCATTACCTCTCTAGGACACTGTAACTCTTTCAATTTCCAAAAATAAAAGAAGACGTATTCACATTATGTAAATCCAACAAAAAGCCAGCAACTTGGTGCTTCTTCTTAAAAGATCCTTTATTGATGCACAACAGCAAATACAATATCCATAGATGCTAACACGTTTTGGCCTCAGCCTTCCTCATAGCATGCATTAAAAATAATAAAAAAAACTCATATATATGTTTCCAAATGCAGCCACTCCTATGGACTGGGGTGGACTAACCAATTAAAATCCTGAAAGGTGTATAATTAAAACCATGTGAGAACAAAGATCCTGTTATAGCCAGACAATGCAGAAGAAACAAAAGAAACATTTAACCCCATAATGCACAATATGCAACAATGGATGAATAACAGAACTTAATTGAATAAATATTCAAAAACATTTATAGACAAATAAAAATCTATTTGAGAAACAGATTAACATCCATTCTGTTGTTCATTCCAAGTGGTGTCCTAGTGTTTAAAGTGTGGATCCACCACACCTCCCTCTGTAAAAGAATGCGATGCAGGTCACCCCCTCTCACTGGTTTCTTGATTTGTTCTAAACCAAGAAAAGAAAAATGATTAAGGCACCCTCCATGTATTGTTCTAAAATGTTTGGATACATTTGAAACATTTTTTGCATTAATATTCAAAGTATCATTATAGTGCTCAGAGATCCTAGTTCTGAGGTGTCTGATAGTGCAACCTACTTATTGTAATCAACAGGCGCTGCATTCCACCAGGTACACCATTATTTTAGAGTTGCAATTGACATAAGTTTTAAGGGAATAGGATTTATTTACCTGTGGAAAAAAAAGTAACACGTTTTGCTCTTTTTGTGTTTTCTACATGGTTTACATGTCCTAAAACCACAAGGATACAAACCCTGAACATTAAAGAGGAAGTAAACCCTCCTCTACAACTTGTACCTATAGGCAAGCCTATGATAAGGCTTACCTATAGGTACTGTAAATATCTCCTAAACATGTACCGTTTAGGAGATATTTACCTTACATGTCGCCAGTGACGTCACTGGCGCATGCGCTCTGAAGGAACGGCCGATCGTACCGTTCCTTCAGAGCCCCGTGCCGTGACTGTCGGCTCCCGCGCGCGTGCGCGGAAGTGACGTCACCGCGGCTCCGGCCAATCAGATGGCCGGATGCCGCGATCCCGGAAGACGGGCGACTAGACATGTCGCCCGTCATAGAGGTGAGTCAGCGGCACGGCGGGGGCTCGTTCTGAGGTAAGTATTGCATAATGAGCTAATATGCGATGCATACTAGCTCATTATGTCTTTCTTTTGCAGGGTGTAAAAAAAAAAAAAAAAAACTCAAACGAGTTTACAACCTCTTTAAGCTAACTATAATTTTGAGAAGAATGTTCGGAGCAAAAAAGACTAGGGGACAAAAGGGATCCCAATGTGGGAGCCCGTCTACTAGAAAAACTACATCCTGGTTGTACAATATCATATAGGGACTTATCTGAATACAAAACCAGGAGACATCATTTTATTATGTTTACAATTTGATGATACTGCTGTGAATATGCTGTAACAAAATGGACAGATTTTTTATTTTTATAACTAAGCACTTTCTTCCCTCTGTCCCTACTTTTGAGTTTTTGTTTACATTGATTCCTAGGGACAGCAGTGCCTTTGATCAGGCTGTCATGATCCCTGTTCTCTGCAATAGTTTTACTTCTACTGATCAATGCTTACTATAGCCCCTCTCCCTTAATCTATCCGAAATGCTGATACATTCCTCCTGTAGACTTAGTTCTAGCACATGCACCCCTTCCATCTGCTATCCAGGCCCCACCGTGTGCCCCTTTCCCCTGCCACACTGCCGCAGGCACACAGAGAGAATTTATTAGCCCCTTCATTTTCTGAATGAACTCAGTAAGTGATCAGTACTAATCCCTCCTGTGTCTAATCAACACTGAGGCATAGTAAACTGTGTTTACTATGCTTCAGCTTGTGAATGAGAAAGAAGCTTCAAAACACTTCCAATTCATTCATCTTTGCAACTGAGGTTGCAAAGAAAGGGACTGATACATCAATATCCTCAGTTGCTTCTGGCTGGGGGGGGGGGGGGGGACAGATGGACTGTCTGGTAGGCTTTATGGGGCACCATGATTTCTATCAGCAGCCCTGCATGGAGCAGGTCATAAAACAGCTGGTGTTGTCTAATGCTGCACAGCAGCAACCACTGCATTGCAACAGGCAAATACCCTGATTTACCCTGATACCCTGGGCCATAGTTACATAGTTAATGAAGTTGAAAAAAGACACTAGTCTATGCAGTTCAACCTATGATTTGTGTGTACGTGTGTGTTTGCTGTTAACCGGACATTGTACTGTATACCCCTGAATGTTATGGTCTTTAAGGTGCCCATCTAATAGTTTTTTTAAACTATCGATGCTCCCTTCTGATATCACTGCTTGTGGAAGAGAATTTCATATCCTTAGGGTCCTTTCACATGGGCGTTCCGTATGTCCATTTTTCCTCCCATCCATTTGCGGATGAAAAACGAACATAATGTATGTCTGTGGGATTGCAGACGTTAGTGGATGAGCATCCGCTGACATCCGTTTTGCATCCATTCCATACAGTTCCGTTTTTTGAGATGGAAGAGAACCCTATTTTTCTTCCGTTTAAAAAAACGGAACTAACGCAAAAACGGATGTCAGCGGATGTCATCCGCTAACGCCCGCAATCCCATAGACATACATTATGTCAGTTTTTCATCCGCAAACGGATGGATGAAAGATGGACATACAGAATGGACCCTACAAAAGTGTCATCCGTGTCCGTTTAAAAAAAAAAAAGTGCCTGAGCGGAAAAAAAAACTGGACCGTGCCATGTGAAAGGACCGTTACAGCTCTGACAGTAAAGAACTCTTTACGCAGTTTAAGGCTAAACCGCTTTTCTTATAGTTTTAGTGTGTGGCGACATGTCTTATTGAATTCCCTTTCTCTGAAAAGTTTGTTCCCTTTGCTAGGGCCACCAGTACCATATTTGTACATTGATATCATATCCCCACTCAAGCGTCTCTTCTTCAGAGAGGATAAGTTCAATGCTTGTAGTCTTTCCTCATAGCTGATGTCCTCCATTCCCCTAATTATCTTTGTTGCCCTTCTCTGGACTCTCTCCAGTTCCAGCACATCCTTTCTGAGGACCGGTGCCCAGAACTGGACGTCATATTCAAGATGTTGCCGGACCAGAGTCTTGTAAAGTGGGAGAATAATCTCTATTTCTGGAGTGAATCCTCTTTTTTTTTTTAATAAATGCCAGTATTCTGTTGGCTTTGCTTGCCAAGCCTGTTGTCCACTATCATCATAGATTCACCCAGAGGATCATCGCCTAGCGAGTAACTTGCGTTTTTGGGTGTATTTCTGACACCCAAGTGCATTACCTTACATTTTTCAACATTAAACCTCATTTGCCATATAGTTGCCCACCCCATTATTTTGTTCAGGTCTGCTTGTAAGGTTACCATGTCCTGTATAGAAGATATTGGCCTGCTTAGCTTAGTATCATCTGAAAATACCAAGATTGTGCTGGTTATCCCATCCTCTAGGTCATTTTTTTTTTATTTAAAATATTTTTATTGATTTTTTAAGATACATAACATGTCATCTTTCAGGTGCCCTTCAAGGCAGGAAGATTCCCCTTTCAATACAATATAAACATTGTTATATAAAAAGGAGAGAGAAAAGGAAAAAAAAAAAAAAAAAAAGGAAGAAAAGAGATGAACTCTTTATGAAATACAAATCGTGAAATTCCAAGAGAAACAATCATTGTGAAGTGAACAGACAAGCTCAATATTAAAAAAGAAAATGTGACTGGTTGTGTGCAAAAATATATTAACACTCTATTGGTGTATCAAAAAAAAAAAAGGGGGGAAAGAGGGAGGAGGAAAAAGTCTCCCCTCAAACAGTTACAGAATTAATATAAATTGTGAATACTTTTAAAAATGTGTACCTTAGGTAACTTATACTTTATAGTGTTGTTGAGAGGTTATTTTTAAGTCCACGTGCGTGTTAGAAAAAAAAAAAAAAAGAGGAAAAGAGGGAGGAGGAAAAAGTCTCCCATCAAACAGTTACAGGATTAATATAAATTGTGAATACTTTTAAAAATGTGTGTCATAGATAACTTATACATTATAGTATTGTTAAAGAGTTATTTTTAAATCCAAATCCACATGCGTGTTAGGGGAAAAAAAAAAAGGGAGGAGGAGAAAATCTCCCCTCAGACAGTTACAAGATTAATATAAATTGTAAATACTTTTAAAAATGTGTACCATAGATAACTTATACATTGTAATATCATTGAAGAGTTATTTTTAAATTCACGTGCATGTGAGGAAAAGAAGAGAGAGAAGAAGAAAAAAAAATAAAAAAAAAATAAAAAAGGGGGAAGATTTTCTGCTCTTTTAAAGGCATCTAGAACGAAAAGAAGACGGAGAAAAATAAAAAGTAACAAATTCTGAACTCTGTCTTTCTACCCAACTGTATGTATCACATTTGTCACCCACAAGGGGCCTCTACTAACAGATTGATAATAAAGAAAAAAAAGAAAAAGAAAAGAGAAGGAAAAAAAAAAAAGGGAAAAAAAAGGGGAGGGGAGAACCCCCCCCCCCTGTTACGGACGAGTCGGGGACATCTAAAGGCACATTCCCCCAACGCACAAGGAGAACATCCTTAGAATTAAACATTCTGCTGTAAATATTCATCAGAACATATAAATTGTGACCACGGTATCCAACAGGCCCGAGTTTGCTCTTCAGAATTATTTAAGGCCGCAGTCAGTCCTTTTATACGATGGATTTCATTTACTCTTGTGACCCACATTTGTCGAGAACATTGCCGGGATGCAAGCTTTCGCAGCATTAAGCAAGTGGACTGTCAATGATTTCCTATATTTCCTAATTGATCCTCTCGTAAGGTGGAGCAGGCACAATGCAGGGTCCTCACCCACCTCCTCCGAAGTAAGTTCCTTTATCACCAGAGCGACCTCCCTCCAAAAAGCCGCCACAGAAGGGCATGTCCAAAAGATGTGAATCATCGTTCCTCCCTCAGCACCACATCTCCAACATCGGTCGGAAATCGTCCCGTCCATTCTATGCAAGAGCGCAGGGACTCTGTACCATCGAGTGAGAATTTTGTAGCTGACCTCTTCATATCTACTGGCCAGAGAAGACCTATGTACTAATGATAGAATTTTATTAATTTTCTGAGGGGTAGAGGAAACGTTAAGGTCACGTTCCCATTGCCGTAGATAAGGTAGAGGTCGTTCCTCCGCTGTTTCTCCAAGCATCGAGTAAAAGTAAGATAACACATGTGAGATAGATGTCCCCCCCTTACATAAAGTCTCAAACAGGGATAATGGATGCGGGGTATAGCCCTGTCTTTGTAGATGGAGAAGAAAATGTCGAATTTGTAGAATACTTAGAGGGTCCAGATTCAAATCTGGCCATGCCTTAATCTCCGAATGGGTAGGTGGATCTTTCTGTACCCAGACATCCATAAGACGCACCCTCCCGACCTGGGCCAACGCTATCACCCTGTCGTTCGTGCAGCCTGGAAGAAATTCAGGGTTGCCCACGATTGGTGTCATAGGGGATATCGAGGGCGCTACCTTTGGATGACATTGTGTCCCCTCTAGGTCATTTATGAATAAATTAAACAGGATTGGTCCCAGGACAGATCCTTGGGGGACCCCACTTTCCACACCTGACCAATCTGAGTACTCCCCATTTATCACCACCCTCTGGACTTGCCCCTGGAGCCAGTTTTCAATTCAGGTACTCACCCTATGTTCCATATCTACGTACCTTAGTTTTGTACAGTAAGCGTTTGTGGGGAAATGTATTGAATGCCTTTGCAAAGTCCAGATACACCACATCCACATGCCTTCCTATATATAGATGGCAGATTACTTCTTCATAGAAGGTTAATAGATTGGTCAGGCAAGAGCGATTCTTCATGAATCCATGCTGATTACTACTAATGATACAGTTTTCATTACTAATGTCTTGTATATAGTCCCTTATCATCCCGTCCAATATCTTGCAGACTACTGATTTTAGGCTAACCAGCCTATAATTCCCTGGGATATATCACGGCCCTTTTTTAACATTGGTACCACATTGTCTTTTTTCCAATCAGCTGGCACCATTCCCGTCAGTAGAATATCCATAAAAATTAGGAACAATAGTCTGGCTATCACCTGGCTGAGTTCTTTAAGGAAACTCGGGTGTAAGCCATCTGGTCCCTATGACTTATTTATGTTAAGTTTTTCAAGTCCAGTTCTGAGTCTGTCTTCTGTTAACCTTGAGGGTGCTTTCTGTGATGTGTTATTAATTTTAACATTACAAACTAGGTTAATGTAGCCCCCCAATTCTTTTGTGAAGACTGAGGAGAAGAATTTATTTAGCACTTTCGCCTTCTTTCTGTCCTTTGTAGCCAGATTCCCTTGTCATCTTTTATGGGGTCAATATGTTCTGGCCTCGCTTTCTTACTTTTTATATACTCAAACTCACTTTCTTACTATTTATATACTTAAAGAATTTCGTGGGTTTTTTTTTTTTTTTTTTTTACTCTCTTCCGCTATGTGCTTTCCGTGTTCTATTTTAGCCACCTTGAGCACTCAGCCTTGTATTTTTTGAAGACCTTTTCTTAAGTTTTAATATACATTTTTATGTTGGAGTTTAGCCACCCAGGGTCTATTTTAGCTCTTTTAAACGTATTCCCCTTTGGAATGCACTGGCCAATCCCTTTATTTGGTATGCTCTTGAAGCACACCCATTTTTCTTCCGTGTTCTTTGTTCCTAGGGTTCTATCCCATTTTATATTGTCTAGCAAAGAGCGGAGTATAGGGAAATTCAGTGTCCTTGTATTACCCTTGTGTTTCCTATTACTATGAGTTATACAGAAACAAATTGACCTGTGGTCACTGTTTCCTAAGTTGCCCTAAATTCCTAAATTCCCTGTATTTCTTCATCCGTGATCAGGTCTGTATTGTTAGTAATCAGTGGGTCTATTGACTGGTTCCTGCAACCGGTGGTCGGCAAGACTACTTTGTTTCTGAAAGATACGAAACATCTAATACAACTACTTGATAATGTAGAAGTTGGATCAAACAACATCTTTTTGGCCACAGCGGATGTTTCCAGTCTATACACCATAATAGACCACCAGGAAGCCTTATCTTCAGTCAAATGGTCCCTTAAGGAGATGAGTGATTTAAAACGCCCACAAAGAAAATTCCTATTAAAATGTTTAAAATATAGTTTGGAACACAACTATTTCTGGTATCAGAATAACTACTATCAGCAAACAAAGGGAATTGCGATGGGAGCCAAGTTTGCGCCCAGCGTGGCAAACATTTTTATTTCACAGTGGGAAGAGACTGCAGTATATCATAATAAACCAGACCAACTAATCCTCTATAAGAGGTTTATAGATGATATCATAGTGATATGGTCTGGAGATGAAAAAGATCTACTCGAGTTTGGGCAATCACTGAATACCAATACCAAAAACATGTCTCTTACATTGGAGATCAATAAAACCACTATTAACTTTCTCGACCTGGAAATTTGGCATGAAGAAACCAGATCAAGACCAAGACTTACTTCAAACCAGTTGACTGAAACAGTTATCTCCCACTAACCAGTTGTCATCATAAACCCTGATTAACTAATATTCCTAAGGGACAACTTATACGACTACGTAGGAATTGTACTGAAAAAATCCATTATGTAGAAAAAGCAAAGATTTTAAAGACAAGGTTTTAGAAAAAGGCTACAAACATTCTTTTATTGAAGAAAAAATTAATGAAGTGGGTAATTTAGAAAGAGACAATCTACTGAAAGACACTATACGAGAAACACAATCTCAACAAACATTGAATGTCATCCTGGACTATAACATCCAACATAAAAAAGTTGAAAAAAATCTTTAAAAAACATTGGAACATCTTATTGGCGGATAGAACCCTGAATCAGATACTTCCAAGTCGCCCAAGGTTTACTTACAGAAGAGCACCCACCTTACGAGACCAACTGGCTAAGAACTTTGTGGAACCACCTCCTAAGGTTCCATTCAGCTTCTTTGAGGGAAAAGGTTTTTTCCCTTGTAAGGTTTTTTTCCCTGTTTTGCCTGCAAAACGTACCAAATTTTCAAAGAAAAAATGCACTGAATTTGAATCCACAGTTGCACGTAAGAAATATAATATCAAGGAATTAATTTCTTGCAGAACAGAAGGTCCTGTGTACCTCTTACAATGTCCTTGCAATTTCCAATATGTGGGTCGCACCAAGAGACCACTGTGGAAACACCTTAGAGAACATGTCCAGAATATTCAGAAAGGCTATCCGAAGCACAGTGTTTCTAAACACTTTCTGGACTATCACCAAAAAGATCCCTCTTCTTTAATTTTCTATGGCATAGAGAAATATAAACCCCACTGGAGGGGCAGTAATAAAATTAACACCTCAGCAAAGCTGAATCAAGATGGATTTTTGAAATCCAATCTTTTTCACCATCTGGTTTGAACATTAAGTTTGATCTCAATTGTTTTATTTCTGATTTTTAATATGCTTTTTAGCCTTTTACTCTCTGCCTCTACATATATATATATATATAAAAAAAATTATATATTTTTTATATATTTTATGTATATTTTGTATATATATATTTTCTATGTTATGAGGTCATTATCTCTAGCGTGCTCTGGGGATTCTCCATCATTATTACTCTATTTGATTCTTTCTTTTAATTAGATTTTATTGGCTTCTATCGATTTACTTTTATCCTTATCAATTTAATGTCTTTATCCCTGTCCCAATATTTATGAGCGATCACCATTTATCTTATATTGGCTATGGATAATTTGATTATATTCAATGACCCATTCATCTTACTCTCACTTTGGACTTTTTTAACTATTAGAAGTATTATCATGTGTTGCTATTAATGTGCTTTTAATATTTATGTTAGAATTACCTCTCTCAGCTTTTAAAGTATTGTTTGTGACTAATATGCATCAGCTACGCCGTTCTACTCCATTTGTATATGCTGCTATGATGTTTACAACCTTGGAGCTCCATCTGGTGGTGGTTGAGCATATTACATGTGTTTACAGCGGTCGCTATAGTGACCGCTGGCTATTTAACCAAGTACACATATAAAGGTAAGTTGCGCTAAGCAATGAATAATATTTAACCAAAAATATTATATCAAAAAATGTGAATGAAAGTGACAAAGTGAACAGTCATATACCATACACAAAACTAAACCATACATAAAATATGTGTGAAACACAAATGCTTCCAATAATTTGAGTTCAGAAGTCCATTAAAATAATAATAAACTATCAAAAGGAAATAAAAAGACTGTGTGAAGTCCTTAAAATCTACAAAATGCTGGAAAAGGCCACTGGATGTGCAAACTCCTTACCAGATAGAAATAAAAAAATTGCCCAGATCAAATAATATCGAATCCAACCAGGAACGACTTCTGGATAAATCCTCAGGTGTCCGGGAAGACTCAGCAATCATATACCAGGTGCATGTAAAAATAACAGATTCCATAGCATAATACTGCATAAATCCAATAGGTATCTACACCCAAAGTGCAATCCACTGCGGTATGTGCTGCCAGGATAGGTACCACCACCAATACAAGCTGCTTACCAGACATGCATTAGATAATGACAGAAGGAAAGTGATAGATAGTGATGACCATCACCCATAAGTCCGATCTGCTTACCACAAAAGAGCAAATAATAGGTGAATATCGAGTAGCCAGGAAAAGAGCAACCTCTTAAAACACCCCAAATGGCAATCAAGGGGAGACCACCACCGACATCACAGCTGCTTACCAGATATAAATAAATGGAAAACCAAATGTCTGTCTTGTGGAAGTGTTCACAATGGGTTCAAAGCCAAGATATCACCAAGAGTCGGTTAATGTTTTTGAATTCTGCTGTTCATGAGAGGGCATTTACCAAAAGGACTTGAGGCCTCCTCCTTGAGCTCCTGTGGGCTAATACACACTGCAAGCTCTGGTGGTCGACATGTTTGGCTGAGAGTCACCATCATTTTGTTAGTTTGTTTCATGTGAGTTCATAGAGTGGGGTATTCTGTGGGTTGGTTAGTCAATAAATTGTTTTGAACTACTACCCTATGAGCCCTTTATGTTTTGTATCTCACTCTGCACACATTTATTGGACGAGCCGGGATATGGATTATGTGCCTTTCTCTGGTCTGTGAATGGGGAGATATCGAGATTCAGCAGTTTGGATTTGCCCTTACCTGGTTTGGTCTGACGATACAAAGGCTGTTTTTATCATACATGTCTGGTTAGTGAGCATTGCCTTAGGGGTCACGAGGTGTGGTGGAAGCTCTCATCTGCATTCACTGTATTGATCCTGTATTTTGGAGGACTTTACTGATTCACAGACTATTCTATGTAAAGGGGGTCACACTCTCTATCAGCACTGCTCATGTGTTGGACTTTTCAAATATTTACTTCTGAAGAGATTGATACATTGTTTTATAATACAAAATAATGGTCATTAGAACATCAAAATAGCCAACACATGCGGCAGTTAGGAGATCACGTGAGCCATTATTTATAGTAATTGATAGAGGAAAACAAAACTTACAGCAAGTAGCACATGACCAATTAAAAAGAGTTGTTGAAAGATCACAAAACTCTTTAGAAGTAGTAACTGATGAGGGAGCACAAGACCCATTATATGAAACAGTTCAGGGGGGATTTTCTTATACTTTCATTGTTTTTTATATCCTGATACAGATCAGCAGCTGATAGTAGAGTTAATTTTAATTGTATAAGTTATTGTAATATTGTAAAATTACACTCTGAAAATAAAAAAGTTATGTTATTTATTACTAATTGTTTGTAAAACGTTATTTGAACCTGTTCCATCCAATTTATATTATTTTAAAGGTTGCAATATTTCCCTATGCTTCTCTCAGAAACAGAATAGTTTGCTTGTTTTGGTAGATAAATTAAGCATTTAACAAATTAACTAAAATGAATCTGTGGGTTAGATCATACCTTAATATATATGCTATAATTAAAACAGATAAAAGGGTAAAATGACATAGGTCAGCAAAGTAATGTTATCTCTGTAGGGTTGAATGAAATTCTTAAGTATTTTATTTACATCTGTTTAATAGTGTTTGCTAAGCACATGCTTTGTTTCACTTGAATTTATTTTTCTCATGTGCTTTAAAATGTTTTTATTATGCAAACTGCACACTTGAATTACTGTATTATGCTCTGCCTTTCTCTTCATCATGATAAGCTTGTCACATCCTGATGAAGAGAATCAACATAATAGCACAATTTACAGCAATATACCTACTGTTCAAAATTAATATATATCAAATGAATAATGTATATGAAACAACTGTAGTGCAGTAGTATTAATGGATGTCAACTTCTGCAACTTTGTCAGTTTTAGACAACGATTCGGCTATCTATGCTGGTCAAATGCTTGCAGCAAATTTGCTGGGGCAGCTCAAAAAAATGCAGCACCTTAAGGTGTAACCAATAAGAGTTGAAGAAATGGGAATAAGCTCATTATGTTATAGAAGTTTTAAAAAGGAAAAAAGGGGACCAATAGCGTGTTACAAAATAGGTACCCATAGGAGAGACAACTTCATCTAAGGAAATTTGCAGTCATTCTAAACCTTTTTTCTTGAAACTAGTGTACGCGACATATGTGTATGTGTACTGTATGTCTTAATCACATAATAAATATAAGAATATTAATAACCCACAGGTGAAGATACTGTACAGTAGGCACTTGGACTAGGAATTTTGCAATAAAGCAGGTAGGCTCCTTGCGTGTTCCATTCATACTCCATCTTCACAGGTTTTTATTCCTGCTATTTCTTCCACAATAAATCAAATGGTTACCAAGTCTGTAGACATTGTGGATTATTTTAAAGTTTTCTATTCAGTTTTATATAACCTCCTTGATCACACAAGCAATAGTGATTACTTGTACAAAGTAACCTGCAATCACTCGCCCAGCGCTCTTACTGGGTGGTCTTTAGAAATCACTGACTCCCCCAAAAGATTAATAATTTTGTAAAAAATCTCAATGAACAGCTGCTATGGTGAGTTCCAGATAGCATCCACAGCATCCTGTCATCAAAGTAACCACGTGATCATGCACTAACGCGTTTCGTCATCACAACTTCTACCGAGGGCCAGAAATCATAATGACAAAACGCGTCAGCGTGAGCACGTGGTTACCTTGATGACGGGACGCTGTGGATGCTATCTGGAACTCACAGCAGCTGCTGTCAGCTCCGAGCACGGAGGAAGCAATGAGAGCATTACAGTAATACCTATCAATATAGATGTTTCGGAAAGGAATATACTGTGGATGCTTTTCTATTTGCTGTTTAAAAGATTCTTACATGTAAGCTCAATATAATAAGGGGAGAGGGGGAACCATTTTATTATTACTTCATTAAATGTTTTAAGCAGTAACACGCTATTGGTCCCCTTTTTTCCTTTTTAAAACTTCTGGAATACTTATAGGAGCTTCCCGATTCTTAGAGGTGTGGAGATGGAGAGTACATTTAAGTTGGTGATTTAAAGGCGCTGTTTGATCTGTGGTCTGGTAAATGTTCATTGCCTAAAGGGGAATCACAAATGGTGTGGTGAAGGTGCATGTCATTTAAGCCCTGCAGGAATTGAAACACCGGGGAAGAGCACCAGTTCTGTGTTCTTTATTATTAGTTAGCCATTTTTTCACCTGAAAACAACAAGGACTGTTGTAAAGAATATACTAGGGCTGCTAATGTTTTTATTCTTAGGTTGATAAGTTTATACCGGGTTAAATAACATCAGTGATATATAACCTCCTGGATCAATTGTCTCATCTTTCGTCAACCCAAAAAGACGACCAGACTCTTTTCTTTCGAAACTTTCTCATGATAAAAGAATATTGCTCGATAAACCTATATTGGAAGAAGATTTTTATATGTATCTTAAGAGCTTGCCAGTTGGTAAAGCTCTGGGACCTGACGGTTTTACCTTATTCTGTTACAAAACATTTAGCCAAATTTTGGTCGCTAACTTTGCATCCACTTTCAACATATGACAGGGCAATCCCATTCTGAAGGATACCCCTCATTCACATATTACTGTACTGTTGAAGTCCTGTAAAGAAACCTCACTCTGTGCCATCTACAGAAAAATGTCTCGTCTTAATTCTGACTTGAACATGTTTACAAAAATATTAGCACTAAGACTTCTTCCCAATTTGAGGAGAGTTATTAATTTGGATCAGTTGGGTTTTGCGCCTAGTAGGATTAATACCACCAGAGCTCTTAATATTATCCATCTTTGTAATGCCACTGCAGTCCCAGCCATTCTTCTCTCTACAGATGCCAAGAAAGCATTTGATAGGATAATTTGGAAAATTATGAGGGGTATTTTCCAATATATTGGGATTGGGACAAATGTAATGAAATGGATAGATGCCCTGTACGATCATCCAATGGCAGCTGTTAAAGCTAACGGTGCGTTACCTACTAACTTTATATTAGCAAATGGTACCCATCAGGGTTGTGCACTCCCACCACTTCTTTTTATACTTACTTTGGAGCCGTTGCTGCGACGTATTAGACTTAATCCAGATATAACAGGCATATGAGTTGGGAAGACGTCTCACAGATTAGCTGAAATTGCAGATGGTCTACTCTTTTTTTATCACCAACCCAGAAATATCTTTACTCAATTTAATCAGAGAATTGGACTCTTACTCACAATTGTCAACTTATAAAATAAATCTTGCAAAATCTGAGGTAATGAATCTTACAAGTCCAGAAACTAGAGTCCCCGTTTTGGAATCAAGCTTTTCATTTTAATTGGTGACTGAGAGGCTTAAGTATTTAGGAATATATCTCACATGCTCCTTAATTAATACATTTCAGCATAATTTTCCACAATTGCTTGCTAGTATTATAAGTGATCTTCGGTGATGGTGGAATCTTACACATATGTGGTTTGGTAAAAGTAATATTCTAAAAATAAATGCACTTTCCGGGTTATTGTACCTCTTTCAAACCCTTCAGGTGACAGTCCGAACCAACTTTTAACAACAAATTCAATGTGAGTTTATACAGTTTCTATGGTCAGATTGTCCACCTAGGTTTAAGACAGATATGCTTGTCTTGCCCAAAGACTGTGGAGGTATGGGATTTTCAGACCCAGTTCAGTATTATCAAGCTGCACATCTACCTCGAATTCTGGACTGGTGTAACCATACAAAGGTAAATAACTGGATATCTCTTGAACAATCTATCATGCCCATCCCTCTCAGGACCCTTCCGTGGCTGGGTAGTATATGTCCCTGGTGGAAGAACATCTTATTCTGGATACTACATGTAAAATTGCCCTCTTTATTACTATCAATCAAGATGTCAGTGATCGGAAAATACAGATTTTTCACCAGGGATATCTGTCCCTAAATTTTGTCAATTTATTGAAATCAACAAGTTTAGTTTGAAAGGTTGGAAATCTACAATCAATATTCAATCAATGCCTTCAACACCCCTTTCGGTATGGCAGGAAATCCAAATATGGCATTACCATTTGTCATTATCATTTTGCTCAATGCCATTTGATATGCCTACTGCCTTCAAGTGAATAATGTACATCTGGTCAAATCTTTAGACAGTGTCTCTCTAGGGCATATCCAGAGCTGATTGCACCCCCGGAATCTTATATTCTCTCCTATATTGCTGCATAGGAAAGAGATTTGAATACAACAATATCTATTGAGCAAAGAGATTTTATTTTTCATTTTATACATAAATCATTCATATCTTCCAGATTGCAGGAATCAGGATATAAGTTGACCCGGTGTCATAGATTCCTAAAGAAATTGCACTGTATGTTTCTGAATGCAGACTTTACCTATTGGCGTTGTAGAGAGGATAGGGGAATGCGTTTTCATATATTCTAGACATGTTCCCGAATACGTCCTTATTGGTAAAATGTCTGTATCTGGATCAAGGACCTTACTGGCCTTGACCAGAATCCAGCAGCCTGTTTACTACACCTTAGTCCTCTCTCTAAAAGTAAATATCATCAATCAGTGGTGAGACATCTTCTTGCCAGCGCAATGGAAATCTCCATCCCCTCCTACCATAGGCCATTGGATTAGAGAAGTAATGAAATAATGTGAATGTAGGAACTTACGTCATCACCAAATAGGTAGGAAGTTAGTTTCTGTAAAACATGGTCACAATGGATTCATTTTCACTTTATCAATGAGATACCAGGTACTCACTGGTCTCTAATCAATGTTTGTGTAGATAACAACATTGTCGCAATTGGGGGTCAGGCTCGAAGACTAGTTGCTAAAGCAGTAGCAGGACTACCACTGACCAGCAGAATAGGTACACAGGCAATCATCCTGGCGGATGACATGGGCTCACCTGAGGTGCAAAGTCAATGTACTAACCGGTCTTCATCAGAGCTCCTAATGGTGGAGATGGATTTACCTGCATGTTAGTACCAAGTCCCGGTACTCAGTATCGCCCTACCAGGAGGTAAGCGAGCCTGGGTCCAGTAACGTATAAGCAGGTACGAATCAAACAGAAGCGTAGTCAGTAAACAAACCAAAGCTCAGTAACAAGTAGCTGCAGGTTGGAATTAGGCAGAAGAGTAGCTGAGGAACAAGCCAAGGATAGATAAGGGGTAGTAGCTAAATATGGAGGGCAGCAGGGAAGACGAGTGAGATACTGGCTGAAAAGAGCACAATAGTCTGGCAAACATGAAATGCAGAATCGTGGCTTAAATCAGAAAGTTCATGGGTGGAGCAAAGGGATCAAGGTTTAGCAGAAGTCAAGGCACAAGGCAGGGTTTTCAAATTGATCAGCAAGGGTGCTGTCCAGCATCTCAGGTAGCGCAGCAAGAAGAGTCATTACCAGACACAGCAGAGGTCCCAGGTTCAAGTCCAGGCCTTGACAAACACAATGGAATATGACACTCTATCAAACCCTTTTTAAAGGCTTTTTTTCTTTAATTTATGGCTCCTTTACCATTTTTGTCTTTCTTTTTTCTCTCTCTTTTTTTTTTTTTTTTTTTAGGCTCCTTGGGGGAGCGGGAGTGGTGAAGTAAGAAAAATGATTGGAGCCCTGCAGTGCATCCCAACAAGTGACATACATCTATCCTTGTATAAAGTATTCTTTAAATTGGTCATTCATATTTATTTCTATAAAAACAGAGCCGAGCAAACTCACTAGTTATATACAGTGCCTTGCGAAAGTATTCGGCCCCCTTGAACTTTGCGACCTTTTGCCACATTTCAGGCTTCAAACATAAAGATATAAAACTGTAATTTTTTGTGAAGAATCAACAACAAGTGGAACACAATCATGAAGTGGAACGAAATTTATTGGATATTTCAAACTTTGTTAGCAAATAAAAAACTGAAAAATTGGGCGTGCAAAATTATTCAGCCCCTTTACTTTCAGTGCAGCAAACTCTCTCCAGAAGTTCAGTGAGGATCTCTGAATGATCCAATGTTGACCTAAATGACTAATGATGATAAATAGAATCCACCTGTGTGTAATCAAGTCTCCGTATAAATGCACCTGCACTGTGATAGTCTCAGAGGTCCGTTTAAAGTGCAGAGAGCATCATGAAGAACAAAGAACACACCAGGCAGGTCCAAGATACTGTTGTGGAGAAGTTTAAAGCCGGATTTGGATACAAAAAGATTTCCCAAGCTTTAAACACTCCAAGGAGCACTGTGCAAGTGATAATATTGAAATGGAAGGAGTATCAGACCACTGCAAATCTACGAAGACCTGGCCATCCCTTTAAACTTTCAGCTCATACAAGGAGAAGACTGATCAGAGATGCAGCCAAGTGGCCCATGATCACTCTGGATGAACTGCAGAGATCTACAGCTGAGGTGGGAGACTCTGGCCATAGGACAACAATCAGTCGTATACTGCACAAATCTGGCCTTTATGGAAGAGTGGCAAGAAGAAAGCCATTTTTTAAAGATATCCATAAAAAAGTGTGTTTAAAGTTTGCCACAAGCCATCTGGGAGACACACCAAACACGTGGAAGAAGGTTCAAATTGAACTTTTTGGCAACAATGCAAAATGTTTGGCGTAAAAGCAACACAGCTCATCACCCTGAACACACCATCCCTACTGTCAAACATGGCGGTGGCAGCATCATGGTTTGGGCCTGCTTTTCTTTAGCAGGGACAGAGAAGATGGTTAAAATTGATGGGGAGATGGATGGAGCCAAATACAGGACCATTCTGGAAGAAAACCTGATGGAGTCTGCAAAAGACCTGAGATTGGGACAGAAATTTGTCTTCCAACAAGACAATGATCCAAAACATAAAGCAAAATCTACAATGGAATGGTTCACAAATAAACATATCCAGGTGTTAGAATGTCCAAGCCAAAGTCCAGACCTGAATCCAATCGAGAATCTGTGGAAAGAACTGAAAACTGCTGTTCACAAACACTCTCCATCCAACCTCACTGAGCTTGAGCTGTTTTGCAAGGAGGAATGGGCAAAAATTTCAGTCTCTCGATGTGCAAAACTGATAGAGACATACCCCAAGCGACTTACAGCTGTAATCGCAGCAAAAGGTGGCGCTACAAAGTATTAACTTAAGGGGGCTGAATAATTTTGCACGCCCAATTTTTCAGTTTTTTATTTGTTAAAAAAGTTTGAAATATCCAATAAATTTCGTTCCACTTCATTATTGTGTCCCAGTTGTTGTTGATTCTTCAAAAAAATTACAGTTTTATATTTTTATGTTTGAAGCCTGAAATGTGGCAAAAGTTCGCAAAGTTCAAGGGGGCCGAATACTTTCGCAAGGCACTGTATATTATTTTTCTTATAGTTTATATGTACTCTGTTAACCAGTATGGACATTTGGGAATAATATGGAATAATTGTATCTTTAGACTTTAAAAATATTGTTTATCAAGATTCAAAAATGTGTGAACTTTTTCTTTCTTGCTTGTTGTTTTTAAAAAAAATTTAACAAAGTAAAAATAACCCACAGGACCCAATCAGAATATTTTTTTTCCGTAATTTTCTTCCTGTAAACCAATATCTAATTTGCACTAATACTATGTTGTTGACCTCATTATTCTCCTTTCAATCAATCGTTCAATACAATTTTTTTAAAAACGAATTTGCAAAGTTCATTATAGTGCAATTGAATCTCAGCTCATTAGACTGCAGAATGTAAGAAGTAATACTTATCACCACAGCCGAACACTATGAGGCTGATTTACTAAAGGATTTGAGAATGTTGAGGGGTCATTACCATAGCACCCTTTACTCACATTGTATTTATGCAAAAAGGGGCATTGATGTCATCACATCAGCACCACTGTCTGTCTGCATCATCATGGAACCAACCACTGCTGGGAAGAGACTAAAGAGGATGAAGACCCAGAGTGAATATACAGCCTGTTTCCTCCGGGTCAGTGTTTGGGTGGAGGTGGCTTAGTATGGAGTTCAGATTTAAAGCTGAACTTAGGCTACAATTTATTTTCATATGAATACATTTTTTTGTACCTTAAACAAAGTTGTTTTTCTTTAAAAGCATAGTGATGCAGGCAGTATTAAATACAAACTTAGTTCTTTGTTCAGTGAGCTGTGACATAGTTATGTCCCCACTTACTGTAGGGGGTGGACCTGGGAGTCTCAGACTTCCAGGCTGAACTGCCTACTGTTAGGGATGGGCCAAACACCCCCCTGTTCAGTTCGCACCAGAACTTCTTGAACAGGGAAAAAGTTCTAGGGAACATGTGAATTGTATTAAAGTCTATGGGACACGAACATGGAAAATCAAAAGTCCTCATTTTAAAGACTTATATGCAAGTTATTGCCATAAAAAGTGTATGGGGACCCGGGTACTGCCCTGGGGGACATGTCTCAATGCAAAAATATTTTTTTCAAACAATACGTTATAAAGGAGCAGTGATTTTAATGATGCGTAATCGTGCCTGGGGGGTCCTTTTAGTCTGCCTGTAAAGGGGCACATCTGTACAATGTATAGAGCCTGCTGCAGCAATACTGACATTTCTAAAGGAAAAAAAATTAATTTAAACATGCATGCGGCTGCAATGTATTGCCAACTCCCAGCAATACAGATAAAAAAATGAAAAAATGGTGTAGGGTCCCCCCTAGTCCATATCAGGCCATTCAGGTTTGGTATAGATTTTTAGGTTGAACCCCAAGCCAAAATTAAAAAAAAAATGACGTACCTGGATTCTAACCTGCTTACTGTTAGCTCAGAGGGCTATCCTTTCCAACTGGATATCCCCAACATGTCCAACAATCTCTCAGGTTAAATGAGAGCTTATAACCCTTCTCCGCAAGGACCAAATCAACACAGACTTTAATTCGAAATCTTCACAACTACGCTTCTATAACAAATGGCAGGACTTTTTAAAATCACTATTGACTGATCAGGAACTAGCATCTTTCAATAAAAACTTCCTCTACGCAGCTTCCGACCAGTAACCGCCCACATAGGATTCTAGCCCACTAAGAGGCTCATGGTTATCGGTCCCTCCCATCTCCCCCCCCCCCGTCCTAAGTATTAGATAGTGTTATAGATTTTCTCATTAAGATCCATCCAACTATCCCATTACCTTCTGGAAATGGTTGAGATTCCACCCCCTCTCAAAAATGAGTTTATTGTTTAGTCAAAACTATTGTTGTTTGTTCAGTTTTTCTTTGGCTCTGTACTGTTTCTTTTTTCCAATAAAGTTTATTTAAAAAAACAAACAAAAAAAAAACAGCGAAGGGTCCCCTCCAAGATCCATACCAGACCCTTACCTGAGCATGCAGCCGGGCAGGTCAGAAAAGGGGGGGACAAGTGAGTGCCCCCCCTTTTGAACCATACCAGGCCACATACCCTCAACAAGGTGGGGGTGAGTGCTTTGGGGCAGGAGGGCTCTGCAAATGCAACACAAAAGCACCTTGTCCCTTATGTTGATGGGGATAAGGGCCCCTTACTTACAACCCTGGGCTGTGGTTGTCGGAGTCCATGGGCAGGGGGCTTATCAGAATCTGGAAGCCCCCTTTACAAGGGGGCCCCCATATCCGGCCCCCCCATGTGGATGGGTATCGAGGACATAGTACCCCTACCTATTCACCCAAAAAAGTGTCAAAAAGTAAAAAACACAAGAAACTGTTTTTAACAAGTCCTTTATTAAAAAAAAAAAAAAAAAAAAAAAACAGTGTCCCTCGATGTAAATGCATCGTCAATCATGACGCCTGCTGGACCCGAAAAAAAGAAAAAATGAAAAACGCTTCCGCCTCTTGAGAGGCCTTCCGCCGTCTGCCCGATCTGTGCTTTGGCGTGGCCACTCAGCTACGTCACCCAATGGCACTGTCCCCTTCTGACATCACGTGGTGGTGCCACATGACCCCAAAGGGCCTGGTATGGATTTTGTGGGGGACCCCACGCCATTTTTTTTTTTAATTCTGTCAAAGGATTCCCCACAACCACTTAAATACAAGGCACTTTCACCCCCTTCCTGCCCAGACCAATTTCAGCTTTCTGTGTTAACATTAGCATCTATGGGAAATCCTGGTCAGCTTGACATGGCACTTCTCCCAAACCATAAATGACAGGGACACCAAACTTGGGGAGCACCGAGAGGGGACCCAGGAATACAAATATATATTTTGGAGTCAGCCTGCTTGCCTAGATAATCAGTAAATGACTATTGCAATGCAGTAAAAGCACTGAGAAGTGAAAAAAGGTAGTGTTTCACTTTAAGTACATTTTCTGTTTACATATGTAGCAAGATTCCCAGCCGTTTTGCTGGATATGGGTCCGCCTGGGTTACCGCTAGCAACAACAGCACATTTAAGCATTTTCTTCAAGTGTGAGCACTGACACAATGATCAGTCCAGTATCTTTGGGCTTTTATATTAATTGAGAACTTGGATGGGAGAATTGAATGAGTGGGATACTCCTTTGGCCTAACTATGCACAAATTGCTAGGGACAATTGAATAATGCCAATTGGACCTGACTTGACGCTGGCTAGATGCCGGTCAACGCCAGTTGAAGCTGGTTTACGCTGGCTTGCTGCCAGTTAACGCCAAACTGACTTTGGACTGCTTTCCTGTATAAAGAAGTCCTCTTTGAGCTCCCTTAAGCACTCCTTGCTGAGGTAGCTACTTGTATGACTGCTGCGCTGCTAAACACTTCAGGGCCCACATCGGCGCCCCCTTTCACTCACTTATCTTCAGGGCTTAGACACTGGCACCCCCTTTCTAAGCCTTCTCTACTGGTTAGCTGGCTTCTGGATCCCTCTGATCTTCTGGAGTGGTCCCCTCTCCTAGGCAGTTTCGAGAACTCACAATACTGTTTTTCTTGGAAACTTCTGCCCAGCAGCTCCACTCGGTCCACAGCACACTGGATCCCTTTCTGCAGCTCAGCTCAACCTTCGTCCTCTAGGCCGACTGCCCAGGACACCCTCACTAGCGCTTACAGGAGAGACAGCCGTCACCCTCCTCCTGGGACTCTGCTTCCCACCAAAGACGTCCTGTCACATGCTCCCCTCAGACTTTTTACTCATCCCAGGCTGCATTGCGGCAAACTCCGCCCACTGAGATAGCCATAAGCCCTGGTGTGCTATTGGCTAGGTTTTCTCCACTGTCCAATAAGAACCCTCATTGGAAACAGTGGGGAGACTCCCCAGGCTCAACAGGTCACACCTGGAAACATGTGACAGCCTAACTAAATGAACAGGCTTCCCTGATTTGCAGACTGGGCCACCTATATGCTTTTTCCTAGCACCTACCTAGGAGAGTGCTACACATACATGCACTGGTCCCATTGTGTATGAAAAGTGGGGTATGCCTGTACACTATACTGACTGCACTAAACTGACTGAACACACTATCCACTAACTACCTGCCTAATCTCTATTATCACACACTATACACGGCTGCCGTGTAAGCCGACGTGGGCTTAGCCCCTGAGCCATGATTGGCTGAATGCACTCTGCTTTTGGCCAATCATGGCTCTCACAGTACATTGTGCTGTGATTGGCCAAAGCATACAGGTCAAGTGCATGCTTTGGCCAATCATTAACAATCAATGCACTGCAAGAGCGCAGTGCATTATGGGGCATTTATCAGTGGGCGAACTCCCCCCGGAGCACCCCATTTGTTTGTGTGTTCAGCGAACACACGAACAACTGATGTTCAAGTTGAACTTATGTTTGACTCAAACACACAGCCCATTCCTACCTACTGTTACTGTGCCATAACAACCTAAGCAGGACATGGCGCACACACAAGCCCTTGAATGACATTGTTTACTTACTTGCCTTCTCAATCCTGCTCACATCCCACCAATTCATAACTACAATCCCCACTGCATGACAGGAATCATAGTTTCACATACTGACACTGCAAAGAGAGCAGATGTGGTGCCTGGCCAGAGCTGCATTTTTCAAAGTGAGTGATGATATCATCAATTTTTTTTTATGATAAATTTATAGAAAAGAGTCTTACAACAAAAGTTTATAAACCTTTAAAATGTTCACATTCGTACGGTTTCTGTAACTGACAGAGACCATGAACATGTACCACCTATATCCAGAGATAGTACTAGCTTTTAAAAAACTGATGATACATTTAGACATGCTAGATTATTCTTTTTTCCTGGTTTCACTGTGATAAAATATGAATTTTTGCCAAATATCCCTATATATACTTTAAAATGTTACTGTCACATTTGCATTTCAGCTCAAAGCTATATGCTTTCAAGACTGTAATTTACCCTTTCAGAATGATTCATTGTTTTTATAAAAAAATCATTAATTAATTCAGTTTATTTTAAAAAACAATGTGTCACTGTAAGTGAAATTTAAGTAATTAAATATCCTGGTAAATTATCCTCGTCAGAACTCACCAAAACAATAAAGGATGACAAACAGGCACCCTTTTCAAAGAACAATGAGTGTTCATCATGTTGATAAATGTTGATGACAATGCTGCTGAATATGAAGTTATATTAGGCAGTTAATACACACAAAATTGATTTGGATCACTGTGCACATGATAGTAAAGGAAAGGTAATGATTAAAGAAAAAAAAAAAAAAGGCTTCAGGTAAACCTGCCACAAGATGGATATGTCAAACTTCCAGAATATACTGTATTAAAGTATTTGGGCAAGCTTCAGAGAAAGCCAGAACCCTCATTTATTGTCAGTTTGAAGAAAAAATGCTGCTGTTCAAACTGCAATGCAGTGGAGCACTAGAACACCCATGCAAAATTGTGTGCAGTTGCACTAATAGTGAGAGTTCACCTAATGATAAATCAATAAATGTATGTCTGTGCAGTACTAGTGCCGGTGTCATGTCGAATGATGCCTCCCGTTGAAAAATGCATCCCACGAACTGCGCATGCTCAGTAAGTGACGTCACTCCAGCTGAGATCAGTGACGACACTGGCATGCTCAGTTTACTTTCTGCGCATGCGCGGGACAGAACGGCTTATTCTTATTTGAGATTCTTATTGACAAATGGCGGGAATATTATCTGATTACAGAACAGTCACACAGCTCTTATTGGGACACATTAAAGGGGCACTCTGACTGGAATAATAAAGGGGAACTCTGGCTGGAAAAATAAAGGGGAACTCTGACCGATAAAAATAAAGGGGAACTCTGACTGGAATAATAAAGGGGAACTCTGACTGGGACACATAAAGGGGCACTCTGACAGGGACACTGGATGTAAAGGGGCACTCTGATGGGGACACACTGGATGTAAAGGGGCACTCTGATGGGGACACACTGGATGGATGTAAAGGAGCACTCTGAGGGGGACAATGATGTAAAGGAGGACTCTGACAAGGACACTGATGTAAAGGAGGACTCTGATGGGGACACGGATGTAAAGGAGCACTCTGACGGGTACACGCTGGATGTAAAGGGGCACTCTGACAGGGACACTGATGTAAAGGAGGACTCTGACAGGGACTCTGATGTAAAGGAGCACTCTCATGGGGACACGGATGTAAAGGGGCACTCTGACGGGGACATGCTGGATGTAAAGGAGGACTCTGACGGGGACACTGATGTAAAGGAGGACTCTGACAGGGACACTGATGTAAAGGAGCACTCTGATGGGGACACGGATGTAAAGGGGCACTCTGACAGGGACACACTGGATGTAAAGGGGAACTCTGACAGGGACACTGATGTAAAGGAGGACTCTGACAGGGACACTGATGTAAAGGGGCACTCTGATGGGGACACTGATGTAAAGGAGCACTCTGATGGGGACACAGATGAAAAGGAGGACTCTGACGGGAACACACTGGATATAAAGGAGCACTCTGATGGGGACACGGATGTAAAGGAGGGACTCTGACAGGGACACACAGGATGTAAAGGAGGACTCTGATGGGGACACGGACACAGGCTGAATGACGGCGGGGACACAGGGTAGATGACAGCAGGGACAGGGGCTGAATGACGGTGAGGACACAGGCTGAATGATGGCGGGAACACAGGCTGAATGACGTCGGGGACACAATCTGCAGAAAGCGCGATTCTGAATAAGCTGACCGCGCTGTAGCCATCATTGGGCTATGCCCCGGTCTGCAAGTAGTTAATTCCCATAGTCTTAGCTATCCGATTGTACCCGTGAAGGAGGGCTTTGAATTATCTATGTTCCACAATATTTGGCCAACCTTGATCACCATACCAGTCCCTGTAAAAATTAGGCATTGACCCCCAAAAATTTGTGTGGCTACCGGAGATCCTCTAGTATAAGTTTGCCATGTATGGTGCCCTGAACCCCTATGGTTTGGGCCCTACATTTATAGTAGCTTGGCCTGCTTTGTTAATCTATAGCAGGGTCTTAGTCTGGAGATTTGAGGGGCTACAGCTTGGACCCCAAATGAGTCCGGGGGGGGCATATTTGGCACAGAGGTAGGGGGGTCCTTCCTTTACCACCCCAAACATCTTGGGGTTTGTTAGCCCAAAATTTCCTGGTCAACTTTTTCTAGGGCCCCTTGAGAGTATGTGGCCGTACGGCAGAGCAGGGAGTGCTGGATAATGCAGAAATCCCTTGACTATTCTGCAGTGGTCCGCTAAAGTCTACCCCAATGCAGGTCCCTGTGAAAATTAAGCATTTGCCCCAAACAAATGTATGCGGCCTCTGGGGATTATATAGCATCCCTGTGCCAAACTTGGTGCCCCTGGGCACCGTGGTTCAGCTACCACAGGGCCCTACATTTAGGCTAGCCTGGCCCGAAATGTTATTCCATGGTGCAGATGGGATTTGTAATTTGACGGGCCACAGATCGGGCCCCGAATGAGTCCAGGGGCCCAAATTTGGCACAGAGGTAGGGAAGGTCTTCCTTTACCACCTCTACAAGTTTGAGGTTGCTAGCCTGAAGTTTTATGGTCAGCTTTTTAGGGGGCCCCTTAGGAGTGTGTGGCCCTCGGGCGCTACTGCGGAGTGGGGATTGGTGAGTACTGCAGGGATCTCTGGACTCTTAGCTATTTAACGGTATTTGCAGAGCAAAGTTCTGCAGTTCCTGTGTCCACGGTGGTTGGGCAAATTCCACCCCATGCAGGTCCCCATGAAAATTAAGCATTGGCCCCAAAAAAATGTTGTGGCCCCTGGGGGTCCTCTAGTAACCCTGTACAAAGTTTGATGCCCCTGGGCAACATTGTTCCGCTACTGCGGGGCCCTACATTTTGGCTAGTTTGGCCTAGCCTATGTTAATATATGGCACAGTAGGGAATTTTGAGGGACCAAACATGTCCAGGGGCTCAAGCTGTGGGAGCCTGGACTCTTTTGGGACCCGAGCTGTAGCCCCGCAAATTCCCACCCATGACCGAGCCATGGATTAACATAGCGGGTTAATCTACCATAAATTTAGGGCCCTGTGGTACCGAACTTGGTACAGGGATACAAGTTGACCCCCGGGGGCCACACACCTTTTTTTGTGGCCAATGCCTAATTTTCACAAGGACTGGAATGGGGGTCAAATTTGCATAAATACTGTGCAACATAGGTACCATTGAGCCCTGCTCTGCAGGTAACATTGGATAGCTAAGAATATTGAGATTAATGTGGTACCCACCAGTCTCTGCTCCACGGTACTGCCCGAGGGCCACACACTCCCAAGTGGCCCCTGAAAAAGTTAACCAGGAAATTTCAGGTTAGCTACTCCAACATTTTAAGAGTGCTAAAGGAAGATCTCCCCTACCACTGTGCCAAATATGGTCCCCTAGACTTGTTTGGTGCCCTTCAACTGTGCCCACTCAAAGATTGCCGTACAGCACCAAGCTGACTTAAATTCTGGGCCTCGTGGTACCTGAACCCTGGTGGCTAGGAGCCTCAAATTTGGCTCAGAGATATAGGATATCCAGTGGCCACATGCATTTTTTCGGGCCAAGGCTTAATTGTTACAGGGACCTGCATAGGGGTCGATTTGGCTAACCACTATGGAAAACGGGAACTGCAGAGTCCCGCTCTACAGATACTGTTGAATAGCTAAAAGTTCAGGGATTCCTGCGATACCCAGCACTCCCTGCTACATGGTACGGGCCGAGGGCCACAAACTCTCAAGTGGCCCGGAAATAGTTGACCAGGAAATTTTGGGCTAGCGACTCCAAAATGTTTGGTAAAGGGAGACCTCCCCTACCTCCGTGCCAAATATGACCCCCCAGACTCATTCAGGGCCAGACCTGCAGTCCCTCAAATGTCCAGACTTCGACTGTGCCAAAGTTTAACATAACGGGTCAAGCTACTATAAAATTAGGGCGCTTAACCACGAGGGTCAAGGGCACCATATTTGGCAAACTAATACTAGAGGACATCTAGTAGCCACACAAATTTTTTTTGGCCAATGCTTCATTTTTACATAGGCTGCCATGGGGATCGACTTTGGCCAAATACTGCAGAACATAGGAAATGCCCCACTTCACGGATAACTAAGACTATGGGGATTATAATGGTACCCAGCACTCCCTGCTTTGTGGTATTGATTGAAAGCCATATGCTCCTAAGTGACCCCATAAAAATGTGATATTTTGGGCTAAAGACTCCAACATTTTTGGAATGGTAATGGTAAACCTCCCCTACCTCCCTGAAAAATTTGAAACCCCGGACATGTTCAGGGCCTGAGCTTTGGCCTTGCAAATGTGCCAATGCCAAGCTTGCCATACTGCATCAAGCTGACCCAACCCTGGGGGCTAGGGGCACCAAATTTGGCACAGGGATACTAGAGGCCCTCAGAGATAGACCTCCCCTATCTCTGTGCCAAATTTGGGACCCTGGCCCCCCATAGTTCGCCTACTGTGACTTCACCTATAGTAATGTAGCACCCTCCTAGGTAGGTGCTAGGAAAAGTATATGTGTGGCCCTGTCTGCTTATCAGGGGGGCCTGATCAGTTAGTTAGGCTGTCATGTGTTCCCAGGTGTGGTCTGTTGAGTCTGGGGAGTCTCCCAACTGTATACAATGAGGGCTCTTGTTGGATGGCGGAGGAAACCTGGCCAATAGCGCACCAGGGTTTATAGCTGTCCCAGTGGGCGGAGTTCGCCACAATGCACCCTGGGATTGGTTATAAACCTTGCGGGAGCATGTGACAGAGCATCTTTGGCAAGAAGCAGAGTCCCAGGAGGAGGCTGACAGCTGTCTCTCCTCCTGTCAGAGCGAGTGAAGGTGTCCTGAGATAAAATGTTTCAAATACAAAGGAAAGCAGAATATCACAACAAAACAGAGTGTGATGTTAACACAAAAGAAATAACAAAGTAGAACATCTTCGTAGGAGTTTTGGTATCATGTTGATTCCCTGAAGTAGAGTGGAGTCGGGTTGGGGCCAATCACCTCCGGCTCAGAACCCTGGAGGGAACAATGTCGCCAAGCGGAGGGCAATTGGCACCTCCAACCCACCCTGAGGAACAGAGGTGAGAGAGAGATAGATAACAAAGATGAGTTACATTATGAACTTCTAGTATCAGGTGTTATATACGGCCAAGCGGACCAGGATTTTTGAAACTTGTGATAGGATAGAGCGTTAAAGGATAGAGCTTTTTCTAACATGTAGTTGCCATTAACCAGGGCTATTGCTTCAGATAAGTTAGGTGTATCTGTGGTTTTTACCATTTGCATAGGATCAGGGTTCTGGCAGCTAATAGAAGATGTAGAATCATTTGTCTGTATATAGGCGGGTATGTTTCAATATGAAAATTCAGTAGTGCTAATTCTATTTTAGGAGGAGCTAAAATACCAGTGGTAGAGGCGATGCATTGGAACACTGAGTTCCAGAAACTGGTGAGAGAAGGGCATTCCCAGAGGACATGTTGTAGTGTTCCTACATAACCACATTCACACCAACATAGAGGCGAGAGGGATGGATTAATTTTGGATAGCCTGTGAGGAGTATAATACCATCTGTTTATAATTTTTGTCATCATTTCCCAATGGTTAGTACAGCGGGATAGTTTATAGGTTGAGCGAATCCCTGCTTGCCATTGATTAATGGTAAATGAGTGATTACGTACTTTTTCCCATTTCTCCATGTGTGCTGATTTAGTACTAAGGGTATCCGAAGTCAGGCTTGAGTAGAGAAGGGATATACCTTTAGTTTGGGGAGGTATTGTGGAGATGAAGTTGCACGCTTTAGAGTTAGTTACTAGTTCTGAGATGGGGTGTTTAGCTAGAGAGAAAATAACCTTAGACACGGTAAGTGAAAGGTAATTTGGAAGGTTGAATTCCTGGGATACTTCTTCTACGTTCTTAAGTTTGCCGTCCCTATTGAGTTGAGACAAATTTGATAGACCAAAGTCTCCTAATTTGTTAGTGTTTAACCTAAGGAATTTGGTATCCAGTATCCTAATTGGGATTGGACAGGTGTGAAAAAGATTAACTTTTAATTTGGGGTTTAATTTTTTAAATTGTTCTCAATGCTTGCAGAGAAGCTTTGACTGTGACCGGTAGTTTAGACCAATGCCAAGGGATCCAGAGATCGCTCTGTAGCATGAACTTTAGGTCTTTAGTTGGAACTAAGTGTTCCTCAATTGATGACCATAGAGGCATCTCATTGCTAGTAAACCAATGTTTGAGTTGGTCTAGGCGTGATGCCCAATAATAGGCCTGCAGGTTCGGTAAGCCTGCTCCTCCTATGAATTTATGAGCGGTGAGAGTGTTATAGGCTATACAGGCTTTTTTTCCCAACCATATAAATTTTCTAACAATACTTGAGAGGGCATTCATCTGTTATTTTGTTATAGGGACAGAACTTTAAATAAATATAAGATTTGGGGGAGAATGGTCATTTTGACTACTGCCATTCTCGCGCCCCATGTTAGATCGATAGTGGTGGCCGTGTTTAAGTCTTCTGATATTTTGTGTTTCAGGAATTTCAGATTAGAGTGTATAAGGTCCGAAGTTGGGGGGGTAATAGAAATGCCTAAATACGATATTTTGTCGTCCATCCATGGGAAGGGGCATTTTTCTAGTTTTTTGTGCCAGGGTGTACATGTAGGTTAAGGATTTGTGATTTAGAATTGTTTACCTTATACTAGGAGATTTTACTGAAGCTGGTTAGGATAGAGTGGGCTGTAGGAATAGATATTTCTGGTGATGTTAGCATAAAGATAATGTCATCCGCAAATAAATTTATCTTATGTTCTATGTGACCAATGATAAAGCCTCAGACATCAGACGATGTTTTAATTCCTTCAGCAAGGGGTTCTATTGACAAATTGAAAATGGTTGGGGAGAGGGGGCAGCCCTGTCGCGTACTGTTTGAGATTTTAAAGGGTTTGGAAAGTGTTCCTGACGTGAAGACTCTGGCCGTGGGTTGGGAGTAGAGTGCCATAATTGCAGAGAATGTTACCTTTCAGACCAAATTTAAGCAAGGCTGTCGACATATAGGTCCAATTTATTCTGTTGAGCGCCTTCTCTGCATCGACTTTTTTCTGCAAAGTTTAGGATATTTATGATTCACCTAGTGGCATCTGACGTTTGTCTCCCAGGGATGAATCCCATCTGGTCTTTCCGAACCAGAGAGGGCAGCACCTCCTGTAGACTTTTAGCCAGCAGTTTAGCAAATATCTTGAGGTCTGTATTCAACAGCGAAATTGGTCTATAATTACCTGGCAGTGAAGGATCTTTCCCCTGTTTGGAGATTGTTATTATATATATGCTCCCAGCATCTCTTTTGGGAAGGATGAAACTTCTTCTGCTTTATTGTATACTTCAAGTAGGAATGGTGTGAGGGTATGATGAAATAATTTATAATACTCGCTTGGGAAGCCATCTGGGCCTGGTGATTTGCCTTGTGGTAAAGATAGTATTGTCTTTTGGATTTCATCCATTGTTATAGGTGAGTTTAGCATTAGGAGTTGAGTATCAGAGAGTCGAGGCAGATTGAGGTTCTCTAGGAAGGCAGAGATGTCTGATGCAATAGGATTATGAGTTTTGGGGTCTGAATCTAGATTGTAAAGTGAGTGGTAGTAATTTGCAAATTCATCTGCTATATCTTGGGGGTGGGTCAATTTATGGGTAGTTTGCGATTGTGTGAGATGGGAGATCTTGGATTTTGTTTGACAGGATTTAAGACTGTTGGCCAAAATTTTACCTGCTTTATTAGACTGTGCATAATAAGTTAATTTTAGTTTCCTAAGCTGTATGTCGTGTTTTTCCAATAAGATGTAACAAAGTTCTTGTCTTAGATCGGTCAGGGTTTTAGTGGTGTTGGGATCTGGAAGAATTTTGTTTTTGGATTCAAAATCATGGATTTGGGATAGAGTATTTGATAGTTTTTGGTTATCCTTTTTTTTAAGTCTGGAGTTTTGCTGTATGCAGACTCCTCTCATGAAGGCCTTATGTGCTTGCCAGAGGCTCCAGGGATCTGACACTGAGTTAACATTTAAATGGAAAAATTTGTTGAGATGCTGGGAGATATGCTTGTTACACATATCCGATTGTAAATTTCTGACATTGCAATGCCATATCAGATTCACCCCACCTGGGGATTCCCTCATCCACGATTATCTCAACCACAGCATGGTCAGACCATGTGATATCCTTGACAACCGCAGATGAGGTCCTCCCCAGAAGGTGCCAATCCGTCACAAACATATCAATTCTTGAATATGTACGATGCCTGGAGGAATAGAAGGTGTAATCCCTTTCTGATGCATGGAGGCACCCCCAGACATCGTACAGGTTTTCTTTATGGAATAAACCTTGTAAGGAGACCCTTCCGCTGCTTGAGGGTGAGGACGTATCTATCTCCAGGTTTGTTGTCAAATTGGAGTCACCACATATTAGGAGATTACCAAATTTAACCTTGGAGATAGTTTTGAGCAGTCTTCTGAGGAAACACAATTGGTGCGTATTAGGTGTGTAGATTGATGCTAGAGTCATTGGTAGACCATTGAGTTTCCCTGTTACTATGATGTAGCACCCATCCGGGTCAGTTACCAGTTCTTTGAGTTGCCAGTTGACAGTGTCTTTAATTGCCAGTAGGACTCCTTTTTTCTTCATCAGGGAAGTAGCTAGATAGATGTTAGGAAAGTTCTTGTGAGAGCATTTGGGATGGTTGGACGTCTGAAAATGTGTTTTTTGCACTGAAACAATGTCCGCGTGTGAGGATTTAACTTCCTTCCAAAGAGCGAAGTGCTTGGCTGGGTGATTTAAGCCATGGCATGAACTGGGATCATTTTAAATGGCATCTTGATGTGTGAAAAAGGATTTGCTGAGTGGGTGATGGAGTGATATTTTCATCTGTTGAGACTGAAATGTGCCTGTATTCATACACAAAGTAGGGTTAAGTGGAGTGTGATATAGATTTCCTATCACTGGAAGAAAAAGCTGAAACGTAAATAGAAAAAAGGGAAAGGGAAAAATATTATAAAATATTATAAAAAAAAGGACCCTGATAGGGGTCCGAGATAGACTAGAGTGGTCGATATCCTGTGTGGATGTAGGACCATTAGGAAACTTTTCATTCCATAGGCCGAGAACCGGTATGCAGTGGATGAGAAGTGCTGGGGTTTCCACCATTCAGCTTCTTCTGTTTCTCAGATCTCTTCCTGGAAACTACCTGCCACTCATTGTTGATGGGTAGAAGGGTAGGAGCACGGTAAGGGGAGTCTTCAGGAGTAGGAAGGATACCCCATCTTTTTTTTTTTTTTTTTTAAATTCCAATTTTTATCGGTTTTTTCACATAATACAAGATATAAACATAAGATACAATCCAGCCAGCAAAATATCAATACTTATTATCTACATATCCATTTAACATAGAACTCCCTTCCGGAGATTCAGCCAAGTATCCAAAAATCCCCCCTGTATATAAAAAATAAAAAAAAATAAAAAAATAAACACTTTCCTTGATAAAGGTCTATAATCTTATAGACTGTATAAATGTGATATAACATACTTAAGGTATACCAAACTCAAAACACCAAATCCTCCAATCAAACTCTTGTGTATCTCATCCTTCCCTCCACCCCCACCCATGACCACACAATAAAAAAAAAAAAAAAAAAACACTTTCCTCTTTCCTTGGTAAAGGTCTATAATCTTATAGACTGTATAAATGTGATAAAACATACTTAAGGTATACCGAACTCAAAACACCAGATCCTCCAATCAAACTCCTGTGTATCTCATCCTTCCCTCCACCCCCACCCATGACCACACAATAATAAAAAAAAAAAAAAGAAAAAAGGGGAAAAAACCTCCCAATACTGCCAGTTGACCTGGTGCTATCGATCCACCTGTGTATTGGATCCAAAAAATTATTTTCATTACTATCTGTGCACCCAAAATACCACAGTAAAAGCACACACAAAAAAAAAAAAAACCCGGATTTGTGTCCCCCCGCACCCAATGAACCTCTATATCCACTACTAAGCGCTGATATATCCCCTCCAACCAAAAACGAGAGAAAAAAAAAAAAACCCCTTCCCCTTCCTCTCTCTCTCCCCTACTCCTCAACCTCTCCCCTCCCCATCCCCCCGAACCCTCAGATATTCTTCCGAGGTAATGTAGGCGGTCCAGGGCTGCCAGCAGTTACTGTCTTTCTCTTCCCTTCCATTGCATGCTGCTATCAATGTTTCCATTCGGTGAATCTCATTCACCTTCGAGAACCATGTTTGTAAGGCTGGCAGATTAGTTTGTCTCCATACTCCCGGAATACTCGCTTTAGCAGCGTTAAGTAAATGGCTCAAGAGGGAGTTTCTATATTTCCTAATTGATAACTTTGTCAAATGTAACAGGCATAGGGCCGGATCCCCTCCCACCTCGACTGTAGTGAGATTTTTTATCACTTTCGCTACCTCTGACCAATAGCTCCTAATCCGGGGGCATGACCAGAAGATGTGAAACATTGATCCCCCCCCCTCTCCGCATCTTCAACAATTGTCAGGGTTTTTCCTATCCATCTTATGTAAAATTACTGGAACTCTGTACCACCTTACCAATATTTTATAGCTAATCTCCTGGTATTTAATAGCTATTGAGGCCTTATGTGTGAGTGCTAGTATTTTTCTAATTTGTTGTGCGTTAAAGTTAATTCCCAGCTCTTGTTCCCATTTTCCAATGAAAATCAGTAATTGTTCATCCTGCCCTTTAGATAAGAGGGAATAAAAGAATGATAAAGCGTGTGGAATTGGACTTCCCCCTCTACATAAGGATTCGAATGGTGTCAGAGAGCGGGGGGAGTATCCCTGTTTCTGTAAGTCAACAAGATAATGTCTAATTTGAAACGCAGAAAACACATCCAACGTCTCTTCCGACCAGGACACAATCTCACTCAGAGTGGGGGGATTCTCCTGGCTCCATATGTCTATTAAGCGAATTTTACCACTCCGGGCAAGATTTCTTATCTTCCCCTTAGAGTATCCCGGAGGGAAGTCCGTATTTCCCGCTAGCGGCAACATTGGGGAAATTGAGGGTGCGATCTCTACATTTTTTTGTATGTTCCTGCATACCTTAATTGTAGTTCCTATCGTCGGATGGGAGTGTATAGGATCATCCATTGAAACCGGGACCCATGGGGCCAGAGGGACTGGTCGATCTGTCAACTCGTTTTCTAGGTTTACCCACTGTTTAGTTGTCGTATTGCAATGCCAATCAAGCACCCGCATAAGGTGTATTGCCTTATGGTAGCGCTTTAAGTCTGGTAACCCTATCCCCCCTTCACATTTAGGGCGAGAGAGAATATTTATTCCTATCCTTGGGGATTTGTTAGCCCACACAAATGTTCTCAATAGAGTCTTCATTTGTATAAAAAAGCATTCTGGTATTTCTATTGGTAGTGCTTGTAAGAGATATAGCACTCGTGGGAGTACATTCATCTTCCATGCACTACTTCTTCCAAACCACGTTAAAGCAAGGGTCTGCCATCTCAAAGTGTCCCTCTTAAGGGTCTTTATCAAAGAGGGGAAATTAGCCTCAAACAAGTCTTCTACTTTAGATGTAATATGCACCCCTAGATATACTAATGAGTCTCTAGCCCACTTGAAAGAAAAAAGTGGTTGTAATTCCTTCCATTTATCATCAGAGATTGAGATATTTAAAGCAACTGATTTTGCTAGATTTACTTTAAAGTAGGAGAGATTCCCATATTCCTGTATTGCCCCTAGAATTAGTGGTAGCATTTGCACCGGATTTGTTATAAAGAAAATTAAATCATCAGCATAAGCTGCTAATTTATGGTGCGTCCCTTCCACCTGTAGGCCCTTAATCTCTAGATCTTTCCGGATTTTACATAATAGGGGCTCCAACGTCAAAATAAAAATTAATGGGGATAACGGACATCCTTGGCGTGTACCATTTTTAATTTAAAAAAAATTTGACCTCCAGCCATTCATTTTTACTGCTGCCGTCGGTCCTGAATACAGAGCCATGATGCAAGTTCTCATCCACTCCCCCAGTCCAACATGCGACAGGGTGGCCTCGATAAAATCCCAGGCCACCCTATCAAATGCCTTCTCAGCATCAACAGATAGAAGCATCAATGGTTTTTGTAGTCTCTGGGCATGGAATATGAGGTCAATTACTCTTGTCGTATTGTCCCTTGCTTCTCTCGAGGGGACGAATCCCACTTGATCATAATGGATCAGTTGAGGGATGAATGTTATAATTCTATTTGCAATGATCTTGGAGAATAGTTTCAGATCCAGATTCAATAGGGCTATAGGGCGGTAATTACCACATGATGAGGGATCTTTTCCCTCCTTATGTATGAGTGAAATATATGCCCGCAGACTATCTAAGGGCAAAGATCCCCCCTTTCCAATACTATTGAAATGAGCTAATAGCGGAACTTTTAACTGTGTCCAGAATTGTTTATAATACGGTAGAGTTAGGCCATCCGGACCCGGAGCCTTATGTGGTTTATTTTGGTTTAGGGCATATTCTAGTTCTTCTTCTAAGATGTCTCCTTCCAAAGCCTCCGCCTGATCTTTCTTTAATGTGGGCATCCCAGATGTTCCGATATACTCCCGCACTTTTGGGAGCAAAGGTCTGGACTTCTCGTCCACCTCTCCCCCTGTATTTATATTGTAGAGGGATTGGTAAAACTTCCCAAACTCTTCTACAATCTTTCCTGTCTCTGTAATTTTTCCATCCTTATTTGATTGTATCTGTGCAATTACTGTCTTTTTTTGGGGTCCCCGAAGTGCCCTGGCCAACATGGCCCCCGGTTTGTTGGAAAATTCATAGAATTGTCTCCTCATAAGAGTCAGACATTTTACTGTTCTTTGGTATAGAAGATTATTCAACTCTTCCCTTGTTTTAATAAGGGATTGTAGATGTTCCTGCGCCAACGATTCCTTATGTGCCGCACTCAGCTCTCCCACACGTGTCGTCAATTCCATTACGCTTTTTTCAAATTCCCTTTTACGACGAGATCCCAGCTGCATTAATATCCCCCTGATCACGCATTTGTGTGCTTCCCAAACTATAGACGGGAATGCCTGCAATTCATTCTTTAAAATAATTAACCAAGGCTAATTCTATTTCTAGTCTCGTCTCCGGGGATTGCAATAGGGATTCATTTAATCTCCATGTGGGTGGTTTCGGTGGTACAGAGTCCAGATCAATCACAATATGTACAGGCGCATGGTCTGACATAATAGGCGTCCCGATAGTGGCAGTCCTAACCCTACCCAGGTCCCCCTGAGGGATCAGGAATCTGTCTAACCTTGAGTATGTGTTGTGAGATGCAGAGAAGTATGAGTAGTCTTTCTCCCCTGCGTGCATGATCCTCCATGGGTCAATTAAGTCGAGGAGCGAGAGTTCCTTCCTAAGCCCATTAAGTTTTGCATATGACAAATGGGAGGAACCACGTGACGTATCCAACAAGGGTTCTGCCATGTAATTCCAGTCTCCGCCCATTATTAAAAGGCCTTCCCGGAAATCCAAAATCAAAGGCAACAACTGCTGTAGAAATGTTAAATGATTAACATTTGGAAAATAAACGTTAATCATTGCCACTGTCTTTTGTCCTATTGTGCCCTTTATCATAAGATATCTTCCTTGTGGGTCTGCCTTTGAATCCTGGTATGTCCAATCTACTTCCTTTGCTATAACAACACTGACCCCCTTCGACTTCGTGATTGGAGAGGGGTCATGGTACGCCCATGGGTAATTTCTATTACACAATTTAGGTACACTTTTGCATTTAAAATATGTTTCCTGAAAGAAAGCCACCTGTGTTTGACCTTTTCTCATGTCATTAAGTACCCGCATACGTTTTTCTGGGGTGGACAATCCCCTCACATTTAGAGAGGACCATTTCAAGCCCGCTCTAACAGCCCTGGCCATCCCAGCCATCTCCCCTCTACCTATATTGCTAGGCCCAATCCCTGCACAGCTAGGGGGAGGGGAGCCAAAGAGGGAGATGATGAGAAAGAGAGAAGGAGAAAAAAAAAAAGGGTGAGGGGAGAAAAAATTCCCCCCCCCTAATAATTCTTCCTTGGAGGGGATATAGCACAGCACCGATCCTCTCTACCTGCTTTCCCGTGCTTCCCTACTTGTCAAACCTTGACCTAAACGCGACTAAGCGCTTATCTATTTCAGGGGCATGTGGGAGGGTCGCTCCATGAGACTTATATTGTATTCCCGAAAGAAAGGAAGAATAAAAAAAGAATAAAAAAAAAAAAAAAGCACCCACAACACAAAAACAATAACTTCCTCGCTTAATTTGCGAGCGCGGCTCCAATGGACCCGGTGAGACCGCTCGTTTTTTTCAAAGAGGAGCGGGGCCGCATGATAGGCCAAGATTATTTTAAGGGAAATTATTTTTAACCCTATCGTATACTCCAGCCTCTTCTGAGGCATTTTGTCTATGCGTCCATTTTAAGTTTTGCTATAAACATTCAGATTCCATTCTTCCCTTGTTTTTTTTTTAATGTTGCTTCTTTACCTTATGGCCTCCTCATGCAGCCCTCGCACCTCCACATTTCTGTAAATACTCTCTGCTAAATATACTTGTAATGTGATGTCCCCTCGGGGAGTCATAACCCCCCCCGTTTGGGGGACGATGCCCCCCAGGTGTGTACTCCTCTTCCACGACCCGAGGAGGACCCCCCCCATCTAGGGGTTGCCCTTTGATGATTATTTCCCGGCTGTCAGGGACCCCAGGGAGTTTTTATATCCCCGTAGCCCCAGCCAGTCGGGGACTGCCACCGTAGGGACCTTTAAAAATGCAAATAGTCCTGGCAGCTGATCCGGCCACCTTAGGATATATGAACTGTCATTTTTAACCACAATTAAATGAAAGGGGTGGCCCCAGTGGTAATTAGCCCCAGCGTTTTGAATAACTTCTAACAAAGGCTTTAAAATAGCTCTCATCCTGAGTGTCTGTCTTGAGAGATCTGGCAATAGCCGTATGGTTGAACCTTCAAAGTCAAATGGACCCTTGTTCCATGCGTTTTTCATTATTTTCTCCTTGATTGAATAGAAGTGAATCCTTATCAGAACATCCTGAGGAAAATCTGATCCCATACTCCTAGGTGCCCGTACCCAGTGCACCCGATCTATTTCTATGGCTTCAGTTTGAGGGGTTTCCAAAAGTATGTTTAATATAGACACCACTTTGGGTTTTAAGTCAGGGCCTTGGACTTTGTCTGAAAGCCCCCTGAGGCGTATATTGTTCCTTCTACTTCGATTCTCCCCATCATCTTGTTGAAGTTTTAATGTCACTAGTTCCTTTATAAATGCTTTATGGGTGTCTTCTATATCATCCACTCTGGCACTCAGAGCACTTGATCCCACTTCCACCATTTCTATTTTTTTTGACATTACATCCATTTGTCCTTTAAGGGAATTCATTTCTTGTGTCAGCGCAATTACAATTGAAGATGCCATTTCTGACATGTCCTGTTTTGTAGGGATTATTGCCATCAACTCCTGCCAATCCTGAATTTGGGGCCCCTGGGGAGTGGGGGAGTCTGTACCGGGTATTAATACAGTTCTATCTGCACCCTGCTGATGCTGACTCGCTAATATGGCCTCAGTGGGGTCCCGCTGGTTACTGCCAGTTTTTTTGGAAGTGTTTGCATTGGAAAGTGTTTGCATTAGCCGCCCCTGAGCGTGTTTGTGCCATTTTGGGATAGAAAACACTTTTTTCCTGTGTGGGGAGGCTTCGGATGAAATACTCTGAAATATCTGAATGTCTTACCGGCGTTGTAGCAGCCGCACGCTCCCCTCCACCACTCATAGACCAGGTAAGGACTTCTGTCTTATTTGAGCCGAGATATTACTTCCTCTTATTGCCTCGATACAGGGCTCCCAGCTCTCCCATATACATCAACTGGAAACAGCATTACCTCTGGGTTTGCTTTCGTACTCCTCCATTCAGCAGGGCACAATCGCTCCTCCTCCACTCCACCAAATCAGGCACCCTGATCGTCGGCACTCCCCGCCGTTACTCACAGGACCAGCCAGCGCTCTCCCTTCCACCTCTTCCGCCTCGGGGTATGGCTCCCAGCACTCTCTCGTATGTCAGGTTAGTATGATGTTATCTCTGGGTCTGCTTTTCCCCGCCGTGCGGCGCAATGCCTTCTGCTCCGTTCGATCAGTCACCACGGCCCCTTAGCAGAGAACGCCGTCTTGCTCAGAGCGGTGAGTCACCCGCGGTCCCGGAGCCTCGCTGCACGCTGTCTCACGGCGCCATTTCCGCTGCCACGCCCCTTGCAGGGAGGATCCCCGGATACCCCATCTTTGAAGTAGGTTGATGCCTTCTTCCAATGTTAAAATTGAGGTGGAGGTACCATTGTGGGTAATGATGAGGGTTGCAGGATGTTTCCATTTGTGGAGTATTTTATGGTTTCTTAGCACTTTTGTGATGGTCGCCACAATCTTCCTTCTCTGTAGACAGGTCAGGTAAAATTTGAATTGTGGAGAATTCCGCTGGTAGATCAGATTTGGCGGAAGGTTGCCATTATTTTCTCTTTAGAATGAAAGAAGTGTACCCGCAAGAGCACATCTCTCTGTACTTCTGGCGCCAAAAAGGCTGGTTTGGGCAGTCTGTGTATTCTATCGATTAGCAGCTCGTTTTCAGACAGTGTAGGAACTAGCGTTGAGAATAGGCGGGTAGCATATTGTGCCAGTTGGGGTGGCTGAACAGATTCCGGAATACCTCTCAATTTCAGGTTGTTCCTCCTTGATCTGTCTTCTAAATCAGCGACTTTATCCTGAAGCCACAGTATGTCATCAGATTGTTGGTTATGGGCATCAACCATTGTGTTAAAGGAAATTGTGTGGTTGCTGAGTGAGGATTCAACTGTGTTCACTCTGTCCGCCAAGCTATGAACTTCCTGTCTGTATTGTTGCATCCAGCTCATGATGTCTGCTTGAAGTGATGATCTGAAAGAGTGCAGCATCTCTTTAACCACTTTAGGACCGGAGGATTTTCCTGCTTTACATCCAGGCCACTTTTTGCAACTTGGCACTGTGCGAATTTAACTGACAATTGCGCGGTCATGCAACGCCGTACCCAAACTAAATTTACGTCCTTTTTTCCCACAAACAGAGCTTTCTTTTGGTGGTATTTGATCACCTCTGCGCTTTTCATTTTTTGCGATATTAATAAAGAAAGAGCGACAATTTTGAAAAAATAGCAATATTTTTCTACTTTGACAGTTAAAAAATATCCAATATATTAAATTTTTGTCATATATTTAGGCCAAAATGTATTTAGCTACATGTCTTTGACAAAAAAATTCTCAATGAGTGAATTTTTAACCGCTTTAAGACCGGAAGATTTTACCCCATTCCTGACCAGGCCATATTTTGCGATTCGGCACTGCATTACTTTAACGGACAATTGCGCGGTCGTGCGACGCTGTACCCAAATTCAATTTATTTCCTTTTTCCCCCACAAATAGAGCTTTCTTTTGGTGGTATTTGATCACCTGTGCGATTTTTACTTTTTGCGCTATAAACAAAAAAAATAGCGACAATTTTGAAAAAAATAACAATATTTTTCAAATTTTTTTATATGAAATTCCCCCCCCCAAAAAATGTAAAAGTTAAAATTTTTTAACATTTTAGGCCAATTTGTTTTCGGCTACATATGTTTGGTAAAAAAAAATCGCAATAAGCGTATTTTTAATGGTTTGCACAAAAGTTATCGCAGCTACTAACTACGGGAAATTTATGTAATTTTTATTGTTTTTTTTTTAACTAGCAATGGCGGCGATCTGCGATTTTTTTTGCGGGACTGCGACATTGCGGCGGACAGATCGGACCCCTAACTGACATTTTTGACACTTTTGGGGATACCAGTGACATTACTACAGTAATCAGTGCTATAAATATGCACTTACTGTAATAATGACACTGGCAGGGAAGGGGTTAACTTTATTGGTGATCAAGGGGTTAATGTATGCCTGGTCCCTACTGACGTGTGTGGGGGGAGGGGACTGTGTGACACAGGCACAGATCGCAGGTTCAGCTATGCTGAATCCTGTAATCTGTCCCTGCCTTTCACATAGGTGATCCGCCCGCATTGTTTACAGAAGCGGGCAGATCTCCTCACTCGATCCCCAACGATCGGGGAAGAGCGGCGGTGATCACCACTTCTCCTCCTCTGGCCCGACTCCCGCTGTGTCTGAATACAGTGGGAGCGAGCTTCCGGCGGCGCGCGCATGGCGCCCACAAGGGGAGGAGTCCAGCGACGTAGGTCTACGTCGCTGGACGATAACGGGCCACTTTGCCGCAGTACGCTCAATGTGAGCGGTCGGCAAGTGGTTAAGCATGATGTCAGACACAAAATGTCCCTCTGTAGGGAAAGCAGCAAACTGATCATGTTGGTGAGGTATAGGGCCTAATACATGAGGCTGTGGTAGTTCCATCCCATTAATATGTTCCTGTCCCTGTTTGGCTGGGGAGACAATGCGGGGCTTGTTCTTAGCTGGACTCCTTGAGGAGGGGGATTCTGGGGATGATGACCCTGAGGAGCATTCGCTATCAGGGTTTCCTACCTGGTGGGATGGTTGCAGATTGTTCCCTCTGTCTCTGCCTGGTAATGCCGGTGGATTGTATTGCAGGCTGCCTTTTTCTTGGAGCCTGGCTTCGTGAGGTCTGTGGATGTTCTCTAGTTTGGAGAGCTTCGGCGATTCCTTGCGTCGGCAAGTCATACCCACTGGTGTCAGCGGAGGTTGTAGTGAGCAGAGGTGTTTGTCCAGTGCTGCTGGGGTGGATGAATGATGTCCGGTTCTAATCGGCGGAGCGGAGCTGTCTCTTCAAGCTGCCATCATCAGCTCCGGTCGCCATGCCCCCTGCAATAAGTGTTTGCACAAAAGTTATTGTGTTTACTAAGATTTATGTCATTTTTATTGTTTTTTTTTTGTTTGTTTTTTACTAGTAGTAATGCCGGAGACCTGCAACATTGCGGCGGACAGATCGGACCCCTAACTGACATTTTTGACACTTTTGGGGGTACCAGTGACATTACTACAGTAATCAGTGCTAAAAATATGTTACAACTGTTACTGTAATAATGACACTGGCAGGGAAGGGGTTAACATTGTTGGTGATCAAGGGCTTAAATGTAAGCCTAGGGGAGTGATTCTAACTGTGGGGGGGGGGGGGGGGGGTTGGACTTGTGAGATGAACACAGAGACATGCGATCCTATATAGCAGGATCACATAGCTTCTGTGATCATCCAAGGGAGAAGAATGGACAGCTGTGTTTACATCAGCTGACCGTCCTGTTAGCGGGGAGAGATCGAGAGTGTCAGGCAGCAATCGGAGCCTCCCAGGCAAATGACATACCGCTACGTGGTTTTGCCTAGGACAGCCAGCTTGCCGACGTATATATAAAGTATACAGTCCTGTGTGGAAAACAAAAATATTATTTCATTATTTTCCAAAAACTGTGACAAAAAAATTACAACCTCAAAGAACTCTCAATGCCTCTTATTAAATACCCAGAACTGTTTATTTTCCAGAAAGGGGTTATTTGGAGGGGGAATTTGTACTGTCCTGGAATTTTCGGGGGTCTCAAGAAATGAGATAGGCAGTCATTATATCAGGACTGATCAATTTTCAAATATATATAACATACTTTGTAGACTCTATAACTTTCCCACAGACTAAATAATATAAACCATGTTGGGTTGTTTTTGCAGAAAACGTTAAAGAATACATTTTGGCCTACTTTTTTGAAGTAAGAGTATTTATTTTCAAAATGTTATAACAAAAAATGTGAGTGTGACACTGCTGAGACAGAGGCAGTAGGCAAAGAATCTTGCTGATCCTGAGACAAGTTTACTTCTTCCTATAATGTCTCCAATGGCCATGATATTGAACCATGCACTTTGCGCTTTGCGCTCCCCCAGGAACACCAGAGAGTTCCTGTCAGGAACCAGATCATACCCTGGATGTGGGTCTACTCAATGTGCCACCTGAGATGCTGGACAGCTCCCTGTCTGATCCCCTGGAAACCTTCATTTGTATCTTGTTTCTTGTGAACCTTAAACTCCTTGCTTCTACTATTAACTTATTAACATTTTTAAGCAATATCTCTGCACTTCCGGTTTGACAGATTATTGTGCTTTTTTTCCAGCCAATATCCTGCTTCTTTTGCTCCTGCTTCTGTCTGTATCCTCACTACCACTGATTATCAACCTTTGGCTTGTTCCTCAACGACGCTTCCATTGATGCCAACTGCAACCATTTTTTATTAAACTTTAGATTGTTTACCGACTATGCTTCTGCTTGATCCCTACCTGCTTAATCTGCTATTGGACCCCGGCTTGCTCACCTCCTGGTGGGGCAATCCTAAGCATCATGACCTGGCATCTCCACCATCAGGAGCTCTGGTAAAGACTGGTTAGTACTTAGATCCCACATTTCAGTTGAGCGGGCGTCATCTACCAGGGGGACCTGCTTGTGCATTCACTTGCTAATTTATGTGTGAACCTATCCACCACTATAGCTACTGGCCTCCGACCATAACCTCTGACCATGACAGATCATAAGTCCTTGGCCAGGTACAAGCTGGCATGGGGTCAGCCAACTCTCAGCCTGCCTGTCTAAAGTCCGTGACCCATGTATCTCCCGTCTCCCAGGCTTACCAGCTGCATAGTCCCTGAGGTGCTTTGTGTAAATTAGGGGTTCTGTATAGTGACTGTCTAAAGCCTGTGAGATGAAGGAGTAGAGGTGAATGCACTCTCACCATTACTAATAAGCAGGACATCGGGCAACAATAAAAGCTAAAGCTTAATTGCCTAAGGTGCTGTGAAGGAGATATACCTTTCCTGTCCATGCTTGCTGGACCACTTGTCTGTAGTCATAAGAACCCTGACACTGACAGCGTGATAGAGGGCAGGCATGGTCATCTGGGCAAAAAAAAATGGCATCTGGGTGCATTCCTCTGTTATTCAGTACAGGCCATAAACTGATAGGGAGGTGCCAAAAGGGCAGGACATGTGACCTGAGAAGTGGGTTGTGGTTTTAGGTTGTGGGGAATGTTGGGTTGTTGCTTTTGAGTCATATTGGTGCACTTTCTTTTGATATTTTAATAAACTTTTAGGAAAATGCAATATGTTAGTGTAATAAATAAAAGAAGCACACCAACTATACTAACGAACTTGAGTGCTTCTGGCCAGTGTGTACAAGGCCAAGGGCTATAACTTTATATTTTTGAAGAGTACAATTTCCCACAGCTTTTAGATCTGCTGTTGACTGCCTGGCTAATTCCACTGTCCAATTCATAGCTGTATTGGTCTGGTTAAAGAAACCTGAGGTCACATCTACAACTACATTAAAAAAAAACATTATTTCCTCTAATCATGAATGATTCAAATTTGGGTGTTGCTGATAGTATATTAAAGCCAATAAAAATTATAACATTACAAAAATGCATTTGTAAGTGCATATGTAAATTACGTGATGCCAACATGTTGTAAAGCTGTCCTTGAGAATTTTCCATAACACTACATACAGCTTAAATGCAACTCCCAAGCTTGAAATTGAGAGAATTGTTGGCTTCCAAATGTCACTTTCAAAGTTGTACAAAACGGAGGACACTCACCCATCTGAATGCTAAATGTTAATTTAATTTAATTGTCAATGTTTTTGTTAACATTGGTACATGTCCACCAGGGCAGTGGCCAGCACCCCATGCCCTTTGTTTAACCCTTTGTGACCTTGTCTTTCACCTTGTCTTAAAAATGGTCAGAATTTTCATGATTTGCACTCCATTGACTTTAATAAGATTTGGATTCAAGTTTTTCATTCCTGAAATTTACGTTGACAGTCCAAGAATCAAACCCAAGAACATTGGTTCATCGCTGCTACATATGGACAATTCATTTTTTTTTATATACATAGAGGCAGACATATATCCTCAATACACATGCAAGCTGTTATTCCTGATTAGGATTCCAACACCTTCACTGTCCTTTACTGTTTTCTCTTTGCCTATGCAAGCCTTTCTTTAAAAGAAGTAGGCATAATTCTTTCCTCCCATCATGCCTATCTGTGGAACATGGCAGCTAAGCAAAGTCTTTTACTCTGTTATGTCAATTCAGTGAGATGATCACTGCATATTAAAACCATGTTCAACAAACAAAATGCACTGTTCCATCATAGAATGTAACTTTTAAGATTCCAGCAAATCATTTAAAATAATTCTATGCAGTTGACCAAAAGAACTTCCCATATCAACTGGGCCCAAACCCTTATTTAAGAGTCTGATCATGTGTACAGCACCGCTCAGTTAAAGGTAAACATCACACAGCTATGTATTAATTACAAAAAAGTATTTTTTTATTGACTGAATTTGGCTTGCACCATTTTGTTTTCCCCTGTACAGCAGCACTCAGACTCTGATATGGAGGGGTGTGCTGCATGAACACATGGCAAACAAACATGTTGATCATAGAAGAGAGTAGAGTGATAAACTCATCAATCTGTGGAGGCTCCTTAAAGTGAAACTTAAAAAAAAAAAAAATACTAACAAACAGTTTTGTTTTGTTTTTTTTATGAAGAAGAGACCTACTTCGTCTCTTCTGCATTTAAGTTTTTCACCTGTCTGTCCAAATGTGCACTGAGCTGTGCACGCACAGCTGAATGTACAATTTCGGCATTTGAAGAGGTGAATAAATTCCTGTGCATGTGCGGGAGTGATGCCATCTTTGCCCAGCCAAACCAAATAGTTGAAGATCAAAACCCAGAAGAAAACCAGCGGAGGATGTCAGCAGCCAGTGAGGGAGCGCTCAGAAACCACAGCGCTGGACTGATGATGAGTATAGTTCTTCTCTAAATGTCCAGTTATAGAATGAGGGCAGGAAGGTGACATAACTAAAGCTTAAATAAATTCTTCGCCTTTTTTGAGGCTTTACATGTCTTTGTACACTGCCCGCAGTGTATGCATGTTGCATTGCACACTCTCAGCCCATTCTTGGCAACTGTAAGGTGCTGAAAATTTAGCTGGGTGTTGGGACAATGCACACATTCACAGGAGTTACATCATCAGTGGCTGACCAATGCCTGAAGAGAAGATGTGTAATGAAGAATAAGCAGAAGAGAAACAGAGGGCAGTGGTGGAAACTAAGCAGCTTCAGTCAGAGCACAGCTGCCAGTTCTGGAGGCAAACTTAGAGGTAAGCTGTCACCACTCTTCACAATACAATTCCTCTGTAAGTCTGAAATAATGTATGGTCAAATGACCAGCAACTTTTTCATACATTTATGAAAAGGCAACATGTTAACATATTGTAGAGAGTCAGCCCGGGGTAGGTTAGGAGAGGGTTAATGAAAAGGGCAGGTGCTTTCCCTTCAGCCCTGTGTTTTAAACAGCTGGTAAGGGAGGTTGGTTGATGGCTGAGGTTCTGAGGAGACCTGAATGCTGGATGGAGGCCTACCTAAGCTGTCTTGAACCTTCTGGGTGAGCTGGCCTATAACTGGGACTTTTGCAATATTGTGGATGTTTTGGCTGGGATGCTGAACATGATTTAAAAAGACAATGTTGTACTAATGAGCAGAGTTTCTTGTGTTGTTTTGAGTTGCCCGTGAAGACAAAGTCTGTCATTATTTTCCTGTTATGCTGAATAAAGCAAACTTTAATTTGACTGAAGTGTCTCCCAGCCCCTGTTTACCCCTCGGATCCCAACAATTGATGGAGGATGCAGGCAGTTTGAGGGGTGCAGGCCAGTCCTATATCCTGGAATAAAGATACAAAGGCTGTGAGGAGTTTTGAAAAAGCAATAGAGGAACTGATTAAATAATTTGCAGTGGTTAATGCACAGGCAGTCGCTGCTCAGCAAGAGACAAACAGCTTACTGATGGAACAGATAGCAGGTTTACAGAAGGTTCTGACCCAGCAGGCTGAAATGGTGAGAGGTGACCTTGTTGTAAAGGGTGACCTGCGGAAAGCCATACAGCAGACCCTGCAAAAGATGGCGGCCACAGATAACTTTGAAGCTTACTTGATGATGATTGAGCAGATTGCTACAAGGGAAGGACTGCCTGAGAAAGATTAAGCGGATATGCTGGCTCCTTTCCTGACTGCAGATTCCCAACAGGCATACTGTGACTTGGCCCCAGAGTCAACAGGGGACTAAAAACTGCTAAAAGCAGAAATATTAGCCTGGCTGGGAGTGACTGTTGCTTTAAGGGCAAACTGATTTCATGGCTAGCGCTTTGACAGGGCTAAGCCTGCCCGTGCACAGCTGTATCATCTAATGCACCTGTTCCAAGATTTGCTGAAACCTGAGGAAATGACACCCGCTAAGATTGTACAGTGAGTTGCCCTAGACCAGTTCTGCACCAATGGGTGGCTCAGTTGGAGCCCCAGTCCCTTGATGAGATGACTGCCGCAGTACAGCTGCACAGAAAGCTTATGTGAGTGCTCTTCTGCAACCAGAGATCTGGGCCAGAACATGGAGGCCCATTCCAGCACCAAGATGGCACCTGTGGAATGCATGGTGTCTGCTGTGGTGCATAACACTCCCACCAGGTGGCAGGGGAAAAGACAACCCCATGAGGTTCACTGTTGGTCCTGCGACCAGCTGGGTTATATGGCGGCCCAGTATTCTAAGCTGGAGAAGTCAATGGAATGCTACATGGCTTGACACGGCTCTATGTATGCTTTTGCCGCTGGTCCTATAAAAAAATCTACTTGAGAGTGTAGTGCGGGTTAACGGACAAGAGGTGGTGGCACTCCTCAACTTGGGGAATAGGGTTTCCCTGCTCCGATCGGACAGGTTGCAGGGAAAGCTGATACCTGGGAAAAAGATAGGAGTGGTCTCTGTACATGGGGTTTTCAAAGACTATCCAATGGCCCGTGTAACCCTGTCCACATCAGCAGGAACTGCTAAGAGTTGGAGGGTTGTCTCATGACTTGCTAATGGGGGAGACTGTCCCATATTTTGGGCCTTGCGTATTCAAAACCTTAAAGACTTAGGGGCCTCCACCAGAAAGGAGAAACCCCCAGATGAAGTGATTGATACTGTGTTGTAGACATGGTATAGTGATGATGTGTGCCGAGAGCTGTATGAACCTGCATAAACGGACTTAGGTCCTCTGGAGGTGTTTGCGGAATTAGAAACAGAGAGATCTTCCTCTGAGAAAGACTTGTCAGATCTTGGGGGTTTCCAAGAGGATTTCCTTGATGCTCAGAGGAAAGACTTTGCTTTGATTCCCACCAGGGAACAGCTCACGCTGTTGAGTGGTGAGCCACAGCATCCTGGGGAAGATATGCGGTCCCTCCAATTTGCTGGGAATCATGCATTACAATACATAGTAACTAAGAAGGGCAAAGTGAATAAACATGGGCACAAACCATTGATAAGGGCCCAGAGTCAAGTGCACAACTAGTCTGCCAGGGTCAAAGAGCCTGAACCTGGGGATCGGGTGCTTGTGGTTGGGTCTACTGTGGAGAGCAGGTGTCTCATGAAATAGCAGGTATCCTCTGAAATAGTCAAGAAGGTGGGTACTGTTCTCTGTGCCAATAAAGGTGAGATCTGTGCTGGTGACTTTATATAGCTGATGTTACTTAACAATCATATTTAGGACTTTCCGGGGGATAATGAAAATGTTGCTTCATTTAAAGGGGGTCCTAGAGGATGCTGGGCTGGATTGGTACAGCCCTTTCTGCCAGTAAAGTTTCTGGAAATGTACCACTTAATGGGACCGGATCAAGGTGTCTATGATAGGTATAAGCAGAAATCCAGGCTAGACAGAATGTAGGTTCATACAAAGAAGAGGTGCATTCATCGGAATGTGGATTTTCTCAGGCTTATGGCCATTTTGTACGAGGTGACCAGTCCCCCAGCCTGGAATAGGGGGGGGGGGGATTTGTAGAGAGTCAGCTAGGGGTAGGTTAGGAAAGGGTTAATAAGGAGGGCAGATACTTTTACTTCCTGTTTTGCTGAATATAGCGAACCTTAACCACTTGAACACCACGCCTTTTTCTGACATTTGTTGCTTACAAGTTAAAATCAGTATTTTTAGCTAGAAAATTACTTAGAACCCCCAAACATTATATATATTTGTTGGCAATCCCAGAGAATAAAATGGCAGTCATTGCAATATTTTATGTCACACTGTATTTGCGCAATGGTCTTTCAAAGGGATTTTTTTTTTTTTTTAAAAAATACACTTTAATGAATTAAAAAAAGAAAACAGTAAAGTTAGCCCAATTTTTTGTATAATGTGAAAGATGAGGTTACACTGAGTAAGATAAAGTACTTAACATGTCATGCTTTAAAATGGCGCAAGCTCGTGGAATGGCGACAAACTACGGTACTTAAAAATCTCCATAAGGGACACTTTAAAAATGTATACAGATTACCTTTTTAGAGTTACAGAGGAGGTTTTGCATTGGAATTATTGCTCTCACTCCAATGATCATGGCGATATCACACGTGTGGTTTGAACACTGTTTACATATGCGGGCATGACTTATGTCGCCCTCGGTTACTGCCTTTTGTTTCACTTGACCCTCCCTTCTAGATTGTAAGCTCTAACGAGCAGGGCCCTCTGATTCCTCCTGTATTGAATTGTACTGTAACTGTATTGTCTTCCCCCAAACTGTAAAGCGCTGCGCAAACTGTTGGCACTATATAAATCCTGTATAATAATAATAATTCAATTCTGCGTGCAAGCACGGAGGAATGGGGCACTTAAATGTTTTTTTCTTAATTATTTTACTTTTTATTTTTACACTGTCCCTTTTTTTTTCTTATCACTTTTATTGCTGTCACAAGGACACACATGTCACAATGTAAACATCCCTGTGACAGCAATAGGCATTTGACAATACACTTTATAGAGGAATCTGCGGTCTATAAGACCCCAAACCCCTCCTCTGCACTTGAAAGCATTCAAAACACCAAGATCTGTGTTTTTAAATACTTTTGATTTTTTAAAACTGGCGCCGTTGGTTCCAGAGTAAACCGGAGGTGATGTCACAATGTTGCTTCTTGCTTACCATATCCGGATGTGCCACCTAGTTGCTCGGGTCTACCGGTGGGATGGGAGAGCCCAGGCAAGCGTCGGAAGGCAGAAGGAGGGGTGGTAAATCCCCTCCCGCTGTTTGACAATGACGCCGTGAGACGCCGAGCAGCAGGAGCTCCGTGTGGTGGATGAGATAGCTGTGCAGTGAGCGAGTCAGCTCCCCCCCCCTCCCCTGTCAGGTGCCGATTGAACTCCATGGCGCACAGAGGCAAGCGACGGTGGAGATCCGGGCTCGAGATCTACGGAGCGGCAGCTACAGCGTGAGAGACACTGGGCATATAGCAGATGCACAAGACCTCACCGTGAGAGTAAAGGTACAGTGCAAAGCGGAAAGGCTGGCATATGTGTATGGGGCTGAGGTGGAGGAGAACCGGGATCAGGCGCTAGCTGGGACAGTAGACGTGGAGGTTGCTGTTTTCCCCTGCCTATATGACCTCGGCAGCCAGCCCTGAGCAGAAACAAGCCCCAGTTAAAAGGACAGACATTACCTCTTACTTTCTGAGGCATTCCGCTGCACCATGAAGCAGTGTGGGGGTCAAGGTGGCACAGAAGCGCCAGACAGTCACAGGTATGGCGGCACAGCAGAAAGGGTCTAAAGGTACGAAAGCTCAATCTACTGGAGACACAATAGGTGGAAGAAAGACCCAAAAAATAGACATGTCACAGGAACAAAGGATGGAGGTGCCCAATGAGCCCCAGAATCAGCTACAACAGCCGCAACCACTTTCGGCAGCGGAGTGGGGTGAGTTTGTAAAGCAGATCCTGACGAAACAGGACATTCAAGATATGGCCGCAGCAATTGTGAGTGACATTAAAACGGAAATTTGTGGTTTAAAACAAAAGGTTGATCAAATAGAAGTCAGGATGGTGAAAGCAGAGACAGTACAATGTGATTATGAGGTCAGAATATCTGAATTGGAAAGTTCACGGGTTTTGCTGCAGAAATAAGTCATCCTGTTGCAGTTGCAGCAGGATGATAGTGAGAACCGCAGCCGAAGGAATAATATACGGCTGCGGGGCTTACCAGAAACTATAAAGGGCCCAGAGCTTAGAACTACAGTAGTGGGTATTCTGAATGACTTGTTGGAGAGACCCCAAATGGAAAAAATGGAAATTGATAGAGTGCACAGGGTTAAAGTACCCCGAAGGTCAGAGACAGAATTAACCTCAGATGTCTTGATTAGGATCCATCTGTTTTCACTTAAAAAGGACATAATGAGACAAGCTTGGACAAAAGGACTGATTGACTTTGAAGGCACTCAGTTAAAATTACTGCCAGATCTTTCACGTGGTACACTAAAGATGAGAGCCGCAATCAAACCCCTCTTAGAGGTTATAAGAAATATGGGAGCAACTTATTTTTGGGGTCATCCCTTTCATTTGAAGGTGGTGAAAAACAGAGACACTTTTATATTGAAATGGCCGGATCAGCTCCCCGGACTCTTTACATTCCTGGGGTGTGCCCCGATCCACGTGAGTGACTGGTTGGACATTCTGGGAAATCAAAATTCAGCGAACTATCACTTGAATCGAGCCACACAATACAGGAGAAACCTGGAGAAGACAGGAGTGGGAGGAAATATTAGCCCTGGACAGGAGGCATAAAAAAACAGATCTAAAAGTTGTATTTACAATAAGTGGGGTATAAAGGTGTGCACATAGATCCCCGGCTCATCCCACCCCTCCTACCTTTTTTTACTTTTTGTGGGGGGGGGGGGCCTCCCATCCGCCTTGAACCTTTTTTGTTCTATTTTTTTTTCCTAGATGTGTTTTTGGTTTATGAGTAAAAAGACAGAGGCCGTGGATATATCTGAGTCCCCCTCTTAAGGGATGTGGGAATTTTGTGGGGTTTTTTTTTTTTCTTGTAGAAGTGTTCGAGTTTTTTTTTTTTTTTTTTTTTCAGGCTGAAACAGTATACACTCATAGCCTGAATAGGGCTTTTTTTGTCACTTTTCGGGCTCGGCCCTATAGGGGGCCTGAGCACGATCTTATAGATCACGGGGGATGGGGGTATGTGCTTTGGAGATATCCTAGGGGTGTCTTTTTTTTTTCCTTTTTTCTTTCTTTTTCTTTTGTGGGCGACACGTAAGATACAAAACAAGTTGGCGTGTTAGTATGAGTAGCACTGGAATATAACTCACTAGGTGGGTGGTTTTTGAGGATATGGGGGACTCGGGAAATACAGTATGTGCGGTCAACTATGACAGGTAATTATTAGTTAGTATGGGGGATTTTCCCTAGACCTATTTCAGTGTCTGAAGAGTCAGTGTGGAGTTAGGGGACTGGGACAATGGGAAGTGTTTGAGACTTGAAGAAGGCGGGGAGGGGGAATCTCGGGGCATTTTCTGAGGGGGATGAGGGGAGGGGAACTAAATAAATTGGTATGAGTAGAGGTCTTGAACAGGAGGGTTGAAGACATATCAAAAAATTCTCTTTTGTTTTGGTCTCTTTGCTTTTTTGCTGGGTTGGAAAGCCTCCGGTCTATGGGTGTTATCGGGCCTTGGAACAAATGTTCCTCTGGGGGAGAGGGGTGATGGCTCGGCTTTACTGGCCACGCCCCTTTCCATAGAGGGTTGGGATGGTAAAATTAGAGTGTGATCAACAGTACAAGTAAAGTTTACTTTGGATTAGGAGAAATAGGAGGGGGCTATTGGGATGGGGGGAACGGGACGTGGGTATTACGGGAATGGAGGCTAGCATCCACCAGATCACGTCTCCTTAATGGGGTACTCTAAACTTTAATAGTTCTATTTTTTTCTTTATTAGTAGGATTAAGACTACATCTTTTTCTCACGGAAGGAATGGGGAGTAAGCGGTGTTCTTTTTCTCATTTTCTTCTTTTTTGTTTACTATTGAAGAAGTGTACTTAAACACAGTGGCTCTCTCACAGCGTCTTGGGAACCACGGCCCTCTCAGTAGATAGCGCCTGGGTGCGCTGGTTTAGTTAAACCATTAGAGGGGGGTAGGGGGGGTAGGGTTATTGTATTGTATATACATACTTGTGTGGGTGGGTTTTTTCTTTTTGAGATAGAGGTGGTGTGGCTGGGTGGAGGTGGGGGATCATCAACGATGGCAGCTGGAAGGGGGGTAATCCAAAAGGTGACATCAGGTTGTAAGATTACGATCTATAATGTGAGGGGATTTTCCACTCCTCAGAAACGTAGGCGTCTTATGGGGGACTTAAAGCGAGATGTTACACAAATAGCCTTTATTCAGGAGACTTACTTTCGTAAGGACGCATTACCAAAATTCTGCAATAAGGGCTTTCCATGGGCCTACCATGCTACATCTCCTATTGCCAAGTCAAAGGGGGTGAGTATTTTAATATCAGGCTCTTTGACTTGGACTTTAAAAGAAGAATTGGCTGATCCGATGGGCAGGTACGTGATGGTGAAGGGGTGCATAGGACATGTGGAGGTAACCCTTTTGAATGTTTACTTTCCCAATTACGATCATGTAGTATTCTTGCAGAAACTGCTACCAGTCGTATTGGAATTCCGGGAGGGGCATTTAGTAATGGGAGGCGACTTTAATTATGCGCCGGAACCATTGATAGATACCTCCAAGAAAAGCTCATGCATATCATTTGCAAAATTACGAAAGTTGCAGTGAGAAATTTCCCTCCTGGGTCTCATCGATCCGTGGAGATTGATGCACCCAGGAGAGAGAAATTATACGTTCTATTCTCCAATTCACGATGCATATAGTCAGATAGACAGAATTCTTGTCACTCAAGCGGACTTGCCTTTGGTGACAGACTCAGACATAGGGGATTTCTCAATCTCAGATCATTTTCCAGCGTACGTGAGTATAGAGTGGGAACCGAAGATATATAGCCCAAGGTCATGGCGAATAAACGAGGCTATGTTACAATCTCCGGAAGCTGAGGGGGCGATAGATGAGGCGTTAAATAATTACTTCACAGAAAATACAATGGATTCGCTTTCACCCTCAGTTATTTGGGAAGCGCATAAGTGTGTCATAAGGGGGGTATTGATTCAGCTGGGTTCACAGCGTAAAAGAGAGCGAGAGGCGAAAATTAAAGGTTATTTATCTAAGATAGAGCAGTTGAGTAGGCAACATAAGAGAACACTCGCAGAAGCCCAGTTGATTCCACTCACGTAAGCAAGGGAGGAATTGAATCACATGCTTTTTCAAAAGACAATGCGTAATATGTTGTGGATGAAAAGGCACCGTTACGAGTATGCTAACAAACCGGGTGCGATGTTGGCACGAGCACTGAGGGGCCCAAAAAGACGAACTCAAATTTTACGCATCCGAGATACAAAAGGTGGGGAGGTACATACATCGGCCGATATAGCAGAAGAGTTCTGCTCCTTCTATCGGTCACTGTATAACCTACCGGAAATAGTGGGAAAGAAAACTCCAGATAAAGGGAAGCAGGTAGAGAAGTACATACGGGATTCGGGCATGCGCACATTAGCAGAGGATCAAGCACTTGCATTGGAGGGTGAAATATCGGGGGAGGAATTATCCGCTGCACTCTCACAGACCAAAGCGCATAAAGCTCCCGGGCCAGATGGCTTTACTTTAATTTATTATCAGATATCCTTGATAAATGTGGATACTAAACTGTACTCGAGAATATTGGCAAACCGGCTCCTACCACATATGGCGGACCTGGTGCATTTTGACCAAGTGGGTTTTGTCCCTACCCGGGAGGCCCGGGATAATACAATCCGAGCCATAGACTTAATACATCTGGCACGTACATCACAGAAGAAGCTGGTTCTTCTAGCTGCAGACGCGGAGAAAGCCTTTGACAGGGTGGCTTGGGATTTTATCCGAGCCACCCTGTCACATATAGGCTTGGGCCCGCAAATGCTGCAATTTATCCTGGCACTCTATACGATCCCTACAGCAGCGGTTAGGGTAAATGAATGGAGGTCAAATTATTTCCCAATCTCCAATGGCACCCGGCAGGGGTGTCCATTGTCCCCGCTTATATTTATTCTGTGTCTGGAACCTCTATTATGTATGATACGGAGCTCTCTGGATATAATAGGAATTCAAATTGGGGGTGAACAACACAAGGTGGCCGCTTTTGCGGATGACCTTTTTTTTTTTTGCTACTAATCCATCCCTTTCGTTACCAAATATACTGGAAACCCTTGAAATCTACAGTAGGTTCTCTAACTATAAGATAAATTTAGCTAAATCAGCGGCACTTAATTTATCTTTATCTAATCAAGAAGAAAGATTATTACGAACAGCATTTCCGTTTCAGTGGGCCTCAGATACGCTGAAATATTTAGGGATTCGGCTTACGGCAGACCCTTTAGAACTCTATAGAAAAAACTACCTTCCGTTGCTAGGAAAGATCAAGGCAGACCTGAGAGCATGGCAGTTATTAGCATTGACCTGGTTTGGGCGCTGTAGCGTAATCAAGATGAATGTGCTACCCCGAATCTTGTATATATTGCAGGCAATTCCGATAGCGGTTCCAAAAGAATTTTTTCAATCAATTAAAGGCTTATTCCGCACATATATTCGGGCAAATAAGTCCCCGAGAATTAAGATGCAGACGTTGTCCTTGCCTAAAGGAAGAGGAGGTATTGGATTGCCAGATATCCTGAGATACTACAGGACAGTCCATATGGTAAGGGTAACAGATTGGCACTGTAATAAATTCACCAAACGGTGGGTTGATCTGGAGAATGGGGAAACAGGACAGTTAACTCTCCCAGCCCCATGGTCGGTGTTTGAACCTAAAGATGTCATTCTTAAACATCCTACAGTAGGAGCAACTATAAAGGAAACAAGGAGAATTCAGTCTCGTTGGAAGGTAGCCCCAGGCCCGTCCCCAATGACACTGATACTGGGGAACCCAGATTTTCCCCCGGGGTGTACAAAATGCTAGAATTCGTAGGTGAGCACAAGAAGGTAGAAAGCGCCTCTTCGATATATGGCAAAATGGTCCTATGCCCTCCCTTGAAGAGCTTAGGGCAGGTCCAGGAGAATCGTTAGATTACTTCAGTGTATATCAGTTATATAATTATATTAGGTTGGTTCAGCAGAAAGGGTATGTAGCACGAGATCTGACTGACTTCGAAAATATGTGCAGAATGGGTAATTTGACGGGCCATTTGATTTCAGTGTTCTACATACAATTGTCAGAGGATGAAGGGGCCCAGCAATTACCGTTTATACAAAAATGGGAGCAGGAATTAAATAGCATGTGGTCAAAAGAGTAAAAAAATAAGATGTTGAGATTGGTACACCAATCCTCACTGGATAGCAAAATCCAAGAAACAGGGTATAAAATTCTAACCAGATGGTATAGAGTCCCATCAATATTACATAGAATAGAGGAGACGGTGTCAGGAAAATGTTGGCGATGTGGATTGCTGGATGTATGTTTGGAAATGTATGTATAAAAATACCAATAAAGATATAAATTAAAAAAAAAAAAACAGCCAAGTGGCTTCTAAAGACCATTGGCACCAAAAAAAAAAAAGATACCAGCGTGACTCCGGTGAAACCACTTGAAGTCCCATGACGTACATGTACGTGATTTGGTGGCAAGTGGTTAAATTGACTGAAGTGTATGTCAGCCCCTGCTTACCCATCGGATCCTAACAAAATAGAAAATTAACTTGTAATAATATGTTTCTGCAGCATGTGATTACAGAACAGATACATCAAAATCTTTAGCTCAACTACTTGAAAGAGATTAAAAACTGTTGATCTATATAATTTATATTTAGGATCTTCCTTCTTGATCTGAAATTTTTCCCACTTAAAAAGCTGTTAGCTAAAGGACTGGTGTGTTTGGAAACAGTTCTAGTTATCTTTTAATTTAAAGGAATTGCATTTTTTTTCTATCCACTTCAGCTCCAGGAGATTTTACCCCTTTGTGACCAGGCGTTTTTTTCTCCACACAAATAGAGCTTTGTTTTGGTGGTATTTTATCACCACTGAGTTTTTTATTTTTTGCAATATAAATGAAAAAAGACCAAAAAGTTTGTAAAACATATATATTTTTTACCTTCTTCTATAAAATATATCCAATAAAAAAAAAAATCGAATTTCTTCATATATTTTGGCCAAAATGTATTGTACATGTTTTTGATAAAAAAAAAAATCCTTTGGTCATATCTTTAAATACGCCACTCCATGCTAGCAATAGACTGCAACACAACAGTATCTAGAAAGCTCACCCGGTTTGAGTCCTTATGCACCCAAAGCGCCTCCCAGTGACATCTTATCTCTACCATACACAACAGCTCGATCTCTCTGAAGACCTCTGGGAACAAATTTGTACACTCACACACAAAGGATCAATGAATCCAAGAAACAACTACAAAATACTAACTCAATGGTACCGCAGGCCAGCTTTGCTGAATAAATGCAACCCAGATGTCCCCAACAGATGCTGGAGGTGTAAGAACGAGATAGGGTCATTCCTCCACATGGTGGACCTGCCCGCTAATCCATATGTTTTGGACCCAAGTTTACGACATCATAAACAGTGTATCCAACATGTCACTAGAATTCACGCCAGCCCAATTGCTACTTCACCATTCAGCAATACCGACACAGGCATACCGTACATCTCTGACTATTCATATGATCAACGCTGCAAAACACTGTGTCCCGGTACACTGGGGGTCATCACAACCTCCATCTATACCCGAGTGGCTCAAGCGAGTAAGTCGAATTGCTGAGATGGAGGAATTAATATGTATATCTAAAGATACGCCTGACAAATTTCCTAACACCTGGGCTGACTGGACCCATTTTTGAACAACCACTATATACAAAGCGCTTATGTCTCCAAACTCCAGAAACCCATAGAATTATTGTATAAATGGACCTCTTGAGACCACCACACTCACCCCCTTTTACGGATCACTGGAGACATGGGATCTCCCACCCCTACACAAGGGTTGTGCTTGGGAGATCCCAGTCTCAACAAAATGACAACCGAATCATTTAGCCTGAATATACATACATTCTGCTACAGATTCTGCTCTATAGTAAATAAGATCTGGTGTGATACGGAGGACCAGGAGGGAACTTCCTCCCTCCCTACCCCTCCTAATTTATAATACTTTATTAGTTTAGCTTTTTACCTATTATTATAATTATATTTTCTTTTTATACGTATTATGCCTATCCTCAATCTTGTTCAGAATACACTACAATGGCTTTTACAATCATAACCAGGAGACTATCTTGACCATCTAAGCTTATAGCCTAATAAGCTAGAGAGGTAAGCTCCAACCACAAACTCATTGGTTTTAATATGAGTTAAAAAATGTCACGTATACTGTCTAAAGCATGGGTGTCCAACCTCTTGGCTTCTCTGGGCCACATTTAATGTAGAGAAATTTTGTCGGGCCGCATATAAAATATATACTATAGCTAAGGTATATCAGTAATAAAAAGCCGCCGCGCTTCCCCCCCCCCCCTGCACTAATTTAACACAACTAGAGGATGATCAAATGAAATGGAATCAGTATACAGAGGTTTACTTCTTCTGAGAGATATTAAAGGAACACTCTAACCACCATGACCACTTCAGTGATTTGCATTGGTCATGGTGGTAGGATTCACTAACACTGCACATGCTGGGATATTTCCAGTTATGTGCTGGGGGCTAGTTGCACCCCTAGCATATATGACTTAGGCAGCCAGAAAATGGCATATCCTTATTAATGAAAATACCAACAAAAATGGCCGCACTCCAACAGATATAATGATGCTTCTTTATTAAACCAATAGACTGTCAATACAAGATACAAAAAGGTAGACGTGTTTCACAAGTAAAATCGTGCTTGTTCACCCCCTACATGTAAGGACATGACATATTATGACAAAACACAACTAGTTATTAAAAAACATATTGCAACAATTCACACACGCTAATGCACATACCTTTTCTACTTATTTTGCAGACTGATGGCGGGTAATGCTGGCAGTTACTGCTGGCGGGTAGTGTTGGTGCGTTATGCTGGCTGGTAATGCTGATTATGACGTTGGGTACTGCTGGAGGAAGCAGCGGCTGCATTAGGGAGCAGAGCCGCTGCTTCCTGTATGGCTTCTGTCACAGGCAGAGTGCATTTCATATCACTCCACCTGTGACAGAGCCGGAACTATACAGGAAGCAGTGGCTCTGTCCCTGAACAGGGATGAGCTTCAAGTTCGAATCAAACGTAGGGGAGGCATATTCGTGCACCGGAACCGGAAGTGAGTGTTCGTGCGGTTCGTGCGGCAAGGGAAAGAGGAGGAAGGAAGAGGAGCTGCGGGGACACGTGCGGGGGAAGCCGCACAAGGGGTGCGGGTGCACCGTGCAGGGACCAGCAACTGAGCGGAGGTGGAGGACGGGAGCCGAGGCAGAGAGCGGCGGCGGCGGCGGCGGCGGAGGTCAGAACCCGCCTTCCTTAGTGCCTGGAAGAAGAGGAGGAGGACCGTCCGTGCCCAGTGAGGAGGAGGAGGAGGAGGAGACATCCGTCCCAGTGTGTGTGTGTGTGGCAGCAGCTGTGAGTAGAGCAGCAGCTGCAAACAGGGGGAAAGCTGTGTGACTGTACTCTGTGAGAAATCAATAGCTGTTTGTCTGTACTGCGACTGACTGCTGTGTGACTGTCTCTGCAACTGAGTACCTGGGAAGTCTGGTGAGTATCCTTGCGACTGGTGAGTATCCTTGCGACTGGTGAGTATCCTTACGACTGGTGAGTATCATTGCGACTGGTGAGTATCTTTGCGACTGGTGAGTATCTTTGCGACTGGTGAGTATCCTTGCGACAGGTGAGTATCATTGCGACTGGTGGGTATCTTTGTGACTGGTGAGTATCCTTGCGACTGGTGAGTACCTTGTGACGGGTGAGTATCCTTGCAACTGGTGAGTATCCTTGCAACTGGTGAATATCCTTGCACTGGTGAAGTAGCTTGCGACTGGTGAGTATCTTGCGACTGGTGAGTATCCTTGCGACTGGAAGTATCTTTGCGACTGGTGAGTGTCCTCGTGACTGGTGAGTATCTTTGCGACTGGTGAGTATCCTTGTGACTGGTGAGTATCCTTGCGACTGGTGAGTATCCTTGCGACTGGTGAGTATCTTGCGACTGGTGAGTATCTTGCGACGGGTGAGTATCCTTGCGACGGGTGAATATCCTTGCACTGGTGAGTATCCTTGCGACTGGTGAAGTATCTTTGCGACTGGTGAGTATCTTTGCGACTGGTGAGTATCCTTGCGACTGGTGAGTATCCTTGCACTGGTGAGTATCCTTGCGACTGGTGAAGTAGCTTGCGACTGGTGAGTATCTTGAGACTGGTGAGTATCTTGCGACTGGTGAGGATCCTTGCGACTGGTGAGGATCCTTGCGACTGGTGAGTATCTAGTGACTGGTGAGGGTATTAGCGACTGGTGAGTACCCCAGGTTTTGTACCAGGGAGGTTAGAGGTAGTGTAGGTAAGGAAGAGCAGGTCGTTAATATTATCCCCATAGGGTAGTGGGTAATAATGTCCGACAGGATTGGGGATGCCACTCAGTGCACTTCTTGCGGCATGTATGCGTTCCTTGATGAAACAATCGAGGACGAATACTGCTGTACAAGATGTGAGCGACTTGTTGCTCTGGAAGCCCACATCGTGGATCTAGAGAACACAGTGACAAGACTGCGTGGCATCTACAACCTGGAAAGGAGCTTGGACATTACCCATCAGGTGCTGGCAGGGGTCAGCATAGAGGAGGGAGGAACAGAGGAGACGCAAGCAGCAGAGGTACGCAGCTGGGTGACTGTTAGTAATGTTAGGGGGAGGAGTGTCAGGGAGGCCAGTCCTGAGTTGGTAGACCCTAACATGTTTGCCGAGTTGCAGGTTGAAGGGGATATCAACTCAGGGGTGGCAGTGCTGGAGCATGCGCCCTCCCCCAGCTGCCAGGGGAGGGACGGCTCCAGGAAGAAGGGGGGCCGTAACGCAGGAAAGGTTAGACAGGTTGTGGTAGTTGGGGACTCAATTATCAAGAGGACAGAGAGGGAAATCTGTAAAAAAGATCGCGTGAACCGAACAGTTTGTTGTTTACCGGGCGCCCGAGTTCGGCACATCGCAGATCTGGCAGACAGATTGTTGGGCGGGGCTGGGGATGACCCAGCGGTCATGGTGCATGTGGGCACTAATGACAAAGTTAAAGGTAGGTGGAGGATCCTTAAGAACGATTTCAGGGACTTAGGTAATAGATTGAGGAAAAGGACCTCCAAGGTGGTTTTCTCTCAAAAATACTGCAGGTACCTCGAGCCACACAGGAGAGGCAGAAGGAGCTTAGGGAAGTTAACAAGCGGCTGAGGAATTGGTGTAGGAAGGAGGGGTTTGGGTTCCTGGAGAACTGGGCTGACTTCTCAGTCGGCTACCGGCTCTTTAGTAAGGATGGGCTGCACCTTAATGGGGACGGTACAGCTCTTTTGGGGAGAAAGATGGCCACCGAGTTGGAGGGGCTTTTAAACTAGGAGATGGGGGGGAGGGCTCAGAAGTAGAATCAGTCAGGAGGGAGCAGAGGACTGAAGGCAGTTGTAGGGTCAACAGCGACAGTAGGTCAACAACATCAATTGGCAGGTCTGTGCGGGAGAACAGCAGACCAAACAGAAATAAACAAAACCGCCAATCACGTTTAACTTCCGTAAAACTAAGAGGGGTATATGCTAATGCCAGGAGCCTAGCTAATAAGATGGATGAGTTGGACATGTTAGTACATGAGGAGGACATAGACCTTGTGGGAATAACGGAGACTTGGTTCGACCCCTCACATGACTGGCTGGCAAATATCCAAGGGTATTCGGTGTACCGGAAGGACAGGGTTGGTAAAAGAGGGGGAGGGGTATGTCTCTATGTCAAGAACAATATAAAGGTGCTAGAAAGGAGTGACATTACGGATGGGATGAGCATGGATTTAGAATCTGTGTGGGTTGAACTCGATAGGGAAGTAGATAAGGGAAAAGTAGTTGTGGGGGTTTGCTATAGGCCACCTAACCAAGGGGAGGAGGTAGAGCTGGAATTTTTAGCACTAATAGGTAAAGCGGCAAAACTAGGATCAGTCATCATATTGGGGGACTTCAATTATCCCGACATTGACTGGGAAGAGGGGACTGCACACTCGCATAAGGCCCGGCTATTCACGGAAACCTTACAGGATAACTACATGTCGCAGTTGGTGGATTCCCCTACTAGAGAGAATGCTATCCTGGATCTATTGATCACTAATGACCCAGACATAATCTCGGAGGTAGGAGTCCAGGACAACCTGGGCTCTAGCGATCACAGGATGATCACATTTAGTATAAATAACAATATAAAAAGGCAAGTGGGGAACATAAGAACCCTAAACTTCAGAAGGGCAGACTTTCCAAAATTGTACTCATTGATGGAAAGGGTAAACTGGGACCAAACCCTGGGATCACTGACCACAGAGGAAAAATGGGAATGCTTTAGAACAATATTAAGCAAAGGCATCTTGCAGTGCATTCCTATGGGGAATAAATTTAGAAGAGACAAAGCCAAACCTGGCTGGCTAAACCGTAGCGTTAAAAAACTTATTAGGGGAAAAAAATTGGCCTTCAAGAAATATAAATCAGAGGGCACAGTATCGGCCTTCCAGCAATACAAGGAGGAAAATAAGAAGTGTAAACACGAAATCAAGATGGCTAAAATCAACTTTGAGAGACAGATAGTAAAAAAAACCCAAAGAAATTCTTTAAATATATCAACAGCAAAAAAACTAGGGCAGAGCATATTGCACACATAATTAACGATGATGGGAGGATGGTTACAGAGGACACTGAAAAAGCAACCGTGCTGAATTCTTTTTTCTCGTCAGTCTTTACGCAGGAAAAGGAAGGGTACACTGACCATGACTGTATGGTTAGTAGTAATACACAGGACTTGCCACTATGGCTAACAGAGGGGGAAATCAGGGAAAGACTGGATAAACTTAACACAAACAAATCACCAGGCCCGGATGGCGTACATCCGAGAGTGCTCAAGGAACTCAGTATGGTTATATCTAGACCACTGTTCCTGATCTTTGCTGACAGTATTAGGACAGGAGATGTACCAGGGGATTGGAGGAAGGCTAACGTGATTCCGATATTCAAAAAGGGCCAGAGACATATCCCGGGAAATTATAGGCCTGTCAGTCTGACATCAATAATATGTAAACTTTTGGAGGGGATGATAAGGGACTATATCGTAGAGTATGCTAAAGACAACAACATCATCAGTAGTAACCAGCACGGGTTTACAAATGGGCGTTCTTGTCAAACCAATCTCTTAGCATTCTACGAGGAAGTGAGCTGTGAGCTAGATAGGGGCAGACCAGTGGATGTGGTGTACTTGGATTTCGCTAAGGCGTTTGATACAGTTCCCCACAAGCGCTTAATTTATAAAATAAGGTCTGCAGGTATCGACAGCAGGGTTTGCTCTTGGATACGGAATTGGCTAAAAGGCCGTGTCCAAAGGGTGGTAATAAACAGCGCATACTCAGACTGGTCTGAGGTAGTAAGCGGGGTGCCCCAGGGCTCAGTCCTGGGACCAACCTTGTTCAATTTATTCATAAACAGCATTGAGGAAGGGATCAGTAGTTCGTTATCAGTTTTTGCAGATGACACAAAATTGGCCAGGGCAATAACTGCACAGTATGAAGCAGATATCCTACAGAATGACCTGGACAAAATTACGGAGTGGGCAACGACATGGCAAATGAGGTTTAATGTGGAGAAGTGTAAGGTTTTGCACTTGGGGACCAAAAACATAAAAACACAATACACGTTAGGAGGGGAACCCTTGGGGGAATCAAAAATGGAGAAAGATCTGGGAGTCTTGGTTGATGATAGATTAGGCAACAGCATGCAATGCCAAGCGGCAGCTTCCAAAGCCAACAGAATATTAGCATGCATAAAGAAAGGGATGTATTCCAGAGATAAGACTATAATCCTTCCACTTTATAAAACTCTGGTCCGACCGCATCTGGAGTATTCTGTCCAGTTCTGGTCGCCAGTCCTCAGGAGGGATGTGTTGGAGCTGGAGAAAGTCCAGAGAAGGGCAACTAAACTGATTAGGGGGTTGGAGGACCTTACCTATGAAGAGCGGCTGCAATCGCTCGATTTATTTTCCCTGGAGAAGAGACGTCTGAGAGGGGACATGATAGCAATTTATAAATATCTTAATGGGGATCTCAGCTTAGAAGAAAAGCTGTTCATTCGAAGGAATTGCATGAGGACTCGAGGACATACAATGCGATTAGAGGAGAAGCGTTTTAACCTCAGGCAACGTGGGGGGTTCTTTACTGTTAGGGCTACAAGATTGTGGAATTGTCTACCACAAGAGGTGGTTTCTGCGGGTAGTATGGTGACTTTCAAAAGACTCTTAGACTTACATCTCAAGGATCAGGAGATTGAGGGCTATGTTAGATGATTACAGTCACACACACCTACACAGGTTGAACTGGATGGACTATTGTCTTTATTCAACCTCACCTACTATGTAACTATGTAACTATGTAAGTTTGACTCAAACATTGGCTGTTCGATAGTTCGTCGAATGACGAACAAATGATCAGTCGCCCGCCCAAAAAATAGTAAAAAAAAAAAAAAAAAAAAGAAAGCCCCTGCTTCTTTGGATGCTTCCCGCGCTATGAGCTGTTTTGAGTTTGACAGCTCTTTTATAGGGATCTGACGTCATGAGCCACCCCACAATGCACTGCTCAGGTGCAGTGAATAAATTACATGACGTCAGTAATTTATTCACTGCCCTTGAGCAGTGCATTGTGGGGTGGCTTGTGACGTCAGATCCCTATAAAAGAGCTGTCAAACTCAAAACAGCTCATAGCGTGGAAGGCGTCTGAAGAAGCAGGAACTTCTTTTTTTTCTGATTTTCGGGTGGGCGGGCTGGCGACTTATCATCGGGGGACACTATTTTTTTTTTTAATAAAGGACTTTTTTTGTACACATTTTTGGTGAATGGGTAGGGGTACAATGTACCCGATATCCATTCACATGAATCTGGGGGCCCCCTTGTTAAAGGGGGCTTCCAGATACCAATAAGCCTCCCCCCCACAGACCCCCACAACCACAGCCCAGGGTTGTGGGGAAGAGACCCCTGTCCCCATCAACATGGGGGCAAGGTGCTTTGGGGTGGGGGGCAGAGCCCCCCTGCCCCAAAGCCCTCACCTCCCTCATGTTGTGGGCATGTGGCCTGGTATAGTTCAGGAGTGGGGGGCGCTCACTCTCCTCCACCCCCATCCTGACCAGCCAGGCTGTGTGCTCGGATAAGGGTCTGGTATGGATTTTAGAGGGAAACCCACGCCATTTTTTTTTTATTTTTTTATCTGTATTGTCGGAAGCCGACAATACATTACAGCCACGAGTACGTTTAAATTACATTTTTTCCTTTAGAAATGTCAGTATTGCTGCAGCGGGCTACATACATCGCACAAATGTGCCACTTTACAGGCACATTAAGGGGGCCCCCAGGGAAGATATTTAAAGGAATTTTTCATTTTTTATTGTTTCACTTTAAGCATTATTAAAATCACTGCTCCTGTAAATATAATCATTTAAAAAAAATGTTTGCTTTGATTCATGTCCCCCAGGGCAGTACCCGGGTCCCCATACACTTTTTGGGGCCAATAACTTGCATTTAAGCCTTTAAAATTAGGACTTTTAATTTTTCATGTTCATGTCCCATAGACTTAAATGGAGTTTGCATGTTCACTAGAACATTTCCCCTTTTCAAGATGTTCTGGTGCGAACCGAAACAGGGGGGTGTTTGGCTCATCACTATCACTGACTGCAGACATCCTAAGTCTCCCGGGCAGCCGGGAGATCACACAGCACTTGCGGGTGTCAGTGAGCTGCCGGCGGTGAGCCGCATTGCCTGCGGTTCCGGGCCACATGCGGCCCGCGTGTCGCGGGTTGGACATGCCTGGTCTGGAGCTATCTGTAATTCATTTGGATGGGTACTTTATTATAAGACACACAACAAAACAACTGACTGTTATGCTTCTTTATATGCAAGTTGTATATGATGTCTTAATTTACACTCTTTATTGTAAACCTTTGTAAAATCTTTGTATCAAAAGCCTTTGTTAACCATGTAATGTCTATTCCTTATAAATAACATTTCTTACTGAAAAAAAAAAATCCTAAGTGTATATTGTTTGGTTTGCGTGAAAGTTATAGCACCTACAAACTTTGGTATACTGTATATAATGGAATTTTAACTTTTTTTATGCTACTAATGTGTTCATTCAACAAATTATAATGGGACTGCAATAGTGCAGCGGGAAATCTGAAACTAACTGATGCTGGGGGAACTGACTAACTGACACTGACATCACCAGTGACATTAGTATACTGTTTTGGTTAGTGATATTATTATATGCTGTCAATGTACTAATGACAATGGTTGGAAAGGGGTTAATATCTAGGGCATTTAAGGGGTGAAATATGTGCCTAACTATGTGTAATATGTGTACAGTGTGTTGCTTTTACTAAGCGATCTATTAGTTTCGTGTTGTTTACCAATGCAAGAGCTCTGAGCTGTGACTGTGTCCCAGCCGTGAAAAATTGGCCAGGGCTTGCTAATAGGCAATCTCACTGTGCAATCACAGCAGATGCTGGGGGGTGGGTTCACGTGCATGCACCCTAAACCTGGTAGTAGGCAGCAACTTACAGGTATGTTGCTTTGCCTATAGTGGCTGCTCATCCGCAATACATTACAGGGGTTTGGTGGCTTACAGTAAGTTCAAGTATAACATTTTTAAAAAATATTTGGTCTGTTTTAGGGCAGGTAAATATAAAACTATTGTATAAAACATATTTTAGTTTTAGAATCTGCACACTGGTTGCAGCTCATGTGCAATACATTTATAATCCCAGCATCTTACAGATGTCACAAATGGAGATGGGAGCCAAGATATTGTAACTCCAGCACCCATGAATGGGAATTTCACCATCAGTGTCTGCCAAGTTGGTGAAAAAAGAAAATGGTGGACCTGAAAGAAGAGTGCCATAGGCAGGGATAGAGTCGATGTGGGGAGTTCAAACCTCATATCTCATATATACCAACCTCATATCTCATATAACCTCATATATAACTTATTCACTTGGTTATTTCCCACCTTGACTACTGCAACTCCCTCCTCACTGGCCTACCTTTACACAGTCTATCCCCCTTCAGTCACGAACGTTGCTGTCAGATTACTACACCCTACTAAGCGATCCATGACTGCTTCCCCTCTCTTTATGTATTTGCACAAAAAAAAAACATTATACTTGTAATTCTAGATTTAAAGAATGTAACAAATTGCACAAAGAAACACTTACAAACGTTTGACTACATATGTGCATGTGCATACACACTACTAATAACCGATTATGGGGAATACTATAAACAATCATGTAAAAATAAAAATATTATATCCCCTAGCTTTTCTAAAATGGATTGTGGTTTTCATTATATTTCAATGTATTACTTTGGATCACAGCCAGCGGCAAACCAATATTTATAAATGATCTAGCAAAAATCTGCAGTGTTCCCATTAAACTGCTTAAAAAAGAGTGGGGCAAATTCAGGATAGGCTTTAGTTTTTCAACAGATTACCTAAATTATTTTTTTTAAAGTGTTCTATTGTTTTTGTGTGAATCCTTTTTCTATATCTCCTAGAATTTAATCTGTTACTGGAATTTATCATATGTTGATCCATATTTCCCCATATGGTATATTGCTTTTATTATAGTTAGGCTGAAAAAGTCCCACTCCTAAAGTTGTATTACCTGAATTCTTCTATAATAAATTTTTAATCTTGGCATGATTATTTTCATCCATATACAAGTCTTAATCAAGTAATCTGATTTCATGCTTTTGCTCTTCTACTTTATATTTATCTTCATGTCACTATTATTAAGATAATCTACATACTACATCACTGCTTTTGATTACCTCTTGAAATTAAAAAAATATATCATACACATATCTTGTAAATTGACAGCACAATTTAATAATGGATGAGGGTCAACTTTAACTCCAAAAATACAGAAAAACTCCTCACAACTAGGGTTGAGCGGACACCTAGATGTCCGTGTTCGACGGGTTCGGCCGAACTTTAAAAAAAAGTCCGGGTCCGTGTCCCGGACTTTTACCGAACTTTTCCCGGACACCGAACCCCATTGAAGTCAATGGGGACCCGAACTTTAAGGCACTAAAATGGCTCTAAAACACCAAAGGAAAGGGCTAGAGTGCTGCAAATGGCAGCAAAACGTAATTAAGAGCATGGCAAGTGCTCTGCAAACAAATGTGGATAGGGAAATAACTTAAAACAACAAAAAAAAACAGAAAAATAAAACAATGTTCTTCTTCATCTCTGAAGGACGAGGCCCATATGGAGTAGGAGGGAGGTTGAGGTGGTGGTGGATGTGGCGGTGACATAGGCGTGCGCACAGGGTGTGCTGGGTGTGCCTGGGCACACCCTAATCACCTAGGGCACATAGCATTGCCAGTGAGGAGATGGGAAAGATCTCCCTGGGACCTGCTCTGCTCTATTTCTCCTTGCCTACAGGTACATGGCCCCGATACATTACTCTCCCTGCTGGCAAACACATGCATGTGTATTTCAACTTTGGGGTGCACACCTTAATGCAATAGGCTGCGCACACCTATGGGCGGTGTAGGTGGAAGCGGCGGTGGAGGAGGACCAGGGCCGGATTAACAGCATCATGGGCTTGGTGCTGAGGATTTTGAAGGGCCTTAGGGCCGTGCCTTGCCATGCACCCAGAGGAGGAAGGGTGCAGCCATGCATGCCTAATTCAACATGGGATGCTGTCTCTGAAGCCCATAAACACATCCATGCATCGCCAACTGTCCCTCCTTGTCCGGCCTTCACGCTGTGTGGGGAGGTTCTGAGGGTGCTGCCTGGGGAAGCGAGCATAGAAGCCAGACTTCTGTGTTTACAAGTGACAGAAGAGCGGTAACAGTGAATATGGCCAACCCGGGGCCTATATAAAAGGTAGGGGCCTGGAGCTGCAGCTCCAATAGACCCTACATTAATCTGGCCCTGAGGAGGAGGACGAGGTAGCCAACACTGCTTCTTTTCACAAATTTTAAATGAGGGTACACCCCAAAAGAGTGAGAAAGAGCAAAAATGGAACAATGGGTGGGTAAGGTCGGTATCCATTGCTATTCTGCATAAGGTACGGAAAAGTCCCGTGGGATCCATGCCTGGTTCATTTTAATGAACGTGAGCTTGTCCACATTGTCTCTGGACAGGCGGCTGCGCTTGTCTGTTATAACGCCCCCAGCCGTGCTAAATACCCGTTCAGATAATACACTGGCTGCAGGGCACGCCAGCACCTCCAAGGCGTAAAGGGCAAGCTCAGGCCATGTGCCCAATTTGGAGACCCAGAAGTTGAAGGGGGCAGACCCGTCATTCACTACATGTAGGCGTGTGCACACATACTGCTCCACCATGTTGGTAAAATGCTGCCTCCTGCTAAGACGTTCCATCTGAGCTGCTGGTGCTGCTGTTTGTTGTGGCGTGCTGACAAAGCTTTTCCACATTTCGGCCATGCTAACCCTGCCTTCTGAGGTGCTGGCGGTGCCCTGGTTGCGTTGGCGACCTCCTCCTCCTCCTCCTCTGCCTTGTGCTTCCACTGTGGCCCCGCTGTCAGATGGGAATGCCAGCAGCATGGCGTCTACCAGCGTGCGCTTGTACTCGCGCATCTTGCGATCGCGCTCCAGTGAGTGAATTAAGGACGGTACGTTGTCCTTGTAACGGGGATCCAGCAGCGTGGCCACCCAGTAATCAGCACAAGTTAGAATGTGGGCAACTCGGCGGTCGTTGTGGAGACACTGCAGCATGTAATCGCTCATGTGTGCCAGGCTGCCCAGAGGCGACGAAAGGCTGTCCTCTGTGGGAGGTGTATGGTCCGTGTCCTCTGTATCCCCCCAGCCACGCACCAGTGATGGCCATGAGCTGGCCTGGGTGCCACCCTGCTGTGAACATGGTTCCATCTCCTCCTCCAGCTCCTCCTCCTCCTCATCCTCCTCATCCTCCAGAACTGTGCCCCTGCTGGACAATTGCGTCCCTGGCGTTTGCGTGTGCAGGAACCCACCCTCGGAGCCCCTTGCGAATGACTGCCCTGAAAGCCTTGGAAATGTTACCTCTTCATCCTCCTCCTCCTCCTCATCCTGTGCCACATCCTCTTCCATCATCGCCCGAATTGTTTTTTCAAGGAGGCATAGAAGTGGGATAGTTAAGCTGAGAACGGCGTCATTGCCACTGGCCATGTTGGTGGAGTACTCAAAACAGCGCAACAAGGCACACAGGTCTCGCATGGAGGCCCAGTTATTGGTGGTGAAGTGGTGCTGTTCCGCAGAGCGACTCACGCGTGCGTGCTGCAGCTGAAACTCCACTATGGCCTGCTGCTGCTCGCACAGTCTTTCCAGCATGTGCAAGGTGGAGTTCCACCTTGTGGGCACGTCACATATGAGGCGGTGAGCGGGAAGGCCGAAGTTACGCTGCAGCGCTGCCAGGCGAGCAGCAGCAGGGTGAGAACGCCGAAAGTGCGCACAAACGGCCCGCACTTTCTGCAGCAGCTCTGACATATCGGGGTAGTTTTTAAGGAACCTCTGCACCACCAAATTCAGCACATGCGCCAGGCAAGGGATGTGCGTCAAACCGGCTAGGCCCAGAGCTGCTATGAGATTTCGCCCGTTATCGCACACCACCAGGCCGGGCTTGAGGCTCGCTGGCAGCAACCACTCATTTGTCTGCTGTTCCATGCTCCTCCACAACTCCTGCGCGGTGTGTGGTTTGTCCCCCAAACAGGCAAGTTGTAAAACTGCCTGCTGTCGTTTACCCCTGGCCGTGCTGAAGTTGGTGGTGAAGGTGTTACGCTGTCCGGATGAGGAGGCGGTAGAGGATGAGGAAGCGGAGTAGGAGGAGTTAGGAACAGGAGGCAAACTGAAGCGCCCTGCAATCCTCGGTGGTGGAAGGACATGCGCCAAATTGCTATCCGCCTCAGGCCCATCCGCCACTGCATTTACCCAGTGTGCCGTTAGGGAGATATAACGCCCCTGACCGTGCTTACTGGTCCACGTATCCGTAGTTAGGTGGACCTTGGCACAGATGGCGTTGCGCAGTGCACACCTGATTTTTTCCCCCACTTGGTTGTGCAGGGAAGGGATGGCTTGCCTGGAAAAGTAGTGGCGGCTGGGCACGACGTACTGTGGGACAGCCACCGACATAAGGTTTTTAAAACTGTGCGTCTCCACCAGACGGAATGACAGCATTTCAAAGGCCAATAATTTTGAAATGCTGGCATTCAGGGCCAGGGATCGCGGGTGGGTAGGGGGGTACTTCCTCTTCCTCTCAAGTGTTTGGGAGATGGAAAGCTGAACGCTTCCACGGGACATTGTGGAGATGGTTGTTGGTGACCCAGGTGGTGGTGTTGCTGACAGATCGTCTGTTTGCGGGGTGGCAGGTGCCGGTATCACTACAGATGTGGCTGGAGCGGCCGAGACTGCAGCAGAAGAGGAAGCAGGATGAGCCAGAGACGTTTCTTGGTTTTGAAGGTGTGTACTCCACTGCAGCTCGTGCTTTGCACTTAGATGCCTGATCATGCAGGTTGTGCTCAGGTTGAGAAGGTTCATGCCTCGCTTCAAGCTCTGATTGCACAGGGTGCAAACCACTCGTGTCCTGTCATCAGCACATTTTCTAAAGAACTTCCACGCTAGAGAACTCCTTTGAGCTGACTTTGGTGCGCTCGTTCCCTTGCTGCGTTGGGCAGTAGCGGGCGTAGTGTCTAGGGCACGGCCGCTCCGCTTCTGCACCCTGCTCCCTCTTCTGCTGTGCTGGTGGCTCTGTGCGACCACCGCCTCTTCCTCCAAACTACTCAGTTCACCTGCATGACGTTCATTCCATGTGGGGTCGAGGACCTCATCGTCCTCCACATCATCTTCCACCCAGTCTTCACCCCTGCCCTCCTTGTCGGTCTCCACAATGCTGAACGCCGCAGCAGTTGGCACCTGCGTTTCGTCATCATCGGAGACGTGCTGCGATGATCCTTGCATGTACTCATCTTGAGGAATAAGTGGTTGGGCATCGCTGCACTCAATCTCTTCCACTTCTGGGGCAGGGCTAGGTGGATGGCCCTGGGAAACCCTGCTGACAGAGTCCTCAAAAAGAATAAGAGACTGCTGTATGGCTTGGGGCTCAGACTGCTGGCCTGATTTGCAAGGGGGTGAGGTGAAAGACGGTTGGACATTGGCTGCAGGTGCCAACTCTGACCTTTCTGCAGTAGACTGGGTGGGAGACAATGTGAAGGAACTGGAGGCACTGTCAGCAGCAAACCAATCTACTATCGCCTCAACTTGTTCTGGCCTCATCACTTCTAGGGGCGTTTGATGCCCTACCAAATACTGATGCAGGTTCTGTCGCCTACTCACACTTGAGGAAGGTGTTTCACTTGTGCGTGTAGCTGGCACAGATCGACCATGTCCTCTCCTTGCAACAGGAGCTCTACCAGCAGCACCACGACCCAGGCCACGGCCCTTATTTGACGGTCTCCTCATATTTCTGTAATTTAAGATCTTGCCCTAGAAAGGTTTTTATTGAATAGCGGAATAGAAAATATGATCCAAAAAAAGTGTATGTATATCACACGTACACAACCACACTAGGCCCCAATTACTATTGTTTGTACCCCTAAAAGGCTAGATGAGGAGTAGGGGGAGTATGGAACAGGCAGCACCCTCAAACCTTCAGAAGTATGAGATGAACCCCAACAACTTGGAAAGGTGGATCTCTCTCACACGTACCGACACAGACTATCCCGCAATTCAATTGATCCTCAAAGGTTTTTATTGAATAGCGGAATAGGAAATATGATCAAAAAAAGTGTATGTATCTCGCACGTACACAACCACACTAGGCCCCAATTACTATTGTTTGTACCCCTAAAAGGCTAGATGAGGAGTAGGGGGGGTATGGAACAGGCAGCACCCTCAAACCTTCAGAAGTATGAGATGAACCCCAACAACTTGGAAAGGTGGATCTCTCTCACACGTACCGACACAGACTATCCCGCAATTCAATTGATCCCCAAAGGTTTTTATTGAATAGCGGAATAGGAAATATGATCAAAAAAAGTGTATGTATCTCACACGTACAGAAACACACTAGGCCCCAATTACTATTGTTTGTACACCTAAAAGGATGGATGAGGAGGAGGAGGAGTATGGAACAGGCAGCACCCTCAAAGCTTCAGAAGTATGAGATGAACCCCAAAAACTTGGAAAGGTGGATCTCACACGTACCGACACAGACTATCCCGCAATTTAATTGATCCCCAAAGGTTTTTATTGAATAGCGGAATAGGAAATATGATCAAAAAATGTGTATGTATCTCACACGTACAGAAGCACACTAGGCCCCAATTACTATTGTTTGTACACCTAAAAGGATGGATGAGGAGGAGGAGGAGTATGGAACAGGCAGCACCCTCAAAGCTTCAGAAGTATGAGATGAACCCCAAAAACTTGGAAAGGTGGATCTCACACGTACCGACACAGACTATCCCGCAATTTAATTGATCCCCAAAGGTTTTTATTGAATAGCGGGATAGGAAATATGATCAAAAAAAGTGTATGTATCTCGCACGTACAGAAACACACTAGGCCCCAATTACTATTGTTTGTACACCTAAAAGGATGGATGAGGAGGAGGAGGAGTATGGAACAGGCAGCACCCTCAAAGCTTCAGAAGTATGAGATGAACCCCAAAAACTTGGAAAGGTGGATCTCACACGTACCGACACAGACTATTCCGCAATTTAATTGATCCCCAAAGGTTTTTATTGAATAGCGGAATAGGAAATATGATCAAAAAATGTGTATGTATCTCACACGTACAGAAGCACACTAGGCCCCAATTACTATTGTTTGTACACCTAAAAGGATGGATGAGGAGGAGGAGGAGTATGGAACAGGCAGCACCCTCAAAGCTTCAGAAGTATGAGATGAACCCCAAAAACTTGGAAAGGTGGATCTCACACGTACCGACACAGACTATCCCGCAATTTAATTGATCCCCAAAGGTTTTTATTGAATAGCGGAATAGGAAATATGATCAAAAAAAGTGTATGTATCTCGCACGTACAGAAACACACTAGGCCCCAATTACTATTGTTTGTACACCTAAAAGGATGGATGAGGAGGAGGAGGAGTATGGAACAGGCAGCACCCTCAAAGCTTCAGAAGTATGAGATGAACCCCAAAAACTTGGAAAGGTGGATCTCACACGTACCGACACAGACTATTCCGCAATTTAATTGATCCCCAAAGGTTTTTATTGAATAGCGGAATAGGAAATATGATCAAAAAATGTGTATGTATCTCACACGTACAGAAGCACACTAGGCCCCAATTACTATTGTTTGTACACCTAAAAGGATGGATGAGGAGGAGGAGGAGTATGGAACAGGCAGCACCCTCAAAGCTTCAGAAGTATGAGATGAACCCCAAAAACTTGGAAAGGTGGATCTCACACGTACCGACACAGACTATTCCGCAATTTAATTGATCCCCAAAGGTTTTTATTGAATAGCGGAATAGGAAATATGATCAAAAAATGTGTATGTATCTCACACGTACAGAAGCACACTAGGCCCCAATTACTATTGTTTGTACACCTAAAAGGATGGATGAGGAGGAGGAGGAGTATGGAACAGGCAGCACCCTCAAAGCTTCAGAAGTATGAGATGAACCCCAAAAACTTGGAAAGGTGGATCTCACACGTACCGACACAGACTATCCCGCAATTTAATTGATCCCCAAAGGTTTTTATTGAATAGCGGAATAGGAAATATGATCAAAAAAAGTGTATGTATCTCGCACGTACACAACCACACTAGGCCCCAATTACTATTGTTTGTACCCCTAAAAGGCTAGATGAGGAGTAGGGGGGGTATGGAACAGGCAGCACCCTCAAACCTTCAGAAGTATGAGATGAACCCCAACAACTTGGAAAGGTGGATCTCTCTCACACGTACCGACACAGACTATCCCGCAATTCAATTGATCCTCAAAGGTTTTTATTGAATAGCGGAATAGGAAATATGATCAAAAAAAGTGTATGTATCTCGCACGTACACAACCACACTAGGCCCCAATTACTATTGTTTGTACCCCTAAAAGGCTAGATGAGGAGTAGGGGGGGTATGGAACAGGCAGCACCCTCAAACCTTCAGAAGTATGAGATGAACCCCAACAACTTGGAAAGGTGGATCTCTCTCACACGTACCAACACAGACTATCCCCCAATTTAACTGATCCCCAAAGGTTTTTGATTAAATAGCGGAATAGAAAATATGATCCCAAAAAAGTGTATGTATATCACACGTACACAACCACACTAGGCCCCAATTACTATTGTTTGTACCCCTAAAAGGCTAGGAGTAGGGGGAGTATGGAACAGGCAGCACCCTCAAACCTTCAGAAGTATGAGATGAACCCCAACAACTTGGAAAGGTGGATCTCTCTCACACGTACCAACACAGACTATCCCCCAATTTAACTGATCCCCAGAGGTTTTTGATTAAATAGCGGAATAGAAAATATGATCCCAAAAAAGTGTATGTATATCACACGTACACAACCACACTAGGCCCCAATTACTATTGTTTGTACCCCTAAAAGGCTAGGAGTAGGGGGAGTATGGAACAGGCAGCACCCTCAAACCTTCAGAAGTATGAGATGAACCCCAACAACTTGGAAAGGTGGATCTCTCTCACACGTACCAACACAGACTATCCCCCAATTTAACTGATCCCCAAAGGTTTTTGATTAAATAGCGGAATAGAAAATATGATCCCAAAAAAGTGTATGTATATCACACGTACACAACCACACTAGGCCCCAATTACTATTGTTTGTACCCCTAAAAGGCTAGGAGTAGGGGGAGTATGGAACAGGCAGCACCCTCAAACCTTCAGAAGTATGAGATGAACCCCAACAACTTGGAAAGGTGGATCTCTCTCACACGTACCAACACAGACTATCCCCCAATTTAACTGATCCCCAGAGGTTTTTGATTAAATAGCGGAATAGAAAATATGATCCCAAAAAAGTGTATGTATATCACACGTACACAACCACACTAGGCCCCAATTACTATTGTTTGTACCCCTAAAAGGCTAGGAGTAGGGGGAGTATGGAACAGGCAGCACCCTCAAACCTTCAGAAGTATGAGATGAACCCCAACAACTTGGAAAGGTGGATCTCTCTCACACGTACCAACACAGACTATCCCCCAATTTAACTGATCCCCAGAGGTTTTTGATTAAATAGCGGAATAGAAAATATGATCCCAAAAAAGTGTATGTATATCACACGTACACAACCACACTAGGCCCCAATTACTATTGTTTGTACCCCTAAAAGGCTAGGAGTAGGGGGAGTATGGAACAGGCAGCACCCTCAAACCTTCAGAAGTATGAGATGAACCCCAACAACTTGGAAAGGTGGATCTCTCTCACACGTACCAACACAGACTATCCCCCAATTTAACTGATCCCCAAAGGTTTTTGATTAAATAGCGGAATAGAAAATATGATCCCAAAAAAGTGTATGTATATCACACGTACACAACCACACTAGGCCCCAATTACTATTGTTTGTACCCCTAAAAGGCTAGGAGTAGGGGGAGTATGGAACAGGCAGCACCCTCAAACCTTCAGAAGTATGAGATGAACCCCAACAACTTGGAAAGGTGGATCTCTCTCACACGTACCAACACAGACTATCCCCCAATTTAACTGATCCCCAGAGGTTTTTGATTAAATAGCGGAATAGAAAATATGATCCCAAAAAAGTGTATGTATATCACACGTACACAACCACACTAGGCCCCAATTACTATTGTTTGTACCCCTAAAAGGCTAGGAGTAGGGGGAGTATGGAACAGGCAGCACCCTCAAACCTTCAGAAGTATGAGATGAACCCCAACAACTTGGAAAGGTGGATCTCTCTCACACGTACCAACACAGACTATCCCCCAATTTAACTGATCCCCAGAGGTTTTTGATTAAATAGCGGAATAGAAAATATGATCCCAAAAAAGTGTATGTATATCACACGTACACAACCACACTAGGCCCCAATTACTATTGTTTGTACCCCTAAAAGGCTAGGAGTAGGGGGAGTATGGAACAGGCAGCACCCTCAAACCTTCAGAAGTATGAGATGAACCCCAACAACTTGGAAAGGTGGATCTCTCTCACACGTACCAACACAGACTATCCCCCAATTTAACTGATCCCCAGAGGTTTTTGATTAAATAGCGGAATAGAAAATATGATCCCAAAAAAGTGTATGTATATCACACGTACACAACCACACTAGGCCCCAATTACTATTGTTTGTACCCCTAAAAGGCTAGGAGTAGGGGGGAGTATGGAACAGGCAGCACCCTCAAACCTTCAGAAGTATGAGATGAACCCCAACAACTTGGAAAGGTGGATCTCTCTCACACGTACCAACACAGACTATCCCCCAATTTAACTGATCCCCAAAGGTTTTTGATTAAATAGCGGAATAGAAAATATGATCCCAAAAAAGTGTATGTATATCACACGTACACAACCACACTAGGCCCCAATTACTATTGTTTGTACCCCTAAAAGGCTAGATGAGGAGTAGGGGGAGTATGGAACAGGCAGCACCCTCAAACCTTCAGTATGAGATTGTGTTCACTGTACCCCACAAAGATTGAGTTCACTGCACCCCACAATGATTGTGTTCACTGCACCCCACAAAGATTGTGTTCACTGCACCTCACAAAGATTGTGTTCACTGTACCCCCCAAAGATTTTGTTCACTGCACCCCACAAAGATTCTGTTCACTGTACCCCACAAAGATTGTGTTCACTGCACCCCAAAAAGATTGTGTTCACTGCACCCCAAAAAGGATGTTGTTCACTGCACCCCAAAAAGGATGTTGTTCACTCCACCCCAAAAAGATTGTGTTCACTGCACCCCACAAAGATTGTGTTCACTGCACCCCAAAAAGATTGTGTTCACTGCACCCCAAAAATGATTTTGTTCACTGCACCCCAAAAAGGATTTTGTTCACTGCACCCCAAAAAGGATGTTGTTCACTCCACCCCAAAAAGATTGTGTTCACTGCACCCCAAAAAGATTGTGTTCACTGCACCCCACAAAGGATTTTGTTCACTGCACCCCAAAAAGATTGTGTTCACTGCACCCCAAAAAGGATGTTGTTCACTGCACCCCAAAAAGGATTTTGTTCACTGCACCCCAAAAAGATTGTGTTCACTGCACCCCACAAAGGATTTTGTTCACTGCACCCCACAAAGATTGTGTTCACTGCACACCAAAAAGGATTGTGTTCACTGCACCCCAAAAAGATTTTGTTCACTGCACCCCAAAAAGATTGTGTTCACTGCAGCCCAAAAAGATTGTGTTCACTGCAGCCCAAAAAGATTGTGTTCACTGCAGCCCAAAAAGATTGTGTTCACTGCAGCCCAAAAAGATTGTGTTCACTGCAGCCCAAAAAGATTGTGTTCACTGCAGCTCACACACAGAAAAATGGATGTGGATCACTGACACCTGCCTATCTCCAATCCCACACCACACAGCAATATCGATTGTAGTTTGTAGAACACAGTTTCCCTAAAATTCAGCAGACTCTGTCCCTAACAGGATTGAGAAGAGATCGTAGATCAGGATTGAGTGCAGATTCACCCCACCCCCCACACAGCAATATCGATTGTAGTTTGTAGAACACAGTTTCCCTAAAATTCAGCAGACTCTGTCCCTAACAGGATTGAGAAGAGATCGTAGATCAGGATTGAGTGCAGATTCACCCCACCCCCCACACAGCAATATCGATTGTAGTTTGTAGAACACAGTTTCCCTAAAATTCAGCAGACTCTGTCCCTAACAGGATTGAGAAGAGATCGTAGATCAGGATTGAGTGCAGATTCACCCCACCCCCCACACAGCAATATCGATTGTAGTTTGTAGAAGACACTGACCCTATATAATTCAGCAGACTCTATCCCTAAAATGCCTACAACTCGCCCTGCCTAAACACTCCGACCTGTCCCTCAATTCTATCCGGACACAAATGGTTTTTTCCTGCCTATCTTTCCCTAATCAGCAGCCAGCACGTTGATGTGTGCTCTCTGTCCCTGAATCTAAGCAGCATAATGACGCCGCTGCGGCTGCCTCGAACTTATAAAGACTTGGTCACATGCTTCAGACGGCCAATCACAGCTACTGAGACATTTGCAGGCATGGCTGGGATGGCTTAAGGCACACCAGTTAAACGATTGTTGATTGGCTGTTGAAAGCCCGCCATGAAAAGAGCGCCAAAGCATGCAAAACCCGGAAATAAAACGACCGAACACGGATTTTTACCCGAACATACAGTAAAGTGTCCGTGTCCGGGTACAAAAAATCCAATTATTCGGTACGAACACGAATAATACAGTCCGTGTTCGCTCAACACTACTCACAACCTAAAAAAAAAATCAAAAATCATGTGCAGCAAAATGTCAATGTTTGACAAAATCTTTGTCAATTATCTTGTTGATATAATGTTTGGGATAAAGGGGTTCATGTGTTAGGGACTGTTACAGGAATTCTATATGCTGTTGCTGGGGAGCCACACATGCCATATACAGCCTGCCATATGGCTAAATGGCTGTATGCAGCTGTACTCTTGTAAACACCAATACCTTTTTGAATTGGTGTTTATCTGTGCATGTATGTCCAAAGTGTTTTCCAAATGCTGAAATTTCACATGTTTAATGGAAACGTGTGGCATCCCAGGCACGGGAAAGGACTGGGAAGTTACCCTAGGCATTTAAAATGCACATAGAAGCACCAGGTACTGTGCATGAACCCTAAAAAAAAAACAAAAGAGGCAAAAGGCGTTGGATCTGGAGTAGGTAAGCTTAATATTACTTACTAATAAAATACAAATGTGACCAGCGCTATGGTACGTATGAGTATAATATGCAGGTGTAAGCTACCACCAACCTACCCTTGTCAAAAACAAGGGTACACAAAAGGAAAAAAGAGGGAAGAAAAGTTGGTAAATGCGCTACCTGTTTGAGAGGAGATTGAGATGGGATGATGATCTATAGTGTAAGAATTTTTAACCCAATATCTCCATCATAATAAAAATCCTAAATCCAGTTTTTCAAAACATGCAATAAATAAATAAATAGTTTGCTGATAGTAATTAAAGTGCATGTGCCAAATGAATGCTGATTGGGCATATACCAAGAACCACACAGAGCGCTCAGTGCCGAAAAAAATATATTCTTAATAAACTATAAACAAAAGGGCACAGTGTGTGATAAAATGTATTATCTTATACAGTGCTTCTAAGTGATGTGTATTGGTGAAAAAGTACCAGTGTGATTAGTACTCAATTATTTTGTCTTGTAAGGTGATAGTGCATTTAAGAAAAAATGACATTTAAAAATAAATAAATGAAACTGTCCCGTTAAGGGTAAAAAATATATATACAATAGAGGTGCATATATAATAATATCACAAACAAGATATACTACAACGCACTAGCAGCGCTAAGAACATAAAAAAGTATAAATGCAGTCCACTGGGATAAAGTCCATGTGCTCATATGATCATGCAATGTGCCCAAGATATTCTCTCCTGACAATCCAAGGTCATGAGTATGTTGGTGAATACACCGGACCCTCCACCTCACCAATGTGCTCCCCCAAATCAGAAACACTCACCAGAAATCTGGTCAACAAGCGCCTGTAACATCAGCCTATCACAGGCTTAGAAACGATCTCCTCAGGAATTAACCAGGAGCGCCGGCACTTGAACTGTCTCAATCGGATCAATTCTTGTGGTATACCCACAGGAGGTTCCAATCAAACAGGGGTGGTACATGTGGAAATAATAACTCACATAGGGCAATATTGCATGGCTAAAAACACCGCTTTATTATCCAAAAGAATACCCCCCGTAGCTGATGCACTTACAGAATAACAGAACAAAGCAAGCTTGTCATAAAAGATGAGGCATAACCTGCGTACAGAGGCCGGTCCCCGTAGTAGCAGTTCGCCGCTGGTACCAAGCGATGGCGAGCCTCGGGTACAGCATTGGACGCCGGTCTGCCTCGTGACCGCGTGACCACGTCCTGACGCGTTTCGTTAGCAAGTAACTTCAACAGAGGGCGTGGTCACGCGTGTACGGTCTCCGCTATTTGACTGTACCGGAGGGGCGGAGGCACAAATCAGCCCAATGACGCTGGCTCCTCCAGCCTGTCGTCACTTCCGCCCACACAGGAAGTCATGTCATACACCACTGGCTTCCGCCCTTACAGAGCGTCACTGCCATCTCTGATCGAGGCTGTCCGATCCACACAGCGCCCCTAGGGACAAGTGGAACAAGCACTCGTCAGGTCATTAGCAGATCATATAGCCTGTATATACGTTTGTAGGCATATACAATACACAGTACAATAGCGACATATTGCAAATATAATTATAATAAAAATTGCGATTACCATTGAATATATAACGATAATCGCTAATAAAACACATACAATGTTTAAATAGATAAAATATCCTGAAACCATTCATAAAAGAATCGTTACAAATCGAAATTAAATTCAAATCATAATAAACTATAAAAACAGGAAAAGATATAAGGTAAAAGACTAAATCCTGAGGTTCAAAAAAATCACATATTAGAAAAAGGGGAACATGATATCAATAGTCACTTATGAAACAGTTGATGTCTAAGTCAACGTTTAACCCTTTGGGGTGCAGAGAGTTGGTCAAAAATATCCAATGCGTCTCGCGCTTGGATAACTCTCTTACTCTGTTTGAGCCCCTCCAAACAGGTTTGACATTTTCAATACCCCAAAATTTCAACTCACTAGGATCTTGATTGTGATGATTTTTGAAATGTAGGGAGACATTATGGTCCTTATAACCATTTCGAATGTTTGCAATATGTTCTGAAATACGTATTGCAATAGTTCTTTTCGTTCTACCGATGTAAATTAAGCCACAAGGGCATTCCAGGCCATAAACGACATGTGTGGTATGGCAAGTGATGAGATCCTTGATGTCAAAGGTCTCACCATTCGCGGAAGAACTAAAAGAAGAAAACCCTTTTTCTTCTTTTAGTTCTTCCGCGAATGGTGAGACCTTTGACATCAAGGATCTCATCACTTGCCATACCACACATGTCGTTTATGGCCTGGAATGCCCTTGTGGCTTAATTTACATCAGTAGAACGAAAAGAACTATTGCAATACGTATTTCAGAACATATTGCAAACATTCTAAATGGTTATAAGGACCATAATGTCTCCCTACATTTCAAAAATCATCACAATCAAGATCCTAGTGAGTTGAAATTTTGGGGTATTGAAAATGTCAAACCTGTTTGGAGGGGCTCAAACAGAGCAAGAGAGTTATCCAAGCGCGAGACGCATTGGATATTTTTGACCAACTCTCTGCACCCCAAAGGGTTAAACGTTGACTTAGACATCAACTGTTTCATAAGTGACTATTGATGTCATGTTCCCCTTTTTCTAATATGTGATTTTTTTGAACCTCAGGATTTAGTCTTTTACCTTATATCTTTTCCTGTTTTTATAGTTTATTATGATTTGAATTTAATTTCGATTTGTAACGATTCTTTTATGAATGGTTTCAGGATATTTTATCTATTTAAACATTGTATGTGTTTTATTAGCGATTATCGTTATATATTCAATGGTAATCACAATTTTTATTATAATTATATTTGCAATATGTCGCTATTGTACTGTGTATTGTATATGCCTACAAACGAATATACAGGCTATATGATCTGCTAATGACCTGACGAGTGCTTGTTCCGCTTGTCCCTAGGGGCGCTGTGTGGATCGGACAGCCTCGATCAGAGATGGCAGTGACGCTCTGTAAGGGCGGAAGCCAGTGGTGTATGACATGACTTCCTGTGTGGGCGGAAGTGACGACAGGCTGGAGGAGCCAGCGTCATTGGGCTGATTTGTGCCTCCGCCCCTCCGGTACAGTCAAATAGCGGAGACCGTACACGCGTGACCACGCCCTCTGTTGAAGTTACTTGCTAACGAAACGCGTCAGAGCGTGGTCACGCGGTCACGAGGCAGACCGGCGTCCGATGCTGTACCCGAGGCTCGCCATCGCTTGGTACCAGCGGCGAACTGCTACTACGGGGACCGGCCTCTGCACGCAGGTTATGCCTCATCTTTTATGACAAGCTTGCTTTGTTCTGTTTTTCTGTAAGTGCATCAGCTACTGGGGGTATTCTTTTGGATAATAAAGCGGTGTTTTTAGCCATGCAATATTGCCCTATGTGAGTTATTATTTCCACATGTACCACCCCTGTTTGATTGGAACCTCCTGTGGGTATACCACAAGAATTGATCCGATTGAGACAGTTCAAGTGCCGGCGCTCCTGGTTAATTCCTGAGGAGATCGTTTCTAAGCCTGTGATAGGCTGATGTTACAGGCGCTTGTTGACCAGATTTCTGGTGAGTGTTTCTGATTTGGGGGAGCACATTGGTGAGGTGGAGGGTCCGGTGTATTCACCAACATACTCATGACCTTGGATTGTCAGGAGAGAATATCTTGGGCACATTGCATGATCATATGAGCACATGGACTTTATCCCAGTGGACTGCATTTATACTTTTTTATGTTCTTAGCGCTGCTAGTGCGTTGTAGTATATCTTGTTTGTGATATTATTATATATGCACCTCTATTGTATGTTATTTTATTTATAGCAGCAGCTTTGTTAGATATATTGTTTGTATCAAGCATTCATATATCTTTTATATAATAGATTTTAAGGTACTTGTATTTTAGCGCCGGTTGAGCAGGTGTTTATAGTCCCTCGTAGTGCCCCGCCTACTTGCTCCTTTTTTGGATAAAAAATATATATAGTGCCAGTGAATGAGTCCAAAAGTGCTATGTAGCAAGTGATGGCAGGTGAACCTCGTGCCTACACCCGTGATGCCCACTAGGTATTGCACTCACCCTTCTCAACCCCTAGATGTAGGGTTATTTGATTGGTTGATGTTATTAGTAACCTCCAAAAACGAAATGAGAAATCCGGGGCGTCCTTTGTAGAGATGGACGAATATCGGCCCGGGCGGTTTGCGAACGTCAGCCGCAAATTTTCTCAAAAGTCCGCGAACCGCGATTTTGCAGCGGGCCCCATTGACTTTAATGGGAGGCGAAATTTAAAAACCTTTAGGTCCTATTTGCAGCAAAAAAACGTACTAGCTGTGCACAAATAGTCCCAGCACATGGACAATGTCATAACAGAAGTATTGCAATTGAAAAAGTTGCCCTAAATTTTTTTCTTTTTTTTACAGCAAAATATAATTATTTTTTTTTCATAAATCAGCCAGAACTGACAGCAGCCGGTAAATACATGTCTAATACATATAGGGTCCATTCACACATCTGTTAAATAGGTCCGCATCCATTTCACAATTTGGCAGAATCTTTACAGACCCATTGTTTTTCATTTCCAGTCTGAAAAATTAGGCATTCAAAGGATAAAGAAGTTAGTGTCGGCCATTCCAGGCCCCAAAAATTAGCCCACATTACCTGACAGCTAAGAACGTAGTATTCTGTGGCTGAAGGAACATTAGGCGTTCACAGGATACAGAAGTGTTGGCCAGTATTGGCCCCAAAAATTAGCCCACATGCGTTTACCTGACAGCTAAGAACGTAGTATTATATGGCTGAAGGTTTATTAGGCATTCACAGGATACAGAAGTAAGTGTCGGCCAGTATAGGCCCCAAAAATTAGTCCACATGGGTTTAACTGACAGCAAAGAATGTAGTGTATTTGATGGCTAGAGGTACAGTAGGCATTTACAGTATACAGAAGTAAGTGTCGGCCTGTATAGGCTCCAAAAATTAGCTCACATGGGTTGAACTGGCAGCAAATAACTTAGTATTTGATGGCTAGAGGTACAGTAGGCATTCACAGTATACAGAAGTAAATGTGGGCCTGTATAGGCCACAAAAATTAGCTCACATGGGTTTAACTGACAGCAAAGAACTTAGTTTTTGATGGCTAGAGGTACAGTAGGCATTCACAGGATACAGAAGTAGGTGTCGGCCTGAATAGGCTCCAAAAATTAGCTCACATGGGATGAACTGACAGCAAAGAACTTAGAATTTGATGGCTAGAGGTACAGTAGGCATTCACAGTATATACAAGTAAGTGTCGGCCTGTATAGGCTCCAAAAATGAGCTCACATGGGTTTAACTGACAGCAAAGAACTTAGTTTTTGATGGCTAGAGGTACAGTAGGCATTCACAGGATACAGAAGTAGGTGTCGGCCTGAATAGGCTCCAAAAATTAGCTCACATGGGATGAACTGACAGCAAAGAACTTAGTATTTGATGGCTAGAGGTACAGTAGGCATTCACAGTATATACAAGTAAGTGTCGGCCTGTATAGGCTCCAAAAATGAGCTCACATGGGTTGAACTGACAGTAAAGAACTTAGTATTTGATGGCTAGAGGTACAGTATGCGTTCACAGTATACAGAAGTAAGTGTCGGCCTGTATAGGCCCCAAAAATTAGCTCACATGGGTTTAACTGACAGCAAAGAACTTAGTATTTGATGGCTAGAGGTACAGTAGGCGTTCACAGTATACAGAAGTAAGTGTCGGCCTGTATAGGCCGCAAAAATTAGCTCACATGGGTTTAACTGACAGCAAAGAACTTAGTTTTTGATGGCTAGAGGTACAGTAGGCATTCACAGGATACAGAAGTAAGTCTCGGCCGGAATAGGCCCCAAAAATTAGCTCACATGGGTTTAACTGACAGCAAAGAACTTAGTTTTTGATGGCTAGAGGTACAGTAGGCATTCACAGTATATAGAAGTAAGTGTCGGCCTGTATAGGCTCCAAAAATTAGCTCACATGGGTTGAACTGACAGCAAAGAACTTAGTATTTGATGGCTAGAGGTACAGTAGGCGTTCACAGTATACAGAAGTAAGTGTCGGCCTGTATAGGCCCCAAAAATTAGCTCACATGGGTTGAACTGACAGCAAAGAACATAGTATTTGATGGCTGGAGGTACATTAGGCATTCACAGTACACAGAACAGTAAGTGTCGGCCTGTACAGGCCCCACAAAATAGCCATTCAATGGACATGAAATGCCTTTTATGCCGCTGTATTTAGCGAAGACAAGGACCAGGAATTGTTGTGGGTGGATGGAGGTCTGGCAGATATTTGTGGCCTTTGATGAGGAATTTCAATGAAACATGGTCTACTGGTGGTCACATGTGTTGAATTCCTCAGAGATCCATGCCTCATTCATTTTTATAAATGTGAGGTAGTCTACACTGTTATGAGCTAGGCAAGTGCGATTATCCGTCACGATCCCCCCTGTTGCGCTGAACGTCCTTTCAGACAGGACACTGAAAGGGGGGCAAGCCAACAGTTCCATTGCAAATTGTGCGAGCTCTGGCCAGAGATCAAGCCTGCCCACCCAGTAGTCCAGGGGTTCATCACTCCTCAGAGCGTCCACATCAGCCGTTAACCCGATGTAGTCAGACACCTGTCGGACACCTTTTTTTACGCTCCAACATTTGAGCCACAGAAGCCTGCCTTTTTCCAGAACAACGTGATGACGGCATCATGGAAGGTGGAGTGTTGAACAACTGTGGGGAGACAGGAGAAGGAGAAGGAGAAGAGGCTGGACGGTGAGAGCATGGAGTGTGGCTCTGTGGGTTCTGATGGTGTTGCTCCCACTGGGCTTGGTGATGGGATTTCAGGTGCCTTCTTAAGGCGGTTGTCCCTAGGTGAGTGTTGGGCTTACCCTGACTTATGCATTGACTGCAAAGGCTGCAGATGGCAACACTGTTGTCAGCAACGAACACATTAAAAAAAGCCCACACTGAGGAGCCATGTGTCGGCGTCCTGGGAGCGCCAGATGTGACTGTACATGGTTGATGGCTCGCTCCTGATACATTTGCAGTCTGCTTTGTACCTCTTGTGCAATGCAAGTTCTGCCTGCCTCTCCTCCCTATCTGCCAGTCCGTCAGTCCGCCAGTTCTACAAATAATTGGCCAGTAACTGTTGCCACTGTGTGTAGCACAGTTAACACAGCAAAAGAGGCCACATTTTTGCAGGACTAAAATACAATCTTAGAAAAGTATACTGTTAAATAACACCTCACTTCAATCTGTGGTATTGGGGGGCCACAGGTTTAATACACCAGTTCTACAAATAATTGGCCAGTAACTGTTGTCACTCTCTGTAGCACTGTTTACACAGCAAGAGGCCAAATTTTTGCATGACTAAAATACAATCTTAGAAAATTATACTTTTAAATAACACCCCACTCCCACTTCAATATGTGGTATTGGGGGGCCATTGGTGTATCACACCAGTTCAAAAAATTGGCCAGTGAGTTTGGCGCTGTGTCTACCAGACTTCACTCAGCAAACGAGGCAATATTGTTGCAGGACACAACTACACTTGTAAAAGTTTACTCAGACAACACCCCACTTCAATATGTGGTATTGGGGGGCCAAAGGTTTATTACACCAGTTCTACAAATAATTGGCCAGTAACTTTTGTCACTGTGTGTAGTACTGTTTACACAGCAAGAGGCCAAATTTTTGCAGGACTAAAATACACTCTTAGAAAATTATACTGTTAAATAACACCCCACTTTAATATGTGGTATTAGGGGGCCATTGGTGTAGAACACCAGTTCAAAAAATTGGCCAGTGAGTTTGGCACTGTGTGTACCAGACTTTACTCAGCAAACGAGGCAATATTGTTGCAGGACACAAATACACTTGTAAAAGTTTACTCAGATAACACCCCACTTCAATATGTGGTATTGGGGGGCATTGGTGTAGAACACCAGTTCAAAAAATTGGCCAGTGAGTTTGGCGCTGTGTGCACAAAACTTCACTCAGAAAACGAGGCAATATTGTTACAGGACACAAATACACTTGTAAAAGTTTACTCAGATAACACCCCACCTCAATATGTGGTATTGGGGGGGCCACAGGCTTATTACACCAGTTCTACAAATAATTGGCCAGTAACTGTTGTCACTGTGTGTAGCACTGTTTACATAGCAAGAGGTCAAATTTTTGCAGGACTAAAATACACTGTTAGAAAAGTATACTGTTAAATAATACCCCACTTCAATATGTGGTATTGGGGGGCCACTGGTCTATCACAGCCGTTCAAAAAAAGTGGCCAGTGAGTTTGGCACTGTGTGTATCAGACTTAACTCAACAAAAGAGGCAATATTGTTGCATGACACAAATAAACATGTAAAAGTATACTCAGATAACACCCCACTTCAATATGTGGTATTGGAGGGGCAATTGGTCTATCACACCAGTTATAATATATTATAAGTGCTTTTGTCACTATGTGTAGTATTGCTGCAGAAACGCTCAGTCTCACCACCTCACCTGTCACAATGCTGCACAGTGCACAATAATACTACTAATCCACTATAATATACTTTCTACAAAGTATATTATACTGTGGATTACCCCCTTCCCCCACCCCCCCCTTTTTAGTTCACTGCACAGCAATACCAAAAAATTTTCAGCCCTTTACATGACTTTTGTCGACATTAACAGAGCGATTTGTGTCACTGCTGACGATCTCTAACTGCCCCTACAGCACAGACTGGATACCTGCCCCTATACTGAGAAGAGACTGTAATAGACCCTATACTGACATTGCAGCACTTTAAATGACTTTTGTGGACATTAACAGAGCAATTTGTGTCACTGCTGATGATCTCTAACTGCCCCTACAGCACAGACTGGATACCTGCCCCTATACTGGAGAGACTGTAATAGAACCTATACCGACATTGCAGCACTTTAAATGACGTTTGTGGACATTAACAGAGTGATTTGTGTCACTGCTGACGATGTCTATCTGCCCCTACAGCACAGACTGGATACCTGCCCCTATAATGAAGAGACTGTAATAGACCCTATACCGACATTGCAGCACTTTAAATGACTTTTGTGGACATTAACAGAGTGATTTGTGTGACTGCAGCTGATCTCTAACTGCCCCTAAAGCAACGACTGGATACCTCTCCCTAAACTCAAAAGATACTAGTAGACCTATACCGAAATACCAGCCCTGAAAATGACTTTTGTGGATGCTCACAGTGCTATTTGTGTCTAGCAAACTCTCCCTCATGAGCACAGCAGACCTCTCCCTACACTGGCAGAAAGCGGAATGTGAAATGGCCGATAGCTCAGGTCTATTTATAGGGTAGGGGGACTGTCCATGTGCTGGAATGTTTCAATTGGCTGTCTCGTTCCACCTGACGGCTGTGTCATGGGTCAAAGTTCTCCCCAATGTAAACGAATATGGCCACCGCGAACGACGCCATGTGTTTGCAAATTTGGCGGGCATCGAACAAGCAAAATTTGCCGCGAACTGACTGCCGGGTGAACTGCAAGGCCATCCCTAGTCCTTTGTATCTGATGTGAGCGGACTCAGATGGGCCTTCAAGAGATGTTCTCATGATCTAGGTGGCTCAAACAGATAGAAAACCCCATGATGTAGTACATAACATGATGTTGAAAAACAAGTGTAGATGACTCACAATTTGGAATGATCACGATCAGTGAGAGACGCCGGGATTCTTCCGCGTTCCACAGTACAGCTCTCCAAAGACGTTGACGTACGAGAACTCTGCCCTACGCGTTTCGTCATACAGGCATCACCTTGCATGAGTGCAATACCTAGTGGGCATCACGGGTATAGGCAGGAGGTTCACCTACCATCACTTGCTACATAGCACTTTTGGACTCATTCATTGGCACTATATATATTTGTTACCCTTAAAGGGACAGTTTCATTTATTTATTTTTAAATGTGATTTTTTCTTAAATGCACTGTCACCTTACAAGACAAAAATAATTGAGTACTAATCACACTGGTACTTTTTTCACCAATACACGTCACTTATAAGCACTGTATAAGATAATACATTTTATCACACACTGTGCACTTTTGTTTGTTTATAGTTTATTAAGAATATATTTTTTTCAGCACTGAGCACTCTCTGTGGGCCTTGGTATATGCCCAATCAGCATTTATTTGGCACATGCACTTTAATTACTATCAGCAAACTATTTATTTGTTTATTTATTTATTGTATGTTTTGAAAACTGGATTTAGGATTACTTACTAATGTCTTCATATATGTGCTAGAAATAATAATAAAATATAATATAATATACAACCCTAAAATTAGCATGAAAATATAGCAATCATTACATTTTTTTGCTTTATTAGTTGATATATACAGTATACAGATAAAATCAGATTGCATTCAGAACATGAAAGCAATGCCACATAGGATTTAAACGCAATACATGGAATCAATAACTGGCTTTACTGTAGAAGACTAAAAAGCTGTCTTGATCCCATTTGGTAAAAAAGGTAAATCTTGAATGAATTAAAACAGTTGGAATAGTGTCCACAGCTAATTCAAAGTAAGATGCCCGCCATGAAATAAACAGACAAAAGGCATGACAATGCTCCAGAGATCAGAGTATTTAGTGATCAATGGGATTGAAGTTTTAATGGGAAACTCATATATTTTATGTAAATTGCTTACATAGTTTAATTTGAACGTATTTAATGTAGTTGCATTATTTCCATGGTATATAAGTTTTTATCTCAAATAGATTTCCCTAGCCAGCTTGTTATGCAGCCTATGCAGATTAAAACTGTTTTAAAAGTAGCTAAAGCATTCAAAAGTCATTTTCTTCTTCTTAAAAAATGTTACATTGAGGTATTTAAAAACTAAACAGTTTTAATCTTGACTATAAAGTAAGTTGGAAGAAAGTTAATCTAAATTTTTTTTTGGAATCAAGAGGACACCCCAAACTTTTATTCATTGTTTGTTCAACAATGGAAAGAAGAAGACTGAGCAAGAGGGGGGATGCTTGGTCTGATCTTTGTAACCAGTGTACCCTATTTACCATCTTACATAGGCAAATATTTTACTGTATGTACAGTGGGGATCGAAAGTTTGTGCACCCCAGGTAAAAATGTGTGTTAATGTGCATAAAGAAGCCAAGGAAAGATGGAAAAATCTAAAAAAGGCATCAAATTACAGATTAGACATTCTTATAATATGTCAACAAAAGTTTGATTTTATTTCCATTATTGACACTTTCAAAATTACAGAAAACAAAAAAAATGGCGTCTGCAAAAGTTTGGGCACCCTGCAGAATTTATAGCATGCACTGCCCCCTTTGCAAGGCTGAGACCTGCCAGTGTCATGGATTGTTCTTAATCATCGTCTGGGAAGACCAGGTGATGTCAATCTCAAAGGTTTTAAATGCCCAGACTCATCTGACCTTGCCCCAACAAGCAACACCATGGGATCTTCTAAGCAGTTGTCTAGAAAACTGAAACTGAAAATAGTTGACGCTTACAAAGTTGGAGAAGACTATAAGAAGATATCAAAGCGTTTTCAGATGTCAATATCCTCTGTTCAGAATGTAATTAAGAAATGGCAGTCATCAGGAACAGTGGAAGCAAGATCTGGAAGACCAAGAAAAATATCAGACAGAATAGCTCGCAGGATTGTGAGAAAAACAATTCAAAACCCACGTTTTACTGCTTGATCCCTCCAGAGAGATCTGGCAGACACTGGAGTTGTGGTACACTATTCCACTATAAAGAGATACTTGTACAAATATGGTCTTCATGGAAGAGTCATCAGAAGAAAACCTTTTCTACGTCCTCACCACAAAATGCATTTTGGAAACAAGTTCCGTGGACCGATGAGGTTAAAATTTAACTTTTTGGCCGGAATGAGCAAAGGTACGTTTGGAGAAGAAGGGGCATAGAATTTAATGAAAAGAACCTCTGTCCAACTGTTAAGCATGGGGGTGGAACAATCATGCTTTGGGGTTGCATTGCAGCCAGTGGCACAGGGAACATCTCACGAGTAGGGATGATTGAACGGTTCGGGTTCTGAAAAAGTAGCAGAGAAGCCATATGGGTGTTAATTATTTAATTAGCGCAAGCATAGTGTTCTGCTACTTTCACACCTATATATGTGTATGTGTATATATACATACATGTGTGTGTGTGTATATATACCGATACACAGAAGTTCTGATGTTATGCCTGCCTCCAAAGACGCCCAAAAAATTCCCAAAAAAAGCCAGCTACAAAAACGCCCAGGTGTGTTTTTGCAGCAGGCGTTTTTTTGGGCATTTTTTGGGGGTCTTTGGAGGCAGGCAAAACATCTGAACTTCTGTATAGGGGTATATATACACACACGCTTATATGTATTTATACACATACACACATATAGGTGTTATAGCAGAGAAGCCATATGGGTGTTAATTATTTCATTAGTGCAAGCATAGGTTTCTGCTATTTTCACACCTATATGTGTGTATGTGTATATATACATACGTGTGTGTGTATATATACCCCTACACAGAAGTTCTGATGTTATGCCTGCCTCCAAAGACGCCCAAAAAATGCCCAAAAAAACGCTTGCTACAAAACCGGCAAGGTGTGAAAATAGCGCAGCCATATCCCTGTTCTATATTAATTCTAATACAAACAAACTTTTTTTTTCTGGTTCTGGACATGCTACAGAGCTGAAACTTCACAGGTACACTTTTTAGACCCCCAGACACCCAGACACTAAATCCAAAGAAATCTCATTTTTTTTCAATAATTTTTTCAATAATTGGCTCTCTATCAAAAATGACAATTTTTAAGAACTTTTTTGTGTGATTAATAGTCCCTGGGGCATGACCCAGAACCCTAGGCACTTTTTATTGGAATTTAGGGCTTCAAAATGGTGTTTTTTTAATCCAGAAGTTCGGGTCCCATTGATTTCAATGGGGTTCTGGAATCCGAACCGAACTTTCAGGAAATTCGGGTGTTCTGGTCGAACCAAACTTTTCAAAAGTTCGATCATCCCTACTCATGAGTAGAAGAAAAAATGGATTCAATAAAATTTCAGCAAATTTTGGATGGTAACTTGATGCCATCTGTGAAAAAGCTGAAGTTAAAGAGAGGATGGCTTCTACAAATGGATAATGATCCTAAACACACCTCGAAATCCATGGGAGATTACATCAAGAGGCCTAAACTGAAGGTTTTGCCATGGCCTTCACAATCTCCTGACCTCAACATAATTGAAAATCTATGGATAGACCTTAAAAGAGCAGTGAGTGACAGACAGCCCAGAAATCTCCAAAAACTGGAAGACTTTTGTAAGGAAGAATGGGCAAAGATACCTTAAACAAGAATTGAAAGACTCTTGGCTGGCTACAAAAAGCGTTTACAAGCTGTGATACTTGCCAAAGGGGGCAGTAAAAGATATTAACTCTGCAGGGTGCCCAAACTTTTGCAGACACCATTTTTTGTTTTCTGTTATTTTGAAAGTGTAATTGATGAAAATAAAATCTAACTTTTGCTGAAATATTATAAGAATGTCTAATCTGTAATTTGATGCCTTTTGGAGATTTTTCCATCTTTCCTTGGCTTCTTTATGCACATTAATACAAATTTTTAAATGGGGTGCCCAAACTTTCGATCCCCACTGTATGTTGTTAACATCATTACATTGAGCCTTAGAAAGCTATAAAAAACCTTAAAACAAGAAAATAGTGCTGTCTTTCAACAGCAGTACAAATGGCTTCCCCATCTGCTGCTGGAACTAAAGAGAATTGCGCTGAATACTTGTCCACCATTCAGGATAAACCTTATATTTTTAATAATAATTACAAGGCTTGCGGTGTTTGCCCGAGGTGGATATTATATTATGATGTCTGCCTCTCCAGATAGGCCAGTAAGAGGTAGCCCCATGTTCATTTGTTAAAAAAATGGCAGAAAAGTAATCAGTCTGAGTTTCATTAATTCTGGCAGCCTGCACTGCTGCTAGAACACTGCTTACTGCATGTAGCTGATGCTACTACAACAGTATATCGCAGCAAACATAGTGGCTGCATTGTTTTGTAATTGAAATAGTTTGTTTTGGCCAGTTTGGCCAAAGCTAACTATTTAAAGTTAATTGAAACCTGGAATTCTACTTTAAAGTGTAACTCAAGTACAAAATATAATACACTGCTTGGCCACAAAAAAAGTCACCACTAAAAACAAAAGTCACCTTTTGGACCACCTTTAGCTTTGATTATGGCACACATTGGCTGTTGCATTGTTTCAATAAGCTTCTGCAATGTCACAAGATTTATTTCCGTCCAGTGTTTCATTATTTTTTCACCAAGATCTTGTACTGATGATGGGAGAGTCGGACCACTGCACAAAGTCTTCTCCAGCACATCCCAAAGATTCTCAATGGGGTTAAGTTCTGGTCTCTGTGGTGGCCAATCCATGTGTGAAAATTATGTCGCATGCTCCCTAAACTACTCTTTCACAATTTGAACCCGATGAATCCTGGCATTGTCATCTTGGAATATGCCCGTGCCACTAGGGAAGAAAAAAATCCATTGATGAAATAACCTGGTCATTTAGTATATTCAGGTAGTCAGCTGACCTCATTCTTCGGGCACATGCAGTAACTATCTAATAGGATAGGTATTGTATTCTTAGTTTACTTAGTTGCTTAGTTAATTCCATGTGGCAACTTTTTTTTTTGGCCTGGAAGTGTATACTACAGCCTACCAGCCCTTAGATATTGTATCTGCAATAGTTTTCTTTTTCTATGTCCATGTCTAAAAAAATTTGCTTTGTAAATGTCTCAAAATTTAGATACAGTAAAAGTCACATAAAATACCAGCAATGTACATGGAAAGAACATTTCATCTAAAGAGTGAAAGACCATGTGAAAAGTCCAAATCTTTCTCAGGGGGATAAGGACATCTAGGAAATACATCATATTACAACATTTACATGAAAGAAAAATGTCTGATATTTTATAGAGACTGTATCATATGACCTGTCATTTATATAAAGTCATCCATTAAATAGAGAGGTTTGAAGAATACCCAGAGCCAACTTTTCTTTAAAAAAAAAAACCCCAACAGTGTTATTTGCAGGTGGTCGTCCAACCGGAGGACACACAAGAAAAAACGCTATTGTCTACAAGAGATCACATTCTCAGGACAGGGAAAACAGGAGGGCAGCTGCACATCTGTAATAGAAATCAGAAAAAAATCATATATGTCTGTTTTCCCACACCCTCTGTAGTGCACATAATATGTATCTATATCCATCTACAGTAGAAAAGGTGTGTGCATCTAATTCCATATGGCAAATCCCATGCATACACTAACATCACTACCACATGTATACAGTACAAGATTTTTAACATGTGTATTATAGATGATAAAGTGAGTGAAAGTCCAGCAAAACAGAATCACTTGAAATAGTCCAAATAGTGTTCCTCCACAGAGTCCTTAAATCTGGCATGCACCACCACCTCACCGGCGTGCGCCCTAAGAAGTGCCCACGTACCTCTGGGTGGGGAATAATGCGCCAAACTGATGGACAAAAGAACATCCAAACCCCAGGACTCCTCTGGATCCCTAAATGGCTGATGCCTGGATCAATCCTCATATATACCATATGCCATGCAAATAAATAATAGGCTCATAGTGTAAATTCATATATGAAGGGGAATGACCTCTTTCTAGTTGCTGGCAACCATTTTCTAGCTTGACCTGTGTAACACCATTTTCTTTCTTACAACTGTGACTTATAATGACTTGTTTCAGTTAAGGTTACTTTAAGTCTTTAGTTAAACATGAACAATGACCTAAGTAAATCATCCGATATGTTCTGACACTTCAAGATAAAGATACATCCCCACTTCCTTTGTACCTAACACATTCTGCTTCCTTTTATTCTAAGTTGAGCTATAGGGTCTAGACAAGGCATATTTTGCAATTTCTAACGAACATTCTGTATTAACCCATTGTTCAACTTTTGTGAGAACTTGACTCTTCCTGAGAGTATCCACTCCCCCTCCCAACTGTATTTCCTGTTCAATACTGTGTATAATAGTTACCCCGCTTTGCAAATAAAGTTAAGAATGTTTTAGACTGAGCAGTGGTTGCACGTGTCTTCTTTAACAGGATAAAACATTCTCCAGAGCTCTGCCTTATTTGCATAGAACAGACTAGACTTTGCTATTAAGTCAGGGACTAAACCTTTGAATATACATTTAAGGTATCTAGGGTGAATATAAAGAGAAAGCACCAACAGTATTGGGGGCTACGTCTGGGACGGAGAGAGAGCGGCCATCACGGGTCCAAGGATTCACCGGTCTGGGTAAGGAGATATTTTATTTTATCTGTTTGCCTGTCCGGTGGGACTTGGCCGTTTGGCCCTGGTTCCGTTCTTTGAGCCATAGACACCAAACGCTCAGGGAGCGTGTTGGATAATAGAGCAGCTCTGGGAGACGCTCTGGATTTTTACATATATATATAGAAGCTTCAGGGAAGCTTGAATACTAATATATATATAAGGAGGCTTCAGGGAAGCCAGAATAATATTTTTCAGGGAAAGATATTATATGTTAGGTTGTTGAACCTGAATACGTTCTGGGAACGTATCGAGACAGTGTCTCTGGGAGACACAGGATTTGTCATTTATAAGGAAAGACAATATCCGGGGCTTCTGGGAAGCCCAGGGGATTTTTTCTCGAGAAGAATCCCGTTCCTCTGGGAGGGACAAATAAAACGTCTCTGGGAGGCGTTGAAGCTGTCTTCAACAAAGACAGTTTTTTTCTTTGGGTTTCAGGGAAGCCCAGGGGGTTTTAGGAAAACCCCGTTCCTTTAGTGAATAATAAATAGATGTCAGTCTGTTCTGTGTAGAAAACAAATACTTTCCTTTTCTTGCTTCTATCTTTCTATCGCATAGAAACTGTAAGATTTAGAGTATAAGATAATTTGTTTGTGTGATCTAAAAAAGCTTATTTAGTAAGAAGATAAGTTCGTTCATCACGTGATTATTTTGTTATTTCATTTGAAAATATTGTCATATTGTATTGGAGTATTATATTGCTGGTTTGACATATATGGAAACTGTGTCTATAATTATATATGACTTGTAAAAATTGCGCCTGCTGACTGTTAATATAACACTGATAACGACAGTTTCATTATTACTGTAAAAATTGACTGACCGATCGTAGGTTATCAGACAAATCAAGATGAATGTTTATTATGTGTATTGTTTGTTTGTCTATAATGGTAGCAAAGCCTTCTTGATAGCCACTATACCTGGGAGTATAAGGTGTAATATACATACACCAAATGGCTTTTCAGGAGGGTTTTTAACCATAAAGAGGGTCTATGGACCCAGATACATTTAAGTGATTTTGTGAATGTGTAAATCTTAGAGACATGTTTTGTTTATGCTTTTGTGAAATTATACTGAAGGTTTAGGTCTGATGCTGGCCATACATGATACAATTTTCTTACAATTTTCAGTGCAGTTTTCTTGAAATTTACCTTCAGCTATGTAGTACAAATGTCTGTCTAATTGAATGCAGATGAATATGTTTAATTTTGACCTATTATGTGGTTTGTGGTGGATCTAACAGAAAATTGTAAGATAAAGAGTTGTCCGGACATGTGTGGCCAGCCTTAGAGATATTAAGATACAAGTAAATCTTTTAGTAAATGTTTAGTTGTAATGTAAAGTACATGGAAAAAGCGGGGAGAATTGGTTTATTTGTGCCCCGTATTAGTACAATAGAATAAAAAAAAAAAGCTACGTAGAGCTATTAGAAGTGAAAGTGAAAGTCTTTAAACACGTAGATATAGACCACAGCGATTGCCTATAGACAGAAGACGGGTGAGAATTTGGCGTTTTTGGGCAGTGAAGTGTCATTGCTGAGTAGCACAGTCTTAGAATTCAAACATTTGCCGTTAATTTAAAGTCACAGTACATGTTAATTGTAAAACAGCAAGTTTCTGATTGGGCTACTAAAACTTTGTAAGGTTTTCAAAAAAGCCATAACAGAGAGCGATGTGGCTGGCTCTTTTGATCTGTCTAAAGAAAAGCAGCCTGTCAGGGCGCATTTCCAAGGACCTTATCAGAAGAGGCAAATCAAAAAGTAGGACATTTTCAACATAGGTCCCCCTATAATAATAATATTACCTTACAAATACCCCTGACCACACCTGCACCCCACGGTTTCATTCTCCAAGGCAGGTGTAGTTTTCTTCGTAATGTCAGACAAGCAGAAAATGTTTATGTATCAGATACATTTAAAACTAGTACATTTCCTTACACGAGGGGAAAAGAGGGGGGGTCACTTCTGCAAATGAACGGTCTCAGCATTCCTACACATATGCAATTATTTTTATAGAATTTTTTAGAAGTTTTGCCATTTATACAATTGTGCCCATCCTGTATGAGCGTAGTAATAATGAATAAAAACACTATTTTATTAAAAAAAAAATATATAAATTGCCGTTGTCGGCAGGATATTTTGAAGTTATTTTTTATAGAATTATAGATAATGAAAAATTATATTTGGCAAATGGTCTCCTATGTGAAGGAGAGCCTTCCTGCAAAATTTTGAAAATTGGCTACTTGCCAAGAAAGCGTTCAAATGTCATATCTTTATTCCTGTCATAATTATGGAATTTATTTTTGGACAGAAAGAGTTACCGCAATTAGTGTGACCATTGGACCCTGTTGGCACAGAGCCAAAAGTTTCAAATCAGATTAACTTTTTATCTGATTATAGTTTTTAAATTATGTTTTATGTGTATCCTCTATTAAAAGAGGGGAACCTCTGGCCAGATTTTTGTTAGAATCTGAAAAAAAAAAAAAAATTTTTTTGGAAAATTGGCACTAAGCCAAAAAGTTTTTTAGTTCTTTATCTGATCATAGCATGCAAGTGGTATCTGATGTGCCATCTCTACTGACAGCCATACCATCCAGAGGCGGCTCTCTAATTAGGCCGGTAAGGCGGCCGCCGAAGGCCTCGCACTGAAAGGGGCCTCGCATCCTTCCCAAACTTTTTTTTTTTTTTTTTTTTTAGACCTGTCCCGACCTTCACCATGCGACACGCCAGGTCGCCGGGAGCCGCATCCGCAATCCACATTCCACACATTGCGGCGCAGCGGCGCTACGCGCTAGCGTAGTAGACTGTCAGTGTCTCTACTCTCTAGGCTGTCTGCATCATTCACTCCAGCCAGGCCCGGCCCCGCACGCACTCACATCGGTTTCTCTTGGCTGGCTGGGCTGCTGGCTGCACTGTCTCCGCCTCTTGCTCCTTCATTCAACCAATCATGGTCGGGGATTGCGATGACGTCATAACGTGATGTCACGTAACCCCACCCCTGCATTCTCCCGGCTTCGGTACCATGAGGACTCCTTGCAGAGAACAGCAGACGAGAAGAAGAAGACGAAAGGTAAGTACTGGAGTCTGGAGCTGTGTGACTGACTGCAAAAACAAGGCCTGTAGTGTCCTGTCCAAGAGGCAGCCAGCCCGCCGCCGGCCCTGCAGTGACTAGTACTGTGTCCTACTGTCAGTCCTGACTCCTGTCATCCTTATTCTGAATCTGAATTAATAAATTAAATAATACCTTACCATTCAGGCTGGCTTGAATTTAAAAGGCTATATGGGAAACGAAACGCTATGCAACTGAAAAAAATGAGATGAAAAAAAAAAAAATAATAAAAAAGTGCTCAGTCTCAGTGCTTCTGCTTCATGTATCATGCCACTAGTTCTTCTCTTATGACAACCAAATGGTATGGTTTTTTTCTTTCTTTAAATAAGTGCTCTGTGCTGCTAAGTCAGATAGATTCCTCACAATTTATTTTTTATCCAGTGCATCCACTCAGTGCTCCCCTCTCAATCCCCCCCAAGTTCTCACTGTACAATTCAGAGCCGGTTCATACTGATGCGGCTGTGGCGATCGCATGTAATGTCGGAGCGCACTGCTCCTTCATTACATGTGATCGGCTGTGCGGTGCGAGTTTAGCCATACACTTTGTATGGCTAAATTCGCACCGCAGTCGCAGCAAACACGCAGAGGAGGCATTTTTGCAGCCGCATCAGGATCGGATCGCACAGCGGTTCACACTTGTGCGATCCGATCCTGTGCGAACTGCAAGATCGCACTGTGATATGCGATCAAACTGGGGGTGTCGTTAAGATTACATTGACACCCCCAGCGTATCGCATATGGCAGTGTGAACTGCCGGGGTGCGTGTGCGATGCGGGAACAGGCTGCGAATTCGCAGCCTTCCCGCATCGCACAAGTGTGAACCGGGCCTCAAGGGAAAAACGCCTGTCACAGTGTCACAGCATTAGCCTCGGTTCACACTGATGCGAACTCGCAGCCTGTTCCCGCATCGCACACGCACCCCCGGCAATTCACACTGCCATATGCGATACGCTGGGGGTGTCATTTAAATGTTAACATCACCCCCAGTTTGATCGCATATCGCAGTGCGATCTTGCACTTCGCACAGGATCGGATTGCACAAGTGTGAACCGCTGTGCGATCCGATCCTGATGCGGCTCCAAAAAAGTATCCTGTGCGATTTTGCTGCGGGTGTGGTGCGAATTTAGCAATACACTTTGTATGGCTAAACTCGCACCGCACAGCCAATCGCATGTAATGAAGGAGCAGTGCGCTCCGACATTACATGCGAACCCGGCACTCGCATGAGTGTGAACCGGGGCTCAATAAGGTGCCAGATCCCAGATGAATGGTGTGTAGACTGCCTGCACTTATAAAGGGGGTAACATGTTCTGGAGCTGAAGTGGTTAAAAGAGTTTAGTGAATTGTTAATTTTTTTAAAAACCAATAAAAAAAGGCTGCAGAGACATTATTAATCCAGTTTGGTGTGTCCAGTATTCTTTGTATATTTGGAGTATATGCCACCTACCGTCCCGTTACATCACTTCTGCTTTGAACACAAAACATGTCGTCACTTTGACACCTGCGATTCATGAAGTGTATCCATATTTTTGAGCAAACTCTGTGTGTGTGTAAATATATATATAAAAATAAAGTATATCAGACGGGGTTTCTCTTTTCCCCCCTATCTTTTACCACTTGCTGACCAGCCATCCAAAACATATACTGCAGGTTGGCAGATTCCCGCAAAATGATGTGCCCATATGTCGCTTTGCAGGAGCGCACGCACCCATTTGCTAGAGCAGAGGGGAAGCTGATCTTTGAATAAAATAACTGGAAGGTACCTCACTATGGAGATCTCCTTTTTTATACCCATGGGGGGAGCTATGTAAGAGGCACCGTGACCCAAGGACTTGACTGAGAGCCATGTTTATGCCACGGTCTTATCTTCAGCAGAAGTTCTGCAAGTCCTTGGGTCACGGTGCCTCTTATATAGCTCCCCCCATGGGTATAAAAAAGGAGATCTCCATAGTGAGGTACCTTCCAGTTATTTTATTCAAAGATCAGCTTCCCCTCTGCTCTAGCAAATGGGTGCGTGCGCTCCTGCAAAGCGACATATGGGCACATCATTTTGCGGGAATCTGCCAACCTGCAGTATATGTTTTGGTGGCTGGTCAGCAAGTGGTAAAAGATAGGGGGGGAAAAGAGAAACCCCGTCTGATATACTTTATTTTTATATATATATTTACACACACACAGAGTTTGCTCAAAAATATGGATACACTTCATGAATCGCAGGTGTCAAAGTGACGACATGTTTTGCGTTCAAAGCAGAAGTGATGTAACAGGGGACGGTAGGTGGCATTACATATACTCCAAATATACAAAGAATACTGGACACACCAAACTGGATTAATGTCTGCAGCCTTTTTTTTATTGTTTTTTACAAATATAAACAATTAACAATTCACTAAGTCCCGGGTCACACTTGTGTAATGCAGGAAGGCTGCGAATTCACAGCCTGTTCCCGCATTGCAAACTCACCCCTGGCAGTTCACACTGCCATATGCGATACGCAGGAGGTGTCAATTAAATGTTAACGACACCCCCAGTTTGATCGCATATCGCAGTGCGATCTGACAGTTCGCACAGGATCGGATCGCACAAGTGTGAACCACTGTGCGATCCGATCCTGATGGGGCTGAAAAAAAGGGTCATGTGCGTCTTTGCTGCGGGTGCAGTGCGAATTTCAACCATACAAAGTGTATGGCTAAACTCGCACCGCACATCCGATCGCATGTAATGAAGGAGCAGTGCGCTCCGACATTACATGCGATCGCCGCAGCCGCACATATGTGAACCGGCACTGACTCTTTTAACCACTTCAGCTCCAGAACATGTTACCCCCTTTATGACTAGGCCATTTTTTGCTATTTCGGCACTGCATTACTTTAACTGGTTATTGCAGCTCTTGCAGTTGCAGCGCTATACTCAAATACAATTTATCACACTAATAGAGCTTTTCTTTTGGTGTTAAAAATATGTGTTACTTTCTGCTGTAAAACCTATCCAATGAAAAAAAATAGAATGTCTTCATTAAATTGGGCCAAAATGTATTCTGCTACATGTTTTTGATAATAAAAAAAATCCCAATAAGTGTAGATTGATTGGTTTGTGTGAAAGTTATCACGTCTACAAACTATGCACTATTCAAAAAAATTAAAGGAACACTTTTTTAATCAGAGTATAGCAATCAATACTTAATGGTCAGTAAAATGGCAGAGGGGGTTGTTTATCAGTTTCAGCTGCTTTGGTGTTCATGAAATTAACAACAGGTGCACTAGATGGGCAACAGTTGACCTCCAAAACAGGAATGTTTTTACAGGTGGAGGACACTGAATTTTTTCCCCCTACTCCTCTTTTCTGATTGTTTTTCACTAGTTTTGCATTTGGCTAGGGTCAGTGTCACTACTGGTAGCATGAGGCCATACCTGGACCCTATAGAGGTTACACAGGCAGTCCAACTCCTCCAGGATGGAACATCAATACGTGCCATTGCCAGAAGAGCATGGAGGAGATACCAGGAGAAAGGTGGTTATTTTAGAAAAGCTGGACAGAGCCATAGAAGGTCCTTAACCCTTCAGCAGGACCGGTATCTGCTCCTTTATGCAAGGAGAAACAGGATGAGCCCTGCCAGAGCCCTACAAAATGTCCTCCAGCAGGCCACTGATGTGAATATCTGACTAAACAATCAGAAACAGACTTTAGGATGGTGGATATATTATTTTTATTATATTAATAATTATTATAATATATATTCATATATTGTTAATATATTAATATTAACACAGGGCTCGACATTGGCGCATTGGCGACTAGAATTAGCGACCTGGCGCCTGGGGTTTTATCGTGCAAGGGGGGCCTCATATTTTAATTTCGCCTAAGGCCTCATAAAGTCTAGAGCCGCCTCTGATACCATCCGATGCTACCCACTTTACAGTGATTGGTTTAAGTAGTGTGTTTTTTTTCAAGCGTCCTATTGGACGAGGAGACACAGCCATCTTTGTTTCTTATTTTTCAGTCCAGGTAACTTACCTGGTGTAGAAATGCCTTAGGGCCAAGCAGACAATTCAATTGTCCGCTCTATAGTTCTCCAGACCACGCAAGAGGGGATGGACACCTGCTCATGGGTCAGTCCCGCTACAATATGTATATGACATATGTAGTCACTCTGTGGAGGCCAGTCAGAGCGAGTGAGTTTATTGAAGAAATGTACATGTATGTGGATACAAAGTGTCACAGGAATTATGACAATGGTGTCAGGAAAGTGTTGTTTACCTTGGTTTTGTTCTCGCAGAGGGAGAAAGGAGAGTCATATAAGAAGTGGGTCTTGCCAGCCCACAGTGGGTCTTGCCCGCCCACAGGATCATTAATTGTTATGGATCCAGACTGCTCCTATCTATAATAACATTTTGAGACAAACCACAGGTCCAGAAATGTCACCAGAAATGTTAAATGCATTTATATATCTGAAAAATGCTATGGTTGTAGCGCCTGCACTGGGCCTCCCAAATCATGGAAAAATGTTTTGTGTTTATGCAAGGGACAATTGTAAGACCATGACAGGTGTACTTACCCAGGAGTATGGTGGAAAACTTTGCCCTATAGTTTTTGTCCAAAGATGGTCGCAGTCCAGGCCTAAAGGCATGCCTGAAGTGACTCCGAACATAGCACATAGCATCTTGTGAGATGGTAATGGGGATGGCCACATCATTTGCCCTAGGTAGGCCCCAGTTTTAAATGGGCTTCTGGTATTAAAGGGTGTGTTACTCCACAACATGATGTATAGGCAGCCATAGAGGGAGCAGAGGATGTTTTAGTTCATTAATTTCCTGCTCCAAGCCAAAAGATCACACATTATTGAAGCTACAAACACATACTATAGAACAGGTTTTAAGGACTTGGGTGATGTTTTAGAAAAAGTTGAGAATCGCCTTTTTCTAAAAGAGGGGAGCTCTTGTGTGTATGCCCGCAGCTAGCACCCCACTGTTTATTGCCTAGAATTATGGAATAGGACACAGGGGGTGGGAAAGAACATATGAAGTATTACTGACAGTTTAGTGCAAGCATATGTTGCTAGGTGCATCACCTGTATTAGGAACAAACAATCCAAACATGAGCATCTCCAATACCCAAACAAACCCATTCACACATCTACAAATAGATTTCACATATAGGCCCAAAGCAGGGAAGAAATAAGAGTTCTTTTTAGTCAAATAGTGGACGTGTTTAGCAGATGAGTGGAAGCTTTTAGGACCACAAAAAGGGAGATGCCCACACGGTGGCACGCATTCTCAATCAGGAGATTATTCCTGGATGGGGGTGCCTGCCTTGGAGTAGGCTTAATTATGCTCCAGTTTTCATATCAAAAATATGCCAGGAACTAGTTAAAATCTTGAAAATAGATTATTATCCGCAGAGTTCAGGTATAATGGAAAGAATGAATAGCACAAATAAAGAGTAATTGAAACTTAAGAATCAAGTGGAACGGAACGAAAAGTTGCTCGCACCTTTTCTTTTCTTTTTACAGGAAAATACCCATCCCTTCAGAGAAGGAGACATAGTGGTGATGAAGCTGCTGCCCAAAGGAAAGAAACAAAAGAATTTCGCCTACGGCCCAGAGACCACCGTGGTAGCAGTTACCAGGATCGCTGTTTTGACCGAACACAGCCCTACTTGGATCCATGCCACTAGAGTGAAGTTGGTGCGGACAGGACCTGAGCCAGAGGATCCAGAAGCAAGCAAGAAGGTACTAACGGGGGCAGACCGCCCTGACCTTGAACAGGAGGATCCAGAAGCAAGAGAGGTACTAACGGGGGCAAATTGCCCTGACCTTGAACAGGAGAGTCAAGAAAAGGGGGTACTGACAGGGGCAGACCGCCCAGACCCTGTAGAAAATGACTTTTCCAGTTGCACCGGACTCAGGCAAACTGTGGCTGCTGATAATCCTGATTCCATTTTCAGTGTTTTCCCTTGTATAGACTGTTACTAGCTGCATCTATCACCCAGAAGATTTGGGTGTCATGAGAAGTATATGCGGGCCATACCCTGCATATGAGACACATAACAGAACAAAAAGAGAATTGAGTATTGAGCATGGTGTAGATGAGAATCCACCCACTTTTCATAGTGAAATGTTGCTAACAAAATTTAAATATGCTAATGCTAGAAAGTCCGGGTTTTGAGAAATGTTGGATATGTAGCAAACTCCATCCAAAAACAGCCCGCATCCCTCTTATTGCTGTCCCTTTGAATATTACCCAGTTTCTTAAAGAGACCTCTGCTACTTTAACTAATGTGTCAAGTAATAATAATATCACCTTCCCAGTAGATGGTAGGAGCCATTTCCCAGACTGGTGTTTCAGCCTGGGAAATAACACGTGTTAACCCTTCCATTTGAAAAAAGTCAATTCTTAATATTACTTCCTGCCAGGCCCCATTGAAAAAATCATGTTCCCTGTTTGATATATCAAGTCCTAGTTTAAATAAGACCATAATGAGTATTACCAGAATTCCTCTAGAGACATACAAAAAGTACTGGACCACCTTGTGACCGCAGTACAGAATAGACGCCTACAAGAATATATTGCCCAAAGACCGTTTTCACGGGGACAAAGTATATATGTACGTTGTGGGAAGGAATGCTATCCCCGGGATTAAATGATTATTCTGGAATCATTGATGAGATCATGGAGAAAAACTCAGATGATATTAAGTTGCTAAATCTTGAACAAAGGGCCATTAGGAAGAAGTTAGAATTACATGATCTAGCTATAGAAAGTATGAGTGCTGCCCTCACTGGCCTCTGTGAGCATACTGAGGACTATGAATGTTGCACTTGGATATACAATACCACTTTGGAAGTGCCAAATTATTATGACATAATTGCCCAACACAGAAAGGAGGTCAATAAGTTGCAAGAAGAAGCCCGTAACATTGCTAAAAGCTGGGATCCCTTTGTAGGTATGGGAGGGTTTGGTTTTGGAGGAGTGTTTTCCTGGTTAAAAGACATTGCTATGATGATTGTGATGATTTTACTTTTTCTATTATTCTTATATGCATGTTTTAAGCTTATTATGTGTTTAATCGCTAAAACCACAAAGACCCCAGACTCAGCAAATAGAGGGGGATCTTATGTAAGTTTGTACTTTAACAGAGATGCTGAAAATGTTGACACATTTCTAACAGCTAGACAAGGTGTTCTGATCCAACAAACCCAAACCCCTTTTGATTACCAGGAATATGTAAAGTTTTATAAAGCTAAGAAAGCTAAGTCTACCGTTTAGGTGGGCAGGTTTAGGTCCTTATTTGATTATACTAAGGAAACAAAGGACATTGTCGCCTAACCTGCTATTCCTTTCCAGAGAGGCCTGGTGTCCTCTGATGACACCGTATAAATGATAAGGAGAAAAATCATGCATATGAAATTATGATTTTTTAGAGGGGATTGAAGGGGAATGACCTCTTTCTAGTTGCTGGCAACCATTTTCTAGCTTGACCTGTGTAACACCATTTTCTTTCTTACAACTGTGACTTATAATGACTTGTTTCAGTTAAGGTTACTTTAAGTCTTTAGTTAAACATGAACAATGACCTAAGTAAATCATCCGATATGTTCTGACACTTCAAGATAAAGATACATCCCCACTTCCTTTGTACCTAACACATTCTGCTTCCTTTTATTCTAAGTTGAGCTATAGGGTCTAGACAAGGCATATTTTGCAATTTCTAACGAACATTCTGTATTAACCCATTGTTCAACTTTTGTGAGAACTTGACTCTTCCTGAGAGTATCCACTCCCCCTCCCAACTGTATTTCCTGTTCAATACTGTGTATAATAGTTACCCCGCTTTGCAAATAAAGTTAAGAATGTTTTAGACTGAGCAGTGGTTGCACGTGTCTTCTTTAACAGGATAAAACATTCTCCAGAGCTCTGCCTTATTTGCATAGAACAGACTAGACTTTGCTATTAAGTCAGGGACTAAACCTTTGAATATACATTTAAGGTATCTAGGGTGAATATAAAGAGAAAGCACCAACAGTATACACAATAAATTTATTGTTAAAAATAAGCCAAAATATTATGCACTCACAAAGATAAAAATACAGTAAAGCTCATCAAAATATATCCCGGTCCAGGCTACCTGGTTGCCGTACCGTCCTGCACTCGTTGTCTGCGTCTGCGGCTTGGATACCATCGCCGGACTTTCAGGTGCCGGTCTGACGCCAAGCGTTCAGGACGTATCATTGCTATGGTCACCGCGTGCTCACGTCCTTTCGTTACAGCAGACTTCTACGGAGGGCATGAGCATGCAACGTCATCACTCCCATTTAATATGCGGCAAAAGCGGGCGGAAGTATCCACCCATGAGCCTCAAAACTACTGGCAATGAGGTCATCGAGTATTGACCATAATCTCCGCCCCCTTATGACCACCAGGGAAGTGTCAATCGGACAATTAACCTTCCATGTGTATACAGAAGAGATCGTGTTAAGCCATCATATTGCTATGATCAGCCGCACGGATCTATACGTAAACCATACTTTCTATTCATATAATACCATGCAACTAATATAATAATCTTAATCCATTCTGTTAAATTAAATGGATACATTGATATGATTAATATGACAAAAGCGTACATATAGACACATATAGCGCTCATGTAAAAATTAAAAAGCAGAAATATATATCAAAAACACACAATTAATCCCAATGCTGCGGGTACTCCCCTTCCACCGGCCATTAAATGTCCACAACTCTTAGCCTTTAGGGGCCAACGTGCGAAAATACTCATGGACCCATTTATATCATTAGAGGAGACCACTACATTGAAATCCTACAGTAATAACTACGACCCCAGGAATTAACCCCCTTCGCATGGCCATTATCCTGCCTCCATACTTGTTATTACAGTCACAAGACAAGACATAATCAGTCAGTAATTGTCATTAGAGGGATTTTTATTCCATTATAAATCCAAAACTGGCAACTCAGGTATTGAGTAGGCTACCAACCTCCGACGGCCAATTTATATGGTCGCCACATAAGCGACCCTCTATATTCGAGTTCTGCATATGTCCAGATGGACCTATATTACAACTGAGCAACTCAACATCATATGCATAAAATATAAAATATATATAGATAAAAACAAACATATTGACTAAAATTACCATTATATATTACCTCTATCTATATATAGACCTTTATAAAAGGCCGATAGTAGATCCGAGGCACAGATCAAACAGGCCCAAGAATAGGGCCAATATTAAAAAAGAGACAATCCACTATAAAATCCTATATATAAAATGATATGGAAAATTATAAAATATATACTATATATATATATATATATATATAAAAAGCCAGTAAATCCAGAAAAGAACCAAAAACAGGGTCGCCCTGGACTAGCACTAAAATACGGGGGAAGCAAAAAGGAAAAAAAAATCCAGAGACAAAAAAGAGCCGAGGTTCCGAACTTAGAGGGACCATCGAAACAGGAACAACATATATTCAAAAAAGGACACAGATCTTAATAATTGCTGATGAAGCAATTAAGATCTAGTTCTACATTGAGGCCATTAGGCTGGAGAGCATTGGTGAGGTAGATCCAATAGGTCTCTCTCTTAGATATCTCCCTCACCATGTTTGTGGTAACACAATTTTAGCTCCCTAGCGCTGAGTGAGTGTGACAAACAGGCATCTCCCTGTAGGTTTGTGCCAGTTTTCTTGCTCTCTTTTTTTGGATTTTTATATCCATCTACAGTCACAAAAGTGAGTACACCCCTCACATGTTTGTAAATATTTTATTATATCTTTGTCAACAATGCAGAAATGACACTTTGCTACAATATAAAGAAGTGAGTGTACAGCTTGTATAACAGTGTAAATTTGCTGTCCCCTCAAAATAAATCAACACAAAGCCATTATTGGCTAAACTGCTGGCAACAAAAGTGAGTACACCCCTAAGTGAAAAGGTCCAAATTGGGCCCAATTAGCCATTTTCCCTTCCCAATGTCATGTGATTCGCTAGTGTTACAAGGTCTTGTGTCTGAATGGGGAGCAGGTGTGTTAAATTTGGTGTTACCGCTCTCACTCTCTCATAATGGTCACTCAATGTTCAACATGGCACCTCATGGCAAAGAACTCCCTGAGGATTTGGATCTGTCCTGTGGTTCAGATGGAGTCAAGCGTGTGTGGTGGCAACCAGGTGAAGAGTACAAAGACAAGTGTGTCTTGCCTACATTCAAGCATGGAGGTGGGAGTGTCATGGTCTGGGGCTGCATGAGTGCTGTCGGCACTGAGGAGCTACATTTCATTAAGGGATTCATGAAAGCCAACATGTACTGTGACATACTGAAGCAGAGCATGATCCCTTCCCTTCAGAGACTGGGCCGCAGGGCAGTATTCCAACATGATAATGACCCCAAACACACTTTCAAGATGACCACTGCCTTGCTAAAGAAGCTGAGGGTAAAGGTGATGAACTGGCCAAGCACGTCTCCAGACCCAAACCCTTTTGAGCTTCTGTGGGGCATCCTCAAATGCAAGGTAGAGGAGCGCAAGATCTCTAACATCCACCAGCTCCGTAATGTCATCATGGAGGAGTGGAAGAGAACTCCAGTTGCAACATGTGAAGCTCTGGGGAACTCAATGCCCAAGAGGGTTAAGGCAGTGCTGGAAAATATTGGTGACCATATAACATATTGACACTTCGGGCCCAATTTGGACATTTTGACTTAGGGGTGTACTCACTTTTGTTGCCAACAGTTTAGACATTAATGGCTGTGTGTTGAGTTATTTTAAGGGGACAGCACATTTACACTGTTATACAAGCTGTAGACTCACTACTGTACATTGTACCAAAGTGTCATTTCTTCAGTGTTGTCACATGAAAAGATATAATAAAATATTAACAAAAATGTGAGGGGTGTACTCACTTTTGTGAGATACTGTATGTCTTTACCTAATTCGAATTCAAAGTTTTCTCCGATAAACTGCAAAGGAGTTAATTACGATTTATACCAGGCTGTCCACACATTAGACTGGTTCTGAAAAAAATGTATGTTTTTTTTAGAAAACATGGTTATTAATTAGTTATGGACATTTTCTTTTTTTTTTTCCAAATATTATCTTTTACTCAGGAATTAAAAGGTGAGCATAACAAAATTTGATACATCTCCATTTTAACAAGCAATGTTACATCACTTTTGCAATATTATGAAGGGGGGGGGGGGGTGGGGAGAACAATTTATTACTTCATTTCTTCCTTTACTTTTTCTCTGTCTTCTACTTATTGATTACTCTTCCCCCATCCCCACACAGCCCATATTTCTGTATCTACCATTTTATTTACATTCCATTTTTTTTTATTTATATATAAAAGAAAACAAAACCCCACTATATCCAACCATCCCCCCCCCCCCAAAAAAAAAAAAAAAATGATCACTTTCCTACCTTAGTGACCAGCGATGGATAGGACACACCATTTCCCATAACCTATTTTCTCTTATTATCCTGCTATAAGTTGTTTTCACTATATAGAGAAAACTAGCTTTGAAGATTACCTTAACTCTCCAAATTAAAGAGTGTTTTATGGCTGTAAATTCACCGTATAACCAGATTCATTGCTACTTGTAAACATGGATAAATCAAAAAATCTGTTATGGAGAATAACCATGTAACACTCCAAGGACAGTATATACTGCAAACACATAAAAGGAGGAATTATGAGTAAATAACCATTGAGAACCCAGTCCAAAGGAAAGGGAATAAAGGTACACAAAAACTAGATGTAATCAGTGTAGTGGCCATAGATGAATACCTACAAATTGTGGCAGCTATCATGCAGCGGGTGTCGCGTACATGGCTTGTGTCAAAACATAGCCAACATATACTGTAATTGTCCCGGATATTTTTTGTCTGTGTCAAGACATGCAGGCCATGTTTTGATACAAGTCAACTATATTCTACTTAACAAAAGGATAGCTAATGACTCTTTGCTATGTAAATGTTATCCAAGGTCACTTTGGTGTTTGGGGAATAGCCTGTTTATCTAATTAGGCATTTCAAAGGGTACATTGTTTACATACTTAAGGATGATAAAGAATGCATTTTGACTATACAATACGTATTTATTGAAGATAATTAGACTTAAGAGGGTATTCTTTTGAAATGGGGGTTTGTTTACCTGGTAAACACTAAAGAGTCTTTTCATCTTGATTAACAATCAATCCTACCAAAATGTGATGCGCCAGAAATATAATAAAAAATTGATGACTTTAAATACAATAAATAATATCCAGTTCATAAGGCACATAGCAATGTGTGTGCTTCCAATAAAGTGATATGAAGAGTGTCCCCGTATCCAATTGAAGAAAATCCAGTGATGAAAACAAGTTGTAAACACCAATTAGTAAATCCCTCCACCAGGTGAATTAGCCTCTCACCTTCCTAAAGGACCCAAACGGGCCAGCAATCACATGTATCATGGATCAGACTTCCAGGAAAGAGCCACACTGTATTGCACCTCGAGGGATCCCGGCACATATAAAAAACAGATGAAGAAATCTAGTGCTCTCTGCTTACTAATAAGGGTGTGCTTTATTAGAGAAAGGCAGATCAACTCACATTTGTTGGGCACTCAGCCGTGCCTGCTGTATAAGCGATGTCAGCGATCAGTTACCAGAGAGAGACTCTGCGTCGGCCACACACGCTCCGTCCCCCTATACGCGTTACGTCGAGCGTAATGCTCCTTTGACTTCCTCGGTAGGGGTGTGCCTTATGAACTGGATATGATTTATTGTATTTAAAGTCATCACTTTTTTATTATATTTCTGGCGCATCACATTTTGGTAGGATTTATAGTTTATTGTGATTTGTGAAACACGATTGGTGTATGCTGCCGGATACCACTTATATACTTTCACACACCTGATTTATGCACAGTGAATTGAGGTTGAGTTATTTTATCACATATATTGGGTTTGCGCTGATAGTTTTTTTCGTATTTCATCTTGATTAACAACCAGATTTAAAAGGTGGTTGGTCAACCTATCAGAAACTCCTCCATTGTTAGACATTTCAGGGGAAGTTTTAGCTGTTAAAAGCACACATTCACACATTTATTCTTCATCATGATAGAAGCACAGGTCTAGATTTGTAACACATTATTGCATGCAAGGAAGCTACCTAGGCTGATGAATGCTTGCTGATGTTCATAGTAATATTTATGAAAACTCTGGTGGGCTTTGTCATCTGTTGCAAGTATCTTGCTGTGGGAATATTTTTAATTACAATAATAATTATCAATCCTCATCACTACTATATCACTATTAGGGATGAGCTTCGAGTTCCAGTCGAACGTAAGTTCGACTCGAACATTGGCTGTTCGTTTGTTAGTCGAATGACAAACAAATGTGCTTCTTCGCGGCAAACTTGAGCGCCCGCATCCATAATGCACTGCGCTCATGCGGCGCGTGCAGTGCATTATGTGATTGGCTAAAGCATGCACCCTGACCTCCATGCTTTGGCCAATCAAATCATCTCTGCCATGATTGGACAAAGGCAGGCTGCCTGTAGTGTGACTACATGTAGTGTGACTGTGCAGACAAGATAGCAAGTAGTTGAGGCAGGGAGAGGATTGTGTTTGAGGCAGGGAGAGGACAGTCATTTGCAGTTTATCAGACAGTGCAGTGTAGTCTAATTAGTAACATTGCTAGCAGTGAGTTAGGCAGGGAGAGAGATTTGTGCTTTTTACAAGTTAAGAGATCAGATAGTGAAGTAAATTCAGTAGTGCAGTATATACCATAGACTATGTACCATATATTGATTTTTATCTATATATAGGACAATTAATTAGATATCAGGCCATTCAGTATCTATCGGTCAGTTCAGTATATCCTATATTGATCTCTATCTACATATAGGGCAATTGATTAGATATCAGGCCATTTATTATCTATCGTCAGTTCAGTGTACCCTATATTAATCTCTAACTAAATATATATATATATAGGATAATTGATTAGATATCAGGCCATTCATTATCTATCGGTCAGTTTAGTATACCCTGTATTGATCTCTATCTTTATTTAGGACAATTGATTAGATATCAGGCCATTCATTATCTATCGGTCAGTTCAGTGTACCCTGTATTGAGCTCTATCTATATATAGGACAATTGATTAGATATCATTCCATTCATTGTCTATCGGTCAGTTCAGTGTATCCTGTATTGATCTCTATCTCTATATAGGACAATTAAATAGATATCCGGCCGTTCAGTAACTATCGGTCAGTTCAGTGTACCCTATATTGATCCCTATCTACACATAGGACAATTGATTAGATATCAGGCTATTCAGTATATATCGGTCAGTTCAGTGTACCCTATATTGGTCTCTATCTACATATAGGACGATTCATTAGATATCAGGCCATTCAGAATCTATCGGTCAGTTCAGTATACCCTATATTGGACTCTATCTACATATAGGACAATTGATTAGATATCAGGCCATTCAGTATCTATCAGTCAGTTCCGTGTACCCTATATTGATCTCTATCTACATATAGGACAATTGATTAGATATCAGGCCATTCATTATCTATCGGTCAGTTTAGTGTACCCTATATTGATCTCTATCTATATATAGGACAATTGATTGGATATCAGGCCTTTCAGTATCTATTGGTCAGTTTAGTGTACCCTATATTGATCTCTATCTATATATAGGATAATTGATTAGATATCAGGCCATTTATTATCTATCGGTCAGTTCAGTGTACCCTATATTGATCTCTATCTATTGTAAAGTTTCGGGGCGAATTAACTCAAGTGATGCATGCGATTTGTAGTGCCAGTCCAGACTGCATTTTTAAGGGCACAGCAACCCACTTTTATTTAAAGGCATAAAGAAAGTTCACAAAACAGCAATTTTCCCTCACAGGGGTTCCACCATTACTGTATATTTGTTAAATTCAGCCTCCTGGCTTACTCACATGCCATATGACTGCTGCAGGCCTCACGTCTAGGCCTAAGGTCTGATCCTCAGACCAACACAAGTATCCTTTGTCAAGCTCCCTTGTAACTTCCTTGGGATCAGCTTCCTACTGTGCTGTTGCGGAATACATCTGCCTCCTGCAGACCTGTAAGCTCTGGCTGCCAACTGCAGCCTCTCTCTCTCAGGGAAGGTAGGAGCCCTCCTGACTCCCATTTACAGACCTCATGTCTGTCGGTTGGAGTCCTCCTGATTCCTGGGCCAGACCTCGTGTCTCTCCGGGTACAGCTGTCTCCAACTAAGAGCTCTGAGTGCTAACCCTGGGAATAATATGAACCCAACCCACAGGTGTGCAATCAGCAGGCCTGTCTTATTCAAAACCAGGCGTAAATTGCTAACACACACAGTGTCCCGGGGTCGCCTCTCTACACTATATATAGGACAATTGATTAGATATCAGGTCATTCAGTATCTATCAGTCAGTTCGGTGTACCCTATATTGATCTCTATCTACATGTAGGACAATTGATTAGATATTAGGCCATCCAGTATCTATTGGTCAGTTCAGTACATATCACCAGTGCATTACATATATATTATATATTGATCAACCAGTAATAAAACCCACCCAAAATCCACATTATGTCCGAAAGGCCGACAAGGAGAGGCAGACGCTCACAGGCCATGAAAAGAGGGCAAGCAGCATCTGTGTCCACAGTGAAAAGTGGTGGTCACAGTCGACATGATGCATCCTCTGCAGGCTGGGCACGCCCGTTCTTTTTTCCGGTGCTGCCCGTCTTTTTTAGCCACAACATGTAGAAGAGTTGGTGGAGGGAATAAATAAGCCGTCCTCATTCTCCTCATCCTCTGACACCCAGGCTCACACTAGTTTGCCTTCCACCGCAGCTGCCAAAGTACCCCGTTTCACAGGCTCCTTCTCCACAGCTACTCCTTCTGTTGCCCCACCATTATGCAAGGAGGAGTCACCTGAACTATTCGATCATAGTGTCAGTGGCATGCTGCTAGAGGATGCGCTGCAATTTGAATGCTGTGATGTTGGTTCCCGGGTTGATGAAGGGAATAACGTGAGCCTAAAGAGAGGGGATGACATTGACGGACAAGAAATTAGCAATCATGTTGTCACAGCTGCAGCATACTGCCAAGTTTGCTTCAGTGATGAGGAGGGAGGGTATGATGAGGTCACTGACTGTACTTGAGAGCCTCACAGGATAGAGGAGGAGGAAGAGGGGGAGGAGGAGGAGGCACAAATCCAACGAGGCAGGATGTGCTCCATGGGCCGCCATAGGAGTAGCTAACCTATTGCATCACAGCACAGAGCTCGACAGGTTCAGGGTGTTGCAAACTCCCCGTGGACTTCCAAAAGTTAATTAGTGTGGGCTTTTTTCAGCACATGTGCTGTAGACCACAACGTTGCTGTTTGCAACATGTGTCTGAAGCGGAACAAGCATGGCCAGAACACCTGCCGCTTGGGAATCACATGCTTCACAAGGCATATGATGACCTGCCTTGCAGTCTGTTGGCAACAGCACCTGAAAGAGCCACAAGATAAAAACAAGCATACTTCACCTTACTCCTCATCTGGGATTTCTAACCCTACTATACCTCATGTCTTCTCAATACCTGCATTGAGAGGGATGATGGTATAGCAATGAGTGCCACAGAGACTTGCTCCCAATCTGCTAGCAGTACACCACTGCTTGAATTGAGCAGCAGGCAAATTTAACAACCCCAGTTGTTGAACCGTAGAAATAAATACTGTCCCAGACTCCCAGCCATCCACATGCTCAGCGTCTTAATGCTAGCTTGGCCAAAGTGCTAGCATTACAATTGCTGCCTTTTCATCTGGTAGACTCTGCTCCCTTTCTCAAATTTGTGGAATGTTCTGTACCACAGTGGCAGGTACAAAAAAGGCATTTATTTTTGTGTAAGGCCATTCCGGCTCTATACCATCATGTGGAAGGTAGTGTTTTGGCCTAGTTGGACAGAGCAGTCAGCAGAAAGGTGCACATTACTGCTGACTCTTGGTCCAGCAGGCAAGGACAGGGACGTTACATTTCCTTTATGGCACACTGGGAAACTCTGCTGGCAGCTGGGAAGGATGCAGGACAGGGTGCAGTGTTGCAGCTTGTTTTGCCACCACGCCTCCAAAAAGCTGGTGCTGGTTCTGCCACATATGGCTACTCCACCACCTCCTGCTCTTCTTCTTCCTCCATGTCCTCTTCTGCTCAATTGTCCTCTGAAGCAGCAGTGCTCCCTAAGCGTTCAAGGGGCTATGCAAGCAGTCAGGCTAAAAGATTCCATGCCGTGCTTCAGTCGGTCTGTCTTGCGGATAGGAGTCACACCGGGGCAGAGATTCTGTCAGCTCTGCAGGGGCAGGCTCAGAGATGGTTGACGTCATGACAGCTTGAGCCAGGAATGGTTGTTTGTGACAATGGCACCAACCTTCTCTCCTCCCCCCGACAGGGACACTTTACACATGTTCCATGCTTGGCACATGTCCTGAATCTGATGGTGCGGCGTTTCCTGACCAGATACCCGGGCTTCCAACATCCCCCGAGGCAGGCCAGAAAAGTCTTTGGCCATTCCCGGCATTCATACAATGCCAGTGCTCACTTATTTGACATTCAACAGGAATCCAACCGGCCTACCAACTGCCTCATTTGTGACATGACCACCAGGTGGAACTTAACATTGACAATGCTGCAGCGGCTGCACATGCAGCAGAGGGCCATGAATGAGTACCTGTGTGAGTATGGCACAAGGACAGGCTCAGGGGAGCTTTGCTTTTTTTCGCCACGCCAGTGGCTTTTGATAAAGGATGCATGGACTGTCCTGTCACCATTTGAGGAGGCCACAAGGATGGCGAGGCGGGATGATGCATGTATCAGTGACACTATCCCTCTAGTCTGCCTTCTGGAGCACACGCTTAGTGGAATCATGGACAGGGCATTTGAGGCAGAACAGCAGAAGGAAGAGGAGGACTTCCTTTCCTCACGAGGCCCCCTTTATGCAGATATCATTCCTGCAGGGCCACAAAACAGGAGGAGGAGAATTGTGGCAGCATGGATGTAGAGGATAGCATTCAGCAGCCTTCAAGGGATGGTTTTGATTCCCCAGAGACCCCAGGAGTTGTAAGTGGTTCGGGAGAGGTTGCTCCTGACAATGTCATCCTTAGTGACAAAGAGGACTCAGAAGCTCATGACTCCTCCAGATGACCGATGCCTTTAAACAGTTCTTTAGTCCTCAGCAGCACCCAGGGCTGTTAGGTTTAAGCAACCATCACCAGCATCTCCATCATATGGTGCATGATTATCTAGGGGCAAGAGCAGACTTGGAGACATTTCCAAGTGAGCATCCACTGGGTTCTGGGTCTTGAGGATGGACCACTGGGCAGAACTTGCTCAATATGCAATGGAGCTACTGGCCTGTCCTGCTTCCTGTGTAATTTACGAACGGACGTTCAATGCTGCTGGAGGTTTTTTGACGGACAAAAGAGTGCATCTGTCCACATACTCTGTTGACCAGCTGACTTTTATCAAAATGAATTAGTCCTGGATCAACAGCAGCTATCAAGCACCTGATGCTGATGTAACTGATTAAATTTTTTAGGGGTCTGCCATCCCTTGAAGACTGCATATGCAGCCTATCCTATTCCTAAACCTTGATTCTGCTAACTTCCAACAATGTTTTTGGTTTAGGTCACCACCAACCCCCAAGACCTATTTTTTCTGCAATTAAATGACAGGTGCATACAATTTAAATTTTGTATGTCATTTTTAACAGCAGGCCCTGTCCCTGTGCCCTGCGCCCAGCAAGAGTAACTGTGAGGGGTTATGGTGTTCAGGCACCACCAACACCAAAGGCCCAATTTTTGGCACCTGTATGACAAGTACATGCAATTTCAAATTTGTATGGAATTCCTACCAGCAGGCCCGATTCCTGCGCCCAGCAAGAGTAACTGTGAGGGGTTAAGGTGCTAATTCACCACCAACAGCAAAGGCCCAATTTCAGTTTCAGTTCCTGCCGATACTAACCTTCAAGGTCCTCATCACTCCAGCAGGTTTGCATAGCCGTCCCCCAACAACACTTGATCTTTTTTCACACAAAAGTAGTGACCGCACTATGATATAGAAAGAAACATTGAATTTATTCACCACTTGCAAATCCAGACATGACTTGGAACACCACGGACAAGGAACAAAGGTTGACGCATGTCACAAAATTACATTCACTTACTCATAACTGGTGGTTCAATAAAGGACTTGTCAAAAATAGTTTCCTGTGGTTTTTACTTTTTTACACTTTTTTGGTGAATGGGTACCGGTATGATGTACCCGATACTCATTCACATGGAGGGGCGGGATCTGGGGGCCCCCTTGTTAAAGGGGGCTTTTGGATTCCGATAAGACCCCCACAACCACAGCCCAGGGTTGTCGGGAAGATGCCCTTGTCCCCATCAATATGGCACCCCAAAGCACCCTCCCCATGTTGAGGGCAAGTGGACTGGTATGGTTCAGGAGGGGGGGGGCGCTTGCTCATTCCCCCCTTTCCTGGCCTGCCAGGCTGCATGCTCAGATAAAGGTCTGGTATGAATTTTGGGGGGACCCCACGCCATTTTTTTTTTATTTTGGCGTGGAGTTCTATCGGAGATCAAAAGGGCCTAGTATAGATTTTGGGGGGACCCCACGCATTTTTAAAAAAAATTCTGTCATAGGGTTCCCCTTAACGATTTAAATACAGGGCACTTTCACCCCCTCCTGCTCAGGCCAATTTTCCCCTTTCAGTGCTCATTGGCATCTATGGGAAATCTTGGTCAGCTTGACATGGCACTGCTCCTGGTTTTTTTAACATTGGCATCTATGGGAAATATTGGTCAGCATGACATGGCAATGCTCCCTGTCTTTAACTTTGGCATCTATTGGAAATATTGGTCCGCTTGACATGGCATTGCTCCTCGTCTTTAACATCGGCGTCTATGGGAAATCTTGGTCAGCTTGGCATGGCACTGCACCCAGTCTTTAACATTGGCGTCTATGGGAAATCTTGGTCAGCTTGACATGGCACTGTTCACAAACCATAAGTGACAGGAACACCAAACTTGGGGAGCACCGAGAGGGGACCCAAGACTATAACATATTGATACATTTTAAATGTGGAGTTTTCCTGTACATTACAATGACTGCACTAAACTGACTAAACACACTATCCCCTAACTACCTGTCACACACTATACACGGCTGCCTTGTAAGCAGCAGCCTTATATAGTGTGGGGTGTGGACTTAGCTCTTGAGCCATGGTTGGCCAAAGGCACTCTTCCTTTGGCCAATCATGGCTCTGACAGTACATTGTGCTGTGATTGGCCAAAGCACACAAGTCAGGCGCATGCTTTTGCCAATTATCAGCAATCAATGCACTGCAATAGCGCATTGCATTATGGGGTGCTCATCGGTGGGCGAACTTCCCTCCGAGCGCCCCATTTGTTCGTGTGTGTTCAGCAAACACATGAACAGCTGATGTTTAAGTTGAACTTCTGTTCGAACACTCAGCCCATCCCTAGTCATAAACAACTTAATATTATTTTCCAATAGAACCTGTCTTATCTCTTCAACTTCAATTGTGGCCTAGTAACATTGACTATATACTGTGCAGTGAGTCTGTACAATATTTCTGTCCATTGTCTCTGAAAAAATACTCTCTATGTTTTATTTGATAATAACACCTACCTTGCTTCCCCTCTTACATTGAAGCTCAGTCAAGCTGCTTACATACCCTCCAGCCTGCTGGATGTAAAAAAAAAAAAAAATAAGGTGCCACAGCCTAAACTACCTAACTTTTTGTTGAAATTAATCAGATTGAGGTGCTGCTGCTGTGATTGAGTCAACAATAATAATAAAGAAAAAATCAGGGTGAAAAATATGCAATGCCAGAATTCAGTGTTACTGACACTTTCTGTGAGATTCCAACTACTCTGAAACAAGGCAAATAGCTTAAAGGCATACCCCAAGCAAGTAATTGAAAAGAGAGTTGTTTTTTTTCTTGTTCCCCTCAAAGTCACATTAAAGGAGGGCCATTTCCTTGATGAATGGCATTTCTTAAATTTTTTGGGTTAGTTCATGTCATTATGATAGTGCCCAGCTCTCTGCGCCATTTATATGACAGTCAATTGTCTATTAGACTTGAAAACTACCAGAAATAATTTTTAATAATTTTTACCTATTGACTTTGATTGGGTTCAGATTAACCACTTCAGCTCCAGGAGGTTTTACCCCCTTCCTGACCAGGCCATTTTTTGCACTACGGCACTGTGTTGCTTTTACTGACAATTGCGCAGTCATGCGACGCTGTGCCCAAATATAATTGATGTCTTTTTTTTCCACACAAATAGAGCTTTCTTTTGGTGGTATTTGATCACCTGTGCGGTTTTTATTTTTGTGCTATAAAAAAAAAAGAACCTCAATTTTGAAAAAAAAAAAAAAATATATATATATATATATACAAAATTATGGAATACATTTATGGACTTTTTTTTTTATTGTTTTTACCAGTAGTGGTGGTGATCAGCAATTTTTAGCGAGCCTGCGACTTTGCGGTGGACAAATCTGACACTAAGGGCCGGATTTAAAGCGGAGTTCCACCCAAAAGTGGAACTTCCGCTTTAGGGAGTCCTGACCCCCCGACATGCCACATTTGGCATGTCATTTTTTGGGGGGGGGAGCGGGTACCTAGTTTTGACAGGTACCCGCTCCCACTTCCGCTCGGAGCGCCGCGGCGCCCTGAGCGGAAGTTCTCCTCTCCCCCTCCCTCCCTGCAATCTTCTGGGACACGTCAGAGGTCCCAGAAGATTGCCGGCCAATCACGGCGCGCAGCGCGACTCGCGCATGCGCAGTGGGTACCCGGCTGTGAAGCCGCAAACTGTAACAGCCGGGTGCCCACAGCAGTGATGCCGGCGCCGAGGGAGAGGATCGAGGCTTCCGGCGGCCGCATCGCTGGACCGTTGGACAGGTGAGTAAATGGCTGGAACTCCGCTTTAAAGAAACTGCAGCTTCAAACATCTATGACGTGTTTCAGTTTCGCCGCTTTAAAATCAATTAACTAGCGCTGCGGCGAATTGGCTAGTGGAACAGCAACAATGAATTCCGCCGTCAGCGGTATTCACTTACGATCGCGGCTTCGCAAATTCGCAAACTTATGTCTTTGTGCTTACAGCAGTTTCACATAGCGATGTGGTCTAGTGGATTAGTGCACACATCTCGTCTGTAATTCATCTCCCTCTGCTGTAGGTTTGAGGCTTACCATCTCCACCTAACTTTTTTTTTTTTTTGTGTATATTTCAAAAATGTCACGGATTACATCATATATTGGTAAATAATGTTACACCCAGAAGCGCTTGCAAACTTACAACATTTTAAGTGATTTTATGATCTTGTCTGTCTGTCGAATCGATCTTATGAGTCAAAGTAGCAATCCCAAATTTCAAGCACATTAATGGAACCAACACAATTTTGATTTTATGACTGTGGTCCTAGTTTTCTCGAGATGCAATTCTTTACATATTTACCATGGTTCTTACAATTTTTGGACCAATAAACATAGGTGTCTGATATTGGACTCTCTCCATATTTGAACAACACAGACCCTCATAGTCCAACACTACATTTGGCTGACACCTCAACACAACACTGTCACATCCCTACCCTACATTACAACCCCTCACATCACCAGTACAAGCAGCATGCAAAGTGCAAAGCTCCAGCCTTGGCAGCTTAATGGCCCATACACTAAGAAGTTTTCAACACTTTTTCCTGTAGACTTAACCAAACCATATAATATGAGGTCAAACCTCAACACTTTCAATTTGTATGCAATCAGGCAGGCCCTTGCACTACATAGAAAAGGTCAATCTGAAGGATAAAGTCTTCTCTAAATCTTAGAGTGTGTATGGCCCTTTTGTCTGTAGGCACCCACCCAAAACAATAAACACATGTTCCATTCAAAAGTCTTTATTGATTATAGAATGACAGCATAAGGAGGGATGCAGCAAGCTAATATTGTCTGTCTCCAGTCCATGTGCCTTTACAGCGCCAGCCCACGATCTTTGCTCCATGGCTACGGGATTCTGATCTCTTCCCCAACTTTATGCAGAGTCCAAAATCCATTCTGCACCTCTACCAGCTCATAGGGGACAGGCATGGCCAGGTTGCTGTTCAGCTTCCAAGCCACTTTGGAAGTTCCAGGGTGTTCATGTTGGTCATCGATGCTGCTTCTAGCCATGTGCCTCACCAAATATCCACTGACCACAAAAGAAGATGAGTGGAGTCCATGAAGGTGGGTTTCTAACAGCTACAACCGCAAGCAGTACCACTCCTGGAAAAATAAAACAAAGGATAAGACATTTCATTATGAAAATCACATCTTAATGCCCGTTTCCTTCATTCTGAACTTCATTTAATTTCGACATCACGAGTGAAATAAGCAAAAAATTGGGGGAGCAAACCCTGAACATGTATAGCTAAAGCCGGTGCAGCTATGGACCAAGCAACATGTATCTTAAAAAAGAATAGCGCAACCATGCCGGTGGGTCCTACACTATCCATAAAAAAGGGGTGAATTCAGCCTCTCTTACAAGTAGATATAGGAGGAGTCCCCTGCAGTGCATTAGCACACCTTCCCAGCAAGGAGTGTTGTCTCCAAGGGTAAGAGAGGCTGGATTCACCCCTTTTTTATGGATAGTGTAGGACCCACCGATAATGGGGTACTTTGACGCAGTGGTGGGCTTTAGCACGATATGGCCATATGGTGGAACTAAATCCCCATTTTTATTTATGGATTGTCTCCATATTTGATAGTCATTTCTTTTGCATGGTTGCGCTATTCTTTTTTAATATACATGTTGCTTGGTCCATAGCTGCACCGGCTTTAGATATACATGTTCAGGGTTTGCTCCCCCAATTTTTTGCTTGTTTATTATGTATTCGGTCTGACCAGACTTATGAGGTTGAGCATCCCATCCCCCACACACACCTGTACTCTATTGGTGTCCTCTATCAAGTAGATATAGGAGGAGTCCCCTGCAGTGCATTAGCACACCTTCCCAGCAAGGAGTGTTGTCTCCAAGGGTAAGAGAGGCTGGATTCACCCCTTTTTTATGGATAGTGTAGGACCCACCGATAATGGGGTACTTTGACGCAGTGGTGGGCTTGAGCACGATATGGCCATATGGTGGAACTAAATCCCCATTTTTATTTATGGATTGTCTCCATATTTGATAGTCATTTCTTTTGCATGGTTGCGCTATTCTTTTTTAAGATACATGTTGCTTGGTCCATAGGTGCACCGGCTTTAGATATACATGTTCAGGGTTTGCTCCCCCAATTTTTTGCTTGTTTATTATGTATTCGGTCTGACCAGACTTATGGGGTTGAGCATCCCATCCCCCACACACACCTGTACTCTATTGGTGTCCTCTATCAAGTAGATATAGGAGGAGTCCCCTGCAGTGCATTAGCACACCTTCCCAGCAAGGAGTGTTCTCTCCGGGGGTAAGAGAGGCTGGATTCACCCCTTTTTTATGGATAGTGTAGGACCCACCGATAATGGGGTACTTTGACGCAGTGGTGGGCTTGAGCACGATATGGCCATATGGTGGAACTAAATCCCCATTTTTATTTATGGATTGTCTCCATATTTGATAGTCATTTCTTTTGCATGGTTGCGCTATTCTTTTTTAATAATCACGAGTGAAATAACACATTTTCAGACAACTTACACAAACCAGAAAACATTAATGCAAACATTTGAATACACACCTGTGACGCCAGACAGCCCATCACCACAGGCTTCTCAGGGTACATGCCATGATTCCAAGATGTCCAGGTTCTGAAAAATTAGAACACCATAAGATACCAACCAGCCGTTCATGTTATCAATAACTACACAGGTGGCATAGACACAAATAAACACCTGCCAGCTCTTATCAGCCCTTTCCACTATTCACAATACCAACATGTTTATGGTTAGAGGTGCATGTTCTTGCTCAAGTAACACAATTTTACCAATGTTGACTACACTTTATCTACAATGGCAAGTGTCATTGGCAGATGAGAATTACCCTCTGTCTCCCTGTGAGTGGCACCTCTGCTAACTAGCAAATTAATACACATGCCCTATCTTGACCGGTTACAGTACTTACATGTAAAGTGGCTAGCAACCAGGGTATTCCGGGTGGCCATACCTGCAGTGGTGCTCCGCCGCCTGGGGGCCGCCGGCTGACGGACCTCTGGCTCCCTCTCCTCCGTCAGCTCCCAAGATTCATCCCGGGCAACGCACATGTTGTGCAACACGCAGCACGCCAGGATGATCTTGGAAGCCTTTGTAGGAGAGTACAGGAGTTCACCCCCAGGCCGGGCCAAGCAGAGAAACCGGGATTTGAGAAGACCTATGGTCAACTCGATGATACTCCGGCTTCTCCGCAAGGCCCTGTTGTAATTCATTTCTGCTCGGCCCTGGGGGTACCTGATTGGAGCCATCAGCCACGTCAGCTGCGGGTAACCAGCATCCCCTGAAAAAAAAGAAAAATATACTTTAGTTCTTCATATCATGTGACTTTAGATGACTCCTCAAAATGGGAGACAATTAGGCATTTTACTAAACAACCTGCTCGTCTGTGTGCAAAAACTCATATGAAACATCTCAACTCTGGACACACAAAGTGGTGGGTTTCTCTTGCAAGTTCCAACTTGGCCCCTATTTTGTTCCTATTACATTAGCATAGGCCTTACTTCTGGAATATATCTGCAACTAGAGTGAGGAAACCAATATTGACTCACTTATGCAAAGTACTTTGGGGATATGACAATACCATTTGAATCATTTGTAGGTTTTGTTTGGGTGGCAAGAGGACACCATTTACACATTGGTTAACCACCTTCATTTGACTCAAAGACAACTTTGGAAATATTTCTGTGGTGAGCTGCTAAGCTGCTGATCTGGTTGTGTGTGAACAGCCTGCCAACTCCTAACACATCCATTTTAGGTAGGCTTTGCTTAAATCAGGGTGTACACCGATGTAGCTTATTCCTATGTCTATGTAATCTTACAGTTTATGTTGTTAAGACAAAATACTTTACCAATAAGCCACCCTTCGGGCATTTGGCTACTTTCAAACGCCTGGTACAGAGTACTGGTTCTTAACATACTGGAATCATGGCACGACCCTGGGTGACCAGTGTTGACACTCATTATGCGCTGTTTGGCGTCACAAACCAATTGGACGTTCAGGGAGTGGTACTGCTTGCGGTTCCGGTACTCAATTTCGTGGCTCCTTGGTGGCCTAATGGCTATGTGGGTGCCATCTATTGCCCCTAGGATTTGCGGCATGTGTGCCCGTAGGTAGAAGCCCAACTTCACTTCATTCCACTCATTTTCATTCTGTGGCCAGTGGATAAAATTGGGCACTAGATCCACTATGGCATTAATGACCAACATGAACACCCTTGAAACTGTGGGCTGGCTAATGCCCATTATACTTCCAGAAGTGGCTTGGAAGCTGCCACGCCCTAAAATATACAAAGTGGCCAGCAATCTGGCCATGCCGGGCACCGCATGGCCGCGCTGTGTGTCCGGGTCAATTTTGTCTGCTATGAGCTGGTAGAGGTGTAGAATAGTTCCTCGCTCGAGCCGGAACTTCCTCCTGACATCAGAATCCCGCAGCTTGTCCAAATAGATCCTTGGAGCAAAAATGCGTGGCTGGCGAGGTAAGGGCACATGGACTGGAGGTGCTGCTGGAGGTGCTGCTGGAGGTGCTGCTGCAGCTGCTTCCCCACCTTCTGCTGCCTCCTGTGCTCGGGCCTCCTCAAACAGGGCAGCGATAAATGCCAACATTGCACCATCTAAAGCGTCTGGGATCTCGTTCTCCATTTTGAACGCGCAAATTCGCGAATGAGCAGATATATATAGAAACGGCCGCTAATTATCACACCTGTGAGCCAGCTATAAAAGGAGCACATGGCCAATATGGCTGCTGGATGTTATAGATCGATGTTTCTTATGTACTAGCAAGACCCTGTGACCCACAACCTACATTATCTTGAGGTAAGACAATTGTATCTCTCTCTCCTTAAAAAATATTACAAATTCTCTCTCTCTCTCTCTCTCTCTCTCTCTCTCTCTATATATATATATATATATATATATATATATATATATATATATATAATAGAGAGAGATATGTCTGTTTGTGTGTTCTTGCTCACCGTTATTGTTTCCTGAAGGAGATAATTTGTACTTATCTTGGGTGTGCTTAAGTTGTCTATGGTGAATCCCCTCCAACCTACAATAGCTTGTGAACCCCTCAAGTGTCTTTTAATCATTGTTAGTTGGCCCCATGTGCATGTGGTTTTGACATGTGTTTTCTCATGTTTGTTAAAGGTGTGCAGTCTAGATTTGGCATCTAAACCTGCCCCCTTACCTTACCAGCTTCCAAAGACACCATTTTTGCTTTCCTGATAACTGTAATTTTTTATGTGCACGTATGTAGGTCATGCGATTTCTCATGTATGTTTAATGTTTGCAGCCTCCTTTTGCCTATAAAAAATTACACCACCACCCCCACCAAGTCTGTTTGTGCCATTAGGTAAGTGTTTGGAGGGCCTCGTGTGATGTTTGACCATATGCGTTTTCTAATGTTTTTTTTTAATGTCTTTGCAGCCTCCTAGGCTGTGGTTTACTACCACCAACACCACCACCAACACCACCACCACCCCCACCAAGTCTGTTTGTGCCATTAGGTAAGTGTTTGGAGGGCCTCGTGTGATGTTTGGCCATATGCGTTTTCTTATGTCTTTTTTTTTTATTTCTTTGCAGTCTCTTCTGCTCCACCACCACTACCACCACTACCACCACTACCACCACCGTGTTTGTGCCATTAGGTAAGTGTTTGGAGGGCCTCGTGTGATGTTTGGCCATATGCGTTTTCTTATGTCTTTTTTTATTTCTTTGAAGTCTCTTCTGCTCCACCACCACTACCACCACCGTGTTTGTGCCATTAGGTAAGTGTTTGGAGGGCCTCGTGTGATGTTTGGCCATATGCGTTTTCTTATGTCTTTTTTTTTTTATTTCTCTGCAGTCTCTTCTGCTCCACCACCACTACCACCACTACCACCACCGTGTTTGTGCCATTAGGTAAGTGTGTTCTGTAACTGTTCACTAATTATACTGTATATGAAGAGCAATCTGCAAATCATGTATTTTTATGTTTTCTCTTTTGTCATTTCAGATTTAGGCGTTTGGGGCTATTTGCTGCTGCTGGACAGCCAGATTATCGGCCCACCTCGTGCTCCCATGGCCCCACCCACTGGAAGGCTGAGGGGCAGGCTGGCCAGGGGGGGCAGGGTGGCTGCCAGGGTGGCCGGGGGGGCAGGGTGGCTGCCAGGGGGGGCAGGGTGGGCAGATCGTCTGGCTCTGGTGTGAGGGAGGCTCCAGCTGTATCCAAGAGGGAGTCCACCATCCCCATCCCGGAGGAGGAAGCCGAGGGAGGTGTTAACACACCAAGTGGACAAGCTGGCTCTTCTGACAGTAGTCCTGGAGAGGGTCTGTCCACCAGAGTCAGCTTGTCCACATTATCCCGGCTTCCCCGTTTCACCCCAAACCAGTGCTGTGCCCTGGTCCAGGCCTATATGGCCAGATATGAGGTGCTACATGGGACCAGGGCCGCGTCTCACTCTGTAACAGAGAAGCGCAGATTGTGGGATAAAATCCGGGATGCTGTAAATGCACTGGGTGAAACACCTCGCCACAGTAACAGCGTGCGGAAGAAGGTCACCGACATCTGTGCGTCCGTTCGGAGGAAGCTAATTGCATGGGCTGCGGAGGGTCTTTATGACCAACAAGGTCGGCTGGATGAACGTGCACGAAGTTCTCTCTGGCCTTATCAATTACCTTTTTTGCAGATAATCGGGCCCGATACCATCTTTGCCAGAGAGGACTTAGATTCGGATGCTTTGCATCAAGGTAGGATATTATCTTGGATGTCAATTGTGTGTTTTTTACAAAAGATTAACTACTATCCTATGTGTGACATGAATAGAATTTGATACTTGGCCTTCCAATTGTCCTTTTTTTCTTTTCCCCAACCTGCAATTTGTTCATCTGTAGCACGGATCTCAGCCCCTCCACAGCCCATGCAGCTTGGCGACCCCGACGGACTCACGGGTGTTGACATCAGTGCTGACCCTCCTCCTGGTAAGTCCCATATCGTACTGTGCCAAACAATGTAGATGTATATTTTATTGTTTTGAAGATAGCTCATATTGCTATGTCCTCTTTACAGAAGATCCGCAGCAGGGAACACACCCAGTGCAGCAAGGCCTGGAGGAAGGTGTTGGTATGTATAGCAATTTTATAATTTTTAACGAATCTTATTAACCCAGTTAACACACATGTATTTTCTTTAAAAAGAGTGTTGCCTTTTAGATGTTTACCCTGCAAAACACCGTTGACAGCATTAATGGGTGCCGTCATTTGTATTCAGACCAAGCCTTCTTAACCTTTGGGAGGGTTTAGCAAGTGTCCTATGAGCCCAGGAAAGCAATTTTGAATCTTTGGCCGCAATGCTTAATTCCTGAAGCTAGGAGGGCAATCTGGCCATACTCATTACTGCCTAAGGTTATGTACTAAACATGTTTTTTTTATTTTTTTCAAAGAACATCAGGCCCCTCTTGACGTAGCAGCTGGAGTTGGATCAGGAGCTGGCAACGATTCTGCATCCAGTGCTGTGGTATGTGATATAAGGGAACAAGGTGCACATGTAACATTTCAATGGTAGTTATGATTTTGGCCTAGATGTGGCTTACATTGTGTGTGTTAAATTAGTGCTATGACATTCTGACGATGCACCAGCACAACAAGAGTTCGATCTTGAACATCAGGGAATTATGTTAGAATTTGGGTTGCCACTAATGTGCCAAAAACATCCATGACCTTTAAAGTCCAGCCAGTCTTTGATTTTTCAGGTCCAAATTCATGTGTATCGTTTTGTTGGGTTGTCCTGTAGCCAATTGATGGCGAGATTTTAGACAACATACGTAGATGTCGAAAGTCATTGGTGTAGTAACAGATTTACCAAAAGCAAAAACAACCTACCGCACCAGGGTTAATTGGGAACAGCTTCATGTCTAAACTTTGTTGCCTTTGTCATATTAGTCCTACCAACATAATATGTACCCATTATCAGAAGTGTTGCTAGCTTGGATAATATTACAATGAACAAGTACTTATTAGAAGCACATCAAACTTTTCAACGTTCAGCTTGGGGTGTTAAGTTGTCAAACTAATCCAAACTATTTAGTCATGATGTTTTATAATGATTTGGTCTATTTCTTCTGCTTTCAGGCAGCCTTCGATGCAGTGGGATTGTCACCTACCCAACCTCGTGCATCTCTGCTGGATGTGGCCGAGAGGCTGCTTACCGAGTATCTGATCCAAAATGAGTTAAGGAGGTCTACTCATCAATCTAGTGAGGTAGTACGGCTGCTAGGGCTCATACATGAATCTGTAGCAATGATGGCACGGGTTCAACAGGATATGCGTGAAAGCTTGGTAAGTTTAGCAAACCAGCATCAACGGGATCAGCAAAGTGTTGACACTCAGGTGCTGGACCCACGCCAACGCCTGTTTGGATCAGAATATGCCCCATTGGCAGAGCCCTATCACTCACCTGCCACTGCAGGTTGTGCTAGTGGGAGGGTAATGCCAGTGTTGGCCACTTGGCAAGCAGCTGGGGATGTGATAATTCCTCCTGTAGCCACTCCTAGCACTTCACACTCCGTTCGGCCTCCCACACCCCTCAATGAGCAATCCTCCTGCACAACCTCATTGCGCACTGGTTCCACAATATCCCTTCCATTTGACTACACTCCCTCCACACCTTTAGAACTTCAATCCTACCCAGGCCATCAGCCTTTGTCACCAGCCCCAGACGCCGTTTCCCCCCCGCACCGTGGACCCCAACAACCAATCAACCACAACTCCCCACACATCTTCACAACCCTTGCACCACCAGCAGCATCAAATAGCCTCGGGGCAGCAGCAGCAGCGACAAAATCTAATGGTAATGGCACACTATACACAAATTCTGAGGCTGAGCCCAGAGCAGATTGGACTATTGGGCCAAGATCTTCTGTCTGGTACATTTCCAGGGTTTACCACATTGCAGCAGCCTCCCGGACACAATCTGATAATAATGGCCCACTGTACCAAAACCCTAAGGCTGAGCACAGAGCAGATTGTACTATTGGCCGAACATTTGCTGTCTGGAACCTTTCCAGTGTTTACCACACTGCATCAGTCACCATCACCAGCACCAGCACCTTAATTTGATATTTATTGTATTTATTTGTGTTATTTTTGTTAATGATTGATACATTGGCCAATTTGTGGGGCCATTTTTTGGTTCAATTTGAGGGTGGCACAATATGATTTATTAGAGTGTTTTTTTTGGTGTTAAGCAATAAAAATTTCAGCAAAATTAATAGTTTGTGTTTGATCTTTGGTTTTTTAGGAGTGTTGGTGGCCAAGTAAGGGCCCTGGTTAATGTAGGCATTTATACACACGTGCTTCTCTATCTCCAAACATATGATTTCATTTAAATTTGGAAAACTCAATGTTCACATAATGACCCAAGAAAAGGTCTCCCTTCAAATGTAGCTTCAAAACAAGTCTCAAGGATAACATAAATCAAAGCCAACATGCTAACAATTACAGACCACACCACTCGACTAAACAAATACAACACAAAAGACATTCGATGTGTACACCAAAAAGAAAACTTTGGTAATAAAAGATAAACTCTTTTTAATAACACATGTAGGTGTCTACCAACTGTAGCGTCAAAAAAATATATTATTAAAATATATAATATAATGAACAAAATTTCAAATGTAACATTTGTGTTGCAACGTGCAACATACAATTTTTTTTTTTTTTTATTAAAAAATATTTTTTTTTTTTTCAAAAATTATTTTTTTTTTTTTTTTACTAAACAGTTTTTTATATTTTTGTTTAAAATACTTTTTTTTTCTTTTTTTTTGTAAGAACGATTCAAAGGCGTGACATTACGCACAAATGGCTCCTTAGGGTCCGGATCCACCCCACACAGCTGCTCCAATAACATTATTCGTTCTCCGCACCACTTTAAATACGCCAGCATTACCTCGCTGGTGAGGTGGGTGTGCCCTGGGTAGAAAAAGACATGACAATTAGTTTTATGCAAAATGATCCTAACAAGGATTGTAATTAATGTGCCTCAACAAATATGCTTAGGAGTCTATTGGTTGGCTTTTATGAACACTCTGAAGCAAATATGCTAAATTGCTGTTGTAAACCTTGAACTCAAACTTTCAACTCAAATTGTTCAAAAGGTTACATAAGATAGCTTGGAATGTTAGTAGCAGTTCCACCAAAGCTAAGTAAAAGGCTTTTCTGCATGTAAACACAAGCAATCATTTTGAAGAATGTAAGGTGTTTTGTGTTCAATTGGTCAACACGATACATGTGCACACATTTATCTCTATCACCATTGGAATCTGTGGAGCGTTCTCTCTCCCTCTTACTGTCTATAGTTTGAACCTGACACATAGTAGAGACTCACCCTTTGGAATTTTGAGGGACAGTTCTGGACGGAGCAGATGTGTCTCCTCCCCTGATGTCCTTTGCTCCATCCCAGCTGTGTTAAGAGAGAAGAAAAAGTTTCTCAACAAATGGACTCACGCTAACTGTAGGTTACGCAGTCATGAAAACGCTCTAACACTCACTCCTTAGCCCTCCACACTTCCCTGAAAGTTTTATTTAGACATTGATACGGTGGTGATGCAGATTTGTACAGTGCAAGCGTCATTCTTCTGGGTGAAGCTTGTAGCGTTAAGGAGACGTACTCCCTGCTTTTGTGCTGATTGTGTTTCTCTGATGTTTTTTGTGCCTCAGCCCTGCCTGTTCTAAGTGTTGGGAACATATCATTTTTGGAGGGCTGCGGAAAACTAATCAGGTTAGACTTACCCTCTCTAGGTTTTTGGGGACGAGAGAAATCACGATCCTCCTTTTTACATGGCCCCTGTACACACCTCTAGGCACCTCCCTCCTGTTGGTTGACCCCACAGCAGGCAGCTTGCTATGGAGGCACATGAGATGAAGCCAAGCACCCTGTGCCTGTTCAGGCACAAGGCTGTGAGCCAGCCTTGCCCCCCTCCCTTCCGATGGTCTCAATGATTAGGAGTGACAGCATCAGGAGGCAATATTGGCATGCTGTCACCTCAGTTAAGGAGGAGGGGGAGTCTGTTCCAGACAAGTATTTGTGCAAAATTTTAGACAGTAAGAAAATGGTCCCAGTAAGTCTTAGGGGGAATATGCACACCTATCACTTGGAATACTAATGCATAGAATGCATTCACATAAAGAACCTGCTGCCTTTAGAACAACTTGAAGCCTGATCGGGGACATACACAGTTAGCATTTCTCCACTTACTAAGTAGACACATTACTGCAAAAGCACACAACTTACCATCATCACGGTTTTGTTGGCCCCCAGAACAGGATGGGCTTGCTGGCTCAGGAGAAACTGCACAAAAAGAACACAAATTGTGAACTGGAATGTGGTACATTACCGAGGAAGAGTATTTATGAAAGATTGATAAACACACATTTTCAGTGTTGACTAAATCAGGACATGAGTAAATTACAATGTCCCCAAAAAATTTACAAGTACAAAGCACACCATTTCCAATGTAGAGAAACTAACACCAATTTAGAATAGGGTGGCTTGAGAAAACTTAAAAAAAATAACATGTCCTGTAATGCTCCCCAAAACCACCTTTCAAACATGAAGGTTAAGCAAGAGTGTTTCATGACCAACCTTCCTGTCACATATAGCAAAACTGCACTTGCTTTGACTCCAACTTAGATTATCCTAGATACACATCATCCTAGCACACACAATACATGTGATAATCTAATTTTAGGTACTTACAGACTAGTTCAGGGGAGCCACTAACATCATCTGCCTCCACCCCTGGAGTGGGGGAGGATGGGGGAGACCCTTCATGGGGGGATGGTGTCGTATCTCCTAGAAACACAAAGACACGGATACAATCCTTGAACAAAAGCTATTTGATAAAGGCACACAGAAAATAGTCGGGAAACATTGAAGGTAGTAGTTACAGTGGACTGGGTAAGCAGCGGCCCCTCTTCCCCAGTCCTCCACAACAAACATCCTCAATGTCAGCTGCTACATAACCCCAATGTCAAAATATATATATTACAGCCCTTATATTTCCCAGGACACATTGAACACACAAGCACATGTAGAATACTTACTTCCCATTTGAGGAGAGCCCAGGTCCTCATCACTGTCTGACAAATTGGCCTCTTCTTGGGCAACAATGTCTTCCTGGCCCGAATCCAGGCGACTTGGCCCTGCCTGAGGCTCCTCTCTTGCTGAAGTTACATCAACCACAAAAGAAAACAAAACAAACAATCTGTAATGTTCCGGTACCTTTGGTACCCTAAATTACTCTTTTCACAAGTGTATGCGCCCCACCATTCTCTTTTGGAAAGGTGCGCATACACCTTTAAGACTGAAGCTGTCATCACTCAGCGCCGGACTAGATGGCTATTTAAATCGCCGGTTCTCACTCACATGTGTTCGTTCAAACACCCTTACCTGGATGCTAACTTGGCTTGAAGCTTTCGTGCTTGCAAGCATACCTCGCTGACGGAACCTCGCTGCGCTGATCCCTGCATCCCGCTTCCGGATCATCCGCTCCTCCTGAACCAACCTTCGGCTGTATTGCTATTAGTGCTAAGTACCCCGCAGGGGAACCCTCTATAAACTTATACTAAGCTTACACTATCTAGCTCTGCATAGTAAAGACTATTTATCACATCTGCATATCTAGATTGCTAGCTCTTAAGACTACTGCTACTTATTCCTGCACTGGGTTGATCTCTCTTGTATGTCCACCTGCTACTCTATCATCTGCTACCATACATGATTGCTAAACCTACCTGCATCCATCTGCTACTGTCTTACCTTCAAGTGTCTGTCACCTACCACCTCCACTCAACCTGTCTCTTAAATCTTTATCACTGTGTTACTACATACATAAAGTCACTCTAGGAACCAGCTTGTTGAGTGTGTGTATTTACTAGCTGAATTAAGACCTTCCACACATGATGAGTCATTGAGGTTGGGAATGGTATCTCAGCATCTCTCTTACATGACTACTGAAGTGGAATATTTCTCCAGCTGAAAATCCACACCATACATGAAACGCAGGAGCGTTACAGATTGAACGAACGCACAAATGGATTCAGCAGAAATAACCACTCAGGTGACACAATTAAAACAGCAAGTAACTGCGTTAATACACGCACTTGCTGAATTAAAAGAAGACAATCAGGCTCTGTCGCAGCAGGTAATTAGACTGACACAACTTACCTCTGCTCAGTCCCCTGAACCCAAGATAAATCCCCCTTTGGTATTTACAGGCGATCGCAAAAAATTTTGCGAATTTAAAAACGCATGTGAGTTACTTTTTTTGCTAAAACCTCGTACCTACCTTACTGATCACATTAAGGTTTGTACTATTATTTCTTACCTAACAGGCGATCCTCGAGCCTGGGCAGACTCTCTTTTTGAGAAAAACGACCAGCTTCTCAACTCCTATGCCTTGTTCCTAGCAGAACTCACTAGCCTATATGATGACCCCAATAGGCAGAGTACTGCCGATCTTCAATTAAGATCCTTGAAACAAGGAAGGAGGCCTGTAGAAGACTTTGTCGCAGAATTCAAGAGATGGACCCTTGATTCAGAATAGAATGATGCATCTCTGAAAACCCAATTTAGGCTTGGCCTATCAGAAGCCGTTAAGGACGAGCTTGCCCGAGCGGATCTACCAAAAACCCTGGATGCATTAATACAACTCAGTATTACCATAGATAGAAGACTACGAGAAAGAAAGGCTGAGAAAATGGGAATGCCATTATCCATTTCCTCTCGGATTCCGGCCGTTAACCCCGTTCCTATGGAGGTAGGAACCATACGCCCACCGCTATCAACTATGGAAAAAGCCAAAAGACGATATGAAAATCTCTGCTTGTACTGTGCATCCCCGGATCACAAGATAAATGTCTGTCCCCTAGTCAACAAAAAGAAGGGTGAGTGTTCACATGTCCTCCTAGGGGGATTGACAACTTCATTCACTAACCCTTACATTTTTGTTTGTTTGACATTACAGTGGGACCAGAACAGGATTACTACTAAGGCCATGATTGACACAGGATCTTGTGGAAATTATATTGATATATGTTTTGCTGCTTCAAATAAAATTCCTATTATTTCTAAACTTAAACCTGTCTCAGTAAGTCTTATTACCGGTGTTCCGTTATCCTCTGGTCCGATCACCGATCAGACACAAGCACTTCTAGTCACTATTAACGAGTCTCATAGGGAGACTACTACCTTCGATTTAATACCTTCACCCCACTTTCCCATTGTGTTGGGACTTCCCTGGTTACACACACACCAACCAACCATAGATTGGAAGGAACGGTCCTTGGCCTTCCTCTCTTGCTATTGCGAGGATACGTGTAACCTCCCGTCTTCCGGGAAGATTCTGTCTATGGTGACAGATGAGATTGCACCACTATGTTATCAGGATCTTTCTGAGGTTTTTCTTGAGAAAAATGCTCAAGCATTACCTCCTCATCGAGACTATGATTGTAGCATTGATCTACTCCCAAATAGCAAATTGCCGTTCGGTCATGTTTATCCTCTTTCACAGGATGAACTTTCCCATCTCAAAACCTATTTGGATGAGAATTTGGAAAAAGGTTTTATTAGACCTTCCACTTCTTCCACAGCAGCAGGACTCTTTTTTGTTTGCAATAAGGACTCAAGTCTCAGACCTATCATCCACTACAGGAAATTGAATGCTATCACAATAAAAGATCGCTATCCTCTACCGCTTATCCCTGAGCTCATTGAGCAGGTGCTTGGAGCTACCTATTTTTCAAAATTGGACCTGAAAGGAGCATACAATCTCATTCGAATCCGTGATGGACACGAGTGAAAGACTGCATTCAGAACCAGATACGGATTGTTCGAATATCTTGTGATGCCATTCAGGCTATGCAACGCCCCTGCAGTTTTCCAACGATTTATAAACGATATTTTTAAAGACTTACTAGATGTCTGTGTTGTGGTATATCTGGACGATATACTTATATATTCACGATCCCTGTCTGAACACATAAGACATGTAAGACTTGTACTATTGAGATTGCTTGCACATAACCTTTATGTGAAACTGAAGAAATGCTTGTTTCATAAAGACGAGGTACTCTTTCTAGGCTACATCATATCCAAAACAGGAATCGAGATGGACATGAGTAAAATATCCTGCATTCAGGATTGGCCTACACCAACCACACGCAAGGCGCTACAGCGATTCCTGGGATTTTCAAATTTCTACAGGAAGTTAATTAAAAACTTTTCTGCTATTGTGAGACCCCTCACACAGCTCACTAGCATAAAAAAAACATTCAAATGGTCAGAAGAAGCCAATAAAGCTTTTCACTTGTTAAAGACAAGGTTTACTTCTGCTCCCATATTACGCCATCCAGACCCATCCCTCCAATACATTCTGGAGGTAGATGCGTCAAACATGGCAGTAGGAGCAATACTCTCCCAACGACCAACCCACACTTCACCACTTCATCCAGTCGCCTTTTTTTCTAAATCCCTAAGCAGTCCTGAGATAAATTACCCCGTGGGTGAAAAGGAACTGCTTGCTATAAAATTGGCTCTGGAGAATTGGCGACATTTACTCGAAGGCACCCAATTACCAATAATTATATACACGGACCATAAAAACCTCCAATATCTTCAGACTAGCAAAACTCTCTCGCACCGACAGGTACGATGGTCACTATTCTTTCTAAGGTTTAACTTCCTAATGACTTACACACCTGCAGATAAGAACAAAAAGGCGGATGCACTATCACGACTAACTGAAGAAAACTACTTTGAAATCCCTTCCGTTCCTATAATACCTCACAAACGCATTATTGGAGTTGTCCGTTCCTTGAAGGAAGAGGTTTTGCATGGTATAAGTTTGGATTCACCCCCACCACAACTAAATACTGATGCAGAAGGCTTCCTCTACTACAACGACAAACTTTACATACCACCTACCCTACGCACCAAGATCTTGGAATTATCTCATGATTTGCCTATGGCAGGACATATGGGTATGACAAAGACTCTTAATTTGATTTCCCGGCAATTCTGGTGGCCTGACATGAAAACATCTATACAAAAATTAGTCTCTTTAATGCAATGTCTGTGCCAGGTCCAAAATTGACACTACGAGACCATCCGGTCTACTATGCAGTCTACCAATACCCCAAACTCCATGGGAAGTTTTGTCCTTGGACTTCATCGTAGAATTGCCTCTTTCCAAAGACTTTAATACCATCTTGGTGTCAGTGGACCATCTGACAAAGATGGCACATTTCATTGCTATTCGCAGACTACCTTCGTCCAAACAAACGGCAGAACTCCTGATGAAACATGTCTTTAGATTACATGGTATCCCAAAAACTCTTCTGTCTGACTGTGGATCCCAATTTATTTCTAAGTTCTGGCAAGAACTATGTCACATACTACGGATCGAGCGGAAGCTCACTTCTCCTTACCATCCGCAGACCAACGGACAGACTGAAAGAGTCAACCAATGCATCGAGCAGTATTTACGTTGTTACACTTCTTACCAACAGGATGATTGGGTGGATCTTCTCCCTCTGGCAGAATTTGCCTACAACAACGCAACCCACAGTACAACCAAGCAGAGTCCGTTCTACTTGAACTATGGGTTTCATCCCTCTATTCTTCCACCACGCATCCTTCCTTCAAACAACCCAGTAGCCTCAGACTATCTTACCCAAATAAAGGATTCTCTGGGTTTATTAAATACTACCATTGCACACGCTCACAGTCAACAAAAGAAGTACTATGATCTTCGCAGAAGACCTTCTCCACAGTACACTATCGGGGACCTCGTTTGGCTCTCAACAAAAAATTTAAGACTGAAGATCCCTAGCAAAAAGCTTGGACCTCTGTTCTTGGGACCTTTCCCAATCAAAAAACTTATTGGAAAAGCTGCAGTACAGCTTACATTGCCAATAGACCTAAAAATCCATCCCATTTTCCATGTGTCGCTACTGAAGCCCCATGTTCCGGACCAAGGAATAAGGCCTAATATTCCACCTCCGCCTCCTGTACAAGTTGAAGGTGGAGAAGAATACGAGATAAAAGAGATTCTGGATTCTCGTATCTACAGAAGAAGACTTCAGTACTTGGTTAGATGGAAGAACTATGGGCCCCAAGACGACACCTGGCTAAACACCTCTGAAATACATGCCCCTAGATTAATCCGCAATTTTCATGCGAGATACCCAGACAAACCAGCTCCAGAGGCCTTCAGGAGCCGGCCTTAAGGGGGGGGTATTGTAATGTTCCGGTACCTTTGGTACCCTAAATTACTCTTTTCACAAGTGTATGCGCCCCACCATTCTCTTTTGGAAAGGTGCGCATACACCTTTAAGACTGAAGCTGTCATCACTCAGCGCCGGACTAGATGGCTATTTAAATCGCCGGTTCTCACTCACATGTGTTCGTTCAAACACCCTTACCTGGATGCTAACTTGGCTTGAAGCTTTCGTGCTTGCAAGCATACCTCGCTGACGGAACCTCGCTGCGCTGATCCCTGCATCCCGCTTCCGGATCATCCGCTCCTCCTGAACCAACCTTCGGCTGTATTGCTATTAGTGCTAAGTACCCCACAGGGGAACCCTCTATAAACTTATACTAAGCTTACACTATCTAGCTCTGCATAGTAAAGACTATTTATCACATCTGCATATCTAGATTGCTAGCTCTTAAGACTACTGCTACTTATTCCTGCACTGGGTTGATCTCTCTTGTATGTCCACCTGCTACTCTGTCATCTGCTACCATACATGATTGCTAAACCTACCTGCATCCATCTGCTACTGTCTTACCTTCAAGTGTCTGTCACCTACCACCTCCACTCAACCTGTCTCTTAAATCTTCATCACTGTGTTACTACATACATAAAGTCACTCTAGGAACCAGCTTGTTGAGTGTGTGTATTTACTAGCTGAATTAAGACCTTCCACACATGATGAGTCATTGAGGTTGGGAATGGTATCTCAGCATCTCTCTTACATGACTACTGAAGTGGAATATTTCTCCAGCTGAAAATCCACACCATACATGAAACGCAGGAGCGTTACAGATTGAACGAACGCACAAATGGATTCAGCAGAAATAACCACTCAGGTGACACAATTAAAACAGCAAGTAACTGCGTTAATACACGCACTTGCTGAATTAAAAGAAGACAATCAGGCTCTGTCGCAGCAGGTAATTAGACTGACACAACTTACCTCTGCTCAGTCCCCTGAACCCAAGATAAATCCCCCTTTGGTATTTACAGGCGATCGCAAAAAATTTTGCGAATTTAAAAACGCATGTGAGTTACTTTTTTTGCTAAAACCTCGTACCTACCTTACTGATCACATTAAGGTTTGTACTATTATTTCTTACCTAACAGGCGATCCTCGAGCCTGGGCAGACTCTCTTTTTGAGAAAAACGACCAGCTTCTCAACTCCTATGCCTTGTTCCTAGCAGAACTCACTAGCCTATATGATGACCCCAATAGGCAGAGTACTGAAGTGGAATATTTCTGCAGCTGCAAATCCACACCATACATGAAACGCAGGAGCGTTACACAATCATTCCTCCAAGTTCGACCTAATACACAACACACCAGCACATCCACATTACTTACAGTGGGCCTGAGAAGGCTGAGGCTCAAGATCCTCATCACTGGTTTCTAAAAAAATAAAAAAAATAAAAAACATCAAAAATAATACATTATATATTATTTATGGACACAAATAGGCAGTAACCTCTCATCATGCTAGCACCATACTCAATGCCCCTACAATTCAGAACATAGAAGTGCACTTACACCAATGAGATGCATTGACCATGTTTTAAAACAGGAGGGCACCATGCAAATTAAGCGGTCGCCTAAGGCCTCGCACCTACAGGGGCCTTGCGGCCAGTGGCGGAGCACCAACATTTTGAAGGGCGCAGTCAGGGAAATCGCCCAAGTAAAAGATTGCTTTCAATCCTCAGATCTAAAATTTGCAGCAGTGTGCTGCAGTCCCTTCACTGCGTCTGCCAGGTGTCTGTTGTCCGCTGACACTTACTCCTCCTTCTCTGACTGGGGATTGGCCGTCTGATCATGTTATCCTAAGATGTTGAGGAATCGGTAGGTGTGTACCTGTACCAGTAGGAAGTTACTGCCTGGTCAACTCACTCTGCTATCATCGGTTGTTGCTCTGGGAGGAGAGCTCCGCCCTGGATCCAGAACATACAGGTAACCAGGCCCAGACTTGATATTTTGCAGGCCGCTCATAGATTTGTGGTGTCTACTATGCAAAGGGGTGAGTAGCCCCAGGGAAGTTGGAAGAGTCCGAAAATGGTTGGTGGAGGAGGAGGAGAAGAAGGCCCTGGGTGGCTGGGGGACAAGGAGAGGGCCCCTGGGTGTTTTCTAGAGGAGGAAAGACCCCCAATGACGCCAGAGTCAGTTGCCAGGGAAGAGAGTGGAGCTGAGCAAGTCCTGCATATCTGACATGAAAGCCAAACATGGTGGAGATGGAGCCCTCTGCCCTACACAATGACAGCACCCGAGGTGGAAGGTGAGGGGTAGCGGGTCTTTGACATTATAGAGCATATGGACTCTGTCCATTATTGTTAGTTTGGTTTGGAGTTGTCCTTTAGATGTTTAACTCTGTTGTTCTTGCCCCGAGCTGTGAGGGACTGAGGTATGACAGCCCACTATGCTGGGACTTATAATGCCCTAGAATGTGGAGGACTGAGGAATCCTTAGTCCCTAACAGAGGGCACTACAAGTCTTAGCATAGCAGGCAGTAGTTCCTTAGTCCCCTACAGAGAGCAGTACAAGTCCAAGCAGGTAGCCTTCTGCGTTGGGACTTGTTGTGCCCTTGACTGTGGTGGACCGAGGAAGGGAAGTGTAAGGGGGTCTCTGTAAGCTCAGATGTATGGGGGAGCTTTGGTGACCACAGAGTTCCCTTTTACACCAGAGTCCCCAGCTTTCCCCCTCAAATAATGGTTCTCAGAACTCTCCTTACATCAGAGTCTTCACACTTCCCTCTTACAGTGTAGTAAGTCTGGAGACTCCGATGTAAAGGGGGCTCTGTGAAATGTGATTATAGATTTGACATTTCTACAATGTACATTTTTCTACTTACGATCCACAATTTGTAGCAGCTCAAATGGCTCGCTGCCTCTGAAGGCATAGTTCAATGTGGCAGTCCTCCTCCTCCCCTTCTTCCCCTTCTTCACCAAAAATACAAGAGGGTGTCGCCCGTCCGCTTTTGCTAGAAGCAGAAGAGAAAAAATAAACATAAAAAATACTCATGTACATAGTAGTATTAAAGGTTGTGAAGAGACACTTGATGGAGGTAGGAAAGGTAGGAGCGAGAGGGAGGGGAGGGGGGGGGGGTTGTTGGTATTTGTGTTGTTGCATACCTAAACACATGTCCACCTACCCACAAAATTGTAATCTATCTGGTCACATGTCATGTATATTTTTACTTACCGGAGATTTGCTCCACAGCCTTTTTCAGGAGCCTGGGTGAGCGCCTTTTGGCATCACTCCAGGCCCGCTGAAGATCCACCACTAGAGGCAGGAAGTTAAATCTCCGCAGCAGCCTCATCCGGAGACGACACATCATCTTGTACTTTTGGTGAAGATGCATATTCACCTTGTCATACCCCCAGAGGAGGAGGAGCTGTGGAAAGAGCAATGTATGATTGAGTCCAAGTATGTCCAAAAATGTACAGTCTTACAAAAACATGCTAGGTCGTCTTTGAGATTTTGTAGAACAAAGAATCCCATTTCTGGTGATACATAGACATCGATGTCCAAATCTATCTCCATGACATAGGTTGCCCCACACTGGTGATTTCCTCTACATGATCTAGACATTTTGACAATTGTCCTTTCATTACACACCCAGGGCCGCCATCATGGGGGGACAGCCAATACACATGTAGGGGGCCTGAGTGCCTGTAGGGGCCCCGGACCCGCCATCCATGAAGTGTGCAGGAGACAGTAGCCAGTTGACACATAAGGCAGGAGAAGCACCGAAGGATAAATGCATAGTAAGCACACTAAACTAGCTGGCAGGCTTGGGACTCAGGAGATGTTAGGAGGAAGGGACTTAAGAGCCTTTCAGCTACTCATTGGCTGAGGAGGTAACAGGAGGCAGGCTGATCCACTTCCTGCTGCCTTCTTAGCCAATGGGTACACAGGGTGCACTGTCCATCACTGCACAGCCTTGTGCTTCCTCTGCTGATGGGATAGAATTCCTCTGCCAAAATAACATGCAGCAGAGATGGAGATAAGAGAGATGAAAATTAAATATTTCCTAATGAAGCTGCTATATTTAGCTAGAATACACGTACAATTCATAGCCCTTGGCATGTTAATTACAGTCACTGTATTTACAACCTTATTGCTGTCCATTTAGCAGGGTGAAAGTAACTTTACACACATGTAGCATAAGTATCAACTTTTGTCACCATGTTAAAAGGACAGCAGTATGGGTAGCATTACAGTGACTGTTATTAGTCCAGGCTCACTAAACTAGCCAATGCTTGGAAAAGCAAGCCATGCAGATTGCTTTTCAGGTCCCTTTTAACATGAGCTGTCTGATTGGGTGTGTCTGTTCATTATGCTGTGCTGAATTACCCTGGATTCGCAATTCCTGCAAGAGGAGCACATGGGATGTGGGAGATGTGAATTTAATGTGTCAGAATTATCCACACAATCACACATAATCCTTTTTAAAGGTCCCCAGCAGAATTTGATGGCATAGTGGTGGACAGCAGTGCCATCAGATTCCAGTTATATCTGTAAATTAACAAAGCAATGGGATCTGGGGGCGTATTTAACTTGCAATGGACACCCCCATTGAAACACATATGGCAGTGTGAGATGCGTGTGTTGGGAATGTGATCCATTAAGACAAGTGATTATACACTCATGTGTTTCGTTTAGAGGTGATTTGTCCAATGCAATCCTTTGAAGACATGACCAGTCCATATTTTTGTGAGCACTGATTCCATCTCAGGTGAACAAATTAGCTGCTGTGTGCAGATCCAGCTTATGATGGCGAGTCTCCGACAAGACAAACGGTGCAGAGCTTGCAGTGTGTATGTATGTATTTAAGGCAATAATTTTTGGCATTATGTATTTAGGGAATATAATGTTTCTAATCTTGCATATATGAAAAGGGGCAATACATTTGTCTTTATCTAGACTGATTCCAAAGCGTCATAGCAATCTGTCACAAATAATTGTGTTTAATTTTGTGTAAAAGTAGAAACTAATCAAATCTATCTATATACAGGCATACCCCACTTTAAGTACCCAATGGGACCAGGGCATGTATGTAAACCGAAAATGTACTTAAAGTGAAGCAATCCCTTTTTTCTTTTCTCAATGCATGAAAATACACCAGCTCCATAGTAAATTTTGGCCACATTGACATGGCCTTGCTCCCAAACCATGTGGGAGCATGTTAAGGGAATCCAGGACTATGACATGATAGATTACCTAGGCAAGCTGGCCAGCCACAAAATGGATATGGTGTAGTCCTGGGTACCCTCTCGGTGCTCCCTAAGTTTGTTATCCCTGTCACTTATGGTTTGTGAGCAGTGTCATGCCAAGCTGAACAAGCTGTGTCCTTACTCACGAGTGTATGTAAAGTGAGTCTACTTAAAGCAGGGTATGCCTATCTATATCTATATAGAAAGTTCAGAGATGTGAACCTGTTCCCTATTATATACACTAATATATGGTATATAATATATTCTATATATGTATAAAATATATAGATTTTATATAATGTATACATATTTTATATATATTGTATATAATATATACATAGTATATATATATATATATATATATATATATATATATATTGTCTCTAATATATATATATATATATATATATATATATATATATAATATATTGTCTATAATATATATTTTGTGTGTGTGTGTGTGTGTGTATATATTCACACATATATACACACAGACACACACACACACTATATATATATATACACACATACATACACATACACATTATATACAATATATATAAAATATATATACATTATATACATATATTATATATATATATATATATATATATATATAATATACAATAAATATATCTATATATATATATATATAATATACAATAAATATATATCTATATATATATATATATATATATATATATACACACACACATTATATACATATATTATATACCTATATATCTATATATATATTATATACCAAAATTTATATATATATATATATATATATATATATATATATATATATATATATATATAGTGTAGGGAACAGGTTCACATCTAGGAAGTTTCTATAACAGGAAGCTTCTAGATCACGTCTAATAGGCAGAAAGTACATGCGCATATCAGCAGACCGAAAGTTACTTGCACACCCGCTAGATAAGCGACCCACCCAGCCCCCCAGCCACCATCCCCCATCTCGCACATTCACCCCCCCTCCTTACCTTACACACAAATGCCACAATTTTGGGAGTAAAGAGTGCAGGAGCCATGATGCACAAACTTGCGGGAGGGCCTGGACAATTTCCGGAAACGTGTGCACTCACCAATAGTTTCGTTTCCGGTTGCATGTACAAATGTGAGAACGCGGTTTTGTATATTAGCGAATTCGCAAACAATAGTCACCTTACACAACCATTAAGCATATTTAACTTAAAACAAGAAATATAAATACATACATTTGTGGACACCAGAAAACTTTATTTAGACACATGAAGACATTTGAAAAAAAGATTTGAAACATGCTGTTTATTACACAAATACACAGCTCAAACATTTCACATAACATATTTTTGCCACAGTCTCCACAGTATCCCATTGAAGCCACAGATTTGTATTTTTAAAACAAAAACAACCTTTGTACAACATTTAGACCATATACATCGACAAAGAGCCCATAATCTACAGATGCATGTGCAGATTGACAGAACAATACACAATTATGTTAACAGCAATAAATACTTACAGAGAGTCAACACAGCCAAATCCCACCTCCATAAATAACAAAGGCCCCCAAATGTTAACCATGTGACACACAATATATTGGACCTCTTCCTAGGTCAAATCTTTCCTGCTGTCTGAGTGAGCTATATATAATCAAGGCAAACACACACCCAGAATGGGAACTCCCAGGCAAAAATTTAACTGTGTGTGTCCTGTGTGTTTTGGAGCATGCTCAGTTGCCAAAAAAAGGAAAATAGAAATGAGGAGGAGAGAGACGTAAACAACCCAAATACATGTATGTATGTATGTATGTAGGTGTGTATATATGTGAATTGATAAAATTCTCTCTTCAAGTTTGCTAGTCATTATTTAGAATGTTTAGATACAGGAATACATACATATATATACAATTACATGAGAGAGCGAGAGAGAGAGAAATATATATTTAGGGAAACAATTGAAACACACCTTTTGGGATTTGGGAGTTGAGATTGTGAAGATTGAACAGATATGTAAGCCAACAATCTGACTCATCACTCATGAACATCCCTAATCTTGGCGTGGCAATTATATCAGGCGTTCTTATGGGCGTTTTTGCTGGCGTTTTCCCAGGCGTTTTGACATGGATTTTTTGGGCAGGCATTTTTATATGAAATCACCTAAAAAAAGCCCCAAAAACAGACCACAACACCTACATGTGAACGTAGCCCGTTTGGGGGCGTTTGAGGGGGATTTGCACAGCTCAAGGATGAACTCCCAAAACAGCCAAAAAGTCCAATCCTATTCAGTTCAATGGCCCCTGTTCCCATGTGAGCATTTTGACGGCATGAGGAAAACACCCAGCGCTCACTGAGAAATAGCACAATCATTAGGGAGTCTGCCTTCCTGCTGTAGGTTTGTAAGTTCGAATCCAGAAGGAGCCCTCTGTATGGGCAACACTTGGAGGTCTCCAAACCTCCAAATGTTCACATCATTAATTTTTTGCATGTTTGAAAAAGGCATGTGTATCAGCAAACTTTTAATCTAAAGACATGAACAAAATACAAAAGATGCCACATAAAGTCAATATGTAGCAATATTGTGAGCTAAAGCTATATTTGTTTGTTGGGCATACTTTGCTAATTAGCCAAGTATGGGGATATATATATATATATACCTTCAGTTAAATGTGTAGTCAAATGCTAACACTTGGCCATACCCATATGGAAGAAAAGGTAGTATTTGCAATATATTTAGAAAAACATTCTTTTGAAACACATAGAATATTGGCAAAATTGTGACATTTCCTTGATATTTGTGAAATGCTAATAATCTTTCTTTGAAATATGTTTTACATCTATTTTTGTTCTAGGTTCTATATAAACACTGTAGATTTGACTGTTATGATTTCTGAGTTAGCAGGAAAGGTGTATGGAATGTGATGGTGTTTACTAAGGGATCCCTTGTTGGAAGTGTGCATGTTTTTCCAATTCCACCGTTTTTTTCCATTTTCTATGGGCGAGACAGCGGATTTTCAATCGGTATTCAAAAAAAAAATTGCTCAAAATCGCGCTGGTGGGATTTTTTGAGCCTATTTGGCGTTGCGCATGCGCACATTCGCGCGTTCGCAGCTCGGGGCTGGAGGAGCTTTTTAACCTTTCTACACTTTAGCAGATATCTCTCTTTCTAAGTCAGTTTTTGCCATTTTTTTAAAAGCCAGTCATCTCCAAATTGTTTTCCACACCTTCCACAGTGATTTGGGATTTTTGGGGGTACAGGGGAAAATTTGGCAAAACTTTAGTCTAGCTTTTAGCTGGCATGTTTTTAAGTCGCGCTCTGACCTTGTTGCATCTTAATGAATCTCACACTAGGCGTTATTGTCCGCCCGCCGTTCTCTGAATACCAATTTAGACGTACAAATTCGCCGGTTCGCAAAAAACCCGCCAAAAAGCCAATTCGCCGTACTATGAATCAGGCCCTAAGTGTTAAATGACAGTGGCAGAGAAGGGTTTAACACCAGGGGCAATCAAGGGGTTAAGTGTGCTCCTTAACTGGGGGGGAGTGGATGCACTAGTGGAAAAGAGAGATCTGTGTTTCAGCTTAGCTGAAACAAAATATCTCCCTAAAAGAACAGCGGTCTACCTTGTTCGGTCTACCTTGTTCCTTTGAATGATCGGTGGGTCCCGGCAGCCATCGTGGCCGTCGGACCCGCTGTTTGGCTCCCGCTGTGTTCAATCACAGTGAAAGTGGCATTCCGGTGGTGCGCGTGCACCCCCTACATCACCTGCACAAAATCAAGTACATGTACGTGATTTTGCGCAGCCTGCCCGCTCTGCTGCAGTATATATGCGATGAGCGGTCCGGAACTGGCTAAAAGATTAAAAAAGGACTATCATTGCATAATTCTGCAAGCTTATAAGCTGGCAATGATTTTGGTTCACCAATGAAAATTGCACACACTGTATACTAATATATTTGCCTGCCACCAGGGTGAAAAAAAATCATTATCAGAATACTAAACTTGCAGAAATGTGACCATAATAGCACAGTTGAGAATCACCAGCATATTTATTCAGGGCATTTTCTATCTTCTTGGTTAAAGGAACTGGCACAAAACTAAGTTTCAGAACACAAAGTGAACTGTCAAAAGGAATTATCTGCTTACCCTTTCACTAAATATCATGCTTTAAAAAATCAGAAAAATGTATGTATAACAATTCTGGCTAAATTTGCTCCCTTTGCAGTCAACAATTTAAGTGTGATGTGTTTACAGTCATATTGAAGGAATCGCTGTTGTATAATGGTAAGTGATATGTTGCTTTTTTCTTAAATATGATATAATATGAAATTCAAATTCATATAACAAGTCTGAATGTATTTTTTTTTAATTAATTAGTCTAAAACTCAAACGTATTATTTCACCTGGACAAAATTATCTAAAGCTGTGCTCTTTCATTGGAAAAATATTCCATATGTAAAATTATATCAATAAAATTAAGTACCATTTACATTTAATAATATACAGTATTATCATACAATGCTAATAAATAATTTGTAAGCATTTAATCTTTTTTTAAGCCACTCCTGTAGACACAATATTTCTAATTACTTAGCAAATCTTAGCAAAAAATAAATCCCAAAGTTTACAAGAAAACACTATATTTGCTATTTATATATGTATGAAAATTACAAAGACAAGGTATTTTAAAATCTAAAAGAAGATTTTTTTTTAAATGATAGCCCCTGCTGATTTACTTTGATTTTCATGCCATTTCATAAAGCCTTTATTATAATTAAATGAATAGCAAATGCCTGTTCTATTTTTTTCTTTCCTAATTTGCATAATTTGCTCTGTAGGGATAATACTTAGTATTCACATAAATACTGTGATAGATGACAATGGTAATTCCAAGTATTTTTTTTCTTACAGACAAAATCCAAAGACATACTACTAGCAAGAGGTCTGTAATTAGACGAACATCACATCTTAACATGCAGGGGTGTTAAAATTTAAAAGAGTGAGAAGAGAGGTTAGTTTGACCTTTGTAGAGATTAAGCAAATACGTATTCTTGTCCTTGATATTACATAACATTTTAATTTTCTTTTTTCTTTTTTGCTGAATAATCCTATGTAGGAATTTGATTGTCATTGTGTAAAATGTAGCATCATACATCATGGATAGTTTGATTACTGCTTGTAAAATACTGCCAGAATACTATGAATATGTCTACATTCTCTGAGCTCCTGCTTAAAATAAAATGCACATAGAAGCAAAATGGGTGTGAACAAAATCTAGACAGATATTGTAGTCCCAATGACAATTCTAACCTACCACCTAATTGCTTTATCAGTACGTCCTGAATAGCTTTCATATGTCTGAAATGACCCTATACTGTATATGCATAAAAGTTGATTGCTTTTCATATTTAAAACACAAAGACAATATCCATGTGGCATGCAATACATGGTGAAGATTACTAGGTCTTTCTCCATATGGGTCAATTAATAAATTCACCATTTTAAAAAGGGCATCAAAGAACATAGTGTTCCTAAGCACTATGCCCACTGCCACAATAGAGACCCCCCGGGGTCCTTATTTCCTGGCCCTGGACAGATATATACCACTCCGGAGAGGTGGATCCACGAAGAGGGGTGTCTCCCAACTAGAGACCCGATGGTTGAGAATTTTCTTTTGGTTGATGCGACACCTATGAGACTATAGTGGAACCCAGAGGAGGCACATTATCCCGAGTGGGGACCATACGGATATACATTGCATTTGACTCTTTATATTTTAAAGAGTTCACTTGCTCTGGTAAGAGTTTCACTATACCCAAGGTAGTGAAACACCTTAAGTGTTGTGATACTTCTAATATCATACTATTGTGTATATCAAGATTTTCATTTAGCTACTCATGCACTGTTTTGGGACTATTTCTGCTATTTTAAGTTTTCGGGCTATCACCTATATTATTAGCTGCACTTATATGAAGATTTGCACATAATTACTTTATTCATGTGTTGCCATATTGAATTTAGGCGTAATCTTCCTTACCGTGTTGTGATGATGAGGAGGAGTTATGTATAAATTCCCATTAGAGATTGTAAATATATTAATGTAAATATATATATACATTTATGAGATATTTAGTTTTGGATTTTACATTTAGTTGAGATAGGATTGTCAATTATATGAAGCTGTGTGACTTCCTGTCGGCAGTCAGTTATAGGAACCTGTTTAACCAGTCCATTTAAAATGCAGGCCTGAACTACCAGGGGGCAACTGCTGTTTACATATAAACAACTACGGATAGTATCAACCTGTGATTACATCTTTGAAAGCTAGACTTTCTGGGGCCACAGGTTTCAAGGACACATCTTGCATATCTTAAGTAGCCATTTCAGAGCTACTCCACAGTGAGGAGTAAACGCACCCCCCCCCCACACAGAGAGGAGTGGTTAGAAAGAGGCGTAACTATGGGAGGGGGAAATGGTCCTATCCTGAGCGAGATACGCCCAAAGAAGGGGTTGGGCATGATAGCTGAACCAATGAGAATTGCCCTATACTAGGCTATGGGAGATGGGTTTATATTAGCCAAGATGAGATAGAGTGACTTCCTGTTTGGCATGGGAGAGCGAGAGCCATCACTAGAGGTAATTATGGATTAAGGATTAAGGGTTTACATTGTATATTTTATTTGTGTCGGTCATAGTGTGTGTATATGAGTCTATACTCTATGCATTGTATTTGTTGAGTGAAACTAGGAATCTTTTACATTTCGTAGTATGTACAATAGTTGGATTGTTGTAAATTACGTAGGCTTTTCAAACCTTATAAAAAATAAATAATTGTTGTGTTAAAGTTTTCATTCAGTCATAGAACTCTCATTATTAACCCAAATATTGTCTGAGATAAATTAACTCTCATATATTTTTGGTAACACATGTGACTTAATGCATATTGTTTTTATTAGCATGGCATTTTTTGACTTATACTTTTCATATTTATTTCACTAAACTTTCCAACATCCACCCAACTTATAATGTTTCCATCAAAAGGCAAAATTCACCATTTGAGGCTGCATGCAGTTGGTTTTAAAACAGATGGAAAAACATGAGCCACCCATTATTAAAATGCCTTCACACACAACTGATTATTATCCTCAGAGAGTCCTGTCAACCTTCCTCCTTGTTCAGTGCTCCCTCTGTATGTACAAAAATGTACAGCAGCAGGGCCGGGACAAGGGTTGGGAAGGAGGGGCAGGGCACTATGATATCATGTGAGGTTGGGGGCGCCACAAGGAGATTGAAGGGGAAGGGATGGGTGAATTTGGGGGGCGACAGGAGGGTGGATTTGTACTGGGAGAAGGGGGAATTTATGCTTAAGGGGTTAGCATGCCAATTACTGCTGTGGTTTGTGGGGAGAATTTTGCTAACACAATACTCTTTGGGGAGGGGCGGTTTGGAATGTTTGCCCTGGGTTCTAGATGACCTTGTCCCAGCACTGTACAGCAGTACCTGAGAATGCAACATAAAGGAAATTTAATGGATATCTAAACACAAAAACCAAAGGTTGAAATATTGCAGATTAGCAGCCCTTAAAGGCTAACTACACTTTTGTGGGGGAAAAAAATAGCAAATAAAAAACCAATATAGCGCGAATGTTATTAAAAATTACCTTTCCTTTTCAATCTGCAGCTGTTGTAATCTCTGAAATTGTAATGCAATATGGCTACCTGGAGCTGTTCTGTACACAGAATGTGTACTGACCACATCCCAGAAACATAATTTCTTGCTTGTGTGATTGGCTCACCAATTTTCCCAGAAGTCTGCTTAAGATACAAGTCAGATTTCTGGCATCACCTGCAAAAAATTTTCATTTTTGGTGAGATACTCCCAATAGGAACACGTCTAAATGGATGCAGGCCCAGCAGATTTCCTCATTAGAGCCCTGCAGCTGCCACAGCTGATAGATAATTATAAAACCCCTCCCATTTCGCCCACTCAGCACAGAGGAACAAACAATGATTTCTTTGGAATAACAAAAGGCAGGAATCTGCAACAAAGTTTGTTAAAATCCTTGTAATGTACAGAGATCACCCAGAGAGGAATGCTTTTTTCCTCAACAAAAGTGGAATTACTTTTTTGCATCCATTTTAAATTTTCAGTTAAAGAACATTTGCAGCAACCACAGAAAATATAGTGTCCTTGTAACTTGCTCTAAATTGAATTGAAAGCATAAATGACCAACATTTTTCCTGCAGTCTGTAAGCTACTTATTCCTTGTGCTACATGTAAAGGAGAAAAAGGGAGAAAGATATGTTTGTAGTACAGCAGCCTATTACCAACTATAGCTCCCTCCATATATTTAGTGAAGTGAGCAACCACTAAAGTACAGGCAGTGTACAGGAAGAAAACTAATGTAGCCACCATATCTATGTACTGGTAAGCAGCAATACATTTTATTTGGGGGGGGGGGGGGATTGTAAAGGACTTAAAAAAATAAGAAACTATTATTAATTGACGGTCTGCCTGTTTTTACATCTCTTGAAAACCATTGTAAAATACTAACAATTAGTGTCTACAGTAAAGCTATGCTAGCTTCCTTGGGGAGTTTAAGGTATCACAAGAATTTTGACACTGATATTTCCTGGGTGGGACAAATGTGTCAGGGCCTGGTTCTGAACCTACAACCTCTGCTGTGGCTGGCAATGTCTCTTCTTGCTGAGCTACCCTGTCTAATCCATTAGAAAATCCTGCCTTGTGCCTTGTTTCTGCTGAAATTGAACTCCTTGCTCCTCTCATGAACTTCCTATTTTTTAACCATGCCTTCCTGTTTGCCAGATTATTGCGCTTTCTCTCCAGCCAATATCTTGCTCTTGTCACTCCTTCTGCTGTCCTTATCTTCGCTACTACTCATTAACAACCCTTGGCTTGTTCCCGGACTACGTTTCTGCTTAATCCCAACCCTTAATCTGCAACCGCTCATTACTGAGCTTGTTTACTGACTACATCTCTGTTTATCCCTACCTGTTTTATCTGCTAATGGACCCTGACTTGCTCATCTCCTGGTGGGGTGATTCCGAGGACCGTGACTTGGTACTGACACGCAGCAAAATGTATTTCCACCATCAGGCGCTCTGGTGAACACTGGTTAGTACATAGACTCTGCACCTCAGCTAAACCCGTTTCATCTGCCAGTGTGACCTGTACTTATCCAGCTGATCGGTGGGTGCCGCTTCACTAACAATATGCGTGTGTCTCAATGCAACTGTGGATGGTAGATGCGGACATGAGGTATACTCAAAAGTACCAGATTGAGAGGATTCTATTGGTGCCTCTTACTACATAGAATAGTAAAGGTTTGATTTGATAGAACCATTAATGGTAAGTACACATGCATTCATGTCCATCTAAAGCAGGGATCCTCAAACTATGATCCTCCAGCTGTTGCAGAACTACACTTCCCATAAGGCATTGTAAAACTCTGACGTTCACAGACATGACAAGGCATGATGGGAATTATAGTTCCTAAACAACTGGAGGGCCATAGTTTGAAGACCCCTGATCTAAAGCTTTAATACTTTGCATACTTAATACGTAATACATGTTACTCATGAAATACCTCATGGAATAATGGCAACTTTTTTGACAATTTGGGTTTGTCTCTTAGCTTACTTGAATTCTTGAAAAGTATGTAAATAACACTGGAACTGCAAGTTAATGTATTGCTTAGTATAGATTTGTTTTAAAGGTGCAAATTCAAGTTCTCTTTAGAAATACATTGAATTTAAAAATGTGTCATTTAAAAACATTTGATTGTTTCCATTATGTATTCATTAAAAAAATATACAATACTGGCTTTGTTCTAAATCTGAAGCATAACCTTCCACTTTAAACTGTGTCTCTAATGTTTTTCTGCAAAACTTAGTGTTTGAAGAATTGTTGTAATATACATAAACACATCCTTGATATTTATCATTTTCTATGACTGAATCTGTTTTTCCTTGAATTCATGTTCAGCAAACATATTTTCAGAGAATAAAAAGCTGATAAACCTGAGTTTCTCGACAGTAGTTCACTATAAACCTTTACATGTAGTAAAAAAATGCCCAAAAATATACGGTTATTCAAATTTTAATCGACAGTCCTACAATGACAATATTTAATACAGGTTGTCCTCTGGTTATGTAAATCTTATGTTACATAAATCTAACTTTGCATTGTACCTAATGGCATTCATCTAAGAGTGCTTTCAGGCTTTGAGGGTCAGTTAACATATGCGTAGATTCCAGCTCTAAATAATTACGGTACCTGTTCTCCATCTGAGCATTTCTATTCCTAATTTCTGCTTTACTGCCATATGAAAAAAACAGATTTGCTCAAGCAGAGTTTAGACAATTATTATGTGAATTGTGAAGTAATCCTTTAAAACACTGTTTTGCAAATGGTGAGGTAGACCTAACCTGTTAGATCTGACTTTCAAACTACCGAGGCCTGACTATTAGCTTTGGTACTTCCCCCATTTACTGTCTAGCTGAGGCATCGCTGGTAGACATGTGCGATTTGGTTCCTTCAGATTCATTTTTAGGAAAACAGCATGGGACTCTGTCCTAATCCATACCAGGCCCTTAAGTTCTGATATACTGTAGATTTTGAGGGGAACTTCATGGCAAAATAAAAAAAAGGTGTGAGGTCCCCCCAAAAACAATACCAGATCCTTAAGTCTGGAATTAATTAAGGGGGACCCCAAGCCAAAATGAAAAATAAAAAAGGTATGGGACCCCTTAAAATCCATACAGAGCCTTCTCCAAGCATGCAGCCTGACAGGTCAGGAAAGGTTGGGGGATAAGTGAGCATCTCTCTTCTGAGGGCCACATGCCCTCAACATGGGGGATTTTGAGGGATGGGGCTCCCCCAAAGTACCTTGTTCCCATGTTAATGAGTACAAGGACCTCTTTGCCACAATACCACAACCCTGGCCCAGTAGTTGTGGTGGCCTGCAGGCAGGAGCCTTATTGGAATCTGGAAGCCCCCTCTAACAAGGGAGACCCTAGACAGCACTGTGAATGAAATGTGCCACAGTGCTGTGTGTGGAGTTTGCAGAGTGCTGATCATTGCTGTGCCTCCTCCAGCCTGCACAGAGCCGGGGCTCAGGTCACCAAGGAATACGGGTCATTACTAGACCTCTACAGGAATTACCAAACCTGATTCAAGACCAGACGTTTATAAGGAGTCTTATAAAATGTATTCTCAGGATGTAGAACTGTGAAGTTACAAGTCCGATGAGTTGGCAGGTTTCCAGGATTTAAGTGATTACTCTGAGTTGGAGGAATCTTGGAGGAGATCGAAGTTTCTTTGGAGGCTTATTCACATTGTTATCCTGGGGGACACCAAGGCTGTATAGCATCCTGCGTCTGAGGCTGGAGGCTGATTTGGAGTTGTTGCTTGATATTCACCATTTTTTGGGCTGCACTTTATCCATATATATATTTTTTGCACTTTTTGCATATTTTGGCACCTTATATTTATTATATTTTTCTGCACCTTAACCATTTATATATACATAATTTATATTTATTTATGTGATTACATTTTTTCAGCACTGATGCCTGGTAGCGCTGTTTAATATTGTATTCCAAGGACACTCACTGAATTGCCCCCCCCCCTTTTCTGGCCTGCTGGGCTATGTGTTCAGATAAGGGTCTGGTAAGGAGTTTTTTTGGGGGGGGTACCCTATGATGTTTTTTTTTTCATTTTGGCGTGGTGTTTCCCTCAAAATCCATATCAGAAGCCTAGTTTTAGAACTACACTACCCTACATCTCAGAGTCTTTTAATCAACACCATTTACACCAAACAAACCATATACATCAGGGATGGATCTAGCCCATCTAATATGGGGGTGCAAAAGATAATGTCAGAGGTGAACACGATGGGATGTCAGCAGGGCAGTGTACAGGAAAATAGGGTAAGCAGTTTGAAGGGCAAGGTACAGAGGCTACCCTTCATAGAGGTCAGCAGGGCCGAGGACAGGGGTCAGAAGGGCAGTGCACGAGGTCAGCAGGGCAAAGGACAGGGGTCAGAACAGCAGTGTATGGGGTCAGCAGGGTGGATGACAGTGGTCAGCAGTGTAGCGTACAGGGGTTCACAGGGCAGAGGACAGGAGTCAGAAGAGCCAAGTATAGGGATCTGCAGAGCTAAATACAGGGGGTAAGCAAGAGGTGTCACTGTTGCTAGAGCAAAAGACAGGAGTAACTGCTGCCAGGGAAGAGGACAGGGGTCACTGGTGGCAAGGCAGAGGACAGGCGTCACAGCTAGCAAAGCATAGGACAGGGGCCATTGCTGGCAAAGCATAGGGAAGGGGTCACTGCTGCAAGGCAGAAGACAGGGTCATTGCTGCAAGGCAGAGGACATGGGTCACTTCTGGAAATGCAGAGGAAAGGGATCACTGCTGGAAAGGCAGAGGACAGGGATCACTGCTGGCAAGGCAGAGGACAGGGGTCCAAACAGATATATCAGCCAAGCGCTCACTCCGAAGGGGAAGACTGGTGTGCTGCTCTCCTCAGGCAGGGAACTCCAAACGAATGCATAAAAGAAAGGAAAAGGAGGCGCAAACACCTAGTGCATTACCCGTGGTACTGTTTAAAAGAATTTAATAAAATGCTGAATGCATACTCACAAACATGAAGAATTAAAATTGCATTGCAAATTCCCGTCACCCGTGTGTTTGGACCATGTCCTGGAAATTGCGACCGCTAACGCGTTTCGGGAGTCAAGCTCCCTTCCTCAGAGCTCAGAGGAAGGGAGCTTGACTCCCGAAACGCGTTAGCGGTCGCAATTTCCAGGACATGGTCCAAACGCACGGGTGACGGGAATTTGCAATGCGATTTTAATTCTTCATGTTTGTGAGTATGCATTCAGCATTTTATTAAATTCTTTTAAACAGTACCACGGGTAATGCACTAGGTGTTTGCGCCTCCTTTTCCTTTCTTTTATGCATTCGTTTAGAGGACAGGGGTCACTACTGGCAAGGCAGAAGACAGGGGTCACTACTGGCAAGGCAGAAGACAGGGGTCACTGCTGACAAGGCAGAGGAAAGAGGTCACTGCTGGCAGGGCAGAGGACAGGCGTCACTTCTGGCAGGACACTCAGCAGAGCTTCTTCTTCCATCCCAGCAATATACAATAAGCACAGGCAGCAGAGGTCCTCCTCCTCAAACAGCACATAGCTGAGATCAGATCCCTTTACACACATTCACCATCTTTACTGTTTGTAGCTGGCACCACAGCTGCACTGCCATCCTGGACCAGGATTGTGGCTGTGTGTAAAGGAATCCAATCTAAGCTATGTGCTGTGTGGGGAGGAGGCACTCTGCTGCCTGTGCCCAGACTGTTTGCAGTGCAGGATTGGGAGAAGGAGTTCAGCATAGTTGCCAACATTTTGAAAACATTTCCATAGACACCTTTTTTCAGTATGTATCCAGAAAGCCATTATAGTCAGAGAGTGTACTTTAATTAGGGCATTCATTTAAAATGGGGGTAGTTTTAGAAGTGGCATATCATTACCCTAATGCCATTCTTTAATTAAACATATATAAGGGAGCTTTAGTTATGCTAGGGCAGTATGATGTCAAACTGGGGCAGCATAGTGCAAGACTAGGCTAGTAAAGTGTCAGATAAAAGCTGTACAGGTAAGGGCAGTACAATGTCATACTAGGGCTGTATAGTGTCCGGTTGGGGATGTATAGTGTCAGACTAGGGCTGTATAGTGTCAGGTTAGGGCTGTCTGGTGTCAGATTGGGGATATATAGTGTCAGACTGGGGCTATATAGTGTCAGGTTATAGCTTTATAGTGGCAGGATGGGCAATATAGTGTCAGGTTAGGGCAGTATAGTGTCGGTTTAGGGCAGTATAGTGTCAGGCTAGGACAGAATAGTGTCAGGCTAGAGCCGAACACTGTCAGAGTTTTACTGCATAGCGGGAGATGAAGACCATTCAGTCTGTGGTGTCCACTTCTCTTTTTCTTTAGCTGTGGGATCAGCCTGAATGAGGGAGTGTGTAGGAGGAGTGAAGGAGGCAGCCACACCCCTGACCCCACCCACAAAATCTGGCTGCCTCTAAAGATATTGAAGAACAGCCCCAAAGAACAACCTAACCTAATTGGAGGACAGGGGAGTATTATAGGCAGCCTCCCCCATCATTGACTTAGCCATATTTACTGCATTTACAAAGCTGCAAGGACAGGAAGGTGCAGCTAGTATAGTTCAGCGGCAAGGCACAGAGTCCAGGGTGGAAGGGGGGGGGGGGGCGGGGTTGTTTGGCTTTGGGGGGTGCAGTGTAAATCTGGGGAGGGCACAGCCCACTTCAGTACCCCTCTAGATTTGGCCATGATATACATCATATTACAAAACTTGCCTCCATTGCTTACTCAGAGATAACAGCAAATAACATGTATTGACATCATTTTAAAACACACTGCAAAATAATAATAATAAAAAAAACCTAGATGTAGATGTAGGTGTTGCTTGGCATGCACATGCAAGAAAGATAGCAGCATAGCTTTATAGGTCAGCCACACTAGACAAAAAAGCTTCCATTTACTACATCCAAGATCAACCATGGGGAAAAACTGGCAAGATCATTGAAACCCAAGGAATAAGGGATTGGTTTAGGGGTGAAATTTAGATAGAAGAAAGTATAAGAGAGAAAGTGTTGGCACAAGTGATGGCAGAACTGTTGCCCCTATACAATAATGTGCAGTGAGCAAAAGTGACCAGCAATTAAGGAGGCTAGGAGTCAGGGCCACAGGGTCTCTCCTCCTACTAAGTGCTTAATGTACAAAGACAATACACATACACTCTTACAAAGTACAGGTTTCCAAAATCTTACACCTTCATAAGCTATGTGTACAAAGTCTACACTGTCTACAAATTTGTTCTAGCTGACAGTTTATGCTGAAGCCCCCATTGTACCTTAAAGTAGAACTAAAGCCAAAACATTTTCATTTTGAACTTTCAATTTTAGATAGAGAAAGGGAGGGTTTAAACTACTGTCCATTTTATCTTTGCCATCTGTATCTTATTGGTGAGACTTTCCTTCACGTCTGGTCCAATAGCAAAAACAAAAAATGAGAGGAAATTCCTTCAAAGTGAGGGAATTCCTGGTTGTTACTAGGGTCACCATACCATAATATGCGATTTTGACATTTTAAATACAGTTTTTATTTTGATTAGTAAATGCTGACCCTTTTCATTTGTTGAAATTGATAAGTTAACCTTATATTTTATTAAATGTTATAAAATGAACAGAATACACGCTTCCTGGTTTTGCATAATATTTCTCTATTTTAGAAAATATGTATTATAAAAGGGTTATTTCAGGGCTGAAAAGCATACACCTGATTTATTTTCCAGACATACACTGGCCATTTTAAACTCATTTATGTATACTGTCAGCAAACAGTGCATCTTTGTAAATTATTCCTATTAAATACAGAAACATGGCATATCTGAAGCACTTCATGCATTCTGAGCTTCACTGCTCTTATCCCCATGCAAAATGTACTTTCCAAGCTCTGAAGTGGTACAGTGCTGATAAGGGCTGGGGTACTGCCTGTTTACATATCAAATGTATTTAATATCTCTATATATATATATATACATATATATATATATATTTTTTTTAAACAGTTTGGTTTTATTGAGTGAAAAGCAAACATAGTACAAAACAAAAGCATTTCAGTTCCTCTAGGAGAGAGGGACGAATAAATGGTGAACAGGCACAATTTCAAGTGGTACAATGAAAAACAGTTTTGTAGTGTAAACCGTTCAAGAACAAGGTAACAAAAATAGCAAATTCAAATAAATTACATTTAGCGTTGAAGATGGCAAATTGCAAACAAGGAAACTATATAAGTCCTCGGTCCTGAATGAAAGGAATAGAGAAGACCTCGACCAGTACCACGTGACCATCGAAGTCATAATGTCAAAACTGGTTCCATTAAGTTAACTTAATATATATATATATATATAAATATATATATATATATATATATGTTTTTTTTACCTATCTGTACATATTATTTAGCCTGTACAGAATAGTTTGAGTACAGTTTGAATTAATGCTATATTCAGAAGTACAATTTACATCATTCTATGCTATTTAGTGAATAACATTATGGTCATTTTCATTTTATATTTTATTTTTCCTTTTAGAGATTCATTTTTGAAAAATTGACACATATGCACATATTATTATTTTATATGTAGCCCTGCCCCCTTGGGGGTGGCTTGTTGCATGGGTGTCTTTGTCACCTCTTACACCCTGAGCCTGCTCCAACCCATCTGACACTATCAGTTCTGTCATAGAAAATGATTGAGACCACAAACTCAAATGATTGAGACCACAAAAATCAGAACTAACACAATAATTGCAAAGGAGAACGAATCCATAGTTCCCAGCCAAGGATTAATGCCTTTTTACTCAGCACTCAGTATCCAGAACACAGGCCACACATACATACACAAACAAATGTGTATGTATGCTAAGAGGATAGTGTTCCAACAGTGAGCAATACTTCAACTAATAAATGTGGTTTGAGAGTGACCGCAGATAAAGTTATTATACTAAATTACTTTAATGCAAAAAATAAACAGTGTAATGCTATAATATCAACTCAGCAGAATACACTCTGTAAACTGACGGGGCCCCCTTTAGGTGAACTGCAAATGTCTCCTGGAGAGTGAGGCCTCACTTATCTTCGCCAGCAAGGAATCCCACAATCCAAGAAAGTATTTGTAATCCAACAAAGGGAAGGGATGTTGAACTATGTTCCCCAATGTAATAATAGTTGTAATCCACAGAGTGGCAAATACAGTATATCCTGCACGTCACCACAGATTAGCAGCCTAGAACTGGATTGAGGGCTTAAGGCCTGATGCACCCACCTCGCACTATATTTGTATCGGCAGTGTCCGGTGGTTTGACTAAGTGTCAGTAAGGCCTGATTAAAGTACAAAATGTATATGCCCTTTCCAGAATCAGCCTAGGTCTGTATTGTAAGAGAGCTATAGACACTTGATGTCTCTCACCCAATCCGGGATATCCGTTTCCCTCTGCGACAAGGCCCCGCTCTCATCAGCGTCTCCGTCTGCCAGTCAGCAACCTTCCGCTCGGCCACGCCACCGAGACTCCTCTGCACAGTCACACTGATGACTTCACTCTGGTGTCCATCACTAGGCCTCCCCTTCTGTCCAGTACGCTGTCCTCGAAGACAGAGAGCAAAGCAAAGTCCCGCCTCCCTTTATATAACCACCCCCAGCAAGTTCTGCACGTCCTGATGCTCCCTGGGAGAAAGGTCCTTCTGTCTCAGCAGTCTATGATCCTGGCTCCTCCCGGACTACATCTCCCATAATATCGAAGTCACTGTCTTGCAGAGCTTTAATAATAATAACAACATGAACAACACCAGCCGTGTGACCCGGCTACATCTATGTTAAATTTCTTCTTACTAGTCTTTGTAAAGTGAATTTTACCTACCTAAAATAGCTCTAATAAATATGATAAAATAAGGGCTTGTAATTCTCATACTACATAACCGTATGTATTATTATTCTTGTTGTTATTTTTAATTTTTTTTACAAATGATGTGTCAGTCAATTTGTTAGAGGATTGTGTCCCTGCAACAAAAAAGCTTGTTCTGAATATTGTGGTGACTATACATACAGTATCATGCTTATAAACTACTCTTAATGCACTATAGGTAAACATTATCTGAAACTTTATTTAGGAAATCAAGTTGCATGAAGCTGAAAACAATAATGAAGCCCTAATATCTACACATATTTACTTTTGTGGCCTTAAAAGTCAAATTTTTTCTTTTCTTTTTTTCTATTTACACATATTTACTGTATATGCCTTTTCCTTTAAATATAACTATTCCCTTCCTCTAAATATTTGTGAATAAGACCATATTGATTGTATTATATTGAAATAAATATCTAGTTTGCTCACTTATTATTTGCTTTCATGAGTTTCTGTTTTTGTCAATTATTCTTGTTAGTCCGTAATCCACTATGAAAAAAAATGTGAATCAAAACTTCTGAATCAAAATCATTTTCTTAAGATCTACAAAAATGTGCTAGTAGAACTCATTCAATAGTAAATTAATGTTTCATCTACATTTTTTATGTTTATTTTTCTAAAACAGATGCTTTGGATTCAGAGTTTAATAGCTACAGTGACCCAGATCTAATTTTTTTATTTTTTTTATTTACGAAAATGCTTTGCACCATTTTAAAAATCCTTATTCGGTTGACACTTGCTTTGCTTCCTCGTAGCATGTGAAAAACAGATCATTAAAATAATTACAAAATAATGAAAACAAATCTTCAAGTATAATGATCACATCATTATTATGCCATTATTTAAAATGAGAACTTTCAGTTACTTTATTACTTTTAGTAGATTAAAAATAGGCTCCTATCATCACCTGACTGCTTATTGTCTATAGCTACCTAGGAGTTTCAAGATCAGTTACTCTCTGTGTGTACCTTGGGGGCTGTACCCAAACCCCACTGCAAGGGGCCAGGATGTAAAATATGGTGTGGGTATCATATTCTGCGATAGGAACTCACCTCAGCATGTACTGCAATATATATGATTAGCTGTGCAATGCTATACAGGTCCTGAGGTAACTGTATCACATTTCCCAGTTGGTGCATTCTTGCTGGCCTTTTTCTGCTAAAAATGCACATAGCATGTTGCTGCCCTCCTGCTGCCATCTTCTTTATAGACACAGCCACAGCAACACCGTCAGCATTTGGGCTCTAGCAGCTCTTGTATCCAGACACACAAAATAGCATACATTCTTCATACTTCATTGTATCCCACTGAGGACTGTGAAGTGGTGGATCACAGGCACAAGGGAGCTAGGACAGAGGGGCCAAAACATTCAGCTGACAGACTTCAGGAAACTCAAACTGTCCCAGTGCAATGTCCTATTATGGCACAACTCTTTTTATTGCACTCTAGCTCCCTCTCAGACACCATGCAGCTTGTCTGACAAAAGCACATTTCTCTACCACAATGTCTAAATTCTTTGGAAAGCTCTCAGGACTTCTACAACCTTCATTTTCGAGAGCCAGGAAATGCTACTCCCCCTGTACTCCCCCTGAGTCTCACCCTGTTCAGGAATCAGAAACAGACCCTCCTTCACTTGAGGATATTATGGAGGAAAGTATTGAGGGTCATGATTTTGCAGCAGAGATCACAAAATATTTGCCTTTCCCTGTATTTATTGAGCTACAGGCTATGGCTTCATGCCAAATGCTCTCTACTGAGGACACACTAATTGATGTGGTGTGCACCTGACTCTCCGCAGCCTAAACAGGCCCTACACAAATTGATTGTGCAGTTTACAAGAACTGACTCAATCCTGAAAGGATATTCACTCTGCCCATGTTTTCTGCTGAAATGTATCCTATGTAAATAGATTTATTAATTTTTTTTAATTGACTGTTCTGATAATGGGTCCTGCCATTGCAGCTCTCAAACACAACCTACAGTTTGTAATAATGTGGCATTGGGATTCCACACACCAACAGCTCAGTATGAAGTGGTGTATGGTAACACCCTCCCTCTCCTTGATTATCCCATCTGATTCGTTTCACCCAGCCACTGGGGCATAAATTGTAGAATGGCACTATAAGAGGTTTAAACTAGTCACTGTGAGTACCTCACAGTTTGTATTGAGGATGTTCCCTCTTGTAAGGATTCAGTTGATAGGCTTTTGGAAGCCTTCTTAAAGGCCCTCTTAGCTCTTGAAGGGCCCATACTGCAGCCAACTATTGCAGCCATGTCTTTTGCTAACGGGACTTGATTTAGTCAGTAAAAGCTTTGTCTGCTGTACCTGCTTATAAAAAGTGTCTTCTATGCATGCCCTTTGACAGTAAATACCTATTTGGTTAATCCCTTGATACATTCATAATAAAAGATACTGAGGGAAAAGTATTTCTACCCCATGAGAAAAAGTCCAAGTTATCTACTTTTATTGATACTATCACTACTCAGTTAAAGAGGTTGTTTTGCTCTCCCCGGGTGTAAACCTCATAACCAAGCCCTCCTTTCATCACAAGCCATGGACTCCCAAGTCCTCCCAGAAGCTTCCCTTACAGTGAAGGGAACCCCCACTTTTCAGATTGAGGGAGTCTGTTGGCTTTTACACCACAATTTTTGCTTTTGCATCAAAATTCAAGATGTCCTGGACCTCTGGGTCCCATTTGTAATTTTAAAGGGGTACAAAACAGAGTTTTTATCTCTGCCTGCTCCTCACTATTTGTCTTCCAATATGACAGCTTCAGAAAAACAATAAGCAAATTTAAAGACTGCCTTTCACCATTTTCAGTCACAGGGAATGGTTCTACTAGATCCATTAGAAGAACAATTTCAATTCTATTCAAACCTGTTCACGGTCCCAAAAATATACAGTCATCTGCTCAATACTGGACCTAAAATCTGTAAATTGATTTCTTTGTGTACCAAAATTCAGGATGAAATCAACAAGATATGTCATTGTTTCTATCAGTTAAAGGTGCTTGCCCCACATTTGCTCATACTGTGAACCCAGAGCGCTCATGTCACAGGTTACTGGGACAAACTCCTACTAAAGGACTCCTCAGCCACAACTTTGTCTTCCAATGTCCAAAGGACAATTTCGTTCCTTCTAAATTTTAGCTGGATAATTAACTTTCCAAAATCTTCTGATTCTTCATAAGGATTCTGGCCTTGATGGTACCTTCCTTTGAGTCAGTTAACTTTTCTCAGATTTTCTCCTGACTTCTTCATTCCAACATACTCATGACATAGAACAACCAAATCCAATCCTCAGACTGCCAATGCTTCTGTCCAGCAAGGCAAAGCTCTCCCTGACATTGCGGCTCTCTAGTTCTGATCTGGAATGGGCAAAGTCAGACAATGGCACAGCAGTGGCCTACATAAACCATCAAGGTGCACCAACAGTCAAGCTGCCCTCAAGAAGTCTGGTACTCTCCTGGGCTAAGAATTACATTCCAGGTCTCTCAGCCATCTCAGCCACCCACATCCCTGTACTAGACAAGAGCTGGCAGACTTCCAAAGTCAATAATGCTTAGACCCAAGAGAATGGTCTCTAAAACCAGTGATCCTTCAAAATCTCTGTCAATGGTGGCGAAAACAAGATGTGGATATCCAAGCCTCCTGGATCAATAAGAAGCTGATCAACTGTAACCAAGACCAGAGATCCTTTAGCTTCCACAGTAAATGCTATGGTGGTCCCTTGGACTCAATTCAAGCTTGTTTAATGCCTTCTCTCCAATGACAATTCTCCCTGCTGCACAAGATAGAGGAGGAAAGGATTTTGGTGTTTCTCATTGCACTAAAGTGAAGAACATGTTACACAGACACAAAGCCCTCATGTTCCAGTGACATGGCTGTTAAAACCCAAGTCCTAAAGGATAGGGGAAATTTCGACTCTGTTATTTACACATTGCTGAGGGTAAAAAAGAAAGTCTGACTCCCCCAAGACATATCATTGCACATAAGGTCCCAGGGGATATTCTAACCATCCTATTTTGGGCTTTTTTCTGTCTAGTCTTGACCAAAATCTTACCCAGAGTATCCTTAAGAGAAGGATTTCTGCCTTATCCATTCTATTCCGGAAACTTCTTACCTAATTAAGACTTCTTCAGGGGCATTGTAGGAAGGCACTTTGTTTTATGTGTAAATCTGTCCTGGGTCACATAAGGCTTGCGTTGCACAACTAGCGGTAGGTACCACAGGAGCAGGGTTGGTTGGAACAAGGCCCTAAGGCAGACTGTACAATTTTTCTTTTTTTTTTTCGTTCAACCACCGGGTTGAACAAAAAAGAAAAATGATCTGATTTCCCCATCTACACACTTGAGGTGAATGTGGGAAAGACTCCCACTGAGCTATTGTATTCTTCAGTAAGGAGACTTCCCCGCCATCAGAATATGCTGTTTAGTGCTGTCGGCACTGATCGACCAAAAAAAAAAAAAAAAAAACCTGACAGGCTGGTTGTGCAGAAATCTTCTCTACAACCAGCCTTCCCATACATGGATCAAAATTTGACTGGTCCCTGCTGAACTTTGATCCTTGTATGGCTGGCTTAGGTATAAATTATGGATTGTGTAACTGGCTGGAAGCAGCCCGTAGACTGTCTTGTAGCCAGTAGTACTGCCAGCAAGGATGGTACTTCTGGAGTCAGATCAATCTAACACATTCATTTTAATTTCTTTGCAGGCCACATCAGCATTATGGCTGCTCTCAAAGGGCCGGTTGTACTTGTAAAACTATATAAATGTGTCTACTCTTTATCATAATACACACAGAGTGATACATTTCAAGCCTTTTTTTCTTTTAATTTTGAGGATTATGACTTACAGATAGCGAAAACCAAAAATTCAGTGTCTTAGAAAATTAGATTATTACATAAGACCAATTATTAAAAAGGTTTGTAATACAGAAATGTTGGCTTACTGAAAAGTATGTCCATGTACAGTATAGTATGCAATACTTGGTCAGGGCTCCTTTTGCAAGAATTACTGCATCAATGCAGCGTGGCATGGAGGCGATGAGCCTGTGGTGGAGGTGTTATGGAAACCCGGATTTCTTTGATAGTGGCTTTCTGCTCATCTGCATTGTTGGGTCTGGTGTCTCTCATCCTACTCTTAACAATACTGCATGCAACCTGGCTGGCTAGGAAAGGGGTGGGGGTGGGGTCAGCGTTATCTAAGCATGCAGCCTGGCTGGCCAGCAAAGGGGGTCATCGAGCATGCGCTGCCCCCCAACCCCCAAACCATGTCAGGATATATGCCCTAAACATGGGAAGGGTACCTTGCCAGAATCTGCAATACTGCTCCCCCTTCATGTGTAAGGGGTACTAAGCCCTTTGTTAAATGAAAAAAAAAAAAAAAAACACAAAATGTCCCATAACGTAAATACATCATCAATCCAGCAATGTAAATTAAAATGATTGTAAATGATCACCTTGTAAAACAACCCATTAATTTTAAAACGGAAATGAAAGGCAAACATTTGTGTATAGATATAAAAAAAAACAATTTAAATAAGTTTTTTCGTTTTTTTTATAAGTGATTACATAATCTCTGTTCTCAGCTGCATAGGAGCTAGGGGGAGGAGAAGCAACATCACACTGAACTATCTTGTGAATGGCTGTGCAGATGGGGGCTTGTCACTGTCAGGACAAGTCTATTCATTGGAGGAGAGCAGGCTGAGTTACCAGTATAGCTAGTGAACTGACCACGTTGTGCTCTCCTGCTTAGTGTGTTCAGTTTCTAATAGGAAAGCAGAGGGACTGGCAGGAACACCAGGGATTTCACACAAAGGAAGCAATACATAGAGAACAGGTTATTTTTCATGCAAGTACATGGTACAGCAGGCACATATCAGGAATATGAAATGCTGGGGTAACAAACATGTTATTCTCAAAAAAGAATGAATGATGATTCCTATGAGCTACTGGAAAAAAAAACATTAATCCAACAGTTCTCAGCTGCCAATGACTGACAGCTTGCTGTGAACGACAGCTCCTGCAGCCACAGCTGAATGTATACAAAGGGGCAGAGTACTGCAGGTGACATCACTGACATATTTGGTCATGCCATCATGGGATATCCTGTGTGAAGCAATTGACCAAATAGGGTTAAGTCCATATTTGTTCATACCTTTTATTTACATTCAGCTAAGAAATCAAGAGCCGTCTTTTGCAGTAAGCAGTCACTGGGAGAAGACACGTTGGTCTGTTTTTTTTTTTTTTTTTGGCAGACTGACGGGAGTCATTTATCAAGATTGACATGGATCTTCATTGCTGGATGACATGATTGGTAATGGATGTACATCATGGGATAGAACTTTTTTTTTATATAGTCACGGTGTGTGTGTTTTTTCTAACAAAAGACATTCTTATGGTATGAGTGTGTTTATTTAGATTTATATTTTTTATTTGAATGAGGAACCAAAGAGCTGTTATAAAAAAATGTTCTAATTCACTTGGGGGGAATTCAGTATCTGGGGGACCCTATACAGTTCCATGTCGCTGCTCTGTGGGCGCATTTTGGAAAAAAAGACTCTGGGGGACCTTTTCCCCGCATTTCCCACAGGTACAGCAGCCCATTTAGATTATTAGGCTGCTGTACCCACACAAACATGGCTTGCAAAAACGGCATCAGTGTGAACCTAGGCTAAGTAACAATTGCAACATATGCATTTTAGAAGTATGTACACTTTAATAACCAGCGAAGAATGCACGCTTTCTGGATGCACGATAAGCAGAAAAACTCACAACACAGGTAACTGTAACTGCAATCCCCAAAATGATTCAGTACTCTTATTCATGTTTTGTAGTAAATAAGGCCCACCATGTCAAAGGCCAGAAATAAGTATGTAGATAGGCACTTCCACATGTAATACATTCTGGGCATTTTTTCAGCTGGAACTTGGTGGAACTCAGTTCCACCACCTTTGGCTCAGGCTCTCTCCTTCCTGCTCATCACTATCACTTGTAAACCCAGAAGTCTGGCTTCTGGAATTACAAGTGACAGCTTGTCTGCCAATCCCACAGATCTGATCTCCTAAACAGTTCCCAGGATGTGCAGGATGTGGGCAAGAGGAATGCAGGTGCCGTGCGGATGCTGACACCCCCACTGGATGATCTCCCTGCAAGCAAGAGAGTCTGAGCCACCTACAGTGTGCAGGGAGGTACTAGAGCTGGCTTGTGGCTTCAGTTTAATACAGCAATAAATGAAGGACATGTGGAAGATGGTGGAGTGTTTAAGGAGGGGAAAGAAGATAGGGGGAGTAGTGAAAGTGAGATGTAGATAGAGGATGCAGAGGTAAGTAGCTGTGGAAGAGGGCTGAACTCTGCACTCTGTATGCAGCGCACTCCTAAACTCTGCACTATGTATGTAGTGCACCCCCAAACTCTGCACTTTGTGTGTAATCCCCCCCAACCCTTGCACTGTTAGTGAAATTTGACCACACCCAGTATTTGATGAGTTTTGGAGGGTGTGTGTGGGAAGAGGGGGGTTTGGGGGGGGGGCGTGGTTGAGTTCCTGCACCTACTCTCTGAAAAAAAAAAGCATTGAATACATTATATTTATACTTAAAGAAAGACTATATATCTCACAAAAGTGAATACACCCCTCACATTTTTGTAATTTTTTTATTATATATTTTCATGTGACAACACTGAAGAAATTACACTTTGTCACAATGTAAAATAGTGAGTGTACAGCTTGTAAAATAATGTAAATTTGCTGTCCCCTCAAAATAACTCGACACACCGCGATTAATGCCTAAACCGCTGGCAACAAAAGTGAGTACACTAAGCAAAAATGTCCAAATTGGGCCCAATTAACCATTTTCCCTCCCCGGTGTCATGTGACTCATTAGCGTTACAAGGTCTCAGGTGTGAATGGGGAGCAGGTGTGTTAAATTTGGTGTTATCGCTCTCACTCTCTCATACTGGTCACTGAAAGTTCAACATGACACCTCATGGCAAAGAACTCTCTGAGGATCTAAAAAAAAAGAATTGTTGCTCTACATAAAGATGGCCTAGGCCAGTGATGGCGAACCTTGGCACCCCAGATGCTTTGGAACTACAGTTCCCATGATGCTCCACTACACTGCAGAGTGCATGAGCATCATGGAAAATGTAGTCCCAAAACATCTGGGGTGCCAAGGTTTGCCATCACTGGCCTAGGCTATAAGAAGTTTGCCAAGACCCTAAAACTGAGCAGCAGCACAGTGGCCAAGACCATACAGCGGTTTAACGGGACAGGTTCCACTCAGAACAGGCCTCGCCATGGTCGACCAAACAAGTTAAGTGCATGTGCTCAGCGTCATATCCAAAGGTTGTCTTTAGGAAATAGACGTATGAGTGCTGCAAGTATTGCTGTAGAAGTTGAAGGGGTGGGGGGTCAGCCTGTCAGTGCTCAGACCATATGCTGCACGCTGCAACAAATTGGTCTGCATGGCTGTCGTCCCAGAAGGAAGCCTCTTCTAAAGATCATGCAGAAGAAAGCCCGCAAACAGTTTGCTGAAGACAAGCAAACAAAGGACATGGATTACTGGAACCATGACTTGTGGTCTGATGAGACCAGGATAAACTTATTTGGTTCAGATGGTGTGAAGCGTATGTGGCGACAACCAGATAAGGAGTACAAAGACAAGTGTGTCTTGCCTACAGTCAAGCATGGTGGTGGGAGTGTCATGGTCTGGGGCTGCATGACTGCTGCCAGCACTGGGGAGCTACATTTCATTGAGGGAACCATGAATGCCAACATGTACTGTAGCAGAGCATGATCCCCTCCCTTCAGGGACTGGCTATTCCAACATGCTAGCAACCCCAAACACACCTCCAAGATGACCACTGCCTTGCAAAAGATGCTGAGGGTAAAGGTGATGGACTGGCTAAGCATGTCTCGAGACCTAAACCCTATTGAGCATCTGTGGGGCATCCTCAAATGGAAGGTGGAGGAGCGCAAGGTCTCTAACAACCACCAGCTCAGTGATCTCGTCATGGAGGAGTGGAAAAGGACTCCAGTGGCAACATGTGAAGCTCTGGTGAACTCCATGCCCAAGAGGGTTAAGGCAGTGCTGGAAAATAATGGTGGCCACACAAAATATTGACACTTTGGGCCCAATGTGGACAATTTAATTTAGGGGTGTACTCACTTTTGTTGCCAGCAGTTTAGACAAAAATGACTGTGTGTTGAGTTATTTTGAGGGGACAGCAAATTTACACTGTTATACAAGCTGTACACTCACTACTTTAAATTGTAGCAAAGTGTCATTTCTTCAGTGTTGTCACATGAAAAGGTATAATAAAATATTTAAAAAATGTAATGGGTGTATTCACTTTTGTGAGCAGGGCCGGCCTTTGGGGTGTGCGAGCCGTGCGGCCGCACAGGGCGCCATGGGCAACAAGGGCGCTGTGCGGCCATCACAGCTCGCAGAGGATCAGGTCGCACAGCGGGAGGTGAGTGGCGACCGCGGCCTGGACAGGGTTAACACAGGCCGCGGCCACCGCTTACCTCCGGCTGTGCGGCTGTGCCTCGGTCACCTACAGATGCAGTGAGGCGAGCTGTGTATTACACACAGCTCAGCCTCCGATCCTTTCACGCTGACGATCTCTCCTCCCTCCCTGCACTGACGCCAGAGGAGAGATCGTCAGCTCCTCCTCGCCCTGCCCCTTCTCCTCCTCCTTCCGCCCCGCCCACACTCCCGGGGATGTGTGGGCTGGAAGTTTAAAGAAAAAAAAAAGCTGCAGAGAGCGGAAGGTAAGTGAGGACTCTCTCCTTCAAAAATGTAAGGGGTGGCTTTGTGTGGGGAGCTCTGTGTGAGGGGGCTTTGTGATGTAAGGGAGGGGCTCTCTGATGTGGGGGGCTCCATGGGGGGGTCTGATGTAAGGGGGCTTTGTGTGGGGGATCTGTGATGTAAGGGGGGCTCTCTGATGTGGGGATGTGGGGGTCTCTGTGTGTGTGGGGGGGGGCTCTGATGTAAGGGGGCTTTGTGTGGGGGTCTGTGATGTAAGGGGGGCTCTCTGATGTGGGGGGCTCTGTGTGTGGGGGGGCTCTGATGTAAGGGGGCTTTGTGTGGGGGTCCCTGATGTAAGGGGGGCTCTCTGATGTGGGGGTCTGTGATGTAAGGGGGGCTCGCTGATGTGGGGGTCTGTGATGTAAGGGGGGCTCTCTGATGTGGGGGTCTCTGTGTGGGGGGGGCTCTGATGTAAGGGGGCTTTGTGTGGGGGGTCTGTGATTTAAGGGGGGCTCTCTGATGTGGGGGTCTCTGTGTGTGGGGGGGCTCTGATGTAAGGGGGCTTTGTGTGTGGGGTCTGGGATGTAAGGGGGGCTCTCTGATGTGGGGGGCTCTGTGTGGGGGGTCTGTTATGTAAGGGGGGCTCTCTGGTGTAAGGGGACTTTGTGTGGGGGGTCTGTAATGTGGGGGGTTTCTGATGTGAGAGGGGCTCTGTGTGTGGGGTCTCTGATGTGAGGGGGGCTCTGTGTGTGGGGTCTCTGACGTGAGAGTGGCTCTGTGTGTGGGGTCTCTGATGTGAGGGGGGCTCTGTGTGTGGGGCCTCTGATGTGAGGGGGGCTCTGTGTGTGGGGTCTCTGACGTGAGGGGGGCTCTGTGTGTTGGGCCTCTGATGTGAGGGGGGCTTTTTGTGGGGGGTCTCTGATGTGAGGGGGGCTCTGTGTGGGGGGTCTCTGATGTGAGGGGGGCTCTGTGTGGGGGGTCTCTGATGTTAGGGGGGCTTTGTGTGGGGTCTCTGATGTAAGGGCGGCTTTGTATGGGGGTCTCTGATGTAAGGGGGCTCTGTGTGTGGGGTCTCTGATGTGAGGGGGGCTTTGTGTGGGGGGTCTCTGATGTTAGGGGGGCTTTGTGTGGGGGGTCTCTGATGTGAGGGGGGGCTCTGTGTGGGGAGGTCTCTGATGTGTGGGGTCTCTGATGTAAGGGGGCTTTGTGTGGGGGGTCTCTGATGTAAAGGGGGCTCTGTGTGGGGGGTCTCTGATGTAAGGGGGGCTAAGTTATTAGTGATCATAAAAAAGAAAAGTCAAATAAAGTGCAAAAAAGGTGCAAGAAAATGCGCGCAGGGGGGGGCGCCACAGGATTAGCTTGCACAGGGCGCCTGAACACTTAAGGCCGGCCCTGTTTGTGAGATACTGTATAAAAAAAGACTTGACATTCATTCATACAATATTCTTATTGTGTGTACAAGGTTTAAGGCAGGCTACAGATCAGGGTTCTCCAAACTGCGGCTTGAGGGCCGAATCTGGCCCTTTGCCAACCTATTTGCCAATGATATGAGGCACTATTCTTCCCACTGACACCAACAATGGGGCACTGCTTTTTCCATTAATAGCAATGATAGGGCACTAGTCCTCCCACTGATACCAATGATGGGGTACCATTCCTCCCACTGATACCAACAATGGGGTACCATTCCTCCCACTGATACCAATGATGGGGTACCATTCCTCCCCACTGATACCAATGATGGGGCACCATTCCTCCCCACTGATACCAATGATGGGGCACCATTCCTCCCCACTGATACCAATGCTGGGGCACCATTCCTCCCCACTGATACCAATGATGGAGCACCATTCCTCCCCACTGATACCAATAATGGGGCAACATTCCTCCCCACTGTTACCAATAATGGGGCACCACTTCTCCCCACTGATACCAATGATGGGGCACCACTCCAAATCCTACTAACCACCAACCCTGAAGCCATTTTTATTCTCACTGATGCTAGGCCCAGGATATTTTCTACCCCATTGGCAACAATTCGGCCCCCCTAATGCCTGTAGCACAGTAAATCGGCAGTTTGTCTGAAAAGTTTGGCGACCCCTGCTATAGATGATGCAGTCTTCTTTCCTGCAACCATGGGTTGATGGAGGAATCTCTCCCACTGAGCTATTGTGTTTTCCTAGTGGAAAGCCATCCCTGACGGTGGGGAAAACAGTGAATATTGCTAGCAGCTACAGCTGCTGAAAATAATCGCATGTCAAAAATAGAGACGGTCGGTTCGCGGCGAATTTTGCTTGTTCACTACCCGCCAAATTGGCAAACACATGGTGTCGTTCGCTGCGGCCATATTCGTTTATATTGGGGAGAACTTTGACCCATGACACAACCATCAGGTGGAACGGGACAGCCAATTGAAACATTTCAGCACATGGACATGCCCCCTACCCTATAAATAGACCCGAGCTGTCGGCCATTTCACATTCCGCTTTCTGCCAGTGTAGGGAGAGGTCTGCTGTGCTCATGAGGGAGAGTTTGCTAGACACAAATAGCTCCGTGAAGATCCACAAAGTCCTTTTCAGGGCTGGTATTTCGGTATATAGATCTACTAGTGTCTTTTGAGTTTAGGGACAGGTATCCAGTCGTTGCTTTAGGGGCAGTTAGAGATCGGCAGCAGTCACACAAATCTCTCTGTTAATGTCCACAAAAGTCATTTAAAGGGCTGCAAGTTTTTTGGTATTGCTGTGCAGTGCACTAAAAAGGGGTGGGGGAGTAATCCACAGTATAATATACTTGGTAGAAAGCATAATATAGTGGATTAGTAGTATTATTGTGCACTGTGCAGCATTGTGACAGGTGTGGTGGTGAGACTGAGCGTTTCTGCAGCAATACTACACACAGCAACAAAAGTAGTTATAATGTATTATAACTGGTGTGATAGACTAATTGCCCCCCCCCCCAATACCACAGATTGAAGTGGGGTGTTATCTGAGTATACTTTTACATGTTTATTTGTGTCCTGCAACAATATTGCCTCTTTTGCTGAGTTAAGTCTGATACACACAGTGCCAAACTCACTGGCCAATTTTTTTGAACTGCTGTGATAGACCAGTGCCCCCCCAATACCACATATTAAAGTGGGGTGTTATTTAACAGTATAATTTTCTAAGAGTGTATTTTAGTCCTGCAAAAATTTGGCCTCTTGCTGTGTAAACAGTGCTACACACAGTGACAACAGTTGATGGCCAATTATTTGTAGAACTGGTGTAATAAACCTGTGGCCCCCCAATACCACATATTGAAGTGAGGTGTTATCTGAGTAAACCTTTACAAGTGTATTTGTGTCCTGCAACAATATTGCCTCATTTGCTGAGTGAAGTCTGGTACACACAGTGCCAAACTCACTGGCCAATTTTTTGAACTGGTGTGATACACCAATGGCCCCCCAATACCACATATTGAAGTGGGGTGTTATCTGAGTAAACTTTAACAAGTGTATTTGTGTCCTGCAACAATATTGCCTCGTTTGCTGAGTGAAGTCTGGTACACACAGTGCCAAACTCACTGGCCAATTTTTTGAACTGGTGTGATACACCAATGGCCCCCCAATACCACATATTGAAGTGGGGTGTTATCTGAGTAAACTTTAACAAGTTTATTTGTGTCCTGCAACAATATTGCCTCGTTTGCTGAGTGAAGTCTGGTACTCTGGTACACACAGTGCCAAACTCACTGGCCAATTTCTTGAATTGGTGTGATACACCAATGGCCCCCCAGTACCACATATTGAAGTGGGGTGTTATTTAACAGTATCATTTTCTAAGAGTGTATTTTAGTCCTGCAAAAATTTGGCCTCTTGCTGTGTAAACAGTGCTACACACAGTGACGACAGTTACTGGCCAATTATTTGTAGAACTGGTGTGATAAACCTGTGGCCCCCCAATACCACATATTGAAGTGGTGTGTTATCTGAGTAATCTTTTACAAGTGTATTTGTGTCCTGCAACAATATTGCCTCGTTTGCTGAGTGAAGTCTGGTACACACAGTGCCAAACTCACTGGCCAATTTTTTGAACTGGTGTGATACACCAATGGCCCCCCAATACCACATATTTAAGTGGGGTGTTATTTAACAGTATCATTTTCTAACAGTGTATTTTAGTCCTGCAAACATTTGGCCTCTTTTACCGTGTTAACTGTGCTACACACAGTGACAACAGTTACTGGCCAATTATTTGTAGAACTGGTGTGATAAACCTGTGGCCCCCCCAATACCACAGATCGAAGTGAGGTGTTATTTAACAGTATACTTTTCTAAGATTGTATTTTAGTCCTGCAAAAATGTGACCTCTTTTGCTGTGTTAACTGTGCTACACAACGTGACAACAGTTACTGGCCAATTATTTGTAGAACTGGCGGACTGACGGACCAGCAGATAGGGAGGGCAGAACTTGCATTGCACAAGAGGTACAAAGCAGACTGCAAATGTATCAGGAGCGAGCCATCAACCATGTACAGTCACATCTGGTGCTCCCAGGACGCCGTCACATGGCTCCGCAGTGTGGGCTTTTTTTAATGTGTCCATTGCTGACAACACTGTTGCCATCTGCAGCCTTTGCAGTCAACGCATAAGTCGCGGTAAGCCCAACACTCACCTAGGGACCACCGCCTTAAGAAGGCACCTGAAATCACATCACCTAGCCCAATGGTAGCAAAACTGTCAGAGCCCACAAAGCCACACTCCAGGCTCTCACCGTCCAGCCTCTTCTCCTTCTTCCTCTCCTGTCTCCTCACAGTTGTCCAACACTCCACCTTCCATGATGCCGTCGTCACATTGTTCTGGGAAAAGGCAGGCTTCTGTGGCTCAAATGTTGAAGCGTAAAAAAAGGTGTCTGACAGGTGTTCGACTACATCGGGTTAACAGCCGATGTGGACGCTCTGAGGAGTCATGAACCCCTGGACTACTGGGTGGGCAGGCTTGACCTCTGGCCAGAGCTTGCACAATTTGCAATGGAACTGTTGGCCTGCCCCCCGTCCAGTGTCCTGTCCGAAAGGACGTTCAGCGCAGCAGGGGGGATCGTGACTGATAAGCACACTCGCCTAGCTCATGACAGTGTAGACTATCTCACATTTATAAAAATGAATGAGGCATGGATCTCTGAGGAATTAAACACATGTGACCAGTAGACCATGTTTCATTGAAATTCCTCATCCCAGGCCACAAGTTCCTGGTCCTTGTCTTCGCTAAATACAGCGGCATAAAAGGCATTTCATGTCCATTGAATGGCTAATTTTTGGGGCCTATACAGGCCGACACTTACTGTTCTGTATCCTGTGAATGCCTACTGTACCTCTAGCCATCAAATACTAAGTTCTTTGCTGTCAGTTCAACCCATGTGAGCTAATTTTTGCAGCCTATACAGGCCGACACTTACTTCTGTATACTGTGTGAATGCCTAAAGTACCTCTGTAAGGTTCTGGCACTCTCAGTGCCTCCTATCACATTTATTCCGGGTGATTTCCATCTACCTAGACAGAAGAAACACATATAGGTGTGTTTCCCTTTAAGGCTGAAGCTGTCATCACCCAGCGCCGGATTAGATGGCTATTTAGGGCGTCGGTTCTCACTCACATGTGTTCGTTCAAACACCAGTACCTGGATACTAATCTTGCTTGAAGCTTCCATGCTTGCAAGCTCTCCTCGCTGACGAACCTCGCTGCGCTGATCCCTGCATCCTGCTACTGGATCATCCGCATCTCCTGAGCGATCCTTCGGCTATCGCTATTAGTGCTAAGTACCCCACAGGGGAAATCTCTATAGACTTGTACTAGGCTTACACTATTTAGCTCTGCATAGCAAGGACTGTCTTTTACATCTGCATAACTAGATTGCTAGCTCTTGAGGCCACTGCTACTATTTCCTGCACTGGGTTGATCTCTCCTGTATGCACCTGCTACTCTGTCATCTGTTATCATACATGATCGCTAACCCTTCCTGCATCCATCTGCACTGTCTCACCTCAAGTGTCTGTCACCTACCACTTCCACTCAAACCTATCCCTAAGACCTTTATCATTGTCTTACCACATGTATATAAAGTCACACTAGGAACCAGCTTAATTACTGTGTGTATTTACTGGCTGAAATAAGACCTTCCATACATGATGAGTCATTGAGGTTGGGATTGGTATCTCAGCATATCTCCTACATGACTACTGACATGGAACTACTTCTGCAGCTGAAAATCCACACCTTATAAGAAACGCAAGGAGCGTTACAGGTTGAACGAACCCAAAAAATGGATTCAGCAGAAGTAGCCACTCAGGTGACACAATTAAAACAGCAGGTATCTGCGTTAATACACGCACTTGCTGAATTGAAAAACGACAATCAGGCTCTGTCGCAGCAGGTAATTAGACTGACACAACTTACCTCTGCACAGTCTCCTGAACCCAAGATAAATCCCCCTTTGGTATTTACAGGCGATCGCAAAAAATTTCGCGAATTTAAAAACGCATGTGAGTTACTTTTTTTGCTAAAACCTCGTACCTACCTTACTGATCACATTAAGGTTTGTACTATTATTTCTTACCTATCAGGCGATCCTCGAGCCTGGGCAGATTCTCTTTTTGAAAAAAACGACCAGCTTCTCAACTCCTATGCCTTGTTCCTGGCAGAGCTCACTAGCCTATATGATGACCCCAATAGGCAGAGTACTGCCGATCTTCAGTTAAGATCCTTGAAACAAGGAAAAGGGCCTGTAGAAGACTTTGTCGCAGAATTCAAGAGATGGACCCTTGATTCAGGATGGAATGATGCATCTCTGAAAACCCAATTTAGGCTTGGCCTATCAGAAGCCGTCAAGGACGAGCTCGCCCGAGCAGAGATGCCAAAAACCCTGGATACATTGATACAACTCAGTATCACCATAGATAGAAGACTACGAGAAAGGAAGTCTGAAAAAATGGAAATGCCATTATCCAGTTCTTCTCAGAATTCAGCTATTGACCCCACTCCTAAACCCGCTCCAGGTAACCACAGACCCCGGCTACCTAAGGAAAAAAGGAGACCTAGTAGATATGGTGATCCTGCCTGGTCATGGTCCGAGCCTGCCTCAAACAGTCGACCTTGTCACACTGACACATCCCATTTGGACCCTGATCCTACAGAGATGGATGAGGAGCCTATGGAGATTGGTGCCATACATGCTAGGTTGTCCTCACAAGAAAAAAGAGATCACAGGAGAATCTGTGGCCTTTGTTTTTATTGTGGTGAAGGGGGACATTTCATTACATTCTGCCCAACCAGACCCCATAGGCCTAAGGCTCTCCCAATGGAGGCCAGGCGAATCCGAAGGGTCTTCCCTGAAAAACAGCCTGGAAATTATCAAGGCTGTTGCCAGCCCTGTCCCCGTTCTATATCAGTGAAGGGCACCCAGAAATTAACAAATATTGGAATAGATATTCCTTCAACTCCAGTGAACTTTATACCACGTTCAAAAAACCCTCCTGTACCACCTCCTGAGGATACTCCTATTTTTGCAAGCACATTTCTGGCTTCCGATGAAAATACAGAGATTCTTGCACCTGACTGCGTACGTGCTTCTAATGGCACGGTGGTATGTAGGAAGGATCTGAGGATGTTTGAAGAAGCATTGGTTGCTAGGTCTACTAGGATTACTTCGGATGGTTATGCGTCCGATTCTAGTGAGGGGTCCATGTAGCAGACACCCTAACAACAAGTGATCCGATTCTCATCGGTTACCAACCTGATCCGATTTTTATATCGGCAACCTTTTTTTTTTTTTTTTTTTTCCGATTTTCATATCGGAGACCAGTCTTATCCGATTCTCATATCGGCAACCAATTTTTTTTTTTTCTTCCCGATTTTCATATCGGCAACCAGTCTTATCCGATTCTCATATCGGCAACAAAAAAAAAAAAAAAAGAGAATTTTTTTTTTTTTCCTTCCGATTTTCGCATCGGCAACCAGTCTCATGTGATTCTTATATCAACAACCAGCCTTAGAGGCCTTCCGGAGCCGGCCTTACGGGGGGGGGGGTAATGTAAGGTTCTGGCACTCTCAGTGCCTCCTATCACATTTATTCCGGGTGATTTCCATCTACCTAGACAGAAGAAACACATATAGGTGTGTTTCCCTTTAAGGCTGAAGCTGTCATCACCCAGCGCCGGATTAGATGGCTATTTAGGGCGTCGGTTCTCACTCACATGTGTTCGTTCAAACACCAGTACCTGGATACTAATCTTGCTTGAAGCTTCCATGCTTGCAAGCTCTCCTCGCTGACGAACCTCGCTGCGCTGATCCCTGCATCCTGCTACTGGATCATCCGCATCTCCTGAGCGATCCTTCGGCTATCGCTATTAGTGCTAAGTACCCCACAGGGGAAATCTCTATAGACTTGTACTAGGCTTACACTATTTAGCTCTGCATAGCAAGGACTGTCTTTTACATCTGCATAACTAGATTGCTAGCTCTTGAGGCCACTGCTACTATTTCCTGCACTGGGTTGATCTCTCCTGTATGCACCTGCTACTCTGTCATCTTTTATCATACATGATCGCTAACCCTTCCTGCATCCATCTGCACTGTCTCACCTCAAGTGTCTGTCACCTACCACTTCCACTCAAACCTATCCCTAAGACCTTTATCATTGTCTTACCACATGTATATAAAGTCACACTAGGAACCAGCTTAATTACTGTGTGTATTTACTGGCTGAAATAAGACCTTCCATACATGATGAGTCATTGAGGTTGGGATTGGTATCTCAGCATATCTCCTACATGACTACTGACATGGAACTACTTCTGCAGCTGAAAATCCACACCTTATAAGAAACGCAAGGAGCGTTACAACCTCTAGCCATCAAATACTAAGTTATTTGCTGTCAGTTCAACCCATGTGAGCTAATTTTTGGGGCCTATACAGGCCGACACTTACTTCTGTATACTGTGAATGCCTACTGTACCTCCAGCCATCAAATACACTACGTTCTTTGCTGTCAGTTAAACCCATGTGGGCTAATTTTTGGAGCCTATACAGGCCAACACTAACTTCTGTATACTGTGAATGCCTACTGTACCTCCAGCCATCAAATACTACGTTCTTTGCTGTCAGTTCAACCTATGTGAGCTAATTTTTGCAGCCTATACAGGCCGACACTTACTTCTGTATACTGTGTGAATGCCTAATGTACCTCTAGCCATCAAATACTAAGTTCTTTGCTGTCAGTTCAACCCATGTGAGCTAATTTTTGGAGCCTATACAGGCCGACACTTACTTCTATATACTGTGAATGCCTACTGTACCTCTAGCCATCAAAAACTAAGTTCTTTGCTGTTAGTTCAACCCATGTGAGCTAATTTTTGGGGCCTATACAGGCCGACACTTACTTCTGTATCCTGTGAACGTCTACTGTACCTCTAGCCATCAAATACTAAGTTCTTTGCTGTCAGTTCAACCCATGTGAGCTACTTTTTGGGGCCTATACAGGTCAAAACTTACTTCTGTATACTGTGAATGCCTACTGTACCTCCAGCCATCAAATACACTACGTTCTTTGCTGTCAGTTAAACCCATGCGGGCTAATTTTTGGAGCCTATACAGGCTGACACTAACTTCTGTATACTGTGAATGCCTACTGTACCTCCAGCCATCAAATACTACGTTCTTTGCTCTCAGTTCAACCCATGTGAGCTAATTTTTGCAGCCTATACAGGCCGACACTTACTTCTGTATACTGTGTGAATGCCTAATGTACCTCTAGCCATCAAATACTAAGTTCTTTGCTGTCAGTTCAACCCATGTGAGCTAATTTTTGGGGCCTATACAGGCCGACACTTACTTCTGTATCCTGTGAACGCCTACTGTACCTCTAGCCATCAAATACTAAGTTCTTTGCTGTCAGTTCAACCCATGTGAGCTAATTTTTGAGGCCTATACAGGCCGACACTTACTTCTGTATACTGTGAATGCCTACTGTACCTCCAGCCATCAAATACACTATGTTCTTTGCTGTCAGTTAAACCCATGTGGGCTCATTTTTGGAGCCTATACAGGACGACACTTACTTCTGTATACTGTGAATGCCTACTGTACCTCCAGCCATCAAATACTACATTCTTTGCTGTCAGTTCAACCCATGTGAGCTAATTTTTGAAGCCTATACAGGCCGACACTTACTTCTGTATACTGTGTAAATGCCTAATGTACCTCTAGCCATCAAATACCAAGTGTTTTGCTGTCAGTTCAACCTATGTGAGCTAATTTTTGGGGCCTATACAGGCCGAAACTTCTGTATCCTGTGAACGCCTACAGTACCTTACCTCTAGCCATCAAATACTAAGTTCTTTGCTGTCAGTTCAACCCATGTGAGCTAATTTTTGGGGCTTATACAGGCCGACACTAACTTCTGTATACTGTGAATGCCTACTGTACCTCCAGCCATCAAATACTACGTTCTTTGCTCTCAGTTCAACCCATGTGAGCTAATTTTTGCAGCCTATACAGGCCGACACTTACTTCTGTATACTGTGTGAATGCCTAATGTACCTCTAGCCATCAAATACTAAGTTCTTTGCTGTCAGTTCAACCCATGTGAGCTAATTTTTGGGGCCTATACAGGCCGACACTTACTTCTGTATCCTGTGAACGCCTACTGTACCTCTAGCCATCAAATACTAAGTTCTTTGCTGTCAGTTCAACCCATGTGAGCTAATTTTTGAGGCCTATACAGGCCGACACTTACTTCTGTATACTGTGAATGCCTACTGTACCTCCAGCCATCAAATACACTATGTTCTTTGCTGTCAGTTAAACCCATGTGGGCTCATTTTTGGAGCCTATACAGGCCGACACTTACTTCTGTATACTGTGAATGCCTACTGTACCTCCAGCCATCAAATACTACATTCTTTGCTGTCAGTTCAACCCATGTGAGCTAATTTTTGAAGCCTATACAGGCCGACACTTACTTCTGTATACTGTGTAAATGCCTAATGTACCTCTAGCCATCAAATACCAAGTGTTTTGCTGTCAGTTCAACCTATGTGAGCTAATTTTTGGGGCCTATACAGGCCGAAACTTCTGTATCCTGTGAACGCCTACAGTACCTTACCTCTAGCCATCAAATACTAAGTTCTTTGCTGTCAGTTCAACCCATGTGAGCTAATTTTTGGGGCTTATACAGGCCGACACTTACTTCTGTATACTGTGAATGCCTACTGTACCTCCAGCCATCAAATATACTACGTTCTTTGCTGTCAGTTGAACCCATGTGGGCTAACTTTTGGAGCCTATACAGGCCGACACTTACTTCTGTATACTGTGAATGCCTACTGTACCTCCAGCCATCAAATACTACGTTCTTTGCTGTAAGTTCAACCCATGTGAGCTAATTTTTGGAGCCTATACAGGCCGACACTTACTTCTGTATACTGTGAATGCCTACTGTACCTCCAGCCATCAAATACACTACATTCTTTGCTGTCAGTTAAACCCATGTGGGCTATTTTTTGGGGCCTATACAGGTTGACACTTACTTCTGTATACTGTGTGGATGCCTAATGTACCTTCAGCCACAGAATACTACATACTTAGCTGTCAGGTAAACCCATGTGGGCTAATTTTTGGGGCCTATACAGGCCGACACTTACTTCTGTATCCTCTGAATGCCTAATGTACCTTCAGCCACAGAATACTACATTCTTAGCTGTCAGGTAAACCAATGTGGTCTAATTTTTGGGGCCAATACTGGCCGACACTTACTTCTGTATCCTGTGAATGCCTAATGTACCTTCAGCCACAGAATACTACATTCTTAGCTGTCAGGTAAACCAATGTGGGCTAATTTTTGCAGCCTATACAGGCCGACACTTACTTCTGTATACTGTGTGAATGCCTAATGTACCTCTAGCCATCAAATACTAAGTTCTTTGCTGTTAGTTCAACCCATGTGAGCTAATTTTTGGGGCCTATACAGGCCGACACTTACTTCTGTATCCTGTGAACGTCTACTGTACCTCTAGCCATCAAATACTAAGTTCTTTGCTGTCAGTTCAACCCATGTGAGCTAATTTTTGGGGCCTATACAGGCCGACACTTACTTCTGTATCCTGTGAACGCCTACTGTACCTCTAGCCATCAAATACTAAGTTCTTTGCTGTCAGTTCAACCCATGTGAGCTAATTTTTGAGGCCTATACAGGCCGACACTTACTTCTGTATACTGTGAATGCCTACTGTACCTCCAGCCATCAAATACACTATGTTCTTTGCTGTCAGTTAAACCCATGTGGGCTCATTTTTGGAGCCTATACAGGCCGACACTTACTTCTGTATACTGTGAATGCCTACTGTACCTCCAGCCATCAAATACTACATTCTTTGCTGTCAGTTCAACCCATGTGAGCTAATTTTTGCAGCCTATACAGGCCGACACTTACTTCTGTATACTGTGTAAATGCCTAATGTACCTCTAGCCATCAAATACCAAGTTTTTTGCTGTCAGTTCATTCCATGTGAGCTAATTTTTGGGGCCTATACAGGCCGACACTTCTGTATCCTGTGAACGCCTACTGTACCTTACCTCTAGCCATCAAATACTAAGTTCTTTGCTGTCAGTTCAACCCATGTGAGCTAATTTTTGAGGCCTATACAGGCCGACACTTACTTCTGTATACTGTGAATGCCTACTGTACCTCCAGCCATCAAATACACTATGTTCTTTGCTGTCAGTTAAACCCATGTGGGCTCATTTTTGGAGCCTATACAGGCCGACACTTACTTCTGTATACTGTGAATGCCTACTGTACCTCCAGCCATCAAATACTACATTCTTTGCTGTCAGTTCAACCCATGTGAGCTAATTTTTGCAGCCTATACAGGCCGACACTTACTTCTGTATACTGTGTAAATGCCTAATGTACCTCTAGCCATCAAATACCAAGTTTTTTGCTGTCAGTTCATTCCATGTGAGCTAATTTTTGGGGCCTATACAGGCCGACACTTCTGTATCCTGTGAACGCCTACTGTACCTTCCCTCTAGCCATCAAATACTAAGTTCTTTGCTGTCAGTTCAACCCATGTGAGCTAATTTTTGAGGCCTATACAGGCCGACACTTACTTCTGTATACTGTGAATGCCTACTGTACCTCCAGCCATCAAATACACTATGTTCTTTGCTGTCAGTTAAACCCATGTGGGCTCATTTTTGGAGCCTATACAGGCCGACACTTACTTCTGTATACTGTGAATGCCTACTGTACCTCCAGCCATCAAATACTACATTCTTTGCTGTCAGTTCAACCCATGTGAGCTAATTTTTGAAGCCTGTACAGGCCGACACTTACTTCTGTATACTGTGTAAATGCCTAATGTACCTCTAGCCATCAAATACCAAGTGTTTTGCTGTCAGTTCAACCCATGTGAGCTAATTTTTGGGGCCTATACAGGCCGACACTTCTGTATCCTGTGAACGCCTACAGTACCTTACCTCTAGCCATCAAATACTAAGTTCTTTGCTGTCAGTTGAACCCATGTGGGCTAACTTTTGGAGCCTATACAGGCCGACACTTACTTCTGTATACTGTGAATGCCTACTGTACCTCCAGCCATCAAATACACTACATTCTTTGCTGTCAGTTAAACCCATGTGGGCTATTTTTTGGGGCCTATACAGGTTGACACTTACTTCTGTATACTGTGTGGATGCCTAATGTACCTTCAGCCACAGAATACTACATACTTAGCTGTCAGGTAAACCCATGTGGGCTAATTTTTGGGGCCTATACAGGCTGACACTTACTTCTGTATCCTCTGAATGCCTAATGTACCTTCAGCCACAGAATACTACATTCTTAGCTGTCAGGTAAACCAATGTGGGCTAATTTTTGGGGCCAATACTGGCTGACACTTACTTCTGTATCCTGTGAATGCCTAATGTACCTTCAGCCACAGAATACGACATTCTTAGCTGTCAGGTAAACCAATGTGGGCTAATTTTTGGGGCCTGGAATGGCCAACACTTACTTCTTTATCCTGTGAATGCCTAATTTTTCAGACTGGAAATGAAAAACAATGGGTCTGTAAAGGTTTTGCCAAATTGTGGAATGGATGCGGACCCATTTTACAGATGTGTGAATGGACCCTATATGTATTAGACAATGTATTTACCGGCTGCTGTCAGTTCTGGGTGATTTATGAAAAAAAAAATTTTTGCTGTAAAAAAAATTTAGGACAACTTTTTCAATTGCAATACTTCTGTTATGACATTGTCCATGTGCTAGGACTATTTGTGCACAGCTAGTATGTCTTTTGTGGCTGCAAATATGACCTAAAGGTTTTTAAAGTTCGCCTCTCATTAAAGTCAATGGGGCCCGCCGCGAAATCGCGGTTCGCGGACTTTAGAGAAAATTTGCGGCTGGCGTTCGCAAACTGCCCCGGCCGATGTTCATCCATCTCTAGTCAAAAATTCGACACACTGCTTGCACCCAAGTCGATCAATGGATCCACTTTGCTACATTCAGCCTGCCCATAGATGGTTCAAATCTTGGCCAGTCTAGGCTGAACCAACTGAGATTCTAAATGTTTCTGAATAGGCCCATAGCAGGAATGTAAATTGCTCTGGTCCATGGGGAGTGTACAGGTGTGAGAGCTAAAGTGACTTAAATATGTTCTGATCGTTTTCATTAAGGGTATAAAATTATCAAAATAGAAAAGTCTGCATTTGTTACATAGTTACATAGTAGGTGAGGTTGAATAAAGACAATAGTCCATCCAGTTCAACCTGTGTAGGTGTGTGTGGCTGTAATCATCTCACATAGCCCTTAATGTCCTGATCCTTGAGATGTAAGTCTAAGAGTCTTTTGAAAGCCACCATACTACCCGCAGAAACCACCTCTTGTGGTAGACAATTCCACAATCTTGTAGCCCTAACAGTAAAGAACCCTCCTCGTTGCCTGAGGTTAAAACGCTTCTCCTCTAATCGCATTGTATGTCCTCGAGTCCTCATGCAATTCCTTCGAATGAACATCTTTTTTTCTAAGCTGAGATCCCCATTGAGATATTTATAAATTGCTATAATGTCCCCCCTCAGACGTCTCTTCTCCAGGGAGAATAAATCGAGCGATTGCAGCCGCTCTTCATAGTTAAGGTCCTCCAACCCCCTAATCAGTTTAGTTGCCCTTCTCTGGACTCTCTCCAGCTCCAACACATCCCTCCTGAGGACTGGCGACCAGAACTGGACAGAATCCTCCAGATGCGGTCGGACCAGAGTTTTATAAAGTGGAAGGATTATAGTCTTATCTCTGGAATACATCCCTTTCTTTATGCATGCTAATAATCTGCTGGCTTTGGCAGCTGCCGCTTGACATTGCATGCTGTTGCCTAATCTATCATCAACCAAGACTCCCAGATCTTTCTCCATTTTTGATTCCCCCAAGGGTTCCCCTCCTAACGTGTATTGTGTTTTTATGTTTTTAGTCCCCAAGTGCAAAACCTTACACTTCTCCACGTTAAACTTCATTTGCCATGTCATTGCCCACTCCGTTATTTTGTCCAGGTCATTCTATAGGATATCTGCTTCATGCTGTGCAGTTATTGCCCTGGCCAATTTTGTGTCATCTGCAAAAACTGATATCGAACTACTGATCCCATCCTCAATGCTGTTTATGAATAAATTGAACAAGGTTGGTCCCAGGACTGAGCCCTGGGGCACCCCGCTTACTACCTCAGACCAGTCTGAGTATGCGCTGTTTATTACCACCCTTTGGACACGGCCTTTTAGCCAGTTCCGTATCCAAGAGCAAACCCTGCTGTCGATACCTGCAGACCTTATTTTATAAATTAAGCACTTGTGGGGAACTGTATCAAACGCCTTAGCGAAATCCAAGTACACCACATCCACTGGTCTGACCCTATCTAGCTCACAGCTCACCTCCTCGTAGAATGCTAAGAGATTGGTTTGACAAGAACGCCCATTTGTAAACCCGTGCTGATTACTGCTGATGATGTTGTTGTCTTTAGCATACTCTACGATATAGTCCCTTATCATCCCCTCCAGAAGTTTACATATTATTGATGTCAAACTGACAGGCCTATAATTTCCCGGGATATGCCTCTGGCCCTTTTTGAATATCGGAATCACGTTAGCCTTCCTCCAATCCCCTGGTAAATCTCCTGTCCTAATACTGTCAGCAAAGATCAGGAACAGTGGTCTAGATATAACCTTACTGATTTCCTTGAGTACTCTCGGATGTACGCCATCCGGCCCTGGTGATTTGTTTGTGTTAAGTTTATCCAGCCTTTCCCTGATTTCACCCTCTGTTAGCCATAGTGGCAAGTCCTGTGTATTACTACTAACCATACAGTCATGGTCAGTGTACCCCTCCTTTTCCTGTGTAAAGACTGACGAGAAAAAAGCATTCAGCACGGTTGCTTTTTCAGTGTCCTCTGTAACCACCCTCCCATCATCGTTAATTATGTGTGCAATATGCTCTGCCCTAGTTTTTTTGCTGTTGATATATTTAAAGAATTTCTTTGGGTTTTTTTTACTATCCTCCGCTATTTGTCTCTCAAAGTTGATTTTAGCCACCTTGATTTCTTGTTTACTTTTCTTATTTGCCTCCTTGTATTGCTCGAAAGCCGATACTGTGCCCTCTGATTTATATTTCTTGAAGGCCAATTTTTTTCCCCTAATAAGTTTTTTAACGCTACGGTTTAGCCAGCCAGGTTTGGCTTTGTCTCTTCTAAATTTATTTCCCATAGGAATGCACTGCAAGATGCATTTGCTTAATATGTTCCTAAAGCATTCCCAATTTTCCTCTGTGGTCAGTGATCCCAGGGTTTAGTCCCAGTTTACCCTTTCCATCAATGAGTACAATTTTGGAAAGTTTGCCCTTCTGAAATTTAGGGTTCTTATGTTCCCCACTTGCCTTGTTATATTGTTATTTATACTAAATGTGATCATCCTGTGATCGCTAAAGCCCAGGTTGTCCTGGACTCCTACCTCCGAGATTATGTCTGGGTCATTAGTGATCAATAGATCCAGGACTGCGTTTTCTCTGGTAGGGGAATCCACCAACTGTGACATGTAGTTGTCCTGTAAGGTTTCCATGAATAGATGGGCCTTCTGTGAGTATGTAGTCCCCTCATCCCAGTCAATGTCGGGATAATCGAAGTCCCCCAATATGATGACTGATCCCAATCTTGCCACTTTACCCATTAGTGCTAAAAATTCCAGCTCTACCTCCTCCCCTTGGTTAGGTGGCCTATAGCAAACCCCCACAATTACTTTCCCCTTTTCTCCTTCCCTATGGAGTTCTACCCACACAGATTCTAAATCCATGCTCATCCCATCCGTAATGTCACTCCTTTCTATCACCTTTATATTGTTCTTGACATAGAGACATACCCCTCCCCCTCTTTTTCCTACCCTGTCCTTCCGGTACACCGAATACCCTTGGATATTGGCCAGCCAGTCATGTGAGGGGTCGAACCAAGTCTCTGTTATTCCCACAAGGTCTATGTCATCCTCATGTACTAACATTTCCAATTCTTCCATTTTATTAGCTAGGCTCCTGGCATTAGCATATACCCCTATTAGTTTTACGGAAGTTAAACGTGATTGGCGGTTATGTTTATTCCTGTTTGGTCTGAGGTTCTCCCACACAGACCTGCCAATTGACGTGTGGACCTACTGTCGCTGCTGACCCTACAACTACCTTCAGTCCTTTGCTCCCTCCTGACTGATTCTACTTCTGAGCCCTCCCCCCCGTCTCCTAGTTTAAAAGCCCCTCCAACTTGGTGCCCATCTTTCTCCCCAAAAGAGCGGTACCGTCCCCATTAAGGTGCAGCCCATCCTTACTAAAGAGTCGGTAGCCGACTGAGAAGTCAGCCCAGTTCTCCAGGAACCCAAACCCCTCCTTTGCAAATTGTAGAAAAAAACTTTAGTAATTCCTACAATTTACCTACTTATTTTAGTGAGTATTTCCAAATTCAGTAAGCAAAAGTGTATTTATACGCAAAACTTTTTTTTTTTTTTTATCCTGGACAGCAAAGTGTATTTATTCTCAAAACTTTTTTTTTTTTTAACGAGGAGGGATTAAAACTTCTGTCAGGTTTTACTGCGTTTAGAATTTTTTTTTTCCATTAAAATTTTTATAACGTTTAAAAGAGTACAAACATAACATAAGTCATAACATAAGTCAACATAGCAAATATAGCAAAATGTCAATTTGTAGCGTGGAAATTGGCAGTAGTTAGAGTTACAAGTATGATACTGTGTGAAGAAGTTAGTCTTACATATCTCACCGTTACTATGACAATAAAACAATAAAACAAGCAAGCATCTTACCACTAGTCCGGGGTATAGAGAAATTGAGATGGTTTGCTCAGATCTCCAGAGATGAGGGAGAGGGGTCAGACTGGAAAAGGTAGGTGAGGAGATAGAAGAGGAGAGAAGAAGAGGGAGGGTAGAGGGAGAGACTGGATAAAGGGGAGGGAGGAGGAAGGAAGGGGGGGGAAGGGGGGGGAAGAAGAAGAAGAAGGAGAGGAAAGGGAAAGAAGAAGAAGGGGGGAGAACATAGGAGAGGGATGGGGGAGTAGAGGGGAGATAGTGGAGAAGCGAGAGGGGGGGAAGAAAAGGAGGGGGGGAGGAGGGGGGGGGAAGGAAGATGGGCTACGTTTAGAAATTTAATTGGAGATTTTTCTTTACTCCCTGTTTAGTAAGTAGTCATGTCTCAAGGACAGGAAGTGAAGTAAATCCCTCTAACAGCAATACATTAACTGAATAGAAAAGTCATTTTTTAGTAGGGTAAGTAGGGAATGCTAGAACCCTATAAGCTTTTTATTGTTCTCTGTTTTTACAGAGCCCCAGATATCAGCAAAACCTGACAGGGATTCTAACCTTTCCCCTTTATATTCAAAACTAAAAAAATATATATTAATTGGAGTATAGATACACTTTTTAGTGTACGCTAAGACAAAAACTTTTTTTTTATTTCGGATAGAGTAGGGAAGGTTACTACACGGGACTTAGGTCCCTGAACATAAGGACATCCAGTCCCTATTGTGGTCAATCCTGGCATTTTAGTGCTCCTGGGAGTTACAGGTGAAGCATCCAGCCCCACTGCCTGTGGCCTGTCAAAGTCTATGACAGGCTGAAATATGCTGGGACTGAACACTGTACCAAGTGGTACACGTGTTTAGGGCCCAATACATTCAAGAATGAATGTCTGGAATGCAGGATTTCTGTGTTCTAGGAATTCATGCCTGAACGCACAATGCTTCAAACACCAGTACCACTTGGTACAGTGCTCAGCCCCATCAAGCTGCAGAATATTTCAGCCTGTTGTAGTCTTTTACAGGCTGCAGGCAGTGGGATTGGATATGCACATGTGCCTCCTGGGTACACTAAAAGGCCAGGATTGAACCCACAGGGGCTAGGCACTATAGTGTGCAGGGCCATTGCTTCCGATAGACGAACTATGCAGCCACCTAGGTCACACTGCTGCCTAGGGGGTGCAGCCTTGGCCAGCTGACTTTGCAGTTTCCCCGGGGAACACAAGGGGCCCTACACAAGGGGCCCTACGCTGGGGTGCTGACTGACTGCAGAGAAAGCAGCAGCCATGGATGACATCTGTCATGGCTGATGCATAGGAGGTCAGCAGCAGCACAGCCTGTGAGGAGGGCACAGCGGACGAAGCGGAGTAGGCTTGCATGAGGTCAGCGTAGGAGGCAGAGGAGGCGGACACGGCTTGGAAGGTGGAGGAGGTGGGACTCTGTCAGAATGTTTATACTGCTCTTATAAACAGTGTCTATTTATGTAAATAAGCAAAGATCTGTAAGTTAGAAGATTCTCAACTTATTTCCATAAATCAATAAAAATGCAAGATCATTTTAAGTGACGCTAAACTGAAGATAAGGATAACACAATTCTGTGCAAAAATATATATATTTATTAAATACTTCTGTGCAAAATACAATGTCAAAAATCGAATTGGTGATAAACACAAAGTTTAAAATAAGATGCAATAAAATGTATCACACAGGTAATATGAAAATATAATCAAAGAATATTATCTCAGAATAGTAAGATGACCATAACCAATGACTTCTAGAATATGATTAATAGTCTACCAGTAGGACATAAAAGATGGCAACCAAAATGACAAATTTGACACTTGACTTCTCTCATCCAACAGATGTCCATAATTCCAATATTTTAAATAAAGTTACATGGATACAAATTGTTATACCATGTCCTGGGACTTATTAAAAGTCCAAAGACTATTGGTAAAGTAAAATTCTATTTAGTCAATCTACTATAAAGAATATCATCATAACTGAACCATTTACTAAAGCCAAAATTAGCTTCAAATTCCAAGATAAGAAGAATTAAACCAATCATACTGCAGTTAGAATTATTCAAATTCAAATCTTGATGCTAACAGTTCAGGTGTGAGAACAGATCAATTAGGATTATACAGATAAGGCAATTTAGATTGTATACTTTACCAAAATTTAGAGTGTCTGTTGAATGGGATGTTACGCTGTCCTGGCTTTCAGGATCAAATGTCACCCATCAGTGTCCCAGAACTTCCTTCAAAGCATCTTACTCCTCTCACAATCTCTTCAATTCTCCCCCCTCTCTCTAGCTGACTAAAACTTTATGCTAACTGAAGTGTGGGCAGGGATCTCATTACCATGTAATTCTTACGTCACTAAAGGGTATAATTCCTAATATTTAATTACTCGGACCCAAACTTAAGCAATCACCAGAGGGCAGTGTTGTATTACTATTAGATTCAGGCTATAGAATATAATTACATTATTTTCCCAAAGATAACCCTTTGACCTTAGTCTGGTGAAAAGCTCTAAATTCCAAAGATATGTCAAACCCGTCAAGACACTATCTCGAGAGTAGAGTATTTATGGTGACCATAAAAACTTAAAGGACCTTGCATAAGTGGGTAATTAATGCCACCTAAGTGTATTAGTATTTAGCAATTATACAAAAACAAAATATAGTATACAAAAAACTCTTAGAAATATGTATGTATGTGTTACACATGTATAATAATATTGTTGCTAATATTTTTCTCACACATAATTATAATGTTTCTTTAAAACTTGTTTTAAATGAGCCCTAACAGAAATATACTGAACTATTGTTCATTGTTACACACAGACAAGATTATACTCTAACATTCAGTAGTATCTGGTATGGCGTTAGGATGACTGACTCTTATCTAAAAAAAAACATCAGGAGATTACTTATTTATGATCTAAAGAAAAACAGAATTTTCTATTGACTCCAAGACCTTCTGTGAAAGACATTTTGTTTTAAGAAAAAATATGAACTTTCATTCACCCCCAAAACAAAATGGATGGCAAGCTGCTCAGAATTTATATGTATATAACTGAATATATATGGCCTTTATATAATTAAATTTTTTTTATAATCTCCTCAATAATCCTGACAACTCTAAACATAGCTGCTGAGTCAGCTGAGTCCGCTCTCTGAATCTGTCACCTGCATGGCCCTACACAAGACTAACAACACCCCAGCAGCACCCCCTAGTTTCCCCCCCTCGTGAGTTGCGGGAAGTGTCAGTCTTGCCTAGGGCGAAAAATAGTTAAGCACTGGCCCTGATAGTGTGCAGGAGGTCCTAGGTAGATTCACAAGACTTGTCATCAGCGCAAGGGATGAGGAGTGTAAATATTCCAATGGCAACATCTGTTCTGGTATAATTATCCAACAGGGGAATTAGGCTCACCTTATAGTGGTTTCCTTTTGTTTCTCCAAGGGGAGAAACTGACTGCAATTTTAACCAGTCCTTACTGTTTCTACAATAGTAAAAAAAAGTTTTGTCTATATTCAGTATCACATAAATGAAAGCAATTCATTCATTTAGAAAAGGGTTGGATTGCTATAGCAGAATACGGTGAACTCATAGGGGGTTATTTACTAAAGCTGAAGAGTGCGAAATCTGGTGCAGCTCTGCATAGAAACCACTCAGCTTCCAGGTTTTATTGCCAAAGCCTAATAGAACAAGCTGAAATTATAAACTGATGGTCTACCATGCACAGCTGCACCAGATTCTGAGTGCACCAGTTTTAGTTAAATCTCCCCATAGTGTCACCAGGTGTAACAGAAGACAAATAGGCAGCAAGGATGCTAAATTCTCAGACCGATAGTCAGAGTAAAGAGCAGAGAGTGGCAGAAATTTATCAGTCTATTTATGCATGTAATGCTGGAGTCTAGCATTGCCCCATAGGATCTCAATGCAGAGATTATATTACAATGGGCATTGCATACCAGCAGCTTGGTTCCCAACATGGTGTCCTGTGGATCCATAAATAATTAAAATTCTTGTGCTGTGCTCAGGATATACAACTGGTTATTTGTACATGTGCAAATTAAGGGTCCTTTCACACGGCCGCTCCGTGTGTCCGCAAATCATCCTATTTTTTTGCGGATGATTTGCGGACATAATGTAAGTCAATGGCATTGCGGATGTCAGCGGAATACCATCCGCTGACATCCGATTTTCTTCCTTTCAGTTCTGTTCCGTTTTTTGGAACGGAACAGAACCCTATTTTTTCATCCATTAAAAAAACGGAAAGGAAGGAAAATCGGATGTCAGCGGTGACATCCGCAATGCCATAGACTTACATTATGTCCGCATATCATCCGCAAACGGATGGGATGATATGTGGACATATGGAGCGGATGACACAAATGTCATCCGCTCCGTGAAAAAAAAAAAAAGTCCCGCAGCGGAGGAGAAATCCGGAGCGGCCGTGTGAAAGAAGCCTAATGCAGAGAAAGAATATTTGTGCCCTTCTCTTTCAATAATTGCCTTGTGCATAGGCCTACAGCAGAAATTTGTGGGCTAACCAATATCTACAATATTATTTTCAGTTGGTCCTATAATATTTGTTATTATTTCTAAATAGGTATATAGTTACTAATTAGGCATAGAGTAACATAAACATTTAAACTGTGTACTACACGCACTTCTTTATTGTTGATCAAAGCACTGTAAACGACAAGATAATGAATATTCCCTTAAAAGTGACAGACAGCGCATCATCCAGAAAATACTATTCATTGGTGTCATCATGAGTATTTACTGATTTTTTACATGCCTCCTATACTGTATACTATAAAACACAGGTCAGTAAAATAAAAGTTTGAGATATTAGACATATGTATTATAAAATGAAATGGTACAATTTCAGGCTTAAGAAATATGGCTCTGCACAGTTAATTCACCACAAGCCTGCACACTTCTGAAAGTTATCCGTCCATGAAATTAAAGTAAGCATTTAGAAAGTACTCAATCTAAAACTGACAGATATTAATTGAAGAAATAATTGTTCATTTGTTAAAAAACTAAATTCCTTTCTATGAAACAAAACTAAATTACCTCTTTTTTTTTATCATGTTGTATTTTTAATAACACGTCTTTGTATTTTTTAAATGGATTTAAATCACTGAACATGTGTTTTTTTCTGTAAGTGCTAATGTATAGTTTGCAAATAAATAGACAACTGTAACACACACTGCAAACTTTAAAGTATGGGAAAAATGAGCATACTCCCTCTCTCCCCATTCATACAATGTTGCACCATTCTATTTATGGATCTATCTATCTATCTATCTATCTATCTATCTATCTATCTATCTATCTATCTATCTATCTATCTATCTATCTATCTATCTATCTATCTATCTATCTATCTATCTATCTATCTATCTATCTATCTAAAGGTTCCTTTTTTATTTATTTTTTTAAAAGGCAATACAAATCAATCACTAATATCTCTATGGAAACAAATATACAGTATATTCATTTCTTGCAAATTATTTTTTTCTTTTCAGTAGCATTATTAATATGATCAAGAACTCTAGTAATATATGTGTTTTATTAGCATAATATTTCAAGCTCTAAAACAATGTATCACAAATAATGTATACATTATTGGACATGACTTCAATAGAACTTAGATTTATATGACTTGCAGTATATTATGAATGCACTATTCAAAAGTCACTTGCAACTTCAGTCATTAATCTAAATAGTATTAATGACACAATGGAAGCTGTGTCATTTTTTTCTTATACTTTTACTGATGTAGAAACACCACAAAAAATGTACTTCCTTTACTTATTTCTAACATTCCTCAAATTAATCCAAATATTTATATAATATTACAGTATGTATACTCCTAAAATCCCCACATGTTTCCAGAATATCAAGAAGATTAGACTATATTAACCTGTGTCTGCGATGTACTGTACATTGTGCTCACTGATTTTCAGGACCAACAGAAGGAGTGATGAAGTCATATAGCAGTTTATAGATCTGTGTAGAAATTGAAGTCAATATTTATTAGTTTGTTTGATATTACCATTGTACAAATAGATTTTTTTCTTACTTTATTTTTTTCATGAAAACCAAAACCTAACCAGTGAAATTGGTTAATTCAACTCTACAAAGAATAAGTATGAATCATGAATTTCCTTTTAAATTGGCCTTTTAATGCTGATGGTGGCACCCCTTTTACTTTTTCCATTATATAGTTTCCATTGTATCCAGAAGGCATCACAAAGACAATTATGTTCTGGGGGCAATTCTTTGTCCTCATGCCTCTGAATGAGTGCTACTTTTAACATAAAAATGATGAGGGTGATCTTCTCCCTGGTTAGAGGCCTTGTTTGAAGAGACTTGAGACAAGACAAACTTTCTGGATGAGCTCTTGCAGTCTGAAATGTCAAAAAAGACATGCTTTGTTGACAATTTTTGTTATTTTTATTACATAGTTTCTCCTATGGTTTAACATCTATCTCACAATTAAAGCAGAACTAAATACATTGTTTTAAACCTTTCGCTGAATTGCCTAAAGATTGCAAAACCCTGGAGAATACATTATGGGTAGTTCCAATTTTTTATGTCACATGATAAAAGTGCAACAGTTTACAAAACACAAAGGTTTAGTAAAAATTACACTAAAGTTACCTTTAGGGCACACAAACACAATAATTAACAAACTTTTGTTAAAATATAAAAGATGAGAAACCAAACATGTCAAGCCTTAAAATTGCGTGCGCCCGTGAAATGGCGACAAACTTTAGTGCCCTATAATTTTCATAGGTGATGCTTTAAAAAGCCCCTACAAGTCGTCAGTTTAGAGTTAACCATAAATAATGGGTGTAACGTACCAACTGGCACCCCGTCTGGGTACCTCCATTGACGGATGCTCCTAATGCTTCCCGAGGGCTCCAAGCACTCCACCCGACACCATAACCACCTTAGAGCCCACGAACCGCTGCAGCTTGGTTGGGGTCTCACCATCTCCTACTCACCCTGGACCTATGACAAGGCTCCAGGTTCCCGTGGGGTGACCCTCTCTTTCCCCAGAGAGTGAAGCATGAACAAGCTCTTACAAGAGCTTAGTGATTATCCAAGGGAGTATGAAGAGCATAGCAATCCCTTCTAGCAGGTTCCCCCAATGAGAGACAGGACTCTAGATTGAGGGTGAACTAGAACTCAAACTTTAATGGTACAGCTGCTCTTTTATACAGTTTTCCCCCCACAAGGTTACCGCCCAGGTGGACCTTGTTGGGGACAGGACATTACATTCACAATCCAATGAAAACAGAGTTTTACACTCCATACAGTGTACACAATCCCTCCCCTCTGGCTGATTACAGTATCATATGCAGATGGAAGTGTATACAGGAACAGAAAATAACCTAAACTAATTATCTAGCCATCTGGACAGAACAATGTGAGGTCATTAACATTTAACAAGGGGACAGACACAATCCACTTTCCATTTCAATACACAAACAATAGGGAAGTCTGCCAATGACAGTCTGTGTGTCTCTCTTACAGACAAGCACACGGAATACACATTATCTAGGAGTCAGACTTCACGGCAATGGTCTATAACAGTCTAAGTCTCCCAGTGTAAAATGGGATTGAATCTTCATATTTCTATATGAAGATATTGCTGTTACTGTCCCATCTGAAGCAATTCAAACCATTAATTATCTGTCTTTCACTCCCAGTGACGGTGAACACCGTTACAATGGGCCTAGAATTATTGGTCTCACTTTGGTACGCATTGTGATATGTAAGATGTGTAGTGCAATCAACGTTTTTGTGTATACACATTTCTACAGTATGTGCATGTATGTGGGGGTGGGGCTTAACATTTTTTGGGGGATGACCTTCAATTGCTTACTGCATACTGGCCGCAGAAAGTGACACCAGAACCTGGAAGTGACAATTTACATGTTGTATGTGGGCCATTCACAGGATGGGAAGATCAGCAAATGGATGTTTGCTGATCTCCCTTCCTTCTACCTGGTGGCACCTGCCATGCCAGTCTTGGGTCCACTGATGGGCGCATAGGGCCTGGGGAAACCTAGGGGGATTTACTCATACTTCTGGTAGTTGTATTGTGTATAAAAAACCCCAAAGCCACCAGTAGAAGGTTAACAATTCCCCAAAAGTAGTTAAAGTTAGCAATGTTCAATAAATGTTATTAAATCCTAACTCAAACATGTTCACTGGCTTTCAAACAGAGGCAGGCTCCTGCGGGAAAAAATAACGAATGCACTTTTTTCTGCAAAAATATGTGCATTTATTATTTTTTCCTGCAAAGGTGAACTTAGACTTTAATGCTTGGATTATTTATTTACACTCCTTACTGCACATTGAAAGGGAGGAGTCTTTACAGGGACCCCCCAACTCTAATACTCGCATACAATTTATCTCCACTGAGAGCATATCAGACGGAGACACATAATACAGTATGTACCCGTTTAGTTCACTATTTTCCATTGTGGAGACACTCTGTCTCTCACCTTTTCTTTCCTTCAATACCAGTATGGACAATTTTTATTTGCTTTCTTTTAGACGCCCTTTGTTTTGGACCGATCCCTGGGATCCTTGTGGGAGCCCTCTGGCTAGACGCGGCCATCCCTGTTGCATTACCATCCTACACTGCTCTATAGCCCCTGTTGACCTTTGGGCCTTTCTTTTTTTTCCTCTTACTGTGAAATAATGACCTGCATACCTACTATTTTGGCAGAGTGCTAAATGAGTCTATCAGGAGCACAGCAGTTCTCTGAGATGCAGGTTTTCACATGCTTGTTTTAATTTTTGTGGCCCCTTTTTCGTCCAGGACTATTCTTTGTGGTATGTATTTATATATATAATATTTACATTATGAACAATTTGATACTATAACTACGGCTTTATTACAGCAAACACTTTGTATATTCATATTATGTAAATATGGTTGTTTTGTCATCACTGCGTGTTACTGATTACTATGTTTCATACCCTCAGTCTGAGATCTATCCCTAACTGACCGTTGAGAAAGCCGATTGACCGAAACACGTCTGGTCTCCTTTGGAAGTCTCAGCCACCTCCAGTCCTAGAGACGTAACATATGGCCACTTGCATTTTTAAAGTGTTGTTTATTTTATGTAATTTTTTGTAATACATTTTCATATATATTGTCTGTTTAATATTAATAAACTTAAAAATAATTATTACTCAAGACCTGGTTATTGCCATTTAAAGTCCCACACCCTAGGGGAATTTGTTTTTTTCCCTGCCTAATTGTGGTTACTGAAGAATACATTATGGCTAATTTCAGAAGAGAATACTTGTTGCTTATCATGAGTACTTCAAAGTACTGTACATACCTTGACATTGTAGATGAGCAGCATCATTATCCAGATCCACTGTATGCAACCATAAAGGAGAATGCCTGTATAGGAGGAGGATAGTGCAGTACCTCTGCTCAAATATACTCAAATATAATATTGTTTCATCTACCAGAGCAAACCAGATGAAAATATCAATTGATTGGTTGGAGAAATGTTCCTACTGATGCTTTTAAAGGAAAACTAAAAACTGCCTCTGACTGTTGCTGAAGCTGCTGCCATTGCCAATACATTGAATGTAGCTGCTAACATTTCCCTCTTTTGTTCTTTCCATATACCTCTGGTGTGGCAGGGGTACTAAAATGCCATTTGCTAATACTGGAAATTACATTTCTTTTTTGATGACTTCTCTGTTTTTGAGTTGAATTAAGTATATGGCTAATCCCACTAGACAGAAATCTAATGATTGGCTGTTAAACGGTAATATTGTAAAACTCCCCTCCCACTGCTGTAGTTTTATTTAAAGTTTCATATCTTGTCTACAGTCTGTTTAATAATCCTGTTTGCCCCTGTGTCTGTGTTTTATAAAAATAAACCATTCTTTACAAGTTTTCAGAGTGCCTCTCTCCTCCCCCCTTCCTACTGACATCAGTGAGGAATCCTTGGCCCCGCCCACTGCAGGCAGCTGCCAGGCGGGGAGAAGAGAGAGCTGACGGGTCACAAGAGCGGCGTTCAATCCTTTGAAAACTGGTAAAGAATGGCTTATTTTTTTAAAAACACATACACAGGGGACAGGATTATTAAACAGACCAGACAGGATGGTATTGTAACGCTCCTGCTTTTTTATTGTAAGCTGGATTTGCAGCTGCAGAATCTCCACTCAGTAGTCATGTAGAGATGTGTTGGAATACCAGATCCAACTCTCCAGACTCATCACTGTGGGCCTGTCTGCTTCAGCATACAGATATACACACACTCAATAAGATGTTCCTGGAGTGATAGGATGTATATGATAGTATGGAGGTCATGTGCTGAAGGGACAGGTGTGAGCAGTGACAGTAATGGTAAGCACTTGATAGTAATGTTCAGGAGAGTAGTAGATGGTAATAGGTAGAATGCAGATAGGTTAGTAATCATGTATAGTAACAGGTGGTAAGGACAGCAGATGACATAGACAGGATAGACTAACCCAGTGCAAGGATAGATGGTAGTAGACTCAAGAGCTAGCAATCTATGTAACAGTGCAGATGGTAGAATTAGTATGCATAGATAGTAACAGTCCTTAATGTGCAGAAGATGATAGTGTAAGTTAGTTATGGAGGATTCCCCTGTGGGGTACTTATCACTAGTAAGGTTTTAGTAAGTAGAGGGGTCCAGTAGTGAGGGAGTGATCCGGTAGCGAGATACGGGATCAGATGCGAGGTTCCGGTCTGTTCCAGGTAAAGGCAAATAGCTGGAGGTTCCGACAGCAAGACAAGGCTTGTGAGCATGTAGACACACATTGAACGAACAACGTGAGAGAGAATGCTGGTGGTTGAAATAGCCGCTCAGCGGCGCTCAGCGATGACGTCATCCGTCTTAAAGGTGTATGCGTTCCACCTAACTAAAAAGGTGGGACGCAATGTTTTGAAAGGAAAATGGTAAATAAGGGTACCAAAGGTACCAGAATCTTACAGGTATAAAGTGGCTTAACAACCACTTGAAAGGGGAAGTTGAGATTCCAGGGGGGGGGGGGCAGATACAGATAACCTGGAACAAGCCAGGGGACAGTACACAAGAATAAATAAACAGGGATATAGGTTGGAAAGCAGGAAGACTTACCAGGGGCATGACAGCTAGCTAGTGATAGTGTGGCATTGGCAGTTTTCTAAAAGCTGAGCTTAGTTTAGATGGGCTGGGCAGAAGAAGAAGGCCTTTAAGGAATGGTTGTGGCTAATGCTCCCCTCAGCACCAGGAAATCATGCTGATCGGATGAGACCACAATACTCAGTAAAACCTAGGTGTACACGTGGCCTCATGCTATAGAGGCAGATGCAGTGCTGGAAAGAGGAAGGTAAGTAAATCTGACAACCAGCCAATGTTGGGCAAATAGATTTATTAAAATGTCTTACTGCTTGCAGAAGATGAAAAACAACTCAGAGCCAGCAGAAGAGCCAAAGAATACAAAGCAGGCTGCAGAGAAAGATATCTGCTGTTTGAAAGCAGCAGTCTCTATACATTGGTGCAATATACAACTGTGACTTTTGACCACTTTACCACTTTAACTATGCAGTCAGCAGCCTCTTCCTTAAGTCTGCAATAGGGATGGGCTTTATGTCTGAGTCGTAAGTGTTCATGTGTTTGCTTAACACACAAACACCCGGGGCGCTCGGAGGGAAGCTCGCCCGCCAACGAGTGCCCCATAATGCACTGTGCGATTGCAGTGCATTAAGTGCTTGTGATTGGCCAAAGCATGCACCTGACCTCTATGCTTTGGCCAAGCACAGCACAATGTCCTGTCAGAGCCATGATTGGCCAAAGGCAGGATGCCTTTACCCGATCATGGCTCAGGGGCTAAGTTCGGGTTCAGGCTAAGTCCACGCCCCAAACTAAACAAAGCTGCTTACACATCAGCCCTATGTAGTGTGTTAGGAGTGGAGATTAGGCAGGTAGTTAGTGGATTGTGCTTTCAGTCAGTTTAGTGCAGTCAGTGCAGTGTAGTGTAGTGCTGATTCTTGTGTAACAAAAGTGTAATGGTGCCACTGAAGTGTTGGTGCAACATGTCTGTGTCACCCCACTGATCACATTTTTTTTCATTGATATATATTTTTTATTTTAATTTTTTATTTTTGCAGCATCAGGTTCTGTTGCTGCATTATTAGTACTTCCCCTCTGTGTCGTAGGTGCTATTACTTCTGCGTTAGCAGTCATTTTAAGTTTTTTAATTTTTTTGTGGCGCAGCAGCACTAATAATATTTAGGGCATATTTGCTTTCCCCCTTCTTTGTTGCAGGTGCTATTCCTTCTGCACCAGCAGTGCATTTTTTTTTCATGGCACAGCAGCACTAATAATATTTAGGGCATAATTGCTGTCTCCCCTTCTGTGTCACAGGTGCAATTCCTTCTGCGTTAGCAGTGTGTTTTTTTTCCTGACACAGCAGCACCAATATTATTTAGGATATAATTGCTGTTCCTCCCTTCTGCATCGCAGGTGCTATTCCTTCTGTGTCAGCAGGGGTTTCCTTTTTTTTTGGCTTTATTAATTTTTACTTTATTAAAATAAACTATCATAAAATGGTTTATAGTGGACCAAGCATAAAAGAATTGCACCCAAGCACCATATTGCCTTCCCACACTCTATAATAAAAAGTTAAAAAGATAAAAAACAATAATAAAACTGTTTATAGTGCACCAAGCAAAAACATATTGCACCCAAGCACCATTTTTCCATCGCACACTTTATAATAAAAACCCCCTAAAAAAATCCCCATCATGTCCGAAAGGCCAACAAGGAGAGGCAGATGCTCAAAGGCCACTAAAATAGGGCAAGCAGCCTCTGTGTCCACAGTGAAAGTGGTGGTTGCGGTCATAGTGCATTCTCTGCAGGTGGGGCACGCTTGTCCTTTTTTTTCCAGTGCTGGCCGTGTTATTGAGCCACAGCATGCAGAAGAGTTGGTAGCCTGGACAACTAAGCCGTCCTCATCCTCCTTATCCTCTGTCACTCAGGCACTCCACCACAGCTGACAAAGCGGCCTATTCCACAGACTCCTTGTCCACAGCTACTCCTTCCATAGCCTCACCATCATGCACAGAGGAGTCACCTGAATTATTTGATCATAGTGTCAGTTACATGCTGCTGGAGGATGCTCAGCAATTTGAATGCTCCGATGTTGGTTCCCAGGTTGAGGAAGGGAATAACATGAGCTTTGAGAGAGGGGGTGACAATGACGTAGAAGAAACTAGCAGTCATGTTATCCCACCTGCAGCATACTGGCAAGTTTGCTCCAGTGACAAGGAGAGAGGGAATAAGGAGGTCACTGACTGTACTTGGGTGCCTGAGAGAATAGAGGAGGAAAGTGAGAAGGAGGCAGAACAACTCCAATGAGGTAGGATGTCCTCCAGGGGCTGGCTTAATGGCAGCCACCCTATTGCATCACACCACAGAGCTCCACCAGGAAAATGTTGCTACCCAAGTTGCTGAACCGTAGATTTTTTTATATGCATAAACACACGCTTTGCTTTGCATTTCTATTTTAAATTGTATGGGTTGTTTTACAAGGTAAGGGTTCACATATACTGAAACTTATTGCCCATCATTGAATAATTGTGTAAGATAGAACAGCAGGATTTACATCAATAGTTTTTACCTACCATACTACACTTTCAGATTGATTCATTACAGCACTTTCAAAACACCAAAAAGTAACTTACACTAAGTGTTTAATAATGTTTTTTTTTAAAAAAGTCCAGTAAATGAAGGAATGGGAAAAGAACAGGGGAAGTAGATAGCATACATGGCGTACATAGACAGAAATAGACAACAATTTCTCTGTCATCTATCTATGTAATGAAACTTGAAAAGCCAATATGAATTCTGGTTTGACATTGTAGTGCCTCTGATAGTGTTGCTACCTTCATCTTTAATAGCCTATCGAGGAGCTATTCAGTGACATAATGTCAATCCACTAATAATTATGGGTTACTTTAATAATGTAATGGGTTCTTGGGGTTTGCTAACTTGTACCATAAGTTCATATGACATTTTTCATCCATTATTATCCATTATTACCCCACTGACCAAACTTAACCAATTCACATATCTACTTCTCATGCTTCCTGCAAGCCCAGTCTGCCTGCGATAAACTAAAGACCTTGTTTACTTCTTCACTAGTCCTGAAGCAACTTCTCCTTGCCCTTTGTTCTGTCGAAGACAGCACAATCCTATCTCAGCAATCAGGTTCTAAGGCACTTCCACATTTTATCATGAAAACTAAATTCATCCAAAAAATAATTTTGACTGAATTTTTTTGGCATTCAAATGCGCCTTAGAAGAATGGCATTACTTGTTGAAGTAGTAGCTCATACATTTCCTATTCTCACTAACCATAATAATTTTGGATACCTGATATCTACAGAATGAAGCACTTTAGACCATGCTAAGCCAAATGGTCTCTTTTCTTCTCCAGATTTTATTTTTACTTGAATTACTGATGTAAGATCCAAAAACATAAAACCTAATGCCCTGTTATGAATGTTCCTTGATGACCCTGCCTCTGTTCCTCCTGACACCATTCTTGCTGGGAACTTCCTTGATGATTCAATCCAGTTTAATGGCTCCACTTAGGTTAGTAACTAAAACATATCCAGCTGTTCCCAAATTAAGCCTTCATCACTCCAATGGCTTGCTGATCCACAGTGACAAGATCATGGTACATTCCGCCTCAGGATCTAAGATTTTGCCATCTCCCAATTTCTGGGCATTTTGGAGTGGCTAAGACTCAAGACCTTGTGTGGCGGATTTTTTGGTTGCCAGATCTGATCAAGGACTATAAGTCTTATGTCTCTTTCTACACTACCATACCTGGAGTATGTTGGTGATGGATTTCATAGTGAATATTCCCCTCTCATGGGGTTGGAATTCTTTAATGTTGATAGTAGATAGACTAATCAAAATGGCCCACTCCACCAGATGAAAAGCAGTCTAACAACTGCAGATTTAGCAGAAGTCTTTATTAGTGAGATTGTAAGACTCGACGGTGTTCTAGATGACATTGTGTCAGATAAAGGGGTGCAGGTCACCTCAATATTTTGACAAGAGACTTAAAAAAAAGCTACAGGTGCCATCCTCAGGCAACTGTGTAAACTGAAAGAAAGAATAAGGCATGGGACAGTATCTCATAAGACAATTGGGCCTTGTTGCACCATAATAAAATATATAACAACACTCAGTACTTGGCTATCTCACAACCTCCATTTTTCTGCTGTCAGAATTAATAATAAATTAATAATATCTCGCTGGGCCGCCTCCATTATGTCAGAAATTAATAATATCTCGCTGGGCCGCCTCCATTATGTCAGAATGTTTATACTGCTCTGAATATAACAGTGTCTATTTATGCCAATAAGCAAAGATCTGTGCACAAGGAGAATCTCCACTTACTTCCACAAATTAATTAATATGTAGCGATTTAGCGAATTCTTTTTATTGATTAATTTCTTTTTAAAAGCATATACCAATCTTAGTGAAAACAGTCTACAGTATGGAATACATAAAATATTTATTCACGAGACATGTAATCACGATAAATGATCAAACTTGAGATGACACAAAAAGATAACTTTACAAAATGTAAACTTCAAACAATTACTGCAATGTGATTTGTAGCTCAATAATGAAAGTGAAAATAAAGCAAGATTACGTTTTCTCCAGGTATAGTATAAACCATAAATGAATGTTCTATATAATCAGACCACAATTGTCTGCGCAATGCACAGCCTGATAGTCACTCCACTGCAGATGAAGCGAGAATAGGCTATGCAAAATGTGAGACTAATACGCCAATATGCGCTAAATCTGATATTAATAAAAATGTTATAAAAAGCAAAAATCATCTCTTTAGAGAAAAATCTACATATGGTTTATACGGCTATGATTGTACTCTCGTTACCCTTTAGCATGAAATGTAAAACATTTTAGGAAGTACATAAACAATATTGAATAATAATCAAATAATTAGCAAGGCATATTTACCATATTTAAAATGGCTGCTAGCTTAGAATGGTCGTCACCAGAGTCTTTAAGATGGCTGCTTTTCCAAGATGGTGGCCAATTAGGGAGGAGTTTCGTTTGGCGTCCCTCAAAGTTTCAGATACATGATGGAGCAAAATGGAGTCTGTGTAGATGAGTCTATGCATGGTTGCAGTAGCGTGTATGTTGTATGTGTGATGTATATTGGGCAAAATGTCATGTGTCATCTGGGGTTGCCTTTTTATATGGTATAGAAAATTACCATAAGTTAAACCCAGAGGGAGTAACATGATCCCCATTGGTTGGAACATCTTATTCATTAACTGGTGATGTCATGGGGTGACACCTCTTGGTCAACCAGTATATTAAAATTAAATGATGATATCTCCATTTAAGAATATTATAAAACAACATAAAATGTAACCATGCTCTCATCTATTACATGTCCATTTAATATCCACCAGGTATCTGAATAAAGATTAAATCTGGTAACACCATCTTAATATTTAATATATCTTATTTAATATACTGTATATATCTATATATCTTGGAAATAATTTTTTAACCTAAGACTTCAATTACCGTAGTAGCATTCATTCACCAGTGATGGCAGTATTGCATTGCTCTTAGGTTCAGTATATAGCAATATAGCAGCATTATTTATCTTCAAATAAACTTTGCACCTTATATTGACAGAGAGCTTACAATCACAGACCTTCTAGAGCCTAGCAAGGTTACAAATGTTTATGATGCTTTCTACAACTTACAATTTATTTACTGAAGCCTTACTAAACATGCAGTGATGAGTCATCAAAATCAGTAAAGTTAGAATTTAGCAAAATATATGAAACAATAATAATATATAACGCTTTCCTACATATTTATGTATGTTATTAATATATATATTTCATTGTTAATATTCCTTTACATAGGATTATAATATATCTTTAAATTTTATTTTTACATAGGTCTAAGCATAGAAAATACTAACTTTATGATTCCACACACAGATAAGATTACCTTGGAATAGCGTCTTAGACTTTATCTTAAAGAAAGTCAACAGACTATTTATTTATTACCTTAGGTCAACACAGCATGTCTGGGGTAAACCTGTTTAAGAATTTCCTGAACAGGCACTTTTTGTTAAAAGGAGGTTTGAACTTTTAACAACCTTTAACAAAATGGACGCCACTGCTCAACATTTCTATGTAAAATAAAATATCTATATAGGACTATGCCATAATTCAATTTTCTTTTATTTACTCTACCTAATAACCCTGACACTGCCAATTATGGTTTTCAACTTGCTTCTTAGCCTGGTTGTTCTACAGAATCGTTAGTCCCCAAGATTCAAGACAGGATTACCTCCTTAACCATTAATCTGGAGAAGCTCCAGTACTTGCTATCAAAAGCTCAGATCAGAGCCACACACAGATAAGAAGAGAAGGCACTACCTTTCTTTCAAACCAGGGGATTTGCTGTGGTTCTCAACTGCCAACATGAAGTTCCAGTGTCCCTCATAGAAATTGAGTCCTAGGTTTATTGGTCCATTTCCTGTACAGAAAGTGATTGACCAATGGCTTTATGACTTAATCTCCCATAGTACTTTAAGGTGCACCCAAAAACCTTGGTGCCTAAAGTCAATGCCTCTGCCCATCTTAGTAGATGACAATGAGGAATACAAGGTGGATAAGATGCTGTAGTCAAGAAGATCAGATGACCACCTTCAATATCTTGGCAAAGAGAAGGGTACCTAATGAGAAGGTTGATCAGAGCCTTTCATCATGCCCATTCAGAAAACGTTGTCTCTGGAGGCATCCAGATGTTGCCATTAAGGTATGGGGCATAATACAGTACTTACAGCTCCACCAGAACCTCTGCCAAGACCTCTAGAGCCTCTTCTTTGACAATTCTTGTTAGGACTTCCAGAACTTCTTCTCACAGAATTACTGCCAGAGCTTCCAATGCTGCTTGCAGAATCCCTGCCACTTCCATTATCCTTATCAGTACTTCTAACTGCACTCACAGGATTACCAAGGTTTGGCTTTCCTAGGCCATTTTCACAATTCAAAAATGGAAACCGGCCCTTGTTTCAAGTTCCCTGCTTAGAAGACAGGGTTTTTCTCAGATAATTTTTCAGTGAACTGGACACTTCCTTGTTTTGAGTTGGAGCTGCACTGCTCCAATCATTCAAAATGTGAACATTCGCAATGCACATTATTTTGCAGGAAAAAAAATTGAATCATAATTAATTGAGAAGTTAGAATTTAGCAAAATATATGAAACAATTATAATATATAACGCTTTCCTACATATTTATGTATGTTATTAATATATATAATTCATTGTTAATATTCCTTTACATAGGATTATAATATATCTTTAAATTTTATTTTTACATAGGTCTAAGCATAGAAAATACTAACTAAGGTTTTATGATTCCACACACAGATAAGATTACCTTGGAATAGCGTCTTAGACTTTATCTTAAAGAAAGTTAACAGACTATTTATTTATTACCTTAGGTCAACACAGCATGTCTGGGTTAAACCTGTTTAAGAATTTCCTGAACAGGCACTTTTTGTTAAAAGGAGGCTTGAACTTTTAACAACCTTTAACAAAATGGACACCACTGCTCAACATTTCTATGTAAAATAAAATATCTATATAGGACTATGCCATAATTCAATTTTTCTTTTATTTACTCTACCTAATAACCCTGACATACCCCCCCCTTCTTCCCAGTATTTAGGTGACCAACCTTAAAACTAACTGGGAGGAAGTTTCAGGAAAAAGAAAAATGTCCTGTCCTTTTTTCTAAGAGAGTAGTTCATATTGGGGATTGTTCATTATAACTTTCAAGCAAAGCAGTGAAATGAAAAAGCAGTTCCAAGCGACTTTGCTATTGTTAGCTATGTCACAACTGTTCCTTGTTAGTCTTTTGAATTTCAATCTCTTAGTAAAGAAACTCAAATTTTCCTTGAAATCTCCAGCTTCATCTTGCAAAGTTTTCATAGATATAGAGATATATCTATGATATAACTACTGCGATGGTATTGGCAACTACCATTCAAAAACGCAGTAAAACAATGTTGGCAAACAGGAATCCGAGAAATCTCCTTTGAACATTGATTGAACAATGAATGGTCTCAGCATGGTCTAGAGTGTCATACACCTAGACTGAGTTTTGCTCACATGTGCAATGCACCATTCTCACATCTCCTTCAACTGAAAACAGGAGGTAGTGCGATTCATCTAAATGGATTTCCTCGGATCAAATGCACAAAGATCTTTTAAAACAAATCTTCCTCTCCATCAACAAGAATCTTGGGCGTCTCGCAGCATGATTCCTGAAGAGGTACTTGATTCAATGAGGGGTCCCGTCCTGAGCCGGGCTCCAAGGAGTAAGATGACCCATCCGATCGCCGCGTTTATGGTAAACATCATCGTCTGTACCAATCAACGATCTGGCATGGAAGGTTATTCTCCCTCTATTGTATGAAATATACAGTATGAATATATATTCTCATCAATTGACATTTCAATGTGAGGTTGGTAATCTAAGCTGTTTCAGAGTTCTCCTTTATTCCATTGTGGTATCAGTCTTTTATCTGATCATCATGGAATGTGAGACTATGTATGCGACCTTTCCTAGGGGATACTGACTTATGGGGCTCATCAACATGGGGATGTATTCATCGCCATGGATACCACACATTGAACAATTTAACAATGATACAATATTTTGTTTAAAATTTACCTACTACTTGGGAGGAAAAATATAATATCTCCCCCTATGGGGCATCAATGCGAATTATTGTAGATAACAAAACTACCTGACATTGAGGATTCCTTCTTGGTTACCGTATACAACCTTTAACCTCTTGATTTCATTACGTCATTAGGGTTTGATCCTCCTTGTTATCACCATCATTGGCGATTTTTCAAAATGTGCCCGCTTTGAGTGACCTGTTTGAGTCAGAGGGATGAAGTGACCACTGAAAAATAGGAGGGTAGTTAGTATCTAACAACCAAGATTCCCTAGCAGGGATTTCAGGATCCTTAATACTGTGACCTGGGGATAAAATGGTGCTAGAACCCCTGTCTCCTATGCCTTTATTCAGTGTATCCCTCTGATTCCTGACCATTTGGGCATTTAAAGATTTTGTGGCCCTTGGCTAGCCACAGGATTTGTTCCTAAAAAGGAATTATTTTGGTTCTGGGCCTCAGCGTCCTGAGTGAACCAAGTGATCATCCAATCCAACTTGGCATCTACTCTGCTGAAAACCTCTTCATAATTGTATTGTTGGCCCCGCCTCCTGCGGTGCCTTTGTCTCTCGGGTTCAGACAGATTGGACAGATCCCCATCAGAACCGCTTGCTCGGTTCTGGCGTAGAGTCTGGACCTTAATGTCTCTCGATCTTCCTGAGGATTTTGGGGAGCCCTAAGATGGGGCAAATCCTTATTTATTTGTGGGTGTCCCCCTTGTTGAGGATATTGAGCATAGCGAGGGTTTCCATTCTCAAGGGTTAATTGGGCTCTTTGGGGATACTCCCTAGATATTCTTTTTAACCTTGGGCCCCGTCCCCTTGGAGGGAAATCCTAAAATGGCCTCTGTTCCCCCCTCCTTATTGGTGGGATGTCCGTTGTCCTCCTTGAGGCATCCGGTATAAAATCTTGCTCCTTTTTTTTTTTTATTTGTGAGGGTTGAGAAGAAAGATGCGTTTCTGCCACAATTTTGATGACAGGCTCACGCCTTTCTTTGTATTCACTGGTCTGTTGGATGGAGTACAAATTGTCACTCTCTTTTACCAACCATTCCAGTGAACACCCCAACTGGTAGTCCCTTGCCAAACTTATTATTATGTACTTAGGCAATGCCTCAAAGCACAGGGATTTAAATTCTGGATGGTTGTACTCAGGCTCCTTCATTGAAGGGTGTTAGGCACTTTTGAGTACAGCCAAAAATTCAATAGGCTTTTGTGCTGTGTACATTTTAAATTATAGATAGCAGCTCTAGCAGCATTAAGGTTTTTTTTTTTATGTGTGGGCCGACTTTTAAATTACATCCTTGAGGCACAACACAGAAAGGTGTTTTCATAGGCCTCAAGATGATCAGTAATGTCTAAGGACCGTTTCTTAACAAAAATCGGGACAGTACTCTTTTTAAAACTTATAAATTCTGGAGGTGTATGGTATCTTTTTAGGGGTGCTTGTCTTTTTGCAGTGACCTTGATATGACTCATACCTATTTATGTATGGCTGCCCAATTTCTGCCCTCCTATATTAGGAAGATGGCTGGGGTAGGACGTGGACTCTCTGCCTGACTCCCCCCTTGTCTGGGTCATAACCATCAGACTGGGAGTCATATCTGGGTCTACTTAATTATTAAATTTTTAATGCAGAACTAATAAGCATTACCCTTTTGCATGGACACCATAACCTTTTGGAACTCTCCTATTTGTTTACTAATGAGTTCCTGTCTTAACTTTAACTTTTACATTTTTTTTCACTGCTGGTTACTGGGCAACTAAATTTTCCACTGCTGGTTACTCAGCAACTTTTGCTAGAAAACATTTTTCCTTGCTCAAAACTTCCTAATTATTTGCATTAATCATTTACATTGCTCTTTCAACTGGTTACTTTCATTACAGCTTTCTTTATAAAACTTCTGCCACAGTTCTACTTTATTCTGCAGTTTCACGCTACATTCTCTAAACTTATGTGTCCCAATAGAGGTTATTTTCACCTGCTCAAGGAGGTTCCTTATCTCACTTCCTATTATTTGGAGTGGAGATAAGAACTTTACTAAATTCCTTTTTGCTGAGCCTTCTGGTGCAGTTCCTCACAGAAATACAGTAAGATTGGCCATGATTCTAAAAGTATGTGATCACGCTTCCTGACGTCTTTGGTGTTAGAGAAGCTATTGGTGAGTTCATACAGCGGGTTTTCCTCTACCCACATCAGGTGCCCATATTTGGCCCGACTTCTTCTGAGGATTTTGGTATGACTCCAACCAGCCTTTACATATTCCACCATTTCAGACTCAGAGAGGTGTTTCCACATATTCTAGATCTGTACCGAATCTACTGGGGTTGTGGGATTGACATCTTGCCAGAATTAGCAGCATGAACCTTGCCTACTGTAGACATGTTTATGGCGTTTCTATCAACATCACAATTAATAAAAAAAATAAAAAACATTTTTTTTTTGAAGTTATGAATTATGTCATCATGATCACAATTATGATTGGCATATGTAAGAAATTAATAATATATCTCAGCAGTGCCTCCATTATGTCAGAATTAATAATAAATTAATAATATCTCGCTGGGCCGCCTCCATTATGTCAGAAATTAATAGTATCTCGCTGGGCCGCCTCCATTATGTCAGAATGTTTATACTGCTCTGAATATAACAGTGTCTATTTATGTCAATAAGCAAAGATCTGTGCACAAGGAGAATCTCCACTTACTTCCACAAATTAATTAATATGTAGAGATTTAGCGAATTCTTTTTATTGATTCATTTCTTTTTAAATGCATATACCAATCTTAGTGAAAACAGTCTACAGTATGGAATATATAAAATATTTATTCACGAGACATGTAATCACGATAAATGATCAAACTTGAGATGACACAAAAAGATAACTTTACAAAATACAAACTTCAAACAATTACTGCAATGTGATTTGTAGCTCAATAATGAAAGTGAAAAATAAGCAAGATTACGTTTTCTCCAGGTATAGTATAAACCATAAATGAATGTTCTATATAATCAGACCACAATTGTCTGCGCAATGCACAGCCTGATAGTCACTCCACTGCAGATGAAGCGAGAATAGGCTATGCAAAACGTGAGACTAATACGCCAATATGCGCTAAATCTGATATTAATAAAAATGTTATAAAAAGCAAAAATCATCTCTTTAGAGAAAAATCAACATATGGTTTATACGGCTGGGATTGCACTCTCGTTACCCTTTAGCATGAAATGTAAAACATTTAAGGAAATACATAAACAATATTGAATAATAATCAAATAATTAGCAAGGCATATTTACCATATTTAAAATGGCCGCTAGCTTAGAATGGTCGTCACCAGAGTCTTTAAGATGGCTGCTTTTCCAAGATGGTGGCCAATTAGGGAGGAGTTTCGTTTGGCGTCCCTCAAAGTTTCAGATACATGATGGAGCAAAATGGAGTCTGTGTAGATGAGTCTATGCATGGTTGTAGTAGCGTGTATGTTGTATGTGTGATGTATATTGGGCAAAATGTCATGTGTCATGTGTCATCTGGGGTTGCCTTTTTATATGGTATAGAAAATTACCATAAGTTAAACCCAGAGGGAGTAACATGATCCCCATTGGTTGGAACATCTTATTCATTAACTGGTGATGTCATGGGGTGACACCTCTTGGTCAACCAGTATATTAAAATTAAATGATGATATCTCCATTTAAGAATATTATAAAACAACATAAAATGTAACCATGCTCTCATCTATTACATGTCCATTTAATATCCACCAGGTATCTGAATAAAGATTAAATCTGGTAACACCATCTTAATATTTAATATATCTTATTTAATATATATATCTATATATCTTGGAAATTACTTTTTAACCTAAGACTTCAATTACCGTAGTAGCATTCATTCACCAGTGATGGCATTATTGCATTGCTCTTAGGTTTAGTATATAGCAATATAGCAGCATTATTATCTTCAAATAAACTTTGCACCTTATATTGACAGAGAGCTTACAATCACAGACCTTCTAGAGCCTAGCAAGGTTACAAATGTTTATGATGCTTTCTACAACTTACAATTTATTTACTGAAGCCTTACTAAACATGCAGTGATGAGTCATCAAAATCAGTAAAGTTAGAATTTAGCAAAATATATGAAACAATTATAATATATAACGCTTTCCTACATATTTATGTATGTTATTAATATATATATTTCATTGTTAATATTCCTTTACATAGGATTATAATATATCTTTACATTTTATTTTTACATAGGTCTAAGCATAGAAAATACTAACTAAGTTTTTATGATTCCACACACAGATAAGATTACCTTGGAATAGCGTCTTAGACTTTATCTTAAAGAAAGTCAACAGACTATTTATTTATTACCTTAGGTCAACACAGCATGTCTGGGGTAAACCTGTTTAAGAATTTCCTGAACAGGCACTTTTTGTTAAAAGGAGGTTTGAACTTTTAACAACCTTTAACAAAATGGACGCCACTGCTCAACATTTCTATGTAAAATAAAATATCTATATAGGACTATTCCATAATTCAATTTTTCTTTTATTTACTCTACCTAATAACCCTGACACTGCCAATTATGGTTTTCAACTTGCTTCTTAGCCTGGTTGTTCTACAGAATTGTTAGTCCCCAAGATTCAAGACAGGATTACCTCCTTAACCATTAATCTGGAGAAGCTCCAGTACTTGCTATCAAAAGCTCAGATCAGAGCCACACACAGATAAGAAGAGAAGGCACTACCTTTCTTTCAAACCAGGGGGTTTGCTGTGGTTCTCAACTGCCAACATGAAGTTCCAGTGTCCCTCATAGAAATTGAGTCCTAGGTTTATTGGTCCATTTCCTGTACAGAAAGTGATTGACCAATGGCTTTATGACTTAATCTCCCATAGTACTTTAAGGTGCACCCAAAAACCTTGGTGCCTAAAGTCAATACCTCTGCCCATCTTAGTAGATGACAATGAGGAATACAAGGTGGATAAGATGCTGTAGTCAAGAAGATCAGATGACCACCTTCAATATCTTGCCAAAGAGAAGGGTACCTAATGAGAAGGTTGATCAGAGCCTTTCATCATGCCCATTCAGAAAACGTTGTCTTTGGAGGCATCCAGATGTTGCCATTAAGGTATGGGGCATAATACAGTACTTACAGCTCCACCAGAACCTCTGCCAAGACCTCTAGAGCTTCTTCTTTGACAATTCATGTTAGGACTTCCAGAACTTCTTCTCACAGAATTACTGCCAGAGCTTCCAATGCTGCTTGCAGAATCCCTGCCACTTCCATTATCCTTATCAGTACTTCTAACTGCACTCACAGGATTACCAATGTTTGGCTTTCCTAGGCCATTTTCACAATTCAAAAATGGAAACCGGCCCTTGTTTCAAGTTCCCTGCTTAGAAGACAGGGTTTTTCTCAGATAATTTTTCAGTGAACTGGACACTTCCTTGTTTTGAGTTGGAGCTGCACTGCTCCAATCATTCAAAATGTGAACATTCGCAATGCACATTATTTTGCAGGAAAAAAATTGAATCATAATTAATTGAGAACTCCTTGCAATCCAGTTTGCTTTGAAGAAGTTGCATCACTTCTTTGAAGATTCCTTACATTCCATAAACACTTTTACTGACCATAAATATCTACAGAATGTGCAAAGTGCCATATAATTAAGTCACAGAAAAGTCAAAAGGAGTCTTTTCTTTTTTTGTTTTAATTTTATAACCTACAGAGTGAGTTCCTCCAACAGTTCCTCAGACTGACACACTATCCAGATCTTTTGATACAAAGAATGTGGAGTTGACTTCAAAACCTAAAAGGATTGTTCACGTCTCATGCAATAATGCTCTCTTGGTTACTCGAGAGCTGCAGAGAGTGAGACATTCGATCCATTTGAATTAATGGACAAAAGTCTACATTGAGGATATGATTCCAAATTGGTTGACCATTTCAGGTTCCATCATTTTCTCCTGCTTATGAGGCAACAACCTTTCTGATGTTAACATACTCTCCTTTCTGATGTTAAGGCCTGTTACATTTGGGCTAAAACCAATTCCTCTACTCAAGCCAAGGATGGGCTTCATGTGCCCTTGCCATTTCCAAAGATACTCTGGTCCTACATAGCCATGGATTTTATCACTGGCCTGGTCTTTGCAAATCATCGCAGGTTTAAACCACCTCCTCTCTAACCATGAGACAGAGTCTGGCAATCCATTAGGAACAAAAGATTCAAGGTGCCATTTCTGAAGTCTGCTTCCAGATTTTCTAATTCTTTCTATACATTTTCTATGCCTATTCCTACAACTGCTCTTGCCTCTGAAGACAGACAGAAAAATTAGGTGAACCAAATATTAGGCTCCTGGACTTCTAGTGGTATACTTCAGCACTTGATTGATCGGAAAGCATTTGGGCCTGAATCAGATGTTTTCAGGTCTGAGAAAAGGTCATGGATCCCTGCATCAAATATTTTTTCACACTGCATCTTGTAAGAAAATGTCATCTTAAGTTCCTAATCCTGGACCCAGGTGGTTGGGAAGACCTTGCAAGGAGGAATCAGCTGGCATCAAAGCTGCTGTTGATCTGTTGCTTGTAACCCCACAGGCCAGCAGGCAAGCAAACATGTTACTTGTAGTTCCACAGCTCTAACAGGTAATACCGTTTGGGTTATTTTTGTTCCACAAACATGTGCTTTGTTATTACCTTGTTCTTTTACAAGTCTGAGAGCTATAGATGTCAACGAGTCTAAATAATATAATCAGATTGCGATTGGAGAGAGGCTGGTGGAGGATAGGCTGGAGGAGTATTTAAACTAGGAGTGAGGGGAGAAGGAGAATTCAAATATAATGGGACAGACAAACATAGAAACATAGAAACATAGAAACATAGAATGTGTCGGCAGATAAGAACCATTTGGCCCATCTAGTCTGCCCAATATATCTGAATCCTATGAATAGTCCCTGGCCCTATCTTATATGAAGGATAGCCTTATGCCTATCCCATGCATGCTTAAACTCCTTCACTGTATTTGCAGCTACCACTTCTGCAGGAAGGTTATTCCATGCATCCACTACTCTCTCAGTAAAGTAATACTTCCTCATATTACTTTTAAACCTTTGCCCCTCTAATTTAAAACTGTGTCCTCTTGTGGTAGTTTTTCTTCTTTTAAATATGCTCTCCTCCTTTACCGAGTTGATTCCCTTTATGTATTTAAAAGTTTCTATCATATCCCCTCTGTCTCTTCTTTCTTCCAAGCTATACATGTTAAGGTCCTTTAACCTTTCCTGGTAAGTTTTTTCCTGCAATCCATGTACTAGTTTAGTAGCTCTTCTCTGAACTCTCTCTAGAGTACCTATATCCTTCTGGAGATATGGCCTCCAGTACTGCGCACAATACTCCAAGTGAGGTCTCACCAGTGTTCTGTACAGCGGCATAAGCACTTCTCTCTTTCTACTGCTTATACCTCTCCCTATACATCCAAGCATTCTGCTGGCATTTCGTGCTGCTCTATTACATTGTCTTCCCACCTTTAAGTCTTCTGAAATAATTACTCCTAAATCCCTTTCCTCAGATACTGAGGTCAGGACTGTGTCAAATATTCTATATTCTGCCCTTGGGTTTTTACGTCCCAGGTGCATTATCTTGCACTTATCCACATTAAATTTCAGTTGCCAGAGTTCTGACCATTCTTCTAGTTTTCCTAAATCCTTTTCCATTTGGCGTTTCCCTCCAGGAACATCAACCCTGTTACATATCTTTGTGTCATCAGCAAAAAGACAAACCTTACCATCGAGGCCTTTTGCAATATCACTTATAAAGATATTAAACAAAATTGGTCCCAGTACAGATCCCTGAGGTACCCCACTGGTAACATGACCTTGTTCTGAATGTTCTCCATTGACTACAACCCTCTGTTGTCTGTCACTCAGCCACTGCCTAATCCACTCAACAATATGGGAGTCCATGCTCAACGACTGCAGTTTATTGATAAGTCTTCTATGTGGGACAGTGTCAAAAGCCTTACTAAAATCTAGATATGCAATGTCTACTGCACCTCCACCGTCTATTATTTTAGTCACCCAGTCAAAAAAATCTATAAGATTTGTTTGACATGATCTCCCTGAAGTAAACCCATGTTGTTTTTCATCTTGCAATCCATGGGATTTAAGATGTTCCACAATCCTATCCTTTAATAGGGTTTCCATTAATTTGCCTACTATTGATGTCAGACTCACTGGTCTATAGTTGCTCGATTCCTCCCTACTACCTTTCTTGTGAATGGGCACGACATTTGCCAATTTCCAATCTTCCGGGACGACTCCTGTTACTAATGATTGGTTAAATAAATCTGTTAATGGTTTTGCCAGCTCACCACTAAGCTCTTTTAATAATTTTGGGTGTATCTCATCAGGACCCTGTGACTTATTTGTCTTCACTTTAGACAGCAATCTTAGAACGTCTTCCTCTGTAAAGACACATGCATCAAACGATTCATTAGTCATCCTTTCAAGTGGAGGTCCTTCTCCTCCTTTTTCTTCTGTAAAAACTGAACAGAAGTATTCATTAAGGCAGTCGGCTAGCCCTTTATTCTCTTCTACATACCTTCCGTCCTTTGTTTTTAATTTAGTTATTCCTTGTTTTAATTTCCTTTTTTCATTTATATATCTGAAGAATGTCTTATCCCCCTTTTTCATAGACTGAGCTAGTTTTTCTTCTGCCTGCGCTTTAGAAGTTCTTATAACTTGCTTGGCCTCTTTCTGCCTAATCTTGTAGATTTCCTTATCTTCATTGCTCTGGGTTTTTTTATAATTACAAAATGCTAGCTTTTTATTTTTAATGATTTGGGCCACTTCTGCTGAGTACCACAGTGGTCTCTTCCTTTTTTTGCTTTTACTGACAAGTCTAATGCAATTTACTGTTGCCTTTAATAATGCACCTTTTAAGTAGTCCCATTTCTCCTGGACTCCATATAATCCGTTCCAGTCTGATAAGGACTCATTTATGACTAATTTCATTTTTGAAAAGTCTGTTTTTCTAAAATCTAAAACTTTTGTTTTTGTGTGGTGTGACTCTTTCACAGTTCTTATATTAAACCACACTGACTGGTGATCACTGGATCCCAAGGTTTCGCCTACAATGACATCATATACCGAATCCCCATTTGTGAATACCAGATCCAAAATGGCCTCCCTCCGGGTTGGCTCCTCAACCACTTGTTGCAGAGACAACCCCAGTAGGGAATTTAGAATATCTGTACTCCTGGTAGAACTTGCTATTTTGGTTTTCCAGTTTATATCTGGAAGATTGAAATCTCCCATAATGATAACTTCTCCTTTCATTGTCATTTTAGCTATTTCTTCAACTAGTAGATCATCTAGTTCTTTGACTTGACCAGGTGGTCTATATATCACACCTACACGAGTTACTGCATGATTAGCAAACTGCAACGTAACCCAAACTGACTCTATGTTGGCCTCACCAACTTGTATTAAGTTAGATTTAATGCTATCTTTCACATACAGGGCCACTCCTCCTCCTTTCTTTCCTTCTCTGTCTCTTCTGTATAAAGAGTACCCTGGTATGGTTATGTCCCAGTCATTTCTTTCATTAAACCATGTCTCCGTAACAGCCACTAAATCTACATTCTCAGATGCCATAAATGTCCCAAGTTCATTGATTTTTTTACCTAAACTGCGAGCATTTGTAGACAGGACTCTGAGCTTATCATTTCTTAACCTCTGTGCTTCTGACAAGTCAGACAGGGTCAGAGAATAATGGAGGGCAGAATGGGGGAAGATGGGGGGAGGGCTATGGCAGCTGATAAGGAGTTTCCCATATTACAAACAATCACTGGCAATTATAGTACTATTTTTACTAATTAAAACTGTATGCGAACCACAAGTGCAAAATGCAACAAATAGTTCAAATATTTGTTTACCAATGTCAGAAGTCTGCCAGCAAAATATGAGAGCTGGAAGCTTTAGTTCATGAAGAAAACTATGATTTAATTGCTATTGCTGAATCTTGGCTTCATTCTTCACAGGATTGGCCTATTAATGACCCCAACTATGATCTTTTTCTGAGAAACAGGGTAAAACAAGAAGGTGTCAGTGTCTGTGGCTATTTGAGAAGTGATCTCAAAGGAAGTATGAAAGAGGACCTTGTTGATAGAGAGTGTGATGGTGCTGAAGCATTCTGTGTGGAGCTGCATATGGGTATGCATACTTTAAAGGTAATTGTTGGAGTTTGTTATAAGCCACCCAGGAGCTGGAGACTAAGCGTCTTGCGCAGATAGAAAGAATTGCAAGGGCTGAGAGAGTGATAATAATGGGGGATTTTAACTTCCCTGAAATTGACTGCAGTAATAGAACTGCTGGAATAGTAACAGGGCCAAAATGTATAAACGTAATACAAGACAAATTTATGGTACAGTTTATAGAAGCCACAACTAGAAATTAAGCTCTGTTGGATCATATAGAAGATTTTTTTCCTAGAAAGCAATATTTTAAGCAATAGTCTGCATGAATTCATGAAATATTACGTTTGTCAAACATATTTGATATCTTTTTATGAGGAATTTAGCAAAACTTAAGGACACAAAGGAATGGATATAGTATACTTGGATTTTCCAGACTTAGAAAATTCAATTTGTGAATGGATAGAAAACTGGCTAAAAGACCAAATTCAGAGTAGTGATTATTGATTAATACTCTGAATGGTCTAAAGTTATTAGTGGTGTACCCAAAAGTGTAGTGTTGGGACCCTAATCTTTTACCCTATTTATAAATGATATAGAGTTTGGGATTAAAAGTATAATTTCAGTGTTTGCTGATGATACCGTACTATGCAGTGGAATCATGCCCTTACAGGATTTCTCCAACTTGCAAGCTGACCTCAATGCACTATTTAATTGGGTAACTGTGTGGCAAATGAGGTATAAGCATAGCATGTAAGCATTTTATGCATGGAGGAGAATAGCAGGCGGAGGCAATGGTGAAAAATGATCTGAATGTTCTGGTAGATCATAGACTTAATGCCAAGCTGTCATTTCTAAAATTAGCAAAATACTTTCTTGCAATAAAAGATGTGTAGATGAGAGCGAGAGTGAGTGAGAGAGAGAGAGAGAGAGAGAGAGAGAGAGAGGGAGAGCTAAGATATGATTAAGGGGGAATATGATCTCCAGGGGCTTTTTTGAGATCAGTGGGCCTGTGTGCAGGATAATAGGTTTGGCCCCTTTGCACTATTAAAAAAAAAGAAAAAAAAATGTAGTATGCTTAGTGCATTGTGATGAAAAGTGGGCATGATTTTTATTGTGTCTGGTGTGCTAGGATTGTAGAAAGAGTCTCACAGACATATACAGTCCTCAGCACAATATTTTTTTTTTAAAATGCAACACTGCCATTACATATGATTTTGTGTACACTGAAATTAGACAGAGATCTAACACTTTGTTAGAGACTGCTTAGCAACCAATAACTGTTGGAATAATAAGCACTTTGGCAAAAAGTATGCAATGTACATGGTGAAAAGAATGTGCAATGTGTATGGGGTGTGTAATGTACAATATATTGTATATAGTGCAGGAGTTTGTAATGTACAAAATTGTGTATACAGTGCAGGAATGTGTAATGTATAATATAGTGTGTACTTATGGTGCAGGAGTGTGTAATGCACAAAATAGTGTATCTAGCATAGGAGTGTGTAATGTACAATATAGTGTATATAGCTCAGAAGTGTGGAATACACAATATAGTGTATATAGTACAGGAGTGTGTAATGTACAATATAGTGTATGTAGTGCAGGAGTTTGTAATGTACAATACAGTGTCTATAGTGCAGGAGTGTGTAATGCAGTTTGTGCAGGTGCAGAGTGTATGGCAATGGGTGGTATGTACAAGAGAGGAGAGCAGAGGGGTTGGAAATATATGGGGTAAACAAGCCCTAAATCATTGCTCCAGCACTGCAGAGGCCACTGGCCAGTGGCATGCATAGACCAACTGAAGCTAGCTGCAGGCTCACAGCACCAGTACTTTCCTCCCACCCTCCTGCATACACTGCTCTCACCCTTCCCCCCACCCTACATGCCATCTCAACTCCCTTTCTCAAGTCCTTGCAAACAAGTTACTCCTGACAGCATGCAAAGCCCTGCCAAATTACCTCCCCCCCCCACATCCCTCACAATGAACTCATTTAGCTGATGTCCCTCCAGATGGGATCTCTGAACTCTTGCAATAAGCTCTCACCCACCAGCACTTGTCAGCAGAAGCTGGCAGCTCCCCCTCCACCAATTTAAGCTCTCTGCTGGCAGTGCTGGAGCATGGTGAACAGAAGCACTGTCCGGGTGCAGTGCACACATTGCACGCATGGATGATACGCCACTAACGATCACCATGTATAAATGCATAAGTGGTCAATATGTGAACTATGTGTTGAGTTTTTCACTTTCAGCTCATTACAGAGGACAGGGGGGCACTCTTTACATTTGGAGAAAGAGAAATTTACCCTTCACAGACAGAAAGACTTCTTCACAGTGCTGTGAATAGTTCCTGACCAGCTCAGTAGATTGTTTTAGGAAAGAGCTCAGTGCATTCTTAAACTCACAAAATATAACTGGATACTAACATGTATAGGTAATAACACCAGGGGTAGTTCATCCAGGAAATATCTGATTGCCTCCTGGGGGATCAGGAAGGAATTTTTTCCTCCCTCTGGAAATAAATTGGATCATGCTTTATTAGGGCTTTTGTTGCCTTCTTTTGGATCAACTGTGGGTATAAGATTGTTATTGTATATGGAATTTTTTTATTTGTTTATTTTTCTAATGGTTTAACTAAATTATCTTACTTCAGCCTGACTAACTATATAACTATGTAGCTACACAACTGGGCCCTGCACAGTGGGGAGGCAGCCTATCAAGGAGGCTTCATCCTATTGCCTTATCAAGTGAAGCTTAGTGAAACTCTCTGCTCACTACCTAAGCAATGTTTCTGCAAGCTGGCTGATAAGCCTGTGCCTCCCTGCTATCCATCCTGCCTTCTTCTATTGATTCCCATGTATTGACTTCTGATTTTTTTTCTCTCTGGGTATTTTTTTAATAGCGCAGCTTAGAGGGTCCTCATTAGCAAAGTTGGTACCCTGACAATAGGATTTGTGTACTCACCATAAAAAGCTTCATTAAGGGATGCAGGCCCTTCCCCTATTTATTTGTACACTCTCTGTACTCCTTGACTGCAAAACGGAGGCATATGGATTGTGAGTGGGGTTATCCTTTCCTAGCCAATAGGCTTTTTCATTGTCAGTGTCCACTTTTCATGTAGGCAATAGTGTAAGAATTCTAAGAACTCCTATGTCCATAAATAGACTTACTGTAAGTAAAGGATTTTGAGATGAGTACAAAATACTTATTTTTGCAGTCTACTGCTGCTGGTACAAAGGTAAAAAAACTAACAAGAGAACAGTTGCTGAACCACACAAACACTACAAAACTCTGTTGCACTATATTGCTTCAACTAGAGGTCAAAAGAATGCATTATATACCATGTCAGGCAGAAAATTTGTTCTGACAACAAAGAATTCTTGTGAGGTTGACATTATGACTATAGAGAATTGCATACTTTACTATGATGTTGTATGGTTAACTTGTTGTGTTATGCATGAATTACCCCTTTCCCAAAGAACACTAAAAGAACATTTTTACAAAATGATTCAAAACAAACGACAGCTCAGGTGAAGTCAACTACAGGAAATAAACTACTTATATTTCATAAGTTTTCAGATGCAGTTGCACAACTGAATAGAAACTGCTTCTTTATGAATTCTTGAGAGCATTGAGGATCTATGAATCATGTATTTATTTTTAAAAATATGTTAATGGAGTTTCATTATATCACAATGTATGACGGTATTTGCTGTTTTCATTTCCATTTTCTATAGTTTAGTTTTCCTTACTGTACTATAATACAATTTCTGATAACACATAAATTAACTTGAAATATTATTACTTGTGAAGAACCGGCACCCTGAGATTACTGTAATGTTTTCTAGATCTCTTGACATACATGTATTCCTTAGCTGTATATGTAAACTAAGTATGAGTCTGTATAGAACTTATTTAAAATATAGTGACAATAGTGAGTATAGTACCCATTGGGACTCCACAACTTTTTACATATGAACAGTTATGCACAATTAGAGTTTTTTTGTACATATTACCACCCCATCATGCAACAAATTACACAAGCAAATAATAGTCAATAAAATAAATAAACACCAATAATATGCTCCAGGATAAATCCTTATTTTAACTTTAAGGTTTTCCATGTCCACTTGTAAATATTGCTAGAAACCATAACATGTCACAAACTATATCTCAAATTCACTATACTGCAAATTACAAATTCTATAGCATTTATAAATTCATTATTTTTTAGGATTTAATTTTACATTTAAAAAATATTGGACCACAGTCTAAGAATATAGCTTTCAAATGTAGGACTAAATAGTGGAAATGCATATGTCTTCGTAATGTCACATATGCATACATCCAATATAATGTGTGTGCTTATGCACATACTATAAACGTGTCCAAGTACTCACCAATTCTTATTCCACAGCTGGCAGTACATGGTGGACAGTATGCAGAGAAAAGCCAGCAGGTATAACTGCAAAAACTGTATCTTTTTTCACAAAAATGGTGGAATACAGCAGATAAAAATGCCAACGTATTTCAGCCATCAGGCCTTAATCATGGCTAAATCACAAATGTAACATTCATATAAATAACAATTAAACAATCACATGATCCACCCAAAGATCACATGGGCACAAAAAGGGGTAGAGCAGACAAGACTAAAATATCAAAGATGATCCTATGCACATTAAACACATGAAAATATAACAAACCAGTAAAGCAGATGAAAAAAAAACATATGTGAATATGCAACATTAAGAAGAAAAATTGTGTATTAAGAAACTATTGTGATAAATAATACACAGGTCTTAAACACTAACGAATGTTAAAATTGAGAGAAATGTACAAATACAAGAAAATGGAGATCAAGGTATGGAACTGAAGCCCATTTATTTCAAGTACAGATCCACATCCAACCTATGATTCAATCCATGAGGAGTGCGGGTCTGTAACTTATATATCAAGAAAAACCTCACTCTCTAGTAATTTACAATACCTATCTCCACCTTTATTTGCTGGTAAAACTCTCTCAATGTTACAGAACAAAAAGGAAGGCATTATGTCATAAAGGATACAGTTTTTGCTGTTATACCGGAGTTCCATCTTTTCTTTGGATACTGTGTAATATTGGAAGCTATCAAAAAGAACCATGTTATGTATGGGGACAGTGTGTTGAGTTAATTTATGCCACTAGAGTTATTATCCTTGGCACAATAAATAAAAGCATAAGTACACTCAACATGAGACCTTGAACATATCTCCAATGGTGTGATAGAGATAAGGAATAGATAATGCTAAAATATTTCACTTTATTTCAACATATAAGAGATGCATGAGTTAAAAAACGTTTTTAAAACAATCATCCATATCAGCCACCTGATGTTGTCATATATGTAGCCTTGAGATCAACCTGTAAATGTCTAGGCTTTAACAGGAACCTCCACTTCATCAGTACATGGGATCTCAAGTGTAAAGGTGCTGTAACAATACATATAAAGATTATTATTTTTGTAACATTTTATACAACATTTCAGATATACAAAAAAATACAAATGACAAAAAGAAAAAAAGAACTGTCTGGCATCCCCAGTGCCAATGTACACTGGTGCTTTTGAATGCCCAGGGTTGGCGGAGTATTTGTTTAGACTTCTTGGACCCCCTAGTGGGGTGTAAGTATTGCACATTTATTCCTTCCTTCTCATTTCCACTCTTCCCCTTTCCTCCCCATTCCCAGAGGCCACAAGCTCACCCACCCTTGTTATTGTTCATATCATTAATCTATTTAATACCATTGTATCTTATCTTTATGTAGATATACATATGCTGTATATTTCTTTCTTAGTGTGTAGCGATTTGATGTTTGCTTTACCCTACGAGCTAGGCAGACTCTACCATAGGTTATTGAGCGGTGATATTTATTTTTTTGAAGGTGAACAATTTTATTAATAATAATTCATACATGCACACGTGTGGTTACATATTAGTACAAGGTGTTTGTTTTTCTTTCTCTTTTTCTCCTTTCCTCCTTCCTCCTTTCATTCCAAAGCTGGTGTAGGATGTATATGTTAAGAAGAAGTTTTTCTTTAGTTTTTCATTTTGTGTTTTGTATTTTTTTGTTTACTGTATCTGAGATTTTGTAGAAAATATCACAACAATATTAATCTTTAAATGTATTGTTACAGCACCTTTACATTTAGGATCCCAGGTCCTGAAGAAGCAGAGGTTCCTAAGAAACATGTTGACCTTTACAAGTTGATCTCAAGGTCACATATATAGCAACATTGAGTGGCTGAAATGGATGATTGTTTTTAAAATGTTTTTAACTCATGTATCTCCTATATGTTAAAATAAAGTGATATATTTTAGCATTATCTATTCTTTGTCTCTATCACATCATTGGAGGTATGTTCAACTTCCCATATTGAGTGTATTTTTGCTTTTATTTATTGGAAGCTTTCAGAAACCAATCTGCCTGTGTACCCAGTTCCTATAGTCATGGATAGGTGTAGAATTGCAGTCTGTGTAGCAGAGAGGTTGTCTGAGTTCACTTAAAAATAATACATTGCTTCTAGACCTTCATTCTGGGGTATAATAGTATATACAGAAGTAGGGACCGCCCTGAGAAGACGTCAGCTGAAACCGGTAGGCGTGGCAATAGAACGCTGAGACAACACAGCTGAAGATACTTTCTCTGGGCAATCATGATAACATGAGAACTATAACTTAAAGTTCAGTAAGAATGAAACCGTATGGTCAATAGGAACTTTGTTTCTTTAAGTTTGTTGTCATTGGCAAAATAAACTCTTTACATAAGTGGTCAGCAGGAGAAAGGATGCAGCATCCACTGGCTTAAGTACAATGGCTTGAGATATATCTGTTGAGAAGGTATAATTGGCAGAAAGAAAACACCCTTTCATAGTACCCCTTACAATGATGTCTCCTTTTTTACCTAAAAACGTTGTTTGGTACAGTTTGCCACTGCCTCGATAATACTTAACTAAAAAGCTGTCTTTTTTATCTTCTCTCTGAAACATGATCTTGAGCTCCAGCACTGCCAGGTAGATAATTATCCTTGAAAGTGATGTCTGCATAGTTACTGCACTAAATGGATAGAACCAGTAGCACTGGAACTTAGCAGATCTCATCATGAAATATAACAATGTGGCTGACAGAATAGAAACGAATTATGCCTTGTCAGTAGCTGTACTAAGGCAAAGCACACCCACTTCCTTTCACTGGTTACTCCACCACTTCAAAAGACTTTGAAATGGTTCTATTATTTCATGGAGCTTAAAAACAGTATAACATGCTTTAATAAGGCATACCTACATAAGTACTGTGATGTTTGGGTTTTTTTTTAGCTGTGAAGAGCTTCCCAGTGAGTATGGGTCAATGCAGGTTCTGCTGTTTTAAGGGCTTGTTGGCCCAATTTTATTAAACAAAAATAAACACAGTCTATCCAGGATTCCCACGCAGGGGTTTTGACTTCACACATCAATAACGTAATAATAAACGAAAAAAACAAACAAAAGCAAGCCACCTGTCTCTCTTGTCAGCACTGCTGCTCAGGCTTTGGCCGTGGTCCTCTTGACTCTGTAACAGTGTCCATGTTTGGTACACACTCTGTACCTCCACTGGCACTCTCATTTACAGCCTTGCTGCTGCTACAGCCCAAAGGCTTGGGCCCTCTGTCAACCTGCACCGTGCAGACATGCACGCCTCTCCCTTGCACACCAGGACTCATCAGGAGGGTGGAGCTCAGAACCCTGGTCCTGACTCTACTATTAGACCCAAACACACCTGAACAATCAGTGTGCTGGCTATCCCTAAATCCTGGTCCCAGGATTGGAGATTTCATCCCACTCAGATCTCTATGAAGTCTCCATGCTCCAGGCCCCCAAATGGATTTTACCAACCACAGAGGAAACTGTTAAAACAGTCTCCTCTAAATTAAGCTTTCATCCTGGAGCCTCTCAACCTGCCTCTTTGGGAATCCTGGGTGACAAACACCATGACAGGGAACCATACTGTCACCATACTAGAATAAAGTGGTATGCGTGGCACTAGATGTTTGCAAACATTATTTCTGATTGCATCAACTGTTTCCTAAAATTATTGTTTCACCTCACAAGATACAAAAATGAATGTGGCACTGCAGTACCAGTTCAGAGGTTAGAAAGAAATTTTAAACTGGTGCTGAATACCTGGATTTTTTACACATGCACTGACTGAATACATGCTTGCTTTTATTGCATACTGTATGTACTTGAATACATGCCTTTGTAGCTTCCATTGTAGATACACTGTAATGCAAAATAGTCACACTTGTTGATATAATCTAGTACACTACAATCAGACAGAAATCATGCGATTTGGGACTATTATTTATTATCCCACACCACCCTGCACTGGAATTTTTTAGTTGTGCGATTTGGACTTTACCTAGTTTTGCCATTATAAGTTTCACATATTTAATGTTTCACGTTTCTCCTTTGCGATTAAACCCCATCAATTTTTTGTAATTATTTATCTATTGTCACTATATTATGGACACTAATATTTCTGCCTGCACATCCACTTTTTAGTGGTTTTTCTTAATATATTGAAGCACAATAGCACTTTATATTTGGATTTGTAATTTTATCACTTTTCATTGATTTCTAACTTAATCACTTAGTCACCTTAACATATTTGCACATATTTATATCTCACCGTAAGTCACTTAATTATGTATTAATTTTTCATATATTTATTGTATGTGTGAAGTTTGCATGTGTTCTTCATAATTTAGGGTGCATATATTTATCTACCTCATACAAGGCTGATTTGACCTTGGATACAATAAGCCCTAGGATTGTCTTTCTTTTTCTATTGGCAGCGCCTCCCACCTCCCTTTATTTTCAGAAAGTAAAATATAATTAAGGGTTAACAAACAGGTGTCTACCTCAGGAGTTCCCAAAGTGTGGGTCGGGACCCACTGGTGGGTCGCGAGCTGCATTTGAGTATGTCGTAATGAGCAGGCCTGCTTTTAAATTGTGCTGTGCGAGCCTGCGCAAATTACAGAGAGCCAGAACAGTCAAATCGCGATGCATTCAGGACCCCGCCCATGCAGTTTATGGAGGCTGGTCTGCATTTCCCACGAGGAGGATACTTGCATCAGTGAGTACATATGTGGGTTGTTATGTATAATATGTTCATGGGGTGCAGAGCCAGCTCCTCGGTCCTGCTGGCAGCAGGGGTGGTGGCTAGACTTGCGTCGGGATTCTCTCAGCGGACAGAGACAGCAGCCTTGGTGTCATAGGAGGACCAGGTGGCCTGGCGGTGTCAGGAGTTCATGGCAGCTTCTGTGACCCTAGTAGAGGATCTGAAGGAGAAGAGCCAGGACACAAAGACCAGCATAGAGCTCCTCATCATGGAGACTCTGAGTGAGATGTGCTGGGCTCTGGAGAGGGCAAACAGGGGCTTCACCTTCACCGTGGACCGCTGGTAGAGGAAGGAGGGTGAGTGCCATATAGCCTTATATTTATTTAAATATTAAGTGTATTCAAAAATAAATTGATTGATATTTTTAATTTAACATCCCCCTCCCTTTAAAATATGCATTATTATTAATAGTATTTGCATTTATATAGCGCCAACAAATTCCGTAGCACTTTACAATATTCAATTACAGTGGGTCGCGAAAAATAACTGTATTCAGAAGTGGGTCTCGGCCCAAAAAAGTTTGGGAAGTCCTGGTCTACCTAATCGGTTGAAAACCGAAAAAAAAAATTCTTAATGTCCAACACTCAATATTTCTCATAAAAATTCTGAACTAAGTAACTAAATACATTTCAATAGTATGTGATATTTTTGAGTAAATTTAATAAAAACTTCCATGAAATACCTAATAAAGAGCTTGTTAATTTGAATAAATATACATGTGTGAACCCATATAAATCTATAGATCTTTGTATAGGAAAAATTCCCAATTTTTGCAGGCTATCCTATGCTTTCACTTTGCAAACACTCAAATGTTCTCAGTCTGTTTAGGGATGAAGACACATCTCACATAACCTCACCCAAAAACAGAGAATAAAATGAAAATATAATATTTTATCTATTCATAGGAATATTATACTCTTTAAAGGAGATTCACATATGGGTATGAAAACACTGTATATTAGTGATATATACAATATACGTTTAATAACATGAAAAATATACACATATACAACAGCATATACAAATTTGTCTCTGTCTGATTTAAAAAAAAAAAAGTACTAACTGATGCCTTTCTCAGCATATGATTATCCTCCTGGTTTGGCTTGTTCCTCTGGGTAACAAATCTTCAAGGGCTGGTTCTCCAAATAATCAATGATACCAGACCACAACATGCCTGACTTAGCACTAACCAAACTTACCCTGCACTTTACTATTTACTATCTGCTCATCAGGGGAAAACACTCAATTTGATATGAATCTGTACTAGGAAATCAGAATAAGCATCTCTGAAGTACAGTATATTTAATAGCTAGAAAAAGCAAGATACAAACTGGAGTTAATAGCATCCTAAATTTTTAATGGCCTGGAAGAGCACTGTACTATTAATCTTACTATACAAGTATTCATTAAGACAGCTTGCTCTACAGATGCAGTTTGGGCAATAACCATAAAAGTACAGCAATCATGTTCAAGTACAGCAGGATGAACTATAGTAATCGGAACTACACACTACAGTGAATATTCATCGCATCACTGGCTTGTGTAAACCCCCTCTTGGTCAGTGGATAAACCGCAGATCCAATATATAAATCTTCCACTGTACACACAGCTTGTAGTTTCTCTTCCTGGGCAATGTTGTTGTCTCTCCATAAGTCCAGAGATTCTCTAACCACAGCGTTGTTGAAGGTCTGCAAAGGCAAGAACAGGTGCACTCTCTATCAAAACTTGCTGGTGGTGGCTCAGCAATTCATATCCTAGTACTGTTCAATAATATATACAGTACACATTTACAGGTGCAGACAGGTATTTATATCTCCCCTACAGTAACAATTTTGTATTAAAAAGTAAATTATTTTATAAGTAAAAGGCTCTATTCTTTACCCCATAATCCTGACAAAAATTGTAAATGCATAGCAGGACATCAGTTGAAGTCCTGGTATGCTCTCCTGTTGGTAAGATGCAAAATAACATTCATTTTTTACTCCTGAAATGATGGCAGCGAGTGTCCAATGTTTTTTGCATCCTAGCAACAAGGCAGGATGTGGATAACGCTAACTGGGAGTTTCTTAGCCAGGCTTTCATAGGGGCCCATGTGTCCTGGAGGTATGATAATAAAAGAATTCAACATTTTGCAAAGCTGCAAACATTTTAATATCCATTGGGAATCCTTGAAAATATAAACTTAGTCTTTAAATGCACATGTTCCGGGGCTGGGTAAAGATAATAATAAAGGAAAATAGGTCACTGTTTGATGAAAATACTGCCTGGTTATAGGCTGACTAGGCAGTGAAAAAGTGAAAAGGAAAGCAGGCTGGATAGATGCAGACATTTGAATCTTATGACAGCCCAGCCTATTTATTTTCAGGCCGAATTTCTATCTTCTGGTGGCCCCTTTGTCCTCTGCTCCTTGTTCCACTTAACCCTCTAGCCCAGCTTGTGTCTGGTGGTTAGAAGATGTCTGATCAGAGGACAAATCATGAAAACTAAGTTTGAAAGATTAAGATAAACTAGGATATATTACCCTAGTCCCGACTAGATTTGCTTTTGCAACAATTATATACAGGTACCAGTTGCTTGAATCTGGACTTATATTCAAAGTTTGTATTTATGTTTGACATCAAACTACAACAGAAAAAAAGTTGACCTTGTGTAGAGCATGGATACATTAAACCAGGGGTCTTCAAACTATAGCCCTCCAGTTGTTTAGGAACTACAATTACCATCATGCCTTGTCATGTCTGTGAATGTCAGAGTTTTAAAATGCCTCAGTTCCTGTAGTTCCGCAACAGCTGGAGGGCCGTAGTTTGAGGATCCCTGCATTAAACAATCAAGCAACAAATATTGCTGCAGCTTGCTATGACGCACAAGCTGTTTCTGTAAAATATTGAGATGTGGTAGGTTGGCAGTCAATTAAAAATAAATAAGTTGCCTTTTCGCAATGCATGTTAACATGTGAACTACCGCCCGCTGACGTGCATATGGAAATATACATCAAAGCAGAGGAAAATGTGAAGAGACCCTTACTAAAATTACTTAAAATCATTTTAAGGATAACCACTTATTCTATGTAATGCATATACTGTAATTATTTTCAAAAACTGGAGCATCCTAAATCTTATACATGCTGCAGTGACAACAAATGTATGATGCTTCCAATACTACACCCATTACAAATACTTTCAGAATAATAACATTATGCTTTTTTTCTTTATTTTAACACTTTATTTATATTGGTGTTTTGATGGAATCCTCTGGAAAATAAGAATGAGTAATTGGCTATTATATGGAAATGAAGTAAATTCTCAGTTTAATTTAATTGTCTAGCAGTGGTATATAATTTACAGTGCTTAATTTGTCAGTAGCTATTATTCTGGTGGGATAAATTAAAATGTTGTTTTGATTAGCGAAAAAGTTCATTAATCCTGGGTCCCCAGAACAGTTAAATACAGAAATATGCGTAATATGTATTAAGCCTTTTTGTTTTTTTATGACATCATTGGGCATTTAAAAAACTGAATAGATTAGAAGAGTGAAAAGTCAAAATTAGCATCATGACCTGTTTTTGGGATAAGGCAATATCCCATGCACAATTTGCATCATGACCTGTTTTTCGCATAATGCAATCCCATATCCCATATATTCATACAATATCATTCTAAGAATTTTTTTTTTTTTTTAATAAGAGAAATCTCACATATTGAAAATTATTCTGGATTGGCTATCCCATCCTATGCACATTAGTCTATACCATCTAGAATCTGACACTGAATGCAAATGTTGAAAAAATGATCTTCTTCTAATCCATAGGTGCTCAACCTGTGGCCCTCCAGCTGTTGCAGAACTACAGGTCCCCTTGAGGCATTGCAAGCTGCTGACAGTTACAAGCATGACTCCCAAAGGCAGAGGCATGATGGGAGTTGTAGTTCCCCAACAGCTGGAGGGCCACAGGTTGAGCACCCATGCTTTAATGGATTCCTGAAAGAGCACAAAACTTCAAGGTTAGAGGATATGCACAATTAGGTTTTGTCAGCATTGGTGTTAGGATAGCTATTGTAGCACAAAGTAGGTGTATGACGCTGATAGTGATTCTATACTATTGAATTATAAAATTGTGCAGTAGGCCACAGCAAGTACAGTGGTAAGGTACTTGACATTCATGGACAAAGCCATGTGGAGAGCAACGCCTCAGTTAACGTACCATTTGTAACTGCAAAATGTCCTCCTTTTTTCAAAGCAAGAAGTATGGCAATCCCTCTGGTCACAGGTAAGCTAAATGTTGTGCTTCATTTCCAAACTCAGGGTTGCTTGCCTTTAAGATGAACCTGTCAAATGATTATTTTTTTACTCAATAATGCGTGTTTTGCTGTGGTAATCTTTCCAAAAAAGGTCAGGCTAGAAATACACTATAAGCATATGCTGGGAAAATTTTTTTTTACAGACCTTTGTATTTTTTCAGTAAAAATTACCATGCTAAAAAGGTGTGTTACTGCAGTGCCAGATAAGTTCCACTAACAAATGCCACCAGAAAATTGGAACAAAAGGGAAGAATATTATTTAAACTGAAGTCTAAAGGACAACAATTATACATTTATACTTGTACAAGGCAATAATGAGTTAAATAATGGAAGTATGGTGAAAGCACACAGCGTTATTAAAAAAATAGTATGTCTAATAAAGCCCTTGCAGGGTACAGCTGGCAGCCAAGAAGATAGCCATGAAGTGAACTAGCTCTTGGAGGGATTTCTCAAGCTGGGTCTTTCACAGCAATTTGGGGCAGCTAATACAAATAGCATTAGACACAACACATCCACCAGGATATAGACATTCAACATGGGCTAACGAAAATCATGCCGTGGTTGGAGAAAATGGATTTCTTTAACACAATGGACCAATCTTGCAACCTAGATGGCACTGATCCAGGACAATCACCATCCTAATCCACAAGCACTTCTCCATGCTGCAGATTCCTTAAGGAACACACACCAAGGACAGAAAGGGCATAATCAATCATTAGCTTCTTCTGTTTGTAGTCCAGTGAAATTAAAGCAGATAGCCACTTTGGAGCAGCACAAAGTAGATGGGTTAAACACTGACCTGAGATAAAACCATGGAATTTGTGGAACTGATAGATAATTACCCTATCACTGGGTAACCCATCCTTGACACTACCCTTAAGGATATGCTGATAAAACTGAGGGGCTCCCTTCATAGAGACATGCTCTCATTTTTACATAAAATCAAATCTATCTGATATAGGCCACAGAGTTAACCACTTGAAAAACAAAATGGGATAAATTGCCTCAGCTCACAATGAACTAGAGGATACACATACTGAGAAGAATGAGGAGGTTCAGAAACTAAAACTTAAATCAGCAGATCATGGAGAAACAATATCAATATCAAATTTAGAGGTAATACAGAGACTTTTTCTCCAGCCGACCTACATAACTACATAATCGCATTCAGAAAATAATCTCTACCTTACTGCCTTCCACATCTTTTCAGGAGATAACGGAGGATAGAGCTCATAGATTTCCAAAGCTGTCATATCTACCTGATTGCATCAGGAGGTGTAATTGATAATTCACCTTTTTTATGTTAGGTTCAACTAATGCAGCTGGTATGCAATATATCACTCTTTATGAATCCTTACTCACATGTTCCACTCTTTGCTGGTCCATTACAAAGCTTGCAAAAAGGTCATAGCTCCTCATAGCTCTTCATAGCTTGCAAAAAAGCTCCTCATAATCAAAGATGCTACCATGCACAGAATTGTGTTTGTCGAGGAAGGATTGTGCCATGTGAACAAATGGGCCATATCCCTGCAATGAAGGAGCTACACTCTTCTAAACCTTCTCCCAGTAGAATATCCCCACCCGGGGAAGCCAATGCAGGGTGAACATTTGGCAAACCAGTGAGGATACATTACAACCTAAGGATCCTTTTAGGACTACTGCTATTGGGAAAAAAAATTTGCCTTAGGGATATAATATAATTCCAACAGTTACCCATGTCATGCTGGATTGACTTTGTGAACTCAGTCCTATACTACAAAAAGCTGATCAGTGAGGGAACTCACTTGTTTCTCATCTTTCATTGGTGCTGTTTTATGTTTTGTGCTGTAGTTTCTTTCTCTTTTCAAGTTCTACACCATTACACTGTTTACCTATCAACATTGAGTAAAATAAATGAGCGCTGACACATCCCTGAATCACTAACAACGTGAAACTTCCTGTGGAGGGTACCTTTTATTTATCAATGGCCTTATGGGCCTTTTCATTTTGATCCATCTGCATATCTTAAGATATCCCTTGTACAAGGTCTCCCTTCAAAAGAGAAGCAATGTGGGAAGAGGCCAAATGCCTACAAAGCAATGATTTTTTCATTCTCCAAAACAACCTAAATGCTCTAACAGACACTACTTACATACATTTATAATTTAAATAACTTTTTATTCAGACAAATTTCAGGGTACAAACATACATTAAAAACATACAAGGAAACAACATTCCAAAATATATCGCACATTCAATGAGGTACTACGTATGAAAAATATATCCTAACTCTGCGATAGATAGACAATGTATACATTACCCAATAACACAATACAAACCAATTTTTTAGCATTTTTTTCACACAAATAGAGCTTTCTTTTGGTGGTATTTAATCACCAGTGGGTTTTTTATTTTTTGCGATAGAAGTAAAAAAAGAGCAAAAATTTTGAAAAAAAAAAAACATTTTGTTTTAGTTTCTATTATAAAATTTTGCAAATAAGTAATTTTTTTTATCATAAATTTGGGCCAAAATTTATGCTGCTACATATCTTTGGTAAAAATAACCATAATTAGTAGATATCATTTAGTCTGCGTGAAAGTTATAAAGTCTACAAGCTATGGTGTTAATCATTGAAAATTGATCACACCTAATCACACCTGATGTACCGATGGCCTATCTCATTTCTTGAGGCCCTGAGGGCGCGCACGAGCGGCGTGCAAGAGGACAGTTAATGTGGCTAGCTGCGATTGGACACAGCTGGTCACATGGTAAAGAGCCATTTTTTATTGGCTCTTTACACTGATTGAGGATGGGCTGTGTCCAGAGGGACACGCTTCATCTCCGATCGCCACGCTGCATGCCCTCGGGGGCACAGGAGAACGGTGAGAATGGGCACACATCATATGACGTCCGCCCAGAGGGACAGAGGGTTCCTGCCGGGGTTATTTTACAATGCGTCAGTAGGGAACTGGTTAACCACTTCCGCCCCGCCCACCATACATTTACTGCGGCACTCTTCTGCTTACAGGCAAAGGGACGTAGACCTACATCGCTCGCCCACGAGACTGTAGGGGGCGAGCGTGCGCTGCCGGCGGCACGCTCCCATCCCCGCTTGTTCCCCGGGGAGCCAGCGCGTGTGAATGGTGGCTCCGATGGCCGCTGGTCACTCGCGATCTCCCGCAGCAGAGGGAGAAAGACAGACGGCTGATGTAAACACAGCCATCTGTCATTCTCCCTGAAGTAAGCACAGAGGCTATGCAATCCTGCTATATAGGATTGCATGTCTCTGTGGTTACTTCACTAGCCACGCTCCTTGAATGTTAGAATTACGCCCCTAGGGACACACTTAACCCCTTGATCACCAGTAAATTTATCTCCTTCCCTGCCAGTGTCATTTTTACAGTAACAGTGCAAATTTATTGCACTGATTACTGTAGTAATGTCACTGGTACCCCCAAAAGTGTCTAAAATATCAGTCAGGGGTCCGATCTGTCTGCCGCAATGTCGCAGTCCTGCAAAAAAAATCGTAGATCGCTGCCATTACTAGTTAAAAAAAAAAAACAATAAAAATTACATAAATCTTTGCCGTAGTTAGTAAAAGCAATAACTTTTGCGCAAACCAATCAAAATACGCTTATGTAAATATGTAGCAGAAAACAAATTGGCCTAAAATGTTAAAAAAATTTGATTTTTACATTGTTTTTTGAGAATTTCATATAAAAAATGTGAAAAATATTGTTATTTTTTCAAAATTGTGGCTCTTTTTCTGTTTATAGCGCAAAAAATAAAAATCACACAGGGGATCAAATACCACCAAAAGAAAGCTCTGTTTGTGGGAGAAAAAGAACGTCAATTTCATTTGGGTACAGCATCAAACGACCGCGCAATTGTCAATTAAATTAACACAGTGCCCAATCGCAAAATAGGGCCTGGTCAATGAGCAGCCAAATCCTCCTGGGCTAAAGTGGTTAAAGGCTTATATGTAAGTTATTGCCATAAAAAAGTATATGGAGACTTGGGTACTGCCCTGGGGGACATGTATCAATGCAAAACATTTTTTTTAAAACAATCGTTTTTTTAAAGGAGCATTAATTTTAATGATGCTTAAAGTGAAACAATACAAATGAAAAATTCCTTGCTCTACGTCAGCTGCAAGAAGTAGTTGTAGCCTGCAGCTAGAGACATCATCCCAGTACCATTTCTTATTGCTGGCGGTTTCCAGGTGGTAATGGCTGATGCAGCTCGGGAGCTGCTCGGTCGTTACCCCTCCGCCGGCTGGTTGGAGTCCCGAACGAAGCCAGATTTGGCTTCGATTGGGTCTCCGATGATGTAACCCGGAAGTGGCGTTCATGACGTCACGTCCGGGTTACTCGGTGGCTAAAGGCTCCGAATTTAAAAAAAGTGACAGCATTCAAAAATGCAGTTTTCAGCATTTTGAATACATTGAAGTGCAGTGGAGGGGTCTGGGGTCTTAGAACCCCCAAACATATAATGTTTGGGGGTTCTAAGTAATTTTCTAGCAAAAAATACAGATTTTAACTTGTAAATAACATGTGTCAGAAATGGGCTCGGTCCAGAAGTGGTTAAATATTGTGCCTTAATGTGCCTGTAAAGTGGAACATCTGTACAATGTATGGAGCCTGCTGCAGCAATACTGAAATTTCTAAAGGAAAAAATGTAATTCAAACTTGCTAGTGGCTGTAATGTTTTATCGGCACCCAGCAATACAGATAAAAAAAAAATAAAAATAAAGAAATGGTGTAGGGTCCCCCCACCCCCCTCCAGTCCATACCAGGCTCTTCTGGACTTGTCAAAGGACTTGTTAAAAACTGGGTTCTGTGATTTTACTTTTTTACACTTTTTTAGTGAATGGTTAGGGGTACGATGTACCCAATACACATTCACATGGGGGGGGGGCAGATCCTGATAAGCCCCCACCCACAGACCCCCACAACCACATCCCACAGGCGGGAAGAGGCCCTTGTCCCCATCAACATGGGGACAGGGTGCTTTGGGGGGCACCCCAAAGCACCCTCCCCATGAAGAGGGCAAGTGGCCTGGTATGGTTCAGGAGGGGGGGGGCGCTCACTCGCCCCCCCCTTTCCTGGCCTGCCAGGCTGCATGCTCACTTAAGGGTCTGGTATGGAATTCCGGGGGGGTTAATTCCCCTTAACCACTTAAATACAGGGCACTTTTACCCCCTTCCAGCCTAGACCAATTTTCAGCTTTCAGTGTTCATTGGCATCTATGGGAAATATTGGTCAGCTTGACATGGCACTGTTCCCAGTGTTTAACATTGGCTTCTATGGGAAATCTTGGTCAGCTTGACATCACACTGTTCACGAACGATAAGTGACAGGGACATCAAACATGGGAAGCATTGAGAGGGGACCCCAGGGTTCAACATATCCATACATAAAGTATGAAAAGTGGTGTATGCCTGTACACTACACTGACTGCGCTAAATTGACTGAACTCCCTATCCACTAACTACTTACCTAATCTCTATTGTCACACACTACACACAGCTGTCTTGTAAGCAGCAGCCTTTTATAGTGTGGGGCGTGGCACCTGCCTTTGGCCAATCATGGCCCTGACGTGCATTATGGGGTGCTCGTCGGCGGGCGAACTTTCCACCGAGTGCCCCGGGTGTTTGTGTGTTCAGTGAACACACGAAAACTCGATATTGGAGTCAAATGTACGTTCAACTTGAACATAAAGCCCACCCTTATTAGTAATATACAAAAAGGAGAAATGCTACTTTCCAGAGACCCCAACCCGATTGGTGAGTGGATACTTCCACAATCCATTCAACCATTTCTGCACCAACTGAATTTATATGATCACTGGAAATGTTTCTCTTGTCTAATCAGCACCAACATGCAAAACTAGCTAAACAGCTTCAAGATTTTTTTCTATTTAAACCCTGTATGGTTTTCTCACAAAGCATATAGTAAGGGGCTGTTGATAGCCGCAAGGGAGAAAAAATGGAGGATACAACATATAATATCTGGAAAGGTAAGAGGACCAGGGCCCTGTATTCTGTATTACTAAGATATCGATTGTTAGAAGGTGTGGGCCTTCCAGTTATCCAGGACTATTTTAATCCAGCCCTTTTGGATCAATTACAGATGTGGTTCCTCTCTGACCTGTGGATTTCCATGGAAAGTAAGTAATACCAAACAAAGATCTCAAATCCATGCTACTAGCAAAATAATTAAATATAAATGTCCCCATTTCTTCCCTTCTATTCAGGTTTCTATAATAGCATGGGGTTCCCTCCTAGATAGGCAATCCCCAAATACCATACCAATATCCCTTTTAAAATCTTTTGAGCGCCTAATACTATCTCTGAATGTAGATACATGGGCACTCACGGGGTACTCTACTATTCAAGAAATACAGTGTGCCTAAATTATCTTAGGATACTAATAGACTTATCCAAGTTTGGCAGTTGCATGAAAACCTGCCCACAGCAAAAAATAATGAATTCTGAAAATATTCAGCTCTCCATTCTACAGTATGTTAAAGGCGGTATTTCTTTTTCCAATCTCAAATTGTGATTAGAAGCAGGATGACAGAAACCCCCCTGTCTGCTACATCCTCCTTATGTCTTATCCCCTCTCCTCCTCCTCTTTCCCCTTGTATACTAGAACCAGTTCTTCCATGGTTTCTCTCTACTCCCTATAACTATTACCCCACCCTATCCTTTAGCCATAAAATGACTACTATCTGTTCTTGCCTATATTATTCCACTCTTTATATAAGAGAGAAGAGCCGGCAACTCCAAAAGTATTTGAGTATTAAAAAGCAAACAGCTAACGCGTTTTAGTGTGAGCCTTAGTCATAGTCATTCCTCCACTCTTTCACACTGTTCAACTACACATATATTTTAGAAAGCACTTAACTCCTTCCTATAGCGAATACAATTTAATATCTTATCATTGACTTTAAATACCCATAAGGCCTCATCATCTAAAAGCACTAAGTTTAGACGGGGCATGAAAATCACTGCCCCAATGGGAATTAATCTGAATGAACACTAAACACCATGTTCTTTGTTCCCCTTCTTTGTTATTTGGGGACATTGTGTATAACAAAATTGTTTTTTTTTGAAAACTGTTAATTAAGATTGCATCAAAAACATGATGTTTCTTGAATCTATAAATTATTATAATAGTATCCACAGAAATTAAAAATTTGGTTTACTGGATTTTACCTGCACTTAAAGAGAACACACAATACACCATATAAAAAAATTAAATGACATTTTCTTACATAGATAATTGGTTAAAACACATGAGGGGCCTAATATTGGGCCCTACAATCATGATTAATAATATATAATAAAATTATTAACAATCATAATAAAAATTTGAAAATCAATTGCAACTTTCATGCTAATTTTTCAGAACATTATATATGGTTCATTGACTAGCTTAATGTGATATAATATAATGTGGAAATGTCTTGTTTCTGCTTCATCGCGACACAATGAGAGATATAGCAGTGGTAACTTAAGCATGCGTGTATGGCTCATATGCAGAGCACCCCCTGGGTGGGCAACAGGGCAACAGGGAAGACTGAGAACAGACAGACGTCAAGACCATGGGTTATTATATGGATAAGGGGCCAACTAAATAGGATAACACAGCCAAAGATAGCATATTGGAGAATGGGTGGTGATGTACCAACCATTACTTTTGTACATGTTCCACTGTTTCTTTTAATAATAGGCACATACATTACACCTCCACCTAGCTATAAACAATCTTACTTAGTAATCCATATGCATAACAGGTAAATAAAGAAGATGTGCCTTTACAAGTTAACATTTTTGCTTAGTGCTTGAGCACCATAGCAAGCAAGTAAAGGAGATATACCCTTACTAACTTACCGTATATACTCGAGTATAAGCCGAGTTTTTCAGCACATTTTTTTGTGCTGAAAACGTCCCCCTCGGCTTATACTCGAGTCAAGGAAAAAAAAAAAAAATTCCTGTCCGCTCCGACGGGTTTAAGGTTTAAAAATGGCACCGCCCGTCGCATACATGTCACTGCGCATGCGCCGCCGCCGCTCGTGTCATTTCGGCTATTCCCGGCGCCGCTCGGGAGAGGCCGGGAATAGCCGAAAGTATACGAGCGGCGGCGGCGCGTGCGCAATGACGTGTCGGCGCCGGGCGGCGCCATTTTTAAAATGAAGGCGCCTCGGGAACAGGTAGGTGAAACAGCTTCACTACCTGCCATTATGCAGGGCTGCGGGCACACTACAAGGGATGCAGTGCTGCGGGCATGGTCCACATGTACCATGCCCACAGCACTGCATCTCCTGTAGTATGCCCACAACCCCGGATCCTCTTGTACCATGCCAGTACCCTGCATTCTCCTGCACCATGCCAGTCACCCTGCATTCTCCTGCACCATGCCAGTACCCTGCATTCTCCTGCACCATGCCAGTACCCTGCATTCTCCTGTACCATGCCAGTACCCTGCATTCTCCTGTACCATGCCAGTACCCTGCATTCTCCTGCACCATGCCAGTCACCCTGCATTCTCCTGCACCATGCCAGTCACCCTGCATTCTCCTGCACCATGCCAGTCACCCTGCATTCTCCTGCACCATGCCAGTCACCCTGCATTCTCCTGTACCATGCCCGCCGCCCTGCATTCTCACCCTAGGCTTATACTCGAGTCAATGATTTTTCCCATCTTTTTGTGGTAAAAGTAGGGGTCTCGGCTTATACTCGGGTCGGCTTATACTCGAGTATATACGGTATCCATCTCTTGATCACATATGCCCAATCTCCAAGGGGTTTCTAGTCTAAATATTCTGATTGTAGGGACCAATATCAGTTCCCTCATGTGTTGTTAACCAATTATCTATGTCATGAAATGTAATCATATTTTTTTGGTACAGTCTGGAAAATAATACTTCACATTTCTGTGGATGGATTTATATACGTATGTGGCTCATGTATTATAATCATTATAAAAGCAGGACAGTGTTTCTGAAAACAGCCAAAATGTATAAATGGGAGATTGATATCGGGCATGTACAATTTACTCGCCTGAAAAGGGACGAAACGTAATAGCAACTTTTTATAGCTCTTCCTTCAAGTGGGGAATTTGTTTCATATCCTTTGGAGCTGTAAGTGTCTGAAGAGCTTCTGGAATTCAGTATTTAAACTAACTTCTTCAGTAATGGGGATACTTACTTAACCCACACTCTAAATAACTATATTGAGTATAAATATCAACATATTGTCATAGGAATATAAAACCAACAGATGCCCCTAACCTGTCAGTGGGTTAATTTACAGTGCAAATATAAACAAAAATTCTAGCATATAAAAAACATTCCTTTGTTAAATTCTACCTACAGTGGGACATCTGGCTGACCCACCCTGAAACTGTTATAGTGGCCTACTAGTACCCCAACACTTTGTGTAATTCCATGTATTAAGCTCTGGTTACTTTGCACTTTAAACCGTGTATTTAAACCTTGTATTCTTGTTTTCTCTTTTTCTGTTTGTCTGTTGTCTCATGTACATTAGATCAAATGTTTACTATTGTGGTGTATATGTTTAAATCAGGGGTAGAACCATAGGGGTTACAATGGCAACCCGGTCCTATGTTCTATGGTGCCTGTGTGGCTGACCTGTACACCTGGATAGGAGGGGCGCAGCATATAAAGGAACCAATGCCCTCCATTTTACTCCTGCAGCCGCTGAAAGCCTGCTTCTCCTCTCCCATCTGCAGGCATTCAGGAGCTGCAGGAGGAAAATGGAGGGCATCGGTTCCTCTATATGCCGCCCCTGCTATCCCTCCTATGCATGTTTCTTGTCCTCTGCTGCCCTGCGCAACTGTGTGCTCTCCAGGCCCCACCCTCCCCCTCGGTGCTGGCAGCTTTTTTCCTCTGCTGGCTGCCAGCTGCTGTGGGAGATTAATCAGGATGAAGAGTGGGGAAAAGACAGGCAAAAATGTAATTTACGGCCCCCTTCCTTTTCTGGATTGACACAGTGAGTGACAGGTACCAGTTGCTGCCACGTCCTTTCATAACTCAAACATAGTAAACAGTGTTCTCAATTGACTGTGTCCTCAATGTTCTTTTTTTTTTTTTCAGAGGTCTGTTCAGAGGCAAGAAGGCACGTAAGGGGCCCACTGCAGAACATGTGAAAGGGACTGTAATAAAGGGCCCTGCAATGGAAGTAAATGTCCCTGGGATCAGTGGGATGGGCCCTGACTTGGGGTCAGTGGGGCTCTTCATGGTTTCTTACACCGGGGCTCTAGAGGTTCTAGTTGCGCCTCTGGTTTAAATACTGTTCAGTGTATGAACTTTTACTGATTAAACACTGAACTCAAGGGTAGTACACTCAACTTCAGTTAAATATAGTTTCTGAATGCATATTGTAACCCGCTAAACCCAATGTATCAAGATAAGATGATAGTTTGTAAAAGACTCTACAAACCTTTTGATAGTCAGTGAATTCCATTTAATCTTATCTGTTGTAACATGACTAAAAATAATAAAAACCATTGAAAGTACAAGTATCTTGCACTTTAAACTGTAGCCTAAGGGCAGTCTGGTGGCAGATAATTGGCTGTGTATTGGACCTTACCGCTTTTAGTATTTTGTAATAAACAGACTTAATAACAAAACAAACGATTATGTACAAAAGACACAGCAACAATATTTCTCATGCCCATGCATTTTACCTGCACTGATAAAAGCAGAAACATGTATAATAACACATTTTGACAATGCCTAGAAAAGATAGATAGATAGATAGATAGATAGATAGATAGATAGATAGATAGATAGATAGATAGATAGATAGATAGATAGATAGATAGATAGATAGATAGATAGATAGATAGATAGATAGATAGATAGATAGATAGATAGATAGATTGATCTACGTCGCTAGCCTGTGAGGGTCTAGGGAGCGAGCGCGCACCCCCGGAGGCGCGCTCCCACACCCGCGTGGTCACGGACCCCCCCAGGCGTGTGACCGGCGGACCCGATGTCCGCCGGTCACTCGGCGATCATCGGTGCAGAGTGAGAAAGGCAGGCGGCTGATGTAAACAAGCCGCCTGTCATTCTCCCCTGTGTAGAAATAGTGATCATACGGTTCTACTATGTAGGACCGTTGATCACTGTTCCTACACCTCAAGCCACAGCCAATCACAGTTAGAATCACGCCCCTAGGGACACACATAACCCCTCCCTCTCAAAAAAAGTTAACCCCTTCACTGCCAGTGTAATTTTACAGTAACAGTGCATATGTATAGCACTGATTACTGTAGAAATGTCACTGGTAACCCCAAAAGTGTCAAAAATGTCAGTCAAGGGTCCGATCTGTCCGCTGCAATGTCGCAGTACCGCAAAAAAATCGCAGATCACCGCCATTACGCGTTAAAAAAAACAACAAAAATGACAAAAATCTTTCCCTTTGTTAGTAAACGCGATAACTTTCGCGTAAACCAATTTAAAATACGCTTTTTGCGATTTTTTTTTACCAAACATATGTAGCATAAAACAAATTGGCCGAAAATGTAAAAAAATTTTGATTTTTACATTTTTTTGGGGGAATTTCATATAAAAAAATGTGAAAAATATTGTTATTTTTGCAAAATTTACGCTCCTTTTTTGTTTATAGCGCATGATCAAAAAATCGAACAGGTAATCAAATACCACCAAAAGAAAGCTCTGTTTGTGGGAAAAAAAGGACATCAAATTTGTTTAGGTACAGCGTCGCACGACCGCGCAATTGTCCGTTAAAGTCACACAGTGCCAAATCGCAAAATAGGCCCTGGTCAGGAAGGGGGTAAAATCTTCTGGGGCTTAAGTGGTTAAAAGAAACTTGTACCTAGGATGCAATGATTGATTCTTGTTATGACATCTGAAAATATCAATTTTCTGGCAGTCGTTCTGGTCTAATGACTATAATACATTTTTGAGTCACTGACCCAGAACAACAATGGAGATTAGGAGATCAGATTAGGAGGTTTTAACATTCCCTATGTTTTGGATCAATTGCTCAGAAAGTATTGATAAAACATTTAAAGATATCATTTTCAGAAGGAGGTCAGCAATTGAAGCTCTCAGTGCATATTTCCTTGAATGTATTTATCTGCACTCAGATACCAAATAAATGGTAGCTAAATCATGGAATATCACACTAAATGAAACTGGATAGAAAAAGGATGTTTGCTACATGATTATCCAAATAAGCATACCAAGAAAAGGCAGATGGGTTCCAATAAGACTGTGCAAAATTGGCATCATCCTACTTTAATTAGTTTTAAAAGACGGCTCTCTCTTCAGTATTAAGTAGAAATGACAAAGATGTGTTTCACAAATTCAAAAGGGTAATTAAACTGCCACATGCTCAGACCAAAAAGCACAAAGAACTGATTGAAATGTGAATATACAAAACAATGATTGATGATAGTTTAATATGTATGAGTATTACATTGTAAACAGTGGATAGTAAAAAATAAATCTAGCCACAAAAGCTTGCACTAAATAAAAACAAACATGAGAAGACCAAGCAGCATATGAGTTTTTTTTAAGATCTCATATAATTAAAAGCTAAATATTGATTATTTATTAATGATTTACTGCATCTTCTAGTTCAAAACCTACAGTATAAGGGCTCTTTCACATAGATGGACTCAGCTGGTGGATCGGCCTGCTCAGGCGGCGATCAGGCTGCTGAACCTCACTGAGCAGGCAGGTGACAGGTCCATATCTGCTCTGCTTATGCAGAGGTCGTGATTGGTATAGGGCAGGATAAAGTCATAGGCTTATAAAGGATTATCTCCATCCAAAAACAGCAGGGCCAACTTTGATCAAATGATGGTAAGTCCTGAAAATGTACCAAACTTGGACATTGTAGACATCACACAAAATGTTGGTATCACCCAATCAATAACGTATTATTGGTATATAACATAATTTTCTCCTGGACATCAATGTATTTATAGCCTAGTATACAGTATCTGATCTTGATCTGATCAAGGTCACCAGTGGCTCAATAACTAGGACAAATAATAATGGTGACAGTCAGAATTCCTGCCTTGTTTCCTCTTCCTCATTCAAAAGTAGAGGAAATCTTTCCATCCTTCCTATTAGCTGTCCTCGAGCTTTGATATAGCAGCTTCATCCATGAGTTTAATACTTCCCTAAACCCAAAATGTAGCTAGCCCTGCTTAAAGATACTGCCAATCAATGCTATCAAAGTTCTTGGTGGTATAGAGAGAGAGAGGGAGAGAGAGAGAGAGAAAGACCCACTGTCCTAAAGGGCCGGTTCACACTCTTGCGAGTGCGGCGATCGCATGTAATTCGGAGCGCACTGCTCCTTCATGACATGCGATCGGATGCGGATGCGAATTCAGCCATACACTTTGTATGGCTGAATTCGCACTGTATCCGCACCAAACACGCACGTGACCCTTTTTTCCAGCCGCATCAGGATCGGATAGCACAGTGGTTCACACTTGTGCAATCCGATCCTGTGCAAACTGTCAGATCGCACTGCGATATGCGATCAAACTGGGGGTGTCGTTAACATTTAATTGACACCCCCTGCATATCGCATATTGGCAGTGTGAACTGCCAGATGTGCGTTTGCGTTGCGGGAACAGGCTGCGAATTCGCAGCCTTCCCGCATCGCACAAGTGTCAACCGGGACAAAGTGTCAGCTGGGGTTTGCATGTTGACAAATATACTTTGAAGATTAATAGCAGTTGATTTTTGATGCATAAATTCATACCTATTCAGAGCGTACTATAGAAGCATACTATAGAAGCAGTAACCATGTTCAATCTGAAGATAGTAATTTTACATCATTCTGTAGCAGAGATAAAAAAACCTGTATGAACTGGGGTGTGTGGGCTCCTTACCCAGTTTTAGCAATCGGGTTTATGTTAGCTTTCTTCATTGCCATTCCAAAGACGTATTAAAAACTTTTTGAAGCCCTCTATTTTGCCCAAGAGTATCCCCTATACTCCGCATTGTCTTTTAATTTCTTTTAGAATACTTACAATGTTACAATACCTATACGCTGTGTCTAAACCAGACTAGTAGAAAAGACAAAAAAGAAAAAAAAGAAAAAGAGGGGCGCACCGACCTAGTGCATTACCATAAAACCATTTATTAAAATATTAAAAAGTGTACAGAGTACTCACAAGACTGGTGTGATACAACACACATCAAAGTAGCATATACAGTCTCCAAAGTAGCCAAGTCCCAGTTGTGACGAATGGACATGCAAATAGTCGCATGGGGCTGCTGTGGCTAGGCTGACGCGTTTCAGGGGCGAGCCCCCTTCCTCAGAGCCAGAAAAAATGCTGCTAGATCACAAGCCGAACGGCCGAAGACTAAATGGGAGCTGGCCCCACCTCTTCCTGCTCCGCCCCAACCCCAAAGGTGGGACAAAAGGGGAGGGGGGAAGGGAAGAAAGAGAAGAGGAGGAGAGAAGGGAAGGGAGAAGAAAAAGACAGAAAGGGCAGCGGGAGGAGAGGAAGGAAAAGTGGGGACGCTGGGACAGGGAAGGAACATGGAAGAGGGGGGGGGGGGCAAGGACACTTGTCCAGCCCGAGCCAAACCATACCCACCTTCCAAGGCCAGCTCGGACTATGTGATCAGTGGCAAAAAATATATATATACAGCAAATGAAACACTTGTTCAAACATGGAAGGAAAAAATAAAATAAATGAATAGTAAAATACCATAACACACCAAATGTGATGAATGATACATGGAGGGCAAAGTTGTATATATACACACACATATACCATCACTTAATACCTTAGATCTCCATAGGATCAGGAGGATTTTCCACTGCCCTACCCATGCCTCAGCAAGCAGAGTAGTGTCAACAACCCCCAACCTGCAAACTGTAGGGGGGACACTACCCATGAGAGCAGAAAGTACACAGCGCACCTGGCATGGTGCACTGGGATCCCACTTTCCTCCACGCACAAATGGCACCTGCAATCCTGATGTAAGAAGGGCGCCGCTGACCGGGGCTGGACCGGTCCGCTGCATACTTGAAAGTCGCTATTTGGATGGTTGCGTCCCTTCTATGGGACGCACGCCAGCCCGTACCCGGAAGTGTGAAACCGGAAGTGCGGGTGAATGCGTTCCACCAGCATCACTTCCGCCATCACTACGGGGCAGCGCATGGACCATTTGTCCGCAGGTTACTGGCTGTGCTACCCAGCAGTGGAGATGGACAGGGCGGTGCTCGCCCAACTCTGCCCTCCCCCCTGCATCCCCATGCGAACCACCGACACTAGATGTATACAGCAACCAGGCAGGTGGCTCAATGGCACCATTGATACGAAATCGCGAGATATACAATATGATTGGGACATAGTAGCATTGGAACATAGTAGCAATCGGAAAAATGATGTAATAATAATGATAATAAATAATGGGTTGATACAATAATGTGAATAATAATACTACTGAAAAATAATAGTAAAATAAAGAGCTTTTTTTGGGTGGGGGGGCTAAAATAAACCACATAAGGCAATTATATATAATATAATAGTGATGCCACCAATCATAAAGCATATATAGATGTATGTATACGTTAATGTTTAGTTATTTAGTCAAGAGGGCTTGTGATCTAGCAGCATTTTTTCTGGGAGGAAGGGGGCTCGCCCCTGAAACGCGTCAGCCTAGCCACAGCAGCCCCATGCGACTATTTGCATGTCCATTCGTCACAACTGGGACTTGGCTACTTTGGAGACTGTATATGCTACTTTGATGTGTGTTGTATCACACCAGTCTTGTGAGTACTCTGTATACTTTTTAATATTTTAATAAATGGTTTTATGGTAATGCACTAGGTCGGTGCGCCCCTCTTTTTCTTTTTTGTCTTTTCTATCAGTGGTTCTGGATACCCTTGATCCTGAAGGGGGCAGCAAGACCAAACAGCTCTCTCTACATCTGAGCTAGTAGTGCACCTCTTTCTACTCCATCAGACAGCACTTGAGCGCAGGAGGTTTTGTTTTACTACTTGAATATACTCTAAACCAGACTACCCTCCCTAAGTTTTTGCATGTTGATATACTATGGGTAGGACTACTTCATCAGTCTGATGCAAATGTCATTACTTGTTTACCTTTCTTTCCATGATTGTCAAGCTAATGTCCTTGTGTAATGTATATTGCCTTTCCTTAGTTGTAATGTACAACCATGTCTTACTTTTTTCCCAATAAAGAAAAATTGTTTAAAAAAAACTTTTAGAAGGTGAGGAAAGATTCAAACAGCATAGCGTTTATAAACCTCTATTGGTAAAACATCATCACCTTAAAATTAGGGAGCAAACTATTTGCCAATTGCACTTTTTCACGTGTAATTAGGGAGTCTAGAAATTTTCTATGGGCCAAGGATAGGGATGTGAGCTCAATATTTGGCATGTGCTGAGTTAGGGATTCTATTGAGTATGCGGTTTATAAGTATAGAAAATCAGAATACAAGTTAACTATACTTGTATATAGTCAGAATAAAAGTTGACAAATTAACCCGGCACCAAATATAGAGAATTAACCAGTTTACCTTCACAATGTAGAATTGTACATTTCACATGTGACTAACAGGAAGATTGGACATTTTTTACTAGCAGGTGATCAGTTTTCTCCCCATCCTCATAAACAGGCAATTTTCTATAAAAGAGTTTGCATTCAGCTGAAGAGGTGGATAGGTGGCTCAAAACATCTTGAGCAGACATTGATGCCTCCTGTGCCGAATCAGACAGGTTGCTTAAAATATACACTATAATCTTGTTCAAGCTGCCGCATTTGTTCCTAGCTGCCGCATTTGTTCCTAGTTGTTCCATCTGCCACTCATGATTCGCAGTAACTGTTTTAACAGCATTTTTTTCTAATATAAATATACCTTATAAAATACCTTGTTCGCCTCCCAACTAGGGTTTGGCCTAAAAGCTGTTTATTTCAAAGAAGCTCTAGTTAAGGTCTTGCAAGGTTTCATAATAAGTCACACTGCATAGGGAGAATGGTCTGAAATGCCTCCAAGAGCATTATGGATTTTTCAGAATACAACATAGATAACATATCAAATGTCACATACCTATATGTGTGTATGTGTATAAATACATATAAGTGTGTGTGTATATATACCCCCTATACAGAAGTTCAGATGTTTTGCCTGCCTCCAAAGACCCCAAATAAATGCCCAAAAAAACGCCTGCTGAAAAAACACACCTGGGCGTTTTTGTAGCTGGCATTTTTTTGGGCATTTTTTGGGCGTCTTTGGAGGCAGGCATAACATCTGAACTTCTGTATAGGGGTATATATACACACACACTTATATGTATTTATACACATACACATATATAGGTGTTATAGTAGAGAAGCCATATGGGTGTTAATTATTTCATTAGCGCAAGCATAGGTTTCTGCTACTTTCACACCTATATGTGTGTATGTGTATATATACATACATGTGTGTGTGTGTATATATACCAATACACAGAAGTTCTGATGTTATGCCTGCCTCAAAAGACGCCCAAAAAATGCCGAAAAAAAACGCCAGCTACAAGAACGCCCAGGTGTGTTTTTGCAGCAGGCGTTTTTTTGGGCATTTTTTTGGGGTCTTTTGAGGCAGGCAAAACATCTGGCCATGGAGTCCCTAGAGCATGTGTCACCACCTGACCCCCTCTCAGAGGCTGCGGGCCCTCTGGGTCCCAGTCCGCTTTGTCTGCTATGACAGCGGTCCTGCATTAATTGGTGTCAAAAGTAGATATGGCCCTCCAAAATAGGAAGAGCAAAAAGGATGCCTTCACCTGCATCCTCGGTCTCCTCAGATTCTGAGGTTGATTTGGCCGCGGTGAATGCAAGTCCCCATACTGGGTCTGCGTCCACGCACCCTGAGTGTTCTGATAGTGAGGATGAATCTTCTTCCACTACAGCCGTGCATGAAAAGGCAGGAAACTTTGAAATTGGAGGACGGTACTGGTGCGTCGACTGCCCCGGTGCAATTTGGTACCCACAGAACCTCCAAAGTGGCAAAGGTGTTTCCCTTTCCTGCCTATTTTGAAAACATTGTTGCGAGTCAGTGGGGTTCCCCCAAACACACTGTCAGGGTCTCTAAACGTTTCGCTAGAAGATATCCTTTTGAAGAGTCCCTGTTAAAGAAACTGACTCACAGGTTTGTAGTTGAATAAAGCCACCCTTCTTCCGGTGGAGGACTCTCGGTCCTTTAAGGACCCTTTTGACAAGAGAGCCGAATCTCTGGTCTGATACCTTTTTACCATGGCTGGTTCCATTCTGCAGCCGGTTTTTGCCATAACCTTAGTTTCCCAAAACATAAGGGAATGGGCTAAGCTTCTGCGCCAGGGTTTGGAAGGGGGGCAACTTCCTCCTGACCTGGCAGAGCTGGCAGGCCAATTGGACCAGGGGTTGCGGTATATCTGTGATGCCTCTCTGGATGCAGCCCCTTTAGCCTGTAGGGTGTCCGTGACAGTGGTGACTCTTCGCCGCATGATATGGCTAAAATACTGGTCTGCGGACCAGGCTTCCAAGAAGGTATTGACTGATCTCCCTTTTGTAGGAGACCGCTTGTTCGGAGCTTCCATGAAAAGATATCATTAAAGGTAAGAGTACTCTGCTTCCACAGACGAAGGACCAGGAAGTCCACCCGTAACCCCGCAGGTGGTTCCAAGAGGCCCTATCTTGGTAAGTCGAGAGCGGGTTCCTCCAAAACCGCAGACAAGCCCGCTTCTGCCTGAAGGGGCACCCTCATCCGTATCTGGGGTAGGGATGTCTTCACTTCTTTCCGGATCCGTGAACCTCCTTGATTCAAGACAGATGGGTCCACGAGTTGATTCAGTCCGGTTACAAGATCGAGTTCCAGTCCTTGCCTCCAGCAAGGTTCTTTCCTTCCAACCGGCTTTTTGCTCCAGATCACCTATGAAGTCTTCTTGGGGCAGTACAGGATCTGCTTTCACAGGGAGTCATTTTACCAGTTCCGGAATCGGAAAGCTTTCATGGGTTTTATTCAAACCTATTTACTGTTGCCAGGAAGGAAGGCAAGGTCCGTCCAACTCTGGACCACAAGGCCTTGAACCACTTTGTGCGGGTTCTTAAAATTTAGAATGGAGTCCATTTGCATGGTAGTTGCATCCCTTCATCAAGGGGATTTCCTGGCCTCTATCAATATCAAGGACACTTACCTTCATATCCCAATATATGTCAGGCATCAGAGTTTCCTTGCTGTGGGCGAGAAGCACTATCAATTTGTGGCATTACCCTTTGGTCTCGCCTCAGCTCCTCAGGTGTTCACAAAAGTTTTTGCCCTGGTGTTAGCATTGCTAACTGGGGTACTTGGATGATCTCCTTCTGCGAGCAGAGTCTCCGAATGTCTTAAAAGACAGTCTGGACATTTTGGTACGAACTCTGCAAGAGTTCAGATGGAAACTGAATTTCCAAAAATCTGTTCTGGTCCCGTCTGTGAAGCTGGACAATCTGGGCCTGACCCTGGACAAGGCTTTAGCCATGGTGTTTCTTCCCGGAGGCTAAACTCCAGAAGTTGCAGGATGCGACACGGCATCCTGTTGTCCACCTGGTAGTCATCTCTCAGGACTTGTATGCAGGCACTGGGCTCGATGGTCTACACCTTCAAGGGGGTTCAGTTTGCTCAGTTCCATACCAGATCTTTGCAAAAGGAGATTCTTGCCATATGAAACAAGAACCCACAGTCTCTAGACAATCTTATCCTATTGAGCCAGGGTACGAGGGGATCCCTGATCTGGTGGCTTCGCTCTCCGGTGCTTCAACAGGGAAAATCCTTTCTCCCACTGTACTTGATGGTGGTCACCATGGATGCCAGCCTGTCCAGGTAGGGAGGTGTCTTGGGCACGGATTGTGCTCAGGGGGTTTGGACTCTGAAGGAGTCCAGTCTGCCGATCAATATCCTGGAAATTTGGGCAATAAGGCTTTGCCTAAACCAATGAACGGATCGTCTGCAGGTGCGCTCAGTAAGGATTCTATCGAACAAGGCCATGGCCATGGCATATGCCATTTATCAAAGGGGGCACCAAAAGTGCCCTAGCGGCTCAGGAAGTAGCCGGCATTCTTAGGTGAGCAGAACGCTTTGTTCCAGCCATCTCTGCTGTGCATATTCCAGGGAAGAAAAATTGGCAGACGGACTACCTCAGTCGACAGATGTTGGATTGGGGAGAATGGTCTCTCCACCCGGAGGCGTTTCTTTGACTGTGTCTCTGGTGGGGGACTCCGGATGTGGACCTGTTGGCCTCTTGTCTCAACAGGAAGGTACAATTGTTCATAGCAATGGCTCGGGATCCTCTAGCCAATGCCATAGATGCTCTGGTGGCCCCTTGGGGCCAGTATCATCTGGAATATGCATTTCCTCCAATAACACTTCTGCAGAGACTCCTGCGAAGAATCGAGGCAGAAGGGATTCCGGTCATCCTAGTGGCCCCCGGACTGGCCTCACAGGTCTTGGTACGCAGAGCTTGTACGGCTAGTCGCCGATGTCCCTTGGAGACTCCCTCTCAGAGAAGATCTTTAAGCTCAAGGGCCAATCTTTCACCCTGCTTTACAGTCGCTGCAACTCCGATCCCGATATACATCTCCCCTTCCCAGTCATCAGCAAGTCCTGTCCAGACACACAAGACCCCCCTTTTCTCTCCACTAGATGCCTGCTACCTTTCCTCACCAGCAGGCACCGTGACCTGCATGCCCTATTTCCTAGCCAGTAATTCACTGGACTCCTCTGTTTCCCAGATACTTCACCTGGTCCAAAGCACTACAATCAAGCCCCCAGAATCTCCCTTTTATCTGCCTGCATTCCAGCACCAAGCTGTTTGTACCCAAAGCCCAGCTGCATGCCCCAGCTGTCTGCCTCTGTAATCAGTACAATGTGGTTCCTATCTATTTAGTTCATATCCTGCCATATCATACCCTTCCCAACACTACTACTTAGTCCTCCCACCCACTCTGATGTAAAGAGGGGCTCTTGGTGTGAGTGGGGGTGCCTGATGTAAGGGGGAAACTACTGATGTAAAGAGGGATCTAATGTGAAAGGGGGGCTCCTGTTGGTAAGTAGGGAGCTTCTGATGTAAAGGGGGACTCCAGATGTGAATGAAAGACTCCTAATGCAAGAAGGGATTTAAAATAATAAGGAGAACTACCGATGTAAAGAGGGACTCTGATGGGAAAAAGGAGATCCTGATGGAAGGGGGGACTCCTGATGTGAAGGGAAGTCTCCAGATATAAGGGGGTGACTTTTGATGTAAAGGGGATCTATCATGTGAAAGGGGGACACCTGATTTAAAGGTTAGCTCTTGATGTAAGGGGGTGGACTCCTGTAAAGGAGGAAGTCTGATGTAAAGGATAGGGGGGTTTGATTTGAAAGAGGAGGCTTCTGATGTGAAAAGGGGGGCTCTGTTGTGCTCCTCATGTGAACAGGGGGATCTGATGTGAAGGAAGGGACTCCTGATATGAAGGGGGGCTTCTAATTTGAAGGGGGACAACTGATGTGAGGGGTCTTTTAATGTGAAGAAAGAGACAAATGGTCTGAAATATGGACTCTAATATGAAGGGGAAGGGGCAACTAATGTGCAAGGGGAGTCTTCTAATGTAAAAGGGGGACTCTGATATAAGGGGTGACTAAGTATACTACAACCCCTGACTGTATCTGAGTGTATACGTGGCGGGGCTTTTTTTTTGTTAGGGTATAGGGTATATGTCAGTGTATAGTATAGGGTTATGTCAGAGAGCCCCATAGCACAGTAATTTTACAGTATTTTGTGGGTACAAGAATTGCAGACTGTGTACATTATATATTATATTTAGGCTTAATGTAAGAAAGGGGGAAGAGGAATACCGCTAAAAGGGGGGCTTTAATGGCCAACAATAGAGTGACTCGGAAGTCAAATGAAGGGATCAGGAGATCATGATGTATATATAAAAATACGAAATCACTTTATTGATACAAATGCAATAAAAATTAACAGAACATGATTACATAGATGAGCTGACATACAAGCAAGGTATTAGGATATAGGGCCATTGATAAAGCATTGACAAAGCTACAAAGTGTATTGATGATGGTTCAACACAGTGGAGCAGAGAAAAAGACCCCCTAATATTACCACCCGATGCGTTTCAGAGTTTCCTCTTTCTTCAGGGGTACAAGGTGAGAATGGGGTAGAATGTTTCTGTAATGAAACAAACAAACATTTGTACTTATATACATTGTCATAAAAACATTATATAGGGGCCATATGAATGAACATTACTTACATTCAATGAATCACAGAACCCAGGTAATCAGCTCAGAGACAAAAAAAAAAAAAACAGAGAAACATTAATGTCCTTTTCATTTGCTCAGCCAGTAACTATTCATTAAAATAGAAGTTGCAGGTGTACAGACCAAGACCAACTGGATCAAATATACAACTGGGATTCAACAAGACCAAAATAGGAGGTCAAATCGTGGAGAACAACCCGAATGTATACAGTGGGTACGGAAAGTATTCAGACCCCCTTAAATTTTTCACTCTTTGTTATATTGCAGCCATTTGCTAAAATCATTTAGGTTCATTCTTCTTCCTCATGAATGTACACATAGCACCCCATACTGACAGAAAAACACAGAATTGTTGACATTGTTGCAGATTTATTAAAAAAGAAAAACTGAAATATCACATGGTCCTAAGTATTCAGACCCTTTGCTGTGACACTCATATATTTAACTCAGGTGCTTTCCATTTATTCTGATCATCCTTGAGATGGTTCTACACCTTCATTTGAGTCCAGCTGTGTTTGATTATACTGATTGGACTTGATTAGGAAAGCCACACACCTGTCTATATAAGACCTTCCAGATCACAATGCATGTCAGAGCAAATGAGAATCATGAGGTCAAAGGAACTGCCTGAAGAGCTCAGAGACAGAATTGTGGCAAGGCACAGATCTGGCCAAGGTTACAAAAAGATTTCTGCTGCACTTAAGGTTCCTAAGAGCACAGTGGCCTCCATAATCCTCAAATGGAAGACGTTTGGGACGACCAGAACCCTTCCTAGAGCTGGCCGCCCGGCCAAACTGAGCTATCGGGGGAGAAGAGCCTTGATGAGAGAGGTAAAGAAGAACCCAAAGATCACTGTGGCTGAGCTCCAGAGATGCAGTCAGGAGATGGGAGAAAGTTGTAGAAAGTCAACCATTTGACTGCAGCCCTCCACCAGTCGGGGCTTTATGGCAGAGTGGCCCGACGGAAGCCTCTCCTCAGTGTAAGACACATGAAAGCCCGCATGGAGTTTGCTAAAAAACACCTGAAGGACTCCAAGATGGTGAGAAATAAGATTCTCTGGTCTGATGAGACCAAAATAGAACTTTTTGGCCTTAATTCTAAGCGGTATGTGTGGAGAAAACCAGGCACTGCTCATCACCTGTCCAATACAGTCCCAACAGTGAAGCATGGTGGTGGCAGCATCATGCTGTGGGGGTGTTTTTTAGCTGCAGGGACAGGACGACTGGTTGCAATCGAGGGAAAGATGAATGCGGCCAAGTACAGGGATATCCTGGACAAAAACCTTCTCCAGAGTGCTCTGGACCTCAGACTGGGCCGAAGGTTAACCTTCCAACAAGACAATGACCCTAAGCACACAACTAAAATAACGAAGGAGTGGCTTCACAACAACTCCGTGACTGTTCTTGAATGGCCCAGCCAGAGGCCTGACTTAAACCCAATTGAGCATCTCTGGAGAGACCTAAAAATGGCTGTCCACCAACGTTTACCATCAAACCTGACAGAACTGGAGAGGATCTGCAAGGAGGAATGGCAGAGGATCCCCAAATCCAGGTGTGAAAGACTTGTTGCATCTTTCCCAAAAAGACTCCTGGCTGTATTAGATCAAAAGGGGGCTTCTACTAAATACTGAGCAAAGGGTCTGAATACTTAGGACCATGTGATATTTCAGTTTTTCTTTTTTAATAAATCTGCAACAATGTCAACAATTCTGTGTTTTTCTGTCAGTATGGGGTGCTATTTGTACATTCATGAGGAAGAAGAATGAACTTAAATGATTTTAGCAAATGGCTGCAATATAACAAAGAGTGAAAAATTTAAGGGGGTCTGAATACTTTCCGTACCCACTGTATGGTCATAGTCTATGAAAAAAAGGGGCGAAGGGAGAAAAAAGATATATGTTTTCCATGCTTTGACCTCCTATTCTGGTCTTGTTGAACAACAACTGAACAAAATCAAAAGCAGGCAGTGCTAGTTGGTAAGACAATTATATTTGACTGATAATACTGTTAAAGAATATTGTTTACATCAGTACATAAATAGAAATGCTCCACCACCCTAGGTTTTGTGACAGTTTAGTCAGAGGAAAAAATAACAGAAGCTTAGAGCATGGTCTGCATTTATACCTGTGGTCAGTTCTCCGCCTCTGATGGCTGGTGATGCGAAGAGTCCTCTCACTGTTGTCTAGCCATGAGGAGGTGTCCAAAGCTATCTCAAAGAAGTGGGTAGATGTCCCGGTGGTAATGATCTTCCTTGCCAGAGACCTCCAACAGCTAATCTTCCACAAAATATGTAGCGTCTTTCCCTTCCACGTATTTCCACAATTCATACAATAGTGTGTCTAAGCTTATTTTCTATGTCATTAGTCCTTAGATTGTTAGCCTTAGCTAATTGTGCAGTGGGGTGAGCCTCTCAAAGGAGAGGGGGCAGCTTTTCCTTAATATCAAGTATACACCTTTCAGTGGCTGCAGTGTGCTTCCTTTTTTTTTTTTTTTAAGATCCTGTTGCAGTGAAGAAACCTCTTCTTTTAATCCTCCAAAGTGATCTCTCAAAGTGTTTTTTTTTTTCAATTTTAATCTTTTTTATTAAAGGCATCATTGATAAACAAACATATATTGACAATAATATAATTCCATAATAATGAGAACATTGTAGTCACATCTTATTACAAAAAAAAAAAACCTGATGATGCCTTCACTTATTTTATCCCTCATTTACCCCAAAACAAACCATAAAACCAAAAGCAGAACAAGACAAAAAAAAAAAAAAAATTCTCCTTTCCTTCACTTCCCCTCCCCCCCCCACCTTCCTCTTACCCAATGGCACCAAATTTTTCCCCATAGGGTCAATACTCCATGAGAGCTTTTCCTTCTTCCGATAGAATAAATAGATTCCAGGCTTCCCAGGTTTGCTTATATTTTTCCCTATTATGTCTAGAGGTGAAAATTAAATCTTCAAACTTATTTATTTCCTCAACCTTCATTACCCAATCTTTTACCGTAGGTGCTAACTCTTTCTTCCACTTTCTCGGAAAATACATGCTCTTGCTGCATTTAATAAATGATTCACTATCGAGCTCTTATATTTTTTGGTTGAAGTTTCCGACAATTGTAGGAGAAAGAAAGCAGGGTCTGTTGTAATCTCTAATTCAGTAAATATTTGTGTCACTCTTTAAGCCCCCGTTCACATAGGGGTGATGCTACTTTGCACCGCGACCTCCGAGGTCGCGGTGCGAGCAGCGCGCCGCTACCTCGGAGCGGCCGCCACGGACTTCATAACATTGAAGTCTATGGCGGTCACCTCCGGGTCGCCCGAAAGAAGCTCCGGACCCTTTTTCTAGGTCGGAGTGACTTGTGTCGCTCCTATTAGAACGGGTCTGCAGCTTCCCTATGGGAGGCGACCTGCGGCGACCTGTGAGGCGACCAGGTCGCCTCACAGGTCGCCCTAGTGTGAACCGGCACTTAACCTCTTCCCAGTAATGCCTTATCTTAGGACATGTCCAGAATATATGAATTAAAGTGCCCTGCTCTGTCCGACAGCGCCAACACCTATCCGATACTGTAGGGTAGACCTGATTTAATCTATCTGGAGTATAATACCAGTTTGTCAGTATTTTATAATTAGTCTCTTGGATCTTGGTACATATTGAAGAATAAAAAAACTCATTCTATTATCTAATGGCGCTGTATGGGAGAGAAAGAGCACCCCAATTCACTTTCCCATTTATCAAACCTAATTGAGCTCAATTGATCCAGAGGTGTAATTAATAAGTTGTACATTTTGGACAAAGTATGGGTCATGTCACCTGGGTCTGAACAATATTTTTCGAAAAGAGTCAAGTGTCTGTCAAAGTCTTGGGGGTTGGGGATAGAGTGCAAGAAATGATGTAACTGTATCGCATTCCAAAATAGTAGCCTATATCTACCCTCCCTGTCCATCAACTGTTCTATCGTGGGCCATTTTTTCCCCACCAGAAAGTGTAAAACTTGAAACACACCTTTATCCCTCATATCTCCAAAGGGATGTGCATCTAGGCCTACTGTGAAACTCGGATTCCCTAAAATAGGGAATAAGGGAGATCTATCCATTTGGCCCAGAATCCGAGGGCCGCTCACTGAAACTATTTTTAGAGTATTACCTATCAAGGGATGAGTCCTCAACGTAGATGGCAGGATACTAAAACACCAAGTGGCCCTTTTTAGTGGTATTTCCGTTTGAGCTTGTTCCAGCTGTACCCATAGCTTACCCTCTTTATGTTTACACCAATCTATCTGTCTACACAAATGTAAAGCTTGATAGTATTTGTGTACATCTGGTAAAGCTACACCTCCAAATTTTTTTGGCAGGGACAGAATTTTACGTGATAGTCTAGGTTTCTTTTTAGCCCAAACAAAATTAATAAACAGTGTATTAAACTGTCTAAAATATTTACCTGAAATCTTGATTGGTAATGTTTGTATCAAATACAAAATTTTCGGTAATACTGTCATTTTTAGTAAGTTACATCTACCAAACCAAGAATGCATCCCTGTATTCCATTTTTCCAATAAAGTCTTAATTGTATTAAACAGAATAGGGACATTATTCTCATTTACCTGTTTTACTTCTTTGGGGATAGATGCACCCAGATATTTTATAACCTTCTCTGACCATTTAAACTTAAAATTCTGTTTCAAATTTTGTAGAGTAGACCGAGGAACATTAATACCCATTGCCTCCGATTTATCAAAATTTATCTTCATATTAGATAAAAATCTATATTGTTCAAATTCCTTCACTAAATTTGGTGAAGATATTTCAGGTTTAGTAATCAAGAACATCAAGTCATCTGCATATGCAGTTACATTGTAGTGTCCAGCTCCGCACTATACCCTCATAATGTCTGGATTCTCTCTTATCCTACAAAGAAAAGGTTCCAAAGCGATTATAAACAGGAGAGGGGAGAGGGGACATCCCTGTCTCGTTCCATTCATAATAGGGAAAGAGTTTGACAGAATGCCATTAACTTTAACCTGAGCCCAAGGTTTAGAATATATAGCATTGATTTGTTGCATCATACAAGGTCCCAAACCTATATATTTAAGAGTAGAAAACATAAACTCCCAATTTATGCGGTCGAACGCTTTTTCTGCGTCCGTTCCTAAGAGAACGCAAGGTTGTTGAGACTTATTTATTAGATGTATTAAATTCAATATTTTAATTGTATTATCTTTTGCTTCTCTCTGTGGGACAAATCCTACTTGATCCAGATGTATAAGGCTATTTATATAATTTGTCAATCTATTTGCAATAACTTTAGCAAACAACTTCAGGTCCAGGTTTAATAGTGAAATTGGTCTAAAGCTTCCACATAGTGTCAAATCCTTCCCCTCTTTAGGAATAACCGTTATTTGTGCTCCCAATGTATCTCTACAAAAGTTAGTTTCCACTCCCACTTCATTGAACAATTTAGTCAGGTAGGGTCCCAAGACCGGAAGAAAGGTTTTGTAATATTGTAATGTGAAGCCGTCGGGGCCAGGGGCTCTACCCGGCTTCGTTGACTCAATGGCCTCTTGTACTTCCCTTTCCGATATTTTGGAGTCTAATTCCTCTATCATCTCTCTAGTTAGTGTAGGCAAGTTAAGAAAATATTCTTCTATTTTAGAGTAATCTATTTGATTATTTGGTAAGCTGTATAGGGCTGCATAAAAATCTCCAAAAGCTTGTGCTATTTGTTTAGGGAGCATCATTTTCTGTCCCGAAGGGGATGTTATCTGGGATATGTATCTGGATTTCTCAATTTCCTTAACTGCTTTTGCTAACATTTTCCCACACTTATTACCAGATTCATATCCCACCTTTCGACTTCATTGTATGGCCAACTTGAACACAAATGCAGACCAAATGGGGCGACTAGCCACTAGTGTTGTGATATGAACTAGAAATTAGTACACACAACAAGCTATTACATCAGTTAGTAATAATACCTAATGTTCTGCAGTGGTATGCTCAAGAGGAGAGCCAAATACTGAGCATAATGCTGTGAATGGGGGGGGGGGGGGGCTTACTCGACAGGGACAGGAAGACATAGATTGTGAAAAGAGGAAGGTAATAATAGGGGGATAAAGGGGGAAGGAGGGAAGACCATCAAATTGTGAGATCACGGGCCTTTATCCATGAATTTCAGATCTTTTGCAACTTTTGGGGCAATTACAACCCAGATAGGTAGTTTTGTACAGTGGAAGGACAATACAGATCAAAGTGCACCATTGTCCTTCTGAAGGGGATCTGGTACTTTCCACTTTATCAAGATAGCCTTCCTAGCATAATAAAAATAATTTAAAAAAAACAAACGCTTATAGTAGGTGATAGCAATCATGTCTCAGTGTCCAGAGTCAACTTATCCAGCCCAGGAGAAGGGGGCATATTGAAATCACCAGCCACTACAGCATGAGATGAAGGGAACAATGCCAGAAGAGACGTTAACTTATAAATCCAGAATGAGAGCACTGGCGGAGGTAAGTATACCCCGAGGATTACCATATCCAAGTTATCTATGATTGCATGAAGCAGCACATATTTGCCTCCAGGTCCAACTTAAGGTCCAACAGTGATAAAGACAAGGTCTTCTTTATCAGTATACTAAATCCTCCTGCATAAAAGGAATAGGTTGAGTTAATAGTGGCCCACCCAAGACTTTTTAAAGCTCAGGGTTCTAATAGTGGTAAGGTGAGTCTCCTGCAAGATACAAATATAAGTGTTGTAGTTTTTAAGGTAATTGAACACCAGAGAGTGTTTGATCCCAGCGCTCAACCCTCTAATGTTCCATGACACTATGGTGCTAGGAGCCATAGTGTGGAAGCCCTAGGTAATTGAGGGGCTATCTGTGAAGGACCCCCTGGACCTGACAAGGCATATTGACCGTGGCCCCAGCACCCCATTCAAGCACACAATGCCTCCCGGATATTCAGAGATTTCATCTAAGTCCACATGGGTCCAACTATTATCCTCGACCAAGACATGCCAGCAATAAACATGTAGTCCCAAAAACATTCCCAAGGAAATCCACACTAGCCCACCCTGTACCCCTCAATCCCCAAATTGAGAGTGATTTGATCCCAGGATAATTAACGGTATGACACCCATGGGGGGCATGAGCTGAGTATTTCAAAGGAACAGATGAGGTGGAAGCAAGTTTCAACAGATAGAGTCCACGAAGTAAAGCACAGTCTATACAGAATATAGCGGGATTGCAGCTCACACAGAGGAGCACTCTGGGGGCACATACTTGGTAGTTATATAATAATGGCACAACCCCCTGGTAACAAAGGGACAGTGACATTAATCTAAATCAACCAAGGCCCATATCCAAGTAAAGGTTAATAACATATAGCAAACATAAGTGGGTAGCGTACATGCCACCCTCAAGCTGTAAACAGAAATGTGGCTAGGCAAAGTGAGTAGAGCTGTTTCAAAGCATATATCCTATACATGCACCTTATGTCCAGGAGTCCATGCCCCAGATATTAGGAGCCACATCCAGTTGTTGAGCTGTTGCTTCATGTGGCAGAAGGTGCTGCGTAGCTTCTGCGTCTCAATGGAATCATCTAGAAAGATCATTATCTGGTTGTTCTCAAATATTATAATTTCTAGCTTCTGAGATACCCACAGCACCATATCTCGATCTCAACAGTTAAGCAATCAGAAGATAAAGGTGAGAAATGGTGAGCCTAAGGGGCCTCTGGTCACTGGCATGCAGTGCGCTCTTTCCACCGCAAAGAAGGCAGAGAATGGTTCTTGGAGTAATAGTGTTCTCAGCATCCAATCGGTAAAGGTTGCTGGGTCCTGTCCCTCAGCCTCCTCGGGTAGACTAACAATTTGCAGGTTGTTCTGGTTCTCTGCATCAGCCACCTTAGATGCTAGAGCTTACACCTTCAGTTGCTACCAGATCAATTCCTGGGTCTCTCCTATCTGACGTTCCCCTTCCCCCATGCGTTCTCTGAACTTGTCCATATCGTGGCAGAGAAGCCCAATATCAGAATGCAGATGATCCATTTTGATTGTGATGGTTGTCTGAAATGTATAAATGGCATGCAGAAGTGTGGCAAAGTTCTGCTGCTCCACCATAGCTGGATCGCATGGCTCTTTTTGAGATGCCATATTGCCAGTGCCGTGTGTGGGAGTCCCAAGCTAACTTTTCTTTTGTGCGGGAAGCGGGGGGTGTTTACGCCCAGTTGCCACCTTACTGTGTGCCAGTATCAGGGAGTTCAGGGAAGCTTCACAGAAGAAAATCAGACTGCATTGCCATATAAAAGCAGGGTAAAAATGACATAGATCCGCAGAGCTCCTGGCTCAAACACCCCCCGACGGAACAAGTTTAGCAAATGTATATTACTTTTCTGAAGAGTCATACTACATTATCTTGGTTTCTGTTATATCCTGAACATTTGTTTTTGTTAAAGCTTTTATTTTATTAAATCTGTCATCTTTTCTTACTGCACTATAGCAATCCCCTCCCCCCTTTTTTTTGCTAACTGTATTAGTTATTTAGCCTAATGCATATTTTCCACGCGGTTTAGGAGGAATAATTTATTCATTTATTTGTTTTTTTGATTGTGTAATTCCCCATTTTCTTTTTCTAACCCACCCCCCTTTCCTTCCCTCTTCAGACCATGTAGTATGAATTTTTAGGCATTTTGCCTAGTAGTATTCACACCGAACAGGTCCCCCTGTACTCTTCCTTCCACATTCATTGATATATAATTGTTCACTATCACAGCTTTAATATTTTAATATTTTGTATATTTTATAAAATATGTCATTTTATCCTTGTTCTCTTTTATATTTCTTATTATAGTATTGTAGTTTAGAAATGTTACAAGTTTCATGCCATTTTTTCTAATTTTTCTGTTTACACTTAGTGGATTGCGTACCATAATGTGCCTGTGTATTGTACTATTGTGATATTGCCAAAAATGCAGCAGCTTGGTTTCTGTGCTTTCCCCTCCCCTTCTCTTCCCCCTTGCCTGCCCCACTGGCTATTTAAACCTTTAGCTTCTGGTTTTCCCTTTGCATTTGATAAAGATGGCCATGTCCCTTGAAACGCATTATGCTTATCCCCTCCTGACATCACCATAGGATTCTACCAGCTGTCATCTTCACAGTGCAGCTAGAGATGCAGCCAGTCCACGGTACCTGCTGGAGCTTTTGAACCCCTGCTGCTGCATGCTTGGCAGCCATCCATTGCCTCTGTGTATCTTCAGATGATCAGCTCTGGTGTCTCAACTTGCTGTGTTACTATCTACTGGTGGATTGGTGATTTCTGACATGTTACATAGTTTGTGAGGTTGAAAAAAGACATCAGTCCATCCAGTTCAACCTATGATGTGTGTGTGTGTGTGTTTGATGTTAACCGTACATTGTATACCCCCTTATGTCTTTAAGGTGCCCATCTAATCGTTTTTTGAAGCTATCGATGCTCCCTGCTGATACGACTGCTTGTGGAAGAGAATTCAACATCCTTACTGCTCTGATAGTAAAGAACCCCTTACGTTTTTTAAGGTTAACTGTTTTTCCTCTGGTTTTAGTGAGTGGCCACGTGTCTTATTGTATTCCCTTTCTCTGAAAAGTTTGTTCCTTATGCTAGGGTTATCATCAGTACAGTATTTGTACATTGAAATCATATCCCCCCTCAAGCATCTCTTCTCCAGAGAGAATAGGTTCAATGCTTGTAGTCTTTCCTCATAGCTGATGTCCTCCATTCCCCTAATTATTTTTGTTGCCCTTCTCTGGACTCTCTCCAGCACATCCTTCCTGAGGACCGGTGCCCAGAACTGGACAAAATACTCCAGATGTGGCCGGACCAGAGTCTTGTAGAGTGGGAGAATAATCTCTTTATTTATGGAGTGAATGCCCTTTTTTATACATGCCAGTATTTTGTTGGCTTTGCTTGCAGCGGCTTGGCATTGCATGCCACTGCCAAGCCTGTTGTCCACTAGGACCCCTAGGTCCTTTTCCATCTTAGATTCACCCAGAGGTTCCCCCCCTAGTGAGTAGCTTGCTTTCGTGTTTCTGACGCCCAAGTGCATTACTTTACATTTTTCAACATTAAACCTCATCTGCCATGTAGTTGCTCACCCCATTATTTTGTTCAGGTCTGCTTGTAAGGTTTCCACATCCTGCATTGAAGATATTGGCATGCTTAGTTTAGTATCATCCGCAAATACTGAGATTGTGCTAGATATCCCCTCCTCTAGGATGTTTATGAATAAATTAAACAGGATTGGTCCCAGGACAGAACCTTGGGGGACCCCACTTTCCACATCCGCCCAATCTGAGTACTCCCCATTTATCACCACACTCTGGACTCTCCCCTGGAGCCAGTTCTCTATCCAGGTACTCACCCTATGGTCCATACCTATGCACCTTAATTTGTACAGTAAGCGTTTGTGGGGAACTGTGTCAAATGCCTTTGCAAAGTCCAGATACACCACATCCACAGGCTTTCCTTTGTCTAGATGGCAACTCACCTCATCGTAGAAGGTTAATAGACTGGTCTGGCAAGAACGATTTTTCATGAATCCATGCTGATAACTACTAATAATACCGTTCTCATTACTAGAGTCTTGTATGCAGTCTCTTAACAACCCCTCCAAAATCTTGCAGACTACTAATAGTCTATAGTTACCTGGGATATATCTTGGCCCTTTTTTAAATATTGGTACCACGTTGGCTTTTTTCCAATCAGCTGGCACCATACCCGTCTGTAGACTATCCTTAAAGAGCAAGAATAATGGTCTGGCTATCACCTGGCTGAGCTCTTTAAGAACCCTCGGGTGCAAGCCATCTGCTCCCGGTGATTTATTTATGTTAAGTTTCTCTAGTTTAGTTCTAAGTCTATCTTCCATGGGGGTACTTCCTGAGGTGTATTATTTAATTTAGCATTACAAGCTGGGTTAGTGTAGCCCCCCAATTCTTTTGTGAAGACTGAAGAGAAGAAATTATTTAACACTTTCGCCTTCTCTCTGTCCTCTCTGGCCAGATTCCCTTCATTGTTTTTTATGGGGCCAATGTGTTCTAGCCTCTCTTTCTTACTATTTATATACTTAAAGAATTTCTTGTTTTTATTTTTTACTCTCTTCCGCTAAATGTCTCTCGTGTTCTATTTTAGCCGCCTTGATTTCACCTTAACATTTCTTATTACACTCTTTGTAATGCTTGAATGCTGCCAATGACCCCTCAGCCTTGTATTTTTTGAAGGCCTTTTCTTTAGTATTAATATGCATTTTTATGTTAGAGTTTAGCCAACCAGGGTTTAGTTTTGCTCTTTTAAATGTATTTCCCTTTGGAATGCACTGGCCAATCACTTTGTTTAGTATGCTCTTGAAGCACTCCCATTTTTCCTCCGTGTTCTTTGTTTCAAGGGTTCTATCCTGTTTGATATTTTCTAGCAAAAAGCGCAGTTTTGGGAAATTGGCTCTTTTGAAATTCAGTGTCCTTATATTACCCTTGTGTTTCCTGTTACTATGATTGATACTGAAACTTATTGACCTATGGTCACTGTTTCCTAAGTTGCCCCGTATTTCTATATCCATGAGCAGGTCTGTATTGTTGGTAATCAGTAGGCCAAGTATCGCATTGTTCCTTGTCAGTGGGTTCACCATCTGACCCATCAAATTGTCCTGCAAAACATTTATGAACTGCCGAGCCTTGGATGAATGTTCCTTCTGCCCAGTCTATATCTGGAGAATTAAAACCCCCCATTATAATGACATTTCCCATCCTTGCTGCCACTCCAATTTATGAAATGAGGTCTGCCTCCCTCTCCTCCCTCTGGTTGGGGGGCTTATAGCATACGCCCAATATTACATTCCCCATAGTGCCTTCCCTTTGAAGTTCTACCCATAGGGATTCTACCTCATCCATAGCTCCATTATTAATATCATCCCTCTTATTTACCTCATGTAAGACCTTTACATGTAAGAGTGCTGCTTTTAATAAAGGTGTTTTTGGTCTTGGTATTAACCTTAGCGCCTTGTTTTTTGCTATATCCTGGAGATGGGCATATTTGATTTATATAATGAAGTTGAAATGTATATAATATTGTTCTAATTTGTGATCTAATATGAGAGTAAAGCATTTTTGTGTGTTTTTAACCCAATTGTTTGTTATATGTTTTTTATATTATGTATTTAATAAAGATGTAGTAATTGCATCTTTTGGGGAGAGTTTTGAATAGAGGAGGTTCTGAGTACAGCATATATTATATTCATGCAATGTGTCCTGTTCAGCTTCCTGACCATCAAATATTAACTCTCCTGGTGAACCTGATTTCAGTTTTTGAGACTAGGATAACATGCCATGGGAGGTCTACCTTTTTGATGGGAGAGAGACTTTGCCAGACTTATTCACTGTGTCCCTGGGCCTGGGTGCCATTTTGAGACTCAAGGGCCACAATTTTCTTTTTGTTTTTATAAATCATCACGAGAGCAGATCCACTTGACAATGTATTGGATAGCTATCGGGACTTTCATAGGTGATTTTAAATTGGTTTAGTCCAATATTGTGGCTGGGGGAAGGATCAGTACAGGATCTGTTGCAGGAGTCCTGTGAGATGCTTCTACTCACATACTTTGCATGCCACCCTCCAGCTGTAAACAGAAGTGTGGTGAGGCATAGAGCATAGAGCTGTTACAAAGCATATACACATGCACCTTATATCCAGGAGTTCATGCTCCAGATATTGGGAAGGCCAAATAGAAAAGAGTAGGGGGGATTATCAGCTGGGGGGGGGGGGGTTATAACATGCAGCTGCCCCCGCAGTCTGGTTTGCTGGTAGAGAAAAAAGAGGGCTCTCAACACCGTATCTTATTTTGGGAGATTAGTGGGGTTTCCAGCCACATGGCAGCTTCCTCAGGATTAGTAAAGAATCTTAAAAGATTCGCCACCCTTGTAGGTGGAGGTGAGCCAGAAGCAACATGCTGTATTTGGTGTTCCAGTTGTGGAGCTATTGCTTCATGCTGTTAAAGGTGTGGTACAGCTTTTGTGTCTCAACCAAACAATCTAGAAAGATCATAATCCTGGTGTTCTCAAATATTATATAATTTAGCTTCTGGGATTCTCACATAACATTCTGTAGAAAAACATGTCACGGGAGGGAAACTTTGCGAGAATTATTCACTGTGTCCTTGGGCTTGTCCACTTTTACAGAAGTACACTGTGGCTGAGCTGGCTGGGTGCCATTTTAAGACTTCAGGGCCACAATTTTGTTTTTGTAAGTCATCACAAGAGCAGATCCACTTGACAATGTGTTGGGTAGCTATCGGGACTTTTATAACTGGTTTTGATTTGATTTGGCTGGGGAAGGATTGGTACAGGATCTGCTGCAGGAGTCAATGCTACATACGTCACCCCCCCCCCCCCAAAAAAAAAAATATATATATATATACATTTACACCATGATTGAAAAAAAATTAAGCATTGCAATGTTGACAAATAGCAGATTTTAAACTTTTTGGGCTCTTAAAATTATTTATAGTGCTGAGTGTTACATGGGAGTGTTTGCCGTTGTTGTAACCATGCAATCAGTTTCAGAGTTGTATGTAATTAGAAAGGGAGCTATCTCTGTATCCCTCAAGACTTCAAGACTATTTGAAAGCTTCTCACAGAATTAAAATCCTTAATGTTCTGTCTGGTAAAAGGTTATCCCCAGAACAGGTGAGGGGAAGTGTAAAATCTCTCCAACAGCTGGAATATCTATCAGCTTTTCACATTTGTGCTTCTGCATGTTCATTTTGTATGTTTTTTGTATTGCATTAAATTAATTCTTTCTGCATTCTAATACATTATTTGTTTTTTTTTTGTTTGTTTTTTTTGTGCCTTTCCATTGTAAGCTATGGTACTAAAATAGTATTATGTTCATATAGTGCTTGAGATGGTGCTGGAGGAGAGAGATTTATGGTTTGAGGGGGAAATGGCATGACATTACATATGGTGTGAGCTGGTGATGGGGGAGGAGGCTGTGGCTTGGGGGCAGCAAATATGATGCTTTATGTCAGGATTAAATGGTATTAGGGGAGAGAGTTGTAGTTTGGGGTGCAGATGATATGGAGTCTCAGGTGGGGACAGAATGGTGCTTAGATAGGGGCTTGTGATTGTAAAGTGATTAATTGGCTGGGCATTGCCTTGAAAATTATTTTCCAAAACAAGATTGCAAAATAGAAGAGATACTCACAGGACCTTGTAGTGCCTACTGTTAGGGTAATAATAAGATACCATCTGTCCAAACAATACTCTGCTTAGGGCCTGTACGGTATTAATCCACTTCTGTTCTAATTGATAACTAGTTCACTTTAAATTGGCCTAGCTCAACCTTAATAGTCTTTTAAAAGTCCTTGTTTTAAAAATAAAGGTATTTTGAAATGATCTGACCAAGCAAAAAAACACAGATTCCTTTCTCTTGGTAAATCATGTTTCACTTACACTGAGCAAAGATATGAATAAATATCAAGGGCACTGTGTCATTTTGACAAGGTAAGGGAACTTTTATGTTTGTCAAAGTAACAAAAAGCCACTTTCATTCATGTATTACTTTCATTTTCTTCCTTCTCTGCGCAAATTAAACCAGACTAAAGGGAATTGGTTTTTCCTTAAATGTGAAAAAAACATTTACACTTTAAAAATATATGAGCTAGGTGACAGAAGGAGAGGGGGTTATCAGTAATTATTGCTGCATTTGTAGCCCTGGATATGAACTATAGTCCTTCAATAGTATGTACTAAATATTGTAACACTGTCATATAGTACAAGAGGATAATAATTTTGTGTGAAATGAGCTGCCAGGTTTGGGAATTTAACACTGACTAATATTATTTTCCTCTAGAGAAAAACTATTATTCTATAGTAAATCTTGGCAGAAAAGCAGATAATCCATTGGCAAATGTTTTATTACTTAACATATGTTCAAACTTTTTAGTAGAAACTTTCGTATTTTATACAACAAACAAGCTTAACTTGTAGAAGCACATGTGCTTTAGTGTAATTTTTTTCAGTATGCAAATATCTGTTTAAATTTAACCTGCCCTGAGAGAAGCTGGGAGGACGCCATTGTAGAGTTATTTTTCTGCAAATGCCTCGATGATCATTTTGATTTAATACACTGAGACTATTTTACCATGTGAAAGAGTATGGGGTAAATAGTACACCTACTAATTAACACAAAAAAGTTGTAACCTAAATATAAAGACACTAAAATGTTTCAAAGTCCCTATTAAAAAAATAAAAATCCCCAAAAAGTCCCTCATTGTAAATTCTTAGTCAATCTATATCGTTCACCAATGCAGATTCATGTCAATCACAATTCCAGACCACTGCCACCGAAAATAAAATAAAAAATGCCACTGTTGAGACATGACCAAAGTGGTCGAATGACGGTGAATGACAGCTATTATATACAAGGGACTAGGACTCCTGGGTTATGTAATTTACCTCTATATGGATAGGACCATATACTGATTGGTTGGTGATGCCACTGCCCCCATGTTGAGGACATGGGGCCTGCTATGGTTCAGAAGGGGTCCCCCTTAAAATCTGTATCAAACTCAAAGGATCTGGTATGGATTTCCTGGGGAACCTTCCACATTTTTTTTTTTTTGCATATCATACTCAAAATTGATAGACATTTTTGTTGCCGTTGTAGCATGCACTACAGCAAAAGTGACATTTACAAAGAAAAACAAAATATAAAGTTGAAAATGCATGGCAAATGACATCTCATTACTGGCTTATAAAAAAAAAAAAAAAAAAACAGCACAGATAGCTTTGTGCTTTTTTTTTTTTTTTTTACTAAAGCCGGTAAGATGTTATTCACTGAGTGGTTTAAACTGCATATCATTTGTTTTCTTTGTTGTAAATTACACTTTTGCTGTATAACATGCTATAACAACAAGGACAAAAAATGTGTATCACCTTGAGTCTGGTATAGGCAAAACAAAAACAAAATAAAGTGTGTAAGATTCTTCAGGAAATCCATACCAGGCCCTATGCATCACAGAAATGCACCCCTTCACAGGCATAATTAGGGCATCGTCCAAACATGTTATGTAAAGGAATTAAGCATTTTTAATGTTCCCCTTTAAAAAAATCACTGCTCCTGAACAAATTATTTTAACCACCCCCGTTTTTTGCCACCACCTTGCTTATTTGCTCAGAAAATGGCCATGTTAAATTTTACAGATCTGGCTCTTATTGATTTCAATGAAGTTTAGATTCGGCATCAGAACTTCTCTGATGGTTGTATAACCCTGCTTAAACCAAACTCAGGGGAGTTTGGCTTAACACTACTGAATATTATGGTGCAATGAATGAATGAATATAGCCAGCACCCGCTGCAGCCCTTGTAATATTTTATTTACTTAAAGCGTTACAAAACTCAGGAGCCTGCATTCACTATATCTGGTCTCCCACAGTACACAGAACATGGAAACGCAATCATTTCAGTAGATATCAACCGCTAAATACCTTTTCTCATTAGCAGTATATAGCAGTCTTTTGACTTCTAAGAGTGTTTATTTAAAGCTTGCAGGAGGGGTTTTCGTTCTCCTTTGACTGTCCTATGAGGCTGCAGGATCCTCGACCCTCTGTCTGGAGTGTGCTGATTGGCCCTGTGCTGATCACATTCTCCCTCCCAAGAAAAAAAAAAAACTCTCTAGCAGGGCTCTGTTCTATCAGGAGATGGATTAGGGACAGTGGAAGAAGGGGAGGTTCAAAGAAGACAGGAACAAACAACCTTTTAACACAATGCGGAGGAAAAACCCCTTAGGTTCCACAGTGAGTATAACAAGCATGTTTTACTGCATATACAGACTGATTTTACTGTTGTGAGTTTAGTATCACTTTAGGGGAATGCAACATACAGTCCTCCTGACTCACGAGTAGTGTTGAGCAAACACGAACTGTATTATTCGTGTTCGTACCGAATAATTGGATTTTTGTTACCCGAACACGGACCCGAAAACTTTACTGTATGTTCGGGTTTAAAATCCGTGTTCGGTCATTTTATTTCCGGGTTTGTATGTAATGGCGCGCTTTTAATGGCGGGCTTTCAACAGCCAATCAACAAGCGTTTAACTGGTGTGCCTTAAGCCATCCTAGCCATGCCTACTAATGTATTAGTAGCTGTGATTGGCCATCTGAAGCATGTGACCGAGTCTTTATAAGTTCGAGAGCCCCAGCGCGCTGCTTCGTTCTGCTGTAGTTTAGGGAGAGAGCATACATCATACGTGCTGGCTGCTGATTAGGGACAGACAGTGAAAAATTATATTGTGTCCGAAAAGAATTCAGGGTCAGGTCGGAGTGCAGGCAGGGCGAGTTATTAGGGCATTTTAGGGCGAGGCTGGAGAATAGGCAGGGTCAGTGTTCTACATCGATTTTGCTGTGTGGGGGGTTTGCAGTGCCAGTGACCGATCTTATCGATCATTTTAGGGCGAGGCTGGAGAATAGGCAGGGTCAGTGTTCTACATCGATTTTACTGTGTGTGGTGTGGTGCAGTGAACACAATCTTTTTGCCCGCTGAGGAGGAGGGAGAAAAAAATCTATTTTATCAGTCAGTTGTGTACAGCGTTTTTCCTTCAGTGCTGCTGACTGTGATAATACACTGCTGTGTTCACATGTGCTATTATTGAGTGATTTTAAAATTTATACACTTTTTTATATTCCACTATTTAATATACACCCTTTTGGGTTCAAAAAAACTAAATTGTGGCATAGTCTGTACTAATCTATTTAAAAATTACAAACTTAAAGGGGAATTTTCTTTTTTTTTTCCCTTCATAGCCTGCAGCAGAGCTGACTGATATAAGACACTGCTGTGTTCACATGTGCTAGTGATTTTAAAATTTATACACTTTTTTCTATTCCACTATTTAATATATACACCCGTTTGGGTTAAAAAAATTAAATTGTGGCATAGTCTGTACTAATCTATTTAAAAATTACAAACTTAAAGAGGAATTTTCTTTTTTTTTTTCCCTTCATAGCCTGCAGCAGAGCTGACTGATATAAGACACTGCTGTGTTCACATGTGCTAGTGATTTTAAAATTTATACACTTTTTTCTATTCCACTATTCAATATACACCCTTTTGGGTTAAAAAAATTAAATTGTGGCATAGTCTGTACTAATCTATTTAAAAATTACAAACTTAAAGGGGAATTTTCTTTTTTTCCCCTTCATAGCCTGTAGCAGAGCTGACTGATATAAGACACTGCTGTGTTTACATGTGCTATTGAAAAATCACCAATTTTATATCATATTTCCTATTCCGCTATTCAATCTACACCCTTTGGGGTAAAAATAATTAAATTGCGGGATAGTCTGTATCGGTACGTGTGAAATACACCTTTCCAATTTTTGGGGCGCATCTCATACCGCCGAGGATTGCAGGGTGCTTCAGTTTGCCTCCTGCCTGTTCCGAACTCCTCCTACTCCTCATCCTGCCTTTGGGGTACAAAAAATAGTAATCGGGGCCTAGTCTGGGTCTGTACGTGTGAGATACATACACCTTTTGATATCATATTTTCTATTCCGCTATTCAATCTACACCCTTGGGGTAAAAACAATTAAATTGCGGGATAGTCTGTATCGGTACGTGTGAGATACACCTTTACAATTTTTGGGGCGCATCTCATACCGCCGAGGATTGCAGGGTGCTTCAGTTTGCCTCCTGCCTGTTCCGAACTCCTCCTACTCCTCATCCTGCCTTTGGGGTACAAAAAATAGTAATCGGGGCCTAGTCTGGGTCTGTACGTGTGAGATACATACACCTTTTGATATCATATTTTCTATTCCGCTATTCAATCTACACCCTTGGGGTAAAAACAATTAAATTGCGGGATAGTCTGTATCGGTACGTGTGAGATACACCTTTACAATTTTTGGGGCGCATCTCATACATCTAAATACACATGCATGTGTTTGCCTACATGTATATGGCCCCGGTACAATACACTCTCACTGCTGGCAAAGTGAAATAGAAGTGTGTGGCACTTCTCTTATGGCAGAGCAGGTCCGAGGGAGATCTTTCCCATCTCCTCACTGGTAAACAGAGCGAAAATGCTAATGTGCCCTAGGTGATTAGGGTGTGCCCAGGCACACCCGGCACACCCTGTGCGCACGCCTATGACACCGCCACATCCACCTCAACCTCCCTCCTACTCCATATGGGCCTCCTCCTTCACAGATGAAGAACATTGTTTTATTTTTCTGTTTTTTTTGTTGATGTTTTAAGTTATTTCCCTATCCACATTTGTTTGCAGAGCACTTGCCATGCTCTTAACTACGTTTTGCTGCCATTTGCAGCACTCTAGCCCTTTCCATCTGTGTTTTAGAGCCATTTTAGTGCCTGAAAGTTTGGGTCCCCATTGACTTCAATGGGGTTCGGTGTCCGGGTAAAGTTCGGAAAAAGTCCGGGACACGGACCCGGACTTTTTTTTCAAGTTCGGCCGAACACGGACATCCAGGTGTCCGCTCAACTCTACTCACGAGCATTGACACTCAGTAGGTCTTAATCATAGCAAACGAGGGATCAAAAGAAGACATGCATTTAAATACTTTTCAGCCAATCTGTGAGAGTCCACACATGTGTAGACTGAACCAATCAACACCTGTGAGCTGGCACAGAATGCTGATAATGAATCTAAATAGCATATAAATCATAACATTTCCAAATTTAAAATAAGTATGTGCAGCAATACAAAAATCCAATTGCATGTAATTATATAAAGAAATCAAAATAAACATAGGCAAACAAACAAAACTATGAACAGAAATTACATAGAGAAGCAGAGGCATGGTGGAAACAAATTAATCCAGTTTGTAGAAGTTTTATTTGAAAGAGACTAATGCCCCATGTTTTAATCAATCCATCGGGGGTTCATCTACATTATCTGTGTATCCACTATGCCTCTCACTCCATTATTATTTTGTGGAGATGGCCTCCTCTCACAAGTCTTGTAATTTTTTCCAATCCATAAAATCTAAACCTTGTCAAATGAACTTTGTGCCAGGAAACTATTGAAAGTTGTTTATTGTTATAATTGTTTGTTGCTGTATAGTGTTCCCCTATCCTAACTCGTAACGAAAGACTGGTGCAGCCTATCTAACCACTTAACCTCTGGAAGATTTACCCTCTTTCCTGACCAGGCCATTTTTTGTGATATGGCACTGCGCTACTTTACCTGATAATTGCGTGGGCATGGGATGCTGTACCCAAATAAAATGTATGTCTTTTTTTTTCACACAAATAGAGCTTTCTTTTGGTGGTGTTTGTTTACCTCTGCATTTTTTATTTTTGTGCACTATAAACAAAACAAGACCGACCATTTTTTGGGAAAAAAAAATTAATATTTTTTTAGTTACTGCTATAAAACATATACAATAAAAAAATGTAAAAAAATCAAAAGTCTTCATTAGGTTAGGCCAATATGTATTCTGCTACATATTTTTGATAAAATACAGTAAATCCCAATAAGCGTATATTGATTGTTTTTTACACAAAGGTATAGCATCTACAAACTATGGTGTATTTTTATTTATTTGCTTATTTTTTTACTAGTAATGGCGGCAATCAGCGACTTATAGTGGGACTGTGATATTGTGACGGACAATTTGGACACTCACTGACACTTTTGACACTTTTTTGGCACTGTCACTGTACTGATGACAATGGCTGGGAAGGGGTTACCATCAGGGGCAATCAAGGGGCTAACTGTGTGCCTAATTAGTGATTTTATGTACTGTGGGAGATGCTTTTACTAAGGGAAGGCATAAATCCATGTTCCTGCTTTGCAGGAACACAGCATTAATGCCTTCCCTACTGACAGAATGTCAGAATGCCATGTTTACTTAGGCAGATATCCATTTTGCCCCTGTACTGAATAATTGGCGGGTGTCAGCGTACATCGAGTCCATGGTACCCATCGCTGGGCTAAAAATGTGTGAGTAAATGTGCACGAAGTAAAACGTGAACAATCAAACCAAAATGCAAAGAAATTCAAAAAATCAAATCCAGAATGTCCATAAAGTGTAAACTGTGACTTGAAAAAGGTGTTGACTCCAGCATGTGAAATACTGTAACTGCAACAAACGATAAATCCCACACCAAAGGAATAAAGGAATCAAGATGTGCTCACCAGATGGTATGGACCCAAAGTACTGTACAGCAAATGGGTCATACACGCTGTATATGTAGATGTCCTCGGTACGGAATAGGCAGGAACCTCAGCGGCGTCTCTGGATCACAGGTGATTATGAATATCTTCCAAACCAGTCTGCACGGGAATGCCTAGGAGTCCCCACTCATGGGATTGTGGAGAGGGATAGACCAAAAGGACACCATAGCATAATAACGTATGGGCAATTTATTGGAAGATAAAGGAATACGCTTACAATTTCACAGGTGGTAAGAAGCATTCAGAAAAGATAGGCACACATGATACTCCTAACGCGTTCCCTTAACCATATCCCACCCGCCCTATAGCAGAATGACGGCGGGAATGTGGTTGTATTATCCTGACCGGACATCATATGACCGCGAGGTGACTCACCCTGACTCCCTGCATCTCCGATCTTGGTAAAGAGCCTACTGACATAGGCTCTTTACCATGTGACCAGCCATATCCAATCACGGCTGGTCACATAGTAAACAGGAAGAGCCGTTGATCGACTTTCCTCAGTACGTGCCTGACAGGCACGAGTAAAGAAGCGCCGATCGGCGGCTCCTCTGACGGGGGGGGGTCGGCACTGGTAATCAGATCATTGATTACCAGTGCAGACCATCGGGGGGGGGTGCCACTAGAACCACCAGGGATACCCACCCAGGACCCCAGGGATGCCCACCCATGACCCAAGGGATGGCCACTATGGCCACCAGGGATGGCAATCAGGGCTCAGGGAGCCCCCCATTGCCCTCCCCATCAGTGCTGCCCACCAGTGCCCATCATTGCCATCTATCAGTGCCGCCAACCAGTGCCCATTATTGCCCACCAGTGCTGCCTATCAGTGCCCATTAGTGGCGATCAGTGCCGCCTATCAGTGCCCACCAGTGCCGCCTATCAGTGCCCATTAGTACCCATCAGTGCCACCTATCAGTGCCCATCAGTGCCACCTATCAGTGCCCAGCAGTGCCGCCTATCAGTGCCCACCAATGCTGCATATCAGTGCTACCTATCAGTGCCACATATCAGTGCCTATCAGTGCCGCCTATCAGTGCCACCCATCAGTGCCACCCCATCAGTGCCTCTTCATCAATGCCTGTCATTGCAGTTTCATCAGTGCTCATCAGTGCAGGAAAAAACGTATTTATTTACAAAATTGTATAACATAAACAAAAAACTTTTTTTTTTTTCAAACTTTTCGGTCTTTTATTTGTTTAGCAAAAAAGAAAAAAACCTTGCGGTGATCAAATACCACCAAAAGAAAGCTCTATTTGTGGGGGGGGGGGGGGGATGACATAAATTTGGTTTAGGTACAGTGTTGAATGACCGCGCAATTGTCATTCAAAATGCAACAGCGCTAAAAGCTGAAAATTGGCCTGGGCAGGAAGGGGGTGAAAGTGCCCTGTATTGAAGTGGTTAAAAATACCATCCTCAAAGGTAATTAGCCTGAATATATATGTGATCAGGCGCACAGGTACCACTTTGTAGCAAAACTGCTATGGGGTGGATCTGGAGAGGATATTGTACAACATAAACGGTGCAGATCACAGTATAAACTGTACCTGCTGTATTGCAATTCATATATTGTTTTATGGTATAAGTGTCTCCTGTCACTAGAGAACATACTTACTGTTTTTTTTTTGGTATGTATTTTGCAAAATTTGCATGTATTTGGTCCACATTGATAGGAACCTTTATATTTTACTACCACCCTCTGAAGAGGAAAAAAGCCTTTGATGAAAGAATTGATCCCAGAATGGGTACTCTGCGACTCACAAAGTGACAGCCTTGCTTCAAGACCTAATGTATTGCAGTATTTGAAAAAAGAATAGGAAGATTTATTTTAACAATTTCCACTGTTTTATTGCATTCTGTAAAGTAGGTAGTTACAAAAGTAGGACCCTATAATAAAACAGTGAAATAAATCATTCAATGAAAATATTTAGTCTATATGTGGCAAGCGGATGAGGTATGTAGTGTAAAAAGAGGGTTTCAATTCTTCTCAGGATATTGATGCATGCCACTGAATGCAAAGTCACATAAAAAAGTTGGAAAGTCCACCATGCACACGTGCCCTCCACTGCAACTTAAGCCTCTTACTGGATGGTTATGATCCCTGATTACAGAGATCAAACACGCATACAACAACCAACCCCTTCAGGTGTCTCCAAGCTAAACCAATATGGTTCAATGGGTTCACCAATAAAGTAGCCTCAACCCCAAATCCAAACAGATAAAATGGAAGGAAAGGAACAAAGGATGCACATAGAGTGAATACTAAGCCTTCACAGTGGTTGATGCAGAAGCAGGGTCTGGCACTCTCAGGGGATTCAGGGTTGAGGCTACTGCAGTATATTGGTGTTTGTTTGGACCAGACCTGAGGAGGGACCACACACAGGCGAGTGACTATGCCCTATGGGACCATCCCATAGCGCCACCTCACTTGTTGTCTAATGCTCCACGGGCAGCTGTCTTAACAAATCCCACCGATCCAAGAACACACCATTTCTTACCATGATAATACAGACTGGAGTACACATTACATTGTTACATCAACCAATACCTTTAGCACTTGCCCCCACAGTGTTTCTAGGTACCTAAAGAGTATGTAAATGCAATATTTCATATTTCTGATGTGTGTCTGCTGTACCATTTACTTCTATGAAAACGTATCCTGCTCTCTTTGTATTTCTTCCTTTGTGTAAAATCCCTGGTGTTCCTGCCAGTTCCTCTGCTTTCCTATTAAAAACTGACCACACTAAGCAGAAGAACACACTTGGGTCAGTTCTCTTGCTGTGCTAGAAACTCAGTGTGCTCTCCTCCAATGATCATACTTGTCCTGACACACCCTCGTGCACAGCCATTCACTAGGAAGATCAATGTGTTGTTGCTTCTCCTTCCTCCAGCTCGTCTGCAGCTGAGAACAGAGGTTATGTGATCACTTGTAAAAAAGGGAAAAAAAGGTATTTAATTTTTTTTATATCTATACGCAAATGTTTTGGCTTTCATTTCTATTTTAAACTGAATGAGTTGTTTTACAAAGGTGTTAGTTTATAATCACATTAACTGGATCCTCTCTGCTACTGTCGCATCTATATTACTTATAGTCCCGCTATAAGTCCCTGATCACTGCCATTACTAGTATAAAAAAATAAAAATTCCAGTATATATATATATATATATATACCAAAGTTTGTAGACACTATAACTTTTGAGCAAACCAATCAATATACGCTTATTGGGATTTTTTTTAGATTAAAATATGTAGCAGAATACATATTGGCCTACATAGATGAAGAAAATTTATTTTTTACATTTTATTTATTTTTTTTTTATTGGAAATGTTATATAGCAGAAAGTAAAAAATATTGTTTGTTTTTCAAATTTGTTGGCATTTTTTTCTTTATAGCCAAAAAGATAAATGTAGCACTGCCCCCTTGAGGACTACTGAGTTTGTCACCTTTTTGGGTCCCTCTGGGTTACCGTTAGCAACTGCAGGCATAACTTAATACTTTACTTTCCGGCTCAGTCAATGAACAATCTAGGGGTTTTAGTTGTTTTGTTGTTTTATTATAAAAAGGGATGGGAGAAGGACTTCTATCTGAAGATGCAGCCAGGCTGCTAATTTCACATTGCCACTAGATGAATTGTATATATTGAGTCTCTGAACAAAAGACTTGGTTGTACGCTATCTTTATGGTACTCGCCTAGCTCCCCCTTCCACTCCACCAGCTGACACCCGTCCTCTGACTACTTTACTCTTGGGTGGCCCCCTTCCTGGTCAGGCCCTTAGACATGAGCCCCTGTACTCACGATACTGTTTTTCAGGGTTCTTCAGTGTCTCAACCCCTCTATTCAGCTCCCCTGGACCTCTGGGTTCAGCTCCTTTCACCTGGCTCACCAGGCCGACTGCCTGTGACCATACACCAACTGCTGCAGAAGAGGAGGCAGCCGCCACCCTCCTTCCAGGACTCTGCTCACCAGTAGAGATGTCGCGAACCTAAAATTTGCCGTTCGCGAATGGCGAACGCGAACCTCCGCAAATGTTCGCGAACGGGCGAACTGCCATAGACTTCAATAGGCAGGCAAATTTTAAAACCCACAGGGACTCTTTCTGGCCACAATAGTAATAATAATAAATAATCTGTGGACCTGACACTGCAATTATGACAGAGGAAAAAACAATTATTTTTTAAACTGCAAGGTACTGTGCCACCCGGCATTGCTGGACATCTTCTGATGTTGAAGGAAAGTAAAGCATGGTGTGTCTTTCATCTGTTGCATTCAGTTTCCTTTGCCAGAGAATGCGTGTATGGTCCTCAACCTTGTCCAATCAATGTCCTCTAAGCTGAGAAATATGGGCAAATATTTATCCGTCATTCCATACAATCAGGGAGGCATGTAATTGGCCCCAAATTTATTCAGCAGCAGGAAAACAAACCATAACATACAGCCAATTTCATTAGGAACTATCTTCAGCCTAAAGAAGAACAAGGCGTCCTGGAAGTGATGGTTTAGCACATACAGCACCCCGATCTCAACATCATCAAGTCTGCATAGGATTATACAAAGAGACAGAATGATCTGAGGGACCCATCATCCACAGAAGATCTGTGGTTAGTTCTCCAAGATGCTTAGAACAACCAACCTGCTGAGTTCCCTTCTGTTCATTTACTCTCTCCATTTTGTTAATTGATAAAAGTAAATTATTAGCACTTCTATTTCTGAAAGCCCCCTTAATTTACAGAAGTTTTTCACACCTGCCTAAAACTTTTTGACAGTAGTGGGTATAATATATATATATATATATATATATATATATATATATATATATATATATATATATATATATATACAGTGGGTTACGGAAAGTATTCAGACCCCCTTAAATTTTTCACTCTTTGTTATATTGCAGCCATTTGCAAAAATCATTTAAGTTCATTCTTCTTCCTCATGAATGTACACATAGCACCCCATACTGACAGAAAAACACAGAATTGTTGACATTGTTGCAGATTTATTAAAAAAGAAAAACTGAAATATCACATGGTCCTAAGTATTCAGACCCTTTGCTCAGTATTTAGGAGAAGCCCCCTTTTGATCTAATACAGCCAGGAGTCTTTTTGGAAAAGATGCAACAAGTCTTTCACACCTGGATTTGGGGATCCTCTGCCATTCCTCCTTGCAGATCCTCTCCAGTTCTGTCAGGTTGGATGGTAAACGTTGGTGGACAGCCATTTTTAGGTCTCTCCAGAGATGCTCAATTGGGTTTAAGTCAGGGCTCTGGCTGGGCCATTCAAGAACAGTCACGGAGTTGTTGTGAAGCCACTCCTTCGTTATTTTAGCTGTGTGCTTAGGGTCATTGTCTTGTTGGAAGGTAAACCTTCGGCCCAGTCTGAGGTCCAGAGCACTCTGGAGAAGGTTTTTGTCCAGGATATCCCTGTACTTGGCCGCATTCATCTTTCCCTCGATTGCAACCAGTCGTCCTGTCCCTGCAGCTGAAAAACACCCCCACAGCATGATGCTGCCACCACCATGCTTCACTGTTGGGACTGTATTGGACAGGTGATGAGCAGTGCCTGGTTTTCTCCACACATACCGCTTAGAATTAAGGCCAAAAAGTTCTATTTTGGTCTCATCAGACCAGAGAATCTTATTTCTCACCATCTTGGAGTCCTTCAGGTGTTGTTTAGCAAACTCCATGCGGGCTTTCATGTGTCTTACACTGAGGAGAGGCTTCCGTCGGGCCACTCTGCCATAAAGCCCCGACTGGTGGAGGGCTGCAGTGATGGTTGACTTTCTACAAATTTCTCCCATCCCCTGACTGCATCTCTGGAGCTCAGCCACAGTGATCTTTGGGTTCTTCTTTACCTCTCTCACCAAGGCTCTTCTCCCCCGATAGCTCAGTTTGGCCGGACGGCCAGCTCTAGGAAGGGTTCTGGTCATCCCAAACGTCTTCCATTTGAGGATTATGGAGGCCACTGTGCTCTTAGGAACCTTAAGTGCAGCAGAAATCTTTTTGTAACCTTGGCCAGATCTGTGCCTTGCCACAATTCTGTCTCTGAGCTCTTCAGGCAGTTCCTTTGACCTCATGATTCTCATTTGCTCTGACATGCATTGTGATCTGGAAGGTCTTATATAGACAGGTGTGTGGCTTTTCTAATCAAGTCCAATCAGTATAATCAAACACAGCTGGACTCAAATGAAGGTGTAGAACCATCTCAAGGATGATCAGAATAAATGGAAAGCACCTGAGTTAAATATATGAGTGTCACAGCAAAGGGTCTGAATACTTAGGACCATGTGATATTTCAGTTTTTCTTTTTTAATAAATCTGCAACAATGTCAACAATTCTGTGTTTTTCTGTCAGTATGGGGTGCTATGTGTACATTCATGAGGAAGAAGAATGAACCTAAATGATTTTAGCAAATGGCTGCAATATAACAAAGAGTGAAAAATTTAAGGGGGTCTGAATACTTTCCGTACCCACGGTATACACACATACTGTGTATATGTATATATATATATATATATATATATATATATATACATATATATATATATATATATAAACATACATACTGTGTATATGTATATATATGTACACTGTATATATAAACAGTACTTTTGACTCCATTTTCAGGCACATTTTGAAGGAGCAACTGCAGTGCACAATATATATATATATATATATATATATATATATATATCAAAACAAATTGACTGAAATACCAGTCCTAAAAAGGGCTTTTTGGGGTGCTGTCAGGATGCTGTCCTTACAGCAGGAGTGGACCGAGAACACTATCTAACAAGACTAACAACTGTCCCTATTAACAGCAGCAGCAGCAGCACTCTCCCTGCTCTCACTACTAACACTGCTTCAGAATGAATCTAAGATGGATGCTGCCCTTGCTTTTTTTATAGGAGGTGGGGGGGTGTGGGAGGGAGGATATGCTGATTGGCTGGAATGTGTCTGCTGACTGTGAGGTACAGGGTCAAAGTTTGCCTCAATGATGAAGTATAGGGGGCGGACCGAACATCGCATAATGTCGCCCGCAGCGGCGGACGTGAACAAGCGATGTTCGCCGGGAACTGTCTGCCGGCGAACAGTTCGGGACATCTCTACTCACCAGATAAAGACCCAGAATACATGTGCTCCTGGCTTTTAAACTACACCCCACAATGCACAGAGACAGCAGTCTGTGCCAATCACCGGGACTGTATTAAAACCTGTGTACACATGGGTCAGGTTTTCTCCACTGTCCAGTATGCCTGCCTATTGGACCAGTGTAAAACACTCCCCTAGACCAGATGAAACACACACTGAGCACCATGAGCAGACCTAACTCACAGATCCTACTCTCTGTTAAGCAGAAAGCAATATAGAATTTGTGTGCTGCTCCTCTGATAGGCAGACAGAGCCATATTTATACTCTCTCTCTAGCACCTACCTAAGAGGGTGCTACATAAAAACACAGTGGCAATCAAATACCACTGAAAGCACTATTTGTTGGGAAAAAAGTATTTACGTTTATTTATGTACAGCGTTGCATGACCGTGCAATTGTCTATTAAAATAACGCAGTGCCGTATAGCAAAAAATTGCCTGGTCATGAAAGGGGGATAAATCTTCCGGAAATCAAATATTTAATAACTACTAAATAGCTACTTTTTAAAAGGTTTTTATTAAGCATTTTTTTTAAATCTGAGTATAGAAATTGTAACAGTGTGCAAGGATTGCAACCCTAGATAATGGTAACACACACCCGTACCATTGATCCCTTAGTCCTAAATTACATAAATGTAATCATCCTGTTTGTGCAAAATAGGTGTACTATCTCTTTAAGAGCAACACAGTAAATGCCAGAATATATAATTAAATACATGTGACAAAATGTAAAGTAAAGAAAATCAAATATAGGTGATATGGGTGACAATAAAATGGGTGCATAGCCCTTTTAAAGCGAAACCAAACAATACACAAATTGTCTGTGAACTCAAACAGTCCTTATCCACACAAAGTGAAGCGACGATGGAAAACTGCAATTCTGTACGTCCTTCCATCATTATTTGGTCCTGCATATTACCAGAAATAAATAGTCTCTAAATGATCAGAGATCTGCATCATTTTGCCAAAAAAACGTCTGACTAGTAAACTCAATCCACTCCATCTGCAGGAACAATATACAGTATATCTCAGAGCCAGAAAAAGAGGAGAGCAAGAGCAAGCAAGTATTGGTTTAAATAGTTGCCAATAGTTGTCAGGCTCATGAAATTCCTTTTTTACTTCCCTTTCCACTAAAGCAAAGGAAATTAAAAACTACACTTATTCTGTACCGAATGATTGGCAGGGGCCGGCAGACATCAATCCATGATACCGGTTGATCAGCTCCAGCTGCATATAAGCACAGCGGGTGAGGGCAGTGCACGTGTGTGCCCCAGACCCGAAAGTGTTGGATCACGTACTAGGTACGTGATCTGGTGCAGCTGTGCCATTTTGCCACCGTATATCTAAGTTTTACAGTCGCCAAGTGGTTAACTTGCTTTTGACAGAAGTTTGAGATGCTTTTGAGATCATTAAACATTCACTGACAGGTGCATTTGACATGGAGTGAGCCTCCTTCTTACCTTTTAAACCTTTTTTAAGTGGAGTTTTAAAGATTTTTATGAGGAGAGAAAAAGTAGTGAACAAAAGCTTATAAATAAAGAGAGGCCCAGAGTAAAACCCGAAGGCACTAAACGAAGGGCCAGCATGAGAAGGATTAAAAGGGCTTGGGTATAGGCAGGAAAAAAAGTATTTTGTCTGAATAAACAGGACGGTTAGCTGGCTGGGGGGCATGGTTGGGGTTAGGAGGAGCCTTGGGGGATGGGGTTTTGTTAACCTGAGGGAAGGGGAGTCAATTGGAGGTCAGCAAGCAGGGAACAACTTTCCACCCTCCCACCCTGCCTTTGGTGGGATTTTTGAGTTGGATTATGGGATGTGGCAGGGAGACTATTTTGACGGTTGCGGGGTGCAAGGTCCTTTTAGGTTCATATGGGCACAAAAAGGTATGTCTATTTAACTCTAATCGGTTGAGGTGTGGTTATTTTACTGAAAGGGGGGTTTTATTGGTATAGTAGTCAAAAACAAGCCATATTTAATAACTTAGTCAAGGCTCCTATTCTAACTTGTATAACTAACGGTGTGCCTTCAATTGTATTATCTTTTAGAACTGGTGTACTCACTTTGACCTTGAGAATTTATCAAAAACCTGTTTTTAACTTATGTAAAACCAATAAATAAAATGTAAAATAAAAAAAAAAAACACTGTTCAGCAGAAAAAAGTGGTGCACCTGCACAATGTACTCCCACAGAAGTGGCGTTTAGAAAGAAAAATTACTATTAATATTAAACTGGATAAGGATATGCTATGGGTTTCTGGGAGGACCCCACGCGACCCCACACAAAAAAGGGTAGGATCCATTCTAGACCCTTAAAGTGATTGTAAAGTTATGTTTTTTTCTATTAAAATAACAAACATATTATACTTACCTCCTCTGTACAGTTGGTTTTTCACAGGACAGCCCAGATCCTCCACTTCTCGGGTTCCTGGCTATAGCTCCTGGCCCCTCCCTTCTGTTTAGTGCCCCCACAGCAAGTGGCTTGCTATGGGGCACTCGAGCCTATCTGCAGCTCTGTGCATCCTTTCAGACATGCAGCTGTCATTCGGCTCAGCCCCCTCTTTCTCCTGACTGGCTAACTGAGTTTGATTGACAGAAGCGGGAGCCAGCGGACAACTGAGACACTTGTAGACATCGTCGGATAGAGAGGGGATTTAGGTAAGTATAAGGGGAATTAATGCATGGAATGCATTAAGATAAAAAAACCTTCTGACTTTACGACCCCTTTAAATTTGATGAGGATCTGGTATGGAATGGATTTAAAGAGGGCCTCTCAAGATCCATACCAGGCTCTTTATCCAGGCATGCCAGAAAAAACATGCACTAATGGAATGAGCATCAAACCAAATGACAAATGAGCCCACATTAATTTATTGATTTACGCTGAAAAACATCCAATGTGATTCAGAGGCCAGAAGAAAGTCCCTCTTCATTAGGGCTACAACAAAACACAACATAATATAAATGTAAATGTGATTTATATAATCATAAGTCTAACATTTACATTTATATTAAAATATATTATGTTTTGTTGTAGCCCTGTTGAAGGAGGAGTTTTTCTGGCCCCTTGAACATTTTGTTTTTTTTCTGGTAATCTACTGGGTACCCACAAGGCATCTTTTTACCATGTTGATGGGGAAGAGTCTAATCTTCGCATCCTTGGTCTGGTGGATGTGGGGGTCTGTTGGGGTGCACATTACCCGTTCTTTGACACATTCCTGGTTGAGGTCTAATAGTAAAGAGTGCTTCCTCTACTTCTCCAGTCCAATACCATAGTGGAAACAGGGTGTAGCTGGACAAGGAGTGGCATGGGTGCCTGCTGTGGATCCAAACATGGCAGTTAGTCAGAAGATCTGGAATTCAGGCTGGGTACTGCAAACCACAAGTGCCAGAAGCATATTTAGCACCTTCCTAGGTTGGTGCTTGAGAGAGCGAGTATAGTTTTTGGCTCTGTCTGCCTATCAGAGAAGCAGCAGGTAAATCCTATATTATACTCTGCTTAACAGAAAACAGAATCTGTGAGTTAGGTCTGCTCATGGTGCTCAGTGTGTGATTCATGTGGTCTGGGGGAGTGGCCTCACTGGTCCAATGGGGAGGCACATTGGAAAGTGGAGGACCTGTGCCCTGACCAATGGGCACACAGGCTTTTATACAGTCCCAGTGATTGGCATAGACTGCTGTCTCGATGCATTGTGGGGTGTAGTATAAAAGCCAATGGCACATGTGCTCGGGGTCTTTGGCTGGTGAGCAGAGTCCTCAAAGGAGCGTGGTGGCTGCCTCCTCTTCTTTGGTGTATGGTCACAGGCAGTTGGCCTGGTGAGCCAGAAGTGAGGAGGAGTTGAACACAGGTCCAGAAGAGCTGACTAGAAGGAGTTGAGACACCCTGGAACCTGAAAAGCAGTATCGTGTGTACAGAGGATCGTGTCTAAGGGACTGACCAGGAAGGGGGCCACTCCGTAGTAGAGTAGTCAGAGGATGGGTGTCAGCTGGTAGATAGAAAGGGGTGCTAGGCGAGTACCCTGAAGATAAGTGTTTAACCACTTTAAGACCGGAAATTTTCCTGCTTAATGACCAGGCCCTATTTTGCGATTCGGCACTGTGTTAATTTAAAAGACAATTGCACGGTCGTGCAACGCTGTACCAAAATAAAATTTATGTCCTTGTTTTCTAACAAATATAGCTTTCTTTTGGTGGTATTTGATCACCTGTGCGATTTTTATTTTTTGCGCTATAAACAAAAAAAAGCGACAATTTTGAAAAAAAAAAACAATATTTTTCACATTCTGCTATAAAACATTCCCCCCCCCAAAAAATTTAAAAATCTAAATTTTTTAATGTTTTAGGCCAATTTGTTTTCTGCTACATATTTTTGGTAAAAAATATCACAATAAGAGTATTTTGATTGGTTTGCGCAAAAGTTATTGCGTCTACTAACTATGGGAAAGATTTATGTCATTTTTATTGTTTTTTTTACTAGTAATGGCGGAGATCTGCGATTTTTTTGCAGGACTGCAACATTACAGCGGACAGATCGGACCCCTAACTGACATTTTTGACACTTTTGGGGGTACCAGTGACTACAGTAATCAGTGCTAAAAATATGTACTGTTACTGTAATAATGCCATTGGCAGGGAAGGGGTTAACAGTGTTGGTGATCAAGGGGTTAAATGTGACTCTAGGGGAGTGATTCTAACTGTGGGGGGGGGTTGGGCTTGTGAGATGACCATAGAGACATGCGATCCTATATAGTAGGATCACATAGTCTCTGTGATCATCTCAGGGAGAAGGACAGACGGCTGTGTTTACATCAGCCATCCATCCTTCTCTGTCAGCGGGGAGAGATCGAGGGTGTCAGGCGGCAATCGGAGCCGCCTGACACATGCACTGGCTCCCCGGCTGACGAGTGGGGGCAGGAGAGCGCCGCTGGTGGTGCATGCTCGCCCCCTAGCCTCCTGAGAGGGAGCGACGTAGAGCTACGTCGCTTTGCCCAGGAGCGGCTGACTGCCACAGTAAATCTGCGGCACGCAGTCATCAAGTGGTTAAAGAACTTTAACTCAGATTCATCTAGTGGCAGGATGAAGCTGCGGACTTGCTGTATTATCAGATAGAAGTCCTTAGCATTGTGAATAGTTCAAGTTTGGAGTATCCCACTCATCCCTTCTCCCATCCCCATAAAAAATAAAACAACAAAAACAACAACCCCTAGACTGATCATTGACTGAGCCGGAAAGTAAAGTGTTGAGATTCTGCATGCAGTTGCTATCGGTAGCCCGGGGGACCTGAAATGTTAAAAATCCAGCAGCCCTCAAGGGGGCAGTGCTACACATAGATATAGTCAATAGTATATAAAAGGTACTCTTGCGCTATCACTAAGGGGTATTCAAATGGCCGACTGCCGCAAGCACCGATCAGCAAATCTGTTGGTCGAAAGAAATCAAAATAATAAAGTATTGGTGCTGCCCTGTTGAATGACAACAAATAAAGGTGATCAATAAACAATATTATCCATGACAAAATGTGCATATGGTAATAAAAATTGCGTGCAAAAGTAAGTATGAATAAACACCAGTTAATATACATACAATTATATAAAAGTGCACTAGGTGAGTTAAAAAAACTCCAATCACCCATCCAGAATCATATAAAACCATCTAGTGATCAATGAGTGTCCATCGTTAGAAACATCAAAAAGTCCATATACAAAACAGTGAAATGGTAGACTCTGGATTTAAATCTGTCTTAAAACCTAACACCAAACTAAGAAAGTGACTAGTGTCTAAATTATCCAATATAGTGACACCTCTGTGTGTGATATTTCCTTACCTTACAGCTGTAAGGTTACAGCATTGATATCTTTAAGCTGAATGGTGTCATCTTTCCAGGTGCCTCCTGGGGGTCTCCTAAGACAGCCTCAACTGATGACCCTCCCTTAGGTGATATCTGGTCAGCGGTGGTCTGGTAGGTATATCGGTTTGAAAAGAAGTCACATTGGCGTGACGCTACTCTTTGGGACCCATGCGTTAGGATAAACCGGAAGTGTCGCCGGAGGACTAGCTCACTGCTCATGGATTATTTGTCCTGCTAACTTTTTCAAAGCGATATCTGGACCACCTACCGGACCACCACTGACCAGACATCACCTACCTTAGAGGGTCATCAATTGGGTATCAGGTACATCGTACCCCTACCCATTCACTAAAAAAGTGTAAAAAAGGAGAAACCACAGAACACAGTTTTTGACAAGTCCTTTATTAAAAAGAAAAAAAAATAGTGTCCCTCTAAGTAAATCCATCGTAAATCACGATGCCCGCTGACCCAAAACATAGAAAACATTTCAAAAACGCTTCACCTCTTCTGAGGCGTCCCGCCAAATACCGTTCTTCAGCTTTGACAGCTTTTTTATAGGCAAGGGGTGGGACCCCCAGATAAATCACCCGGTGGCACTGCCCCTTCTGACATCACATGATTACGATAAGCCCCCCACCCGCAGACCCCCACAGCCCAGGGTTGTCAGCAAGAGGCTCTTGTCAACATGGGGACAAGGTGCTTTGGGGGGCACTATTAAAAATTAAGCATCATTAAAGAATCATCACTGCTCCTGTGAAAATTATTGTTTTAAAAATATTTCTTTGCATTGATACATGTCCCTCAGGGCAGTACCCGGGACCACATACACTTTTTATGAGGACTTTTGATTTTTCATGTTCGTGTCCTATAGACTTTAACCACTTACCGCAAATTGACGCAGCCCTACGTCGACTGCAATAAGTGGATGTACCGGAGTGATGCCTGTAGCTAGAGGCATCAACCTGGTACAATGTTTTAGAGCTGACGGTCTGCTTTCAGGTGGTAATAACTGATGCGGCTCAGGAGCCGCTCGATCGTTACCCCCCCCTCGGTGGGAGGGGCCACCCCCCCTTCCAACATCTTCCGCAGCTCTGCCCGGGTCTGCCGTCCAACCGTGAGACCCAAGCAACCAGCCGTCACGCCTGCTGGCTTGGTGGAGTCCAGATCCAAGCCAGATTCGGCTTCGATCGGGCCTCTGATGACGTAACACGGAGGTGGCGTCCATGACGTCACATACAGGTTACTCGGCTACTAAAGGCGTCAGATTTTAAAAAGTGACTGTATTCTGAAATGCCGTTTTCGGCATTTTTAATACACTGAAGTGCAGTGGATGGGTCTAGGGTCTTTTAGACCCCGGTCCCTTCATAAAGAGTACCTATCACTGCCTATTGCTGTCACAATGGATGTTTACATTGCTTGTGACAGCAATAAAAGTGGTGAGATTTTTTATTTATTTTTTAAAAACCTGTGATAGAATTAAAAAAATAAATAAAATAAATAGGAAAAAAATAAAAATGTTTAACCTCCCCCATCGCCGTGAGTTTGCGCACAAAAGAAAATGTATACGGAAGTCGTGCTCGCAAATGAAATCGCTGTTTAAACCACACATGTGATGCATTGCCGCGATTGCCAGAGCGAGAGCAATCATTTATTAAAAAGAGCTACTGTCTAACTCCAAACTGGTAACCGTTAAAAATGTTTAAAATGTAGCCTATGGAGATTTTTATTGACTGTACTTTGTCGCCATTCCGTGGGTGTGCACAATTTTAAACCATAACATGTTGGGTATCTATTTACTCAGTGTGACATCATCTTTCACAATATACAAAAAAATGGGCTAACTTTACTGTAAAATTTTTTTGTAAATGCAGTGAAATGTAATTTTTAAAAAAAAAATGGCGTTTGAAAGACCACTGCGCAAATACCGCGTGACAAAAAATTATGCATTCACTGCCATTTTATTCTACAGAGTCTTTGCTTAAAAAAAAAAAAAAAAAATATATATATATATATATATATATATATATATATATATATATATATATAATGTTTGGGGGTTATAAGTAGTTTTCTAGCAAAAAAACTGATTTTAACTTTTAAACAACATGTGTCAAAAATGGGCTCGGTCCCTAAGTGGTTAATAGAGTTAGCATGTTCGCTAGAACTTTTTCCCTGTTTGAGATGTTCTGGTGCGAACCGAACAGGGGGGGCATTCGGCTCATCACTGCTTTTAAGTGAATACTTACAGGGTAGATAGTAGGGATAATGGGTGGCTACTAAATAATGGAAGGTTGATTGACAGAGGTAATTTAATTTTTTGAGGTATCTGTAGAGCTCCATGCCAGTCCACAGTCCATAGTCCACAGCTTTGTGCTGTTACTGGCATCATTTACCAGTGTGCTTTGTGTTATGTGTGTGATGTTTCATCCCCACTTACAGTCAGGTCCATAAATATTGGGACATTGACACAATTCTAATCTTTTTGGCTCTATACACCACCACAATGGATTTGAAATGAAACAAAGCAGATGTGCTTTAACTGCAGACTTTCAGCTTTAATTTGAGGGTATTTACATCCAAATCAGGTGAACATTGTAGGAATTACTACAGTTTGTTTATGTGCCTCCAACTTTTTAAGGGACCAAAAGTAATGGGACAGATTAACAATCATAAATCAAACTTTCACTTTTTAATACTTGGTTGCAAATCCTTTGCAGTCAATTACAGCCTGAAGTCTGGAACGCACAGACATCACCAGACGTTGGGTTTCATCCCTGGTGGTGCTCTGCCAGGCCTCTACTGCAACTGTCTTCAGTTCCTGCTTGTTCTTGGGGCATTTTCCCTTCAGTTTTGTCTTCAGCAAGTGAAATGCATGCTCAATTGGATTCAGGCCAGGTGATTGCCTTGGCCATTGCATAACATTCCACTTCTTTCCCTTAAAAAAACTCTTTGGTTGCTTTCGCAGTATGCTTTGGGTCATTGTCCATCTGCATTGTGAAGCGCTGTCCAATGAGTTCTGAAGCATTTGGCTGAATATGAGCAGATAATATTGCCCGAAACACTTCAGAATTCATCCTGCTGGTTTTGTCAACAGTCATATCATCAATAAATACAAGAGAACCAGTTCCATTGGCAGCCATACATGCCCACGCCATGACACTACCACCACCATGCTTTACTGATGAGGTGGTATGCTTTGGATCATGAGCAGTTCCTTTCCTTCTACATACTCTTCTCTTCCCATCACTCTGGTACAAGTTGATCTTGGTCTCCTCTGTCCATAGGATGTTGTTACAGAACTGTGAAGGCTTTTTTAGATGTTGTTTGGCAAACTCTAATCTGGCTTTCCTCTTTTTGAGGCTCACCAATGGTTTACATCTTGTGGTGAACCCTCTGTATTCACTCTGATGAAGTCTTCTCTTGATTGTTGACTTTGAAACACATACACCTACCTCCTGGAGAGTGTTCTTGATCTGGCCAACTGTTGTGAAGGGTGTTTTCTTCACCAGAGAAAGAATTCTTCGGTCATCCACCACAGTTGTTTTCCGTGGTCTTCTGGGTCTTTTGGTGTTGCTGAGCTCACCGGTGCGTTCTTTGTTTTTAAGGATGTTCTAAACAGTTGATTTGGCCACACCTAATGTTTTTGCTATCTCTCTGATGGGTTTGTTTTGTTTTTTTCAGCCTAATGATGGCTTGCTTCTCTGATAGTGACAGCTCTTTGGATCTTGAGAGTTGACAGCAACAGATTCCAAATGCAAATAGCACACTTGAAATTAACTCTGGACCTTGTATCTGCTCCTTGTAAATGGGATAATGAGGGAATAACACACACCTGGCCATGGAACAGCTGAGCATCCAAATGTCCCATTACTTTTGGTCCCTTAAAAAGTGGGAGGCACATATACAAACTATTGTAATTTCCTACACCTTTCACCTGATTTGGATGTAAATACCCTCAAATTAAAGTCTGCAGTTAAAGCACATCTTGTTTGTTTCATTTCAAATCCATTGTGGTGGTGTATAGAGCCAAAAAGAGTAGAATTGTGTTGATGTCCCAATATTTATGGACCTGACTGTACATGTATGTTTACATTCTGTACTGAGTGTATTACCTCAAACTCACCCATTGTGATATGAGTAATGCTACAGAACTGATTGTTGAGCATTTAGAAAAAAAATCTGAATTGTAACAACAAAAATTGCAGCTTCTACCAAGAGGAAGTGTCTGCAGTATTCACATGAATATTTAAAATTCATACTAGTTTTGTTTGCAAATAAATTTTGCCTATAATTTGAAATGCCTTTCAGTAAAGATGCCATCAAATCTTCAATATAACTTCCAATTTTCATCTAAAAATGTCACAACATTGGTGATATGAGTTATTATTGAGAAACACTGGTTTTAGTTATGTATGTCACTGCTTAACATGCTGGGAAAAAAATATCCCATAATGACAACGTGAAAAAAGTTTATTTGAAATCTTTGCAAATTTTTTTAAAAGCCTTTGCCAATGACACTCAAAGTTGAGCTCAGGTGCATTATGTTTCTACTGATCATCCTTGAGATGTTTCTACAACTTGATAGAAGTCCACCTGTGGTAAATTTGGTTGATTGGACATGATTTAGAAAGGCACACATCTATCTATAAAAGGTCCCAAAGTTAACAGTGCATGTCAGAGCACAAACCAAGCCATAAAGTCCAAGAAATTGTCTGTAGATCTCCGAGACAGGATTGTATCGAGGCACAGATCTGGAGAAGGGAACAGAAAAATGTCTGCAGCATTGTAGGTCCCAATGAGCACAGTGGCCTCCATCATCCATAAATGAAAGAAGTTTTGAACCATCAGGACTTTTTCTAGAGCAGGCCACCCCACCAAACTGAGCAATCAGGGGACAAGGGCCTTAGTCAGGGAGGTGACCAAGAACCCAATGGTCACTCTGGCAGAGCTCCAGCATTTCTCTATGGTTAGAGGAGGACCTTCCAGAAGAACAACCATCTCTGCAGCATTCCACCAATCAGGCCTGTATGGTAGAGTGGCCAGACTAAAGCAACTCTCCAGTAAAAGGCATATGGCAACCCACCTTGAGTTTGCGAAAAGGCACCTGAAGGACTCTCAGACCATGAGAAACAAAATTCTCTGGTCTGATGAAACAAAGATTGAACTCTTTTGCCTGAATGGCAAGCATCATGTCTGGAGGAAACCAGGCACTCATCACCTGACCAATACCATCCCTACAGTGAAGCATGGTGGTGGCAGCATCATGCTGTGGGGATGTTTTTCAGCGGCAGGGAATAGGAGACTAGTCAGGATCGAGGGAAATATGAATGCAACAATGTACAGAGACATCCTTGATGAAAACTTGCTTCAGAGCGCACTGGACCTCAGACTAGGTCAAAGGTTCCAACAGGTCAATGACCCTAAGCACATATCCAAGATAACAAAGGAGTGGCTACAGGACAACTCTGTGAATGTCCTTGAGTGGCCCAGCCAGAGCCCAGACTTAAAACCGATTGAACATCTCTGGAGAGATCTGAAAATGGCTGTGCACCAACGCTTCCCATCCAACCTGATGGAGCTTGAGAGGTCCGGCAAAGAAGAATGGGAGTAACTGCCCAAAAATAGATGTGCCAAGCTTGTAGCATCATACTCAAAAAGACTTGAGGCTGTAATTGGTACCAAAGGTGCTTCAACAAAGTTTGAGCAAAGGTTGTTAATACTTCTGTACAACTGATTTTCTTGTTTTTTTTTTTAATTCAATTTGCAAAGATTTCAAACCAACTTCTTTTAAGTTGTCATTATAGGGTATTGTATGTAGAATTTTGGGGAAAATATTGAATTTAATCCAATTTCGAATAAGGCTGTAACATAAAAAAATATGGAAAAAGTGAAGTGCTGTGAATACTTTACGGATGCAATATATGCAGTATATATATATATATATATATATATATATATATATATATATATATATATATATATATATGATCAATTTATATCTTTTCGAATTTATAGTTTAGCTTTGAGCTAGGGAATTTTCATTGTTACTTAACTTTTCATGTATTTTGCACCTATAGGATTTTTCTAGGGCAATACCAATGTTTTTTAGATCAGCCACTTAGAAATCCAATTAGAAAACTATGTACTAAGTATGTTTAATAATAATATTCCCTGCTTGTGATACTTTCAAGACCTCTGAAAGCAATGTGAGCAATTAACATTACCACCACGAATGTTTATAAATGAAGCTTTTAAATTATTACTCCGTGAATGGAGAATGCTAATGGAAGCACAGAAAGCAACATTATATAAAATAATTTCCACATAATAAGGTAATGGAGAAAAGTAATTTCAGACTGCATAATACTTTATTAACACAATAAGTCTTCCTAAAGTCATTAAACCTGATTTTAACACAATTAAGGAACAGCTTCTCATTTGTGTAACCTGTTAATATAATTTCCTGGTGAGCTCAAGTAGGACAAATTGCTATTCAATGTATTGCAGACTGGTAGACCTACATGTATTCTATAAATATTCTTTGTCTTTATACACTAAAATATAACCTTTGTTAAAAACGGATGTATATTGTATTTAGTTTAATCATCTAAGTCATTCCACACTTTCTACTATGTATCCTGCACTCATTTAAATCGATATTTAAAATGAAATGTTGCTAACAGTGATTTAAAACCAATAGAACAAGGTTACATTGTAGAACGTTCACTTCGATTTACTTAAACAGAAATTAAACTGCACTGACTCAGAAGCCTACAAACACCCTTTCCCCTTTGCTGGCTGTTCGAAGTAAGTATATCTGTCTTCTGTGGATAAAAGTTTGCCATTTTTCTGTATTAGGTTTCAATTAGCCATCGTTTACTTTGACTGCACTGAACTTCATATGAAATCGCACAATTTCAAAGCTGCATGTCAGTGCGATTTTAGGTGCGACTTGAGACATCGGGGGGAGTCATGCACAGATTTCTATGCAAGTCACACCCGAAATTGCCAAAAATAGGGAAGGGACTACTTTCTCTCGTTCAATACTTTTATTGAGTTTTATAAAACAGCCATAAAGCAAGTTACAAAACAGAAGTAGAAATACTGTTAATGTTGCAGAAGTATTATAAATGTTATACTGTATAGTGAAGTTTGCACAAAAGGAAGGAACAAAAGAAAAAGGTAGAATTATTAATATGATATTCTGAGATATTAAGATTTTGAGAAGGTATTCAGAACATGGCTGTGGGGGAAAGAAAAAAAGGAAAAGGAAGAAGTCAGCAGGGTGTGGGTAGGATAAAGTGGGTAAAGGAGAGGGCATCGAGAATAGAACTTGTACCACAAAAGTTAATACAAAGTAAATAAAATATAAGTCTTAACTAACAAGCATTCAGAACCTGTTCCACAAAACCCGGTGATAGGCCATGTTTAATCCAAGGGTCCCAAATGCTTATAAAAGTACTACATTTATCGCAATCCATGGCTTCCATTTTTGCATGTAATAATGCATTATTCATCCTATGTTTAACTTCTACAAGATTCAAAGTGGTAGTCTTCCAAGCTTTAGCTATGGCTTGTTTAGCGGCATTGAGAAGCTGAAGGAATAATTTGAATTGTTTTCGTGTCAGGCATGCAGGTTTTGAATTTAAAATGGCAATCACCGGATCTGGAGTAATATCTATTTCAAATGCTAGAGAGAATATTTCTTTCCAAAAAACTGTAGCAATTGAGCAATTCCACCATATATGAACATGTGTACCCATTTCCGTACAACCTCTAAAACAAAGGGCCGGATAATTTGGTGTGAACTTGTCGATTCTAGCTGGTACCAAGTACCATCATTAAAGAGCCTTGTATGATGATTCAATTGCGATAATATTTGAAGAAGAAGATTTCGTTACAGACCAGATTTCAGACCATTCTTATTGGTTAAGTGTACAGCCAAGGTCTGTTTCCAATTTCCTGACATAATTTGGTGTATCTACGTCTGGATTGTTAAGCAATAAAAAATTAGGCTAGAAATTAGACCTCTGAAGTGTGAGTTCTTGATACAGATACGCTCAAATTGAGAGAGCTGATTCAGAATGGTACCATTTGTTATCAATGATGTATAGAAATTCTTAATTTGGAGATATCGAAAAAGTTCTGAATGTGGTAAATGATGTGATTCACAAAGTTCAGGAAAACTTAAGATAGAAGAGCTAGAGACCAGATTAAATAGCCTTGACAGGCCTGACCTAGACCATGCCCGAAATGAATTTGGGAATTCCCAAGCCGGATAAAAGGCTGGATTTCTCAGAAAAGATTGTAGTGGATTGTGTGTAGACTGTAAATTATAATTAGTCTTTAGTCTATCCCATAAAGAGAGAGAATGCTTGGTAATTGGATTAGTAATATGTTTTCGATCTGATGGTTGTAACCATAAGAGATTGGAAATTGAGATGGGGTCACATTCGATAGATTCTATCGTAACCCATAAGGGAATTTCAGTAGTGGCATGATACTTAGTTAATTGTGCCAATTGCGCAGCTTTGTAATATGTGGCAACATTGGGGAGACCCAGTCCACCCCTTGTTTTGGGGATAATCAATGTGGATTCTGGCAATCTAGGTTTGATTGAACCCCAGGTGAATTTAATTATTTTACATTGTAAGATTTGAAGAAAATGTGCAGGTATATGAATTGGCAGGACCCTAAATAAATATAAAAATGTGGGTAGAATAACCATTTTGATTGCATTCATCTTCCCAAGCCACGACAATGGAAGTGATGCCCATTTCGTCAGTAATTCAGTAAATTTTTTCAATAATGGAGTAAAGTTGGCTGCATAAAGATCAGAATGGTTGGGAGTAAATTTTATACCCAAATATGGAATGTGCTTCAAAGACCATGAAAATGGTAATGCATTTTGCACTAAATTTAACTCAGATTCACTCAATGAGATATTAAGGGCCGTGGATTTTTTAAAATTTATATTTAGTCCTGAAATAGCAGGGAATTTATTAAGGGTAGCAATGAGATTAGGGGCTGATATATGGGGAGATGATAGAAAAAGAAGAATGTCATCTGCAAATAAACACAACTTATGATGGTGACCACCTAGTTCTATACCAGAAATTGAGGGATTACTTCTAATACTGTGTGCTAGAGGTTCTATGAGAAGGGAAAATAAGAGAGGGAAGAGAGGGCACCCCTGACGCGTTCCTCTCCCTATGTTAAACAAGTCTGATTTATAGCCTGCATATTTAATATATGCTTTAGGTTTGTTATAAAGCGCAGAGATCCATTTTAAAAAATTTGAGCCAAAACCCCATTTACTAAGAGTATATTGCATATATGGCCAGGATATGGTATCAAAGGCTTTTTTAATGTCTAGTGATAGGAGGCACGAGGGGATGCAACGTTTTTTAGCTATATGAGATAACAGAGTCGCACGTCTGATGTTGTCAGTAGGTTGGCGAATAGGTATGAAACCTACTTGATCCCTATGAATGAGTTGTCCTATGAAGTTATTTAGTCTGGAAGCTATAATTTTGGCTAAAATTTTAATATCTAAATTTAATAAGGAAATGGGTCGATAGTTCGACCAAATCGTGTCATCAGTTTGAGGCTTCGGGAGCATACAGATGATTGCTGTTAAAGTTTCCTGTTTAAAGGATTGGCCATTAAGAAGTGTATTGAGAGCATTAGCTAGGATAGGCGAAAGGGAATTGGAAAACACCCGGTAGTATAATGACGAAAAACCACCAGGGCCTGGTCTTTTATTTAATTTGAGTGATTTTATAACTTGGGACACTTCATCTGGTGTTATTGATTTTCCATAAATTCCATCTGAGACTGAGAAAGAGTCGGTAGTGATAGTTGAGCAAAAAATTCATTTGCCGCAGAAAAATTCAAATTGTTTTCAGATGAATATAGAGTAGCTAGGTGTGTTTTAAATTTCTTAAGAATTTTTATAGGGTTGCTGGAAAATGTGTCTCTCGAGATTTTAAGACGTATGGGTTTAAATGGTTTATGACGCAAGCATGCGGGCCATGGGTGAATCTAGTTTATTTGCTTTAATGTAAAAATTGTGACACGATTTCTGAAGTGTCTTATCTGCAGACTCTGTAAGAAACAGATCAAATTCAAGCCTAGCTTTATCAAGATTGGTTTTATTAGAAGAAGTAGGATTATTTTGATATACTGTTTAGCATGTATTAAAGTTTGTTTCTAATTTCTGGCTAAGTGTTTTACGTTCACGTCTAAAGAGGGCAGCCTGTCTCAAACAAATACCATGAATAACTGGTTTGTGTGCCTACCATAAAGTAAGGGGAGACACATCTGGCGTTGAATTATGTAATAGATTTTCAGAGAGAGGATTTTTAATATCCAGACAATGAGATGTATTTTTTAATAAAGAGTCATTAAGGCACCACGTAGTGTCATGTGCTTTAGGAATAGTTGAAGCAATAACTGTGCATACTGCATTATGGTCAGACCATGTGATTGGTATGACCATAGATGCAATCGTTTCAGGTATGAGACCTATAGTGAGAACTATATATGGTCTATGCGGGAGAAAGTTTTATGAGGGTGCGAGTAATATGTGTATCTACACTTGTTTGGATTCACCTCTCTCCAAGAATCTACCATATTATGTTTTGCAAGCAGTTGTGAGAATGAGAGTTTATTAGGGCTGCTCGAAGATATAGGGGATTTATCCAGAAATGGGAAAATAACTTGATTTGAATCACCACAAATCATAACTGCACCCATTCTATGAGAATCCACAACCTGAAAAAGATGCAAAAGAAATGGAATAGGATTTTTGTTGGGAGCATAATATGACACTATAGTTATAGCGGAGTCAATAAGGTATCCCGTGAGAATCAGATACCTGCCCTCAGGGTCCTTGATTTCATGTACAAGAGTAAATGGAGTAGACCAATGAAAGGCCACTAGCACACCTCGTTGTTTTGTAGAGGCAGAGGCGGTGAAAAGTTGAGGATATTTAGGACTAAATTATTTGGGAGTGGATTGTAAGGTAAAGTGTGTCTCTTGAAGACACAAAATGTGTGATTTTAATGATGCAAAGTTGCGAAAAGCTTTAGTACATTTGTTTGGGTTATTTAGTCCCTGAACATTCAAGGACATTATATTTAGGGGGCCATAAGACTGTATATAAACGATGTCTAGCATACCATACCATTGCGGAATTTGTCGATTGTTTCATTTGTCGATTTGGGAAGGGGGAGGAAATGTGTAGAGAAAAGGGAAGAACTAAACAGAAGGGACAATTGTGTGTGCTTAGCATAGAAGGTAATATATAAAACAAATAGTTAAGGCACAACCAATAGGAATGTCTGCCGTTGATGGGAGATGGAAATCCCCCAACAAAGGCTAAATAGCTACCGTCAGTAGTCTCTGAAAGGGAGAGGCCACCGAGGGTAACAAAGTGAGGATGCACGGAACAACCTAGGAAGGTTCAGAAAACCACAAGTTAATAATCACTGAAAAATATACAGTAGCATAAGCGACTTATGCTATAATAACGAGCAGAAATCACAGTACTCCTGCCAGTAGTAGCTGTGCAAGATACTGCGAATCTAAGAATTTGTTTCAAAGAAATGAGTATCAACTACAAAGAACTTTATAGAACTCTAAAGGAAGTTATCCATGTCTTCTAGCACATATTATAGATAGGAAAGGATGTAGCACAGTGAAACTGAATAATAACCATATTCAAAAAAAAAAAAAGGAAGATTGATTTGAACCAAGTAACAGGGATTTATCTACAATAAGTAGAACTAAAAGGAATTCTGTGCCACAGTGTAGTTTGCTATAACATGTATGAGCTTGAGCATTTAGCTCAAAAAACAAATTAGAAGTATATGGCAAAAAGGGATTTGATCCATGAAATATTATACTGGCAAGATAAAGAAAGACACTTAAGTCTTTTCTAGGAAAAATAAATTGGATGACCAACATGGGACACATTGGCATAAGACAGAGGAGATAAAATAATTATCTGGTCCATCAGTCCATGGAATCTTCAGCAGATGGAGAAGGAGAAATGAAGCGACCACGTTTATGTGAATCACAACGATTTTGTTTCCCAGAGGATTTTGGGAAAGTGCGTGGTGAGCCAGAGGCAGATCTGTGTCGAGCATTTTCTGAGCCTTGCAAGTTCTGGTGTTCAGTTAGGTGAAGGTCTTTAAGGGTGTTTTGAAAATCTTCAGATTAATGACATTTGTATTTAGTACCTTGAAAAGTAAAACGCACCGAAAAAGGAAAACCCCACTGGTAGGGGATATATTTTTGCTGCAATATTTGTAATAATGGTCTAAGAGCTCTTCTTTTATTTATGGTGATAGGAGACAGATCCGCGAAGATGTGGTATTCGTGACCCTGAAAATTTAAGGATCCTTTTTCTCTAGCAGCTGATAAGAGCTGTTCCTTTGTACGGTAATAATGGAATTTAATGATGAAGTCTCTGGGTGGACCTTCTGATTTTTTAGGAGATAAGGCGCGATGGACTCTGTCCATTTCCTGGCGTTCGACTGGAATAGCAGGTTGTAATTCCTGAAACAAGGCTAACATTGTCGCTTGTAAGTCAGTTATGGATTCAGGAATGCTTCTTATGCGCAAATTGGAGCGTCTTGCCCTGTTTTCAAAATCTTCTAGACAAGACTGAAGTACTAAGTTTTCCTCTTTAAGATTCTCAATTTCTGTATTTTGGTCCTGTGTAAAATTCTCAATATCCTCTATCCTTGTTTCAAGATTAGCTATGCGTGTGCCCAGCTCCCTTATCTCTTTAGTCAGGCTATTAGTAATATGGTCAGAAGTCTGTTTAAGTGCCTTTTGAAACATACGTTCAATATGTGATAATATAGTGGGAGAGACTGACTCAATGTCCTTTTCATCCTGTGAAACTGAGGTACTGCAGACTGTTTCAGTTTGATATGTGAGGAGAGGAGGGAATAGTTTCACTGCTCTGTCAGCGCTGTGAGGTGATTCTGAGGCGGCTGAGGGAGAGGGAGCCGACGCCATTTTAATTGAGGCTCTGGACAGCACTTCCTTGCCACTTTTGGACTTAAATTTAGTCCGAGACCCGCTGAAAACCATACCTTTATGTACAGCACAGTTTCCTGTACTAATGCTGTAAAAACTGAGCGAATATTCGGCAGGCAGCCGCTGCTGTATGTGGTTTTCTGTCCCCTAGGAGTGGAGCATCAGCCAGACATGTCTGCGCTTGAGGATTCCGCTTACTTCCGAGCCAGGAACTACTTTCTCAAATTGATGCGGCAACGCAGAGCCTGCATCACACCGATTTGAACAGTGCAATAGCTGGCAATAGGGTGTGACTTGTCATGCAATTTGACCCGTCAAGTCCCTCCAGTGTGAACAAGGGCTTAAAGCAGAATTTTAGGACCCATGAGAAGTTGCTCCAAAGTGAATGAGGGCTTAAGGTGGAGTTTTATTGATTTCATTGCTATTTATGTTTCCCATTATTTTTTTGCCTTGACAACAGGCACCTCCTAAGGAAGGCAGCAAGTAGTATACTACCAATGTATCAATTATATTTGCACATTATGGACGATTTGCCTGCCAAAGACCATTCCCCAAAGCGTTGTGATCCTGTGGTTGCTCCATCAACGCTATTGAACTCTTCGCCCATTCTTCTTAAGGGCTCTTTCACACTAGGAGTCTGTCAAACGGACTCCGTTTATCTCAGCCGGGGATCGATCTGCCGATCCCCCGCTGAGCAGGAGGATGACAGCTGTTCTCCGCACTGTGTGCGGGGACACAGCTGTCAGGTCTCCATGCATCTCTATGGGGGAATTGGATGGCAACGGACCGTCGGTCCGTTCTCATCCGATCCCATCCGATCTGATCTGCTGGACGGATGGAAAATAGGCTTTCCATCCGTCCATATTTGACGGATCGGATTGAATGTCAGCGGACATGTCTCCACTGACATCAGATGCCCCATAGGGATACAGGGGGTGACCGTTCAGATCCGCCAAAAAAACTGACAGGCGGATCTGATAGGTCTGCCTGTGTGAAAGGGGCCTTATTAGTGTTCACCATGTCAGGTGTCTTGATTAGCTGGTCTGGGATGACATAACTCCTGTGCATGCACACAGCAGCTAATTCATACTGGCACCAAAGGCATGATGAGAATGTACACTAAGCTGTGCTCAGTGTACATTCAAAATAAATATTTCCTGGCAGATAGAAGAGAAGCTATGACCCTTTTGAGAGAAGTATTGTATTTTTGCCTACATTCAAAACCTCCACACATTACATATTTTCTAAACCTTGGATCTCAGAAAATTAAAATGGTAATAATTGCAATTTTTTTTATGTCACATGATATCGGCGCCATGATTTATCAAACACATATTTTCAGTTAAAAAAATACACTGAAGATCATTTTTGTGCACATAAATGCAATACATAACCTATTTTTTGGTAAAATTTAAAAGATGAGGTTGAATTAATTACATTTGAAATTTACTGAGTTATTTCTTTTTTTAAATTTTCATATGCAGATGCAGATACCCATGTGTTTACATATGTACATGGGCTCCAGGGGCTTTATATTGTTTTTTTTTTTTTGTCACTTTTTGTTTGCTATGTGATAACATGCATGGATTGTGGAAGTTTCACTCTAATGAGGCATTTGCAGGCGTCTTCATACTATGACTCACCAGTTGTTTAGGAACTACAATTCCCATCGCGGCTAGTCATGTGGACACATTTGCAGAATAATATGCTGCCCTGTATAATGTCAAAAAAGACTCCCACATACCTCAACCATTCCCTTCCACTTTTACATCTTTCTTAAACCACTTACACCTCCATACTTTAGATGCATCAGACCTTGCTACCCCTAAAAGACCTTTTTCCAGCTCACAAATTCTCAAAACTATTAAAACACTCTCAAAAGGCAAATCTCCGGGCCCTGACGGATTTCCCAATGAATATTATCATACATTCAAAGAGAGCTTCGCCCCACATCTTTTCATCGTGTTCAACGCTGCTGTAGTAAAAGCTTCCTTTCCTGCGGAGATGCTGGGGGTGCACATCATCACGCTCCCCAAACCTGGTAAGGAGCCTGATAGTCTGGCCAACTTCAGGCCTATTTCCCTGTTGAATTCGGACGTAAAATTGTATGCAAAAATGATAGTGAATATTAAATATAATTCACCATGCTGAGCGCGGCCGGATGCCTTCTTTTCTTCTATCCATAGATACGGAGAAGGCGATCGACCGTGTACACTGTGGCTATATAAGCGCGGGTTCTGGCCAAATTTGGTTTCCAGGGTACAATTTTGTCAGCCATTCTGGCATTATACTCCAACCCCTCAGCCCGGGTATATAATTCAAATTTTTTGTCCAGACCATTCTCTATAACCAATGGTACCCGTCAGGGTTGCCCCCTATCCTCCTCAATCTTCAACTTGATGATCGAACCCTTAGCCGAGAGTATTCATGCTCTCCCAGTTTTCTCTGACTTCAAGTTCACTAGCAGACATCATACTATCAACCTGTTTGCGGACGATGTAATTCTTATGCTTTCCAACCCTGAAAAATCACTCCCACAAGTGTACTCACTACTAACGGAATTCAGTCTAATCTCCTATTATAAAGTAAACTTTAACAATTCTCTAATCTTGAGCCTAGGGATCCCCCACTACCCCATTCTATGTTTGAAACAGAAACTCCCATATACCTGGGCTGAGGGTAGGATTTCATACATGGGGATCAATATTGCTTCTTCCTGCGCATCATTAGTTGAAGTCAACTACAAACCCCTCCTGTCAAAGCTGGAGAAGGAGCTTTGTCAACTAGCTAAGGTAGAGGTTTCTTGGGTAGGCAGACTCAAAATGCTTATCTTACCCCGAATCCTATACGTATTTAGATCCTTACACATCCCCACTCCAAACACCTCCTTACAGGCATTGTCAACCCTATTTAAGAAGTACATATGGCAAGGGAAAAGGGCTAGATGCTCCCATGAGCTTCTTCTTAAACACAGAAAAGTTGGCAGCATGGGGATGATTGACATTTTTTATTACACTGCAACTCACTGATATATTGGTTCAACTAAGGTTAGACCCCGTTATGGGACGACATTCAACAACATCTCACCAAAACTTTGATTATGACCCTCCTGCTACTTGCAGATATTTGGCAACTGGTATCGCTAGCGGATTTAACTATCACCACCAAGGCATCCATCTTGGCATGGAGAACACAAAATAAATCCATTGAGTGTCCCTCGCAGGGTGATGTGATACACTTCCTGACACGAGTACTGGAGTTGCTGCTCCCTAATTTACACACCAAGGATTGGGAGGAGTATGGCATCACCCAAGTAAATCACTGGTAACTAGCTTTAAAAATGTATACCAGATGGTATTTTACTCCATATTAATTAGCTAAACTGTTTCCTGACCACTCTTCCAAATGAGGGGTTGTGGCCAAACGGGTAATCTGTTCCATGTATCTTTGTCATGCAAAAATATACGCAGTTTCTGATGGAAAAATATTCAAATTCTATCAGACATCTCAGCCGTCCTCTCTAAATTATCCCCCAGCCTAGCAATATTAAATTTAGGTATTGAAAGCTTCCCTCTCCCTTACCGCAAATTAGTAGCCAACCTCTTACTAGCGGCTAAACTAACTATGACAAGAAATTGGAAAAAGGAAATAGCCTCTAACCCCTCAGACACTGTCCGCACTATCCAACAACATTATACACATGAAAGAGCTCTAGCCTTACAATCTGATACTCTACATGTCTTTGAAAGAATTTGGAGCCCATGGCTGGACTCGTTCAACACTAAATCGTGACCCAACCCATAAACAACCCATAGAATTATCTTCTCTATGACCGTATTTATCGTCTTACTTAATGTAAACCCCTGATGGAACTTCTCTTTGTTCACTAGCTGCTAGACCTAATGCTGTGTCATGATGTGTGCTCTGCCCTGTCTGTACTTCAAAAACCAATAAAAACTTATTGGTGGAAAAAAAAAAACAGCCAAGCATAAGCCTTTTTCCTACAAATGTAATGATATCTGGTTGTTAAAGCAGATGGTACATAAGGTTTCCTCTGGCATTCTCGGATTGTGACATTTCTTCAGTAAGCAATTCAGAGTTAATGCACAGGTGGTATCATTCTTATTAGGGTGTGGCATTTATTTGCCTTTGAAATTCCTGATGTTGTCCCCAGGGTTTGATTATTATACTAGACTACCTATTCCCTCAGTACTGTCTATTTTAACCTCCATTTTGGCAATATTACAATAAGGCTGACCTAATCAAGGACTTTGTATATTGGATGTCCTCTGTAAAAAAAGTAAGTATTTACAGGTTAATTGACTTTTCACCCAAATCTTGTTGCCAGAATGGCCTTATAGCCTGGCATAGCTGAAATAGATAGTTCTTTATTAAATGAAAGATAAATAGAAGACAAATTAACTTTAAAGCTGCTAAACTACAGTTAAAATCACAAAATTACATAGATTATAACAATCTCTTCCAAATACTCTAAAATTTGGAGGTTTAAGTCTATCAGAGTTTTTTTTTTTACAATTCTACTAATTATTAATGTGCTTATAGCACAAATATGCTCGAAGTGATTATAACCATATTAGTGTACTTGCAGCAGAAACCACTGAGTACTGCCCGTGATACATCCAAGTTTTCAGGACAAGCTTTCGATGGGGGGGCCTTCATCAAGGTCCTAGATAAAGGGGGCACACCCAGAAAGCTTGTCCTAAAAACTTGGATGTTAGTGCAAGTAAAAAGAAGTATCACGGACATTACTCAATTGTTTCTATACCATGAAGACCAGAACATATAAAATCTTAGAAAAAGCAAACCATAAATGCTCACTTTCTGTAATTAGAATATGGTTTCTGGGATTCTAATAGCAACTTTTTCGTGTGGCACTTTCAGTAGCCTTTGTCATTGGCCATGCCTCTGGCCATCTAGAAAACATGTCTACACTGACAACTAGGACATACTCAAAAGATCCTGACTTGGTCATCTGGATTTAATCATTTTGTAGTCCTCTGAAAAGAGTAGCTTTTGGTAACACTTTAGCTGGCAAAGTGGTGTTCTCCCATTGGTTACCAAGGGCAGTGGTAAAACAAAAAGCAGTATATCTGAGCAATTGTGGTGAGCCCAAGCACTATCCAATGTTTGCTATTAAGGCAGCCATGACCACTTATAAATCATGACATGGTCCATGTGACTGGTAGACCTAAAGTCTTAATGTTTTTTCCAAAGTCCTGATTCATTAGGTGCTGCCCACATTTTGGACCACTTGTTCTTCCCAATCTGGGTTACTTGTTCTTTGAATTTGATTAATAATACCTTCTCTACTGGATCATAACTAGTGCTGGAGTTGCACAGACCCTACAAGCGTCCGGGGCTGTAATGCAGCATTTGTGACCTGGTCTGCTTTATGATTTCCCTCTGGGTTGTTTATTCTAGTATAGCTACCTCAGTAGGGGGCTGGAAAATGGAAAACTAGCTAATTTTGTATGTTTGATTGATTTACCTGCTAAAGAACATATCTGTTATCCTTGTACAGTAAATGTTTGAATATCTTGTCTTTTGATAGCACACAGGCTTTTGCTAAGATGTGGAACTGTGCTATTTGGTCTGAGAAGGATAAATCCAATGACTCTGAATACAGAGTACCCTTTGATTGGCAAAATCATATAAAGTATGGGGTTGACCATCCTTGTATAAAATCAAAGATATGGATTTCTCAGGCGTGTATACTGCACAGAGATTCTAGCAGCCAATTCTTGCATCATCATTTCAATACAGTCATGTGGCTCTCTTTCTTCATCAGCCTCCTCTAATACAGGTAACAGGGTGGCTGGATTCAGAATGGCACATCATTTAGATTGTGATAACAATGCAACTAAATACGTTGAGTTTGGTATTGTTTTGTTTGGGCTTTCTTTAGAAATTTCAGCACAGAATATGTGCTCATAAGAGCTTAATCTTGGTCTAAACAAAGTCTGTAACTAAGTTTAGTACCACCTTGCATGCAGCTGCTACTGTGTGCTCGTGCTGAGGTGTCTATTGATCCAAAGTTAACTTGCATTTACCACTATACTCAGAATGGCATGAGAGACGTCCCTGAGGCAACCGAGTCCACATGTATTGCTCAAATGTATTGAAAAATATAGACAAACAACTACCAATAATCTGGATGTTGAGGTAAAAAAAAAGTTTAGCCAGATCAAAAACTGAGAAACAGCTGCTGCATCTGTCCTAACAGGTTGTGTCTCTTGGTGACAATGGGTGTGTCACTTTTTGAATAGATTTTATTTTAAGTCATAAGGAATATGAAAACATCCATCACTTTTGCTACACAAACATTCACATAGTAAATAGTTATAATGGTATTAAACACATATGATAACATGGAATAGACTGACAGTTTGTTTTGGAAACATAAGATAAGCACTGTTTTTCACCATCCTTCCATCCAATAATTGTATAATATTGTATGCAAAACCTGCTAGGCAAGAAGCAAGTCCAACGGGAGAGGGAAGAAGAAGGGCAAACGGAAGTACAGGAGGAAGTAGTAAAGAGGTAACTCTTTATGTACCTCCAGTAATATACATGGGGTGTTTCAATCATATGGTTCAAAGGCCATCAAGAATTTCTGTATATTCATCACAGTAAAGAAACATGTTCCAATAAAACCACTTGCAGCAGGAGGCCTCCTCCTTGCTCTTGTCTGTTGCAGTCAGGTCTTTCAACCTTATTAACCCTGATCAATGATTGTGACAACTGACGGAATACCTACCTGCAGCAATTCACCAAGATACAGGCTTTTGCTTTATTAACCCCTTCGAGCTGATGTCTGCCAGCCCTTTAAGGGGTTTAGAATGCAGGGATCATGTGACCTCCATGATTGGCTGTTACGGGGGTCACATAATTGAAAAGGTCCCGATTGCAGGGCGCATGCTTTCCGCACAGCTCTATTTGCACTAAAGCACGCAAATATGCGGCCACTCGGCACCAAGGCTCACCCACCGAGAGGCCGCATATTTGAGTGCGCTTGGCACCAAGAGGTTAACTAACCACTTGAAGACCAGGCTTTTCCATGCACTTTTTGTTTAAGTTAAATCAATATTTTTTGCTAGAAATTTACTTATATCCCCAAAACATTATACATTTTTTTAGGAGATACCCTAGGGAACAAAATAGTATTTGTTGCAATTTTTTATGTCACACAGTATATAGCAGAAATTTTTCAAACGCATTTTGTGGGAAAAAATACATTTTATTGAATAAAAAAAAAAACAAAGCACAATATATACTCCAATGTTTTTGTATAATAGGAAAGATGATGTTACACTGAGTAAATAGATTCGTAACATGTCAAGCTTTAAAATTGCACATGCTCATTGAATTGCAACACACTACAGTACTTAAAAAAACTCCATAGGTGACATTTTAAATGCCTTTACAGGTTGCCTGTTTAGAGATACAGAGGAGGTCTAGTACTAGAATTATTTCTCTCACTCTAATATTCACGACAATGCCTCACATGTGTGGTGCGAACACCATTTACATATGCGTGCGCAACTTATGAATGCGTTCACGTCTGAGGGATGGGGGTGCTTTAAATTTTTTTTTATTTATTTTTTTTATTTTTACACTGTCCAGTTAATTATTTTTAGCATTTTTATTCTCATTACAAGGAATGTAAACATTTTGATAGGTTCTCTTTATGAAGTGATCAGGAGTCAAAAAGACCCCAAATCTCTTTACCTTTAAAAGCAAAAGATTAAAAAACATTTTTTTTTGATCTTTTGCTTTAAAAAACAAAACTTGTTTACTTCCACACTGGACAGGACGTGACGTCATGACATCGCTCAGGTTCTCCAAGGCCATAGAGGTGATTAAAGCGGATCTACTCTTTGATTGGCTGTGTGACCAGCTGGCGGCACCGTAAACACTTTCTGAAAGCATTCCAGCAGCTAATTAGCTGCTTGGAAAACTTTCAAGAGAAAAAAAAACAATACTGGGGTTATGGCTGATATCTTCAGCCATAATTTTGATAAACCACTTGCAAACCACAATATATATATATATATATATATATATATATATATATATATATACGTATTGCAGTTGGCAAATGGCTAAAGTACTGATTATTCAGCTCTTGTAAATTCATTTTGGTATTCCACTGTGATGTAGCAGCAGGAAGGTGAGTTCCAGAGGGACAACAAGGTCCGTACATTCTTGAATTATGTCAATTACATTTGCCCTGAACTCTGGGAGTTGTGGACACATCCAGAAAATATGTAAAATAATTTGGCGTGAAAGCATTTTAATTTTGTTCATTACTTTCAAATCACGGATCATACAATTAGTTCTTTTCAGACCTTTAGACATCCTTTTTATATCAATTTGCTCCTTAATCCAGTTCATCTGGGCTATGTTAAGTATTGTGGCAGTTGTGGTACAACAGTACCTTCTCTTAGTCGGATAGTAACTTGTTTTTCATCAACTAAACCCATAGCATACTCATTTTTTTCCAATAACGTGTTCTTCGTATTATCTCCTGTAAAAATCATAGTTTGCCTGATGCATAAGTAATATGTCTGTCCCTAACAAATTGCTTGGAATTATATCAGACTAATATTGAGCATCAATTTCTTTTCACATCCTAATTTAAATTACACAGATGCTATCTCTTTAAAAAAGAAGGCTTTAGCTCCTAAAATCATTTTCCCTTTTAGGTGAACTGTTTCTAATATTAAAAGATGTTTAATGAGCTCATGTCTATTTAATCACTTCTGGACCAGAAGATTTTCCACCTTACTGACCAGGCCGTATTTTGCTATTTGGCACTGCGTTACTTTAACTGACAATTCCACGTGCAATGCTGTACCCAAATAAAATGGATGTCCTTTTTTTCCCCACAAACAGAGCTTTCTTTTGGTGGTATTTGATCACCTCTGCGATTTTTAGTTTTTGCGTTATAAACAAAAAAAGAGCGACAATTCTGAAAAAAAAAAAACAATATTTTTCACTTTCTGCTATATAACATTCTCAAAAAAAAAGTAAAAATCATAATGTTTTAACATTTTAGGGCCAATTTGTTTTCTGCTACATATTTTTGGTAAAAAAAAAAAATCGCAATAAATGTATTTTGATTGGTTTGCGCAAAAGTTATCACGTCTACTAACTACAAGAAAGATTTATGTAATTTTTATTGTTTTTTCTTTTTTACTAGTAACGGCGGCGATCTGCATTTTTTGGCGGGACTGCGACATTGCGGCGGACAGATCGGACCCCTAACTGACATTTTTGACACTTTTTGGGGGGGGGGGGATGACATTACTACAGTAATCAGTGCTAAAAATATGCACTGTTACTGTAATAATGTCACTGGCAGGGAAGGGGTTAACACTGTGGGTGATCGAGGGGTTAAATGTGAGCCTAGGGGAGTGATTATAACTGTGGGGGGCATGGCTTGTGAAATGATCATAGAGACATGTGTTCCTATATAGAAGGATCACAGGATCTCTGTGATCATTCCAGGGAGAAGAACGGTCAGCTGTGTTTACAACAGCTGACCGTTCTTCTCTCTCAGCGGGGAGCGATCACAGGTGTCAGGCGGCAATCGGAGCTGCCTGCCCTGTGCATCGGAGTCCCCGCTGCTGAGTGGGGGCGGAAGCCCGCTGGCGCCGGCGTGCAACCGACGTAGACCTACCGCAGTAAAAAGGCAGTGGGCAGTCGGCAGCCGGTTAATATACTTCAGTTAAACATACAAATCCTGTTAAAGCAGGCTCTGAAAACAGGTTAAAAAAAAACTCCAGGAATGCATATATCAGAATAATATTTGCAATAACCTCTTTCTTCTCAAAGTTTCCCTTCTCAACCTATACATTTCTTATCTTGGGAAATGGGAGAGTCTGTAGCAGCAGTTTGTGAAACAGCTGTAGTGAAATCACACAGCATTCTCATTTACAAATACTATTCTTTCTCACACAGTGACACACTCTCCTTTGACTTTTCTTATGTGTCCCTGATTGAATTCATTTTAACCCCCTTATTCACCTTTCCTTGCTTTCTTCTGTGACATACCTCACATCGCATGTTCTACAATCCTTAAAATGTGTTTAAACTGCTATGTCATCCTTTTTTTTTTACTTTCTCTCCTTCTGCTCCTGATCTTGTACTATTCTAGTTTCTATGATCACACAGGCAGCCATAGTGCTTGTTCTATTCATCTTCTCTGGCCACATATAGAATATTTTATTTGGACCAGGGCAAAAAAATCTATTATTGCCTATTCTGATATAATTTAACCTTAACTCATCCACACTTCAGCTGTTTCCATTGTGTTAGCATTTACTTGTGATCCGTACTAAATCATAATTTTATCCCACAACTTAACATCAAAACACTCTTTAGGTCTAATGTTACATTATCTGTCACTCATCATCCAGCCTGCTCCAATAGTAAAAGGACCTGTAATACAGCCTGCATGTTTGTGTTTCATATACTCTTCAGCAGTTAATCTTCTTCTATCTGTGAAACTTTCAAGAGCGTGTAAACGCTCCTGTTCTTTGACACCTGCTGATCTCATTCCAGCATCCTGGTTTTGGCTATGATGCATCCCTGTCTGTCTGTCCACCTGCATGGTGATTGATGGGGCCAGTCTCTGGGTGCAGACCAAACCTAATTTAAGCCAGTCAAGCCTGCAGTCTCATGCTTGTGATAGCACTGGTTACGTGTACTCAAGCTGCCCGTTTGTCTTTCCTGCTCTGCTGTCTGTATTCCCTTGTTGACGGCCTTAGATTGGATATCGGACTATCCACTGAACTCCTCTTTTTTTTTTTTACTATTTATTTGTCTTATTTACATCACTATTCCCAACATATATATCCTTTTTTAATCATATATGAATATATCTCTAGTATTATTAATGGTAATCTTGTAATATAGTACTTGATCCTTATATTTACAGTGCAGCTATATTATTTTCTTGTTTTACTCCCTGTTTCAAGTAGTAACGTTGAATTCCCTGATATTGGCAGTCTGCAAGCCAAGGTTTAATGGCTCAGCTATGTCTTCGGTGATTTTCTCTCCCCTCCCTCTTTGCTCCCCCTCTCGCCCTTCTATGCAGCAGCTCAGCTTTCTCCCTCCTTCTCCTCCCATGTTCCTCCGCTTCTTGCCATCACTTTTTTTCACTGTCCATGCATTTGAAGAAGAGGGAAAGTCTCTGGAAATGTGTCATGCACACCCCTCATGCACACCCCCTCTCCCAACATCCACCAGGCATTTTGACAGCTGTCATCCTTGTGTGCAGCCTAAATTGCCACCACTAATATCCATAATTTGAGCTGTCTTTATGCATTTCACCACATGGCATCATCAGGAAATCCTCCATCAGGAAATCAGGGATTTCCTAATGATGCCATGTGGCAAAATGCATAGAGATCAGGTTGCTGCCTCTATCGTCTAGGACTAACCATTGACATCACTTCTGGGAATGCTGGAACGCACGCAGACTGAGGAGTGGAGGTCTGGCGTGGGGAGATCAAGTTCCTGTCATATCCCATGACTTTACGGCATTCATGTGTCTACAGAGCTGGTGTTGGTCGGGACATTTTTTAATGTAAGGGCAACTGCTGCAGAGTTGTTATATATTATTGGTTTTTACTGCAACTCTCTCCTCGCTGGCTTACCTTTACATAGGCTATCCCCCCTTCAATCCATCATAAATGCTGCTGTCAGATTCATCCACCTTATGAACCACTCATTGTCTACTACCCCTCTTTGCCAATCCTTCCACTGGCTTCCGCTCACCAAATGAATTAAATTCTAAATTATCCATCAGCTCATCCCCCACAGTTATTACCTTTTGTATCTCTTGACCTCCATCTTAGATTGTAAGCTCTAATGAGCAGGACCTCTTGATTCCTACTGTATTAAATTCTACTGTAAATGTACTGTCTGCCCTTATGTTGTAAATTGCTGCATAAAATGTTGGTGCTATATAAAGCCTGCATTATTAATTACATGTTTTGTTTCATCAATACTTTTTATTAAAGATATTGTAAATAAATTACAAGGCAGAGTGGAGAGTTCAGACAACATATAATAAAGGGCATGATAATACAAGTTAAAATATAAAAATATATACACAATACAAGTGCATTGTCCGATGTGCAAATTTCATCATCCTCTCCACAAGGTAAGAAAGAAGAGGGAGAAGGGCAAAAAGGGGAAAAAAAGGGGGGGGATTGGGGTTGGGGTTAGGGCTGGTAAGAAGGGGGGTTAAGGGACAAATTTAAAGAAAATAAGCATTCAGTCATACTGTTAATCTGCCCAAAAAAACTTTAATATACCATGCACATTACTAGTGTTGAGCGAACACGGACTGTATTGTCAGGTTTAAAATCCGTGTTCGGTAATTTTATTTCCTGTATGTAATGGCGCGGTTTTAATGGCGGGCTTTCAACAGCCAATCAACAAACGTTTAACTGGTGTGCTTTAAGCCATCCCAGCCATGCCTACTAATGTATTAGTAGCTATGATTGGCCAGCTGAAGCATGTGACCCAGGTCTTTATAAGCTCGAGAGACACAGCGCGGTGCGTCAGTCTGCTGTAGTGTAGGGAGAGAGCACACATCATAACGGTGCTGGCTGCTGCTGATTAGGGACAGACAGGGAAAAACAACATTGTGCCGAAAAGAATGCAGGGACAGGTCGGAGTGTAGGCAGGGAAAGATATTTGAGCATTTTAGGGACAGGCTGGAGAGATTAGGCAGGGAGAGATTAGGAGACACAGGACAGAACAATCGTCCGTTAGCGATCTACATCGTGTGGGGGGTGGTGCAGTGAACGATCTTTTTGCCCTCACTTGAGACCACTGAGGAGGAGGGAGAAAAAAAATATTTTTATCAGTCTGTTGTGTGCAGCATTTAGCTATATTTTACTACAGAGTGCAGTTCTAATCTGCTATTTAAAAATTACAAATTTAAAGGGGAATTTTTTTAAGAGCACTTGCCATGCTCTTAACTACATTTTGCGGCCATTTGCATTACTCTAGCCCTTTCCATTGGTTTTTTAGAGCCATTTTAGTGCCTAAAAGTTTGGGTCCCCATTGACTTCAATGGGGTTCGGTGTCCGGGTAAAGTTCGGGAAAAAGTCCGGGTCACGGACCCGGACTTTTTTTTCAAGTTCGGCCGAACCCGCCGAACACGGACATCCAGGTGTCCGCTCAACTCTACACATTACCATTTTTTAACACCACTCTTGGCCTTTTTTAACACCACTCGTAATTACCATCTCCTGCCACGAATACTACCTCCTGCACCTGTTGCTGACCAGCCATCCATTGCTATCTCCTACCATCACTGCAAGCTTGCCAACATTACTGATTCAAGCTCCCTATACAGCTCTAGTCCAATTCTTCAGAACTGTCAGGGTGCCGCCACAGCTAATGTTTCTGAAGTTGCTCCTGAGCTGCCACATTTAAAAATCTGCATGGTCATTTTTGCATAGAGCTACAGTGTTTGCTGCATATCATGTTGCTCTGGCAATGTCAGGGTGCAACAACTATTGTTCTTGCAGGTGCTTTTTAGCTGCCACATTTGTGTTTTATTTTCTTTTTTTTTTTTCTTTTTTTTTATGCAGGGTCATTACTGCATAGTGCCTCATTGTTTGTGGTATGTTATGCTGCTCCAGCAATGGCAGGATGCTACTACTAATGTTTACATCGTTGCCTTTCATTTGTAAAATGATAGTGATTTAATGCAGACTAAAACATGTTCTTTGTCCCCAATTTTTAACCTAATAATGCACCATTATTTCAAAATATTCTGGCTATTGCCTCTATGAAATAGATATAGATTTTTTAAATAGATTTTTTACATTAAAACCTCCCTCGTATTTCCACAATAAGCTCTTGGCTGCTAGAAGTGCTTACATACTGTGCATGGAGTAAGCAAAATATGTTGCTGACATAATTTTTGTTAAATATTGCACTCTAATGTCTGCATCTTGGTTTAAACCTGCCTGGCTTCTCTCCTGTTAAACATGGGGTACATTAAGATTTGTAAATCTTTAACATTTAAAACATTTTAAACAGATTATTGCAAAACTGTCTGTGCAGTAATATAATATTCCTTCTTTTTTAAAGTGAAATGTAAACACATTACTTTGTTCTCTGTCCTGAAAAGCTACATGAGATAAATATTTTATTAACTGAGACTTCCCAGAAACTCATTAAAATTACCACATTCCTTCAGTCTTAATTATAAAATGCAGAAGTTAATGGGGATAAGATTTTGCCAATGGGGTCTAAAAGATATTTTTGAATTTTAACATTAACTGTGTGTCATTTTAATTCCATCAGAACCAGAAAAATAAAAATGTTTCCTTTTTTTCTTTTGATTTCTTCAAAGATAGATGAGGATGGGGTTTAGCTAACATAGTCTACAAGAAATTGTAGAAATACTACTTATGTTATGTGCAACATATTATTTCTATAATCGTCAAAACAAATACAATTTAAATTTGGTACAATTTATTTTAAATTGTCATGTGGTTTTGTACCATTTGTTCTGGTTCTGTGCCATTAGGAATGGTAGATGGTATATATATATATATCTATACAGTGTGCAAAATATTCCTTTATTTATCTAGTGTGAAAAATACTCTTTACTGTACATATTTGACCTGAGCAGCTGCATGCTTTGTACCTTAACCCTTGGATCACACCATTTTTTAGTGCATTTTGTCAGAAATGCACTACAGTCCATTTAACATGTTTTCCTATAGATCTACTGTAGTTCACAGCTGTGTGTTTTGAGTCAGTGCGTTTTTTTTTTTGGAAAGGGTCAGGGATTTTTTTCATGAAGCAGATTTCATTTTATGTGTAATAGACTTCAGCAACCGCAAAAGAAAAGGAAGTGTTGCATTTTTCATGAGTTGTTTATGTGTTTTTTCGGTGTGTTTTGCGTTTTTTTATCGCTTATAGGAAAGTATGATATTTCTGCTCATGGAGTGCGACTTTGATGTAACTTTACACTTCCTGGCAGGAACTATTTCAAAATTGCTGCAACTTTAAGTCGCATATATTTGAAGGGGTTATATTGCAATCATTGGGCTGTGACTTGTCATGCAACTTTATGTGTCCAAAGTCACATGTTAAGGTTAGGATTAAGGGCTAGGGTTAGTGTTACATGTTAGAGTTAAGAATAAGAGTTAGTGTTAAATGTTAGGGTTATTGTTCTCCAACCCTAACTCTAACCCTAACTCTAACCCTTAACACTTACTCTAACCCATAACCATAACCCTAACATTTAACCCTAACCCTAACGGTTAGGGTTAGGGTTAGAGTTAGGGTTCGGTTTAGAGTTTGAATTAGCGGTAATTGTAAGGGTTAGAGTTACTGTATGGTTAGCAGTAATTGTTAGGATTAGTGTTAATGGTAATTGTTAGGTTTAGGGTTAACAGTAATTATTAGGGTTCTAACCCTAATGATTCCCACTAACCCTAACCTGTCATATTTTCTTATTGGCAAAAACAAAGCAAAATTCAAAACACATCAAAAATGCTTCAAAAATGCAAGTTTAAAATACAAAAACGTGTAGCGCAACCTGCATAAATGTGAACCTAGCCTAAATGTGGCCTAATGCAAAAGAAATGCTGTCTATGTAGTGTGTTGTGGACAATATTTATTCCTTTTTTTCTGTGTCACATATATTTAGATGTGAATTTGAAAGATGAAAAGTCACATATATTTGATGAGCCACACCTGGGCATTATTCCATGAGCATGACTAAAGCTCAGGTGTTGAATCCAAACTTTATTCAATGGGAGCCAATTAGTATAAAAAAGTTCTTGCCATTTTTCTAGGCTAACAGGCTTGGGATTGTCAAACATGGCATGGGGTGTTGGGTAATGCCCTGGACGGCATGTACCAAAGCAAAAAAAGTTTAAATTTATTTTGTCTGGAAGTAGTAATTTCAGTAATGTTTAAATGAAACATTAAAAATGCTGGAGAATGTCATTACCTTGCCTATGAAGTGGCATATCTGTACAATGTATACAACCTACCACAACAACACTGACTTTTACAAATAAAAAGGTTTGTTTAAATTGCCAGCAAAATGACAGCTTTTCTGGATGACATGACCATACTTGGTCAATGACATCACTGGGATATGCATGACTAGACATGCATCGGCGGGTGGCGTTTTTTTCCTTTCAAAGGGTTAGTGAGCACTGGGCATGATTAGTGACATGATGATCTACATCACTGGACAACGTAATTGATGACGGATGTACATTATTGAAATGAATAGGGATACTATGGGAGTTCGTATCTGGGTGTCAATTATGGTTAAAGGGGGTCTTCAAGATTCCAATACACTCTCCGCCTGTAGACCCCCACAACCACTGGGCCAGTGTTGTGGGGAAAAGGCCCATGGGTACCCCCATGTTGAGGGCATGTGGTCTGGTAAAGTTTAGGAAGTGATGGTCAAGTTCATTTCCCCTTTGCTGGCCCACCAGGCTGCATGCTCAGATAAGGGTCTGGTATGGATTCTTGGAAGAAGACTCACACTTTCTTTCTCAAAACCAAACCAGTCTAAAAGGGTCCGGTAAAGAATTTGGGGACCTCATGCCATTCTTTTCTTGCATAGGGTCCCTCCCTTGGTTCACACCAGGCCTAAGAGTCTGGTATGAATTAAAGATGATGATTGAACCTATTCCATGTTTTTGCATTTTCCCCACCCTTTTGCTTACTGCTTACATGACCATGGATTCCCAACCATGTGTGTGTATGGGGCTAAAATGTCACTGGTTATTAAGGTGTGAACACTGGAACAGCCAGGGATCAGTCTGAACCTTGTGTTTGGACCACACTGTCAGCCCATCTCTGCATTGGTGTTTCTCTATCAATACATACTACTGTACACATTTGCTGCCTTGTATCTTTGACATAATCCAATAAAAAGATTTCTGGATAAAAAGTACCTAATTTCTCAATCTTCAAATGTATCCTACTAAAATGGCTTACATGTGTCTGTGTAATATATCTGCTTTGTGTCTTTGACATAATCCAATTATGTTTTTCGTTATGAATCAACAATGAATTATCTCTCCCTCTTCTATTGTTTCTTACAAAAAAGGCTTTCATGTGTCTGTAATATTTCCTCTATTTTGTACCTGACATAATCCACTGTAATTTTTATTTCTGGATAAAAATGCCTTTTCAAATGCAGCCTGCTAAAAAGGCTTACACAATGCGCATCATGTCTATGCAGTATTTCTGTCTTTTGACTCTGAAACAATCCACTGTAATATCTAGTGATTTTTTTTTAACTTGCCTTGTCTCTCCTTTAACATTGCTGCCCAAGTTAGCTGCTTACCTACTTTCCAACCCCTATGCTAGATGTCAGACTTTTGTCTCTGAAATTTCTGCAGTGAAATAAAAAAAAAGGCGCTAACAGGTTCACTTGTTCACTAAGCCAGTGGTAGGCAGCCTTTGAGAGGTAGAGATCCACCATGACAAAATGGATAACAGAAAAGATCACTGGGTTGCCGCAGCTTTTTTTTAACTGTTAACTAGCAATTCCCCAGAGGTCAGTAGTGGGTGGAGCAGTATCCAGAGGGCAGTATCCAGAGGTCAGTAGTAGGTAGGGCAGTGTACAGCGGTCAGTAATAGGTAGGGCAGTGTAACAAGGTCAATAATAGGTTGGGCAGAGTACAGAGGTCAGTAGTAGGTTGGGCAATGTACAGTTGTTGGTAGTGGGTAGGGCAATTTACAGAAGTAAGGAGCATGAAGAGCAGTGTACAGAGATCTGTAAGGCAGATGAGAGGGGTTAGCAGGACAAGGGTTAGCAGGGCAAAGGACAGGGGGTCAGGAAGGCAAAGTAAAGAGGGGTTAGAAGGGCCTGGTACAGAGGGTCAGAAGAGCCCAGTACAGGAAGTTTTGGAGGGCACAGGGCAGGGGGTATAGAGAATGGAAATGGGGGGTCAGGAGAGCTGGGGAGTCTTGAGGGTAGAGTACTGTAGGGTCAGGAGAGCACAGTAGGGTCAGGAGAGCATGCTACTGGATCATCAGGGGGGCACGGTACAGGAGGTTAATAAGGCACAGTCCTGGGGGGGTCAGGGCACACTTCAGGGTGGTCTGGAGGGTACAGTACTGGGGGTCATGAGGGCACACTATAGTTGTGGTCTGAAGGGTATGGAACTGGGGGTTCAGGAGGGCATGGTACTGGGAAGTCAGGAGGGCTTAGGGGTCTGGAGGGCACAGTCCTGGAGGGTCAGGAGGGGCATCCAGAAGAGTAAGGAGGGCACCGAGAGGTGTCAGGAGGACATGGTACAGGGGGTCAGAAGGCCACACAGAGGAGTCAGGAGGACATGGTACTGAGAGTCAGGAGGCCACACAGAGGGGTCATGATGCCACACAGAGAGGACAGGAGGATATGGTACTGGGGGTCAGAAAGCCACACAGAGGGGACCAGAGCCTGCACAGGGGTTAAGCAGGACATGGTATTGGAGGGCAGAAGGCCACACAGAGAGGTCAGGGGGACATGGTACTGGAGGGTCAGCAGGGCACACAGAGGGGTAAGGAGGGTTATCGTACTAGGGATCAAGAGGGTACAACAAGTGTTTTCCGTATGCAGAGGTGTGCAGGAAAGCGTCTGTGGCACAGGTACCTGTTTTGGTGTGCTGATCCAGCTGGTCCTCCTCTCTCGACACATGATGTCACCCACGAGCACACCAATTTGAATGAACTGGTCAGGGTGACTGCCGGGGATCAGAGCACTGCACCCAGTGGGACTTGAGCCTGAGCTTGCTGCTAGTACATCATAGGCAGCAGAGGCATCCCCTGCTCTGCCCCACAGCCGCACCTTTAAGGGGCATGCTGCGGGGCAGGGAATGTCTCTGTCTATGCTTTCCATGTTGAGCACTTCTCTGTGCTGTTTGCCAACTAGGGATGCGGGAGGAGGAGCACTTGCGAGTCAGCAGGGTCGGCAGGGTCAGCAGGACAGGGGCTTGATCATGATCTACCTGTCACCTGTCCGTGGTTGACAGGAACGTGGCATTCGATAGGTTGCCGATCCCCGCTTTAGGCGATTCATTACAGCGGTGCAATAATTTTGCTATTCCAATTAGCTGACTTTTTTATGAGAAAAGTATGGAGGCTACCAATGCAAGCCTCCTTTTGAAAGTGACAGATGCCTGCCTGCGTCTGACTTCAGTATGTTTCAGTTACAATCCTGAAACAAGCATGTTCTCAGAAAAGTGTCAGAAAATTATCTTTTTACTTGTTCCATCTTAGGGCCTTAAAGAATATTGAAGCATTGACTTCAGCAATGGCAGCCTCCAGCAGTCACAAGTTACAGGGACACTAACTGTTCACCCAACAATGGATGGGAAGGGAAAACATGATTGTATGACTTTGTTTTTCCCATTCACTGAAATAAGTTCTAAAGTCTGGAAACAAGCTACAACTAGGGACAATTATAAAGCACAATGTTTTTTTGTTTTTTTTTATAAATGTGCAAATTTTGTTTAAAGTCATTGAATGGCTGCCGCAGTTCATATTTAGTAAAACAATATTAAATGTACATGATTTTGCAATCTAAAAAAATGGGCATTTATTTATTGTTTTACACCAGAGCCTGCAAAGCATTGCACCTGCGATAAGTGGATGGCAGGTGCAATTTCAGGCTCCTGCAAGCACTGCTGACAGCTCTCTGCCCATACCTCCATACAGGCAGACAATTACTGAGCTGCAGGAAGTTTCAGTGAACTATGAGGGTGCTGATCAGCACGCTCATAGCTAACTGAGAACAAAAGCTATCTGCTGCGGTGGCAGACAGGACTTGTAGTTTATTCATTCATAGAGCTATGTAAATAAATGATTTAGCTGTGTGGAAGGAGCCCATCACAGGCTGTATTATTTTTTAAATGTGATAGTGACTGTGGGGAGAAGAACCTTCGCCTGCTGTCACAGGGAATGGCGGAGGGGGTGAGGTGGGGGGGTGCTGAACATGTTAACCACTTGCCGACCAGTAGGGATGATTGAACTTTTGAAAAGTTTGGTTCGACCAGAACACCCAAACTCCCCGAAAGTTCGGGTCCAGATTCCAGAACCCCATTGAAATCAATGGGACCCGAACTTCAGTAATCAAAAAACACCATTTTGAAGCCCTAAAACCCAATAAATGCCCCTAAAAAGTGCCTAGGGTGCCTAGGGTTCTGGGTCATGCCCCAGGGACTATTAATCACTCAAAAAAAAATGGATTTTTGTAAAATCTTACCGTAAAATCCTTTTCTCTTAAGCTCATTGACAGACGTAGTCCTCCTTGATTAATATCAACTCGGGTTATACTGCCCTCTACAGGAGTAGGACTAGACAGGAAAGAAAACGTTCTGGCCACACCTTAGGGGCAGTCCCAGAGGGTATATCCTCTCTCTCTCTGCTACAGCAAATCAGTTATGTCACAAAGCAGTGTTTAGAGAATTGAACCCAACCCAACTCAAAAACAGAGGGGCGGGTACTACATCTGTCAATGAGCTTAAGAGAAAAGGATTTTACGGTAAGATTTTACAAAAATCCATTTTTCTCTGTCGCTCATTGACAGACGTAGTCCTCCTTGATTAATATCAACTCGGGACGTCCCAAAGCAGTACCACAAATGAGGGGTGGGAAAATGGAAATCAAAATCCAATCTAGAAGGCCCAACCGGTGCCAACTAGAAGTTTTAAAGGCTCATCAATCAAAGGATGAGACTCAACTGAAATTCCACGGAAAAAAACCCTCGAGGTAGACCACCGGTCTCCTCAAATTGCGGCCTGCAAAACCTTGCGGCCAAATGAGGCATCCGCCGATGCCATCACATCAACTTTATAAAATTTTGTAAAGGTATGCACCGACGACCAGGTGGCCGCCTTGCACACCTGGACCACTGACGCCTGATGGCGGTAGGCCCAGGAAGTACTGAGCGCTCGAGTGGAGTGCGCCTTAACAGGGAACGGAGGATTCCGACCCCTAATCGAATAAGCCTGTACCACCGTCTGTCTAATCCATTTGGAGATAGTCGTGGCAGATGCAGGCAACCCCTTTCTGGGGCCATCCGTGATCACAAAAAGTGAATCCGTCTTACGGAACGATTCCGTAGCCTTCAGGTATACCCTGATTGCCCGAACCACATCCAAGGAATGCAACGCATATTCCTGAGGATGAATGGGCTGAGGACACAAGGAAGGTAGCACAATATCTTCATTCAGATGAAAATCTGAAACCACCTTAGGAAGAAAGGATGGCTTCGGATGAAGAACTACCTTATCCCTATGAACCACTAGATATGGGGAATGGCATGATAATGCAGCCAGTTCTGACACCCTGCGTGCAGAAGTGATAGCCACCAAGAAGGCCACCTTCTGGGATAATGTAAGCAAGGGAATCTCCCTGATATTTTCAAAGGGAGGTTTCTGCAGAACCGACAAAACCAAATTAAGATCCCAGGGCGGTAAGGGCACGCGGACTGGCGGAGCCAAGTGCCGCACCCCCTGGATGAAATTCCGCACCAAGGAATGAGTAGCCAAAGGCTTCTGAAAGAAGATTGCTAATGCTGAAACCTAACCCTTGATGGTGCTCAAGGATAGTTTCTGCTCAACCCCCTTTTGCAGAAAAGCCAAGATTCGGGTCACCGAATAGGTACGTGGGGGAAATCCCAAAGATTCACACCACGCGATATAAGTCTTCCATGTGCGATAATAGACTTTGCTGGAAGTCGCTTTCCTTGCTTTAATTAGAGTAGGAATAACTGAAGCTGACACCCTCTGTCCTTCAGTACCTGGGTCTCAATGGCCAGGCCATTAAAACCAGCGACTGTAAAGCACGATGGAAGATCGGTCCTTGAGACCGCAGATCCTCCCTGAGAGGAAGTCTCCAAGGAGCGTTCGCGACTAGCATGTCCAAGTCGGCCTGACCGGCTTGACAAGGCTAGCCTAGAATTTCCAGGATAACTGGAGTTCCCTCCATCTCTATCCTGCGGAGAAATCTCAGCAGCAATCTGAGAGGAGGGAAGACATATAGTAGCTGACACTGCCTTTACAGGCCGTTCAGCGCGTCTGCTGCATCCGCTAGAGGATCACGGGCGCGCGTTACCAACCTCTGCGCCTTCCTGTTAAGCTGATATGCCAACAGATCCACCTCCGGGATGCTCTGATGAAGACACAGATGGTGAAATCCTTGGTGATCGACCTAAGTCATCACCCTGATATTGTCTGACTGGATCCGAACCAGGCTGCCCTAGAGCTGCTTGGTCCAGGCAATCCGACAAAGTCTGATCGCTCTCTGTTCCCACACATTTATCAGAAACTTGATTCCTATCAGGAGTGATGATTTCTCCTGGTTGAGCATTAGAGACCGAAGTCACCAGACTAGAGGCTCCTTGGTCCGCTTGCTCAACCGGATCCGATTCCTGAGGGAACTGAGAATGATCTTTGGAAAGGGTAAAGAAAATGATCTGTTCAGGGAACGGGAACTAACGCTCCCTGTAGCACCTAAATTTTGGAAGGGAAGAATCGCACCGGTAGCAGTGATCGACACTCGATCTTGTATCCTGATCGTATGATCTCCTGAACCCCTTAGTCCGGGATTCAGGAAAGCCCTAGATCTGAACACCGGTGAAGACGTCCCCCCACCCCTAAGCTGGGTGGGGGCGCACCTTCAGGCTGTATTAGCCTTAACTTCAGGTTTGGCTGAGTCGGGCTTTTGTTTGCCCGACCAGCGCCTCTTGAACCCTCCTAGAGGGGCTTTGACTTTCCCGCTCGCCCCAGCGGAGCGAACGAACCCTTTATGAGCGGCAAAGAAAGGTCCACGCTTGTTACGAGGTCCTTTAGCTTTAGCAGCCTGCGGCAAAAGAGTGCTCTTGCCCCCAGTGACATCCTTAATGATCTCATCTAGGGTGGCCCCAAATAGGCGATTCCCCTGAAAGGGGAGATTCGCCAAGGCTTTTTTGGAACCTAGATCCGCCGACCAGAATTTTAACCACAGCACACGTCTGAGGACTACAGCTGACATCGATGCATGCCCTAACAAGGGGGTGGCATCCAGGGCTGCGTCACAGACGAACTGCAGTCCTTGTATAATTTGTTCCATCAAATCAGATGCTGCCTGGGGGATACCTTTCCCCTTTAGGTCATGGCGTAACAATTTTGCCCATTCCGTTAATGTCTGTGAAACTAAACCAATGACAATCACTGGTCTAAAGGCTGACCCTATCAGGGAAAAAATAGTGCGGGACTCCGCTTCCATTTTCTGATCCACCGGATCCTTAAAGGACGGAGCATCCTCCAACGGGATAACAGTGGCTTTATTCAGTCTGGAAATAGGTGGATCCACCACTGGTGGTAAAGTCCATTTCTTAATGAGGGATTCCTCAAACGGATAGCGTCTAGCAATGCGCTTGGAAACAGTAAGGGTACATTTTGGATGATCCCATTCCTCTTTAATTTTATTACCAAAACATTTGGGTAAGGGAAAAACCTTCGCCGTCTTGGTAGGTTTACTAGTACCAAAGGGAATTTCCATCTCGGTTACCTCTGCCGGTAAAACCTCAAGTCTTAAGGTTTCCCGGACCGGCACAACTAGTGTGTCCACCAATGCTTCTTCTTGTGCTATGGCGGAGGCAGGAACGTCCTCCTCACTGTCTGAGGAAATTTACCTGAGACAACAGCCCCTGCAGAGGGACCTGCAGCTGCAATGACCATCTCAGAATCTGAATAGGAAGTATCAGATGAAATAGGGGTAGGCGGGGGTCGCTTTCTTGACCCCCGCCCCTGACAGGCCATCTCCACCCGGGATACCAAAGACTCCAAAACTGCTGTAAATGCATCAATATTCTGTGAACTGGAGGGTCCTGCGGCCACCTCGAGGGGATCAGGTGGGGGTACCTGTGTGGCAGGGTCCATGATTATTCCAGACACTTGCTTTTTTTTTTTTTTTCTTTAGACCCCCAGAGCCACAGCGCCCCTCAGTGTTACCTGCTTTAGGACCCCTACAGAGAGAGAGAGAGACCCCAAGGCTCACCACTTGATGCTCAGAAGTTTCAATACAACCTGTTCCAGCACTGTCTATTACAGACAGGAAGTCTTTGGCTGGCTTTTACCGGGTAAAAGGAGGCGGCTCCGCCCCTTTACACACCTTCTGGCGCCTCCCCATAGCTCCTCGAGGTGTTTGGTCACCTCAAACATGGCCGCCCCCATGCTGGAGACACGAGGCTACGCCAATATGGCGGCCTCGTGCGATCTGCAAGACAATGGCGGCGGCCTGTGTAGGATAGCGGCGGCTAGCAGCGGCCTGCGGGATGTATGTATTCGGCCTGGCGGCCTGCGGGAGTGCCTCGGCCCCACAAACTTCACCATGAATGGTGATAAGCCTGGCCGGCGGTACAGGACCCTGGCGGGCCGCATGCGGTCCGTGGGCCGTCGGGAGGCTGTGCAGCCCGTGGAAGTGACCGGTTGCTGGAGGAAAGGCGATCTGGACTGCAGTAACTCAGGCATAGGCATCGGCCTGTGTACACCTCTGACAGGTAGGATACCTTTTACTTCAATAGTAATGCCCTTTTAGTACTGCCACTGACTTCAGTCACCATTACAGTCTTACAATGACTTTAGATAGTCAGCTCCCAAACCAAGCCTCCTGGTTTCTATTCACAAAAAATCACACTTAAATTGGGGGATCTGTGACCTGTTATAGGATAGAGGGGAGACCCAACCTACCATCCCAGAGAGGGGCCCGTGTCCACCACAAACCCGACAGGGGGAGAGGGGAAACATTCTACTCACCATACCGGAACCAGGCGGGCGCCAACTCCTGACAGAACCCCTCTCCACCGGGGTGGGGGGGGCTGTCGACCAATACGGACGCAGTGACTCTGTTAGTCATTGGCGTCCAGGCGAGACGTTTAACTCGCAGGGTCAGTCCCCGTCCAGTGGGACTATGTCGCGGCCGACCCAGCGCGGAGCTATGGCCTGCACGCGCTCGTAGGCTGAACTGGGGTGACCACTGGATCTCAACATCCAGCCCGTCCCCCAGTTCCAGCTTGCTTGCTTGAAGATCTCACAGGAACACTGGAGAAAAAAGCTGTCTAAAAAAATCTTTCTAAGAAAAAAATCCTGCCAGGACCGAAGATCCTAGCAAGGCATCTAGGTCCTTACTCCTAACTAGACAGAAAAAAAACTGATTTGCTGTAGCAGAGAGAGAGAGGATATACCCTCTGGGACTGCCCCTAAGGTGTAGCCAGAACGTTTTCTTTCCTGTCTAGTCCTACTCCTGTAGAGGGCAGTATAACCCGAGTTGATATTAATCAAGGAGGACTACGTCTGTCAATGAGCGACAGAGAAAAGTTCTTAAAAATTGTCGTTTTTGATAGAGAGCCAATTATTGAAAAAAGTATTGAAAAAAAAATTAGATTTCTTTGGATTTAGTGTCTGGGGGGGGGGGGGGTCTAAAAAGTGTACCTGTGAAGTTTCAGCCCTGTAGCATGTCCTGAACCAGAAAAAAAAGATAATTTTTCTTAGAATTTTTATTAGCGCAGGGATGTGGCTCCGCTTCTATCACACCTATATGTGTGTATGTGTATATATACATATATGTGTGTGTGTATATATACCGCTACACAGAAGTTCAGATGTTATGCCTGCCTCCAAAGACACCCAAAAAATGCCCAATAAACGCCTGCAACAAAAACGCCCAGGTGTGTTGTTGCAGGAGTTTATTGGGCATTTTTAGGGCGTCTTTGGAGGCAGGCATAACATCTGAACTTCTGTATAGGGGTATATATACACACACACATATATGTATATATACACATACACACATATAGGTGTGATAGGAGCGGAGCCACATCCCTGCAAATAATTTCATTAGCACATGGATGGGGTTCCGCTACTTTCACACCTATATGGCGGAGCCACATCCCTGCTCTACTGCAATTCTAAGACAAACAATCTTTTTCTTATGGCGGTCACCCTGACATGGATGAATTCGGTCACCCTGGCATACAAGGAGCAGAGCCCCATCCCTGCTCTACTAAAAATTCTAAGAAAAATTATCTTTTTCTTATGGCGGTCACCCTGACATGGATGAGTTCTGTCACCCTGGCATAGCAGTCAGAGTCAGTTCACCCTACACTACACTACGGTCACCCTGACACTTAACACTTTCCCTACAGAAACTAGACTATTGAATCTAACTATAGTGGTATATAGTACCCTAACTACACTAGATATCCCTTTCCTCACACTATTAATTGCTAAATGACACTTTTGCAGCAGGAGTAACAGAACTGCTTCCACTCTCTTCCACAGCCCCTGTATTACAGTGCTAGAGATTTGGCGGGGCTATGTTATATACTGGGGGGCGTATTAACTACTGATTGGCCTCTGGACCCCCAAGTCACTCCAATCACATTCCTAGCAGCCTCATGCCCCCTCAATTGGCTTTTACTGATGTTTCTGGTCCAATCACAGACTTTTAAAGCCCAGTTCCTGACCCATTGCAATTTGGTTGGTTCTGGTTGCCGAATTCCGAACAGTCAATGTTCGGGTCAAACCGATGGTCGCCCCGAACCGTTCGATCATCCCTAGCGGTCAGGCCCTCCTGGGAAAAGTGATGTACCGGTAAGTCACTCGCCCACGACCCTCTAGGGGGCGAGTGCGTGCCACCGGAGGCGCGCTCCCGCCCCCACTCATTCCCTGACATCGCCGCGCGAGTGACCGGTGGCTCCGATGTCCGCCGTTCACTTGCGATCTCCCACTGGAGAGGGAGAAAGGCAGGCGGCTAATGTAAACAAAGCCGCCTGTCATTCTCCCTGGTGTAACTGCAGAGACTATACGATTCTGCTATGTAGGATCGTATGTCTCTGTGGTTACATCACAAGCCACGCCCCTTGACAGTTAGAATCACAACCCTAGGGACACACTTAACCCCTTGATCACTGATAAAGTTAACCCCTTCCCTGCCAGTGTCCGATCTGTCTGCCGCAATGTCGCAGTCCCGCAAAAAAAATCGCGGATCGCCGCCATTACTAGTTAAAAAAAAAAACAATAAAAATGACATAAATCTTTCCCATAGTTAGTAAAAGCAATAACTTTTGCGCAAACCAATCAAAATCCACTTATTGCGATTTCTTTTACCAAAAATATGTAGCAGAAAACAATTTGGCCTAAAATGTAATAAAATTTAGATTTTTACATTTTTTTTTTGAGAATTTTATATAAAAAAATTTGAAAATTATTGTTATTTTTTCAAAATTGTTGCTCTTTTTTTGTTTATAGCACAAAAAGTAAAAATCGCACAGGTGATCAAATACCACCAAAAGAAAGCTCTAAAGGACGTAAATTTCATTTGGATTCCGCTTTGCACAACTGCGCAATTGTCCGTTAAAGTCACACAGTGCCGAATCGCAAAATAGGCCCTGGTCTTTGAGCAGCCAAATCCTCCGGGGCTTAAGTGGTTAAAACCTAAATACTGGTGTAACATGCTCAGAAGGTAATCTTATCTTTTAAAACCACATGCTTCAAAGTTTTTTAAAAAAAAAAAAAACAACAGTTTTTGCTTGCTGATAGTTCTTTGGGAAGAGTCAGAAATTACGATGTGCAAGATGAAAGATCACTTTTTTTTCTGTATCCTGCATAAATGCATACTGTTAGGAAAGGTGTAGGCCCTGAGGACTGTCAGTTGAACAGAAATAATTAACTTCACTGATTACTAATATTGGCTGTGTGCAAATGTTCTCCATTTAAAAAAAAATAAAACTATTCATGCTTCCATTGCAATAATGAAATCACTTATGTTTGTTTAAAAAAAATGACTGAATAAAATCACATGTATTATACATATATTCAAAGGCACTTAAATGCACACTTATAATCACATCTGAAATGAATTGACTAGAAAATAAATAGATTTACCACTAAAAAAAACATAACAAATAACGAAATATATATATAGCAAGTAAAATTAGTAGCAAGTACTCATCATGTGATGCTTTTAAAATTATATCTATTTTTTTAATATTCAGAAAATAGCCTTTTAAAAAGTAAATTAGGTTTATTACAACAAGCGCCATGCTCTCATGAGAAGACATTTCACCAATCTCACATTAAATTAGATTTTTAATTTAGTATTTTGCACAGCAATTGTTAGGTTTTGAAAATAATTTAATTACAGTGCAGAAGTACACACATGCATTGTTGTAATGGTTAATAGATACCCTAATACTTTTTATCTTCAATAGTTTTTGAATGAACTGAAAAATATACTTATCTTATAAAATGAAAAATTAGTTAATTAATCTTCAGGACTATATTCAGCAAGATCAATAATGTTGACTGCTCATTCGGTGTTTTAATAAAGTCCAAGCTGAATTTAGTTGTTATTTCATTCATGCAGTGCTACATGAAAAGGAAGTCCATGGGAGACTTTGCAGCTTCACAGTGTAATGGTTTATACAGAAAAAATATGTTAACCTAAAAGTCAATGCAGCACTACTAGTGAAATACGATAAAAGGAAAAAAATCTCGCTAGGAGGGGAAATGTTGGGTTTTGCTGCCTGCATTATTTGTTTTGCTTTTTAAATAAAGCCTTTATATTACTTATAGTGTTTATTTTCAAGTCATGTAAGAGATCTATCTTTATTATAATTGTTAATTTGCTTCAGCATATGTGTAAAACAATCTTTATGCATGCAAGACTATTGTTTTAAAATGGTCAGTTAAAATTATATGTTTAATTATTTTGCTGGAGCTTTTGCTTTTTCAGTCTTTAATGCCATCATTTAAAAAAAGCATTTTTCTTATATACTAAGAATATTAAATAAGTACAGTGAAATAAAAGAAAAATCAAAGCCAAAAGCTAGATTAGGCTGACGACAGTTCACATTGCTTTTAAATTCTCTGTTTTGGAAACTTCAAGTTCAATATTCAAATGTTTAAGCTGCCACAATATTGTGCAGTGATTTTCCTCTGTAGTTAATTAAAGTGGTTTTGTAATTCTGTTCAATCAGCCTTGTAATCCAAGCGCTTCTACCAGAGAGCACTGATAGGTTGGTGACTTCACTTTTTTGACAGAAGCAAAGTACTCAACATGACTGATCTGCCTCATCCTGTGACTGGACAATATCGGAATAGTAACACACTAATGAGGTCAGGTCTGTGCTTTCTTCTTTTGAATGTAAGTTACATTGATTGTACTGTTCAATGCAGTAGAGCCTAATTGGCTAGCAGTGTTGCTTCACCCTCTCCCAGTCTTGCTGGGGATATCAGTCTATTATGTTTTGGGATTACTTATAGCAAGGTGCTATTTTAGAATTATGTAATCTTTTTATTTTATGTATAGATTTTAATATGTTTCTAATAACATTTTGATTATCTTAATTTGTATATTTGAAAATTCCAGGGTGTTTGTTCTTTTTTTTTAATGTATATCTTCCATTACATACATTTTTCTCTACACAGAATATAGAAGGTGGTCAGTAGCAGATTAGAGAAAAGAAGGGTTAAAGTGGCAAAAGGTTTCTGCTTGGAGGGATAAGTGGGTAAAGACAAGGATGCTGTGAAACTAATGAGATTGTAATCAGAGAGAGGAAAGGGGTGTTGATGAGGTTGCCAGGCGTGCAGGAAATGGAAGAATACATGGTTAAGGGTGTTACCATTGGAGTGAGTGGAAGTGTGTGTTCATTGTTTTAGGTAAAAAAAAAATGAGGTTAAGTTGAGAAGTTGAGATGTAGCCGGGCTGTTAACATTGACAGGGACGTTAAAGTCACCAAAATGATAGTGGGTATTTCAGTATAGCATAATGGTGGTATAGGAGGGAAAGTAGGGTAACCATGCAGAGCAATCATCAAAAAAGCGTGACACTGGTCCAGAAGGCTGATAAATCACTGCAATCCTCAGAGAATTTGAGAAAACAAACAAGCACAGTGCATCTGAAGGATTTGAAAGATGCTCAGTGGGGAGAGAAGGAATCCAACTGCAGGGATACACAAGCAAATTGGGCAGAACAGACCTTAGGGAGCTTGAGAATGTATTCACAAGTGCACACCACAAGGGGTTATCAACTTTGTTACATCATTTATCCCAGGCTGCAGCCCTCTGGATCACCTGAACATGCAGCAACTGAGTTGGAAGCACAGTCTTCACTGGAGAGAAGTACAGCAGGCACAACAGGGTTGTGGAGTGGACAGGGGTGCAGGAGACTCTGGAAGAACTGGGGAGCTGGGAATACAAGAACAAAACAGCAAGAGTTTCTGGGCACTGGGTTGATGAGTGCACAGCAACACAGGAGAAAGAGTCTCTGGGAGCACTAGGGTGCTGGAAGCACAGGCAGATAGGAGTGCAAAGTCTCTGGGAGGAACAGAGTGCTGGTAAGAGCCTCTGGAAGCACTGGGGTGATGGGAGCATGGAAACATAGGATTGCAAGAGTCTCTGGAAAGAACAGCGTGCAGGTAAGAGTTCACAGGAAGGCACAGGAGATTCACAATAATTCATACAAGGATTCACAAGAACAAGAGACAATCTCTGGTGACACAAACTTTGCACACTGGCACGTTGCTCAAATGCCAAGCTTCATGTGCACTAGCTCTTTTGGAAAGCAGCCAAGATACATTTGTTGCAGCATCGGCAAGGAAGACACTAGCTGTGCATTGGCACATAGACCTATTTCTAGAGCTGTGAGCAGTTGAGTGTGACAACATCCCCCAATATGTTAATTGTTCTGAGTATTGATTATTATCCTCAAGTATGGAACCAAGGCCTCATCCATAAGATTGGAGACCAGTACAGTCCTGCCAACTAAAGAGGGATATGTATCAGCAGCATGCTGGGAAAACTGTATTCTAAATAAGGTAATCCCCCACCTTCTTAGCACAGCATAATGCCCTCAGCAGAAGTCAAACAAGGTACATGACAAATCTCTGCACTACAAATCACATCTAAATTCTGCACAGGATCATCAAGGACCATGTCCACAATACAAAACAAGGAAATGTCATGTGGATTTTAAGGACATTAGATTCAATACATCACCCAGAAATTTTGTAAACTATTGGAGAGTATAAAAGGAAGGAAGATATGTCAAGTAATCAAGTTCTCGAATACTGAGAACAGCTGCAGCATACAGGTGAATGGGAAAAATATAGAGTACATCCAGCGGGCCCTTGGATTTATACCAACTTTATTCAATGTATACATCAAAACAAAGCAATAGTGTTAAAAAAAAAAAAGCACAAAGCAAAACAAGAGTTCTTTTTTTTTACACTAGGCAACTGCACTATGATTAATCTGACAGCTACATTTACCTCAGCTGAGAAATGAACCATTCTGCAAGTTTTAAGCTAGCCATAAAGGACCACCTACAAATCAGGAGCCCCCAAGGTATACCACCATTAAGCTATAATGATCAACAAGGACCAATTTAAACTATATGACCTGCAAAAACTTATCAGCATCTTAATTATCCAACACTCCCAACAGTGCAGCTTAACAAAATCTCAGACAAAGGACATAATGCACAATTCCAAAGTAAAATATGTCAGAGAATAGAGAAATTAAATAAAAAACTCCAAGAAACGATCTACTTACCAACCTCGACAGAGAGAATGTAAATTAGCCCCATACCTAGATCCCAAGGTCTACAAGATCCCAAAGACAAACTGAACCTGAGCCTGTACTGACTGAGTAACCACAGCCCGTAAATCAATTCAAAGTGGCGCAGACAGACCTACAAGCCAGAGAAAAGTAGAATGCGCCAGCAGTATGTCCAGGGGTCCTGGAGAGTAAAGTCAACTTCCTACAATGGTGCCCCAAGTACTCAGCAGTGCTGGACACCCACTTCAAGAGACTATCCAGAATTGACTTCGTGTATCATATAAAAATGATTGCTTATAACAGTGATCGTCACTGTTATAAGAATTCATAGTGTTAAAAAAAAACCTGATCACCTTTCTAGAGTAGTACAGTGTCACTATGGTAATACTGCACTGCTCTGGTCACAGTATGTAAAAAAAATAAAAATAAAAAATGTTAAAATACTATTATTATTATTATTTTTTTAATTTTTTTTTTACATATTGTCACCACTTGGTTTGCCTGAACACCACCATGCCAGTCATATGATGATGCTGTACTGCACTGGTGTATGTAAAAAAATAAAAAAAAATGTGAAAAAAATGATTTTATATAACTTCATTTTCCAAAAAGTTACAACTTAAAAATAAAACTCACCATGCCTCCCACTAAATACCTTGGACTGCCTACTTTCCAAAAATGGGTCATTTGGGGGGTATTTGTACTGTCCTGGCATTTTAGGGCCTCAAAGACCTGAGATAGGCCTTTAGTACATCAATAGTGATCAATTTTCCAATATGTATACCATGGTTTGTAGACTCTATAACTTTCACACAGATTAAGAAAACTTGTTGTTCTTCAAAATTGTCTGTATTTTTTGCTTATATAGCAAATAATAAAAACCCAATTGTTGTTTAAAGCGGAGTTCCGGGCACAGAGAAATTTTTTCAGTGAACATACCCCCGGGACAGTCAGGGCTAGTACATTCCACAATGGCTAGCCTCTGATCTGTCCCGGTTCGCACTTACCTGCAAGAAGAAATACTCACTTATAACATTTCTTCCACAGCGTTGCCATCTCTCTTGTGGGCAGCTGAAGCCGGCGCGATCCTCTTCTGCGTCTTCTTCCGCGTCCTCTTCTCCCAGAATGCGCCTGCACCGGCCCCTCTCATCACTTCCGGTGCGGTGCCGCATTCCTCCACAGCTTCTGGGCATGCCCAGAAGCTGTTTAGCAGGGAATGCGGCGTCGCCCCGGAAGTGACGAGCGGGGCAGGTGCCGTCGCATTGATTCCTGAGAGCGATGACGTTCAGCTCCCAGGAATCATTGCAAACCAGGAAGTGACGGCGGAGCCGTGGCGCAGAGGGAGGAAGTGAAGTATAGGTGAGTATATTCGATCTTCAATTACAAGGTGAGTAAAAAAAAAAAAAAACCTAACTATCCAATTCCTTTTCGGGTGAAGGAGAACAAGCGGACGGGCACAAAAAAAAAAGATTGATTTTGTGCCCGGAACTCCGCTTTAAATACCACAAAAAAACTCTTATCTGTCTAAAAAAAAATAAAATGATGAAAAATGCATTTGGGTACGGAGTTGCATGACTGAATAAATGACATTCAAAATGTGACAGTGCTGAAAGCAAAAAATTGGCCTGAAAAAAAAAAAAAAATGACATGGGCAGTAATTGGGTGAAAGTCCTTGGTATTGAAGTGGTTAAAAGAAACTTTTCAAGAGACAAAAGAAATAAAATAGGAGTCACTGTTCCCACATTAGGTACAAATAACAATTAAAAACAAGTAGATCAATGGAAATTTACTTGTGTCTGAAAATTACCTTTCTACAATGTGAAAAAAAGTTTGAGTATATTACAAACAGTCAGTGGTGGAACTGCCACTGGCTGTTGCAAAGGTCGCACTTGCGACTTGGCCCTGGCATACCACCACTGTGGGGATGGCCCCAAGACAGCAGGAAGGGCATACCTCCCAACTATTATGGATTTGTTGGGACCCTTCCGGGATTTTATTTAAGTCCCAGTGTTCTAGCAAATCAAGGCTCACAGTGGAGCCCAATCCCAAAACAAGGTTTGGCATTTGGCTGCAATGACTTGCCCCGCAGCTTGCCTGGGGTCCCACACGCTGCAATCCTTTCTCTGTGTGGCAGTCTGTCAAACATTGCAAGGCGGGGCCTCCCCCCCTCCCGTCTACAATGTTTTCCTGTATACAGAGAGGAGAAGGAACACAACTCTCTATGTGCCACGCTGATCTGAGGTCTTTAGTAGTACAATATGTATGGAGACTAGAGATGGGAAGGCCTAGAAAAAAAAACAGAAACATTGGGGAAATAAACATTTTTTTTTTCAGTTTTTTTTTAAACCCATTTATTTTTATCCCCAGAAAAATTGAATTAAAAATTAGTGGAATATGTTCTTTTACAATGAGAAATAATATATCAATGACATGGTAGTGGTAGTAAAACTATATAATATGAAGACCTTAATGAAATATTTTATGTAAAGTGTTAGGCTAGGTTCACACTATTGCAGGTGGTTGCGGGTACAGGAATCGCAGCTGTTCCAGCACCCACAAGCACCCGCAGCCAAAACGTTGACAAATAGTTGATCTGTATAACCTTTATATGATTCATATTAATGTACTCCATCCTCACAGCATAGTGTTTACCTATAGTCTGGTCAGTAAATTGTTTTTTCTTTTCCTCCTCTCAGTAAAACGGTGGGACCAACATCTGGAGTTTGGAAACATTTCCGCAGTGCAATTTCTGCTGAGAGCAAAGCTGCAATTTGCAAATATTGTGAAAAGAAATATTATTTTCCAAATACTACAAAGATGACAAAACTTTATAAAAGTTATAAAAGACCAGAATTAAGTGATGAGGACCAGAATGAAAGTGCGAGTAGCTTTTTCCTCCAGAGTTTTCATTCCAGAAAGGCTCTTTCTGCTGCTTTTGGATCATTACAAAGTGTTTCTTCACCAGCTGTATCTTCAGGTAAAGAAGTGCTACAAACCATTGATAAATAGACACCTGAAATCCGGAGAACATTGATCAAGGTCTTACAAGAGCAATATATGCTTCTGGATCAGCATTGCCAAAAACTGGAAATGCATATTGGCAAGAAGAGTTCACATTATGAGGGAAAGGTGGGAGGGTTACTTGTTCTCATATACAATATAGCTGGAAAGTTCTTAACTAATACAGTCCTTGTATAGTCATCTGTAATTAAAAAAATATTTTTAAAAAGCAGGTTTAGTTTATTTACTGAATAAGCTGTACTTTTATTTGAAGCATAATACTTTTATACACACTGCATTTCACCTTACCAGTGTAACAGAATGACTTTAAATTTGTGACAGTACTTCACGCTGAATTTTTTCTAAATTTTTTCAAAATGTCCAGCGAAGGGGGGCAAGTTTACAGGTTTACTTGGTGGAATTTTTTGGGGAAGGTTGGGGTTAAGTGCTAGGAGGCACTTTTGGAGTGGAGAGGACTTGTTCTAGAAGGGGTAGTTGGATTTGCAATATGAGCCCTCTGCTACCACAAGTCCTCTACGCTCAAAAATGCCTCCAGCACTTATCCTCTTATCCCCTACCCTCCCCCAAATCAAGGAGATGATGCCAGTTGCCACAAAGGGGACGATCACAGCACCTGGGACCCTGGGCATCCCACAAGAGATGATTAACCATTTCATTGCTAGCAGATCCCTGGTGGAAATATCATGCATTTTTCCTAGGGATCAGCTAGCAATAAAATTGTTAATCAATTCCCACGCAGGTCTGAAAAGGTTAATCATGCACTTCCAACTAGGATCTTATCTGCCAGAAATAAAAAGGTTATTCATGTCCAGTCATCAGGGATCTTCTAGCAATGAAAGTTTGCTAGAAGATCCCTGGTGATTGGACACAAATAACACTTTCATCACTGGGGAAGGGGGTCCTTCATGGTTTCTTGCACTGGGGCCCTGAAGGTTCTAGATACACCTCTGCAAACTGCAAAGTATATGCTTTACATTCACCATGCATTAACCACTTCTGGACCGGAAGACTTTCCCCCTTAATGACCAAGCAGTTTTTTGGGATTCGACACTGCCTTATTTTAACTGACAATTGTGCAAACGTACGATGCTTTACCCAAATAAAATTGATGTCCTTTTTTTCTCTCAAATATAGCTCTCTTTTGGTGGTATTTGATCACCTCTGTGATTTTTGTTTTTTTGCGCTATAAATAAAAAAAAAAAGCGACAATTCTGAAAAAAACAATATTTTTTACTTTCTGCTATATAACATTCCCAATAAATAAAATTAAAAAATCAAATATGTTCATCATTTTAAGCCAATTTGTGTTCTGCTACATATTTTTGGTTAAAAAAAACTCAATAAACATATTTTGATTGGTTTGCGCAAAAGTTATCACTTCTACAAACTAGGGGAAAGATTTATGTCATTTTTATTTATTTATTTTTACTAGTAATGGCGGCGATCAGTGATTTTTAGCGGGATTGCGACATTGCAGTGGCTAGATCTGACACCTAACTGACATTTTTGACACTTTTGGGGGGGACCAGTGACATTACTACAGTAATCAGTGGTAAAAATATGCAGTCATTGTACTTATTACACTGGCAGGGAAGGGGTTACCACCAGGGGCGATCAAAGGGTTAAAAGTATGCCTATGGGGTGTTTTCTGCAGGAGGGATGGGATATGGAATCAACCCAGGGACCTGTGTCCCTAAATAGGAGGAACACAGAAGTCCTGTGTTGTTCGCGGACAAAACAACGGTCTGCTGTGTTCTGTCTTCATGGGGAGTGATCGCGAGTGCCCCGCAAATCAGCTTCCCTGCTGGCGAATGGGCACGCATGCGCGCCCCCATGATCGCTCCTGCGAAGTGCCGTACAGGTAAGGTGTTTCAGGGGAACCTGCCGACCTGCCGCAGTATACCTGCGGCGGCTGGTCGGCAAGGGGTTAAATAAAAATATGATTGTACCGTTATTACTATGCAGTAATAGAAAGTATAATTGAATGCTCTGCTTCAATATTCCTCTGCAATACATAATAGTGGAAGTAAAGGGACAAAAAGTTGAGTAACTAATTATTAATGTAATTCTACATAAAAATGTTCCATTGCCTCTCTCAAGGAGAAAAATTAGAACACTACAGCTGATACCTTTAGATCTAAGCTTCAAATGCTTGCTTACAAATGAAAATATGGCTGTAGGTTAAGACTGAAGACAGAAAAAAATGTAGTAAAACAACAGCAAATTAAAAACTCATATGACCGGGGGTGAGAAGTAAACTATTGAAAAAAGGTGCTATCCTTGGCTTTTCATATTAAAAAATAATTTCAGAACTCTAACCCTTTTGATTGCTGTTATTTTTTATTGATTCTAGCCCTACAGCTCTGTTCTGTGCAGAAAATGTATTTGCTCTTTAAAATGTCAAAGTGTAAAAAAATCCCTTCTTAGTTGCAGAGAAATGACAGAAAAGTACAACTTTACAGATTTCTAGACTGTTGGGGCTTAACGTAGAACCCCAGATGAGCAGTTTTATACAGTATTAAAAAATGTATACTCATGTGAAGAGTTTACCTGCAATATCTAAAATTCTGTTCATTCACCTTTGTTATTTACATATTCATGTCACAAAGTATTACTAACTGGATAATACCAGTATTTCCTTTTCAGCTTATTTGCCTCTCTGTGTAACAGACCTAAAATTGATGAGTGTGCTGTTCAGGCAATAGGATTGACTTATTAAAGGCAAATAAGCTGTTCACTTTCCAAGGGAAGTTGCACTTTGCAAGGGAATCAGCCTCAGGGTTTAATAAATGAGGTGAAACTTTGTTGACTTCCATCATCCAACCATGTGCAAGCAAACATTTTTTTTCCTGGAATGTGATTGGATATTTTTTTCAAAGTGAAACTTCACCACATTCATTAAAATCAGGGGTGGATTCCCTTGCAAAGTGCAACTTTCCTTACAAAGTGAACAGCCTTTTTGTCTTTGGTAAACCAACCACGCACGAGTGGAGGTTGAATTTTGTTACACTTGGCTCCTATTGCCATTTGGTCAGGGGCCATTTTACTTATTTGTGTGTCACAGATTTGTTACTTCACACCGGCAAGATTGGAAGACACTTCACTTCTTCCTTATAAAGACTCTTTTGTGTTTAATCATGTTTATGCATTCCTTTGGGGGATTGCCTTTCTATATGGACTTTTGTTGCACCTTGTGTTGTTTATAATCACCGTTGTGTGGTTTATTATCACTATATGGTTTACATATTTTAAAACTGATTTGTTTATATACACTTCATGTTATATAGGATTTGTAAGCGCACTATTTCAGAATATAATAAGAATGAAGTTCCTACACTCGAGAAGGGCTCTGTGAAGGGAGAAGCTGGCCAAGGTCATTTGGGTAGGGCTGCCAGGTATATGTTAGAAGGCTGATAGCCTTGTCCGAGTTGAGACATTGTTTTTTGTGACACCCTGTTCAAGTGCATTGTAAGAAAAATGTGAGTTTGGAACAGCCGTACGAGATACAATTTTGTGTACAATTGGGTAAAAATGGCATTAGAAACTTTGGAAATGGTGAGGAAAGCTTATGGAAAAGCTAAGCTATCATCTTACTATCAGAATGATTGCTGAGGAAACGGGAATTACCAAGTCAATTATTCATGATATCAAGATTTAGGAATTGAACATGAGAAAAATGTGTGCAAAACTTGTTCCAAAGAACTTCTCACCTGACCAGAAGGAACACCGTCAATTACAAAGTAGTTTGCCAAGACCTATTGGCCCATTTGGAAAGAGAGCCTGATTTTTTGAGTTTAGTGATTATGGGAGATGAATCCTGGGTGTTTGAGTACAATCCCAAAACAAAGAAACAAAGTTCATAATGGCACACGCCCATGTCACCTCGCCCCAGGAAAGCTTGAATGAGCAAATCAAAAGTCAAATCATTGGCTTTGGGTTTTTTTGAGTCAAGTGTAATTGTCCATAAGGATTTTGTACCTACTGGTCAAACTTTGAATCAAATATTTTACCTGGAAGATTTTGGTCACTTGAGACAGAATTTTTAGGCTCAACCTGGATCCTTCCTTCATCATGACAACGGACTGGGTCACAGTGCTTTGCCTGTCAGAGGGTTTTTGGCTGAAAAACACATCACGGTGCTTCCCCATCCATCCTACAGCACCAACTCCTTGCGACTTGCGACTTTTTCATATTCCCAAAGATGAAGAAGGTTTTGAAAGGATGCCATTTTGGCAGTGGGGATAACATCCAAAGAGCCACTATGCAGGCTCTGAACGCCATCCCACTTGAAGACTTCCAGGGATGCTATAAAGAATGGAAATATCACTTGGAGCGTTATGTACACTCACAAGGTGCAAACTTTGAAGGTGACAATTGTAAAATTTTTCAATACAATAATTTTTAAATATCTTTCTCATTACTTCCTGGATACCCCTCTATTGCAACAATGAGTAACATTCATAAACGTCTCATAACAAATTGTAAAACATTCTTTCCGATAAAATAAAGAAAATAAATTTCAGTGACAATTCTTGTTTGAAGTATTCACAATTGAAATGACTGTAAACTGTTATGGTGTAGTGATCTGGACATGTTTTGCTTATTAAGGCTTCCTCAGGAGATATACAATAAAACGCCTAAATAGCTGCACAGAAATAGATAAAAAAATTCATTAGATAATATGATATACAAAGGTAAGATAGCAAAACAAGTTAAGTCAAAGATTGAATTAAAACATGTGATGGAAGGCATCTCACCAGTCAAAGTAGGATAGTTGGAGTATAAATCAAAAATTATTCTGGAGATTGGTCTCGGTTAGACACTTCAATCAGAACACCCTTAATGGAGTAGTGATTGATAGGCCACAGGGGAGACACCAAGGAGTAATGCTCTAAAAATGATAAGAAGGGAATATATATGCCTTTGTACCATTGGGTACATATGCTAATTTAGGTTATGCACCACATAGAGGAGCAAGATGTACTGTATAAACAGGCAGATACCATCCAAGGTAAAAAATATATAAATAAAATCACAGTACAGCGTTTGAATAATCTGTTAAGATAATACAAATGAGTGAATCCACAAGCATAAGTAAAGTCAAAGTCCCAAGTTGATAAGGGAGCTCATGCGGACATCAAAATACACAAGATGTGCTCCACAGTGCGAATCCTCCACTAGTCATGCTAGGTCCTCACCTCCAGATTTGACCCCTGTGTTAACAGATGGGTCAAACAAGCTTAATCCTGGGAAAGGGATGCAAAGGTGTTCACAGCAGGGACAGTCTCATACACAGATTTCTCAGTCCAGACAACCCCATTCATCATTGCAGAAAAGATAAAATGCAGCACATAGTGTGTATTGTACTAAAAGCACTTTATTCTAAGGGTATATAAATAAAATTACCAAAAGTCCCCGGTGTACCCAGTGCGCAGTATAATAGCGTGAGTACAATCAGTGTACACTCTGAGATGGATGGCTGCAGGTGATGTCATCAACTCCTCCTCCCTCCGTACGTGTTACATCCCCAAGTGCGGGACTTCATCAGCGGATATGAGGGAGGAGGGCGCAACCCGATATAAAGGGTTGAATACTGAAGGAAACACTGCCCACAAATGAGACGCCAATAACAGACAGAGCAAGCTGGAAAAATACCACCCACAATTGTCAAGGCAACAAGGAACGATTAATGCTAAAGGTAAAAAATATATTTGAACCCATTCGGGGCAAACGGATGCAAAAGCTGGAGTACCAATCATTCAATCCCAATATTCTTGGGGACTGCCAATATATCTGTAACATACATATCAGAAAAAAGGATCAATCAAATAAGTGTTTTGGAGCAAGTTTGATGCCTCAGGTCAAGAGATTGGGACTTTGCGGGCTTAGTAAAATGCTATATTTATTAAAAAATAATAATAATAATATGCTGATAGCAAAATAATGATACAAACAATATAAACACAGTAAGTGCCAATGGGTTATAGACCCATGTGAGTAGGTGAAGATAGAACGAAAGGTGACAAGGTGGAAATGGTGACTTTAAAGAACTCTGTCTATTTGAGGCTCATAAATGTGAGCTTGAGAGAGAGTATCTTTGTCAGACTTCCGACGCGTTTCGGCATAGGTATATTGCCTTTGTCAAGGAAGTGGGAAGGGGTCACCATATCTGAAAAATATAGTGAGTATATATTAGAGATTTATTGTAGTATAACACTATTTGTAAAAATAGTGAATAATAGAATATGCACATACATGTGATTCAACGGTCAGGTCCCAGGATTTGGTATTCCCATTGCCCTCCAAGAATGTTCAACAGGATTTCTGGAGGAATGGCTGTCTGTAAAGATATGTGGTAATGGTGAATGTTGCCAACTGAATATAAGTAAAATTGAGTAGAAATGTGTGAAGCAAACTTACATGTTGTAAGAGTTGCTTGATAATGTGAGGAAGGGGGTAGTCCTTCTCAATGGCCTGAAGAATATATGACATATATGACACCAATTAGATCAAAATATTTATTGTGATTGTATTTAAAGCACTATCGGAGTTAGTGCTGATCACTTACAATTGGTGTTGAAGGTCTTGGTTATGGTAGTCCAAATGCAGTGGAGGCTGTGTTCTCACTTTGCTTTATTTTGAGCCTGCATGATAGGGCAGATTGGGTTTGGTGTTGGCCGGATTTCTTTGCTTGATATGCATACATATTAAAATATTAGTGACTTACATTTGCAGGGAGTTCCGGATTCTAAACAGCAGGGGGAGCCCTGGTTAAGGATCCTGGTGTTTCCCTGGTAAAGATAATTAGTGCTGATGAGCCTTGAGGCATTGTGAGCACTAGTAAAAAGTACATCCAACAGTGCAAAAGGTAAAGCATTGTTGGATGATGAACTTACGTTTAGGTAGGGCTGTGTGGTAGAATGGGAGTCCAGAGCTGCGTATCCTGGGGCGTCCGTATCATCCCTCGGCTGGAGGGAAGTGACGGCCTGTTAGAAATCCCCGGCCTTTTATATCCCTCGGCGCATGCGCAGTAGCGCCGCCGTACGTCATGACGTCGATCGGGAGTCCGGGTCGACGTGGGAGATTGATGCGCGCGCCGATGGAGTTGCGCGCGCATATCTCAGGACAGTCCGGGCTCAGGCCGGCGTAGGGCCGTGGTGCGCGCGCCGATGGGCTGCGCGCGCACCCTGCCTATTTGACGTGAAGGGTATAATGAAGATGTTCCGAGGCTGCCGACACAGGAATGGGACAAGGATTTGAAGGGGTATGATCCCCATCGTCCTTGTCAGTCCCCAGAGTGTCATGCTCTGGGGTTACCTGTGCCAGGTGAACTCTGGGAGGGCAAAGAGGGGAATATGACAAACCTGGGTGATGGAACCTGTACTAATTGATCACAGTGTAATGGGCATATGTAGCATATATATAAAAGAGAGTTTTTTTTGGTAAATACAGTAAATAATGGATAATTACAATCATACAATAAAGTGAAGTAACAATATTAACAGCAATATAAATTACAACAGGAGGAATAGGGGACTATCCAAATAAGGGTGACTCCTGGGCACGGAGGGGTAGAGCCCAATGCCAACAAACATGTCACATACAAGAAGGATTTTATGAATGAAAAAATTAAAGAAAAAATATATAATGGAAATAATAAGAAAAAAATAATAAGAAAAAAATATAAAAGAGAGAAAAAAAATATTAATAAAAAATAATAATAATAATAAATAATAATAATAAAGAAAAATAAAAAAAAATAATAAAAATTAAAAAATAAAATAATAATAAAAAATAAATGGTGTCAAGGAATATGTATTATCAATCGGTTTTGCCTGAGGCAAAACCTTCTAGGAAAGGGCGATAACTCGCACTTTCGTTTAGTCCAGGGGGTGTGGTTGTGTTAAGTTTTTTTATCCAGCGCAGTTCTTTCTGTAGGAAAGTTCGTTCTGTAATTTTTATTTTTTTTTTTTTATTTTTCTTTATTATTATTATTTATTATTATTATTATTATTTTTTATTAATATTTTTTTTCTCTCTTTTATATTTTTTTCTTATTATTTTTTTCTTATTATTTCCATTATATATTTTTTCTTTCATTTTTTCATTCATAAAATCCTTCTTGTATGTGACATGTTTGTTGGCATTGGGCTCTACCCCTCCGTGCCCAGGAGTCACCCTTATTTGGATAGTCCCCTATTCCTCCTGTTGTAATTTATATTGCTGTTAATATTGTTACTTCACTTTATTGTATGATTGTAATTATCCATTATTTACTGTATTTACCAAAAAAAACTCTCTTTTATATATATGCTACATATGCCCATTACACTGTGATCAATTAGTACAGGTTCCATCACCCAGGTTTGTCATATTCCCCTCTTTGCCCTCCCAGAGTTCACCCGGCACAGGTAACCCCAGAGCATGACACTCTGGGGACTGACAAGGACGATGGGGATCATACCCCTTCAAATCCTTGTCCCATTCCTGTGTCGGCGGCCTCGGAACATCTTCATTATACCCTTCACGTCAAATAGGCAGGGTGCGCGCGCAGCCCATCGGCGCGCGCACCACGGCCCTACGCCGGCCTGAGCCCGGACCGTCCTGAGATATGCGCGCGCAACTCCATCGGCGCGCGCATCAATCTCCCACGTCGGCCCGGACTCCCGATCGACGTCATGACGTACGGCGGCACTACTGCGCATGCGCCGAGGGATATAAAAGGCCGGGGATTTCTAACAGGCCGTCACTTCCCTCCAGCCGAGGGATGATACGGACGCCCCAGGATACGCAGCTCTGGACTCCCATTCTACCACACAGCCCTACCTAAACGTAAGTTCATCATCCAACAATGCTTTACCTTTTGCACTGTTGGATGTACTTTTTACTAGTGCTCACAATGCCTCAAGGCTCATCAGCACTAATTATCTTTACCAGGGAAACACCAGGATCCTTAACCAGGGCTCCCCCTGCTGTTTAGAATCCGGAACTCCCTGCAAATGTAAGTCACTAATATTTTAATATGTATGCATATCAAGCAAAGAAATCCGGCCAACACCAAACCCAATCTGCCCTATCATGCAGGCTCAAAATAAAGCAAAGTGAGAACACAGCCTCCACTGCATTTGGACTACCATAACCAAGACCTTCAACACCAATTGTAAGTGATCAGCACTAACTCCGATAGTGCTTTAAATACAATCACAATAAATATTTTGATCTAATTGGTGTCATATATGTCATATATTCTTCAGGCCATTGAGAAGGACTACCCCCTTCCTCACATTATCAAGCAACTCTTACAACATGTAAGTTTGCTTCACACATTTCTACTCAATTTTACTTATATTCAGTTGGCAACATTCACCATTACCACATATCTTTACAGACAGCCATTCCTCCAGAAATCCTGTTGAACATTCTTGGAGGGCAATGGGAATACCAAATCCTGGGACCTGACCGTTGAATCACATGTATGTGCATATTCTATTATTCACTATTTTTACAAATAGTGTTATACTACAATAAATCTCTAATATATACTCACTATATTTTTCAGATATGGTGACCCCTTCCCACTTCCTTGACAAAGGCAATATACCTATGCCGAAACGCGTCGGAAGTCTGACAAAGATACTCTCTCTCAAGCTCACATTTATGAGCCTCAAATAGACAGAGTTCTTTAAAGTCACCATTTCCACCTTGTCACCTTTCGTTCTATCTTCACCTACTCACATGGGTCTATAACCCATTGGCACTTACTGTGTTTATATTGTTTGTATCATTATTTTGCTATCAGCATATTATTATTATTATTTTTTAATAAATATAGCATTTTACTAAGCCCGCAAAGTCCCAATCTCTTGACCTGAGGCATCAAACTTGCTCCAAAACGTTTTTCTGGGACGGAGGCTACACCTACTTATCTAGGTATCAGGGATCGACCCTTTTCTCCTGTCTAGTTTTTGGATGGATAACACATCCACGCCCTCTTAGACCCCTGACCTAACACCTTTATACATTTTTTTGTTTTTGCCTAAACAGCAAGGCAAAAACACAATATTTTCTTGTGACTAATATCAATCCCGGCATTCCTTGACAGAGTTCTTTCTCTCACAGCCAAGCCGCTGCAGGATAATCACCCCCCTTCCCCTCCAGAAAAATCTCCTTACAAGCTGGAGGCACCTCCAGGAGAAAGGAGGGACACCATGGGTGACCTCATGGGCACTGAGTGGGATTCCCTTATGTCGAACATACAGTCCACTTTCAAGGAGAAAGAACAACTCAATTCAGACATATTCGCACTCTTCGCCACGCTAAAAAAGCACTTGGAAAGGAAAGCATCCCTACACTGGCATGTTCGCACATTTGATAGATATATCAAAGAAAACATAAATCCGGCCGGTTTAAGGGTTCAAATTTTCCCCACAATTGAAAACATCACCTCACAGTTAAAACATGACTGGGAGGAAGTACTCAATCAATGTTCAAAAAATCTCATGTTACTTCTGCAAGAAGAATACCTCAAACAAAGCAAAAATTTAGAAGGAGAAATAAAGAAAATATATGATCAACTCACACCTCTAAAAACAGCTGTCCTATACAGTGACCAGGAAAAAAAACTCAAAGACCATCTTGAAGAATACAGTAAAGAAATCTTAGTCAAAAAAGAAAAAAAGTACTGGCGAGACAAAAACGCGTTCACCCAAGGTCGTGCCTACAAATGGACCAATCAAACTAGAACAAATCGCAACAGGAATCGCATTCCAAGAAATCAATACTACCAGCAATCCTCTGACTCATCCTCCTATAACTCCGGCACCGAAATAAACAGGGGAAAAGACAGAAGTCACCCACAGAAAACCCTTGATAGACGCCTACGTGAAACACCGCAAGAACAAGTGGACACATATGTCACCGATATTGAGACACTCGACACCGCAGCATCTCAAAAAAACCTTAAACCTCATGAAATATTTACTAGATCTAAAGTTAAGGGGGTTTTTTTAGGGAAACCCAGCACAAAAAACTCATCAAACCAAGACCTCACGGAGAAGAGACCGGAGTACAAGAAGGATTAAATATTATTAACCTCTCTTCACACATTCTCACAGAAGCACAAAAAGAAGTACTCTCTTTCGGACTCTCATTCTGCCCTAATCAGGGCATGGATAAATTCGAGGCTATAAAAGATATCAACTTATTTGCCCGAAATTTACTATTAAAAACCATGTATAGCAAACAACCCACGACGGAACCTATAACTACACCATTAACTGCGGCTGAATATCGAGCAATTAGAGATCTCAATTTACTGCTAGAGGAAGGAGGATTAGATGATCTCGAGGATACGGAACAATGTATAGACAGTGAAGAAGAAGATATCAACACAGGACCCACCACAGAGACACAATTTAAGAAGAAATCACACATTTTTCCCCCTCTCAACTCAAATCCGGCTATTGCACTTTTCGTACGCCAAACCACAAATGATCTTGAAAACTTGCGTCAAACAACATATCCTACTAACCTCACACGCAATCAAAGACAAGCATTAAAAGAATTACAAGAAAATGATTCCATCACTATCAAACCTTCGGATAAAGGAGGCAACGTTGTCCTAATGGACAACGAAAAATACCAAGAAATGTGTCTTAACATCTTGCAAAATAAAAAATACTATCAACCAATCTCTCCCTTAATGATACACAGCTTCAATGAGGAATTTTACAAACTCGTTGACAGAGCCTACAACAATAAAACCATTACCAAAACCCTTTGGGAATTCATACGCACAAAACACCCGCGAGTACCAACATTCTACGCACTCCCCAAAGTGCACAAAAACCCACTAAACCCGCCCGGACGACCCATAGTTTCCGGTAACGGATGCATTACTGAAAATATTAGTCAAGTGATTGATGCTCACCTAAAACCTTTTGTCACCAAACTGGCATCATATGTCAAAGACACCGGACATCTACTTCAGATACTTGATAATATCTCTATACCAATAGATGCCTTTCTCGTTACTATTGATGTCGAAACTCTCTATAATAACATCCCCCACTCAAAAGGCCTAAAAACGATAGAAAAAGTACTCCAACAAGAAAGTAGATATGATGCCAATTTTAGCACTTTTATTCTACAGATGTTGAGATTTATACTAAACCACAATGTCTTCTCTTTTTGTGGCACACATTATGCTCAAATATGCGGTGTAGCGTTGGGCACAAGCTGTGCGCCCACATACGCTAACATATATTTAGGCGAATGGGAAGAGGATTTCCTATCATCCGAATACCACACCAGATACACGAGCCACATTATCCTGTGGCAAAGATTTCTCGATGACATCTTTCTCATATGGACTGGATCTGAAGCCCTTCTATTGGAATGCCTAAACCAAATGAATCAGAACCACTTCAATATGTATTTCACTATCACATATAACCAAACAAAAGTACCATTTTTGGATACTTACATTTATAAAGATGATGCGGGTAATCTCCTAACAACACTCTTTAGAAAACCAACAGCTGGTAACACAATGCTCCACGCCAAGAGCTTCCACCCAGATCCTCTTAAAAACTCGATACCCTACAGCCAGTTCCTCAGACTTAAGAGAAACTGCTCTAAACCCTTGGAATTCCAAAAAGAAGCTAATGCTTTAAGAGACAGATTAATTGACAGAGGATACTCAAAAACATGCCTGAGAAAAGCGTTTAATCGAGTCAACCAATTGGACAGACATGAGATCCTGTACAAACAAACCAAAAAGGACAAAACAACAGATGTACCCCCCACAAGAATTATCATGCGCTTCTCAAACGAGCACAAAAAAATAAGAAATATTATACAAAAGAATTGGCCTATCCTCACTGAGGACCCCACAATCAAAGGACTGGTACCTACTTATCCTCTCATCACTTACAGGAAATCACGATCTGTACAACAGACTCTAGTAAGGAGTGAAATGAAGTCCCAAAAAGACCCATGCAACACCGTGGGAACTTTTCCCTGTGGCTCCTGCGCCCAATGCGCAGTAATACTCAAATCCACACACCTAATCTTACCGAATGGTGAAACTTTCATCCCCCGTCATTTTGCTAATTGCAAAACTAAGGGGGTTGTATATATTATGAATTGCGAATGTGGAGCATTCTACATCGGAAAAACAAAACAAGAATTTGGACTGAGAGTCAATAAACATATCCAAAGCATGACCATCGGCAACTTCCATCTTCCGTTAGGCCGCCATATAACCCAACACCACAAATATAAGATGCCTAAAGTTTCCTTTACTGCATTAGAACGCATCCACATTCCAGCCAGAGGAGGGGACTGGAACAAATCCCTCCTACAGAAAGAACTGCGCTGGATAAAAAAACTTAACGCAACCACACCCCCTGGACTAAACGAAAGTGCGAGTTATCGCCCTTTCCTAGAAGGTTTTGCCTCAGGCAAAACCGATTGATAATACATATTCCTTGACACCATTTATTTTTTATTATTATTTTATTTTTTAATTTTTATTTATTTTTTTTTTATTTTTATTTATTATTATTATTTATTATTATTATTATTTTTTATTAATATTTTTTTTCTCTCTTTTATATTTTTTTCTTATTATTTTTTTCTTATTATTTCCATTATATATTTTTTCTTTCATTTTTTCATTCATAAAATCCTTCTTGTATGTGACATGTTTGTTGGCATTGGGCTCTACCCCTCCGTGCCCAGGAGTCACCCTTATTTGGATAGTCCCCTATTCCTCCTGTTGTAATTTATATTGCTGTTAATATTGTTACTTCACTTTATTGTATGATTGTAATTATCCATTATTTACTGTATTTACCAAAAAAAAACTCTCTTTTATATATATGCTACATATGCCCATTACACTGTGATCAATTAGTACAGGTTCCATCACCCAGGTTTGTCATATTCCCCTCTTTGCCCTCCCAGAGTTCACCCGGCACAGGTAACCCCAGAGCATGACACTCTGGGGACTGACAAGGACGATGGGGATCATACCCCTTCAAATCCTTGTCCCATTCCTGTGTCGGCGGCCTCGGAACATCTTCATTATACCCTTCACGTCAAATAGGCAGGGTGCGCGCGCAGCCCATGGGCGCGCGCACCACGGCCCTACGCCGGCCTGAGCCCGGACCGTCCTGAGATATGCGCGCGCAACTCCATCGGCGCGCGCATCAATCTCCCACGTCGACCCGGACTCCCGATCGACGTCATGACGTACGGCGGCGCTACTGGGCATGCGCCGAGGGATATAAAAGGCCGGGGATTTCTAACAGGCCGTCACTTCCCTCCAGCCGAGGGATGATACGGACGCCCCAGGATACGCAGCTCTGGACTCCCATTCTACCACACAGCCCTACCTAAACGTAAGTTCATCATCCAACAATGCTTTACCTTTTGCACTGTTGGATGTACTTTTTACTAGTGCTCACAATGCCTCAAGGCTCATCAGCACTAATTATCTTTACCAGGGAAACACCAGGATCCTTAACCAGGGCTCCCCCTGCTGTTTAGAATCCGGAACTCCCTGCAAATGTAAGTCACTAATATTTTAATATGTATGCATATCAAGCAAAGAAATCCGGCCAACACCAAACCCAATCTGCCCTATCATGCAGGCTCAAAATAAAGCAAAGTGAGAACACAGCCTCCACTGCATTTGGACTACCATAACCAAGACCTTCAACACCAATTGTAAGTGATCAGCACTAACTCCGATAGTGCTTTAAATACAATCACAATAAATATTTTGATCTAATTGGTGTCATATATGTCATATATTCTTCAGGCCATTGAGAAGGACTACCCCCTTCCTCACATTATCAAGCAACTCTTACAACATGTAAGTTTGCTTCACACATTTCTACTCAATTTTACTTATATTCAGTTGGCAACATTCACCATTACCACATATCTTTACAGACAGCCATTCCTCCAGAAATCCTGTTGAACATTCTTGGAGGGCAATGGGAATACCAAATCCTGGGACCTGACCGTTGAATCACATGTATGTGCATATTCTATTATTCACTATTTTTACAAATAGTGTTATACTACAATAAATCTCTAATATATACTCACTATATTTTTCACATATGGTGACCCCTTCCCACTTCCTTGACAAAGGCAATATACCTATGCCGAAACGCGTCGGAAGTCTGACAAAGATACTCTCTCTCAAGCTCACATTTATGAGCCTCAAATAGACAGAGTTCTTTAAAGTCACCATTTCCACCTTGTCACCTTTCGTTCTATCTTCACCTACTCACATGGGTCTATAACCCATTGGCACTTACTGTGTTTATATTGTTTGTATCATTATTTTGCTATCAGCATATTATTATTATTATTTTTTAATAAATATAGCATTTTACTAAGCCTGCAAAGTCCCAATCTCTTGACCTGAGGCATCAAACTTGCTCCAAAACGTTTTTCTGGGACGGAGGCTACACCTACTTATCTAGGTATCAGGGATCGACCCTTTTCTCCAATCAAATAAGTGTAGCAGACAATGCAGCAAACATATAAACATATAAAGAGAGCCATCCATAATCTTTGGTTCAGGCTGGGTTCACACATATGCAAATTGGATGTGGGTTTCCAGGCGAATTTGACCGCCTCTCAATGGGACTGGTTCACACAAGTCCGGGGCGGCTGCGGTCCCCATTCAAAAAGGGTCCTGTGCTTCTTTGGGTTCCAATTCAGGTGCAAATTCAGACAAAGGTTCAGACCTGATTTGCACCTGAACCGGTAAACAGTGACGCACCGGACCTTAGGGAAAAACCCACGGCTGCATACGTGTCATCTCGGCCCTAGTCCTCAGGGCTCACCTTATAACGAATTGGTTACTAGGTACATGTTCCACCCATATTTAGTTGAACTTATTCCAAAGGTGAACTTATACTTTAAAGCTCAATAGGAATGGTGCTTCAAATCATATATTTTTTAACAAAAACAAACTGTATTAACAATCAAATTCAAACTACTAAAGCAGTGAGTCAGATCTACCAAGGCAGTGAGTTAGATTTACCAAAGCAGTGAGTCAGATTAGCAATTTTCTGTGAGTAATTTCTTAGTACTGACATTTTTTAAATACATTTTCAGGATATGGTAGACTAGTTCAACAACATTTGTATGAAAACCTGAAATACTAAGCAGGTAAAGTGTGCTCCTAAAATATTTCACAATGTTTAAATTCCAATTTTGATTGGAGTGTTCTTTATTATTGTTTTTGGTATTCCCCTTTGCTATACTTATGTTTTCTGTTTTATCAAAATATCCCTCATTTTCAAAAAGAGAAAAGTCAATTAGCTTTTATTTTATTTTTCTGGATGCTTTTTCTAGCTCTGTCTTTTTGCCTGTTTTACCCTTACTGTTCACTGTCATTTCATTATCTACAGAAACTACAAACCTTTTGCTTATTCATGACATTAACCAATAGAATTTTATTTTTTCAATCTCTAACTTGCACTGGGATAACAAGGAAGTGTAATGTTCTGGTACCTCTGGGTACCCTAATTACTCTTTCATAAGTGTATCCGCCCCACCATTCTCTTTTGGTAAGGTGCGCATACACCTTTAAGACTGATGCTGTCATCACTGAGCGCCGGACTGGATGGCTATTTAGATCTCCGGCTCTCACTCACATGTGTTCGTTCAAACTGCTTTGTGCCTTGATGCTAACCTGTCTTGAAGCTCTCATGCTTGCAAGCATACCTCGCTGTCGGAACCACGCTGCGCTGATCCCTGTATCCCGCTACCGGATCATCCGCTCTTGCCGAACCTCTCCTCTGCTACATTGCTATTAGTGATAAGTACCCCACAGGGGAAACCTCTATAACTTTCATACTAAAGCTTACACTATCTAGCTCTGCATACTAAGGACTATTACTACATCTGCATTATCTAAGATTGCTAGCTCTTGAGCCTACTACCACCTGTTCTTGCACTGGGTTGATCTCTCTTGTATGTCCACCTGCTACTCTGTCATCTGCTACCATACATGATTGCTAAACCTATCTGCATCCCATCTGCTACTATCTTACTTTCAAGAACATTTCCTTTCAAGTGTCTGTCATCTACCATCTCTACCCAACCTGTCTCTTCAGCCTATTATCACTGTGTTACTATATACATAAGTCACTCTAGGAAACATCTTATTGAGTGTGTGTATTTACTTGCTGAATTGAGATCATCCACACATGATGAGTCATTGAGAGTTGGGAATGGTGTCTCAGCGTTTCTCTACATGACTACTGAAGTGGAATATTTCTGCAGCTGAAAATCCACATCATACATAAAACGCAGGAGCTTTACAGGAAGCTGCTTTGGGCAATGACACCACTTTTAGTTGTTCCACTGTTTGTAAAAGAACCTCCACTTTTTACAGGCATCACATATTCCTTCCTGAACCTTTCATTATCCAGGATAATCCGAATAAGTTCATAAGTATTCATGAGTTAAGATGCAAAGGAGAGACAGCAACTCAGGTGAGGACAATTCTACAATCAGAGGTCGGGTTCACGTCAGATTCGCGATCCAGGCAATATGTAATTTTAAAGACAAATAGACCACACTCCGACATGAAATGATCAAGCCATTTATTCATATTCCGACATAACAGTCATGGGACATCATGGACATCATAGACAGGATGACAAAAGAAGCAGCAGTTGACGCGTTTCATGAATCATATTCACTTAATCATAACATAACTAAGATTATGATTAAGCAAAGTCAACTGCTGCTTCTTTTGTCATCCTGTCTATGATGTCCATGATGTCCCATGACTGTTATGTCGCAATATGAATAAATTGCTTGATCCCTTAATTTCGGAGTGCAGTCTATTTGTTTTTGAAATTACATATTCATGAGTTAAACTTTGTACACATGTAGAAATATGAATAATACAGTGCCATCTGGTTTAATAGAAAGTCTTATGGGAAAAAAATTCACCCTGTATCTTTTTTTTTTTTTTAGGAAAAAAATATTTTTATAGCATTCATGGACACTTTTAGTATTTTTCACTATTTTGTATGAGCTGAAATATAAAGAGAAGAAGACACCGACACTGCATCCAATCTTTTTTATTTATCTAAATTTTTACAGTATATTAGCTGATTATTTATAGGTCTTTACTCATTTACTTTTTTTTTTTTTTCCAAAAGGTTTATTGAAGAAACATGGTATAACAATAACAGAATATTACAGTGTGATCATTGTAGTAAATATAGTGTACATGGATCATTGAAAGTACAGATAGTAGTTTGTCTTGAAAGATGACAATAACAAAGATGCAAATTATTGAATCAATATTTACTTATCCAGATCTTCAAATACAAAAGCATAGAGAATCTAAACCTGCAGATTATGGTGTGGTATTATTATTATTTTTTTTTAGCCTAGTTTAATCTTCTAACTTTGTTATGTAAGAAATTATTTTATTGTGCACAGAACTTTTTTCAATCGACTTTGCCAACAGGGATGAAATAGTACTAAACTGAAATGACATAAGCATGTTTATTTCAATAGGTTTTCACAGATGACACATACTATATCTTGTTTTATTTATTCTGTAGGGGTTTGACCTTTAAATACTTCTACAAGCATAGTGCAGAAATTTAGAGCAAATGATAAGCCAAGAATAGATAGCCTAGCCTTATCAAACTATACACAGTGCATCACTTCTTTGCAACTGTGGTATAATCGTATTTGTTGTGCCATTTTTCTGCCTAAGATATACATCTCAGTTAAAGAATACTGTATAATACATGGTGTGGGTGACATCTAGCACTTTACAAGTATACCAGTGAAAGAAATCTATGCTATTAAAGTAAACGAGTTGAACAAGTCTTACTGTTACATAGACCGGTGTCTGTATTATATGCAAAGCTTACTCAGTTTGAGTGCAAATAATTTGTAATTCAGAATGTTACAAGTTGAAACTATTGGGGGGGGTAATAAAATGTGAGCACCCAGAATCTGGTGCAGCTTTGCATGTTAGCTAATCAGCTTCTAACTTCAGCTTGTTCAATTAAGCTGTGTATGTGATTATCTGCGCACAAGCATGTGAGTAAATAAAGCTTCAAGCGTGAAGCAAAAAAAATCACCTAAATGCGTAATAAGTGTAATGTCTCGGCTGTGTGTTGCTTTAGGTACACAGGTTCACCTCAAGTTTAAACCGAATCTCAATGAAAGAAGCGCTGGTTTCTTTAACTGATGCAATCTTTACTGAGATATAATGCGTGCGTGCATGTGGTAAAACTGTGAAACAAACATGTAAAAGACAAATATAAGTATGGCTATTCAAACAACATACATTATGCATAGTTATACAAAAGATAGGGATTAACTAACATGTGCTTGCTTACTACACACTGAAACATACATTATCTATATACAAATGTATAGCATCCCTCTACACGGGCTGAACTAGCAAAACTCTTTTACTCACAGGCTTTGGTGTTCATCAGATTTGCAACCTATTAGCTTTAAGAAGTCCTCAGGATCTGGTCACTACGGTGGGTAAAGCTGGAATGAACAGAACAATAATCTGATCATGTATACCAGGCTTTATGCTATATAATTTAACAATACCAATTCATAGAAGTTGTATAGTCCGTAAGAGAGAGCGGCACTCACAGGTCTTGAGAGGTGAACGCATAGTGAAGATTTTATTTAAAGGTTTTGACAAGGCACAAGCTCGTCTTCTTCAGGGAAACAACCCTCTACATGTGTTTTGCCTGATTTATGTGGGATATCCTATATATGACTACAATGTGATGACATCAACAAGTGCACATGCCAAAGTTAAAGCTCAAAACAATAATGGGCAAATGTTTGATTTTGGGAGAACAGCAAGCAACAACAAAAGTACATACAAAGTAGATATAAATAAAGGAAAATGCCAAATCCAGACACTAAAGACAGAAGTCAGAGGCAAAAAAAACTGCATGACAGAGTATCATGCTGCCTAGCCAAGACGGCTGCCCAAGCTGAATAAGGGCTGGAATAGGAGAACATGATGAACAGAGGTGCTAACGCATCCATTTGTATATAAAAAAAAAAAAAAAACCTAAAGTAGTTTTCTACATGTGATATTATAACCAGAAGATGAGCGCTATATGTGTTGGGTCCTCATATTCCGACGCATTTCCCCAGTGGCTTCATCAGAGCTGCAAAGACCACATAATACTCATCTATGGAATAGAACAGCATCATTTACACTCATAGCTAAATACATATGATATAATTTTTATTCATTTTCATCTGAAATCATTATTAAGACCAGTGTCAGACATAATGGGACACAGACAGATAATGGGACAGGTAATTCAGATGTCGGAAGCACAGAAAACATGATATATGCGTTAGGTTTTGCAGACATATACTCATCTGGTATATATTTTATAATACATGTCTCTAATACAAGAAATTCCTTTTCCTTCATGATACATTTACCCATATATAGTCGCACAAAGGATATTACTTTGGAGTCTGATCGAACAGTTGGTCCTTATGGGAGAGTTGTTATATAGTAAGTGTCCCACGCATATGATTATATATTTGTTAATAGAAAGGTAATATGGTAGACTATGATAGACTATGATAGACTATCGCTATAATCTGTAAAATTCCAGGGCGATTATCCATCATTTGAAGACTCTCTTTTATTGCCCCCAGCGCCCACCCAGGGAGTTTTGTGTGCGGGTGTGGTTGCTATTTGAGGTGGGTCCCGTTGTGTCTGACACTGGTCTTAATAATGATTTCAGATAAAAATGGACAAAAATTATATCATACATATTTAGATATGAGTGTAAATGATGCTGTTCTCTTCCATAAATGAGTGCTATGTGGTCTTTGCAGCCCTGATGAAGCAACCGGCATATTAGGACCCAACACATATAGTGCTCATCTTCTGGTTATATTATCACTTGCAGGAAACTGCTTTAGGTGTTTTTCAATACAAATGGATGCGTTAGCACCTCTGTTTGATTTTAATGCTTGATATATAATAAACTTGAATATTTTATCATATTGATGTAGCTCCTGCATGGTTCCTCCTGTACAGTCCGATATCCCTCTTTTTTCTCTTCTTTACTTGTATACAAAATTGTTTCTCTCCTCCTTTCAATGAGACTTAAATAACTTTATTTGGACTGATTCCCCACCCACATTTTCTAAAGCAGTATTGTATACTTCTACCTCTAAGGTTTGGGGGCCCCAAATCTTTTTTTTTTTTCACAATAAAAAACTTTATTGAAAAATAAGTAATTACACAATCTGAAATCAACAAAATTAACAGGATACAAAACATGAAACAAATGTGTAATGTTCGAACTTCAAAACATGTCGAGTTTGGGTAACAGTTTTTGCAATACAGATGAAGGTAATACATACTGTAGAATGTGAATTATCAAGTAGCGAATGTGTGGGCTTATCAAAAAAACAGTAGCTTCCTGATTCACAGACACCAGTGGTCTGCGAAATAATAGGGTAATGCAGGTGTTACATGACATGTCAAGTATCACAAATGAATGCATGGTGTTGGATTCCAGTGTGTCCCCAATTCGGGCGGCACATTGGAATAACTCATAGAAGGGAAAATAGGAAGAAGAAATGTCAAGAAAAGAGAACAACAGAGAAAGAGGTGGAGGGAGGCTGGGTAGGGAAGAGGGGGGTGGGAGGTTGGGGAAGGAAAGTTTTAACGTATTTGCACATTTTCATACTCTGTACATCAACAATAGTCAAAAATAACAGTTAATCCACATCACATTCAGATTTGAGTCCTCAAGGATGTGAACACTTAGTTTAACCTATGTGTCTAAATGTTCGATTTTAGATTTAGGTAATCATTGGTAACTGAAAAGTATATCCAGGGGGACCATAGTTTGTGGAGCTTATGTTTGTATCTTTAATAAGAAAAGCGATTGATGTGTAATAGATAGGTTGGGGCATCAAAATCCAAAGACACGTCAGTTATTTCTTTAATCCAATGAGCTATCTCTTTCCAGAATCTCTGAATATGTGCGCAGTTCCACCACACGTGCAGGAATGTGCCTCGTTCTTTCCCACATCTCCAGCAAGTGTCTGATAAATGTGGGAACCATTGTTTAATTTTTACTGGCGTTCTGTACCATTGTGTTCTCACTTTAAAAGCTGTTTCCTGCATGCGGGTGCTGAGGGAGCATTTGTGTGTAAAAATGCATGACTTCCGCCACTGTTCGTTTGTGAAGGATTTGCCTGTGTCTCTTTCCCAAATTTTTTTATAGACATCTGAAAAATCAGATGGAATAGAATTCAACCATTTATATGCCTGAGAGGTCACTCCTCGCATAGGTGCTTGGAGGAGACAACAATGTTCTAGATCAGAGAGTTCTCTGGTCAGGTTTGCTTTGTCACTCTGGCTGTGGAGGAGGTCATGCATCTGAATGTAATTCCCTTATTTTAAAGGGTGTGATGGAGAGCATTTCTTTTTCATGTTTTGGCACGATAGAATTTGTGATTTGTCGAAGCAGTCCCTCGCCAGAACAATGCCTTCCGTGTTATTGGAGGGGGCCTGAAAGGATTTATTTCCAATTCCCGGTATAAAGTCTGGGTTATTAAACAGGGAAGTGATAGGGTTTGGGCAGGATGAAATGATGTGTTTTGAGGCTATTTTATGAAAAATGTTGAAAGTGGTGCTGATTAAAGGGTGTGTTTTAATTTCCTTTGGATATGACGACTGTGGAGACCATGGTAGAAAATGGGTGTAAATTTGTGACCAGTGGCGTTCAATTTTAACCCATGCTTTTTGATTAACGTGGCAGTGCCAATCTATTATTCTGGTCAAATGTGTTGCATAATAGTATTTTTGAAAATTTGGAATACCCATGCCTCCGTCTGCTTTGGCCATTTGCAAGTATTGTAGCTGAAAACGAGGGTGCTTGTTCGCCCAAACAAAGCTTCTCTGTAACGTAGCAAGTTTACAAAAGAAAGATACTGGGATAGAGATTGGTAGTGCATGAAAAAGGTATAGGTGTCGTGGCAGTATGGCCTTCTTGACAATCGCCGCTCTCTCTAACCAAGAAAATTTCCCTCTATCCCACTTTCTCAAGGCTCCCTCTATTGCATTAAGCAAGGGGACAAAATTAATTTCAAACAGAGAATGTTAGCGGGCAACCGAGCACCCAAGTATTTCAGAGAGCATGATTCCCATTTATAAGGACAGTTGGTTTTAGTCAGTTCAATCATCTCAGCAGGTAAGGTTAGATTCAGAGCTTCTGATTTTGAGTGATTGATTTTGAAATTTGAGAGATATCTAAAAAGGGTGAATTGTTTATTAAGGTTAGGTATAGATATGTGGGGTTGGCTTATGTAGAATAGGAGGTCATCTGCATAAGCTGAGACTTTGTATTCATTATCATGTAATTTAAAGCTCTGAATCGAAGGGTCCAAATTGATAGTCCTGATAAGAGGTTCTAGGGTCAAAATGAATAATATTGAGGAAAGGCTGTCTTTTTCCATTGTGGAGTGGAAAAGGCGTGGAAAATGTACCATTTACTTTAACCTTAGCTCGGGGCTCCGTATATAGGGTCTGAATCCATGAGCACATATTGGTGCCTAAACCTATATGTTTCCAGGTGGAGAAGAGAAAATCCCAAGCCACCCGATCAAAGGCCTTCTCTGCATCAGTGGACAGCAGAAGGCCCTTGAATGCAGCTGCCCGGGCACCATGAATTAGGTTTAGGGATTTAATGATGTTATCTTTGGCTTCCCTGCCTGGCATGAATCCTACCTGTTCGGGGCCAATGATGTGCTCTAAGAAGGGGCAGAGTCTATCAGCAAGAATTTTAGCGAGTAATTTGAGGTCTATATTAGGCAGAGAAAGTGGCCTATAGTTAGAGCATAGACATGGATCCTTGTCTGGTTTAGGGATAACTGAAATATGCGCTAATAGGAAATCTTTGGAGGGAGTGTGATTATCTTTGAGTGTATTTAATGCGTCTGTTAAGTGTTGGGCTAGAAGGTCTGCGTTGAGTTTATAATATTGTGCCGTATTGAAGCCATCTGGGCCAGGGCTTTTACCTGATTTTAGGGCTTTAATCGCCACGTTTACTTGATCGACTGTGATGTCTTCTTCTAGGCTGGAAATATGATCTGGTTATAGGGTTGGTAAATTACTGTTATATAGGTAGTCTTTGATCGCTCTATCTCTGTCTGGTGTGGTATCTGCCGGTCTGTTTTGAATGGGGATATTATATAGTTTGGAGTAGAAGTTGCTAAAGGTATCTGCAATATCTTTGGGGTTGTGTAGAAGTTGACCTTTTTGATCTTTAATGCCATGTACATTGTTGGATGATTGGGTTTCTTTAAGTGCTCTAGCTAAGGCTCTTCCACCTTTATCCCCCTGCTCGTAATAAAGGGATTTCTTGATGAAAATAATTCTCCTCATGTCTGTGTCGAGGAGATCCTTTAATTCTTTTCTCTTTTGTATTAAAGTCTCTTCAGCTTGTTTGGCTAATGATTGTTTATGGCGAGATTCTAGATCTGCTATAGTAGAAGTTAATGTGTGGAGTTGACGACCCTTTTCTTTTTTCTTTTCGGCTCCTAGTCTTATTAGTTATCCTCTAATGGCAGTTTTATGTGCTTCCCATGTGGTGATTGGGGAGACATCTGAGGTGCGATTTTCTATAAAGTATTCGCTAATGCCAGTTCGGATACGTGCTGAAATCTGCGGTTCAATCAGAAGTGAGGAATTTAGTCTCCATGAGAACTCTCCCTTCTTTTTGGGGGATATTTGCATATGTAGGGAAACTGGAGCATAATCGAAACCATCACTATGCCAAACTCCGCACCTGTTAATTCCGCCAACTCCCTTTGTGTGATGAAAATAGAGTCTATACGTGCGTATTTTTTATGAGGGGCCTAGTATATTGTAAAATCTTTGGTAGTTGGATGGAGGGTTCTCCAGGCGTCTATCAAAGTCAGGGATTGCAATTTCAGTTTGATTTTTTTAAGGATGGAGTAGGGGAGACTGGATTTGCCCGATGAGGTGTCGTAAGAGGGATTTAGAGGAAGATTAAAGTCTCCTCCGAGCATTATACAGCCCTGGGCAAAGCCCTTTAATTCCTCTATTACTTGAGAGCAGATTGAGAGATGAGCCTTGTTGGGGAAATATACGTTTGCTAAGGTTATGGGTTTTCTGGCAAGCGAACCTGAGACAAATAAATATCTGCCCTCTGGGTCCGCCTGTTGTTTGTCTATAGTAAAGGCTGTGTCTTTGTGGATTAATATTGACACACCTTTTCGTTTTAGCCTGAGAGTTGGAGGCATACAGAACTGTGGGGAAATACTTGTTTGAAAGTGACGGGTGATCAGGTTTCCTAAAGTGGGTCTCTTGAAGGAATACAAATTGAGGTTTGCATTTCCTCAACTCATATAGTATGAGTTTCCTTTTCTCTGGGATATTTAAACAATTTACATTATGTGTAATAATCAGTGGATTTTTACCCAGGTGGGAATAAGCCATTTTCAGTCAGGTATTTGTACAATGTCACCAATGTATAAATCAAGAGGAGTAAAGGATGGGAAAGGTATGGGGGGGGCGGGGGGGGTCAGAAAGGGAGGGGGGTTAAAGGAAGTAGATGGGGTGAAGAAAGAAAGAGAAAGATTGAGAAGAAGTAAAGTATACTTACAGTATGTAGTAGTCGGGTATGTCTGTGAGCACACAAGCCCGAGTACTCACTTAAGGATAGGAATAAGTGCAATTGTCTAAGCCTATATATTGAACAATATTATTTGGAACAAAATATCCTTGTTGGGGAGTGGAAGGTGTCACCTGGAATTGGCCCCCAGAAAGAGATAAACTAGGTTCTGGGTGTCAATCAAACATGTGAGACCAAGACAAACCACGCTTCCCAAAATAGTATCTAGAATAATTAAATAACATAATAAAGTGTAGAAGGCATCAAAAATTTTAAGTGAACAAATTTCTCCACTAGGCGACATAAGTGATGTCATCTCACTGAGTAAGTGAGAGTGACGTTTGTGAGGTGAACTTTTGCTATATCAAGCCTATTAGGTGAGTGAAAAATCTTAAATGCAAGAGTTCAGGGTCACCTTACAAGTCGAGTACTTCTTCCTTCGGGGGTGTTGGAGAAGTCCTGGTGGAGGGGCGGAATCAGAACGAGACCAAAAGAAGTGACCGTGTAGAGGACAGCCTTAAATGGAAAGAGAATGGTTAACAATACATATGGTCATAAGCCCTCTCAAAATGGATCCTATTAAAAACGTATTGTCGAATGAGGACAGGCGTAAGGTGTATGTTGTTCTGAAATTCTTGAGTGTCTTATCTTGAAGAACTTTGAAGAAAAGGAGGTTATCATTTTTGCAGGATGTTAGTGATGAATAAAGTTAGTGGCTATTGGGGAAATAGCAATCGCGATGTCCATCATTCCTGGTCTTGAGTTGCCTCTTCTTTGTTTTGAGTGAGCTCATGATATCACAGTGTGTGGATTGGTGTCTTCTGGTCATCTGTAACAGCCCAGGTTGAAAAGGGGAAGCTGAAGGGATGTTATGTGAGTGGAGGAAGGAAGTTCAGATATTACTTATCAAGCTGAAAGTAAATCAGTAATAAGTAAACGTCGCCATCTAGTGGTTGAAAAAAAAATTGCACTTTAGAATAGGGGTTTTGTGATGAATGGGCAAAGGATCATATTGTCGAAATTCTTGGGTTAATCCCTGAGCATACCTCCCAACCATCCCGGAATCCGCGGGACTGTCCCACAATTTGGCGTGGGTCCTGTGGTCCCGTGGAGCCGGGCTGAAGTCCCGGTAAATCTGCCCGGCAATCTCTGCTCCCCCTCCTCCTCCCAGCTCCGCCCCCGTCTTCGGCTCCGGATCCTGCCTCTCAGCGCAGGGATCGCTGCAGCGGCCGCCTGACACAGACTCATCTGGCGTAATCATCTCCTCCATTCTCCTCCTGGCAGAGGCGGGATCAGTTCTACCATATGCTGCCCCACCACCTATCCAGCCTGGTGCTAGCTGTTTTCACGATGTTGACCGTACCTAGGACCGCCTCCCAGCTCCACCCCCTGACTCCAGCTTCAACTCCCACTTATTATCTTAAAGCTGTTGCCGCTGGTCAGGCAGGAGAAATGCTCCCTGCTTAGATGCCGCTCATGCCTAGGTAGATCCAAACACAATCTTTGCCACAGCAGAGCACTGCCCAGCGAGTATAGTGTTCCAGGTGTCCTACTGACTGTCAGTCTGCTTCCCCCGCCTCATACTGACCACCCTCCCCCTATACTGCCCTCCACTGTCCCCTCCCATCATGCTGTCCCCCCATACTGCCCTCCACTGTCCCCCTCCCATCATGCTGCCCCCCATACTGCCCCCTCCTGGCAAACTGTCCCCCTTTACTGCCCTCCACTGTCCCCTCCCATCATGCCGCCTACCCATACTGCCCCCTCCTGGCAAACTGTCCCCCTCTTCTGCCCTCCACTGCCCCCTCCCATCATGCTGTCCCCCATACTGCCCTCCACTGTCCCCTCCCATCATGCTGCCCCCCCATACTGCCCCCTCCTGGCAAACTGCCCTACACTGTCCCCTCCCATCCTGCTGCCCCCCATACTGCCCCCTCCTGGCAAACTGTCCCCCTATACTGCCCTCCACTGCCCCCTCCCATCATGCTGTCCCCCCATACTGCCCTCCACTGTCCCCCTCTCATCATGCTGCCCCCCCATACTGCCCCCTCCTGGCAAACTGTCCCCCTATACTGCCCTCCACTGCCCCCCTCCCATCATGCTGTCCCCCCATACTGCCCTCCACTGTCCCCCTCCCATCATGCTGTCCCCCCATACTGCCCTCCACTGCCCCCTTCCTTCATGCTGTCTCCCATACTGCCCCTTCCTGTCACACTGCCCCCCCATACCTCCCAACCATCCCGGAATCTGCGGGACTGTCCCGCAATTTTAAGGGGGTCCCGCGGAGCTGGGCTGAAGTCCCAGAAAATCTGGCCGCCGGTGTCCTGTCAGATAATGCCTCCCATCCATCTCTGCTGCCCGCCCCCTCCTCCTCCTAGCTCCGCCCTCGTCTTCGGCTCCCAATCAGAAGGGTGGACCCGGGGTGCAGAGCAGTGCGCCCCGAGTCCACCCATTGTGTGACAATAGCGAATGAAAATTCGCTATTGTCACACAGATCCTCCTCCTGGCCAATCAGGAAGTGGGTCTTCCTGATTGGCCGAAAGGCAAAACCATGCCATTGGCCGAGGAGGAGGCAGAAGGACTCGAGGAGACGCCGGGGGACTGAGGAGAAGCCGCTGCAGGTAAGTGCACCGGTCTCGGGTAGGGGGGGCACGGCATGCTGGTCATTCTGCATTAAGGGGTCACGCTGGTCATTCTGCATTAAGGGGTCACACTGGTCATTCTGCATTAAGGGGTCACGCTGGTCATTCTGCATTAAGGGGTCATGCTGGTCATTCTGCATTAAGGGGTCACGCTGGTCATTCTGCATTAAGGGGTCACGCTGGTCATTCTGCATTAAGGGGTCACGCTGGTCATTCTGCATTAAGGGGTCACGCTGGTCATTCTGCATTAAGGGGTCACGCTGGTCATTCTGCATTAAGGGGTCACGCTGGTCATTCTGCATTAAAGGGGTCACGCTGGTTATTCTGCATTGAAAGGGGTCACGCTGGTTATTCTGCATTGAAAGGGGTCACGCTGGTCATTCTGCATTAAAAGGGGTCACGCTGGTCATTCTGCATTGAAAGGGGTCACGCTGGTTATTCTGCATTGAAAGGGGTCACGCTGGCTATTCTGAATTGAAAGGGGGCACGCTGGCTATTCTGCATTGAAAGGGGGCACGCTGGTTACTCTGCATTAAAGTGGTTACGCTGGTTATTCTGTATTAAAGGGGTCACGCTGGTTATTCTGCATTAAAGGGGTCACGCTGGTTATTCTGCATTAAAGGGGTCACGCTGGTCATTCTGCATTGAAAGGGGCCATGCTGGTCTCTCTGCATTGAAAGGGGTCACGCTGGCCATTCTGCATTGAAAGGGGTCACGCTGGTTATTCTGCATTGAAAGGGGGCACCCTGGTTATTCTGCATTAAAGGGGTCACGCTGGTCATTCTGCATTGAAAGGGGCCATGCTGGTCTCTCTGCATTGAAAGGGGTCACGCTGGCCATTCTGCATTGAAAGGGGTCACGCTGGTTATTCTGCATTGAAAGGGGGCACGCTGGCCATTCTGCATTGAAGGAGGCACGCTGGTCACTCTGCATTGAAGGGGGCATGCTGGTCTCTCTGCACTGAAAGGGGCACACTGGCCTCTCTGCATTGAAAGGGAGCGCGCTGGTTATTCTGTATTGAAAGGGGGCACGCTGGCTATTCTGCATTGAAAGGGGGCACGCTGGCTATTCTGCATTGAAAAGGGGCACGCTGATTATTCTGCATTAAAGGGGTCACGCTGGTTATTCTGCATTAAAGGGGTCACGCTGGTTATTTTGTATTAAAGGGGTCACGCTGGTTATTCTGCATTAAAGAGGTCACGCTGGTTATTCTGCATTAAAGGGGTCACGCTGGTCTCTCTGCATTGAAAGGGGTCACGCTGGCCATTCTGCATTGAAAGGGGTCACACTGGTTATTCTGCATTGAAAGGGGGCAGGCTGGTCATTCTGCATTGAAAGGGGGCAGGCTGGTCATTCTGCATTGAAGGGGGCATGCTGGTCTCTCTGCATTGAAAGGGAGCACGCTGGTTATTTTTTATTGAAAGGGGGCACGCTGGTCATTCTGTATTGAAAGGGGGCACGCTGGTCATTCTGCATTGAAAGGGGTCATGCTGGTCTCTCTGCATTGAAAGGGGCACGCTGGCCATTCTGCATTGAAAGGGGTCACGCTGGTCATTCTGCATTGAAGGGGGCACGCTTGTCATTCTGCATTGAAGGGGGAATGCTGGTCACTCTGCATTGAAGGGGGCACGCTGGTCATTCTGCATTGAAGGGGGCACGCTGGTCTCTCTGCATTGAAAGGGGGCACACTGGTCTCTCTGCATTGAAAGGGGGCACGCTGGTCTCTCTGTATTGAAAGGGGGCACGCTGGTCACTCTGCATTGAAGGGGGCACACTCTACCTTGATTACTGAAGGCCCCTTTCACACTTTTGTGACCTCAAAGTCACGCAATTTTTTACAGCGTTTTTTGACGCAAAGCAATGCCTATTATATTTTTCTGTTTGCGCCCCCAAAAGGGGACATTTGGGATGGATAGAGCTGGGGGAATTTGGGGTGGATGGAGCTGGGTTGGGCATATGGGGTGAATGGAGCAGGAATGGGGGGGTATGGAGCTGGAGTGGGCATTTGGAGTGTTTGGAGGTTGGATGGGTGTTTGGGATAGATAGTGCTAGGGTGGGCATTTGGGATGGATGGAGCTAGGGTGGGCATTTGGGGTGGATGGGGGGGTGTATGAAGTTGGGTGGGCATTTGGGGTGTATAGAGCTGGGGGGGGGGTGGATGGTGCAGTGTCCGACCCCTGCATTCTGTACATTACATACTCCTGTCTCCTGCATTCTGTACATTACATACTCCTGTCTCCTGCATCCTGTACATTACATACTCCTGTCTCCTGCATTCTGTACATTACACTCTCCTGCACTATATACACAATATTGTACATTATATACTTCTCACCAAAGTCTTTATTGTCTCAACAGTTGCTGGTTGCTATGCAGTCTCTGACTATTTTAATGAAGTTCTTCTTTAAGGTAGGCTGAGCAATCAAAGCATATTTTATGAGTACTAGGAAGTCTGGGTTTTGTTTACCCTATCCCTTAAGCCCCTCCCACTGCTAAGCAATTGGCCACACCCACAATTTGCAGCGCCGCGCTACGCGCGCCACAGGTTTTGTTTCTCTTTAAGTGTCCCTCATTGCGAAGTTCAAAAGTTGGGAGGTATGCCCTGAGGAGGAGAGGAAGTATCTTGGGGAGAGGAGCAGCAGAGGATTTAAAGTTGAGGAATGAATCCTGATTACAGAGTGTCTCTGTATAGGTCTGCATCAGTTGCGGTCTCTGTTCTTAGGTGTCTTGGGATTCTTAGGAGGGGAGCTGAACAAAGAGGTGAGTTCCCTTTTTTTCTGATGTTTGCCCTTTTTGTAGTGAGGGGAGAAGGAGGTTGAGGGTTCAGGAGTAGGTGGTGTATCTCCTTGCGCTTGTGGATTGAGGAATTCAGCGTACCGATCGGGTAGTAAGATGGGATCAAGCTGGAGGTTGGTGCAAAAGGCAGGCAGTTCATCAGGGGATGTAGTGTGTACTGTTTGCCTACATAGGTAACTTGTACCGCAAATGGATATTTCCAGCGATACTGAATGTTTTTGTCTCTGAGAAGGTCTAGTAGAGGCTTAATTGCTCTTCTGTTTTTTAGAGTTATTGGAGATAAGTCCTGGAATAGTGGTAGTGGAGTGTCATTGAATAATATTTGCTCATTTTGCCTAGCCATGAAGAGGATCTTCTCCTTGAGTGGGTGGCTAGTCATGCAGCAAATAATGTCTCTTGGGGGAGCACCATCCTGAGCTTTGGGCCTTAGTGCTCTGTGTGCCCTCTCAAACCCTATGGAAGATTCAGCCGATCTTTCTAATAAACTGTTAAATACAGATTGTAAAGCAGGCTTGATCTGATCTCTCTCCACTGTTTCAGGGACCCCCGTCACTCTGATATTATTTTTGCGCCCCGATTATCCAGATCCTCCAACTGTCTGTTCATATTGATCAGGTGCATGGAGTGTGTGAGAGTAACATTTTCTAGTTTCTTGATGGCTTTGTCCCTTTGCCTGCCTGCTCTCTCTCCTGCAGCCATCTGGTCTGATAGTCTGACAATATCAGCTTTAAGATCTGTAGTTGCTGCAGCAAAAGATCCTTTAATATCTTCAGCTATAGCAGTCATTGCTCTGTAGGTTAGGGGGTGATCTCTAGGATCAGTTTCTCCTACCGTGTCCTCAGTATCAGCGATGGATTCAGAGTCATAGTCTCCCTCCTCCTCATGGTGTTGAATCGGTGCCATCTTGGGGCCTAGTGATCCCCTCTGGCCTGCGGGCTGGGATCCAAAGAAATCGGGGATATTCTTTGAGATAGCGCTGGATCCGGACCTGAATGGCTTTGATATGGACCCCTGCTTGTTAATTCTGCCCATATTGTTGAGCTGCGATGTCTGTGTGAGCCGTGGGAAGAGGGATGTCGGCAGAGCTCCTTCACTATGCAGCCATCTCGTAGCGTGCCAAGTCACCCCCCCCCCCCAAATCTTTTGCACTATTACTTGGCATCCAGATTTTCACAATTGGCAAAGCGGCATATTTGTAATTCTAGGGCATCATGGGTAAAATTTGAATCCGATTTGATTCTCCCATACTCCCAGGTCTCATTTAGTCTCATGGGATTTCTTTTACAAATTTACAACCTCTAAAAATTTTAGTTACACAATCGTTACAATGATGGCAAGGATCCCAGGGAATATATAGTTAAAGGGGCTAGAGTCTGCATCTAGTGGACACTCTGCTAAAGGAAAACTATAAGGATGAATATAAAAGGATGGATTGGGATATGTATTAGCTACTATAGGCAGACACAGGTGGACTGTAGGTGAAAAATGGCATATTGCTTAGGGCTGTCTAAGCAATCTTTTGTATTTTCTAATTATTTCCTTTTACAATTTTGAGCAAGAATTTTATGTGTGTTCTGCCACCAGAACCTGAATGTGAACATTACAGCAGCTAATAAATTAATCAAATTTCCCACTGATATCCCCTTTTATGGTACAGTTGGAATTTGAAATAACAGTGAATTTATTTTAAAGTACATGTCCCCTTCAAGAGCATGACACTTTTTTGCTGTTAGTCAAGAGGTTTAATCTTTATTTCCTAGATAGGAAAGAGCAGAGGAAGAGCTGCACCTAAATCCCTACATTTTTAAATATAACAATAATACTTACGCAAGGCACTTTGGCAATAAATCACCTTTCCTTCCCAATATGCTATTAGCATTTTCTAAACAGTCCATATTTTTATTTTTTTTGCAATCATTGCAGTTGAAGGCATTCTTTTTTTTGTATACTCATGTGCATTTTAAGAAGTGACTGGAGTGAATACTTTGGTCTCCACAGAGCAAAAATAGATAAGAATTTGCAACAATGTTACCTAAAATCCTTGCAATGTATTCAACTCAACTAGAAAGGCTCTTATGGAATTATACCTAAAATCTATTTCCACTTTTGCAGTCTAAGAGTCCATTCACACTGCCGCGACTTGTCAGGCGACTTGTCAGCCTGACAAGTCGCGGTCCTCCCGCTCCCACTGTATAGTACAGGAGCCGTTCTAATAGGAGCGACACAAGTCGCTCCGACATAGGAAAAGGGTCCTGTACTACTTCGGGGCGACCTGGAGGCGACTTGCATTGACTTCCATTATGTGAAGTCCGTGCAAGTCACGCTGAAGTCGCACTGCACGCGACTTCACAGGTCGCCCCCGAAGTCAAAGCGACCTAATGTGAACGTGGGCTTATTGGGATAACACCCACTTTATATTTGTTACATGATCCCATTAACATAAAATTATTTAAAAAATATTTAAAATTGTTGCTTACATTTTTAAGGAGTGCTTACCATAATTACCCTCTCTGTACCGTATTTGCCGTCTTCAATATCAGCTGTAAACTAAATAAACACTGTGGGGTTGATTTACTAAAACTGGAGAGTGCAAAATCTGGTGTAGCTGTGGATGGTAGCCAATCAGCTTCTAATTTCAGCTTGTTCTATTAAGCTTTGACAATAAAACCTGGAAGAGGATTGGTTTCTATGCAGAGCTGCACCAGATCTTGCACTCTCCAGGGTTGGTAAATCAACCCCCTGTCTGTCCTAACAAAGAGCTAAACATTCAAAACTGAACTCCTGCATTGTGTGTTAATGAGATCTATGTGGGGACAGAACCATTTTGAAACCCTCATACGTTCTTAGAATTAGCCATGACACTTTCACCACATATAAAATGTAAGAAATATTTGTTTATGCTGTCTTAATGGGAATGTGTTAATGGGCATGCTGTGTTCTTTTCAGCCTTGTACCAAACAAATTGCCCAACTTGGGTTGCCAAGTTCCAGTCTAATTACATACAGGGGTTAATTTTCTAAAAGTTGAGAGTTCAAAATCTGTTGCATCTCTGCAAAGAAACCAATCAGCTTCCAGGTTTTTTTTTTGCAAAGCTTGATTGAACAAGCTGAAGTTAGAAGCTGATTGGTTTCTTTGCACAGCTGTACCAAATGTTGCACTTTCTCATTTTAGTTAATCAACCCTTCAGCCTCTTAATACCTTTCTCAGGCAATGACCTGGTCAGATCACCTCTCCTTGACCACTCTCCCAGTGTCTGAGTGTGCAATAGCCTGTCTTTAAGAAGAAGGGTTCCTGAACCATAACCAGGCCCTTTACTAAAAGGCCTGTGCACAACTGCACAATCAGGATGCTAGTTTCCAGTAAAAAGTGGACCCAATCCAGGAGTTACCAATAGAGAAAACCACAAACTGATTTTCTCCACTTGGAACAGACATCCCATAGCCTCTCAAGCTGTACAAGTGAGAACCCTGGGGCATTTAACCTTTCTCACTCCGGGGCAAGGTACAGCACTGTCACAATACATATAGTGTTTTTTTGTCAAATTTGACCGCAAAAGTAGAAATACACTTTAACCACTTGCCGACCGCCCACATTAAGCGTACTGCGGCAAAGTGGTTCGTTATCGTCCAGCGACGTAGGTCTACGTCGCTGGACTCCTCCCCTTGTGGGCGCCTCGCACGCGCCGCCGGAGGCTCGCTCCCGCTGTATTCAGTCACAGCGGGAGTTGGGCTAGGGGAGGAGAGGCGGTGATCACCACCGGTCTTCCCCGATCGTCGGGGATCGAGTGTGGAGATTCGCCCGCTTGTGTAAACAAAGCATGCGGATCTCCTAAGTGACAGGCAGGGACAGATTGCAGGATTCAGCATAGCTGAACTTGCGATCTGTGCCTGTGTCACACAGTCCCCTCCCCCTACACACGTCAGTAAGCACCAGGCATACATTAGCCCCTTGATCACCAATAAAAGTTAACCCCTTCCCTGCCAGTGTCATTTTTACAGTAACAGTGCATATTTATAGCACTGATTACTGTAGTAATGTCACTGGTACCACCAAAAGTGTCAAAAATGTCAGTCAAGGGTCCGATCTGTCCGCCGCAATGTCACAGTCCCGCAAAAAAAATTGCAGATTGCCACCAGATCGCCGCCATTACTAGTTTAAAAAAAAAAACAATAAAAATGACATAAATTTCCCGTAGTTAGTAGCTGCGATAACTTTTGCGCAAACCAATCAAAATACGCTTTTTGCTATTTTTTTTACCAAAAATATGTAGCAGTTAACAAATTGGCCTAAAATGTTAAAAAATTTTGATTTTTACATTTTTTGGGGGGAATTTCATATAAAAAAAATGTGAAAAATATTGTTATTTTTTCAAAATTGTCGCTCTATTTTTTTGTTTATAGCGCAAAAAGTTAAAACCGCACAGGTAATCAAATACCACCAAAAGAAAGCTCTATTTGTGGGGGAAAAAAGGACATAAATTAAATTTGGGTACAGCATCGCATGACCATTAAAGTAATGCAGTGCCGAATCACAAAATATGGCCTGGTCAGGAATGGGGTAAAATCTTCCGGTCTTAAAGAGGTTAAAAATACGCTCATTGAGAATTTTTTTGTCAAAGACATGTAGCTAAATACATTTTGGCCTAAATATATGACAAAAATTCATTATATTGGATATTTTTTAACTGTCAAAGTAGAAAAATATTGTTATTTTTTCAAAATTGTCGCTTTTTTTATTAATATCGCAAAAAAAAAAAAAAAGCGCAGAGGTGATCAAATACCACCAAAAGAAAGCTCTGTTTGTGGGAAAAAAAAAAAGGACATAAATTTCGTTTGGGTACGGCGTTGCATGACTGCGCAATTGTCAGTTAAAGTTGCACAGTGCCGAATCGCAAAAAGTGGCCTGGACGTAAAGCAGGAAAATCCTCCGGTGGTAAAGTGGTTAAACCTACATTTTTGTTCAAGATGCAGACTCTCTTCCTTGAATGCATGAAAAAATGATGGCAGAGAAACTAAGCGGCAGACAGAAATTACACTCAGTGCTTTTAATTGAGACAAGCACACACTATAGAGGGAAATTATTTGTTCATATTACATGTCTGAGGTTTACAACTACTTTAAGGGCTATGTGCTGTACCAGAAATGCAGTGCACGGCAATTTGCATTACATGCATTAGTGCACTGCAACATCATTCATTTTCTATGGCACCCTAATGCACTGTGATGCTGTTGTAGACTAGAGCACCAGATTTCACAGTTATGCACTACCCTGTATTGTCATACACTTCATTACAGGAAATAGTGCAGGTCCAAGTTTCAGTGCGTTGGCAGACTAATAAAATGATTGGGCAACACTTTACTTCCTCACGTTAGGGCCTCCAGCAAGGAGAACAGTGAGCAGCACAATAGTGACATTATCCAATCTCGCTCCAAATCTCCCGAAATATAGCAATTAGGACAGCAATATCCTCAGATTTCACACTGCATTTATATAACTGTAAGGCCAAAGGCACAGGGCTACTCACATACCAGGAAGTGTACTGTTATCTTTCAGGAGTAATTTAAGAAAACAGGTCCATTTTTTGTGGTAATATTTTGTTTTTCTTTTATGTTCATCTTCTAGATGTTCTCTCTCTCTGTATATATATATATATATATATATATATATATATATATATATATATATATATAAATATGTGAAGGTAATTTCAGAAAAAAGCATTTAGTGATGAATAATATGTCTAATAATCAGAGAAAAGCCTACCAAGATCAGACAGATACAGATAACTAAGATTAACGAGGGGAAAGTAAATTGAAGCAGGGCTTGTAAATTAGGCTTTATTAGGTGTCCATGAAACCTGTCAGTTTAAAATATGACATATTGTTTGTTGTTGTCTAAATAACCTTTTGCATGTTTGCAATGATTATGTTTAATATTGTAAGCAAATACATTTTCATGTATTTTTGCTTGATGAATGTTTCCTTTCTCTGAAGAAAAGTTAAAGGAAAACTGTATGAAGAACACAAAATTCAGCAATAAATATGTGATATAGAAAGCTATTTATCTGTTTCTTGTGTTTTTTCTTTTTCGTTTTCTTTTGTTTTTGTTTTTTTAAACAAAAATATATTTATAAGTGTGGGGCTGTAACATGCAATAAAACCTTTCTCATACAGTATTTAATTCTCTGTGTTCATGTTTACATGAGATGCGTTATCTACCAGTCAAAAAATGCTAGAAAAACACAGAGTATTAAAGTGTATATAAATCCAAGCTTTAAATTCCCACGTAAGCTTTAAAGCGGAACTCCAGGAATGATCTTTTTCCAATTATACATTGGTCCAGCTTGACTCGATGTAAATATCCATATCTTATATCCAAAGGGTCTATGAAGATGTTAAAAATCACTGTAGAATTCAATGCTACATATAGCGATATCCATGATCATACAGGTGTTTCTCTAGTGGCTCCCCTCTGTACACTGAACACATGGGGGGAGATTTACTAAAACTTGTGTGCACGGAATCTAGTGAAGCTCTGCATAGTAATCAATCACCTTCTAACTTCAGCTTTGTTCAATTCAGCTTTAACAATAGACGTTGATTGGTTACTATGCACAACTGCGCTTGATTCTGTGTGCATCAGTTTTAGAAAATCTCCCCCATGGAGTAATTTGCCTTGCCCTGTGTTCAGTATGTAGAGGGGAAATTGTTGGAGCAGCAATGGAAAGATCATGGCTATCACTTTATATATAGCAGACTTCTACAGTGATTTTCAGTATCCCCTCTGGATATCAGATCTGAATACTTACATTGAGCAAGGATGGATCAATGTAAGTTTTCAAAAAAGATCACTCCTAGAGTCCCCCTTTAACATTTAATTTTACCAATTGCCAACTGAATAGTACATTTACTGCTACAGGGTGGTCACTGTGTGCAGGATAACATATATCTACGTAATCCTGCACTTCAAGGTAGGGGGTTTGAATGTGCACCTCCGACGTCTCGCTCCCGCTGCCAATACACACAGCCGGAGCTTATCAGCAAGTACTGCGGACTCTATGTCCACCAGCACCCATTGATCATCAAGCACAGAGACAGAACTGCAATCTACCTATGTAAACAAGGCAGATATCTGTTCTGACAGCAGAGAAGGCATGGGTCCTGTGTCTCTGAAAAGCTGGGACTAGGATCCATGTCTTCCCCTAGTAAAATCACACAGTTAACCCTTCGATCACCGTTGATGTTAATTTCATCCCGGCAGTGTCATTAGTATAGTGACAGTGCATATTTTTACGACCGATCCCTGTATTCGTGTCACTGGTTCCCAAAAGTGTCAAAAGTGTCAGTTAGTGTCTGAATGTTCACGGCAATATTGCATCCCCGCTATAAAACATACGCTTCTTGGGATATTTTTGATGGCATAAATCTTTCCCCTAGTTTGTAGACGCGATAACTTTTGTGCAAATCAATCAAATTACATTTATTGAGATTTTTTTTCACCAAAAATATGTAGCAGAACACATATTGGTCTAAATTGATAAAGAAATTTAATTTTGTAATTTTTTTTTTATTGGATGTGTTTTCTAACAGAAAGTAAAAAATGTTGGTGATCAGATACCACCCAAAGAAAGCTCTATTTGAGGCATAAAAATGACATACATTTTAATTAGGTACAGTGTTACAGGACTGCGCAATTGTCAGTTAAAGTAATGCAGTACCATAATTCAAAAAATAGCCTGGTCAGGAAGCGGGGTAAATCTTCTGCAAAGTCAAGTGGATAATTTCATTATTAATTTTCAATATTTTTAAATGAGTGTCCATGAGAATACCTGTTGTTTCTATCATGCAGATCATTGTTTGTGCTTTTCCTTTTATAGGTAGAATACATTGTGCTCCTGCATTTTCATGCAGCCATTGCTGGAAAGTGTGCAGGTACACAAGAAGTGTCTGTAATGAGACTGCAAGAGAGCGGCATCAAAGTGACAAAAGAACATAAAAAAGGTAAAAAAAAAAAAATATGACAATTAAAGAAAAAATTTTTGAAAGGGAAACACAGTCCTTTAGCCAATGTCTTGGCTCCTTTAATGTGCCGAGGTGTTTATGTAATTAAAACATAAAATAACTGGTTTGGCTATACCATGAAAATTTGATTTCTCCAATAAAACCCAGAAAATTAATGTTTAATAGCTAAAGATAACTACACTACATTATCTTGGAGTTTTTAGAACAATGCACTTTATTTTTTAGGCTAAGGGATCAATCCATAAAAAGTTCACTGTACAGGTTTCACAAACTTTGGCACAGTAAGAATAAAACTTTGCCTGATTGCCCTAAAATTCCTAAATAGTTCCTTCATATATCACCAGCACCAACTAGTGGCCGTAATGGATTTTTTCCTGAATAAGGTATTACTGAAAAAACAGTGCATTATGGCCTGACGATGTAGGAACTATAGGGGTCTGACGATATAGGAACTACTTTTATTTGTGAAAATACAGCAACTTTCGTTTTCACTGTGCAAATGTTTGTCACGTTTGCACAGTGAACATTTTATACATAGACTCCTAAGTGTGTTACTTTCTGACTAAGGGCCCATTCACATCCCCAATCCACTGCAGTGTGTTCATAAATGTTCCTTTAGGGGGAGGATTTACATGGGAAGGGAGATACATCCTGGGGGATTAGCACTAGGAGGATAACATTTGGGGGATTCATACTGGAGGAATTGCATTGGGGGAATTACACTTGGGGTATAACACTGGGAGGAGGGGGGAATCATACAGGGGGGGTTGCTGTGGGTGATTACATTGGCGGGAGTACACTAGGGGGGATCTACTTGGGGGGAATACACTCTGTGGGATTACACTGGGAGGATTACACCTGGGGAATTCATACTGGAGGGATTATACTGTGGTAATTTAATTTGGGGGCTATGTGCTGGGGGGCAATTTGTGATAGAAGAGAGGGGCTGGGGGGAAATGGGGGTTTTGCTAGAGAAGGGAAGTGTATCTGTATTGGGAGGCAGATTTGTGCCAGCAGGGGAGATTTGGTAAGAGAAAAGCGTATCTTCTAGAAGGAAGATTTGGGGTGGAAGTTGTGCTAGAAATGGGGAGATAATTTGTGCTGGGATAGGAGATTTGAGGAAAAGGGTTTGAGGTATAGGTAGAAGGGGATTTGCACTGGAAGAAACATTTGGGGCTGTTGCTTTAGTACATTCCACAAATGCACAATTTCACAGATAGCTTTAAGGCACCCCCCCCCCAGCAGATTATTTAAAGAAAAAATAAAAGTGGGTGCACTGAAGGACTTGTTGGGATGGCCAGTGGGCAGATTTAGTGGGACGGCCAGTGGGTCAGGCCCAGGGGGGACCAGGCCTAAAGCTGTGTAAGGGGGCCCCACAATTTCTGATGGCTTCCCTGGATCTGATTATTTAAAAAACTGCTGATCTACTGGGATTTTCATGCACGACCATCTCTAGGGTTTACAGAATTGACCAAAAAAATATAACAATTGGAGGATGTTTTCCAGTGTTTTTCTGGAGACTGCCAGTATCCCTTTTTATGACCAATGCTGCATGGATCATCCTGTCTGTGAAAGGAGATGCAGAGGTGGCAGTGGCTGCTAAGCAAGGCTTTCAAATCCTGCTTTAATACTCAGAATCAAGGGTTGTCTGCTGCTAGCAGTCATAATTAGTGCCTGAATCATATGATGGGTGAGTATATATAGGAATCATGGGTGGATGCTGACACCCTGAGAATGTGTGAGCACCTCTATTATTGGATTACAAGAATGGACCACTGGCCAGAGCTTGTCCAGTATGCAACTGAGCTACTGGACTGTGCTGAAGCCAATGCGCTTGGAGAGCGTGCATTTAGCATAACAGGATATTTTGTGGCCTGTTCCCAGCCACAGTTGATGGGCTCACATTTGTAAAAAAAAAAAAGTAACCAATCTTGGATCAAAGACAACTATGAAGTCTACTCTGCAGACGCTAAGGATTACATTTTGTTACTATTTCTGGTCCCAACAACATTAGTATACATCCTATGCATCTCCTTCCACCACTCCAGGCCTGTACAAATACTTTCAGAAGTGGAACATAGGATGTCTACAGTAGAGGACAATCTAGCATACCCAAGGCTGTGATGCAAAAACAGGAAAATTATTTCAGACTCTTCTTTACAAGGTTGAAGACCTAGAAATTTTCCTGCGGAGAAACAACTTAGGGCTAATAGGTCCTCCAAGCAGCTATACAGAGAGTACCCTATCTTAGTCATGTTCCCATCGAATCCCTGAGGTTTTAGAGATAAGAAATGAGTGCATTGTGGAAATTGTACATTAAATAGGTTTCAACAGGTGCAAGGCAGCCAATCAGCAAGCGTTTAACTAGTCTGCCCTTAGAAGCCATCACAGCCATGCCTACTAATGGCATGGCTGTGATTGGCCAGTACAACATGTGACCCAGAGTCTATATAAGCTGGAGTCACATAGCGCCACGCGTCACTCTGCTCAAACTATACTAGGGAATAGGGATGATCGAACTTTTGAAAAGTTCGGTTCGACCAGAACACCCCAATTTCCTGAAAGTTTGGTTCGGATTGCAGAACCCCATTGAAATCAATGGGACCCGAACTTCGGGAATCAAAAAACACCATTTTGAAGCCCTAAAACCCAATAAATGCCCCTAAAAAGTGCCTAGGGTTCTGGGTCATGCCACAGGGACTATGAATCAGGCAAAAAAAAGTTATTAAAAATTGTCGTTTTTGATAGAGAGCCAATTATTGAAAAAATTATTGAAAAAAAATAGGAGATTTCTTTGTATTTAGTGTCTGGGGGGTCTAAAAAGTGTACTTGTGAAGTTTCAGCTCTGCAGCGTGTCCAGAACCAGAAAAAAAATGATTATTTTTCTTAGAATGTATATATGTATACCCCTAACCCAGAATCTGCATAGTGGGGTCACCCTGACATGGCAGAGTGGGGTCACCCTGACATGGCAGAGTGGGGTCACCCTGGCATGGCAGAATCAGGTCACCCTAAACTACACTACGGTCACCCTGACATGGCAGAGTTCGGTCACCCTGGCATGGCAGAGTCAGGTCATCCTAAACTACACTACGGTCACCCTGACATGGCAGAGTCAGGTCACCCTAAACTACACTATGGTCACCCTCACATGGCAGAGTCAGGTCACCCTAAACTACACTACAGTCACCCTGACATGGCAGAGTCAGGTCACCCTAAACTACACTATGGTCACCCTGACACGGCAGAGTCAGGTCACCCTAAACTACACTACGGTCACCCTGACATGGCAGAGTCAGGTCACCCTAAACTACACTATGGTCACCCTGACACTTAAGAGTATCCCTATAAAAACTAGATTATTGAATCTAACTATAGTGGTATACAGTACCCTAACTACACTGCATATCCCTTTCCTCACACTAAAAGAACAGCTCCCTGCAGCAGACGATAATTGCAAAATGACACTGGAGCTTTACAAGCAGCAGGAGAAACACAAATGCTTCCACTCTCTTCCACAGCCTCTGTATTACAGTGCTAGAGGTTTGGCAGGGCTATGTTATATACTGGGCGTGTATTCACTCCTGATTGGCCTCTGAACCCCATAGTCACTCCAATCACATTCCTAGCAGACTCCTGCCCCCTCAATTGGCTTTTACTTGACGTTTCGGGGCCAATCACAGGCTTTTAAAGCCCAGTTCCTGTCCCATTGCATTTTGGGCGGTTCTGGTGGTCGAATTCCGAACTTTTACCGCAAAAAGTTCGGAATTCGGCCGAATTTCGAACACCCAATGTTCGGGTCGAACCGTTCGATAATCCCTACTAGGGAGAGGTTCCTGATGCTGCTGAGGGAGAGATAGGGAGATTATTGTAGGGTTAGGCTGGAGATTGCTTTGAGGGAAAGCATAGGAAGAATCTTCAATAATCAGACAGCGATCTACATTGATTTGATTGTGTGGGGGTGCAGTGCACAATCTTTTTGCCCGAAGGGAAAGATAGGAGATTATTGTAGGGACAGGCTGGAGATTGCTTTGAGGGAAAGAATAGGAAGAATCTTCTTTAATCAGACAGCGATCTACATTGTTTGTATTGTGTGGGGGTGCAGTGCACGATCTTTATGCCCTGACCTGAGCCCAGTGAGGAGGAGAAAGGAGAAAAAAAAACTTTTATCAGTCTGTTAGGTGGGCGGCGTGCGGTGCTGCACACTTAATGCAAGCTCAGTGCATATATGTCTGCTTAATCTGCATTTAAAAAATAAAAAAACTTTTTTCCTTAATATTTTACTTTGACATACAGTGTTTAGACAGAAATTGCTTTTCTAACCTGCTCTTGAAAAAGCACCAATGTAAGGGGAAAATAATTATTTTTCAGTATTTAGGGAAAATAATTATTTTTTTCAGTTTTTCATTCAAATGGGTTTTTTTTTTATTCAATAGCGGAATAGAACAACAACAGTATCATACCTGTTAGGCGTGCGGTGTGTAGCGGCCATTTCATGCAAGCTGAGTGCATATGTGTCTGCTTAATCTGCATTTAAAAAAGAAAAAAACTTTTTACCTTCATATTTTACTTTGACATGCATTGTTTAGACAGACACTGCTTTTCTAACCTGCTCTTCAAAAAGCACCAATGTAAGGGGAAAATAATAATTTTTCAGTATTAAGGGGGAAAAAACGTATTTTTCAGTTTTTCATTCAAATGTTTTTTTTATATTCAAAAGCGGAATAGAACAACAACAATATCCAACCTGTTAGGCGTGCGGTGTGTAACGGCCATTTCATGCAAGCTGAGTGCATATGTGCCTACTTAATCTGCATTTAAAAAACAAAAAAAATTCCTTCATATTTTACTGTGACTTACAGCGTTTAGACACTGCATTTCAAATCTGCTATTCAACAAATTAAGGGGACAATTATTTTTCAGATTTTCATTCATACGTTACAGTGAGATACACCCATTGCATACTGTTGTTGTATTCCGCTTTGCAATAAAAACACATTTAGGGGAAAATAACGGAAAATTTATATCAAATACTTACCGTAATTTTCCTTTCCTGATGGACTCCATGGCAGCATACGTATCGGGTTTGGCCCCGCCTCCAAACCTACCCATAGGACCTCACTCCCATAAATCTTTGCTCCTGTTCAGCACACGTGTTCTGTAACTATCCTCCACAGAAATCCGGGAGGGAACTCCTGCTGCCATGGAGTCCATCAGGAAAGGAAAATTACGGTAAGTATTTGATATAAATTTTCCGTTTTCCTGACAGACTCCATGGCAGCATACGTATCGGGAAATACCTTGCCGTACACACAGGGTGGGCAGGTGCTGAACAGAAAAGTTTAATGCATTTTGTCAAACAGACAGGACTTGCAAACCAAAATTCACAGACGAAAGAGCCGCTGGCTCAACACAGTAATGGGACAGGAACGTGTTAATAGAGGACCACGACGCTGCTCTGCAGATGACTTCAGGAGCCACATGTCTGGATACTGCCCAGGAGGTAGAGATGCTCCGCGTCGAATGAGCTGTAACTACTGCTGGAGGGGTCAAGCCCTTAGCCCTATAAGCCCACTGGATGGTCTGGATGATCCAAGAGGAAATGGATCTCGTCGAGGCTCTTGAACCTTTGTTTTTTCCAAAGAAGGTAACAAAGAGATGTTCTGATTTTCTGAAAGAGGAAGTGGCATCTAAATATTTCTTAATACATTTTCCAACATCCAGAGGATGAACCAAAGAATCTTCCTCTTCTTGTCTAAAGGTTGGTAACACTGTTTCTATGTTTTCATGGAAGACAGAAGTCCTTTTTGGTCTCGCATCCAGCATGGGAATGAGCACCACTCTGTCAGGAAAAAATGTTAAGAAAGGCTCTTGTGTCCCAAAGGACCCAATTTCCGACACTCTTTTTGCTGAGGTTACAGCTACCAGAAACACTGTTATCAGTGTAAGCTCTCTTATGGTCAAAGAATCAGACCTGTCTTGAATCTGACCCGCCAGGAAATCCAGAACTAGTGGCAGATCCCACTTGGGAAACCTGGGTTTTCTCTGAGGTCTGATTGTCACTGCCCCTTGGAAGAACTGACGAATTAGGGCATGAGTGGCCCAGGAGATCCCTGTAAAAGCGGAAATAGCCGAGACCTGGACTCTGAGCGAACTCACTGATAGAGGCAAGTCCAGACCTGATTGGAGAAAGCTCAATACATCCTGGATCTTAATTGAAGATTGAGGATCAGGCCTTGTAGTCAACTGTGCAGAAAATTTTTCCCAGATTCTCTGATAAACCCTGTTCGTTGAGCTTCTTCTAGCACTAAGCAATGTCGAGATTGCCGTTTCTGGACAGCCTAAAGCCTGTAACCTCCTCCTCTCAACATCCAGACCCTGAGATGTAGACGGTCTGGGCACGGATGGAGTACAGACCCCTGGGACAACAGATCCGGTCTGAAGGGTAGCGGGATTGGGTCTCGGACACTGAGTAGCGTCAGAAGGGGAAACCATGGCCTGTTCGGCCAGAAGGGAATTACCGCCACTACCTCCACTGGCTCCGACTTGAGTCTCCGAAGAAACTGTAACACAATCGGAATTGGTGGGAAGGCGTATGCCCTGTGGAATCTCCACTGATCCGAGAGTGCATCTATCCCTGATGCTTGTGGATCTCTGAATCTTGAATAGTACCTCGGCAGTTTGTGATTGCAGGGAGAGGCGAAGAGGTCTACCTCTGGAGAGAGCCCCAATGTTAGGATCCAGTCGAACGTTTCCTTGTGAAGGGACCACTCGTTGTTGTCCAGATCCACTCTGGACAAGAAGTCTGCTTTGACATTCTGGACTCCTGGAACATAAACCGCTGAAAGATTCGAGAGATTTTTCTGTGCCCAGGACATAATCGGCTCCACTTCCCTCAATAGGGACCAGCTGCGTGTTCCCCCTTGCTTCCTGATGTATGCCACTGCTGAGGTGTTGTCCAGACGCAGCATGACAGGTTGGTCTTTTGTCAGGTGAGAAAAAGCCCGAAGAGCTTGGAATGCTGCTCGGAGTTCTAGTATGTTGGATACTATTCCTCGAGTGGAAAACTCCCACCTGCCCTGTGCCACCTCCGACAGACAGTGGGCACCCCAGCCTATGTTGCTGGCATCCGAGGTAACCACTACCCACGGAGCTGGCTTCAGAGAGTGGCAGTTCAGCAGGTGGTCTCTGCCCAACCACCAGGGGAGACTCGCTCTCATTGAAGGGGTTAAGAAGATGCGTTGATCCAGATGCCACGTATCTCATTGCTGAAGGAATCCCTTCTGAAAGGGTCTCATCCTCCACAGGGCCCACTTCACCATGGGGACTACTGCGACCATAGTCCCGATCACCTTCAGGCATTGACGTGCCTGAAGATGAGAGGATGAGAGGGCAAAGCAAATCCTGTCTCGAAGTGTCCCTATTTTTTCCTCTGGAAGAGAGATAGTCGCCTTCTCTGTGTCGAACAGAGCGCCCAAGTAGATCAGGGACTGAGTTGGAATCAGGTGACTCTTCTCCTTGTTGAGTAACCAACCAAACTTCTGGAGAGTGGACACGACCTGCTCCAGATGAACTAATAGTTGGTCTCTGTCTTGGGACAACAGGAGGAGATCGTCCAGATAGTGGTGAAGACGGATACCTTTCAATCTCAGTAGGGCTACCACGGCCAATAAGATTTTTGAAAAGGTCCGTGGAGATGTTGAGAGCCCGAATGGGAGACAGATAAACTGAAGATGTAATCCTCCCACTTCGAACCGGAGAAACCTTTGAAAATCTTCATCCACAGGGACATGAAAGTAGGCGTCTTTCAAGTCGATGGACACCATCCAATCTTCCGGCTGGACTGACTGCTGTATGGACAACAGGGTCTCCATTTTGAACCTTTCTTTTTTTATGAATTTGTTCAAGAAGGTCAAATCTATTACTGGTCTCCATGATCCGTTCTTCTTTTGGACCAGAAAGAGCGGAGAATATATTCCTTGGCCTCGCTCGGACTCTGGAACGGAGATGACAGCCCCTTGAGCAATGAGAGCTTCGACGTAAGAAAACAAAATCTGACGCCTTTCTTCTAGGAATGGTATGGCAGTAGGCAGGAACCTTGAGCCTGGCCTCTCCTTGAAGACCCACTTGTGGCCTGAGGACACCGTCCTGACGGCCCAGGGGTCCTGAATCGAAGCCGCCCAGACATGCCGGAAGGAGCGTAGACGCGCACCCACCCGACATGTCTGAGCGGGCCCACCTTCAAAAGGACTTAGTGGGCTCACGGTCCCCCGAGGAGACATTCTTTGTCGTCTTCCTGGAAGACTGTCTGGATCTCCAGTTCCGGTTGAACTCCCGACCAGGTCTATAAGAACGAGCTTCCCTGGCCCGGTCAGGAACAAATTTTCTGGCAGGCTGTCCTTTCTTGACGTTGAACTGGCGCCGATCCTGGGGAAGAAACCCAGACTTACCGCCTGTAGCCCGGGCTATGGCCTCGTCAAGTTTATTCCCGAAAAGGGAGGACCCCTCAAAGGGAATACGGCACCAAACTTGCTTTGATGCCGGATCCGCAACCCAAGGGCGGAGCCAAAGAGCTCTCTTAGCTGTGACCGAGGACAGCATAACCCTTGCCAACAGACGGATCAGGTCTATGGAAGCCTCAACAAGGAACAACGCGCCCAGCCTAAGCTCCTGGATTGGAGTGCTTCTGGCCACCTCCTCCGACACCGATCTGACCGATTCGTCTACCACATCAGCCCAAGACTCCATGGCTTTGGATAGAGCGGCTAAAGCCAGGACTGGCTTACAGGCCATACCTGCTGTAAGGTAGATTCTTTTCAAATCGGAGTCCATCCTTCGGTCCAACGGGTCTTTAAATGAGACCGTATCCTCTAAGGGAAGGGTCACGTGCTTGACCAGTCTCATGACTGCTGCGTCAACTAGAGGAGGAGACTCAAGATGTTTCACATCCTCCTCTTTGAAGGGGTAAAGTTTAGCCATCTTGGATACTAAGGAATTCTTTCGTTCCACCTTTCTCCACTCCTCCAAGATAATTTCACCAAACTCTCCCAGGAAGGGAAAATTAACACGCTCCTTATTGAGCTGTTTAAAGTACTTCTTCTGCTTGGGAGGGGGAACAGCTGACTCTTCCCAATTTAAGGTCTCTCTGACCGCTTTAACCAGGGAAGGCACCAAGGTATATTCAAAACCCAGGCAGGGATCCTCATCTTCAGAGTCGCTACCTGACAAGAGCATCGACTGATGGCTTGTGTGGGCCGACTCGAAATCTTCCTGTACCTGGAGTGCTACAGGGGAAGGGCTTGGGGAAGCCGTTGCAGTGTCTTGAGAACGACTGACACCCATCTCTGCCAAAGAGTCCTTTACTACTCTCTTGACCAAAGCCTCAATGCGTTGATCGGAAGTATCCCTTTCTCCCGCAGCCTGGGAGAAACATCTGTCACAGAAAAGCTTCCTCTCCGGGACACTAGCGCCACAGCCCCTGCAACCTGCTTTGTCAGGTCTCCGTGCGTGGCTGGCTGAAGTAGACGCTTTGCGATGATGTGAGCCCGAACGGGACTTTCCTGTAGAGTGCCGGTGGCGAGAGCTCGAGCGCCTTTCACTTCTTTGAGAAGAGTGCCTAGTCTCTGAACGAGGAGGGCTGAAACAAGAGAAAAAACAGAAAAAAACAGACAGGAAGCTAGGAACACTTAAGTTCCTACCCCCACCCCCTATAACCCACAACCCCACCAAGAAGCCCCAAATACCTGTTAGGGGCGGGCTGACCACCGGAGGGCAAAGTAGCTTCCATTCTGATGCTGACCTACAAGAATGAGCCGGACAGCATGTCAGAAAAAACCAGCAAAGCGGGGGGGGGGGGGGTTGCTCCCAAACTGGGGCCAGTACTCACCAGGAACCAAGGTTAGCAGGCAGAGCGGCAGTGCACAGCAAAACGACCACAAAACGAACGGTTTTCGTATGTGTAACACCCAGTATCAGCAGTGTGTACAAACACAACACTGCTGACAGCTCTGGGGTTTAAATATGGCGCCTGGTGACGTCATCAGCGATCGCCACCGATGCCAACTCACTGCGCATGCGCCGTGCTTACACTGCGCCTGCGCGAGAACCAAGCCTCGTTCCCGAGGCGCCGCACATGCGCAGTAGCGCGCACCGGAGGCCGGTCAGGAAGTGAATCGCTGACCGGCCCCGGACCACTAGCCACCAGGGAAAGCAGGAGAAAACCAGGTAAGACATAAAGGCACTAGCATGAGCAATAATATAAACAAAATAGCTGCCATGGAGGACTTTGTACTCACGAACCGCAGATCACCAGGGATGGATGCACACACCGGACTTATCTCATTCTTAGGGTACCGGCCACCCGCAGCAGCTGGGCTTTTTGGCCAAGGCTGCATACATCTTCGCCCCTACTCCATACCCCGCAGCAGCTGGGGCTTATTGGAGAGCTCCATACCCGACTGGTAGAGCCATCCATCACCCGGAATCCATCTTCAGGTAGGATATCAGGTAATCCTTTGGAGGACAAAAAAAGAACACGTGTGCTGAACAGGAGCAAAGATTTATGGGAGTGAGGTCCTATGGGTAGGTTTGGAGGCGGGGCCAAACCCGATACGTATGCTGCCATGGAGTCTGTCAGGAAAAATAAATTGCAGCCTAGTCTGCATATGGTACAGTGAGATACACCCATTGCATACTGTTGTATTCCGCTTCACAATGAAAATCCATTTAGGGGAAAAAAAAGTTAATTGTGGCCTAGTCTGCATATGGTACAGGTAAATACACCCATTGCATACTGTTGTATTCGCTTTGCAATAAAAAACCATTTAGGGGATAAAAAGTTAATTGCGGCCTAATCTGCATATGTTACTATATGTTACTGTGAGATACACCCATTGGATACTGTTGTTCTATTCTGCTATTCAATAAACACCCATTTAGGGAAAAAATATTAAATTGCAGCCTAGTCTGTATCTGTACGTGTGAGATACACCCGTTGTATACTGTTGTTCTATTCCGCTATTCAATAAACACCCATTTAGTAAAAAAATATTAAATTGCAGCCTAGTCTGTATCTGTACGTGTGAGATACACCCGTTGTATATTGTTGTTTTATTCCGCTATTCATAAACACACATATAGGGAAAAAATATTAAATTGCGGCCTAGTCTGCATATGTTACTGTGAGATACACCCTTTGGATACTGTTGTTCTATTCTGCTATTCAATAAACACCCATTTAGGGGACAGAAAGATATTAAATTGCGGCTTAGTCTGTATCTATACGTGTGAGATACACCCTTTGGATACTGTTGTTCTATTCTGCTATGCAATTAACACCCATTTAGGGGAAAATTAATAATTTTGCAGCGTTTGCTGATTATGTTACTGTGAGATACACCCTTTAAATGTGTTTGGCACATCTCCTTCCACCACTGAGGCTTGCAGGGCGCTTCAGTTTTGCCTCCTGTTGCTAACTCCTCCTACTCCACTTCCTCATCCTCTACCGCCTCCGCATCCGGAGCAGTGATCATTTCCAAGGCTTTCAGGGCAGTCATTCACAAGTGGCTCCGAGGGTGGGTTCCTGCACCCATGAACGCTAGGTACACAATTGTCCAGCAAGGACACAGTTCTGGAGGATGATGAGGTGGAGGATGAGGAGGAGGAGGGGGAGATGGAGGAGTAGGAACCATGTTCACAGCAGGTTGGCACCCAGATAACTGATAAGAATAGATACTACACTTGATCTTAGCCAAAAGGTCGAGAAGCAATGCTGGTGGCATTCCCACCTGACAGCGGGGGCACAGTAGAAGCAAGGCGAAGGCAGAGGAGGAGGGCGCCAACGCAGCCAAGGCACCGCCAGCACCTCATAAGGCAGGGTTAGCATGTATGAAATGTGGAAAAGCCTTGTCGGCACGCCACAACAACCAGGACCACCAGCTGTTTTTTTTTTTAAGCCCATGGTGTGTGAACACACTCAGACTATCACCCGGTTGGTGCATAAAAAAGTGCACGCCAAAAAAGTGAAACACAAAAAGTGCACAGGGTGTACACATGGTCCTTAACCCTGATCCCCCAGGGTGCAAGGCTCCTGACAGGGACTGGGGTACCTACACTGGCTAACCTGGCCGAAACCAGGCAGCCCCGTTCTTTAGGAGGTCTGCTGAAACAGACCACCCCAAGTACTAGGTGGGGCTCTCCCGAAGAGAGACCCCATGAGAGAGGGCGAACCAAGCCAGAAGGCCATATCCACCCCCTCCCAAGACTTTCAGGGACAGGTCCAAGGACCTACACCCTACTAATCACGCTGTGCAAAATAAAGTGTACCGCCACAATAAAAAACACAAAACGTGAGACACACAACACATAAAAGTGGGGAAAGGGATAGTGGAGAAGTGCAAGGGTTAGTGCCACATTGCAATACTATGGCAGGCCCTTCGGCCAGGAATAAAAAATTCCTCTGGTCCTGAGTCCTGACCAAAAGGCCCGGCCATAGAGGCAGGTGTGAAAAACGTGTGTAGGAAGTGCAGTGTCCTTGGTGCCATACTCATAGTGTTGCCATCCACCATAAAATATGGCACCCCTGGACTGCCACTCCAGGGGCACATACACCACAGGCTTTTCAGAATCCCGGTCCCTGGCAAGACCAGTGCAGCCCCGTCCCTACCAGAAGGCCTCAGAACTTAGACAGCTTTGGGAGAGCCCGGCCCATAGCCAGGGACACATACATTTTCCAAGGCCAGATTCAACCCAGAAGGGGGAAAAAAGCCCCCCACCACCATCACCATTCCTTACCATATACCATATACAGTTCCTTACCATTCCTTGTGCTTCCACTGTGCCCCCGCTGTCAGGTGGGAATGCCACCAACATCACTTCTCGAGTCTCGACCTTTTGCCTAAGATCAAGTGTAGTATCTGTTGTTATCAGCTGTCTGGGTGCCACCCTGCTGTGAACATGGTTCCTCCTCCTCCATCTCCTCCTCCTCCTCCTCCATCTCCTCCTCCTCCTTATCCCCCACCTCGTCATCCTCCAGAACTGTGCCCTTGCTGGACAATTGTGTACCTGGCCTTTGTGGGTGCAGGAACCCACCCTCGGAGATCAAGTGTAGTATCTGTTGTTATCAGTTATCTGGGTGCCACCCTGCTGTGAACATGGTTCCGCCTGCTCCATCTCCTCCTCCTCCTCATCCTCCACCTTGTCATCCTCCAGAACAGTGCCCTTGCTGGAGAATTGTGTACCTGGCATTTATGGGTGCAGGAACCCACCCTCAGAGCCACTTGTGAATGACTGCCCTGAAAGCCTTGGAAATGATCACTGCTCTGGATGCGGAGGCGGTAGAGGATGAGGAAGCGGAGTAGGAGGAGTTAGCAACAGGAGGCAAACTGAAGCGCCCTGCAATCCTCGGTGGTGGAAGGAGATGCGCCAAACAAATTTAAAAGGTGTATCTCACAGTAACATAATCAGCAAACGCTGCAAAATTATTAATTTTCCCCTAAATGGGTGTTTACTGAATAGCGGAATAGAACAACAGTATCCAAAGGGTGTAACTCACACGTACAGATACAGACTAAGCTGCAATTTAATATCTTTCTGTCCCCTACATGGGTGTTTATTGAATAGCAGAATACAACAAGAGTATCCAAGGGGTGTATCTCACATGTACACATATAGACTAAGCCGCAATTTAATATCTTTCTGTCCCCTACATGGGTGTTTACTGAATAGCAGAATACTACAACAGTATACAAAGGGTGCATCTCACATGTAAAGACACAGACTAAGCCGCAGTTTAATATCTTTCTGTCCCCTACATGGGTGTTTATTGAATAGCAGAATACAACAACAGTATCCAAGGGGTGTATCTCACACGTACACATATAGACTAAGCCGCAATTTAATATCTTTCTGTCCCCTACATGGGTGTTTACTGAATAGCAGAATACTACAACAGTATACAAAGGGTGCATCTCACATGTACAGATACAGACTAAGCCACAATTTAATATCTTTCTGTCCCCTACATGGGTGTTTATTGAATAGCAGAATAGAACAACAGTATCTAAAAGGGTGTATCTCACACATACAGATGCAGACTAGGCCGCAATTTAATATTTTTTCCCTAAATGGGTGTTTATTGAATAATGGAATAGAACAACAGTATAGAAAGGGTGTATCTCACAGTAAAATATGCAGACTAGCCCGCAATTTATTTTTTCCCCTAAATGGGTTTTTATTGCAATGTGCAACACAATAGTATGCAATGGGTGTATCTCACTGTACCATATGCAGACAGGGCCGCAATTTACTTTTTCTCACCTAAATGGGTTTTTATTGCAAAGCGGAATACAACAGTAAGCAATGGGTGTATCTCACTGTACCATATGAAGACAGGGCCGCAATTTACTTTATTTTTGCCCCTAAATGTTTTTTTTTATTGCAATGCGCAATACAACAGCATGCAATGGGTGTATCTCACTGTAACATATGTGGACAGGGCCACAATCAACTTTTTTTGCTCCTAAATGTTTTTTTTTTATTGTAAAGCGCAATACAACAGTATGCAATGGGTGTATCTCACTATAACATATGCGGACAGGGCCGCAATCAACTTTTTTTGCCCCTTAATGTGTTTTTTTATTGCAATGCGCAATACAACAGTATGCAATGGGTGTATCTCACTGTAACATATGCGGACAGGGCCACAAACAACTTTTTTTGCCCCTAAATGGGTTTTTTTATTGCAAAGCGCAATACAACAGTATGCAATGGGTGTATGTCACTGTAACATATGCGGACAGGGCCGCAATCAACTTTTTTTGCCCCTAAATGTGTTTTTTTATTGCAAGGCCCAATACAACAGTATGCAATGGGTGTATCTCACTGTAACATATGCAGACAGGGCCGCAATCAACTTTTATTGCCCCTAAATGGCTTTTTTTATTGCAATGCGCAATACAACAGTATGCAATTGGTGTATCTCACTGTAACATATGCGAGCAGGGCCACAATCAACTTTTTTTGCCCCTAAATGGATTTTTTTATTGCAAAGCGCAATACAACAGTATGCAATGGGTGTATCTCACTGTAACATATGAGGACAGGGCCGCAAACAATTTTTTTTGCCCCTAAATGTGTTTTTTTATTGCAATGCGCAATACAACAGTATGCAATTGGTGTATCTCACTGTAACATATGCGAGCAGAGCCACAATCAACTTTTTTTGCCCCTAAATGGATTTTTTTATTGCAATGCGCAATACAACAGTATGCAATTGGTGTATCTCACTGTAACATATGCGAGCAGGGCCACAATCAACTTTTTTTGCCCCTAAATGGATTTTTTTATTGCAAAGCGCAATACAACAGTATGCAATGGGTGTATCTCACTGTAACATATGAGGACAGGGCCGCAAACAATTTTTTTTGCCCCTAAATGTGTTTTTTTATTGCAATGCGCAATACAACAGTATGCAATTGGTGTATCTCACTGTAACATATGCGAGCAGGGCCACAATCAACTTTTTTTGCCCCTAAATGGATTTTTTTATTGCAAAGCGCAATACAACAGTATGCAATGGGTGTATCTCACTGTAACATATGAGGACAGGGCCGCAAACAATTTTTTTTGCCCCTAAATGTGTTTTTTTATTGCAATGCGCAATACAACAGTATGCAATTGGTGTATCTCACTGTAACATATGCGAGCAGAGCCACAATCAACTTTTTTTGCCCCTAAATGGATTTTTTTATTGCAATGCGCAATACAACAGTATGCAATTGGTGTATCTCACTGTAACATATGCGAGCAGGGCCACAATCAACTTTTTTTGCCCCTAAATGGATTTTTTTATTGCAAAGCGCAATACAACAGTATGCAATGGGTGTATCTCACTGTAACATATGAGGACAGGGCCGCAAACAATTTTTTTTGCCCCTAAATGTGTTTTTTTATTGAAAAGCGCAATACAACAGTATGCAATGGGTGTATGTCACTGTAACATATGCGGACAGGGCCGCAATCAACTTTTTTTGCCCCTAAATTGTTTTTTTAGTGCAATGCGCAATACAACAGTATGCAATGAGTGTATCTTACTGTAACGTATGAATGAAAATCTGATAAATAATTGTCCCCTTAATTGGTGCTTGTTGAATAGCAGATTTGAAATGCAGTGTCTGTCTAAACGCTCACAGTAAAATATGAAGGAATTTTTTAAATGCAGATTAAGCAGACACATATGCACTCAGCTTGCAGTAAATGGCCGCTACACACCGCATGCCTAACGGGTTGGATACTGTTGTTTTTCTATTCCGCTATTGAAAAAAAAACCCATTTGAATGAAAAACTGAAAATTAATTTTTTTTCGATAAATACCTTGTTTCTTGAGCTTATAGTTTTCTTTTCAGTGATCTACCAATGGTAATTTGGTAGTGCATAGGTATTCATGTAGGTATTGTGAAATACAATTGTGTTCTGATGCTTGTATCACAGATGTGTATTCATTAATTTAACTGAATACAAGAAGGAAAATACTGCACACACTGCAGGATTTTAACATTTTTGGATTACTTCATATGGCCAACAAAAAGCTACCTTTACAAAAAGTATAAACTGTGAACAGGAAGCCCAAAGATAAAAATACACACACATGCATATTTTAAAAGGAATAACATCAAAACATATTGTTTATTACAAAAAATGTAGTTGTGGAACTGCTTTTAGGCTCTTTTCCTTAGTATTTACTATGGAAAAGGAAGGATATAATAGACAAGATGGTTAAAGTTGATTAAAATTAAAGTGATGCACTTGGGTGCAAAAACTATGAAGACAAGCTACACGCTAATATCCCATACACATGATTAGAAAATTGTATGAAAAATACCACTTTCGAAATGGTTGTTCGATAAACTGATCCTTAGTACACAGCTTTCGAGAGCCGATTGTAACGAGACCCTTGCTTGCTTGCTTCCGTTCTCCCGACACTCCTCTGCTACTAGTGAGTCAGCTTGCAGATGGCAACGTCTGATGGTTCGCTCATCCAAGGCTCCGGGATCCGAACTACAGCTATGTGCTGTTCGGAATCCATTAGAACAAACACCAGGCAGGCTGTATGTAAGTTCAAACAGGAAGACGTTTATTGGAAGTACACAACACACTTTTATACAGAATTTGGAACATCCCACCCCCAACAACCACTTTCCTATTAGTCAATTGTAATATACATGTAGTCCTCCTTCAGGTTCTCCTTAGCCATGCAAATGAGGACTTGAAAATGAGTCAGTAGGGATTGGTCCGACAGCTTGATTAAAAAGACTGTTATGTGTAATGAGACAGAAGCTCCAGGGGGCAATCAATGTACACAATAGCCAGACACAAAACAATGGAGCCGTCTGTAGCCTTAAGACAGGGCAGAAGACCCCTCCCCCACTGTGTAACAGATTTCAAGGAGGAACACTTCCGCATTTCAAGGTTCGTGACAATACTACCCCTGGGAAACAGTCCAACAGCCACAGTGGGACCCCGAACGGGTCAACTCGAGGATGTTGGAAAAGTAGTCTTAAGGTTCCAGGTCTGCAGTATCTTCTAGCCCATAGTCTGTCGGTAGAAGGCACGCGTACAGTCCCTTCCAAAACACACAGTGACAGTGGGTTCTGTCACACCGATCATGACAGTTCATCCGATATTATCTGATGGTACAAGCACGAAAATGTTTCTTGTACGATACCAGATCGAGTTAAGTTTAGGAGCTTTGGCAAAAAAACACCAAAAGCTCCTAAACAAAATTTAGGAGCTGTCAGAGTAGGCTAGTGTACATGAAGGGGAGAACCCCCTGGGGGAATCACGGATGGAAAAGAATTTGTGAGTCGTAGTTGATGACAGACTCAGCAGTAGCATACAATGCCAAGCAAAGCCAGCAGACTATTAGCATGTATCAAAAAGGGTATTTACTCAAGAGGTAAATCTATAATTCTACCAGTTTACAAAACACTGGTTCAGCTGCATCTTGAGTATGCTGTCCAGTTCTCCTCCAGAGGGAATGTTCTGGAATTGGAAATAGTCCAGAGAAGAGCAACAAAAATAATAAGGGAGCTGGAGGACCTCAGTTACATAGAAAGGTTACACAAATTAAGCTTATTTTTCCTAGAGAAGAAACGTGTAAAAGGAGATATGATTTCAAAATATAAATATCTAAATGGTGATTCTAGCACAGGGGGAAAACTGTTCAGTCTTAGATCACTCAAGAGAACACATGACTAGTGTTGAGCGAACACGGACTGTATTATTCGTGTTCGTACCGAATAATTGGATTTTTGTTACCCGAACACGAACACGGACACTTTACTGTATATTCAGGTAAAAATCCGTGTTCGGTCGTTTTATTTCCGGGTTTTGCATGCTTTGGCGCTCTTTTCATGGCGGGCTTTCAACAGCCAATCAACAATCGTTTAACTGGGGTGCCTTAAGCCATCCCAGCCATGCCTGCAAATGTCTCAGTAGCTGTGATTGGCCGTCTGAAGCATGTGACCAAGTCTTTATAAGTTCGAGGCAGCCGCAGCGGCGTCATTATGCTGCTTAGATCAGGGACAGAGCACACATCAACGTGCTGGCTGCTGATTAGGGAAAGATAGGCAGGAAAAAACCATTTGTGTCCGGATAGAATTGAGGGACAGGTCGGAGTGTTTAGGCAGGGCGAGTTGTAGGCATTTTAGGGATAGAGTCTGCTGAATTATTGGGTCAGTGTCTTCTGCAAACTACAATCGATATTGCTGTGTGGGGGGTGGGGTCTGCACTCAATCCTGATCTACGATCTCTTCTCAATCCTGTTAGGGAGAGGCTGCTGCTGAATTTTAGGGTCAGAGTGTTCTACAAACTACAATCGATATTGCTGTGTGGGGTGGGGTCTGCACTTAGTTCTCCTGATCTACGATCTCTTCTCAATCCTGTTAGGGACAGAGTCTGCTGAATTTTAGGGAAACTGTGTTCTACAAACTACAATCGATATTGCTGTGTGGTGTGGGATAGGAGATAGGCAGGTGTCAGTGATCCACATCCATTTTTCTGTGTGTGGGCTGCAGTGAACACAATCTTTTTGGGGTGCAGTGAACAAAATCTTTGTGGGGTGCAGTGAACAAAACCTTTGTGGGGGTACAGTGAACACAATCTTTGTGGGGTGCAGTGAAGACAATCCTTGTGGGGTGCAGTGAAGACAATCCTTGTGGGGTGCAGTGAACAAAACCTTTGTGGGGTACAGTGAACACAATCTTTGTGGGGTGCAGTGAAGACAATCCTTGTGGGGTGCAGTGAAGACAATCCTTGTGGGGTGCAGTGAACAAAACCTTTGTGGGGTACAGTGAACACAATCTTTGTGGGGTACAGTGAACACAATCTTTGTGGGGTGCAGTGAACAAAACCTTTGTGGGGTACAGTGAACACAATCTTTGTGGGGTGCAGTGAACAAACCCTTTATGGGGTACAGTGAAGACAATCTTTGTGGGGTGCAGTGAAGACAATCATTTTGGAGTGCAGTGAACAAAATCTTTGTGGGGTACAGTGAACACAATCTTTGTGGGGTGCAGTGAACAAAATCTTTGTGGGGTACAGTGAACACAATCTTTGTGGGGTGCAGTGAAGACAATCCTTGTGGGGTGCAGTGAAGACAATCCTTGTGGGGTGCAGTGAACAAAATCTTTGGGGGGTACAGTGAACACAATCTTTGTGGGGTGCAGTGAACAAAACCTTTGTGGGGTACAGTGAAAACAATCTTTGTGGGGTGCAGTGAACAAAACCTTTGTGGGGTACAGTGAACAAAACCTTTGTGGGGTGCAGTGAACAAAACCTTTGTGGGGTGCAGTGAACACAACCTTTGTGGGGTACAGTGAACACAATCTTTGTGGGGTGCAGTGAACAAAACCTTTGTGGGGTACAGTGAACACAATCTTTGTGGGGTACAGTGAACACAATCTTTGTGGGGTGCAGTGAACAAAACCTTTGTGGGGTACAGTGAACACAATCTTTGTGGGGTGCAGTGAACAAAACCTTTGTGGGGTACAGTGAACACAATCTTTGTGGGGTGCAGTGAAGACAATCCTTTTGGAGTGCAGTGAACAAAATCTTTGTGGGGTACAGTGAACACAATCTTTGTGGGTTGCAGTGAACAAAATCTTTGTGGGGTACAGTGAACACAATCTTTGTGGGGTGCAGTGAAGACAATCCTTTTGGAGTGCAGTGAACACAATCTTTGTGGGGTACAGTGAACACAATCTTTGTGGGGTGCAGTGAACAAAACCTTTGTGGGGTACAGTGAACACAATCTTTGTGGGGTGCAGTGAACAAAACCTTTATGGGGTACAGTGAAGACAATCTTTGTGGGGTGCAGTGAAGACAATCCTTTTGGAGTGCAGTGAACAACATCTTTGTGGGGTACAGTGAACACAATCTTTGTGGGGTGCAGTGAACAAAATCTTTGCGGGGTACAGTGAACACAATCTTTGTGGGGTGCAGTGAAGACAATCCTTGTGGGGTGCAGTGAAGACAATCCTTGTGGGGTGCAGTGAACAAAATCTTTGGGGGGTACAGTGAACACAATCTTTGTGGGGTGCAGTGAACAAAACCTTTGTGGGGTACAGTGAACACAATCTTTGTGGGGTGCAGTGAACAAAACCTTTGTGGGGTGCAGTGAACAAAACCTTTGTGGGGTGCAGTGAACACAACCTTTGTGGGGTACAGTGAACACAATCTTTGTGGGGTGCAGTGAACAAAACCTTTGTGGGGTACAGTGAACACAATCTTTGTGGGGTGCAGTGAACAAAATCTTTGTGGGGTACAGTGAACACAATCTTTGTGGGGTGCAGTGAAGACAATCCTTGTGGGGTGCAGTGAAGACAATCCTTGTGGGGTGCAGTGAACAAAACCTTTGTGGGGTACAGTGAACACAATCTTTGTGGGGTACAGTGAACACAATCTTTGTGGGGTGCAGTGAACAAAACCTTTGTGGGGTACAGTGAACACAATCTTTGTGGGGTGCAGTGAACAAAACCTTTATGGGGTACAGTGAAGACAATCTTTGTGGGGTGCAGTGAAGACAATCCTTTTGGAGTGCAGTGAACAAAATCTTTGTGGGGTACAGTGAACACAATCTTTGTGGGGTGCAGTGAACAAAATCTTTGTGGGGTACAGTGAACACAATCTTTGTGGGGTGCAGTGAAGACAATCCTTGTGGGGTGCAGTGAAGACAATCCTTGTGGGGTGCAGTGAACAAAATCTTTGGGGGGTACAGTGAACACAATCTTTGTGGGGTGCAGTGAACAAAACCTTTGTGGGGTACAGTGAACACAATCTTTGTGGGGTGCAGTGAACAAAACCTTTGTATGGTACAGTGAACACAATCTTTGTGGGGTACAGTGAACACAATCTTTGTGGGGTGCAGTGAACAAAACCTTTGTGGGGTACAGTGAACACAATCTTTGTGGGGTGCAGTGAAGACAATCCTTTTGGAGTGCAGTGAACAAAATCTTTGTGGGGTACAGTGAACATAATCTTTGTGGGTTGCAGTGAACAAAATCTTTGTGGGGTACAGTGAACACAATCTTTGTAGGGTGCAGTGAAGACAATCCTTTTGGAGTGCAGTGAACACAATCTTTGTGGGGTACAGTGAACACAATCTTTGTGGGGTGCAGTGAACAAAACCTTTGTGGGGTACAGTGAACAAAACCTTTGTGGGGTGCAGTGAACAAAACCTTTGTGGGGTGCAGTGAACACAACCTTTGTGGGGTACAGTGAACACAATCTTTGTGGGGTGCAGTGAACAAAACCTTTGTGGGGTACAGTGAACACAATCTTTGTGGGGTACAGTGAACACAATCTTTGTGGGGTGCAGTGAACAAAACCTTTGTGGGGTACAGTGAACACAATCTTTGTGGGGTGCAGTGAAGACAATCCTTTTGGAGTGCAGTGAACAAAATCTTTGTGGGGTACAGTGAACACAATCTTTGTGGGTTGCAGTGAACAAAATCTTTGTGGGGTACAGTGAACACAATCTTTGTGGGGTGCAGTGAAGACAATCCTTTTGGAGTGCAGTGAACACAATCTTTGTGGGGTACAGTGAACACAATCTTTGTGGGGTGCAGTGAACAAAACCTTTGTGGGGTACAGTGAACACAATCTTTGTGGGGTGCAGTGAACAAAACCTTTATGGGGTACAGTGAAGACAATCTTTGTGGGGTGCAGTGAAGACAATCCTTTTGGAGTGCAGTGAACAACATCTTTGTGGGGTACAGTGAACACAATCTTTGTGGGGTGCAGTGAACAAAATCTTTGGGGGGTACAGTGAACACAATCTTTGTGGGGTGCAGTGAACAAAACCTTTGTGGGGTACAGTGAAAACAATCTTTGTGGGGTGCAGTGAACAAAACCTTTGTGGGGTACAGTGAACAAAACCTTTGTGGGGTGCAGTGAACAAAACCTTTGTGGGGTGCAGTGAACACAACCTTTGTGGGGTACAGTGAACACAATCTTTGTGGGGTGCAGTGAACAAAACCTTTGTGGGGTACAGTGAACACAATCTTTGTGGGGTACAGTGAACACAATCTTTGTGGGGTGCAGTGAACAAAACCTTTGTGGGGTACAGTGAACACAATCTTTGTGGGGTGCAGTGAACAAAACCTTTGTGGGGTACAGTGAACACAATCTTTGTGGGGTGCAGTGAAGACAATCCTTTTGGAGTGCAGTGAACAAAATCTTTGTGGGGTACAGTGAACACAATCTTTGTGGGTTGCAGTGAACAAAATCTTTGTGGGGTACAGTGAACACAATCTTTGTGGGGTGCAGTGAAGACAATCCTTTTGGAGTGCAGTGAACACAATCTTTGTGGGGTACAGTGAACACAATCTTTGTGGGGTGCAGTGAACAAAACCTTTGTGGGGTACAGTGAACACAATCTTTGTGGGGTGCAGTGAACAAAACCTTTATGGGGTACAGTGAAGACAATCTTTGTGGGGTGCAGTGAAGACAATCCTTTTGGAGTGCAGTGAACAACATCTTTGTGGGGTACAGTGAACACAATCTTTGTGGGGTGCAGTGAACAAAATCTTTGCGGGGTACAGTGAACACAATCTTTGTGGGGTGCAGTGAAGACAATCCTTGTGGGGTGCAGTGAAGACAATCCTTGTGGGGTGCAGTGAACAAAATCTTTGGGGGATACAGTGAACACAATCTTTGTGGGGTGCAGTGAACAAAACCTTTGTGGGGTACAGTGAACACAATCTTTGTGGGGTGCAGTGAACAAAACCTTTGTGGGGTGCAGTGAACAAAACCTTTGTGGGGTGCAGTGAACACAACCTTTGTGGGGTACAGTGAACACAATCTTTGTGGGGTGCAGTGAACAAAACCTTTGTGGGGTACAGTGAACACAATCTTTGTGGGGTGCAGTGAACAAAATCTTTGTGGGGTACAGTGAACACAATCTTTGTGGGGTGCAGTGAAGACAATCCTTGTGGGGTGCAGTGAAGACAATCCTTGTGGGGTGCAGTGAACAAAACCTTTGTGGGGTACAGTGAACACAATCTTTGTGGGGTACAGTGAACACAATCTTTGTGGGGTGCAGTGAACAAAACCTTTGTGGGGTACAGTGAACACAATCTTTGTGGGGTGCAGTGAACAAAACCTTTATGGGGTACAGTGAAGACAATCTTTGTGGGGTGCAGTGAAGACAATCCTTTTGGAGTGCAGTGAACAAAATCTTTGTGGGGTACAGTGAACACAATCTTTGTGGGGTGCAGTGAACAAAATCTTTGTGGGGTACAGTGAACACAATCTTTGTGGGGTGCAGTGAAGACAATCCTTGTGGGGTGCAGTGAAGACAATCCTTGTGGGGTGCAGTGAACAAAATCTTTGGGGGGTACAGTGAACACAATCTTTGTGGGGTGCAGTGAACAAAACCTTTGTGGGGTACAGTGAACACAATCTTTGTGGGGTGCAGTGAACAAAACCTTTGTATGGTACAGTGAACACAATCTTTGTGGGGTACAGTGAACACAATCTTTGTGGGGTGCAGTGAACAAAACCTTTGTGGGGTACAGTGAACACAATCTTTGTGGGGTGCAGTGAAGACAATCCTTTTGGAGTGCAGTGAACAAAATCTTTGTGGGGTACAGTGAACATAATCTTTGTGGGTTGCAGTGAACAAAATCTTTGTGGGGTACAGTGAACACAATCTTTGTAGGGTGCAGTGAAGACAATCCTTTTGGAGTGCAGTGAACACAATCTTTGTGGGGTACAGTGAACACAATCTTTGTGGGGTGCAGTGAACAAAACCTTTGTGGGGTACAGTGAACAAAACCTTTGTGGGGTGCAGTGAACACAACTTTTGTGGGGTACAGTGAACACAATCTTTGTGGGGTGCAGTGAACACAATCTTTGTGGGGTGCAGTGAACACAACCTTTGTGGGGTACAGTGAACACAATCTTTGTGGGGTGCAGTGAACAAAACCTTTGTGGGGTACAGTGAACACAATCTTTGTGGGGTACAGTGAACACAATCTTTGTGGGGTGCAGTGAACAAAACCTTTGTGGGGTACAGTGAACACAATCTTTGTGGGGTGCAGTGAACAAAACCTTTGTGGGGTACAGTGAACACAATCTTTGTGGGGTGCAGTGAAGACAATCCTTTTGGAGTGCAGTGAACACAATCTTTGTGGGGTACAGTGAACACAATCTTTGTGGGGTGCAGTGAACAAAACCTTTGTGGGGTACAGTGAACACAATCTTTGTGGGGTACAGTGAACACAATCTTTGTGGGGTGCAGTGAACAAAACCTTTGTGGGGTGCAGTGAACACAATCTTTGTGGGGTGCAGTGAACAAAACCTTTGTGGGATGCAGTGAACACAACCTTTGTGGGGTACAGTGAACACAATCTTTGTGAGGTGCAGTGAAGACAATCCTTGTGGGGTGCAGTGAAGACAATCCTTGTGGGGTGCAGTGAAGACAATCCTTGTGGGGTGCAGTGAACAAAATCTTTGGGGGGTACAGTGAACACAATTTTAGTGGGGTGCAGTGAACAAAACCTTTGTGGGGTACAGTGAACACAATCTTTGTGGGGTGCAGTGAAGACAATCCTTTTGGAGTGCAGTGAACAAAATCTTTGTGGGGTACAGTGAACACAATCTTTGTGGGGTGCAGTGAAGACAATCCTTGTGGGGTGCAGTGAAGACAATCCTTGTGGGGTGCAGTGAACAAAATCTTTGGGGGTACAGTGAACACAATCTTTGTGGGGTGCAGTGAACAAAACCTTTGTGGGGTACAGTGAACACAATCTTTGTGGGGTGCAGTGAACAAAACCTTTGTGGGGTACAGTGAACACAATCTTTGTGGGGTGCAGTGAAGACAATCCTTTTGGAGTGCAGTGAACACAATCTTTGTGGGGTGCAGTGAACAAAACCTTTGTGGGGTACAGTGAACACAATCTTTGTGGGGTACAGTGAACACAATCTTTGTGGGGTACAGTGAACACAATCTCATACTTCTGAAGCTTTGAGGGTGCTGCCTGTTCTATACTCCTCCTCCTCCTCCTCATCCATCCTTTTTGGTGTACAAACAATAGTAATTGGGGCCTAGTGTGCTTCTGTACGTGTGAAAAACATACACTTTTTTTTTATCATATTTCCTATTCCGCTATTCTATAAAAACCTTTGGGGCTCAATTAAATTGCGGAATAGTCTGTGTCGGTACGTGTGAGATCCACCTTTCCAAGTTTTTGGGGTTCATCTCATACTTCTGAAGCTTTGAGGGTGCTGCCTGTTCTATACTCCTCCTCCTCCTCCTCCTCATCCATCCTTTTAGGTGTACAAACAATAGTAATTGGGGCCTAGTGTGCTTCTGTACGTGTGAAAAACATACACTTTTTTTTGATCATATTTCCTATTCCGCTATTCAATAAAAACCTTTGGGGCTCAATTAAATTGCGGAATAGTCTGTGTCGGTACGTGTGAGATTCACCTTTCCAAGTTTTTGGGGTTCATCTCATACTTCTGAAGCTTTGAGGGTGCTGCCTGTTCTATACTCCTCCTCCTCCTCTTCCTCATCCATCCTTTTAGGTGTACAAACAATAGTAATTGGGGCCTAGTGTGCTTCTGTACGTGTGAAAAACATACACTTTTTTTTGATCATATTTCCTATTCCGCTATTCTATAAAAACCTTTGGGGCTCAATTAAATTGCGGAATAGTCTGTGTCGGTACGTGTGAGATCCACCTTTCCAAGTTTTTGGGTTTCATCTCATACTTCTGAAGCTTTGAGGGTGCTGCCTGTTCTATACTCCTCCTCCTCCTCCTCCTCATCCATCCTTTTAGGTGTACAAACAATAGTAATTGGGGCCTAGTGTGCTTCTGTACGTGTGAAAAACATACACTTTTTTTGATCATATTTCCTATTCCGCTATTCTATAAAAACCTTTGGGGCTCAATTAAATTGCGGAATAGTCTGTGTCGGTACGTGTGAGATCCACCTTTCCAAGTTTTTGGGGTTCATCTCATACTTCTGAAGCTTTGAGGGTGCTGCCTGTTCTATACTCCTCCTCCTCCTCCTCCTCATCCATCCTTTTAGGTGTACAAACAATAGTAATTGGGGCCTAGTGTGCTTCTGTACGTGTGAAAAACATACACTTTTTTTTGATCATATTTCCTATTCCGCTATTCAATAAAAACCTTTGGGGCTCAATTAAATTGCGGAATAGTCTGTGTCGGTACGTGTGAGATCCACCTTTCCAAGTTTTTGGGGTTCATCTCATACTTCTGAAGCTTTGAGGGTGCTGCCTGTTCTATACTCCTCCTCCTCCTCTTCCTCATCCATCCTTTTAGGTGTACAAACAATAGTAATTGGGGCCTAGTGTGCTTCTGTACGTGTGAAAAACATACACTTTTTTTTGATCATATTTCCTATTCCGCTATTCAATAAAAACCTTTGGGGCTCAATTAAATTGCGGAATAGTCTGTGTCGGTACGTGTGAGATCCACCTTTCCAAGTTTTTGGGGTTCATCTCATACTTCTGAAGCTTTGAGGGTGCTGCCTGTTCTATACTCCTCCTCCTCCTCCTCCTCATCCATCCTTTTAGGTGTACAAACAATAGTAATTGGGGCCTAGTGTGCTTCTGTACGTGTGAAAAACATACACTTTTTTTTGATCATATTTCCTATTCCGCTATTCAATAAAAACCTTTGGTGCTCAATTAAATTGCGGAATAGTCTGTGTCGGTACGTGTGAGATCCACCTTTCCAAGTTTTTGGGGTTCATCTCATACTTCTGAAGCTTTGAGGGTGCTGCCTGTTCTATACTCCTCCTCCTCCTCTTCCTCATCCATCCTTTTAGGTGTACAAACAATAGTAATTGGGGCCTAGTGTGCTTCTGTACGTGTGAAAAACATACTCTTTTTTTTGATCATATTTCCTATTCCGCTATTCTATAAAAACCTTTGGGGCTCAATTAAATTGCGGAATAGTCTGTGTCGGTACGTGTGAGATCCACCTTTCCAAGTTTTTGGGGTTCATCTCATACTTCTGAAGCTTTGAGGGTGCTGCCTGTTCTATACTCCTCCTCCTCCTCCTCATCCATCCTTTTAGGTGTACAAACAATAGTAATTGGGGCCTAGTGTGCTTCTGTACGTGTGAAAAACATACACTTTTTTTTGATCATATTTCCTATTCCGCTATTCAATAAAAACCTTTGGGGCTTAATTAAATTGCGGAATAGTCTGTGTCGGTACGTGTGAGATCCACCTTTCCAAGTTTTTGGGGTTCATCTCATACTTCTGAAGCTTTGAGGGTGCTGCCTGTTCTATACTCCTCCTCCTCCTCCTCCTCCTCCTCCTCCTCCTCCTCATCCATCCTTTTAGGTGTACAAACAATAGTAATTGGGGCCTAGTGTGCTTCTGTACGTGTGAAAAACATACACTTTTTTTTGATCATATTTCCTATTCCGCTATTCAATAAAAACCTTTGGGGCTCAATTAAATTGCGGAATAGTCTGTGTCGGTACGTGTGAGATCCACCTTTCCAAGTTTTTGGGGTTCATCTCATACTTCTGAAGCTTTGAGGGTGCTGCCTGTTCTATACTCCTCCTCCTCCTCTTCCTCATCCATCCTTTTAGGTGTACAAACAATAGTAATTGGGGCCTAGTGTGCTTCTGTACGTGTGAAAAACATACACTTTTTTTTGATCATATTTCCTATTCCGCTATTCTATAAAAACCTTTGGGGCTCAATTAAATTGCGGAATAGTCTGTGTCGGTACGTGTGAGATCCACCTTTCCAAGTTTTTGGGGTTCATCTCATACTTCTGAAGATTTGAGGGTGCTGCCTGTTCCATACTTCTCTTCCTCATCCTCCCTTTAGGGTAGGAAAAAATTTAATCGGGCCTAGTCTGTGTTTGTACGTGTGAGATACACAGTTTTTTATCCTATTCTGCTATTCAATACATACCCTTTTGGTGTAAAAAACATTAAATTGCGGCATAGTTTGCATATTTGACTGTGAGATACACCCGTGCGATACTGTTGTTCTTTTGTTCCGCTATTCAATAAAGACCTTTCTAGGGCAAGATCTTAAATTTCAGAAATATGAGGAGAGCGTCAAATAGGGGCCGTGGCCTGGGTCGTGGTGGTGCTGCTGCTAGAGCTCCTGTTGCAAGGAGAGGACGTGGTCGATCTGTGCCAGCTACACGCAGTGAAACACCTTCCTCAAGTGTGAGTAGGCGACAGAACCTGCATCAGTATTTGGTAGGGCATCATACGCCCCTAGAAGTGATGAGGCCAGAACAAGTGGAGGCGATAGTAGATTGGTTTGCTGCTGACAGTGCCTCCAGTTCCTTCACATTGTCTCCCACCCAGTCTACTGCAGAAAGGTCACAGTTGGCACCTGCAGCCGATGTCCAACCGTCTTTCACCTCACCCCCTTGCAAATCAGGCAAGCAGTCTGAGCCCCAAGCCATACAGCAGTCTCTTCTTCTTTTTGATGACTCTGTCAGAAGGGTTTCCCAGGGCCATCCACCTAGCCCTGCCCCAGAAGTGGAAGAGATTGAGTGCAGCGATGCCCAACCACTTATTTCTCAAGATGAGTACATGCAAGGATCATCGCAGCACGTCTCCGATGATGACGAAACGCAGGTGCCAACTGCTGCGGCGTTCAGCATTGTGGAGACCGACAAGGAGGGCAGGGGTGAAGACTGGGTGGAAGATGATGTGGAGGACGATGAGGTCCTCGACCCCACATGGAATGAACGTCATGCAGGTGACCTGAGTAGTTTGGAGGAAGAGGCGGTGGTCGCACAGAGCCACCAGCACAGCAGAAGAGGGAGCAGGGTGCAGAAGCGGAGCGGCCGTGCCCTAGACACTACGCCCGCTACTGCCCAACGCAGCAAGGGAACGAGCGCACCAAAGTCAGCTCAAAGGAGTTCTCTAGCGTGGAAGTTCTTTAGAAAATGTGCTGATGACAGGACACGAGTGGTTTGCACCCTGTGCAATCAGAGCTTGAAGCGAGGCATAAACCTTCTCAACCTGAGCACAACCTGCATGATCAGGCATCTAAGTGCAAAGCACGAGCTGCAGTGGAGTACACACCTTCAAAACCAAGAAACGTCTCTGGCTCATCCTGCTTCCTCTTCTGCTGCAGTCTCGGCCGCTCCAGCCACATCTGTAGTGATACCGGCACCTGCCACCCCGCAAACAGACGATCTGTCAGCAACACCACCACCTGGGTCACCAACAACCATCTCCACAATGTCCCGTGGAAGCGTTCAGATTTCCATCTCCCAAACACTTGAGAGGAAGAGGAAGTACCCCCCTACCCACCCGCGATCCCTGGCCCTGAATGCCAGCATTTCAAAATTATTGGCCTTTGAAATGCTGTCATTCCGTCTGGTGGAGACGCACAGTTTTAAAAACCTTATGTCGGTGGCTGTCCCACAGTACGTCGTGCCCAGCCGCCACTACTTTTCCAGGCAAGCCATCCCTTCCCTACACAACCAAGTGGGGGAAAAAATCAGGTGTGCACTGCGCAACGCCATCTGTGCCAAGGTCCACCTAACTACCGATACGTGGACCAGTAAGCACGGTCAGGGGCGTTATATCTCCCTAACGGCACACTGGGTAAATGCAGTGGCGGATGGGCCTGAGGCGGATAGCAATTTGGCGCATGTCCTTCCACCACCGAGGATTGCAGGGCGCTTCAGTTTGCCTCCTGTTCCTAACTCCTCCTACTCCGCTTCCTCATCCTCTACCGCCTCCTCATCCGGACAGCGTAACACCTTCACCACCAACTTCAGCACGGCCAGGGGTAAACGACAGCAGGCAGTTTTACAACTTGCCTGTTTGGGGGACAAACCACACACCGCGCAGGAGTTGTGGAGGAGCATGGAACAGCAAACAAATGAGTGGTTGCTGCCAGCGAGCCTCAAGCCCGGCCTGGTGGTGTGCGATAACGGGAGAAATCTCATAGCAGCTCTGGGCCTAGCCGGTTTGACGCACATCCCTTGCCTGGCGCATGTGCTGAATTTGGTGGTGCAGAGGTTCCTTAAAAACTACCCCGATATGTCAGAGCTGCTGCAGAAAGTGCGGGCCGTTTGTGCGCACTTTCGGCGTTCTCACCCTGCTGCTGCTCGCCTGGCAGCGCTGCAGCGTAACTTCGGCCTTCCCGCTCACCGCCTCATATGTGACGTGCCCACAAGGTGGAACTCCACCTTGCACATGCTGGAAAGACTGTGCGAGCAGCAGCAGGCCATAGTGGAGTTTCAGCTGCAGCACGCACGCGTGAGTCGCTCTGCGGAACAGCACCACTTCACCACCAATAACTGGGCCTCCATGCGAGACCTGTGTGCCTTGTTGCGCTGTTTTGAGTACTCCACCAACATGGCCAGTGGCAATGACGCCGTTCTCAGCTTAACTATCCCACTTCTATGCCTCCTTGAAAAAACAATTCGGGCGATGATGGAAGATGATGTGGCACAGGATGAGGAGGAGGAGGAGGAGGAGGATGAAGAGGTAACATTTCAAAGGCTTTCAGGGCAGTCATTCGCAAGGGGCTCCGAGGGTGGGTTCCTGCACACACAAACGCCAGGGACACAATTGTCCAGCAGGGGCACAGTTCTGGAGGATGAGGAGGATGAGGAGGAGGAGGAGCTGGAGGAGGAGATGGAACCATGTTCACAGCAGGGTGGCACCCAGGCCAGCTCATGGCCATCACTGGTGCGTGGCTGGGGGGATACAGAGGACACGGACAATACACCTCCCACAGAGGACAGCCTTTCGTCGCCTCTGGGCAGCCTGGCACACATAAACGATTACATGCTGCAGTGTCTCCACAACGACCGCCTAGTTGCCTACATTCTAACTTGTGCTGATTACTGGGTGGCCACGCTGCTGGATCCCCGTTACAAGGACAACGTACCGTCCTTAATTCACTCACTGGAGCGCGATCGCAAGATGCGCGAGTACAAGCGCACGCTGGTAGACGCCATGCTGCTGGCATTCCCATCTGACAGCGGGGCCACAGTGGAAGCACAAGGCAGAGGAGGAGGAGGAGGAGGTCGCCAACTCAACCAGGGCACCGCCAGCACCTCAGAAGGCAGGGTTAGCATGGCCGAAATGTGGAAAAGCTTTGTCAGCACGCCACAACAAACAGCAGCACCAGCAGCTCAGATGGAACATCTTAGCAGGAGGCAGCATTTTACCAACATGGTGGAGCAGTATGTGTGCACACGCCTACATGTAGTGAATGAGGGGTCTGCCCCCTTCAACTTCTGGGTCTCCAAATTGGGCACATGGCCTGAGCTTGCCCTTTACGCCTTGGAGGTGCTGGCGTGCCCTGCAGCCAGTGTATTATCTGAACGGGTATTTAGCACGGCTGGGGGTGTTATAACAGACAAGCGCAGCCGCCTGTCCAGAGACAATGTGGACAAGCTCACGTTCATTAAAATGAACCAGGCATGGATTCCACGGGACTTTTCCGTACCTTGTGCAGAATAGCAATGGATACCGACCTTACCCAGCCATTGTTCCATTTTTGCTCTTTCTCACTCTTTTTGGGTGTACCCTCATTTAAAATTTGTGAAAAGAAGCAGTGTTGGCTACCTCGTCCTCCTCCTCAGGGCCAGATTAACGTAGGGGCTATTGGAGCTGCAGCTCCATGCAGGCCCCTACCTTTTATATAGGCCCCGGGTTGGCCATATTCACTGTGACCGCTCTTCTGTCACTTGTAAACACAGAAGTCTGGCTTCTATGCTCGCTTCCCCAGGCAGCACCCTCAGAACCTCCCCACACAGCGCGAAGGCCGGACAAGGAGGGACAGTTGCCGATGCATGGATGTGTTTATGGGCTTCAGAGACAGCATCCCATGTTGAATTAGGCATGCATGGCTGCACCCTTCCTCCTCTGGGTGCATGCCAAGGCACGGCCCTTAAGGCCCTTCAAAATCCTCAGCACCAAGACCATGATGCTCTTAATCCGGCCCTGGTCCTCCTCCACTGCCGCTTCCACCTACACCGCCCATAGGTGTGCGCAGCCTATTGCATTAGGGTGTGCACCCCAAAGTTGAAATACACATGCATGTGTTTGCCTACATGTACATGGCCCCGATACATTTCTCTCCCTGCTGGCAAAGAGAAATAGAGCAGAGCAGGTGCGAGGGAGATCTTTCCCATCTCCTCACTGGCAAACAGAGCGATAATGCTATGTGCCCTAGGTGATTAGGGTGTGCCCAGGTACACCAGGCACACCCTGTGCGCACGCCTATGACACCGCCACATCCACCACCACCTCAACCTCCCTCCTACTCCTTATGGGCCTCGTCCTTCAGAGATGAAGAACATTGTTTTATTTTTCTGTTTTTTTTTTGTTTTAAGTTATTTCCCTATCCACATTTGTTTGCAGAGCACTTGCCATGCTCTTAACTACGTTTTGCTGCCATTTGCAGCACTCTAGCCCTTTCCATTGGTGTTTTAGAGCCATTTTAGTGCCTTAAAGTTCGGGTCCCCATTGACTTCAATGGGGTTCGGTGTCCGGGAAAAGTTCGGTAAAAGTCCGGGACACGGACCCGGACTTTTTTTTAAAGTTCGGCCGAACCCGTCGAACACGGACATCTAGGTGTCCGCTCAACCCTAGTCATGATATAAGTGTGGATTCCAAAAACCTCATTATCAAGGAGCCATATACACTACCTGTAAAACCAGGTGCATACATATAATAAATCACATGCATACACTAACAGCGCTATGATTAGTCACATAGTCCATCCTGTGACATATTAAATATAGTCCAGCTTGCTGGTATAATCTGCAATATTAAAGTCCTTTTGTGAGTATTCCAGTGCTCTGGCATAAAAGAAGTGTGAACCAGAAGGAGCCCCTTCACCACACCAGCATGCCCCCCAAGCAGTACCCACGTACCTCACTGAGGGGTAATAAGCGCCCAACAAAGTATGCTCGGGATGGAAAGCCTCAATCTGCCAGACAAGGAACCTCTCAAGGATGACTGCTCACCACAGGAAATATACAGATCAAACCACTCAGATGTTTTTCCTAGCCCAACTCCGGACTTCTTTAGGACTGCAGGCTGGATCACTCCATATATGTCATTTCATGTATAAATAAAAAAACGCTCATAGCGTGATTCCATACACATGCAATTTAATAAAATAAAATAAACAATATGCACTCACAAAATACAATAATTTCAATAGCATCAAGGATAAAACAGACTGTGGTCCCGGACCGGGCTACCTGCACGGCTCCCGCCGTCCCGTTGTGGAGCCGAAGTAGCGGCTGAGAACGCCGAACGACTATCGGGTTCCGACTTCCGGGTTGGCGTGACGTCAGACGTCTGGGACGTAGGGTTGCTATGGTCACCGCGTGTCTACGCCCTAACGCGTTTCGTCATTGGCTGACTTCAACGGAGGGCGTGGACACACGGCGACACCTCTCCTTAATATATCAGACAAGTGAGGGCGGAAGTGCCGCTCAGAGCGGATCCATTACTGGCGATACAGGACGTTCTCATCATCCCTACCCACTCCTGTTAACCCACTTGTTTCCAGTCTCTGACGTCTCGGGCAATATTAACCCTTTAAACTCCGCCAGAGTAATAGAATTTGGAGATAACGGCACGCAGACTTACCACAGTCACAGCCATAAAACAATCTCCATGGTGACCATGCAATCAAAATACCATATAATACACTTGATTAGATATATATCACACATTTATGTAAAAGATGTTTGCAAAACAACCGAGCGTATTTAATGCAGGGATAATGCAATGTACCGTTGACTGTTAGCACAGACAGGTACCTACACCTTTCATGCACCATCCCCCCTCCCCAGGGAAGACGGAGTACTATTATACCCTTCTAAGAAGTAATTTAGGAAAATAGCACTGCTATTCCCTTTGATATTACACCCAGGGAATTTATCACTCCTCAACCCAGCAATAAGTCCAGGCACCAGTTCATTTACGAACCATGTCGGGACCACTAGCTGGAAACGGTCATTGGGGCGACATAAATATCCCCTGGTTTTCAAAATACCATTGAATTAACATATGTATACACACCTGTACCTCCCATATATCAACTTACTACTACTCTTGTTTTGCAACATGCTTTCTCAAAATACATGTGTGAGAACAATGATTACACATCAGTATAAAAATCAAAATAAAACCATAAAATTCTAAAATTTAAATTTTATGCACCTCGCCACCCAGAACGGGAGGGGGGGAGAGGGGCTTGACAACCAAAATCCGATCGGCTATTAGATGTATATATATGTATGATGTCCAAGGTGAATCAATCCAAAAATTATTATAAAGTTAAAATTACTAAAATGTCCAAAACCAGGCCCCACACCTGGTCCATGAACCAAGAGGAACTAAAACTACTCATAAATAAAAACCAGGTATCACCAAACCCAGAAGGTGCCGCTAAGGATCAAGAAATATTAAATCAAAAGATATTTACACAATCGGCCTACTGGGATCTCAATGGTCGCTAATAAAGCAATTGAGATCCAATTCTACGTTGAGTCCATGGGGCTGGAGTGCATTGGTGAGGTAAATCCAATAGGTTTCTCTCTTGGATATTTCCCTCACCATATTAGAACCTCTCTCAGCCGCAACTTCGGCTCCACAATGGGACGGCGGGAGCCGTGCAGGTAGCCCGGTCCGGCACCACAGTCTGTTTTATCCTTGATGCTATTGAAATTATTGTATTTTGTGAGTGCATATTGTTTATTTTATTTTATTAAATTGCATGTGTATGGAATCACGCTATGAGCGTTTTTTTATTTATACATGAAATGACATATATGGAGTGATCCAGCCTGCAGTCCTAAAGAAGTCCGGAGTTGGGCTAGGAAAAACATCTGAGTGGTTTGATCTGTATATTTCCTGTGGTGAGCAGTCATCCTTGAGAGGTTCCTTGTCTGGCAGATTGAGGCTTTCCATCCCGAGCATACTTTGTTGGGCGCTTATTACCCCTCAGTGAGGTACGTGGGCACTGCTTGGGGAGCAAGCTGGACTATATTTAATATGTCACAGGATGGACTATGTGACTAATCATAGCGCTGTTAGTGTATGCATTTGATTTATTATATGTATGCACCTGGTTTTACATGTTTTTATATATATATATATAACAGCTGCTGAAATCCGAAAGGTTTTACAAATATTGGTGATTTGAACATCAATTTTAATTAATTTTGGTATTGATGGTTTAATTGTTCATTTATATGCTATTATATGTGGCATTAGCACCATAGCGATGAGTGGGTGAGATTTATTGACACTCTCTTCTTGGGGTATTAGTGTTATTGTTCTTACTCCTTTTTATAGTGATTTTATTCTTTAAACTTGGCAGCAATGGATGCGATTTCTTTCCTAAAAAATAGGACTTTGAATATAAAAAATATTTTCACTGATGAGATAGCAGAAGATGCCTCTCACGATCTAGGCACTGATTTAAGTGCTCTAGGCCATTTACTCGAAAGTCAGGTCCGCACATGGTGGGACATCTGTACGTTCGAGCAGTATATCAAAGAAAAAATCATTATGCGGAGTCTAAGGTGGGAAGTCTCTCTGCAGGATGGTCTCGATGATGAGGCCTCCATGACGGAGTGGCTAGACTTCTTTAATGGGGTTGGGCAGAAATTGCAGGAGTTGGTCCTTAGAAGGAAACGGTGTAAAATGGCCGGTCTTGAAAAAAAGATCGCTGATCTGCAAACCAATCTTGAACCCCAAAAAGACTTGCCGCAGGTAGTGAAATTTAATGTGGATATAAAAAAGAAATTGGAAAAAATAGATTGTGATACACACCGTAAAAAAGTTAAAAAATTTAAAAGAGATTCTGAGGATTTTAAGAACAATTTAATTTACCTCTGGCAATCGCCTACAACTAATGTGCCTAATACACAGGTGGTACAACATCTTATACCTAGTAATGGTGCGACTTATGCACAGACTATTAGAAGGGGTAAAGGAAAAACCAAACAAGTTCAGAATAATCGTGGAGGGACTAATTTTAATACACAACAACGCACAGTGAATGCCCCACAGGGTCAAGAGGGAGGAAGTGGTAGAAATTTTGATTCTCCACATCCCACTAATAGATGACATTATGGTCCTCCAATTCTACCAAATCCTGACCCTATTTCACTGAATAATAGGTTTGAGGAATTGGCCTATTATGAGGAGCCACGATCTCCAACCCCATACCGCCATCCTTTTTTCTGGAGGGGCGGAAGGGGGAGAGGAGGAGGGAGAGGCCGTCGACCTTGGAGAGGGAGACCACCGGCCTTCCAGGAAGACCATTGGAGAAATCGTGCACCGTACGACACTCGTCCTCCGGAATGGCAGAAGCCGGGCACCAACCAACAACAAAGGGGTGCAGGGCAGGCCGAAAAATTCAACAACAAAAAGAGAAGAAGGGAAACGGAATGATAGGTATTTATAATTTGGCAAATGTCTCATTATCTAAGAAAGAGGTGAATATTTTAAATGCAGGGCTGAAATGCTCTGCACATAAACCCATTAATAAATTTGAGACATACATAGATGTCCATAAATATATAAGAAAAATTAACCTGAAAAGGTATTTTTTGAATCCCAATAAGGGTATTGGGAACGGACAAGGTAGAAACCAAAGTCTAACAGTAGGTAAGGACAGTGGCCTGAAAAACAGATCACTGTTTAATCCCCCACAGCCCTCAAATCAGCATGTAGAGGTCTTCAAACAATTGGTACTCAGGGACCTTGATACCATCCATCCAAAAAAAAGATGTTAACCCTAGGTATATCCAGGAGGGCTTAATGGCCCTTGAACGACGAAAGAATGTCATTATTCGACCTGCCGACAAGGGTGGGAGGGTAGTGATCCTTACGAAGGATTAGTACACTAGTCAGCTGGCGGACATGTTGGCAGACTCATCTACCTATGAACTTTTGGATAGGGACCCTACTGTGCAGTATAGGAGGAACCTGGATAATTTAATCCAGTGGGGATATGATACACATATCCTCAATAAAAAAGAAAAGAGATATCTTTTTCCCAGTTACAGTAGAGTCCCTACCATATACACATTACCGAAAGTCCACAAGGATGAGGTGAACCCGCCGGGGAGGCCTATAGGGAATAGCATAGGCTCCGTAACATCAAGAGTCGGCCAGTATTTGGATCACTTTTTACAAGATAGTGTCGTAAAAGTTAAATCCTACCTGAAGGACACTAAAGATTTTTTGCAGAGCATAAGGGAAATTACCCTACCCCCGGGCGAGGAAATCTTTCTGGTGACAGCGGATGTTTCCTCGCTCTATAAAATTATCCAGCACGAGGACGCCCTGCTGGCCCTTAATTGGGCCTTTAGCAAGAGAGATGACCTCCCTGAACCCCAAAAAAGATTCTTAGGCAGGGCCTTAGAGTTCTGCCTGTCTCACAATTATTTTTGGTACTCAGGACAGTACTACTCCCAGAAAAAAGGCGCGGCTATGGGCGCTAAGTTCGCCCCTAGCCTCGCTAATTTGTTTATGGGGGAATGGGAGGATAGGTTCGTCTATGCTGCTCGAAGACAGGAATTGATTATATACAAAAGATATATCCATGACCTGTTTTTCGTGTGGGTGGGTCCAGAGAGTTCATTGCAAGAATTCGCCAATTACCTGAACAGTAACTCCAATAATATAAAACTGGAGTTTAATTGGAGTAAAGAAGTAATCCATTACCTAGATGTAGAGATACTGTTAAAAGACACTACACTGGTGACACGTGCCTATTTCAAGCCCACAGACAGGAATGGCTATTTACCTGTCCAGAGTGGCCACCATAAGAAGTGGCTTACTACATTCCAAAAGGGCAACTGCTACGTATTCGAAGAAACTGCACTGGAGATGCATATTTCTTCGAGCAAGCAGGTATTATTAAGAATCGGTTCATGGAGAAGGGTTATAGTGGCACTGTTTTGGATGACACGATAAGACAGGTGGGACAAAATTCCCAAGCATCGTGTCTGATTAATAAAGAAAACAGTATGGATAATCGCCATGAGTGGGGCTTTATTTCTACGTTCAATGCGCAGCATAAGGACGTTGAGCATGTCTTCCGAAAACATTGGAATGTCCTGTGTATGGACCGGATTTTGGGGGTAGTCTTACCCCCGAATCCGACCTTCATCTATAGGAAGGCACCCACTTTTGGCGATAAATTAGTAAAGAAGGTCTTGGACCCTCCAAAGAAACCAACCTTCTTTTGGGATAATAGAGAAGGCTTTTATGCCTGCAGGAGGTGTATATCCTGTAGACAGGTTCGTACACATCTTAGAGGGTATACTTCTTTTGTATCCCCAGCTAATGGGAAGTCTTTTGACATTAAGGACTGTATTACATGTATGTCCACACACGTGGTTTATGGTCTTTTGTGTCCATGCAATAAGATTTATATAGGTCGAACGAAAAGGACCTTAGGGAAACGTGTGTCGGAACATATTGCCAACATACGGAATGGATACAAAGACCATAGTGTGCCGGTACATTTTAAAGAAAAGCACAATCAGGATCCAAGCGGTTTGGTCTTCTGGGGCATAGAGAAGATAAATAAAGCATGGAGAGGTTCTAATATGGTGAGGGAAATATCCAAGAGAGAAACCTATTGGATTTACCTCACCAATGCACTCCAGCCCCATGGACTCAACGTAGAATTGGATCTCAATTGCTTTATTAGCGACCATTAAGATCCCAGTAGGCCGATTGTGTAAATATCTTTTGATTTAATATTTCTTGATCCTTAGCGGCACCTTCTGGGTTTGGTGATACCTGGTTTTTATTTATGAGTAGTTTTAGTTCCTCTTGGTTCATGGACCAGGTGTGGGGCCTGGTTTTGGACATTTTAGTAATTTTAACTTTATAATAATTTTTGGATTGATTCACCTTGGACTTCATACATATATATACATCTAATAGCCGATTGGATTTCGGTTGTCAAGCCCCTCTCCCCCCCTCCCGTTCTGCAGTTGGGTGGGCGAGGTGCATAAAATTTAAATTTTAGAATTTTATGGTTTTATTTTGATTTTTATACTGATGTGTAATCATTGTTCTCACACATGTATTTTGAGAAAGCATGTTGCAAAACAAGAGTAGTAGTAAGTTGATATATGGGAGGTACAGGTGTGTATACATATGTTAATTCAATGGTATTTTGAAAACCAGGGGATATTTATGTCGCCCCAATGACCGTTTCCAGCTAGTGGTCCCGACATGGTTCGTAAATGAACTGGTGCCTGGACTTATTGCTGGGTTGAGGAGTGATAAATTCCCTGGGTGTAATATCAAAGGGAATAGCAGTGCTATTTTCCTAAATTACTTCTTAGAAGGGTATAATAGTACTCCGTCTTCCCTGGGGAGGGGGGATGGTGCATGAAAGGTGTAGGTACCTGTCTGTGTGTAAGATTCTGGTACCTCCGGTACCCTTAATCACCACTTTCTCTGTAATGCGTCCCACCTTTCTCTTCAGGTGGTACGCATATACCTTTAAGAACGATGATGTCACTGCTGAGCGCCGCAGAGCGGCTATTTCAACCGCCAGCGGTCTCTCTCACATTGTTCGTTCAACCTGCCTTGTTATCCACATGCTTTCAAGCCTGTCTCTCGATCGGAACCTCCAGCTATTCCCTTTACCTGGAGCAGACTGATACCTGTATCTCGCTACCGGATCATTCCTTATCTACTGGACCTCTCTAAACTACTAACATTACAAGTGATAAGTACCCCGCAGGGGAACCCTCCGTAACCTTATTGCACTATCTACCTATGCACATTAAGGACTGTTACTACCTATCCATACTATCCTATCATCTGCACTGTTACATAGATTGCTAGCTCTTGAGCCTACTACCATCTATCATCTGCACTGCTGCATAGATTGCTAGCTCTCCTGTCTACTACTATCTATCCTTGCACTGGGTTAGTCTATCCTGTATTTGTCATCTGCTGTCCTCACCACCTGTTAGCATACTCGATACTAACCTATCTGCATTCCTAAATACCATCTTGAACTCTCCTATACAAACCTATCAAGTGATTACCATCCTTGTCACTGTTCACACCTGTCCCTTCAGCACATCACCTTCATACTATCATATACATCCTATCACTCCAGGAACATCTCATTGAGTGTGTATATATCTGTACGTTGAAGCTGACAGTCCCACGGTGATGAGTCCTGGAGAGTTGGATCTGGTATTCAACACATCTCTACATGACTACTGAGTGGAGATTTTGCAGCTGCAAATCCAGCCTATACTAAAAACGCAGGAGCGTTACACTGTGCTAACAGTCAACGGTACATTGCATTATCCCTGCATTAAATACGCTCGGTTGTTTTGCAAACATCTTTTACATAAATGTGTGATATATATCTAATCAAGTGTATTATATGGTATTTTGATTGCATGGTCACCATGGAGATTTTTTTATGGCTGTGACTGTGGTAAGTCTGCGTGCTGTTATCTCCAAATTCCATTACTCTGGCGGAGTTTAAAGGGTTAATATTGCCCGAGACGTCAGAGACTGGAAACAAGTGGGTTAACAGGAGTGGGTTGGGACGATGAGAACGTCCTGTATCGCCAGTAATGGATCCTCTCTGAGCGGCACTTCCACCCTCACTTGTCTGATATATTAAGGAGAGATGTCGCCGTGTGTCCACGCCCTCCGTTGAAGTCAGCCAATGACGAAACGCATTAGGGCGTGGACACGCGGTGACCATAGCAACCCTATGTCCCGGACGTCTGACGTCACGCCAACCCGGAAGTCGGAACTCGATAGTCGTTTGGCGTTCTCAGCCGCTACTTCGGCTCCACATCGGGACGGCGGGAGCCGTGCAGGTAGCCCGGTCCGGGACCACAGTCTGTTTTATCCTTGATGCTATTGAAATTATTGTATTTTGTGAGTGCATATTGTTTATTTTATTTTATTAAATTGCATGTGTATGGAATCACGCTATGAGCGTTTTTTTATTTATACATGAAATGACATATATGGAGTGATCCAGCCTGCAGTCCTAAAGAAGTCCGGAGTTGGGCTAGGAAAAACATCTGAGTGGTTTGATCTGTATATTTCCTGTGGTGAGCAGTCATCCTTGAGAGGTTCCTTGTCTGGCAGATTGAGGCTTTCCATCCCGAGCATACTTTGTTGGGCGCTTATTACCCCTCAGTGAGGTACGTGGGCACTGCTTGGGGGGCATGCTGGTGTGGTGAAGGGGCTCCTTCTGGTTCACACTTCTTTTATGCCAGAGCACTGGAATACTCACAAAAGGACTTTAATATTGCAGATTATACCAGCAAGCTGGACTATATTTAATATGTCACAGGATGGACTATGTGACTAATCATAGCGCTGTTAGTGTATGCATGTAATTTATTATATGTATGCACCTGGTTTTACATGTTTTTATATATATAACAGCTGCTGAAATCCGAAAAGGTTTTACAAATATTGGTGATTTGAACATCAATTTTAATTAATTTTGGTATTGATGGTTTAATTGTTCATTTATATGCTATTATATGTGGCATTAGCACCATAGCGCCGAGTGGGTGAGATTTATTGACACTCCCTTCTTGGGGTATTAGTGTTATTGTTCTTACTCCTTTTTATAGTCATATACATTACCTACCATCACTACTACTAGACTATACAGGTGCGACACCATGACTCTACAATATTGAACTTTTTCACAATATATTATTTTCTGAGATACTGAATCTTGGGTTTTCACTAGCTGTAAGCCATAATCATCAAAATGAAAAGAAATAATTTCTTGAAAATATCACTCTGCGTGTAATGAATCTACAGTATATATTATATGAGTTTAACTTTTTGAATTGAATTACTGAAATAAATTCACTTTTTGATGATATTCTCATTTTTTGAGATACACCTGTATGTTCTAATGGCCAGTCTGCTATCCAGCACCTCCAGACTCACCCAGTAACTGAGGGTCCCCTTAAGCTTGGGCCTTTCACTTTGATAAACAATGGGAGAAATGTTTATGCAATATTAAGGGGAAGTTAAACAAATCCCTGATTCAATTATATGTTCTGCATACAGGTTGCATTAGTTTTCACTGAGCATATAGCTTTGAATTTATGGAAGCAGAAGTAGGTTTCCCTCCACCTTTCACTGCAGTGTTGCAAAAAAATATTTTGCCTCTTATTGACAACAGTAGAAAATATAGCAGCAATAGTAAAAACAGGAGCTGTAGTGGTCACTATGGCTTTTTGGATAATAGATTTTTTACAGCCACACTTTAAACCACTGTGTTTTGGGCACCATATAAAAGCTATAGGCAGTGTATAGTCAGAATGTACCACACCTTCCACATCCAAAGCACTAAGGGTTCATGCACACTGTATTAAAGAATGATGCTTCTACAGGAGTTTTGTGCTTTGTCTGTAGAAGCAGCTCAATGTTATACTAATGGGTTCATTTACTAAGAATAAGGAGAAGCAACAGTCGTTGCTCTTCTAAGTGCCCCTAATTAAAACAAGACCTTGATTAGGCGAACAGAAAAGTGCGAACAATTAGGCGAATGCACATTAGCCAAATCAGCACAGTTATCTGCATAGTCGCGGTTCTGCATAACCATGGTTTTGCATAGTTGCGGTTTTAAACATTACACATTACTAGCATTGTTTAAAATAAAGGAATAAGCAGTAGAAAAAAAAAAAACCCAGCAAGGACAATTTATTTTAGAAATTAATAGTTCATCTCAAAATTAAAATATATGTTTTTTGTGGACAGTTGTACGATGAGAATCAATGGTTTATATTTAAATAGAAAGATAAGGAAAGACCAATGCGATACCAGTGAGGTAAATGGGGTGGATGAAAAAACAGGACAAAGAATAGTAAGTGGAGCACCGAAATTAGCGGCTGATTATAGTAGTGTCACCACATACTGATATAGAATAAAGAAAAGAGGGGTAATCAGCGCTCAATTATCAAAATTGGTGGGCCCCAAAACACTCACAGTATTAATCCGAGTGAATAAATTAATATGAGATGAATAAATAAATCAATCATAAAATAAATTCAAAGATGATAAATCACAAATACAATGATAAAAATTGCAAGTGCAAAAAAACAGGTAAAGGTGCTGATGTGCTGGTGGGGTGATGAATAAGTCACAATATAAAAAATGTTGAAGAAACCACACATAAAAGTGACCGTGACAATGCTGAATATATAAAATAACATACAATACAATAATACAAGTAAAATGTTGACAACTAAAATAATAGTTCATGTGCTACTGGATGCTGTGCACAAAAAAAATTGTAAACATGAAAGTTCAAAAGTGTTCCAGTGAATGAAGTGAAACTACAAATCGCATCCAGCGATGTGCAATTTATTTGTGGACTTTATCCCAGATCCGTATTCAGTGATAATTAGGTGCAATTCATTTGTGAGCTTTTATCCTACATTGAGTGAAGTGGCCGCTTACCTCCATTAACACTCAAAAGAGCGTTATGGTATGTTGCATCACCATCACGGACATCAAGGGGTTATCCTACGCGGTATGCCTGGGGATTGGAGAATGGATATCTCCTCTGGTCATACGGTGGTGGTTAGTAGTAGACAATTCCTCTCCTTCCCTAAGCGTATATCCAGATGTAATCCTAAGCCACTCGATCACCACAATAACAAGAGGGGGCGCTACCCTATGTATTTTATTTACGCTAAATATCTATTCCTATATGATAGTTTTTTGATGCACATTTGATTGGTAATATTTATGGCATCATTTTATTGCAATATTTTCTTCCTATTTTTGCATATTTTAATATTGCTACAATTTATTTATCTACATTGGTATCCCATCATTCACTGGAACACTTTTGAACTTTCATATGTTTACAACTTTTTTTGTGCACAGCATCCAGTAGCCCATGAACTATTAGTTTAGTTGTCAACATTTTACTTGTAGTTATTTTATATATTCAGCATTGTCACAGTCACTTTTATGTGTGGTTTCTTTGACATTTTTTATATTGTGACTTATTCATCACCCCACCAGCACATCAGCACCTTTACCTGTTTTTTTGCACTTTGGAATTTTTATCATTGTATTTGTGATTTATCATCTTTAAATGTATTTTTTGATTGATTTATTTATTCATCTCATATTAATTTATTCACTTGGATTAATACTGTGAGTGTTTTGTGGCCCACCAATTTTGATAATTGAGCACTGATTATCCCTCTTTTCTTTAATGGTTTATATTTGCATTTATACAAGTATATAAATATTACATAGCTTGCTAGTCCGCACAATTTCATGGTCGCAAACGCATTTTTTGCATTTGCGCATTTTGACATTTACTATAGCGCGAATTTAAAAATGAATGAGGGAAGGATTGTGACTAGTTTTCTAGTCTAGGCATGCACACTTGAATCAGTACATAGTTGTAGGAACGGGGAGAATTTATCTCTCCTTAGACTTTCAAGCATATTTCTGTTTTAACATCAATGTTTAAAAGTAGATCATCTACAAACAATATATAATACCACATGTTTAGGAACCATTTATTGTATGACATCATGCACTAAACATTAATTCCATGTGCAATTCTCCTGCTCCTACCACGGGAGCTGATTTAGATGGTTGCTGATTTCTGTGACCATTAGTAAGTTCGCTTTCGCGACTATTTCTTCTGATTTGCGTTTTTTTTTTTTTATTTCAATAGTTCTTTATTGAGGTATACCAAATACAATATATTATCAACAGTAAAGTGGCCTGAAAGGTTACCAACATTTTGTTCCATAAGGACAAATCACAAATAACAAAAATAGTCTAGGACATGTGATACTGTATAATGCGACATAAAGGCCTGAAAGGTCACCTTTTAACTAGGTAGGGGGAGAGGGGGAGAGGGGATGAATGAGACTGATTTGCATTTTTGATTGGAGCTTTATAGCAGAGAAGAAAAAAAAACAATCCTAAGCTCCTAAACGCCTGTAAAAAAATGGTTTAAAATGCTGCCAAGGGAATTTATGACCACTTACATTATCTTGTGTGCCAACGGATCTAGAGGCAGAAAAATGGGACAAACCCATTATCTCCTGGTTTGGCAGAGCAGCCATTCTCAAGATGAATATTCAGTATTACCACGCCTACTCTACATCCTTCAGGCATTTCCGATCGGGCTACCCACCACATTCCTGAACTTTAACAAGAGACTTTCCACTGCCTTCTTATGGAACCCTGGCCACCCACGATCGCAAACAACAAGATGGATGAACTCTTTTCCACAGCGAAAGATTCCCTGCTGGCTCGATTTCCAGATGACTGACCACTACCTCCAGCTTCTGGGCGACCCTCCCACATCACCTAGTGTGCTGGCGAATATGTGCATTTAATTATACCTAGGAGGACTGCATTGGCCTTAGTGGTAGCATTATAATCTGATGCTTTTTTAATTTTGATGCCCTCCACAGCTATATGTAACTCGCTCTTCCCCTTCCAGGAGCATGGTTACCTTTATCCCCATCCCTCTTCTCCCTTACCAAATGCCATTACCCCTTTCTCTAATTTACCTTACCTTTTCTAGGACTCTATATGAGAGCTTACACAGTTGGCATATTCCTTCACGTAGCTTCGATATCTTCATATCAGTAGCACACCATTTGCCTGATTCTGTTATCCTTTAATGTCTACCTCTAATTATATGTTGTTCAGTATGGTATGCTCCTCAACTGGAATCCTGGTTTATGTTCTGTTTTAATATTGATTTTGCATAAACAATTCTCTCTTTGTATGCCTACTGTTATGTTGAACTGTATATTGCCTTTATTTCCAATAACATTTTGATTGGAAAAAAAAAAAAAGAATTGGCTCAGTCTTTAGTACTTGTTTGTCTAGCCACAAGTGTCCTACCTAAAATGGTAAATCCATCTCTAGATCTTTTTGTGCAGGTTGCTTTTATTTCACTGGTTTTAGTTTACAATGTGGTTACTTACTTACTGTGCTGTTACCGCCTCTCATCTTTTTCAGATGATCACCAACATCTTCTGGCTGTGGATGGTTGCTAAAGAAGCAGCAGATGCTTGCAGTCAATGCATTCTTACCAATCATTCATATAGCCCAGCCTATTAACTTACAGTGCCAGATTCCCCAGGTCATGTATGCAAGTGAGCAGGAAATGGATCCTTACATCGTTGCCTAAATATGGCTACATGGCTATATTTGGGCAATGATGTCACCACTATCCTAATCTTTTCCTTTTTTTTTTTCATTTTATTTTTTGATGTGAGAATGCAGTTAACAATGAAAATGGCCACAACATTTGGCCAATAGAACAATACAAAATTGACAGCATACAGTTTGTCAGTATAGTTTAAGAAACAGGTATCAGTGCTAGGTCAAAGTATGGTCATAAGAAACAAAAAGACAGATGGCGGTCAATCAAACAACTAGCAGATGATGGAAAGAGGGGAGACCTTGGCTGTTAAAGTGTAAAATATTTTTTAATTTTAGGTGGGGGGTAGGATATCAATGGGAGGGTCATGGTTAACAGTAATGGTAACAGTCTGATTTGAAACCATTGGATATATTAAAAACATTGTACTATCAATTGTTGGGTATCTGTAGGCAAGATTTGAATGAAAGATTCCCAGATATCAAACAGGAGAGTTTGTCTATAAATAAAGAAATGGTGGGGGGTTCTGGGTAAATCCACTTACGTAAAATGTTTTTTAGTGCTGCAAGGGATATGACAATTAGGAGTTGTTTACATCCTCTTGAGATTTTAACACCTGGGATGTTGATTAGGTCAAAAAGTGCCCATTTAGGTGTTAGAGGCAAGTAGTTTACTAAGTGTGTGATAATATGTTGCACAATTGTGTGCCAAAATCGTTCGATCTTGGGACACGCCCAGAAGGCATAGACCAAGTCTGCATCTAATTGTCCATATTTCAGGCAGAAAGAAGAGGAGCTTAGGCCCATAAGATATTAGCGAAGTTGAAGCATTATCTCGCAGTACGATGTAGCTTTAATTGTTCTCCAATGATTTTAAAAGAGTATAAACTTGAAGTTGGGGAAAATTCTTGGTCTATTTGGTAAGACCATCCTTAGTGGAGGTATAGTCCAGCAACTGCCAGAAAAAAACTGTATAAGGTGGAGATAGCTTTTTTACTTGGGTTTGGATAGCCTAAAAGTGTGTCCAATTAGTTTGACCAGTCCTTTTGAGAAAATTTCTTAATGGTAGAGACAATGTAGGACTTCACTTTTAGGAAAAGGAACGTGTTAGTATATAAGTATGGATATTTCTCTAGGGCTATATTGGAGGGGAGAGGTTCCTTATTGTTAAAATCCAGCAAAAAAAATGTAAAACGTAGACCTGCACGGTGCCACTTTAAGGGTAGGAATTCCAGAGGATCTGAGTTGTTCCAAAAGGGGAGGAAAAGACATGTGTGGCTATTGTGCATGCAGCTTGTTCATATTTTATGCCATGTCAACCACGTCAAGTATAAGAGGGGATTCCTTGACACCTCTGTGAGTTCTTTATGTATATGAAGAACGTATAATAGGCTTTCCCAAAGGGTCATGTTTAGGTCAAGTACAGTGTCTATGTACTTCAAGGTGCCATTAATCCAATCCCTTATGTATCTAGTTATAGATGCTAAGTTATGCTTTTCTAGAACCTCCACTGCTGGGAGGTTGTTGTAAGGTATGTCGATCTATTGTTGGTTTCTTGATGCCCCAGGTGAATTCTTGGAACTTCTCATAGATATGTTTGAGGTCAGAGTGTTTAAGGAATAGGAAAAAAAATTTAGGAAAGGCTATCATTTTTGTCAAGCAGATTCTGCATATAAAAGAGATATTGAAGTGCCTCCATGGCCTATAGTTATACCTTGGAAAGTAGTTTTGGATTCTAGAAGGCAAAGGAGGGGATCTAGTGTGAGGCTTTAAAAATGGGAGGAAGGGGGCATCCTTGCCTATTGCCTTGGGACATTGATAGTGAAAATATACAAAAAGCCTTTATTGGTTACAACAATCTGGCAATATAAATACAAAAAGAGAAACCACCTTCTATCACCAAAAAAAAAGAAGACAATGTTGTCTTTTTTTAGGTGATGGAATGTGGTTTCTGTTTTTGTATTTATATAGCCCGATTGTTGTAACCAATAAAGGCTTTTTGCATTTTTTTGGAATAGGTCATTTTACCTTGGTGGCTAATTAATATGGTCTAGTTGGCAGTTTTCCTTATCTGTGTTGTATATATGCTTTGTATTGGCCATAGAGCCCCACTTTAATGCGGTGAGTGGGGAATGACATGGTTGGTACCCTTATATTTTAGGTTTCCCTTTTGACTTCTTTTTTCTTTTTATGATAAATATATTGTATGAAGGAAGAAAAGACGTGTCCAAAAGCCCTAGTAGAAAGATTGTGATTTAGGAGGCAGACTTCAAGGCTCAATAGTGATAACGGAGGGAGAGAAGAGGGATGTTGTTTAGCCTGGACTGTAGCTGCAATTACAGTTCTGATACCATTAATGGATTGTTTATTGCAAATAAAGCCCAACTGGTGAGGGGTAAACAATGTGGGGATGTCAGTTTGAATACGATCTGCCACGATTTTAGCTAATAATTTATAGTCAGTAATCATACCGGTATGTAAGAATCAAGGAATTCAGGAATTTTCCCTGGTTTTAAAATTAAGGTTGTGGATGCCTCAATAAACTCTGGATAGGGTGTATTATGGTAATAATTGAGTTATAAAGGCCCATGAGTACTGGAGATATTTCCATGCATAGTAGACTCCAATCCTTTTGTTTATGAAGCCGCTAACAAGTCACGGTGCAGAACATACCTTGGTATCATTGATGTTTGATTCCACTAAAGTTCCTTTACTTCACCAGTACAAGAGTAGCAATTCACCAAATTAAATTGCTTAAATCCATTCATCATAAAATATATTTTTTTTCTATTGTTAAATGGAACCTTCCTATTTATAATTGCCTCCCTTTCTGTGTCATTTATTTTATATAGAAGTATATTTGTAAAAGTCTCTGTTCAGTATTGCTATTTAATGTTATAAGTAAACGTGAACTTTCCTCTGTGGAAAATACATATTATATTTCATTCATCAGATTTAAATAAAAATTGGTATTTAACCTTGGAAGAGGAATTTGAGATTTATATCATATAATTCCCCTAATTATCAGTGCAAATTTCCTACTATGCAACCTTCAAAAAGTGAATACATTTCTGCAATAATTAGGTCCAACACCCATTTAAAGTATTATAGTTTAATAGTAGCACACCTTGTAAATGCATTACAGTATGATTATGTACTGCCTTTTATATGCCATTATACCTAAATTGCTGTATGTTCCAGTGGAGAAAATTATTTGTGTTAAATCTTTTAATAAAAAACACAATCGACCAGCAAAAGGAATTCACTAAATTAAATATTCCTATCCTTTAAGCTGAAGTTTATTCAGCTTATAGTTTTATTTATCTGGTTATTATTTTTCTCCTAATTTAACATGCTAATGAAGTGTGAAAATAAAAAAATATATTTTGATGATATACCTCATTTTAGATCCAGTGGTACCTTCAATGTGTCTCTATGCTTTTCTATGCAATGCAGGCAGGTCATGGGTGATGGGAGAGGCAAGCAGGCTGCTGTACTTAGCTTCCTGGAAATATCACAGCACGCTGCCTATTTTCTCAAGAGCCCTCAGACCTAAAGCAAGCAGCAGTGGGCTGGCTTTTGGAGGATTTAAACACATATCAAAATACCTTAGTAGGTGGTTGTCAGTGTAGAGGTGTAGGTAATCCTTGGTGGATGGCCCTAGGTTATGCCCACATGTCCATGATTTTAACAACTGAAATCCAATGAATGGAAGGGCTGGGCTTGGGACAGTAAGGTCAGAGAGGAGTGTTAGATGATGCTGTAGCTCTTTTAGCTAGGAAACAGGCCACGGTTTATCTGACCTGTTGTAGCTTCTAATGCTCATGGTGAGAAGTTTACAGCGAGAAATAGATTTAGGGTAAGTCCTTTTTAATACATTAATAGCTGTGCAAGATTAAAGGCAAGTGTCCGGGCCCAGGCTTGCTGAGTCACCTACAATGCTAGACCATTCACTGGACAGTTCCTTGGACAAATCCTGGAATGATCCTGCCATGAATCTTAATTACCTTGAACCTTGAACCCTGAACCCTGAACCCTTTGCTCCTCCCATGAACTTCCTGATTTAAGCAATGTCTCTGCACTTCCTGGTGGCCAGAATAGTCTGTCACAATCAGGGGTCGGGCTCAAAGACAAGTAGCTATAGCAGTGAAAGCTTACACAGGAACCCGCAGGATAGGAACACAGACAGGTCACCCAGGCAGATGACGTAGGCACATCTGAGGTGCAGAATCCAAGTACTAACCTGTGTTCACCAGAGCTCCTGATGGTAGTGATGGATTTTGCTGCATGTTAGCACCAGGTCGCGGTCCTCAGGATCGCCCCACCAGGAGGTGAGCAAGCCAGGGTCCAATAGCAGATATAGCAGGTAGGGATCAAGCAGAAGCGTAGTCAAGGAATAGTTATGGTCAGTAACGAGTAGTTGCAGGTTGGGATTAAGCAGAAGCCAAGCCAAATGTCGATAACGGATGATAGCGAAGATACAGACGGCAGCAGGAGAGACAATCGAGATATTGGCTGATGAAGGCACAGTATTCTGGCAACCAGGAAGTGCAGAGACATGGCTTAATTCAGGAAGTTCATGGGAGGAGAAAAGGGTTCAAGGTTCAAGGCAATTAAGATTCACGGCAGGATCATTCAAGGATTTGTCCAGAGAACAGTCCAGCATTCCAGGTGGAGGTCCCAGGTTCAAGCCTGGACCCTGACAGCAAGGTAAGAGTTTAGCTTCAAAGCCCAATTCTGGGCAAAAATAAAATGTTTAGCCCACTGCAAGAGTTAACAGCTCCTTTTGTCCAGGGGAAAGGAGAAACGGTTTTACTTACTTAATCCTCTGCTCCCCCGGCAAATGGCTGTGGACTGTCTCTCTGTGTCCTCATGACCACAGCAGTACTACAGTCCCTGCTCTGGTCTTAATGATGTCAGGACTAGAGTTGAGCGAACACCTGGATGTCTGGGTTCGGCGGGTCCGGCCGAACTTGAAAAAAAAGTCTGGGTTCGTGACCCAGACTTAACCCAAACTTTACCCCGATCCCGAACCCCATTGAAGTCAATGGAGACCCAAACTTTGAGCACTAAAATGGCTCTAAAACAAACATGGAAAGGGCTAGAGGGCTGAAAATGGCAGCAAAATCATCTTAAGAGCATGGCAAGTGCTCTGCAAACAAATGTGGATAGGGAAATAACTTAAAATAACATAGAAAATAGAAAAATAAAAAATAATCACCTTGAATGAAATAATCACCTTTAATTAAATTTTTTTTTAAATTAGGGTACACCCCAAAAGAGTAAGAAAGATCAAATCCAACAATGGCTGGGTAAGGCCGGTATACATGTCTATTCTGCACAAGGTACAGACAAGTCCTGTGGGATCCATGCCTGGTTAATTTTAATAAACGTGAGCTTGTCCACATTGGCTCTGGAGAGGCGGCTGCGCTTGTCTGTGATAACGCCCCCAGCCGTGCTAAATACCCGTTCTGATAATACACTGGCTGCAGGGCAGGCCAGCACCTCCAAGGCATAAAGGGCAAGCTCAGGCCACGTGCCCAACTTGGAGACCCAGAAGTTGAAGGGGGCAGACCCATCATTCAGTACATCTAGCCATGTGCACACATACTGCTCCACCATGTTAGTGAAATGCTGCCTCCTGCTAAGACTTTCGATATCAGCTGGTGGTGCTGCTGCTTGTTGTGGCATGCTGACAAAGCTTTTCCACATTTCGGCCATGCTAACCCTGCCTTCTGAGGTGCTAGCGGTGCCCTGGCTGCGTTGGCGACCTCTTCCTCCTCCTCCTCCTCCCCTGCCTTGGCCTTGTGCTTCCACTGTGCCCCTGCTGTCAGGTGAGAATGCCACCAGCAGCGCGTCTACCAGCGTGCGCTTGTACTCGCGCATTTTCCAATCACGCTCCAGTGACGGAATTAAGGATGGTACGTTGTCCTTGTAATGGGGATCCAGCAGGGTGGCCACCCAGTAATCAGCACAAGTTACTATGTGGGAAACTCGGCGGTCATTGCGGAGACACTGCAGCATGTAATCGCTCATGTGTGCCAGGCTGCCCAGAGGCAACGAAAAGCTGTCCTCTGTGGGAGGTGTATCCTCTGTGTCCTCCGTATCCCCCAGCCACGCACCAGTGATGGCCATGAGCTGGCCTGGGTGCCACCCTGCTGTGAACATGGTTCCATATCCTCCTCCATCTCCTCCTCCTCATCCTCATTATCCTCCAGAACTGTGCCCCTGCTGGACAATTGTGTCCCTGGTGTTTTTGGGTGCAGGAACCCACCCTCTGAGCCACTCGCGAATGACTGCCCTGAAAGTCTTGGAAATGATACCTCTTCATCCTCCTCCTCCTCATCCTGTGCCACATCCTCTTCCATCATCGCCCAAAGTGTTTTTTCAAGAAGGCATAGAAGTGGGATAGTTAAGCTGACAACGGCATCATTGGCACTGGCCATGTTGGTGGAGTACTCGAATTAGGGCAACAAGGCACACAGGTCTCGCATGGTGACCCAGTTATTGGTGGTGAAGTGGTGCTGTTCCGCAGAACGACTCACACGTGTGTACTGCAGCTGAAACTCCACTATGGCCTCCTGCTGCTCGCACAGTCTGGCCAGCATGTGCAAGGTGGAGTTCCACCTTGTGGGAACGTCACATATGAGGCGGTGAGTGGGAAGGCTAAAGTTACGCTGCAGCGCTGACAGGCGAGCAGCAGCAGGGTGAGAACGCCAAAAGTGCGCACAGACGGCCCACACTTTCTGCAGCAGCTCTGACATATCAGGGTAATTTCTAAGGGACCTCTGCACCACCAAATTCAGCACATGCGCCAGGCAAGGGATGTGTGTCAAACCGGCTAGGCCCAGAGCTCCTACGAGATTTCACCCGTTATCGCACACCACCAGGCCGGGCTTGAGGCTCACTGGCAGCAACCACTCATCGGTCTGCTGTTCAATGCCCCTCCACAACTCCTGCATGGTGTGGGGTTTTTCCCCCAAACAGGCATGTTTTTAAACTGCCTGCTGTCGTTTACCCCTGGCTGTGCTGAAGTTGGTGGTGAAGGTGTTACGCTGACCGGAAGAGGAGGCGGTAGAGGATGAGAAAGAGGAGTAGGAGGAGTTAGGGACAGGAGGCAAACTGAAGCGCCCTGCAATCCTTGGTGGTGGAAGGACATGCCCCAAACTGCTTTCCACCTCAGGCCCAGCCGCCACTGCATTTACCCAGTGTGCTGTTAGGGAGATATAACATCCCTGACCGTGCTTACTGGTCCATGTATCCGTAGTTAGGTGGACCTTGCCACAGATGGCGTTGCGCAGTGCACACCTGATTTTGTCACCAACTTGCTTGTGCAGGGAAGGGATGGCTTGCCTGGAAAAGTAGTGGCGGCTGGGGACGACATACTGTGGGAAAGCCACCGCCATAAGGCTTTGAAAAATCTGCGTCTCCACCAGCCGGAATGACAGCATTTCAAAGGCCAGGAATTTTGAAATGCTGGCATTCAGGGCCAGGGATCGCGGGTGGGTAGGGGGGTACTTCCTCTTCCGCTCCAGTGTTTGGGAGATAGAAAGCTGAACGCTTCCACGGGACATTGTGTAGATGGTTGTTGGTGACCCAGGTGGTGGTGTTGCTGGTGGATCCTCTGTTTGCGGGGTGGCAGGTGCCACTGTCACTACAGAGGTGGATGAAGAGGCTGAGACTGCAGCAGCAGAAGAGGAAGCAGGAGGAGCCAGAGACCTTTCTTAGTTTTTGAGGTGTGCACTCCACTGCAGCTAGTGCTTTGCACTTAGATGCCTGGTCATGCAGGTTGTGCTCAGGTTGAGAAGGTTTATGCCTCGCTTCAGGCTCTGATTGCACAGCGTGCAAACCACTCGTGTCCTGTCATCATCACATTGTCTGAAGAACTGCCACACTAGGGAACTCCTTTGAGGTGGCTTTGGTGCGCTCGGTCCCTTGCTGCGTTGGGCAGTATCAGGCGTAGTGTCTAGGGCACAGCCGCTCCACTTCTGCACCCTGCTCCCTCTTCTGCTGTGCTGGTGGCTCTGTGCGACCACCGCCTCTTCCTCCAAACCACTCAGGTCACCTGCATGACGTTCATTCCATGAGGGGTCGAGGACCTCATCGTCCTCCACATCGTCTTCCACCCAGTCTTCACCCCTGCCCTCCTTGTCGGTCTCCACAATTCGGAATTCCGCAGCAGTTGGCACTTTTTTTTTCTTCATCCGAGACGTGCTGCGATGGTCCTCCCATGTACTCATCAGGAGACATAAGTGGTTGGGCATCGGTGCACTCAATCTCTTCCACTTCTGGGGCAGGGCTAGGTGGATGGCCCTGGAAAACAATGCTAACAGAGTCATCAAAAAGAAGAAGAGACTGCTGCATGACGTGGGGCTCAGACTGCTTGCAAAGAGGTGAAAGATTGATGGACATCGGCTGCAGGTGCCAACTCTGACCTTTCAGCAGAAGAGTTAGTGGGAGACAATGTGAAGGAACTGGAGGCACTGTCAGCAACCCAATCTACTATCGTCTGTACTTGTTCTGGCCTCAACATTTGTAGAGGCACATTAGGCCCTGCCAAATACTGCTGCAGGTTCTGTCGCCTACTCACAGCTGAGAAAGGTGTTTCACCTGTGCGTGTAGCTGGCACAGATCGACCACGTTCTCCCCTTGCAACAGGAGCTCCACCAGCAACACCACGACCCAGGCCATGTCCCTTATTTGAGCTTCTCCACATATTTATCGAATTTTGGATCTTCCCCTAAATGGGTTTTTATTGATAAGCGGAATACAACAGTATGCAAAGGCTGTATCTCACTGTACCATATGCAGACTAGGCCGCAATTAATTTTTTCCCCCCTAAATAGGTTTTTATTGCAATGCGCAATATAACAGTATGCAATGGGTGTACCTCACTGTAACATATGCAGACTAGGCTACAATTAACTTTTTTTCCCCTAAATGGGTTTTTATTGCGATGCGCAATACAACAGTATTCAATGGGTGTATCTCACTGTAACATATGCAGACTAGGCCACAATTAAATTTTTTCCCCCCTAAATGGGTTTTTATTGCAATGCGCAATACAGCAGTATGCAATGGGTGTATCTCACTGTAACATATGCAGACTAGGCCGCAATTAACTTTTTTTTCCCCTAAATGGGTTTTTATTGCAATGCGCAATATAACAGTATGCAATGGGTGTATCTCACTGTAACATATGCAGACTAGGCCACAATTAACTTTTTTTCCCCCTAAATGGGTTTTTATTGCAATGCGCAATACAACAGTATGCAATGGGTGTATCTCACTGTAACATATGCAGACTAGCCCGCAATTAACTTTTTTTTCCCCTAAATGGGTTTTTATTGCAATACGCAATATAACAGTATGCAATGGGTGTATTTCACTGTACCATATGCAGACTAGGCCACAATTAACTTTTTTTCCCCCTAAATGGGTTTTTATTGCAATGTGCAATACAGCAGTATGCAATGGGTGTATCTCACTGTAAGATATGAATGAAAATCTGAAAAATAATTGTCCCCTTAATTGGTGCTTGTTGAATAGCAGATTTGAAATGCAGTGTCTAAACGCTGTAAGTCATAGTAAAATGTGAAGGAAAAAAGTTTTTTTTTTTTTTTAAATGCAGATTAAGCAGACACATATGCACTCAGCTTGCATGAAATGGCCGCTAGACACCGCACACCTAACAGGTTGGATACTACTGTTGTTCTATTCCACTATTGAATAAAAATAAATAACCATTTGAATGAAAAACTAAAAAATATTTTTTTTCCCTAAATACTGAAAAATTATTATTTTCCCCTTACATTGGTGCTTTTTGAAGAGCAGGTTAGAAAAGCAGTGTCTGTCTAAACACTGTATGTCAAAGTAAAATATAAAGGAAAAAAGTTTTTTTCTTTTTTAAATGCAGATTAAGCAGACACATATGCACTGAGCTTGTATTAAATGTGCAGCACCGCACACCGCACGCCGCCCACCTAACAGACTGATAAAAGTTTTTTTTTTTCTCCTTTCTCCTCCTCACTGGGCTCAGGTCAGGGCATAAAGATCGAGCACTGCACCCCCACACAATACAATCAATGTAGATGGCTGTCTGATTAAAGAACATTCTTCCTATTCTTTCCCTCAAAGCAATCTCCAGCCTACCTCTACAATAATCTCCTATCTCTCCCTCCGGGCAAAAAGATTGTGCACTGCACCTCCACACAATCAAATCAATGTAGATCACTGTCTGATTAAAGAAGATTCTTCCTATGCTTCCCTCAAAGCAATCTCCAGCCTGACCCTACAATAATCTCCCTATCTCTCTCTCAGCAGCATCAGGAACCTCTCCCTAGTATAGTTTGAGCAGAGTGACGCGCGGCGCTATGTGACTCCAGCTTATATAGACTCTGGGTCACATGCTGCACTGGCCAATCACAGCCATGCCATTAGTAGGCATGGCTGTGATGGCTTCTAAGGGCATACTAGTTAAACGCTTGCTGATTGGCTGCCTTGCACCTGTTGAAACCGCGCCATTAAAACCGTGCCAAAACATCAAATAACATTACCTAACAATGGACAGTACCCGAACATACAGTGAAATGTTCGGGTCCGTGTGCGGGTACAGAATACCCAAAAGTCTGGTATGATCCCGAACAATACAGTCCGGGTTCGCTCAACCCTAGTCAGGACCCTAGATCTCTAGATTGCAAAGTGCACAAGCTGCGGAGACCAGTCTAGCTGTGGGAAGGAGCAGAGTATTGTGCAAGCCTATTTCTTTTTATTGTTCTCCTAGACAAAAGCAAGAAATTAACAATTGCAATGCAGGTACAACCCAAATGCAGGGGATAAATGATTTTCCTGGGCAGGTTTTAAAAATATTATTACATTATTATTTCATTGGATGTTGAACTAGCACAACTACAGCAAGTATTGTTAAGCCTTACAAAATGTCCTGGTTTAGCTGGGCATATATGCAGCCCCCTCTCTTTTAAGTTTAAAGTTAGGAGGCCAATTGCTACAGTACTTTTATGCAATTAATATACATAAATCAGCATATGTACTGTATGTCTTTTTCATATGTGCTCTGTGCAGCAGTGACTAAAGATGTAGGGACCCTTGTGAAAGTTTTGGGTGAGTGTAGCTTTATAGGATGGCATTGGCCCATCAACGCTGCAGACAGACGACCCTCATGCTCTGAGGGCCATGAACATAGTATGGATCACACTCTGACATCTGTGGGAACATTACAGTGCAAGGAGGAATTACTAAACTGACGTCATCACGGCCTCCAGCACCCTGCATGCAGCTGGCAGAAGCAGCCAAGATGGAGAGCATAACTCAGACACAGCATCCTAAGCAGAGAAGCTACCATTCAGTCATCTCTGGAAATCAGGAGTTTGCAGTGGGATCTGATCCTGGGATGCATTCCCAGACACCATCACCTGTGAATAGAGACTCTCCTAGACATAAATCTCCAGCCTTCACATCTCTAACAGAAAGGACTCCAGAAGGCATGATAACATCACACCAAAATTCCCTAAACTGAGAGCCCTGACCTAACAGACACCCTGTCAAAGAAGTTATATTCACTAAAATATCAGATCAGGTATCAGGGGCCTGGGTTCATGAAAAGAAGTATTTGAACAAAAATTGGATTCTTCCATCGCTAGAGAAAATAAAAATACTAACTTTAAACAGGACCTGCAACAAAAACTGAACACATTTACAGTATGTCTAAGATGTATGGTCTTGAAAATAGATCCATTACCTACAAGTTTTGCATTTGTGGTCCTCCAGGATCATCACAGACGTAGACATGGCAATCAAATCTTTTGTGAAAGATATCATACCAGAACATCTGCTGGAACTGTATCAGGCCCATAGAGCCCTGTCCTTTGTGAGACTTGAAGGTTTGGTAAGAGATTTAAAAGACAAACCACAAAAAAAGAAAAAAAAAGTTTCAAAAAAACAAAAAAATATCCAACCTCCAAATAATGCAGCAATTATTCAAAAACAGAGGGCATTGAAAATGTTACTTCTTGCCCTTACTTGAAAGGACATAGAGTATAGATGAGCTTTTTCATCTCTCATATTAACTTTCAAAAACAAAGCACATGTCTTCTCTCCTTTTTTGGAAGTAGAATCTCTGCTTTCCTAAGGGAAACCCACAGGCTCACCTCAAGCCTCCTGCTCTGCCTTGAGACCAACTTTTCCAGCATCGCAAACCTCGTGATTCAATAAATCCCATAACAAATTGTCCACTTGAAAGTGTAATTCTGTACCTATACAACTCAGTCTAACCTCTGAGGGCTTGGTTTTTCACTGTCACTGCTTTGACTCAACCTCCTTATTTGTTTAATTAGGGCATTTATAAATAAATCAAAAGGTGCCACGCAATCAAAGTGCTATAAATGTATGCAATATATACATAAATACAAATAAAGAACCCACCCACTGGGGGATGCATGGTTGGAGGTGTCACTTACCATGGAGGAACTTATTTGAAGCACACTGTCACTGTTAGAGCAGATTATTAACAAACAGTTTTTTGGATGTTTACAGCCCTATTAACACTTTCATGAGTGTTCTGTTTATATTCACTTGAATTTAGCACACTTATACATGAACTATATATATGGTTTATTGCACTAAATGTTTATATGTTTACTTTTGATATTTATGCTATGTTTTTTATTTAGAAATCACATAATGTTTCCAACCACGGTTTTTTGCACATTTGAACTGGCACGATAGCACTTTATTTGTATTTATGTATATATTGCATAGATTTATAGCACTTTGATTGCGCGGCACCTTTGGATTTATTTATGATTGCACTTATGAGATAGTGAAGTGCTTGCAGCAGTATCTTAATTAGTGCTCCCCTGGATTTCTCCCAGGGATATATAAATATTAATTAGGGCATTTGCCTTTCCCAAGTTATCAAGGTTTGGTGACAGCCTCAGGCTCCTTCTCTATTACCTAACACTATTTAGCTTTGTCGTAATCCTGCCCAGAAAGTGGATGTCCGAGAATACTGCTCCTAAAAGGTTGGTGCAAGGGTGCCCCTGGACACAGGGCCACTGTATTAAAAGCCAATTTGAGTCCTCATGGGCAATGGGCCGTCCACTTTAGGGAGAGAAAAACAAGCCTCCCACCCTGCCAAACAGCTTTGCAGTACATGAGGTCTGAGTTTGGGGCTCAGCCACGAGACCCCTTAAAGAGTGGCACAAATGGTCCAATGGAACAGCTTGGTGCATTCCCTTGGAAGGTACCTTTGATATACCTGGAAATGGGAGAAACTTCTCATTGAGTTTAGAACCAGGCTCCAGGCAACAAAGGTGTTGTGTATAGCGCAATTGTGGCTTCAAAGGGCTATAATGGTAAATCGGCAGAACCGCATTATGTATACTTGGCCTGAAGGAATAGCCAAGTCTGGTGATCCGGTAAGGGAAGCAGAAGAAGCTCTCCAGGAAGATTCCACACTGGGATGCACCACTCTTTTGTTAATAACCCTTATAGGGTTGAATGTGTGGTACGTGTTTGTCTGGTTAATGATTTTTTGGCATGAATTAAGATTTAGCCACTGCTCTCAGTAATTTGGCCTCAGTATATGGGACAATATGGGGGAACTTGATGTATTTTTGTGTTTTCAAGGATAAGCCTTTATGATTTGGTACATTTTTTAAATCAAAAATACATTTCAAATTCTTTGTATAGTGTGTATAGTGTTAGCCCATCTGAAAGACCATTGCTGGGTAAAGCCTAAGCTAGCAACTGAAACTATTTTTGTTTTAACTTAGAGTTGCCATTGACATGATAATGTCAAGGAAGAGGGATTGCTAGTGGAAACCGCATGGCTCTTTGCCTGCAGATAGCCTCACATCTATGGGAACAATAGTATAATCCTATTAGGCATTGTTCTCTGTAGCTTTGCTAAATGGGATTCACGCCAGTAGTAGTGGCGGGAATACATGCACAAGTTTGATCAGAGCATCGTTCACGGTTCTATACGCTGGTTTCATTGTGTAGTGTTAGGCAGGAAGCCATGCATGCTGTTCTGCTCATTCACGATCATGTACTCCCCCTTTCTGATGTATATTTAAATGTATACAAGTGTGTCATTGGCGGATTCTATGTGAGTAACTTGTGTCATGTGACTGAACATTTGGAACTGATTGACTGATGTTGTATAGCCATCACTTCCTGCTGTTTCCCCTTTTGTTGTCTCATAAATAAAACAGAGCTCCATGCCTTAACCAGGACATTCTAACAAGCATCCAATGGGATAGCAGCCTTTGTGTCTGTATTACTAGGGATGATCGAACTTTTGAAAAGTTTGGTTCGGCCAGAACACCAGAATTTCCCGAAAGTTCGGGTTCGGATTCCAGAACCCCATTGAAATCAATGGGACCCGAACTTCAGTAATAAAAAAACACCATTTTGAAGCCCTAAAACCCAATAAATGCCCCTAAAAAGTGCCTAGTGTTCTGGGTCATGCCCCAGGGACTATTAATCACACAAAAAAAAGTTCTTAAAAATTGTCATTTTTGATAGAGAGCAAATTATTGAAAAAAAAAATGAGATTTCTTTGGATTTAGTGTCTGGGGGGTCTAAAAAGTGTACCTGTGAAATTTCAGCTCTGTAGCATGTCCAGAACCAGAAAAAAAGATAATTTTTCTTAGAATTTTTAGTAGAGCAGGGATGGGGTTGTGCTCTTTTCACACTTGGCCGTTTTATGTTTCAGGCGTTTATTGGGCATTTTTTGGGCGTCTTTGGAGGCAGGCATGACATCTGAAATTCTGTATAGGGGTATATCTGAAGAAATCATTGTTTTTTTCTCTGTGCCCATGTGCTGAGTTAGTCTAATGAGAGTGGTTTTGTAATTATTAACCAGCTGCTGCGCCTGCAGGGCTCTAATGAGGAAAATTGTAAGGTCTGCATCCCTTTAAATGTGATTTTTTATTGGGAGTATATTACCAAAATTACATTTTTGTTGCATGGGGATGCCAAAAATCTGACTTGTATCTTAGTGCAGACTTCTGGGAAAATCTGTGAACCAATCACACACGCACGAAATTATGTTTCTGGGACACATTCTGTGTACAGAACACCTCCAGGTAGCCATATTGCATTGCATTTTACAGAAAATTTCAGAGCTGCAGATTGAAAAGAAAAGGTCATCTTTAATAACATTCAATTACAGTATGACTTGCGCCGCAGTTGTATATGCTATAATATTTTTTTCCCCATGAAAGTGGAGTTACCCTTTAAAGTTCCATTACCCGCCTGTTGTAAACTGAGAGGAAAATGGCCAAAGATCAGTACCCAGAGAATGATCCGGCTGAAGATGACAACAGCCAGTGCGGAGCCCTGGGACATTGCAAAACTGGAGAGAAGGTGAGTATAGTTCCACTTAAGGAAAAGCATAAGGTGGAATGAACACAAATTCTACTCTCACCTAAATTTAATTATTTGTCAACCCCCAAGAGCCACACCAGCACTGGAACATACATCAACAATCCTAAAGTAATTATCCAAGAATTCGATGAATCATATTTGACTATATATAGCAAACCTATAAAGGCCTCTTTTAATGGGAAATCAGACATTTTTACAAGAGCTCCCACTACCCAAATTAACGACAGAACATAAAAAGCCCAACCACACAGATGAAAATCAAAACAAGCTAAGTTAATTTGTGTTTGTGTTTGCTAATAATATTTTTAAGGTATTTCTAGAGAAAATATTGATTTCATAAACATTTACACTACTATTGTGGGGGCATAAAACAAGCAGTAGCACTTTTGTTTTATTTTACAGGTCATGTGCTTTCAGAAAATGTATGGTTTAGGGGGTCTTTTACAAACTCTGAAAGCTATAATTGACAAATGATAACTTTCAGTTTTTTTTGAGAAAATTGCATATTCACAGTTTTGTGTACCTTCAATTTTCACCATTTTACAAAAAGACTAAATTTAAAATTTTCAAATATTTGTTATTTATCAATGCAATACAGTTTTAGCTTTTATATTTAATAGGAATTTTATTTGAAATTTATGAGATGTGTTCTATGCATGCTGCATGTCAGAGGAGAGACATATTAACAATTCATGGATTGTGCTGAGCCCTCCAAACAAACAACTTTATTTGTGGCAGCGTGAGAATAGGAGGTGGGAGTGTCATATCCAGCGGTTCTCTCAATGCCTTAGAGTCTACCGAGGCATCCTAAATGTTTAAAATATTGTACTTTATCTGGAACTACCCTGGAAAAGAGGTTCCTAGTCATCCTCAATTCAGAACACTGACCTTCTTTTATTTTTTTACCCTCTGTTCTCTTTTATGTCTTTCTTTTCCTTCCTATGTCTTTCTTATTCAACATTTATACTGTATATTTGAAGCATGGTCATGATCTCTTGGAGCAATCCTGTTCTTTTCTGTTTCCCCTCCCCTTTTTCCTTTCCTCAGAGAGAGAAATTGATTTAGCAAACTATGGATTTATTAAAATCACATTTTGTATTAAAAGTTGTTATATGCACACTCTCTTCTTATTATGACTAATGGATAACTTTGGGCAGCATGGCCTAAATATATCTGTTACCTTTCATATTGAGAATTTAATAAAAAATATTAAAGCAGAAAATTCATTCATTGATTCACTTGGTTTGGCATTGAAAAACTTACACTGCAGCACATTATGACCTATGTATAATTACCTTGCCATTTGCCTTTGATGTATTTTCAGTTATTTTTTTATTTTTGCCCTGCCAAGGGATAATCAACAGTGTGCTAAATTCTCAAGCTGCAGTTTCCTGTCTTCATGGTTACTATTTATGCTGTCAATTCTCTTCTAAGAACCAAGCAGACCCTTTAGGTAGACCTAAACACTGGAATTAGAATCCTGGTTCTATTTAATCAACTGCCTCTGCCTATTTAGGGCTAGTCTGAAGTCCTCATCTCTCTGTCATGCTGACCCCCATCTCTGTTTGCATATTCCTTGTTGGTTGGTGCTTTGCATAAGCAGACAGTTTTTATGGACCTCAAACATTTTCCACATAAGAACTGAACAGAATTGATCAAAACTATAATTGCAAAGGCAATAATGATATGATATACAATAAATACCAAAAAAAAAAAAAAAAGTCAAAAGCCTGAGTTTGCCTTAAAATATAATTTTTTAATTTTCAGATTTTGTGATTGCATTAAATATTAACTTGCCGAAGGCAATACGTATATAAACATTGCGGTTTGCAAGTGGTTTACTGGGTTATGGCTGAAGCTATTAGCCATAACCCTGGTATTTTTTTTTTCAGACAGCGGCTGGCTTTTTCATGAAAGCAGTCTAAGCGGCTCATTAGCCCCTAGATCACTTTCAGAAGTAGCGGGAGGGCACACACCCCCCCCCCCCACCACTGCTCACCTGTGTTTCCAGACTTACCTTTTTACTGGCGCAGAGAAACGATACAATGGTGTAGCATGCTTGTCCCAGTGGAGAGCAAAGACCATATTATCCCTGATTGCCTTTATGTCCTTGGAGGATCATTGGAGGACCTTTGGAGAGCATTTTTTTTAAATTTTGCTTTAAAAGTAATTGGGATATTTGCGGTCTTTTTGACTGCAGATAATTCCATAAAGAGGAAATGTCATCCTTATTTCTTTTCCAAGGGATGCCTACATTCCTTGTAATGGGAATAAAAGTGATAACAAAATAAATAAACAAATAAATAAATAAATAAATAAATAAATAAAGGGACAGTGTAAAAATAAAAAAAATAAAATAAATAAGAAAAATAAATGTAAAGTGCCCCAATCCCTTCATGCTCACGCACAGAAGCACATATTTTTAGTTGGCCTAGGTCAGTGAAAAAAAGCACACCGAGGATCAAGAGTAGCTAAAGACTACCAGGGAGCACCGGTCCATTATAACATCTGGATAGGAGGAAGGAACATACTTCCAGTCAGGAATACCCTAAGGTCCTTACTATTTGATTATCTGGTAAGAGGCTCACCAACCCCTCCTTGTATAGGAAGGTGTGGGAGGATATTCACCTATCCCTCTCTCCAGCACATGTTCTGTTTATTGGATCTGGTTGCACACACGCCCTTTCTCTACTAAATTCTGGTAAGAAGTAAATCTACAGTGGTGGTGGGACATCAGGCACATCCAAGCTGTTTTCTGGCTGTCACCTGGAACATCACTTGTTTTTTTTGTTTTACTCATCACGGACATTTCACTTTCACTTGGACTTTGTCATTTATTTTTGTACCTTTGTACCCTTTGGTGTTTTTGTGCACCTTATATTTATCACGGACATTGGTTACCTCACCTGGACTTTAATTCCAACTTGCATTTGTTGTACACTTTTGCATTTTAGTGCACTCTCATATTATTTTCCAGTAGAAGTATATATTGCTTGGTTTTGCTTGGTTTTATATTCTACTGTTCACCGCATAATTGGATCATATGCTTTTTGTATTAAGCATTAATACAATCTTGTAGAACACCATTTCACATGTTTAGCTCACTTGATTTATTTTCTTTACACATTATTCCATGTTTTGGATCTATAGTTGCAGCTTCACACAGTCCATAATCAAACACATAATATAATTACCTTCCATCCTGTTACATATACACAAAATAACAATTCTAATAGGGAACTCATAACAAGTATAAACATACAAAAATACAAAGTATCACCCAAATTTATATGGGTTTCCATAGCATTAACCCCCACTGCTCAGCATTAAAATCCATATTGATTTGGAAAAGCATCAGCACAAAGTTTCAGGGCATTTCTTGATTTTTCCTTTTCTATTCTTTTCTATTGTATTCTACTCTATTCTTTTTTATTCTAAGCTTTTATTTTATAGTCTATTCCAGTCTATTCTTTTCTATTCTATTCCTTTATTTTCTTTTCTTTCTCGTCAGAAATTCAAATTGGATTTGAAAACTGTTTAAATTCTAAAACAATTCTAATTAGAAAACTATTCAAACTCAATTAAAAAAACATTAGAATTAAAATTTTGACATTTTGTTTTGTTATTTTAGATTGGTTTAAATATATTACTATTGTAATTCGGAAATTCAGGTACATCCGAATTTCCGAACAACGAAAAATAAATTTGGAAATTAATTTGGAATGAAACGAACTGCACGTGTCTAGTTTAATTAAGCTTTGACAAAAAAAACTTGGAAGCTGATTGGTTTCTTTGCACAGTTACATTCGATTTTACACTCTCCAGTTTTAGTAAATTAACCCCACACAGTGTTGATGTTTAGAGAAGCAGCCGCATGGTGTCAGAGCAGGAAATTTCAGAACTGCCCTCTTTGGTCCAGTCATTGTGGCAAATTCAGTGGTCTGTTCCCCTGACTAAAATGTAGACAATTATGAAAATTATTTTAAGATCAAATGTATTATTATGATAAGATTCCTTATCACTGGACTATCCCAACTTTGGAAATAACTGTAAGCTGCAATAATTAAAAATATAAAATATAAAGAATGCTTTTTAAATCCAATTAAAATAAATGTGAGACAAAAAAATATATATATACCTAACAGTAATAAATGTGTTCTTATTTTCTTTGTTTAGCAGTGACTTTCTCATTTCATTCTTATTTCCTTTTCAATCAAGCTAAGTTTACAGGTCTGTTTACTTTAATTTGCATTTCCCTTGGAGACCTAGATCTTTGCTTACTTCTCATGTATTATCTATTTGTTGCATATTGCATTTTACTTTAGAGCTTTATTTTCTAGTTTTATAAGCTGTAAGTCAGAATTGGATTTTTCAAGAACAGTGGCAGTTTTAACCTGAGATACAAATAGATTGTAAGTAATCTACAATGCACCATTTTCTTCTGCAGCATCCTGTTTTAACCATCTCCTATACTATAGAATAAAAATTTCACTTGGAAGTGAAAATATTAAATTAATGTTTACTCTGATGATCAAATACATTGATAGGTAATGTAAGCAATATTTGCAATAAAGGTGTGCAAAGCAAAATGCTAAACTTTAGAATGAGTTTGCCTATAGGAATCAGGCACCTTTACATTTCTTTTTCAGATTACCTGAAGATATTTTTAAATTGGTTGCTTGGCACTACTGTACTTTGGTCTTTGTCTTAATGAAGCCTGAAAGTGATTAATTTGTTTGACACCCAAAGACAAAAACATGTTGACAGTCCTTAGATGAGGTTGCTGCTTTAGTTTCCATTTTTGTTGACTCTTTTCTCTTTGTTTTTACTTGGTAATTCTGCAATTAATTAACTGCTCTTGGGTGGCTACACTTAATCTTCACTGTATCTAACGAGGGAGCCATGGTTATCAGGGCTTTCGTTTTTTGTTCCAGGCATGATTATAGGGCACCATTTATTATGTTTCCCTTTGGATGGAATTTAGTGAATGTGAGAAATTTTACACTAAACCTCCATATTTTGTAAATATGTCCATAGCTCACAAACATTTTTGTATCTTTTGCCATATCATCTTTGTGCAGAACATTTATCACTCTAACATACGCACATTTCTACATTCTTTTCTGGAATTGTCCCATCTATACACATGTATTGAAGTGCTTAGTTGTAACTTAGCTTCCCTTTACCCTAAACATACATTTGTAATGTAATGTTGCTTCCTCTTACTTAACCACTTGCCTACAGTGCACTTTCACCCCCTTCCTGCCCATGCCAATTTTCAGCTTCCAGCGCTCTCACACTTTGGATGACAATTTCGCGGTCATGCTACACTGTATCCCTATGAAATTTGTATAATTTTTTCACACAAATAGAGTTTTCTTTTGGTGGTATTTAATCACCGCTGGGTTTTTTATTTCTTACAAAAAAAAGAAAAAAGACAGAACATTTAAAAAAAAAAAAAAAAAAGGTTTTTCCTATTTTCTGAGAGTACATTTTGAAAATAATTTTTTTTCTCCTTCACTGATGTGCGCTGATTAGTCGGCACTGATGGGCACTGATAGGCTGCACTGATGGGCACTGATGAGGTGGCACTTATGGGCACTGATGAGGTTGCACGTATGGGCACTGATGAGGTGGCACTGATGAGGAGGTACTAATATACCACACTGATGGGCACTGATAGGCGGCACTGATGAGCACTGATATGCGGCACTGATAAGCACTGATGGACACTGATGGGCACTGATGGTCACTGAGAGGTGGCACTGATGGCCATTGTGAGGTGGCACTGACGGGCCGCACTGATGGGCAGCACTGATGGGCATTGACGGGTGGCACTGATGAGCAATGATGGGAGGCCCTGATGAGCACTGATGGGCAGCACCATCAATGCCCACAATCAGTGCCCATAGTGCTGCCAGTCAGTGCTCATCAGTGCCTAGATGAGCAGACACTGATGGGCACTGACTGGCAGCGCTATGGGCACTGATTGTGGGCACTGATAGTGGGCACTGTGGGCACTGATGGTGGGCACTGATTGGCACTTTTTTTAAATTTTCTGTAATGAGGGCACTGATGATCAGTGCCCTGATTACATGTCCTTGTCTCCCCTGTGAGGAGGAGCCGCTGATCGACTCTCCTCACCTCACACTGTCAGAGTGTGAGGTGAGGAGAGCCGAATAACTACAATTCCTTATTTACATGTGACCTGCTGTGATTGGACACAGCCAATCACATGGGTAAAGAGTCGTTTCATTTACTCTTTAGGTCTTCACCTAAAAAATAAAAGACAGCTCAGAGTTTTTCTGAGTCTGGTGGGATGTTGCAGGGAATAAATCCCAAATGCATCTCAATTGATGGATCCTTTTGCTGATATGTGACAGCGTGTATTGATTAGTTTGTGCAAATGTTATGGCATCTACAAACTTTGGGATAGATTTAGTGACTTTTTATTCTTTTTAATATTTTTTACTAGTAATAGCAGCGATTTTTAGCAGACTGCGACATTGCTGCGGACAAATCTGACACAAAGTGACACTTTTTGGGGACCAGTAACACCAATACAGTGATCAGTGCTAAGAAAATTGCACTGTCACTGTAGAAACAACACTGGCAGGGAAGGGGTTAACGCCAGGGGCAATCAAAGGGTTAAATGTGTTCCCTATGAGTTCTTTCTAACTGTAGGGGGAGTGCTTTGGCTAAAGGAAAACAGAGATCCATAACAGAAACACTAGATCTTCCTCTCTGGCAGAACGGCGGTCTGCCTTGTTTACATGGGCAGACCGCCGTTCTGCCTTTCTACATACGATTGCCGGGTTCCTGATTTCCACTGATTGGCTCCCGCTGTGTCCAATTACAGGTGCGTGATATTGCTCTTTAGGGCTGCCCTGCCACAGTATATGTATGTGGGGTGGTCCTTAAGTGGTTAAAGAGCCAACACATGTTTTGAAAAAAAAGCAGCCTGGGTCCTTTTAAAAATTCATATCAGACCCACATACAAGCATGCAGCCTGGCTGGCCAGGAGAGGGGGGCAGTGAAAATACACCATCATCAACTAAACTATACCAGGCCACACGGCCTCAACACTATCTTGCAAGGGAGTGTGGCAAAGCCCTCACTCTTGCAAGACATCCTGTCCCTATGTTGGGGATATCCCACCCCCCTGGTGAACGAATAAGGGGTATATATTATGCCTTGATACTCGTACACTTAAAAAAAAGAGAATAGCAAAAAAAAAAACAGAGGAAAACAGTGTTCTTGATATAACTCCAATGTCTATTATACCATGAATTATTCATATTTGGTCAATGATATCACCCAAGATCCCCCCCCCCCTTTGTTTACAAACAGAAGCTGAAGGAATTTCTGTCATTTAAGGGGAATAGTGATGTAGCACTACTCCCAAGGGAGCTGCTGGTTACGAGTCCCCCTGGATTACCATTAGCAACAGTAGAACAATCTGGCATTTTCCAAGTGTTTTTACCTCAGACAAGAATCAGTCCAGTTTCTTTGATTTTTATGTTTTATTAGGAACTTGGATAGGAGAAGGGATGAGTGGGATACTCCAAATGAACAAAACTATACACAAAAGGCAGGGACGACTTGGGTAAATGCCGGGTAACGCTGAGTGACACTGAAATTGAGCTAGTCACAGCTAGGCCACTGGTTTCAGTCTGACACTAGCTGTGACATAGAACTGAAGTAATTCTGTGAGGTAATCTGTACTCTGAAGTAATCTATACTCTAAAGCAATCTGTACTCTGAAGCAATATGTACTCTGAAGCAACTGAACTGTACTGTTGAACAACTTCAGGGCCCTTCCTGGCACCCCCTTTTTTCCTAATCTTCAGGGTTCACTACACGGGACCCCCTTTACTGTAACACTCTGAGTGAGCTGGCTCCTTGATCCCCTGACTTCTCTGGAGTGGTCCCCTCTCTTAGGCAGTCCCCTAGGCAGATCCCTTGGTACTCGCGATACTGTTTTTCCCAAAGTCCTCTGCCCATCAGCTCCACTGGTCAGCACACTGGATCCTCTGCAGCCCAGCTCTACTCCTGGTCCCTAGGCCGACCGCCTGGACCACTTTCCTCACTCTGCAGGAGGAGAGACAGTCATCCACCTCCTCCTGGGACTTTGCTCCTGCCAAAAGACACCCTGTCACATTTTACCCACCCTATTTATGGCCAATCCCAGGATGCCCTCCCACTGGGACTGCCATGAAACAGGATGTGTCACTGGCTGGGTTTCCTCCACTGTCCAACAAGCCCCCTCATTGGATACAGTGGGGACACTCCCTCAGACCCAGTAAATCACACCTGGAAACATGTGACAGGCAAAACTAACAGATCAGCTCCCCTGATAAGCAGCAGGAGCAAAATGGATACTTTTACCTAGCACCTGTCTAGGAGGGTGCTACAGTGATACCACTGCTAAATGAAAGATATGTGCATATTTGATCTTGGTTTGGCAGCTCCCATGCAAGATACCCTTACAGTGTTGAGGAAAAAATACCCTTGTATGATCCAGGGGGGTGGACACTCATGCTCCCTCCTTTACTGCTGCATGAACAGATAAAGGTGATTTTTGAAATTTTAGAAAAACTCCACATCATGTTTTTTTATTTTAAAGGGCCAGCACTTCCGGGTTGATCTAGTGCAGCTCAAATGACAGAAAGACAGGAGCATGGGACCCAAGTTAGAATAAAAACTTATAGCATGCTTACAGTTAAAGTCTGGTAGCTTAGCATTGGGAGGCAGAGGGCCCCGGGACAGACACATAACCAGTCTAAGCTGAAACAGCAGAAGCCCCCAATTTAATAGCCGACATACAGGGACCTTGCTAGGACAGCTGTCAAAAGAAGCTCCAATGGACAGCATCCTCAGCCACTAGCTGTTGCCTCGTGGTAACTTCTATATCCACTTGCAGACCAGTCATGTACCTTGTATGTCATCGGTCTTCAATTGGTTGCACACATCTTGGTGTTTTGAATGCTTTTAAGTGCTGCATGGGCGTGGGCAATTTTCAAGCATGACATGTTTGGTATCTATTTACTTAGTGTAACCTCATCTTTTATATTTTACAAAAAAATTGGGTTATGTATTGTTTTTTTTTTTTTTTCATTAAAATTCAGAAAGTTTTTTTTTTCCAAACAATTGCATTTGAAAAACTGCTGCACAAATACTGTGTGACATAAAAAATTGCAAAACTCACCAATCTATTCTCTATTGCCTCTGCTTTAATAAAATATATACTGTTAGGGGGTTCTAAGTCATTTTCTAGCAAAAAAAAAAAAAATTGATTGTTGCATAAAGTGCCAGAAAAAAACCTGGCCCTTAAAGTGATATTTGTTTAGATAGTTGTTTTTTGCTGAAAAATAACAAACATGTTGTACTTACCTGCTCTGTGTAATACTTTTGCCCAGAGCAGCCCAGATCCTCCTCTTCTCGGGTCCCTCGTTGGTGGTCCTGGCCCCTCCCTTCTGCCGAGTGCCCCCACAGCAAGTAGCTTGTCTGAATGGACACACAGAGCTGCGGTTTGACACAGGAGGCACTGGCCCCTCTCCCTCCTCATTGGCTCACTGACTCTGAGTCTCAGCCAATCAGGACAACCAAAGTTCTCGTGCAACATCGCTAGATTCCTTCTTTCTCAATTGACCACAACACATGGAGGGTACATTTCAGTGGAGGTGAAATAGCCTTCCCCTTTACTTGGCACTTGTATGATATCCAGCCCCCCCCCAGGTGAGTGAGTAAGGGCTAAATATTACCCCTTGATACACATTCACTATAAAAGAGAATAGCAAAAAAAAATACTCACACCATTGAAAAAGTATTTCATTAAAAAATAATACTATATATAGTATATATATATATATATATATATATATATATATATATATATATATATATATATATATATATATATATATATATATATATATATATATATATATATATATATAAACCTATGCCCTTGATGTAAATCCAATGTTATCACATCATAATTTGATCATATTTTGTCAATGACATCACCCAAGATCCCCAGGGCCATTGTTTGAAGGAAAAGCTTAAGGAGATCTGTCATTCAATGGCAGTATTGTTACAACTGCTAAATAAAAGATTGGTTTGTCACAAATGACATCTTCCTGGAACCACTTGAATGTAAACAAGCCAGCATGGATCAAGGGTGATGTCATATTTGGTCAATGGCATCACCCATGTCCCCAAATCCTTTGTTTACAAATAGAAACTGGCAGAGATCTGTCAAGCAGCATGGGTAATGCTACTGTCACTGAATAAAGCTGCACTGACAGCACAGTCCCAACACATAGTCAAGGCAAAACGCCTTGCTTCATATGATGTCAGTTCACACAAGAATGCTGCTTTAGTGTGCACTTTAAAAAAAGTGCTCCATGCTATTCCTTTTATCAGGGCAGTGAGTTGTGACAAGAACCACCACATTGCAACGCTGCAGTGGTGAACAAAACTTTATTCAAATGTTACTCATGACATTTTGTTGGACTACATTGTTCATGTATTTTGTGCAACAACTACATCATACAGTAGATGCCAGTGTTTTTATGTTTGTAGCTGCATCTATGGTATGCTCTATTGTCTTTTCTCTGATAATAAAGTTCTTATTTCCTGTTTGCAGAGAAGCAGCAAATAAACACGTGTGAATTGTGCATTGTCTGTTCTGTAGGGCTATATACAGAATCTCTAACACATTTCAATAAAGTTGAAGCTGGGCTCGATGTATTAGTTCTTCATCTCACAACGCACGCAAGCAGCCATGCGCTTAGAATGGCTCATTGATGTGAATGACCTCTTAAAGGAATACATCATACTACATCCACGACTTCACATCCAGCTGTAAGGCAATTATTTCTCAAGCATCTTAAAGTGGTTGTAACCCTAAAAAAAGAAAAAAAAAAAAAGAGCTCCTGTTCCCTCATAGCAGGTTAAACAGCACAGTGCTTGTGCTGTCCAACCTGTCCCTCTGTAAGCTGTAAAAAACCTGTCTGATCCTGCCAGTTCCCGTGTCCCCCTCTGTGTGCTAACCATGGTAATTATGGCTGCTGAGCCCTGATTACCATGGTCAGTTTACGTGCTTTCCTCATCCCCTGCTCTCGTCTCTCCCCCCCAGCCTGTCAGCTCCTGTGTCTGTGTGCGACGTCTCTCCCCCCTCCAGCCACTGTAAGTACTAACAAAACGTTGTCACTGTCAGCCCCTCTCTTTTATCCAGTTATAACACAGTGTAAGTGTTTTTTTTTTTTTTTAAGAAAGCCTCTAAATACCTTTTTTAAAGATCTTCAGGCCGGTCACGTGACTCTGCTCTCCTCCTCCAATCCAGGGTTACAGTTGGAGGGGTTGAGCGGCTATCATGGCGGTCATGTGACCTTCCTGGCTGACATTAAAGGGAGATCTTGGCCCCTGGATCAGAGTAGGAGACTGGCCAGAAGATATGTGAAAAAAGAGGCATTGTTTTTACTTTCATTCATTTTTATTAAAAGAATTGTAGATACAAAATACAAACAACATGTTAGAACGATCAGACTGAACATGGTAATACAAACTGAGCACAGTAAGAGTAAAAATGCTGACACTTGTAAGTAATCGTATACACAAGTATTTGTCACAGAGAACGATTAGAACCAACAAACAATCCACATCTTATTGATATGGGATGTGGAGTCATCAAACATCAGTATAGTTCCCATAATAGGAGGGATAAAACCGCAGCAAAATATAACCAGTAAGTCATGTTGGGGGTCAATCCCAGGAGGAAATCAAAGAAAGGGCACCATGCCCCCCGGGGGTGGCGAAACATACGGGTCCAGTCAGTTTCCCCCTGGGGACGGACCCCGAGAGTGTGAGAGCGATTAGAAAGAGTGGAAAGAGGAAAGAGAACAGCTAGAGAAGGGGTAGAAGGGAAGGAGAGCGGAAGTGGACTAGGAAGGACTAGGGCGAAGAGAGCATATAGGGAGGAAAGGGAGGGTCTGTCATCCAGATTAAATAGAAACCTGCACGTATTTAGCCCAGGGTTCCCAAACAGCCTCAAATTTAACCACTTTATCAGTGATGATGCTAGAGATTTTTTCCTGGGACATGATCCAAGAGATTTTAAGTTTAGTCTCCCTGATAGAGACCCTAGGTTTTTTCCATGCTTTAGCTATGTTGAGCTTGGCTCCTAACAACATGAATTTAGTAGTTTCTGAGTAGGTTTAGAGATTTTAGGAACTTTGTCGTTAAGAAGCCTGATTTGCGGAGATTGAGTAATTTGGTGGTTGAGAACTTTGCGAATAATCTGGAATAATTTATTCCAGTATGGCCGAACAATTTGACATTCGCTTCGATAAGAGAGACATTCAAAATACCTGTGAAAGAGCGCTGGAAGCGGGAGCTCCAGTCATCCAGGTCCCACTCCATCTCCAAGTCCCTCTCCCAAGCCAGGGCATTGGCAGGTTTTTCATCACTGTTGGACAGGGTGGAGTAGATAAGAGAAATCCCACCTTTTGGGTCCTTGGCCTCTGAGCACCAACGTTCATAATTAGTGAGCTGTGGGGGTTCGGGTTTGTTGTCCCATATGGAGTGTAGGAAATGTGAGATCTGGGAGTGTCGATATCTCTCAGTAAGGGGCATCTTGAGGAAGTTGACACAATGTGGGAACGAGAGGGGTCCCATGGAGTTGAGGAAATGCCCGATACGAAACAGACCCTTGTTTAGCCACCAGTGGAATGCCCTAATGTTCTGTCCTGGGGGGAATTGGGGGTTATTAAAGACGTGTGTGGGGGGTCTAAGTTTGGAAACCAGGCCAGGTTGTTTGAGAAGGAGATCATTGAGGCAGATGGAATGGGATAGAGTAGGGGGAGAATAGGGGGTCTGTCTTTGGGTGGACACCAAGCTAGGAAATCGAGTGTGTGACGTGGAACAGCCAGTCTCTATAAATGGACCCAATCAGGTTTAACCCCTCTTCTGTATATAGTAGAAAAATATAGTAGAAAACTGAGCTAATTGGGCAGAGTGATAGTACCATCGAAGGTTAGGGTGAGTGAGGCCTCCGTTGCGTCGAGAGCGGAATAGGATTGATTTAGAGAATCTGTGTCCTTTCGAGCCCCAAACAAACCGAACGAGTGTATTTTGAAGGTCTGTCAGGTGAGCAGTTTTAACTGGGATTGGGAGGGAATGAAATAGGTAGAGGACACGGGGAAGGAATGTCATTTTGATAGCGTTGACTCTGCCTAGCCAAGAAAAGGTGTTAGAAGACCATGTAGCTAAGTCTGCTTTGAGCTTTTTAATGAGGGGGGATAATTGGCGTTATTGAGAGAGCTGATGGAAGGGATTAGGTGTGTACCTAGATAGGGAATAGAAATGGTGCTCCAGCTAAAGGGAAAATTGGACTGCACCACGAAAAGCTCTGAGGGGTGAAGGGAAACATTTAGGGCACAAGATTTAGTCATGTTTACTGAGAGTCCCGAGATTCTACTAAAAGCCTGTAGAGTCTTAAGGAGATTGGGGACAGATACCAGGGGGTTGGAGACAAAAAGTAACAAGTCATTGGCAAACAGGGCATATTTGTGCTCCAGGCCTCCGCAGACTACACCCTGCACATCCGGGTTGTGTCTTATCGCCATCACCAGTGATTCAATCGCTATTGCGAAGATCAGTATGGATAGGGGCAGCCTTGACGGGTGCCATTGGCAATCAGAAAGGGTCAGAGTAACAGCCCTGTAGACAGACCCGGGCAGATGGGAGAGAGTAAAGTGCTTTCAGGGTGTTTGTGATACGGGGCCAAACCCCCATCTCCCAAGCACCTCAAAGATATATGGCCATGACACCGTATCCAAAGCTTTCTGGAGGTCCAGCGAAAGGAGGAAGCCTTTGCGTGGGGGTTCCCCGTCCCAAGCTGAGCCCAGTAGGGAGATAATATCAATGGCCCTGAAGCTATAAAGAAAGACAATCTATTGGTTAAAAGTTTTGTAAGGATTTTGATGTCATTGTTCAGGGAGATAGGATGATAATTGGAAACGTCACTAGTATCTTTATTAGGTTTGGGGATGACAACAGTGCAGAATTGAGATCCCTGTCCAGGGGGTACCCGATCTCAAAGTATTGAAAAACTTGACAAGGTACGGGGTAAGGGAGTCTGAAGAGGTTTTGTAATAAAGTGCCAGAAAACCATCTGGTCCTGGAGCAGAGCTAAGTTTAAGGTTTTTAATGACATTAAGTACTTCTTCCTCCATGATGAGGTCTTCCATCTCCGTCCGATGTTGGGCAGATAGTCTGGGAAGAGGAAGATTGTCTAAAAAGTGAGGGAGGGGGGGTCCACAGAGGCGTAGAGTTTGCTGTAAAAGGTGGGGAAGGCCTCCATCACGGAGAGCCGGTTCTGAGATAGGGCACCAGATGCTATTCTAATTTTAGGGCTCTTTCACACGGGCGTTCCGTATGTCCGTTTTTCATCCCTTCCGATTGCGGATGAAAAACGGACATAATGCAAGTCAATGGGATTGCGGATGTCGGCGGATGTACATCCGCTAACATCCGTTTATCGTCCGGTCCGCTCATGTCCTTTTTTTTGGACTGAAGAGAACCCTATTTTTCCTCCGTAAAAAAAACGGAACGGACACAAAACGGATGTTAGCGCTGACATCCGCTCCGATCATATCCTTTTTTTTTTTTTTTTTCCAATAAAATACAGTATAATATGTAAACTTTGACCCAGGTAGTGGTCTAGTGGTCTAGGAAGTGACAACAATCACCAGTTACCACACCCCAAGTACCACACCCAATACAAGCAGCAGTCATGGCCCGTGATGTGTCCCACGAACGTCTGATCCAGCTAGTACATGCCAGGCCTGGCATTTGGGACAAACATTGTACCGAGTATAGTGACCGGATCACCAAATCCAGGCTGTGGGAGGAAATTTTCAAGGACGTGACCCCCAACTGGACCTCCTTGAGTGATAGGCAACGTCGCATACGTGGTAAGTGTATCTTTTGGGGGGATGTGAGGGTGGGGTTGTCATGCTGAGACTTGTGGTCCACCTAATTGTGACATATGGGTGGACTACAAGTCTCAGCATGCTAAAAGAGACAGATAGGTGAAATGTAAAGTTATATTACCGTATCTTTCACTGTTCGCTTGCTGAGACTTGTGGTCCACCTAATTGTGACATATGGGTGGACTACAAGTCTCAGCATGCTAAAAGAGACAGATAGGTGAAATGTAAAGTTATTTTACCGTATCTTTCACTGTTTGCTTGCTGAGACTTGTGGTCCACCTAATTGTGACATATGGGTGGACTACAAGTCTCAGCATGCTAAAAGAGACAGATAGGTGAAATGTAAAGTTATATTACCGTATCTTTCACTGTTTGCTTGCTGAGACTTGTGGTCCACCTAATTGTGACATATGGGTGGACTACAAGTCTCAGCATGCTAAAAGAGACAGATAGGTGAAATGTAAAGTTATATTACCGTATCTTTCACTGTTCGCTTGCTGAGACTTGTGGTCCACCTAATTGTGACATATGGGTGGACTACAAGTCTCAGCATGCTAAAAGAGACAGATAGGTGAAATGTAAAGTTATTTTACCGTATCTTTCACTGTTTGCTTGCTGAGACTTGTGGTCCACCTAATTGTGACATATGGGTGGACTACAAGTCTCAGCATGCTAAAAGAGACAGATAGGTGAAATGTAAAGTTATATTACCGTATCTTTCACTGTTTGCTTGCTGAGACTTGTGGTCCACCTAATTGTGACATATGGGTGGACTACAAGTCTCAGCATGCTAAAAGAGACAGATAGGTGAAATGTAAAGTTATTTTACCGTATCTTTCACTGTTTGCTTGCTGAGACTTGTGGTCCACCTAATTGTGACATATGGGTGGACTACAAGTCTCAGCATGCTAAAAGAGACAGATAGGTGAAATGTAAAGTTATATTACCGTATCTTTCACTGTTTGCTTGCTGAGACTTGTGGTCCACCTAATTGTGACATATGGGTGGACTACAAGTCTCAGCATGCTAAAAGAGACAGATAGGTGAAATGTAAAGTTATATTACCGTATCTTTCACTGTTCGCTTGCTGAGACTTGTGGTCCACCTAATTGTGACATATGGGTGGACTACAAGTCTCAGCATGCTAAAAGAGACAGATAGGTGAAATGTAAAGTTATTTTACCGTATCTTTCACTGTTTGCTTGCTGAGACTTGTGGTCCACCTAATTGTGACATATGGGTGGACTACAAGTCTCAGCATGCTAAAAGAGACAGATAGGTGAAATGTAAAGTTATATTACCGTATCTTTCACTGTTTGCTTGCTGAGACTTGTGGTCCACCTAATTGTGACATATGGGTGGACTACAAGTCTCAGCATGCTAAAAGAGACAGATAGGTGAAATGTAAAGTTATGTAACCGTATCTTTCACTGTTCGCTTGCTGAGACTTGTGGTCCACCTAATTGTGACATCTGTCATGTAATTAAGTTCATATTATCCATTTTTCATAGGCAAAAAAATCATCACGAGATGGAGGTCACAAAGGGACCGCTACAGGAGGGAACTGAACGATGAGGCTGAGGAGAGCAGAAGTGGGGCAGGAGTCAGCCAGAGGAGGAGAAGTCCTTTTTTTGAAATGCTGTCATTCCTGCGTAATGTTATGGACTTAAGACCGTGAGTACAAAGCTGTCATTCTACGTAAAATTTAATCAATTTGAAAAGTAGGACAAATAATTTATCAATGTATTGTATTACAGCACCAGCTCCAACATTACAGAAACAGAAGAGGAGGGGGAAGAGGTCACCGAAGCAGAGGCTGACACAAGTGACCACGAATCACAGCCTCAAACTTCTGCACAGGTGTCTCCTCAACATGCTCAAGTCCGCACGCCAAGACAACATGTAAGTAAATTTTACCAAACCTAAGCCCCTATTGTAAACATTAATAAAGACAAATGTTCTAACAAATTTCCCTACTGTACAGGTTCCCAGAGCTTCTAGAGGGTCACAAAGAAGAGGTGCTGCACCAACACCAATGGACACTGCCATGATGAAGTTCATGGAGGATATGAGGGCCATGCGTAGGTCTGAATCCATGGACCCCTTCCTAGACTCAAACAATTATGATGCTGCATTCCTCCGCAGCCTATATCATCATTTGGTCCAGACCCCTAACAATAAAAAAATGGAGGTACAAATGCAGATATCTCATGTAACCATCACATGTATAAAAGCTGCAATAGCTGGGGAACCCATACCAGAATATCATTTGTATCAAAGGCCAGTCCAGCATCCAATGATGCCAAGTACATCACCTGGCCATTATGGTTATAATCCATCCTACCCCCCTAACCCAACCCTGCCATATAATAGGATGCCAACCCATACCCTCCCACCATGTGGACCCCCATCCCATGCACCACCATTTACCCAGTCAAAGCCCACCAGCAGCCAGCAAACGTCAAGCTCTCAGGACTCCTACATGTCCCAAACGTCTGCATCTTCCTCATCAACGCATTTCGGGAATGCTCCAAGTCCCTATTATCAGGACTTATAAGGTTGACTTTGGATTTTGAATTGTCTTTTATTTCATATTAAAATCACAGAGGTTGTTATGTGTGATGCTGTTTAAATAAAAAAAAATTTCTGACAAAGAATTTGTTTTTATTCTTTTATTGAACAAATGGAAACTATTATATTAATGAACAAAAGGAAAATAAGTGCAGTTACAATCTTTAAAAAGATTACATATGGGCATACTGCCATGGAACCTCTCCTTCAGGGGTCATGAAATAATCTGCGAATTTATCTCGTAGAGCAAGAGCTGAATGGTTCGGGCGCAGTCCACCATATTGCACAGAGGGCAAATGTGTTTCATCTTCATCATCCATGCTCAAGCCTTCTTTATCACGTACGATATTGTGCAACACACAACATGCTTTGATCACTTCTTCGGCATTATCCACTTTAAGTTGAATGGCACTATGGAAAATGCGCCACTTGTTTGTTAAGATTCCAAATGTGCACTCAACGAACCTTCTTGCTCTACTCAGTCTGTAGTTAAAAATCCTTTTTTGGCTTGTTAGATTATGTTTGGCGTATGGCCTTAAAAGGTGACGTGAGAGGGCAAATGCTTCATCAGCCACTAAAACGTGAGGTATAGCTGGTCCATTTGTTCCTGGCAGTGGCTTGTCAGCAGGTAGGTTTAGACGTCCATCTAACAGCCTTCTACCCATAGCGGATGTCCTGAAGACACGGGAGTCAGCAGAGCTACCATATGCACCAATGTCCACCATAATAAATTTATAGTTGCTATCACAGATAGCCATCAGCACCAATGAAAAAAATTTTTTGTAATTGAAATAACTGGAGCCTGATCCAGGAGGCATTCTAATCCGCATATGTTTCCCGTCAAGGGCACCAAGGCAGTTGGGAAATTGGGTCTTCATCAGGAATCCCTCAGCTATTTGCAACCACACATTTTCATCAGGGACAGGCATTGCAATCGGTGTTAGCTCCTCCCATATGGCCTTGCAGGTGTCATGAACGATCATTGATATTGTAGAGATCCCCAATAGAAAATAATGGTTCAGACACGTAAATGTCTGCCCGGATGCAAGAAACCTAGGCATAAGGAAATTAGACAAGAATTAACGGAAAAGTACATTTTAGTTGGTAATTTCATGTTATCTGACATTTGCCCCTAGCATATAGCATGACATATAGCATGACAACAGCATATAAAGCATGACAACAGCAGCTGACTTACCTGAGAGTCACTAGCAGACGCTCCGCTGGCGGCACACTGCGTCTCATATTGGTGTCCATCCGCTGAAGACGTGGTAACAATTTCTCCAAGACAAAATCAAATGTCGTTACGTTCATTCTGGTGAAATTGAAAAATTTAACCGGATACCGTCTTAAATCCGCATAGTGTAGGGACAGAAATCCCTCAGAGGGCCTCTTTAGGATCATCGGATGAACCCAATAGGTGCGACGTTTTCGCTGAACAGTCTTCCTCCTCCGGCTCTCCACTCCCCTCACATAATACAGTAGCATAAGACATGTGACATCATCCCAAAATCGGGAAGGGGCCATTGCTCGCTTTGATATAAATCACAAGAAATGAGACACAGGAACACACAGGCAGACACACTGTATGCACACTGGGACCACAAAGCAGCATGGGAAACCCAATGCATGCTGGGTTAAGAGCAAAGTGACATGGGAAATTATGAGTCATAAAAAAAAAGGATGAAAAACTGATATGAAACTGATGTAAAACGGATGGAAAATGTATAGAAAAATGATAAAAAAAAGCATGTCAGCGGATGTAAAACGGACGTCGGCGGACAAAAAACGGACATCGGCGGACAAAAAACGGACGTCGGCGGACAAAAAACGGACGTCGGCGGATGGAAAAACGGACGTCCGCGGATGCCAAACTGATGTAAAAATTGTCATCAGTGTCCGTTTCATAACAAAAAAAAAGTGACGGAACTGAAGATAAAAACGGAACGCCCGTGTGAAAGAGCCCTTAGGGAATACTAGAGTCCGTGGTTTAGGTGTCAGCTTAGAAGCCAAACGTGTGCCTATTCTATCCTGTTCCTATCCTGTGAATAGAACCTGGCAGTCGTCCACCTTTTCAGCCACAGTAGTGAGTGCTAAAGTCAAAGCCAGGCGGGCTGCATCCAGTTGCGCCAGTGTGTCTTTGGAGGGGTTAGTTTTGTGAAGGTTACGGATAGGAAGAAAGGATTCCTCCAATTTAGCTATATCAACTTGTCGTTCACGTTTAAGTTTGGTGGAGAGTTGTAGAAGTTTACCCCTGATCACAGCCTTGTGAGCTGCCCAGAGCGAAGCAGGGAAGACATTATTCACATAATTTAGGAGGAAATACTCCTTTATGTCTTTGTCAATCATAGTGCAATGTACCGGGTTCAATTGAATGGTTTTGTTAAGTCTCCAGACTTTAGGGCCCCGGGTGGGGGAATGGGAAGTCAGAGAAAGAAACACTATAGCATGGTCGGATAAGGGAGTGTCTCTCATGCTGGCTTTTAAGGCCAGAGGGACAGCAAGGGTGAGTATGAAAATAGGATCTATACGGGCATACGTTTGGTGTGGGGCGGAGAAGTGTGTATAGTCCTTCGATTTTGGGTTAAGCTCTCGCCAAGTATCCACTAGGCCTAAGGATGAGAGGATCTTAGCAACTCGAAGGCTTTGTTTAGAGGGTTGTCTGTATTGGAAGGAACGTGGTATGGATTTGTCAAGGCGGAGATAGAAAGCTAGATTCAAGTCCACACCCATAATGAGGGTACCCACTGTGTTGTCAGAGACTATTTTGGCTAATTCAGAAAATAAGCGAGCTTGCCCACTATTGGGCGTATAATATGACAGGAGGGTGTGAGGTTGCCCATTAATTTCCCCCATAACGAGGAGATATCTACCTTCCGGGTCCTTTAGTATGTTATTAGGGGTGAATTTGACATTCCTGAAGAGAAGATACCCACCCCCCTAAAGTTTTGGATTCCGAGCTTGCTAGAAAGAATAAGGGGTATTTCTGGTGGACAAAGAAGGGATTATAAGTGTTGGGGAAATGTGTTTCTTGTAAGAGTAGTACATCCAGATGCATGGAGTGATAATATTGGAACAACTTAAGTCTTTTGGTTGGTGAGTTGAGGCCCTGGACATTATGTGATGCTATACGCAGAGTAGGTGAGCGGGGATCAGGTGATGCCATCCGTCCAGTGATAGAGGAGCGCTGAGAAGAGATCCAAGGCTAGCTGGTAGGAGAGGGAGCCCGGAAGATGGAGGAGGAGCTGGAGAAGCCAGACCATCTGTATAGAAAAGCTCTGGAAGTAAAGACAGACCAGTAAGGGGGAGGGGAGGAAGGAAGTGAAGAGGGGGGGAAGGAAGGGGTAAAGAAGACAAGACAGAGAACAAGTGTTAGCATGATGCACAAAATATACCATTGCATATAAAATTTATAAAAAGAAAAAAACAACGGTGGCATGAAGCCACACCTGGGCTTACCACGGGACAGATAGGTCCCCGTAGAAGGCCAGGAAGTAAGAAGCAGGTTTCTAAAGTGGAGACCTGTAGGTGCTCCGGATGGGCATGAGAAAACCATCTTGTGGAATCAGCCAGAGCAAATGGAGGTGCATGGCAACGGCACCGGAAAACGCCCAGAATAATTGAAGGAACAGCACTGGGTGGGGGGAGAAAAAAAAAACGTTCCCACCCCATCCGTGCTGCCCAACTGAACACCATCAAGTATAGTAACAAACGATGTGGGATTCCCATCGCTCCAAAAGAGGAGGCAGGTCCAAACTACCCACTTTGAAGAGTAACGGCAATCACCGAGAGGTCCCCAAAAGGCCAAAGCTGTTCCCGGGAGTCTCCTGTACATTCATAAAGGATACAAAGGGAATAATACAAGTTAACCTCTAGAACAAAAAGTGGCTGTGGGTGCCTCAAAGTCGAGGAACGTTCCAGAGGGACAAAACGAAACCACAGAGTCCCTATAACAAAAAGGAGCAAAGATATTGAGGAACGTGGAGGGGGGGGAGGGTAAAGCCCCCTCCAAATCCAAATCCTGCTGTTTTTTTTTCCTCACCTGTTTTAAGACCAGTACACGCTTAGTAATGCCCTGGATGATATTACCAGGGCAAAAAATTAAATTAATTAAAAGTACCGACTAGAGAGAAGAGGATCTTTGAATGCGGCTTAAAAAAAAACATAAAAAATACACAGACCCTTAAAGTGTTTATAACCTTAAAAAAAATAATTCACTGCCAGCCCCTCCGCTTTATCCAGCCATAACACACTGTGTAAGAGTTTTTTTTAAAACAATGCCTCTTGAGGAGGCGCATGCGCGACGGCTCCCTGCATGGACGTGTGAGTGACGAGCTCGGGATCCGGGAGGATCTGCCAGGAGAGACCTTTCCCGCGCCCTGGCCTGACAAATCCAAGATGGCCTTGCCCGCCACTCCAGTGGGAGGACACTGCAGGGGGACAGATGCCGAGGATATCTCCGACCCAGTCACCACCCCACAGCAGTTCCATGCTTCCCCATAAACTGTGAGTAATCCTCCACTACCTGACTACTCTCCTGCCTCCACCGAATCATTTATTGGGAGGACCCTGGAAGAACTTCTGCTATCCCCCATGGAGGACCCTGCCTCCAGCCCAGGCCTGACCAGTGACCTGCACTTAGGGGTCCCAAACGCCCCCGCTAATATGCACAGCCTCCTTTCTACATTTTCTAAAATGCTGGCAAGAGGTTTATCACACACTGCTGCCCAGATCACTTCTACCATACAGGGTGATCTTCATAACTTAGGCTCCCACATTGAAGATATACAGAAAAAAAACGACCACACTGTTGCACGGATGAACCAAAATTCTGCTAGAATTCAAGATCTCCAGGATCAACTGGAAACAGTACTTGCTAAGATAGATGACCTGGAGAACAGATCCAGACGATATAATTTTAGGATCAGAGGCCTCCCAGAATCCATCACAGATGGAGACGGGAAATGGTGGGGAGGCAGTTCAGGGGTATGTAGTACTAATTATGTTGTGATGATAGGCCGATCAGGGATTTTACCCTGACTGATGTTCCTGTACCTCGCTTTCCCGGCTATTGATGACCTTTTGGCTTGAGTACTGGCTACACTTCTGTCTGCCAATCAAGTGTCACTGTGTTCCAGTTCCTGGCTCCTACCTGGTGATCTATGGTCATCTACCACCAGCCCTCATGCTTCTCTGTGCCCTCACACTTCCTGTCATTACTACCAGGGGTGTTTGACAAAAGGTGCATGAGAAGCCCCCTCTCCAGCTCAATCTCCACCATATACATGACACCATGGCAAGGTACTCCTCCACTGTTGAGGGCCTGTTATGGCTCAGGAGGATGGTGCACGCTGGCTGCCCCCTTGCAACCAATGCATATTTTACCCTTGCACAGCATCTTTAGTAGCCAGGCCACACAGCGTCATTTGTTTTTCTGGTGCAGGTGGCTGCCAGCATTGTAGCAACAAATGACAGGGGTGGGCCTGAGCAAGAAGTTGACATTTTATTGCGGTAGTTATACTGCCGCTAAATGAGTAGTTGCAGAAAGCAGAGGTTTGGGAGGGTGAGCAGGCCAAATTGGCTTTTTATTAGCCATTTTTGCAAATGGAGAATAACTTTTTGGAAGTACCTTTTAAAGTTTTGTTCAAACTGGATATATTTACTGATCATTGATATAAACAAAGATATTCTATATACATTTATGCTACCTGGAACATTAAAAACTCCTAATGCTAAATTTGCTATAATGAGGGAAGGCATAGGATCTGAAAATAAAAGTTAATTCCAGGTGTCATGAAATAAAAGTAATACATTAAAATAGTTTAAACATTCAATCCTTTTTTGTCTTTGAGGTTCATTTTTCATTTTTGAATATTTTATTCAGCAGCAGGCATCAGTCATGTTGATTGATAGAAAAAATAAAGCTTTCATGCAGCATGACATAGCAAATCCGTGGAGACTAATTCCATTGGTAGTGATTGTTCTTTTTATCCTAGGAATATGTGACACAAATTCTTAAGTATTAGATGTGTACAGTCTCATAAACAAGTTATAGGTTATGCTGATTTAGAAAGTTACAAATGTGCTATAAGTCCAATCCATACTTTCAACATTTGTAGATAGAGTCACTAAACCTAACTTGCAAATGTAATATAATTTATTGTGTCTCATGTTAGACTACATATATGTTTTTTTTTTTTCGTTTAGAATGTTAGCTTACATGTCTCTGCCAAATATAATATGTATTTCTGGCATGGCTGGATCTAGGGGGGTGCTGGGGTGGGTAGTGCCCCCCTGGATCTCAGTTGTGCCCCCCAAAGCCCCCTGACCACCCCCCTCCACTCTGAATGCCATGCCTTGCCACTGAGGTACAGTACACAGCACAGTACACAGTTCCTCCCTTCCACAGTACACAGAACTGAAATCACATCCCTTTACATACACAGCCAGTAAATAAGTGAATACCTTCACAAGAATGCTGTCTGGCACTTACGATAGGAACACTCCATCCCGAGGTGTTTTTCCCCTTGGTCGTTTCCATGGCGAGTAAATTTGGTGTCTACGAAGGAAAAAAAAATTAAGATGCTTATGTCAAGCAAAGATTTCTTCAAACAACACTAGGTGCAATAAAGTAGGCACGTTGTGCATGTGAGAGCATTTAACCACTTTACCCCCAGCCGCTGCAGATATACTGCGGCAGGCTGGCTCTCCCAGGCAAAGTCCCGTACATGTACTGCACTCGCCTGGGAGGAGCTAGGGGGCGTGCATGAGCAACTTCCGGCGCTACCGCCCCCGCTCGTCAGCGGGGAAGGGAAGCTGGCGCGAGTGTCAGACGGCTCCTATGCCTGCCGGCCACTTGCAATCTCTCCCCGTTGACAGAAAAGGACAGATGGCTGATGTACACACAGCCGTCCGTCATTCTCCCTGAGATCATCACAGAGACCATGCGATTCTGCTGTAAAGGATCACATGTCTCTATGGTCATCTCACAAGCCCAACCCCCCCCACAGTTAGAATCACTCCTCTAGGCTTACATTGAACCCCTTGATCACCCACAAGGTTAACCCCTTCCCTGCCAGTGTCATTATTACAGTAACAGTGCATATTTTTAGCAATGATTACTGTAGTAATGTCACTGGTACCCCCAATAGTGTAAAAAAATGTCAGTTAGGGGTCCGATCTGTCCGCCACAATGTCGCAGTCCTGCTAAAAATCGCAGATTGCCGCCATTACTGGTAAAAAAAAAAAAAAACAATAAAAATGACATAAATCTATCCCGTAGTTAGTAAAAGCAATAACTTTTGCGCAAACCGATCAAAATACGCTTATTGCGATTTTTTTTACCAAAAATATGTAGCAGAAAACAAATTGGCCTAAAATGTTAAATAATTTTGATTTTTACATTTTTTTTTTTTGGGAATGTTATATTGCAGAATGTGAAAAATATTGTTTTTTTTTCAAAATTGTCGCTCTTTTTTTTGTTTATAGCGCAAAAAATAAAATCACAGAGGTGACCAAATACCACCAAAAGAAAGCTCTATTTGTGGAAAAAAAGGACGTCAATTTAGTTTGGGTACAGCGTTGCACGACTCCGCAATTGTCCGTTAAAGTCACGCAGTGCCAAATCGCAAAATAGGGCCTGGTCATTAAGCAGCAAAATCTTCCGGTCTTAAAGTGGTTAAAGACATGCGTTTTAAGATTGAACAGAAGCTAGCGTGACTTATTTCCAGAACATGATTTCTTGTTCCCATGTCTTGTTCCTGGCTCAATTTGGGATGTAGCATCTATTGGACACAATAAAAACCTATTAGTCCCAAATTCTGGACATACGCATGTGAAGGTAAAAATAATAAATACATACTTACATTGGACCATGGCTGCTTTAAGGATGCAGCAGATGACTTGTGCGCCATGTTTTTTATACTGTAGAAAAGGGAAAAAAAGCAAGGCAAGAAAGGTGCAGAGAAAACAAATGAGGCACATCTAGAACACATCTAAACCAAAAGAAGATGTTTTTTCCAAAGGATGACTTGAATACAGTAAAGAGAACTTAAAAAAAACACAAGCATATATATATATATATATATATATATATATATATATATATATATATATACTGTATGTACCTCTGATATTGATAAGTCTGCCTCAAAGTTGGATGTTTGGAGCTTTATATAAAGAAATTTTCTCAAGATTCCATGTAATGTGTGGCTCTCTCCTTTTCCCATTCTAAACCATATCAAACAAATGCACAACAAACTTTGGGGCATGCTTCAAAAGTCCAAACAAATGGGGAAGAAAGGCTGAACATTCACACTGGGCATTATTGGGCAAACAAACAGGAACATGTACAGCAAGCAGTGAGGGACATCACAGAAGTGTACAGCTAAAAATAAATGAGGCATCTAATACAGAAGAAACATGTGCTCCAAGCAAGGTAGGCACCAGAAATGAGGTAGATAAAACAGATACAAAAATATGTCACAAGCCAAACATGAAAGTGCATGTGCTAAGACAAATGAGGCTGTTAAAAGGCTTACCATGGGCTTTCCAAATCCAGAATCTTTGGCTTCTGTTCTGTTGAGCTCGCCTCTGCTATCAGTCACTTCTGCCAGGGCCCTGAGAAGTGTGCATCAGAAAATAAGCACCGCCCACTGGATATGATTACACCTGCGGTATATTAATGCACACCTGCTGTCAATTACTGCACAGTTTAATGTGGAAAATACCGCAAAACACAGCCAAATACCGCACGCGGTAAAACTATTTAGAAAATGCTGAGCAGTATTTTACTTACATTTCTTAAGGTGCTCAATACCATTTAGTGAATGGAGCCCACAGTATTTTGGCCCCTAGATAGAGTGGGTGATGCAGGAATTGATCTCTTAGGAAAATTATAGTCAAATTTTGTTTAACTTGCATGAATGCTTCTGACATCCATGCAACAAATATTTTATAAAGAGACCCCTAACTTTGATCGACTTATACTAGCCTGTGTTTTCTTTTCATTCTCAAGCCTTCTCTTTGTTAGCACTTTAACTGGTTGGGACTGAAAGCCTCAGTTCATAGTCTTACACAATAAATGTATTTCCTGACAGTCCAGGTAATCAAGAATGTACAGAAAGCGGCTGTAGATGCTGGAACATGGCTGCTGTATCTTCAAGCTGCCACTTTGTGGCTCCTGGCACCTTACACTCAGGGTCGGTGCTAGACTATTTTGCGCCCTAGGCAAGACCAGCTACTTGCACCCCCCCAAAAAAATGTACATATTGCCCCCCTTCCTGCACATAAAGCCCCCCCTATTTAACTCTACACTCCCCTTCCTGTACACATTGCCCTCCTTTAACCCTACACCACCCTTCTTGTACACACTGCCCCCCCTCCTGCACACACTGCCCCCCTTTAACACTACACCCCCTTCCTGCACACACTGCCCTCCTTTAATGCTACACCCCTTCCTGCACACACTGCCCCCCCTTTAATGCTACACCCCCTTTAACCCTACACCCCCTTCCTATACACACTGCCCCCCTTTAAGCCTACACCCCCCTTCCTGTACACACTGCACCCCTCTCTAGAGGTGACATCCACCGGGGATGAGGAGGTAACAGGAGAGGAATGTGGCACTGGCCATGGCTGCACCCTAGGGGGCAGTGAGCCCTAGGTGGCAGTGCGTCCTAGGCATCTGCCTAGTTTGCATAATGGTAGTACCGGTCCTGCTTACACTTTATGTTCTGCTACACTCCAGGTGACTGACTTGGTCCAAGATATTATGGGCTGCACGCAAAGCACTGGCAGGCTGCATGGGATGAGGCTTACTCAACTCACTTGTTCTATTACACCCTATATATCTTCAGGACATGCCCCAAGCCTGCAGTGGAAGAACTTGTTTTTCCCATGTCACTCACAAATCCAACATGAAAATGACCTTCCCTGTATTTTATTAATATTATTTGGTATTTGTCCCCTATGTTCTGCTGCCAAGTTCGAGTCTGCTGGATTCTAAAACTGGTGGTGTATTACAAGCTTCTGTTGAGATGTTGGACTATGAAAGAATGCTGGTGCCTTACATCCATGAAGAGACAGTTGCAGGGCTGGCCAAAGATTTCAATACCTCGCACAACAAGAGAGGTAAGTACATTGTGTTCGCAAATATTCTAGATGCATTTTCAATGTTGATGCTGGGTTCCCCCTTGCAGTCCTAGTGTATCTTGCCAGGAGGAACTCCCCTCTTTTTCAGAATACAGTGCTCTTTTGGCAAACTTTCCCTAGAGGTTAACATGGAGCATGCTTTGCCTGCACAGGATTTATCATGGACTTGGGTGAGTATTCAAGAAGGGGAGGACATGGACCAACTTTGACTTAATCCATCTCTGTTCTCTTACAGATGACCCCATAGAGGAAGCAAACATTCTACTTTTTTTCTATTGAAGTAGATGTTCAAGATCTAGGCTTCTCTGCATCTGACCAGAATGATGCCATCGGCCAGTCTCAAAAACAGCAGCCTAATGGCCTAATGTCAGTGTAGAGGTAGTCAACCTTGCCTGCCATTGTCTTCAAGTTCCCAGAGCAAAGAGACCAATTTAAGCCAAAGTTCAGCAGATGTTAATGCCAATTTGGGTTTGCAGTGCACAATCCAACCATCAACATATGACATGTGCATACTATGTCACACATATAATTTGTACAGAAAGCAACTTGTTTAGGTGCAACGTCAGAGTGAGAGGTTCCGCCAGGCAAAGCTAGAACATCATGTTAGAGGGTCATTCAAATGCCATTGAAGATGAAATTAAGGGCATGAAGGCATGTATGCAGGGATTCCTTACAAGTACTATAGAGTAGAGATGGGTGAACATCCCCCTGCTCGGTTCGCAGCAGAACTTCCCAACAGGGGAAAGCTTCTGCCCTGAACCGAGAAACTCAGTTGAAGTCTATGGTAGCTGAACATAAGAAATCAAAAGTGCCCATTTTGAAGGTCTATATACAAATAATTGGCCATGAAAGGGGTATGGGGGTTTGGGTACTGCCCTGAGGGACATGTATCAATGCAATTTTTTTTTTTTTTTTAAATGATCATTTTTAAAGGAGCAGGGATTTTAATGATGCCTAAAAAGAAACAATAAAAATGAAAAAAAATCCTTTAAATATGGTGCCTGGGGGGTCCACTTAGTCTGCCTGTAAAGTGGCACATCTGTAGCATGTATGGAACATATAGTAAAAATATTCTGCGCTTATCCCACCACCCTTCAGTAAGGCCCCTTTCACACACGCTGTCCGTTTTTCATCCATCCGTTGACGGATGAAAAACGGACATCAATGCATCTCTATGTAAAAACGGATGACAACGGATGAAAGACGGATAACAACTGACAAAAAACGGATAACAACTGACGAAAAACGGATGACAACTGACGTAGTGTGAAAGGGGCCTAAATGTCAAAGTGACCTTTCCCAGTTGACGCCTGTTACCGGGAAACGGGTTGGGTGGAGCTAATTCTGTAATGTCATTCCACACAAGCAAGCTGGTGCTGACCACCGCTGTGCCTAGTATTGTGTTTGCTATGCTGGTTTTTTAACTTCACAAATGTAAGTGTAATCTAAGCTTTTAATAAATACATTTTTGAACATATTACACTACAAAGTCTTTCTTTTCTCTGCACATGTTGGGAATGAGTATTGGGCAATTTCCATCTATTTGACACTTTGGGATCGCTTCACCCATCGGGAATGGACTGGATGGAGTTTCCCTCTTGTTGCTGAGTTTTCTGGATATACCTCAAGTGAGTGAGATCTCTATAATTTGAGATCATACATGTCTGATAAGAGGCGTGCATTAAATGTGGTGGAGGTTCCCATCTGAGCACCGGTTTCATTTCTTGTTTTTGACACTGTTAAGCACTGGATATTCACCATAGGAATAAATCTCTCATTTGGATCTTCACATATAAAGTGTTATTTATGAACTGTTGCAGATTTAAAGGATTATATTTATGCATCAAACATTTTATTTTAATTTTTTTGGATCACATTTCCAATATTAATTTGTTGACACTATTGATTTGTGAACACAAATGTTAAGCCACATACTGTTTTCATAATTAGAGAAGTGCCCCAGTTTATTTGTCATGTATAGAAGATGCTGCAGCAAAAATTAAATTTCTAAAGAAAAGGAAAACGAGTCAAGTTACATTAAATTGGCTTGCAGTTGCAATTGCCGGCACCTGGCTATTTTAAAAAAAAAGGAAAGAAATAAAATGGCATGGGGTCCCTCCTCAGTCCAGGTTTTGTATAGATTTTAAGGGAAACCCCACGTCAAAATTAAAAAAAAAACAGCATGGGGTCCCCCCCAAAATCCAACCAGACCCTATTTGGATCATGAGGCTGAACATGTAGCTATACCAGGCCACATGCCCTCAGCTCTGTCCCCCCCCCACCCTAAAGCACCTTGTCCACATGTTGATAAGGACAAGGGTCTCTTCTCCACAACCACAGTCCAGGGTCTGTGGGCAGGGGGCTTATCAGAATCTGGAAGCCCCTTTTAACAAGGGGGCCCCCAGATCCCGCCCCCCCCCCATGTGAATGAGTATGGAGTACACAGTTTTTTGACAAATCCTTTATTTATAATAAAAAAAACAGTGTCCCCCCGATGTAGATCCATTGTCAATCATGATTAATTACAGTTTGAAAGTTCTTATATAGGCAACGTCACCTGGTGGCACCGACCCTCTTGTGACATCACCGACCCAGCATGCACCGGTTGGTGATGTCACAAGGGGGGCAGAGCTTCCTGCCCCAAAGCTTTATCTTTGCACGTGTGCTTTCTGAATATGGTAAATAGCCACTGGGTGATATTTACTAAAACTGTAGCACAGAGAATCAGGTGCAGCTGGTCATACTAACCAGTTAAATTCTACATTCAGCTTGTTATATGAAGCTCAGACAATAAAATCTAGTAGCTGATTGGTTACTAGGCTCAGCTGTGCAAGATTGTATGTGCTGCAATTTTAGTAAAACTCCACCATTGTCATTCTAGACAATGTTGAGCCTAATTTGTTAAACCTAAACAACTTCTCATCATTAAGATAATGAGATGTTTAGCAGTGTGCATCAAAGTGGGATGGGACACCTACATTCCTTTGGCATATACCTCATGACTTATAATGTAAATACAGTGGATTTGCACAGTTCTGATCTAACACTGGTTATTATTTGGCCTAATAAAAAAAATGCTGGCCAACATATTTTTTTTTTGCTTTTATTTATTTGTTTTACGGAGGGTTTTTGTAAGCAAGAATAGTTTTGTGTGGCGTAACTATTCGACAAAGATATCTCCAAAGACCTTGGTGTAAAATGAATGTATTGCCAGTACATGTTCAAGCAAGGTTTCAGAACATCCACAGAAGCTGCTAAAACGAGCAGCTTGTGTTGAAATGAGAGGGGTGCCAGACATCCTGATATGAGACCACTTCCCATTTTCTACTGTAACAATCACAGCCTTTTCACCAAAAACAGAGTAAACTTCCTGATAAACTTCCTGGTAAGGTGTACAGAGTAAGAGTTGACGCATACCTATAAAATAGCTTTGTATGAAATGCTGATGGACTTGATGACCATGCTCATCTTGATAGGATTTGGGGATTGGTGGAAGAGGATCCTCATTAGTGTCTGGAACATCAATATCCAGGAGCAAGCCTTCACAATGGGATAGAGAAAAGAACACAAATAAATTGCGCTAACCGTGACGTGAACTGCTTGCACAAAACAACTGACAAAAAAGTTGACCAATAGAAAAACAATATAACGTGCAAACATTATATATAAATAAAAATATATAATGAAGTGGAAAACAAACATGAAAAGTCCCAAGTGATATGAACATAAATTCAGCATAAATAATCAGTCCCAAGTGTCGATGGTGAAAAAGGAAGTGTCCAAATGCAGTAAGTGATTACAGTGTACGTGGAATCCCAACACCCACAGGGAGTAATATATGCGCTTACCAGAAGTACAGGACCCAAAATACCATATGGTACTTGGGTCAAAACAGCTTGGATGGTGTATGATGGTTATCCGGCCCGTGTGATGTCACCAGGTATTCCAGTGTAGCTTTATAGCTGGTATATACACAAGGATGGCAGTATTACACTATGTTCTGCTCCTTCTTGGTTTATTTTCAACATCATCTCTGAATTGGAGCCATCCTTGTGTATATACCGGCTATAAAGCTACACTGGAATACCTGATGACATCACACCGGTATGGATAACCATCATACACCATCCAAGCTGTTTTGACCCAAGTACCATATGGTAATTTGGGTCCTGTACTTCTGGTAAACGCATATATTACTCCCTGTGGGTGTTGAGATTCCACGTGCACTGTAATCACTTACTGCATTTTGGACACTTCCTTTTTCACCATCGACACTTGGGTCTGATTTTTTATGCTGAATTTATGTTCATATCACTTGGGACTTTTCATGTTTGTTTTCCACTTCATTATATATGTTTATTTATATATAATGTTTCATTAGCAATATAAAAGAGGACCAATGCGCTACCCGAGGGGTCTGACTCTGTGTGTAATCAGTGATGTGAGCAAATCAAATCCAAAAAATAAATGTGAAAAATATGAATAATAACAGAAAAAGCAGCCAATCATTATTCAGTGTCCCCACCGTGAAAAACAGTATGTGAGCAATCAAAAAAATTGGCACTAATTCGTAAAATCATAACATGATCCAAATGTGATATCCAAAATATCGTGCAGCATGTGAAGAAAAAATATATATAATCAATATTAACCACTTGCTGACTGCCGCACGACTATTTACGTCGGCAGTCAGCCCGTCACAGGCAAAGCGACGTAGGGCTACGTCACTAGCCTGTAAGGGTTTTGGGAGCGAGCGCGCGCCGCCGGATGCGCGCTCCCGCTCGGTCACGGACTACCCCGCGCGTGTGCCCGGCAGACCCGATGTCCGCCGGGCACTCGCGATCGTCCGTGACAGCGGGAGAAAGGCAGGCGGCTAGTGTAAACAAAGCCGCCTGTCAGTCTCCCCTGTGTAAGAATGGTGATCAAACGGTTCTACTATGTAGGACCGTTGATCACTGTTCTTACACATCAAGCCACAGCCAATCACAGTTAGAAACACGCCCCTAGGACACACTTAACCCCTCCCTCTGTAAATACAGTTAACTCCTTCACTGCAGAGTGTAATTTTTTACAGTAACAGTGCATATGTATAGCACTGATTACTGTAGTAATGTCACTGGTAACCCCAAAAGTGTAAAAAATGTCAGTCAAGGGTCCGATCTGTCCGCCCCAATGTCGCAGTCCCGCAAAAAAAAAACGCAGATCGCTGCCAATACGCATTAAAAAAAAACAACAAAAATTACAAAAATCTTTCCCTTTGTTAGTAAACGCAATAACTTTTGTGCTAACCAATCAAAATACGCTTTTTGCAATTTTTTTTTTACCAAACATATGGTAAAAAAAATTGGCCTAAAATGTTAAAAAATTTAGATTTTTAAATTTTTTTGGGGGGAATTTCATATAAAAAAATATGAAAAATATTGTTATTTTTGCAAAATTGACGCTCTTTTTTGTTTATAGCGCATGATCAAAAAATCGCACAGGTGATCAAATACCACCAAAAGAAAGCTCTGTTTGTGGGAAAAAAAGAACGCCAAATTCGTTTAGGTACAGCGTCGCACGACCGCGCAATTGTCCGTTTAAGTCACACAGTGCCAAATCACAAAATAGGCCCTGGTCAGGAACGGGGTAAAATCTTCCGGGGCTTAAGTGGTTAAGCAGCATGAGTGAATAATGCATAGATTCAAGTCCAACCGAACGTGTTAAAAAAGAAGAAAAAGAAAAATAATCAGTCCAGACAAAAATGCTAAGTAGCAATCATAACTGTGTAGAGAAAAAATATATCTTCAAATAAATTGTGAATCTTGGTACTCAAGTTAAATTCATACGAAGTGTTCCTCTTCTCACCTAACAAACAAGTGTGTAATGGCCACTTACCTCAGTACACACCAAAGAAGAGAGTGTGTAATAAAGCTCTTGACGATGTCCCAGAGAATTGCCTCTGGTGTGGATGGATGGTGGGATCCCAAAACGAGCAGCACCGTATTCCTTCCTAATACTTTTCAATTCCTGGACATATATGGATCCTCCGCAGGATAGCGCAGGAACAACATTACATGTATCCATCTACCATTTACTGTATGTGTTCAAGGCCTCTGAATATACTTTTAACAAGCCAAAGAATTTATGTTTTCTGGTAATACTTATATTGGAAGATAAAGTGCTGTATGCACAACAATGCTGTATTGCTCAACACTAATTAGAATGCCTAGTCCAATGCTGCATTTGAAGAACATACACATACTTTTTTCCAAATTGTTCTCATTTAAATTTCTGTTTGATAAATAGGCATTGCATTTATGCTCCCTATAAGGTTTGACATTTACAGATGTGAGGTTCTACACCAATTAATGATGTCTAGCTTATTTTTATAGAATGGGTCATAATCTGTGTATTCTGAATCAATTTGCATGTCAAAAACTGTTAATTATGTGTACAACTCAATTGCCTGTAAAATTCTATTTCTTGCAACTAATGTAGCAGACAGAAATATAAGTCATGTTCAATGTTCTAATCTTGGTAATACTACTTGTTTTCATGTTTAAATTAATATTTATTACTTGTAATAAGATTAGCAGTCAAAGATGTAAATCATCCAGAATATCAACAAACCAAAAGATGAGTAAATTAAAAAAATAATTTAACAATTGTAATAGCCTATGTATGACAATGCATTTAATATGATAATGTACTTGAACAAATAATTACACGGGTTCGTGTAAATAAATATTTAACTCCTGCATAGTAAACATCATACCTTTATACAATTATCCTTTAACTTACTCAGCAACATAGGACCAAGTGGTTATTGGCACGGGTATTCTAGACATCAGAAAGATATGCATACAGTCCAAAGTCCAAAACCCCTACAGACAGAGAGAGTCTGGAAATTAGGCACAAGTCCTGTATATACAGCAGTTGACACTCCTCAAGCAGCTGCCCGATGACTTCCATAAAGGTATATACACTGAAAAGAGACAAAGTGGTGCTTCTAAGAGTGGCAGTGGGTCCAAAACTCAAAAAAACAAAAAACAAATATTATAAAAGATAGATAGATAGATAGATAGATAGATAGATAGATAGATAGATAGATAGATAGATAGATAGATAGATAGATAGATAGATAGATAGATAGATAGATAGATAGATAGATAGATAGATAGATAGATAGATAGATAGATAGATAGATAGATAGATAGATAGATAGATAGATAGATAGATAGATACTATCAAACTTTCAAACGCCATTTTTTTGGAAAAATTACGAAAAATCATATTTCACTGCATTTAAAAAAGTAAACAGTAAAGTTAGCCGATTTTTTTGTATATTGTGAAAGATGATGTGATGCCGAGTAAATAGATACCCAACATGTTACGGTTTAAAATTTCGTACACCCGTGGAATGGCGACAAACTGCGGTCAATAAAAATCTCCATAGGCAATGCTTTAATATTTTTTAACGGTTACCAGTTTAGAGTTAGAGTGTAGCTCTTTTTTTTTTAATTATTGCTCACGCTCTGGCGATCACGGCGACCCCTCCCATGTGTGGTTTGAATGGCGATTTCATTTGCGGTGTGACTTCCATATATGTCTTCTTTCGTGCGCAAGCTCACGGCGACGGGGGCTAAAATTTTTATTTTTTTCCTATTAATTTTATTATTTTTTTTTTTATTTTAACACAGGTTTTTTTATTTAAAAAAAAAAATCGCATCACTTTTATTGCTGTCACAAGTAATGTAAACATCCCTTGTTACAGCAATATGTAGTGACAGGTACACTTTATGGAGGGATCGGGGGTCTAAAAGACCCTAGACCCCTCTACTACACTTCCATGTATTCAAAATGCTGAAAACAGCATTTTTTAATACATTCACTTTTTGAAACTGCCGCCTTTAGCAGCCGAATAACCCGGATGTGACGTCATGGATGCCGCCTTCGGGTTACGTCATCGGAGACCCGATCGAAGCCACATCCTGCTTAGATTGGGACTCCATCCAGCCGTCGGACATGCCGGCTGTTGGCTCGGGTCTCCCGGCCACAGCCGCGGGAGAGGGGGGTAACGATTGCCACTGGAAAGCCGTTCGCTGGCTCTAAACAAAGGTACCGGGATGATGCCTCTAGCTAGAGGCATCATCCCGGTACAACCACTTACAGTCAGCCAACGTAGGCCTACGTCAGTTTGTGTTAAATGGTTAAATTTCAGTGTAGCTTATGCATATTGTTTTATTACTTTTCTATGCATAATGTAGGGGTGCATATATTTTGTCGGGTTTAGTATATGCATTATATTCTATTTCCTGAATTTATTTTAATTTGTGCTGGTTTATTTTGTTTTTGTCACTGTTAGTACTGTGACTAAAAGCTACAATACACATCTATAATTACCTGACAGTGCCCCCAACCACAGTCAGCCCCGACTGGTTCTGGATGATCTCAGATCTCAGGGGAGCTCAGAACCTGCATGAGTCTACTAATATACCAACCTTGTAGTAGTCATGCACACACTACAGAAAGTGCAATGTGGTTTTCACAAATTTTGCTTTTTACTTGTGTCATCATTAGTGTTGAGCGAACACGGACTGTATTATTCTTGTTCGTACCGAATAATTGGATTTTTTGTACCCGAACACGGACACGGACACTTTACTGTATGTTCGGGTAAAAATCCGTGTTCGGTCGTTTTATTTCCGGGTTTGGCATGCTTTGACGCTCTTTTCATGGCGGGCTTTCAACAGCCAATCAACAATCGTTTAACTGGTGTGCCTTAAGCCATCCCAGCCATGCCTGCAAATGTCTCAGTAGCTGTGATTGGCCGTCTGAAGCATGTGACCAAGTCTTTATAAGTTCCAGGCAGCCGCAGCGTCTTCATTCTGCTGCTTAGATCAGGGACAGAGCACACATCAACGTGCTGGCTGCTGATTAGGGAAAGACAGGCAGGAAAAAAACATTTGTGTCTGGATAGAATTGAGGGACAGGTCGGAGTGTTTAGGCAGGGCGAGTTGTAGGCATTTTAGGGATAGAGTCTGCTGAATTATAGGGTCAGTGTCTTCTACAAAGTACAATCGATATTGCTGTGTGGGGGGTGGGGTGACTCTGCACTCAATCCTGATCTACGATCTCTTCTCAATCCTGTTAGGGAGAGGCTGCTGCTGCTGAATTTTAGGGAAACTGTGTTCTACAAACTACAATCGATATTGCTGTGTGGTGTGGGATAGGAGATAGGCAGGTGTCAGTGATCCACATCCATTTTTCTGTGTGTGAGCTGCAGTGAACACAATCTTTTTGGGCTGCAGTGAACACAATCTTTTTGGGGTGCAGTGAACAACGTCCTTTTTGCGGTGCAGTGAACAAAATCTTTTTGGGGTGCAGTGAACAAAATCTTTTTGGGGTGCAGTGAACAACATCCTTTTTGGGGTGCAGTGAACACAATCTTTTTGGGGTGCAGTGAACAAAATCCTTTGTGGGGTGCAGTGAACACAATCTTTGTGGGGTGCAGTGAACACAATCTTTTTGGGGTGCAGTGAACAACATCCTTTTTGGGGTGCAGTGAACAAAATCCTTTTTGAGGTGCAGTGAACACAATCTTTTTGGGGTGCAGTGAACAAAATCCTTTGTGGGGTGCAGTGAACACAATCTTTGTGGGGTGCAGTGAACACAATCTTTTTGGGGTGCAGTGAACAACATCCTTTTTGGGGTGCAGTGAACAAAATCCTTTTTGGGGTGCAGTGAACAACATCCTTTTTGGGGTGCAGTGAACAAAATCCTTTTAGGGTGCAGTGAACACAATCTTTGTGGGGTACAGTGAACAGAATCTTTGTGGGGTGCAGTGAACACAATCTTTGGGGGGTACAGTGAACACAATCTTTTTGGGGTGCAGTGAACAAAATCCTTTGTGGGGTGCAGTGAACACAATCTTTGTGGGGTGCAGTGAACACAATCTTTTTGGGGTGCAGTGAACACAATCCTTTTTGGGGTGCAGTGAACAACATCCTTTTTGGGGTGCAGTGAACAAAATCCTTTTTGGGGTGCAGTGAACACAATCTTTGTGGGGTACAGTGAACAGAATCTTTGTGGGGTGCAGTGAACACAATCTTTGGGGGGTACAGTGAACACAATCTTTTGGGGTGCAGTGAACAAAATCCTTTGTGGGGTGCAGTGAACACAATCTTTGGGGGGTACAGTGAACACAATCTTTTTGGGGTGCAGTGAACAAAATCCTTTGTGGGGTGCAGTGAACACAATCTTTGTGGGGTGCAGTGAACACAATCTTTTTGGGGTGCAGTGAACAAAATCCTTTTTGGGGTGCAGTGAACAACATCCTTTTTGGGGTGCAGTGAACACAATCTTTTTGGGGTGCAGTGAACAAAATCCTTTGTGGGGTGCAGTGAACACAATCTTTGTGGGGTACAGTGAACAGAATCTTTGTGGGGTGCAGTGAACACAATCTTTGGGGGGTACAGTGAACACAATCTTTTTGGGGTGCAGTGAACAAAATCCTTTGTGGGGTGCAGTGAACACAATCTTTGGGGGGTACAGTGAACACAATCTTTTTGGGGTGCAGTGAACAAAATCCTTTGTGGGGTGCAGTGAACACAATCTTTGTGGGGTGCAGTGAACACAATCTTTTTGGGGTGCAGTGAACAAAATCCTTTTTGGGGTGCAGTGAACAACATCCTTTTTGGGGTGCAGTGAACACAATCTTTTTGGGGTGCAGTGAACAAAATCCTTTTAGGGTGCAGTGAACACAATCTTTGTGGGGTGCAGTGAACAAAATCCTTTTTGAGGTGCAGTGAACACAATCTTTGTGGGGTGCAGTGAACACAATCTTTGTGGGGTACAGTGAACAGAATCTTTGTGGGGTGCAGTGAACACAATCTTTGGGGGGTACAGTGAACACAATCTTTTTGGGGTGCAGTGAACAAAATCCTTTGTGGGGTGCAGTGAACACAATCTTTGGGGGGTACAGTGAACACAATCTTTTTGGGGTGCAGTGAACAAAATCCTTTGTGGGGTGCAGTGAACACAATCTTTGTGGGGTGCAGTGAACACAATCTTTTTGGGGTGCAGTGAACAAAATCCTTTTTGGGGTGCAGTGAACACAATCTTTTTGGGGTGCAGTGAACAAAATCCTTTGTGGGGTGCAGTGAACACAATCTTTGTGGGGTACAGTGAACAGAATCTTTGTGGGGTGCAGTGAACACAATCTTTGGGGGGTACAGTGAACACAATCTTTTTGGGGTGCAGTGAACAAAATCCTTTGTGGGGTGCAGTGAACACAATCTTTGTGGGGTGCAGTGAACACAATCTTTTTGGGGTGCAGTGAACAAAATCCTTTTTGGGGTGCAGTGAACAACATCCTTTTTGGGGTGCAGTGAACACAATCTTTTTGGGGTGCAGTGAACAAAATCCTTTTAGGGTGCAGTGAACACAATCTTTGTGGGGTGCAGTGAACACAATCTTTGTGGGGTACAGTGAACACAATCTCATACTTCTGAACATTTGAGGGTGCTGCCTGTTCCATACTCCTCCTCCTACTGCTCAACCATCCTTTTAGGGGTACAAACAATAGTAATTGGGGTCTAGTGTGGTGGTGTACGTGTGAGATACATACACTTTCTTTTTGATCATATTTTCTATTCCGCTATTCAATTAAATCCTTTGGGGATCAATTAAATTGCGTGATAGTCTGTGTCGGTACGTGTGAGATCCACCTTTCCAAGTTTTTGGGGTTCATCTCATACTTCTGAAGATTTGAGGGTGCTGCCTGTTCCATAGTCCTCCTCCTACTGCTCAACCATCCTTTTAGGGGTACAAACAATAGTAATTGGGGCCTAGTGTGGTGGTGTACGTGTGAGATACATACACTTTCTTTTTGATCATATTTTCTATTCCGCTATTCAATTAAATCCTTTGGGGATCAATTAAATTGTGTGATAGTCTGTGTCGGTACGTGTGAGATCCACCTTTCCAAGTTTTTGGGGTTCATCTCATACTTCTGAAGATTTGAGGGTGCTGCCTGTTCCATACTCCTCCTCCTACTGCTCAACCATCCTTTTAGGGGTACAAACAATAGTAATTGGGGCCTAGTGTGGTGGTGTACGTGTGAGATACATACACTTTCTTTTTGATCATATTTTCTATTCCGCTATTCAATTAAAACCTTTGGGGATCAATTAAATTGCGTGATAGTCTGTGTCGGTACGTGTGAGATCCACCTTTCCAAGTTTTTGGGGTTCATCTCATACTTCTGAAGATTTGAGGGTGCTGCCTGTTCCATAGTCCTCCTCCTACTGCTCAACCATCCTTTTAGGGGTACAAACAATAGTAATTGGGGCCTAGTGTGGTGGTGTACGTGTGAGATACATACACTTTCTTTTTGATCATATTTTCTATTCCGCTATTCAATTAAATCCTTTGGGGATCAATTAAATTGTGTGATAGTCTGTGTCGGTACGTGTGAGATCCACCTTTCCAAGTTTTTGGGGTTCATCTCATACTTCTGAAGATTTGAGGGTGCTGCCTGTTCCATACTCCTCCTCCTACTGCTCAACCATCCTTTTAGGGGTACAAACAATAGTAATTGGGGCCTAGTGTGGTGGTGTACGTGTGAGATACATACACTTTCTTTTTGATCATATTTTCTATTCCGCTATTCAATTAAAACCTTTGGGGATCAATTAAATTGCGTGATAGTCTGTGTCGGTACGTGTGAGATCCACCTTTCCAAGTTTTTGGGGTTCATCTCATACTTCTGAAGATTTGAGGGTGCTGCCTGTTCCATACTCCTCCTCCTACTGCTCAACCATCCTTTTAGGGGTACAAACAATAGTAATTGGGGCCTAGTGTGGTGGTGTACGTGTGAGATACATACACTTTCTTTTTGATCATATTTTCTATTCCGCTATTCAATTAAAACCTTTGGGGATCAATTAAATTGCGTGATAGTCTGTGTCGGTACGTGTGAGATCCACCTTTCCAAGTTTTTGGGGTTCATCTCATACTTCTGAAGATTTGAGGGTGCTGCCTGTTCCATACTCCTGCTCCTACTGCTCAACCATCCTTTTAGGGGTACAAACAATAGTAATTGGGGCCTAGTGTGGTTGTGTACGTGCGAGATACATACACTCTTTTTGATCATATTTCCTATTCCGCTATTCAATAAAAACCTTTGAGGATCAATTGAATTGCGGGATAGTCTGTGTCGGTACGTGTGAGATCCACCTTTCCAAGTTTTTGAGGTTCATCTCATACTTCTGAAGATTTGAGGGTGCTGTCTGTTCCATACTCCTCCTACTCCTCATCCATCCTTTTAGGGGTAGAAACAATAGTAATTGGGGCCTAGTGTGGTTTTGTACGTGCGAGATACATACACTTTTTTGGATCATATTTCCTATTCCGCTATTCAATAAAAACCTTTCTAGGGCAAGATCTTAAATTACAGAAATATGAGGAGACCGTCAAATAAGGGCCATGGCCTGGGTCGTGGTGCTGCTGGTAGAGCTCCTGTTGCAAGGAGAGGACGTGGTCGATCTGTGCCAGCTACACGCACAAGTGAAACACCTTCCTCAAGTGTGAGTAGGCGACAGAACCTGCATCAGTATTTGGTAGGGCATCATACGCCTCTAGAAGTGATGAGGCCAGAACAAGTGGAGGCGATAGTAGATTGGTTTGCTGCTGACAGTGCCTCCAGTTCCTTCACATTGTCTCCCACCCAGTCTACTGCAGAAAGGTCACAGTTGGCACCTGCAGCCGATGTCCAACCGTCTTTCACCTCACCCCCTTGCAAATCAGGCAAGCAGTCTGAGCCCCAAGCCATACAGCAGTCTCTTCTTCTTTTTGATGACTCTGTCAGCAGGGTTTCCCAGGGCAATCCACCTAGCCCTGCCCCAGAAGTGGAAGAGATTGAGTGCAGCGATGCCCAACCACTTATTTCTCAAGATGAGTACATGCAAGGATCATCGCAGCACGTCTCCGATGATGACGAAACGCAGGTGCCAACTGCTGCGGCGTTCAGCATTGTGGAGACCGACAAGGAGGGCAGGGGTGAAGACTGGGTGGAAGATGATGTGGAGGACGATGAGGTCCTCGACCCCACATGGAATGAACGTCATGCAGGTGACCTGAGTAGTTTGGAGGAAGAGGCGGTGGTCGCACAGAGCCACCAGCACAGCAGAAGAGGGAGCAGGGTGCAGAAGCGGAGCGGCCGTGCCCTAGACACTACGCCCGCTACTGCCCAACGCAGCAAGGGAACGAGCGCACCAAAGTCAGCTCAAAGGAGTTCTCTAGCGTGGAAGTCCTTTAGAAAATGTGCTGATGACAGGACACGAGTGGTTTGCAGCCTGTGCAATCAGAGCTTGAAGCGAGGCATAAACCTTCTCAACCTGAGCACAACCTGCATGATCAGGCATCTAAGTGCAAAGCACGAGCTGCAGTGGAGTACACACCTTCAAAACCAAGAAACGTCTCTGGCTCATCCTGCTTCCTCTTCTGCTGCAGTCTCGGCCACTCCAGCCACATCTGTAGTGATACCGGCACCTGCCACCCCGCAAACAGACGATCTGTCAACAACACCACCACCTGGGTCACCAACAACCATCTCCACAATGTCCCGTGGAAGCGTTCAGCTTTCCATCTCCCAAACACTTGAGAGGAAGAGGAAGTACCCCCCTACCCACCCGCGATCCCTGGCCCTGAATGCCAGCATTTCAAAATTATTGGCCTTTGAAATGCTGTCATTCCGTCTGGTGGAGACGCACAGTTTTAAAAACCTTATGTCGGTGGCTGTCCCACAGTACGTCGTGCCCAGCCGCCACTACTTTTCCAGGCAGGCCATCCCTTCCCTGCACAACCAAGTGGGGGAAAAAATCAGGTGTGCACTGCGCAACGCCATCTGTGCCAAGGTCCACCTAACTACCGATACGTGGACCAGTAAGCACGGTCAGGGGCGTTATATCTCCCTAACGGCACACTGGGTAAATGCAGTGGCGGATGGGCCTGAGGCGGATAGCAATTTGGCGCATGTCCTTCCACCACCGAGGATTGCAGGGCGCTTCAGTTTGCCTCCTGTTCCTAACTCCTCCTACTCCGCTTCCTCATCCTCTACCGCCTCCTCATCCGGACAGCGTAACACCTTCACCACCAACTTCAGCACGGCCAGGGGTAAACGACAGCAGGCAGTTTTACAACTTGCCTGTTTGGGGGACAAACCACACACCGCGCAGGAGTTGTGGAGGAGCATGGAACAGCAGACAAATGAGTGGTTGCTGCCAGCGAGCCTCAAGCCCGGCCTGGGCGAAATCTCATAGCAGCTCTGGGCCTAGCCGGTTTGACGCACATCCCTTGCCTGGCGCATGTGCTGAATTTGGTGGTGCAGAGGTTCCTTAAAAACTACCCCGATATGTCAGAGCTGCTGCAGAAAGTGCGGGCCGTTTGTGCGCACTTTCGGCGTTCTCACCCTGCTGCTGCTCGCCTGGCAGCGCTGCAGCGTAACTTCGGCCTTCCCGCTCACCGCCTCATATGTGACGTGCCCACAAGGTGGAACTCCACCTTGCACATGCTGGAAAGACTGTGCGAGCAGCAGCAGGCCATAGTGGAGTTTCAGCTGCAGCACGCACGCGTGAGTCGCTCTGCGGAACAGCACCACTTCACCACCAATAACTGGGCCTCCATGCGAGACCTGTGTGCCTTGTTGCGCTGTTTTGAGTACTCCACCAACATGGCCAGTGGCAATGACGCGGTTCTCAGCTTAACTATCCCACTTCTATGCCTCCTTGAAAAAACAATTCGGGCGATGATGGAAGAGGATGTGGCACAGGATGAGGAGGAGGATGAAGAGGTAACATTTCCAAGGCTTTCAGGGCAGTCATTCGCAAGGGGCTCCGAGGGTGGGTTCCTGCACACACAAACGCCAGGGACACAATTGTCCAGCAGGGTCACAGTTCTGGAGGATGAGGAGGATGAGGAGGAGGAGGAGTTGGAGGAGGAGATGGAACCATGTTCACAGCAGGGTGGCACCCAGGCCAGCTCATGGCCATCACTGGTGCGTGGCTGGGGGGATACAGAGGACACGGACGATACACCTCCCACAGAGGACAGCCTTTCGTTGCCTCTGGGCAGCCTGGCACACATGAGCGATTACATGCTGCAGTGTCTCCACAACGACCGCCGAGTTGCCCACATTCTAACTTGTGCTGATTACTGGGTGGCCACGCTGCTGGATCCCCGTTACAAGGACAACGTACCGTCCTTAATTCACTCACTGGAGCGCGATCGCAAGATGCGCGAGTACAAGCGCACGCTGGTAGACGCCATGCTGCTGGCATTCCCATCTGACAGCGGGGCCGCAGTGGAAGCACAAGGCAGAGGAGGAGGAGGAGGAGGTCGCCAACGCAACCAGGGCACCGCCAGCACCTCAGAAGGCAGGGTTAGCATGGCCGAAATGTGGAAAAGCTTTGTCAGCATGCCACAACAAACAGCAGCACCAGCAGCTCAGATGGAACGTCTTAGCAGGAGGCAGCATTTTACCAACATGGTGGAGCAGTATGTGTGCACCCGCCTACATGTAGTGAATGAGGGGTCTGCCCCCTTCAACTTCTGGGTCTCCAAATTGGGCACATGGCCTGAGCTTGCCCTTTACGCCTTGGAGGTGCTGGCGTGCCCTGCAGCCAGTGTATTATCTGAACGGGTATTTAGCACGGCTGGGGGCGTTATAACAGACAAGCGCAGCCGCCTGTCCAGAGACAATGTGGACAAGCTCACGTTCATTAAAATGAACCAGGCATGGATCCCACGGGACTTTTCCGTACCTTATGCAGAATAGCAATGGATACCGACCTTACCCACCCATTGTTCCATTTTTGCTCTTTCTCACTCTTTTGGGGTGTACCCTCATTTAAAATTTGTGAAAAGAAGCAGTGTTGGCTACCTCGTCCTCCTCCTCAGGGCCAGATTAACGTAGGGGCTATTGGAGCTGCAGCTCCAGGCCCCTACCTTTTATATAGGCCCCGGGTTGGCCATATTCACTGTTACCGCTCTTCTGTCACTTGTAAACACAGAAGTCTGGCTTCTATGCTCGCTTACCCAGGCAGCACCCTCAGAACCTCCCCACACAGCGTGAAGGCCGGACAAGGAGGGACAGTTGCCGATGCATGGATGTGTTTATGGGCTTCAGAGACAGCATCCCATGTTGAATTAGGCATGCATGGCTGCACCCTTCCTCCTCTGGGTGCATGGCAAGGCACGGCCCTTAAGGCCCTTCAAAATCCTCAGCACCAAGCCCATGATGCTCTTAATCCGGCCCTGGTCCTCCTCCACCGCCGCTTCCACCTACACCGCCCATAGGTGTGCGCAGCCTATTGCATTAAGGTGTGCACCCCAAAGTTGAAATACACATGCATGTGTTTGCCAGCAGGGAGAGTAATGTATCGGGGCCATGTACCTGTAGGCAAAGAGAAATAGAGCAGAGCAGGTCCGAGGGAGATCTTTCCCATCTCCTCACTGGTAATGCTATGTGCCCTAGGTGATTAGGGTGTGCCCAGGCACACCCGGCACACCCTGTGCGCATGCCTATGTCACCGCCACATCCACCACCACCTCAACCTCCCTCCTACTCCATATGGGCCTCGTCCTCCAGAGATGAAGAACATTGTTTTATTTTTCTGTTTTTTTTTGTTGTTTTAAGTTATTTCCCTATCCACATTTGTTTGCAGAGCACTTGCCATGCTCTTAATTACGTTTTGCTGCCATTTGCAGCACTCTAGCCCTTTCCTTTGGTGTTTTAGAGCCATTTTAGTGCCTTAAAGTTCGGGTCCCCATTGACTTCAATGGGGTTCGGTGTCCGGGAAAAGTTCGGTAAAAGTCCGGGACACGGACCCGGACTTTTTTTTAAAGTTCGGCCGAACCCGTCGAACACGGACATCTAGGTGTCCGCTCAACCCTAGTTATCATTCATCCCTATTGAATGTAGTAACACATAAAATTAAAAGCAGTGCTATATGTTTCTATTGCCATCCCAATGCACCTAACCAGTGCACCACAGCCCACCAATGTAATTCATCTTTATATTGTGCTGTGGTGTGCTGTGCTGAAGAAAATGCTGCAGATGAATTATAACCTGCATTGTGGTGCATAGTAATCCTACTAAAAATTAAAAGGCAGGCTTACCAGGATGCACGTTAACATGTATGCAATAACAGACAACACATAAGCAATGTCTGAATGGGCCATGTATGTTCTATCTTTAAAAATAAGGGATATTTTCCCACCTATCACAACCCAAGACTGAGATCAAGTTGGCCAATAGGTCATAACCCATGATTAATAGCAGTTCTCACCATTCTCTGGTGGCCGTTTCAACCCTTGCCAGTCGTTTGGACTCCCCAGGGAGGCACCCCTGGCCAGGGCTGGTGCTAGACTATTCTGCGCCCTAGGCAAGACCAGCTACTTGCGCCCCCCCCAAAAAAAAAAAGAAAAGAAAAAAAAAAAAAATGTCCCTATTTCCCTATACTCGCAGCACACTCCATGCATTCCCCATACTCCCCCCTTAACTTGCATCACTCGCAGTGCCCCCATTAATGCAGAGTGACCAGTGCCCCCATTAATGCAGAGTGACTAGTGCAACAATTAATGCAGAGTGACCAGTGCCCCCATCCAATGCAGAGTGACCAGTGTCCCCAGCCAATGCAGAGTGACCAATGCCCCCATTAATGCAGAGTGACCAATGCCCCCATCCAGTGCAGAGTGACCAGTGCCCCCATTAATGCAGAGTGATCAGTGCCCCCATCCAATGCAGAGTGACCAGTGCCCCCATCCAATGCAGAGTGACCAGTGCCCCCAACAATGCAGAGTGACCAGTGCATGGGGATTAGAGCACTGTATGATTACAAGTCCCGCCTACTGGACCGGCTCCTATAATAGACGTCACCAGTGTGCTGTCTATCATAGGTAGGAGGCGGTCCAGGAGGCGGGACTTCATATCACAGCCTCCCCACCGGGTAAGCAGAAAAACTTGGCTTTTTGTAATCAGGCAGCGCTCTAATCCCCATCTCCCCCCTTCCCATCCGGAGGCAACCCAAGTGGGAACTATGGCCCCCCACTGCTCCAGTTCACGGTGCCTGGTCACCCTAGGGTGGCAGCCAGGCTAGTAGGGAAACCAGCGGCCGTGGCTGCACCCCCTAAGCAGCAGTGTGCCCTAGGCAGCTGCCTTGTTTGCCTAGCGGGAGTGCCGGTCCTGCCCTGGCCCATACCTGGGGGGGGGGGGGTTGACTGCAATCATTTACTTGGTTATTTTCTGTACTCTAAGCAGCTTACTTGTGACCACATCATTGCATCATAGGGTAATTGTCACTTATTGGGCTTAATGGTCTGCTTGTTATTTTATGTTTGTAATTCGTACAATTCCAAAAAGTTTTCTTTATGTACTACAGTGTAGGTAGGTGGTCTGCTCAGGGCCCGGCTTCCTTTGTTGTGTTCTTCTTTTCACTCCTTGTATGTCATTTGTGTACTGGGAGCTTTTGGTCCTCGGTAGTCCAGTTTTGCTGCTCTTTTGGAGCACTGTTAATATTCTAATTTTTTTTTTTTGTGTTGATATTTGTTTTATGGCAGCTGCTCCTGATTCTATTCTAAAGACATAAAATAACTGCATTTCCTATGCCCTCTTTCTGCAAGTTGCTGATTTTCTGCCCTTTAATATTGTCACACTCTTTCGGGTAAAGTGATGAATAGCAGACCCCTACTCTTCTATTAAAACACTCCTCATTATTTCAGCATACTGTACCTTTGGCATATGTCTGCTATGACCGACTAACTTTCACCTATGTAGTGATTCGTTTGTGGAAGAAACCATGCCTCTATTCACCCTATAAATTCCCTTTCCCTTCTTTTCCCTCCCTCTTCCCTCCCCCATCCCCCTTCCACTTGCTACTCTGGGGGGGGGGGGGGGGGATGGGCGAAATATTTTCTGAGTTGATGGTCCAGCATCTGGTCTTATGTTTTTTGTTTTGGGTTCTGCACAATACAAGTTCTGTTGTAACTAGAGCATGAGCTCATCACATATGCACCACCCGGAATTGTTTCTTGTTGATGGTTGCTTTCCAGAGAATTTCCCATGCTGGTGTAGTGGGGGTAGACTACACCAAAACCCCTCCTCCTTTTTTTTTTCTTTTTTTACCTGACCCTCCATATTTTCCCCAATTCAGATCACTTGCTCTATTTATGTTGTCTGACATGAACCATTGCAGAATTTGGTGAAGGCCTTCCTATTCTGGGAGGAATTTTTAACTTTAACCTTCATGCATTCTATTCAAAAAACCTTCTCTGCAGCCCCCCTAAAACTTACCTGATGTGCACAAGCTCTCTGGGGGCTCTCCCTCCTCATTGGATGAGACAGCATTTTCTGTCATTAGCTATCAATCACAGCCAGTGAGCCAATGAGGAGAACGAGAGGGGAAGGGTCGAACTATGGCTCTGTGTGTGAATGGATAGGCACAGCAGTGGCTCAAGATCAAGCCTGCTCAGGTGCCCCCATTGCAATCTGCTTGCTCTGGGGTCAATAAGTAGGGGGAAGGGCCAGAAGCACTGGTGGGGGAGCCCAAGAAGTGGAGGATTGAGGCTACTCTGTGTAAAACCACTGCACAGAGAAGGTAAGTAAAACATGATTGTTAACTAAATAGAATGTTTTTATATAATTTTAAACATGTTACATCAGGTTCTATAGCCAGGGCATTCCAATTCATTATCATAAACTTTACATTTACCTTCATCTTCCTCTTCCACTGTGACATCAAATCCATCTCCCATTGAGGCATTTGTTAGTTCTTCAGGCCTCCTGCAACAATTAATGGAGGATCGTGAGTCTCTTGAAGACCCCATCTGAGATACAGAAATACCTGCAGGCATCATGTCAGCCTAATCTGGCAAATCTCCTGGACCAGATGGCCTGACCTCTTCAAAAAATAAAGTGCAGAGATAGCCTTATATTGTTTTTTCTTTGTGCCATTTACTCCATAGTGGATGGGACATCTCTCCCACCAGATTCCTTTAGGGCACATCTAATGCTGCTTTCCAAGCAAGGCAAGGTTCTGTCACAAAGCAGTACTTATAGGCCAATAGCCCTTATCAACGTGGATCTCTGTTTCCAAGTTTCTGTTTTCCTGGTTGTTTTCCAAAATACTTACCAATCGACTGCTTCCTTGTCTGTCTGCGATCATCCATCCTGATCAGGTTGGGTTTATCCCTCAATGTATAGCCCATGTCAATACAACTTGGGTCATCAACCTCCTTCATTTGGCCAGATCAAGGGCCTTTCTCCTCTTATGAGTTTGTCCACTGGTGCAGTTAAGGCCTTTGATCGGGTTGATTGGAAGTTTCTCAGATCTATCCTCTCATATATAGGCCTGGGGTTCCACATGATGTTGTGGGTGTCAACCCCATATTCTACCCCACAGGCTGTGGCACTTGTCAATGAGACACACTCAGACTATTTCACATTGTTGAATGGCACCAGTCAAGGTTGCCCTCTGTCTCCCTTGATTTTTTTATTGACTCTAGAGCCATTATTATGTAAAATTCAGGCCAATCCCAACATTGGGTTTGGATCTTTGGCAGGCAGCCAGCATGGGAATCATGTATGATTCCTTTGGAGATTCACCTCGGTTTCTATTTAGTTTGTCAATCATTCTTAACCAAGGTCTGGATGTCCTTACCAGAGGTCTTTGCATCCTCTTTGCTTGGATAAATTTGCTTTCCATTATCTGATTCCTCAGCAGTGTCTGAGTTGTCTTGTTCTTATTATTGTGGCTGTTTTCTGACATTGTAAGCCAATCCCCTTTGCTAAATAAAAAATAATATTAAAAAAAAAAAAGCAAGAGACATGCAATATTGACATGTGGCAATCATATTATTGTTAATATTTAAAACCCTATTCTATAAAATTGTAAAGGTTTTATTGTATTCCTTCTCTCTGCTTTTACAGACTCCCTTTACCGTAATTTAGGAGTCACAATACAAGCAGCTCCAATTCTTTTGTCTGTTCCTTGTAACATCAGAATTTAGTAAATAAACAAGGATTTTCCACTTTACTGCAGCTAGGGTGTACTGAAAAGCACAGATGTCCAGCTGTCATAGTAACTGTCACCACTGCGCCATGTGCTGCATCCGCCCACATTCTAAAAGACTCCTTCCTTTAAAAATACTGCTAGAGACTAGAGTTGAGCGAACCCGAACTGTAAATTCGTACCGAATTTTAGGGTGTTAGGGACACGGACCCGAACCTGAACATTTTCAAAAACGTTTGGGTTTAGGTCCGTTGTTTGGCGATTTCTTCCCGCTTTCTGAAGGGCTGCACAGCAGCCAATCAGCAAGCGTTTTACTTCTTGCACTAAGAAGCCATCTCAGCCATGCCTACGAATGGCATGGCTGTGATTGGCTGAGTGCAGCATGTGACCCAGCCTCTTTATAAGCTGGAGTCACGTAATGTCACACGTCACTCTGCTGATTTGAGCATAGGGAGAGGATGTTGGTGCCGCGATCAGGGACAGAATAGGGCACAAATCAGAAGAACCTGTGCTACTTTAATCCACAAGATGCAGCAAATAGAGAGGGAGGGAGGGAGCTTCAGCAATCCAACATTTCTGTACCGGGCCACTGTTACTGAGGTGGTGCTCGGCGGCCATATCAGTCACTGCAGTGTACTGCATGTGTGCCAGCCAGCCCGGGACATCAGCCTAATCCTATTTTGTAGCTCAATGAAGGAAAAAAAACTTTTTTTTTCTGGCTGCTCAAGTCTCCTATATTGCCTTTTGTATGTTTAAGGGGTGACATAGTGCATTTGTCTAGCCTGGGATCTGTGGTGCCACAGAGCACATGTGTATACAATGCACTAAACTGCATATTCCATTTCAGCTATCAAATAGTGCATCAGTGTATTTTAGTTAAAAAAAAGTGGTCATCCTGATCCACCAATCCTATATTACACCGCCAAAATATATATTTGACATTTCTGCAGTGAAATAGAGAATTGGTGTAATTTTGGGGGAAAAACCGTGTTTATTGTCTACAAAACAGTTCTGCATACACCGTCCAAGGACATATTTTATATTTCTGCAGGGAACTAGTGCTTCTTTGTTTTTTATAGAAAAAAAATCTTTATTCAAGGTCCACCAAACAGTCTAAAATTCCCATTCCAAGTTCCAACCACCTATTTTACATTGCTGCTGTGAAATACAGCATAAGTGTATGTTTTTTGACCAAAAAGTGGTAATCCTGATCCACAGAGTGGTATAAATATCTGGTGGCGCGTTTAAATAATTATTTCCAATATATAGCAGTTCAATACTGCATTTGTGAATTTTGGTGACCAAATCTGTGCTCTGGGTCCCCAAATCTGATGTCCATATATAGTATAAATATAAACTGTTAATGTACAGCAGTTAAAAACTGCATTTTGGGGTTTTTATTTAAAAAAAGCCGTGTTTTAGGCCGAAAAAACAGTTGTGCATCCGGCATTTAAATAATTATTTCCAATATATAGCAGTTCAATACTGCATTTGTGAATTTTGGTGACCAAATCTGTGCTCTGGGTCCCCAAATCTGGTGTCCATATATAGTATAAATATATACTGTTAATGTACAGCAGTTAAAAACTGCATTTTGGGGTTTTTATTTTAAAAAGCCGTGTTTTAGGGCAAAAAAAACAGTTGTGCATCTGGCGTTTAAATAATTATTTCCAATATATAGCAGTTCAATACTGCATTTGTGAATTTTGGTGACCAAATCTGTGCTCTGTGTCCCCAAATCTGGTGTCCATATATAGTATAAATATGTACTGTTTTTTTAAGAATATTTTATTGAAGTTCCAAACTCTTTACAAACAGTGTTCAAGAAATAGAATCATTAAAACAATGTCACATAGATGCAAATGGTACAGAAAGATCGTTCTCATGCAATACGAAAAGTATAGTGAGGAACTCCGTGATTCGCAGTGGATCTGGAGTGGAACTTCACATTGCTATTAAACTTTTTTTCGTGTGTTAACCAGGGTGGGGAAAAATAAGGTATTGAAACCAACAGGGGAGGGAAATATTGGGGTGAAAAAAGGGGGGGGGATAGAGAGAACAGAGAGGGGAGTGAGGGGGAGGAGGGTATACCAGTAGAAGGATAGATAGACAGTGGTCACCGGTAGGGAGGTCACTAGATGCAGTGGTGTTTGTTCACCACACACTACTTATATGCAGCTATAACGCTGTGAAACTGTGCATAACATAAGTAAACAAGGTCAGAAATGTAGGAGACACTTATTTGGATACTGGCGATGGCACTTGGTTCCATGTATGTCCCTCAGCGAGATGTGTAGCGAAGTGCCATCCCCATAGATAAGTGCGATCATATGGTTATTGAGTAGGGTCTAGGTTAGATCTACAGTGGAAAACGCATCCCTGGGAGGGAAGTTGGACCATTTCTGGACAAAGCGGGTATCGTTTTTGGTGGGGTGTAAGGATAGTCCTGTTGCTTCCCTTTCACGGAGGAGGTGTAGATCGTTTGTCAGCTCGGCAAGAGAGGGGGGGGGGGAGTCCATCCAGTGTTTAAGTATCAGTCTTCTTGCTATCATGAAACAGGATATCATCCAGTGTTTATGACCTGTAAGTCATATATCTCTTGGGAGCACCAGTCCAGTATACAGAGTCACGTATCGTATGAGCTTGTCCCAAAAAGATGATATGGATGGACATTGCCAAAGTTTATGGAGTAAAGAGGGGTAATGCTCGTTACATAGCATGCAGTAATGATGAGAAACGTCCGAGGACCAACGGAGATGAGGGATATACACCCTGTGAAGGATCTTAAACTGCTGCTCCCTCCAAAATTCGTTTGTGATATATTTGCGGGTGGTAAGGTAGCCTGACAAGATCTTGTGTTGCGCAGTTTCTGAGTGGAGAACCTTATTCTAGGGTTGCGCTACCTTATTCGAGACTCCCCGGAAGAGTTCAGCATGGAGGGGTTTGTATAAATGGGATATTTTGTGTTTGCCTCGCTGTAGCCAAAAATCCACAAGAGATGAATGAAAACGCCATTGTGAGGGTAGGCAGATTGAGTCTGCAAAACTAACGCATTGTCTAAAGTAAAGGTAGTGGCTATTGGGGATACCATACATAATAGAAAAATCTTTAAAAGACATAGATTTGCCCGTCATAACATAAAATAACTGAGCAAACTGTTTTACCCCCCGCTTTGACCATTCCCCATAAGCGGAATGCTGCTGCGCCTGTGGAAACATGGGGTGACCTTGGATAGGTAAGTGTTAAGAGAGACGCTGAGGGATTCCCAGTCGTTTCCTCACCTCCCTCCAGGCCATCACTGTGTCTCTAAGTAAGAGGTTTTTGCGCAAGGCAGGTGGAAAGTCCCCTGTTCCACAGTGCAGCAGGGCTGCCAGGTCATTATGAGTGGCCATATAGGTTTCAAGTGTAAAACTACTGTATCTCGATTCACGACTCAACCAGTCCAGGCATCCCCGCAAGAGGCATACAATATTGTAAATTCACGTATTAGGGAGATCTAAGCCCCCTTCTCGTTTGGCCAAATGAAGCTTGCTAAATGCGATTCTGGGTCGTTCGCCTTTCCAAATAAAGGAGGAGACCGCTTTGTGTAGTCTGTGGATGTCTTAATGTTTAAGGAGAAGTGGAATTGTTTGAAGAGGGTAGAGGAGTTTAGGAAATGTGGCCATTTTGTACAGGTGGCAGCTGCCAAGGAAAGATAGAGGTAGATTTGCCCAATTTTTCAATTCAGCTATTATTTTATCAATGACTGGAGTGAAATTTAGCTGGTATAGGGAAGATGGAAAGCGACCTATTTTAACACCCAAATAGGTGATGTGGTTGGTGGTGACACGCAGAGGGGATGAGGGGGCCCAAGAAGGGGTGCGGGTAGAATTTAGTGGAAGAATCTCGCTCTTAGCAAAATTAATACGTAAGCCTGAACACAATTGGTATTTGGCGAAAATCTCTTGAATTATAGGTAGGTCATGTTCAGGGTCTGACGTAAAAATATGGACATCATCCGCGAACATTGCTGTTCGCAATTCCTCCGGGCTGTCAGGACTATTGGGGAGATTAAATAAAAGAAAAATGGAATTATAAAGGCCATGTATATTCAGTCTTATACATACAAATTTTAAACAGTACAGCGTCCATCTTGCATGAGGTCACTGACAGTTCATGTTCTTTTGCAAGATGCCTTTATATAGTCTTAAGTTCTACATAAGATTTTCTTTGTATTTCTTGAAATCGTAAATATGGGACTTTCTGACATTTCACCTAATAAAAGCCTAGCCAGGATGGCACCAGGTTTTTAAGGGGGGTGGTGTCTTCTTGATTGTCTGTATTTTACAATGAACAATAAGTTCAGTATATTTATCAGGTTCATTTAAAAATATGTTTTAGAAAACATCATCATATGTAAGATGTATATTAACAACAATGTATTTTTCTATTATTGATATAGTGGAATATATAATGTTATATATATATATATATATATATATATATATATATTAGAATGCTTTTCTATTATGTGTAAGGACTTATGTGTCGTGAAGCTAATTACTTCTTTTTAGAAACATTTGTGTAGGTCTTGTTAAAGTTTTATGACCACCATAGATCTTCCAGTCTTAGCCTAAGAGTCTGGCAGCATATGGCATGGCCAAATAATTTAAGGCTTTAACCAGCCAGAGGTCATTAAGGTTATCAGTATAATAATAGTGTTATTGTATGTTATATATTGAATCTAATGGGCAATACAATACTTCCCCCTTTGGAGACTACTACAAAATGTAGTCTATGGGTAAATCAGTTATTTCCAATAAATATATATATTGTATTAATAATATATTCTTATTAAACGGTGTTACCAGATTCAATCCCTGCCACGATACATGATGGAGATATTAGATAGCCATATATGTACTATGAGAGTATGGACAGGTTTTTATGTTGTTTTTATGATTATTCTTAATTGAAGAAATTATCATGTAATTCTAATATCCAAAACACTGGGTAATTAGTAGAGGTGTTGCCAATGACCTCACCAGTTAATGGATAAGTAATCCCAACCAATGGGGATAAAGTTCCTCCTTCTGGGATCGGCTTATGGTAATTTTACTGGTCTTTTGTTCAATACAATATAAAAAGGGAACCCAGAAGTAATAGGACACATTACGACAACATTCATTACACTTACAACACACACACTACTCACATCCATACATATACTCATCTATACATACTCCATCTTGCTCCATCATTTATCTGAAACTTTGAAGGACGCCAAACAAAACTCCTCCCTAACTGGCCACCATTTTGGGAAGGCAGCCATCTTAAGGACTCTGGTAACTACCATTTTAAGCTAGCAGCCATCTTAAGTGTGGTAAATATACCTTGCTGTGTCTTTGATTATTATTTACTATTGTTTATTTCCTTCCCTATATGTTTTATATTTCATATTTAAGGGTAATAAGATTACAATCCCAGCCGTATGAACCATATTAAATTTTTTCTCTAAAAACTAATTTTTGTTTTTATACATTTTTATTAATATCAGATTTAGCGCACTATTAGCATATTTGTCTCCCATTTTGCATAGCCTATTCTCACTTCAACTGCAGTGGAGTGGCTGTTGGATGCGCAATTCGCGGACAATTGTGGTCTGACTATATAGAACACTTATATATGGTTTCTACTATACCTGGGGAAAACGTAATCTTGCTTTCATTTTTAATTTCATTATTGAGCTAAAATCACATTGCATTTATTGTTTTAAGTTTGTATTTTATGTAAAGTTATCTCTTTGTGTTACCTCAAGTCTAATTATTTATTGTGAATATATGTCTTGTGAATAAATATTCTTATATATTCCCTACTGTAGACTGTTTTCACTAAGATCGGTATATGCTTTTAAAAAGAAATTAAGCGATTAAAAAGAATTTGTTACATATTGATTTGTGGAAATAAGTTGAGATTCTCCTACCTTACAGATCTTTGCTTATTTACATAGATAGACACTGTTATATTCAGAGCAGTATAAATATTCTGACAGGGCCCACTTTGATTCCCCGGAGCTCAGGATGCGCTAGCATGTACTTCGAGAGCGGTTCCATGGCCAGGTTGAACAGCAGGGGTGAGATAGGACATCCCTGGCGTGTCCCTTTATATAGTCTAAACGATTGGAAGATATGTCCTGCAATCACAATCTGTGCCTCGGGGGAAGCATACATGGTCCTTATCAGGTGGAGAAAAGAACCAGAGAACCCCAGGTGTACCAGGACTCTGTATAACCATTGGATGTTAACATTATCAAAAGCCTTTTCGGCATCAAGAGTGATTATGGCTGCCTGGTTGTTCGGGTTCGCTTTAGACGTTTCGAGTGCTACCAAGACCTTCCTAAGGTTAGAGGTGGCTGACCGCCCCTTGGTGAAACCTGACTGTGCCGGGTGTATGAGGGAAGGTAAGATTGATGCCAGTTTATCTGCCATTATTTTGGAGAGTAGCTTGGAATCCACATTTAATAGTGAGATAGGTCTGTAGGAGCCTGGGTCCATGGGGTCCTTTCCTTTCTTGTAGATTAGCTTAATATGAGCCTGATACCCTGTGGGTAGGTAGGAGTGTCCCTGTATAATGTGATTTAATACCGATTGCAAGGTAGGGGCGACCGCTTCCATTGCCAATTTGTAAAATTTGGGAGTGTACCCATCCAGGCAAGGAGATTTGCCTAAGGACAATTGTGTAATAGACTTTGTTACTTCCTCTAAGGAAATGGGGGATTTTAGAAGGGCCAGTTGGTCTTGGGAAATTTTCGGGAGATTGACTGAGGACAACCAGCTTGAGGCTGCGGCCTCATCGCAAGGTTTGTGGTTGTACAGCTTTTTTAAAAGGTTTAAAAGACCTGGTTAATTTCCGTAGGGGATTCCACAATCAGACCATCAGCGTTTCTGAGTGAGGATACTCGTGTGGGTGTAAAGGGCCCTCTGCAGAGAGAAGCCATCAGTTTCCTGTGTTTGTTCCAGAAGGAATGGTACTTCCAGTCCTGGTGAGATATGTACAGACGCTCCCTGGTCTCAGCCCACTCGTCAAAGTCAGCCTTTGCTTTACACCACATATCTGTATGGAGTGGAGAATTGGATTTGTTAAGATTTGCCTGCGCCTCCCGCAGAGAGGAACTGGCGGCCAAAAAGGCCTTGGCTATGTTCTTTTTATAAGCAGACGCGTAAGATATAATCCGTCCCCTGAGAACCACCTTACCGGTCTCCAAGAGGAGGATTGGCGAGATAGATGGAGTGGCGTTATTGGCCAAGAACTCCTGCCAGGTTGCCCTGACGAGTGAGGAGATCCCAGGATCCTTGGTCAGATAGGAGGGGAACCTCAACCGTTTGAGGGAGGGAGTATTTGTGAAAAGAGTGAGGGTAACCGAGACTAGGGCATGGTCAGAAATTGCTATGTCATAAATTTTAGGTGAGGCCGTGTAGGGGAGTAGAAAGTCGTTAGAGAAGATGTAGTCTATTCTCGTAAGCATGTGGTGAGGGTGGGAATAGAAGGAGTATTCTTTCCCTTCTGGATTGTTTAAGTGCCACATATCCGTGAGGCGCAGACTCTTCACAAAATGGAGCAGAAGGGGGGAGTGGTGTGGATTCTTTTGGGGTAGAGTACCTGCACCCGTGATCAATAGGGGAAGATGTAAATGAGGAGCTAGATTCTGTGTCAGTTTTTGGAAGAACGAGGGGGAAGGTATATTGGGGGCATATATCCCTGCCAACACCCAGTCATGTCGAGCATCAGTGAGCTGTAGAATGACTATGCGACCTTCCTTGTCTAAGTGTAATGGTTGAACCTTGGCCGTATAGTTCTTGTGCACTAGGACTAGCACCCCTGATTTGCCCTTTACTGCGGGTGACCCATATACTGTACGTGGCCCACCCACAGCTTTTGCATGCGGTGGAAGTCTTTAGCTTCGGACACATTGAAAAAAGCCCACACTGCGGAGACATGTGCTGGCGTCCTGGGAGTGCCAGATGTGACTGTACATGGTTGAGGGCTCGCTCCTGATACATTTGCAGTCTGCTTTGTACCTCTTGTGCAATGCAAGTTCTGCCTTCTTCTCCTCCCTATCTGCCGGTCCGTCTCTCCCTCTGAACTCCCCTCCTCTTCCTCTCTTGTGGCCACCCATGTGACATCTATAGACATGTCATCATCCACGTCACCTTCCCCACCACTAATATTTGAGATCTCGGAGTAGGCAGAAACAGCAGGGACCAACCTCCTTGGGCTGATCGGGGTACTGTCGTTAGACTGCTGAGTGGCGGCTGTTGCTACCTCCTCTTCCTGATCTGATGCCAACAATGGCTGCGCATCGCAAACATCTTGTGATGGATCGGAAAATAATTCCAGTGACTCAAGCGGAGGGTATGTGGTGGTGTCTTTGGGGGTCCACACAGCAGAGAGTGAAGAGGGTGCAGATAGAGAGGATGAGGAGGGTGCAGAAGAGGAAGGCTGAGTGAGCCACTCAACCAAGTCTGGTGCGTCCTTGGGACACGCCTTCTGAAACTTCACACTTTGGCTCCAGCCTACTGCTCCTGCCCTACCCCTACCACCCCTGTGTAAGTGTCTGCCTCTTCCTCTGCCTGTCATGTTTTTAAATTACCCTGTGACAAAAGTCTCTAGAGAATTGCAGTATATCTGGAAAAAGGCATATAACAAATCTGTGGTATTGGGGGGGCACAGGTTTATTACACCAGTTCTACAAATAATTGGCCAGTAACTGTTGTCACTGTGTGTAGCACAGTTAACACAGCAAAAGAAGCCACATTTTTGCAGGACTAAAATACAATCTTAAAAAAGTGTACTGTTAAATAACACCTCACTTAAATCTGTGGTATTGGGGGGCCACAGTTTTATCCCACCAGTTCTACAAATAATTGGCCAGGAACTGTTGTCACTGTGTGTAGCACAGTTAACACAGCAAAAGAGGCCACATTTTTGCAGGACTAAAATACACTCTTATAAAAGTACACTGTTAAATAACACCCCACTTCAATATGTGGTATTGGGGGGCCACTGAACTATCACACCAGTTGTTCCAAAAATTGGCCAGTGAGTTTGGCACTGTGTGTATCAGAGTTAACACAGCAAAAGAGGCAATATTGTTGCAGGACACAAATACACTTATGAAAGTATACTCAGATAACACCGCACTTCAATGTGTGGTATTGGCGGGCCATTGGTTTATCACACCAGTTGTTCAAACAATTGGCCAGTGAGTTTGGCACTGTGTGTATCAGGGTTAACACAGCAAAAGAGGAAATATTGTTGCAGGACACAAATACACTTATGAAAGTATACTCAGATAACACCCCACTTCAATATGTGGTATTGGGGGGCCACTGGTCTATCACACCAGTTGTTCAAAAAATTGGCCAGGGAGTTTGGCACTGTGTGTATCAGACTTAACTCAGCAAAAGAGGCAATATTGTTGCAGGACACAAATACACTTGTAAAAGTATACTCAAATAACACCCAAATTCAATATGTGGTATTGGGGGGCCACTGGTCTATCACACCAGTTGTTCAAAAAATTAGCCAGGGAGTTTGGCACTGTGTGTGTATCAGACTTAACTAAGCAAAAGAGGCAATATTGTTGCAGGACACAAATACACTTGTAAAAGTATACTCAGAAAACACCCCACTTCAATATGTGGTATTAGGGGCCACTGGTCTATCACACCAGTTGTTCAAAAAATTGGCCAGGGAGTTTGGCACTGTGTGTATCAGACTTAACTCAGCAAAAGAGGCAATATTGTTGCAGGACACAAATTCACTTGTAAAAGTATACTCAGATAACACCCCACTTCAATATGTGGTATTGGGGGGGGGGGGCACAGGTTTATTACAATAGTTCTACAAATAATTGGCCAGTAACTGTTGTCACTGTGTGTAGCACAGTTAACACAGCAAGAGAGGCCAAATGTTTGCAGGACTAAAATACAATCTTAGAAAAGTATGCTGTTAAATAACACCCCACTTCAATATGTGGTATTGGGGAGCCACTGGTCTATCACACCAGTTGTTCAAAAAATTGGCCAGGGAGTTTGGCACTGTTTGTAGTATTGCTGCAGCAACGATCAGTCACCACAACTGTCAAAATGCTGCACAGTGCACAATAATACTACTAATCCACTATAATATGCTTTCTACAAAGTATATTATACTGTGGATTACCCCCCCCCCCCCCCACGATATAGTGCACTGCACAGCAATACCAAAAAAATTACGGCCCTTTAAATGACTTTTGTGGACATTAACAGAGCGATTTGTGTAACTGCTGCCGATCTCTAACTGCCCCTAAAGCACAGACTGGATACCTGTCCCTAACCTGAAAAGAGACTGGACCTATACCGAAATACCAGCCCTTTAAATGACTTTTGTGGACATTAACAGAGTGATTTGTGTGACTGCTGCCGATCTCTTAACTTCCCCTAAAGCACAGACTGGATACCTGTCCCTAACCTGAAAAGAGACTGGACCTATACCGAAAATCCAAGCCCTGAAAAGGACTTTTGTGGACATTAACAGAGCGATTTGTGTGACTGCTGCCAATCTCTAACTGCCCCTAAAGCACAGACTGGATACCTGTCCCTAACTTGAAAAGAGACTGGACCTATACCGAAATACCGCCCTGAAAAGGACTTTTGTGGACATTAACAGAGCGATTTCTGTGACTGCTGCCGATCTCTAAATGTCCCTAAAGCACCAACTGGATACCTGCCCCTAACCTGAAAAGATACTAGTAGACCTATACCGAAATACCAGCCCTGAAAAGGACTTTTGTGGATCTTAACAGAGCTATTTGTGTCTGGCAATCTCTCCCTGATGCATACAGCTGACCTCTGCCTACGCTGACAAAAAGCAGAATGTGAAATGACCGACAGCTCAGGTCTATTTATAGGGTAGGGGGCATGTCCATGTGCTGAAATGTTTTAATTGGCTGTCCCGTTCCACCTGACGGCTGTGTTATGGGTCAAAGTTCTTCTGAATGAAAAAGAAAATGGCGGCGCGGACATCTTCGCGAACATCGGCAAAAGTCCAAATGTGCCACGAACCGACCGCCGGGCGAACCGCAAGGCCATCTCTATTCTCCTTTTCTGTTGATTTATACCATACTATACCCTGTATGTTTTCATTCTAATTTTCAATAAACATTTATTGAGAAAAAAAAAAACCAATCAGATTCCAGGCTTTATTGTTAAAGTTCAATTAAACAATCTGAAGTCAGAAGCTGATTGGATACCATGCAGAGCTGCACCAGATTTTCTCTCTCTAGTTTTAGTAAATGCACCACATTGCATTGACACAGATTACTCATTATCTGCAACCACACATCTCAACAAAATTAGCTCAGTATGCTGTACATTCTGAATTTTGGATCATTTTGGTCATCTAGTTAACACTACACAAATATAGTATATTTAAATAATGCTGCTTCTGTTTTAATTGCATTTATACATTAATACAAAGGCTGGATTTTTTTTGCAAAATTGCTCTTTGTGATGAAACTATAACAATATACATTATTTTACTGTAAAAAAAGGATTTTTATTGTCTGAAGTATACAGAAGTTTAATAAAACACTACTAAAAAACTACTAGAACATATACATTTAATGATAAATATAATTCATGCGCCTCAATGTGATAGTGAACAAAACAATGAATTTAAACAATACTTCAAATTTACTTTGTCACAATGTTGGAAGGATACAATTATGCGATGTACTGTTTAGATTCTGTTATCTGTCCTCCTTCTTCTATCTTGGACAAAACAATCAATATTAATGCTATTTCAAATCATGATAGAAAAATCAATCCAGGGATGTTTTTCCATGAGGTGTCCTAAAAGACCTGTTCATGAAGTTAAAAGAATTTTCAAGGACATACATTTTTTTGCACTAAAAAAGTAATTAATGAATTACTTCAAAGATGTACTGTATGTTTCTTATCCAGATGAAAGTAATGAAAATTGAGTTTATAAAATATAAGGACCATCATCAGGCTATGTTTTAGCTTTTAATATGCATGCAAAATAACTTAGTTGAAGAGATATGACTAACATTTTTAGACTGCACTGAGAAAATTGTAATAATTTAAAATCATTTTACTAATTTGAGATCAATACACATATATATTAAGTGTGACAACACCCCAAAAACCATAAATTGTCACACTTAAGTTGCTGCTTACTATATTATTGATATATTTATTTATATATTTTTGGTTAGCATTAGCGCGGTTATATCCATTTTTTACACATATATATTAAAATGCCCATCCATGGTACCTTAAAAAGAAACATTAAAGTTTGTAATCAACTCTAATCTGCATATTTCTTATCCACTGAATAACCATATGTTTAAAAGATGAAGAAAATTACACACCTATGTACTTATATGTTAAGGACCTTTCAGATGGGATGGACTCTATCCGCTGGATCTGCCTGCTCAGCAGGAGAATCTGTCTCCTGATCCCCGCTAAGCAGGCAGATCACAGGTCTGTGTCTGCTCATTTTGGATAGAGGGACGGTTAAAACATTTTCAGTAGGGGGGTTGGAGCCGGCAGCCGGAGCGGATGGACGAGTAATCACACCGCTCTGCTTCAACGGGTCCTTTTAAGCTTTCCCAAGCGACTGCCCAGCGATCTCACCCGGTCGGGTACACTTCTAACAGTGCCAGGAATCGTTATGGCTAAGGTGGGGAAAAGAAAGCAGCGGGACAAGCCTAAAAAGCTGACAGAGTTCTTCAGCCCTGCATCGAGCCGTGCCAGTCAAAATGGCGCCGGCGCTGGGTCCCGCTCTCCCGCCTCACACTGTGGAGGATCGAGCCAAGCCACAACTTCTCTCCTGGAACCTGGTGAGTCTTCTGACGACCACAGCCCACAGCAAACCTCCCCATTCTCTAGCCCCCTTAAGCAGAAGAGGAGATTGCCTGGGGATAGTGAGGACAAGGAGCTGGATGGCCAAGACATGGAGGAGGGAGAATCCATGGAGCAGACAGTTTCATATGGCCAGAAGCTGGATGCATACCCCACAACTGGTCAGGCTATTACTGATACAGCAATGAAAGATATGATGAGGACACTGAGAGGGGCCTTACAGCAGGATATGGCAGCTTTCATGAGATCCACCAGGAGAGAAATAGCCTCACTGGGTGACAGAGTGGGCTACACAGAGAATAAGTTGAGTGAATTTACAGGAGCGCACAATGAGCTAGTGGATGCTCACTTTGAATTGGAAGAAGAGCTCAAGCACCTTAAGCTGAATGTGGCAGACTTAGAGGACAGGGCACAAAGAAATAACGTTAAATTCCGAGGGGTACCGGAATCAGTGAAGCCAGCGGAGCTCTCCTCTTTCCTTCAACAGCTTATGCATGCTGCCCTGCCCACACTTACTCCTGCAGACCTCCTTATTGACAGGGCTCACAGACTGCCGAAGCCGTCTCATATACCTGAAGCAGTCCCCAGGGATGTCATTGCCCGTATACATTTCTTCCATGTAAAGGACCAACTAATGCGCTTCTCGAGGCAAAACCCTGCACTCCCAGATCCGTATGCTGGAATCTCTCTGTTCACGGATCTCTCTCAAGCCACCCTCTCCGCTAGACACAACTTGGTGCCTATTACCAAGATCCTCAGGAACCACAAAATCCTGTATAAATGGGGTTTCCCTGCAAAAATTACTGTCACAGTTAATAACGCATCTAACACCATCTCCTCTCTAGCCAAGGGATTGGAGCTACTTCGACAATGGGGCTATCTCCCTCATGAGGAAGTCAGAAGTACTGCCTCACATCAATGTCAACCACGACGTAATACCAACTCCCATAATGCAGCCACATGAGTTTGAATTTTGTTCTACTGGCATTTCTATCATGTCACTTGAATGACCCAATCGGAGCCCAGCGCACCCGTTGTGCGGTTCACCTGACTTTGTTTCCCCCCTATGCCTTTGTGCGAGATTGCCCGCATCCTTGTTGCAACTCTTTTGTTTTACCTACCTGCTTGTTTCGTTTCTTCTGATGACTTTATATCTTCCCAGGAATTCAGGATCGCACAGAACTTCCTAATGAGTCCCATGTATTTCTGGAACAGGATGAGCTGTACCGTCTCTCAGTGTTCCGTTTCCTTCCCTTCCCCCTTTTCCCTCCTTGCCACCAGGAGCTACACAAGCACCGTCTCACACCGCGATGGTCATTAGAGTGATGTCCCTCAACGCCAGGGGTCTTAATAGCCCTTACAAGCGGAGAAGCCTCTGGAAATCAGCACTGCAGCACCAAAGTGACATTCTCTGCATCCAAGAAACTCATTTTGCAGGTAACAAAGCACCTAAATGCTCTCACCCTAAATTCCCACACATTTTTTTGGCCAATGACTCTTCCAAAAAGAACGGAGTGCTAGTGGCTTTTAGAGATACACTGACCTTCAAATTGCTGCATAGAGCGGAAGACTCTCATGGCAGGGTTCTCCTGCTAATAGTGGAACTTAATGACGTATTATACACTATTGTGAACATATATGCCCCCAACAGGCACCCTCTGAAGTTCCTGCGGAAAAGATTTCTATGGGCTAAAAAACAAGCCAAGGGGCGATTGTTATTTTCAATGTAGTTATGAATGCGGACTTGGATTGCTCATCAGTGGGGCGAAGACGCAGGCCAAATTTAGGCTCCCTTTGTGTAGAGGAGGACTTGTTTGATCCGTGGCGATGTCTTCGAACCACTGAGAGAGATTATTCCTTTTTTTTATCTGTCCATAGCAGCTATTCTAGAATTGATTTTTTTCTGACAGACAAATACCTCCTGCAACAGGTTGTCAAAGCAGACATCCATTCTATCACATGGTCGGACCATGCTCCCGTCACTATGGATATAATGGATGGCTCCGGCAGACACCATGCTCCCATCTGGCGCAATGATACTTTTGTGTTAGCCCACCCGGAGTACAGTGCAGAACTCAAATCTAAGATTGATGAATATTTTCTTATTAATGCTGATGGTACAACCTCCCCTGAGGTGGTTTGGTGCGCCCATAAAGCGGTAGCTAGGGGTCTCCTGATTCAGCAGACGGCTAGGGATCGGAAGAAGAGAGCAGCACACATAACTGATTTGCAGTCTAAAATAGCAGATTTAGAACAACTCCACAAATCTGGGAGAGTAAATTCTCCTAATATTTTGACGGAACTTAATACCTTAAGGAACGACCTCCGGACTACCCTTCTACGTGACCATGACATATTTTTTAAGAGATTAAAACTGACTTGGTACTCTCAAAGCAATAAAGCAAGTAAACTTCTAGCTTCCCAGCTTAGGAAAAAATGGGTTAAATCTCATATTCCCATGATTAAACACCATAGTTCGGGTAAAGTGTTCAAAAACCCTAAGGATGTAGCTAACGTCTTTAGGGATTATTACAGTTCGTTGTACAATCTTAAAGACGACCCTGACACATATGATCCCAAGGATCACGACATTGACAATTTCTTATCCTCACTTTCCTTGCCGAAAATAGATGACGCCTCCCTAGAAATATTGAACAAACCTTTTTCCCAGGACGAAATTCAAAATGTAATTGATTCCCTTCCGCTACACAAATCCCCGGGAACGGACGGATTTTCCGCAGAATACTACAAATTGATGGCCCCCACGCTCATTCCCCATCTTGTCCCCCTTTTTAACTCGGCCTCTGTGTCTAGCAATTTTCCTCCAGAAATGCTCCAAGCTACGGTAGCTACCATTCCTAAACCGGGAAAAGCAACTGACTCCCCCCTTAACTTCAGACCCATATCATTATTAAATGTGGACCTGAAGATCTATGCGAAGGTGATAGCTAACAGACTATTACTTTGCACGCCGTATTTGCTGGGACTGGATCAAGTAGGGTTTGTGAAAGGTAGGCAGGCTACAGATGGTACTCGTCGCATGATTGATCTTTTAAAATTTGTTGAGGAACACCCTACTCCAATGGTCTTTTTGGCGCTGGACGCCAAAAAGGCCTTTGACAGGGTCCATTGGGGCTATCCACTTGCGGAAGCTATTAGATCTAATGCTAACATCAAGGGTATAAAAGTTGGTCGAACTGAGCACAAATTAGGTCTTTTTGCCGACGATGTCATTTTGACCCTGACTGACTCCAGTGTATCGTTACGTGCACTGCAATCAATTGTTCAATTATTTGGTCAAATATCGTATTATAAGATTAACACTGCCAAATGCTATGCTCTTCCGATCTCTATTCCGACTGCTGACATAATCACCCTTAAAGCTGTGTTTCCATGCAAATGGGAAGCCCCCTCGATAACCTATTTGGGAGTCCAACTCACCTCTCCGGTTGCAAAACTGTATGAATATAATTTCTTGCCATTATTGGATAGAATTGCGGATGAATTCTCCCAAATCAGGAAGGTCCATCTCTCCTGGCTGGGCAGAATTGCTGCATACAGGATGCAGGTCCTTCCGAAATTATTATATTTTTTTAGGACGCTTCCCATCCCCATCCCCCAATTATTCTTCAACAAACTAGCTTCCCAGTTGCGAAAGTTTATCTGGGATGGGAGACCCCCTAGGATAGCCTTATCCACTCTCTATAAACCCCACAATTTAGGGGGAGTAGGTCTCCCTAATGCATAAGTGTACTACAGAGCAGCAGTCCTGACACAAGCCCGCTATTGGTTTGTACACCAAGAAGATAACTTGTGGAATCAGATTGAAAGACAGGTCTCCCCTGGTCAAAATCTACATGCTCTAACTTTTGCAGCTACTTTGCTCCATAAACTTAAAGTTCCCTCTCACCCTACCATTCAAGCTACTCTACAGGCGTGGACTCATCTCCTTAGTCAAACCGTCTGTGACGAGGAATGTGTCAACCTCGATACCCCCCTAGCAGTGTATGACTTGCTCGCTCCAGGAGTCTCGACTCTACATTGGCGGAGATGTGGTTTTCACTTCTCCGAGTGCTTAATTCAGCCCCAATCGGCCCTTGACATGTTAACTAAGTTCCAGATTGCAGCATATAATAGAGCCCACACCTCAGAAATTCCCCCTATACCAAAAAGGCTTTGGGAATTCCTTATTGCTAAGTCCCGTTCCACTGTTAAAGGTATCTCACTCTGCTACAAATATTTCAACTACCAACCTCCACTACGCAAAACCCCCACCATTCTAAAATGGGAGAGTGAACTGAGCCAATCCTTCCATGTTTCTCAGTGGATGAGAGCATTCCAGTACAGCCGCTCATCTTCGGCATGTGTGGACCACTGGGACAACTCCCAGAAGCTGTTTCATAGATACTATATGACTCCAGCTAGACTTCATGCTATAGATAAGAAGTGCTCCCCCCTCTGCTAGCGGGAGTGCAAAATGCAAGGTAATATATTGCATGTGTTCTGGAGTTGTCCGGTGGTCCAACCTCTGTGGAAGGAAGTTTTAGACTGGGCATCTCAACTATTGGGAATGCCTTGTGACCCAACACCAGTGTTAGCCTTGCTGGGGCTAGGCTTGGATTCCTATCCGCCTGGTCCCAGGAAGGTATTGGCGCATATACTGTTTGCTACCAGAATCGCGATAGCAGCCAGGTGGAGGACTACTGGCCCTCCGTGCCTGTCAGCTGTCAAAAATAGAGTAGCCCACCAGTACGAAATGGAAAAGATGCTTGCCTTCAAACTTAGGAAAGCAGACATTTTCAAGAAACAGTGGAAATCCTGGATTGATCAATCCCCTGACTAGTTGTGAAATTACCCTTCATGATATGATACTTTAGCATACTATTTTCATATGCAAGTTTGTTGCGCTGGTGGCAAATCTCCCTCCCCCCTGCCCTATCCTTCCCATTACCCCATCCCCTGTTTCTAGTTTGTTTTGTCGTTCTTAATAGCTACTCGATATTAGCACTTCCTTAAAGCTTATGATAGGGAGTCATGCACAGTTAGTGGCAATACCTGTGTCTGAGAAATATAGGAAGTGGGGATGGTGCTCCCACAGTGTGTACCCAACTGGGGTGAGGGCCCGTATACCACAAAATCTGCGCTAATCCCTAATATGAGCTCAGTTTCCAGCGAGTGCACGACATGTGTTCTTTTCATTATACTTTTTAATGTATGAAGCTTTCATTTATACAAATACACTGCTTTCTGCTTGTCATTTGATAGAATTGTACGTGCACCTCTAAGAAATTTCTTTTGTTTTCCATGTTTGCATGTATTGTTACTATATTCTATTTCTTCAATAAAAATTGATTTACAAAAAAAAAAAAACATTTTCAGTAATGTACCATATGTGTCTAATTTGAGGGATTTTCCTTAACTTCCTGTCATGTAGGCTCAACAGGAATTGAGATGATTCCTTTCTACCATGAGGGAAGTCCCCTGTTGGACAGTTATCATGGAAGATTTACTCACTATTCCTGTTCTGATAGCAACTCAAAATTTTCAGTTTTGCCACAGTTTTTTTCTCAGTGGCTCTGAAGATCATGACAAATATCTTACCAAGGATGACCAGTGGGGAAAGGCCTTTCCCCCTTGGAACTAGTTGCATTACTGGTAAAATCCTCCACAATCCTTGCCAACAGCAAAAGCAGCACAGTTTCTGCTGGATAAGCTATTTTGACCAAGTTGAAAATCCTCCCTATGTAACAATGAGCAACTCATTGCCGCTATCTACAAACAGGGAAAGGTAACCTTAAAGATGGGGAGATCTACCTGAACAACATAGGAGAAGTAAAAAATCACCGTGCAGAGAGTCACCTCCTCACACCTGATTTAAACTTCTAATTGCTGTACTTGGATCACTTTTCAGGGGAGCAGCAGTACCTGCTGCACTTTTGAATGAGCTCTTAGTTCCATTTGGCAGCGGCACCCTTAGGGCTCGTTAACACGTAAAGTTGGGAGGTGGTAAAACCCTGTGGATGAGTCGCAGATTTACTGCTCCCAATCCCTACCCCTTTAGCTGCTGAGGCAGCTGCCAAAGATATACACATGCCGCAGCAGGAATTAAGCCCCCTGTTGCTTTTGGTGGGTGCTACTGCATGCCAAACATGACCCATTCAAGTGAATGGGGCCACTCTGCAAGTGCCCCCAGCGGCATGGTTTTGCAGGATCCAAGGGGTAAAAGAAGGTGGCGAGAAAGTAGCACAGCCCTGCCTGCTTTAACCTCTTGTTTGTTGTACTGCACAAGGTTGCAGGGCACTTTGCAGAGTGGTCTCATTGACTTGAATGGGTAATGATTGGCAGTTGCTACACCCAGCAACCATGACAGGGCATACAGCTCCTGTTGTGGCTGCGACATGTTTACACCCCTGACCACTGCAGCTAAAGGAGGTGTGGTTGGGGCAGGGGTGATAAAAAAAAACATATTAACTATGGGATTTTACCGACCCCAAAACTGCAAATGGAAATTAACCCTTACTGTTCTCAGCCCCCTATAAGGCTGCTTTCACAATGATGTGCTGCGGTTTACCTGCACCACAGGTGCAGTGCAGTCCATCTGCAACATTCCTGAGTTAGCTGAGCTTTTCCATAGACTTCTATTATATCCTGAAGGTGTGGTGCACTTTCTAAAAGCACACCAAAACTCCAACATTCAGATGGTGCACCAGGCTTACAGAATATTATAGAAGTCTATGGCTAAGCGCAGCAAACTCGCAGGAAAGCTGCAGGTACCCTGCACTGCCCCCGCAGTGTGTGTAAACTGCAGTACATCAGTTTGAAAGCAGCCCTATACTATTATGCCCAATGTATTCCTTCACACTGACCTGAAGATCTCTTCTTTCCTGCTGTTGGGATGACTCTGAAGACCACTAGCCGGTAAAAGAGGTGGAGTGCAGTTGGTATCACTCCACATGGGAAAGGAGCCCGCACTACTGAGGAAGCATTGGCTTATGTGGCTCTTGCTCCCTACTACAGCTCCAACTTCACAAGTATTCCCTCTGCATTGCACTTTGATGCTCTGGAATGGCAGGTCAGAGAGCCCAGATTGTGATCTACCAGATGCTGGTTGTTGACCCCCACTCTAGAATATCATAAATGCCCCGAACAATAAAAAAACAATGTTCTGAATCCCAAGCAGTGTCGGAACTACCAGGGTCGCAACAGTCAAACTTGTCTCATACAGCTCAGAGATAGAATTGACAGTTCTCCCTCCTCCCTCGTACAGAGGGGAAAGGAGACAGCTCCTCCCCACCTGTGTGCACCATGGGCAGTGCGCTTCCTAAATCAAATGCAGCTTCTTAGCTTCACACTTCCCATGGTGTCTTCCTTCCCCTCCGTGCGAGGGAGGAAGGAGAACTGTCAATGCTGGGCTAGCTCTGAGGTGAATGAAAGAGATGCTCTCAGCTTAGAGCCCTGCTGAGGAGGCAGGCAGCATTGATGAGCACTGTTAGGCTGCACTGATGAGCACTGATATAAGGCACTGATGAGCACTGATAGGCTGCACTGATGAGCACTGATAGGCTGCACAGATAAGAACTGATAGGTTGCACTGATAGGCAGGGCTACTAGGAGGTACTAATAGGCAATAAAAGGTGGCATTAATGAGCACTGATAAGTGGCATAGCTGGGCACTGATAGACGGCAGTGATGAGCACTGATAGGTGGCATTGATGAGCATTGATAGGTGGCACAGGTGGGCACTGATGAGCACTGATAGACAACACTGATAGGCAGCATGGATGAGCACTGATAGGTGACATTGATATGCACTGATAGGTGGCATAGCTGGGCACTGATTAGCACTGATAGGCAGCACTGATAGGCAGCATTGATGAGCACTGATAGGTGGCACGAATGGGTGGCATTGAAGAGCACTGATAGGCTGCACTGATGGGAAATGATGAACACTGATAGGCAGCACTGATAGGCGGCATTGATGAGCACTGATAGGTGGCATGGATAGGCACTGAAAAGCGACATTGATGAGCACTGATAGGTGACACTGATAGGCATCACTGATGGGACATGAGCACTGGTAGGCAGCACTGATAGATGGCACTGACGGACACTGATAGGTGGCATTGATGAGCATTGATAGGGGCACTGATGAGCACTGGTTGGTGGCATGGATAAAAACTGACAGGTGGCACTGATAGGGGGAATTGATGGGCACTGATAAGCGGCATTGCTGAGCACTGATAGACAGCCCTGATAGGCGACATTGATGAGCACTGATAGGGGGTAGTCATAGGCGGCATTGATGGGCACTGATAGGCTGCAGTGATTATCAGTTTAAACAATGTACTGAGAGTCTTGCTAGTTAACCTCCCTGACGGTATGATTCTGTCAGGAATTCTGTACCAAAAGCGGTACAATTTTTTTCATGGAAATTTGGCGTTATGTATTATAGGCCTACAATTCTTAGTAATTACTGACTTAAACCTGACCAAAACAAGACTCTAGTAGACATCCCAGATGTGATAAATTTGAAACACAAACGCATGAATTATAATCGAATCAATAATATAATTTTATTATAGAATATATAATCTATATAATAAAATTATATTATTGATTAGATTATAATTCATGAATTATAATCGAATCAATAATATAATTTTATATATATACATATATATATATATATATATATATATATATATATATATATATATATATATATATATATATATATGTGTGTGTATATAGGTATATATATATACTGTATATATATATATATATATATATATATATATATATATATATATATATATATATATATATGTATGTATATATATATATATATATATATATATATTGTAACAGGAAGTCAGCTAAATCTGGGAATGTAGTCACAGGAAGGAGATACATTTCCACCTGATTTAGAAAGTCCATTAATTAATTTAGGGTGTTGGCTACAGAGCTAGCCAGCAGGAAGTTGAAAGGCCTTCACCTGTTCAGAATGAGGGAGTTAAGGCTCTATAATTTGTTCAGAGAAATTCCTATTGTTTGCTGCCTCCAGAAGCTGTGTCCTGAAGCCATGTGGGCTGGGAGCAGGAGGACAGTCAGCGTGTGCCTCCCGACAGGATGTGTGGGCCTGGGAGAAGACCCCCCGGAGTGATGTGTGCCCGGGACGGTAACCAAGGGTGAATACGTCTCAAAGGTGAGAAGACGAACTGTTGATGTGAAAGAAACAAAGGACTGTGTTGCCCTGTGAAGCTATTATAAAAGGACTATTGAGTGTCCGATGTAGGACAAGGAAGTCTGCCCGACGGTAGGTTGGAGACAGACACTTAGGCAGGTTCCAGTTGTGAGAAGGTAGCCGCCCACAGAGGCCAGGATTTATTTTGTGTTTTATTTTATTTTGATGTTTTTGCTGCATGCACTTGTTTGAAGAATAAACCAAAAACTATTGTTTTCAACCACTCCTCGGCTATCTCCCTGTGTGCCGACCCCCCCAAAGGGGTCACCCATACGCCTACCACCAAGCTAATCCCTTACATATGGTGGAGGATGCGGGCATAAGCAGAGATCCCTGCAAGGAAGTGCAAATGTTTGATGAACTTTATCTGGTGCATGAGATTGCACAATCTATGTGTGCAGGAGAGAAGATCCTGACAGAAAAAAAAAAAAAAAGTGTTTTAAAGAGACAGGGGTCTCAAAATTTTTTGATGAACTTTGTTGTGTCTGGTGCAAGTGACTGCACAAACTGTGTGCGCAGGAAAAGAGATCCTGCAAGAGAGAGAAAAACTACATGTGTTGAAGAGACAGTGGTCTGAAAATTGTTTGCTGGACTGTGAAAAATTTGTTTGTGGAGTTATTGAAGATGGGGCGGTCCAAACGCCTGAAAAATGCAAAGATAGATGAAATGAGAGACCGGATTCTATGGATGGAGGGGATGTTGCCGTCTGAACCAGCCCCATCCATGCCTAAAGAGAGTCTACTAAAGAGGAAGGTTGTTGTCCCTAGCAACACTGATGAAACTGCTATGGAGACGCAGTGTGCTCAGATGAAAAGTAAACTCAAAATGGAGGAGATGTTGAAACATCTGATTATATCAAATGCAGCTCAACAGCAAGCAAATGCAGCTCAACAGCAGGCAAATGCGGATTTTCAGCAGAGCTTTGCAGCTCAACAAAAGGCTCATCAAGAGAGCATGGCAGGCTGGAAACAGAGACGCCAGCAGCCAATGGAGGCCATCGGTTTGGAGGAAACCGAGTATGTGTGCAGGGCTGAGTTGGATGCCTTGCAACGGAAAATGGAAGAAAAGGAACAAGCCTTGGAATTGCTTAAAATGGAGCATAGAAACTTGCAGGAAACAAATGAACTACTCAAGTCTCATGTGTCACAGTGGGAAGAATCCACTGCTCTTCTTTTGGTCGAGTTGCAAAAACGCAGAGAGACTATAATGGAGAAAGATACCATCCTCATGGAAAAGGAAAGTGAAATTCAGACTTTGCAGAAGCAAAGTATGGCTGATATGTTGGAGTTGCGTAATCAGCTGGAAAAAAGTCTTCAGTCTTTGGGAGCTACAAAAATAGACCTGCAGGAGTCGCAGGAACAGAATGTTGCTCTGAAAGCGACATTGTCTCTCAGCGACAAAGAGAAAAGTGAAAGAGAGGCTAAATTACTGAGTACTGTGTATGAGCTCACTACTTTGAGCAATGTGGTAGATGAATGGCGTGCGGACTGTGAAAGTTGGAAAGGGGAAGCCCAACGTGTCCAGCAGCAGTTAAAGGAGAAAGAAGCCTGTGTGGCAGAATTACATTCTTATTCCCAGATGCTAGCCAATGAGGTGAAGGCTCTTATGCAGGGAAAAGGAGATTCTGAACACAAGAGAAAAAAAGTAGAGGCACAGCTTCTGGAATCGCAAGTCAAGGTGTCAGAAGGTGACCGAGTGTGTGCTAAGCTGTCAGAGAAGGCAAACCGATTGCAGGTTGAGTTGGACAGTGTCACAAATCGGCTTTCTCAAGCAGACAGCAAATCTAGAGAAATTGCGGAAGATTTTTCTATCTTGGAATCGCAGCTGCAAGACACGCAGGAACTCTTACAGGAAGAGAGGTGTCAAAGGCTGAGTTTTAGCACAAAGCTCAAACAAATGGAAGATGAGAAAAATGGCTTCCTGGAACAATTAAAAGAGGAGGCGGAAGCAAAGAAAAACCTATCAGAGCAAGTCGCAACATTGCAAGCTCAGATAGCGGATATGAAAAAACGCATGGAAGAAAGCGTTGGTTCATTACAGTGTGTTGAAGATGTGAAAAAGAAGTTTGATCAGATGCTTGGTGAAGAGAAGACTGTGTCTGCAAAATATGCAGAAGAACGCGCCCGTGCAGAAACGGAGGTGCGTGATAACGAGAGCAAAGCCCTGTTCTTGGCTCGCTCCTTGGAGGAAGCTCTAGAGTGTAAAGTTGAACTAGAAAGAGTTAACCAACAGCTGTGTACAGAAATGGAAGATTTGGTCCGCTCCAAGGATGATGTTGTGAAAAGCGTTCAGGAGCTAGAAAAGTCTAAGCGAGCCTTAGAACAGCAAGTAGAAGAGATGAAGATTCCGTTGCAGGAACTGGAAGAGGAATTCCAGGCAACAGAGGATCTGTCCCAAAGAGGGGATAGTGTGCCTGATGCAGTTTTTAAAAGGATCAGTGTTTTGGGGTCTGTCCTGAGTGAGCCTCAGAAATGTGACGACATGTGGCTTGAATCACCCCTTTGGAATAAACCGTTCCTTCAAAAACTTCAAGCATTGGAAAATGTATCATTAGAGCTTCAGCAAACAAAGGAGCTGAGTAAGAAATGTGGTGATTTCTCAGTTCAGGCTGAAAACCTAGTGGAGAAAACTAAGGCTGTTGGTGAAAACGTGAAGCAAATGAATAAGTGCCTTTCAGGGAGTGTTTCCAAAATGGAACTGGTGAAAGACGGGTGGCAGAAGTTTGATCGTGATCTTGAGATGCATTCCATGTGGAATTCAGATAGAGAAAAAGAACTAGGTGACCTTGAGCGGTCAAATAGTTCAGCAGAAAGTGCATTGAAGGAACCTGTAAAAGAATGTGTTGCAGTTCCATGCTTCTTCACTGATGCAGAGAGGAGGTCTATAATGGATACCACCCAGATCGCTGGGTTCAACTGTGTTGTTGCCTTTGACCCCTATGTTGGTGGAAGGAAAGTTGATGATGTTCTGGTTGGCTACTTCTGTGAAGAGTTTGGCAAGAAATATAAACTGAATATCAAATCAAATAGTAGGCCTTTACTGCGACTCGCTCAGGAGGGCGAAAAGTTTAAGAAGTTGATGAGTGCAAATGCTTCAGATCTGCCTATGAATATGAAATGTTTGGTGAATGATATTGATTTCTCTGGGAAAAGGAACAGGGGTCACTTTGAAGAAATGTGTGACAGCCTGTTGTCTCAATTGGAAAATCCTCTGCACAGCATCTTAGAGCAAGCAAAGCTCAAGAAGGAAGATCATTCCCTTTTACAACAAAAAGTCAATGATTGTGTACAGCTGTATGGAGAGGCAACTCAAGTCACAGAGGGATGTCAAGAGTCCCTACTTGGAACAAAGCTTAGTGAAGCAAAGGTTCTCAAAGTTTTGTGGAAAACATTTATGGATTGCAGAGAGAGGCGTCTTAAGAATGTTGAAGACATTAAGACTAGCCCAATTGAGTTGCCTATGGATCACGGTCCTCCGTGGTGGATTGGACAGACGGTTATGAGGGACAAGCTGTCTGACATTTATGAGAAAGCTGTCAATGAAGATGACAGAAACGAGAAGGAGCAAAATGATGCCAAAAATGCAGTTGAAGAATGTGTATATGAGATGAGAGACAAACTGTGTGGCATTTATGAGAAATCCGTCAATGAAGATGACAAAACAGTTTCATCCGGAAGCTTGAGGATAATAGGAGGCTTATCAGTGAGTCAGCAGTGCTTGACACATGCGTGCCTGGAAATCTGTGTCCCAACCCTAGGGTTGAAACAAGAGGGGGGGGGTATGTAACAGGAAGTCAGCTAAATCTGGGAATGTAGTCACAGGAAGGAGATACATTTCCACCTGATTTAGAAAGTCCATTAATTAATTTAGGGTGTTGGCTACAGAGCTAGCCAGCAGGAAGTTGAAAGGCCTTCACCTGTTCAGAATGAGGGAGTTAAGGCTCTATAATTTGTTCAGAGAAATTCCTATTGTTTGCTGCCTCCAGAAGCTGTGTCCTGAAGCCATGTGGGCTGGGAGCAGGAGGACAGTCAGCGTGTGCCTCCCGACAGGATGTGTGGGCCTGGGAGAAGACCCCCCGGAGTGATGTGTGCCCGGGACGGTAACCAAGGGTGAATACGTCTCAAAGGTGAGAAGACGAACTGTTGATGTGAAAGAAACAAAGGACTGTGTTGCCCTGTGAAGCTATTATAAAAGGACTATTGAGTGTCCGATGTAGGACAAGGAAGTCTGCCCGACGGTAGGTTGGAGACAGACACTTAGGCAGGTTCCAGTTGTGAGAAGGTAGCCGCCCACAGAGGCCAGGATTTATTTTGTGTTTTATTTTATTTTGATGTTTTTGCTGCATGCACTTGTTTGAAGAATAAACCAAAAACTATTGTTTTCAACCACTCCTCGGCTATCTCCCTGTGTGCCGACCCCCCCAAAGGGGTCACCCATACGCCTACCACCGAGCTAATCCCTTACAATATATATATATATATATATATATATATATATATATATATATATATATATGCATATATATATATATATATATATATGTATATATATATATATATATATATATATATATATATATATATGCATATATATATATATATATATATATATATATATGCATATATATATATAATATAAAATGTGTTTGTGTTTTGTGCAACGTTTTTTTTTTTTTTTAATTTCCCTCCCTAGTTCCGCTCCCATGCAGCATTGCTGCTGTAGGGAACGGAACTAGGAAGTCCTCCTACCAAGAGACGAGCGGTGGGGATCTCGGCTGGCGGTCACAGCAATGAGAGATCATCGCTGGATCGCAAGGATAAGGTAAGACACTCCGCTGCGCTCTCTGCACATTCACCCCGAGCGTGACTCGGGGATACGGATAATAGCAGGAAATTCCTACCCCGAGTCACGCTCGGGGATACCGCTAGCCTAGTTAATAGCTCTCCTTTCCTCACACAGACACAGCGTGGGAGGGAAGGACTGCTGATAACCAGCAAGTCTGTTTACATGCAATCAGCTGATCACATGGTAAAGGGCCGCTGTGATCATCTGAAGGAAACAGCAGTCACAGAGTGTGCTGGATGCGCACCCCAGGGGGCACGCAGGAGGCAGGGTTCTGGGGGGATATCCATGGATGCCCTCCCAAAATTGGAAGCCTGGGGCTCAGATGGAAGGTGGGGGTGGGGGATCCATCATGGTTTCTTGCACCGGGGCCCTGGAGGTTCTAGTTACGCCTCTGATCTCAAGCATTGTTTGTTTTTATCATGCTATGTAAGGACATTCTATATTCACTAGTTGGTAAGAACTGTGCTAGATTTGCTTACCTATGTAAAGTATAACAAAGCTCTAATTGAAAGTGCCAAAGATGAGGTTTGCTGGTAGCATTGGTTTGCAGCAAATTGCAAAGTTCCTTAATCACGCACTTTTGCCTGAAAAAGTTTCAGGTTCACTGCCAACTGATAATGCAGTGCATAGCTTTTTCTTTGGAACTGTTAAGGAGAGCTGACAGATATGTGTAGGAAGAGATATTATTTTGATTTTTTCTTCTTCTAGCCAAAATTGAATAACAAGAACACCCCCCTAGACTTCATGCCACAACATTTGCAAATTTCTAACAAGATTTTTTATAAATTCAAAAGCAAACTTACGTATCTATAGCTATGACTTTGTGTGTCACTTAATCAACACCTCTGGTGAATCAGTATTCATCTTCAAAAGGATATAGAATATCTAAACAAGAGAATAAAAATTTGATTTATTACAATTTATCAGCCCGTTAATATGGCTGCAATCATTTTTGTTTTTCAGGCAATAAATATGTTTAACAAGCACAAAAAATGTTGATCCTGCTAGAAATGCACCTTCCTTGTATCTCCCTTTGAGCTGAACTGAAATTACAATTGTATTCAACTAAACTAAAACTAAGCAATGTTATAAGTGTAAAAATGCACTCACAATTTAATTGTCACAGGAGAAGAGCATAACACTATGTAGCACTTCTGGGTATGAAGTCCAGCTCTGTCATCCTTCCCCATTGCAGCTATAGCCCCGTACACACGTACCGATCGTCGCTGAACGATTGGCCGTCTTTTGTCCAGGGCTGTCGGTGTCTGTTGAAAAGTGCAAAAGACTGCACAAGAATTTTGTCCGCCGACTACAGCCGGCTGCAGGAGTGATGTCATGTAATGGTTAACTTTCCCTGTGTTTTTTCTTTTCTGAGCATGCCCAGTCTTGCAAATCTGCTGTCTGTCGGCCGGATTCTGTACTGACTGGCGAACAATCGGCCGCTCTGGTGTCGGCATACAAAAATTTTCATGCTTGCAAGACAGATTCTTTTCGGCCGAAAGTGCGCTGTCGGCTGTCGGAAGCATCATACTAACAAGCCTACAATCGGCAGATCGGTCGTCGGCCGAAGCTTTTCGGCCGACGATCGGTACGTGTGTACGGGCCTTAAGTCTGCATCGCTTCACCATTTCTGCTGCCTGCAGCCAGGGCAGTCTGCATCTTTTGGTTGTAAAGAGACTCTAGCTTCACATATGTTACATGGTGTTCTGCTCCTGTGTTCTGTGATGAGTACATTGTTTGTGGTGAAGAGCTGAACTCATTTGGGTTTTAGTGAATATTTGTAAAGTACAAGTGCCTAATCCTAATCCAAACCTCACTGAAGTAAACGGAAGCCACAGTTCTGCCCACTTTCTAGGCCAGCAGGCAATATAATTTCAAACAAATGGCATGTGAGGGCAGGGTACTGCCATTGAGGAATGTACCAAAGCAAAAAAAAAAAAAAGATCTTGATTTGTTTGGCTGGGATTTTAGTAATTCTTAAATGTTAAAATGATGAATGGAAAACTTCATTAAAGTGGTACTAAACCCACAACAGTAAAATCAGTCTGTATTAGGGTTTCCGCCTCATTTCCTTTAATCCAGGACACATATTAATTACACATGTTCTAAGGCTGATATAATGCACAAAAGGCAATAAAGTGAGTTTATTTACCACCTTAATCAGCCACAGAACCTGTTTAATTAATGTGTGTCCTGGTTTAAAGGGATGAGGTGGCAAACTTAGTCTGTATATCCTGTAAAGCATGCTTGTTATACTCACTGTGGAACCTAAGCGGTTAATCCTCCATATTGTGTATAAGGTTGTGTGATCCTGTCTCTCTGATCCTCCTCTTATTTAACTGACTCCAACCCATCTTGTGATAGAATGAGCATTAGGAGTAAGGCTGCACATGCTCAGTTTAGTGTGTATTGCTAGAGAGTTTTTTTTTCTTGGGAAAGTGCATGTGATCAGCACAGGACCAATCAACACTGTCCATGCAGAGGATCAGGGGAAAATGAAAACTCCTCCTACAATCTTAAAGGAGTTGTAAAGTCAGAAGGTTTTTTTTATCTTAATGCATTCTTTTTATTAAGATAAAAAAACCTTCTGTGTGCAGAAGCCCCCCTCAGCCCCCCTAATACTTCCCTGAGGTCCTTCTCTGTCCAGCGGTGTCCATGAGTCCCTTGGCCGTCGGGGATGCTCCCTTGTGATTGGCTGGGGCACAGCCACGGCGTGATTGGCTCCCGCAATTGTCAAACAAAGTCAGTTACCAATCAGGAGAGGGAGGGGGCGGAGATAAACAGCAGCTCTGGGTCTGAATGGACACACACAGAGCTGCAGTTCGGCTTGGGTGCCCCCATAGCAAGCTGCTAGCTGTGGGGGCACCCAACAGGAGGGATGGGATAGGAACAGCAACGATGGACCCAAGAAGAGGAGGATCTGGGCTACCCTGTGCAAAACCAACTGCACAGAGGAGGTAAGTATAACATGCTTGTTATTTAAAAAAAAAAAAAAAAACAAGACTTTACAATCACTTTAAACAGACACTGATACAAGTCACATGACTGCTATATACTGCTGATACGAAAAGGTATTTAGCAGTTCATATTTACTAAAATAATTTTATTTCCATGTTCTGTGCACTGTGGGAGACCAGATATAGTGAATGCAGATCATGGGTTTAGTAATACTTTAACTTTTAACATTGCTGGAGGTGCCCTGACTCTTCCTGTGAAGTTGCGCATTTGTGCGACATACACAACCTACTACAGCAACACTGAATTTTCTAAAGGAAAAAAATGTGTTTAAATTTCCAGAAAAACGACAGCGTCTGTTCACCTTGTTCTGCTTGTAGAAAAAGCAGATAGGATTTGTATTATTCTATATCAGATCATTATCCTAGATGATGATCTGATATACTGTAGATGTAATAGGGAACCCCATATCCCTTCAGGCATTGTATGAATTTAAATGGGAATTGCAAAAAAAACAGCAAAGGAAAAAAAAAACGGCATGAGGTGCCCCCCTTCAATTCTATATCAGACCCTTGGTTCAGGAGTAACTCTTAAATAAAATAAAATAAAATAAAAGAGTGGGGTGCCTGTAAGGGTGGTTGAGCATGCGCCCCCTTCCTAAACTATACCAGATAACATGCCCTCAACATGAGGGGACAACACCAAGTGCCTCTTCCCCACAACCCTGGTCCGATAGTTGTAGAGGTCTGCTGACATAAGACCTATGGGAATCTGGGAACTCCCTTTACCAAAATACCATATACCACCTATTCTTTTTCCCATTTACATAAAAAAGTATTCTACATTTTTTTTTCTAAATGAGTAAACAATAAAATAAAACACACAGTTTTGGCAAATACTTTAATTAAAAAATAAAAAATAAATGCCCCATGATGCACATCTACGATCCTTGTCAGTGGTTGAGGGGGTCAGTCAGCGAGGGATTATCGGAATCTGGAAGCCCGCTTAAAAAAAAAAAAAAAAAACATGGGGCTTCCATATGCTGCACCTTCCTATTTTTCACACAAAAAATGTCCCTACCCATTCACACAAAATGTAAACAGTACTGAACAATAAAAAAAAAAAAAACACAGTTTTTGACATGTACCTCTTGTTCATTCAGAAAGGCCAGTATCTGTGAGCTACCTCATTGTTAAGAGGGCTTCCAGATTTTGATAAACTGCTTGCCCCCAAACTCCCACAACCAGCGGACCAGGGCCATCAAGAATGGGGACATTTTTGCCAGGAGAGTCTGGTGGCCTGGTTTGGCTCAGGAAGAAGAGAGGCTGCATGATCAATTTTTGCTAACATGGGGACAAGGCAATTTGCTGGGGGGCTCCCCCAACAAGTTACCCCCCATGTTGAAGGTATGTTGCCCTGTAAGGTTCATTTCATTTTTGCATGGGTTCCTCTTAAAATCCATACCAGACCAAAAAGGTCAGGTATAGAATCTGAGGGGACCTCACACAGTTTTAACTGTCCCTGGCTCTTTTGTAACACATGGCACTTTTTAATAAAATTATTGAGTTTTAATACTACATTATGGTACTGTGCGCTACTCTCCTCTGCCTAATTTTGTAGATTTACATGGGAACTCCCATCCCTCTTTATTTTCATGAGTCAGCTGCATTGCCTCTGCAGTTAGTATAAGCTGTTGCATGTTTTGCAGATGACTTCTGTTGTTCTTTTCATATATGTTTGTGTATAACATTTATTTATATGCAATTTAATTTATTTTATTTGAATTTCCCTTTCTTATTCCCATCAACCAGATGCCACAGAGTTTCATCTTTGTTTAACAAACAATCTTATTAGCAGCCTTCTGTAAGCCTTGATCTTTATATAATGAGGGAATGAGGGAAGACACGTTAAAAGTGCAGCCTGGGGGACAACCATGACTCCCTTTATAGGTACAGTGAAATAGGTGAGCTTAGCCAGCCTAGGACAGGAAGTGTGTTATTTACAGGATTACTGGGTGAAAAAAAGGGGGAAAGCCTGAATAAGAAAAATGAATGCAGTCACCACAGCTAAAGCTGGTATTCCGTTTGAGCACAGCTGCACTGTATATTGCATATCATTGGCAGTTCACTGGCTGACATCACTTGTTATCTGAAACTTCATAACGGTTATTTCTAAACTAATGTAAAGTAAAAGTACATTTTCATTTTTTTTTTATTTTTTACTATGTGTCATATTGTTCTCAGTTTTGAAAAAATAAATATGGGTTTAAAATTATAATGGTTTTACAGTTATATAACACAACTAATTCCATCCATTCCATATCATGATGCTGCAAACAAAGATTACAGGTTTTAAAGCAATGCAATGGCTTTTTAAACTGTTCATTCTATTGCTTAATGTGACATCCTGACAAATGGCAGCTTGAGCATAATAAGGTTATTTGAAAACTGGTTTGGTTAAATGCATTACTAGTTCTGAGTGAATGAAAGTAAATTGTTCTGTCATTTAGATTACACTTCAAATTCATCATAGGATTTTGGTTGCTTTGCATATTATGTGAAAAACATGTCTCTATCAGATTCCCTCCAGTGATGAAGTCAGTAGAATTGTCACAGAGATTGTTCTTTCATCAATCAATTATCTGTACAATTCAATATATTCAAGCATTATGCTTATTCTATAGTGACAGTAATGATCTGCCTACATATTCAATTGTAATTTAATTTAATTCATTTATACTTTATGTTCAGTGCAAGCTCCTAAAATGAACGCTCTACTAAGTTAAATTACATTTTACTATAACAAAGTAGGGATCAGATTTAAAGAAATTTAAAGTGCAACTCAACATTTTTGACAGTGGCATTTCTCCTAACCTACTGTGTGATCACTGAAAATCTTGCTTAAAGATACTCAACAAGTAAACCACTTAGGTGGAGTGTAAATAGATAATCTTTAAAGTTTTTTTTTTGTTTTCTGTCTTACTAAGGCAATTCTCTGTAACAAAAAGTAAAGCTGGATTGAAATTCAAAAGGGACAAGCTGTATTTCAGTTTATGTATGGCCACTACGAATTGACTTCTGTTCAAACGCCATGTCAGATAAAGGCTGGTTGATCAGGGCTTCAGGCAATAGGCTGTAGTACTAATCTGTGTATTATGAGTCTCCTTACTGTCAGAATACATCAGCACAGTCAAATTGAGGATGGGGAAATCAGTTCAGTTTTTTTCATTTTTTAAAAAAAAAAAAAAAAAAAAATATATATATATATATATATATATATATATATATATATATATAAAACCATGTTTGGTCAGCTTAAAGTAATAATAAAGGCATTTAAAAAAAAAAAAATTAAAAAAATACCAAACATGTCATACTTACCTAATTAAATATTCCTTATGATGTGCTGTTATGAACAAAATAAACAATCTCGATCTCCTGTGAATGTAATGTTGAATCCTGTGCTCCATTAGATGCCACATATATACCGTATTATTACACAAAATTTTAAAATATATTTTTTTTATATAGATCAAAATTGTCTATGTTCTCCCAATATTCTTCCAATCACCACATGAAACAAGTGCTTTGTATTCTTTCTATAAAATATTGTAAGTGCTCTTGAATAGTGCCCTGCCACCTTTATGCGAAAGGGACACTCACCAGATAGCTGAGGGCCACCAGAACCCAAATTGCTTTAAATAGCCTAACTTATATCCCAAGATAAACTTGCAAAACTTCCACTCATGTTAAGGCAAACCATTACTGCTGACATTAACACACCCCCGCCTTTCTCTCCCATCCCTTCAAGCTCAATTAGTTAAATTTAGCCTTCTATCAGGCAATAGAATCAACACTTCCAAGACAGAGGCCTTGCCCCTTCACATTCTCCCTGAGGACCTCCTCACGTTGCAGCACACATACCCCTACAGATGGGCCTTGTCTGCCCTTAAATATTTAGGGGTACTGCTTACATCCACATATCCATCCCTGTTCAAAGACATTAGGGACATGCTCAACCTTTGGAACTCATACCCTATTTCATGGCTAGGTAGGATAAATGTCCTGAAAATGTCAATATTGCCTAACGTGCTTTATTTCTTTGAAACACTCCCGGTGCAGATCCCTATGTCCCAACTGAAGACGCTCAAGCGATGGTTCTTGAACTTCATCTGGAACAATAGGGCCCACCGAGTAGCAAGTGTTTTTTCCCCCCAGAAATAGGGGAGGTTTGGGTGCTCCTGATGTCCTCAAATATTACTTTGCATCCCACCTTCATTCGATTGCTTCCTGGACCTCACAGGAGGTACTGAATACATGATCAGAGATCGAAATGGGCTCTCTATATCCATACCACCCCTGCTCTCTGATATGGTCTTCCTCTCCCCCCCACCTAGACCCTAAACTCCAGAGTCTCTGCCTAGCATGCATGTTGTTTTCTGTTAAGATTTGGCGCACCTGTGTGGATCAGTTGTCTCTCTCCTCGCCATGCCCTCCATTAACCAATGTACTCTTCAACCCCCTTCTCCCTGATAGCTTGTCGCTAACCCGTGTATTGCCTTGGGCTCAGGCGGGTCTTTTTCAACTTCGTCAATTTGTTCACCCAATCACCCGCAGGCTTTGCACATTTACAGATCTGCAATCTAAACACCACATTCCAAAACATGCCTTCTATTCGTACCTCCAAATTAAACATTTTTTCTCTTCACTATTGCCCTCTCTGGTTTTGTCCAAATCTATCGGAATTGAACTTCTTTGCACTCACAGCCCACATCAACCTTGTCTTATTTCTTCTATTTACAAGATCCTCCACGATGCCACTCCACTGATCACGGGGACTTACTCCTATATGGGTAAGTGGTCCTCCATTCTACAGTGTCCTATTCCAAGATCTGTAGATGTGTGGCACAGAGAGGGACAGCCTATAAAATATTGCTCTTTTGGTATAGAACTCCAGAGGTACTCCCACTCCAAAATCGTTCTCTTTCTCCCTTATGCTGGCACTGTGGCAAAGCCAGAAGTACGCATTTTCATATTTTTTGGCAATGTGAGCTTATTGTACCCTTTTGGTCCTCGGTGATGTCCCTGCTCCAACAGGTACTGGATTCCTCTTTGCCGTTTAATCTGCTACATTACCTCTTGGGCCTTCCCTTTCCCTCCATAGGAAAATTCCCTAACAAACTAGCCTCGTTTATTCTGCTGGCAGCTAAGAGGTTAATTCCACGACATTGGTTATCCACTACCCCACCCAATTTAACTCACTTACTGAAGGTTATTGCTGAAATATGCAGAATGGAATATTTGACTGCTTTGGTGGGGGATACCGTACCTCACTTTAATAAGACATTGGATGCTTGGGACACCTCCACTTTTGGTTCCCCTCTGGGCCTGACCTTGACAGAGGCTGCAGGGGACCACATTTCCCCATCTCGCTGACTGCCCCTTGCACCCCATGCCTTGGCTCCCCTTGGTAACTTGTAATTTTCCGTTATCCTACTCAAATAACTTTCCGGTCATACTGCTATAGATTCTGTCCTTGATATTTCCAAGCTCTCATCCTTGATCTACTTTTTCCTTTCATTGTAATCTCTTCCTTTTCTTCTAACTCTTTTGTCTTTCATATTATGTGCAAGGTTTAGGCTCCTCGGAGTCTCATTTGTTTATATTTCAATGTATTTCTATTAATGTTTACAATGTCCCTTTGGGATTTATTTTTGTTCCTCTTTCTTAAAATTTCTCAATAAAAATACAATAAAAAAAAAAAGGCAAACCGTTATAGTTGTCCCCTGAGCTTAGTATTAGGAGGTATATATACCAGATCCACAGAAGGGTATTGGATGCCAGATATTCTCCAGAATATAAAAATGTTAAGCGGATAATTGTGCAATATCATTTTTATTAATATAAAATTTAAAAACAGAAGATGTACACTCGCATTTATCTGTGCCTATAAGCGCAGATATTTTTTTCTTGCTTACTTACTTTCTTAATGGATATTTTCTTATTAAAATACTTTGACCTTGTTCATTAGTAGGGGAATTTTTTTTCTATACTTTTTGGGAATTAGGTATACTCATGTGCCCCACGCTCATTCCCCCTGAGAATATCTGCCCCCTCCCCATTATTGCAAAAATACATAATTTAAATCTCTATCAGTTTGTCAATTGACAATACTTAGTTATACATAACTGGAAAAGAGTACAAAACTAAGGTTCAGCACTTTTTTAACTGGCAGAACCAAACTTTCTTAATTACATATAAAACATATTTTAAATGTGTGCAGATAGTTTCATCGTTTATGTGTGATCCATTCTGCATACATTTGAAAGAAGAGTTTCCATCTGGGAAAGAGAAATATAAAAGGTAGTACGTTATGTCTGAGTTTTAACTCCATCTTTAATTAAGATGATTTATATGCTGTCATGAGTTTGTAGCAGTGAAAATATTATTATATAATAAATATTTCCTTTGTGTTTTTATTTTTGAATACAAGTGTCCTTTTAAAAATGTTCTTTTATTCTCTTTGGATTGAGTATGGTCTTTGAAGGTGACCTTACAAGTCTCTTGTCATGTTACTGACCTTATTTTTATTTTAAAAATGTGTTTTGGGGAACTTAATGATTACTGAATGTACTTTCTGAGCAATGTGTAAAATATAAAGCTTTACTTTTATGTTACCTCCTGAAAAATGATAAATTGCATTCTTCTAAATTTTCAAGGCTGTTCAGCTTGGATTATGTGGGTTTGATAGATAGTTGAAATCAAATATTAGGAAGGGATCATACATCTCACGATTCTGATTGATGTTTGTTTAGTTCATGTATTTTCCAAATGCACCAACTGTGCAGGCAGTTGAGATGGCTCAGAAAACATGAACATTTTTTTCTCATGAAATGTTTTTAAGAAGGTGAATGACATCTTCACGTAAACTCATATTTGTGAGCAATTAAATTCTTTACTCACCAATACTTCAGTGGTGAACTTTTTGTTAATATAATCCATTTTACACAGAGCAGTCATAGCGTCAGTGACTTGAAAGCTGTTGTAGGAAAAGCATAGTGTAAGCTGACAAACAGCATTGGGAGAGATTAGGGTCAGTTGGACATTGTACTTTAATTCTGATTGTTAGCTCTTTGGGCGGCTAACTTTTTTGTTGCCATATTTGTTCTTATTATTGGAGTCTTTTTTCTTTCATTTTATTTTGTGGTTGATTTGAGGTCAGTGGTCACTTTTATATGTTGTCCTATTCGTAGCATTTTTACATAGAAATATATTTTATCTTTTGTTCTTTTGATAGAATTTTAACATAGAAACATAGAAAAGTGACAGCAGGAAAGAAAAAAAAAAAAAAATGAGTAGTCAATCGAGTCTGTTTTTTGTTTTTTTTTAAATACATGTTTTGTATTTTTTTTTTTTTTAATTTCTTCATTAAGGCTCCGTTCACATGTAGGCGTTTTGGGGCGTTTTTGGGGAGTTTTTCTGCTCTAGGATCAGCTCTCAAAACGCCCAACAAGACAAATTCTATTCATTTCAATGGCCCCTGTTCACATCTGAGCGTTTTGACGCTGTAAGCAAAACGCCCAACGCTCAAAAAAGTACATGAGCTTCTTTTTGGGCAGATTACAGGCGTTTTCCATTGGTTTCTATCCAATCTAAAAACGCCTGCACAAAAAACGCCTGTAAATCGCGGTAAAAATCGCGGTAAAATCGTGGCAAAAAAACGCGCAAAAACGCTACGCTCAGGTGTGAATGTAGCCTAACTTTTTTTGCTTTAGTATACTGTAGATATATGTTTGTCCCAAGCATGTTTGAGGCCATTTACTGTTAACTGGCTCGCTACCACTGCTGGAAGCATCAACTACCCTTTCAGTAAAATGATACTTTCTGGTTTTGAACTTTCCTCCAGTTAGTTTGAGGTCATGTCCCTGTCTTCTTGATTTTGGTTTCATATTGAAAAACTGCCTTTCTGAACCTTATTCACCCCCTTGATGTATTTAAAGGTTTCAATCATGTCTCCCCTTTCCCTTCTTTATTCTTGACTGTACATATTAAGTTCCCGAAGTCGCTCTCGATATGTTTTATCCCCCAGACCTTTACTTTTTTTGCTAGCTGTCTCTATCTTATCAATATAATTTTGTAAGTGGGATGTCCAGAACTGGGCACAGTATTCTAAATTAGGTCTCACTAAAGATATATATAGGGCAATCAGGACCTCCTTCCTCCTACTGGTGATCAATCTGAAATAAGTACCCCCAAATCTTTTTTCTCTATAGTGCTGGCCAACACTGTACCCCCAATGTTTTATTTTCTCAAGGGATAATTTTTCTTTAGGTGCATTATTTTATATTTAGAAACATTGAACTGCAGTTTCCACTGCTTTGACCAAACCATGTTCCATAGTTGCGAACAAACCTTTAGTTATATCACTTACATGTAGATTAAATAGAACAGGACCTAGTACAGAGCCTTGTGGTACACCACTAGTGATTGCTCTCTGTTCCAAATGAACTCCATTTACAACTACACTCTGGTATCTATCCTTTAGCCAACTGCATATCCACTGAACCATCCAAGGGTTAAGTACTAGTTTGTATGGTATGTCTCGGGGGCGTGGCCGGGCAGATGACGCCGTGAGGAGGATCTCTGTGGTGATCCGTGCTCCCTGAGAAGGCGTCCGCATGCAGCAGCGAGTGAGTAGCAGCCACTGACCCCGAAATCCCGCGCCACACACCCACCCCACGAGGCTCCCGAAGCGTTTGGTTGGGGACAGACGGACAGACGGTCGCTGATACCTCCGGTGACAGAGGAGGGAGCCGCGACTGTGGCCGCATAGTTGCCGCATATGGTCCATGCAAATCGGTGATCGGTACGCTCGAGAGAGCCAAGGACGGCCGGGCCGGAGAGCTGACATATCCACTTACTTCCTCCGAGGACAGCGGAGGGAAGGAGTGGAAGAACGCTCCAGGATGGCGCCAATGAGAGCGGGTACAAACGCTGCAGCTATGGCCAAAAAAGACACCAAAGGTATTAGTAACAATAACGAACCCCAAGAGCAATCTACTGTAAGTGTGCTGGAGGAGTCATCTTCACCTGGTACTGAACAACGGGTGGTATACCCCCCATCACCTCAAGCTCCGCATACACAGTCAGAGGAATGGAAGGAGCTCCTATCTTTGATGCCCACCAAGCAGGACTTGACTGAGATTGCTGCAAACATAGTAAGTTCTTTAACTATTGAGATAAATACATTGAAGGGGCAGATCAATCAGTTGGACAGTAGAATTGAGGTGATGGAGAAGGGGCAAAGCCAGCAAGTGGAAAGATTGGAGTACATTGAGGACTCGCATAAATTAATGTCTAAACAGTTAATTATGCTCCAATTGCAGCAGGATGACGGTGAAAACATGCAACAACGTAATAATGTATGCCTTAGGGGTCTGTCTGAAGCTGTATTAGGTCCAGATTTAAAAGGCAAGATAACTGAAATTTTCAACGATCTACTGGAACAATCCCATACAGAGACTATGGAAATAGATCGAGCCCATAGAGTCAGGGTCCCCCGTAGCATGGGGGTGGACTCACCACAGGACGTTTTGGCTAGGATACATTTTTTTTCCCAGAGGGAACTAATTATGCAGAAAGCATGGGAGAGAGGCCCCTTTGAATATGACGGATCAAAGATCAAGATCCTGCCAGATCTATCTAAGAACACATTAAAAATGCGGGCTATGGTTAAGCCATTACTCAAAGAAATTCAGCAAGCTGGAGCAAGCTACCATTGGGGACATCCATTTCATATAAAGATAAAGAAGGGGGCCTCTTTGTTTATTCTACATTGGCCTGAACAGTTGCAAGGCCTCTTTTCTTTCTTAAAAATACAGCCAATCGAGGTTCCAGATTGGTTAGGTACTTTTTCAATATACAATCATCCGGGGGAGATTATTAAGGAATAGAGGTATAAGATGCAAACAATAGGGACTAATGGATGATAACTAAGCACAAAAGGATGCTATGCAAAGATGGCAATGTTTATTGACATGTTTAAAATGATGTGATTTTGGGTCATGTAGGGGGCCGGTGTGGGAGTAGGACAAACATGAGTGAGGGGGGTGGCTTTGATGTTGATGGTGTGGTGGTAAGGGGGGGGAGTGGTGTGAAATGGGAACAGAATCAATAGAATAATCAATAGAATAAGAATGGGCCTCGAGACAATAATGTGAGTAACCTCTTAAATGTGTAAAGCCCGGTTAGCACGCCCCGACCCCGACCCACCCGACTCAGTTGGGTGATAAGGGTGGACGCCTAGGGGAGCGCGGACCCACAGGGGTTTTGTTGTGCTATATATTTTTTTTTTCCTATTATTTTTTTTGCCCCTATTTTCATCCTCTGGATTTGGCCAGAGGGGATTTTTTCCTTCTTTTTTTTTTCTCTTCCTCACGGTGAGCGTCTTCAGAGAGCCAGCCCAATTAGGACGCGTCTTGTTACGCATGGTTAAGTTTTGACCAGTTTAGTTGAAACACACTGTCAGTGTGTTTTCTTCCCTTCCTTTCTCTCTTTTTTTTCCTCTTGTCTCCCGATCCTCTCGCTCATCCAGCTTTCTCCCCCCGGCTTGCCTCCTCCTGTTTTCTCTTCCTCCTCCCGTCGGTGGGCCTCTGGGACGGCCCCGGAGGATCCTTTCTTTTTTTTAGAGCGAAGATAGTATAATATTTCAGGGGGTCAACCTAGGGGGGAGGAGAATGCAAGGTACAAAGATTTCGTCTTTAAATATTAGGGGGTTGTCTACCCCCCAAAATAGATCGAGGGTACTGCGGGACATGCGTCATAGCCGAACGCAAATTGCATTCTTCCAAGAAACGTATTTCAAAAGTGACAAAATCCCGAGATTACATAATAGGGACTTCCCTTGGGTATACCATGCCCCATCGCCGGTAGCAAAGTCTAAAGGAGTCAGCACGATAATTGCGAAAGAGGTAGCCTGGTCTTATATAGACTCACGAGCAGATCCAGAGGGAAGATACCTAATAGTAAAAGGAAAGATAGGGAATAAGACGGTCACGATGATAAATATATATTTCCCTAACAATAACCAGGTGGCGTTCTTAATGAAGTTGACACCAATAATATTGGAGTTTCAGGAGGGCTCGTTAATTATGGGTGGAGACTATAATTATGCCCCAGAGCCTTTGTTGGACACCTCAATGGGTACTTCACATTTACCATATGCTCGTTTGAAAAAATTAAACTGGGAACTCTCTCTCCTTAATTTAATTGATCCTTGGAGAATTTTGAACCCCCAGGAGAGAGATTACACATATTATTCAGCAATACACAACAGGTACTCCAGGATAGATCGGATTATGATCTCGCAGGCAGACCTTTCCACAGTGATGTCTTCTCAGATTGGTTCCTTTTCCGTGTTGGATCACTCTCCTATACATGTTACAATAAATTTTGATGAAGGTCCAATAAGACCACCGACACGGGGACTGCATGAATCTTTAGTGCAGACTATAGACACAAAGATGGAGATAGAGACAGAATTGGTAAACTATTTTCAGGAAAACACGAGTACACAAATATCTCCATCGAATATCTGGGAGGCCCATAAATGCGTTATTAGGGGAGTATTGATCAGGCTGGGCTCAAAACGTAAACGTGAAAAAGAAAGAGAGATTTCAGATTTGATGTCTCAGATAGAGTCTCTGAGCTCAGTTCACAAAAAATCAGTGGCGAAAATTCACTTGTTACCCCTCACTAAGGCAAGGGAAAAATTAAATGGATTGTTATACGAGAAAGTGATGAGATCCTTAGTGTCACAAAGGAGGCATTTCTATGAATACGCAGATAAGCCAGGTGCGATGCTAGCTCGAGCCCTAAGGGGCCCATAGAAGCGTACGGTAATCTCGCAGATACAAGCAAGAGATGGACAAAGAAAACATGATACGGCAGAAATAACAGAAGAATTCTATAGATTTTACCAGGGTTTATATGATATCGCCTCCTCTGGGCCAACAAAAGGGAGGGGGTGCTGGAGTCGACGAGGCGATCGAATATATTAAAAAATCAGAAATGCCTTCTTTGGACGCAGAGCAGGCGAAAGCTTTGGAGGAGAGGATTTCAGAGGAAGAGTTAAAACTGGCATTAGATCAAACAAAACCTCATAAAGCCCCAGGGCCGGATGGCTTTTCATTAATATATTACCAACAGTTCTTTAAGGTCTTAAAAATGCCGCTGCTAGCACATTTAAACTATATTGGAGACGGGGGGGACATGCCGGTCGATTCTCTGCGGGCATATATCACCCTGATCCATAAAGAAGGGAAAGATCCTACGCTATGTGGTATGTAGTTACCGCCCAATCTCACTGCTAAACTTGGATACCAAGTTATTCGCAAGGGTGATTGCGAATCGGATTCTGCCACATGTCCCGAACCTAATCCACCTTGATCAGGTAGGATTTGTCCCCACAAGAGAGGCGAGGGACAATACCACTCGGGCAATTGACCTGGTATATCATATGCGACGAAGAAAAGTACCGATGATGCTCCTGTCCATTGATGCCGAAAAGGCTTTTGACAGGGTGGCCTGGAATTTTATCAGGGCCACCCTGTCACATATAGGCCTAGGAGGAAGAATGATGACATATATTATGTCATTATATTCCCGCCCTACAGCGGCGGTAAGGGTCAATGGATGGAATTCAAAATTTTTTCAGATAAAAAACGGTACTCGTCAGGGCTGCCCACTCTCGCCACTGATTTTTATTCTGGCTCTGGAGCCCCTGCTGTGTAAGATCCGCCAAAACTCGGAAATAGTAGGATCCAAGCTGCCGAAAGGGCAACATAAGGTAGCAGCTTATGCAGATGACTTGCTATTCTTTGTGATAGAGCCTGAAAAATCACTCCCACAAATTTTGAACGCTATCAAAGAGTATGGGGAGGCGTCTTTTTTTAAAATGAACATCTCAAAATCGCTAGCATTAAACGTGTCCATACCCATGAGAAAATGGAGAAAACTACGGACCCTATTTCCTTTGCAGTGGAATAATCAATCAATAGTATACTTAGGGATACATATCACTTCAAATCCCGCGGATTTATATGAGGGAAATTTCTCTCCACTTTTGAGGACACTTAGGGGCGATGTACGAAAATGGCAGACATTGGCCCTGTCATGGTTTGGCCATTGCAGCGCTTTGAAAATGAATGTGCTGCCTCGATTGCTGTATGTTATGCAGGCTGTGCCAATAGCAATACCAATGGTATTTTTTGAACAGGTGAGGGTATTGTTCCGATCCCTCATCTGGGCGAAAAAATCCCCGCGTATAGGCATTCAGATCCTGACCCTTCCAAAGGCAAAAGGAGGGATGGGCCTACCTGACTTGCTCCGGTACTACAGGGCAGCCCATCTCATGAGAGTCTATGATTGGCACTGCAATCATTCTCACAAACAGTGGATGCAGATGAAAAGGGAAATCATGAACTCCCCATTACCAGTGGCCCCATGGACCCCCATTTCGAAATCAGAGACAATCTGTGGGCATCCGACAATTGGGGCAACGCTGCATGTAGCATCAAAAATACAAAACTATAAAACAGTAGCTCCATCGATTTCTCCATTGACGACCTTGGCAGGGAACTCACTCTTTACCCCTGGGAATACTAATGCGAGAATTATAGATCTGGCCAAAGAGGGCAGAGCACGATTATGCGATGTGTGGACTCAAAAAGATCCTCCCACTTTGGAGGAGATGTTATCATGGCCCGAAGGAAAGCTAGATATTTTCAGTGCGTTCCAACTTAGACATTATTGTAAGCAGTTACAGAATCAGGGTTATACACCACGCCCGCTATCATCATTTGAGGCCCTGTGTAAGGGAGAAGAGAGAATTCCGCATGTACTCTCTTATCTGTACTCGATCCTGGGGGGAATACAGGAGTTAGACCCCCTGAGTTTCGTGCAGAGATGGGAGCAGGACCTAGCAGTCTCTTTTAATCAACAGCAAGTAAATAAAATTCTAAAACTCGCGCACAAGGCCTCACTAGCCAGTAGATACCAAGAGGTTAGTTACAAAATATTAACCAGATGGTATAGGGTGCCAAGGACCCTCCATAAAATGGATCCAAAACACCCGGATAAATTCTGGAGGTGTGGGGAAGTGGGAGGAACCTTGGTTCATATATTTTGGCTATGCCCCATCATTGGGGACTTTTGGAATGAGGTGGCCCGAAAAGTTGAAAAGTTGACATTAAATAAGGTGAGAGAAGACCCGGCATTATGTTTATTACATTGTACGAGCAATTCAATTAAGCGATATAGAAACTCTATTCTGATACATCTATTGAACGCGGCTAAAGCATGTATACCCGCTATGTGGAGACTAACACAACCACCAACATTAAGACTATGGTATGCCAAGATTAGGGAAATCTACAGGATGGAGGCACTGACAGCGGCACGATTAAATATGGAAGAACGACATAGGTTGAGGTGGCAGGCCTGGACGAATTTTATATGTTCTGAAGAATATTTACAGGTGGTAAGTTAGGTGGAGATGGGGGGCTGGAGGGGAGGGGATTGGGAGAGAGGAGGGGAGGGGGGGGTATGGGGAGGGGGGGTAGAGGGGGGAATTCTTTTTTCCTTTTCTTTCTTTTCTCTCCCCCCCCTCCTCTCTTCCCCTTTTCCTTTTTTTTTTTTTTTTGTGCTTGTAAAACCCTCGGGCTCTCTCTCCAGTGGTGTGACAGTGGAGGAAGTAATGGAGGGTAGGCTCTGAAGAACAGGAGAGCGTTTTTGTAATATCTGTGTATTGAGTATCGTACTGTGAGGTATTGGGGTATTTGATGGTAATGTGTGGGTATATTGCCCCCCCCCCCATTATAGGGAGGAGACGAAGTAAGGGGAGGATCCCCCCCCCCCTTCCTTTTTTTTTTTTTTCTTTTTTCGAGTGTGGTGTTGCAATTAGCAAGTGAATCCTTCCGCCCATATAGGGATGAAGGTCAGGGTACACTAAATATAAGTTTATTATATACTGTAATAAGATGAATAAGAAAGGGGATGTGAAGGGGTCACAAATATGTGGTTATTGGAATTATAATAAGCACTAAGATTGTGGGGGTTTTTGTTTTTTTGTTTTTTTTTTTGTTTTGTTTTTTTTTTTTTTGTGTTAGAAGTATATGGGGAAATACATGCTCAATATATATTGTATCATGATGAATAAGTAAGGGGATGTCAAGGGTACACAATTGTGTGGTTATTGGATGTATAATAAGCACTGAGTTGGTGGGTTTTTTTTTTTTCTCTCCTCTGATGTGATTTATTGTGTATAAATTGCAGTAATGGGGAGGGGGGACGATAGGGATGTGATTGTATATGATGTATATGAATGTATAAATGTATAATATGTAATGTATTGAAATCAATAAAATGGTTGAATTGAAAAAAAAAAAAGTACTAGTTTGTAAAACTTTTGTATTAGATCATTATGTGGAACTGTGTCAAGTGCCTTGCTTGAATCAAGATTTGCAATGCCCACAGCACCTTCTTGGTCCAAAACATTGGTAATATAGTAAAAAAATTCATTCAGATTAGTCTGACATGATCTGCCCTCAGTAAAGCCATGCTGTTTTATCCTTCTTTTCAAGAGTGATTTCATTACATTGACTACAACTGATTCTGGATAGGTACAATATTCGCTGTCCGCCAGTCATTTGGGAACTTCTCCTGTTAAAAGAGATTGAATAAAAAGATCTGTTAATGGTCCATGTTTCCATGTAAGTGAGCATTACTGCACCATGTATCTTCACAGGAAACAGAAATCAATAATAATGGAAATTGTTCTGCAGACTGACGTGACACAGGTAAACATTAAAAATGTCTGATGTAAAGTATATTGCCATATACAAAATATACATTTTTCAAATACATGCATGATGACTTTACAGAAAAGTAGCATTTTCATGTAAATTGTTTTTGAAGAAATGTAAGCATTAAGAGAAATGTTCTTGTGTTTCATTTCAGAATTACACAGCACAGTGAAATGCTAATTGCAGGGAAAATTTAGTACATATTTCCAGACTCATTTAACTTGGAAACACAAAGGGCAATGATAACTTGCAAAATATGGTAGTTCAAAGAAACCAAATCATTTCCCACAACTTAGTCAGAGCAAGGTTTGAGTCATTGATGAAATATAATTTAGCATGTTTTCATTCAACATTAAAGGAATGACTGCCTTAAAGTTCTGTTTTTTTGTCAGTGGGCTTTAACAGGGAGTGCGGGGACTGGACAACATACATTCTGTGTCCCAGTAACTGGCCACATAGTGGCCTAGTATTCCTAGGGTGCTATCAGTGGGTGATGCATGGCTAGTCAGTATATTCACTTTTTGTACTAGGCTTCCCTTTTAAAAAAAAATGGGCTCACACTTTTTTTTACATTATATTACTCCAATTCAACATACCCCTCCTCTATGTATAAATATAATATGGTCTATTATATCTGATTAAAACTGTACTGTCCTGTGCTAATTTTGCACTGCCCTATCCTCTGCATGTCTTGTAGTAAATCCCCAGCTTTTGCTCTTTAGTAAATTTTGGCCTAACCACAGTATTATGTATTCTTTTTCTCTAGTAAATTTCAACCCTTTCTCCCTCATTGAAAATGTCCTACTGCTAGCCAATTTTATATTTCTATATCATCCATAGTCTCTTCATTCTTAGCGGTACCCCAGTAAGAACAAGTACAGCCACAGAAAACTACTGGCTAATTTCTGTAAATAAAAGTTTGATACGTTTACATTTAATACCAATATCTTATGTCGTTAAAGCTTCCTGGAAAAAAAAAGTATTTTCTCCAAACTGAAATTAATCAGATTGAGGTACTGCTGCTATGCAAGCTAACTGTAAAATAAATAAATAATATATAAATGAGTCCAGCTGTGTTAATCAGCACCACATCCCCTGAATGCATAGAAAAATATTTAAATAAAGACATTTAGATTTTTAAGGTGTTGAATCCTTCTGCCAGAATAATTCACCAACATAATCTCGTTTTGTTAAAAAAAAAAGCGTTTATTACAAATCCATTAAAATGTTTTGGGTATCAATCCCCTTAAAAGCAAAGATTAAGCAAATCATTAATATAGTTTGTGTTCACTTCCTCCACCAACAGGTTAGGGTAGGAAGAGAGGCACCTTTTGAATGGATGGCGATGCAAACAGACTTGGCTGAGGCAGTCCCCATACTTGATATGGGCAAGATCTTCTGATTGACACATTCATTGGGAACCAAGTACTGGCATCGGTGGTGACAATGGTCCCAGATAATGAACCTACCAGATGGGATCAAGTGAGGGTCCTGTGATATACCCATCACCAGAGGCTCCTGTGCATCTTAGGAGAAGCATGTCTGCATTGCAAAAAAGGAAATTCTTTGGAACATCCAGAGAATCCATTGAACCCAGTGTAGCATAGGGTTGCAAGACATCATGCAGGAGACCCCTGCATTGGGAGGCTGACAACTGCTTGGCCCATTCAAAGGAGGAGGAGGAGGAAAAAAACTACTAACTTGAGAATTTAACTCCGCCTTCCTATCAATTACTAGACAGGTCTTCTCCTACTATCCAGCCAAAACTTCTCAGGCTGGCCCGAAGAATCCAATTTTGAACTAGTAGATCATCTGGACTCTGAGCCAACAGTAAAAAATCTTCCAAGTAATGATGGATTTGAAGCACCCCCATTTCCTCAGAGGGGCTACACAGAGATTAGGATTTCCATAAAGGTCATTGGTGAGGTGGAGAGCCCTGCAAGAAAGACAGATGAACTGAAAATGTCCATCTCCCACTGAGACTCAGTTTCTTTAAATTCAACACGGGTCTTCTTTGCACAAGAGGCAGAGAATAAAAGCCTGTAAATCTCTTTGAGGGAGTACTTCAAATCATTCCCCATTGCAGTCGTATAATATTGATGTAATCAGAGAGGACATACAGCTCCTGAGCGGAATGTGCTATTCTGGTCAGCATGAAGACATAAAGAACCCTTCCATTTGCTCTTGAAGTTTTCAATTCTGACAAAAGGATCTTGAGTCCTGGAATGTAGAGTAGGCCAAACTAGCAGAGAGAACTTACCAGAGCCTCAACCTCCTATGAGGAGAAAGGCCAGACTAACCACCGATTGCTCCTGGAATAGTGCTTAGCGTTGAGATGTATGTGTGACTTTTAATCGTGACCAATAAAGAGTGTTTTGACATTCCAAAGATGTGTGCTGCTCTATGAAACTTAATTTTTTTATATGGCAATCAAGAGCCGACTGCAAGCTCCATCAATCTGCACAGCAAACTGAGGGCATCCAGGGTGTAGCAGCAACGAGTCTCTTGGAACTCTTAGTCTCCTAGTCAAAATGAATCAAAGGGAAAAACTTGTCATTATATAGGCACTTACGACCACCCTGCCTTAGGACAGGGTTGTTGACCAAGGACTAGGCTTTAAAGCCCCCTTCATTGTCACTGAATACAGCACTGCCTTAGGAGAACATTGATAAAAACAAATACTACTTCATCCACAAACTCAGCCTGGCCCTTATGCTCACCAAGAGCCCTAATAATCTGCGTTTTCATTGATTCATGGGTGGGGGAGACCTCAACTGTGTCCCAACTGTGTCCCAACTGTTGCCACAAAGTACTGCAATCACTCACTTACAAACACCCCCTCCCTCTCGGCATAAATCTCTCAGACATTTGTCATTTTGTCGATCGTGGATACAGCCAACGAAAACTGAATCTTTCCTGGGGAAAATAGCACTTTTGACAAAATGCATAATGGTATCCATAACTTTGCAGTAGTGTGCAGTGCTGGCAAGTTAGTGTAAGTGCAGTGCTGTAAAGTGTGTGTTACTGCAATGCATGTTAATTGCTTTAGCTTAATGCAGTGCCATTCTTTTGACCAGAGAATGTGCACTCACCTCTGGAGTAGGGTATCGTTTTGTGATTACATGAACGTGAAGTATGCTCTGACTCTTAAGGCAATCATCTGGGTTATCCCTGCTTAACCACCTTAATCAATGGCTGGACCCAAGAGACACTCAAAACCTACTTAACCTCTTAAAGGAGGACAACTGACCCTGCTCTACCTCTGGTGTAGCAAGGGGTAAGGCAGGGGCCAATGACTTGGATAAAGGTGCCCTCAGAGCCCGGAACAAAGTTGGCTGTAATTGGCTCAGGGCCTCCTTGGTTAGGAGGGATAATTGTGATGCTTCCCGTGCCCCATGAGTCAGATGAACACAAAAGCGCATTTCCCCATCAACACTGATAGTGATGGGCCAAACACCCCCCTGTTCGGTTCGCACCAGAACATCTCGAACAGTGAAAATTGTTTAGCGAACATGCAAACTCTATTAAAGTCTATGGGACATGAACATGAAAAATCAAAAGTCTTACTTTTAAAGGCTTACAGTATATGCAAGTTATTGCCATAAAAATTGTATGGGAACCTGGGTACTGCCCTGGGGGACAAGTATCAATGCAAAAAAAAATGTTTTAAACGATCATTTTTACAGGAGCAATGATTTTAATAATGCTTACACAATAGTGAAACAATAAAAATGCCAGGCTCTTCGGGTCTGGTGTGTATTTTATGGGGAACCCCACACAAAATGTAAAACAAAATAAGGCGTGGGATCTCCCCCAAAATCCATACCAGACCCTTATCTGGGCATAAAACCTGGCAGGTCAGGAAAGGGGGGGAGGGGCAAGCGAGAGAGGGCCCCCACATCCCAGCTCCCCCTATGTGAATGGGTATCAGGTATATCGAACCCAAACCCATTAGCCAGAAAAGTGTACAAATAAAAAGTGTAAAAGGTAAAAACCACAGAACACAGTTTTTGACAAGTCCTTTATTAAAAAGAAAAAAATAGTGTCCCTTGATGTCCCTGCCAGACCTGAAATATAGAAAACAATTCAAAAATGCTTTGCCTCTTAAGAGGCTACTCGCACTCTTTCCAATCTTCAGCTTTGACAGTTCTTTTATAGACAAGGGGCGAGGCCATTTGGTTACGTCACTCGGTGGCACCACCCCCTTTTGACGTCATGTGGCATCAGAAGGGGGCAGTGCCACTGGGTGATGTAACCGAGTGGCCCCGCCCCTTGCCTTTAAAAGTACTGTCAAAGCTGAGGATCGGGCAGACGGTGGGTAGCCTCTTAGGCAAAGCGTTTTTTTCTATTTTTTGGGTCCGGCCGGCAGCGTGATTGATGATGGATTTATATTGAGGGACACTATTTTCTTTTTCTTTTTAATAAAGGACTTGTCAAAAACTGTGTTCTGTGGCTTTTACTTTTTTACACTTTTTTGGTGAATGGGTAGGGGTACCTGATACCCATTCACATAGAGGGGGGGCAGGATCTTGGGGCCCCCTTGTTAAAGGGGGCTTCCAGATTCCGATAGGCCCCCCACCCGCAGACCCCTACAACCACAGCTCAGGGTTGTCGGGAAGAGGCCCCTGTCCCCATCAGCATTTTTTCAGTGTTTAGGGAAAAAAAGTATTTTTTACTTTTTCATTCAAATGGATTTTTTTTTATTCAATGGCAGAATAGAACAACAACAGTATCCAACCTGTTAGGCGTGCGGCGTGTAGCGGCCATGTAATGCAAGCTAAGTGCATACAGTATGTATCTGCTTAATCTGGATTTAAAAAAGAAAAACACTTTTTTCCTTCTTATTTTACTTTGACATACAGTGTTTAGACACTGCTTTTCTAATCTGCTCTTCAAAAAGCACCAAATGTAAGGGAAAAATAATTATTTTTCAGTTTTTAGGGAAAAAAAATTATTTTCAGTTTTTCATTCAAATTGTTTTTTTTTTATTCAAAAGCGAAATAGAACAACAACAGTATCCAACCTGTTAGGCATGCGGCGTGTAGCAGTCATGTAATGCAAGCTCAGTGCATATGTGTCTGCTTAATCTGGATTTAAAAAAAAAAAACTTTTTTCCTTTATATTTTACTGTGACTTACAGCGTTTAGACACTGCAGTTCTAATCTGCTATTCAACAAGCACCAATTAAGGGGACAATTATTTTTCAGTTTTTCATTCATACTTTACTGTGACACTGTCATACAGCGTTTAGACACTGCTTTTCAAATCTGCTCTTCAAAAATCACCAATTAAAGGGAAAAATAAACATTTTTCATTCATACGTTACAGTGAGATACACCCATTGGATACTGATGTTGTATTCCACTTTGCAATAAAAACCCATTTAGGGGAAAAAAAATTAAATTGCAGCCTAGTCTGTACAGTATATGTTACAGTGAGATACACCCATTGGTTACTGCTGTTGTATTCCGCTTTGCAATAAAAACCCATTTAGGGGAAAAAAATTTAATTGCGGGCTAGTCTGCATATGTTACAGGGAGATACACCCATTGGATACTGTTGTTGTATTTCGCTTATCAATAAAACCCATTTAGGGGAAAAAAGTTTAATTGCGGGCTAGTCTGCATATGTTACGGTGAGATACACTCATTGGTTACTGTTGTTCTATTCTGCTAATCAATAAAAACCCATTTAGGGGAAAAAAATGTAATTGCAGGCTAGTCTTCTTATGTTACAGTGAGATACACCCATTGGATACTGTTGTTCTATTCCGCTTATCAATAAAAACCCATTTAGGGGAAAAAAATGTAATTGCTAGTCTGCATATGTTACAGTGAGATACACTCATTGGATACTGTTGTTCTATTCCGCTTATCAATAAATAAGTCAATAAGTCAATCAATAAGTCTGGCCAGCATGTGCAAGGTGGAGTTCCACCTTGTTGGCACGTCACATATGAGGCGGTGAGCGGGAAGGCCGAAGTTACGCTGCAGCACTGACAGGCGAGCAGCAGCAAGGTGAGAACGCCGAAAGTGCGCATAGATGGCCCACACTTTCTGCACCAGCTCTGACATATCGGGTAATTTTTAAGGAAGCTCTGTACCACCAAATTTAGCACATGCGCCAGGCAAGGGATGTGCGTCAAACCGGCTATGCCCAGAGCTGCTACAAGATTTAGACCATTATAGCACACCACCAGGCCGGGCTTGAGGCTCACTGGCACCAACCACTCATCGGTCTGCTGTTCCATGCTCCTCCACAACTCCTGCGTGGTGTGGGGTTTTTTCCCCAAACAGGCAAGTTTTAACACTGCCTGCTGTCGTTTACCCCTGGCTGTGCTGAAGTTGGTGGTGAAGGTGTTACGCTGACCGGATGAGGATTAGGAAGCGGAGTAGGAGGAGTTAGGAACAGGAGGCAAACCGAAGCGCCCTGCAATCCTCGGTGGTGGAAGGACATGCGCCAAACTGCTATCTTCTTCAGGCCCATCCGCCACTGCATTTACCCAGTGTGCTGTTAGGGAGATATAACGTCCCTGATCATGCTTACTGGTCCACGTATCCGTAGTTAGGTGGACCTTGCCACAGATGGTGTTGCGCAGTGCACACCGGATTTTGTCACCCACTTGCTTGTGCAGGGAAGGGATGGCTTTCCTGGGAAATTAGTGGTGGCTGGGCACGACCTACTGTGGGACAGCCACCGCCATAAGGCTTTTAAAACTCTGCGTCTCCACCAGATGGAATGACAGCATTTCAAAGGCCAGGAGTTTTGAAATGCTGGCATTCAGGGCCAGGGATCGCGGGTGGGTAAGGGGGTACTTCCTCTTCCGCTCCAGTGTTTGTGTAAGATTCTGGTACCTTTGGTACCCTTATTTACTATTTTCCTTTCAACATTGCGTCCCACCTTTCTAGTTAGGTGGAACGCATACACCTTTAAGACGGATGACGTCATCGCTGAGCGCCGCTGAGCGGCTATTTCAATCGCCGGCGTTCTCTCTCACGTTGTTTGTTCAATGTGTGCCTACATGCTTACAAGCCTTGTCTTGCTGTCAGAACCTCCAGCTATTTGCCTTTACCTGGAACAGACCGGAACCTCGCTACTGATCCCGTATCTCGCTACCGGATCACTCCCTCACTACTGGACCCCTCTACTTACTAAACCTTACTAGTGATAAGTACCCCACAGGGGAATCCTCCATAACTAACTTACACTATCATCTTTTGCACATTAAGGACTGTTACTATCTATGCATACTAATTCTACCATCTGCACTGTTACATAGATTGCTAGCTCTTGAGTCTACTACCATCTATCCTTGCACTGGGTTAGTCTATCCTGTATATGTCATCTGCTGTCCTTACCACCTGTTACCATACATGATTACTAACCTATCTGCATTCTACCTATTACCATCTACTACTCTCCTGAACATTACTATCAAGTGCTTACCATTACTGTCACTGCTCACACCTGTCCCTTCAGCACATCACCTCCATACTATCATCTACATCCTATCACTCCAGGAACATCTTATTGAGTGTGTGTATATCTGTATGCTGAAGCAGACAGGCCCACAGTGATGAGTCTGGAGAGTTGGATCTGGTATTCCAACACATCTCTACATGACTACTGAGTGGAGATTTTGCAGCTGCAAATCCAGCTTACAATAAAAACGCAGGAGCGTTACAGTTTGGGAGATGCTTTGCACTTAGATGCCTAGTCATGCAGGTTGTGCTAAGGTTGAGAAGGTTTATGCCTCGCTTCAGGCTCTGATTGCACAGCGTGCAAACCACTTGTATCCTGTCATCATCACATTGTCTGAAGAACTGCCATGCTAAGGAACTCCTTTGAGCTGGCTTTGGTGTGCTCGGTCCCTTGCTGCATTGGGCAGTAGCAGGCGTAGTGTCTAGGGCACGGCCGCTCTGCTTTTGCACCCTGCTCCCTGTTCTGCTGTGCTGGTGGCTCTGTGCGACCACCGCCTCTTCCTCCAAACCACTCAGGTCACCTGCATGACGTTCATTCCATGTGGGGTCGAGGACCTCATCGTCCTCCACATCATCTTCCACCCAGTCTTCACCCCTGCCCTCCTTGTTGGTCTCCACAATTCAGAATTCTGCAACAGTTGGCACCTGTGTTTCGTCATCATCCGAGACCTGCTGCGATGGTCCTCCCATGTACTCAACTTGAGACATAAGTGGTTGGGCATTGGTGCACTCAATCTCTTCCACTTCTGGGGCAGGGCTAGGTGGATGGCCCTGGGAAACCATGCTAACAGAGTCATCAAAAAGAAGAAGAGACTGCTGCATGACTTGGGGCTCAGACTGCTTGCCTGATTTGCAAGGGTGTGAGGTGAAAGATTGATGGACATCGGCTGCAGATGCCAACTCTGACCTTTCAGCAGAAGACTGGGTGGGAGACAATGTGAAGGAACTGGAGGCACTGTCAGCAACCCAATCTACTATCGCCTGTACTTGTTCTGGCCTCAACATTTGTAGAGGCGCATTAGCCCCTGCCAAATACTGCTGCAGGTTCTGTCGCCTACTCGCAGCTGAGAAAGGTGTTTCACTTGTGCGTGTAGCTGGCACAGATCGACCACGTCCTCTCCTTGCAATAGGAGCTCCACCAGCAGCGCTAACATGGTGGAGCAGTATATGTGCACACGTCTAGACGTACCCTGCATCCAGTGTATTACCTGAATGTGTATTTAGCACGGCTGGGGGTGTTATCACAGACAAGCGCAGCCGCCTATCCAGAGCCAATGTGGACAAGCTCACGTTCATTAAAATGAACCAGGCATGGATCCCACAGGACAGAATAGACATGTATACCGGCCTTACCCAGCCATTGTTGTATTTGATCTTTCTTACTCTTTTGGGGTGTACCCTAATATAAAAAAAAATTAAATTAAAAACCAAAACCAGTGTTGGCTACCTCGTCCTCCTCCTCCATAGCCGCCGCCGCTTCCACCTACACCGCCATATCCACCGCCACCTCAGCCTCAACCTCCTACTCCATATGGGCCTCGTCCTCCTCCTACATCATTCAAGATTATTATTTTTTATTTTTATGTATTTTATGTTATTTTAAGTTATTTCCCTATCCATATTTGTTTGCAGAGCACTTGCCATGCTCTTAAGAAGATTTTGCTGCCATTTGCAGCCCTCTAGCCCTTTTCATGTGTTTTTTAGAGCCATTTTAGTGCTCAAGTTCGGGTCACCATTGACTTCAATTGGGTTCGGGATCAGGGTCAAGTTCGGGTTAAGTCCGGGTCACGAACCCGGACTTTTTTTTCAAGTTTGGCCGGACCCACCGAACCCGGACATCCAGGTGTTTGCTCAACTCTACTAGAGATCATAAGTTCATACAGTGGGCCTTAGAAATTTAATAGGAGCTTGGTTGTTCTGTCTGGAAGGGTGCTATTGTTTCGGTCTAAGTGGACCAAAGTAGTATAAAATTGATGTTCAGTAAGGCTCTATCTTGATTTTTTACATATCTACAATTGGGAATGGAGAAGGGGCAGGGGGGGTGTGATAGAAGGGTTTTAGGTTAAGACCGGAAAGTGGGGGGAGAATTGAGGGAGGAGAAAGAAAGAAAGAAGGAGATAAGAGCAAGAGGAGCGACAGAAGAAAAAAAAGAAAAAGGGGAGAGGGCTGTGGGAAATTTTGGTCAGCTTGACATGGCACTGCTCCCTGTCTTTAACATTGGCATCTATGGGAAATATTGGTCTGCTTGACATAGCACTGCTCCCTGTCTTAAACATTGGCTTCTATGGGAAATCTTGGTCAGCTTGAAATGACACTGCTCCCAGTCTTTAACATTGACATCTATCGGAAATCTTGGAAAGCTTGGCATGCCACTGCTCATGAACCATAAGTGACAGGGACACAACACTTGGGGAGCACCGAGAGGAGTGGAGTATGCCGGTAAAATATTAAAGTCAAGCAGGTGTGGTTGTGTTCTGAAGCGGTCATGTGAGGACATACTCTGAGAGTTCCATCTTGGCTACCTCCCTCTCCCCCCGCCCTGTAGACGAAGCGACACCGCAATACACATCTCCTCCGCGGGAGCCAAGCAGGAAGATCTGGCTGGAAGATTAGCCGGGACAGGAGCAGACAGGAGAAGGCGCGCTTTGTGAATGCTGTAGATCTCCCTCCTGCTCTAGCGATCGAGCGCAGAAGGTACAGGGACCTGTGCGGCAGTCCAGGAGGCGGTTTGTGGTTTTGGGCAGACTATTATGCACCCGACCTGAGGATTGAGCACAGGGATCCTATATTTACAGCCTAGGAGACATCTTGTGAGCCCTGGCTAGTCACATTTGTCCCACTCTGAGGACTGAGTGCAGTGGGTGTGGAGAGGAGCAGAGACTGATACACACATCCCAGGAATCAAGCAGCAGATGAAGGGGCGATCCTTGAGATCTATTGGACACCTTCCCCTCTAGGTCCGGTGAGCTAATTAGTAAGCTAACTAATACTGTTTTGTATATCCCCTTATTTCATCCTGAACTTTCAGAAGCTTGGCGGTATGCAAGAAATATGGTAGAGGAATGTTAGCAACAGCAAAGAAACATAAAACCCGTTCTACCACAAAAGTAAATCAGGGGGCCAAATTGGCAGGAGATATACAGTAATACTTAACATATACACAATCTGAAAGTGGGGCAATGATAAAAGGGGAATCACTGTTAACCCAGTCAACCTAGTTAACATCTACATGGGGGTATCTACGCAGGCTGAGATACATAAGGAAACAAGCTCTCAAGAGGAGATACCTGCTGAGCCTGGGTTAGAGACATTGCCTATATCTAATACTATATCGAATGCTGACATCACAGACATTCTGAGTGCTCTCCCTACTAAACTAGAAATTGAGTCCCTAATACTGAGACTAGAAGAGTCGCATAAGAGAGATATACAGGAGATCCGCGAGGACCTAAACACAGTGGTTGCCGAAACATGGATCAGAGATGTGACCCAATCTACGATCGCAGTGAGAGTCGATGCTCTGGAAACCTCTAAAGAGACATATATGGACTCAATAGTTCCCCTGCAGTTACATATGGAGGAAATAGAAGATAGGAGCCGCCAAAATAATTTTAGGATAAGAGGAATACTGGATGCAAGGGAGGGAGAAAATCTACAGGACATAGTTAGAGACATTTTTACTAAAGTTCTGAACGGGACACATGGCACATTTGAAGAAATGGTGGAAATTGAAAGGGTCCATAGAGTATAGGGGCCTAGGCTAACAGACATGGGCAGAAATTGAGATGTGATATGTCGGGTGTTTTCCGATACGGACAGAAAGAGGAAATACAGTGAAAGGGCTTTAATACACATAAAGGTTTTTTTTTTTATACAGGTATCTAATGATATACGAATACACATGGGACCACATACATAGGTGTCATCACAGACACAAGTGAGATCAATGAACTACACGACACTACAAGGAAACATTTTTTTGAACACCTAAGTGAGCTTTTTTTTTTTTTAGGGTGAAGATACACAGATTGCACAATGTAATGGAATATACTTGAATCACGCGTTCTTTTTGATTTTGGGGTTTTTTGGTGGTAATAAATACCAACACTATTGCCCTTACGACATTCTTTATTTTTTTAATGAGGAGAAAATTGAGACATAGCTACAATATAAGTTGAATATTGAAGGTTGAGAAGAGTGGATTTTGGGGGGGAGGGTAAATATGTCTTATTGGTCCTTTCCTTTCTTTTCTACCCCTCTTCTTTCTCCCCCTCTCTTTCCCCTCCCCTCTAATACGCCCCACATGCCCCACACTCTATATATACCCCCCTTTCCTTTTCCTTCCCTCTACACCCCATTTTTTTTCTCCCTATATTTTTCTTTTCTTTCTTTTCTCCTTTTTTTCTTTCTTTCTCTCCCCCCTCGTCCCCCGTGCTCCAGATTAGGAGAAGATGGGAAGATATTCAAATATTCAAATATTTAATGAAAAAATGGAGATACAAGAATTGTTGAAATGTGTTAATAAAGTTTACACTCAGTCAAGAGGAAGAATTAATTTAAGGGAAGCGACAAATGAACCGTTTTTTTTTTTCTTCACTCTCTCCTTTCCCTTTTCTCTTTTTGTGTTCTCCTCTCAAAAGGAGGTGGCTTCAGGGGAGTGGGGGGAGGGAGGGGTTAGAGTGGGACCCACGGGCCACCTTGGGACACTACCATACATAGGAATTCGCTCATAGATTAAGATATTCCTGACGAGCGACATAACGATAGTTAACAGGGAGGAATTTTTTTTTCTTTCTTTCCTCCTTTCTTAGTTAAGTTTGGGACTGTTTTATTTATTTAAATTCATTTTTTTTTCTTCCCCTTCCCTCTCTACCCTTTCCCTGTTTTCCCTTTCCGAGATGACAAGTTACTGTAACAGACTTACCAGACTTCCTGCTCCTCGTCCCACGCGTGGCTCTGCCCATCCTCTACTTAAGGTGCGAACTTCATTTCCCCCAGCGTCTCAGCAACAGAGCAGATGCCAGTGAACAGCCTCCTGCAAGCCGTGCTTCCTGTCTTTCTCCCCACTGAGACTGCTCCATCCTCCAGACTCTTGCATCAACAGCTTAGCCACAGCACCATCTTCAGAAGAGTGGAACTACAGCAGCTGTTACCACTAATGACTAACTTAACACAAACTGCAAGTATTTTATCTGAATACCAATTTGTTATTTCTGCCTAAAAGTCGCACCGTGTTGTAATTGTACCCTATACCACCAAACCTGGTTCTGGTTGACATTGCTTCATTAATGAGTGTTTGACTTCCACAGTTGAGGTCCATATATAATTTGTGTGAATTGCTACAGGTTGCTGAGACCAGAAAAAATGGATCCAGCGGAATTAATCGCCCATGTAATGAACCTGAACCAGAGGTTAGAGACTCTTACCCAGACAGTAACAGAGTTACAACAGGAGAACCAGTCTCTTAAAACCATGCTAGCGGGTCGCACAGCCCTCCCCATAAATCCTGAACCCAAGATCAGTCCCCCTGACACTTTTTCTGGGGATAGGAGGAAGTACTGGGAATTTATAACTTCCTGCCACTTACTTTTTTACCTCAAACCACGCACTTATTCAACCGATAGAATTAAAGTTTGCACAACCATCTCTTACTTAAGGGGGGAGCCCAGAGCTTGGGACAACATTTTCCTTGAGAAGAATGACCTCATCCTAGAGTCATTCCCTGCTTTTTGTTCTGCCTTGGTGCTTCTTTACGATGACCCTAGTAAACAATCCACTGCAGAAACTGCACTTCGTTACTTCGTTCCCTAAAACAGGGCAAGAAACTGTTGAGGATTATGTTGCAGAGTTCAAACGCTGGGCTACTGACTGTCAGTGGAACGACAGTGCGCTTCGCAACCAGTTCCGAATCGGACTTTCAGAAACCATTAAGGATGAACTAGCCCGCATTGATCTACCTCCTTCCTTAGAGGCATTGATTAAAATTTGCATATCAATTGACAGGCGGATTAGAGAAAGGAAAGCTGAGAGGGTGTCTGGTTCCAGCTACATTCCATTTAAACCTACCTACGTTGAACCTGAAGTACCCATGGAGATTTGCTCCATTCGCGGGCCATTGACTCCCATGGAAAGGACTAGAAGAAAAGAATTGCATTTATGCTTGTATTGCGCAGCACCTGGGCATACCGTAGAAGCATGTCCAATCCTTAAACGAAAACCTAGGGGTGAGTTACTCTCTGTTAGTCAGTCTGTTACATCACATAGTATGCAGCCTAACTACATTACTATTTGCTTAACTTTACAGTGGGATCAAAAAAGGATTAATGTCAATGCCCTGGTCGACACAGGTGCCACAGGGAATTTCATTGACACCACTATAGTATCATGTTATAAAATTCTATTTATGCATAAGATAGTGCCTGTGTTCGTGAGGGTTATTGATGACACAGTATTAAATACAGGTCCTGTCACCAAACAAACACAACCAATCCTGACTAGGGAAGATCGAACGGTTCGGGTCGACCATCGGTTCGACCCGAACATTGGGTGTTCGAAATTCGGCCGAATTCCGAACTTTTTGCGGTAAAAGTTCGGAATTCGGGTCACCAGAACCGCCCAAAATGCAATGGGACAGGAAGTGGGCTTGAAAACGTTAACTTGTCACTTTGGCAGACAAATTGGGGGTCCCAGAGGGGGGGACCTCCAAGTTGTCTATCTCCTTTTGAGTCTGCTTCACAAATGCCCATATCGTTGGGCAGATCTGGAGCTTGGGGAAACGTGTGGATTTGGGTTTAAATTTCTCTGGGTCATTGCTCTGGACCTCCTCCTCATGAGGAGACCCAGATAAATTTAAACCCAAATCCACAGATAGACAACTTGGAGGTCCCCCCTCTGGGACCCCCAATTTGTCTGCTTCCCAAAGAGCTGCTTTAGATGACCTTGTCCATGATGACCTCGTTGTCATCAAACCCTCTGACAAGGGTGGCAACGTGGTCATCATGGACAGGCATCAATATGAAACTATGTGTTTCGATATATTGTCAAATCAAGAATGGTATAGACCGATATCTCCAGATGAAGTTGATACATTTAAACTTAAATTTAAGATGATACTTCTTAATGCCTTACAATCACATACCATAGACCAGGATCTATATGATTACCGCAATATCAAATGGCCAATCTTACCCACCTTTTATTCAGTACCAAAGGTGCACAAATGTTTGGAAAAACCACCCGGCCGCCCGATTGTATCGGGGATGGGCTCAATCACTGAGCCGTCTAGTCGTTTTGTTGATGAACAACTTCGCCCACATGTTATGGGCCTTCCATCGTACCTTAAAGACACTTTGGAGCTACTAAGAGTACTGGAGGGTCTTACGGTACCGGAGGATTCATTACTTGTTACTCTCGACATTGAGGCTCTATACTCCAGTATTCCGCACAGCAAAGGTATAGAGGTCATCTCCCTATTCCTCAGGGAGCAGACCCACCACAAATGGGCATTAGCTGATTTTACATTACAACTCTTGGATCATATCCTGAGATCGAATGTATTTACATTTGGCGATACCACTTACCTCCAGGTACAGGGGGTGGCGATGGGGACTTTGTGTGCCCCATCGTACGCCAACCTGTACCTGGGGGGGTGGGAAAGGGAGTTATTTGCCAATGATGCCGCCTCAATGTATCTGCGCCACCTGGCGTTGTGGCGCAGATACATCGATGACGTCATCATTGTCTGGACAGGAACAGTAGAAAAACTATTACAATTTGTTGATTTTATTTCCAATAATAACTATAATCTTAAATTTACAGTTCAATATGACTCTAAGAAAATAGCCTTCCTGGACACTATGGTCTTTCTAAACCCTGATGGTACATTACACACCTCGCTGTACTGCAAAGATACAGCAGGGAATACAATTTTACATTATACAAGTAGTTACCCCCGATCACTAGTGCGCAGCATTCCCTACTCCCAGTATTTAAGGGTGCGGCGCAACTGCGCACTAGATTCAGATTACAAACAGGAGGCCAAGGCCCTGCAGGGCAGACTTTTGGCCAGAGGCTATAGTAAAAAACTTTTGAAAAAGGCTTTTAACAGGGCTAATTCACAACCCAGAGACAAACTAATATTTGGTTCCCGTCAGAGGCCATCAATCGATACCATCAAATTTATCACCAAATTTAATTCACAGCATCTAACGGTACGAAATATTCTGGCCAATAACTGGTACTTCCTCGCCGAAGATGCCATAATCACTAAATACGTGAAACCTTACCCCGAGGTGGTCTATCGTAAAACAGCATCCCTCAGGGACAAACTTGTTCACAGCCACTACAAACCTGTAGATGAGGGGGCCTCTGGAGCGGTAGGGGGCCTTGGTATATATCGATGCGGGGAATGCCCCGAATGCCCATGGGTAAGGGAGGGTTATTTATTTCCATTACCAAGTGGAGGTACTTTAAGACCCTGGTTCCGTGCCACATGCCTCACAGAGGGTGTGGTATATCTTGCCACATGCCTCTGTGGGGCTTTCTATGTGGGCAAAACAATAAGACCCTTTGCCCAACGGGTCCATGACCACCTTTATTATATAGACACTGGTCTTATGTACACTCCTATATGCAAGCATGTGGGTCTATGCCATAACTTTGACCCACATACAATACAATTCATAGTCTTGGAGGCTGTCAAACAAAACCCACTGGGGGGTAATTAGGATAACGCCATTCTTAAGGCTGAAGTCAAATGTATTTATAAATTACAGGCTACTAAGCCTCCAGGATTGAATACAGCATTATACTTTAAACCGTTTTTGGAATAACACTACCATGTGGGACACTACATGTTATCTCCGAAACGATTTGAATTGCTTTATTGTTCCTTCCCCCCCCCCCCTTTTTTTTTCCCTCCCTTATCATTTTGGTAATTGCATATATTATTCATGTATTGTTTATTGATGAATTTGCCCTCCATACATACCCGTTGGAACACATGGCATATTCTTATGCTATTTGAAAACAACTAGAATACAGTATTTGGTATTCGTAAATATATATTGCCTGTCTTTAAATAACTGTGTACAAAGTATGGCATAAGGTAATTTTTAAATGTCAAATTTATCTCCTTTACTGTTTTACTGTTTTTGCAGTGGCATTACGATATGTGCAAGATTCACTGGGTTGGGCTATGATCCTCCATTTTAGTGGCAGATACTCGGGCGCCAAGCTGGGGTTGGTGAGTTGAGGCTGTTTTTTCCATCGATACTGCCTCCTCCCATGTTGGTCCCCGAGTCCGCCCCTTTAGGCGGATGTATGGCGATCCTGTCCTACCGCCCTGCCTCTTCCCTCGGCGGATTGCGCTGGACAGGGTTGCAAAATGGCGCCCGCACCGGAAGTGATTGTTAGAGGTCAGTTACGACAGCATCACTTCCGGTGGGACCGGATATTTATTGCTGGGCACGGCACGGTACAAGCAGGTCACGACTATGGCGGCGTTACCGGCTGGACCGTGATCACTTGTGCTTGGACGCCTTTGTAAGTATCATTATTGGAAGCTTGCCGATGTATCGGACATTATGGACAGCTATTTCTTTCACTCTTTTTGGGCTCGTACTTAACGCTCGGTACCATCCTTCTTTTGGTATGCTGGTTCCTGGATTTACATGTGTACTTTTCCGCTCTTGGAATCATCTTACTATCTCGGGAGCACTAAAATGGATGTCTCTTCCCAATGTGATGCCTAATCTTTTATACTCACGCACTTTAAACTGTGGTAGATGCATGACTATTTTTAGCTGCACAATATTACTTTATCAACACACCTCTGTTCTCCTTCTCATTTTCACTGGGCAGTAGCTATGATGAAATATGTTAAGCACCTCTCATTCTCTCTATTATGTCTTGTTCTAACCTAAGTCCGTCTCACCGGTTGGCAATTATGACAAACAATTTTGGCCTGATGGATGGGGGCATATATTTACGCCACCCCAGACCATATATATACAGTCATATATTGTGTGCCAATTTGTTTCCTTTTTCCTTGATTTTAAGGAGGCAGCAATTTAATCTTTTTTATTGCTGGCCGTGTTACTAAACTCCCGCTGTCTGGCACTATTTGGTCCAGTCTCTGCCACATTAGGAGGACATACCCAGCTGTATTTGGTCCAGGAGTGTGAGTACTCCCCAGATGGACGCGCAGATCATGCCACTGTCTATTGATTCACTAACTATGCCCCGGATTTTATAATTGGTGAGTGTCTGGCTAGACATCTCTATATGTATGATCGATGCTTAATCTTTCTACATTGTATAAAATAAAATATGCACGAAACTTATAATATGTCATTAATATGTCATAATATGTCAGGTCACCAGTCTCTATGGTCCCTGAGGAAGCCCACAAAATGGCGGCAAAACGTGTCGGACCTGTGTGACCCTGTTACCATAGGATATGGTTCTTAAATCCATGTTTTATTGCACAATTTTGCATACTTGTATTGATGCTTTGCATCTTTGTTGATTCATCTTTATGTCAATTATGTATCAATAAAATTATTGTATTTTATCTACTGTTTTGTACTATTATTTATCTACATATGCCAAGTAAACCTTACCTTGAAAGTCTCATTTTTGGTGTATCCTGTGCATACATACGGGTCTCATGGGGCCAATATAGAGTCCATTGTTTTGGAAACACCTGTCTCCTTTTAACCTTATATATACAAGGGATGTGGTGAGAGTTTCTTTGGCTTACAGGCATTTTGGAGTATGGCACCAATAATATTTTTAATAATCATGAACAATCAAAGGGAATTGATATCACTTGACATCATATCTTCTCCCCGATTTCCGATCATTTTAGGCCTACCCTGGCTATTAACGCATAAACCCACTTTTCTCTGGGAGTCCCTCAGCTTGCAATTCAATTCCTTGTATTGCAAGGAGACCTGTTTAATCTCCCTCAACACATACCCCGCATATGCGTTAAACAAGGCAGAAACTAATCCCTCGATGCCACCTCCCTATATGGATTTCAGTGACGTCTTCTCTAAAAAGAAGGCTGAAGCACTACCACCCCATAGGACCTATGACTGTCCCATAGAACTTCTACCAGACAGTAAGATGCCATTCTGACATATTTATCCCCTTTCACAACCTGAGTTGGTACATTTAAAACTTGGTGAGAACTTGAAGAAAGGGTTTATACGGCCCTTCACATCACCTGCAGGGGCCGCAATGTTTTTCGTCCGTAACAACGATGGAAGTCTCCGGCCTATAATAGACTACAGACAATTGAATAAAATTACAATTAAGAACAGGTACCCCCTTCCATTAATCCCTGAACTTTTAAAGCGGTTACAGGAAGCTTCCGTTTTCACAAAGCTTGATTTAAAGGGTGCTTAAAATCTCATCCGCATCAGAGAAGGTGATGAATGGAAGACAGCTTTCCGAACTCGGTACGGGTTATATGAGTACCTAGTGATGCCATTTGGCCTCTCCAATGCCCCCGCAACCTTCCAGACCATCTAGACCTTCCAGGTCTAGATGTTTATGTAGGTCTCCTAGACATCTGCGTGGTTGTCTATCTTGATGACATCTTCATTTATTCAAATAACTTTCAAGACCATCGCAGACACGTTAGATGGGTTTTGGCTAGGTTAAGAGCTCACAACTTATATGCCAAGCTTGAGAAATGTATCTTTGAAGCTGAAAAGATCTCCTTCCTTGGGTACTCCATTTCCAAGGAAGGAATTCAGATGGAAAACACTAAGGTTGATTGTATATTGAACTGGCCAACACCAACCAGTAGGAAGGCAGTTCAAAAGTTTCTGGGATTCTCCAATTTCTATAGGAAGTTCAAACTGAATTTCTCCCACATTGCTAGACCTTTGACCCTCTTAACCAGTAGTAAAACCAAATTTCTGTGGGATAGCCAAGCCCAAAAGGCTTTTCTAGAACTTAAAACCAGATTCTCTTCTGCACCTATTCTCAGATTACCTGATCCGAACCTGCAGTACATACTTGAGGTTGACGCCACTCAGGTTGCAATCGAAGCAGTACTATCCCAAAGACCCAGCGCTTCTTCACCAATACATCCAGTTGCATTCTTTTCTCGCACATTAACCGGCCCAGAACAGAATTACCCAATTGGCGAAAAATAACTTCTCGCCATTAAGGCATCCTTAGAAAATTGGCGTCATTTATTAGAGGGTACTGTACTACCGATAATCATTTATTCTGATGATAGTAACTTACAGTACATACAGCGATGTAAAACATTATCTGCCAGACAGATAAGATGGGCATTCTTTTTTGATATATTTAATTTCAACATTACGTATAGACCAGGATTTAAGCATGGTAAGGCTGATACCTTATCCAGACTAGTTGAGGGGTCGTCCTCCAATTCTTCTTACAATAACATAATTCCACAAGAGAAATTCATTAACATATTGGATGTATTCAAAGAAGAGTTAAAACAAGCCCTCTTACAGGAACAACCCAAAATAAAATTGAGTGATGATGAAGGCATCCTTTATAAAGGGTCAAAACTCTATATTCCCACAACACTCCATAGTAAGATCTTGCATATCAACCATGATCTCCCCCTCGCTGGACATCCCGGGTACGGAAAACTTTGGAATTAATACAAAGAGATTATTGGTGGCCTGGGTTGTACCAGACTGTTCGGGATTATGTTGGTTCCTGTGAAACCTGTGCATGGTCCAAACATGACACTGGTTCACCATTTGGTCAGCTTATTAACTCACCCATACCAAGTAAACCTTGGGAGGCTCTTTCTATGGATTTTGTTGTAGATTTACCTTCCTCAGGCAGTTACACCACAGTGTTGGTTGTGGTTGATACCTTAACTAAAATGGCTAATTTCATTCTGCTGAAAAAGCTTCCCACAGCAAAGGAAACTGCTACAGCCTTTATTGGAGAAATAGTGAGATTACATGGTCTCCCATTCATTTTATGCTCTGATAGAGGTTCACAGTTTGTTTAAAAATTTTGGAGATCTCTCTGTTCTGCTCTTCAAATTGAACATCAATACTCCAGTGTGTATCATCCCCAGACAAATGGGCAGACAGAGCGGCTTAATAGAGTTCTGGAACAATACATTTGTTGTTATTGTACTCATCTACAGGATGATTGGCATGTATTCATTCCTCTTGCATAGTTTGCGTACAATAATACGATTAGCTGCACTACAAAACAAACCCCTTTCTTCACAAATTATGGGTACCACCCATCTTTTTTTCCATCACAAATGTTACCCTCCAACAATCCAGCGTCTCAGGATTATCTGCAATCCCTACAGGGTATTCATGACCTCTTAAAAAAGAGTATTTCCCAAGCTCAACTCCGTCAAAAAAAGTATTATGATACCAGATGGAGACCCGCACCTCCCTATAGAGTTAGGGACTTGGTGTGGCTATCCACTAAGAATGTATGCCTCAATACACCTTCCAGGAAATTCAGCAGTCTTTTTATTGGACCGTTTCCTATTCAAAATATTATTAACCCATCGGCTGTGTGTCTCCATCTTCCCACTCACTTAAGGATTCATCCGACATTCCATGTTTTACTACTCAAACCTCATAAAGCAAACTATTTTCCAAATAGGACATTACCCCCAGAGCCTCCGGTACTAGTTGCTGGACAGGAAGAGTTTGTGGTTCACTCCATCTTGGATTCAAGAATTAGAAGAAGGAAATTACAGTATTTAATTCACTGGAAGTCCTATGGTCCAGTCCTTACGAGGATTCATGGGAGGATGCTTCTAACGTACACGCTCCCACACTTGTTCGTCGGTTTCATTCACATTACCCTCATAAACCAAAGATACCGTTAACCCCATGGGTTCCTTTGGGGGGGGGGTCCTGTAACAGACTTACCAGACTTCCTGCTCCTCGTCCCATGTGTGGCTCCGCCCATCCCCTACTTAAGGCGCAAACTTCATCTCTCCAGCGTCTCAGCAACAGGGCAGATGCCAGTAAACAGCCTCCTGAAAGCCGTGCTTCCTGTCTTTCTCCCCACTGAGACTGCTCCATCCTCCAGACTCTCGCATCAACAGCTTAGCCACAGCACCATCTTCAGAAGAGTGGAACTACAGCAGCTGTTACGACTAATGACTAACTTACCACAAACTGCAAGTATTTTATCTGAATACCAATTTGTTATTTCTGCCTAAAAGTCGCACCGTGATGTAATTGTAGCCTAAACGACCAAACCTGGTTCTGGTTGACATTGCTTCATTACTGAGTGTTTGACTTCCGCAGCTGAGGTCCATATATAATTTGTGTGAATTGCTACAGTTACCGATTTTGAAAAATAGATCCTATCCCATTTCATATCACACTACGTACATAGAAGCAAAATCTAAAGGGGTCTCTATATTTTTTTCACAAAACGTGTCATGGAAATGTGAACAAATAGTCAGAGATCCAGCAGGACGTTTTCTCTTTCTAAAGGGACTTATATTAAAGTCACACTAGCTCCACTATATGTGCCTAACTATCAACAAGATGATTTTATTGAGAGAAAAATTGGTGAACTATTAGAATTTAAGGAAGGACATCTAATATTAGGAGGAGATTTTAATATCCCTTTGATACCATCAGAAGACACCTCACAAGGCTCCTCCTCTTTATCAATAAAAACTCGGAAACGTATCTCGAAAACCCTTTATAGTGCTCAATTGAGAGATGTATGGCGTTTGATGCATCCGGGAGAGAGGGACTATTCTTTTTATTCTTTAGTTCACCAACAATACTCTCGATTGGATTATTTTTTCCTACCACATCAACTGCAAGCAATTAGAGATGTAAGAATGGGGTCAATCACGTGGTCAGATCACGCTCCCATTATTATGTCTTATGAACTAACGGATAGTCAAAACAGAGGGACTACGACATGGAGATTAAATGAAAGTTTATTACAGGATGAAAAGGTTATATCAGAGATCAAGAGAGAATTAGAGTTTTTCTTCCAGATTAATACTACACCAGGGTCAGATCCAGGTATTTTTTGGGAGACACATAAAGCTGTAATTAGGGGCCGAGGCTGCCAAGCGAAGAGGGAGGTCTGTCTGTACTGGACTTTAGGAGGTATTACCAGGCTATCCAGCTGAGGAGACTTATAGACTGGTGCCGCCATTCTGAGGTGAAACTTTGCCCAAATGTAGAACAAGTACAAGCTGAGATACCTCTCAGAAGAACCCAATGGTGCTTTCAACACCTGCCAGAAAGTATATGTAAACATCCTCTTATTGGGCATACAATTAAAATATGTTCAAAAATGTTCTTAAAACTTAAATGAATACGAAAGTGCTCAACTATTTTTCCTGTGTTGGGAAATCTCAAGTTTACTCCCGGATATCAAGATAGGATATTCAAAACTATGATGGAAACAGGATGTTTCCAGGTGAACCACTTTTGGACATCATTGGGGTGGCCCTCAATGAGAGAATTGATGGACCCTATGGGTGGTTTCCAATTAGATGGATGGAGAGCATTTCAGCTCCGACATTTCTTGAAATCATTACCAACGCCGGAGCAAAAGGACTTAGACTTAACACCATTCAAAGAATTATGTACACAGAGGGGAATACTGACACATATGATATCTAAATTATATTCAATGCTGATACAACCAGAAGAACGTTATCAACTCAAATTCATTAATGATTGGGAAGGGGAACTTAACCTCACCTTTTCCATAGAAGAGAAGTGCCGAATAATTCAATCGACATACTCTACATATGTCTGTATAAGGATACAAGAGGTTAATTACAAAATTAAAATAACAAGATGGTATCTGACACCAGTGACAATAAACACATTTAAACAAACAAATACCGACAGATGTTGGAGATGTGGAACAGGGAGAGGCTCACTTCTACATATTTTTTGGTCATGTCCTAGAATAAATCCATTTTGGGAGCAGATCCCTGTAACAGTTCAAAATTTAACCAATGAACGAATTGAGTTAGATCCGGCATTTTTCCTTCTACATGCAACGAGTATACCTAGAAGTCAATACCAAAATTCAATTATCCCTTATTTATTGAATGCAGCTAAAATGTGTATCCCACTTGAATGGAAAAAAACATCAGCACCTGACATTAAAAGGTGGATTAGGAAAGTTGAAAAGATTAACAAATTGGAAAGCTCAGTACTTAATGCCAAACATGAAATAAATAACTACAATATGATATGGAAATGTTGGAATAGATATGTCAACTCGGATGAATGCGGCTTGACAAGCAATGAAAAAGAAAATGGATAGTTAGACAGTGAGGACATGAGAACCTGATGTATATGAAGGAACCTTTACCTCCCCAGTCCCTTCTTCCCTCCCCCCTCTTTCCCTTTCTCCCCCCCCCCTTTTTTTAAGTAAAAATAAAGAAAAGGAATTTCTTCTGTGACTACTGAGATATAAACAATCAGTTTTTTTTTTTTTTTTGTGAACGATAAATGTACTTTTTTATATTATTTTGTCTTATTTGGATGACAACTCTCAAAGTGACTGTTAAATGTATATATGATAATAAAGAATTAAAATTGAAAAAAAAAAGTGGAGCATGCCTGTACACTACACTGACTGAACTAAACTCTCTGAACACACTATCCACTAACTACCTGCCTTATCTCTATTGTCACACACTTTACAAGGCTACCGTGTAAGCAGCAGCCTTATATAGTGTGGGGCATGGACTTAGCCCCTGAACCATGATCGCCCAAAGGAACCCTGCCTTTGGCCAATCATGGCTCTGACAGGACATTGTGCCGTGATCGGTCAAAGTGTTCTGTCCACCAGACTTCTATTCAGAGTATTTGTGTTTATGTTGTTTAAAATAACATGCTGGGTTTTCTTGATTCACACAAATTAGTTATATGCAGAACGCAGGCGCCATCTACTGTTCTTTTTTGGTATAGCTTCTTTTGCTCTGCAATAATTACATGTTGTAAACTCTCAGAATTTATTAAATAAAGTTGTTAGGAACCAGAACATTCTGGGTAGAATTTTTACAGGAAGTGAATCAGCCACCATTTGGAGAAGATACAGCAGGGCAGCAAGGCATGTTTTCTCGATCTCTCGGCATCACCTCTGAGTGAGCTTTTAACAGTGAGTTCTTGTTATCCCATCCTGTATTATAGATCATTGTTTCCTTGTTGTTTGCAATTTTGTACTGATTGATGTTTATTTCTATCAATTTATAGCTTTACCTGGCTTTTTCTAATAAATTTGAGAGCAACGAAATATGGTACCTAAAGTTTATGGAGCAGGAAGGTTTAGCTCTCTGTCCTAGAGACAGAACACAAAGCATACAGGTCAGGTTCATGCTTTGGCCAATCATTAGCAACCAATGCACTGCAACAGCGCAGTGCATTATGGGGCGCTCATCGGCGGGCAAACTTCCCATGAGCGTCCCATTTGTTTGTACGTTCGACTCAAACACAGAGCCGATCCCTAAACATTGACTGTGGAAGGAAAGAAAACTGAATAATCTATGGGCTGCTTTACATACCATCAAATCTTCCCTTGTCCGTTCATACTCAGTCCCATAGTGACTCACATTGTGTTATCAAGCACAATCCCCTTTTAAAGCATTACATTTTCTGGTTTCATAGAGCTAAAAAAATCCTAGGTCTTCAGATTGTCCATTATCCTCCTAGTGTTTTGCCACAGCAGCTGTCTCTATAGTTTACTTATAGCCATAACTGAATTGGCAGGGAAAAAGGAACATGTCAACCAAATTTCACCTGCCACCCAGATATTTGATAGCTGACAGTGCTAGTTATCTATAATTGTTGTCACTTTTTATCAAATCTCCTAGGGATTGGGGTCTGCAGGCAATACCACCAAGAAATATAAAAATAACATGTGTAGCGCTAGTAGTGAATAAAAGTGACATATGAATAAATTATAAAATATATTTGAAAGTATACACCATGAGTGCATGACATGGAATTATTATTTATTATAATATAACTTTATTATAGAGTATATCAGCATATACTCTATATATACTGATGATATACTGATATACTCTATAATAAAGTGTGGAGTACAGATTGCCTCAACAGTATAAAGGCAGAAGAGCTGAAAAACGCAATAGGCCCCTTTCACACGAACGATCCGATCAGATCCGCCTCTCAGTTTTTTACGCGGATCTGATTGGATCCTCCATACATCCCTATGGGGCAGCAGATGTCAGCGGAGACATGTCCGCTGACACCCGCTGATATCCGATTCCGATCCTGTCCGTGAAATCCGGACGGATGGAAACCCTATTTTCCATCCATCCAGGGATCGGATGGGATCGGATGAGAGACTCATCCGATTCCCCCATAGAGAGCAGCGGGGGTTTGACACCTCCCTCTCCGCACACAGAGCGGAGAGGGAGCCATCACCTGCCTGCTCAGCGGAGATCGGCGGATTTGATCCCTTGCTGAGCAGCACGGAGTCCGCCAATGGAGGAGGACCGTGTGAAAGGACCCATAGTCTTAGTGGTGAGGTTTTCTGCCTACCAGGATTCTTTTCCAGGGATAGTTTGCTCATTGTCACTGTGCTCATGGTGTTTCTAAAGTACCTCAGGTGAGGACCCTTTGAGACTAAAGCAGGCAAGTGTCTATAACCAGGAACCTGGAAACTTACCTGGAAGCCTACCTGAATGGCTATCCTTGGTTGTTTATACCTGGTGAGATAAATCCCCCACAAGCGCTATTGGCTTTTCCATTAGTTTGGAAGCCAACACATTCTGGTAAGTGGACAATTTTTATCAAATCCATTGGTGACCTTTCTCATCGTGCTGTGGGAAGATCAGGATTTCTATCCACCTGCTGGGACTTGTGGTTCTCCCTCCATTTTAAGTGCTTACTTTCATCACTGGATACTGTTTTCATTTATTGAACTTTTTCTTATGGACTGTATGCACTTTTATGATTATGTTACTAGTTGTTTTTTCAATGTCCATGTTTTATAATTTATTCATATGTCACTTTTATTCACTACTAGTGCTACACATGTTATTTATATTTATTGTTGGACTTTTTCTATTGGTCTGTGAAAGCTGCTAATTATTCACAATTTTCACTTTCATCTAGTGCAGGGATTTTTTTTTAAATAATACCACCAGGAAAAACATGCAAGAAACCAGACCGGGAAGGGTTCATTTTGAGGGCCAATAAGTATAAAAATTAAAAAGAAAAAACTAAAATTGAAAGGTAAAAATGTAGGAAACCCAGAGCTAGTATCTCTCTTACCCTCTGCAAGGTTTGACATCCTCATCTTTCTTGTTTCTCTGCAAGTTTTTCCAACACAAAGTAAAACATTTTATTCCACATGAACAATGTCACAATGACAGAAAAGTACTTCTCACAGTGTCACTCTTTGTTATACAAGCACTTACAATCTGTGCTGCAAACTGTGAGAATAAAAACAATAAACCTATTTTTACTGCTGTTGGACAGCAGGTAGTGCCATTGCTGTGCATGTTTTTTTTTTTTTTTTAAAGGTTTTACACTTTAAAGATATTGTATTCTAGACCTATTTATCTGTAGTGACAAACATAAATCTAATTCTTACAGTATAACTCTTATTTAAAACTGAATTGCACCAATTTAGCAGCTTTATAAAAAGTGCAGGTACACCATGTGTTTAAGTGTCACTAAACCAACATCATAAAAAAAAAAAACTATTAAAAACCAAAACTATATAAATAAAAAACAATAAACGCTGTATTACATACTGTTCATACTTACTCAGTCACTATGAGATTCGCACAAAACCTGATTGATCTTGCCGTTCTCTATCTCCCCCTCCTGTCCAAGTCCCCAATCAGCTAGAATTTTTGCAGAACAGTGTTGACAGCTCTGCACATGCTCAGTTTTCAGTTATTTTCTATACTGAGCATTTCCTCCCTATCACATCTGAGCAGTCTATGTGACTATAGAGTCACATATGTGGGCGTATACACAGCTGTAAATGACGGCACACTCCCTCCCTCCTCCTCCATGCCCGCTAATCACCTAAACACAATAGAGGTGGGATATTACATCTTGCTTACTGGAGGCTTCGCCTCCCTGTTATTAAGACACAGGCTGGAGGGGCGTGGCACAGCCTGTAACTGGAAGAAATTCGCCCATATCATTTTATTGACAAAAAGTAATAAAGATTTGATTTAAAATATATATTTGTATGATTATTTAAAACAGTTTATTGATATTTTATTCGAACATGTGGTCAGCAGTAGGGATGATCGAACGGTTCGGGTCGACCATCGGTTCGGCCCGAACATTGGGTGTTCGAGGTTCGGCCGAATTTAGAACTTTTTGCCCAAAAAGTTCGGAATTCGGCAACCAGAACCGACCAAAATGCAATGCTTCAGGAAATGATCTTTAAAAGCCCGTGATTGGACCAGAACCATTAGCAAAAGCCAATTGAGGGGGCAGGAGAATGCTAGGAATGTTATTGGAGTGACTAGGGGGTCCCTAGACCATTCATTAGTGAATACGCCCCCCCAGTATATAAGATCGCCCCCGCCATATTCCTAGCATTGTTATACTGGACATGGAAGAGAGATGAAGCAGTTCTGTTAATTTTACTTTAAAAGTGTAATTTAGCTATTTATTAGTGTGAGGAAAGGGATATCTAGTGTAGTTAGAGTGCTCCTTTACACTTAAGTTAGCTTCAAAAATTGAGTTTCTGTAGGGAAAGTGTTAAGTGTAAGGGGACCGTAGTGTAGTGTAGGGTTAACTGGCAGTGACTGCTATGGCAGGGTGACAAAACCCTTCCATAGCAAGGTGACCGCTATAGAGAAATGATCATTTCTCTGAATTGCTTCGGCACACCCATATGGCTTCTCACCAGCCAAGCATTTTTTATGCTGCAGGGGCTGCCACTGCCAGTGCTTTTTTGAGGACATGTTTGATGTCAGACATGACATCTGAACATGTGTATAGGGGGTATATATACACATATATGTCTGTATATATACCCCTAGACATATATAGGTGTGATAGTAGCAGAAATAAATGCTTGCGCTAATGAAATCATTTACAGCAATATATTTCTGCTACTATCACACCTATATATGGCTAGGTGTCTATATACATATAATTATGTGTGTATATATACCACTATACACAAGTTCAGATGTTTTGCCTGCCTCAAAAGAACCCAAAAAAATGCCAAAAAAACGCTAGCGTCAAAAAAAAAAAATGCCCAGGTGTGTTTTTGCTTGCATTTTTTGGGGGGTTTTGGAGGCAGGCAAAACATCTGAACTTGTGTATAGTGGTGTATATACACACATCCATATATTTATATACACACCTAGACATATATAGGTGTGATAGTAGCAGAAATATATGCTTGCGCTAAGGAAATCATTTACAGTAATATATTTCTGCTACTATCACACCTATATATGTCTAGGTGTCTATATACATATAATTATGTGTGTATATATACCACTATACACAAGTTCAGATGTTTTGCCTGCCTCAAAAGAACCCAAAAAAACGCTAGCGTCAAAAAAAAAATGCCCAGGTGTGTTTTTGCTGGCATTTTTTGGGGGGTTTTGGAGGCAGGCAAAACATCTGAACTCGTGCACAGTACCACTATACACAAGTTCAGATGTTTTTCCTGACTGCAAAGAACCCAAAAAAAATGCCTGCTTTGAAACCGGCAAGGTGTGAAAACCGAGGAGAGAAGCTGAAAGTTTTCTAATACATACAATCCTTTTTTTTTCTGGTTCTGGACATGCTACAGAGCTGAAACTTCACATGTACACTTTTTAGACCCCCCAGATACTAAATCTCTCTCTTTTTTTAATTTTTCAATAATTGGCTTTTTTATCAAAAATGACAATTTTTAAGAACTTTTTTTGTGTGATTTTGTGTCTGGGGGGTCTAAAAGGTGTACCTGTGAAGTTTCAGCTCTGTAGCATGTCCAGAACCAGAAAAAAAGATCATATAGGTGTTAAAGTTAAAGGAGGCTCCCGAACCACATCCCTGATCTACTGAAAAATTATCTTTTTTTTTTTCATGGTTCTGGACATGCTACAGAGCTGAAAACTTCACATGTACACTTTTTAGACCCCCCAGATACTAAATCCAGTAAAAAATTTTTTTTAAAACAGTTCCTTTTTCCTAATCAATATACAGCTTACCGAGCTCTTTCCCAGCCTGTCTGCAGGTAAAAATAAGCAGAAGGAGATTCTAGTCCTCTGCTGCTGACTAAGGATGATCGAACTTTTGAAAAGTTCGGTTCGACCAGAACACCCGAATTTCCCAAAAGTTCGGTTCGGATTTCGGAACCCCATTGAAATCAATGGGACCCAAACTTTGGTAATCAAAAAACACAATTTTTAAGCCCTAAAACCCAATAAATGCCCCTAAAAAGTGCCTAGGGTTCTGGGTCATGCCCCATTAACTATTAATCACACAAAAAAAGTTCTTAAAAATTGTCATTTTTGATAAAAAAAAAGCCAATTATTGAAAAAAAAAAAAAAAAAGAGAGAGATTTTTTATTTTGACTTTACTGTTTATTGCTATTTTCGTTTGATATTTACCACATTGTATCACATGGTTCAATATTTATATGCACCAGTCACTTTATAACCTTTTTAGATAAGCACCTTAAGATATTGCACCTATAATATCTACATTATTTGCTGCTAGTAATAATATCTATACTGTTGGTTGCTAACTTTGTTTGATATCTACCACATTGTATCACTGGTTTAATATCATTTATATGCATCAGTCACTTTATATTTATATCTTTGCAAACTGAAGATACATTACTAGCATTCCATTGCTGCACTTTATATTTAGTCTCCTTTCATAGGCAGCGCCACCATCCCCCCCTTTTTTTTTCATTCACAGTTATAGTCTTCGGACTATTATCTAGGGAGGCTGCAGCCTATATTTATATATCACGTTTACACTTTACACCATTTTGCATTTGCACATACAGCTTGCACACTTATCCTCCCTTCTAAATTCATAACCAAATAGACCATTAGCGCGGAAGTTTTATATCTTACAGAGAACAGTTACTGTATACCTGCCCCTCCCTTCTGCTGCTCACTCACAAAAGCCTTTGGATTTCACACAATACAAAGATTTCTGAGATTGAGCAGGAGGAGGGAAGGGACTGGTATAGTAGCTGCACCAACTCTACACTTGAAGGGGCGGAGACCAGTGGAGACCAGCACCGGTGCTCTGGAAGCTATGCTACTGGAGCACAACAAACCTATCAGGCATAAATAATAAGTAATAGAGATAAGTCCAGGAGGTGGCAGGCACCCGTAAAGTGCCTTCACTTTTTACAAAGTTTCTGGATTCTTTTAATTCAGCTGTAATCATTTACATCAATTTCAGTTGCACATTTGAGCAAAAAATAAAAACAACTTGAATAACGAAACAATGTTTGTGTCGTGTTCTGTCTGGGGACAAATTGGAGGATATTTACCCAGAAACCTGACATAATGGGCAATATTTAACATGGCCTCTCCTGTTTGCGTAGAAATGTGTGCACATGCAATGGAAGAGAATGGGTGCACGCTTATGCGTGCCAGTGCACACCACCTGTGGTAGATTCTAGCACCCTCTGGCTTTTAAAATAATGACTGATGCACATGGACTCTGTGGACTAGTCTTCAGCTTCCTGATTCCTGTGACCTTATGTGCTTGTGCTTCTGAGCTACTCATTGGCTACCCCGCTTGCTCTTCCTCTTGTCTCTCTACCAACTCTGACCTCGGCTTGTTCACGCATCTGCTCCTGTCTCCTTTCTTCTGTATGACCTTGACTTCCCTGACCTGTGACCACCCTGCTGCACTTATCTGCTTTGACCTGTACCATACTTATGCCAATCAAAATACAAAATATACATACAAAATATGCTTAAAAGTAATATGGATCAATAAGTGAATGCAAATACAAAGGACAAAACCTTAAGGGGGGGGGGGGCATGGCTGGCACTGCATGTAAGGCTGGGAGCGAAGCACGGGATCTCACAGGAGGATTCCCGCATCATCGGAGCACATTGAGCAGCTAACTAGCATTCAAACCCTGGCACAGGGCTCCCACTAGCTGATCGCCATGTCCAGGAAAAGAAAGGATGAGAGGCAGCCTCAGAAATTGAACACTTCCTTCCTGCAGCCTACACGAGGGACCAGACAAGATGGCGCTGCAGCTCTGGCTCCTGCTCCCTCCTCACAGCAGAGCGGCTGCTATACAGACCTGTCAGATGATGACATTATGGCTGCAGGGAATCTGGGGGACCTCTCTGCTCCTTTCTCCTTGTCAACACCTGGCACACCATGCAACAGCCCTGTCGATGTCCACATGTGGCTGAATGACAGCCTTACAGGACAAGAGGTGAGCCTTGGAGAGTGTTCGTCACATAGCTACTCTAAACTCCATTCCCCAATATTGCCCTTTCCTACATCCAACCAGCCTGGATACTCTGTTGAAAGACATGTTGTTTTCTCATTACAATTCCCTACATGCTGATTTTGTCTCCCTTACACAAATATTCTCAGCTGAAGTGCACTCACTAGGGGAATGGGTCCACTTTATATAAAAACTCCATGGAAGACATAACTACCACTGTAAATGATTTGGCGGATGCACACAACGACGGTATTGAAGAACACAAATGGCTAAGAGCCAAAATTCTGGACTTGGAGGACAGATCACGCAATAACTTAAAGCTGTGGGGAGTGCCTGAATCTGTCCTACCGGCAGATCTTATGCAATACACTGCAGATATGTTTCACATCCTTCTCCCAGAGGCCACACAGGTAGAATTAACCATTGATCACATTATTTGTTACCTAAGCCACTGCACATACCAGATTCAGCCCACCGAGATGTTCTCATGAGAATTCATTTTTTTTTCATATCAAAGAACAGCTCTTGGCTAAATCTCGAGCACTAGGTAAATTCTCAGATCCACATGGGAATATACAAATGTTTGCAGATCTTTCTAAATTCATCTTGGAAGCCAAAGCAGGAGATGAGGGGGCAGCACTGACGTTAGCAGACAGGCAGGGAGGGGAGGGGGGAGAGAGGACAGTGCAGGGATGCAGCTGACAGAGGCACGTAAACTGACCAGGGTGTTAGGGCTCAGCAGCAATGATATAGCATGGTCAGTTTACAGAGGGGAGGGTGGAAACTGTCAGGATCAGCCAGGTTTTTTAGGTGATAGAAGGGGCCAAATGACACAGCACAAGCACTGTGCTGTATAACATGCTTTAGGGAATAGGATCTGTTTTTTTTTTTTTTTTTTAGGGTAACAAACCCTTTAATTCTGCATTCAATAGGCCATTGTCTTTTTGCGTTTCATTCAAAATCTGATCTTAGCAAAAGAATTAAGATTATTCATTACATGAATTCCCCATCCACTCCAGGCCGGAAACCATGACTAGACTTTGCCAGAAGTGCTAAAAAATTCTCTTCTCTCTCTATATATAGAATGTATTTTTGGGTGCTTGCCAGCTTTGAAAACGTGTTGGGGATCATCTGTAGTAAATAAATACTTTTAATATTGGGGTCAGAGTGGCTATGTAACACAGTAAATGAATGGTTTAGCAGTTGCATATTTTAAAAGATCATATCTACCTAAAGTAGAAATTGTTGCTAATACAATAAAAGTACTATGGTAAAGGGGATGGTTGCCATTAGTCATCGATAAAAGTGTTTGAAGAATATCAGCATTTGTGTAAATAATAGGTGCTGCATCTTCAGCTAAACTGGTATTTTCTTTCATTTTTGGAACTGACTTTTTCCTTTCTCCCTACTCCCTAATGTCTGATTGCGAGACAACCACAGTTGTAAAATATTGACTTTCTCGAGATTTTTTTTGTTTCGCTAATCTTAGAGGACATTATACTATGTTAATTCATATGAGTGTCACCACATCTTTTTCTGTGCTTCTATTGAAACAAAAAAAGACCTTAAAGGTCCCACAGTGGATATTAAGAAGACCATAAGAGTAACCTACAAAATATATAAAAAGAGGACTATTTATTTGTAAAACTTCTTTAAAATAAAAAACAGGAATAAATACTCAAAAGATATAACAATGGTTCTTAAGGTGGTTTATAATACAGTGTGTACCTCAATTTCTTTGTTTAATCCACATGGTGCCAAGGTACCTAACGTATAAATCCAAAATTGTTGCTTGCTGACATAGACACTTAAAACGTTCTCTAGCAGAAAATGATTTGGGGATGGATTCTCTGACCTACACAAGTCCCGAAGATGAATTCTCAAGAAAATATCTCGGTAATCTGGATGCTGTGTTTGTCATCTCCATCCTCAACAAAAAGCCTATGTTCCCTAAATCTTTTGCACAATGTCCTAATGGTCCTCCCAACATGTAGGAGGCCCTATAGGCATGAGAGGCAGGATATAACTTATTCAGATGAACAACTGTAAAAAACATTCAAAATATACACTATATTGTCATAAATTTTGTGATGCCTGCCTTTACACACACATGAACTTTAATGGCATTCCAGTCTTAGCCTGTAGGGTTCAATATTGTGTTGGCCCACCTTTTGCAGCTATAACAACTTCAACTCTTCTGGGAAGGCTATCCACAAAGTTTAGAAGTGTGTCTATGGGAATGTTTGACCATTCCAGAAATTCATTTGTCGGGTCAGGCACTGATGTTGGATGAGAAGGACTGGCTCGCAGTCCCCGCTCTAATCCATCCCAAAGGTGTTCTATCAGGTTAAGGTCAGGACTCTGTGCAGGCCAGTCAAATTCCTCCACTCCAAACTCACTCATCCATGTATTTATGGACCTTACTTTGTGCACTGGTGCGCAGTCATGTTGGATCAGGTAGGGGCCATCCCAAACTGTTCCCACAAAGTTGGGAGCATGCAATTGTCCAAAATGTCTTGGTATGCTGATATCTTAAGAGTTCCCTTCACTGGAACTAAGGGGCCAAGCCAAACCCCAGAAAAACAACCCTACACCATAATCCCCCCTCCACCAAATGATGTGGACCAGCGAGATTTGGATAAGCGAGAACTTCACTGGCCTGCACAAACTCCTGACCTCAACCCGATAGTATACCTTTGGGATTAATTAGAGTGGAGACTAGTTGTAAAGTCTTCATGACTAGAGTTGGGTGAACAGTTCGGTCCAAGCTTCAGTTTGGGCCGAACATTTTCCTATTCTGCCCTGCCGAACACCCAGCAATGCTTTGCCGAATCAGGGTGCAGTGTAAGCTGGTTGTTAAGGAGTGGGGCCGTTGCATCCTTTAAAACAAAGGAATCATCAGCTGTGAATGGGTTTCCCTGCTGATGGTGTTGGGTTTCCCCAAAATACATACTAGACTCTTAAATTGGGCATGCAGCCTTGCAGGTAAGAGAAGGGGAGGAGGGACCAGCGAGCACCCCCCCTCCTGAACCATATTACGACACATGTCCTCAACATGGGGGGATGGGTGCTTTGGGGCAGGGGGGCCTCATCCCCACAACCATGGTCGGTGGTTGTGGGGGTCTGCGGGCAGGGGACTTATTGGAATCTGGAAACCCCCTTTAACAAAGGGGACCCCCAGATCCCAGCCCCCCCCATGTGAATGGGTATGGGGTACATAGTACCCCTACCCATTCACCAAAAAAGTACAAAAATAAAAATAAAAACAGGGAGACAAGTTTTTGACAAATCCTTTATTAAAAAATAAATAGTGTCCCTCGATGTAAGTCCATCGTCAATCATGCTGCCCGCAGCATCGCTGACCCAAAAACAAAACAAAAACAACGCTCTGCCTTCTGGGATGGCTGGCCGCCGAATGCCTTCTGCCCGCTTTGACAGTTCTTATATAGGTAAGGGCAGGACCACCTTGCAATGTCACCTGGTGGCCCCGCCCCTCTTGTAACATCACGGACCGGAGCATGCCGAGTTTACTGAGTATGTTTTATATCTTTTTATGCTGTACATGGAATTGAGTTGGGTGAATGCTGATCTGTTTTTTTGGGGGTGCACCTAACATTTTTAACTGAAATGCCTTTTTGTATAAGTGGGGCAGGGTATCCCTTATCTAAAAACTGCCATGTGCATGGTAGTCACTTAGCCAAGAGCAGTTGTTATGCAACCAGCAAAATTGACTCTTTGGTACATTGATAATCAATTTTGGATGGTGGCAACTACAGAAGTAGAGAAAAGAGTTCCCTGCTCCGGGCTTAACATAATTTTTAGCATATATCGTTTTGCCTTTGTGATACCACTCTAAATTAGGAAATGCCAGCTCGTTGAGGCAAAGGAGAGACCCTGATCATTGGTATTACAATACTGGACTAACAAATCCACAAGTGATTCTGGGTCATCCCAAATGATCAATGCCACCGGCCATAATCTATGATTTCAGCTGCGTATGGATTGATCTTCTAGATATGTTAGGTCTCCCTGTACCCCATGGCAAAATTAGCATATCTGGGGGAAAAATTTGCCCCCATTGTTACGCCATTGATCTGTAGATAGAAAGTTTTAATAAAGTTGTGTTTCAAACAAAAAAGTTTTGCCTGCCAAGAAGTATTGCACTACCTGAAGACCAACATCATGGGGGATTGATGTGTACAGTAAGTTCATATCCAGGGAAACCCATACATAGGTGGGCTCCCAAGAATATGCTTATAACATGTCAAATAAATGTATTCCATCATAGATATATGAGGGTAGACCTTAGGCTAGTGGTTGCAGGAACTGGTTAATATATATTGAAAATACGCTAATGATGCTTTCCATCGTCACCACTATGTGGGATATTGGAGATCTTTGTGTATTTTAGGTATATGGTAAATGTATGGGTTCTTAAAAAAATCATTTTTCAAAAAGGCTGCTTCAATCTTAGTTAATGAGTCCTTCCTCCTGTGCTCTTGCTATAAGGCCAGTGGCTTCTTTAGTAAATTGAGGCAATGGGTTGTGTTGGTATCCGAAATAAACTGTTCCTCCTCTTAGATATAGTCTATTCTATTTTGTACAACTATCCCACCCCTTTTATTAGTTTGCTTTATGATGATATCAAAATTCTTGGCAAGGTTATCCAGGGCCTGTCTCTCAAATGATGTGAGGTTGAAGCGTTTGGGCTGCATAGTGGAACTGGTTTTACATATGTCCATTAGATCATTATAAACAACTAGTGATGAGCCGAACACCCCCCCCCCCCCCCTATTCGGTTCGCACCAGAACATCGCGAACAGGGGAAAAGTTTGTTAGAACATGCAAACTCCATCTAGGGAACTCGAACATGAAAAATCAAAAGTCCTCATTTTAAAGGCTTAAATGCAAGTTATTGCCCAAAAAAGGTGTATGAGGGTCTGCCCTGGGGGACATGTACCAATGCAACATTTTTTTTAAAAACAATCATTTTACAGGATCAGTGATTTTAATGAGGCTTAAAGTGAAACAATAAAAATGAAAAATTCCTTTGAATATCTTGCCTGGGAGGTCCCCTTAATGTGCCTGTAAAGTGGCACATTTGTGCATTATATGTAGCCTGCTGCAGCAATACTGACATTTCTAAAGGAAAAAATGGCATTTAAACTCGCTCGCGGCTGTAATGTATTGTCGGCTCCCAGCAATACAGATAAAAAAAAACATGAAAAAAATGGTGTGGGGTCCCCCCCAAAATCAATACCAGACTCTTATCTGAGCGAACAGCCTTGCAGGATGAGGGGGATGAGTGAGCGCCCCCCCGAACCATGCCAGGCTACTTGCCCTCAACATGGGGAGGGCACTTTAGGGTGCCCCCCAAAGCACCTTGTCCCCATGTTGATGGGGACAAGGGTCTCTTCCGGACAACCCTAGGCTTTGGTTGTGGGGGTCTGCGGGTGGGGGGCTTATCAGAATTTGGAAGCCCCCTTTAACAAGGGGGCCCCAGAATCTGCCCCCCCATGTGAATGGATATTGGGTACATCATACCCCTACCCATTCACCAAAAAAGTGTACAAAAAATAAAGACAAAAGCCAGTTTTTGACAAGTCCTTTATTAAAAAAATTAAAAAAGTGTCCCCCGTAAATCCATCATCAATCACATCGCCCGCCGCCGCACCCGAAAAAATAAAAATAAAAATGCTCTTGCCTCTTCAGACGCTTCCTGTGTAATGAGCTGTTTTAGTTTGACAGCTCTTTTATAGGAATCTGACATCACGAGCGCCCCATAATTCACTGCTCAGGTGCAATGAATAAATTACTGATGTCACGTCAGAAGGGGCTGTGCCACCGGGTTTCTCCTATAAAAGAGCTGTCAGCAGCTCATTACGCCAGAGACGTCTGAAGTGGCGGGAGCGTTTATTTTTTCTATTTTCGGGTGAGGCGGCGGGGCGAATTTCCCGTGAACGGCCCCATTTGTTCATATGTTCAGCAAACACACACGAACACCTGACTTACGTTCGACTCGAACTCGAAACTCATCCCTATAAACAACCTGATAAAAGGCTTGTAAGTTTGGATTTTGGTCACAAATGAGTATGCTGAATAGGTGAGGAAGAGGGGTAATGCTGTGTGAGCCAAATAATATCCTGCTCAATATCATCGGTATATAGTTCTTCAAGCTAGGCCAAGATGGGTCTATCTGTTTCATTATCACAGTCAGAAGTCTGGTCCAATACCAAGGATTCAGCTTAGGACAAGGCTAGGGGTGCACCATACAGTAGTGGATCCACACTGCAACACAACACCAAACAAATGCTGTGTTGTGCTGCATCGACAAAAAGGTTCATGTGCATTTGTAGGTGAATTGTGGTACACTGTCAACCCTTTTAAAACATTAGGCTGCCCTAATGCTATGTTTGTTAACACACAACTTTCTTTACTCATTACTAAGAAATGTACAATTCTTGCACGTTGGCTGTATAACTTTCATAAGATTCCTATAATGTAAGAAGTGAGGGCGGGGCAATTGCATCAGGGACGTGGCCTGGATGGAGCTGGCTCCTTTTATTTCCAGGACAGTTGAGCTTTGTTGGTGTGCAGCAATTTGGAGTTTTCCTCTTTCCTACCACTTTTTCAAATGGGCACAGGGTAACCTAAGAGAGGCCAAGTTCAAATGTAAAATAACCTACAACATTTCTGCAGAAACAACATTATGGTATTTTGTTAACATTTTTTTTTTTTTTTAAACTTTGGACTATACTAGTCTCTTTGCATACAATAAGTAAAACAATCTTCTTTAAAAGTTTTTTTTTTTTATAAAAGTCTTCCCTGCACTATAGTGGTGTCTAGGCCTCATGAAATAGGAATCATAATGCATAAGCAGATTTATGGACAAACTGTTCATCACCTTTAGCTGTGTTACAGTCCTACTCCTGTGGCTTTCCAAGGAATCTATTCTTGATGATACAGATGTTCTTGCTTTATTTAATTGTTTATTTAGTTATTACAGGTACATATAGAGCGCTGTCAATTTACACAATGCTTCACATATACAGTATAATGTACATTCTCATAGGCCTCTGCCCTCAAGTTGCTTACAGGCTAAGGGTCCCTAACTCACATTCATACATACACATACTAGGGCCAATTTAGACAGGAGCCAACTAACCTACCACCATGTTTTTGGAGTGTTTGAGGAAACCAGAATACCTGGAAGAAACCTTGGCAACATAATTTTTCAGTAAACCTTCCTTTTTTTGCTTAAATCAAATTTCATAAAATAATATAGAATATAGTCACTGTAGCAGAATGTACAACATACCTAAAGTATACAAATGAAAGAAATAGCCAGCACTCCTTAAACATTTAAAGACTGGCATGTTAAACCCTTATACTTCCCAGTCCACTTTTCATTAAATTTTACATCTGGATATTCAATTTTGAATCAGATTTTCTAACTACCTATCATATTTCTTGAGGCCCTGAAGTGCCAGGACAGGATAAACATCCATGAAATGACAACATTTTACAAAGTAGACCCTACAATGTATTTAATGTGGAAGTAAATTCTCCTGTCGTTTTCAGCCAAGGAAGCTGCAATTTTACCTCTGTTTAATCTTCAAGTGCCATGACGCTGAACATGTAATCAGTTTTGACACCAGCCATTGGATGGTTTCACAGTTTGGTTGAGAGCACAACCAATGTGACAGTTTCATTCCCGGCACATAACTGTTTTTTGAAACAGGTAAATCGATGGGTTTACTTCCGCTTTATTTAGAGGTATGTAGAGGTAGAGGTATTGCTGTATTTGGCCACAGTATTCACATAATACAGAGACAGTCTTAATGGCTCTGTACCCCACTCTGTGATCTACTGTGTCTGATGAACACAGCGATTAAACATCATACCTCCATCCCTCAGGAGTGAGCCATTTGGCCGCTTATATAAAGCAGCCCGGTGGCAAGGGATTAAACACTAAGCCTTAAAAAGAGAGCTGTTTGATTTTATATATTTGCAAACCTATGAGGAAGCCAAAATGCCTTGACAATGCCGCTTTGTAATAAGTGGTCCTAACTCTAACAAAGCCTCCATCCTGGGACATACACAGCAATACATTGATTATAGGCTGTATGCCTGGAGGTGACTAATATTCAAAATCCTGTCTTGCACTGTAGCCCACAGCTAGTATAGAAGAGTGCAAGGCTGACAGTATCAATGTATAAATCCAAATTGAACAAACTGTATACCCAGCTCTCTTTCAAACATCATGAGGTGTATTTGTAAAATCCACACTGCAACACAGTACAATACAAATAACTGTGAAACTGTATATATAATCATTCTGCATTATTTTGGGGAAAGTGGGATATTATTTGGATATTTTCTTTTCAGACAAACATTCATTCCTAAAAAAGGATAAGGTGGTTTAGAAAAATATCACACAATCATAGCAAACACCTTTTTTTTTTTTTTTTTTTTTGCTATGATCACCAGCTCCATCAGCATTTTCTTGATTCACTCTATTCGTATAAATAAATAACATTGGATCTTAAGAGAAAAAAGCCTAGTAAAATTCAATGTCCACATTCGCATAAAATTAGTACAATTTTTTCCTTTTGATTTTCTTTTATAAATGTAGTGCTACCCCCGTAGGAGCCACTGTTAAATAGGTTCCCCCACCCTGCACAGCCAGGCACACAGAATTCCACAGGTACACAAGAGTCAGGAAATGGTCCAGCAGCTTTGTTTTTTATTTTATTTAGGGGGTATTAAACTTGGATTGGGATGTACTATATACACTCCTCTTCCTCCAGCACATCACTTGCTTGAAGAAAAACTCAGGCCTAGCATTTGTTTAGGTGGGAGTTGACAAGGCACTCAGCCAGATCCAGTAAAAGCCCTTTATAGGCAGGGACCACAGGCCCCTTTGGTGTGTAGAAAAGTCCCAGTGTCCAGCTATCTTCCTGTGGCTACTGATCCCAGCACCACCTCTTTAGGCACTTCAAGCCCACCTGGCTACAGCTGCCCCTTTCACTAGCCCTCATGGGTTATCTTCCACAGGCCTCCCAGACTGACTCTACAGCCATCCCAGACTGCCACTCCTCAGTCCTCCAAGGCTGTCTCACTCACCAGCCCCCAAGCTATCTTCTCCCTGGAGATCTCCATGCCACTGGACAGGATTCTTCTTGTGTTGTCAGAGGATTCCTCATGCACCCGAGCCCCTGACCTGAGGTCACCCCCCAGACTAGGGGGGCCTCTGACAGCCTCCTCAGCGTTCCATCTCCAGCTTCCACCCAAACTCCACTGCCCCTACTGGCCTGATCCTGGTCCCTCCCTCTGCTGGCCCATTTGGCCTGGGATTGGTTGAGGCCCTCATCAATACTGCAGGCAGCTCCTCCTAACCTCCCTCCCATTCTTTTCTCAGAAAAGTTTCTCAAAAGTTATAGCAAGTAGGGGGAGATAACAGAGGTGCTGCCCTATGAGTCATTCCAGCCTTCCTGAGTCACTCACCCTGACCTAGATTCAATACACACAAGCTTGTCTGCCAGCCAAGCCTAAATCTACCTACACTCCAAAAACCTATTTACACTACCTAGCACTCCACACTAGAGGGTGCTACATAAATTTACCCTTATGTATTAAAAATAGAAAACCTCACTGCATTGTCAAGGCGCTTCTGTAAAGGTGGTCTCTAATCTCTCTTCACACCAGAAGTCCAGCATAGATTAAAGGCAGCTGAAGATTATCAGAATAGAGGGGTGCTTAACCAGTATAACATAATTTACTTTTTTATTTGTAAATGATCATTTTTAATTGTGCATTGATATCAGTTTTTTCTTAACATAATAATCCTGCTGTGGCTCTAGCACACAGGAACAGTTAAATTCTACCCTGAAGATCTTTAGTTCTATTTATAGTATTTCTGTCATAGACAGATAAAGTGACCTAACCAAGGTCATACAGAGAAACGTAAATGTGATAAGTGAATTCAAATATATGAAAACATGTGCAAGATGATTTTCTGAATAGTGCTAAATCTTCTTCAAGCAGTGATTAAAAGATACTTACTGTACATATTCATGTATACTAATGCAGCACACTCCTGTGTCATTATGCCTTCTTATTTATAAGCTTAATGCATTTCTTTTTTCTAATGTATAATGTATAATATTAATATTAGTATTACTATTGAAATTTGCAAGGTTTACACACAAAGTTATAAAATATAAAGAAACCTTTCATTAAGGGTTTTCTCATTTCTAAATTGCCGAATTCCTAAACCCTTATAGCATGGACAATACATTAACATGAGAAAATAGGGGAAAATATTAAAAAAATTAGCAGGTATTTAAGTCAAAATCTACCATTCATTTTTTTCATGACTCTTTACCAGGGGCGTAACTACAGGGGTTGCAGGGGTTGCAATCGCTACCGGGCCCCATGCTCCAGGGGGCCCGGTAGCAAACCAGTGGGTGAACTTCCAGGATCGCAAAGGTCACACTTGCAACCGGACCCTGGCATTGCACCACTGTGGGGAGGCCCCAAGATTGCAGGAAGGGGGCCCACTGCAGAACTTGTGAAAGAATCCTGCTGAGGGACCGTAATAAAAGGCCATGCAACAAGTGTAAAGAGCCCCAGGATTAGTGGGAAGAGCCCTGGGCTTGAAGGTAAGGGCCCCGGCCAGGGGTCTGGGGGGCCCTTCATGGTTTCTTGCATCAGGGCCCTGAAGGTTCTAGTTACGCCTCTGCTCTTTACACTTGTCCTATCATTTTGATCATACAGGTATTGTACTAGAAAGGATACGCAATCTTCTTACCTCTGATTATTTATCACTATTGAATTTTACATAAATATGACAATTAATGTCAAGGCTTGCTACAGGGCTAATAGTTTTCCAATTTAATTATATACAGGTATATAAATAGATCTGCTCTATAGCACAATAAACAAGTCCTGTGTTTGTTTCTCCAGTTGCCATGTGCCATCTGGTTCTTTGCTGTGGCTTTGTCCGCTCTGCCACCAGAAGTCTTTTCACCATGTCTTCTGCTTGGTGCTTCTACTCCTGGGAATTTGTGGCTCCACCTGTTATCCAGCTGCAGTCAATCTGTAATCGGGTCAGCTTTTGAATAGGAGGACTTCCTGTGCTCTGTGGCTATTTTTTGGATCTGTTTCCTTGGGGGTGTGAGCGCGTGCGCTATACTTCTGAACTTCTGGACTTTGGACTTTGCCTGATTCCTGGACTACTCTCTCTGCCTGTCAATTCTGAATTACTCTGCCAAGTTTGTGTATGACCCTGCCTGTCTCTGACCATGCTTCTAGATTCTGACTTTGTTCCTTGCTGTCAAGATTGTTCGCCTGGCCTGCCTGGCTAAAGCCTCAATCCCCAGCCAAAGCTCCACTCTGGACTAAACCTTTCTACAGGTACCTTACACCAGTCCACATGTGCATGTTTAGGGAAAATTTACGCCATCATAAAACAGGAACTCCCTGCCCCTAACCCATGGACCTCAAATACATAAATAGGATAATCCAATGGTGGTTCCTCTTTTATTTAGAAGCAGTATAGAAGGGGTAAAGGTTAACATTTAACTTAATTTTTTGTTGCAGTGACAATGTGTGACAAATGCAGGAAGTGAGGGGCTAGTCAACGTTGTGGACAGAGGCAGACACAAAAGTCAAATAAACATTTATAACATCTGTCAGATGTTTATTGCTCTTTTTGTCTTCCTGTCCCAAAGACACCCATATTCTTCAATTTTCCTGTTGTCAGTTGATAAGAAATGAGAAAAGATCTTCCCAAAGAAAACAACAATAACATTTAAAAGAAGTTTACACTCTCACCCATGGTATCAAAAACATAAACAAAAAATTTGCTAGGACTTAAAGAGAAAGTAAACTCTGATCCAAGCCAAAGAAATGTTGCTCTAGGTGAGTGACCGACTCTCGTGCTGCACAGCTTGTCTGTATGATTCAGAGACCTGCAAAAATCTGAAATATTGCTGCACTCCTTGGTATCTTTATTGAAGCATTAAAATCACATCACTGGTATGACAGGAACTTAAAAAGTAACGTGTTTTGCGCTAAAATCAGCGCTTACTCAGATCTCAGTTTGAGCGTTTTAGCACAAAGTGCATTACCTTTTATGTTCCTGTCATACCAGTGATGTGAATTTAATGCTTCAATAAAGATAACAAGGAGTGCAGCAGTATTCTGGATTTTTGCATGTCTCTAAACTCTGAGCCATTTCTTGTACCTATAGGTAAGCCTATAATAAGGCTTACTTATAGGTAGAGATGGGGTGAACACCGCCCGGGGCGGTTCGCAAACGCGTTAGTGCATTCACGCTCAAACATTCGCGAACCGCAAGTTTGCGGTGAACCCCATTGACTTTAATAGGAGGTGGACTTTAGAAACCTACAGGTCATATTTGCAGCTCCCAAATACTTAGCTATGCACACATAGTCCCACACCTGGACAATGATATAACAGAAGTATTTAGCGCATTTGCGATTTCATAATCTCATATTTTGTGTTACAGAAAAAAAAAATGTTGCAGTACCCAAATACACTATTCTGAAAGTATATATATCACTTTGCTGGTTCTCTAAGCCCTGGTTCTCTAAGCCCTGGTTCTCTAAGCCCTGGTTCTCCAAACCCTGCTTCTCTAAGCCCTGGTTCACATCTACGTGTGTCACTCTTTGTAGTTGTAGTATTGCTGCAGAACCACACCAGTCCCAATGCTGCACAATACAAATCCACTATAATATGCTTTCTATATTAGAAAGTATATTATAAGTGTATTACACCCCTAATACTGCACACCAAAGAATAGTACACCTATACCAGTCCTTAAAAGGACTTTTGTGGACCTATTACCTAGCAATTTGTGTCATTAAAAGTCTGTCCCTGCTCCTCAGCAACCTCTCCCTACACTGACAAAATACAGAATGTAAAATGGCAGCCAGCTCAGGTCTATTTATAAGGTAGGGGGTATGTCCATGTGCTGAAATGGCTCAATTGGCGGTCCTGTACCACCTGAGGGATGTGTCATTGGTCAATGTAAAAGAAAATGGCTGCGCGAACATTAGTGCGAACATCGGCAAAAGTCCGCGTTTTCGTGAATTTGCAAACACGCAAAGTTCGCCGCGAACTGACCGCCGGGCGAACGGCAAGGCCATCTCTACTTATAGGTACTGTAAATATCTCCTAAACGGGCACCGTTTAGGAGATATTTAGTATACATGCAGCCGATGATGTCATCAGGGCATGCGCTCTGAAGGAATGGCCGCCCGTGCCATTTCTTCAGATTCCTGTGCCATGCACGGCAGTATCCCTTCATATGTGAAAGAGTGATGTCACTCGGCTCCAGGCCAATCACAAAGCCGGACACAACGGACTGGGAAGGAAGACGGGAGAGGATGGATGCGGCCTGCAGCGGGGACAAGGCATCGAATGAGAGCTTTGTTTGCAGGTAAATTTCACATAATGTGCTAGTATGCATTGCATACTAGGACATTATGGCTTTAATTTCCAGGTCATAAAAAAACTGCCAGTTTACTTTTCTCTTTAAAATGTGAAGGCATACATCGATTAGGAATTGGATAATCTGAATGTGAGGAAGGAAGAAGAGGACCAAGTTAAGCTTTTACATCTATAATCAGGCAAAAAACACTGTTTAAGATTGTTACTTTTACAGCACAGCATAAATGACAATGCAAAAATTGAATTTATAGGTCACAAAAATAATCCAAACAAATTACTTTCAGGTCTACAGTATTGTGTACTCAGCCTTTCCAGTGTCAACCCTACATAAAAAACACAGTACAAAATAAAAACACAAGACAACACTATTAATAACATACATGCATTACACATTCTTGCCATGTTTTTTTATGTTTCAAAGTGCTCAAAAAGACTGCAAAATATAAAAGATAAACATTAGAGGAATCACATATGTACACACATAGCCCAATTTATCCATACAGTGTATGCCTGCAGGTTTCTGGTATCAACAAAATTAGAGAAAAAAAAATATATTATATTATACATAAGCACAGTCAACAAATACCTGCTTTTAAACTAAACTGCATCACTATACACCTGCCTGGAAAGTTGATAAACAGATGATCAAAAATTGTGCAGCAGTTTACAGCAAAGTGGAGAATAGATTTTAATATTGTGAGTCAAACTCACTAAATCAATTTTAAGACCAGGGTATATCTACCGAAATGCTAGAGGTGAGCTCGGGCGTGTTCAAAGTTGCACGTGCCTGATCCTGCCAGAAAGCCAACACTGCAGTCCGCTAATCACAGGCACTGAGACATTGCCTGACCCGCAGCTGCACAGATCTGGAAATGTCTCAGTGACTGTGGTTAGCGGAGTGCAGTGTCAGCTTCCTGGCGGGATCGGGGATGTGGGAACTGCAACACGCCTGAGCCCATCTCTACGAAATGCACATGTCCTTGCACAATTAGGAGCATGGTTTTTAATCTAGTAGTACTTTGGTGCAGCTGTTCAAAAGTTTGGTAAATACTGGGAAGCACATTTTTACATTGTTGCAACGTATCCATTGTTTCAGCACAATTGCATTTGCTTTAAAAAAATCAACCTTATTATGTCTGTAACTGAATGTTATCACAAAGTTTAAAATGTATGTAAAACCTAACAATGAACTTTACCTATTTGCTTTCTTTTGGCCTGTTTAATATACAATTGGAAGCATTTTGTTACATTTGTTTAAGTACAAAAAACTGTTAATCTTGACATAAATTTAGAGATGTCTTGTGTGCATTTACTGTGTTATCTCAAACACCCCTCCTAATTTTTATTTAGGAATACTGAATAATTAGCCTTTATCTTTAGTTTAGGAAAATACAATAGGGAGGGCTGACAACACTCACAAAATAGTGTTGTCAGCTTACAATAGGACTTATGAGATGGGTGCATTTCTTTCTGATAGATCAACATGTATTTTTCTGCACTTTAACCACTTCCCATCCAGCAATGTACCCGTATGTCACTGGACTTTCATTAGTTATACTGGGATGATCGTATTAAATTGGGAGATGCGCTACCAGATCGCAGTGTTGCTGGGCGCCAAGTTGGTAGGGGAAGTGCCACATCCTAATTATTGAAATAAAGGTTGTTGGGGAAGCATGGACTTTATAGGCACAGATAGCTTAAAAAATAAAATTTTTATTGATTGAAAATTAAAAAAGAACCAAAGGATTCAAAACATGAACATACATAGAGATGAATTGCCTCAATAGGCTTATGCAACAATAGTTCAACAATCACAGTGTTTATACAGGAGTATGAAAAATTAATTAAGTACAATAAATGACAAGGTGTATATGTCACATCATATAGGTCTCATAGACTATGACAAAAGATGTGTTTTGTCGTCCCTGAGGTCCACTTGTGCGACATCTAATTTGTAGATGCTTCATGTAGCCAGATTGCTCTACATGTTTCGCTTGGAGAACAGCTTCCTCTGGAGCTACTGGTACATTTATTTCTGGGTATATCCAAATGGTGATTCAAAAGAGAGAGAACCAAAAATAAAAAATAATAATAACACGTAACGAGGAGGTGGAGTATGTTGACAAGGGATGCCCGAAGAATTGGTAATGAGTATTTGTTATAGGGTCACACTGGTATTATTAAATCACCAGGTCATATGTGACCTAAACATGCAGGTCCAGAAGTAGGTAAACCTGCCGGTCCATATAATGACAGGGAGAGTTTTAAGGCCAGTACCAAAAACGGGTCTCTGAACAAGGCAAACTCCAATCCTCCCCAGATGGGGAAATGCCGCCATAATAAAATCAATAAAAATTTTATTTTTTAAGCTATCAGTGCCTATAAAGTCCATGCTTCCCCAACAACCTTTATACTGGGATGATGACTGCAGCTGCAGACATCACCCTGGTATCATTTTTTAGAGGTTGGCTCTCTTGTAATAGCAATTGGATTGCTATTACAAGCAGCAGGAGGGGATTTCCTTCTGCGGCTTGCTTGGTCTCTCCTGTCCCACTGGGAGACCCGAGCGAGCAGCCGACACATCGGCTGGCTGGCTGAACAGCCAAGCAAAGTTGGGATTGTCTTTGATAAGCTGTTCATTATAGTTAACCGGAACCAATGATGTGACATTACTTCCAGGTTACTCAGGAACAATCTGCATGATTTTTAAAAAATCGAAAGTATTCCAAAACACCAATCTGTTTTTCAGAGTTTTTATTATACCTGTCACAAGCTTATTGCTGTCACAATGATGTTTACATTACTTGTGACAGCAATAAAAGGGATAAAGCATATTAAAGCACCAGTGTAAAAAATAAAATAAAAAATTTAACATTTTAAGTGCCTTGATCCTTCCGTGCTTGCACGCAAAGGCGAACATGCGCCTCAGTCCCGCACGCATGCAAACAGCGATTGTCCCACACAAGTGAAGTATCACTGTCAATGTCAGATCATAGGCAGTAATTCTAGCACCAGACCTCCTCTGTATATCCAAAGTGGTAGTCTATAAAGGCTTTTAAAGTGTTGCCTACGGATAGTAAAATGATGTAGTTTTTTGCCGTTACGTGGGCTTGCGCAATTTTAAAGAGTGACATGTTTGGTATCTATTTACTCAGTGTAATATCATATTTTATATTTTTTAAAAAAATTGTTATGTGTTGTGGTTTTTTTTGCATTTAAAATAAAAAAGTATATTTTTTCCCCCCAAAATTGTGTGTGAAAAATGGCTGCGCAAATACCGTGTGATAAAAAAATTGCAAAACGTACCAATTTATTCTCTCGGGCTTCTGATTTAAAAAATATATATAAAGTTTGAGGGTTCTAAGTAATATTCTTGAAAAAAACACTGATTATTACATGTGAACAAAAAGTGCCAGTTGGGAGGTGGAGATAAAACACAAGAAAATGTAGATGTGTTGCAGAGATGCACTGCATATATTTACTTTTATTTATTCATTTTGCCTTGACATAGGTTTTAATATATGAAACAAAAGGGAAAGAACAAAAGCAATGTAAGTTTATTGTTGCTGTGCTTAATTTCCATAATATTTAGGAAATATACATCTGCATACATCTGTATTAAATTATTTGTGATCATATTAGGAAATTCATATTTCTTTTTTTTTATATATATTTATATATATATATATATATTTATATTTTTTATATCCTTTTTACAAGCTCAATCAAAAATATAGACATTTATACATAACATAATATAGGGTCCAAATAGTTTCAGTTTAGTATTTTCAGTACTTTGTTTAGAATCTAGTACGCCCAAATTTGCATCAGTATGACTGCAGGAACTTCTCTTGTGTTCAAATCATTATTATAAATCTGTACCTGCTCGAATGCTTATTAGAACAACATTGCCCACTTGAGAAAACAGACCAAGAAACCTTTTTCCATTATATTCCACACTACAAACCAGAGAAGCCTGGGTTATGAATTTTGATAAAGGACTGCTAAAGCAGTGGTGGATAGATATGTGTGCCAGGCAAAAAGAAAAGAACATTTATTAACAGAGCCTTATCTTTGGGTCCAGAAAAATCCCATGAGTGCTGGGATAGATCTGAGAAGGTTAATGCTGTGCTTAACAGACTGAGAAAGGCAGTCAGAATTCTAAAATATACAGTGTGACTCTTAAAGGCGCATTCATAAAACACCTTTTTAATGAATGCTGTTATATTGTAGCTACTATTTTCAATATTACTTATCAATAAAAGGATGCCGTCAAAGTATGCATTCATCAACTGTTACCATTTAACATTGTCTCATTAATTTGACATGTAACATGGTTGTATACAAATTAATGTTATATATAAATTAATGGTTGTATGAAAATTAAATAACTATGTAAATCATACCATATTTGTGATTTGTCACAATTATTAAAAAAGGCTTCAGTAGAAAGTTCCTTAAAATGTAGACAATTACAACTCCAACTTTTCCATTCTGATTTTTTTTTTATTATTATTATGGATAGAGTTGGGCAAACGGTTGGACCCAAGCATGAGTTGCTGCTATTGACTATTTGCCAGTTCGACGAACATCCAAATTGACAGGGCGTGTGACCGTTTGTCTGGCCTGCCGAATGACCACAATGCACTGCGCTGCTGCACAGTGCACTGAAATCCCTGATTGGCTGAAGCAATGAAAGCTTTGCCCAATCAGGGCACATAGCACTGTCAGAGACATTAATTGGACACTGTTATAATTACTCTATCCAATTATGGCCCATCTCTCTTAGTCCCACCCCACACTATACAAATATTCTTTCCATAGCGGCCATTTGCAGTGTGATATTGGCTTGGAAAGAGATAGAACAGGGCTCTGTTCAGTGCTACTAGCCAGTTAGTGTGCTATAGTGGGCTGCTGGTATTCTATTGTGAGTGTAAAGTATCAGTTTAGTGTGAATCTAGTGCATATTTCAGATATTTCAGTGCGTTACTGCACATTTAACGCAGTATATTGCAGTGCGTTAGTGCTTGTTTAACGCACTATTTTTCAGTGCATTGGTGCATGTTTACTGCAGTATATTGTAGTGCATTAGTGTGTGTTTTCCGCAGTATTTTGCAGTGTGTTAGTGCATGCTTAATGCAGTACATTTCAGTGCATTGGTGCACATTTACCACAGTATATTGCAGTGCATTAGTGGACATTTACCGCAGTATATTTAAGTGCGTTATTGCACGTTTACCACAGTATATTTCAGTGCATAAGTACACATTTAACGCAGTATATTTCAGTGCATCGGTGCACATTTACAGTAGTATATTGCAGTGCGTTAGTGCACATTTAACGCAGTATATTGCAGTGTGTTAGTGCACGTTTAACACAGTATATTTTTCAGCAATAGATGTATATTGAATTACAATGGTACACATGTTGTATAAATAACAAGGCACACATAGCAACAAATTAACAACAGACCAGCCTTCTGTCAGGTTTATTGGGGTGATTAAATAATAGAAAAAAAATGGATTTAAAAAGCCATGTATATTCCATCTTATGCATATAGATTTTGAACAGTGCAGCTTCCATCTTGTTTTGGAGGTGAATGAAAGTTCATATATGTTCATATATCCAAAAAAGGAGCAAGTAAGCGGGGCACAACGAGGGACTACAGACACCTGCTCAACCGGCGCTAAATTAAGTACCTTAAAATCAAATAAATAAATAGATATATGAATGCTGTATACAAACAATATATCTAACACAGCTGCTGCTATAAATACAAAGACATATAATGGAGGTGCATATATAATAATATCACAAACACGATATACTACAACGCACTAGCAGCGCTAAATACATGAAAGGGTAAAAGTGCAGTCCACTGAGATAAAGTCCATGTGCTCATATGATCATGCAATGTGCCCAGGATGTTCACTCCTGACAATCCAAAGTCGTGAGTATGTTGTTAAATACACTGGACCCTCCACCGCACCAGTGTGCTCCCCCAAATCAGAAACACTCACCAGAAATCTGGTCAAAAAACGCCTGTAACATCAGCCTATCACAGGCTAAGAAACGATCTCCACAGGAATTAACCAGGACCGCCGGCACTTGAACCGTCTCAATCGGATCAATTCTTGTGGTAAACCCACAGGAGGTTCCAATCAAGCAGGGGTGGTACATGTGGAAATAATAACTCACATAGGGCAATATTGCATGGCTAAAAACACCGCTTTATTATCCAAAGATATACCCCCAGTAGCTAATGCACTTACAAAGTAACAAAACAAAGCAAGCTTGTCATAAAAGGATGAGGCATAACCTGCGTACAGAGGCCGGTCCCCGTAGTAGCAGTTCGCCGCTGGTACCAATCGATAGCGAGCCTCGGGTTCAGCATCGGACGCCGGTCCTGCCTCGTGACCGCGTGACCACGCCCTGACGCGTTTCGTTAGCAAGTAACTTCAACAGAGGGCGTGGTCACGCGTGTACGGTCACCGCTATTTGACTGTACCGAAGGGGCAGTGGCACCAATCAGCCGGATGACGCAGGCTCCTCCAGCCCGTCGTCACTTCCGCCCACACAGGAAGTCATATCATACAACACTGGCTTCCGCCCTTACAGAGCGTCACTGCCATCTCCGATCAAGGCTGTCCAATCTACACAGCGCCCCTAGAGACGAGCGGAACAAGCACTCGTCAGGTCATACGCAGATCATATAGCCCATATATACGTTTATAGACATATACAGTACAATAGCGACTTATTGCAAATATAATTACAATAAAAACTGTGATTACCATTCAATATACCTAACGATAATCACTTTTTTAAAAACATACACAATGTTAAAAATGGATAAAATATCCTAAGACAATTCATAAAAAGAATCATTACAAATTTAAAATTAAACCATATTAGACTGCAGAAACAGGAAAAGATAAAAGATAAAAGACTAAATCCTGAAGTTCAAAAAGATCACACACAAAAGGGGGAACACGATGTCAATAATCACTTATGAAACAGTTGATGTCTAAATCAACGTTTAGCCCTTTGGGGTGCAGAGAGTTGGTCAAAAATATCCAATGCGTTTCACGCTTGGATAACTCTCTTACTCTGTTTGAGGCCCTCCAGACAGGTTTGACATTTTCAATACCCCAAAATTTTAACTCACTAGGATCTTGATTGTGATACTTTTTGAAATGTAGAGAGACATTATGGTCCTTATAACCATTTCGAATATTCGCAATATGTTCTGAAATACATATTGCGATGGTTCTTTTCGTTCTACCAATGTAAATTAAGCCACAAGGGCATTCCAGGCCGTATACCACATGTGTGGTGTGGCAAGTGATGAGATCCTTGATGTCAAAGGTCTCACCATTCGCGGAAGAACTGAAAGAAGAGAACCCCCGCAAGTGGGTCCGCACCTGTCTACATGTCTTGCAGCGATGACAGGCATAGAAACCCGTCCTGTCATCCCAAAACATGGAAGGCTTGGTAGGGGGGTCAAGGACCTTACACACCAGTTGGTCTCCAAAGGTGCGTGCTTTTTTGTATACAAAGGTGGGTGTAGGTGGAATGATACTACCCAAGATCCTATCCACACTCAATACACCCCAATGTTTCCTAATAATGTCTTCCACTTCTCTATATTGGGAGTTGTATTGCGTAAGGAAACTCCACTCCTGCTTATTATCAGTTGGTCTCACAGTATCTGCAAGACATTCCTGCTGAGAAATGCCCAGAACTTCAGTGATGGTACTATCAAGCTTCCGTCCATCATAACCCTTCTCCAGGAAACGATGTCGGAGAACCTGAGCCTGTGTCAGAAAGTCCGTATCCAAGGAGCAGTTCCTCCTCATACGTAGGAACTGCCCCTTGGGGATATTCTGTAACCAACGGGAGTGGTGACCACTAGAAATGGGTAAATACCCATTCCGGTCGGTAGGTTTAAAGTACACACGAGTCTCCAGTGTTTGATTTCTTATCATCACCTCTACATCCAAAAAATGGATGGACTCACGACTCCAATTAAACTCTAGTTTAACACCATTATTATTGGAGTTAAGCGAGTCAGCAAAGTCTCGCAACGTACTTTCCGGACCTTCCCATATAAAGAATAGGTCGTCAATGTACCTTCTGTAGATCTTCAGCTCGTTCTTAGCTAGAGTAGGATCTACTTATAGAGGTGGTCTTAACTCCCCTAAACCCCTCCCAACCTTTAACAGGTATGATTCATTGGGTGACGCTAATGCACCATCCACGCCTGTACCCCCACCCTGCCCTTTTTTATGGAGGGGCGGTCGGGGCGGTCGGGGCAGGGGAGGGAGACGGGGGGGGGCAGACCCTGGAGGGGGAGACCCATGGAATGGGGTCCCCCGAGTTATCCACTGAGGGCCGGTCCATCCTCCCAATATCCTCTTCGAGCGGAACACGCAAGCGAGGATGTCGAGCAGGGAGGAAGTACCAACAAAAAAAGAAGGCTGGTGGATTAACGGGTGTGTATAACTATATCGAGGTTGAGCAACCCTCCCCACCCCCCCACACACACCTGTACTCAATCGGTGTCCACCATCAAGTGGATATAGGAGGAGTCCCCTGTAGTGCATTTGCACATCTTTCCCAGCAAGGAGTATTATCTCCAAGGGTTAGAAAGGCTGGATTCATCTCTTTTTCATGGATAGTGTAGGACCCACTGATAATGGGGTACTTTGACGCAGTAGTGGGCTTGAGCACGATATGGCCATATGGTGGGACCAAACCCCCATTTTTATTTATGGATTGTTTTCAGATTTGGTAGTAATTTCTTTTGCATTTGCGCGCTATTCTTTTTTAATATACATGTCTTTTGGTTCATAGCTGCAGCAGCTTTAGAAATACATGGGTATGCTCCCCCAAATTTTTTGCCTGTTTATTATGTATTCGGCCTGACCAGACTATCGAGGTTGAGCAACCCTCCCCACCCCCCCCACACACACCTGTACTCAATCGGTGTCCACCATCAAGTGGATATAGGAGGAGTCCCCTGTAGTACATTTGCACATCTTTCCCAGCAAGGAGTATTATCTCCAAGGGTTAGAAAGGCTGGATTCATCTCTTTTTCATGGATAGTGTAGGACCCACTGATAATGGGGTACTTTGACGCAGTAGTGGGCTTGAGCACGATGTGGCCATATGGTGGGACCAAACCCCCATTTTTATTTATGGATTGTTTTCAGATTTGGTAGTAATTTCTTTTGCATTTGCGCGCTATTCTTTTTTAATATAGGTGTGTATAACTTGGCAGGCATTTCTCTCACACAAATGAGACTAACATTTTAAATGCTGGTTTAAAGTGTGCTAAGCATAGACCCCTCAATAAATTTGATGTGTACGTAGATGTGCACAAGTATGTTAGGAAGATCAATTTAAAGAGACATTTTCTTAACCCTAACCGGGTCACCAATAATAACCGGTCTAATAGTGTGGCTACTATTGTGGGGGTGGATAGTGGTCTTAAAAAACGCTCCCTGTTTAATCCTCCACAGTCCTCCAACCATTGTGTTGATGTGCCAAGGGGCAGTTCCTACGTGTGAGGAGGAACTGCTCCTTGGATACGGACTTTCTGACACAGGCTCGGGTTCTCCGACATTGTTTCCTGGAGAAGGGTTATGATGGACGGAAGCTTGATAGTACCATCACTGAAGTTCTGGGCATTTCTCAGCAGGAATGTCTTGCAGATACTGTGAGACCAACTGATAATAAGCAGGAGTGGAGTTTCCTTACGCAATACAACTCCCAATATAGAGAAGTGGAAGACATTATTAGGAAACATTAAAAAGCACGCACCTTTGGAGACCAACTGGTGTGTAAGGTCCTTGACCCCCCTACCAAGCCTTCCATGTTTTGGGATGACAGGACGGGTTTCTATGCCTGTCGTCGCTGCAAGACATGTAGACAGGTGCGGACCCACTTGCGGGGGTTCTCTTCTTTCAGTTCTTCCGCTAATGGTGAGACCTTTGACATCAAGGATCTCATCACTTGCCACACCACACATGTGGTATACGGCCTGGAATGCCCTTGTGGCTTAATTTACATTGGTAGAATGAAAAGAACCATCGCAATATGTATTTCAGAACATATTGCGAATATTCGAAATGGTTATAAGGACCATAATGTCTCTCTACATTTCAAAAAGTATCACAATCAAGATCCTAGTGAGTTGAAATTTTGGGGTATTGAAAATGTCAAACCTGTCTGGAGGGGCTCAAACAGAGTAAGAGAGTTATCCAAGCGTGAAACGCATTGGATATTTTTGACCAACTCTCTGCACCCCAAAGGGCTAAACGTTGATTTAGACATCAACTGTTTCATAAGTGATTATTGACATCGTGTTCCCCCTTTTGTGTGTGATCTTTTTGAACTTCAGGATTTAGTCTTTTATCTTTTATCTTTTCCTGTTTCTGCAGTCTAATATGGTTTAATTTTAAATTTGTAATGATTCTTTTTATGAATTGTCTTAGGATATTTTATCCATTTTTAACATTGTGTATGTTTTTAAAAAAAGTGATTATCGTTAGGTATATTGAATGGTAATCACAGTTTTTATTGTAATTATATTTGCAATAAGTCGCTATTGTACTGTATATGTCTATAAACGTATATATGGGCTATATGATCTGCTTATGACCTGACGAGTGCTTGTTCCGCTCGTCTCTAGGGGCGCTGTGTAGATTGGACAGCCTTGATCGGAGATGGCAGTGACACTCTGTAAGGGCGGAAGCCAGTGTTGTATGATATGACTTCCTGTGTGGGCGGAAGTGACGACGGGCTGGAGGAGCCTGCGTCATCCGGCTGATTGGTGCCACCGCCCCTTCGGTACAGTCAAATAGCGGTGACCGTACACGCGTGACCACGCCCTCTGTTGAAGTTACTTGCTAACGAAACGCGTCTGATTTGGGGGAGCACACTGGTGCGGTGGAGGGTCCGGTGTATTTAACAACATACTCACGACTTTGGATTGTCAGGAGTGAACATCCTGGGCACATTGCATGATCATATGAGCACATGGACTTTATCTCAGTGGACTGCACTTTTACCCTTTTATGTATTTAGCGCTGCTAGTGCGTTGTAGTATATCGTGTTTGTGACATTATTATATATGCACCTCCATTATATATGTTCATATATGTTCTTTTGCAAAATGTCTGTTACAAGAGAGTCTAAAATTTCAGCAGATATTTCTGTTTTCTATTGGTATAAATAAGTGGTACATGGACATCTCATCAGATAAGACATAATGGTAGGGCCAGTCTGTCTGTAAGTATTGCAACAATGGACAATAGCCCAGTGTATTCCATTAGGTTCATTTAAACTATATTTTTTTTAAAGATACCTGATATTGTGTGTAAGCTGTATATCAACAATTCATTCTTATTCTATTATTGATATAGTGGAATATATATATATATATATATATATATATATATATATATATATATATATATATATATATGATGTTCATTTTAAGGCATGTGGTAGGAGTGTTTATATAAGAATTGCTTTAGACTGGACTAAGTGATATAAATCCTACAAGCCAGACACTATGTCTGACAGTAATGGCAGAATTCAAATAATGAATGGCTTTTCACTGGCCAGACAGGTCAAAGGTCATCAGATAATAATTATGGTCTAATTATTTTACATGCTGAATCTAATGAATAGTACAATACTGCCCCCTTTGGAGATAATACCAAATGCAGTCTTGGGGTAATTTAGTATTTTCCAATATAAAAATATATATTGTATTAAAAATATAATTATTTAAATGGCTTACCAGATCCAATAATTGCCAGGGTACATGATGGAGATTAGATGGACATTTATGTATGTACTGAGAGTATGGACAAGTTTTTATGTTGCTTTTATGGTTAATTTTGGATATAAAGGAATCATCATTTAATTTTATTATCTAATATTGGGTTATTAGGGGAGGTGTGACTATGACCTCACCAGTTAATGGATAGAATATCCCAACCAATGGGGATAATGTTTCATCCCTCTGGGTTTAACTTATGGTAATTTTAATAGTCCTTTGTTCAATACTATATAAAAAGGAGAACCCAGATGTGAGAGACACATCAACACATTACATACTGGCAACACACCTGCAACATACACACTACTACATCCATTTATATACTCATCTGAACATACTCCATCTTGCTCCATCATTTATCTGAAACTTGGAGGGAAGCCACCATTTTAAGAAGGCATCCATCTTAGGACTTTGGTAATGACCATGTGAAGCTAGCAGCCATCTTAAGTGTGGTAAATATACCTTGCTGTGTAATTTGATTTTATTCAATATTGTTGATTTCCTTCCTTATATGTTTTATATTGCATATTTAAGGGTAATAAGATTACAATCCCAGGAGTAAAACCATAGTAGATTTTTCTCTAAAAAGCTGATTTTTGTTTTTATACATTTTTATTAATATCAGATTTAGCGCATTATTTGCGATTTTAGTCTTCCGTTTTGCATAGCTTATTCTCGCTCCATCTGCAGTGGAGTGACTATCGGATGTGTGAAATTCTCAGACAATTGTGGTCTGATTATATAGAATACTTACCTATGGTTTATGCTATACCTGGAGAAAAGGTAATCTTGCTTTCATTTTGTTTTATTTTTACTTTCATTATTGAGCTAAATATCACATTGCATTGATTGTTTGAAGTTTGTATTTTATGTAAAGTTATCCTTTTGTGTCATTTCCAGTTTGATCATATATTGTGAATACATGTCTTGTGAATAAATATTTTTATATATATTGCATACTGTAGACTGTACTCATTAAGATTGGTATATGCTTTTAAAAATAAATTAATCAATTAAAAAGAATTTGCTACATATTGATTTGTGGAAATAAGTTGAGATTCTCCTACCTCACAGATCTTTGCTTATTGACATAAATAGACACTGTTATTTTCAGAGCAGTATAAATATTCTGACACTTCAATATATAAAAGTACACCATTAGTGATCGAACGTAAACTGTGTACTGAATATCGGCATTATATTAAATTTAAAGGGTACATCAAACAGTAGGGGAAGATATCATTGAGAGCCATGGACTCCATATTTCATAAAATTTTGGAATGTAACGTGTCCTAAGAGCTATACTCTTTTCATAGTTATAGGTTAGATTCACAAGAGCAATTAGGTTAGACACATTGGGTGCTTGAACAGACCTCCAGATTATTGTGATGAGCATCTTGGCGGATATAAGAATGAGACCACGTAGGTGAATAGGGAAGTGTTCAATGTTTAGGTGAAGTAGGGCTAGCACTGGATCTGGCTAGGTGTTAACCCCTGTCACTTGGGATTTAAGCTGGAAGACTTTATACTAGTAGCTAATTAGTCCCTTTCAGTCTCAAAGTACGTGTGGGAGCATACCAGTGGTTCTCAAGCAAAGAGAGGAGTTCTCAGGAGAGAATTTGCTAGATGCTATGGGGTTAGATACCAACGGGATGGAACTTTTTGGGATAGTTCCCAGTGGTTGACAGAATGGGTGACACTATGGGAGTAATGAATAACTATTTTTTATTGGTCAACTATGATGAAGGTCTGATTCCCATTTGACCATAGAAGGGGTCCTAGAGAACCTTAAAGAATAGAATAGAACAAAGAGATTCCTTTGGTTTTTGGGTAATTCCGTATATTTCAGTGCAGTATATTTCAGTGCAGTATATTTCAGTGCGTTAGTGCATGCTTAACACCATATACTTCTGTGCGTTGGTGCATGTTTAAAGTAGTATATTGTAGTGTGTTAGTCCACGTTTAAATCAGTATATTTCGGTGCAGTACATTTCTGTGCGTTAGTGCTCAGTTAACGTAGTATATTTCAGTGCATTGATGCACGTTTATTGCAGCCTATTGCAGTGCATTAGTGCATGTTTAATGCAATATATTTCAGAGCAGTATATTTTAGTGCATTAGTGCACATTTACTGCAGTATATTGTAGTGTATCAGTGGAGTGTGTCTGTGTAGAGAGTACTGAAGTTAAAGTGCACCAAACACCACTTTTCATCAATTAAAGCACGTCCACGTACACACTTCCCCATTTTTATTACATTTTGTTAATAAGCCCCATCCCATTATGTCTGGGAGGCCAACAAGGAGAGTCAGACATTCTCATAGCACTGTGAGGGGGCCAGCAGCATCTGTGTCCACAGACAAAGGTGGAAGTGGTCCATCCTCAGGCAGGGCATCATTCCCTCTGTTTAGTGATGTTGCCAATGCTATCCAGCCACAGCATGCAGAGAAGGTGGTGAACTGGCTTTCTAAACCATCCTAATCCTCTTTATCTCCCATCACCCAAGCAGAGACTAGTGCGCAGTCTACTGCAGCTGCCAGAGTGGCTTATTCTGCCTCTATGTCCACCACTACACCTGCCATAGCCCCAGCATCAGGCATGGAGGAGTCAGCTGATTCATTTAAACACAGCCTCAACCACCACTTGCTCCTTGACAATGCACACTCATTACTTGATTCAGATCTTAGTTCTGAGGTTAAGGAAGGTAGGAACACTGGTAAACAACAAATTGGCAGTCAGGTTCCACCAGCTGCAGCGTGTTGCCAGTTGGCTCCAGTGATGGGGATGGAGTGCATGATGATGAGGTCACTGACACAACTTGGGTGCCGGATAGAGCAGAGGAGAAAAGTGAGGGTAAAGCACAACCCCAACAAAGCAGCCATCATAGAGTAAAGAGCAGCCACCCTGTTCCACCAGATTGTGGAACTGTTATCTCCCGACCCACTTCCCACAGCTCAGCTGGCTGGGCTTTCTTTAGCACATGTGTAGCCATTCTCATTGTTGCAATTAGCAAACATGCCTCAAGTAGATCAAGCATGGCAAAAACTCCAGCCATCTGGGTACCACATGCTTGACAAGGCATTTAACCTCCCACCACTCAGCCTGTTGACAAAAGCACCTGAAAGCCACACAAAAGGGATGCAATTACCTATTGATATTGTGTGTCAAGTAGTGCAGCGCTATGAACAGCAAAATTAATTGTGCTTAAAAAGTTAATAAATTAAAAATTGACAACAAGGCAATATAATGAAATAAATCAATTGCACTAAATCAAAAGTCCATTCAGCATATATAGATGGTGGAGAGTCCACTAGAGGGTGAAGATCCCAAGATGTGAAAGAGCAATGGAAATACAACAGTCACCCGTGCGGATAGGCAAGATGGCAGCTTACCGCAATGAGTGGGCCTCCAAATTAATGGATGGGCCACTAAGAGCATAAAGTAATAACTCCTATGGACTGGGTTCTCTCCTCTGCGTGAACGGACCAAGTATCACTAGACTGCATCAAACCCTCACTCGCTCATAGATCCAGACACGACTCCGATATGTATGGCTTCAGATTGGATGACGTTGGCGGGCGTTCCTGTGTCTGCGCGTTCGGTTATCGCTGTGGGCGGGGCTCCCCATAGATAGGATATCGGGGGTGGAGACACGTTCCGCCCTCACTGATAAGAGCTTTCGGATTTCTCCGATGATCGGAGAAATCCGAAAGCTCTTATCAGTGAGGGCGGAACGTGTCTCCACCCCCGATATCCTATCTATGGGGAGCCCCGCCCACAGCGATAACCGAACGCGCAGACACAGGAACGCCCGCCAACGTCATCCAATCTGAAGCCATACATATCGGAGTCGTGTCTGGATCTATGAGCGAGTGAGGGTTTGATGCAGTCTAGTGATACTTGGTCCGTTCACGCAGAGGAGAGAACCCAGTCCATAGGAGTTATTACTTTATGCTCTTAGTGGCCCATCCATTAATTTGGAGGCCCACTCATTGCGGTAAGCTGCCATCTTGCCTATCCGCACGGGTGACTGTTGTATTTCCATTGCTCTTTCACATCTTGGGATCTTCACCCTCTAGTGGACTCTCCACCATCTATATATGCTGAATGGACTTTTGATTTAGTGCAATTGATTTATTTCATTATATTGCCTTGTTGTCAATTTTTAATTTATTAACTTTTTAAGCACAATTAATTTTGCTGTTCATAGCGCTGCACTACTTGACACACAATATGAATGGGATTACTATGAATCCAGTGTTCTAGCTGCTACCTTGTTTTTATGTTAATTTATCATATACTTTTTTATTCATTATTTAAGCGCAGGATATCCCCCTTGATTTTAATTACCTATTGATGCTAGGGAAATTTTACCTCATGACCGCTCAGCAGTCTCCACTGACAGGGATGATTGTATAGTGAAGGGTGTTCCAGGTCCTTGCAGCACACTTGCCAGTAGCCCGCCACCAGCTGTAGATGTTAGCAGGCAGATTTCTCTGCCCCATCTGCTGCAGCAAAAAAAAAAAGTCACTGCCACCCACATGCCCAGCGTCTAAAATCAAGCTTGTCAAAGCTACTAACTTTACATTTCCTGATATTCCATCTGGTGGATTCTGCCCCTTTCTTTGAATTTGCAGAATGTGCTGTGCCACAATGGGAGGTTCCCAGTTTTTATTTCTTTGCACATAAGGCCATTCCAGATCTTTACCATCACATGGAAGGCAATGTTGTGGCATTGTTGGGCAAGGCAGTCAGCCGCAAAGTCCACATTACTGCTGGCTAACACGTGGTCCAGCCAGCATGGTCAGGGACACTATATTTCATTCACAGCACACTGGGTAACTCTGCGTGCAACTTGGAAGGATGCAGGACAGGGTCTTAGTGCTGCAGCTTGTTGTGCTACCACAGCTCAATAAAGCTAGTGGTGATGATGCAAGATTTGTAAGCTCCAGTCCCTCCTCTTCCCCCATGACCTCCTCTGCTGAATTGTCCTATGAGCCACCAGTACCCCCTAAGCATTCAAGGGGCTATTCAATGAGTTAGGCTAAAAGGTGCCAAGCAGTGCTTCAGCTGGTGTGTCAAGGGGACAGGTGCCACACCGGAGCAGAGATTCTTGCAGCTCTGAAGAGGCAGGCTCAGAGGTGGTTCATGCCAGCTCAAGCTCCTGTCCGCCCTTAAACATGCCAAGTTGACATATGCCTTGCCTGGCACATGTTCTCGATTTGGTATATTTTGGGGCTTATAATAATTTTATAGTATCTGTGCACAAGTTTGGAAGACAACAGCAAGCATTGTTGGAGTTTTTTAAGCAGGTTTTAACACTTTTAACCAGTACTTATTCTCCATCACTGTCCCTTTGCATGGACTTGTAAGGACAATTTTTTGCTGCTATTTACATCCCTGCCAGCCCTTGCACTTTCCCCTGAATGGTGTACATAAACGCTTTTAAGAATTTGTAGGAAGAAATTGTTTAGAGACTTGAAATGTTTTTTAAGCCTAAATATACAGTACTTAGACTTTAATATGCAAGTATATATATATATACACACACACACACACACATTAGCTCACAAAGTGAGTACACCCCTCACATTTTTTGTAAATATTTTATTATATCTTTTCAAGTGACAGCACTGAAGAAATGACACTTTGCTACGATGTAAAGTAGTGAGTGAGCAGCTTGTATAACAGTGTAAATTTGCTGTCCCCTTAAAATAACTCAAAACACAGCCATTAATGTCTAAATCGCTGGTAAAAAGTAAGTACACCCCTAAGTAGAAATGTCCAAATTGGGCCCAACTAGCCATTTTCCCTCCAGTGCCCATCATTGCCGCCTATCAGTGCCCATCAGTGTCACCTGTCAGTGCCCATCAGTGCCGCCTATTAGTGCCCATCAGTGCTACCTATCAGTGCCCATCAGTGCTGCCTATCAGTGCCCATCAGTGCCGCAAATCAGTGCCCATCAGTGCTGCATATTAGTGCCTCATCATCAGTGCCACCCCATCAGCGCCATTCCATCAGTGCCTCCTCATCAGTGCCTGTGAGTGTGGCCTCATCAGTGCAGGAAACAACTTATTTATTTACAAAATTTTATAACATAAACAAAAAACATTTTTTTTTTCAAACTTTTCGGTCTATTATTATTTGTTCAGCAAAAAAGAAAAAAATCTTGCAGTGATCAAATACCACAAAAAAGAAAGCTCTATTTGTGGGGGAAAAATATTACATAAATTTGGTTTAGGTACAGTGTTGCATGATCGCACAATTGTCATTTAAAATGCAACAGTGCTAAAAGCTGAAAATTGGCCTGGGCAGGAAGAGGGTGAAAGTGCCCTGTATTGAAATGGTTAAAGTCATGTTCACTAACTAACTTACTAGTCCACATATGGCTACAATCAAAACAGATTAATGCTTCATAACCTTGAGTAAGCAAATTTTAGCACTATTGCTAGTACATGCTTTTTACAAAATCACATATATCTCTGTTGTGTTTTGCAGTATAAAATGTTCTGGAAATGTGGAAAATGGTAATATGAATGTGCACATTAAATATCATAAAATAAAAGCAAATTGGTGGCTATGCAAATGAAAATGGGGCATTTGGATGAATGAGCTTGCTGGAAGAGGGATCCAAATGACCTGGCGAATGTATCAATTTACGATACCTGTTTTTGTTATCAAGCTCTAACACATGTGGATTTAGAGTTTGCCTAGCTTACAAAAGGAAAATAGGAATAGAATTTTGTTCATTAAAATGTCCTACTGCAAAACTGTTTAATTCATCATAAATCATCATCAATGTATGCCTATTATGAACAAGTATGCAACGTGAGTGTGCAGATAAGCTAATTATGCTTTTAAACACAGTTGTAGTCATGTAACTATGCACTACTTCATTGTCTCTCAATATCTGTAACAGTTTCCAGGAGTTACTAGCTATTTAGTATTGCATGCATGATTACATTTTAGTTCTTAATACATTGTGGAAAGAGTAATAAATGTTGTTTTTTTTTTTTTTTTTTTTTTTTAAAGCCCGTGGTGTGTGAAACACACTCAAAAGACTTAACACCCGGTGCATAAAAAAGTGCACACACGCAAACGTGGACACACAAAAAGTGCACAAGGCGTACACACATGGCCCTCCTCCGAAGAGGAAGGGCCCTGACCCTGATCCCCCGGGGCGCGAAGCTCCTGACAGGGACTGAGGTACTCACTTAGGTCCACCCAGCCGAAACCGGGCGGACCCCATTCTTCAGGGGGACTGCCGAAACAGCCCACCCCGAGTACTAGGTAGGGCTCCCCCGAAGGGAGACCCCATGGGAGAGGGCGAACTAAGCCAAAAGGCCATATCCACCCCCTCCCAAGACTTACAGGGCAGGCCCGAGGACCTACGCCATCAAAGTCGTGCAAAGTGCTCAACCAAAAAAAGGGACAAACGTGACACACAACAAAGAAAAACAGAGTGGGGAAAGGGGAAGTGGAGAAGTGCAGGGTAGTGCCAAAGTGAAAAACCTTGGCAGGCCCCCCGGCCAGTAATAAATGTTGTTAGTTTTACTCCTTTTGCTACATGTATTCATATTAAATAATGTTTCCCTAATTTCCTTTTCTGGGGATACCTTTCATGTCAAAGTGTGACTTGGTGAGACTGAGACAAGAGATGAAGGGAAATCTGCTGATGAAGACATCGCAATAAACATCCCAGAAGTTCTTGCCACTCTGCACTTTAATAAATATGTGTTTCAATTGCAGTTGTTGCTTCCATTGAAAAGAGTTCTCTTCACTTTTAATCCAAAACATAGTTGGTAAGAACTACACTGAGTTTTTTTTTTCTTCCAAAATATTTTTATTGAATTAAAATAAACAGGTCATACAACAAGGCTGAATAAACATTTGGTAAAAGTATAACAATGAAGTGAACAAGAAGAATATAGTATCTTCGCAGCCATATTTAGAAAATGTAACAAGTAAAACAAAAAATCAGCGCTCCACTCTTTAGGATGAACCACTCTGACTGTATCCACCCGAAAAAAGAAACTGGATAATTCTAAAAAAACTACACAATACATAAAAGGTGGGATGATCCAGAATAAATATAAATAAAAACACAGTCGGGGATAGTGTAAATCTAAAACCTTCCAACCTCAATTATTTAATATCTGCCGAGATGTCTCAAAGCACATAGGTGATGTGAGCGGTGATAAAGGAAATAGATCCAAATAAAATTCTGCGTGTAGTCAATCAAAAATTGATAATAGATAAAATGAAATTATTATACAGTAAATATCAGATAAATTGCTGAAATGTGCAAGAGATGTGCAAAAAATCAAGTGATAAACCATCAATACAATGAATTGAAACAGCAATGAATAATCGGTGTCAATCTAGACATACACTTGTGAATAAATGAGGTAGATATAAAAAGTGCAGTAGTGCTACATAAAGTGTAGAAATGTCCATACAGTCCTTCCAAATATATTTAAGGTGATTAAAGTGCAAAGTGCCCGGGAAATTCAATAAAAATTCAGGTGAATACAACAGCGTGATCAAATTTCCAATCACAGCCAAGTGGATGTGCGCAGGTGAGCAAGCAATCCGGCATTAAGTGAAAGAAGAAATCAACTGGTCCCGACTTTTTCAAAGGGGTAAACCTTTTTACCCCTTTGAAAAAGCTACGTGTGTTGTAGCGCAAGGCGTCAGTGGCAAGCTGTGTTGATGTCACTTCCGGTCTTCGGCCGAGACCGGAAGCATCGGAACTCACCGCATCGGCGGCTGCTTTCGCTGTTTAACTACTGCTTTCTAGTAAGTGACCTGTATCTGTTACTTAATAAACATATACCCTGATATGCTACACCATGAGAGTTTTCCTTGTTTGAGCACTTGATAGAGGCACCGAGGGAGATTGAGATATACCCAAGTCGGGACCAGTTGATTTCTTCTGGAAAGAGTAAGCTGTAGCCATTGGAGATAAATTGAGTCTATTTCTGAAGATTAAAAGGCCCGAGAAGAGCTAAAGATTGCATCATAAAACGCTCGATTTGAGTGTTATGGAGGTGAGCGGCCATTTCACTTAATGCCGGATTGCTTGCTCACCTGCGCACATCCACTTGGCTGTGATTGGAAATTTGATCACGCTGTTGTATTCACCTGAATTTTTATTGAATTTCCTGGGCACTTTGCACTTTAATCACCTTAAATATATTTGGAAGGACTGTATGGACATTTCTACACTTTATGTAGCACTACTGCACTTTTTATATCTACCTCATTTATTCACAAGTGTATGTCTAGATTGACACAGATTATTCATTGCTGTTTCAATTCATTGTATTGATGGTTTATCACTTGATTTTTTGCACATCTCTTGCACATTTCACCAATTTATCTGATATTTACTGTATATTAATTTCATTTTATCTATTATCAATTTTTGAATGACTACACGCAGAATTGTATTTGGATCTATTTCCTTTATCACCGCTCACATCACCTATGTGCTTTGAGACATCTCGGGAGATTTTAAATAATTGAGGTTGGAAGGTTTTAGATTTACACTATCCCCGACTGTGTTTTTATTTATATTTATTCTGGATCATCCCACCTTTTATGTATTGTGTAGTTTTTTTAGAATTATCCAGTTTCTTTTTTCGTGTGGATACAGTCAGAGTGGTTCATCTTAAAGTGTGGAGTGCTGATTTTTTGCTTCTTAATATTACTGGGATATGCGGTGACACTACCAAATCGGCTGCTTTCTCTGTGGTGTTCCACGATTGTTTTGTATTTATTTACGCATTCAGATCCAGGGTGTCGTTTACCTTATTTTAGCGCACAAGTTTGCTATTTTATATTTTTATCAAGTAAAACACACTTTCAAAGGGAAAAGGTACTTAACAAGTAACGAGACGTCATGTACATCGTAAGGAAAGGTTTACCTGAAATATGACATAATTAAGGAGCTGAAAGTGAAGTGGCGAATATTCAGATGCGAAGGGTAAAGGAGGCAGGGAGGGTTGTCATCGAACTAGGGGCAGGAGTACATTCTCCTTGTGGTTTAATCCATAGCTGAGGTCTAAGATGTGCAATAAAGGAGTTGTCGATATGGGAGATGGGTCAACTATGAAGCTTATGAGAGTTTCTATAGGTATAATGTTGTATGACTGGGCTCAAGTGGGGGAGGCTGAGATGGTGCCCTGGGAGGGGGCCAAGACAATCCCCTGTTCGTGTGTAATTGGGAAAGTATGGGAAGGAGGACGGGAGAGGTCATGGGGAGAAGCAGGGGGAGGGGGGCAGGGGGGGAGAAGCAGGGGGAGGGGGAAGGAGGTGGGGATGAGTGTACGACTCAGTCTCTGTCCCAGAGCCGTCCACCCTCGCAAGGATCTCAAAGGAGATGGGTAGAGAGAGTAGTATAAAGGGAGGTATGAAGAGTCCTCGTCTGAGGAGAAAGAAAGGAGGCATGATGAACTCCCACTTTCTGCCCTTGTTTAGGGGTGGGAGCACCAGGGAAATGAATATGTGTAGCTCGGACGAGCCTTCACGATTTTCAATGTATACCAGGTAAAGGATAGATAAGGAGTTATGTCTCACGCTGATCAACTTTCACAGGTCATTACGGGTGGAGGAAGCAATGGTGTTGGTATGTGACATAAGTGAGTTGTAGGTAGAGGATGATGTGAAAGTGGACCATGCAGCCCAAATGTGAACATATTTGTCTGTCGAATGCCGTGCAATCGCTATCAGTTGTTCAAATTTTGCAATTTTGTCTACTTTTTGTATCCATTCCTTTATGGAGGGCGGGGATTGAGACTTCCAATGTATAGGGATGCATGCTTTGGCGGCGTTAATCAGAAACGGTGTTAAGGATTTGCAATAGCGATGTGGAGGAGTTGTGGTATGATGCAATAGAAATTGTGCCGGTGAGTATTGCAATGATATATTTAGATGTGCTGTAAGAATTTGATGAATTTTCGACCAAAAAGGTTGTATTCTAGGACATGTCCAAAAAAGATGTAAAAGCATTCATTGATTATCGTGACATCTCCAACAAGCCGGGGAAGAATCAGGGTAGAATTTGTGCAGAATCGTTGGGGTCCTGTACCATCTGGTCAGGAGTTTATAACAGGATTCCTGCATTGAGACATTGAGGGAACTCTTATGTGTGATAAAGCATATATTTTCCCAGTCGCGTTCGGTGAGTTGAATGTCCAGATCCATTTCCCATGTGTTTAATGTTTTGGCAGTGACTAGCCCAGAGTCTGTGAAGAGCAGGTTATATGTAGTTGAGATCATATGTCGTTGGGGAGTGTTGCTCGTACACAGTTTTTCAAAAGGAGTTAGGGTTCTAGCTAAAGCTTTCGAGCTGTTCTGGGAATTTAGGAAGTGTCGTATTTGAAAATAGATCCATTGGGGTATAGGGGGTGAGTCTGATTTGGTTGGAAGATGAGCTCTTTCTATGAGGGAGCCTTTTCTGTAGAAATGGTGTGCTTGGATTGTATCATGTTTCCAGACATTTGAAAGAAAGGATGGTGTCATTCCCGGAAGAAAATCCAGGTTGTGTTTTATCGGTGTAAGGGGGCCCGGTGAGGAGGAAATCAGAGATCTAGAACATATGTCTCTGAAAGTGGATAAAGTAGCACCTATCAATGGGTGAGATTTCAAACTAAGAGGAATATTTTTCGTTGTTAACCATGGTAAAGATTGTATTGGGACATCAGCGATTGAGTTTTCCAGAGAAGTCCAGTCTTTATTTTCCCTATGGAGGGACCAGTCCAAAATTCTTGTCAGGTGGCAAGCCCAATAATATTTTTTCAAATCTGGGAGGCCAATACCTCCCGCAAGTTTCGGTTTAGATAGAAGGTCAAACGACCTTGGTCTAGATTGGTGCCAAAGAAATTTAATGCATAAAGTTTTGAAGGCTTGGAAGAAGGCGGATGGGATTTTAATTGGGATTGTCTGAAGTAGATACAGGAGACGGGGAAGGATATTCATTTTAATGATAGCTGCTCTGCCGAACCAGGAGAAGTGGGGTTTGGACCATTTTTTAATGTCTTCTTTGATGGTTTTTAGTACTGGGGAGAAGTTCTTAGCAAAGAGGTCTTTTAAGTTGGTTGGAAGGTGTATGCCTAAGTATTTTATGGACTCTTGTTGCCATTGGAAGGGGAAATTACGTTTACATTGTCTAACTATTCTCGAGGGTAAGGAGATATTGAGTGCATGAGACTTTGAGAAATTTATTTTGAAATTAGATATGCTTTGAAAAAGTTGAAATTCGCGTAATAGGGTGGGGATAGATAGTAGTGGTTTGCCAAGAAAAAGTAAAATGTCGTCTGCGAATGCCGCTATTTTGTATATTCGGGAGCCAATTGTAATACCGTGGATATCTTGGTTGGTGTCTAAGGAGCGTAGAAAGGGTTCTAGAGTAAGTATAAATAAGATAGGGGACAGAGGGCAGCCCTGTCTGGTTCCGTTACTGATGGAAAAGGCGTCTGACAGGCAACCGTTAACCTTGACCTTAGCTGAAGGGGTGGAGTACAAAGACATAATAAAGCGAAGTAATCTGTCTTGAAAGCCTAGGTGCTGTAGAATGTTAGCCATGTAGGTCCAGTCAAGCCTGTCAAATGCCTTTTCAGCATCTAAAGAAAGCATAAAGCCTTCAAGTTTGGAAGTGGACATCCAGTGATGTACATTTATCGCTTTGTCGTGTTATCACAGGCTTCTCGACCTGGAACAAAGCCCACCTGTTCTTTATTGATTAAGCTTGGGATGATGGGGAGAAGTCTATTTGCAAGTATTTTGGCAAACAATTTGATATCAACATTCAATAGTGAAATGGGTCTATAGTTTGTCGCTGAGGTGGGATCTTTTCCTTCTTTATGAATGATGGGATATGGGCTTCTAACAATCTGTTTGGAGGGAGAGGCAGAGTGGACATGGAATTAAAGGCCTTCGTCATGGGGTGGGAGAGAATGTCTAGAAAGGTCCTGTAGTATGGGGCAGTGAAGCCGTCTGGACCGGGGCTTTTGCCTACTTTGAGTTGTTTGACTGCTGTACTAAGTTCATCCTGGGATATAGGTTCCTCTAGTTCTTAGGCTGTTTTGGGAGTGATAGGAGCCGGGCAATGTCTGAGCAGGAATTCACGGATCAGAGTGGATTTGTCAGTGTCAGAAGGGGTAGAGTTAAGATTATACAGTTTAGAATAATAATGTTCAAATTGGGCGGCTATGTCAGGAGTACTAGCAAATACGTGTCCTTGGCCATTTTTGATGTTACGAACAGAAAGTGACGCTTTTTTGGCTTGAAGAGCTCTTGCTAAATATCAGCCACTTTTGTTACTATGTCCATAAAATAGTTTCTGTTGTAAGATGAATTTGCCTTTGACTGTAAGATGTAATTCGTCTAGGAGAAGTTGTCTACGTTTTATAAGGTCATTATAAGTGTCTTCTGCTTGTGTACGCTTGTGTGTGGCCTCAAGTGTTTTAATTTTCTGGATGAGTGAGTTGGTTTTAGTTTGATGGGCTTTTTTCTTGGAAGCTTTCAGAGCCAGTAATGTACCCCTTAAAACACATTTATGTGCTTCCCAGAGAGTAATAGCTGATGTATCTGCGGTATCATTCAACGTAAAGAAATCCGAGATCGCCAAACGGATGTTTTGGATGCCAGGATCTCGAGTCAAAAGAGAAGCATCTAGTCTCCAGAATTTGGAGAGGTGGTTGTGAGACGGAAGTGAGAGTGTCAGCGATACAGGGTGATGATCAGATAAGACTAAGGGTTAAATTGTAGCTTTTTTGATGAGGGGGAGATCTTTTTGGGAAAGGAAAATATAATCGAGCCTGGAATATCTGTTGTGGGGGGGGGGGGGGGGAAAGGTGTAATCTTTTGTGGAGGGGTGAATGGTACGCCAGGAGTCATGGAGTAGGAGATCTTGAAGCTGTTTCCTAATCTGTTTTAGGGCTCTATAAGGCAAAGAGGATGAGCCTGAGGAGGTGTCGAGCAATGGATAAAAAGCAACATTAAAGTCCCCTCCTAGAACCGTAATACCTTTTTGGAAGCCCGATAAAGTGTGTGCAATTTTCCTGAAAAAGGAGATCTGAGCTGTGTTGGGGCTATAAATGTTGGCCAATGTGAAAGGTTTGTTATTATTTGGCCTTTGAGGAAAATAAATCTACCTTCCGGATCGATCAAAGAGTCAAGGAGTGCCCAGTCGAGCTTTCTGGAGATCAGGATGGCAACCCCTTTGGTTTTACCCAGGGGGTTTGTAGATAAGTAAACAGTGTTGTATAGGTGGCTTGAAAATGTAGGTGTCTCGGGTGCGGAAATGTGTCTCTTGGAGAGGTAATATCGGCTTTAAGTTTTCTCATAAGATCTAGGACTTGAGTGCGCTTTTGTGGTATGTTCAGGCCTTTGACATTTAGAGACACTATTTTGAGTGTTATGAAGCTCTGAGCGGTAGGATTGAGTACAATTTTGAATGTCAGAACTAGGTGGTGTTGATATGAAGGTAAAGATCAGGTGAAAGTTTTTGGTGCTCGTGAGGGACTTGATAAGATTATGAGTGTAGTCGGCGGGACAGAGACCGAGCAGAACCTGAGGGGTTTTAGGGGGGGAGGAGGGGAGAGAAGGGGGGTGAAGTGGGGTTAGGAAGGGGGGATAAGTATTCGAGTCTAGGGAGGTAAAGTGTAACCCACCCTAGCTGAGTAAATACAAGTCGAGAGGGCTCGACGCGGAAGAGGATAATCCAATTCCCGTCTCTTGGAGGTGTAATTGACGCTTGGGTTGGAAATGAGTCCCAAGGGGTCCCAGGCCAGCCCAGGGGATGAGGAGTATAAGCTGTCGTGACGTTCGTCTAGTAAGTTAAAACGCTGTAGGATGTGACAGGTTGGGGGGGGTAACGGGGAGGGATATTGAGGGGGTGTAAATAGATGATGACATTGTTTACCGAAATTGGGGGGTGTAGTGGTAGATAGGAGGTTAGAATGAGCGTGTTGAAGCTTCTAAAGGGAGCCCATGATCAGGACAGGGAGATTAACTAGCGGTTTAAGGGGGAACCTCAAAGGAGGGGAACATAGTAACTCTGGATGTATGTGGGTGGCAGAGAGGGAGTATCATAAGAGGAAGTCAGCAAGGGTGTATTCTTTCTTGTACAGAGTGGGTGAAAATTTTTCGCAGATTTAGGTAACCTTTTAACCAGAATACAAGGCACATTAACAATAAAAATGGGAGAGGGAGAGAACCAGGGGAAAGGAATGCATCAAAAGAGAAACATAGCACGCATGAAGAATCAGTGTTCCGGAGACTCCTATTGGGGTTAGGTAAGGAGCAATAAGGGTCAGATATTGTCCTTGTTCTCTTTTTTTTTTTTTTTGGGAAAATGAAGGGTACCATAATGCAGGCGGGTAATGGTAAGAGTTAAATTAGGAGGAAAAAAGAAGGTGTCTACCTTAGTTTTAGAGCCTCTAGAGTTGGGAGTAAACGAGTGATAATGGTAGGGTGGAGGCTCCGGAATAGTAATCCACATCTGTTTCATATAAAAATGCAGCAAATTCAGGGACAATGATAAACATTGGCAATAACATATCAAACAACAGATTTGAATCACATAATGCTATAGTCATCTGATTTAGTTACTCATACTCATTTAAACTGGGAGTGTTGTACCTGCAAAAAAAAAAGGGGTTAGGAAGAAAGAGGGGGGGGGGGAGAGAAACAGGGATAAAGAGTTATCTCTGGATAGGAGTCTCCAGAGGATGCAGGATCTGTGAACTCTAGGCTGTTTCTTCGTGACGAGGTCTGATATGAACCGGAGATGCCGTTGGGCTTCCACTGTTGTTCCGGTGGGTTTGAGAGAAGAGTTCACGTCTAGGGGAGGCTGATCTTCGGCGTCTCAGGTGAAATTCATCCCTCTCCGGAATTGTGTCCACACGTAGCCCTCCGCATGGAGGGGGGCTGTGGAGGTCTGTACCAATCGGGGAGGTCGATACGTGGGATGTCTAAGGTGGCGCAAAAGGACGTCAGATCTTCTGGAAAGCGCAGGATCACAGTGCGACCGTTGGATGATGCCTGGAGACAAAACGGAAACTTACAGCGATATTGGATGTTTCTGTTGCGTAGGGTTTCCAGTAGGGGGCGAAGATCTCTTCTACTTTGTAATGTGATTGGAGATAAATCTTGATAGATTTTGATTTCAGAGCCCTGAAATAAGAGCGTACGGCGATCCCTGGCCCGCCTAAGTATATCTTCCTTAAGTCTGAAATTCACAAGACAACACACGATATCTCTGGGCGGATCAGTGTCTCTAGATCTAGGTCTCAGGGCCCTATGTAAATGTTCAAATTCAATCGGGACTTCAGGTGGTCTGCCTAGGATATCAAAAATCATCGTTATTGCATTTGTGATTTGGCTTGATTCCACTGTTTCAGGAAGTCCTCTTACCCTAAGGTTGTGGCGACGACCCCTGTTGTCCAGGTCTTCCATGTGCCGCTGTAGTTCTCTCAGTTGGGAGGAGTGTGCGTTAGATGTGGTATTAAGCGCAGTAATAGCTTCTGATTGTAGTTCAGATCTTTGCTCAACAGAATCAATCCTTACTGTGATGTTCTGGATATCTCTTTTTTTTTTTCTGGATATCTCTTTTTATGTCTGCCACTGCTATGGCCAGAGAAGCTTTAATTTCGTCTGCTATGGCTCTCAAATCCTGGAAGTTGAGCGACGGTGTAGCGGCCATTGCTAGGGGGATCTGGCCTGTATGCCTGGGTGGTTCAGGGGTTCCAGAGGTGGAGCAGATATTGCTGACAGGTTGTGAGGTGGGGAGAGAGCTAGCTGTAATAGCAGAGTTGGCAGCGGTGGCTCCTCTTGCGGCGTCGGAGTAGGCACGGGACGAAGCCGGGGCGTCGCGCGATTGCTGCTGCTGGCGGAATAGATCCGGGATGCTTTTGGACGTTTGCATCGCCAGATCACGGGGAGAGCGGGAGGGAGAGGAATGGGCAGACGACTTCCCCATGCCTGTCACGGCTCAAATGGTGGATGAGGAGGCTGATTCTGAGGCTTAATCCTCTGTGCTGGCCGGGAGCTGTGCAGTTAGGCAGCCATATCCACCGCGCGCCAAGCCACGCCAAGTTTTTTTTTTATTTTTCAAACAGGGAAACAAGGGGCAATATAAATTGGACAAAGGTTTGAACCCTTCCACACACTATTCAAAACTAGAATAACATTTTGACAGCACTGGTGCCTCTGCTTGTGATCATGACAATTTACCCTCCACCCAATAATTTGCCCTCAGTTAAGCCATCTTAAACTCTGCCAGGGCCTGTGCACACCTATCTCCAATGTCTCGTAATTAATTCCTGGCCAACTTGGTACCCATCATGCTACTGAGGCCTCTCTTGTAACCAGCCCCCTGTGGGGGGCTGCCATAGCCACAATATCCATCTCCCCTCCCCATTACTGCCTGCAAATAAATTAGACTATAGGGTGCCATATTCATCTGTGATATACCCTGATCAGCTTAAAAGACCCTTATATCAAGAAGAAACAGACCTGTTTACACAAAAATTGGGCTTAACCAAAAAAGGAGTGGTCCCAGCCTCTAGATACTTAAATAATGGGCCCACCCTCTCACTCCCACTGCTGATGTCATGGCCAATCATGCATCCCCTGAATCCCCTCCTTATAACACTGTAACTCCTGCTCCTGACCCTATGGCACAACCCTCTGATAATGAATCTAGCACCATTTTGAGCCCCACATCACCACATGGGGAAGTGGGCACCTGATGGAACCCCCCGCCTCAAAGCACTTTGACACCATGTAGGTGCTCATCTTCCCTGTTTTGTGCAAATTAAATGGTTGTGGAACTGAGTTTTTTCACCATGGGAAGTCCGGATAAAAATGAAAGGAAAAAAAAAAAACCTTGAGTGTTTTGTTATTCCTTATCTTTGATATGGCTAACTTTTCAAAACCATGGTTTTAGAGAGACAGTTAGCAGCTTTACTGGACATACCCGGTCAGTGAGCATTTCTGTCAAATATTAAAAAAAATACTACAGAAGTTCCTATGGAAAGACTATTATTAAAATCCAAAATGATCAAAATTAAAAAAAAAAAAAAGAAAAAAAAATGATATTGCACTTATAGGAATTAAACATAAAAAATAGAATAAAATATAGACTTTTCAGGCCAGTGATTGTTTGTATGCAGCATTTCAAATTCTAAGCTGGAATTGGCTGATTCAAGAATACAAAATGATGGGAAGAGTAAAATTCCTTAAAACTCCTTTTAACCACTTCTGGACCGGAAAGATTTGCCCCCTTAATGACCAGGCCATTTTTTGCGATTCAGCACTGCGTTACTTTAACGGACAATTGCGCGGTTGTGCGACACTGTACCTAAATAAAATGGTTGTCATTTTTTTCCCATAAATTGAGCTTTCTCTTGGTGGTATTTGATCACCTGTGCAATTTTTATTTTTTGCGCTATAAACAAAAAGAGCGACAATTCTGAAAAAAATATATATATTTTTTTCACTTTCTGCTATACAATTCCCCAAAAAATGGTAATAGCGGTGAACTGTGATTTTTAGCTTGACTGTGACATTACGGCAGGCATATCAAACCCCTAACTGACATTTTTGACACTTTTAGGGGGACCAGTGACATTACTACAGTAATCAGTGCTAAAAATATGCACTGTTACTGTATTAATGACACTGGCAGGGAAGGGGTTAACCCAGGGGTGATCAAAGGGTTAAGTGTGAGCCTAGGGGAGTGTTTTCTAACTGTATGAGGGAGGCACTTGTGAAATGAGCACAGAGACCTGTGATCCTATATAGGAGGATCACAGGTGCTCTGTGATCATTTCAGGGAGAACAACAGTCTGCTGTATTTACAACAGCAGATCGTGGTTCTCTCTCAGCAGGGAGGAAGCACTTGCAAGTTGCAAATAGAGAGAAAATATACACCTACAGGAGTCTGCTAAATTAAGTAGCGTCCAATCACTAAGAACTGACTGTATAAGGAAATAACATGCTATAGAAGACTTTAGGAAGGAACCCTTGCTGAACATCTTTTAATCCACAATTTTTTAGAGAACATCACAGAAGAAAAATACGGGTGACCAGATGCTGAATCCCAAAGCACTTAGCTATATTCTCTTATTTATTCTCCAAAATGTGCAGATCTTTCATCTAAGTTTGCAAGTCTGTGGTGATAAAGAGGATCAAACCTTATCCTTACTGTACACAGCTACTTTTAAGACCTTCTATCCTAATAATGAAACCCACTCTTTCATGTATTGAGAAGATGCAAACCAGTTTCTCAAGTCACTGGATGCAGCTTCTAACACAGATGGAGATTCCTAGGTGTCTCAAAGAAATTTGGCAGAATAGTATCTAGGTAGGGCCAGAGGACGCTATCAAAAGCCTTGTTAATGTCAAGGCTCGAAAAGTAGGACCTTGCGGAAAATAATATTAGCATCCTGAATAACATTCAAGGCCAGACATATATTATCTGTAATTTCCAGAAATCCATTCTGGTCAGGAGAGATCAGTGACGTAATAACCGATGCCAAGCGATCAGCCAACAGTCAGCACAAAAATGTTTAAATCATTATTGATAACATATATGGGCTGATAATTCTGAGGTAGGGTACGTTCCTTACCAGGCTTTGGTATTAGGGACACGTTCGCCAGTAGCATATCCTCTGGAAAGGGATATCCCTTTAAGATGCCGTTAAACAATTTGGCCATTTGGGGGATCAAGGACTCTGCAATTTTTTTAAAATAAGGTACAGTAAAGCTGTCCTGGGCTGGGGGCCTGAGAGGATTTTAGGGAAGAAATAATAGAGGTAATCACCTCTTCTTTGCAAGGTGCGTTTAAAATTTGTACCTGTTCAGCAGTGAGCATAGGTAGCGAGAGGGCATCAAGTCAAGTATGGGAGGTGAAAAAAGACAAAGATGAAGGATCTGAAAGAAGTTTTTGGTAATAGGCAGAAAAGATTTTATAAAGATCCTTAGGGTGAGATGTGATATTATCATTAGAGTCTCGGAGTTGATATGTATGTGATGGTTGGATAGATTGTTTCAACTTTCTTGGCCAAAGCCGAATTACTATATTATAGAAAACGGACTTTAGACCAATGAAGGGCTTTTTCTGTTTGCCCAGAGCACTTTGCTGTCTCTTAATTTGACGCTTCTGATGATGCCAGCTATGATGAAACATGTCGGGAGGAGCCTAACCACATTATGGTGTTACATGCCATTGGAGGTTGGCCATATTTTGGCTTGAAACAAATCCACACCACATCCTTGGAGTTTTAATTGCTTGTTGTATTGGAGAAAGTGTGAGTATCCTGTGTGCTGATTTGATTGGGTTAGTAAATACTTTTGAAGATGTCTGCGCAATGATTGCTCAGTTATTTCTCCAAGTATATGCCTTGGAAACTGTACCTGTACTGTGAGGATTATGTGATCGGATCCAAAGGTTCAAGTGATTGACATATGTCTTTTCCTGATCAGATTTAAATGTCAAAGTGATTGATACATGTTATATCTGACTGCTGTTAATCCAGTGTTATCTGGTAAGAGGCTGCATGCTTTAGTTTCCTTGGTGGTGGATATATTGGTCTCTTTTCACAGTGTTTATTCAGATCACACTGAAGGACTTTTTGGAACATGTATTCTGAGCGCTGCTATTTTTATTTGACTGTTCTTTACTATTCTCTACCAATAGGACTTTGTGCCAGCAGCTCAGGACTCATTCATTTGACTAATATCTATTTTGCTGTTTTATACCTTCGTGTCCTAGTGCAATATTTCAATTTTTTTTGTCTCTTAATTTAGTTTAGTAGATCTAGAGATTTATAGGTTTATAGGGTTTTATAGGAGCGGAAGGCTTTATGCCTTTTGTGTAGGTAATTAAATGCCTTAAGGCTGTGGTAAATTACATTAAGACCCATTTTAACATTGAGGGAAACAGCAGAAGGAATCCAGGTTGCGGGGATAACATGTGGACCATCATACAGTACCAGACCCAAACATAAAATAGGGAAAGTCAGCGCTGAGAGAAGGCACATCGCCATCCATGGTTCATCTTCGATGAGGCAGCATTAGGATCAGTTAACCTGAGTAGTGGAGCATAAAAAAAATATGAAAAAGAAAAAGAAAAAAAAAAGAGAAAAAGGGGGGGAGGGAAGGGTAGGGAGAGAAGGAAGGGGAGGGGGGAAAGAGGAGGGGAATGGGGGGTGACGTAGGGAGGAGGGGAATGGGGGGAGGAGGGGGGAGGAGAATGGGAGGGAGATGGGAGAGGAGTAGGGGAGGGGAGGAAGGGGGGAAAGCAGTGTTATTGGGAATGTGGAGGTAGGATAGTCAGTAGCTCTGCAGAGCAACCCACAGTGGGTCATTTCCAACTAAAATAAATGAAGCCACGCAATGCAGTATAACAAACAAACAGACAAAACAAAACAGGTCAGCATAAAATGAGATAAAAAAGTGGTCATAAAGTCAAGTCAAGTAATTTAACGGTTACCCGAAACCCATGTAGTCCACAGTGACCAATGTTGGGCAAACTTAGTTCCATTTCCCGATTTATGTGCTAGGAAACTTTCATATGCTTGGTTATTTTTAACTAAGTCGAGGGCCTGCGAGGCGTTAGGTGCATCGTTGGATTTCCACTGCCTAGTTATCAAACTCCTGGCTGCCAGGAGTATGTGTGTGACTATAACACTGCACTCTCTGGCTCCTGAGTCCCCCCCGCCTGGCATTGAGGGTTCTTCGTATGCCCAAGCTGAGTGGAGGCATGGCCTTTCCAGACGCAACGCTGTACTATGCATCTTGTCATCTTGCCAGGATTCTGGACTGGCATGTACATGGACCTCTGAAACAGTGGGTACGCATTGAACGGAGCTTTGGAGACTCTCCTCCGGAATCGCTATTCTGGGGCACCTCTGCCCTGCCTAGACGGGCTTTAGATCACCCAACCATAGGAGCCACCCTGGGGCTGGGACGTAGGATGTGCAGAGATGGCCTTATTGCGACTTTGCCTTCCCCTCTGTTTCCGGTGATCGAGAATCAAGACTTCACCCCAGACCTGACAGATCCGGGTTTTCGCACCCTGAAGACCAGAGGTCTCCACCAGGCCAGACATTTCATTAGCCTCGGACAATGGGTCTCTTGGCAGACTCTCTTTTCAGACAGCTCCTTTGCTGCCTTGTCCTTTTGAAGAAAGGTACAGTTGTCTCACTTCCTGCAATCCTTACCACCAGCAGCCTCATTCACGAGACGCCTCACTCCTTTCGAAGATCTCTGTGCATCGGACTCTCCATTGCGCCATACAGTATCCTTGCTGTATCGTCTTCTGACGAGCCCTGAGCCTTCCTTCAGACCCCTGTACCTAACCTGCTGGGAAAAGGACATGGGGCTTTCTCTGTCTGACCACAAGGCGGAGTGTAATTTCTTCTTCACCTTTAAGATTTCTACGTGCTCCAAATATCAGGAGGCTGGCTACAAGTTCCTGACCAGGTGGTATTACACCCCGGCCAGGCTGCACAAGATGTTCCCCTCATGCTCTGATCTCTGTTGGCGCTGCGGGGAAGAGGTGGGATCTCTTCTCCACATCTTCTGGTCCTGCAGCCGCCTGCAACCCTTTTGGGCTGAGGTACTGCGCATTACGCAAAAGTTCACAGACCATGCCCTCACTCTGTATCCTGTGCTCTTCCTCCTCCACCACAATAGCTTTCCGCGATCATCCTGCCGCTCCTATTCACGGCGGCTAAGAGCTGTATCCCTCTTCTCTGGAAATAGTCGCAGCCCCCCACGGTAGCAATGTGGTTGCGAAAAGTAGCAAATATCAATGAAATGGAAGATCTCGTGGCGGCCGAGAGGGGCTCAAGAGAGAAGTTCCTCAAACGATGGTACTACTGGCATGAGTTCCGTTTTTCCGCAGAATACAAAGATTTGATCGCTTAACTTGTTACCGGCGGTCAGGTTGGCCACCCCCCCCCCACCTTTCTACCCTTAACTCTTCCCTTTCTCCCCCCCTGTTTTTTTCTCTCTCTCTCTCCTTCTCCTCTTCCTACTCCCCCCCCCCTACTGTTCTGTACTCTCTTCTTCCTTCTCTTCCTCCAGCTCTACCCCCCTTCTAGAAAATTTCCCTCCCCCCGGGCATACGTACACTAACTACCTCTCGACGACTGCGGGACGGTCAGGTCACCAGATTCGTTCCTCATCATCTTTGGGAGGCCGGCGCCCAGAAGATCGCTTTTGACCTCTCGTATACTGTTTATCACTGTGAGATTATAAGTCCTTAGGTGTGTTTTTGTTTCATGACTTGTTACCCGTTTACCTACTGTGTTTGGACGTGTACCATCTATTGTATTGTATGCCTATTCCCTTTTTCAATAAACACTGAATTTGGAAAAAAAAAACCACTGCACTCTCTGGGGAATCGATCAATTCCTACGTTCAGTATCGCCAATGCCGGAGAGGGGTGGGTAAGTACCCCTGTTACATCCGAAATAATAGAAAATACCTTTTTCCAGAAACTGGTTAGGTGTTTGCATGTCCAGAACACATGTGTGAGATGGGCCACTTCTCCGCAACCCCTCCAGCACAAAGGCGAGTAATTTGGCATGAATTTATACAGGCGGTATGGCTTAAGGTACCAACGTGAACTTATTTTTTGGGATAGTTCCCAATGGTTTGTACATGCAGAGGCTCGCCTAATTGAGCGAAGAGCAGATTGCCACTGGTCAGCAGTAAAGGTCTCCTCCAAATTCTTTTACCATTTCACAAAGGGAGTGGTCTTGCAATACTCCAGTTTTTGTTGGAGAAAGGTGTAGAATAGGGAGGTACCTTTGGCTGAGCACAAGCTTCCCAGCAGGAATGTCCATCCCTGCAAGGGTAAGTAGATATGAGGGGATGGTAAAGAGCGGATGAAATGAGATACCCGCAGGTACAAGTAAAAGTCAGTTTGGGGGAGAAGGTATTCCCGTTGCAGATGGGAAAACTACTTTAGGGTGTCTCCATTCAATAGGTGATCTAATGTAGCAATCCCCCTGTCAAACCAACCCCTAAGGGAAATGTGAGGCAATACATGTTCCAATACATGGAGGGGGATGGTTACTTTGATGCTTAAGGGAGGCTTGAGTGTGAAGGAGGTAAATTCACGCCATGCTAGGAGCGAAGCTTGGACCGACACCGGCAATCCCTTCAAAGGCAGAGGGCGCCACTTGTCCACCAAGAGGACTGACAGCAGGGGCAGGGGAGAATAGACCTCGGATTCCATATTGCTCGATATGGTTTGATGTGCTGGAGACACCCAGTGCTGGAGCTGAGCTAATTGTGAGGCTAAGAGGTAGTCCTTGATATCTATCATGCCCATGCCACCTGCGGACCAGTGTTTGATGAGGAAGGGGTGGGCACTTCTAGGCTGTTTGCCCCCCCACACCAATCCCTTTAGGATGGCCTGCAAAGGGATGATAAATTTGCGCGGGACTAGAATTAATAACGTTCTAAAAACATAAAGGATTTGGGGCAGAAGGAGCAAGGCGTCCAGACCAGGTGAGTTCTGTTTTGGAGATATGTTGGCATTCCTGTGTTATGTTAGTTATCAGAGGGGGGGAAGTTGGCTTCTTCAAGTTGAGATACTTTGGGGGTCAGTTGAATTCCCAGGTACGGAATACTATGCTGTTTCCACGAATAGGGGTACGTGGTCTGCAATTTGCGACAAAGCGTCTGGGGCATGCCCAACGGGAGAATCAAGGATTTTGTGAAGTTGACCTTGTAATAGGAAGCTAGGCTGAAACTTTGCAAAAGTGTATGTGTGGCTGCTAAAGATTTCTCAGGATCAGTCAAAAAGATAATTACGTCATCTGCGAACAAGTTGACTGCATGTAGCTGTGTTTTACTGTGGAAGCCTGCGAGGGGGACAGTGGACAGCCTTACCTCGTTCCGTTGGTTATGGAAAATACCTGTGAAAGCATATTGGACGTGTAAACTCTGGCAGAGGGGGTAGAGTACAATGGCAGTATAGCGTACACTATAGGGCCACTGAAGCCAAATTTTTGTAGTACTCGGGCCATATAAGTCCAGTGGACCCGGTCGAATGCCTTCTCTGCATCCAAAGAGAGCAGCAGAGAAGGCACCCGACCGGACCCAGCCCTGTCAATAATTCCTATGACTCTTCTGGTTGCATCGGAGGCCTGGCGCCCACTAACAAACCCGGTCTGATCCGGTTTAATGAGTTCCCGGTAAAATCGGATGCAGTCTTAAGGCGATAATCTTAGCATATAATTTGACATCCATAACAGAGAAATTGGCCTAAAATTGGGGGGAGATGTATGTTCCTTACCAGGTTTAGGCAGAGTAAGAACATAAGCCTAAAGCATTTCAGATTGTAAAGAGGCAGAGGACACCACGGCCACAAACACCGAGGCCAAATGCAGACTGAGGACAGACTCAAACTTTTTGTAGTAAAGATTGGGTAGGCCATCCGGGCCAGGGGAATTACCAGAGGGTAAAGTGTGAATTGCGCGTTCCACCTCTAGGCATGTAATTGGGGCATTTAGAGCCTGTAATTGGGCAGGGGTAAGATTTGGCAAGTGGATAGAGGCTAAAAAAATTGTAATGGTTTGTTCTGTCGGTTGAGGGGTGTCAGGATCATCTTTCAGATTATATAGTGAACCATAATAGCGTGCAAAGGAGTCAGCTATATCCTGGGGGTTCATAATTTTAGTCTTAGTGATTGGGTCTAAAAGGTATGCTATCCTACTATTGACTCGTTTTGCTTTCAATTTGTTGGCTAATAATTTGCCTGCCTTGTTGCCGGCTGAGTAATGGGATAGCTTAAGGGCTCTAAAAAATGTATCCTGTTGTTCCACCAAAAGGTCCCTAAGAGCAGATCTGAGTTTGGACAATTGTTGGGCTAAAGGGGGAGATGGGGAGGATTTATTCAGGGGTTTTAAGCGTTTGATTTCGCCCAGGAGCTGGTCAAGCTGCCGAGCCCTTTGCCTCTTGAGACATGCACACATCTTAATGATAATCCCGCGTATGTATGCCTTGTGGGCACACCAAACCACGGTCGGATCAGAGACCGAACCCAGGTTGTTCTCAAAGTACTCCTCAAGACATGCCCTTATCTGAGAGGCATACTGAGGAGAGTCCAATCCTGGTTATTTGCCCGCCACAGAAAAGCAGGACCTGGGAAGCGTGTCTTTTGCAAGGTGATAGATACTGGTGCGTGATCCGACCAGGTGATATCATGTATCTCGGAGGCTTGGGTAAGCTGCAGTAGGTGTTTGTCGACTAAGATCATGTCAATTCGGGAATAAGAATTATGACGTTGCGAATTGAAGGAATAGTCTCGTTCCCCTGGGTGGAGACACCTCCAGGTGCCGTAGACCTCTGCTTCATGGAACATAGGATGTAAGGCAGGAGGAGATCGCCTGGGAGTAGAGGAAGTATCCAACTTGGGGTCGGCCGTGAGATTAATATCCCCACAAACTAGCACGGATCCCCTCCTGTGTTTGGCCACTAGTTAGAACATTTTTCTCCAGAAACGCAGTTGGTGTGTGTTGGGGGTATAATCGTTAACTACAGTAAAGGGCATGTTATTGAGCTCGCATTGTAATATGATGTAGCGAGCGTTCGGGTCTGTGATGAGATTGATTAAAGAAAAAGCGACCAAGTCTCTAACTGCGATTAACACTCCTTTACGCTTCTGCGGGGCTGAGGCCATGAAGATGTGTGGGAAGTTCCTGTGGGACACATTTGGTGCTGAGGACACGTGGAGATGGGTTTCCTGAATGCACAACAAGTCACTTTTGAGTTTCATGGCCTCTCGCCCCATGGACGCCCTCTTGGCGGGATGGTTGAGACCATGAACATTTAAAGAGGTGCACTTGATGGTCATGGTGGAAGTGTATAAGGAACAACAGTGTTACCTGGGCTAGTGGTCCAGAGAAATCCTGAAAGTGGCCGCCAGGGATACGATGCATGAAAGCGAGTGTAGATCCACAGGGCTCGTTCCTGAAAGAAATAAGCTGACCAGCAAAAAAGTGGAAACAAAAGAAAACAAAAGGATAAAACAAACATTGTGAAAAACATGAGTAACAAGAAAAAAATGGAGAGTTAACACGTAAGCAGTCGTACTGCACATATTAATGAGGGTTAGAAAGTGGTCTTGGTAGCCAGACTCAGGGAGAGGCTTAGTGGTTGATACCATGAGGCGGCGACCCCTTGGGGGCCTTTTTCCCTTTTTTTTGTGAGAGACCGTATGCCAGTCGTCCGGGACCGGCGAGATTCGGTCGGAGGATCCTGAAGGAGTGGGGCCTTGATCCGGGAGAATGCCCCAGGATTGCAGCAGATCTAGGCCCTCTTGCAGGGAGGTGATAACATGAGCTCTGTTATTGTAGGTTATGGTGAGTTTCACCGGGAACCCCCATCTATAAACGATAGAGTGGTTTCTGAGCACTTTAGTAAGTGGTTGGAGGGACCTTCTCTTCTGCAATGTGTGTTGCGAGAGATCTGCAATTAGCTGAATCCTGCAGTACCTATCCGGAACTGGGGTCATCTTTGTGAATGGAGTCATTAGGTGGTCCTTGACATGGTAGAAGTGAACCTGCATGATGACATCCCGGGGGATATCATCTGAGAGATAAGAGGGCTTGGGGAGGCGGTGTATCCTGTCTATGACAAGTTCAGATGTGGGGGTGGAGGGGAGAACCGCTATGATGAGGTCACGGGCATATTGATCCAGATCACTAGTCTGTATGTATCCAGGGACGTGTATAGAGCGGTCCTCCATATCTGCTATTTTAGATTTGAGCTTATCTATCTCCTCCTCATGTGTATAATGAGAGTCTATCAGTTCATTCTGAGATGCAGCAAACTCCCCCATCTTGTTTTCCACTTTGTCCATGCGTCCCCCCAGGGCCTGTACTTCCACCTTAAATGAGCTGACACATCCCATCATATCTGCATGTAACAAAGCACACGGGGACACCATCATGTCTTTAAGCTTTGTCTCAGAGACTGGCTGGTCAAAGGCAGGATAAGCATTTATATTTCTTGACAATTCCCTGGTAGAGTTCATAGAGGAGGAATCCCCATTGCTTACCTCCTCGGGGTGGACATCCACGGACAGCCTGGGTTTGCTCTTCACAGGACTCCGGGAGAGCGGGGTCGAGGCGGTAGGAGACCGTGACTGCCCTGCTTTTTGTGAGGAAAGGAGCGGAGGGCTATGCGGGGAGTGGGATGTTCTGCTGGAGGAGGCCGGCGAGCAGCCCCTGGCACCATCTTGCCCTCGCTGCTTGTCCTGAGCCCTAAAGAAGTGCTGTAGTTGCCGCGGCTGGCCGGGCTCTTTCTTCTTTTTTGCCATCACTAGAGGTGGCAGGGGTCGTGGGGGATCGTCCGGTAGAAAAGGATCCGTGCTATGTCGTTCCGGGGCGCCGATGGATGTGGATATTCTCCCTGGTATGGCGGAGCTGCGAGCTCAGACATTCATACTGCTACACGGCGACCACGCCCCCCCCCCCCCCCCAGTTATGACCAATCTGACCCTAGAGCGCCAAAATTAGAGTAGGGGGACAATTAAACTGGCGCGACAGGACTTCAACTCAATCTGGAGAATATCCAGTAACTTCTGAGCATGTCGGCAGTGAAAAACAGATGACAGCCTTAATCTTTGTATAAAGAGGTTCCAGAAGCAGAACTTAACGTTGAAAACGGCGGCCTCTTCTGGGGGAGGGAGGTGCCCAGATGAAAGCTGGACAAGGGGTGGATGGCATCCTTGGAAGCAGTGCAGCATCGAGGAGCCCCAATTTCACCAGTAGCTCCTTGCCATCCTGAACCATGGTATGTAGTGCCGTTGTGGGGGACTTGCAACCTAAATAGGAATCCCCTATGGTATCTGACTCTTGCAGACTGGAGTACCGTGGTGACTTATTTCATCTTCCTGCATTTATCCAGGGTGGTTGGTGAGATATCTTGGTATATTTGAATTGAGATCCCATCCAACTGAATATTAGGAGTGAGGCCCAGAGGATTTCCTGTTTAATCAAGAAATCTTTAAGGCACATCATGATATCCCTCTGAGGTTTTTCTGGTGGAGGTTTAGAGCGCAGGGCTCTGAGGATCCTATTGCAGGTAAAGGCCGAGATAGGAGACTCAGGCAGCAGAGTCTGAAATAACTTTTGCATAGAGGGAAGTAAATCAGTCACAGTCTCATGGGACACCATGCACTCTGAGATTATTGCGCTGGTTTCTATTGTCAAGGTCTTCTAAGTGGGCTTGCATTTGTAGCACCGTCTCAGAGAGATTCATGGTCTTTTCTGAAGTCTGAGTAAGCCAGACTGAGTTCATCTTGTTTGGTTTCTAACAGGTCAGTCCTGTTGCCAAGAGCTGCAATCTCAAGGGACAGTGTATTGGTGGGTTTGTGTGGCTCTGATTGAAATTTCTGAGCTATTTTGTCATACATCACTGTGAGGCTGTCATCTAAGTCAGCTTTGGTGAGCTCACTCTCTCCCAGAGAATGTGCTGACGAGGATTCTGCAGCCTGGATGTGTGTTTGTGCCTGCTCCGGCTGGGCGCCATCTTGAGCCATCTTGCTCTGCTCCCTCACACGAAGAAGGTATGTTGTTAGGGATCACTGGGCCGTTTTCTTGCGGCGGGTCTTAGGTGCTGGCATGTGCTGGGTGTTCTGCCGGGGGTGTGGGATACTGAAGAGGAGAAAGAGCAGCTCAATAGCCCCGGGAGCCATTAGACGTCTCCGTCACTCACAAAGCTCCTATCCCTTGCTTCCTTCCAGCTTCGCGCCACACATGTGCCCCTTTTCTTCTTGAGTTTTGACCAAAATGTATTCAGATACATTTTTTTGGTAAAAAATCCATGTAAATGTCTATGTAATAATTAGCATATGCAAAAGATATTCTCAGATATTGGCAGGAATTCACAAAGACTGACAGATTTTTGCAAAGTGTCTCACATGTGTTCTAAAATGGCACATACGGGTGCATCGACCCAAAACTATAGGGGTACGGACCAGCCATATACAGCATGTACAGTGACTGGTCCACAAGTGCTTAAAGCAATTGTGCATTTAAAGAACTGCTCCCCACTAAACTGTTGTTTTACAGTACTACTGTACATCAATAATGATTACTTCCAAAGGGAAGACTCTATTGAAGAGCTGCTTTCATTTGCTTGTAAAGAAAGAGGTTGGGGATTCATTTAATCTATACCAGACCCTTATTCTAGATGAGAGTCTGATATAGATGTTAATTGGGAACTCAAAAAAGAGAGCATGGGGTTCCCCTCTAATTAATGCCAAGTGCATTAAGTCTGGCATGGTTTTTAACGGCAAGCCTATGCAAAAAAAAAAAAAAAAAGCATAAGGTGCCCCAAAACTTCTATGATAGATACTAAGGGTCTGGTATGGATTTTGAGGAGCAACCCCTGTGACAGGCTCAGCTGGGACAGAGGCTTTTTCAACCCCTGTGACAGATCCAACTGGTACAGAGACTTTTGGAGGGGACTAGGGGCAAGCCTTCTACTCACTGATTATGGCCCATGGAGGAAACCAGGGATTTTGTCTGCTTCTCCCATTCAGAGCATGTAAAAGAGCTCTATTCAGCCTCTGATCCAATTGAGAGGGCAGCTCATTCCCTAATTTCACTAAACATCTAAACATCATTGTTTTACTAGCAGGAGGCATTGTTTGGCGGAAGTATCCAAGCAGGGTGCCCAGTGGTCCATCACAGCCCCCCTAAACAATACCAGGCCATGTTGATGAGGGTCCCCTCCCCACAACCCTAGCCTGGTTGTGGGGGTCTGTGGATGGGGGACATATGAGAACCTGGAAACTAGAAGCCCCTTTTAACAATAAGGGGGCACAAGATACTGCCCCTTCTAGATGTGAGTGACCCCTACTCATTCACAAAAAAAGTAGTTTTTGACAAGTCCTTTCATTAATAAAAAAGCCCTATGATGTACATCAATTGTCAATCACATCATCATGCAATGTAGATCCAAATCAATTGAAATGCCTGATGCCCACCAACCTGCCAAAAGAAAACAATCTGTTGACCAGTAACATATGTTTGGTCCCATTGCTTCACTTCTGCCAAATGACAGATCCAGTGGCTGACAGCTGTTACAAACAAAGAACGAGATCAGTATTTTCACAATGTAGGTTAGTAGTTGGTTGATCGTTGGAAAACAATGCACTCCCTAGACTACTCTTCCCTTAATCTAGTGCAGGGGTCCTGCAACCGTTTCACTTCGAGGGCAACATCATATATTTTACACATATTCTTGGACCGAAAAAAAACAGTTATTTATAAATGAAACCACAGCAGTGGAAAATAATAAAATTTTACAGGCTGCCAACACACCTGTATTCTCTGCCTGCACCTAAACACTGTAGCCTCATGCACTGCGGCTAAACTTCCAGTGTGCATGGGGCCTTACATCTTTGTTCCTGTCAGATCCCCCTAAATTTGCTCTCCATTAGAGTTTCTCGATATAGCTACTGTATGTCCCCATCACCCATCAGAATCTCCCCACAAATTGGCGTCACCACTTATTTTTGTCTCCCTCAGAGCCCCCTCCTTATGCATTTGTGTCTCCCTCAGAGCCTCTTCCCTACACATTTGTAACCCCCTCAGAGCTCCCCACTTATTTATGTCCCCTTTAGAGACCCTCAACCACTTTTGCGTCCTCATCACAATCCCAAACACATTTATGTCCACATCAGAGCCTAACGGCACATTTGTGCCCCCCTCAGAGTCTCCCATCCCTAATGCACATTTGTGTCCACTCAGAGCTCCCCTTTGTACGATTATGTCCCCCTCAGAGCTCCCCCATGCATGTTTGTGTCCCAATCAGAAAAACACCCTCACTCTGGCACAATTGTATTCCCTTACAGTCTCTTCTACGTTTGTGACTAACTCACATTTCTCCCTTATATCAGTGTACCACTGTACAGTGTGCCTCTGAAACAACTAGTAAACAACGTTTGGTATTAGTGCAGATCTGCTGCACCTCCCGGCTCCTATCCTGCTGTTAAACTGACGCATTATGTAAAAGACACTGATGCTAACAACGGGGCTGTCTCTGCAGTAAATATGAAGACTCAAAATGCGGACATAAAAAATAAAATCCTAGCAGGCCCAATGTGGACTGCGAGCTGTACTTTAGATTAGTGGGTAATCTATAAATCTACACATCTAATGCAATAACAAAAATACGGGAAATGAAGCAAAATAGTCACAATAAAAAATATTTTTTGATAAACACAATAGCTGCAATAATAGCTCAAATATGAACACTACTTTTCTTTTATTTTAAACTGAATTACATTGAATTAATTGTGAATTGCATTGAATTTCCTTCAATTAATTGCATTGAAGGAAATTGTGAAAGAATAACATTACTTTTAATATTACAATAGTAAATAAACATATTATTATGTCCTAACTCTTTTGGAATCTATATTAGTCCAGACCTAATTTAAAAACATTGGTTTTGAATGAGAGAATGTTTGCTCTGTTGCCATAAATAAAGAGGAACACTCCCTACTACAGACTCCAGTGACATTTCAGATACCTTGTTTCTGATAAAACATGTTGGCAGGCTCTTAGGCAAACATAACAATGATTTTGGAACTCCTGTTCTTTATACTTGCAAACCATTAGGTCATGGCCTTTAAGTCATTTATAAAGTGATTAAATGATACAGAAAATGAAGTGACAAAATAATGATTTAACATTGTTTGACTGCTCAAGCAAAAATTGTTTTATATCTTGCTAAGCACTACTTAAAAAAATAGCTTACTTCTACTGATAATGAAACAATAAAACAAGTAAAGTGCATCCAATTTAATTTGATTATTATAATTTTTTCAATTGAGATTATTTGTTTATTTCATGCAGAAATTACCTATTGATTGTTATTCACTGGGATATTTATTTATTTTTTCCTTAATAGCGTTATACAAATGATACTTCTTATCTTTTTCCAAATACTGTAACCCTTACCAGTTTTTTACTTGCTGCATGGTAATTCAATGTTGTAGCAGCATCTCAAATCCTTATTAAAGATACCTAAAACATTGTAAAGCACTTTTCAAAACAGGCAGGCCTTTACTATAATGACTACTTCTATGAACAGTGCCACAAATGTCTGGGTTACAGTATATCAGGCATCACTAAAGAGCAGGCCATTCAACTGCCTTTATGTTCTCTCTACCCCATGCCACTGGTGCTTTTATCATCTTCACAGCATGGCAGCAGGTGAAAGGTCTGGATAGAGGGTGGGAGTTGCCCAACATTTTAAGTTAACAAGTGCGTACATGGTTGGCATTATGTAGGGCAGTCATAGCAACCAATTGCCACTTGCTAACAAGAAAAGTTGGAAAGCTTCCACTCTCCATGAAGACCTGCCTCAAATCCTGCACTCTGCCATGCTATGTGAGGTAGGTCTGGAAAGAGGGGGGCTGATTACACGATGTAAAGGAAGGGGCTGTGCTGTTTAGGGTGGCTGTGATGTAAAGGAGCCTACAATGGACTATGATGTAAAGGGGGTTCATATTGTAAATGGAGTACTGTGATGTAAAGGCGGGACAATGATGTAAAAGGAGGAACTGTATTGTTAAGGGGGTTTAGTGATGTTAAGGGGGGGGGGGGGTGATCAGCCATGTAAAGCTGGAGCTGGAGCTGTGATTTATAAGCTGAAATGTAAAGGGGGGCTGTGATACCAATGGGGGCTGTGAAGCAAAATGGAGGTGCTGTAATATAAAAGGAGGACTTTATTGAAATTGGAGGTGATGTGATGCAAAGGTGAGGGGGGGGGAGGGTCTGCTATGTTAAAGGGGGACTGTGATGTAAAATGGGTGGATTAAAATCACAAATATGAGATTTGAACCTCTACCGAAAGAAAAATGTAATGACCTGACCTCCATGTATTTTAATTCAAAATTTCTGCAGTATATTTTATTTTAAGTTATGTTATCTTTGATTTGATTAGATCACCATAGTTTGCAAGCAACCAGGCTGTAATTTAAAGGACATGGTTATGCAGTATTAGGATAAATAAGACTATTAGAAACAAATAGAAGTTTTGTAACTAGACATGAGCAATTGGTTTCGGTCCGAATGTAAATCCGGACAAATTTTAGGTTATGCAGAGGTTCGGATGTATCTGAACCTCTGGAATAAAAAGTAACCAATTTCATTGCAGTTTGTTTGGATTATTCATTTTTGAACTAATTCCACATTTTCAAGAACAATCCGAAAGCGGTTCGACCGATTCGAATTCTGTGTGAAGAATAGCTGGTTGTTCAGGAGCGGGCTGGGAAGCATCCTTGAAGCGTAACTCCAATTTTGTTGAAAAAAAAAAAACATTCCCCATTGGGTGATCTATGTACATTGCAAGGATTTTAACAAACATTGTTGCAGATTTTTACCTTTTGTTATTCTGAAAAAATCTCTTTTTGTTCCTCTGTGCTGAGTAAACCTAATAGGAGTGGTTTCATAATTATCAGTCAGCTGTGGCAGCTGCGGGTCACTAATGAGGAAATCTGCTGGGCCTGCATCCCTTTAGACATGTTACTATTAGGACATTTTTGTTGCAGGGGATGCCAGAAATGTGACTTGTATCTAAGGCAGACTTCTGGAAAAATTGGTGAGCCAATCACACAAGCAGGAAATGATGTTTCTGGGGGTTGTTCTGTACACATTCTGTATACAACTCCAGGTAGCCATATTGCATTGCATTTTCAGAAAATTACAGCAGCTGCAGATTGAAAAGGAAAGGTCCTTTTTAATAACATTCAATTACAATATGACTTGTGTTGCAATTGTATATGCTATATTATTTTTTCTTTATTTGATATTTTTTTCCCTTTAGTTACCTTTTAACAACGGATGGCTCATCAGCTGTCAGCAGGCTTCCCCTCTGACAGATGAAACAAAAGAATGCTGGCAATGGAAAATTCAGAGAAAAAAAGCGTGGAGTTCCCTCCAAAATCCATACCAGACCCTTATACCTTGTGAGGATTAAATATCAGTACTGCAACCTCCACAAATGAAAGCCAAACATTTATCACATTTTATATCCTATTTGGCACCAAAATTAGGGAAATAATTGGATAATTAGGAGGCAGGTAGAATGTAACATAATTCTCATCACATCTGTACTTCAGTGCATCCAGCAGACACTCCATCTGCACACCAACAAAATCAACAACATTATAACTACAATCCAGAGCTAGGAGAGCCAGAAGACAACGCCACCTTGCACCGATCATGGGCAACGACAGCAAGACCAGCAGTCTGCCCCCAATGCCACGCTCCGGCTAACCAACCGGAAGCCGCACTCACAAGGCCAATCACAGCAGTGCAGCAGCATGGCACTCCACCACCTGCGCATTGCCGTCTTCAAACCTTCGGCTCCACAAGTACACAAAACCAGAGGAACCATTCACAATCATAGTCCTAGTGCCTGCCATCACCTATCAATAGCTTAGCAATCAGTATGCACAGAAATAGTGTCTATAGCGAGCCCACTGCCAAGCTTAGTGTTATACCAATAATACACCGTGGATACAAAGAGGGAGGGGAAGGTTCCTGGACTACACTACCTCAACTCTGCCTCCAAGGGTATACAAAACATAGTGTCACACTGGGGACAGGACAGTAATAATTTACTATGTCCTGTATACCCTTGGAGGTGGAGTTTACCAAGAATCATGTCAGAAGGGGGCGGTGTCACCAGGTGATGTAGCCAGGTGGCCTTGTCTCTTTACCTACATAAGAACTGTCAAACAGCTTAGCCTGCAGCCAGCCTTCATGTTGGCGGGACCTTTTAAATTTATTTTATTTTTCGGGTGCGGTGGGCAGCATGATTGCCGATGGATTTCCATTGGGGGGACACTGTTTTTTTATTTAAAAAAAAAAGGGATTGTCAAAAAGGGTCTGTGTTTTTATTACTTTTTGTCACTTTCTTTGGTGAATGGGTAGGGGTACAATGTACACCATACTTATTCACATGGGGGGGCTGGGGGCTTCCAGATTCAGATAAGCCCCCTGCCTGCAGACCCCCACAACCACGGTCATGGTTGTGAGCATGAGGCCCTTGTCCCCATTAATATGGCAGAGCCCCCCCGCCCCAAAGCACCCACCCCCCATGTTGCATGTTGAGGGCATGTGGCTTGGTATGGTTCAGGAGGGGGGCACTCACTCGCCCCCCCCCTTCTGACCTGCCAGGCTGCATGCCTGGAGAAAGATCTGGAATGAATTTGGGGGGGACCCCACGCCATTTTTTTTTTATTGTGCTGTTGTGTTTTTGCGTGAGGTTCCCCTTAAAATCCATACCAGACCTGAAGGGTTTTTTTTCATTTTTTTTACCGGCATTTTTTTTTTTTTTACTCAGCTGTCAGCAGAGAAGCACATTGATAGTTGATGACTCGTCGGTTTTTAAGGACGCCAAGGCCGGCTTCCCAGCCCCGCTCCTTAACAATCAGCTTACACTGTGCCCTGATTGGACAAAAATGTGCCCAATCAGGGTGCAAAATGCACTGTGCAACACGCAGTGCATTGCAGGGCCTTCGATAGGGGGAACATCCCCTGAACATCATGAAAATTTGGGTGTTCTCCAAATGGGAACAGCCAATCAATGATGTTGAAACAAAAAAAAAAAAAAACAGAAAGAAAAGCGCTCTAAGTGCAGACAAATTTATTGTAAAAAATAAACAATAGCTGTAGCAACTCACAAGATGCCACACTATTCAGGCTTTAATACATCAGGGAGTGAATAAAGCTCCTCTAGGTGGTGCCATCTATCCATGCTTCAGGCAGTATACAATAAGTCCGTCCATCACAGGAGGGAGGGTGCCGGCTCTCTCTAGCGGCATCCGGAGCAGAGACTACTGTGTGGAGATGAGAGAGGAGATGCGGCCACGTCACCAGGAAGCTGTAGAATGCTTGGAATGAACGGAATGCACGACACGTTTCTGAGCATGTGCAAGGTCCCGATCGGACGTGCACGCTCTTTCATCAGGTGCTGGAGGGCAGTAGTATTAAGAGAGTTTAAATAGGAGAGCAAAATGTCAATCATATGTAGAATAACAGAAAGAAGCACAGCTGACGAGTGGCTCAATCCTCTGGTGGTAATGGACAGACAAAAGGACCTGAATGTCTAACTGAAGCCGAAGATTAAAAGCATCCAATATATAATATATAAATATGCATAAGATGGTAAAAAATGTGCTGAATGAAATTAAACCCAAAACAGCCTCAGTTCAGGAAAAATAAACAATAAACAAATGTTCCTCACCTAAATCACACAAACAGGCAATCAATATAAAATGGACATGATCAATACATATGTGTGTGTAAAACAAAAAAGAGAGAAAATTAAGAAAAATAATAATAATAATAATAATAATAATAATAAAAAAACTGGTAGTACGACAAAGATTATAATTGAATATAAATAATAAAAATAAAAATGAAAATAAGAATCAAAATAATGATGTTGAAACAGGGTGTACAGGGGCAAAGGAATGGCACAAATGCCAAGATGTAAACACTATAAGCAGAAACTTGGGAGCACTGGTATCTGACGAACAGAGGTACAGCTGACAATGCACCATGGCAATGCCAAGACCAGTGAGTGTGAAATCCCAAACCAGTCAGAAACAGGCTGAAGACTGTAACAGTTGGGCAGGGAGGTATAGATTTACTAGGCAAAAGTGTGGTTAGTAGTACAAGCCAAAGTTGGTAGAGAAGGCAGACAGCGAACATAAGCAGACATGGATAATTTGAGAGCAAAGTCAAAGAGGAAGGCAGGTCAGTAAAAGGATCAAAATGTACAGGAACTGGAGAAATGGAACAAGACCGAAGACCATTCAGCAAAGGTTTAGTGTCGAGTTCAATCCATGGGGGATGTGCCCCATTGGATCTTAGCATGAAAGTCACTGACGCAAAAATGGTTAAAAATATGTGTCTGCTATCTTTGGGAAGCCACTGCTTGAGGAGCAATTAACCCTGGCTGATGGTAGATGCTTCCCAAGTCCTAATGGCAAGTTTGCCCCTGTTTTCCAAAAATGCAATGCCCTTTTTAAATGATGTCTGCATCCTGTTTTATGTTTCCATGGGAATCGTAGGTCGAAAACACACTGATAACCAGACAGATGCTGATCATAGACTATAAATGTCAGTTCTATGTCCCCTACCATTCAATTTCATCCAAAGGCATATCTTCAACAGGGCTACATTATTTTATTAAATAGGCTAACATTCTTCAACTGCTGAAAGCTTTTTATAACAAAAATAATGAAGCCAAAAGGACACTGAACACTGAATGAAACTTTAACAGGGAATAATGTATACTTCAGCATTGCCCTATCTGAATTCCATTATTTCACACATTTTATCAAATCATCTTTTCTTGAATTTACTGGAAAATGTAATTTCATTGTATAAAAATCTGTATGTGTTGTTGTAGGTCATTCATATCCTCTCTGAGGTAGTAATGACATTTATGATAACGTGAAAATGTTTTTGATTATATTCAGAATCCTTCTTATGGACTATTTTCCTGTTATTGTAAAGGTTTGATGGCTTAATGGCATGCAATTCATAACAGAATGTTAACGTTACATAATAGTGCTAGATAATGAAAAAATACACAAATGCTTTTTTTTTAGTCTATTACTGTTATAAACAATCAAACAATGCATTTAACAATTACATAATATAACATGAAAAGCTCCTTTTTGTATCTACAGCGTGAAGAGGAACTAGCAAATAAAAAAACAATTTAAACAGGAAAGAAAGGAAATTTATAGGGTTGTATCCTAAGCAATTAGTGCACAAGAAGCTAAGCAAAACATATCCAAACACACACACATACTTATTTACCATTAATGAAATAAAATACAAAATAAAATTTGTATACATATTGACTAATAAAGTAACACTAAACTTTTTTTTAAAGTCTATTCAAGCATATTTTCCCAACAAAAAAAAATACCCTCTATTACTCTTGACCTCTTCCAAATCTCTGTGATCAGCCCTTCTGTTAAAGGTCCCAATATATGTAGAAATATAGCCACCCCCTCTTGCTCATTCCCCAATTGGACTATGTTCATGTCTGTTTGTGGATGGAACCTATGTTTTTTTGCAGTGACAGTGAAGATGGAGAAATAGGAAGTATAATAAAGAACTTAAAACTTTGTCATTTTATAAGCATGATCAGCTAGCAATAAGGGTGTCCTATTTTCCATTCTCCACTTTTGAGGCCGGAAACAGAAATATGTGCTCTGTTTTCTACTTGTCAACCAAGCAAATTCTCTCCTAGACAATTAAATGTAAAGTCATAAAGTCACTACATCAATTTCACAGCCTTTATGCAAAGATTGCACTTATCCTCAAATAAAACATTTTTTGCATGTCCATTGTATAATCACACATCTAGAAATAGGACATTTAACTGAATATACCACTGTGAACAGCACTGAGACCCAGAGACACCAGTATGATCAGGGACCATATCTGTTGCGAGTAAGTGACAATGGTGATGCACCAGGTCAATAATGGTCAGGAACAGGAGCTGGTACATCAACATGAAGATAAAAAAATCTATCTTTGCTTGGCTGTTTTGACAAGGAAAAGACCTGCCATAGCTCACTTGTTATTGTTCCATGTAAACACATGCTTTCTTCATGTGCTTGCATGGCACAATAACAAGTGAATGCAATGGTTTATGCTTTTATTTGTTTAAATATATGTTATTAGGTTATAGAAGCTCTCTTTCTTTGTATTTTGCATTATATTCTCCTTTGATGTGGTGAGAATTTGTGTATCTATAAGGGAGTAACAGGAAGGGATCTGGATAGGGGTCTGTGATATCTAATGTGGAGCCTGGAGTAGACAGCAAGTAGTGCATTCTGACCTTACTATTGTTTAAGGTGTTGGTTATATCTAGTGAGTGCTAATAAATTTGGGATCACCCAGGGGTCACCTTAACTCACGAATGTGGACTGGAAGGTGTATCACTTTTTGGAGTTTTTGCAGAAGACTAAACAAAATTATTTTGAAAGGACTTTGTTGTATTGTTGTATATTGCACTTTCTTTAGCACAATTGAATATGGACTTTATATATAACACTATATGCATAGTAGCGTTCCACAGAGACCGGAAGTGACGCAAGCTTCAAACGTGAGCCTGAAATTGCTTTGACGCGTTTCGCCCTCCTCCAGGGCGTTATTACCGGTCTCGGTGGAACGCTAGCCGGGACCAGCGCAACCCGTGCAGTCACCACAAGTCCGGAAAGTCCTTTCTGCATAGGAGATTGTATCTTCACCGAAGGCTTGTTATCACTCCTGAAATGTGAGTTTTTTTTTCTGCATTGCTTAATAAAGCTTATGAAACTGGATTACACTATCTTGAGTTTTTCCCTCCTATGGTCCCACATTCTTTGGCTTATTGAGGAAAGTTTGGGTATTGGAGTCCACAAGACTAGTCTCAAAGGAAAAGAAAAGACCCACACCGGACTAAGTGCATTTGACCCACATGCAATATTGCTAAGGGGTCCTGGCAGTCTGGTAAGTGGAAGTATCCAAGGGGAGTGGACCCCCTCACCATTGCACCTTATCTTTTTGGCACGGATTGTCACCAGTTTGTACAATAAAGAGCACTTAAGCACATTGCACCTTCACTGGCTACTTGCTTAAGGACTTTTTTGGGACTTTTTTGGAACTTTATTTATTTATTCATATTTAAATTATTTATGCACCATTGTATGGTATATTGATTTGCCTTCTATCACGCTTATTTATTTACTCTTAATTTCACAGCACTGTGTGATTCAGATTAGGGTGAATTATTTAATTTATTAATTTACCATTCATTTATTTATTTGCAATATTGCAAAGTTTTCACCCACCTACACAAGAATTTTGGCACCAGTCACTTTATATATTCCGATTTGCGCGGTGTGTCCTTTTTTGTCATTTTTTAATTACTTTTGAACATCAGCATTTTGGATTGAGGGTAAACACATCATATATCCATAGCGCAGTATTAGTACACATTTTAGTTTATAATTTATATTAAGGTTGTCAACATGTTGTTTTTATCAGATATTTTGGACTGTTGGGACCTGGTTAGAATAAAGCCATTTGGCCTGTTGGGAGTCAGCCTGGAATGGCAGCAGAGCAAGATTACCCAGCATGGTGCATATAGCATAAGAATGCATATCAGTCTCTTCATCTGGAAAAAAGGATTCGTGCATACCCTCTGGCGGTGGGGTATGGGAGTAGGAGAACTCACACCACCTGGTGATGGGAAGATTAAAGTGCCTAATTGCCATGCCTGCAAACAGAGCTTCTAAAGGCCAGCTGTTGCTGGAATGTTGCAGTAATAAAAAATATATATTCAGCGCATACCTTAAACATAATGAGATTAATTTAGTTGCAAGCTGAACACCCCAGGGATAATACACAATACCTCAAAAAAATGATAAAAGCAAAAACAGTGCAGCGCAAAATTCAATAGATAAGACATAATTAAAAAGTAATGATAATAAATATAGAAAGTGCTGTGCAAATAAATAATAAGGAAAAGACAATCTGATATGAAAACTATGTGAATCCGTGGTAAAATACTCATGTGGCATACTATAACCATTGAAAAAACATCCAATTAATCCAATGCTAAAATAGGGTATAATAAATATACTATTTATATATATATATATATATATATATATATATATATATATATATATATATATATATATATATATATATATATATATACTAGAATAACCTTATGGAATGTGACCACCCAATTAAGCTTGGTCAAAAGGTTTCCACATCCTGCATAGAAGATATTGGCAAGCTTAGTTTAGTATCATCTGGAAATACTGAGATTGTACTAGATATCCCCTCCTCTAGATAATTTATGAATAAATTAAACAGGATTGGTCCCAGGACAGTTAATGTCATTAGCATCAGCTGCAAGGGTTTTATAATCAAGTTTTGCAATCCAGAATTGAGAGGGGATCCTGCCAATATTTCGAAATGCAGCATAGACGTTATTCTGCAGCACCTTCTCTAAGTGGTGCATTCATACTCCCTTTGGGATGATAGCATGAGATCTGCCATTTTTCCCTTTTTATCCAATATCCAAAGGGATGGCTGCCCAGTAGTAGTCTCTTTCCTAATGACCCAAATCCTTGAGTCTTTGCACAGACATTTCAGCATGAAAGAGTCCATTAGCCTCAAACTACCTGCAACAGAGGTCCCTGAGTCCTTGGTGTCACTAAGGACAACAGTCTCCCTAATGATCCTAGCAAACCATGTACATCTCCTGGGGTTTGGAAGGGATGAAACATCCCCCTGGAAGCGTAATCCAGAATGTCCTTTTCTTTTCCATGTTGTTGTGCTTCCAGTGCTTAGTCTATCACACCACGCAGTGTTATCTCCAGCAGGTATCCTGTTGATAATTTCCACCTTGTTACAGCTCATCAGTCTGGTCGTCCCTTTGAATAGTGACAAGATGCTGCAATACCCTTAATTAAGGAACACTATTGTGTAGCGTTGGATGAACAGTTCGAGCTGAGCAAAAGTTCGGCCCAAACATCACCTGTTCTCCCATTCGGCAAACACCAGAATTTGTGGGGCACTCGGCGGGATGTTCCCCCACTGAGCAACCCACAATGCACTGCGCACTGCACAGTGCATTAGAGGGCCCTAATTGGATGAAGCATTGCACGTGACCAGTGGTCAGATGCAAGACTTTGCACAATCATGGCTCAGTGCTAATAGTCCCACCCCACACTATAAAAGGTTCCTTCCCACAGGAACCTTTTGCAGTGTGTTGTTGGAGTAGAAATAGATAGAGCAGGGCTCTGTTTGCTACTAGAGAGTTAGTGTGTTATTGTGACTGAGTGTAGAGTGTCAGTGTAGTATTAGTGTAGTCTGAGCATAATGTGAGTATAGTGCATTGTCAGTGTAGTGCCACCCACTACTTAACTTTGGCAATTCTGCAGTGGCTGCACATGCAGCAGAGGGCCATCAACGAGTACCTGTGTAAGTATGGCACAAGGACAGGCTCAAGGGAGCTTGGCTTTTTGGCTGCTAATAAAGGATACATGCACTTGCTGTCACCATTTGAACAGGTGACAAGGATGGTGAGCTGTGACAATGCATGCATCAGAGACACTACCACTCTTGTGTTCCTGCTAGAGAATACATTGCATGGCATTATAGACAGATCACTCAAGGCAGAGCAGCGAGAGGAAGAGGAGGACTTACTTTCCTCTTAAGGATTGTTTTATGCAGACACCATTCTTGCAATGCCACAGAATACACAAGCAGAGTGGGAGGAGGATTCTAGCAGTTTTGGAGGCTTTGAAGCAGAGGAATATATCAAACCTTAAGCCTAGACTCACACTGAATGTGGGTTTGAAATCGTGCTAGTTCAATGATTCAAGAGACATCTGTGTGGGTTCATGCTCAGATGTCTATTGAAATTGCCCCCAAAGTCACTAAAAGTAGCGCAGGAACTACTTTTGGGAATCTGTGTGGAGCTGCAAAGTCGATGTGGCACTGATTCAGATGGTGCCGTTGCCCGCAATAGGGTCTGATTTGGCATGAGATTTGACATGTCAAATCGCATGTCAAATTGACCTGATGTGAACAGGGGCTCAGAGATGGTGTTCAGTCCCCAGAAACCTTGGGAGTAGTATGTGGCTGGGAGGACGCAATTCCTGATAGTGTAATCCTTAGTGACCCAGAGGACTCTGCATCTCATGCCTCTGCAAACTTGCGGTGCATTGTCTCCCTTATTCTTCAATGCCTGTGAAAGGACCCGAGAATTCATGGCATCAAGCAGAAGGATAATTATTGGTTGGCAATCCTGTCCCCATTTACTGGAACCTAGTTCCTCATGTAATGACTGACAGTTCACAAAGAACCAATTTCTAATATTAGTAGATCAAGGCTGTGTGTTCAGCATATAATCAGTCCCGAATCAAAGAAATCAAGCTGGCATGTAGCCTCCTATGGAGGTAATCTGTTATAGCTTATTTGTTAGTGCTAAACCACACACTGCTGTGTGATGTTGATGAAAATCAGCCTTAAAGTTATCGGTTTGAGAGATACCTCCCACTGTCATGCAAGCTAACCAGCCTATTTACATCTCGAATTCCAATTCTTTTAGAAAACAGCTAAGTTTTTACACAGTAACCCTCACAGCTATAAGGACACAGTTCAAATAGAGAAAGTGGTCAATGAAGGATAGAGATATGAAATGGAGTAACAGGGGTGCCAAGAGGCTCTCACAACTCTGCAGCACCTGATGTAGTGATTCACCTCCTTCTTCCTAAAGATCTAGATCACTTTCAGACAGTGGCTAAAGACTGTGTCTAGTAGGGCGTGTTTGGTGTGAAGCACTTTGCCATAGTCACCTGCCTGCATTCGCCAAGACTCTTTCACCATTCACTTCTTGCAAGTAACGGAACTGGAATAATGCGACCAGTGAAATGCATGTTGGGACGCGAAGCCCTCTGTGCGGCTTATGTCAACACGTTTCGCATAAGTCAAGTATGCTTTGTCAGGACGTGAAGGCACCACCAACACTCAAAGCCCATTTTTTTCTGTACCTGTTCCTTCTGTCCAAAAGCTGCAAAAGAGACACCAGATTTTAGCTAAAAAAAAATTGTTAATTTTGGCTGTGTACTATAATTTGACTTCTTCACATAAGACTTGCTCACTGTGGTGCAAACATTTGTAATTTATATTTGCCAAAGAGACACCAAAATGTATCCAAAAAATCTCTAATCTTGTTTGGAGTGCACTAAATTGTGGCCTTATCATACAGACTGGGTCCCCAAACGGTTGTTTAAAAAATAAAGAAAGCTTGCAGGGAAAATCAATTTATATTTAATTTTTTTTCTTCATATATGTCAGTTTTGCTGCAGCAGGTTCTACACAGGGTACAGATGCGCCACTTTAAAGGCAGGCTAAGGGACTCCCCCAGGCCCCATTTTTTTTTTTTTTATAAATGTATTTATTGTTTTCGATGTATACAAGCACCAACTCATTTCAAATATAAAACAGTACAGAACAGTACATCACACAATTTTTTGCTAACCCCCCACCCTCCTAATTTTCCCCTACCCCCCTTCCCCCTAACTACTCCCTAGAACTCTATTTGTTCTATTTTCCTATTCCATAATCCAATTTGTATATCCCCTTGTTTTTTTTAAAGTCTGTCCAATCCTCCCAAATATCGTCCCGGTCTATGATCTCATCTTCCTCCCACTCTTTTAAGTATTCCAGTGTTCTTATTTTTTCTACTCTTTTCATCCAATCCCCTAATGTCGGTGCCTCATTTTTTTGCCAAAATAACGGGATCAAACCCTTTGCAGCAATCATCAAATGGGGGGTTAGTGTCGCCTTGTATTGTTTAATTGAACTTTTTGTACCGTGAAATAGACAGAACCAAGGGTCTTCTGTTATCTCTATTTTTTAATTTGATCCAAAACCTCTTTCCAGAATTTTTTAATTTTCAGACATTCCCACCATAGATGGGCCAGTGTGCCAGCTTCTACACAACCCCTCCAGCAGTGTTTTGATTTCTCTTTTTGATAGTTGTGAATTCTGTCAGGTGTATTATACGATCTTGCGATGCATTTATAATTCATTTCGGCGGTGTTCACATCTACTGAAGAACTGTGAGTTAATCTAAAAGTCCTTATTCCGTGTTCCTAATTCCCTTTCCCATTTTTCAATGTATTACGGTACTCTCGGGCCTGCTATGTCCACCAATATTTTATATATGTTCGAAATACTGTTCTTACGCTTTTCAGATGAGCAATTTTGCTTAAAAGGAAGTAACTCATCTCCCGATCTTAACGGTTTTGGTAAGGTGGACACGAAATGTTTTAGCTGTCAATACCGCCATTCATTAATCTTCCAATTTTTTTGTTCTAATTTTTTTATTGTGCAGATCTGCCCTTTTTCTACAATATCTCTCAAATGTGCATCCTCATCTGTGATCCAGCTTCTCCCCATCTTTTTTTGTCCTGGTGGGAAGAAGCTTTTATCTCTTAAAGGGATTAATGGTGAATTGTATTTCCATTTATTTTTTTTGTGAGTTTTATCACAAATTTTTATTGCGTGTTGTGTAATCAAATGTGTATTAGTGTTCAGTTTCCTGTAATGTGTAGGTATCCATATGATTTTCCCTAATTGGGTGCCACTCATAGTGCATTCTATTTTACCCAGCTTTTTTCGCTTTTTAGTTTCCCCTATTCCATCACTCGTGAAAGCAGTGTTGCATCATAATACTTTTTGAAGTCTGGTACCGCTAGGTCCCCTTGGTTCTTACCCTTTGTTAGTGTCGTATATTGTATTCTGGGTTTACTCTTTCTCCATATAAATCTAGAAACTAAAGATTTCAGGATTTTTAAAATATACTTGAGGAATCGGTATTGGTAACATTTGATATTTATAGGCAATTTCCGGTAGTATTGCCATCTTAATGATGTTAATTCTTCCCATCCAAGATAACGATCTATATGAGATCCTCTTTAATTCCGTTTTAATTTCATTTAACAATGGTAAATAATTTTCTTTATATACATTTTCAGGTTCTGTTGTTAATATAATCAATAGATATTTTAAACTTGAGTTTTTCCAAGAGAAGGGGAATTCCTGTATTAATTTTTCTTCTTCTTTTTTTATGTTAATATTTAATATCTCTGATTTTAACGGGTTCATTTTTAAGTTGGAGAGTTCTCCGTATTTTCTTGGAATTTCCATCAGGTTTGGAAGAGTTATTCTTGGCTTGGAGATGTAAAGCAAAACGTCATCTGCAAATGCGGCCACCTTATGCTCCACATCACCGACTATTATTCCCGTTCCCATCTGGGAATCTCCTTATTGTTGCCAGTAGGGGTTCCAAAGAGAGAACAAACAACAACGGGGATAAGGGACATCCCTGTCTCGTTCCATTAGACATTCCAAATGGTTCTGAGTGGATCCCATTTACCCTTACTCTGGCTGTAGGGTGGCTGTATAACGTTTTTATCCATGCCATCATTTTTACTCCAATCCCCAATTCCTCCAGGGTTTTAGTCATAAATTCCCAACTTACCCTGTCAAATGCTTTTTCCGCATCTATTGATAGTATTAGTCCCTGGGATCCACTCCTAACTATCTGCTGCATTAATAGAAATGTTCTCACTCTCACTCGTTCGTTGTCTCTTCCCTGTCTCCCCGGGAAAAAACCCCCTTGATCACCATGGACCCATCTTGTCATCAAATTTTTCAGCCTGGTTGCCAAAACACTTTTGCAAAAAGTTTTATATCTATATTTAATAATGAGATGGGTCTGTAGCTAGAACATGTTGTGACATCTTTTCCTTCCTTCAGGGTAACTATGATTGAGGCAAGGAGGGCTACTCATTTCATATACTTGTCCTAGACCATTAAAATAGTCTTTTAGTTTGGGTAACAGTAAATCGTTATACTTCTTATAATAATTCACTGTAAACCCACCTGGACCAGGGCTTTTTCCTGAGATAGTAGTATTAAGGGCTATTTTTATTTCCTCTGTAATTGGAGCCTCTAAATAATCTAGTCTGTCTTGTTGTAGTTTGGGAAGATTCGATTCTCTTAGATATTGTTGTATTTTGCCTGTTTTTTTCATGCCCTTCTCTTCTGTTGGCTCTTTAATGTTATATAGTTTCCCATAATTTTCCTGAAACACCTTTGCTATATCAGCAGTTGGATATACTATTTCCCCCTTTCCATCTCTTATCCTCTCTATATAGTTCATTGCTTTCTTTTTTTTTATAACCCTTGCCAGATTCTTCCCGATTTTATTTTTCCATCGGTAGTTCTCTTTTATGATTTTATCATTACCCTGTCTAATTTCTTGTACTAATATATCTTTCAATTCATCTCTTCCTAATTCTAATTGGTGTTGAATCTCTATATTCTGTGTGTTTTTATGTCGTTGTTCTAGCCCGTAGATGTCATTTATCAGTCTATCTTTTTTCTCTACTCTCTCTTTTTTTCCTCCTGGCCCCTTTAGAGATTAGAATACCCCTAATATAAGCTTTTTGAGCTTCCCAGAGTATATTTTTTGGTGTTTCTTCCTTTTCATTTATTTGGAAATGTAGTTCTATTTCATTTCTAATTTCTTCTCCCCATTTCTTGTCTCTTAGTAATTCATCATTTAAACTCCAGGTATTTATCCTAGTCTGTCCCCCCTCTATTTTCAGCTTCATCTAAACTGGGGTGTGATCTGACCATGTCTTAATCCCAATTTTTGACTCTATCACCGCCTCTATTCCTCTATGTTCAATCAATATATAGTCGATCCTCGAATGTATCTTATGTACAGAGGAGTAGAACGTATAATCCCGTTCTTTTGGGTGTAACACTCTCCATGTATCTAAGAGTTGGTGTTGAAATAACTTCTTTCTGATCATTTTCAAGTGTGAAGTTCTATACCTCTGTACATTCAATGTGTTGTCCACCTCATGATCCAGACATAGATTAAAATCTCCGGCTATTATCACCCTCCCCTTTTTAAACTTCACTAATTTATCTAATATTTTCCCAAGATATTCCGTGGGTTTATCATTTGGGCAGTATACTGTATACTGCCCAAATGATAAACCCATCTTCATCTTCTTCATTCAGCTTCTCTATCTCCTATGGCTGGCTATTCAGGGATGTCAGGTATGGGTATTTTCAAAGTCGCACAGAAATCTTCCAGCTCTTCTGGGAATCTTAACTTTACTGTCTGTCCTTCTTTTCTGACTCCTAGACATGCCTGGAAGCCCCAGAAGTATTGTATGTTGTGTTGTTTCAATGTTTCAATCATCGGTTTCAGTATTCTCTTCCTAGTCAATGACTCCTGTGATAGGTCGGCGTATACTTGTATCTCTACTTCTTTATATTTTAAAAGGGGTGACTTTTTAACTTTTCCCATATCTGAGATCTTGTTTCGTATCTGTGGAACCTCACTATGACATCTCTTGAAGATTCTTTTGGTGAATTTCATGGTTTCCTAATTCTATGTATTCTTGCGATTTCTAATTTTGTTGTCATTTCTCTTCCTAGTAGGGGATTTACCACTGTTTCCAACATTTCTGCTAGTTTTTCTTATTGCCCCATTTCTGGCGGATCCTTAGATTTTTTCTTCTATCTCTGTTTTCCTGATCTTCTAATTTGTAGAGTAAATTTCTTTGTACTATTTGTGTTCTCCTCATATCCTCTTTAAGTATTTTCAGTTCTTTTCCTTGGCATTCCACTTTTTCCTCCACCTTTTCAACTCTTCTTAACATCTGCCCCAGTTCTCCGTGTAGGGTTGCCATCTCTTTTTTAATAGTTTGTTCTAAGTTGCAGAACATTTCCCTCATTTCATCCCTTGTTGGGAGTTGATTTTTTACTCTTCGAACTTGTATCGGGATCCTTGTCTGGCTCTACGTTATCTATCTGTACGTCTTCTTTCAGCTGGGCAGTATTGCTTTCTTCACATGTTTCTGTTGTTTTCTGATTGCGGGTTTTTATATTGCCTTCATTGCTATGCTTTGGTTTTGTTGATATTTGTTTCTCCTTAATTTCTGTCGTTCTCTCTGGTGTCATATAGTTTTTAATAGACCCTGGGCTGGCGCTTAGTTTTGGTGGTTTTCCTCCCACGTCTTTTGTTGGTTTATTTTTCATATTTCTGTTTTTTTTCACTTAGTGATTTTACTTTCTCAAATCTCTATTGTAACCCGACAGCCTTCACCATGTTGATGGCATTTTACATAAAAATCCTCCTAGAGCTTTTCAAATTTATTAATAGTGTTTAAATGAATTTCCCAAAACAATCTGGCAAAAGAAAAGCCGCCAATTACACTTTAGCCTTAGCCTCTTCAGGCTACTTCCCCAGCAATAGCGTAGGTTTCCACACAACAGTCCACCCGAATCTCCTCTGCATAGTCAACAGGTGTCCCACAGGTAAGATTTTAAGATCACTCTGCGTCTTTTAACATTTATTATTCTTGTTTTTACAGTTACATTCAGAAAAATAACCTCCTCAGTTATGGCAGCAGTCCATATACGTTTTTTTAAACGTGGTTTCCCTACATGGGGTGTCTAGAGCGATCTGAATCCCACATAATGCATCCAAAAAAGTTCATCTGAATTAATGAACTGTCCCCTGTGTCAGTTCCACCACTGAGCCTCTCTGCTTTATAATTTATAATAGTATTTTCAGTCACAGATTCAGCACACTTAGCAGTTTTGATACTTATTTCATTATCAATATTTCCTCATGTATGCATTCTGTGCAGCCTTTGTTTAAAACTTGACAGAATAAAAAGGAGGGGAGGTATTACCCCTCTCACCTCACCTGACCGCCGAGGGGTTACTGGAGCCGCACCTCCGCTTTTCTTCCTGCTTGAGTGATTCTCCGTGCAGCTCAGGGATCTCTCCTCCAGCTGGGCTCAAAGCACACCGCACGCCGGGCACACATGACCTCCCGGCGTCAGCGGTGTCTCCTCTCCCTCTGAGCTTCGGCACTCCTCCTGCGGCTCCACCCCCACCCCAAAGTGTCTGGCCGCGGGTGTAGGCACACATCCATCCAAACCGGTGACAGGGACAGGGAGCTGAGGGTGTAGGCTGAGGGTACGAGGTGAGGCTGACGGGGCTGGCGGGGTTCAACAGATGGATAGGCGGGGATGGTACTCGCTTCCTTGGGCTCACTCCACTCTCCTCACTAGCGCCATTAGCAGGCCCCTCCCCCTATCCTTAGCTCTGACAGGGACTTTGTTCCTAATTCCCCAGGCACCATATTTAAAGGAATTTTCTTTTTTATTGTTTCACTTTAAGCATCATTAACAACTTAAGGACTGCCCCACGTACATTTACTGTGGCAGGGCGGCCCTAAAGCGCAAAATCACCAACCTGTACGTGATTTTGTAAAAGGGCTCGAGGTGGTGCATACGGTCTGCAGGAGCCACGCTCCAACTTTGATTGGACACAGAGGGAGCCAATCATTAGGGGGCGGCGGCGATGGTTGCCGGCCACCCTCGATCGTTCAGGAGAAGAAACTGCGTTCTGTCAGACAGGAAGAGAGAGATCCTGTGTTCCTACTATCAAGGAACACAGATCTCTCTCTTCCTGCAGCCAGTCCATTTACCCTACCAAAAAAATGTAGCAGAATACAAATTGGCCTAAATTGATAAAGAAATTCGATTTTTTATTCGATGTGTTTTATAGCAGAAAGTAAAAAATATTGTTTTTTTTTCAAAATTGTTGGGTTTTTTTGTTTATAGCGCAAAAAATAAAAACCACAGAGGTGATCAAATACCACCAAAAGAAAGCTATATTTGTGTGGAAAAAAAGGGAAAATAATTTTATTTGGGTACAATGCCGCACGACAGCAAAATTGTCAGTTAAAGCAATGCAGTGCCGTATCGCAAAAAAATGGGCTGGTCATTAACCACTTAAGCCCTGGAGGATTTGGCTGCTAAAAGACCAGGGGGTATTTTGCGATTCGGCACTGCGTGACTTTAACGGACAATTGCGCGGTCGTGCGACACTGTACCTAAACAAATTTGACGTCCTTTTTTTCCCACAAACAGAGCTTTCTTTTTGTGGTATTTGATCACCTGTGCGATTTTTTGATCATGCGCTATAAACAAAAAAAAGAGCGTCAATTTTGCAAAAATAACAATATTTTTCAAATTTTTTTATATGAAATTCCCCAAAAAAAAAAAGTAAAAATCAAAATTTTTTAACATTTTCGGCCAATTTGTTTTATGCTACATATGTTTGGTAAAAAAAAAAATGCAAAAAGCGTATTTTGATTGGTTTGCGCAAAAGTTATCGCGTTTACTAACAAAGGGAAAGATTTTTGTCATTTTTGTTGTTTTTTATTTAACGAGTAATGGTCACTTTTGGGGTTACCAGTGACATTTCTACAGTAATCAGTGCTATATATATGCACTGTTACTGTAAAATTACACTGGCAGTGAAGGGGTTAACTTTATTTGAGAGGGAGGGGCTGTGTGTGTCCCTAGGGGCGTGATTCTAACTGTGATTGGCTGTGGCTTGAGTAGTAGGAACAATGATCAACGGTCCTACATAGTCGAACCGTATCATCAGTGTTTCTACACAGGGGAGAATGACAGGCGGCTTGTTTACACTAGCCGCCTGCCTTTCTCCCTCTCCCCCGACGATCGCAGAGTGACCGGCGGACATCGGGTCCGCCTGTCACACGCGCGGGGGGGGGGTCCGTGACCGCGCGGGAAAGGGAGCGCGCCGGCGGCGGCGCATGCTCGCTCCCCAGAGCCTCACAGGCTAGTGATGTACCGTCACTCACAGAGTGATGTATACGTCACTCTGCCAGTGAGAGGCTGACCGCCGCAGTATATGTACTTGCGGCGGTCGGCAAGCGGTTAAGGGGGTAAATCCTTTCGGAGCTAAAGTGGTTAAAATCACTACTCCTTTAAAATTATCTTTTTTAAAAAATATTTTTGCATTGATACATGTCCCCCAGGGCAGTACCTGGGCCCTCATACCCTTTTTTATGGTCAATAACTTGAATATGACCCTTCAAAATCGGCACTTTTGATTTTTCAGTTCGGATCCCATAGACTTTTGAATTGGGTTCATGTCCGAACTTTTGTGATGTTCGAGAGTTCTGGCATGAACCAAACCAGGGGGTGTTTTTCCCAACTCCACTGATATGGTGAAAAGAACCCCAGGTTCCTAGAGCCTGTCTTTGTCCTACACTTACACAGATAATCATTTGTGGCCCACTGCAGCTGCTACAGCTTTGCTAATGTTTAGCTCCAGGATGTCGGTGTATGGCATATCAGGCAGTTAGCTGGTGTTGCTGCTGCATATCAGCCAGGCAAACCATCTAAAGTGGTCGCACACCCTACTGACCTGATGTGTGAACTTTCCTTGCTGAAAAGGGAAAGCAGGTTACCAGCAGGTTAATATAACAGTTACATATGACCTTGCCTACCACAAGACGGGTCAGCTATCTCCCAGCATGCTCATAAAGAGCTGCCAGAATCTGTGTCCTATTGTGGCTCCTGTACCCCAGGCCAGGATGCTGAATAGGCTCTAAGGTCCTTTGGGGGTACTTGTGCTTCCAAGGAAGCACAAGTAGGTGCACAAGTTTTGCCCTCTTCCTCTTTGAGGAAGAGTGCAAAATTGTTTTTGCGTTAGATCCAAAGGTAAGCATAATCTGGTGCAATCTCTAGTCTTAAGAGGCAGGTCTCCATTACATAGTGTATTTCTATAGGTCCACAAAATAGTCAAAGTAGGTCGAAAGAATAGAAGTGCCGTATGACTTTATCAGAAGTCCATTATTGATTTATTAATTTTAAAATGGTAGGTCAATAAACATTAAATCCATTTTTTTCAGGGGCTCACAACTCTCCCTTCTTCAGGGCTAAGAATATATAGCAAACAACATCAGAAAACAAATCTACCAATAACCAGTTCAATAATCTATTACATAGATTAACCATTTCCAGTGCAGTATACATCATTCAATCGTAAGCCTTGATGAAGAGAGTGTTTTCTGAGACCACTAAATCCTACTGCTGACAGACTAAGTTTTATTACTCACCTTGCTCAAAAAAACATATACTGTACTTACCAGCCAGTTTAGCATTTACTGTATATCCCGTCCAGCCAGTTCAGCATTTACTGTATATCCAGTCCAATATACTGTACATCATTAAACCATTAGCCCTGATACGGCCCTGAAACGGGCCATTTTTTTGACCCCTAAAAAACATTGACTCTGTGAAAAAAATCTATTTTTCCATTTTGGAATAAGTTTATATCTGAAATTTTGGGTGTGGCACTTTAACCCCTTCACGCCAACCATATGCAAATATGCGACCCCCCTGGACTGCTCTTTTTGCAGTGGGGCCACATATTTGTGTATTTCCCTTTGTGCTGGGGGTGCGCCTCCATCACAGAGACTGGGGTCTCACCAAGAGCCCCTGGCCCAGTTCTAAGAATCAGAACCCAGAACATCTGAACATCACTATGAAGCCCGCCCTCGTGTTTTCTGCCTCCGTGAAGGGATGAGACAGATACATTGAGATAAAAAAAGTGTTTAGAAAAAATAAATAAATTAAAAAAACTACCTAGATCAAGGTTAGTGTTTGGGTCAAGGCCAAAGGTCAGTGTCAGTAATTTTTGGACCGGATTTTTCTAAAATTAGTTTTAGTGTCAGTTACTGTCAGTGTCAGTGTGTTTTAGGCAGGTTAAAAAAAAAAGCAAAATGCACACTGTTATTTCTGGTCTGTACTATGGGTACAAACAACAACTAACATATGTAGTATCACTGTGATCATCAGGATCAGGAGAATTTTTTGTGTTAACGTGTAAAGTCCGGGGTTATCTAGCGCAAGTGTAGAACACACCAACAAGTACAGTCCACGACACATATTGTCATTTAAGTGCTTGTTGGCTCACTTTTATTTAAAAGAGAAAACAAAAAACAAAAAAAGTCCATACAACATAGGTTGGCCATGTAGGGCTTTTTTTTACCATCAACACAAAATAACGGTAGATTCAGCCTCCTTGCTTACACATGCAACATTGCCAGTGTGGCCCTTAGACCCCGTTCAGACAGGGGCGACGCTACTTGCTGGGGCGACCTGTGAAGTCGCGGTGCACGACCTCGGCGAGACATACACGGACTTCATATCATTGAAGTCAATGCAGGTCACCTCCAGGTCGCCCCAAAGTATTACAGGACCCTTTTTCTAAGTCGGAGCGACTTGTGTCGCTCCTATTAGAACGGGTCCTGTGCTAATCAATGGTAGGCGACCCACCGCGACTTGTCAGGTAACCAAGTCGCCTGACAAGTCGCGCTAGTGTGAATGGGGACTTAACTTCAGGCCCTCGTCTGTCTCCTACAGACCGTTTTCTCACCAATATTTGTCCACATAGCTAGCAGCCTCTTGCTGCTCTGGGCCTTGGTCTTGGGTCCCTGACTTTTCTAGTGCACACATGCACCCCTGTGGCCTCTCCCTTGCACACACCTATACTCCTTGGGAGGGTGAAGCCCAAAACCAGGGTCAGGTTTCTACAAAAAGAGCAGCACACATATGACCAATTAGTGTTTAACGGTTCTGAAAACCAGGGCCAAGGACTGGAGATTTCATCCCACCCAGATCTCCAGTCTCCAGGTCCCAAAACTGACGTTTCGAAACCATAAGGAAACTAAAAAGCCACTTTCCTCCTAATTAAGCACACCCCCTGGAGCTCCTCATGCTGCCTGGTTTAGAATCCTGGGTTGACATCACACTGGTGGAGCATCACCCTGCCACACATTTGATCACACTCCTTTACACTATATCCACTAGAGAATTTGGATTTTGCAGAGCAACGTAGGGACTGACCAGAGAGGGATTATTTTAATGCAGTTGGCCAGCCTAAACATGTATTGCAGTGTATATGAACAAAATTGACGCAGATTCCGGTTCCTATTTGATGTCATGTCCGGCTCAGCGGTGGAACTCACGTGGAGGTTGTGTTCTATGCTCGACTCGCATCATGATTCCGGATTGAGTGATTGAACCATTTTCTTTACCTGAATGTGCTATGTTGCCTACAACATTGTAAGTGCAATTTTAATGTTTTCCATTAATAAATAAGGCTTTATTACACTATTGGTATCTTCTTTTCTCCATTTATAAGTGCCAAGCTTCAAGATACTTGTGAGCTGATATCTTCCCACTTAGAATTCAGTGTTATAGACCCACATGCAGTATTGCTAAGGGGTCCACATCCTTTGGTAAGTGCAAGCACAAGAGGGTGGTTGGCACTTTCCACTGCATGAGTTTGAGTTGTGAAGAACTTCGGCACTTTATTTAAATCAATTCTTTGGACTGTTCACTGAATACATACTTTAATATATTTTTATACGTTTTTGGACTTTCACTGAACACTTGCTTACCATTTTTATCCCATTTGTATTATGATTCACTGTTTAGCGCTGTGTTTTATGATTGAGTATTGATTATTGATCATTTCTGAACAGCTGCAATGGTGATTATCTATTAGCTTACTCCTAGCACGGGTTTGTTTGAGTTACATATATAAAAAGTTTTCTAGAAGCAAAGTTTGCTAGAAAGGGTGTATAGCAGTGTGCAGAGAGTTCATTCACAATTTTTAATGGCACATAACAAAGCCCCAATTATTAACTATATAAATTCTAAGCCACAGAGAGTGCATTATTGATAGATGGTTGCTATGATCCCAAACAACCAAATTAGTTCAGTGTCCACATATTGGAAACACGTTGGATTCTCCACAAATCAAATCTCAATCGAAGTCTATCCCTACTTGTCTGTAATGTATGGTACCAATATTTGTGCATCATGAAATATGCTAGCTTTTAACAAACCAACTTTATTAAAACAAATAAATTGAAAGAAATCATGGTAAAAAGTCAAAAAAGATTTTCTAGTTTTTTTAAGACACATTTTAGTACTTCTTCATTTTTTGTCACATGCCTTAACAAAGTTTAAGCAGATGGGAGAAGCAGATGTCCTTGGGGAAATGATGCAGTTTTATGTTCCAGGAATCAAATGAAAGAAGAAATTAGAAGCACAGTTGAAGGTTGTGTAATTTCTTCAAGGGCATCTCTATGCTGTCATTGGCATAGAATGCATGCTGTTGTACAGTGTCATACCATAGTGATTTACTTTAAATGATGCATATTAAGAAAAAGAAAATTAGTTTATATATTAAATCTTTATTTATTTAGGATAAATATACTTTAGTATTTTCTGAAATAAAATCTGAGGAATGTATTCCTTTAATTAAATTTAGTGAACACTAAAGCTTACTCATTCACTCATAAAATACAGGATAGCCTATTAAGTGTTAAACATTTATAGCTTAGTTAGGAATTTATAGTTTACAAAAAAATAAACTGAAGTTAAGTATGTTATTAACTGTGATTGTTTCAGTTGCAACTAAAGTTTTAAACAGAAAGCACAATCTTGATGTTTTGAAGACAACTATTATGCATATGGTATTTGTCATATTGATCTCCAGTTTTAGCCATGTGACTGTTATTTGCAATTTTTATTGGCCCTAATTGTTGCAAATAATGACCCCCTATAGCAAATAACGTTCTACTATGAAATAATTTTCTACTATAGAAAATAACTATCAACATACCTTAGTAGAGTCAGCCTAGGATGTGCTGATATAGCTCTTCAAAGTTCATGGAATATTTCACATAGTTTAATAACTCCAGGACAAACTTTTTCATATTCATTATATGCACGATTCTGTGAAATGCTCTGTCAGTTGGTGTACAAACCTTTGGTTAGTTGGTGTACAAACCGCAATTGTGCGGTCATGCAACACTATACCCATATTACATTTTTATACATTTTCTTTTTCACAAAAATAGAGCTTTTTTTTTGCAGTTCTTAATCACCAATATTTTTTTTTGCTAAAGAAATGAAAAAAATACTAAAAATGGTGAAGAAAATTTATTTTTTTCATTGTTTGTTATAAAATTTTGCAAACAGGTAATTTTTCTCCTTCACTGATAAGGCTGCACTGATGGGCACTGATTAGGTGGGCACTGATAGGTGGCACTGATGAGTACTGATGAGACAGCACTGGTGGACACTGATATGCAGCACTGAAAGGCACTAAGAGGTGGCACTGATAGGTCGCACTGATAGGGGGACTGATGGGCACTGATAGGCAGCACTAATGGGCAGTGGTAGGCACTGGTAGGTGGCACTGATGGACACTGATAGGTAGCACCTATAGGTGACACTGATAAGGAGGCACTGATCATCACTAATGGGCAGTGATAGGTGCCACTGATGCTCAGTGATTGGCAGTACTGGTGGGCAATGGTGGGACTGCACTGATAATCAGGACACTAAGAATCAGTGCCTTGATTATCAGTGCCGATGTCCCCTTAACATAAACAGGTTATCGGCTTTCTTCTCTCTTCACACTGTTGTGTTTACTTCCTGTGATCAGCTATCATTAGACACAGCTGATCATGTGGTAAAGGGTCGCTGTGTGTGGCTCTTTACCCCGATTTGTGATCAGCTGAGTCCAAAGGACTCGGCGAACACAGAGCGTGCTGCCCGCATGCCACAGGGGGTGCGCAGGCAGTGCAATTACGGGAGAGCGTCCCCCCAGCAAATTAAGCCTGTGCTGTAGCCATCTGTCAGCTATAGTGTGGGCAGGAAGTGGTTAATGTAATTTCCTGCTTGTGCAATTGGCTCACTGATTTTCCCAGGAGTCTGCAGTAAAATGCAAATATAATTTTGGACATCCTCTGCAATAGGAATTAATTATTCTAAAGGGATGCAGACACTGCAACTTTTCTTAATAGAAGATTGCAAGTGCATGAACTAAATAGATTGAACACAAACACTCCCAGTCAGGAACCAGACAGACTACCTAGGACCTAACAGAACATACAGCTTTTTCTTAAAACAGAAACAAGTGGGATTCTGCCACAAATTTAGTTGAAATTCTTTCTCAACATAGATCACCCTGAGGGGATTGTTTTTTTTTTCTCAACTAAAGTGGAGTTAGTCTTTATATTCATGTAAAAAAACACTGGACCTGCATAACCTGGCTCATTAGCAAAATGGTACATGGTGTCAGGTCAGAATAATGGATAACAGCAAACAGTTCAGAAGTGCTACATATGTAGACAGTTCAATAATAGCAGGGCCATAGGCAGATCAGTCTGGCTGGTACTTAAAGATATCCATAAAAAGTGTTGTTTAAAGTTTGCCACAAGCCACCTGGGAGACACACCAAACATGTGGAAGAAGGTGCTCTGGTCAGATGAAACCAAAATCAAACTTTTTGGCAACAATGCAAAACGTTATATTTGGCGTAAAAGCAACACAGCTCATCACCCTGAACACACCATCCCCACTGTCAAACATGGTGGTGGCAGCATCATGGTTTGGGCCTGCTTTTCTTCAGCAGGGACAGGGAAGATGGTTAAAATTGATGGGAAGATGGATGGAGCCAAATACAGGACCATTCTGGAAGAAAACCTGATGGAGTCTGCAAAAGACCTGAGACTGGGACAGAGATTTGTCTTCCAACAAGACAATGATCCAAAACATAAAGCAAAATCTACAATGGAATGGTTCACAAATAAACATATCCAGGTGTTAGAATGGCCAAGTCAAAGTCCAGACCTGAATCCAATCGAGAATCTGTGGAAAGAACTGAAAACTGCTGTTCACAAATACTCTCCATCCAACCTCACTGAGCTCGAGCTGTTTTGTAAGGAGGAATGGGCAAAACTTTCAGTCTCTTGATGTGCAAAACTGATAGAGACATACCCCAAGCGACTTACAGCTGTAATCGCAGCAAAAGGTGGCGCTACAAAGTATTAACTTAAGGGGGCTGAATAATTTTGCACGCCCAATTTTTCAGTTTTTTATTTGGTAAAAAGGTTTGAAATATCCAATAAATTTCGTTCCACTTCATGATTGTGTCCCACTTGTTTTTGATTCTTCACAAAAAATTACAGTTTTATATCTTTATGTTTGAAGCCTGAAATGTGGCAAAAGGTCGAAAAGTTCAAGGGGGCCGAATACTTTCGCAAGGCACTGTATATATACACACACACACATACATACATACATACATACATACACACATACATATATATATATATATATATATATATATATACATACACACACACACAGAGTAGAGGTGGAGCTCTATCACGGGTATGCTGCCATGGAGGTGCCAGGAAAAAAACTTGCCTTTAGCAGAAATGTTAAAATTGCTAGGGTCCAAGGCAGGGGTGGATCCAGAGTCTAGTTTGGGGAGGGGCGCTGCCAGAAAATAAGGGGTTTCTCACAGAACTGTATTTAACATATCATGCAGTCCTAACCTTGTTTAAAACAGTGACACGTTTATCATTCCAGATTCGATTGTTACATTACAGAGCTACAGCGCACCTCTCCATCCGGAACTCATGCCCCTACAGCCTTAGCAGCTCTTAGCAGTGTTGCCAATCTATGAGACTGAAATTCACTGACACGACCACTCAAAATTTACTGGCCCAAGCCAAGTTTTCCAAAAGTTACACAATTCAGTTTTAAGTGCTAATTTCAGTACTTAAGCTACAAGCAAGTACAATATCCAATTATCAATCACAAGAAAATAAACACTGCGTTGATGAGGGGAGCTGCTAGCACTTGGAATAACCTTGGATAGCACTTGGATAGATATTAAGGTAATACAAAACATATTTCTTATGTTATTTTTGATATAGTAAGGGCAGGTTATTATAACCCATCAGATTTTGTCACCTATGTCCAACTGGAGAGATTTCCCCTTATTTCTGTTCCATCAGAATTCATGTCACCAAATTCTAAAGATTCTAAAGACCTCTTGTCTCCATCACTACATCCTTCCATCACCTCCTGTCTCCATCCCTTCATCACCTCCTGTCTCCATCCCTCCTTTGCCTCCTGTCTCCATCCCTCCATTACCTCCTGTCTCCATCCCTCCATCACCTCCTGTCTCCATCCCTCCTTTGCCTCCTGTCTCCATCCCTCCATTACCTCCTGTCTCCATCCCTCCATCACCTCCTGTCTCCATCCCTCCATCACCTGCTGTCTCCATCACCTCCTTCACCTCCTGTCTTCATCCTTCCTGTCTCCATCATCTCCTGTCTCCATCCTTCCTTCACCTCCTGTCTCCATGCTTCCTTCCATTGCCTCCTGTCTCCATCACCTCCTGTCTCCATACCTCCCTCACCTCCTGTCTCCGTCACCTCCTGTCTCCATCCCTCCTTCACCTCCTGTTTCCATCCCTCCTTCACCTCCTTTTTCCATCCCTTCTTCACCTCCTGTCTCCATCCCTTCTTCATCTCCTGTCTCCATCACCTCCTGTCTCCATCCCTCCATCACCTCCTGTCTCCATTACCTTCATCACCACCTGTCTCCATCCCTCCATCACCTCCTGTCTCCATCCCTCCATCACCTCCTGTCTCCATCCCTCCATCACCTCCTGTCTCCATAACTCCTTCACCTCCTGTCTCCATCCCTCTGTTGCAGGTCCCTCCAACCTCTTCACCCTCCATCACTTTTATCCTTCTGTTAGTCTAACCCTCCCTCCTTTCACCTTTTCATAACTCCATCCTTTTATCTCTTGCTCCATCCCTCCCTGCCTCCATCATACTGTCCATCCTTGTGCCCTATATCCCTCCACCCTTTCTACACGCCCTCACCTTTATCCCTCTATCATTCTGTCTCTCCCTCTATCTTTCCATAACTCTATACTTCCATCACTCCATCCCTCTATCCTTTGCTCTATCACTCAATTTCTGTCTCTCTCACCATCCCTCCATGCCTTGCCCCATCCTTTTATCTATCAGTTTCTCTGTCACTCAATCTATACTTCCATCCTTTATTCACTCCTCACTCTTTCCATCTCTGTCCATCTACCTCCCCCATCACTCCACCACTCTGTTTTTACATTATTAACAAACAAAATAACTTCAGAACACTTCCACACCAAATGTGCTCACTACTTACCCAGATAAAAAATATATAATAAAATCCTTAAGAACATCAAGCACAATAAATAATCAAATATATAATGATTATTCACACTATACAGACACACTGTACAAATACACAATATTCACCAGCACTTTTCTTCTGAAAATCAGCCCGATCTATGATATTGCTGCTGCCTCCCCTCTCTTGCAATGCTTGGATTTGTAGTGCCCCAGGCACAGACACATTAAGGTGGTAATGCAGGAGAGGAGGATGTGCCTGTGTACTGGACTAGTAGGCACTGCAAGCAATAGGTAGGGACTCTCAAGAGGTGTAATATAGATTGAGGGGGCTCAGAAAATGTGCAATTGCCCTGTCAACCTACTATCTACTAGTTGAAGAAATAGCTAAAACTATAATGAAAGGAGAAGTTATCATTATGGGAGATTTCAATCTTCCAGATATAAACTGGAAAACCAAAATAGCAAGTTCTACCAGGAGTACAGATATTCTAAATTCCCTACTGGGGTTGTCTCTGCAACAAGTGGTTGAGGAGCCAACCTGGAGGGAGGCCATTTTGGATTTGGTATTCACAAATGGGGATTCGGTATATGATGTCATTGTAGGCGAAACCTTGGGATCTAGTGATCACCAGTCAGTGTGGTTTAATATAAGAACTGTGAAAGAGTCACACCACACAAAAACAAAAGTTTTAGATTTTAGAAAAACAGACTTTTCAAAAATGAAATTAGTCATAAATGAGTCCTTATCAGACTGGAACGGATTACATGGAGTCCAGGAGAAATGGGACTACTTAAAAGGTGCATTAATGAAGGCAACAGAAAATTGCATTAGACTTGTCAGTAAAAGCAAAAAAAGGAAGAGACCACTGTGGTACTCAGCAGAAGTGACTCAAATCATTAAAAATAAAAAGCTAGCATTTTGTAATTATAAAAAAACCCAGAGCAATGAAGATAAGGAAATCTACAAGATTAGGCAGAAAGAGGCCAAGCAAGTTATAAGAACTTCTAAAGCGCAGGCAGAAGAAAAACTAGCTCAGTCTATGAAAAAGGGGGATAAGACATTCTTCAGATATATAAATGAAAAAAGGAAATTAAAACAAGGAATAACTAAATTAAAAACAAAGGACGGAAGGTATGTAGAAGAGAATAAAGGGCTAGCCGACTGCCTTAATGAATACTTCTGTTCAGTTTTTACAGAAGAAAAAGAAGGAGAAGGACCTCCACTTGAAAGGATGACTAATGAATCGTTTGATGCATGTGTCTTTACAGAGGAAGACGTTCTAAGATTGCTGTCTAAAGTGAAGACAAATAAGTCACAGGGTCCTGATGAGATACACCCAAAATTATTAAAAGAGCTTAGTGGTGAGCTGGCAAAACCATTAACAGATTTATTTAACCAATCATTAGTAACAGGAGTCGTCCCGGAAGATTGGAAATTGGCAAATGTCGTGCCCATTCACAAGAAAGGTAGTAGGGAGGAATCGAGCAACTATAGACCAGTGAGTCTGACATCAATAGTAGGCAAATTAATGGAAACCCTATTAAAGGATAGGATTGTGGAACATCTTAAATCCCATGGATTGCAAGATGAAAAACAACATGGGTTTACTTCAGGGAGATCATGTCAAACAAATCTTATAGATTTTTTTGACTGGGTGACTAAAATAATAGACGGTGGAGGTGCAGTAGACATTGCATATCTAGATTTTAGTAAGGCTTTTGACACTGTCCCACATAGAAGACTTATCAATAAACTGCAGTCATTGAGCATGGACTCCCATATTGTTGAGTGGATTAGGCAGTGGCTGAGTGACAGACAACAGAGGGTTGTAGTCAATGGAGAACATTCAGAACAAGGTCATGTTACCAGTGGGGTACCTCAGGGATCTGTACTGGGACCAATTTTGTTTAATATCTTCATAAGTGATATTGCAAAAGGCCTCAATGGTAAGGTTTGTCTTTTTGCTGATGACACAAAGATATGTAACAGGGTTGATGTTCCTGGAGGGAAACGCCGAACGGAAAAGGATTTAGGAAAACTAGAAGATTGGTCAGAACTCTGGCAACTGAAATTTAATGTGGATAAGTGCAAGATAATGCACCTGGGGCGTAAAAACCCAAGGGCAGAATATAGAATATTTGACACAGTCCTGACCTCAGTATCTGAGGAAAGGGATTTGGGAGTAATTATTTCAGAAGACTTAAAGGTGGGAAGACAATGTAATAGAGCAGCACGAAATGCCAGCAGAATGCTTGGATGTATAGGGAGAGGTATAAGCAGTAGAAAGAGAGAAGTGCTTATGCCGCTGTACAGAACACTGGTGAGACCTCACTTGGAGTAATGTGCGCAGTACTGGAGGCCATATCTCCAGAAGGATATAGATACTCTAGAGAGAGTTCAAAGAAGAGCTACTAAACTAGTACATGGATTGCAGGAAAAAACTTACCAGGAAAGGTTAAAGGACCTTAACATGTATAGCTTGGAAGAAAGAAGAGACAGAGGGGATATGATAGAAACTTTTAAATACATAAAGGGAATCAACTCGGTAAAGAAGGAGAGCATATTTAAAAGAAGAAAAACTACCACAAGAGGACACAGTTTTAAATTAGAGGGGCAAAGGTTTAAAAGTAATATGAGGAAGTATTACTTTACTGAGAGAGTAGTGGATGCATGGAATAACCTTCCTGCAGAAGTGGTAGCTGCAAATACAGTGAAGGAGTTTAAGCATGCATGGGATAGGCATAAGGCTATCCTTCATATAAGATAGGGCCAGGGACTATTCATAGGATTCAGATATATTGGGCAGACTAGATGGGCCAAATGGTTCTTATCTGCCGACACATTCTATGTTTCTATGTTTAACCCCCCCCCCCCCCCCGGATCTGCCCCTGGTCCAAGGGAAATTCAGGTGTAGAAGCTGAAGTTGCCATGTTGGTAATTTTACATATCTACATAATTAATTCCTGACATATCAAAATTTACGGAAACTGTGTATTTAAACATTACATTTGTTGTAAAAAAAAAAAAATGTTCTACTCTTCTATCTTAGTTAAAGGAAAAGTTCTCACAAAATAAACATGCTCTTAGAAGCAATGGTAAAATTGCTAGGGTCCAAGGGATATACAGGTGTAGAAGCTGAAGTTGTCACATTGGCCATTTTACAAGTCTACATAAATTCTTGTTACATCAAAATTTACAGAAACTGTTTATTTAAACAGTACCTTTTGTCATTAAAAAGCAACTTATAAATTCCAAACAAGTAAACATATGCTATACATGCTAAGGACATTGTTCTCAAAAGGTTGCACGCTTCAAGGAAAAGTTCACACACTGCCTGCAAGTCCCACCACTCGTCCAGAATGAAGGATGGAGGAGGGCCCTGATATCTCCTTATTAGGATCTCCTGCCATATGTGTCTCTGTTACGCCAGCAGACTGGCAGAGCATTTCCACCAAGGGGAACCTAACCTCACAAATTTGTTCTTACCATGCTAGTGATGTCACTGCGTAGCACTACAACATGACCATGTAATACCACAGTGTCCATGAAATCATTACGCACATGCATGGCAACACCCATAAGTGTACACAGAGAGGAGGGCTCCTACCATCCAAGGGAGTGAGATTATGAAATTCCCATCACCTTGTGGGGAGCCACCAATCTCCACCTCCAACTAAAATTCCTATCACCTTGGGGGGAGCCACCAATCTCCACCTCCAAAAATGAGGCTCCATGCCCAAATGCTCACCTTCATATACATTCTCGAGGAGGAACCAACCTGTGCCTAGTTGCCCTATGCAAAGTTCCCCCTGCAGATCAAACCAAGCTCTGCAAACAAAAGGCAAACATCAATTCAGATGGGCTCAGGCTGCATGCTAAACGCCCCGGGGCCTCATGCAGCCCATTGGACACCCCTGATGTAGTGCAAGAGTCTGCACTATTGGATACAGAGTGTTTGAGTAGATGGTGTGTCCTCCTATTATATAGTTTTGGTAAATCTAAGTACATATTGTACAATCAGATTATATAGTCTATTATAAACCTAAAATTACTTAGTTGTGCTGTCAGTGTCAATAATTCTTAAGGGCACACTAAACACAGAAGTAAACGCACATTTTGCCACATAAAAAAAAGGTGACAAACGCAGTGAAAGCGTGCAACTCGCACCACGCCAAAATGTCCCAAGAGCTACTTTGCCACATCTAGCTCAGCCCATTGAAATCAATAGGCTGCTCTATGTGTGTCACCAGAAAAACGTGTTAAAAATCATGCGCTCCCAATACTTTAGGTGTAAATGGGGCCTGAAAGTGAAGTTGGTGCTTTTACACAAAAAAAATGAGGCTCCATTCACATCTGTGTGTTTCTAAACACATGTCAAACTGCACAGAAAATGTGTACTTTGCCATACATTTCAGATATGCTGCAAATGTGCAACGCACTTGCTTTGTCATTAAATGTTAAAGGCACCCCAAATGTGGCAAACACACCAGAAATTGCGATAATGCACCATCCTCCATTCCAAAAAAAGTGAATGGGCTGTGAGAAATGGGAGTTTTCACTGTGTGGAAATGTGAACGGGGTCTGACAACTCAATGTCTCCATCCACTCCCTCCTATGTACTTGTATAAAGATGACCATACACCGTGCAATATGATTGTACAATTTCTGTTAATTTTCCTTTAGATTTGCCAGAACTATGGAATCAGAAGATGCACCTGAATAATCCATTCAATTTGTATCAAATCAGACAGGCCCTCGTACTACATGGTGAATGGGAGATATAAAGAAGACTGTACAATCAGATTGTATAGGAAGTGGGTGGAAGGTGGTATTGTAATGAGGGAGGTGTGGTCAAGGGTGGTGTACACACCCTCTTCTGTGATGCAATAAGGAAGTGAAGGCTTCTGGGAGATTGCCTACATAAAGTGAATGCTGAAAGTCAATCTACAGGAAGTGATGGAATCTAAAAATCATTTTAAAAATTCAAACAAACTGACAAGATTTTAAACCTCTTGTGGATAAAGTAAGTGGCATAAAAGCACATTGGGTTGTACAACCAAACCAATAGGCCGATATACGATATCTATGTTGCCCCATTTAATAAATGCAGCCAAAACGCTTATTGCTACCTTTTGGGGCAGCAAAAGTTTCCCACAATGGTGCACTGGCTCCGCAAAGTGGACGAGATATGTTTAAAGGAAGAACTGACTCATATTGCTAGGGGCACGATTAGTAAACACTTTAAAATTTGGGCCTGTTGATTCGAGTTTAAGTCCTTCACAATATATCTCGATATCATCTCTGGTCCTTTTCTCAACGTATCATTTACTGTAGCTACCTACCAATTTATAATATTGCTGTCTTCACCATCTAGCCAGCTTAAGCTACAGGTCACCAGCCTTTTCCCTCCCCACCCCATTACCCCTTCTACTTTCTTATGCACTTCTTCTGCTTCTACTTTATTTTTTCTTTATATAAATATGAAAACTACTTGTAACTGTCCACTATATGATTATATAATGACATTCATCAGGGTTTATTATGTGTTTATGTTGAAATTTGTACAACTTTTAGATATCATACCTCTCATTGTATGTTTTTCGTTTGATTTGCTATATTGTATGATGTTTTGTACATCGGAGCCGCCGGTCACTCACCTCCGGCGGCGCGCGCTCGCCCCCTAGAGTCTCCTGGGTGAGCGACATAGCCCTACGTCGGTTTGCCCAGGAGAGCCATACTGCCGCAGTAAATAGTCGTGCGGCAGACGGCAAGTGGTTAACAGAGATTTATGTTTTGTTTTTTTGAAACCTGTGTTAAAAATAAAGATTACATATATTGTGTTGAATTTATAGCCCCGGATGCCTTCCTAAAAAGTCTCTATTTTTTTGTGTTGTAGTTATTTGTTGGTCTGAGATTATGGCACTCTAGTGTTCTGTCCCCACATGAAGGCGAATGAAGTTATAACTGATAATAGCTGTGTGACTTCCTACCTTCGTATCCAAGCAGTGGGGCAGACCGGACTGGCAAATGCTCAAGTTAGATGAATCCAGACTTAGGCATGAGAATGAAATCAAACGTGGGGTTTATTCAATCCAAATACAGCAATAGACGGTGATACAATACTGTTCTGTAGTAGTGGTATCAATACTGTCCTGTTGGTGTCTATCCTGAGGCTAACTGCTGGTCAAAAACTGATGCCTTCACAAGCCCAAAATGTGGAGTTTTCAGTCACACAGCCATGAGGAACTGAAGATGGCTGTTGCGTGTGATAGAGACACACAGCCTGAAAAAACCACGCCCATGATGTCAAAAACTTTACTGACAAGAACAAAGAACAAAGGCGTGCGGCATGAAAATTCTGGCCAGCAAATGGCAGCAGTACAACAATGCATAGAAACAACATTGGGAAAGTAAGATGATAATGCAATGTACAAAATAACTATGAGAACAGCACACTCCCCGTCTGAAATTTCCTTTGGAGATTTCACTTTGACGAATGTCCAAGAAAAATGATACAACCTGCAACAAAGAACATGTTAAAATGCAATAACATAACAGTTGGGTTCCCTGACTCGTAGTGGAGTAGATCATGAAGTTCAAGTACAGTCCTTTTTTATCCTTCAGGAACGTTCTCGATGGGTAATACTAAAATTAGTTCGTTAATTGGTCTTGCAAACGTTTTAAGCTCGCCCTTCCTGAAGATCTTCAACTCCACCTTTCGGACTTTGCAATCCTTGCTAGGAAAAACCTTTGTGATTAGTCCCATAGGCCAGGCAATCCTTTTGGTTTGATGCTCCTTCTTCAATATGAGGTCTCCTTCTTTCAAGTTTGGTTTTTGATGTTGCCATTTTCTCCTTCCTTGAAGAATATTGAGATACTCTTTTCGCCATCTGTTCCAGAAGTAATCTGCCAGGTATTGTACACGTTTCCAGTGTTTTTGGTAGATATTCCCATAAGTAAATTCTCCACTAGGCATTAGCATATTGTCCGTTTTTTGGATAAGTACAATAGCCGGAGACAGTATGGCTGGTGTTTCAGGATCCATAGACACTGGCACAAGGGGTCTCAAATTGATAATAGCTAAAACTTCAGCAAGAAGAGTGACAAGAGTCTCGTGTGTAAGTCTTGAAGAGTTTACATCCATCAACATAGAATTTAAGATGTTGCGTGAGATCCCGATCATTCTCTCCCAGGAACCCCCCATATGGGAACTATGAGGAGGATTAAAAATTCAGATGCAACCTTTCTCCGCCAACTGGTCTTGAATAGGCTTAGTGTCAATGTTCAGTTCTCTACAGGCTCCAATGAAGTTGCTTCCTTGGTCTGACCTCAACTGTTTCACTGGTCCTCTGATTGCAAAGAACCGTCTTAAGGCATTAATGAGGCTGGATGTGTCTATAGATTCTATCACCTCTATGTGAACGGCTCGCACACTCATGCAAGTAAATAGCACAGCCCAACGTTTACTGTTTGCATGACCGCCACGGGTTCTACGTGCGGACACCATCCATGGTCCAAAGACATCCAGGCCAGTGTAGGTGAAGGGCGGTTCTGTACATAGTCTATCCGCAGGCAAGTCGGCCATTTGTTGGTGTAGCTGTTTTCCTCTTGCTTTACAACAGTGCACGCAGCCATGCAGTAGATGGGCTACACGTATCTTCATACCTATAATCCAAAGACCTGCAGACCTTAACTTGCCCTCAGTGATTTGTCTGCCCTGGTGTTCAGCCTTTTTGTGGTAGTGTCGGATCAGCAACGTGGTGATATGATGTTTGCTGGGAATAATGACAGGATTTTGTTCCGCAACTCCTAGGTGGGCTTGATTCAAACGACCACCAACTCTAAGCAGGCCAAAACTGTCCATAATTGGATTTAAGTTAGCAAGAGGACTTTTTATAGGAATCTGCTGTCTGTTGTTCAAGCACTTCCATTCTACGTTAAATTCTCCCTGCTGGACATGACGTATTATGAGAGACTCGCTATGAGAAATGTCCTCAGCAGAGAAAGGTTTATGGCAGACATGCCAACCATGACAATCTTTATCTTCCTGAGTATTGTGATAACATCTAGCGATGTGCACTAACCTTGCAATGGTTCTGACGAGTCTCATCCAACTGGAGAAATGTTCGAAGCGATGACAGTCAAGGCTGGAGGTCTGTCTTGTTTCAGTGACTAATGCACTAACTTCAGCACAGATTTCTGGATCATTATCCGGATCCTGGATGCTGAAAACTTCCTGTACACATTCGTCTGCCCATCCTAGCAGAAACTCTGGACCTGTAAGCCAAGTAGAGTTAGTAAAAGAACCTATAGACATAGGCCTGGTGGCGTGATCTGCTGGATTGGTACGGAATATTTTATCAATAAAGGCGACAATGTGTTCTCTTGTCTCAGGCTTGCTGTTCATTGTATGCTGAAGAGATTTAAATCTGGATAGCGCTTGCTCCCGATTGTCTGGGAGCCTTACCCTGGTCGTTCGGAAGGGTAATGGAGAAACCCAGTGATCGGTTTCGTCTTTAAATAACTCACTGTCCATTATCTTGATGAACTCTCTGTCCTCTACTGATAAGACTACTTTATCGTCATCCTTGGTTGTGTGAAAGACTGATCTCCCCAAATTGTCAGCAAAGATGGGAGAAATGATGTCAGGTGGTTGTATGAGGTCTGGAGACTTCTCCTTCACTTCATAGTGATGAGGACATGGCTTAATGCAAGTTGTGCGTCCATCTCCACGCACGTACATTTTGAAGGAGTCAATTCTTGGTTGATCCAAGCATACATTTCCTATGACTACCCATCCCAATCCAGCCTCTGGGCATTTGGCACGTAGTCAGGACCATTACAGTGTTGACGCACCTTGTGCACCGTTAGATTGTCTCTGCCAAGCAGGAGTAGAATCTCGGCATTGCTGTCCATGGGTGGGATAACGTTGGCTAGGTGCCTTAGGTGCGGTTGGTGAAATGCAGCTTCTGGGGTAGGAATCTCATCCCTATGGTTGGGTATTTGATCGCATTCAATCAGCGTTGGTAGGGGTATTTCTGTATTCCCACTGACGGGAGAAGCAATGAATCCTTGGGCCCTCCTGCCCCTAGTCTCTATGCGGCCTGAGCAGGTGTTTAAGATGTAGGGTTCTGATGGTCCCTCTATCCCAAAGGCTTCAAAGAATTTAGGTCCCGCTAGGGACCGGTTGCTTTGGTCATCGATGATGGCATACATTTTTACTGCCTTCTCTAGTTAGACCTTGATTAGGCATATTCGGGCACAGCATTTCTCACTCCGGCCCTGGCCACATACTTCCAAACATGAGCAGGAAACAGCGGCAGCTGTGTTAGCTTGGTTCTGGGGCTCCCCGCCATGACTTGGAGCAGGACTGGTGGTGACGGCAGCTGGTGAGTCTCTGGGGAGTGGAACAGGGTGCATAGCTGAGGCATGTCTTTCACTATGACACTCCTCACACTTGATGATGGATTTACAGTCCTTAGCCATGTGCTCCAATGAAGCGCAGCATCTGAAACATACCCCAAGCTCGGTGAGGACTTTCTTGCGCTCCTGTATGGTTTTGGATCTAAACCCCCTGCATTTGTTCAGCGAGTGTGGTTTTTTATGAATGGGACATTCACGATTGAAGGACTTGTCTCCTGATGAGGTATTGTACTGTTTACCCGTGGGTGCTGCAGAAGAAGGTAGGTTAGTCTTTCTAACACTCACGCTGCTCTTAAAGTCTCTGTGTTTATGCATGACACTTTCATACCTTGATGATGGTGTCGCTGAAGCTGTAGTGTTGAACTCCAGGAAATCGAGGCTGGGGTCATTCCTCATCTGGGACTGTTCATCAATGAATTTGCAGAAATGAGTAAATGGGGGAAAGGTGACGTCATGCACCCTTTGTACCTTGAGACTGATGCTGCCCACTTTTCTTGCAGACTGTATGGTAGTTTCACGACAATTGGGTTCACTCCATGAGCTGTATCCAGGTAGCACAGCCCGGTCAGACGAGGGTCTCTTTTGGCAAGCTCTAGTTCCATGAGTAGGTTGCTCAAATCCTGAAGCTTATGGACATCCTTAAGATTGATCTTTGGGACGTTCTGCAGTCTCTTGAATAGGGCTTTCTCTATTGCTTCTGCACTGCCAAAGGTACGTTCGAGTCTCTGCCAGGCGGCAGCAAGACCTGCATCTGCTTGTCCCACATAGACAGTGCTGAGGCTCTTGATACGATTTGTGGAGCCTGGGCCCAGCCATTTGATCAAGAGGCCGAGCTCCTGCTCTGCTGTTGAGTTGAGGTTGGCAATGGCGGTCTTGAAGGTTGCCTTCCAAGCTCTGTAACTCTCTGTCATCAAATTTTGAGAGACTTGTATTAATTAGCTCTCTGCTCACCATAAACCTGGCAAATTCAGACATATCTGATTTCTCACTGCTTGTTGCCACAACAACTTGTGATGCCGCCGGGGCATGTAGGCTGCGCGGCGTGAAAGGGTGAGATGATTCCGGGTAGAATGATGTTGCTGCAGGGTTGAGCTGTGATCTAGCCTCTGTAGATTGTGATGACTGCTGCTTGAGCTGTGGGGGTAGGCCAGGAAAAACGCCTGATAGCCTTTTTGCTGTAATAACTGTCCTTGAGAAAGCACATCTTGGTGAATGCCATCAGGTTGCTTAGGCGCTGTGAGTGGCACTTGCACTGTAGGTAGAGTTGGCTTGGAGGTTTCAGGGTTGTCGGCTTGGATGGTACTGCATACTGGGGGTGGTGCAGATAACTGTTCCAGTACATAGTCGCTGGTGCAATCAGCTGGATCTTCTGTCTAAAGCAATTTCCTCTTCCATCTCTGATTCAAGAATCTTTATTCGAGCCTCCGCTTCTGCTTCTACCCTCCTGGCATCTGCCTCTGCTTCAGCCTTCTGGGCCTCCGCCTCTGCTTCAGCCCTCTTGGCCTCCACCTCTGCTCTTGCAAGAGCTTCTTTTTCAGTTAAGGAACGTCTCGCTTTGGATTGCTCTGCATTTATGCGGGCCTCTAGTAATCTGTCACTTAGGGCTGAGCTTCTTGAGCACGATGATCTGTATGACCGAGAGGAATGTTTAGATGAATTTGATCTGTGTGATCTGGTTTCTTGCAAATGGGAGACACGGAGTTCCGCTCTATCTTTAGCACGCAGCACCATGGTGTCTCTTTGTCTGTCTATTGATTCTGCCTTTCTCAGTTCTAAAAGGGCTTCATCATTATTAGCATCTTTTAGAAAGGTTATATACCTTGCGGACAAGGTATTTTTCTCTTTTTTCTCTTGTATTTTTCATGAGCCACCTGATGGCGATTTGTAAGCTTGTGACATCACCAGAGGATTTAAGTCCTGACATGAGGGAGGAAACTCGTTCCCATAGCTCTTCCAGGTTATCGCATAGCTTGTCTTTTGTGGTTTGATAGTTTTCCCTGACCTTTTGTGTCGGTTTGAGGGAGCATCTTGGTCGCACGACTTGGTCTGCTGGAAGTGTATGTTCTGCTTCCTGTTCTTCATAATGATCAGTATCAGGCTGCATTAGCTTTGTTTCATCACTGGGGAACTGTGCGAGGTCCTTTTCAGCCATTTTGATTTAAGGTGCACTGTCTCTTTAAGAAAATAAACTTTTGACTTGGGGGCTGAAAATTGCAGTGCGACTGCGCTGGGGCACTCTGGCAAGGTTCCTCAGGTGTTTTGAGTGATTTGCAGGGTTTGGTTGGAGAGGGATCCCATGTGCGTTAACAATTCTTCTGCTATGCGAGCAAAGACTTGTGGAACATGCACTGTAGCCGGGCAGATTTGCTGTATGTGGGCCTGTTGCAAGGGAGATTCCTGAGTGTGGTACTGGACTCTGAGGGAATCTGTGGCTGGGGTGTGGACATTAAGGCAGTTTTTGACTGTTCTGTCCCCACATGAAGGCGAATGAAGGTATAACTGATAATAGCTGTGTGACTTCCTACCTTCGTACCCAAGCAGTGGGGCAGACCAGACCGGCAGATGCTCAGGTTAGATGAATCCAGACTTAGGCATGAGAATGAAATCAAACGTGGGGTTTATTCAATCCAAATACAGCAATAGATGGTGATACAATACTGTTCTGTAGTAGTGGTGTAGCGGGGTTAAACATGCCTAAAGACACTGTTTGATATGTGGGAAGGAACTAGGCTCCCTCTAGTGGTAGCTGCATGGAATTTCCCGGGCTGTGACTTCCTTTTCACAAGATGAAGAAACTACATCTCCCAGGCTGCTTTGCAAGATCCAGGAACTAGGCTCCCTCTAGTGGTAGCTGCATGGAATTTCCCAGGCTGTGACTTCCTTTTCACAAGATGAAGAAACTACATCTCCCAGGCTGCTTTGCAAGATCCAGGGTGCACGGCTGCACCGCACGGCACTATGGGGGAGGTTATTTAAAGGAAGAGAGAACTCTGGGGGGGGGGGCCTTTCTGCGCTGGACTCTGAGGAACCAGCGAGCAAGAGTGAAGGACTGACACTGGATATTGGGCCAGAGCCTTTTAGCCTGGAGGGACGACGTGGAACCGTCCCATCTCAAGCACGAGGCACATTCCTGGAGGTCATACTGCTGTTTGCCGAGACCGGAAGTCATCCGCCAGAAGGACCCCGCGCGGCTGGCATATAGCCAAAGGACTGAGACCGCAGTGGAAGCGCGCGAAGGAGAAACTTCTGTTGGTGAGAGGGCACATGCCCAATAACTGACTTTATCTGCTGAAGAGACAGTTTTATCTAGAGATAGCGGTAGCGCAGCAGGAGGTGATAAAACCCCGGGGTTTATCACCATACTTTCTCAGGAGACTCATAGACAAACAATAAGGTCTGTAAAGGAGTCGCCAGAGGCTTATCTCTCTCGCAGAAGTTATTGCTCAGTTACGCAGACACCCTGCGGTGACAACTAACAGCTCGTTGTTTTTTTCTCTCTTGATCTTTATTCCTAATCTGGATTACAAATGAGCTCTATTCAATAACCTTGCTAGCGAAGATCAACAAGAAAGAAGAGAACTCTGGGGGAGGGACTCAGATAGGCCCACCTACCTGGTACTGTGTCTAGCCTTAATGCAGGAGGAGTGTGGGGGTATTCTTTTACCTTTTTAAAGCTGTTTTAAATAACCTTTTATGGACTTGTATTGTATTGTATTGTATCTCCCCTATTCAATTTGATACATAGTAAACTAAGTTTGGTTAATTACAATCTTGTGCGTTGTTCCATTGTGTCACCCAGAAGGACTACTATTCAAGAAGGTAACAAGGTATTGTTGCATAGTGAAGTATTGTATTCCAACCTGTGTATCTATTTGATAGTCCAGTCCTATTCTGGGTCAGTTGTGCCTGAGGAGGGATCGAGCCAATTTGATTGGGTTGTTAGGCAGGGTGTAGACCCAATAATATAATCAGCAGCTCCTGCGGGGGTGGTGCTACACGTGGGGGCTCGTCCGGGATTTCTACAGTCCTGCAATACAACCCTCTCAGCCATAGAATCCCCTCCCACGCAGAAATGGATCCTGTCGCTGCTGCTGAGTGGTGCAAGGAAGAGAATGTCATAGTGGAAAATGGCCTGGTGGTTGAAATCAAGGGAGAAGCCTGGACTGAAGAAAAGCTCCTCCCTGTTTTGAGGGCACTATCCACAGACAGGAAATTTTGGGTGATTGACATGAAAACTGACACCACTGTCCCACACACGTATGCACTGTGTGAGTGGAGGAAGGGGGTCCCTGATTATTTCAACGGAAACAGTGTAAAAACTACTGACCAAACAGAACTTTTCCTGATACATCCAGGAGTTCCTATTGCGGGTCCCTCATCCACCACCCCTGGGGTATCCAGCCAAGAAAAAGGTGTCCAAGAAGGGCATCCTGAGTCATCACCTTTGTCGACTTTTAGCTCAGAACTGTGTGCTGTTCTTGGGGAGATTGTGGCAAAATGTAGTAGGGACTCCTCGAGCTATTTGATGACTGGATATAGGAAGCTCCGGACATTCTCTGGGAAACAGCCTGTGCCTTCAGCAGAAGATGGGTTCGAAGAGTGGTTAGATACCGCCACTCAGGCTTTGGAGGAATGGGAGGTACCAGAACAGCACAAGAAGCAGAGAATCACAGAGAGTTTAAGGGGACCTGCATTAGAGGCTGTACGTAATCTAAAGCTTAGCAAGAAGAACTGCACTGCACAGGATTATTTGGACATTCTGCAAGATGTGTTTGGTCGGACGGAGAACGCGGCTGAACTTCTCTACCAGTTGGACCACTGTTATCAAGAAGAGGGGGAGAAGTTGTCCGAATTCATTAAACGTCTGGATAGGATTATCCACCAGATTCTGTTAAAGAAAGGAATAGACCACCGGAAAATAGATGAGACTCGTGCACGACAGGTTCTGAAAGGGGCTCAACCTTTAGATCCCATTGCCATACTGTTACGAACTCGTCGAGATGGCGGCATTCTAGAATACCCCGATCTGATTCGAATGGTCAGAGAGGAAGAGGTTATGTTGGACAACAAGAAGAAAAGTCGGCAGTTTGACTCAACTGCCCGGGTTGGAGTGATAAGTGTGGAAGAGGGTGACTCTCAAGTTGAACTCCTAAAGACCCAAGTGTCTCAGTTGATAGAAATGGTGTCCATCCTGACTGGTCAGGTATCCACTCTACCCAAGGGGAGTATATCGGAGAGGCCAGATGAACCTGTTAGTCTCAGCACAGATCCAGAGCCACGGCCTGCAAGATTGTTAACTTGTTTCAACTGCGGGGGAGTTGGGCATGTTAGAAGGGTATGTCCCAGCTCAGGAAATGCTGCCGCGAAACCTCGCGAGCCAGCGGGAAACTTCAGAGGACACCGGTGAAGGAGTCAACCGGGTGTCCGCCAGTCTTAAGGGACTCCAGAAGTGGTGCAGGATCAGGGAAACTGAGTCAGGGGGTCAGACCCAAATATAATACCCCCAGTTCTAGACTCCGGGTTACTGAGGGAAGGAAAGTCAATGCACACCGGGTTCAGCGGGGGCCCAGATCAAGGAAGAAAAAGGAGAAGAGGGCCAGGGTACAGAGAACTGAATCAGACAACCAGGCTACATCAAGAGAATTCCCAACTAACTTGGTCGGGCCCTCCCCAGTGGTCTCGGTTCAGGTGGAAGGAATTTACACAAGAGCCCTCCTTGACATAGGGGCCCAGGTGACTCTTTTGTATAGAGACTTCTATGATAAATATCTTACCCATCTACCTTTGCAGAAGTTGGAAGATCTGGAGATATGGGGTATTGGGACCCAAAGTTTTCCCTATGACGGGTATCTGCCAATCAAGTTGACCTTTGATCCATCAGTGGCTGGTGAAGCGGAAACCTTCGACACCTTAGCGGTGGTCTGTCCTCGTCCACCAGGGGCCAACAAAAGCTCTCTCATCGTAGGAACCAACACTGACCTGGTAAGGCGCCTTCTGATACAACTGGTCCAGGGACAAGATGCTCAGGCGCCAAGGATCCATCCCATGCTACGGCAGGCCTACCAACGATTAGTGTTGGAGCAAGAGACCCCCGCAGAAGGAGTTGGACAACTCTGGAAGCTGGATAGAGCAGAAAAGGTCTTACAGCCAGGAGAGGTGGCCTGTTTTAAGGCTTCTGTTAAACTCACATGGCAACAGCCGGGTCCCTTCATTATCTTTGAATCAGGTCAAAAGGAGAGACAGAGAGGGATAGAAGTGATCCCTGAGGTGATCCCTTTGAAGGTGTTACAGGAAAACCGTGGAAGGGTTTTAGTGAGTGTCAGAAACACCTCTATTACACCAGTGAAGGTACCGGCCAGAGTGCTCCTGGGCCAAGTCAACCCGGCTACCCCAGTTGCCCCCATTGATTTCAAAGAAAAGGAACAGGGTGAAGCGGTTATAGAGGAGCTTTGCTCTGGAAACGCTGCCCTCCCGCCGGAATGGGTGAAGAGGGCCAAGGCACAACTTGCTCGATGTAGGGAAATATTCTCTAAGGACGAGTTTGACGTGGGATGTGCCAGGAGCGCTACTCATAAGATCCGCCTGAGTGAGGACAAGCCTTTCAGGGAGAGAGTCCGGCGAGTCCCCTTAGGTGACTTAGAAGATCTACGTCAACAGCTGGCAGAGCTCAAAAAGATCGGGATTATCCGAGAATCCAGGAGCCCGTATGCTTCCCCGATAGTGGTAGTCCGGAAGAAAAATGGATCTTTGAGGCTTTGTATCGACTACCGAACGCTGAACAGAAGAACCATCCCAGACCAGTATACCACTCCTCGAATCGAAGATGCCCTACAGAGTCTGTCAGGGGCGAAGTGGTTCAGTGTGATGGACTTAAAGAGTGGGTATTATCAGATCCCCATGCACCCTGAAGATCGGGAGAAAACAGCCTTCATCACCCCTGTGGGGTTCTTTGAGTTCAATCGCATGCCTCAGGGGTTGTCCGGGGCCCCTGCTACCTTCCAAAGGCTGATGGAGAGGACCGTTGGAGATATGAATTTGATAGAGGTACTGGTATACTTGGATGATGTTATCGTGTTTGGCAGAACTTTAGAAGAACATGAGGAGAGGTTGGAAAAGGTCTTGAAGAGGCTACATGAAGAAGGTCTGAAACTTTCTCCTGAGAAGTGCCAATTCTATCAGTCCTCGGTCCATTACCTGGGCCATATCGTGTCTGAAGAAGGGGTGGCCACTGACCCGGACAAGCTGGATGCTGTTGCTTCCTGGCCGAGACCCACAAATGTGACCGAACTCCGGTCATTCTTGGGCTTTTGCTCCTATTACAGGAGGTTTGTGGAGGGGTTCGCCCAGATTGCCCGACCCCTAAATGAGCTCCTGAAGAATGAAGAAGATGATGTCCCTGAGTTGGTAAAGCCGGCGAAGTCCACCATAGGCCCCCGGAAGGCTAAGGAATCCATCCAGGATCAGTGGACCCCGGAATGCGAAGGGGCCTTTGTCCAGCTGAAGGAAACCCTAACCACTGCCCCTGTGTTGGCCTATGCGGACCCCACAAAACCATATGAACTGCATGTTGATGCCAGCCGAGATGGGCTGGGGGGGGTACTTTATCAGGAGCATGAGGGTCATCTGCGACCTGTTGCCTATGTGAGCAGAAGCCTACTGCCTGCTGAAAGGAATTATCCTACTCACAAACTTGAATTCTTGGCCTTGAAGTGGGCAGTGGTTGACAAATTGAAAGACTACCTGTACGGAGCTGAATTCATTGTCAAGACAGATAATAATCCCCTCACCTATCTGTTGACTACGGCCAAGCTGGATGCAACAGGACATCGATGGTTGGCTGCCCTCTCTAGCTTCAATTTTAGCCTGAAGTATCGGCCAGGAATCGGAAATAGGGATGCAGATGCCCTATCCAGAAGGTTGCATGTTCCACAGGAACCTGCGGAAGAATGGACTCATTTGGCTCCAGAAGGGGTGCGTGCCCTATATCAGGGAACTGAATTTCGATCCCGAGGAGGGTCAAGAGCAGAAGAGATTGGGGTTTCGGCTATCGGAGTACCCAAATGCTACTGCCAGGTGACCCAGGTTGAAGGGGAGGGTTTGCCCCGGCTGTCCAAATGGGACTTGCGGAAGGAGCAGTTGGAAGACCCTTTGGGAAAACTTCTCTTGGAAGCTCTGGAGATCCAGAGCCCTGAGTTGCTTCTAACTGACTCCCCTCAGGGGGCCCGTCTGTTGCATAGAGAGTGGACCCGGTTACAGATCAGAGAAGGAGTGGCCTACCGGAGAGGTCCATCTGAAGATCTGGAGGAGAAGTGGCAACTGTTCTTACCAGCTAAATACAGAGAGGGAGTTCTGGCCGCTCTTCATGATAATCATGGCCATCTGGGGCCCGAAAGAACCTTTCAGCTTGTCAGGGACAGGTTCTACTGGCCTTGTATGAGGGCCGAAGTTGAAGGATACTGTCATTCTTGTGTCCGGTGTATACAGAGGAAGACTCTGCCACGTCAAGCAGCCCCAATGGGCCATCTACAAAGTCAGGGACCCATGGAGCTGGTGTGCATTGATTTCCTTTGCTTAGAGCCTGATCTGAGTGGCCAGGGGAATGTCCTTGTGGTAACAGACCATTTTACCAGATATGCTCAAGCATTCCCAACAAGGGATCAGAAGGCCTCAACGGTAGCCAAAGTTCTTGTAGAGAAGTTCTTTGTACATTATGGGTTACCACAACGCCTCCATTCTGATCAGGGAAGGGACTTTGAAAGCAGACTGATCAAGAGACTGTTAGATATGTTAGGCATTCAAAAGACTAGAACCACTTCCTACCATCCACAGGGGGATGCCCAGCCTGAACGATTTAACAGGACTCTTTTGGATATGTTGGGGACTTTGAGCTCAGAGAAGAAACAGCATTGGGGCAAGCACGTAGCTGCCATTGTGCATGCCTACAACAGCACTGTCAGTGATGCTACTGGATATTCCCCTTATCGGCTGATGTTTGGAAGGGAGGCTCGGTTGCCAGTGGATTTGGCCTTTGGCATTTCGCCTGATCATACCTCTTCAGCATCGCATAGAGGATATGTGGACCGACTGCGGAAGAGTCTGAAAGCGGCCTATGACAAGGCTCAGGCCACATCTGATCAACGTGGACTGCGGAATAAAAAAAATTTCGACCTAAAAGTTCGGATCCATGACCTGCAACCAGGGGACAGGGTTTTGTTGAGAAACTTGGGTGTCCCGGGAAAACACAAGTTGGCAGACCGCTGGAAGTCCCAACCTTATGTTATCTGCAAGCAACTGCCAAACCTTCCTGTGTACCAAATTCGGCCTGAAGGAAGTGTGGGTCCATTGAAGGCTTGGCATCGGAACCATTTGCTGCCTCTCTCTGAAGCGGTTCGTATGCCCCCTGTGGAAGACTTGTCAGAGGCCCCTTCGACTTCTCGCCGGTCCAGACCAGTTACCAGATCTCAGACGACGCTCCCAGATGAGGGAGAGGGAAGTTCTCCATCTGAAGATTTGGAAGATGAAGAGGAGGTACCCGACTGGTTGTGGTCATCTCAGTTGCCAGAACCCACACCTGCCTCCCTGTCTTCATCTGACTTGGCTGATAGAGGAGCCCTTCGGGCAGAAGCCCCTGAATTCATACCCTTTCATATGCTTCCAGAAGAAGCAGCTGAGGATGAAGATCCTGAGGAGGAGGTTGCACCCTTCTCTGAAGAAGAACTGACCTCTCTTGAACCATCAGGTTCCTCTGTGTTGGAACATGAGGAGGGGGACATTGAAGAATCCTCAGAAGTGCCTGATCCTAGCACCTCTGAGAGCATGCCTCCACGGGAACAGAGGGAAAGGAGAGTCATTCACCCACCTAAGAGACTGACCTATGATCAATTGGGTGAATGTTCGGAAGAAGCTGTTTTTACCTCCAAAAGATCTCCTGACCAGCCTAGTTCCTCCACTGTAGATTTGGTGGGGGACAACCCTAGCTCACCCCCAGGCACAACTGTACAAGCCACCCAAGTTTTGGGGGGTCTGTGAGAGATCATGAGAACAAAGTATTGAAGTAGAAAACGTTTGCATTTAAGTTTGTACATAAGGATATTGGGTTTGGCCATTATAATAAGCACAGTTTTTGATGTTCACAATTTGGTTTACTTTGTGAGTTAATGTTTGCGCACATTTTGTTGCTCTGACCTCACTATATGTTTTTTTCTCTTTCTCACCTTTTGATGTTTTTTTTCAACACAAACTTTAAGATGTAAGTGTTTAAGAAATTGCAAAGGCACATGTGCTTTTTAAAGGAGCACTATATAAAAGCACTAGAAATCAGCACTATATTAACACTGTAGAAATCACTTATTTGTTTATTAATTGCACTTTATCGTTTTACTGTTGCACTGCTATTAGAATACAAAATTGGATGTATTCAGATTGACTTATTTCAGCAAAATGTTAATGTTTTTGTTGTATAATGCTAACCTATGCACTAGGGTACATACTGTTGACCTCTTTGGGGACCAAAGTTTCTCAAGTGGGGGGAGTGTGTAGCGGGGTTAAACATGCCTAAAGACACTGTTTGATATGTGGGAAGGAACTAGGCTCCCTCTAGTGGTAGCTGCATGGAATTTCCCGGGCTGTGACTTCCTTTTCACAAGATGAAGAAACTACATCTCCCAGGCTGCTTTGCAAGATCCAGGAACTAGGCTCCCTCTAGTGGTAGCTGCATGGAATTTCCCAGGCTGTGACTTCCTTTTCACAAGATGAAGAAACTACATCTCCCAGGCTGCTTTGCAAGATCCAGGGTGCACGGCTGCACCGCACGGCACTATGGGGGAGGTTATTTAAAGGAAGAGAGAACTCTGGGGGGGGGGCCTTTCTGCGCTGGACTCTGAGGAACCAGCGAGCAAGAGTGAAGGACTGACACTGGATATTGGGCCAGAGCCTTTTAGCCTGGAGGGACGACGTGGAACCGTCCCATCTCAAGCACGAGGCACATTCCTGGAGGTCATACTGCTGTTTGCCGAGACCGGAAGTCATCCGCCAGAAGGACCCCGCGCGGCTGGCATATAGCCAAAGGACTGAGACCGCAGTGGAAGCGCGCGAAGGAGAAACTTCTGTTGGTGAGAGGGCACATGCCCAATAACTGACTTTATCTGCTGAAGAGACAGTTTTATCTAGAGATAGCGGTAGCGCAGCAGGAGGTGATAAAACCCCGGGGTTTATCACCATACTTTCTCAGGAGACTCATAGACAAACAATAAGGTCTGTAAAGGAGTCGCCAGAGGCTTATCTCTCTCGCAGAAGTTATTGCTCAGTTACGCAGACACCCTGCGGTGACAACTAACAGCTCGTTGTTTTTTTCTCTCTTGATCTTTATTCCTAATCTGGATTACAAATGAGCTCTATTCAATAACCTTGCTAGCGAAGATCAACAAGAAAGAAGAGAACTCTGGGGGAGGGACTCAGATAGGCCCACCTACCTGGTACTGTGTCTAGCCTTAATGCAGGAGGAGTGTGGGGGTATTCTTTTACCTTTTTAAAGCTGTTTTAAATAACCTTTTATGGACTTGTATTGTATTGTATTGTATCTCCCCTATTCAATTTGATACATAGTAAACTAAGTTTGGTTAATTACAATCTTGTGCGTTGTTCCATTGTGTCACCCAGAAGGACTACTATTCAAGAAGGTAACAAGGTATTGTTGCATAGTGAAGTATTGTATTCCAACCTGTGTATCTATTTGATAGTCCAGTCCTATTCTGGGTCAGTTGTGCCTGAGGAGGGATCGAGCCAATTTGATTGGGTTGTTAGGCAGGGTGTAGACCCAATAATATAATCAGCAGCTCCTGCGGGGGTGGTGCTACAGTGGTATCAATACTGTCCTGTTGGTGTCTATCCTGAGGCTAACTGCTTGTCAAAAACTGATGCCTTCACAAGCCCAAAATGTGGAGTTTTCAGTCACACAGCCATGAGGAACTGAAGATGGCTGCTGCGTGTGATAGAGACACACAGCCTGAAAAAACCACGCCCATGATGTCAAAAACTTTACTGACAAGAACAAAGAACAAAGGCGTGCAGCATGCAAATTCTGGCCAGCAGATGGCAGCAGTACAACAATGCATAGAAACAACATTGGGAAAGTAAGATGATAATGCAATGTACAAAATAACTATGAGAACAGCACATCTAGAGTTTTAGCCCAGTGTTATTACATTTATTACATTTAAAAGAGAGATTCCAATCAGACAATGCTAATTTTTGCATGCTGAAGAGTGCAATGAGGAAACATCTATCATTAATATAAGCAAGTATAACAATAAGGAAAACACTTTTTCTGGTAAAAGGATTCTGTTTGAGGTGGACTGCATTTGTCACTGAAAGAATCAAGGCCTTTAATGTGCTGTTTATGGATTTAAAGTGTTACAAATAAACGTGCTGGAGGTACACATGCTAGCCCTTTTTATTTTGTTATTGCCCTCATTAAATTACCTGAGCACTGTTTGAAACAAACTGTATAGTTCAGTGCTTACTTGATCTACAGAATTTGATATTGTATAACAGAAAAATGTGGCACACTACAACTTGCAATTACTGCAATACACCTTTAATGCTTTCTATAGTTTTATTACCAGTTTTATAATAGTAATTTTTAATGGCATAGAAAATTACTTGAATGTGTAGATGAATGATGGAATAAGTAAAATATTAAACTGTCTGATAAAGCTACAAATATAAATAAATATTTCTAAAGATGGTAAAAAATAAAAGTAGCATATGTTTTTGTTTTACTTTTACTTTTCATTTTACAGAGATATACCCTAGTACTGTTTTTTCTGTGTGGGAAAGATGCAGTCATTAAATGTAGCTTGCTATTCAAATATCATAAACAAAAGAAAAAAAATGTTTCCTGACAGGCTCCATATGTATGGGTTAACCCGGCCTACACTCCTCCCCTAGAAGACCCCACTCCAGGCCGTATTCCTTTTTTGTCCTCCTCCTAAGGACCAAAATGGTTGAAGTCTTACCTTGGATGATGGGTCCATGATCGAGGCCTGGTTGTTTGGCATGTGGAATCTCCAGCAGTCCCCAGCTATTAGCGGGGTGAAGAAGGGTGATGGATTCTGTGTCACGTGGAGCCCCCAGCAGTCCCCAGCTATTAGCGGGGTGGAGAAGGGCTATGGATGCAGTGCCATGAAGAGCTTAAGCTTGGCCATTGGCAGGCAAAGCGACAGTATGGCCTAAGAGCCTTGCTATTAGCCAGAGGTGGGGGACTCGAGTCACATGACTTGACCTTAAGTCAGACTTAAGTCACCAGTTTGAGGACTTGAGACTTGCTTGACTAAAATTAATATAAGACTCGACTTGACTTTGACTTGGTATTCATGACTTGAGACTTGACTTTGACTTGAGACATATGACTCGAAAAGACTTTACTTTTTTATGTTAATAAATATTTGCATTTTCTCAAGATGTGTTAAAGCAAAATTAATGTGCCTGTTATGTTTCTGACAACATAAGCACTTAAAACACCTCAGTGGGTTCTGATTTTTAGGACACTGGCTGTTTAACAATGGAAATACTTAACATGTTTTAGTCAATGTGTTGAAACATGACTGGACGAAGGATTTTGAGCTGATTGGGCATTCAAAGTGTTTCTTTAATATCCCAAGAAAAAAGCACTAAGCAGTTTTGTTAATGTTAAAAATAAAACAAAACCTTTCCTGACCACTGACTTTTAACTGATTTATAGGCGAAAATTGGGGTAGATCAATATTTTGACTTGATTTGTGACTTGATCAAAATAAATGACTTGACTTGACTTGCTTGACTTCTAGCAGGGACTCGACTTGACTTGCTTGCTTTTCGCCACAGTAACTTGGGACTTCCTTGAGACTTGAAGGTTTAGACTTGAGACGTGCTTGTGACTTGCACATGTGTGACTTACTCCCATGTCTGCTATTAGCAGGTGGCCATAAACGCCCTGAGCCCGTGTAGCAGCATATTCTGGATCCAGGCATGGTCATGGGGGATGCCGTGTGTGGTGATGTATATTTTTATTTGGCATATTTCATGGCAGCAGTTGTGGGTGTTTGTTTGTTTGTTTTTATTTCCTGGCTCTAGTGTGTTTCAGCCTAAGGCCTCTTGTACACGATACTCCTGTTTGAGCATCTCGCAGCTTGAAAAAGCTCAGTACAGCTTTTTTTTTTCTGAGCTAAATTACAGCCCATTAATTGTAATGTGCCTGTGCACACAGGCGCGTAAACAAGCCCTGTGCATTCTTCAGTAAGAGCAAAATAGAAAAATCTGCATTTTTGGTCAGTAATTTACGCCTCATTGCACGCAAATACGCACAAATACATACAAAAAAAAGTCTGGAAAAAATAGATGCTCAAACAGGAGTATTGCGTGCAAGAGGCCAAAGGCAGCTGGAGCGCATTTGCGTTCCAAGCTGCCGCTCTCTCTTCCAGTCTGGTGTCCCTGGATTACTCCTGCCCAGGGACTCAGCGCATTTGCGCTGTGGTCGGCGGTGGTGTCATTACAGTGGAGAAATTCAATCACCGGTCAGTATTGTTGATATTGGGATTTCTCTGTGGGCATCTTGCAGCAGTTTCCCTAAATGCTGTGTGCAATCATCATAGGAATATGCTCTGCAATAACACCCTTGTGTGCTGCCTGTGTGTGTGTGATCCTGATGGTTTTATCACCTGTGCAGGTTGGCTGTCTGTGCAGTTTCCACACTATGGATGTATCACTGCCCCCCCCCCTTGTGGCCAACCCTTATGTAGCAGTGATGAGAAGTGGGGTCTCCTTCTGGACCTGCAGGAATCTTCTCCCCGTGCAGAACCTTCTCGTCTGGAACCTGAATGGCGACGGGTCAAAAGATGAGCTCCTTGCTCTCACCTAAGCTCCCATGATGTTTACTCCATGGGTCCACTGCGGAGCTTCTTTTCATTGTGGTTTTCTTTTCCTTTTTATTGCTTCCATGCCTTGATGAGTCGGAGTCCAGGAGTGACCGGGTGATCAGAGCTGATACCCCCTTCACCAGTGCCTGCGATCTTATCGCATGATTGGGTTTTCCCCGTACCCTTGTTTACATGTTTTCTGTTCTCTTTCTGTTCTCTTTTGTTTTATCTTCAATTTTTTTAGCCTCAATGCTTTCTACGCTGATCTGGAAACTACTGTTCGAGTGACCAAGGACGTTTGCAACGGCTCCGCTTTACAGCAACAACGAAGGTCTGTGACTGTGTCTTCTTGCAGGGACTGCAGGTACTGTCCGCACCGTTTCTCTTTTTTCTCTACCTCCCCCAGTGGGGGCTTTTTTACCTCTGGAGGACTCCCCTTTGTTATTTCATGATCAAGGACTGCCACGTTCACTTATCTTTTTCCTTATTACCTTTAAATGGTTATTACTATAGTTACCATTAATGCTCACGGTCTTAATAGCCCTTTCAAGCGCAGGTCTCTCTGGCGGGAGGCCCGTGCTCTCAAGGGGGATGTTATCTGTGTTCAAGAGACCCACTTTGCGCGGTCCAAGCCACCTAAGTGCTCTGATAGATCTTGCCCCCACATTTTCACTTCTTCTGGTGGTACCAAGAAGAAGGGAGTACTTACTGCAATTAAAAGTTCTGTAGCCTTTCACCTGCATGAGATGATTGCTGATGAGGCGGGTCGCTATCTTATACTGATATGTGATATTGATAACATTACCTACACAATTGTTAACCTTTATGCTCCTAATCAGGGGCAAATTAGATTTCTGAGAGCACTGGTGAAAAAAGTGGACTATGTGAAGAGGGGTCTCACAGTGTACTGTGGGGACTTTAATTGCATTGCGGATGCGCAATTAGATTGCTCTCCTACTCAGGGGCGTGCAAGGGCTACTCTCCAAAAGATCTTGCGCTCTTCTGACCTGTATGATGTGTGGTGCTGTCTTAACCCAACGGATAAGGACTTCACTTACTACTCAGCCTGAAAAGGATCTTACTTGAGACTGGATCTATTTGTGGCTGACTTGCAGTTTCTTAGAGCTGTTGAGAAATCCTAGATCCATACGATGTCCTGGTCTGACCATGCTCCGGTCTCGGTGGTGATCTCGGAGCCCCATATGACTACCCCAGTTCATCTGTGGCGTAACAACATTTCCTTGCTCCGGGATGCGGGCCATCGGGAGCGGTTGGGTGGTCGGATTCGGGAATACTTTGAGCATAATGATACTCCGGGGATGGATGTCTTCAATCTTTGGTGTGCCCATAAGGCGTTTTCTAGGGGGATCCTTATCCAGCAGGTGTCCAGGGTTAAGAGAGCACGGGCTCAGGCTTTGAAATTACTGCTAGAGGAACTCCGCTCCCTGGAGGCTGCTCATAAAGCGGACCCGACCTTGCCTAAGTTAGAAGAGCTTACTGCCTGTAGACAGCTTGTCTTTCACAAACTTTTGGAAGACCATCAGCACCTTCGGTTCCTCACCAAGGCGCGTTATTACTCTCAGGGCAATAAATCGGGTAAAATGCTAGCTAATTTCCTGAGGAAGAGGCAACAAAAAACTAAGCTATCCTCTATTAGGGACCCCAAAACAAATACTTTAGTGCACCATCCTACTGCAATTGCTAATGCATTTTCCAGTTATTACACGTCACTGTATAATCTTAAGGAAGATGGGACTACCCCGCAGCCTTCAGACTCCCTCATTACTTATTTTTTGGACTCTTTGAAACTCCCCACTGTAACAGAACATATGTTGCAAGCTTTGAACTCCCCCATAACGGAGGACGAAGTACACAAAGCCGTCTCCTCTCTGCCATCAAACAAATCTCCTGGGGCAGACGGCTTCTCGGCCGAATACTATAAAGCGTTACAACAAACCCTGTCCCCGTACCTGTGCAAAGTGTTTAATGCAGCTGCGCAGCGCTTCTCATTTTCAGAGGAGATAGTTGCACTTCCCAAGCCTGGTAAGCCATCCGATGCACCCCAAAACTTTCATCCCATTTCCCTCCTAAATTCAGACTTAAAGCTATATGCAAAAATATTGGCAGTACAGCTGGCTGAGGTGACCCCCTACCTGTTCAAAGCGGACCAGGTGGGATTTGTGAAGGGTCGGCAGGCACCGGACGGCACTAGAAGGATGTTGGATCTCTTACAGATTGCTGAGAATCGAATGGTGCCCTCAGTGTTCCTGACATTAGATGCTGAAAAAGCATTTGATAGGGTGCACTGGGGGTACCTAATGGCAACGTTAACTAAATTTGGGATTCAGGGACCTATGTTCTTTGCTATTTCGGCACTTTATACAAAACCGTCGGCCAGGGTGTTTACATCTAGTGCATTGTCTGACAGCTTCGCTATCACTAATGGCACGCGCCAGGGGTGCCCTTTGTCCCCGCTCATCTTTTCTCTAGTCATGGAGCCCCTGGCGGAGGCCATTAGGAGTGATCCAGACATCTCCGGCATTAGGGTGGGGGGTAGGGATCACAAAATTGGGCTATTTGCGGATGATGTGATCCTTACCTTGACTTCCCCAACAAAATCCCTTCATGGCTTGCAGCGCCAACTGGATGCCTTTGGAGCCATCTCCTATTATAAACTGAATGTGACTAAATCCCGCATAGCTGCTCTCAGAATGTTGCCAAAGATCCTATATTATTTTAGGACACTCCCTGTGGTGATACCGGAATCCTTTTTTCATACCATGGACAAAGTGTTTCGGAAATACTTATGGGGGGCAAAGTACCGAAAATTCCATATTCTACGTTGATTAAATCCAGGTCCGCAGGGGGCACAGGTTGTTCGCGCCTCAAAACATACTACTCGGCAGCCCTGTTAGACCAGGCAAAGGCCTGGTTTGATCCTGCTTCCGACAAGCTGTGGGTGCTATTGGAAAGGGCAGTGGTGGCACATAAAGAACTCCCAGCCTGGCTCCTGGCTTCCCTGATGAAACGTGAAGTTTTTACTCCCAACTTGGCCTCACTCCAGGCTACCTTGAGAGCTTTGGGAGGGGCGCAATCAATGACGGGGATCCCTAGGACTAAGACAGTCTTGAAATTAGCATCTTATGAATTCCTTATACCCTCTTTGAAATTTCCCCCCGGGGAGGTGTCTCGATCGTCCACGTATCGTGAATTACGTTCTAACCCTAATGCTACGCCTTCCTTTTTCTGGGCTCAACTACATCACTACCATATTAAACACCCTGACCCGACGGTAGAGGTGCCCTCGGACATGTGGGACTATCTGCTCAAAAGTTATCACAAACCAAAGGGGCTTTCATGGTTTTATCAGGCACTGCAACACCAGTATAGGTACAGTAATCAGCCAACGTGTTAGCATGGGAAAGGGATCTAGAGGAAGAATTTTCGGAGTGGAACTGGAGGTTGGCCGTCCGCTCCGGATATTCATATACTCATTGCACCAATCATTGGGAGGTGGCCCTAAAAATCCTTCATCTTCAATCCTTAACCCCGGTGAGGCTAAGGCGGATGTTCAAGGATGCCGCCCCTACCTGCTGGAGGGGCTGTGGAGACCAGGGGACGCTGTTTCATCTTTTGTGGCAATGTAGGAAACTTAGGGGCTACTGGGCAGCAGTGTTTGCCCTGCTTCGGTCGGTAACTGGGGAATTAATTTCGATGTCCCCGGCTCTGGCCCTTTTCAACCTAGGTATCCAAAAAATTTCCTCTCTCCACCGCACCCTAGTTACCCACATTCTTACTGCAGCCAGGATGACTATCACAGCGGCTTGGAGATCTGACACTGTGCTCACATCACTGGAGGTGATTAATAGGGTCCATTCCCACTATTCTTATGAGAAATTTTTTGCTAATATGAACGGGCGGAGTCTACAGTTTGACCAGACTTGGAACCGCTGGTCACTGAAATATCCGAGGTGAGGGCAAGCCTCACCTTGGGGTATTTCCTTATATCCATGATGTTCCCTTTGGGGGTGGTCTGGGGTGGCCTCCCTGTCGGCTCAATGCGGGTGTTTTGGACGGGGGGCCGGCCTGGGGGGTGCTCTGACCTGGGTAATGCTATGGCGCTGTCTGATAGCCGAGCCAGGTATGCATTGTTCATTGTGATTGTTGCTGATTTCAACCAGTGTACCTGTATGTTGAGATTGTTATTTGTTTTTTTGAAATTTAATAAAAACGATTGAAAAGAGAAAATTCCCAATTTGGTTTGCATCTTCTTGCAGAAAACTGAGCACTCTTATATGCCATGGTCTCCAGAACTTCTCTACTAGTGAATGGGCAAGGGTTATATGGAGTATAAAAAATATATGCTTCGGGCCCAAGAAGACATTTTTAAATACCTCATTAATTTCAAGGACTACAGTCCTTAAGAACACCCCAGAGTCCTGGGCTCTTGCAGATCATTTGATTAAAAAGTTCCATCACACCCATCCTGATAAACCAGCTCTTTAAGGTCCAGAGGCCCCTCCTCAAGATTGGGGGGAATGTAAGAAGGTGTACATTTTCACCAGCGACTGTCTATGTCTCTTGGATTCTTTCATTCCCACACTTGCTTACATCCAGGTTGCGGGAAAGTACAGTTCTATTAAGTTATTTTAATACATTTCATATAGACATATCAAGAACATATCAGTAGTAAGTAATCCAAAAATATTTCAGTGCCTTGTGCTTTATCACTTGAATATGTATCGCTTGAATCAATAACTTGAATATCACTCTTCAATTTTCAACACATTCTATTGCCTTTACAGAAAAGATAAATAAAATGTTTTACATTAAAGTACTATGGAGCCATCTAATTTTATATTTTAAAATACTGAATTGAAGGGATGCAAGTTAGATAAGCCCCCCAGCCTCTCAGTTGTGACAATGTAATGATTTTTATGTGCTTTATTACACAAATCTTATCTTTTCAATATGGAAATAGGTCACTTTCAACTAAACCACTGCCAAACTGTGACATTTTTACAATTCGTATTATCCTTTTAGCACACTTACATTTGATTTATGATGATATTTTCTAGAATGTTGCTTGAAGCATAAGCATTAAAATAAAAACAATGCTTGTTACTTATGACACCAGAGCCGTTAGTATTGTATACTGTATATTAAACAGTTACAAGCTTTAGTTTTGAAATGGTCATTTCTTTCAATGATGTACAATATGTATTTTGTTGCAATTATATAGAGATTGAGATTTAGATAGGAATGCGTTGTATATATCATCAAATATTTATTTGTTTTTTTAATTCAATTTTATTACGAGAATGCAATTTACAGGAACATTTGGCCGACAAGTTAAATAAAGAAAGACAATATACAGTATGTTAGTTAAAGTTGACAGAGACCTAGCAGTGCTGGGTCTAGTGGTGTACATTAAGAAATATTTGAATGGATGGCAGTCAGACTATTAAGTAGCCAGCAAAGGGAAGAAGGGGAGGCCTCGATTTTTAGATTAACACATGTAATTCAATTTAAGAGAGTCATGGAATGTCAATTGGAGGATCATTGGCTAGTCTGAGTCTGAGTAGATACCATTGAGTATGGTAAAAACATTGCATTGGAGGTTGTTGAGTTTCTATGGGCAAGGTTTGAATGATAGATTCACAAATGTTGAAGAAGTTTTGAACCCGTAATTCCTTATGCAGGGAGCCCTGCTCCACTTTTACTCCAAACCCTACCCTAAATACTTCAAATCTCTTCCTATGATCATGATCAATGCTGCCAAATTATGTGTACCAAGGCTATTGGGCACCTCAAAAACCCCATCCCTTACCTCTTGGTTCTCTCAAATCAACAAAATCTCAGAGATGGAAGAGCTAATTTCTACAATTCACAACTCTCCAAACAGATATACTAAAACCTGGGAAGATTGGATCATCTTCAAACATTCACAAGAGTACAACCAACTCATCAACAGAAATTATGAATAAATAACATTATGCTTGATATTCATTTCACAGAATTATACCATTCACTCTAAGCGACTCTCCCTTGCCCCCTTCCCTATGGCCTTCCCTGCCCTCCCACCCCTCCACATTATTTCCTTGCTCTATTCTCTCTCTCTCTCTCTTACCCCTCTCTTCTATCTCTTCTCCTTTCTCTTCTACTGTCCCTATGCTGGTCATAGGGACCTCTCCTTAACCCCCACTTAGGCTACATAATATTCTGCAATATAATAAAGCTACCCCCCAATACCATTGAATTACTCCTTGTTGTTTGATGAACTGAATATTATTGCATTTACAGTATCTGAACTTTACCTTACAGGTTTGACAACACATACTTAATGTTATTACTTTTACACTCTGTTATCTATGACTTCATACTCATGTATAATGTCTGTTAATTGTTTGCTAACCATGTTTTTTTCTTCAATAAACATTTTGAAAAAAAAAAAGGGCATAAATTTAATTTGGGAACAGTGTCGTGCGACCATGCAGTTGTCAGTTTTTTTCTTTATATTTGTCTTCTTTTTTGAAAAAATATTTTTATTTTTTTGTTTTGTGTCACTTCACACTTGGATTTATATTCACTTGGCTTCTATACACCATGGCATCTTCTTTGGGCTAGTTTGGACACATTACTAGATATTTCTAAATATATATTTAAAATTTCTGATACATATTCATCACTACATATAATATATACATCATCGGTACTCACCAATAGCGGGACTCAGAACATCGGAGCCCCTCTTGACAATGTCAATAATGTAACATATTTCATGCATCATTTCTTATAGTGCCATATATATATCATTTTTTTTTTATAGATCCCTTTGGTCAATATGTGCCATCACAAAATTTTCCAAAATGCTTTTGTGATTTCCGATTTACATTCTGACTGGGCCTTCCCCCCCCCCCTTTTGGAGAAGGCGGCCGTCCATGCCACAGCCCCGGATCAGGCGTTGCTCGGGGCACCTCTATGCTCCCTGTTTAATATTGGACATATTTTCTGATAGTTCACAATATGAACAAGCAATCCGATTATTTTCATCTAAAGGTAGTATTACGTTATACATATCTTTAAAGAGAATTAAACATTTATTAGAGATTCTTGTACTGTAATACAAATTTATATTTGCAGACATATAATCATTACTCAAGCTCCTGATAAATGGACGGAGGTCCATGAAAGGTGTCGAGCCTACAGAAATTAAGATATATAAATGTTATTGGATGTATTATTTAGAGATTGTGAGCTTACAGATATTAAGATGCATTATTGAATTATATATACTTTTTAAAGATCGACTACATAGTTCCTTGAAACTTTTATTGATCAATTATTATGAAGTGTAACAATATATGAATTGTCATACTGTATGTCAGTCTTTTGTACATATGTATCTATTATAATTATATATTTTTATGTAATTAATAACAATCAAGGAAAGTATAAGAAAATTGTAATTTCAATATACCCTTTGTGCTAGTAATTTAATGACCTCATTTAAAGTCCCAAAATTATTGTTTTTTGTTTTATATATGTATACTATATGAAAAAAAGGACCGAGCACTAAGATGAACTTAAAACTCAATCACCCAGCGCTATCAACTCATGCAACAGTTTCCTCCTATGCACAAATATGTATCTAAAAAGAGCAGCCGCCTAAATCACAATCAATCTATACAAGGTGCATACCAACAAGTCAATAAGCACAAGCAGCGCTGTTAGTTAAAACACTAAAATGGCAAATGACTTAAAATCATATAGCTCTCAGGTGCATCAATCAGTACACAAAAAAAAAAGGGATGTTTGAGAGAATCAGAGTCCAAAGTAAATGAGTCCGTCACCAACAAGGCTTCATATGGGGTAGTGGGAAGGCATAAATCCCAATGTGAAACACAGCTGCTAGATGTGTACCTCCACCTCACCGCGTGCACACACCCCAAAGATATACTCTTACCAGATGTCTCTGTTAGTAACGCCTGTAGTGAATGCCTCTCTCATCCGGACTCTCCTAAAGCTCCAAACTCTGTAGAATCTGCTCATGGCGGCAATATCCTCAAAGGTGCAGTGCATAGGAGGGAGTAAAAATACACATAGGGCAATATTGTTTGGTATAAAACAGTGCACCTTTATTTAAAACTCCCCCTCTCCCATTACACTTACATCACACAAGAAAATTGACAGCATATATACGTATGGTGTAGGCACTACGGTCTCTGCCGGCCGCTTACCGTTCTCCCGCCCGCTTCACAGCGTTCCGGAAGTTCCCGATCCTCGTGGCTGGACAGTGTCCCGTTGCCTGGGTGACCGCGCAAGTCACCGCTCTAACCTGTTTCGTCAGAGGACTTCAATGGAGAGCGTGCTTGCGCGGTCACGTCACTCCCATTTATCTCGTACCTCCGCCCGACTTTAACCTCTTCAGTACTATCGCAACTGCCGCGGCCAGCCGACATCATCGGTACTCACCAATAGCGGGACTCAGAACATCGGAGCCCCTCTTGACAATGTCAATAATGTAACATATTTCATGCATCATTTCTTATAGTGCCATAATTACATTTAAGATGCTTTCGGCTACTATTACATGGCACCCTTGCATCCTAACATCATTCTATACATGCAATGGGAAATCGATGGTCAATTCATGTTTTATGCTGAAAGCATATTACTGCATTCATACACACTGCTTGGTCTTCACATTCAGTACTGCCCTATCATACTTTATGCAGTGACCATTACATATGTATATCGATACTGGTACATGTCTGATTAATAGACCACCGAGTTGCCATGCATTTTTGGTACCTGGACCATCTAGATTATAACAACCTTCGATACATAACAGAATATTATAAAAGGTAAATATATCAATGTACTCACATTCATAATACTTAGATATAATCATGCATGTTTAAAAACGCTATCAATCTCTATGTAACATTAATTATAAAATATATTTAAAATGTATTTAAAACTATAAATTAATATAGCCTAAACTAGCATAAGTGCTTTGCATGAGATGATTAGGTCACCCTGTTATGACATACTCTCAGAAGAGCTTAAAATATTATCTATTTAGATGGTACATCATCGCCCTTCCCTATAATATGTACTCTGGAGTAGGGATGATCGAACGGTTTGGGTCGACCATCGGTTCGGCCCGAACATTGGGTGTTCGAGGTTCGGCCGAATTTAGAACTTTTTGCCCAAAAAGTTTGGAATTCGGCAACCAGAACCGCCCAAAATGCAATGCTTCAGGAAATATGCTTTAAAAGCCCGTGATTGGACCAGAACCATTAGCAAAAGCCAATTGAGGGGGCAGGAGAATGCTAGGAATGTGATTGGAGTGACTAGGGGGTCCCTAGACCAATCATTAGTGAATACGCCCCCCAGTATATAATATCCCCCCCCCCCCTGCCATATTCCTAGCATTGTTATACTGGACATGGAAGAGAGTGAAGCAGTTCTGTGAATTTTACTTTAAAAGTGTCATTTAGCTATTTTTAGTGTGAGGAAAGGGATATCTAGTGTAGTTAGAGTGCTCCTTTACACTTAAGTTAGCTTCAAAAATTGAGTTTCTGTAGGGAAAGTGTCAAGTGTAAGGGGACCGTAGTGTAGTGTAGGGTTAACTGGCAGTGACTGCTATGGAAGGGTGACAAAACCCTTCCATAGCAGGGTGACCGCTATAGAGAAAAGATCATTTCTCTGAATAGCTTCGGCACACCCATATGGCTTCTCACCAGCCAAGCATTTTTTATGCTGCAGGGGCTGCCACTGCCAGTGCTTTTTTGAGGACATGTTTGATGTCAGACATGACATCTGAACATGTGTATAGGGGGTATATATAGACATATATGTCTGAATATATAACCCTAGACATATATAGGTGTGATAGTAGCAGAAATAAATGCTTGCGCTAATGAAATCATTTACAGTAATATATTTCTGCTACTATCACACCTATATATGTCTAGGGGTATATATTCAGACATATATGTGTATATATACCCCCTATACACATATTCAGATGTTTTGCCTGCCTCAAAAGAACCCAAAAAAATGCCAGAAAAACGCTAGCGTCAAAACAAAAAATGCCCAGGTGTGTTTTTGCTGGCATTTTTTGGGGGGTTTTGGAGGCAGGCAAAACATCAGAACTTGTGCACAGTACCACTATACACAAGTTCAGATGTTTTTCCTGACTGCAAAGAACCCAAAAAATGCCTTCTATTAAACCGGCAAGGTGTTATAGCAGCGGAGCCAACCTCCTGTGCTGAAAGTTTTCTAATACAAACAATCTTTTTTTTCATGGTTCTGGACATGCTACAGAGCTGAAACTTCACATGTACACCTTTTAGACCCTCCAGATACTAAATCCAAAGTAAAAATCAAAAAATCTCTTTTTTTTTTTAATTTTTCAATAATTGGCTTTTTTTATCAAAAATGACAATTTTTAAGAACTTTTTTTTTGTGTGATTTTGTGTCTGGGGGGTCTAAAATGTGTACCTGTGAAGTTTCAGCTCTGTAGCATGTCCAGAACTAGAAAAAAGATCATATAGGTGTTAAAGTTAAAGGAGGGTCCCGACCCACATCCCTGTTCTACTGAAAAATTACCTTTTTTTTTCTCATGGTTCTGGACATGCTACAGAGCTGAAACTTCACATGCACACCTTTTAGACCCCCCAGATACTAAATCCAAAGTAAAAATCAAAAAATCTCTCTTTTTTTAAAATGTTTTCAATAATTGTCCTTTTTATCAAAAATTACAATTTTTAAGAACTTTTTTTGTGTGATTAATAGTTAATGGGGCATGACCCAGAACCCTAGGCACTTTTTAGGGGCATTTATTGGGTTTTTGGGCTTAAAAATTGTGTTTTTTGATTACCGAAGTTCGGGCCCCATTGATTTCAATGGGGTTCTGAAATCCAAACCAAACTTTTGAGAAATTCGGGTGTTCTGGTCGAACTGACCTTTTCAAAAGTTCGATCATCCTTACTCAGGATCCCTCATCTGTGGATGCACATGGCACAAGCTAGCATATAAGTCTCAAAATTGGCCACAAATATCAACACCTCATGTGTTCAGGGTCATTCTCTAAGGGTCCTTGTTTCACCCCCTTGACCTAAAACTCAGTCCTAGAGTCCATTACGAGGTGAAATCAAGCATCTGAAATAACAGGAAAAAAGATGGAAGTAAACCCCTGGGCCATTAGTAATCACTGATGAAACAGTTTACATCCAATTCGACGTAGGTTTCCCTACGTGATAACTCTCTCACCATATTCGATCCCCTTCAATTAGGATGTATCCTGTCCACACCCCAAAATTTCAGGCCTGAAGGGTCCTGGTAGTGTTTCTGCTTAAAGTGCAAAGGTACACTATGGTCCTTGTAACCTTTAATGATATTTGCTATGTGCTCGGACACCCGTTTGGTAAAAGTTCTCTTGGTGCGTCCGATGTACATAAGGCCACAAGGACATTCTAAGCAGTACACTACATGAGTGGTAAAACAGGAAATGCATTCCTTAATGTCAAATTGTTGCCCATTGGCACTTGAGGTAAAGGTTCTCATTCCCCAAGGGTGTTCCCTGACTTGCCTGCAAGATTTGCATCTGCGGCAAGCATAGAAACCCTCCCGATCCCAGAACATCTTAGGTCTGGTGGGGGGATCTATGATTTTTTGTACCACTTTATCACCGAAGGATGGGCCTTTCCTGTATATAAAGGTAGGATTTTGGGGGATGACGTTCCCCAAAAGTTTATCCATACACAGGACTCCCCAGTGCCTTCTAAAGATGTTCTCTATTTCCTTATATTGTTCACTCTAATTGGAGATAAAACCCCATTCATGTCTATTATTCTCAGCTTGAGCTTTATCCTCCAAGCACTGGTCTTGTGAATAATTCCCAACTTCCTGGATCGTGTTTTCCAAAATGGATGGGCTGTACCCTTTCTCCATGAATCGGTTCTTCAAGAGATTAGATTGCATGAGGTAATCATCATCACTGGTTCCTCCTAATTTGGAGGAACTGACCTTTTGGAATGTTTTTCAACCATTTTGGGTGGTGCCCACTGTACATAGGGAGAAAACTATTCCTGTCAGTGGGCTTAAAGTAGGCCTTAGTGCCCACCTCTCCATTATGCAGGAAAATTTCAACATCCAAATAATGAATACTTGTCTGACTCCAACTGAACTCTAACTTAATGTTGTTCGTATTGTTATTTAGATGTTGCATGAATTCACATAGCGATTGTTCTGTACCCTGCCAAATTAAGAACAAATCGTCTATGTATCTCTTGTATAATACTAGTTCTGGTTTTTGATCACAATACACAAAACGGTCCTCCCACTCACTCATGAAAAGATTAGCTAAGCTGGGGGCATATTTAGCCCCCATTGCTACGCCTCTCTTTTGAGTGTAAAATTCTCCCCCAAACCAGAAATAGTTATGCGAGAGGCAGTAGGTCAGTAGATGGCTTAGAAATATTTTCTGGGGATCGGGGATGTCCTCCCTCTGACTGAATGCCCAATTTAGGGCCAGGAGGGCGTCATCGTGCTGGATCACTGTATAGAGTGAAGCAACATCGGCTGTCACTAAGTATACATCTCCAGTGTTTAGTCCCTCTAAGCTTCTTAGAGCTTTCAAGAAGTCTAAATAATCTAAGAAGAAATAAATAATCTCCATAAATATAGGCCAAACAGTATTTAGTTACATTTCCTTGGTGAAAAAAACCCATATCAGTGTTTATTATTTAGCCTGTAGGAAAGTTATATAGTCCACAAACTATGGTATATACGGTATATCTGAAAATCAATCAATCCTGATGTACTGACGGTCTATCTCATTTTTTGAGGCCTGAAAACACCAGGACAGTACAAATATTTCTCAAATGACCCCTTTTTGGAAAATAGACAGTCCATGATCTTTATTAAGAGGCATGGCAAATTTTTTCAGTTGTACATTTTTGTCACAATTGCTTGGAAAATAAAGACTTTTTAAAAAATATATATATTATATGGTTATATACTGTCACCATTGCAGTATAGTATCATCATATAGCTCGTGTGGCAGTGATCAGGGACACTGACTGGTGACATTATGTAAAAAAATAAAATAAATAATAATATATATATATATATTTTTATAATATATAATATTAACACTGTGACCAGAGCAATACAGTGTTACCATAGTAACATTGTACTATTCGAGAGATATTGCAACACCAAATCCCCCCCAAAAAACAGGGGGTTGGTTACTATGGGCTGAAAGGGAATTTATTGGTATCGTACTCATAATATATAAGCAACGATTTAACGGAATGAAATTGATTCATTCAGTGTGTATTTTTGTGACTAGCTGTGATTGGCCACAGCTAAACACATGGCATAGATGGGCTGTGATTGGACTTGTCTGTACAATGTGATCAGTGTGACCAATCACAGCTAGCAACACAATTGTACACAATGAATAACATGAATAATCATTTAACATGTTTGGGGTTCTAAGTAGTTTTCTAGGAAACAATTATGTTGTTTACATGTAGGAGAGAAGTATCAGAATAGGGTTGAGAGGCAAGTGGTTAGTGGTTAAGTATGGGATTCTGTGAGATTCTTACACTCCAGTTCACATGTCTAAGTGTTTGAAAATGTCATTAATTATTAGAAAGTATTGTAAAAGACTAGCAAATGCATGGATATTTGCTAACCATTACAAGCCTGATGTAGGTTGCAATTACTTCAGATTTGGCATGTTACATCTTTATCCCATCCAAGCCTTTTTCAGCTTTCAGAACTATTAGAGTCTGACTGACATGTATTCCCTAGTGCAACTCTATACCAGAATATATATATATATATATATATATATATATATTTTTTTTTTTTTTTTTTTCGACAGATAGGGCTTTCTTTTGGTGGTATTTAATAATCATTGGGTATTTATTCTTTACTGTCTAAATTAAAAAACAAAAAATAAAAAGACTGAAGAGCTATTGAAAATGAAGAAACATGCTGCTATTGGCTTAAGGTGCACTTAGCCTTTAAAAATCACCCACTGAAGTGCAACTTTTCCATTATTAGTGGGATTTTTTTTCCCAGACTAAAAAATTGCATTGCACTGAAATTGCATTGTGTTCAATGCCTGGATGTCAATTTTAAGCCCAAAAAATGTTAAACTATCCCCAAAACATTCCTTCGTTAGTTGTCAGTGGAACTTTAACGTCCTAAATTAGTCCCAAAGTCATTGTTGGCCAAAAGCACTTTAACTCTCATTAAAACAAATCTACAACATTGAAAGTCATTGGTCCTTTAAACACTTACATAATATCACATTTTAGCATGCAGTACATTGTACATATTTTGCAGGGAGACAAATTTTAGTGGTATTGTTATAGCTGTATCTTTACGTCTTTACTTCAATTAGTACTATACAGAATGTTTTGAAACAACACTGCATCAGAACTTAACATTGTAACTTTGCAAAGTCAATGTTTACTTTTATTTAAAGAGGTTTTTGTTTTTTTCTACATTTAAATAATTTTGACAGTGTCATTGCATATGTACTTTGTTTACATTTAAACTAGAATGTTAGGAAAATATGATGTTTTCAAGTATTTCAGTTAAAATTACTGTTCAAATGACTCTGGGTGATGAGCCAGGGATGAGATGACAGGTGTGGATAGGTGGGAATAGGATTCCAGCATGCAATCATTTTTTGGACCATTTCATTTTTTTCTCATTTCATAATAGTGAGAAATCTTTCTTTTTCCATTTAAATCAAAATGCTTTTAAAAAGACCGTCTCTTTTCTACTTTTATTTCATTGTGCTGACCATTTTTAAATATTTTGAGTAGTTACATAAGGTAAAATAACATAACAACACAACAGAGATTATTTTGCTCAATGGTTTTATCTCAGGAATTATTCGAAAATACATAAAAGTGAGAGTATGTCACAATACCTAAAAAATGTATTACTTTATCCATTAGATATGATTTGATTCAGAACCATACCTCTAAGTCATATAGAACAGTACAAAAAGACTTAATATGAGCTATCAAAATATGAACTTGACTTTTAGATGGTGTTCAGTGGGACATAATATGTGAATTCCCATGTAGCTTTATGTCTTACACCACATACTGTACATAAGGAACATGGTATTAAAAGACCATTTGCAAACTTATGTCACTATACCATCAATTATTGATATTGAAATAAGCTAACTGGCTGCCATTGGTTCAAGAAAAACATTTTGTGGTCTGATTCAAAGATTATATAACATGATATTGCTGCGCTAAAATATGTATAATAGCATAAAAATCATAAAATGCGAAAAGCAGCCAACACAAATCTTTAGAAATAGAAAGATCAATGGCAATGGATACAAAATGTAAAATGGGCATGCCCAGAAGCTGTGGAGGGATGACGCGCGCGCCCCGGAACTGACGTCGGGGCCGGTGCAGGCGCAATGATTCCTGGGAGGGATGACGTTCAGCTCCCAGGAATCATTGCAAAGCCAGGAAGTGACGACGGGCCGTGGCCGCCGAGGGGAGGAAGAAGGAAGTAAGGTAAGTATATTTTCTTCTCTACGAGGTAAGTAAAAAAAAAATGCGATTATCCATTTGTTTTTCAGGTGACCCGGAGCGAGGTAAGTATCATTTTAGGGTGGAACTCCACTTTAAGCAATGTGAAACAGACAGTGTACAGAGTAATGGCTGGAGATCTTAAACACCACTTTAGATGTCAAAGCAAAAATTTAAATGAAGAAGGGAAGGGTAAGAATCTCTATCAAGTACTTGTGCTGTAATTGTCTTGTTGGGGGTTTGCTTTCCAAATTTCCTGTCCCCATGGCCATTTAGATCACTTCACAACTTCTCACAACTGGAATACAAAAACCTTAACTTAGGTTTGTTGTTCTTATTGAAAACATTCCTTTCACTTTCTGTCCACATAAAGCAAATCTAAACTGTGAGAATACAAAGAGGAATAGCAACCAAGACAAAGATTCCAATACTAGATTAATCTGACCTCTTATTCAGAAAACTCATCCACACTCCTAATCCTAATGACAATAACAAAGAAGCAGCCAGCACCAAAAATGAAATAATCAATTACAATTTTAAAATAACCCCAGTACAGCACTGTCCCCTATAGAAATGTAAGCACATAACAAACACATAATACGAAGACATTTTACAGTATCTATAATACAAATTTATTGTGTATGCCTACCATAAAAAACATACTGTACTAACATTGTGTATAATAAAAACAAAAACAATGATGAACAATAGTAATCAGGTTTTTCAAACGTCCAACTGTTTCATAACACCCAGAAGTGTCTTTTATATAATTTAATATTTTAACCTCAGTTATTCAACATACAAATTCATTTTAATCAATAAAACTGTGATTCATACATGCTCCTTCACCCAGAGATGGAATCAAAAGTACACTAAAAAATAAATCTTAAAAGATAACTCTACTTTCTTGGAATATAAATTATAAATAGAAAAAAAAATAATTCAGCATGAACAATTGCACAAGCCATATTGTAAATTAATTTTATTAAAATTACTTTTCCTTTTTCAATTGCAGTGCTGTGATTTTCTATAATATTCAATGAAATATTGCAATCTGGAGGCATTCCATACACAATTGGTGTACAGAATGCTTCTAAAAATGTAATTTCCTGCTTGGGTGAAGAACTTTGCACTAAGATACAAGTTATAGTTTACATCCTAAACAAGGAGGGACATTTTACAACCCGTAGGATATTGTGGATGCCTTTAGTGATTTCTATAGCACCTTGTATAACTTACGGGAAGACCTCCATACACCCCAACCTTTATTGGCCACAATTCCCAGCTTCCTAGATTCCCTCAACCTGCCTCAACTTTCTGAAACCTAATTGCAAGCACTTAATGCCCCCTTATATGTTGAAGAGATTTAGAAAAGGCAATTATTTTATTTCCAGATAACAAAGCACCAGGACCTGATGGTTTTTCAGCCGAATATTACAAGCTTTTCTCACCCACTCTGGTTCCCCAGCTGCAGAAAACTTTTTGATGCTGCCATGTCCTCTGGCACCTTTCTACCTGAAATGCTATCAGCGACCATTGTCACCCTTCCAAAACCAGGGAAGGAGCCAGTATCACCCCTACATTTCTATCTACATTCATATCTCATTATTAAACATAGTTAGCTTAGTTAACAAATTAACCCTGATCAGGTTTGCTTCATTCCTGGCCACCAAGCACCTGACGCCACCCACAAAATCATCAATTTAATGCACTTTGCCAAATCTGCCAAAGTTCCTTACATAGTCTTAGCTCTAGACGCAGAGAAGGCCTTTGACAGAATCCACTGGGGCTATGTACAACATGCTTTAAGTAAATTTGAATTTCAAGGCAACGTTCTGTCAGTCATAATGGCTCTATACACAAACTCACTGGCACAAGTTTTCACCGAAAGGCATGCTGTCCAACTAATTTCATATCACCAATAGTATGTGGCAGGGGTGCCCGCTATCCCCCTTGTCCATTACACTCCTGATGGAACCCTTTACGCAAAAAAATTAGAAGCCGGGAGTCTATTTCAGGAAGCTCTAGCTTATAAAAGGAATATAAAATAACTGCTATTTGCAGATTATATTATTTTAACCCTTACTGATCTGGCCTTTTCCCTGCCTGAGGTATGATCTTCAAAAAGTTTTAAAAAATTTCTTGTACTACAAAATCAACAAAGTTAAATCCAACATCTTAAAGAGGTTGTAAACCCACTTTTTTTTACATTTACCTATAGGTAAGCCTATATTAAGGCTTACCTATAGGTGCTATAATTATCTCCTAAACATGCACCGTTTAGGAGATATTTACAATGCATGCAGCTGGTGATATCATCGGCGCATGTGCTCTTAAGGAACGGCCACCGTGCCGTTCCTCCAGAACCCTATGCCGTGAACGGCGGCTCCCGCGCGCACGCGTGGGAGTGATGTAATCGCGCCTCTGGCCAATCAGATGGCCGGAGGACGCGAACAAGGACATGTCGGCCGCCCTGTTGCTGAGTGGGCGACACTTCGGGGGCTTCGTTTTTAGGTAAGTATTTCATAATGAGCTAGTATGTGATGCATACTAGCTCATTATGCCTTTGTCTTTACAGTTTTTTTTCTTATTTTTTTTAAGTGCATTTACTTCCTCTTTAAGTGTGGGTTTGGACAAAAACACTAAATTCATTAACAGCACACCTACCCTTTCAGGTGGGCCACCTCTTCCATGCCTTACTTGGGTATTTCACTGACATCCCCTACTTCAAATCTCTTTAACCTTAATTATATACCTCTTTTATCCTTCTTTACACATTAATTGAATAGACTAAGAAAATATTACTTGACATGGTCAGGTAAGACAGCCGTCTTTAAAATGTTATTGTTGTCCAAACACTTATAGGTCTACAGGGCCCTATCAATCCACTTACCTACCTCCTTTTTTTGCCCATGAAACGTACTTTGTGTAATTATGTTTGGAAAGGCAGGAAACCCAGATCCCCTTACTACAGTTTGATAAGACGCAAGCTAGTTGGTAGAATGGGATTTTCAGACATAGTTTACTAGTTTACCCCCACCTCTACTAAACAGTGGAGAGATCTCAAACAACATTTTGGGCCCCAGGGAGATTTGAAAATGCTTCTTTTTGCTCAACCCTTTCTTGAGGATATATATGAGACACCACATCCCACAATCTCAGTGGCCTTAATGCCTTAAAAGGGCTTCTTAACCCTCAGGCACTGACAGTATGCAAATATGCTGCCTTTCAGCGGGAGGGCCTTGGCACGGATAGGCTGCATATTTCCATACCAATTTGCAGACACAGCTGTTCTGAGAGTGCATGCCCTGCATGCTCCGTCCACAGTTACTAGTGGCTAACGTAAAGCTCGCCGTCGCTTCTTGCGACTGGAAGCTTTCCGATCATGTGGCGGCTGTGACACCCATTTATTGCAGTCACATAATCATAAACCCTGCCCTGCCTCCTGGCATCTGCAACTCCTTAAAGGGCTGGGAGGCACTGGCGCAAAAAGGTTAATTTAAAGTTCAATGTCTTCATCCCAGGCGACCTTTCCAGTCCCTCTGGAAATATTTACATTTTTATACCTAATCTGTCCCTTAAACATTGGTGTTTACTGAACTCTGTACATCTTTCAGACCTGGTAATTAACAAAAAATGTCTTCCCTTCAACACCCTCAGAGACACCTTTAATATCCCGCCTCTAGGCCAACATGCACAAATTGCCTCATATCTTCAACATAAACCTATACTGGCTATTGAGGTACCCAAACAAGCTTGGTCTTTCTGAAGGAACTCATGTGAAAGGCATTACACTCTTTTACTACCTCCTTCATTTCAAAAACGGGTTTGTAAAAAGTTCCTCTCTAGTAGGAATGAGCTTCGAGTTCGAATCGAACGTTAGTTCGACTTGAACATTGGCTGTTCGCCCGTTCGTTGAATGATGAACAAATGGGCTTCTTCCTGGTAAATTCAAGCGCCTGCATCCATAATGCACTGCGCATGCGCTTTCAGTGAATTATGTGATTGGCCAAAGCATGCACCCTGACCTCCATGCTTTGGCCAATCAAATCATTTCTGCCATGATTGGACAAAGGCAGGCTGCCTTTAGCCAATCATGGCTCAGGGGCTAAGTACACTCCCCACACTATAATAGTGTAGTGTGTGAGAGTGAGATAGAAAGTGGTTGAAGCAGGGAGAGGAACATGATTTTTAGTTTATCAGGCAGTGCAGTTTATCAGGCAGTGCAGTTAAGATATTGCGAACAGTCAGTTAGGCAGGGAGAGGAACGCGATTTTTACACTCTATCAGACAGTGCAGTGTAGTCTAGTTAAGACATTGCAAGCAGTCAGTTAGGCAGGGAGAGAGATTTGTGCTTTGTGCAATTTAAGAGATCAGATAGTGAAGTGTATTCAGCTGTGCAGTATATACCACTAAGTACTATATATATATGTATATATACTGTATATATGGCACTTGCATAGATATTAGGCCATTCAGTATCTATCAGTCAGTTCAGTATAGACCATACATTGATATCTATATACAGTATCTCACAAAAGTGAGTACCCCCCCCCTTACATTTTTGTAAATATTTTGTTATATCTTTTCATGTGACAACACTGAAGAAATGACACTTTGCTACAATGTAAAGTAGTGAGTGTACAGCTTGTATAACAGTGTACATTTTCTGTCCCCTAAACATAACTCAACACACAGCCATTAATGTCTAAATCGTTGGCAACAAAAGAGAGTACACCCCATAAGTGAAAATGTACAAATTGGACCCAATTATTAGCCATTTTCCCTCCCCGGTGTGATGTGACCCGTTAGTTTTACAAGACCTCAGGTGTGAATGGGGAGCAGGTGTGTTAAATTTGGTGTTGTCACTCTCTCATACTGGTCACTTGAAGATCAACATGGCACCTCAGAACTCTCTTAGGATCTGAAAAAAAGAATTGTTGCTCTACATAAAGATGGCCTAGGCTATAAGAAGAATGCAAAGACCCTGAAACTGAGCTGCAGCACGATGGCCAAGCTCATACAATGGTTTAACAGGACAGGTTCCACTCAAAACAGGCCTTGCCATGCTAGACCAAAGAAGTTGATTTCACGCGCTCCGCATCATATCCAGACGTTGTCTTTGTAATATAGACATATGAGTGATGCCAGCATTGCTGCAAAGGTTGAAGGGGTGGGGGGTCAGCCTGTCAGTGCTCATACCATACGCCACACACTGCATCAAATTGGTCTGCATAGCTGACGTCCCAGAAGAAAGCTTCTTTTAGAAATTATATACAAGAAAGCCTGCAAACAGTTCACTTAACCATTTGCCGCCTGCTGCACGACTATTTACGGTGGCAGTCAGCCCCTCACAGGCAAAGTGACGTAGGGATACATCACTAGCCTGTGAGGCTCTAGGGAGCGAGCGCTGCCGGAGGCGCGCTCTCGCTCGTTCACGGACCCCCCCCCCCCCGCGTGTGTGAGCGGCGGACCCGATGTCTTACGATCGTCCGTTACAGAGGGAGAAAGGCAGGCAGCTAATGTAAACAAAGCCCCCTGTCATTCTCCCTTGTGTAACAGCAGAGATCATACGCTCCTGCTATGTAGGACCGTAGATCTCTGCTGTTACATGAAAAGCCACATCCAATAACAGTAAGAAGCACGCCCCTAGGGACACACTTAACCCCTCCTTCGCTAATAAAGTTAATCCCTTCCCTGCCAGTATCATTTTTACAGTAACAGTGCATATGTATAGCACTGATTACTGTAGTAATGTCACTGGTACCCCCAAAAGTGTCAAAAATGTCAGTCAAGGGTCCGATCTGTCTGCCACAATGTCGCAGTCCCACAAAAAAAATCGCAGATTGCCACCATTACTCGTTAAAAAAAAACAACAAAAAGTACAAAAATCTTTCCCTTAGTTAGTAAACGCAATAACTTTTGCGCAAACCAATCAAAATATGCTTATTGCAATTTTTTTTACCAAACATATATAGCAGAAAACAAATTGGCCTAAAATGTTAAAAAAATTAGATTTTTACATTTTTTTGGGGAATTTCATATAAAAAAATGTGAAAAATATTGTTATTTTTGCAAAATTGTCACTCTTTTTTTGTTTATAGCGCATGATCAAAAAATCGCGCAGGTCATCAAATACCACCAAAAGAAAGCTCTGTTTGTGGGAAAAAAAGGACGTCAATTTAATTTGGGTACAGCGTCGCACAACTGCGCAATTGTCCGTTAAAGTCACACAGTGCCGAATCGCAAAATAGGCCCTGGTCAGGAAGGGGGTAAAATCTTCTGGGGCTTAAGTGGTTAAAACAAGCAGACTAAGGATATGGATTACTGGAACCATGTCCTGTGGTCTGATGAGATCAAGATAGAATTATTTGGTTCAGATGGTGTCAAGCGTGTTTGGCGGCAACCAGGTGAGGAGTACAAAGACAAATGTGTCTTGCCTACAGTCAAGCATGGTGGTGGGAGTGTTATGGTTTGGGACTGCATGAGTGCTGCCGGCACTGGGGAGCTTCAGTTAATTGAGGGAACCATGAATGCCAACATGTACTGTGACATACTAAAGCAGAGCAAGCTCTCCTTCCTTCGGAGACTGGGCCGCAGGGCAGTATTCCAACATGATATTGACCCCAAACACACCTCCAAGATGCCACTGCCTTGCTAATGAAGCTGAGGGTAAAGGTGATGAACTGGCCAAACATGTCTCCAGACCTAAACCCTATTGAGCAACTGTGAGGCATCCTCAAATGGAAGGTGGAGGAGCGCAAGGTCTCTAACATCCACCAGCTTCGTGATGTCATCATGATGGAGATGAAGAGGAGTCCAGTGGCAGCCTGTGAAGCTCTGGTGAACTACATGCCCAAGAGGGTTAAGGCAGTGCTGGAAAATAATGGTGGCCACACAAAATATTGACACTTTGGGCCAAATTTGGACTTTGTCACTTGTACTCACTTTTGTTGCCAGCAGTTTACACATTAATGACAGCCATTAAATGGTGTTGAATTATTTTAAGGGGACAGCAAATGTATGCTGTTATACAAGCTGTACACTAACTTCTTTACATTGTAGCAAAGTGTAATTTCTTCAGTGTTGTCGCATGAAAAGATATAATAAAATATTTACAAAAATGTGAGAGGTGTATTCATTTTTGTGAGATACTGTATATATTGGGCACTTGATTAGATATTAGGCCATTCAGTATCTATCGGTCAGTTCAGTACAGACCATACATTGATCTATATATACAGTATATATATATATATACAGTATATATATATATATATATATATATATATACAGTATATATGGCACTTGCATAGATATTAGGCCATTCAGTATCTATCGATCAGTTCAGTATAGACCATACATTGATCTCCCTGTGTGTGTATATATATATATATATATATATATATATATATATATATATATACTGTATATATATATATATATATAGACCACTTGAGTATATATCAGGCCATTCAGTATCTATTGGTCAGTTCATTACATATCAGCAGTGCAGTATATATCAGCAGTGCAGTATATATATATTATATATTTATCAACCAGTACTACCCCTCCCCCCCCAAAATTAAAATCCACATCATGTCTAAAAGGTGGACAAGGAGAGGCAGATGCTCACAGGCCATAAAAAAGAGGGCAATCAGCCTCTGTGTCCACAGTGAAAAGTGGTGGTCAAAGACATGGTGCATCCTCTACAGGTGGGGCATGCCTGTCCTTTTTTTTCCGGTGCTGGCCGTGTTATTCAGCCACAACATGCAGAAGACTTGGTGGGGTGGATAACAAAGCGGTCCTCATTCTCCTCAACCTCTTTTACCCAAGCTCATACTAGTTTGCCTTCCACCGCAGCTGCCAAGGCGGCCCATTACACAGGCTCCTTCTCCACAGCTACTCCTTCTGTTGCTCCACCATCATGCACAGAGGAGTCACCTGAACTATTCGATCATAGTGTCAGTGACATGCTGCTGGAGGATGCATGGCAATTTGAATGCTGTGATGTTGGTTCCCAGGTTGATGAAGGGAATAACGTGAGCCTAGAGAGAGGGGGTAAAAAGAAGAGGGGAGAAGCGCTCTAAGTGCAGACAATTTATTGCAGATAACAAGGCAGGTGATATACACTCACTAGACATGAAGACTGAAAAGCTGTATGTGTCAAAGCAATCCTGCAGCCATCCTCTGGAGGGTGTCCTCTGGTCACAGGAAGCCGTATGCAGTACTGTCACTGGCGGTGGGAGGGAAGAAAGCCGGCTGTCTCCCACAACATCAGCGGTGAGCGGTCAAGCGGCTCGGATCTGCGGTTCCGTGTTGCGAGTGATGGATGGAGGCACTCTCACCCACAGGGATGGTGGGATCTGTCCGATGTGTTACGGCATGCACGACGCGTTTCTGAGCATGCGCGGGGTCCTCTGCACCCGGCGCGCTCTTTCATCAGGTGCTAGAGTGCCGTAGTCTCTGTGGGGCTTTCCAACAGGGACACTTGACACATGTTCCATGCTTGGCACATGTCCTGAATTTGGTGATGCAGCGTTTCTTGAACAGAAGATCTTGTAAACCCAGGTTTACAAGATCTCCTGAGGCAGGCCAGAAAAGTCTGTGGCCATTTCTGTCGTTCATACAATGCCAGTGCTCAGCTATCTGGCATTCAATGGGAATTCTACCTGCCCACCAACCGCCTCATTTGTGACATGCCCACCAGGTGGAACTAAACATTGACAATGCTGCAGTGGCTGCACATGCAGCAGAGGGCTATCACTGAGTACCTGTGTGAGTATGGCACAAGGACAGGCTCAGGGGAGCTTGGCTTCTTTTCGCTATGCCAGTGGCTAATGATAAAGGATGTTGCACTGTCCTGTCACCATTTGAGGAGGTCACAAGGATGGTGAGCCAGGATGATGCATGCATCAGTTTGTGACACTATCCCTCTAGTCTACCTGCTGGAGCACATGATTTGTGTAATCATGGACAGGGCACTTGAGGCAGAACAGCGGGAGGAAGAGGAGGACTTCCTTTCCTCACAAGGCTCCCTTTATGCAGACATCATTCCTGTGGGGACACAAAACACACAGGAGAAAGAGGAAGAGGAGGAGGAGGATTGTGGCAGCATAGATGTAGAGGATAGCAAACAGCAGTCTTCAAAGGATGGTTTTCATTCCCCAGAAACCCCCAGAGTTGTATGTGGTTGGGGAGAAGTTGCTCCTGACAATGTCATCCTTAGTGAAGCAGAGTAGGGATGATCGAACGGTTCGGGTCGACCATCGGTTCGACCTGAACATTGGATGTTCGATATTCGGCCGAATACCGAACTTTTTGCGGTAAAAATTCAGTATTCGGCCACCAGAACCGCCCAAAATGCACTGGGACAGGAACTGGGCTTTAAAAGCCCGTGATTGGCCCAGAAACGTCTGCGAAAGCCAATGAGGGGGTAGGAGTCTCCTAGGAACGTGATTGGAGTGACTACGGGGACCAGAGGCCAATCAGGAGTGAATACGCCCCACACTATATACAGTAAGATAGCCCCGCCTAACCCCTAGCACAGTGATCCAGAGCCTGTTGAAGAGAGTTGAAGCAGTTCTCTGACTCCTGCTTTGCTACACTACATTTTCTACATATCGAGTGGTTCTAAAGCTCCATATAGCAGAATTGTATTTAGCTTACAGCCAGTGTAGTTAGATACAGCGATTGTGCTGGTTCTTAGAGTTACAAAAAAAAAAACTTAAGGGACAGTGTCAGTCTTCTGCTGTATGGAGCTTTCTATTTAGTGGAAAGGGATATCTAGTGTAGTTAGGGAACTTTGTACTACATTAGTTATATTTAATAATTGAGTTTCTGTAGGGAAAGTGAAAGTGTGAGGGTTCTGTTTAGTGAGCACGTTGCACAGTGCTGCTGTATCACAGCAGGTATACGTGCTTGCTAGGCAGCAAAATACAGTGACAACTTAACGCCTGTTGTTCAAGGTGCACTGTACAAAAGCCTTTGCACTGTACAAAAGCCTTTGCAACTGTGCGTGACACGCATCTGCTGTGCTGTATCCAGCGACAACTGTGGGTCGCATAGCAGTGTGCGTTTTTCACCGCACACAGTTGCCAACGCATCAGTAACAACCTAACGCCTGTTGTTCAAAGCGTTAGGTCCACTGTGCAAAAGGCTTTGCAACTGTGCGTGACACGCATCTGCTGTGCTGTATCCAGCGACAACTGTGGGTCGCATAGCAGTGTGCGTTTTTCACCGCACACAGTTGCCAACGCATCAGTGACAACCTAACGCCTGTTGTTCAAAGCGTTAGGTCCACTGTGCAAAAGCCTTTGCAACTGTGCGTGACACGCATCTGCTGTGCTGTATCCAGCGACAACTGTGGGTCGCATAGCAGTGTGTGTTTTTCACCGCACACAGTTGCCAACGCATCAGTGACAACCTAACGCCTGTTGTTCAAAGCGTTAGGTCCACTGTGCAAAAGGCTTTGCTACTGTGCGTGACACGCATCTGCTGTGCTGTATCCAGCGACAACTGTGGGTCGCATAGCAGTGTGCGTTTTTCACCACACACAGTTGCCAACGCATCAGTGACAACTTAACGCCTGTTGTTCAAAGCGTTAGGTCCACTGTGCAAAAGGCTTTGCTACTGTGCGTGACACGCATCTGCTATGCTGTATCCAGCGACAACTGTGGGTCGCATAGCAGTGTGCGTTTTTCACCGCACACAGTTGCCAACGCATCAGTGACAACCTAACGCCTGTTGTTCAAAGCGTTAGGTCCACTGTGCAAAAGCATTTGCAACTGTGCGTGACACGCATCTGCTGTGCTGTATCCAGCGACAACTGTGGGTCACATAGCAGTGTGCGTTTTTCACCGCACACAGTTGCCAACGTATCAGTGACAACTTAACGCCTGTTGTTCAAAGCGTTAGGTCCACTGTGCAAAAGGCTTTGCTACTGTGCGTGACACATCTGCTGTGCTGTATCCAGCGACAACTGTGGGTCGCATAGCAGTGTGCGTTTTTCACCGCACACAGTTGCCAACGCATCAGTGACAAATATGCCTGGTAGACCAAGAAAAGGCATACGTGGCCCTGCTGCGGAAAGGGGCACAGCTTCTAGGGTGTCTAGAGGCAGGGGTGGACGTGGTGGTCAGTCCTCAGCCAGGCCACCATTTGGATTGTTCTCCGGCAGTGGCCAAGCTATACGTCCACAGTATGTACAGGAGGTGGTGGACTATATGACCAAACCCTCATCATCGGCATCATCTGCAACTACAGTGACCCAGGCAGAGAAAAGTGGTCAGTCTTCTGCAGTTGGCAGAACAAATACAGATGAGTCCATGTCCACCTCACGTCCTCCCTTAGACCCAACTTCAGACATGACAGAGGAGTCAGCTGAGCTGTTTGACCACAGTGTCGGCCATCTACTCCAGCCTGATGCTCAGTCCTTTATGGAGTCTGATGTTGGGTCTGAGTTTGAGGAGGAGGCAGAGCAAACAAGAGGGGAGAGCAGACGGCCCGCTCCATCTAAGGCCGCACCTGTTGTCTCCCGGGCCAGGCCTGATGCTCAGTCTTTGATGGAGTCAGATGTTGGGTCTGAGGTTGAGGAGGAGGCAGAGTAAGCAAGAGGGGAGAGCAGACGGCCCGCTCCATCTAAGGCCGCACCTGTTGTCTCCCAGGCCAGGCCTGATGCTCAGTCTTTGATGGAGTCAGATGTTGGGTCTGAGGTTGAGGAGGAGGCAGAGCAAGCAAGAGGGGAGAGCAGATGGCCCGCTCCATCTAAGGCCGCACCTGTTGTCTCCCGGGCCACTATACACACCTCATCTTGCTGGGCCTTTTTTGAGACATCCCATGCAGACAAAACAGTTGCGATCTGCATGATTTGTAAGAAGGGTATAAAACGTGGCAAAATGTCAACCACCTGGGTACAAGCTGCCTAAACAGGCATTTGACAACCCACCACTCGGCCCGTTGGCAGGAGCATTTAAAGAACCCACAAAAGGGCCAAAGATCGGTCAGTCGGCCTCCTAGTCCTCCTCGCGCTCCTCCTCATGCTCCATCTGCTCCACCTGCTCCACCTGCACATCAGTCTGTTCCTGGCCCTGCTATAGTCACTCGTCACCTGTTGGCAGCCTCCACTGACAGGGATGATGATATAGCAGGCAGTGTCGCATCTACCTCCAGCACACCACCAGCTGTAACATCTAGACACCAAATTTCGATTCCACACATGCTGGAACGAGAAAAAATGTATACTCCCCGCCACCCACATGCCCAGCGTCTAAACAGTAGTTTGGCTAAACTACTGGCTCTGCAACTATTACCATTTAACCTGGTAGAGTCTGCTCCCTTCCGTGACTTCACAAAATGTGCAGTTCCACAGTGGCAGGTGCCAAGTCGGCATTACTTTGGCCGTAAGGCCCTGCCATCCCTATACCAACATGTGGAAGGCAATGTAGTGTCGTCCCTGGCCAAGTCAGTCAGTCGTAAGATACACTTGACGGCTGACACATGGTCAAGCAAACATGGGCAGGGACGGTACATTTCTGTCACTATTACCAAAAAGTTCTGGCGCTACTCCAAGATGATGAAGTCCTGGAATGTCCCTTCACAGAGAATACACAAAAACCTGTAAAGTTAATGTGTTGATGATGTATGGGGATAGCAACACTGTTCGCCCAATCCCTGATGCAAGACAGCATAGAACATGTAATGGAAATTGAATATAGGAGATGGCGCTCAGTGTGCATGTAGTAATAAACCCCAGTATGGACTTAGATGGATAGTCTCATGAACACTTTATTATGATGATCCAAGGGTAAAGCATAATGTAAATGAAACAAGATCAGTCCTACCGCCCCTTGTAACCTCTGGACATTCACACCGATAGTAATGGAATCCTGTAGGAGACCGGTGGCTAATGTTAAGAGCCGGTTGTCAGATGGGGTCGCAGGCAGGAGAGCTCGGTTGGTCTGATGTGCGGCCGCTTCCTCAGACCGGAGCTTCTGTGTCACACTCCCTCGGCACCCGACAAGAGCCTCGGGAGTCGCGCTTTGATGACGTCACTGCACGGGACCGAAGATCCACAGACAGCCGGCTAGAGGAATACTAGGATGTCAGCACGGACGGGGGACTGGTTGAGTTTGCTTCTGAAGAGCCTCCCGATCGCCACAACGACATGTTTCGCTACAATAGTAGCTTTATCAAGTTGTGGCAAGAGGCGATCGGGGGCTCTATAAAGCCGAAAAATGGGCGGGGTTAGGCACACTCCCCCGTCCGTGCTGACATCCTAGTATTCCTCTAGCCGGCTGTCTGTGGATCTTCGGTCCCGTGCAGTGACGTCATCAAAGCGCGACTCCCGAGGCTCTTGTCGGGTGCCGAGGGAGTGTGACACAGAAGCTCCGGTCTGAGGAAGCGGCCGCACATCAGACCAACCGAGCTCTCCTGCCTGCGACCCCATCTGACAACCGGCTCTTAACATTAGCCACCGGTCTCCTACAGGATTCCATTACTATTGGTGTGAATGTCCAGAGGTTACAAGGGGCGGTAGGACTGATCTTGTTTCATTTACATTATGCTTTACCCTTGGATCATCATAATAAAGTGTTCATGAGACTATCCATCTAAGTCCATACTGGGGTTTATTACTACATGCACACTGAGCGCCATCTCCTATATTCAATTTCCATTACATTTCTGTCACTGCTCACTGGGTGACACTGCTTGCCAGTGGAAGGGATTGTAGCCAGGGCTCGGTGCTGCAGCCAGTGTTGCCCCCACGTCTGCAAACAGCTGGTGGTGTCGCTGATCCGGGTAGATCGATCACTTCTACCCCCTCCTGCTCCTCCTCCTCTACCTCCTCCATGCCCTCCTCTGCAGAATGGTCCTTTGAATATGATGAATTACCACGTAAACGTTCAAAGGGCTATTCTATGTCTCAGGCCAAAAGGTGTCACGCAGTGCTGCAGCTTGTGTGTCTAGGGGACAGGCAGCACACTGCCCCTGAGATTCTTGGGGCTCTGCAGGCACAGGCCCAGAGGTGGTTGACACCACGCCAGCTGCAGCCAGGGATGGTGGTTACTGATAATGGGTCAAACCTCCTGGCCGCCCTTTGTCAGGGAAAGTTAACCCATGTGCCATGCCTGGCGCATGTCCTGAATCTCGTGGTACAGCGGTTTTTGAACTCGTACCCGGGAATGCAGGATGTGCTAAGGATGGCAAGAAGGGTGTGCAGTCACTTCAGGCGGTCGTACAGTGCCACTGCACGTTTGGCCGAAGTGCAGCGCGAGTTTCACCTGCCGGTACACCGCCTCATCTGTGACATGCCCACCCGCTGGAACTCCACCTTGGCTATGCTGCAGCGCCTGTACACGCAGCAGAGGGCCCTCAATGAATACCTATGCGAGTACGGCACCAGCACTGGCTCTGCGCACCTGGGCTTCTTTTCACCACGGCAGTGGCTTTTGATTAAGGATGCATGCGCTGTCCTCTCGCCATTTGAGGAGGCCACAAGGATGGTCAGCCGGGACAGTGCATGCATCAGTGACACCCTACCGGTACTGTTTTTGTTGGAGCACACTCTGCGTGGCATTATGGACAGGGCACTGGAGGCAGAGCAGCAAGAGGAAGAGGAGGACTTCCTTGCCTCTCAAGGCCCCCTTTATCCTGAGAATCCTGACCCCATTATGCCTAGCTCCCAGAGGCCCGAGCAGGATCCAGGGGTGGAAGAGGAGGAGGAGGAGGACGATTCTGCTGGAACTTTTGCAGGGTTTGAGGAGGAGGAGGAGGAAGACATGCGGCAATCTGCAAGGCCTAGTTTGACTCCCTCGGGACACTTTGGAGTAGTGCGTGGCTGGGAGGAGGAGGAGCCCGTTCAAGATAATGTCGTTTTGAGTGACCCCGAGGAGTCAGCTTCTCAGGCCTTCGCTAATTTGCGACGCATGGGAAACATCATGCTTCAGAGCCTGCGAAAGGACCCCAGAATCAAGGCCATTAAAGAGACTAACCACTATTGGTTGGCCACCCTACTTGACCCCCGGTACAAGTCTAAAGTCTCTAAGCTTTTCCCATCCACCCAGAGAGTCCACAGGATCAAATCCCTTGAGGACAGTCTCAAGAGGATTCTGGTGAACACGTTCCCCGACTCCCGTAGGGTGCAGGGGCGGGGACAACCTACCATGGATTCTACTGGTGGTCACGAGAGGAGCGTTGGAGAAGGCGTGCGGTTGACGGATGCCTTTCTGTCTTTTTTTAGTCCTCACCGCCCAGGCCTCTCAGCTGCCACATCGCATCGACAGCGTCTGCATCACATGGTGGATGATTACGTGAGGGCACAAAGTGACACAGAGGGCTTTTCATGTGACAAAGCCGATCCACTGGCATACTGGGTCTTAAGATTAGACCACTGGCCAGAACTGGCCCAGTATGCCATGGAGTTGTTGGCCTGCCCTGCTTCCAGTGTCCTATCGGAACAGGCATTCAGCGCAGCAGGAGGATTCGTCACAGACCATCAAACGAGACTCTCCACCGACTCAGTCGACCGTTTGACATTCATTAAAATGAATCAGTCGTGGATATCAAGCTTTGATGCACCTGATGCAGACCTTGTAGACTAGGTTATCGTTGTGATGTGGCAGCTGAGCCTCAGTTTAAGCCTGGACCATGGTGCCACCCTCAAACCCTCCTCTCATTCTCTTTACGTTCACAGAACCTCATTTTGGTTATAACAAAAACTACCATGTTTGCGCACCTGTTCCACAGGTGCACACCTTTACAATTTTTGGGCCTCCTTCAACACCAGCTCTTTGGGGTTAAGGTGGAGAGGCTATGCTAAACAAAAACTACCATGTTTGCGAACCAGTTCCACAGGTGCACACCTTTCCAATTTTTGGGCCTCCTTCAACACCAGCTCTTTGGGGTTATGGTGGGGAGGCTATGCTAAACAAAAACTACCATGTTTGCGAACCTGTTCCACAGGTGCACACCTTTACAATTTTTGGGCCTCCTTCAACACCAGCTCTTTGGGGTTAAGGTGGGGAGGCTATGCTAAACAAATACTACCATGTTTGCGAACCTGTTCCACAAGTGCACACCTTTACAATTTTTGGGCCTCCTTCAACACCAGCTCTTTGGGGTTAAGGTGGGGAGGCTATGCTAAACAAAAACTACCATGTTTGCGAACCTGTTCCACGGGTGCACACCTTTACAATTTTTGGGCCTCCTTCAACACCAGCGCTTTGGGGTTAAGGTGGGGAGGCTATGCTAAATAAAAACTACCATGTTTGCGAACCAGTTCCACAGCTGCATACCTTTACAATTTTTGGGCCTCCTTCAACACCAGCTCTTTGGGGTTAAGGTGGGGAGGCTATGCTAAACAAAAACTACCATGTTTGCGAACCTGTTCCACGGGTGCACACCTTTACAATTTTTGGGCCTCCTTCAACACCAGCTCTTTGGGGTTAAGGTGGGGAGGCTATGCTAAACAAAAACTACCATGTTTGCAAACCTGTTCCACAGGTGCACACCTTTACAATTTTTGGGCCTCCTTCAACACCAGCTCTTTGGGGTTAAGGTGGGGAGGCTATGCTAAAAAAAAACTACCATGTTTGCGAACCTGTTCCACAGGTGCACACCTTTACAATTTTTGGGCCTCCTTCAAAGCCAGCTCTTTGGGGTTATGGTGGGGAGGCTCCGCCAACACCAAAACTACCATGTTTGCGCACCTGTTCCACATGTGCACACCTTCATAATTTTTACGCCTTCTTCAACACCAGCTCTTTGGGCTTTCAGTGGTATGGCTCCGCCAACACCCAAACAACAATTTTTGCGCACCTGTCACACAGATGCATATCATTGTAATTTTTTTCCTTACAAAGGCAATTAATGCCTTCATTACCAGCACTTTCATAGGGATATGGTGTCAAGGCATCGTCGGCACCACCAAAGGCCCAATTTTTAAGCATCCTTTACTTCTATTCAAAGTCAAGAGACAACAGTATTCATCCAAAACTAGGGATGATCGAACGGTTCGGGTCGACCATCGGTTCGGCCCGAACATTGGGTGTTCAAGGTTCGGCCGAATTTAGAACTTTTTGCCCAAAAAGTTCGGAATTCGGCATCCAGAACCGCCCAAAATGCAATGCTTCAGGAAATGGGCTTTAAAAGCCCATGATTGGACCAGAACCATTAGCAAAAGCCAATTGAGGGGGCAGGAGAATGCTAGGAATGTGATTGGAGTGACTAGGGGGTCCCTAGACCAATCATTAGTGAATACGCCCCCCAGTATATAAGATCGCCCCCGCCATATTCCTAGCATTGTTATACTGGACATGGAAGAGAGTGGAAGCAGTTCTGTTAATTTTACTTTAAAAGTGTCATTTAGCTATTTTTAGTGTGAGGAAAGGGATATCTAGTGTAGTTAGAGCTCTCCTTTACACTTTAGTTAGCTTCAAAAATTTCGTTTCTGTAGGGAAAGTGTTAAGTGTAAGGGGACCGTAGTGTAGTGTAGGGTTAACTGGCAGTGGCAGTGAAGGGTGACAAAACCCTTCCATAGCAGGGTGACCGCTATAGAGAAATTATCATTTCTCTGAATTGCTTCGGCACACCCATATGGCTTCTCACCAGCCAAGCATTTTTTATGCTGCAGGGGCTGCCACTGCCAGTGCTTTTTTGAGGACATGTTTGATGTCAGACATGACATCTGAACATGTGTATAGGGGGTATATATACACATATATGTCTGAATATATACCCCTAGACATATATAGGTGTGATAGTAGCAGAAATAAATGCTTGCGCTAATGAAATCATTTACAGTAATATATTTCTGCTACTATCACACCTATATATGTCTAGGGGTATATATTCAGACATATGTGTATATATACCCCCTATACACATGTTCTTATGTTTTGCCTGCCTCAAAAGAACCCAAAAAAAATGCCCAGGTGTGTTTTTGCTGGCATTTTTTGGGGGGTTTTGGAGGCAGGCAAAACATCTGAACTTGTGTATAGTGGTGTATATACACACATCCATATATTTATATACACACCTAGACATATATAGGTGTGATAGTAGCAGAAATATATGCTTGCGCTAATGAAATCATTTACAGTAATATATTTCTGCTACTATCACACCTATATATGTCTAGGTGTGTATATAAATATATGTATGTGTGTATATATACCACTATACACAAGTTCAGATGTTTTGCCTGCCTCAAAAGAACCCAAAAAAATGCCAAAAAACGCTAGCGTCAAAAAAACAAATGCCCAGGTGTGTTTTTGCTGGCATTTTTTGGGGGGTTTTGGAGGCAGGCAAAACATCTGAACTTGTGTATAGTGGTGTATATACACACATCCATATATTTATATACACACCTAGACATATATAGGTGTGATAGTAGCAGAAATATATGCTTGCGCTAATGAAATCATTTACAGTAATATATTTCTGCTACTATCACACCTATATATGGCTAGGTGTGTATATAAATATATGTATGTGTGTATATATACCACTATACACAAGTTCAGATGTTTTGCCTGCCTCAAAAGAACCCAAAAAAATGCCAAAAAAACGCTAGCGTCAAAAAAAAATGCCCAGGTGTGTTTTTGCTGGCATTTTTTTGGGGGGTTTTGGAGGCAGGCAAAACATCTGAACTTGTGCACAGTACCAATATACACAAGTGCAGATGTTTTTCCTGACTGCAAAGAACCCAAAAAAATGCCTGCTTTGAAACCGGCAAGGTGTCGAGAGAAGCTAACCCCCTGAGCTGAAAGTTTTCTAATACATACAATCCTTTTTTTTCTGGTTCTGGACATGCTACAGAGCTGAAACTTCACAGGTACACCTTTTAGACCCCCCAGACACAAAATCACACAAAAAAAGTTCTTAAAAATTTTCATTTTTGATAAAAAAGCCAATTATTGAAAAAATGTAAAAAAAAAAAAGAGATTTTTTGATTTTTACTTTGGATTCAGTATCTGGGGGGGGGGGGGGGGTCTAAAAAGTGTACATGTGAAGTTTCACCTCTGTAGCATGTCCAGAACCATAAAAAAAAGATTGTTTGTATTAGAAAACTTTCAGCTCAGGGGGTTGGCTTCGCTGCTGTAACACCTTGCCGGTTTAATAGAAGGCATTTTTTTGGGTTCTTTGCAGTCAGGAAAAACATCTGAACTTGTGTATAGTGGTACTGTGCACAAGTTCTGATGTTTTGCCTGCCTCCAAAAACCCCCAAAAAATGCCAGCAAAAACACACCTGGGCATTTTTTTTTGACGCTAGCGTTTTTTTTGTCATTTTTTGGGGTTCTTTTGAGGCAGGCAAAACATCTGAACTTGTGTATAGTGGTGTATATATACACATACATATATTTATATACACACCTAGACATATATAGGTGTGATAGTAGCAGAAATATATTACTGTAAATGATTTCATTAGCGCAGGCATATATTTCTGCTACTATCACACCTATATATGTCTAGGTGTGTATATAAATATATGGATGTGTGTATATACACCACTATACACAAGTTCAGATGTTTTGCTTGCCTCAAAAGAACCCCAAAAAATGCCAAAAGAAACGCTAGCGTCAAAAAAAAAAAAAATGCCCAGGTGTGTTTTTGCTGGCATTTTTTGGGGGGTTTTGGAGGCAGGCAAAACATCAAAACTTGTGCACAGTACCACTATACACAAGTTCAGATGTTTTTCCTGACTGCAAAGAACCCAAAAAAATGCCTTCTATTAAACCGGCAAGGTGTTACAGCAGCGGAGCCATACTCCTGTGCTGAAAGTTTTCTAATACAACAATCTTTTTTTTCATGGTTCTGGACATGCTACAGAGCTGAAATTTCACATGTACACTTTTTAGACCCCCCAGATACTAAATCCAAAGTAAAAATAAAAAAATCTCTTTTTTTTTTAAATTTTTCAATAATTGGCTTTTTTATCAAAAATGACAATTTTTAAGAACTTTTTTTTTGTGTGATTTTGTGTCTGGGGGCTCTAAAAGGTGTACCTGTGAAGTTTCAGTTCTGTAGCATGTCCAGAACCAGAAAAAAAGATCATATAGGTGTTAAAGTTAAAGGAGGGTCCCACATCCCTGTTCTACTGAAAAATTATATATTTTTTTCATGGTTCTGGACATGCTACAGAGCTGAAACTTCACATGCACACCTTTTAGACCCCCCAGATACTAAATCCAAAGTAAAAATCAAAAAATCTCTCTTTTTTTTTAATTTTTTCAATAATTGGCTTTTTTTATCAAAAATTACAATTTTTAAGAACTTTTTTTTGTGTGATTAATAGTTAATGGGGCTTGACCCAGAACCCTAGGCACTTTTTAGGGGCATTTATTGGGTTTTAGGGCTTAAAAATTGTGTTTTTTGATTACCGAAGTTCGGGTCCCATTGATTTCAATGGGGTTCTGAAATCCGAACCAAACTTTTGGGAAATTCGGGTGTTCTGGTCGAACCGAACTTTTCAAAAGTTCGATCATCCCTATCCAAAACATCTCTAATCTTGTTCACTCTGCACTACATTGTGGCCCCTACCCCTAACCCTAACCCTCAATGTATCCGTGCATATATGTCTGTTTCTTGTGAGAATTCAAGTTAAAGTGCACCAAACACCATTTTACATGAAATAAAGTGCAATTACATACATCTTTGGACTTCTTGAAAACATTTGGTAATAATAGCCCCATTGTGGAAATACACCCGTTAATTATACAGTAATCCCCCGCTACATCGCGGTTCAGTTTTTGCGGTCCCGGTAATTCGCGGTTTTTTTTGTAATGTTATTTTACTATATAAATCATTAAAAATGAAAGATTTTTGTGTTTTCATAGCTCTTGCTCTGTCTCTAAGTTATCTTTTATGTGTTTAAATGAGTTTCTATTGTTTTAAAAGTGTGTTTAAAGACCTTAAAATGCTTCTACACGTACAGTGACAGTAAAAAAATCATGCCTACAATGCATTTTAATAGGGTTTTTCTATTTCGCGGAATTTCACTTTTCGCGGCTGGGTCCGGAACGTAACCCCCGCAATGGAGGGGGGTTTACTGTATGCACATTTAAAGAGACAGCACCTTTTTCCAAAAAAAACTCTAATCTTGTTCCCAGTGCACTGCATTATGTCCCCATCATACACATTGGCTGTGCCGTTGATTAGGAGCAAAAGAAAGGTGCGGTTAAGCAAAAAAGTCATTTTTGAAGGTTTGGTATGCTATAATTCTGGTTCTGGACATGCTACAGAGCTGAAACTTCACAGGTACACCTTTTAGACCCTCCAGACACTAAATCCAAAGAAATCTCTTTTTTTTTTTTTTTTTTTAATTTTTTCAATAATTGGCTCTCTATCAAAAACGACAATTTTTAAGAACTTTTTTGTGTGATTAATAGTCCCTGGGGCATGACCCAGAACCCTAGGCACTTTTTAGGGGCATTTATTGGGTTTTAGGGCTTCAAAATGGTGTTTTTTGATTCCAGAAGTTCGGGTCCCATTGATTTCAATGGGGTTCTGGAATCCAAACCGAACTTTCCTGAAATTAGGGTGTTCTGGTCGAACCGAACTTTTCAAAAGTTCGATCATCCCTAAAGCAGAGGACTCAGAAGCTCATCCCTTCTCAAACTTACGTTGCATGGGCTTCCTGATTCTGCAAAGCCTGCAAAAGGACCAGAGGATTGGTGGTATCAAGGAGAGGGATAATTACTGGTTGGCAACCCTTCTTGATCCACGTTACAAGGGTAAAGTGGCAGAGCTCACAGAGGGACTTTCTTGACACACAGCTGGCCTTTGTTATTAGCACAACACCACAAACTATTAAGGTTCAGTTTAGTCCAAAAAGAACCACAGCGTCAAGTGAATCACACCTCCATCCATCTCTTTCCATAGCTGTTATAAGGGAATCACCTGTTATCATCATGCCTGGGAAGCCTAAAGGGAGAGGCTTTGTTGCCATGCAGGTGGTGGTGGCGTGGACTTTTTTCACACATACTGCAGACAGCACCCAAGTCATTTTCAGTCTCTGTCAGAAGAATATCAAGTGGGATAAATCCATTGGTCATTTGGGTACTGCATATATGGAGAGACATATAACTGCCCACTACAGAGCTCTGTGAAAACAGCATATTAAGTCATTAATTTATACATATAAGACTGGGGAAATCCCAAGTTATATTTGTTTGTCAACAACATGTTTGTGTGAAAGGACTCTTGAGGTTATATCTGGGACAGCTGCACCATCCCTCATCTTATCCACATTATCAAAAAGGTATTCCATTGGGCAATCATTCATGAATGAACAAGTGTTGTTTTGTTTAATGAACAGGGGTCCTCTCAAGCTGGATGTGCTGGTTAAATGTATGGATACTCCAGGCTTAGCTGAGATTTTATGCTTCTGATCTTGTCTTTTAAACTGATAGAACTTCTTCACTTACCATCTAGATCAAAAAACATAACATATTTTATAAGTAATTGTCTTAACTCATACTGAAATTTTTTAATTGAAATAAACAAACATTTCTATTTGATGAGGACAGATCTTATTGAGCCATAATATCATAATTTGTTCATATTTTAAAACATTTTATACAATAAATATCTAAACTTTTATCCAATATATTATTTCTTATAACAAATATCTAAACTTTTAAGCTTGATATTAATTGTGAAAAAGATTACCAACCTCAACAGAAATTGCAAAGTACATTAAATATAAGCTTGTCCATTTATTTCACACATCTTCTGAATAAAAGAAGATAATTATCCTTCAATAATAACCTGCTATTTAAGAAAAATGCAATAATCATAGTTCTTAAGACTAAAGAAGAACCTATTACACTCTTTCTTCCAAAGAAAAATGATAATTGAAAAATGATTATCAATTCTACACAAGTTTGAAGTCTACAAAAAAACTTCTGCTTTCACAAAGAATATGTACATTATGGTTTTAGAACAGCTTTAATACATATATAATTCAGATAACAGTGATCAAACATGTTTAGATCATTATATTAAGCCAAACAGAACCTTACTAATCTTGTTTAGTACAGCTGTACAAAATGTAATGATTATATGCAGGATGTATCTAGGATACCTTAGCAAGTTTATGCATTAGGTATTTGTATTTAGTCCAATTACAAGATTTGCACACACTTTTTACATCCCTTGCTCTGCATGAGAATGTACTTGTTAATGTGGGTCTCAAGTAAAATAGGAAGATGTCTTTTGAAAAGCAGAAGCAAACATGACCATATTAGCTTTAGTCAGCTGTCCTTATTTTTCTTTAGACAATTATTTTAGGACTACAAGTAACTGTAAACAAATATCAAACAAAGAGCATCTGATTATTATTTTTCATATTTGATCAATTTAAAGATGTGTGTGCATGTTTCATACCTCTACTTTATGCATGAGAATGTCCTGTTAATATAGGTCTGAATAACTGAAAGATGGTCTGCTGGAGAGCAGAAGCAAATTTAGAAGTGTCAGCATTACTCAGTTATCGTTAGGAAGCATAGCTTGCAAGTCCAAGGCTATTATCTTTAAAGTCTAACTCCATCTATACTTTCTATTTAAATATCAGGTTTGGGACAAGCTGGCCCAAACAAACTATTTCCCTTACTAACTGATGCAGCTGCTGTCACTATTGTGTCACTAACTGTGTGTAGCATCAGCATACGGTATGTGCTTTGCTTCAAAAACAGTACGGGGACTTCCCATCTGCTGCCGGGAACAAAATCTAATGAATGGTTGAGCGGGCCTAGTGTTAGGCAGTTACTCCAAATGAGTTAGTCAACTCCTACATCAGACAGACAAGCCTAGATCTCCCACAGCTCCCCGCAGCTCCCCAAAATAATAGCGTTCAACATTTACACTAAATGGATCCCTCTCTGGTCGAATAGAATCTCTACCTTTGGCACACACACCTGAACACTTGGTTATTCCCTGGAGCTTGCCAACTCCTTCTCACAGAACACCCCTCTAATCCACACTTAGCATCATTGTTCCAGGACAATCTCTCACCTAAACAAGAGTGATTTATATTTATGAATTGACAGGTCTTGCTCTAAGCATCAGGTTATCTTTGTGTATACTTTTATCGCTTTTGGGCTCTTTCCCGATTCTGAGTGTTCTTACCTTTGGCTGCTAGAATACTCCTTCTAAAGTAATTTATCTTATTCTTTTGTGATGTACCTTATTTTAAATTAATTATGTATTATTTTTATACTGCTAGAAATTGAATCTGGTTATATTACTTTAGTTTGTTTCTGGGTATCTAAGATGTTCTGTGCATCTGATCATTAACTATTAATGATAAACTTTATACTACTATTGTGAAGTATACCAAGCTTTTTTTCTTTTCTCTGGTGACTTTTGACTCACTATAAAAGTCAGCTCTCCCAGTAGCGGTTTGTCAGTGTTTTGAAGTTAGTAGTGTTAACAGCAGAAGATAAGGATTGCAGGGACTGGACTGGTGCTATTGGACTGTTCTAGTGTTCTACCACAGAGCTATACTGTAATATACACAGTGCTACATTGCCACTTCTGCAGAAAATTGCAGTATGTGAAGCTAGGGAGAGTGGAGGGTTTCACCACCCATATTCACTGTGAAAAGAAACAACCAGTCTTTTTAGGACTAACAACTTTTTCATTTGCTTTTATTGTGTGTCACTTGCAAGTTTTGTTGCCATGTTGCTGCTGTTCCCCATTTTTGTGAGGTTAATCTTTTTCTATGTAGCCTGTATTGACGAAAAAGGTATTTTTTAATGTGAGGTGTATTTAATTTATTTTTAATTTTGTAAAGGCCTTTTGTGTGTGTGTGTGTGTGTGTGTGTGTGTGTGTGTGTGTGTGTGGGGGGGGGGTTAAGGGGTTCAGCAGCAGACACAGCTGCATCAAAACACCTTATCCCTTATCTATCGTTTGCTATAGCGCTTAGAACATGGGAAATCACCCATTATCATCCTGCCTTGGAAGCCTAAAGGCAGATGCTTTGTACCCATGCATCTATGAGTCATCAAGCAGGTTTTGTTTCCATAGGCTAATGTGGTGGTGTGAGCCTTTTTCCTCACATGTTCTGCAGAATGCACCCCAGTATTTTGCAGTCTCTGCAGTGTGTCAAGTGGGGTAAATCCATTGGATATGAGTACTACATGCATTAAGAGACACAATAATTCTCACCACATACTGTAGCTATGTGGGAGCAGCACTTGAATGCTACTGCTCAAAAGTGCCTGCATGTTTCTTTTTCTACTACTGTCTCTGATTTTACAAACCCTGACCTGCCATTTCTAGCTGTATCACTGAGAAAGCAGGTGTCTCTGCCCAAGCTGATGGAACAAAAGAAAAAAATAAACATCTCATAATGTCTCCTTGTCACTGGATCAAGTCACATTTCAAGTCTGTGATCAGTGGCAGGGCCAACAAGACATATGCATTGTCCAGAAAACATGGGCAGGGAAGTTATAGTTCCTTCATGGCCCACTGACAACCAGGAAGGGTGCAGGATGGGGCACACGACAGAAAATGGCAGAAAATGAGATAAAATGGTTTTAAAATTTATAATAAAGAGAAAACACATACCAAAAACAGATGGACAGATGGGCAGATGGGAGTTGTATGGCGCTGCCAGAAAAATATAGTGTGGTTTTAAATACCATGGAAAAAAGTGCCCTTGTGCTGGTAAGTAACGTTAATGTGCGATATCCTCTGGTAGGAATATAAGGTGAATGCTTGTTCAAGACTGCAAATCACCTCCCCCATTGCATATTATTTTTAAAATAGGTGTGTATCTTTAATGTGTGAGCCCTTTGGTAAGTGAGTACTGTCATCAATGAGGTCCCTGACAGTACTATAATACACCTCCCCTAATGGTGTTACAGATATCCAGATATGTAGTCAAGTAACAAGAAATAAAGTGCTGTGGTGCAAAAATCATAAATTAATTCATGAACAAAATAAAATGTGACCATTCAAAGACAATGCATAATAATAAATAACATAAAAATAACAACAATTCATGACTCCATATAGAAAGTCCTCAAAATTCTTGTGACTGGTGGTATTATACTGGTGCGTATTATGTTTGTGGTGAATGAGTGCTTCCACTCGTGCTCTACCTCCAAAACTGCACTGACCAGAAAGCTTGATCCCAGAAGGGGTTAGATGGCACCGTAAGTAAGTATTCAGGATTCTCTGTATAATTTAAGAATCTCTTCCTCCTCTCCTCAATCTTGGATATCAACATCAATCAACATCAATGGTGGGCTCATGTAGAGAGTAGTGGGACAGAGGCCAGTCTCATAATGTGATTCAGTATGGTTTTATTCATAAAAAAGCTTAAAATTGCACTTACATTTGGTCAGGAAGTAAAAAGCATGTAAAACAACATGTCTGGGATGCCTTTGGTTCCACAGATCAAAAAAAACTGGAATCAAAACTGGAAGTAATGCGATGACGCTGCAAGCTCTGCCCTATGTGTTTCATCAGAATGACATCATCAGGAGTGTAAATCAGGAGTAAGTATACACTAAAGTATCATAAAACACTTCAACACCCCCAGCATAGTCCTCAGACCCTTTGATTACATGCAGTTTCTAATAAAGCTTTCTGAAGGGTCAAAAACAAAATTGAATGCAATTGACAGCTGCAGCTCTTGTTTTTACAAAATTATGAAGGATTACAAAGGGTCATTCATGATATCTGAAGATCTTAATATATATTAAATTGGACTTCTTCTGCAGTGTATTGGACTCTGCCAGAACCAAGTATTTTTCACTTTTAATACAGTTTTTTTTTTATATTTGTCCCTTTATATTATATGCCAAAGAAATATTGTGCACTGGAGGATATCCGGGAGGGATATTGCCTGAAATGTTCCTTATACTGTAAATGTTTCTATTTATCAAATTTGTGATTTACTGTAATAACTGACATCTAGTACAAAAGTACCAGTGAAAGGGTAAAATTCCTTTATTTCCTTGCCTTTGACTCAATAAGTCTATGAGTTCCATGTATTTTGGTGAAGTTAAAGGATCAAAAAACAATTAGTAACAGAATTGATGTTATTTTCCTTGAGCTTATTCTAAAGAAGCAATATTAGGAAAATGAACAGTTGTAAATAGCATGAATACTGATATGGTTATATAAGGTTTTTATTGAATGATAAAGGTCCTTGGTAGGGTTAACCTTTGGAATTTAACCAAACGTGTTCAGTCCAAATTTTGCGTGTTCAGAATTTGGCCAAAATCCAGACTTTCAGGGACATTCGGCTATGTTCTTTAATGTACTGCGGTGTACTGTGACCTCTTGTCAAGTGCAATATTTGGCCAATAATGGCTTTTGCCCAAAGCCCTTTGTCGGTATGTTGGAGTTAGCAGTGAAGAAAAGCTGACAGTGTTTTTATTGAGAGAAAGTTTTGTACTATTTTACTGGGCTAGTGTGCTACCACAGAGCTACACAGTGCAATATACAGTATTGTATTTACTGTTTTACATTACCACTGATATACTGAGTAAATTACACTCAGTGTGAAAAAAACCTAACAATCCTTTTTGCCTTTTTGGAGGACATTTGTTTTCATTTTAGTTTGAAAATATGCTCTTTTTGTGTATATTTATGAAAAAAAAATAAGTGTTTTTATGGTGTGTATTTTTCTGAAGTATATTTTATTTGTGTTAGGTTTTTTTAGGGTCTTTTTATTTATTTTTTTTTAAAGGACGTTATCAGTGACAAATCATCACTTTGCAGAACAGAACAGCATATTATTGTGGTGCAGTTTCATATAAAAAAGGACCAGCATATGAAATGCAGCAAAATATTACATCCCCATCCAATTCTGTCAAGGGAGCAAGCAAAGTTTGTGCCGTTTCTGTATCCACAGGCAAAAGCAGTGGTTAAGTCACAGCATCACAAGGCAAGACACATGTGTCTTTCTTTTCTGGCAATAGGTGTGCTATACAGCAAGAGCAGGCAGAGAAAAATGTGAAGTGACACACCAAGGTTGCATCCTCCCCCTCCTCTTTCTTCCAGAAGCAGTGTAGTACTTTCTAGAGCTGCAAATGTGCCCTGTTCTTCCTCCTCATCCATAGCTGTTGCCCCACAATTTGGCAAAGAAGAGTGGACTGAAGTATTTGAGCATAGCATCAGAAACTTGCTTGAGGAGGATTAACAGCAGAATATTGCAGTTAAGGAGGAGCAATAGGAGCATTAAGGGAGTGAACAACAGGCAGGGAGAGCCAATTGGCATTGATATTCCTGCAGATGTAGCTTGGCCTGCAGCTGACAGTTGTCTTCAGTGATGAGGGGGGAGATGATGATGAGGTCTCTGACTGTACCTGGTGCTATAGATTATATAGGGGGAAAGTGAGGGAGAGGCACAATATTAGTGAAGCAGGATGTTATCCAGGGTCATCTCACAGAGAAGCAAAGGTAGCAGCCAGCCTATTCCACTGCATTGCACCGCTTTGCATGTTATCCCCTGGTCAGCTCCCTGTAGCTCACCTGCGTTGGAATTTTTGCAGTCCGTGCCAGCAGAATCTCAAATGTGCCAATTCCATTAGTCCTATGGGTACCACATCCACAACAAGACATGTGGCAGCTAACCACAGAGTTTGGTGAGAACAGCACTTTAATGCTGGTGGTCAGCAGTGAAAATGCTCCTCCTTCCTGCTTCTCCCTTTCCACCTCTTCCCCACTACACAATATTCTCTATTTGCAGCCTTAGGCGAAAATAAGTCTTTCAAGAGGTGTGCAAGACTAACCTTCCAGTGGAAAAGAGGGTCATATTGGGACCATAGACTGCAAACCTATTCTGCTGCTGCAAACCCCACCCTGGTCGATTCAGCTTTGTTATTGCCTGGAAGGCCATCCCTGCCCTCCACCATCATGTGGAAGGCAATGTGTTCATGGCATTGAACCCTGCAGTCAGCACCTGGTTCCACATGCCCACTTACATTTGGTGGTGCAAGTATAGGCAGGAATGATAACTCATTCATGGCACACTGGGTACATCTCATTCATGGCACCAACTTTCTATCCACCCTTTGCCAGGGAGAGTCAACAGGCATGTCTTGTTGCAGCAGTTCCTAGTTAGGTTCCCTTAGTAATTTTGCTGTTGACTGGGAAGCATGCATGATGGGGCACACCTCTGGAGCTTTTTGTGCCTTCCCACTTCCTGAAACATTTTGACAGTGACATGTCATTCATCTGTACCCCCCCATCTTCTCTGCCCTCTTGTGAGTTTTCCTATAAACCTCAAGTCCCCCCACACCAAACTGGGGCAGGAAAAGTCATGTGTAACAATGGCACCTGCTCTCAACTCTTTGGCAGGGAAAGTTCACAAATCTGTATTGACTAAAACATTCTTAACCTAGTAGTTCAGCGGTTCCTAGTTAGGTACCCTGACTTACAGGATAATCTGAAAGTTTATAGCCAATTCAGGCAGTCATATCATATAACCTCCTGATATACAGTATGCCCACCTGGTGAAATTAAACCTTGGCCATGCTGCAGCAAATACACATGCATCATTGAACAGTAAATCATTTAGCTCATGAGTGTGGCATGAGGAAAGGCTTAGAGGAGCTAGAGGAATTTGCATTATCTCTGTGGCTGCTCATTCAGGGTGCATGTACTGTATCTTCACTATTAGAGGAGGCAACCAGAATTGTGAGCCGTGATAATGCTCGAATCAGTGACACTATTCCTGTAGTATTCTTGCCGCAGCCCACAGTGCATTTTGCATTGGATAAAGCACTGTAGACACAGCACCAGGAGGAAAAGGAGTACTTCTTGGCTTCTCAGGGCATGCTTTATCTTGACTTCATCCTTGTGAGACTGCGCCAAACACCGAAGGATCATGAGGAGGAAGAGTATAATTGTGGTGCTGGTGTTAAGGAGGACACAAGGAAGGCATCCAGGGGTGGGTTTTGACCATCACAAATTCCAGGTTGGGAAGTAATACTGTAGCTGAGAATAGTGTTGTCCTAAAGGACTCAGGTGAATCTGCCTCTGTTAATTTGTAGTGGATAAGCTCATAGATGCTCCAGTGCCTGCAAAAGGACCCCAAGATTTGTGACAACTAGGAGAGGGACCATTACTGATGTTAAAATTGCAGAACTTATCTTGCCCTCACAGAGGCAGGGAAAGACAAAACAGTCAGGGGATGTGCTGCGGAGCAGCCGGTTTATCTCCTTTGCAGATGATTTCAGAATACCCTTTCACATCCAATGAGGCGTATAGCTTCTTTTGGTAAAATGAGGGGCAGTAGTGGTAATGGCTACCTTAAAGCGGAGTTCCACTCATTTTTAATACGTTGGATTACATAGATGTATGTAATCCCCTGTAAAACGACTTTTACCAATGGAAACTTTTTTTTTTTTTGCTAGTAAATACCTTATTTTCTTGTTTATTCCTCCTCTCCTCACTTCCGGGTCCGATCGGCGATGACGTCATTCGGCGATTCGCAGTGTGTGCTGGGATGTATTCCATGCCAGAAATCTTGCAGTATTACCCAGGAGCTGAGCTGTACTGTGTGTATTCAGGCCGTGACCTTCCCTGCCTCCGCCCCGCCTCCTCTCAGTGAGTTGTACTGTATGCATTGTATTCAGGCCGTTCTCTGCCCCACCCCCGCCACGCCTCCTCTCAGTGAACGTGGACTGAAAGCATTATATCCTCACTGAGCTCACTGAGAGGAGGCGGGGCGGAGGCGGGGCAGAGCATGTCCTGAATACAATGCATACAGTACAACTCACTGAGAGGAGGCGGGGGGAGGCGGGGCGGAGGCGGGGCAGGTCACGAGTTCCACCCATTTTCGTAACTTTAGATGTGTGTAATCCCCTTTAAAACGACTTTTACCAATGGAAACTTTTTTTTTTTTTTGCTAGTAAATACATTATTTTCTTGTTTATTCCTCCTCTCCTCACTTTCGGGTCCGATCAGCGATTACGTCATTCGGCGATTCGCAGTGTGTGCTGGGATGTATTCCATGCCAAAAATCTTGCAGTATTATACAATGCATACAGTACAACTCACTGAGAGGAGGCGGGGCAGGTCACGGCCTGAATACACACAGTACAGCTCAGCTCCTGGGTAATACTGCAAGATTTTTGGCATGGAATACATCCCAGCACACACTGCGAATCGCCGAATGACGTAATCGCAGATCGGACTCGAAAGTGAGGAGAGGAGGAATAAACAAGAAAATAATGTATTTACTAGCAAAAAAAAAAAAAAAAAAGTTTCCATTGGTAAAAGTCGTTTTAAAGGGGATTACACACATCTAAAGTTACGAAAATGGGTGGAACTCCACTTTATTGAGGCTTTCAAGTCATTCTTCAGTACACAGTACCCAGTGCTGTCTGTTGCTAGCAGCTGTAGGAAGTGTCTAAATCATAGGCTGGCATATTACATGGGATCAAGAGCAGTTGTTGACATCCTCAGTTCAGATGGCCCCTTTGATTAATTAGTAATGAAAATAGACTACTAAACAAAGCTTGCCCAATATGTAATTGAGTTTCTGGGCTACTTTGTGACCAGAATGATTCCTGAACATACAGTTAGTGCAATGGGGAGCTTTTTTTCACAGAGAAGAGTACATCTTTCCCCAAACACAGCTGATGGGTTGGGGATTTCTGAATGTGCAAGAACTTTTGAGACCAGAAAAAGATAAGTTTCCCACCCTAAGTGTTCCAAAGGAAAAATAAATTCTAAAAATGCAGCATGCTAATGGTCCATGGAATACAAGACCTAAAGCATAAATACTATAAAAAAGATGCACTAATAAAACTTGGTTGATTTTCAATAATCCCAAATGATAGCAAAATATACATGCTGACAATCATAAAACATAAGTGTTTAAATAATAATGAATGAACTGGCAACAGTATCATAAGTGAAAAAACATCAACAACAAAATTTTTTGTGCAAATATTAGTGACAATGTCCTCAATATAGACAGTGCTAAAGAACACTGAATATACAATGCCAGGTGCAGTGCCACAGGTAACACTTAAAACTTGGCCATGACAGGTGTCTCTAAGTGCAGCAAAAGCTCTTACGGGAACCGTAGGATCTAAAAATGCCTGGCTGACACACATCCTAGATAGCCTGTAGTATACAGCAAAGCCTGAATGAGCTCACATGTAATGGAAACACAGAGGCACATTCCAACATGTTGCAATTTTTAATAAAACAGAAGTTTTATTAAATTGCCACTCAAATGTACATAGAAACACAAAAAATCAGCTGAAGAAAGTGATGGACATTGCAATATTTCCAGCAAATTTAACATTACCAAGCCCCGCTCAACATATTTTCTCCATTCAGAGACAACATCAGGGAATGCAGGGATAAATGGTGACACCTCTATTCCTACATTTCATAACCTAGGGAAGCAAATACCAGAATGGCCCATTATAACTAATAGCAACAATGCCCTCCCAGACAGATACGTTTAGAGAGATGAAAACCTATTTTCAAAAGTGCATTTAAATAGAAGTGAATAAATAAGAACAAACATTAATAAAAAGACAATTTAATAAAAGATAATGTGGGCAATGAAAAAAATGTTATAAAATATTGTCTAAATACAATTCACAAAAAGGTGCTGCAAAAAGGCATAGCACTATATAGTGGAAACTATAATATGATATATATATATATATATGATAGAATGTATATAGTCACAAATGGCAAAATCAGGTATGTGCATCTAGAAAGGGGTAAACATAGCAATATAATGACTATTAAAATACTAATACATGATTAAAACAAAATAGAATAAAATAACACACTCAGCTGTTGTTAGGAAAACAATTTATATCCCATTGCACAATACAGTAAGTCCCAGGATTATATGCCCTGAGATCATAAATCCAACAGGGTATGCATGGGGACATTTTCCGTTTATCATTACTTCTCTGCCAGTGTGGATTATGTTTCTCAATTCTAACTAACTGCAGAGAAAATGGATCTCTGTTATGGCAACAGGAGTAATGTTTTGATGGGCTATGTTCTATAAAGCCTTTTCATTTCATTGGTAATATGCTCACCAATTCAAACTTGTAATGCCCCTGTGATCCTCCCCACATATTGGAGACCACACGGGCATTTGAGCAGATATATCAGATATCTGGTGGAACAGGTAAAGAAATTTTGAATGTTAAAAACTTCTTGAGTAACATGGGAAGAATAAGAGGTGGTACGTCTGAGCACTCTGATACCCCTCATTTATACAAGAAAAGAAACCCCTTAGGTCCCCAAATATGGAGACTACAGTATAAAGGCTTCTCCACAACATTCGGGGCAATTACATTTCTCAATGTATAAGCCCTATGATCATTTATAATGGGGTGATCAGGCAAAACACCCTACTACTCTATCGTTCATAAGAATGTTCCAATGTTTCCTAACAATTTGATTCGCCTTATAGCGTTGATTAATTAAAAAGGACCATTAATGCTTATTTTAACCCTGTTCTAGTCTAACCTTGGGAGTTAACATGTGTGTCACATTTTATATTTAGAACTATCTCAAAATCCTGCTGTACATTATCAGTATGGTATCCCTTTTCCAAAAGATTATGTTTCAGCATAGCAGTTTGTACAATATATTCCCCCTGTTCAGTACAATGTCTTCTAATTGGCTGAGGGCTTTTTCAAAATCCTGTTGTAAATTATCAATACAGTATCTGTTCTGTTCTCACTACATGTATGCCCCAGGCGTTTATGCAGCTCAACATACAGCTAAACCTTCAATCCTATAATAACCAGTCCTTTTGTAACTTTAGGCTTTATTCCGGTGAAAGAATGGTGGTCACATGAAACAGGATACATATGCGAATAGGATTGCGAATAGGATTGCAAATAGGTGAAACTAGAAATAAACAGATAAAAGCATACAATCAGTATATAAACATAAACAAGATATGCACTGAGTACACAGTCAACAGTTCTGAGGCATACCAGCAATGCTTCCTACAAGGATTCAAGAATCTTCCACAAGAACATGAGGGACAGTCTCACTCCAGAGACAGAGTTTGTCTTTAATAGACATTGCCACACAATTGTCACCTTTAGTTCTCTGAAAGACTGTGCACCCTAAATGGTCTTGGGCACTGTCACAGGCAAAGTTGTCACTAGTGGGGCTTGTGAAAGGACAAGATGAGTGGGTGGTGTAGGCTGATTCCTTAACAAGAAAATGGTTGTGGCATGGCTGGAAAAGAGAGGGACGCCCATTCTCTAGGGTATTTGTGAGCATGCTGCTAACGGAGTTAGGTTTGTGTATGCTTCCTAGACATCTCCTATGATGACCCATCCGAGGTCTAACTTCTGAGCATAAGGGGCGTTATTGGGACCATTAATTTGAGCTCTTAATTTGTGGGCTTGTAAGATATCTCTCCCGAGGAGTAGGATAATCTGAGCCTAAGGATCAAGTTCTTGTATCAGATGCGCTATGCGTTTCAAGTGTAGGCGATGAGCAGCTACATCTGGTGTAGGAATTTCAGATCTATGATCAGGGATCTGATTGCATTCGATAAGAGTTGGCAAAGACAAGCGAGATCGCCCGTCGATGGACTCAATTTGGTAGCCGGATGCTCTCCTACCGGCCGTTTCCACTATTCCTGCACAAGTTTTTAAGGAGTAGGGAATGCTGGGGCCTTTAATGCTGAACATGTCAAAGAAAGTTGAGCTGGCTAATGCCTTGTTACTTTGGTCATCCAGGATTACCTAAAGCTTAATAGCTTTGTCTTTTTGGCCTGCTGGGTAGACTCTGACTAGGCAGATTTTGGAGCAGGACCTACCACCTATGGCTCCTTTGCAGACCTCTGTACATTGTGAAGTGACCTCTGATGTAGTTGTGGTGGTGTGCTCCTCCTCCCCGCCGTGCTCACTAGTGCTAAGGGTGTGTTGTAAAGTCCATGGAGCTGGCCTAGGATGCAACCCTGTGTTGTGATCTGAGCTGTCACATTCTGTGCATTTTAAACTGACCTTACAGTCCTTGGCAAGATGAGATGTTGAAGAGCAGCACCTGTAGCAGAAGTGGTTCTCCTTGAGGAAGACTTTGCGGTCCTGCAGGGTTTTCTCTCTGAAGGCTCTGCATTTTAGGAGAGGAAGTGGCTTCCGATGCAAGGGACACTGCTTACTAGGATCTTTGACCTTTGTCTCTGAGTTAGAGAGGTTGGCAGACCTGTGAAAGGAACCTGGAGGAGACACGTTAGTTTTGTGTACTGCTACTGGAAGTTTGCGAGGGTTAAGTCCCACAGGAGCAGCACACAACAGCGTAAAATCAAAACTTGGTTAATTTCTTGTTTTAGCTTGCTGGCACACAAAGTCCACAAAAACAGAAAAAGGAGGGAATGGAACATCATGATGTCTTTTAAATTGGGATCCATGTGTAATCCACTGCTCTTGCAAGTTTTAGGGTAACTTTTGCACAATGGGGTTGACACCTCTGGCTGTGTCAAGGAATGCAAGTCCTTATAAGTCTCCCTCAGATTTAGCTACTTGAAGCACTTAACTCTCTAAGTTTATGGTAGGCTTTGCTAGGTATTTTGGGAAAGTTATCAAGTCTTTTGAATAATGCATTTTCTACTGCTTCTGCTAAACCATAACACTCATCAAGTCTATCCCAGATTGTTTTAAGGCCAGTGTCTGGGTGGTTTATATTTATTTTCCTGATTCGACTGGCGTGTTCGGCAGACTCATTCCCAAGCCATTTGATCAGGAGGTCTATCTGATCACGGAGAGATAGTCCTAAGTCTCTGATGGTGTTTTGAAAGGATGACCGACAGGCTCTGTAGTTTTCAGGACGGTCATTAAACTTTTCAAGTCCTTTGGTGACTAACTCACGTCGTGCAAAGAACCTTGCAAAGTCTATTGTGGCTTGGTTAGCCTGCTGTGTGTTGCCATGGTAAGGTGGCTGTGTGTAGTCATACCTTTTGCTGACACCAAGCTGGCCTCTGATGTACCGTTCTGGCTAAGGGGGCTGGTTCTGGAGGGCGATTAGAAGGAGATTCTGGTATCTCACTTGTAGGGAGTCTGTCGTAGGAGACGTCACTTTGCATGGATTTCTCCCGTTTGCAGGCTTGAGGCTTGTCACTGACTTGCGGCGGTACCGTGTGGTGACTTTGGCTTGTCTCTTTGACGTCATCTTTGGCACTGCTTGTTTTAAAGTGTTGATTGATGTAATCTGAAGTTCGTTGTAGAGAATTTTGAGTTTAAGCTTCTGGATCGAGGATATTGCTGCATCTGCTGCGTTCACTTCTCGGGTATACAGCTAATTCTAAGGCCTCTGCTTCAGCTATGGCTGCTGCTACTTCCTTCTTTACAGTCAGTTTCTCTAGGGCTACTTCTAGGAGGGCTTCCTCTGCCTCTTTCTGCGTTTTTAGGTGAGCTTCCTCTGTCTTTGCTTTTAGGAGAGCTTCCACTGTCTCTTTCTTTAACCTCACTTTCTCCTGTTTGAACTGCATTTCTTGCTCAGCAAAGGCTGCTCGGTCCTTGGCGGCTTCAGCTTTCGCACATGAAATGGCGAGTGCATTGCTTGCGGAGGAGGATCTAGAGGAGCCGAAAACTTGGGACCTTGTCTTGAGTGAGGATGTCTGGCTATGTGACATGTTGCTTGCAGGAATGCTTGGCTGTGTAGAGACTGCTGTATTGCATATGCAGATGACTGCGCTGGCAGGGTAGCAGGCCTCTGTATAGTCGCTGTCCTAAATCCCACTTGCTGGATAGCCGCTGTTTCACTGTTCTGTTCTCACTACATGTATGCCCCAGGCGTGTATGCAGCTCAACATACAGCTAAACCTTCAATCCTATAATAACCAGTCCTTTTGTAACTTTAGTCTTTATTCCGGTGAAAGAATGGTGGTCACATGAAACAGGATACATATGCGAATAGGATTGCAAATAGGTGAAACTAGAAATAAACAGATAAAAGCATACAATCAGTATATAAACATAAAAAAGATATGCACTGAGTATACGGTCAACAGTTCTGAGGCATACCAGCAATGCTTCCTAGAAGGATTCAAGAATCTTCCACAATTACATGAGGGACAGTCTCACTCCTCTAAGATGGAGTTTGCAAAAGGAAGTTTTCTCAGTAAGAGGTGGAGTTAATACCCAGTGATAGAGAGCAAGAAATACCATTGAGTACTGTCCATCAATAGTCTTTGTCACAGTGGCATCTTGTGGACAATATCGGTATTGCAAGTTTCAATAATATTAATTATTTTCTTAGGCTGAAGGCATGACAGTATCCCTTTTTCAAAAAATTACGTTTCAGCATAACAGCTTGTACAACATAATCTCCCTGTTTAGTACAATTTCTTCTAATTGGCTGAGGGCTATTTCAAAATCATATTGTAAATTATCAATAAGGTATCCCTTTTCCAAAAAAAGATGTTTTAGCATAGCGGCTTTTACGACATAATCTCCCCATTCAGTACAATTCCTTCCAATTGCCTGAGGGCTATTGAAAGAGTCAATGTATTAGAGGGAATTGTACTAAATGGGGGGGATTATGTCATACAAACTGCTATGCTTTTTTTTTTTTATCGTGTACGCACATACATGGGACGCACATACAGTACCTGAAAATGTAATTTTGGACTATACACATTCTGTTAGTGTTTAGTTCCTATTTCCATGCAGGATGATATATTTAGTGTTTTCCCTAGATGGTGCTATGCTTTTTTACAGTGTCATATTATGAATTGTATTTGCATTCGCTGATGACATCTGTGGATGGAGGAAACATGTTGAGCAGGGCTTGGGAACGTCATATCCACTAAAAGTATTGCAAAGTCATCTTGGATATTCTTCTGCTGAGTTTTCTGTTTCTATGTGCATGTGAGCGGTGTTTTAATAAATTCTCTGTTTTTATGTGAAATTACTACACTATGGGATGTGCCTCTTTGTTCTTCTTTTCATTACATGTGTTTGTGAGCTCATTCAGGTGTTGCTGGATATTACAGGCTATCTAGACTGTGTGTCAGCCAGGTGTTATTATATTCTATGGTTGCGGTAAGAGTGTATGCTGCATTTGAGGACACATGTCATAGACAGTCAATGTTTTCAAGTGTTACCTGTAGCACTGCATCTGGTATTTTATAGTCAGTGTTATATAGCAGTGTCTTTATTGGGGACATTGTCACCAATATTTGTACATAAATTCTGTTAATAATTTTTTTTTTTTTTTTTCATTTAGAATAACTAGTCCATGATGCATATGCTACAGATGAAAATTCGTTTTGGACTGTGGCCTAGACTTTTTCTACTTTCACCACTGAAGGCCTAAAGCAAAAAACATTTCTTGCCCCCATGAGCACATCCCCCACCATTAACTTAACACTTCCTTATTCTGGTTTTAGGCCTCACACCAACCATCTCCTTCCACTGATGTAGGCCTGCCACAATTACCATCCTATACTGCCCCATTGTCATAGTCTTTTCTTTTCAATTGTTCTGCAGCTGTTTCACAGTTGCCCGCAATGTAACATTTCTTACATTGCCTGAGTTAATTCTGTGCTCTTCATAAATATTTTTGTTGGTTACGGTAATTTTTCACTAAGAATATCCAAAACTTAATTTTAAAGAAATATTGCTAGAGATGAAGTAGAAAGCACCACATCCCTTTGTTTAAAGTAGCTACAATGGAGGGGGGCAAAGTGGGACTTTAACGGTGCAAAATGATGGAGAAGAATCTGAATTCTCAAAAATTGTACATTTTATTACACATAGGAGGTGAGGACAAGACAGTACATCAATATAAAATGATAAAATCAAGAAAATGCACTCGAAAATATCAACTCTACATGTTTCGCCATCTTCATAATAGCTTCTTCAGGAGTTTTCATAGACATTTCTCGAGAGTGAACATTTCTTAAGATGACCTGAACCCTTTCTTATGCCGAAGGTGGAAGCAATAAAGGTGACGCCACCCAAGCGAGCACAGAGGGGGAGGGGAACCGAGACATCCAACCTCTTAAAGTTGACCCATAGAGAGGGTGACAGCCAAGCTGATTATAATGAATGTGCAGTTGATTCACTAGGTACCCCAATGTAAAAAAGCAGGGAGGGAAAACAAAGTTTCCTTAGTATCCCCAAATGGGAGGTATCCCCAAAATTGGCAAAATTGGGCACATGGATTATCATGCAGTATTCAAAAGTTCACCGCCATTGTAATTGGACAAATTTTCCAATAGTATGCTCAAAATGAAAGAGGCGCAAATGGTCTCGGAGTTCATATGTCGTTCCCTGGTGGTCTAGCAAGCACAGTTTCAAGACTTTATATTGGGCCAATGCAAGTTTAAACTTAGTGATACTAAAGTCTTGTTTTTTTTTTTTTTGTTAAAAATAACAAACATGTTATACTTACCTGCCCTACAAAGCAGATCCTCCTCTTCTCGAGGCCCTTTATGGCTCTCCTGGCCCCTCCTTCCTGTTGAGTGCCCCTACAGGAAGCAGCTTGCTATGGGGGCACCCGAGCCGAGCCACAGCTCCCTGTGTTCATTCGGACATGGGTGGTGGCCCTGCCCCCTTTCACTCCTTATTGGCTGACTGACTTTGATTGACAGCAACGGGAGCCAATGGCTCAGCCAATGAGGAGGGGAGTTACGGGCTACAGCGTCACTCCTGCAACATAGCTAGAGCTAAATGGGGTTCAGGTAGGTATTAGGGGGCTGCTGCACACAGCAGACTTTTTATATTAATGCATAGAATGCATTAAGATAAAAAAAAACATCTGACTTTACAACCACTTTATTGCAGATTGATTTCTGCACTTCTATACCTGTTTGAAAAGATGTCCCTGTGTTTTTCACTCTCTTACTTCAGTCTGAATTGAAATTTCTCCCAGTGAGGACATGCTTGAAGTTGGTTCATTGCATTTATTATTTTGTTATTGTTATACAAATGTAGATGTAGTTGGATATCACTCCCTGAAATGCGTTTAAAAACAATTGCTTTGGGTGAAAATTCTGAGCTAACCATTCGGGAGATGGCAAATGCAGTTGGTGTGGGGAAATCAAGTGTTTCTGTTATTGTGAACCTATATCAAGAGACAGGGTCTGTGGACCCTGTTTCAGAAAGGATGATGTGGAAAAGAGAGAATGACTACACTGAGGAATGATGGTGTTTTCAGAAGAATTTGCATCATAAACCCAAAGAAAACCAGTGGGGACATTAAAAGGGAGCTTGCATTTTATAGAATTATTGAGGATGCTTCCATTGTGCGTCCCTGAGTCTTTCAGTGTGGTTTCAGAGCCAGATGTCCAGTTAAGAAGCAGCTTTGTACACCCACTATGAAGAAGAATCAGATGTTCTGGAAAAACAGGCATAGCGATTGGACTTTTGAGCAGTGAAAGAAAATAATATTCTCAGACAAAACCCAGTTTTATGTTCATGGATATAGGTCAAACTTTGTTTGGTGCTTGCCTGGAGAACCTCTTCAAACTGACCACATCCAGTAAGCCTTTAAACATTCACCTAAAGTAATGTTTTAGGGGTGCTTTACTGCCCAGAAACACTTCACCACTAGAGATGGGCCGAACACCACCCTGTTTGGTTCACAGCAGAACTCCCAGACAAGGGAAATGTTCTATGCTGAACAGCAAACCCCTTTGAAGTATATGGGAACCGAAAAAAAAATTAGTCAAATTCCATTTAAATTGATTTGGGGGCTGCAACTGATGTCCTAAAATCCGTGTATGGATTTTAGGGGAACCCCATGAAAAAAAAAAAAATGTTGTGGGCCCCCCTTAAATCCATACTAGACCCTTATCCGAGAACACAGCTTGGCAGGTCAGGAAATGGGGGGGGGGGGGGGCGAGCCCCCCATCCAAAAGGACCACAACCGTTGCTGGTGGTTGTGGGGGTATGCAGCCAGGGGACTTATAAGAATCTGGAAGCCCCATTTAACTAAGGGGGGCCCCAGATCCTGGCCCTACCCTATGTGAATGAGTATGGGGTACACAGTCCCCTAATTCACCCATTCACTAAAAAAATGTCAAAAAGTAATGAAAACACAGAGACTGTTTTTGACAATTCCTTTATTTAAAAAAAAAAAAAAAAAAAAATGGTGTCCCCAGATTTAAATCCATCGTTAATCATGACATCTGCTGCACCCAAAGAAAAAAAAATGCTCCCACTGTCCATGAAGGTTGGCCGCCTACTGCAGGCTCCGCCGTTTGACAGTTCTTATAAAGGTAAGGGCGGGGCCACCTGGCTACATCACCTGGTGGCACCACCCTCTTCTGACATCACGGACCGCTGCATGCTGGATTAACAATGTCACAAGGGGAAAATGGCTGCGCCCTCTTACTTATATAAGAACTGTCAGACGGTAAAGGAGGCAGTAGGTGGCCAGTCCTTATGAATAGTGGAAGAGTTTTTTTTTTTTTTTGGGTGCAGTGGCGTTATTGACAATGGATTTACATTAGGGGACACTGTTTTTTTATCATCAACATGGGGACAAGGTGCTTTTTGGGTGGGGGCAGGAGGGAAACCCATTGACGGCTGATGACTCATTGGTTGTTAACCATCTACTACCCGCCTGCCGTCAAATGGCGGTGGAGCAGTGTAGCTATTATCCTGAGACGCCGTCATATGACGGCGCACCAGAACAGCCTGTTGCTAGGACACGGCGCGATCCCGATCTTGGTAAAGAGTCAATGACATGACTCTTTACCCATGTGGTCGGCTGTGTCCAATCACAGCTGGTCACATGTAAATGAGGAAGTGCCGTTATTCGGCTCTCCTCGGCTCACACTGTCAGTGTGTGAGGCGAGGAGAGCCGATCAGCAGCTCCTCCTTATAGGGGACACAGGGAAATGTAATCAGGGCACATAACTGCCCACCATCAGTGCCCACAGTGCCCACCATAAGTGCCCACAATCAGTGCCCATAGTGCTGCCAGTCAGTGCCCATCGGTGCCTGCTCATCTAAGCACTGATGGGCACTGACTGGCAGCACTATGGGCACTGAGTGTGGGCACCGATGGTGCTGCCCTTCAGTGTCCATCGGTGCCACCCATCAGTGCTCATCAGTGCCACCCATCAGTGTCTATCAGTGCCACCCATCAGTGTCCATCAGTGCCATCTGTCAGTGTCCATCAGTGCTGCCTGTCAGTGCCCATCAGTGCCGCCTCTCAGTGCCCACCAGTGCCACCTCTCAGTGCCCATCAGTGTCACCTACTGTATCAGTGCTCATCAGTGCTGCCTATCAGTGCTCATCAGTGTCGCCTATCAGTGCCACCTATCAGTGCTCATCAGTGCGGCATATTAGTACCTCCTCATCAGTGCCCATAAGTGCCATCTCATCAGTGCCCATAAGTGCCACCTCATCAGTGCAGCCTATCAGTGCCGATCAGTGCCACCTCATCAGCGCACATCAGTGAAGGAGAAAAAATAATGTATTAATTTATTATTAAAATAAGAAAAAAAAATTTCAAAATTTTCTGTCTTTTTTCTTTTTTTTTGTAAGAAATAAAAACCCAGAGGTGATTAAATACCACCAAAAGAAAGCTCTATTTGTTTGAAAAAAATGATAAAAATGTCATATGGGTATAGTGTAGCATGACTGCGCAATTGTCATTCAAAGTGTGAGAGCGCTGAAAGCTGAAAATTGGCCTGGACAGGAAGGGGGTGAAATTGCACTGTAGGCAAGTGGTTAAGGACTCTGCAGCTGGTTTCCCAGCCCCGCTCGTGAACAACCATCTTATACTGCATATACTGCGCAGCTTTTCTTATATATTGTTTCTTTGATGTTTGTCGCATACAAGTTGCTGCTACTTTTTCTATAGATATTTAGCACAGTTTTTTCCTTTTTTGATCTTATACTGCATGCTGATTGGGCAAAGCTTCGCCCAGTCAGGGTGCAAAATGCACTGTAAAGCACGCACTATGCATTGCAGGGCATTCGGCGGAGCGAACACACACTAAACACCCTGCAAATGACTTAAACCCTATAGAAAACCTTTGGGCCATTGTGAGGGCTCACATAAGAAAGATGGGTTGTACAACAAAAATTTAAATGATAAAAAGTGTTCTCCAAGTGTGGTTTAGGGACTCTGAAGTGAAGGATGTGTGTGAAAAATTAGTAGCATTAATGTCTAAGAGTATTAGGGAGGTAATTAAAGCTAAGGGAGGCCATATAAATTACTGACATATAGGAAATAAATCAGTTTTGTAAACCTGAAATTGTCTCATTACAATATCCTGTTTGTCCCAACTAATTTTTTGAGTATGGCTTAAATATGTATACTCTCTTTCTCTAAAATTGCCTCCTACTGAAATGTATGAGATTCTGTGTTGCAAATCCATACAATTTTTATATTCTGTCTAATAAAATTGTCACTGGAATAAATCTGCCTGCTCTTTCCCTCATAAATATGCTATAATACAAATCAGTAACATTTTTCTGTTTTAAATAAAAGGAGATATTTTTTATTATTTCCAGATGCAATTAGTTTACCCTATTCCTCACAATAGAAGTCTGTCTAATAGGGAATATTCATGCTGTAAATCTGTAAAATGTTTCCATCTTCAGCTGCCATTGTGTTGAAAATAAATTAAATGCTTCCTGTTTCAAAAAAATGGGCACTAATATTTTATTTCCAGATGCAATATGCCCTCAATGTGCCTGTTCAATCCCTCCTATATTATGGCCTGGTCAAACAGGCCTAATAGCTGTGGTGTAAATCTGTAAGATTTGTCTGTCTTCAGTCTACAAAAAAAAATACCTAAGTTAGTTTTCTGGATACAATTTACTTGCTCTTTACCTCAGAAATTGCAGCAAAATTAGTGCTGCAAATCTGTAAAATGTTTGATTCTTCAATCTAGGACAAAATAACCCAGTCCTTTATTGCAAGTTGCATTCTCCTTCCTTTACTCCTCAGAAATTGCAACCTATCTAAACAGGCTAAAAGCTTTGCTGCAAATCTGTATGTTTTTAACTTTATTATTAAAAGACACATTTTTCATTTGCAGATACAACATGTCTGCTCAATCCCTCAAAAATGTCAGCCTGTCCAAAAATAATTATTACAGTATTTATGGTACAAATATGTAACATTTTTCTGTCTTAAAATTTGTATTGAGAAAAATAAATAATAATAAATAAATAAATATAAATAATATTAATTAGTAGATTGCGCTCAACTAAAACACTAATATGTACACTGGAATAATTAAAATTATAAATAAAGTGTACACATAAATAAGATAAATACCATCCAATCTGTGCAAACCTTCCCAAATATAAAGTGCAATAATTGAGAAATGTGAGGTAATTAGTGCAAATAATACCAATACTGTGCAAAACTGCAAATAAATAAATATGAAGTGCAATATAAAAAAGTGCAAATATCGCCAAAATATGCACAAATAATCAAATGAATAAAGTGCAATATTGGAATAATATTCCCAAAATGTGCAAAATCACTGCAAAATGTCCATAGCTGGATAAATAACCAGATAGTCCATAAATTGACAGGGGATATCCAAATAAAGATGAACAAGATCACGCTTGGTAGCAATATACACCTCCACCAGATCACCCAGAGTGTATAAATGCTTACCAGTTTCCATGGACCCCTTCAGTTATAGGGGGTCTAACAGACAATTGGATAAGATAGACACCAGGCTTCAGAATGGGCATCAACTTCAGATACTCCAAAGCGATTCCTCCTCCAGTACCATAAAATCTGGGGATAGGCTCCCACACAATACCCAGAAGGAAAGAAGGGTCTCGATAGTGAAGTACATTATAATAATATTGTTTATTAAAAATTATCCTCAATGCCCTGATATCACCTATGTTTGTAAGTGCATCCTCTTTTTAATAAACAATATTATTATAACGTACTTCACTATCGAGACCCTTCTTTCCTTCTGGGTATTGTGTGGGAGCCTATCCCCAGATTTTATGGTGCTGGAGGAGGAATAGCTTTGGAGTATCTGAAGTTGATGCCCATTCTGAAGCCTGGTGTCTATCTTATCCAATTGTCTGTTAGACCCCTTATAACTGAAGGGATCTACGGAATCTGTTAAGCATTTATACACTCTGAGTGATCTGGTGGAGGTGTATATTGCTACCAAGCGTGATCTTGTTCATCTTTATTTGGATATCCCCTGTCAATTTATGGACTATCTGGTTATTTATCCAGCTATGGACATTTTGCAGTGATTTTGCACATTTTTGGAATATTATTCCAATATTGCACTTTATTCATTTGATTATTTGCACATATTTTGGTGATATTTGCACTTTTTTATATTGCACTTCATATTTATTTATTTGCAGTTTTGCACAGTATTGGTATTATTTGCACTAATTACCTCACATTTCTCAATTATTGGACTTTATATTTGGGAACGTTTGCACAGATTGGATGGTATTTATCTTATTTATGTGTACACTTTATTTATAATTTTAATTATTCCAGTGTACATATTAGTGTTTTGGTTGAGCGCAATCTACTAATTAATATTAACTAATTTATTTTTCTCACTATTCACGATTTACGTGTTGGATTGCTGCTTCTAATTTAGGACTTACCTACACTTTTATTATTTGTACCAATTACACATTTATTTAATTATATTCCTCCTTTGCGCGGGTAGTTGGGTCATACCACATTTATTTTTCCATTAAAATTTGTATTATTTTTGTTATCAGATGCAATCTGTTCACTTTCACTCTAAATGAATTGCCTTTCAAAAAGGATGAAAGTCTGTGCTTCACATCTGTACATTTTTTTCTGTCTTGAGTCTCAGAAAAAAGACACAAATGTTTTATTTCCAGATTAAATCTGTTTATTCTCTCCCTTTTTTAAATATTAGCCTAGCAAAAGGACTAATAGCTATGGTCAAAGTATATAACATTTTTCTATCTTAAGTTGAAAAAAAACTATTATTTAGTCTGTGTGAAAGTTATAAAGTCTACAAACTTCTGCTTCAGAATGGCAAGCTTGAATCAGCCATTAGCAGACACGTAGGGCCACAATTTCGACCTATCAGTCATGGAACTTTTGGCATTGGATCATGTCCCCATATCATAAAGAAGTGGGGCTTTGACCTCCAACTTCTGAAATTAGAAACAAAGTGGAAAGTTACCCTACAGGCCACCAGGGCCCCAGGGCTGAATTAATGTGTCAGCTACAAACCGTTCTTGGAGTAGGGAATAGATTTGCAATATTTGTTTTGTTGTACATAGTGGGATGTCGCCTCCATGGTTCCCTCCCCGAGTCCAGGGGCACCTGGACCAGTTGCCCTGGCGCCCTTGGACTCCGGGGAGACAATGGAACCATCAATCCTTACTAGAACATGGGCACCCGCTACATGGGCTCATGGGTCGGAAGGGTGTGAGATCTAGCCCCATATCACATAGCGTTCATTGTTTATTTTTTGTTTATATGTAGTCAATGTTTACGTCTCGATTTTCATTTGTATTATGTCTTTCGTGTTATTAAGGATGCTTACATGAATTCAATATTTGCAATATAGATAAATGGAGGAATTGGTTCCTCCTGTATATCTTGCTATACCTATTGGTTTGGTATGTCCCAGGGAGAAGGTAGAGACATCAGGTGCCCTGCTGTTGGGTGGGTGCCGGGTGAGATCCTCATGTTTGAACCTGTGTGTATATATATGTGTGTGTATATACACACACACACATATATATATATATATATATATATATATATATATATATATATATATATATATACACAGTATCTCACAAAAGGAGGTACACCCCTCACATTTTTGTAAATATTGTATTATATCTTTTCATGTGACAACACTGAAGAAATTATACTTTGCTATATTGTAAAGTAGTGAATGTACAGCTCATATAATAGTGTAAATTTGGTTATCCCTCAAAATAACTGAACACACAGCCATTAATGTCTAAAACCCTGGCAACAAAAGTGAGTACACCCCTAAGTGAAAATGTCCAACTGAGGCCCAATTAGCCATTTTTCCTCCCGGTGTCATATGATTCGTTAGTGTTACTAGGTCTCAGGTGTGAATGGGGAGCAGGTGTGTTAAATTTGGTATTATCGCTCTCACGCTCTCATACTGGCCACTGGAAGTTCAACATGACACTTAATGGCAAAGAACTCTCTGAGGATCTGAAAAAAAAATTAAATTGTTGCTCTACATCAAGATAAGATAAGATAAGATAAGATAAGATAAGATAAGATTGCCAAGACCCTGAAACTGAGCTGCAGCACGGTGGCCAAGACCATACAGCGGTTTAACAGGACAGGTTCCACTCAGAACAGGCCTTGCCATGGTCGACCAAAGAAGTTGAGTGCACGTACTCAGCATCATATCCAGAGGTTGTCTTTGGGGGAAATAGACGTTTGAGTGCTGCCAGCATTGCTGCAGAGGTTGAAGGGGTGGGGGGACAGCCTGTCAGTGCTCATACCATACGCCACCCACTGCATCAAATTGGTCTGCATGGCTGTTGTCCCAGAAGGAAGCCTCTTCTAAAAATTATGCACAAAAAAACAAGCAGACTAAGGACATGGATTACTGGAACAATGTCCTGTGGTCTGATGAGACCAAAATAAACGTATTTGGTTCAGATGGTGTCAAGCGTGTGTGGCAGCAACCAGGTGAGGAGTACAAAGACAAATGTGTCTTGCTTACAGTCAAGCATGATAATGGGAGTGTCATGGTCTGGGGCTGCATGAGTGCTGCCGGCACTGGGGAGCTACAGTTCATTGAGGGAACCATGAATGCCAACATGTACTGTGACATACTGGAGCAGAGCATGATCCCCTCCTTTCGGAGACTGGGCGCAGGGCAATATTTCAACATGATAAAGACCCCAAACACACCTCCAAGATGACCACTACCTTGCTAAAGAAGCTGAGGGTAAAGGTGATGGACTGGCCAAGCATATCTCCAGACCTAAACCCTATTGAGCATCTGTGGGGCATCCTCAAATGGAAGGTGGAGGAGCACAAGGTCTCTAACATCCACCAGCTCCGTCATGTCATCATGGGGGAGTGGAAGAGGACTCCAGTGGCAACCTGTGAAGCTCTGGTGAACTCCATGCTCAAGAGGGTTAAGGCGGTGCTGGAAAATAATGGTGGCTACACAAAATATTGACACTTTGGGCCCAATTTGAAATTTTTACTTAGGGGTGTACTCACTTTTGATGCCAGCAGTTTAGACATTAATGGCTGTGTGTTGAGTTATTTTGAGGGGAAAGCAAATTTACACTGTTATACAAGTTGTGCACTCACTATTTTACATTGTAGCAACATTTCATTTCTTCAGTGTTGTCACATGAAAAGATGTAATAAAATATTTACAAAAATGTGAGAGGTGTACTCACTTTTGTGAGATACTGTGTATATGTATATATTATAATATATATATATATATATATATATATATATATATATATATATATATATATATATATATATATATATATATATATATATATTTTTTTGTTAAGCCATAAGGTATTACAGCCGCATCATTCTTTTGCTCCCTTCCATTTCTTAATCATATTTTTCTTTTTTTTTCACATTACTTTTCCACTCACACATTGCTCTTTCTCTTTTTTTACACTTCACTCATTTGTTTGCACTCTGTTTCCCATTTTTTGATTTCACATATTTAGTGCCAGTATTTATTCAATTTTACACCTTGTTCCATTCCATTCCTTTATTCACCTTTTTATTTTTACACATACATTATTATATATTTTTTTCACAATCATACATCCACATCACTTTTTATGCACATTTATTATATTTCACTTTATCCACATTACCTTTTTCCCACTTCACTTTCATTCTTCACATATTGTATCTCTTTCTGGAGTTGATGTATGCTGTTCTTGTTGCAACGGGAGCTTTACTGTTACCCTGGTTCCGCCATTTGTGGCTCAGGTGGTGTAATGCGCGTGTGTTGTTTACACGCATGACTTCCGTAATCGGCTGATCCTACCAGAAGTGACGATAGGGGCAGTCTTTTGTTCCGGTCCCTCCATCTCCAGATATGCGTGGCTCTCTCTGCTACCGCACATATTTAGAGACATATCTGCCCCCCCCAGCTGAATGGACGTGGGCGTGAGGGTGGAGCTCTCGATGGGTGGCTATCTCTCTCCCCCATATATACATGGGGGAGACATGGAGTGAGTCCTAGGGGACATCTCCACCGTCTCCCTGCTGCCGGAGGGGCTATCCCACATTGATTGGATCAGCATCTACATAAGCTGTGATTTCTTTACAGGAAGGTCAGTTATCACCTTGGACATTTTAGCATCCCCTGCTATATTTAGCCCTATCATTTATGCCTCTCTCCTGTTATTTGCACCCTCAAGGTGATATATATATACATATTGGTTAGTTACAGTTGGAACAATTCCACCGCTACTGCTACTCTGCAGCCCCCATCTAAGAGATTGTCGGGTGCCCTCTTTCCTATATTATAAGTCCGTTTGCTGTCTACCATTTGGCTTTTTAGTCCAGGACTTTATACCAATATATACTGAATTGAGGCTGCTGGTAACTTCCTGTACTTTGAAGGGCTGTGTGTAACAGAAGTGGTTATAGCTAATCTCCTCACACCTGTCTGTGGGTGGATATGTGCTGGGAAAGACATTTTATAGATTTTCACATTAACTATAGGGTCCCCCCATCTATCTCCCTTTATATGGCTGTATTTTTACTTTTTTTCCCCCCCGGCTTCATGGGTGTACCATGTCTCTCCCTCAAACCCGGGGTTACAGTATAAACCGATGCCTAAAAGGAATTTAAAATTGAAAATATATTATGTACAATCGTTGTCTGGGATATTTCTGAATTAACCATGTAATGAATTCTGTTTTTTTATGAACAACTTTGTATACTATAGAATGTATACTTATCATGCCATGTCTCCTAGCCCCAATGGGATCCTGTAAGAAGATGTTTGCTGTTTACAGGCAAAAACGTGCTCCTGTTAAAACCTGCAGGGACTTGGCAATGGCAAACACGCGTGCACACGTGCACAGCGGCGCACTCACATTCGCGCGCACGCAACGTGTGACAGATGCTGGCGCCAACTGGGCTATTTAGACCCAGCCTTTGCTCAGCTCCAGTGCTGCTTTGTCTTCAGCCTTGGTTAAGCTGTTACCTGCAAACTTGTATCCTGCTTCCAAGTTCCAGACCCGGCTTGTCCTGACCATCCTCTGCTCTCCGCCTGCACCGACCCCGGCTATTCCTTTGACCTCCGCTCCTGTCTGCTCCTACTGGATTCTGTACTACAGATTGGCTCTTGACCCAGATTGTCTCACCACGCTCCTGTCTTCTCCAAATCTGACCATGCTGTCTGTGAGGGTCTAGTCAGCCTACCCTGCTATCCTGACTTCTGCCTCCAGCACCTGTTGCCTGCACGTCTACCTGCTTACCGGATTTACCTGGCTATCTCTGTCTGTGGACTACCGGCCTGCTTCCAGCAACCTTCAGGCACTCATGCTACTCTACACTTCGGCGCTTCCTGTCCACACTATCAGGGGCCCCGAGTCAGAGGCATAAGACAGGCGTTCCTCACTATTTTAGGGTCACCTTCAGGTATGTGATAGAATCCCTGAAGAAGCTGCATAGCGAAACGCGTAGCAATCCTTTGGTATATTTGTACATTAGACCCCTTCTGATGTGGGCATAGGTCGGCCTTCTTGATGGTCTTCAGACACAGACCCTGCTACATGTCAGACCACTTATGGTTTCTTTTGGCTCAGGAGCATGCTGTTGCACTGTTGTGCTCACTCATCTTTGTGATGGTGTTTATGTATTTAGAACTTTTATACTAATACCTTTTGTATGTAATTACAAAATTAAGGATCGTATGTTTCTTTATGAGATTAATTAGTGGATGCATTAAAGTCCTATCACTTCTGGGGATTATCCCTCCCCCCCCCCCCTTTTTTCGCTTCTTTACATTATTGGATGTGGCACCACTATATCTGGGATCATGTCTCAATTTTTGCATACATCTGCCAACTGTGATATACTGTATATATTTTAAAGCTTAACAATCCTGATGTGTTGACTGCCTATTCCATTTCTTAAGGCCCTAAATTTCCAGGACAGTACAATGCCCTCCAAATTACCCCTTTTTGGAAAGTAGGCAGTCTAAAGTATTTAATGGGAGGCTTGGTGAGTTTTTTGAAGTTGTAATTTTTGTTACAGTTTTTGGAAAATGAAGAAATTGAATTAAATTGTTTTTTCACAAAGTTGTCATTTTAGCAAGTCGTTTATCTCACACAGACATACGTACAATTACACCCCAAAACATATTATGCTATGCCTCCTGAGTATGGAAATATCACGTGTGTGAGACTTTTTTTTAGAGCCTAGATGCATAGAGGGGCCCAAAATCCAATAAACATTTTTTGGCCTTTCAATGGCCATAAATTATTAATTTCCTGACTATTTATCATATTTCTCGAGTCTCTGAGGTGGCAGGATAGGAGAAATACCCACAAAATAATCACATTTTGGAAAGCAAACACCTCAATGTATCATCTGAAAGGCATAGTGAGTGAAATGTAAAATGCAGGAAAGAAAATGAAAATGTAGCTTTTTTTACACAAAGTTGCCAATGAATAAGATATTTCTAACCCACAGCATGGGCATACTTGAAAGTATACCCCAAAGCACATTCTGCTACTCCTCCTGAAAATGACGATATCATGTGTGCGAGACTTTTTCACAGCTTAGGCAAACTGAGGGACCCAAAATCCAAGTAGCACCTTAATGCATTCTGCATAAATTACACATCTGATTTCCTGACTACCTATAACATTTTTGGAGGCCCTGGAGCACCAGGACAGTGGAAATGCACACAAAATAACCATAACCACATTATGTTGGTGGTACACTTATAGACCAGAGCAATTTTTACATTTACACTGTTTATTGGAAATAACTTTATTACTTAAGAAAAACATACATTGGGAAGGGCACAGGCTATTTTTTCCTTTGGCAATATTGTCTTGCAAATATTTTTTTTCTATTTAATCTGTAGAAAAAAATGGAAAGTATTACTTTTAAAAAGTAGATTTAGTGTAAAACAGTATACCTTTTATTCTATATTTTTTGTATTACAATAAAATTATGTTTCTGATACAAAGTATATAAAAAAATAAATAAGGCATATTTATTTTACGCAACACTAAAAAAATAAACATAAACAGTAAAAAAAGTAGAAATAAAAAAAAAATATATAGAGGATAAGGGAAGGAAAGTGTTAAGTGGGGCTTATTAGGGTTAATTAAAGGGCAAATAAGGAATTTAATAGGAGTTTTTTAATTATTTCTAAGGTTCCTTTAACTGTTACCATATGCAGATCAAAGGTCACACATTTAATCTACATATAAATGAAATAGTAGGACAATGCAACATTTTTTTTTTTTTTTGTATTTGCTCAATGACACTTGCAAACTATTAGCTTGTGTCAATTTACACGGGGGCAGCTGCATTTTGAGGGCTTCTCTTTCTGGAAATTGCTGTAAAAATTTAAATGTCAATGTCTAATGTATTGCTGGTAATAATGATTTGAAGAACATTGGTGGGGGAAAGAGATGCAGAACATGCGAGATGCGTCCTAGAAACTTTGTTGACGTTTTTTAGGATGTATTTTTTATGTTCCAAATCATCAAGCAGGTAACTACTGAACTCACAAACACAAAATATTGAACTCACAAACTTTCTGTAGCATCCCAGATACATTTTCTTGTGCATGATCAAATGCTGTTTATAGGATGTTGAGCTCAAGATGGATCAATATAAGGGAAACAAAAAGAGAAATTAAAAGAGAAACTGTGCACAAGATTAAGCCACCGCAACCTTAAATCAAATAGACAACACCGGGGTAATGCTATTAGCTAATCACTTCACCTGGCCACAGCAAAGAGAACATAAAAGTGCTTGCACTGACAAGAAATGGCATAACTTATAGATAGGTAAAGATCTGATAGTACAAACATTTAAACCATTACAACATAATAAAACAATGGACAGAATTGGACATTGCACAATTTACACTTGCAATGTATATATTTTGTGCAACTCCAGCTTTCATCCAACAATATGACCCAAGACCTAGACCCAACAGCTTTCATATTGATTATTGTTTATTTTGCAAATTTTTTATCGAGTCAACAAGGTCACATATACTGTATATCAGAAGAAATTAGCTTTGTAAGAAAGAAGTAGGAGGAAGCCACTGAGGGGAGTAAAAGCTGGCTAATATCAGAAATATTTAATAGGAATAATATTAGGAAGGTTGTGGGAGGTTTTGGGGTAAGCAGTCACTACTCATTAAGCTTGAGCCAACAAATGTATCTCTGCCTGTGAGTAAGAGGGTGTTTCTTTGTGAATCGATTAACTATTCCACCCTCCTAATGTTATTATAAAGTAACTTTTGGTCGATTTTTAGATAGATATTTGAAGTAGTGAAGGAAAAAGAAAGAAGGGTCTGCTCGGATTCTAAAGTCTGTAAAATTCTGGGAGACTAGTGTTATGTTTTCCAGAAGTCTGGGAGTTTGGGGCATTACCCAAAAATGTGTAGCAAAGAACCCTTTTCTAATCCCCATTACCAACATCAGTCTGGTAAAGAGAGTGTAAACTTATGGATCCACAATGGAGTTCTGTACTACCTTGTAACTGTAACTGTAGTATCTGTTCTAGTACAGACTGATGATTTTATTGTAAGTAGATATACTTTCTGCATTTGTTCTGTTGTAAAGGTTTAGATTGTGTTCCCAAGCTATAATGAATGATGGATGGAGGTCCAGTTTTAGAGTGATAAAAAATTATAAGGAGTGTCTATGTATGCCCCTATCTGAACATAAAATCTCAAATGCTGAAAGCCTGTGGCAAACTTTTGCAGGAGGTGAGGGATAATCAGAAAATGATGAATTTGAAGGGCATTCAAAAATGGTAAATGTAAAGAACCTCCAACAAAATTCAGTTTAATTTCAACCCAGGTAGCAGACGAGCAGTGAAGGATACATACTCCTCTTAAAGTTTTAAGAAGCGAGGGTCAGAGATAGCTGGGGAAAAAGCTCTGTTCTTTAAAATGAGAAAAAGAGGGATGGGTATCATGGAAGGGCATATTTTGAAAATGCCTTTGGCAAGAATTTAAAGTTAGGCTGGGTGGAATCTCAAGTCCTGAGGATTTAGAGGACCATTGACTGGGCTTGTTCAAGGTGTACCGTATCATGACCATGTCTTTGCCAATCAATTAGACTTAAAAAGTGAAAGGAAATATGATACAAAGCTAGGTTTGGTGTTGCAAATCCACCAGAAGATTTTGGGTATGTAAGTACCTGGTATTTTAGTCTGGGATGCCAGATAAATTTGGTAAGAAGTCTTGAGATGCATCAAAAGAAGGACAGAAAAATGTAAATAGACTTCACATTGAGAAGTTACATTTTTTTTTAGGTAAGATTGTTATCTTTATGATATTGCAATACCTAAACCAGGAAAAAAGCCGTGTGTCACATTTTTTGAGGAGACCCTGTACATTATATAGAAGAGGTGGAAAATTTAGGGTATAGCTCTTGTGAAGTTTTTGGGGTTTAAATGTACCCAGGTATTTGAGGGTTAGAGGCCCATTTAAATTAAAATTTTAAGTGCAATATGTGGGGAGTGGCTGGGGAAATTGTTTTTTTTAAGGCTTCTGGTTAATGAAAAATTTTTTTTAGGTTGAACAAAGCTCCACATTTCTCGAATACTTTAAGGAGGTTTAGGAGGTATATGTCAGAGTCTAGAAGAGAGAGGAGCATATCGTCTGCATACACCAGATTTTTTAACTCAGTGTTTTTTAAATTTAGAGACCCTTAATATTGATGTTGTTGCAGATGGTGTGCAAGAAAGGGTCCAGAGAGAGAATAAATGGTACTGGTGAAAGGAGGCAGCCTTGGCGTGTGTCATTAGTGATAGTTAAGGGATCCTAAAAGACACTATTCACTTTCACTTGGGTGTTTTTTGTTGAATAGATGGCTCTAAAGCAGCTCAGGTAGAGTTCTGGAAGTTAGTGAATTATATGCAGCTACAAAGTGATGTCCTAACTGATGCAAAAAAAGCTTATAATACGCTAGTGTATAACCATCGTAGCCAGTGGATTTCTCAATGCTACGGCCCCTAATCACTTCCGACAACCCTTACACTAAGAATACATTTTCCAGGGTTTCAAAAATGTGCATAAGGTATAGGTAGGTGAGAGGAATTAATTAGGTGAGAATTTTTTATAATGTGTTTTTAAATGAGCAGAACACATCACCTATGTCTATAGAAAGGTCAACGTTTTTTCCTTGTAATGTATTGATATTGAAAGTGAATGACTACAATCATTGTTCTCTTAGTGCAGGGACTAGAAGGCATTCAAATTTATCTCCATGTTTATAAAACTTCTTTCAGCAATGAGCTAAAGTTGCCATAGCTTTAGCTTTACAGAAAAGAAGGGATTGTAGTTTCTGAGAGAAGTTAGTTCGATTCATATGTCGGAGCTTGGTTGAGTTTTATGTAAAGAGTCTAGTGTATTAATGTCATGTAAGAGGTAAGTTATTTTGGCTTTCCTTTCCTTTTATTCATATCCCATGTTTGATAAACAGGCCACAAATTACTGGCTTATGTGCTTCTCAGATTAGCACAAAGTCAGTGTCAGAGGTCAGGTTAGTGGAAAAGTAAAAGTCAAGTTCTTTAAATATCTTCACAGATGTAGGGGTCATTCACTAAACTTTCACTCAAGCACCAGTGCCAAAACTTGGGAGGCAGGTTTGAGTTCAAGGAGTGACTTTCTATCTTATTTTGCATGATATTTTTTCCTATTATATGTGCATTATTGCAATTTGATTGTGTAATCTCTTAAGCTATTATTCCTTTTTTAAATTATATTTTGCAGTGTAATATACTGCTTGTCTGCTTTTGTAATTGCATCCTTTCAGGGGATCTTTATGTGTAATATACTTTTTTACCACAAGATGTCATATGTACTAACTATTTCTAGTGGTTTTAGAATGAGGCTTGGTCTTTTGAAGAATCTCAGTGCTTCCTGCTTCAATCTTTAGATGTAATTAATGCGTAATGTGCGAGCTGATTTCTGAGCCCCGGAATATGTACTTTGATGAAACACGTAGTACATTATTTAATAATTACGTAATTATTCTCCTGGAGAATTTGATTGTTACAGCACTGTCTATATATATATATATATATATATATATATATATATATATATATATATATATATTGTTATATATTGTTATATGTAAGTAGTATGTTTTTTTTTTTTTTTTTTATTAAATATATGATACCATTGATTTTACACTATGTTGAGCGTTCTTATTTTCCATGCATATTTCCCTGACTGGCTGCCAATATGTATAGTGGAGTGAAGTGGTGACATTATATATCCAGGATTTGAGCTGATCACTTTCAAGCACTACAGTATATGAGTTCTCAATTTGAAGGCCAAACTGTTTCAGTAAGTGCCGGCTCACACTATTGTGATGCGGGAACACTGCGAATATACTGCGTGTTCCTGCATCGCATCCGCAGCACAGGCAGTTCACACTGCCATATGCAATACACTGGGGGTGTCAATTCAGAGTTAACGACACCCCCAGCTCAGATCACATATCGCACTGCGATCTGACAGTTCGTACAGGAATTGTATCGCACTGGTGTGAACCACCATGCGATCCGATTCTGCTGCCGACCAAAAAAGGGTCCTGTGCATGTTCACCGCAATTGCGGTGCAAATTCAGCCATACAAATTGTATGGCTGAACTCGCACCGCACAGAAATCGCATATGATTTTAAAAGCAGTGCGCTCCGAATCATATGCGATGTCTGTGATCGCATTAGGGTGAGCCGGCACTAAGCCTCTGATTTGCACACTGGTGTGGGAGCACTAAGTGTGTTTTTCTCCCATGAAAGAGTTTTCTACAATATCATGCAGAGATTTATATGAAAATTATCCCACCTAGAAATCACAGTGGAGCTCTTTTTTTTACATGGACATTTTATAATAGATACACATACTGGACTGTTATTATTTTTGTTTTGATATCATTTGGTTTTTGAAGAGCGCTGCACTTCAGTAGATGCTTGGTTGCTGAGCACTGTATAACCACAACTTTGAGCTGGTATTACCCAGAACTGAACAGTTCAAACCATGTCCCAATCATTTTTGTTATTCTGATACAATAAAAGGCGTCAACTTGACAAAACTTTTTACCGTCTATAAAAATAGAGAAACAACTGCGCTAATCCAACCAAAATATGAGTGTAAAGCAGCGACTTCAAGTGTGACCAACACCCCAAAGAACAATAATAGATACAAGTCGCGCCAAAAAATGATCAAACATTAAATAAAAATGTGTCAAACAGTGGAAAAATTAGTAGTCCATAAAGTCAGTGAAAAACCAAGTAATATAGACGTGACTTAGGGGCATCCGTGTAGATGGAAGGCTTACCAGAATTCGGTAAAAATCGTGCCAAATGATAACAACGACTCCAGAGATTCGGCAAGGGCTATACACGATAGATCTCACAATCCCAAATGATCCCCTCAATGGTATGGTTATATGTGAAATAAAAATATAAACGCCATATCGTAAAACCAAAATAACAAATAGAAAAAATAGCACTCTATAGGGATGTGAATCACCAAAACTCCAGTGATAATGAAGTGCTCATGAGGAATAAATTAACATAAAATCCATTAGCCATTTCCAGTCTCACCACAGCTAATTACATTTTGTTGCCTTCTGTTTACCAGGAATGGAGGCACAGGTATAGACGGTATAAAAATAATAATAGATACAAGTCGCGCTAAAAAATGATCAAACATTAAATAAAAATGTGTCAAACAGTGGAAAAATTGCTAAAATCTTATATGACGCAATGGATCACTGTATTTTGGAAAGTAGTCATTCCACTCTGCACTACTATTTTAAACAAGCTTATGGCATTCCTTTCGAGGTGAAGTTGTCCTTTTCCTATAAAGACTGACCCCCACCTCCTTCTACTCTCTGTCAGTTTACCTGTCACCTGTTGGGTATAGGTTTTTTTTTATATGTTGCTTTTTTTCCAAATCCCCTAAAAATGTGCTTTAGAAGTGTACAGGCTGAGGCCTTAATAAAAGCCATTCCTCTATTATAGCCAGAGCAATTCCCTGCAATGCACTACCATATGTTGTAATGTTTTGCATCAGAAAAAAAGGTGCAAGTATATTTTCCTCTTTGCCCCAGTGCATTGCCAGACCATTGAAAAAAGAATGAGCCATTTTAACTCAAAATTTTTTTTTTTTTTTTTTTTCAATAAAAGCTTTATTGAATAGCAATAATAAACATGTACAGTATTAACAATGGCAGTATGACATATTGGTATAACTGTACAACATGTACATAAATTACAACATCATGTAATGTTGGATCAAAAGTTAGTGCAACAACATAAAACATGTAAGTCAGCTCCTGAGGTATAATGGGGGTATCTAACTGGATACCCTCTCTCAGATGAGACAGGACCAAAGACATATGCCTGTCTCAAAGAAGGCCACTAGAGGGCGGGGAAGGAAGCGAAGATAGGAATTAAAGAAGATGAGTAAAAAGGAAAGAGAAGGAGAAGGAAAAGTAAAGGGAAGGGAGGGGGAGGTAATGGAGTACTATTGATAAGTGGTGCTTGATCAAGTAGCTCATTGTAGAAGCGTATACTAAAGGTCCAGGTGGAATGTGAGGGTTAATTGTGAGATTGCTAGTCTTCAGTCATTTTTTTAAAATCCGAAGAAAGAGTAAATATCAACCATGGTCTCCACATGTCATGGAACGGTCCGCTAATTTCTTTTTTGATGGCTAGAGTTTCCTCCATTTCAAATGTGGAAGTCACCTTGTCTACCCAATTCTTAGTCGAGGGGACGGATTTGGAATTCCAGTATAAAGGTATAAGAGATTTGGCCGCGTTGAGTAGATGTCTCGTTAGAGACTTTTTATATGACCTATATGAGAGTTTATTGATGTGTAATAAACAGCTTGCCGCATTAAATTCTAAGGTAGAACCAGTGATATGTTTGATCAGGAGCACAACTTTGTTCCAAAAGGTTTTGATTATGTCACAATTCCACCAAATATGTAGAAATGTGCCTGTGTGAACTAGACATCTCCAACACCTTCCGGAGTACTGTGGGGACCACATCTTCATTTTCGCTGGTGTTATGTACCATTGCGTGCGGATTTTAAATGACGTTTCTTGAGTTTTTGTGCTCAGGGAGCATTTGTGAGTAAATACACAGGCCTTCTCCCATTCCCTATCAGAAATTTTGCGTGATAACTCGAGTTCCCATAATTTCTTATATTTGTCGTCAAAATTCGGCAACGGGGCTATAAGCCACTGATAGGTCATCGATGTCGTTTTCGATATTGGGGACTGTCTCTCACATATCCTCTCAAAAGCAGTTAGTTGTCTAGCCCACAAAGTTTTCTTTTTGTTATTTTGAACAAAGCTGTGCAGCTGGATATAATTCCACTGGTTCAATGAGATGTTTTGGGGTTTTAGGTTGTTTAGTTCGTGAAGAGATAGAATTTTTTGATCACGAATGCAATGTTTAATGAGCAAAGGATTGTCAGCAGAGCACTTTATATTAAGACCCGGAACAAAGTCTGGGTTGTGGGAAACCGGAGTCAGAGGGCTCGGATTGGTGGATAAGTTATATGATTTCGCTAGCTTGTGATAGATGGTAAGGGTGGTGTTGATTAAGTGGTGTTTAACTTCAGAAGGGAAGTTGTGAGGGTCTGTCCAAAGCAGGAACTGGGTCAGATACCGGGAGCAGTGCCTCTCCATAGCCACCCAGTCCTTTTGAGTTGAATGGCAGTGCCAGTTGATCGCTCTGGTGAGGTGAGTGGCTTGGTAATATTTATAATAATCCGGGACCCCTATGCCTCCATTGATCTTGGGTAATTGCATATATTTTAGCTGTATCCTAGGTCTTTTGTTGGCCCATATGAATTTCCTTTGAATAGTCCTTAGTTTCCTGAAAAAGGAGGGAGGTATTGTGATGGGTAAAGCGTGAAATAAATAAAGTAGTCTAGGCAAGATGACCATCTTTAAGATGGCTGCTCTGCCGAACCACGAGAAATGATTAACATCCCATTTACTCAGGTCATTAGTGATGTTTTTCAGGATTGGGATAAAATTGGCCTCATAGAGGGCATCTAGAGTTGGGGTAAGTTTGATTCCTAAGTATTTAAGTGAGGTCGAATCCCATTTGTAGGGGCAATTAGATTTAGTTAATTGTTTTACTTTATCGGGGAGTGAGATGTCCATGGCCTCCGATTTGGAATGGTTGATTTTAAAGTTTGATATGTATCTGAAGGTGCGGAAATGTAAGTTCAGTTTTGGAATGGAGATATGTGGTTGTGATATATAGAAGAGGAGATCGTCCGCATAAGCAGAAACTTTGAATTCTCTTTCTTTAATGCCGAAGCCATGCACATCTGTGTCCCCGTTAATATGTCTAATTAATGGTTCTAACGCCAATATAAAGAGGATGGGTGACAAAGGACAGCCTTGTCTAGTTCCATTCTTAAGATGGATAGGGGCAGAAAGGATGTTGTTCACCTTAACTTTTGCTGTGGGATTAGTGTAGAGGGATCTTATCCAAGATATCATACTACTTTTCAATCCTATATGTTCACAAATCATCAGCATGTAGTCCCAGGCCACTCTATCGAAAGCCTTTTCGGCGTCGGTTGAGATTAACAAACCTTCAATTCCTAATTTGTGGGCTCCGTGTATTAAGTTCAGGGATCTGATAGTATTATCCCTAGCCTCACGGCCTGGCATGAAGCCTACTTGTTCAGGGCCTATAACTTGTTGCAATAGCGGTCTCAACCTATTTGCTAAGATTTTTGCTAACAGCTTCACATCTAGATTTAGTAGGGAAATCGGTCTATAGCTGGCGCATGTAGTCGGGTCTTTATCTGCTTTCGGAATCACCGTGATGTGAGCAGTAAGAAAATCTTGGGATGGTTTATGCTGTTTGGTTAGTATGTTTAGTGCGTTTGTTAGGGGGTCTGTTAAAGAGGTTTCAAACATCTTGTAATATTGGGACGTTAGTCCATCTGGACCAGGACTCTTCCCATTTTTAAGATCTAGAATTGCCAATTTGGTTTCTTCTGGGGAAATTTCCTTTTCTAATGCCTCCACATCTCCATCTGAAATCTGAGGAAGGCCACTGTCAATGATGTATTGTTTCATAATTGAATGTCTGGAACCTATGAGGTCGCTGGGTCTATTCTGAGGGGGCAAGTTGTAAAGCTTCTCATAGAAAGATCGAAAGCATTCTGCTATCTTTCCCGGGTCATGTGTTAGTTTATTGGATTTTTCTTTTAGTGACATAATGTGTGTAGAGGCTTGCGCGTCCTTTAATGCCCTTGCTAGGTACTTGCTTCCCTTATCCCCAAATTCGTAGTATATTGCCTTTTTAAAAAAAAGTGATCTTTTTATTTTGTTGTTTAGGATTTCGGACAAGGATTTCCTAAGAGATAATAGTTCTTGGTGGTGTTCTTTGGTTAATGACATTTTATGTTGAGCCTCAAGAGTCGAAATTTTTGTGATCAAATCTTGGACCTGTTGCTCCTTCTCTCTCTTTCTCCTGGCCCCGTATTTAATGAATTCACCTCTCACCACACATTTGTGGGCCTCCCACAGGGTCATGGGGGAGATATCAGAGGATTTGTTTTCATTGAAATAATTTGTGATTGTAGTTTGAATTTCACTTTGTATTTTAGCGTCTATTAAGAGAGAGGGGTTTAGCCTCCAATTAAATACTGGTTTGCAATGCGTGGTTGAGGAGAGAGAGAGTGATATCGGAGCGTGGTCAGATGAAGAGATGATCCCGATGTTAGCGTCCGTAAGGTTGGGAAGGTCCCTCTGAGTAATGAACAGATGGTCTATTCTTGTGTATCTATTGTGCGGTGCCGAGTAGAAAGTGAAATCCCTGTCGACCGGGTGTAACGATCTCCAGGTATCCACCAAGTTCAGTGATCTTAGTGCTTGTTTGATTTTTTTCAGTGATTGGTATTTAATACACGAATGACCTGAAGATGTGTCCTGGAGGGGATTTAGGGGGACATTGAAGTCTCCCCCTAAAATAATACATCCTCTGGCAAAGCTTTTTAATTCATCAATAATTCTTGAGCAAAAGGACACATGTGCCTTATTTGGGAAATATACATTTGCTAGCGTGGTTGGACGTCCGAATAATGTACCAGAGAGGAACAAAAACCTGCCTTCTGGGTCTGAGTGTTGATTTTCAACTACAAAGGGTGCAGATTTGTGTAATAAAATAGCGACTCCTTTAGTCTTAGTGATGGTACTAGATGCCTCATATATTTTAGTATAGTTTTTGTCAGTCAGGTTAGGGATCTTGGGTCCCTTGAAATGTGTCTCTTGTAAGAACACAATTTGAGCTTTTGATTTTCGTAGTTCATGTAGCAATTTCCTCCGCTTTTCTGGGATATTAAGGCCGTTCACATTATGGGAAATTATCAGGGGGTTCTTTCCCAGCTGTGAATAAGCCATGGTTAGTCAGGGGACAAAGGGGTATTGGACACGGACAATGAGGGAAGGGGGAAAAGGGTAGTAGAGAAAAGGCAGAGAAAAGAAAGAAGAGAAGGAGGAAGGAAGAATAGACAAGTAAGTGGTATCACCGACACAATGATCAACAGACCGTGAAGGTGAGAATCAGGATTAGGTACAAATCAAAGAATTATTTAACTTTGAATGGATTATGAATAATATTCCCTACTGGGGGGGTGAGTGGAAGGAGTACAGTCCGGTCTGTCCGGTGAGAAGCCGCAAAAATTTGAACAAATTACGGACAACACGCCAGTCTGAAGCCGGACAACTCCCCATCCATTATTAAACAAACAACAAAAAAAAAAAAAAAAAAAGACTTAACGTAAGCCTAGATTCAATATATAACAATAGGCAATGAATAAAAGGACTGCAAGATATGATATATTTGGTGAATAACCAATGTATCCCTGGGTTCGTCAGTAGCGCCCAGGGACACACAAAAAAAAAAAAAAAAAAAAACATTTTTCCCTCAAAGGTTGAAGAAAATTAAAAAGGTACCGTCAAGTAGATTATAACTCCTTGAACGGTAAGCATGTTTATCACGTAACAATTGCTGTGATATGGGTCTAAGAACTTTTCAACATTTTTGGGGAAAATGGAGGGAAACGTCACCCAGAGAATTAGGGGACCCCCGCCTCCACATCCCCAAGAGCAGGATAATATTAACTACTTAGTCACATACATTGGATGAATCAAACCTTTCCAGCATTGAGAAAGAGGGAGAAAGGACGGATAGAATTTTTGATCTCCATTGTTCCACGTGGATGCTATAAGAAGTTAGTTACAGTACCTTGGAGTAGACCCAGGGATATAACTCGGTAGGTATTTCAATAACGGTCCTCTGTGGAAGTCCCATTGTGGTTGTCTCCTTTTGCTGCAACCCAAACTATCTCGGAGGTAGGGAGATAAAAAGACAAAAAAGAAAGGGAAAACAAACCCGTTATGGGGCGAGGTTAATTAAGTCAAGTATCGACAACATGAGATCTGTCATTGCGAAAGAACATGGGTAGGCATGTCATTCTAAAGACTCAGTATAACTGAGACTCCTGAGATTGATATCAACTACACAGTGTCGGCATCTTGTGGCGAACTAGAGTATTGCAGGCCGTAAGATGAAGAGAATTCCATTAATGAGAAGTGGTAATATCTTGTAAGATATTATAGTAAATTCCTCATAAAGGCAAATCCCTGTGCGTAGGAACCATCCACAATAGTCAGTCAATCAGGGCTTGCATGTGAGTATTCCCATTATTCATAGGTAAGGTGGAAACTAGGCATTATTGAACTGGTGAGACTCTTGATTCTGTGTTTATTTCCACCTTCAAGAAGTGGTAACCTGTATGTTGACAACTTCCTGTGGACATAGGAGAACAGTACATCTACCCGTTATCTCTGTGAGTCTAGCACCATCCACTGGACAAATGTTCAAACATCAACCTATTAAAGAAACTTGAAAGCAATTGAGCAGAACCAAAAAACAAAATAAAAAGAAAAAGGGAAGAGACTTGCAGTCCTTTTCAACTTGAGTGAGCGGGATCAAGTGTGATCTTTGGATCTGGGGGTTTTAGGAGGTGAGGAGAAGACGTTGTGAGGATCTCTACCTTTAAATTTCTTTCCTCCATTTTTAGTTGCAGGTGACCTCATTGATGTTGAACATGAGGCTTCGTGGGTGTCACTCATGGACGTAGGCAACATAAATTCTGCATACCATTCTGGCAATGAGATTGGCTCCAAATTTAGGTTAGCGCAGAATGTGGGGAGATCGTCTGGTGTGCGAAGAAAAAATTGTTTCCCTTGATATGATGCCTGGACCGCAAAGGGGAATTTCCACCTGTAGGTGATATTTCTCTCCTTTAATGCTTCCAACACAGGTCTTACAGCCCTTCTATTTTTCAGTGTGATGGGGGAGAGGTCTTGGTACAATTGAATAGGTGTTTCATTGAACAAGATCTGTTCATTTTGCCTTGCCTTATAGAGGACTTCTTCTTTAACTGGGTGGTTTGAGAGGCAGCATATAATGTCTCTCGGAGGGTTGGGATCTGGAGCTTTGGGTCTGAGCGCACGGTGGGCTCTGTCGAACTCAATCGGGGACTCTGGGGGTCTCTCCAGAAGATTATTAAAAATGGAGGTCAACACTGGTCTGATATTCTCACCGCTGACCGTTTCAGGTATCCCCCTAATCCTGATGTTATTACGTCGTCCCCGATTGTCCAAATCCTCTAGTTGACGATTCATGGCAATAAGATGTTCAGAGTGTGAGGTGGCTACAGTCTCCAGTCGTTTAATAGCCTTATCTCTGCCTTTTCCTGCTCTCTCCCCCACCGCAATTTGTTCAGTGATCCTCAGTATGTCTGCCTTCAGGTCAGTTATAGCTGCGGCAAATGAATTTTTTATGTCTGCAGTTATGTCTGCGGCAAACACAGTCATGTCTTTAAATGTGAGTTGTCTGTCATAATGTGGAGAATCACCTACCGTATCCTCCGATGCGGTGATTGAATCTGCATCATATTCTTCTTCTTCCTCCTGTGTTGTTCGTCTCGCCATGTTGGAACCTGCTTTGTTCCTCCTCACAGGAGCCTGGGTTTTGAAAATATCGGCGATTCCCTTGCTGCTAACAACTTTTCCAGAGCGTTGTATTTTCCCCTGGGATCCTGCCTTAAGTATCCTGCCCATTGTATGCTGTCTTACATTAGAAATGTGGCTGCATGGAGGATGGGGAGTTGTCCTGTGACCGGCACTCTCTTTTTAGTACGCCATCTCCGCTGCGCACAGACCTTTTTTTTTTTTTTTCTTAAAGTTATTTTAAGTGCTACTGTGTCAGGTGGGTGGGTGATCCAGTGTCTCTGTCCCCTTCTGCAGCCAAGATGGCGGACTGCTATGTTGTGGGGGTTGCAATTTTGTTGGGGCCTTACTGTGAGAAGCTGGTGGGGATGGGTAGGCAAGTGGGGCACCCCTAGGAGGAAGGATGGCCTCTGTACAATGCAGCCCCACCAAAACCCGGAAGTCGCGGCCTACTCCAAGAAAGGCCGCGGCTCCGGAGCCCAACTAGGCCGCCGAAAAACCGGGCCTTCAATCCGGCGTATCACCCCTCAAAAAAGTCCAGTGGCAGTACCTGGAGTACTGATGGGTCCCCCCGAGGCGTTTGCAGCCCTCCTCAGATGCGGCCTTACTCGGAGTCCGTATCGCGGCCGCGGGCGCCGCTTTTAGGTGAGTCCGCGGCTTTAGGGCCCGACTAGGCCGCAACCTCAAAAGACCCTCCCGGAGCCAAAATAGACCTACTGGTGGGCTCCTTGTGCTCCGGTGTGGAGGATTGTGCTATTAATGTCGTTCCCGGGGTGATCAGAGAGGAGGATTAGGCCGGATTAAATCTGCCAAAAAGGAGCCTCTCCACAACACGTCCGTTCCGGTCCGCTTCCGACCACGCCCCCCCCCAAAATTTTAACACAAGGTTAGTGCACATGTATTAATGCAATTGGCATTATTAGTATGGCACAGCTGACAATTCTACTCAAAGTGATTGCTGTCTACCCCAGCATGCAATGAGTTAATTTATTGCATACAGTGTCACTGAGGCATGAGGTTGGGCATCTTTGCTGGGAAGCTGGTTCCAAACAGCTTGATTGTTGAAATGAGCGACATGTCAGTACCACTCTAACTCTTAGCTGCTTGGCTGCCTGGACTGCAGTGTCTGAGACAGTTCTATTAATTTAACATTTTTTTTTTGTTCCATTGAAAACCCATATGCTATTTATGCTGCAAAAATCTGTGTTTCATCTATACAGTGACAGTCCATGTTCAGCTTTTTCTGCAATAATCCATGGTTCCAATATCCTCACCTATGTTGCATAGTTGGCACAAATATGTTTGCAATAAAGGCAGCACAATGACTGGTTCCACGTCTGTGTGTACTGTATCCTTTAATATTTAAACACCCTTGGGTTTCTTGTTGTATAGTATTATCTGTGTCACCGTGATCATGTTTCTAGTTGTGTACAATACTGACTGTGTTACCAGTGCTGTATTTTGGCCTAGGCCGACAAGGCCCAGGCCTAGGGTGGGACTTTGCAGGGGGGCAGCAAAAAAACCACCCCCCCTCCACCTGAGACTCTATTGGCCACTGGTTGCTATAGACGTTGCTCTCACCCTCCCTCTCTCTCTCTCACCCCTCTCTCTCTCACAACCCCTCTCTCTCCTCTCACCCCCTCTCTCTTTCACCCCCTTCTCTCTCTCACCCCCTCCTCTCTCTCTCACTCATGCACCCCTCTTCAACTCTCTCTCTCTCTCTCTCTCACACCCTCTCTCTCTCAATCCCTCCTCTCTCATCCCCCCCTCTCTCTCTCCCTCACCCCCCCTCTCTCTCTTTCTCTCTCTCTCACCCCCTCTCTCACACACCCTCTCTCTCTCTCATCTCCCCTCTCTCTCAATCCCTCCTCTCTCATCCCCCACTCTCTCTCTCTCACCCTCTCTCTCTCTCTCTCTCTCATCCCCCCTCTCTCTCTCACCCCCTCTCTCTTATCTCCCTCTCTCTCTCTCTCTCTCTCATCCCCCTCTCTCTCTCATCCTCTCTCTCTCATTCCCCTCTCTCTCTCTCTCTCTCTCTCTCTCTCTCTCTCTCTCACCCCCTCTCATCCCCCCTCTCTCTCTCATCCCCCCTCTCTTTATCTCCCCCCTCTCTCTCTCTCTCTCTCTTTCTCTCTCCCTCCCTCACCCCCCTCTCATGAGATCTCAGGGGTTCATGCTGGGACTTGTAGTCCTTCAATTGTGGAGGGGGTCACATCCATTAAAAAGGAAGGAGTGGGACAAATTTACATATGAGGGGAAGGGGGGGGGGGGCGTCCAATTTTAGTCTTGCCTAGGGCAGCACAAAACCAAAATACACCACTGTGTGTTACTGCAGACACATTTATGGCTGCTTCAGTACAATACTGATTTTGGTTCTGCAAGCATGTCATTAGGATAGTGTCTGCGGGCATAATTCTGGATGTGTAAGGTCCCATTCACATTTGGCATTTTGAGATCCTGGACAGAATTGCTATGATCATTCTGCCTGTGATCTCAGATAACACTGCAATAATTGCAAAATGCAAAGCACATGTTTCAATGGCACCTAAACGCAGTGCGGTTTTGCCAAGATTAGTGCATGATAAATGGTGTGGCAATCATGACAAACCGAAGAATAAAAAGAGAAAATAACCGCGCTAAAGTGAATAATATAAAAAGAGCAGCGACTTCAAGTGCGACCACACCCTCAAATAATGTATAGAAAAATAAGCCGCGCTGCATGAAATGGGTAAACAAAAAATAAATGTCCAAACAAAAAATCAATGTCCCATATAACAACTTGATTGACGCTGAAAACATAGATCACACTCCACGGTCTCTGTAGGAAATGTGCTTACCGGATGACCTCTATAAATATGCAAATTCATATGCTGAGATATAGTCACAGATCTGGGAGATGGGAGTTGTCAGAGTCCTCAGCGAATAACGTGAATAATATGCAAAAGAAAAAACTTACATAGTGTGATACCGTAATTTAAATATATTTCCACCACCAATAAGGAATCCCTATCAATCGTGCAGCAGCTCACCAAATAAATAATGAGTGAAACGTGAATAATCCAGTGTAAGAAGAGGAATGTGGAACAAACCACCACCAATTGTGAAGCCTCTTACCGAAAAAGTAAGTCAAATGAGCAAATAGATAGATCCAGATCGCCAAGAAACCAGAAACGTCACTCAAAAGCCCTATTGGCCTCTTACCAGATGACAAATAATCCAAGCAGTAGATCTAATAACGCTTGCCCATCATGCATGAAGCTCCGGGACCAACAGCATCAATGGTGTTGACTGGAAACTCAGTGCCAAGATGTAGTCCAAGTGAAAAGAAAAAGCGCCAATAGTGTAATAAAATAATGACTGGTTTATTTAATAAAAGAAGAAACACTCACAAGCATAGTAGATAAAATCGCGATGGATGGAAGCCGCCGGCCGGACGGCAAAGCACATCCGCTCCTAGGATAACTTCCGGGATGACGTCAGCACGCCGCGACCTGACGGCGTTTCGTCCAAGAAGACGTTATCAAAGGTACGGACGGCGTGCTGACGCCATCTCTTATAGAAAAAACCTGATTATGTTACCCGGAAGTGTTTGAACAATTCCGCCCTGAAGCTGTGAACCGGACATCCAAAGACCGGAACTAGGGTAGATCTAACTCGCCATTTTAATTAAGGGCACATAACAACTTCACTAACCCGGAATGTCCTGTATTATGTGCAAAATACATTTAAAAGTATAGCAGGCCCATTTGGCACAGCCGATGTGAAATAAGAAATTGCCAAACCATAAATGTAAGCAGAATAAACATAAGGACATATATGGGCATTGCGTGTAACTATATCGTCTTGTGCTCAGATACGCTGAGAACACAAAAATAATTCACCGTATTAAGTACAAATTGGGTCAAACTGTAGCGGAATAAGTTCAAACTCCAACCGGGGATCAACATCATAAATATAGACCAAATACTAAATATTGCAAATACATTAAACGGTTGAAATAGTATCCCCAATAAATGAATATACGACCATAAATGATTAATACCATGCAACAAAGCATGATAGCCATCATATAATGTGTCATCAATTATACTTAATAAACACCATAATGTATGATATATATAATTTTGGGGAGAGGGAAAATTGATCTACGTCTAGTGTTTAAACCAATGTGACCAATTCCCAAGAGTTGATCACTCTAAATTATACACATAATAAAAAATTATTTTCATCTAAAGAAAAAATTAAGAATTATCTAAAAAAGCATTAACCACAACATCAACATTAAGGCCATATGGCACATAGCATTTTACACGGTGTATCCAGGACATCTCAAGTTTTGAGATGCCCCTCACAAGAGGTTCACCCCTCCAATGTGGCACAAAGCGATCTATGCCCAAAAAAAGGGTGTGTCTAGGGTCTTTATTGTGTACTGCTGCATAATGTTTAGATACTGAGTGTTTGGGGAAGCCCTTCCTTATATTCGCCACATGTTCATTTAATCTTACATTAAGTGGGCGTTTTGTCCTGCCTATATATTGGTGTCCGCAAGGACACTGCAGTAGATAGACAACCCCAGTAGTTGTACATGATATAAAAGGCTCTATATTATGCTTACGTCCTGTACTATTGGATACAAATTCTTGAACTCTTCTTCGTTTATTAGAACTAAGGGTACAGATTTGACAACGATTGCACCTATAGTATCCCGTAAGTTGTTGCAAAAAACTGGGTTTGGGGCCAGGGGGTTCCAAGATATTGGGAGAAACTTTGTCCCTCAAAGAGGGGACCCCCCCTAAAAACCACCTTAGGTTTAACAGGTAAGTTTTCACGAAGCACCACATCATTATTTAATATATGCCAATGACGGGCGACCAAATTCTTTATGGTCATATAGTCAACATATGTGTGTGTTTTAATTGGTAGTAGTTTGAGCTGCATGGCTAAACTACGTGTTTCTATATATATTTAAATGTTTTAATATATGTGTATTTACTTATTATTCAATAAAATGGCCGCGGCCTATCATACCCACAGGAACTTTTGTCAGATCTCTTTTATTTTAAAAAATAATATTTTATTTAGGATATTTAATTTTAGTTAAGATAGCTTCTGTTCTGGCTATGGTACCATAAGTTTCGCAGTGTTGCAGTTTACCATGATTGCATGTAGGATATTTGCGGCAAAACCATACTGTGTTTAAATGCCATTGACAATGAATGCCACTGGAACATGTGTTTTGCATTTTGACATTATCACAGTGTGATTTGAGTTTGCGGGCAGAACCGCAGCAACTCTTCCTGAGATCCCAAAATGCCAAATGTAAAGGGAGCCTAAGCGTTGCATAATAGTGTCTGCAAGTGTTTTTTTTTAGTTGTGTTAGTATGGTTTTGCTCTGTATAGTGTGTTTTGGAAGTAGTGGGAGGGATTGGAGGTAGTTGGACAAAGGTAGCTGGCCTAGGGGGGATAAAAGTAGCAAACTGACCCTGTGTGCTATGTTTGCACTGCACCATGCAGATTGCACTAAAATGCTTTTTAGTGGAAAATTATAGACAAAAGGACTTGTTGTAGTTTTTCTGTTTTGCAAAGAATTTTAGTCCTAAATATTTTTTCTGCATTTATTGGGTTGTTTTTTTTTATATATGTAAATATTAGTTAATAAATGGTTAAATTGTATTTCATTCAGTAAAGTATGCATGTTAAATTAAGAAAAAAATATATTTAAACATTCAAGCTTCTCAAAAGAAATAGCCAGATGATTAACTCATTCTGAAGTAATAGCTAGGGGCTTACAAGTTTTATGATAGTTAATGATCAACTAAAAATTGAGTACTCAAGGCTAAGAGCTGAAGCTAAAACCCTACATTTATCATTGAGTTTACTCTACTGTGTACAGTAATGAAGAATAAATGTCACAGTATCTCTGCCCTGATATCTGCATAAACCGCAGGATATTTTAAAAAGTTTAGAAGTGATTTTGAAAAATTGACAAAATAAAATATGACACAAGAGATGTGCATGATATATTTGAAGAATAGAATAATATAGGGATAAAGTAAATAAAAATATAAAAAAAAAACTAAAGACAGTGTTTGTGTAAAAATAAGACAATTGAGGAAAAAAAGCAAAGAAAACAAATAGTAAAACACATACAACATAGTGCATACAAGTAAAAGATGAAGCAGAACAAAGAAAACCAGAAAAATCATGAGGGGAAATCAGGTTCAAATATAAACATCTAGATATAAAATGTACTGGTTAATGGTAAAGGCAAAACAAAAATGACTGATTTGTCTGCAAAGGTATAAGAAATAAAAAGTTCAGAACCCAGTCTGTAAACTACACAACAGGTTTATATAAATGTGCAGTTCTCCACCCTGTAACATCAGATCTGAAAGCAAAGGAACAAAAAGCAAACTTTAGAAGACATGAACAAAAATGTTAAGATATTATCATTGCTCCAACAGCTTTTCAAAGTGTATGAACAAGCTTACACAAACATGCAGCTAATCTGTATCTTACAGTTTCTAGCATAAAATCTTCTTTTATATGATATTGTTTTAAAAATAGATCTAAACTCTGTTTCCAAGATTCCTTGTTAGTGCGCCAAGCACCTTCAAATAATTTCTCCTACCTAGAGATTAACCATGGTTTTTGCAAGGGCAACCACAAAACTATATTTCCCATAGGTATTAGGAACAGGGATTATGCTTTCCCAAGATGGATGATAGAAGTGAGAAGAGCTTCACCTCATTAACTAAGCTCTGAGGCAAATTCCCTTGCAATATTATCTTTTTTTTTTTCTGCAGGGCCTCTCCGTTCAGAAACTATATTATGTTCTAGGTGTTCTATCTGTTGTTATAGCCAATAATACTTATTAGGTAAGAAGCTAAAAGCTACACCATTATTTACAAAGTCTTTAACACACACTATATATGACTAGAAACATTCACATTTTTAATTTCAGTCGTTTTTATTGTTTTCATGAGAATCTTAACATGCACAATCGAAAGAAGGTACACTTTTGGATTCATTTGTTTTACATTATAACAAAAATACAGAGTAGTTTGGATATAACAATGAATACATACCAAACATTATGCTTAGCATTATACCAATAGTCTGGTTATAATTTGTTGTAAATTGGTGAGGGCAAGCCCTACAACTCCGGACACCCCCACTGGGAACATGCTATGTCGAGAAGAGGAGGGCTCCACCCAACTCCAAGGATCGTAAGTGAAGCGTAAAGTTAACAGGAGAATGACCAAAAGAGTAAATGCTTAAGAACAAAGTTGAGCAATAAATCATTATAGAGCCAAACGATAGACCAGAATGATGTTGTAGAGGTGACACTAGTAGTTGGCCCTGCCAGGGCAAAAAAGAATTGTAGCGATATAACCCCCTAATTTGTTTTCTCCCCATAGGCATAGAGAATAATTCAACCCATTCAGAGTAACTGGGATTCCTCCGGAGAGTGGGGAAGGGATGACTTCAGATTGGGTTGGAAGGAGACCTAATTGATTTCCAGTTAGGCTAATCATTCTGGTTTGTCAAAGAGAGCTGATGAAGTCCTATATGTGTGAAAAAAGGAAAAAAAAAAAAGGAAACAAGTTGGGTCATACAGAGTAGGGAGAGAAGATAAAGGTTAGGGTGTGCGAATGTGATGGATTGTGTTATTCGCTCTTTTAGAAACTAGGGCTTTGGCCAGATATTTTTCACTTTTGTTGCTGAATTTATAAAAAAGTTTTTGTGATAGGGTGAATCTTTTTCTTTTTTTGTGGCCAAGTTTCTCTATTAATTGTTTACGTGTTCGTTCGAGTTCGTTTAGATGGTGTTGGGCTCTGGATAATTTGTGAGTTTTCTCGAGAGTTTGTATTAGTTTGAGCAGATCGTTTAGGAGTTTTTGGTTGATGTTTTTCTGAGTGGCTGCTATTTTTATTAGAGTGCCCCTTATTACGCATTTATGGGAATTCCCATTTTGTAAGGGGGCTGGTGTTGGGGATGTTGTTAAGTTCGAAAAAGTCTGCAATCTGTTTTTTGATGATCGACAAGTGTCCAGGATTCGTCAGTAGGGAAGAGTCTAATCTCCAGGTTTTGGTGTATTGAATTTGGTGGGGGAAAGTTAGGGAAATAAAGATAGGTCTGAAATAAACATTGGTTCAATACTTGCACTGCATAAGAGAGGTATGTCTTTTTGGGAAATAAAGAGGTAGTCTATTCTGGAATAGCGGTTATAAGGGGGGGAGAAGAATGTGTAATCTTTCGTGTATGATACGCCAGGAGTCATGCAGAGAAAGTTCTTGAAATTGGATTTTGATTTGGCGGAGGGCATTGTATGATAGTAACAATGAGCCTGTGGAGGTATCTTCAAGAGGGTTAAGGGTGACATTATAATCTCCCCTGAGCATTAGGCATCCAGATTGAAAAGAAGCTAAAGTTGTTGTGAGGTTTCTGAAAAAGCTGACCTGGCCTGTGTTGGGGCTAGAAATATTAGCCAGAGTGATTGGTCTTTCCCATAGGGTAACCTTCAGCAATGCGTATCTGCCTTCCTTGTCCAGGAGGGTGTCTGAGATTTCAAAGGGAGTGTGTTTTGAGATTTCAAAGGTAGTGTGTTTTGAGATAAGGATGAAGACACCCTTAGTTTTTTTTTTCATTTGGTTGAGTGGTAGGCTGTAGGGTAGTCTTTGGTGGTTAACTTCGGGATGTTGTCAGTTATGAAATGTGTTTCTTGTAAGAGAAGTATGTCAGCTTTTATCTTTTGCATATTTAAAAGAAGCTGGGATCTCTATTCTGGGAGGTTGAGACCTTTTACGTGTAGCGAGATTATTTTGACCGTAGTCAATTTAGAGTTGGTCGCAACTGGAGGCATGTTAGATGATTGAGTGTGGCAAAAGATAAACTAACACAAAAAAAAGGGGGGGGGGGGAAGAATAAGGGAAGGGGGTAGCAATGGGATGGGATGAGAAAAGTAGATATTGGGATAAGCGGGGCAGGATAGAAGGTGGCAGAGGGTGAGGTTAAGGAATAAGGAAGGACCAACTGCAGGGATAGTCCAGCTACCCTACTATGCAGGAGACTGTATGTCGGAAAGTATCAGCACAGGTAAATTACCTGTGCTGTGGTGGGAGGTAGTAGGACCTGAGAGAAGGTATGTCACTGGTAATTTGGAGTTATCTGTGAGAAATTGCACAACACTCGTGATCTAGGGGAAAATTAAAAATAGTGCATGAATGAGGGATGTGGTGGCTTTAGGGAAGTAGAAGTGTCTGGGGGTAGGAAGTGTATGTGTGGAATTGACCTATGAGGGAAGCTTGCTTAAGAGTTTGTGATGGTAGGCCTAGGGGATCAAACTAGGATCATTTATCTTGATTGTTTGCTTGATGTGTGAGTCTGTATTAGGAGGTGTGGACATGAAGAAAGAGGGGTCACCGAGGTTTGGCATGTAGAATACTGGCTGGTTTGCCTGTGTGTATGTGTAAGAAGAGTGAGCCAGACCTGTGTATAAACAATAAAGAGATATATCTGAACTATGAACCGAGAGATCAACAGCTACAACAGAGAGCTTACAAGAATGAGTATAATACATTTTTGTCAATGGAGACGATATGAGATAGCAAGACGTAAACCCAGTATCATAACGTATAGGAAAACTTTCTTGTATGGTGTATGGAGGTAAAACATGTTAATAGTTGGTGCTATTCTTAGTTTTTCCTTTTTTCTTTTTTTTTCTCCCTTTTTTTGTTATATTTTAAACGAATAGGAATAATATAGTTCCGTTGAAAAGATTCCAATCAGGTGATTGGGATTGCATGAATTATGTGTTTGTCAAGTTTAGGATAACATGGGTGCGTTGTAATGGGTAACTATTGAAAGAGAGGTAGGGCTGCTGTTACGACGTCTCGCCTACTAGAATATTGGCTAGGTCTGATATGGGTATCAACCAGTAATAGATTACCTAGCACTTATAACGATTAGAGCAAGTATGAAAAGGTAGAAAGAAGTATAGTTGCGCTGAGAATATGAAGAGGTTGGAGAAAGACAGAAAAATTTGAAGAAGTAGAAGAAGCAATTGCTGACAGGTATACATGAGGAAAATGTTGAGCATGTATCCACATTTCAGACAGGTATGCACAGGCTGAGGGCTTTCGGGCAATGATGCTACAGTTTGAGTCTGGATCGCATGGACTCGGTCATAATAAAAAGCAAGATTATCTGTTGGAATCGACTTGGAGATCAAGCCCAGGGAAGAGAAAAAAAAATGTAATAAGGGCGAAAATTTGAGTGGATACATGCAGTGTAGTAAATTTATATTAATGACAGTTGTTGGTATCTCAGTCCAAGGGTGGCTACTTTTTGACAAGAATTTACCGCATCTTGTTAACAACCTTGTGTAAATGTATCAATTTGAGAAGTGCAGGGTAGAGGGTGAGTATATCAAGACAATGTAACTTACGAGGGATCATGTTGTCAGGTGTATTTGTTCCAAATAGTGTTAGTCTCTTCTGGCTTTTCTATGTGCTGATGATACAGGGACACTGCCCCCTCCTGGTGAATGGCGGTTTGCTGGTGGAGGGGATGAGTGGGGAGAGGGGCGATGTCGTCTGTACATGGCCGGACCTCTAGGCTAGTGGATCTCCATCTCTTCTTCCTTGTGGTGAGCTGAGAATCTGGATTCATGAGACCAACCCGGGATCTCGATTGGGGGTATACCTAGAGTTTCACAAAAGGATGCTGTATCATTGTGGATGTCTTAGTAAGGCTATGTGCCCTCTTGTACCAGTGGATAGGCAGAAGGGGATATATGGGATATCCCTTTCCCTAAAAATGTCCAGGAGGGTGATTTGTGGTCTTGAAAGAGTTTAATTTCAGTTCCCTGAAAAAAGATTCTGCCCCTGATCCTGGCTCTGTTTAGTATTTCTTCCTTTAATTTAAAGTTAACGATACAACCAATGACGTCTCTTGGTGGGTCAGTGTCTCTGCCTTTGGGTCGTAGGGCACGGTGTAAACGTTCCATCTCGATTAATGTATCTGGGGGTCTTCATAGTAGGTGATTAAAGATGGCAAGTATAGTTTGAGTGAGATGAGGTGGATCAATTGATTATGGGAGGCCTCTGATTCTAAGATTGTACCTGCGACCCCTGTTTTCCAGATCTTCCAATTGCCTATGAAGATCTCTTATCTGTGTGGAGTGGGAATACAGAGCTTTTTGTGCCTCATGTATGTCATTATCATGACGGTCTGTTATTTCCTCCACTTCCTCTAACATGGTAGTCATGGCCTGCATGTCATGCCTGAGCTCTGCTATAGCTGCTAAAAGTGTGCTTTTAATATCAGCTGCTACCTCTTTTAGGTCTCCCAGGCACAGAGGATTGGCTGAGGCGACCACGTTGCTGTCTGGTGACCGAATGTGTGGAGCTCTGGCCCTGCTGCCGTTTACCTCAGTGAGCGTGCTTGCAGCCTGTGAGGCGGGCGGCACGTCCCTGGATTGAGAGCAGAAGATCTTGGGGATCGCGTGGCAGAAGGGTTGTGCTCGGGTTTCCCCATATTGGCAAAGTCTATCTCCTTCTGAGGCTTAAGAGAAACAGACAAGTGTCGAAGCGCAAGGATTAAGCGGCCTTCTCCATCAGCGTCCAGACCACGCCCCCTGTGTTTTCTATGTTTTTTTTAACTATATACAATTAAAGGTTTATGAACTCATACATGTGGTCCTGTAGTAGTCATATCTAACTGCTATATCTATATACAGTAGATATATATATATATATATATATATATATATATATATATATATTGACATTATGATACACCATTATCATATGATATATATTATTCTTTATATATAAAGGTAGAGCTTCAATCCATTTAATTTTTTTGTGGTGTTTTTCCTGTTGTGGAAAAGCTCCCTTTATTTGAGACCTTATATGACTTTATGTGTTTTTTGGCTAACTCATGGGAACAGCGTTCCTGTACTTTTTCCACAGCAGGAATGCCATTTCAGTTAGCAGCCACGTCCTGCAGGACTGACTGTCGCTGGTCTTTGTATGAGGGCTGTCTGTGGTATCTGTGTGTGTGTGTGTGTGAAGAACAGAGCCGCTCAGCTGGCACTAGAGGAAGCAGAGCCGATGCTTCCTGTATAGCGCCAGCTCCTGTCACAGGCGGAGTGATACCAAATGTAATTTGCCTCCGCTAGTGACAGAAGTGATATAGGAAGCATTGGCTTTGCTCTCTACTGCAGCTGCATGCTTCCTCTAGCGCCGGCTATTGTCAAAGATTTACACTGATGCTCGGGAAAGGACGGAGGGTCGGGAACCATCCAGCACCAGCAGTACCCACCAGCAGTATCAGCCAGTACCCACCAGCAGTCCCAGCAAGTAGTACCAGCCAGCAGGACTCACTAGCAGCACCAGACATCAATACCCACCAGTAGTACAAACCAGTAGTACCCACCAGCAGTACCAGCCAGCAGTACCCACCAGCAATACCAACCAGCAGTACCAGCCAGTAGTACTGACCAGCAGAACCCACCAGCATTACCAGCCAGCAGTGCTCGTCAGAAGTATCAGCCAGCAGTACCCACCAGCAGTACCTGCCAGCAGTACCCACCACCAGTATTCACCACCAGTATTCACCAGCAGTACCCACCAGCAGTATCCTCCAGCAGTGCCAGTCAGCAGTATCCAACAACAGTACCAGCCAGCAGTACCAGCCAGCAGTACCCACCAGCAGTACCAGCCAGCAGGACCCACCAGCAGTACCCACCAGCAGTACCAGCCAGCAGGACCCACCAGCACTACCCACCAGCAGTACCCACCAGCAGTACCCTCCAGCAGTGCCAGTCAGCAGTATCCAACAACAGTACCAGCCAGCAGTACCCACCAGCAGTACCAGCCAGCAGTACCCACCAGCAGTACCCACTAGCAGTACCCGCCAGCAGAACCCACCAGCAGTAATACCAGCCAGTAGTACCAGCTAACAGTATCGGCCAGTCATACCAGCCAGCAGTACTAGCCAGCATTACCCACCAACAGTACCAGTCAGCACTACCCACTAACAGTACCAGTCAGCAGAACCCACCAACACTACCCACCAGCAGCACCTGCCAGCAGTACTCACCAGAAGTACCAGCCAGCAGTACCAGCCTGCAGTACCAGCCAGTAAAACCAGCAAGCAGTATCAGCCAGTAGTACCCACCAGCAGTACCAGCCAGTAGAACCAGCCAGCAGTACCCGCCAGGAGTACTAGCCAGCAGTACCTGCCAGTATTACCCGCCAGCAGTTCCTACCAGTATTACCTGCCAGTAGTACCAGCCAGTAGTACCAGCCAGTAGTACCAGCCAGCAGTACCTTCCAATAGTACCAGCCAGCAGTACCTGCCAGTAGTACAAGCCAGCAGTAACAGCCAGCAGTACCCACCAACAGTACCAGCCTGCAGTACCCACCAACAGTACCAGCCAGAGGTACCAGCCAGTAAAACCAGCCAGCATTACCAGCCTGTAGTACCCACCAGCAGTACCAGCCAGTAGTACCAGCCTGCCGTATCCACCAGCAGTAACAGTCAGCAGTACCTGCCAGTAGTACCAGCCTGCAGTACCTGTCAGTAGTACCAGCCAGCAGTACCCACCAACAGTACTAGCCAGCAGTACCAACCAGCAGTACTAGCCAGCAGTACCAACCAGCAGTACTAGCCAGCAGTACCCACCAACAGTACCAGCCAGCAGTAACCACCAGTAATATCCACCAGCAGTACCCTCCAGCAGTTCCCGCCACCAGTACCAGGCAGCAGTACCCACCAACAATACCAATCAGCAGTACCAACCAGCACGACTTACCAGCAGTACCATCCAGCAGTACTTGCCAATCGTACCAGCCAGCAGTTTCCACCAGCAGTACCCCCCCCAGCAGTACCCACCAGCAGTACCAGCTCTGGAGGACAGCTAGAAGCAGCCATCATCCATACCCACCTGGGGGACAGCAGCAGCCAGAGATACCTGCAGGAATCCCAAGGAAATAGTGAAGATTGAGGTCAGTTGAGTTGCAGGTAAACTGCAGCGCATCCGTGTGAAAGCAGCTTTAGGTCCCTATAACGGTCAAATCGGTCTGCCTGTCTGTTTTTCAGGTGGACCCAATTGGATCCTCCATTCACCTCTATAGAGTGTCAGATGTAAATGGACTTGTGTACGTTTACATCCGCCTATCTCCAATCCGATCCACTTAAAAAATGAGAAGGGAATCCGTCCCTATCTGTCAGGACAGATTGGAGGGCCCATAGAGTAGAGCGGGCTGTGTCTGTGTCTGCTCTGCATCTGCATATGTTGAGTGGTCACGGACCTGTCATCTGCCTGCTCCGCTTATCGTGGCCTGAGACCGGTTACAAAGTTGCTAAAGTGGCCCTCGCTCCTCAAAAGGTTGGGCACCCCTGCTGTAAGGACATGAGTCCCAGATGGAGAGGTTTGTTGCAGCAGCCTTCCCCTGTGGTTTGCGGTGGAGGGAAGGAGGCCCGGATGGAGAGGTGTGCAGTAATGTAGCAGGAGACCAATGGGGCCTTTACATTTTCATCACTGTAGTTGGCAGGTCTCACTAGTCTTCCCTACCTCCAACACACTGAGAGCATTGCATCAATACTAGGCTTTATTACTGCAAAATCTGGCACTAATACTAGGCTTTAGCACTGTGTAAACTGGCACCAATACTAGGCTTTATTACTGTGTAAACTGGCACCAGTACTAGGCTTTATTACAGCATAAACTGGCATCAATACTGGGCTTTATTACTGCGTAAACTGGCATCAATACTAGGCTTTATTACTGAGTAAACTAGCACCAATACTAAGCGCTATTACTGCATAAACTGGCACCAATACTAGGGGCTATTACTGAGTAAACTGTTTGCTGAAATTGCTTTCAGCTCTAAAGAAAAGCTTTTGAGAGTTTTCCTCTTTCTAGGGTCTGAAGGGATGCCTGAGGAAGAAAGGAAAACGTTTTTCTTTCAATGATGTTTATTGAAATTTTTCAAAATACAAATAACAAACAAAGGGATTACACTGGGGGAACAATACATAAACAAATACAGTATGATGATGGTTAGGGGGAAAGCTGAAAAGTACACACGGAAAATGTATACATCAGAAAAATGACCAAGGAATCTATGGTATTTCAAGCAATAATAATAACTCAATGAGAAGGAACATAATATCTGCTTTGTGTCCAGATTGACCAGTCTTTGTGGAATTTTTGACCTCTTTGCGTGGAGCAGGCGTACGCTTTCTCAAGGGAGTAGTGGTAATTAGTTTGTGTCACAACTTCCAGATGGGAAGGTGCAATAGGTTGTTTCCAGTATCTGGCTATTACTGTGCGGGCTGCGACAAGGATATGAGTCACTACTGTCCTCATGTGGGATGGTATAACATCCATCTTCAAATGAAGGAGGGCGAGTGCAGGGTCAGGGGAGAGTAGAATACCAGTGACGGTGGACAGGATTTCAAATATCTTACCCCAAAAACTGGTCAAGCTTTTACAGTGCCAGAAAACATGAACAATGGTGCCCACCTGGTCGCAACTGCGCCAGCATAGGGGGCTGTGAGTAGCATAGATTTTTTATAAACGGTAAGGTGTAAGGTACCATCGAGTGATAACTTTTTGAGCCTGTTCCCAATGGGAGACACAATGAGAAGCTTTGTATGTTGCCTGTATAGCCAGCCTCCATTTTGCTTTGGAGAACGAGTTGCGTAGATCCTTTTCCCAATCAATCATGTGTGGTGTTTTGCGGAATGTGACCTTATTCCCAAGGGTATTGTAAAATAGTGAAACACCTTTCAACATGCACATAGGGTCAGAGAGATATCGCTAATAATTGGGGTGTGAGGCAAATTTTGGGCGGCGGATTTTTGCGGAGGAAGCTGGTTATACTATTGTACGTAAATATGGCCTTCGCTGGCAGTGAGTATGTCGCCGCCAGTGAATTGAATGGTTTGAGAGTAGTGTCCTGGTAAAGCTGAGCTACGGTGGTGATGCCATTGGAGGTGAGTTGAGAGAGATTGACATATGGAAGATGGACTTTGAGGGCGGCCAGCGTTATTGGGATATTTACTGTCGACAAGGAACTCGGCATATGTGAGGCTAAGGCTCTCCATGGCAGTATGGAGGCCTGTGTAGGAAGGGGGAGGGGGTGAAGGGGGATCGCTTTCCACCTGTCGGCAATAAGTAGTGTATTGAGGTCTACTACGTTTGATTCACAAGCTTCAATGGGGTGCCAGGGGAGATCAGAGTGAGGGGAGAACCAATAACGTAGGGGAGCCAGGTGGGCTGCGTAATGGTAATCTGTAAGATCGGGTACACCCAGACCTCCCACCGATTTATGGCGTATCATATGGGAGTAGGAGCATCTGGCCCTTTTCTTTTGCCAAATAAATGTGCGGAGAAGTGACGTAAGGGGTTTGATGTGGGGATGAACACTGGTAATGTGCGGAAGATATAGAGTATTTTGGGTAGGCATAACATTTTAAAAGCTGCGATTCTCCCCGTCCAGGAAAGTTCGGTGTTTTTTAGTTTGGACATATCCGTCGAGATAGTAGATATTAGGGGTTTCAGATTGGATGATATCAGGTTGGCCGTGGGGAAAGTTAGGTTGATGCCTAGGTAACGCAGAGGCGAGGTGGACCAGGTGTATGGTAAAGTAGTTTGTAGGTGTTTGCGAACGGTTGGGCTTATCCCCATATTAAGGACCACCGATTTGCTAAAGTTTACTTTGTAGTATGAGAGTTTGCTGAACTGCTGTAGGATGTCATGAGCCGCTGGGAGTGAGACAATAGGGTTGGTAAGGCTGAGAATCACATCGTCTGCAAACAATGTGATTGTGTGCTTCGAGTTTCGGAATTTGAAGCCTGAGATTAGGGGGCTTTGCCTAATAGCATCCGCTAGGGGTTCGATTAGGAGATTGAAAATAAGAGGGGATAGGGGGCAACCTTGTCGAGTGCCGTTAGTTATGGAGAGGGGTTTTGACAACACTCCTGCCGATAGGACTTTAGCTGAAGGGGACGAGTATAGAGTAAGTATGGCATCTAGGATTGGACCCGAGAATCCAAATTTCAGCAGGACCAATCGCATGTAGCCCCAATGTACGCGATCAAACGCCTTCTTTGCGTCAATCGAAAGGAGCAGAGAAGGCGTTTTTGTGCGTTCTGCACAATGAATCAAGTTCACCACCCTCCTGGTGGCGTCTGGAGCTTGTCGGCCCTTGACAAATCCCATCTGATCCGCTCCTATCAACGTTGGGAGAATTGATGCGATCCTGTTTGCTATAAGTTTGGCAAAGATTTTAACATCATTGTTTAACAATGATATGGGGCGAAAGTTGGCAAGGGTGGAGGGTGGTTTCCCGGGCTTTGGCAAAGTAGTAATATTGGCTTGTAACATTTCGGATGGGAGTGTGCCAGTCGTGACGGCTTCAGAGAACATGAGCAACATATGTGGCTGTAGGGTGTCTTTGAGTGCATGATAGTATTCGTTTGTTAGTCCATCTGGACCAGGGGATTTGTGCATCGGTAATGCTTTTATCGTTCTAGTTAGTTCAAGGGACGTGAAGGGTTTGTTCAGTAGGGAGAGGGAATCCGCGGATAGAGAAGGCAATTTAAGGCTATTCAGGAATGTCAGGATGTCAGCTTCAGATGGTTGTGGTGTGTCTGGGTCTTTGGCTAGGTTATAAAGGGAGCTATAGTAGTCCGGAAAAGCGTCAGCAATTTTGTTGGGATGTGTCAATTTGGCCCCGGTGTGGGGGTGAGTGATAGGGTCAATTTTGGTTTTGGACCTTTTGGCCTTTAATTTGGATGCTAGGAATTTACCTGCTTTGTTATGGGAGGAATAATAATTCAAGCGGAGGCGTGCCAACCATTTATCGTGAGGCTCAACCAGGAGTCTGCGTAAATCTGACCTGAGAGATGTGAGTTTAGAGGCATTGGCCGTAGATGGTGTGGTTTTGTTGATGTTATCTAAGGAGTGGATTTCTGCAATGAGGGCGTGGAGCCTAGTCTGGTATTTTCTCTTGAGACGGGACCCCATTTGTATAAGGAGACCTCTGACAAATGCTTTATGGGTATTCCATAACGTGGTGCGGGTAATCCCAGGGGTATCGTTGAGTTCAAAGAATTCATGTAGCTGTGTTTGTAGGTGTTTGAGGGATTCAGGGTCAGAGAGGAGGGAGTTGTTGCAACGCCAGATAAAGGACGACGGGGTGGATGGGCTAGTGGAGATAGTCATGTGTATGGCGGCATGATTGGACCATGTTATTGGAGATATGGACGTGTCAGCAACTAGGGGCAGGGTACAAGAATCTGCCAGGAACATATCAATTCTAGTGTACGTGTTGTGACGGGGGGAAAAGTAGAAGTAGTCCCTTTCTTCCGCATGTTGGTAGCGCCACACGTCATGGAGCCTCTCCGAGTGGATAAGGGAAGCCAGAGACGGTAGTGTCAATTTGCCTCTAGAAGAGGAATCCATGACGTGATCTGCCACCAAGTTGAAATCGCCACATATGATTAATTTTCCCACTCTTAATTTGGAAATTTTAGAACATAATTTACGAAAAAACTTTAGTTGATGAACATTGGGAGCATAAACATTTACAATCGTGTAGGCACAGTTATCTATTGTACAGTTGATTATGACGTATCGGCCCTCTGTGTCCTGCACCACCCTGGAGTAGGCGAAGGACACCGAGGCCCGAAAGGCCAACAGCACACCCTCTTTTTCTCTGTGGCCGAGGCCATGAAAACTTGCGGGTATTCTGGATGTGAACACTTGGGGGTAGAACCCTGTTTAAAATGAGTTTCTTGTATGGCCAGGACATCTGCTTTGGACGTCAGAGCCTCCTGCCACATGGAATATTGCTTGGCGGGGTGGTTAAGGCCCTTGACGTTCAAAGAGAGAAATTGAAGAGGCATCATGACATCAAAACAACATAGTCATGTGAGTAGGTTGATACGACATAGAAGAAAAAATTAGTTGAGCTCTTTGTGAGCTGTGACCAGGCCATGAGTAGCAGGCTTGAGAGCATGAAAAATAGGACAGCTGGAAGGCAAAAACAGGTACCTGTGTGATGAACAGTCATTAGAACAGGAGAGCATGAGGCACAGTCTGCGATTGGAGACCATGAACTAGGTCCCCTCCATCTCTGGAGCGATAAGTCGTGTGCAGTCTGTATTGACGTATAGTTGAAGATTCCAAAATGAAGTCCAGTTGCGAAAACTGTAGAAAAAAACAAAAACAGAAAGAACAGGGGGAGACAAAAAAACACAAAAGGGAGTTCGGTGATTCGGGTACTTCCACTTGTATATCATTTTGTGGTTTCGGAGGGCTTTTGTGATGGAATTGAGATTGCGTTGCTGCTGCAGGGTGTATTGGGAGTAGTCCGGGAGGACCTGGAGTGTTGCAGATTGTTCAGGGAGGCGATCTTTGCGTCTAAATGTCTCGAGTATTTTTTCCTTGGCCTGGAAAAAATGCACCCTGAGCAGGACATCTCGAGGCACTTCCTGTGGGAGAAAGGACGGTTTTGGGATACGATGAATTCTATCAATCGTTAAGTCTGCGTTTGTGAGTTCAGGAACTGCTTTCTGGAACAAATCTCTGGCAAAGGATGGTAATTGGTTCGGCGTTACAGATTCAGGGACTCCGCGTATCTTAAGATTATTACGCGGGGACCTGTCTTCCAGGTCTGCCAATTTTGCTTGAATGCGGTGGATATCACTATGATGTGCAGTATGGGAGTCTATCAGGGCGTTATTCGACGCAGTAACTTCCCCCATTTTGTCTTCAAGGGTATGAACTCTGTGTCCAATGCCATGTGGCTCTTTTTTACAGTATGCTATGGAAGCAGCAACATTTTCCTTCATGGAATTGTGGAGCATAAACATCATGTCCTTTAAAGTGGTGTCAGACACCGGTTGGCCCGTTGTGACGAATGAGGCAAAAGGATTGGAGGGGGGGTATGTAGGCCTCAGGGCCGGCATCTTCATGAGAAGCATTGCTCACCTCCATATGGGGATGTTCCATGGCCGGCAGGGCCTCCTCCCACCGCGGCCTCAAATTAGCAGGGCTCTGTGTGCAGGGAGTAGAAGGAGAGGAGTCCGCAGACCTGCTGGGGCGAATCGGGCCGCTCTGTGTTGAAAGCCAAGGAGATGCAGGCGAGGGATCGTCATCGGTGTGCACCGCCGCTAGAGGGCGGACACGTTGCGGGAGCGGAGGAGCCGCGGCACCATTTTGGTGGAGTCCGGCAGCTGCCGGTGGGAAGAACTCGGAGAGTTTGCGGGCGGCCGGGGCATCCGTTTTCCTCCTCGTCATGCCGGTCTTGTGCTGGGGATGTTCCCACGTTGGGATCTGTGTGTGGTTGGCCGTTACCGTCGCTGTGGATGGCTGTTGAGTTTGTTGAAGCGGAGCACACGCCGGAGCTTTCAGGTTAAGCGGCCATCATGGATAGCGGTCGCCACGCCCCTCTTGAAAGTGTTTTTTAAGTGTTCAGTTAGTACAATAAAAAGGTATTTTTGCATACTGCATTACTCTTGTATTTTGTAACCTTATTTATATATATACTTATTTAATTTTTATCAGTGGTATGATATAGTGGTAAAAATTATGAGTGCCGCCCCCCCAGTTTTGACTGTGGTATCTTATGTGCCCCTCCTATATATTGTTCCTAGAATCACCACTGTGTGACAGTGTGCGGTACTTACTATTGCTGGTGTAGCATCTGATTGAGGCAGAGCCTCTGCAAAGGATAAAGATGCAGCCACAGTAGGCTGCCAGTAGTCCTCCTTCAGCTTCCCCCAGAATGATTCACAGCAGCTCCATGTATCTTGCTGCTGGGGAAGTGACGCCATGGGTCAAAGTGCAGCGGGAGCCGTGCGGAGCTGCTCTATGAAGTGCAAAGAACAGGCAGCCTACTACATTACACACACTCCGGCCAACTAGTTAGTGAGGCTCTCAATCAACAGGTACATCCAGGGAAAAGAAAGCATCAAAACTATTGGGAGAACTTAAATTCATACATTTTTATTTAAATATTTAATGTAAATGCCTTAAACTAAAATGAGAGAGTCAACACAAAAAAGAGTGATATGCAAAAAGTGGTGTTTAAGATGCATGCAGAACACAAAACCTATATATCTGAGTAATGAAAAAAAATACTACAGTATGAAGACATTTGATTACCATTTTGGCTTCAAAGGTTTTTGCCATCTTTTAGATTTACTGCAAAACCCAATGTGTGTTCCACCCTTTACATGCCCTCTTTAAGTCATTTTTTTGTATTGTTTTTATTTGTACAGAAATGAGCAAACTAAAGGGCAGCATTATAGATTTCTTCTCAAAGGCTTCCAGTAAAAAATCACATACTGAGTCTGCAAGTTGCTCATCTCAGTGGGAGCCTCTGCTTCAGCAGGATGACCCATTGTCCTCTGCAGAAACTACACCAGTCAGTAACTCAGCTGTAGTTGACTTAGTTACTGAAGATACAGCTGCTGATGTTAGTGAGAGAATTCTTCTACCAGAATGTTGAGACCAGAATCAGTGGCTAGAATTAAAAAAAAAAAAAAAGTACCCTTGACTGTTTGTAGAAAATTACCTTTTAGGATGCAAGGTTAGGCACCTTGGGGTGTCTGTTTCACAGGGTGTATCTATATAAAAAGAATGGAGCACTGGTATGATTACTCCATATGGTAAAACAAAATAGCTGCACAAAATAGCGGCAATTGTTAAACAGGCTCCAAAAATGTCTGTATATAATAATTAATCTACTACAGTTTCTTTATATTCAGTGTTAATTGTTTATATTTGTGCCTCTGGTAACGGAAAAGACACTTTCTTTCTCGGTTTGCTTGATTTTCCTAAAGCAGATGCACGGTCTATTGAAGTCACTCTTCTAGCTTGTCTTTCTAAACATGGGTTCAGTAATGACTTTCTTGCAAAAAACTTGATTGGGGTTTGTAGTGATGGTGCAAGCGTAATGCTTTGAAGAATGTCAGGTGTTCTGGAACGACAGTGAAAAATATCCACAGCTTGTGAAATGGCAATGCTTGTGTCATAGGCTTGAATTGTGCATTTCAGATACAATTGATTATATTCCTGGTCTTCATCATGTAACATCATTTTTTTTAAAAGTTGAATGTTGTATATCATCAGTCACCTAAAAACCTGTTGGAGCTCTCTGACTGTGCAAAAGAATTAGAAGTACAAATTCTTAAAATTGCAAAAGTTTTTTTCCGTTAGGTGGGTTGCTTTAAGCCAGAGAGCTATACAAGCAGTTTGGGAGTTGTATCCTCCACTGCACAGTCATTTAATGAAAGCAAGCTTAAATTCAGCTCATAGCAGTAAGCAGAAATCTCTGTTTAGTGGCCTTAACAAGGTCCTGACATCAGAAAATTATTTGTTAAACCTTGCTGGGGTTGCAGATGCTGTTCAGGAAATTGGGACTGTTATCTGAAGCCCTTCAAAAAGATGACATCACACTTCCATGAGACTACCAGATGATTAATTGGTCAGTTTGTGCTATTGAAAAAACGAAAGACATGCCTGGCAAACATCTGAAGTCATGGAATCTCTGGATAAAGGGAATGTGTGACCATCAATCCAGAGAGTACAAAAGGCCACGTGAGGATAAATCTATCTCAATTTTATCAATGTTTGGTGGATAATTTATGCTCCACACTCTTTGCTTTAACTGCGAGAAACAGACCTGCAGCTTCATCACACTCAGGTGAATTTTAAATTCTTGTCTCTGAAATTGACATTCTGAATGCCCAATGCTGGCCAATCGATGTGTATAGTCCTTGGTTTGAAGGTGAGATGAAGCTGGAGCAGCTGTGCAAGAGATTCTGTCTAAGCAATGCATCCATGTTCTGTGAAGGATTCAGAGATATCATTGATAATGGTGGTACAGAGGTTCCTGAAAATCTGTCAATTTTTCAGGCGGATCTGAACAGATGCCCCATACATCTCTATGGGGCAGTAGATGTCAGCAGAGACATGTCCGCTGACATCCAATCCTGTCTGACAAATCTGGACGGATGGAAACCCTATTTTCCATCTGTCTGGCGGATCAATGAGAACAAACAGGTGGTCTGTTCTCATCCGATTCCCCCATAGAGGACAGCAGGGATCTGACACCTCTGTCTCCGCACACAGAGCTGAGAAAAACGGAGTCCGTCGGCGGAACAGGCATGTGTGAAAGGGGCCTATATGTTTTAGAAATTCCCTGCATGGGAACCATTATTACACATTGATTTTTTTTTTTTTTTAGTACAGTATACAGGTTGAATTATTTTGTTGTTACATCTGTTCTATATTTATTTGTTTAATGCAGTTGAATTTTGAAGGTGTCCTCGTAAACTGGCACTTTACAATAAATGTTTCACTTTAATTGTTAAATAAAGGAGTACGTATTATATATATATTTATATATATATATATATATATATATATACTGTATATATATATATATATATATATATATACACTCACACACACACACACTTTTTATTTTTGAGGTGAGGGGGGTCTTGGGTGTGTTCCCATACTTTTTTTCCCAGGACTTGACTTGACTCAGGGGATTTAGATATGCACAGTGACATTTGGAGTGCACGAGGAGTCTTAGACAGGAATACTACCTCTTGATTAGTGATGGGCTCGGGCATGTTTGGATCCATCCTTCCAGAAAGCCATCACTGCACACCGCCAGTGAGGCATTTCCAGATCGGCAGCTGCACATAAACACGCTGCCTATAATTGGCGGAGTGCAGTGCCGGCTTCCTGGTGGGCTCAACTTGAACACGCCTGAGCCCATCGCTACTCTTGGCAATGGTGGAGAAGCCAGAGCACCTTCATGTAAAGTGAAAGGGAGACACATTAGAAGAAGAAAAATCTATGGAGTTGCTTTTGTCCCGACCAGAGCTAATGAAGGTGGATATGGGTTTAGCAGAAGATGATCCCCAGCTAACTGGCAACTGAGTGCTGATATGCAGATTAGAGTCCTTTGCAGTGCTGTGTGTGCACAGGAACATACAGAGACACTGGGAGAAGATAGGAGTGCACAGAGTCACTAAGATCACTAGAAGCTGGCTGGAGAACATGGGGACACAGAACTGGAAGCAGATTAGGAATGCACAGGGAGACATTAAAGCAGATTGTAGAGTTGGGGTGCACAGGTGCATGCAACAAATAGCAAGCTAGGACACACAAGGAACCATGAAGGTGCAAGATGGCTGGATGCTGCACAAGGAAGACCAACACTAGAAATGTGCAAAAAAAACAAAGAAGTTTTGTTTTATTAGATTTGTTAAATTCATTTAATTTGTTTTCAGAATTTGTTTCTTTTTGTCTATTCGTATTATAATTTGATTCAAATTTTCTGAATTCAACCAAATTCAAAAGTATTTGACCAAATTCGAATTTTTGATTTTTCAAATTCAATTTTTTTTATTTTCACGTATAAGAAAGTTTTTAGCTTTCACATCAGAGGTTGATGGGACAGTAGTAATACAGATGTGACAAATGTTTTGGTGTGCACTGGTACACTGAGACAGATGTTGATGGAACACACACTACTACTGCAAATGTTTTTGGGCACAGTTACACCGTGACAGATGTTGAAGAGGCACTAGTAGTACATGTGACAAAAAATGTAGAAAGGAAGAATGGGCATAATTTTTTTTCATCAGCAGGAATATAATGTACGCATTTTGATTTTGTTTTTTTTTAATCCAATCAATTTGAATTTGTAACAATTCGAATATTGGATTGTTATTTCGGTCAGGTCAGGTCAGGTGAAGAATATCTGGTTGTTAAGGAGCAGACAGGTAAGCTGCCTGCCATGTCCTTAACAACTGATGACTCATCAGCTGTCAATGAGCTCAGCTCAGATAAGGGTACAGGGTCAGCTAGTACAGGGTTGGACCCCCTTTTGTCTTCAGAACTGCCTTAATTGGCAATGATTCAACAAAGTGTTGGAAACATTCCTCTATTGGATTGAGATCTAGTGACTGTGGAGGCCATTGGAGTACAGAAAACTCGTTGTCATGTTCAAGAAACCTGTGGTGAGATGATTTGAGCCTTGTGACATGGTGCATTATCCTGCTTGAAGTAGCCATTAGAAGATGAGTACATGGTAGTCAAAAAGGGATGAACAGCAACAATACACAGGTCAGCTGTGGCGTTTAAACGATGCTCAATTAGTACTAAGGGACCCAAAGTGTGACAAGAACATTTTCCCCCACACCATTACTCCACCACCAGCCCAAACAGTTGATACAAGGCAGGATTGATCCATGCTTTCAGCATTTCATGCTGAAATCGAGACTCATTAGAACAGGCAATGTTTTTCCAATCTTCTATTGTCCAATTTTAGTGAGCCTATGCAAATTGTAGCCTCAGTTTCATGTTCTTAGCTGACAGGAGCACCCAGTGTGGTCTTCTGCTGCTGTAGCCCATCTGCTTCAAGCTTCGATGCGTTGTGCATTCAGAGATGATATTCTGAATACCTTGGTAGTAACAAATTGTTATTTGGGTTAATGTTTTCTTTCTATCATCTGGAACCAGTCTGCCCATTCACCTCTGACAACACCAAGGCATTTTTGTCCACACAACTGCCACTAACTTGATATTTTCTCTTGTTTGGACCATTCTCTGTAAATGCTAGAGATGGTTGTGTGTGAAAATCCCAATAGATCAGCAGTTTTTGATATACTAAGACCAGCCAGTCTGGCATCAACAAACATGCTACGTTCAAAGTCAATAAAATCCTCCTTCATACCAAGGTGTCTTTAAAGTGCATGGAGACTGTATTATGATCTCACCATTCACCAAAGTAATGTAACATATACCAAATTGATAGTGGCTGAGTTAGGACATTGATTTAATGAATGTATATATAGGACAATGATGCTGAGATCAATATATGGAATAGTAGATCACATACAATTTCATATCACATATCATGTGCTAAAAAAATCTTTTTTTTTTTTTTCATTTAAGAGATTTTTTTTGCATTTTTAGTTGCACCAACAATATCGCCAGACTGTTAAAAAAAAAAAAAAACAAACAAAAAAAATTAGCATAAATGCATTTCCCCTTAAATTCTTTGCCTTAAGAAGATTAACCACTTGCCTACACTTGCCTTTTCCTCCCCTTTTCTTGTGCTATCAGAGCAATTATAGACACAACTTTTTTGGTAATCATTTCTCTCTCCTCACCTGGCAGATCTCCCATTTTCTTGGGTTTCAGCTGTCCCCATTCAGCTTTCGGCTGACGGGCATACACAATTGGAACGTGCTTTCATGATGTGTCTTTATTTCTAAATCATTCGCCTTCCCCAATAAGGCACCCCAATGCAGTGATGAGAGCAATCCAGCTACTTGCTTTTAATATTACTGGCAGGCATACACTTTAAAGTGTCATTCGGCAGATTCTGTAAGTGTTTTATTATTATATCATTATAGATATACACTTTGTTTGAACTGTTTTTGTAATATAAATGTGACAAGTAGTATTTTGTATTTTGTATATGTGCATTCACTTTTGACATATATCAATGATTAATTACTATGTGATTGATCACTTGCAGACCGCTATCTAAAGGTTGCCCCTGAAGAAGGAATTCTGACTTGTGTCTCTGAAACGCGTCGGCACTTACCTTCACTACAGCGGTATCTTTTTTGCCACATGACCTCATGAATTGTATATAGCTTGCCATATGCTTTTAACAATTTTTTGTATATGTATTTTTTCAATAAATTTAATATTTTGTTTAATGCTTTTTTGAAGTTACAAATTATTACTTGTGCCTATAAAGTCCCACCCCAAGGGGAACTTCTTTCTTAAAGTCTCCACTTGCCTACAGTGCACTTTCACCCCCTTCCTGCCCAGACTGATTTTCAGCTTTCAGCGCTCTCACACTTTGAATCATAATTACTGATGCAACACTGTACCCATAAAAAATTTGTGTCCTTTTTTTCACACAAATAGAGCTTTCTTTTGATGGTATTTAATCACTACTGGGTTTTTTATTTTTTGTGCTATAAATAAAAAAAGACTGAAAACATTGATGAAAAAACGCATTTTTCTTTGTTTCTGTCAATAAATTTAGTAAATGAGTAATTTTTCTTCACAAATTTTGGCCAAAATTTATACTGCTACTTATCTTTGGTAAAAATAACCCAAATAAGTGTATATTATTTGGTCTTTGTGAAAGTTATAGAGTCCACAAGTTATGGTGCTAATCATTGAAAATTGATCACACTTGACCACACCTGATGTACTGAAGGCCTATCTCAGTTCTTGAGACACTAAAAAGTTAGGAAAGTACAAATACCCCCAAATGACCCCTTTTTGGAAAGTAGACATTCCAAGGTATTTAATAAGGGGCATGGTGAGTTTTTTGAAGTTGTAATTTTTTCCCAAAACTCTTTGCAAAATGAAGATTTTTTTTTTTTTTTACAAATTGACGTATTAACAGGTTATTTCTCTCACACAGCATGTGTATACTTGCAACTACACCCCAAAACACATTCTACTACTCCTCCTGAGTATGGCGATACCACATGTGTGAGAATTTTTCACAGCCTGGCCACATACAGAGGCCTAACATCCAAGTAGCACCGTCCGGCATTCTAGGAGCACAAATTACACATATAATTTCCTGACAACCTATCACACTTTTGAAGGCCCTGGAGCACTAGGACAATGGAAACCACCATAAAATGACCCCATTTTGGAAAGCAAACAGCCCAACGTATAATTTTTGAGGCATAATGAGTCTTTTGAATATGTCATTGTTTTCCACAAGTTTTTGGAAAATGTGGAAAGAAAATGAAAACACATTTTTTTTACACAAAGCTGTCCATTTATGCAATATTTCTAACACATAGCATGTACATAGCAAAAATTGCACCCCAAAATACATTCTGCTATTCCTCCTGAGTATGGCGATACCACATGTGTAACACTTTTTCACAGCCTAACCACATGCATAGGCCTAACATCCAAGTAGCACTTTTCACAAAGTTGTCCATTTATCCACTTTAAGACTGGGCCTATTTTTGACACTTGGTGTTTACAAGCTAAAATAATTTTTTTTGTTAGAAAACTACTTAGAACTCCCAAACATTATATATTTTTTTTAGCAGAGACCCTAGAGAATAAAATGGAGATCGTTGCAATATTTTTTATCACACCATATTTGCGCAGCAGTCTTCCAAATGCAATTTTTTTGAAAAAAATTTCACTTTTTTGAACTAAAAAATAAGAAAACAGTAAATTTAGCCCAATTTTTTTCCATAATGTTAAAGATAATGTTACGCCAAGTAATTAAATACCCAACATGTCATGCTTCAAAATTGTGCATGCTCACAGAATGACGCCAAACATTGGTACTTAAAAATCCCCATAGGCAACATTTTAAAAATATCTGCAGGTTAACAGCTTAGAGTTACAGAGGAGGTCTAGGGCTCAAATTATTGCTCTCCCTCTAACGATCGTGGAGATACCTCACATGTATGGTTTGAACACCGTTTACATATGTGGGCGGGACTTGCGTATGCGTTTGCTTCTGCCCGTGAGCTAACGGGGACAGGGCGCTTTAATTTTTTATTTTTTTTTCCTATTTATTTTATTTATTATTTTTTTATTTTTACACAGTTTTAAAAAAAAAATGTTTTGATAATTTTTATTCATACTACAAGGAATGTAAACATCCCTTGTATTAGAAATAGGCATGACAGGTCCTCTTTATTGTGAGATCTGGGGTCAAAAAGACCTCACACCTCACAACTACACTAAAAAAGAAAAAAAAATTGTTGAAAAAGGAAAAAAAAAAAAAAAAGCAGCCCTTTAAACAAGTTGCTAGGCAACGTCTTTTGACGTAGCTCCGGTCCTCCAAGACCATAGAGTCGAGTGAGGGCCATCTTGCCCTCACTCGACTTCCTGTCTCTGAGGATCCGGGACCAGATAGTTTTCCCCGCTGCCGGCGGGTCAGGTAAGCTGGGAAAACGTCTGAGACGCGGCAGGAGGGGGGCACCTCTTCCCCTGCACTGTAAGGGTAATTCCGCGGCGAATCCGCCACTGGGACCACCCTTATCTGAAAGCCGACCGCCCGCCGTTTCAAAAAATCCCGGGGTTATGGCAGCTATCTGCTGCCATAACCCCAGTATTTAGCTTTTAATGGCCAACGCATATAGTCGTTAGGCAGTCGGTAAGTGATTGCATGTATATGTCAAACAGGTGACGATGACTGATGGGGTGACAGGTGACGATGACTGATGGGGGGACAGGTGACAATGACTGATGGGGTGACATGTGATGATGACTGATGGGGTGACAGGTGACAATGACTGATGGGGTGACAGGTGACAATGACTGATGGGGTGACAGGTGACGATGACTGATGGGGTGACAGGTGACGATGACTGATGGGGTGACAGGTGACGATGATTGATGAGGTGACAGATGACGATGATTGATGAGGTGACAAGTGACGATGATTGATGGGATGACAAGTGACGATGATTGATGGGGTGACAAGTGACGATCACTGATGGGGTGACAAGTGACGATGATTGATAGGGTGACAGATGACGATGACTGATGGGGTGACAGGTGACGGTGATTGATGGGGTGACAGGTGACGGGCAATGGTCACTGATGGGTGACAGGTGACGGGCGATGGTGCACGGCGGTACTGATGGCAGTCTCTGGTGACCGGTGAACTTTAGGCTACGTTCACATGTGAGCATAGCGATCATGGGCAGAATCACTGCGATTCTGCCCGCGATCCAGAAATCATTGCAAATCGTGGGACGCCTGTGCGTTTCCCATGATTTGCAATAGCACCCCCATAGCGATTTCCGCCTGCCGAATCGCGGTAACATCGCGCAAACAATGCATGATGCCCCAAAGAAGCTCTTGTACCTTTTTTGGGCGTCATGCGTTGTTTGCTCGATGTTACCGCGATTCGGCAGGTGGAAATCGCGGCATCGCACAGCGTTTGGGGTGCTATTGCAAATCACGGGCAACGCACAGGCGTCCAGCAATTTGCAATGATTTCCGGATCGCGGGCAGAATCGCGGTGATTCTGCCTGCGATCGCTACGCTCACATGTGAACGTTATGGGTGTAAATTTCTGGGCACTGATGAGGTGACTGTTGGGTGACAGGTGCAATTGGAGGGGGGGCTGAGGACTGCGTGGGGACCTTTATTTGTGTGCTTTTACATTTGACATGTGTACAGAGCAGTAACTCACTATTTCTAGCTCTGCTCTCCTCACACTGGAAACCGTGTGAGGGGAGAAGAGCTAGTAACAGTGAGTTACTGCTCTTTGTTTACCTTTTTGTGATCGGCTGTGAATGGATTCACAGCCGATCACTTAGTAAACAGTCACTGTCAGTCACTGTTTACTACTGCCAGTGACAGCTGTGTTCCTATGGAACACAGCGCCACCGACATGACCGCGCTGCGCGCTCCCGATCGCGCATGCGCGGTCATCTTCCGGGCTGCTGTATTGTGATCGGCTGTGTCATTGGAACACAGCCAATCACGTGAGAAACAGCCATGCCCATTGGCTGTTTCCCCCCTCCCGGTGACCGGCTGTGTCCCGGGGACACGCCGACACCGGCAGTGCACGGCGGCGCACACGCGATCGCGCGCCTGCCCTGCATTTCTGGATCACGTCATATGACGTCCGCCCAGGATAATGGCCGCACCGTCCCGCCGTCATATGACGGCGGGCGGGCGGCAAGTGTTTAAATAATAACAATTGATTTAATGATCTGTTGAGTTCATTACCAAAAACCAACTGTCTCTTTCAGAATTGGTTCATAACAGGGACACAGTTTGACATTACCTTTGGTTTGACATTAAAATATAACTTAAATATTTTCCATATTTAACAGTCGCATAAAATAAGGCTTTACATACAGAGATTGGAAGCTAGTCACACTCTTGTATTTTAAATACTTATGGGTTATACAATATTTATATATAATTTTAAGAAAAAAATACTTATGGGTTATACAATATTTATATATAATTTTAAGAAAAAAAGGGATATCCTCTCATTTAATTTTACTTAAAAAAATGTAACTTGCTGGTTACAAAGCTCACAACGTCTTATATTTAGTTTTCTGTTACAAGTTGCTCAGTGGATTCTTTTTTTCTAAGATTCTATGCCATCTAGTGGACAAGCCTAATATTTTGTTTCTATCATTATTGGAAAAGAATAATGATATGACATTCCAAACATTGTTAATAGGAAAATGCATGCATACTAGAAGTTTGTTTTCCTTCACCAGGCAGTAAAGACATTGAAAGGCCAGTACATTTTGGTTTATAAGGAAATATACAAGTAATTTTATTGCATCCAGTTTCTACTGTTGTAAAATCCCTTTAAGCAAAGGTCTGTCAAGACATTAGAAGACACCCAAGAGGAAAAACACAAGAAACATTTTAGAAACAACTCCTGAGTTAATTTAAAACACATTTGTTTAAGTTGCCATCAGACCAGTACCTATTTATGTCTTTATCATTTCAGAACTAAACAACTTTTGTTTTTTGTTATTTTTTTTTTTTCAATGTTTCAGTGATGCACTGGTATCATATAAAAAAAAAAATCTGCTTTTGTTGTTTATAGCAATAAAGTATACTTTATTTTTTAGAACCTATATTAGTTTCAAATTTCATTTCCCTATGGGGATAAAGGGGGATAAGAAAAAATACAATGTATTGATGATTTTTTTTCTAGCACAAAAAATCAGCAGCAGAATGTTGTACAATTAAACAATTGTACAAATAATTGAAAAATAATTACACAAAATCTCAAAATCAGCAGCATTCGCCGGAAAAGACAGAACATTTCTCCAAAGGACACACAAGCTGCTTGGCACCCACATTTCACAATGTGTTTTTAAATAAATTGGCTCCAAGAGCAATATTGTGCTTCCTTTACCACCTCACATCAAGAATAAATAATATGCTCCAAATAGTATAACTTTTTTCCAAACATTTAGCCATGTGAAGAAGCAGCTCTTAAATAGGGTTGATCATACTCTTTTATGATAAAATTATGAAAAAAAAAAAATGAACATGAAAATTAACATGCATGTCAACAATTGCTCCCCATGGTACTACAACTGTGTCCGTTTCAGCACAATGGAGAGTGATTGCCAGCAGATTCATCCTCAGGATATCCATGTATTAATAAACAATATGGGGCAGATTTACTAAAACTGGAGAGAGCAAAATCTGGCACAGCTGTACATGGTAGCCAATCAGCTTGTAACTTCAGCTTTTTCAATTAAAGAGGTTGTAAACTCACTTCACAAACTTTTACCTATAGGTAAGCCTATATTAAGGCTTACCTATAGGTGCTATAAATATCTCCTAAACATGTAGCGTTTAGGAGATATTTACAGTGCATACTGCCGATGACGTCATCGGCGCATGCGCTCTGAAGAAACGGCCACCCGTGCCGTTCCTTCAGAGCCCAGTGCCGTGAACGGCGGCACGCACGGGAGTGATGTAATCGTGCCTCCAGCCAATCAGATGGCCCGGAGGGCGCAAACCAGGAAGTAGGAGGGCTGGACATGTCGGCCGTCCTGTTGCTGAGGGGGCGGCATGGCGGGGGCTTGTTGTAAGGTAAGTACTTCATAATGAGCTAGTATGTGATGCATACTAGCTCATTATGCCTTTCTCTTTACAGGGCTTTTTTTTCTCGGTTTTTTTTAATGACTTTACTTCCTCTTTAAGCCTTGACAAAAACCCTGAAACTGATTGGTTTCTATGTAGAGCTGCATCAGATTTTGCACTATGAAGCTTTAATAAATCAGTCCCTATACATGTGAGTTTCCTACTTATGAATGTGAGGTTTAGAGAAAATCTTATATGGGTGACTATCTATTTATTATTTTTTGAACAAAAATTTCAAGTAATTAATTGATGAAGATACCCTCTTACTCACCTAATTAGGCAGGTGCTTTTCTACTAGAAAAAATTGCTGAATTCACAAAAATTAGTGTGTGACAGGCCAAGCAACCTAAAGAGTACAGTAATAAACAACATTTGTTTTTCATGGTATATGTCAGGGAATGTTTGTCCATAGCACTAATGAAGTTTCCAGGTGCATTCATGTGAGAATGCATAGGCTGGCAATGGGCCAGGCAGATGTAGACAGACATGGGCATAGATGTGCATTCATGAGCCTAACCAGGTGCACCTGTCACCAATACTGGCACCAAATGGGCTATTTAAACAAGGCTGCAGCATTGGCTCTCCACTGTTTGGTCTTGCAGCTTCTATGGGCTTTGTTCCTGATACATGTGTTTGACCTCGGATCCTGACCTGGCTTGCTCCTGACCACGCTTGTCTGCTACCTGCCCTTACCTCGGCTTGTCCCCCGACTCTGCTTCTGTCTCCTGTTCTTGCATGACCTCCGTCACCCTTACTGACACTGGCTTGTAGCCCAACTATCCTGCTGCCTGCCTTTTATGCCTGATCTCCCCCAATGTTACCTACCCAGCTTGTCTGACCCTGCATCCTGCTCATCCAGCCTTCTACAGCTCCTCAGTCCAGTGAGCTCACATTTGGCTCAAGCTTCGGGCTGCACATTCACAGTCTGCCCCCAGCTAAAGCTCCATGCCAGCTCATCGTCCACCAGCCTGTTCTGCTTCCACATCGGCCTGCTGACTACTGCTACCCACGCAGACCACTGGACTGATCTCAGGCACTCATAGCCCGCTGTGCTCCCAAGGCTGCTGTGTCCCATGGCTGTGTTGTATAAAATCACAGCAGAAATCAGTAGTCTACCACTAGGGAAGGGGTAGAAGCTCTATTTGGCTATTATTGCTGCCTGTGTCAGTGACAATCACTCCCCTCATTTGTTATCTTGCTTAAACAGGAATAGGAAAGAAGGTAAAATCTCTCCAATGGGGTCATAAATAGCAAAGAAAACTTGACAAAAGTGTATTCCCTGCTTGGCTAGAGGTTGTAATTGTAACTCAAACAACAACTTCATGCTTTATTAAATGGGAGTATGATGTGAACTATATTTATTTTGCTAATGATATATTATTATTCCCCACTGCACCCTTCATCTTGATTTCCAGCTTACTTTGCACCTTAGACCAGTTTACAGCTATTTCAGGTTTAAAATGGAAACAACAAACAACAGAGGCTTTGAACATTAAGAATTTGTAAGGCGTAGGGGTTCGGGGTCCCCACACTAAGTTATACTCCTTATTGTGCATCACGTTACATGTGGCACATGCTCCTTTCTGTACTGTTGTGTTTTTTCATATACAATGTATGTTATATCCCTGTGATTATTTTCAGATTCTATATACTAGATTTTATGAAATCTTTGAAATATAGGAAAAACTTCTTTTTTACTCTTTATATTTTTATTTGTTTTACAAATTCATTACGGGTCTAGACACTCTTAGGCATCTTAAACATCCTCCTTCCCCGCTCTTCATGGAAAGATCCCCCTTAGGGATTTCTTCCTGGTTTTCTATATTAGTGGGATGGATGCCACTAGCCTCTATATTCACAGAACTAAGATGTTTTTCAGCAACCCCACACAGTCTTTTTTTAAAGCCAAAAAGTAATGCCTTAGCACCATGCTTAAGCATAACTAAAGTAAAAAAGTACAACATTGTGAACAGACAGGGTCTTTTTGCAGAGAAGAGTGCAAAATCTGGTGCAGCCGAGCATGGTAGACATTTAGCTTTTAACTTCAGTTTGTTTAACCTGTTCCCTACCGGCGCATTGTAAAATGACTGTGGCGAGAATGTCTCCTCCCCCCAGGTGGACGTCATATACGTCCACCCGCTCTCCTGCTCTCCCGCTCCCCCAGGGGGTGCACAGGGCGGTGATCGGGGATGAGGCATGTCCCTCGGGACACAGCCCATCCCCAATCAGTGTAAAGAGCTAATAGAAAATCGCTCTTTACCATGTGACCGGCTGTGTCCAATCACAGCCGGCCACTTGCACTGTCCTTGTGCACACCGCTCATGCGCACCCCCAGGGATGTGCACAGTGGCGATCGGGATGGAGAGTGTCACTCTGACACAGTCCATCCCCGATCTGGGTAAAGAGCTAATGAAATTGGCTCTTTACTACGTGACAGGCTGTGTCCAATCACAGCCGGTCACAGAATGTCAACAAACCCGGTAACTAGCTGTTACTGGGCTCTCCTCCTCACACACCGATCCCGTGTGAGGAGGAGATTGCGGTAACAGCTAGTTACCGATTACAGTGCAAACCAAACACACTGATTGCCCCCCCCCCCAATAAAGAGGACGTGTCACTAGCCCATCAAAGTACCTGTTACCAGCCCATCAAAGTACCTGTCACCAGCCCATTAGAGTACCTGAATACCTGTCACCAGCCCATCAGGTACTCTGATGGGCTGCTGACAGGTACTTGGGTACTCTGATGACAGATACTCAGGTACTCTGATGACAGGTGCTCTGATGACAGGTACTCGGGTACTCCAATGACAGGTACTCGGGTAGGTACTTAGGTATTCCAATGACAGGTACTTTGAGTACCTGTCATCAGAGTACCTAAGTACCTGTCACCAGCCCATCAGAGTACCCGAGTACCTGTCATCGCAGTACCTGAGTACCTGTCATCAAACTACCTGAGTACCTGTCATCAGATTACCTGAGTACCTGTCTCTAGCCCGTCAGAGTACCCAAGTACCTCTCTACAGCCCATCAGAGTACCCGAGTACCTTTGTGAAGCCGATCAGTGTACCTGAGTACCTGTCTGCAGCCCACCAGAGTACCTGAGTACCTATCTGCAGCTCATCAGAGTACCTGAGTACCTATCTGCAGCCAATGCCTCCTAGATTATGTGTTGGGGTGTTTGCTTTCCAAAATGGGGTCATTTTGTGGGCTTTTCCATTGTCCTGGTGCTCCAGGGCCTTCAAAAGTGTGATAGGTTGTAATGAAATTAGATGTGAAATTTATACTCCTAGAACCCCTGGAGGTGCTACTTGGATGTTGGGCCTCTGTATGTGGCCAGGCTGTGTAAAAGTCTCACACTTGCGGTATTGCCATACTCAGGACGAGTAGCAGAATGTATTTTTGGGTGTAATTTTTGCTATGTACATGCTATGTATTAGAAATATCTTATAAATTGACAACTTTGTGTAAAAAAAAAAAAAAAAGATTTTCATTTTCTTTCCACATTTTCCAAAAACTTGTGGAAAAAATGACACGTTCAAAAGACTCATTATGCCTCATAGAATATACATTGCGTTGTTTGCTTTCCAAAATGGGGTCATTTTGTGGGTAATTCGATTGTCCTGGTGCTCCAGAGCCTTCAAAACTGTGATAGGTCATTAGGAAATGATATGTTTAGTTTATGCTCTTAGAACACCTGACGGTGCTCCTTGCATGTTGGGCCTCTGTATGTGGCCAGACTGTAAGAGTCTCACACATGTGGTACTGCCATACTCAGGAGTAGCAGATTGCATTTTGGGGTGTAATTGCAAGGATGCATATACTGTGTGTGAGAAATAACTTGTTATTATGACAATTTTGTGTAAAAAATTACAACTTCAAAAAACTCACCATGCCTCTTACTAAATACCTTGTACTGTCTACTTTCCAAAAATGGGTGATTTGGGGGGTATTTATACTGTCCTGACATTTCAGGGCCTCAAGAAATTAGATAGGCCGTCCGTACATCAAGTGTGATCAATTTTCAATAATTGGCACCATAGCTTGTAGACTCTATAACTTTCACACAGACTAAATAATATCCACTAATTTGGGTTATTTTTTTACCAAAGATATGTAGCAGTATACATTTTGGCCCAAATTTATGAAAAAAATTACTTATTTGCAAAATTATATAATAGAAACTAAAACAAAATGTTTTTTTTTTTCTAAATTTTTGCTCTTTTTTTACTTCTATCGCAAAAAAATAAAATAAAAAAAAAAACAGTGGTGATTAAATATCACAAAAACAAAGCTCTATTTGTGTGCCTTGTATTGAAGTGGTTAATTAAGCCTCGACAAAAATAAAATGGAAGCTGATTGCTTTCTATGCAGAGCTGCACCAGATTTTGCATTCTCCAGTTTTAGTAAATCGACTATAATGTCTCTTTTGCAATAAAGTACAATTCCCTACCTTTTCTGCGTAATGTATACGGAGCCGCACACGCACAGTTTACATTCTGGCACACTGCCATCCCCTACCGGCCAATCAAAATGGCAGAAGACCAAAATTTGAGAGAACCCATGGAGAAGATGGTGGGAAGGAATCTAGTGGAACTAAGGTAAGTATTTGTGCCCTTAATTCTGCTTTAACAAGAGAGCTGCTAATAACACACCTCACCTAATGTAGATACCTAATGTAGATACTATCTCTCAAAAACACTGCAATCAGTGATTTCTTTCTCCCTCAGTGAGACAGTTTCAGATCTCAAACCATACAATTGCTCAGTTGTCCAGGGCAAAAACCAAACGTAACAATTATTCATATCGACATACAATCAACCTAACAATTATTCACATCAACATACATACTGTATATCATAAAAATTTATAATATGAAGCACATGTTACACTTAACTACACTTGCCAAACAAAATCTCTAAATCAATTCAGAAACCCTAAAAGTTCCTGTAGGGAGCAACCTTGCATTAGAAACTATCATTTTGTGTCTACATCAGATATTCCACTGGCAATCATAAGTTATTCTTTGGGGGAAATACAGCATGCACTATCCCCATCAGTTCACATACCCAAGGTAGCTCCATTCGCTGCTCCTTTACATTACTCACCGACAGAATTCAGTCTTTCCATTCCTTGTTCCATGCCTCCATGTCAGCACTGTATCTCCACACAGGGTTGGTATCACATCTGTGCTCTCCTGTGATGGAAACGATTAACCTCTTCTTCACCTCAAACTATAATAGTGCTATAATGCAAACAAACACAAGTACTCTTCCTTGAATAGTATAACAGATATTGTTTATTGTATAAACACCAATACTGTACTCACAAGAAAATCTATATAGGCTTATTAGAACAAGTATTTACTCTGAAACAAATCCCCTGGAAGCTGACTCTCCAATTACAGTAAACAGGGGTAACCAATTCTTACACCACTACAGCACTATGTTCTCCACCAATCCTGCACTTTTTTGAAGGTAGAGCTTTTTTTTTTTTTTTAACACTTAAACTTTTATTGAGAGAAAAAAAAAGTGAAAATAAAACAGAAAGGCATTATCCAGTACATCAGAATAACATTCAGTGGGTACAGGGAAATAGTTATAGCCATATAATAGGACTAGTACAATAGTGAAAGATACTGTAAATTATAAAATCATCAAACAAGTGGGTCCCATATAGGCAGGTATATAGCATGGACAATAGTTTGTTGTCGATAATAGAATGATATACATTGAGTAAATGCGTCAAATATATAATGGATGGTCCTTATGGGTGACGAGTATTGGTATTGGGTTTCGGGTAAATATAGTTAAGGCAGGGGCATACAGTTAGGATGTGTCAGCCAAGTGTTCCACCTTTTAAGGAATATAGGTACTTGCATATGTGCCCTGGCATACATATATTCCATTAAGCAGTGATTGTTGATTAATGTTGTCACTTCTTTGATGAATGGGGGTTCGGGGGATTTCCAGTTTTTTACTATGGCTAGACGTGTGGCAATAAAGATGTGGGTTAAGACAGTGTGGGTGCTTGAAGGGAGATCTTCAAAGTCTAACCCCAGAAGGACCATTTGGGGGGATAAAGAAATGGAGGTTGAGAGGATCGTGGTGAGAAGCCTTTTGAGGTGCATCCAGAAGGGCTTCAGTTTGGGGCAGGTCCACTATATGTGTATGGGGGATCCGTAGAGTTCACAAGTCCTCCAGCAGGTATTGGCAGGCAGAAGGATACATTTTGGCTAATTTGGAGGGTGTGAGAAACCAGTTGTGTAGAATTCTTGGAACGGATTCCCAGTGTGTTGCATGCCTGGAGACTTTTAATGGTCTTTGAAGGGCACTGTTCCATTGTTGTGTTGTATAGTTGCATTGTAAGAGTTCCTCCCATTGCTACACGGTAGTGGTCTTGGTCTTGCAAGCAGGCTTGATGACGAGTTTGTAGATGTAAGAGATGCCTTTTTGGTGGGGTTTCTCTGTGGTGTAGAATTTTAACAGTGTGTAGAAGAAAGGATCCTGTGTCCATAGGACGCGAGAGAGAGCTGAGTGAATCCTAAGGTATTTGAAAAAGTCTTTAGGGGATATGCGACAGGACTTTTGTATCCGTTGGAAGGAGATGAGTGAGGAATCGTGATATAGATCTCCAAGAATGTTAAGGCCAGTTTGAGTCCAATTGGATAGTAGGATATCGGGTATGATCGCCTGCAGAACTTCTAAAGGTATGAGTTTTAGAGCCTGATGAGAAATGCCTCCAATCTGTTGGGAGGTTGCATGCCAGGTTTTGATAGCAGAGTTGATAGTGCTGAGATAACTTTGTGGTGTTGTAGTAATAATGCACCAAGTAACAGTTTGCAATGCCATGGTCGTTGTTTCAATTTGTAGCCAAAAGTGTTGCTGATCTGGTTGCCACCAAAGTTTGGTTTGATCTTGGATGATTGCCTTGAAGTATGCTGAGATATTAGGTGCTCCCATTCCTCCTGCGGATGCTTGTAGACATATTGAGGATCTTTCCCATTCCATATTAAGGTAGTCAAAATAGCTTGTAGTTTGTTGAGGTGCGATTGCAGGAAGGGAATGGGTAAAGTTCGAAAAGCGTACAGTATATGAGGTAGGAGGTACATTTTGGTGAGTGCTATATGACCAGCCCATGATGCTTGAACCTTTTGCAGGTCTTGAATGGCTTTTTGCAACTTGGTTGTTAGGTGTGAAAAGTTTAGATGCATTAAACGAGAGGTTGGGGTAGTCAGGCGAATACCTAAGTATGAGAGGGTAGAGTCAAGGGCCCATGAGAAAGAGGTTTTTTGCGCAATACTATGCTTGGTGGTATGGTCTACATTTGCTCCAATCATACACGATTTGGAATAATTGATTTTGTATAGTGAAGCTTTACTGAAAAGGTCTAGGGTGTGGTGGAGGTGAGGGGGGCGACTGGATGGGGTTGGTTATAGAGATGATTACATCGTCTGCATATAGATGTTTTTATGATCGGTCTTCCCTACTTGTATGCCAGAAATATTTGGGTTGGTGCGGATGGAGTGGGCTAGTGGTTCCATGATAAGTGTGAAGATTAATGGTGATAATGGGCAGCCCTGGCACGTTCCATTTGTTATGCGGCATGGGTCTGATATTATGCCTGAATTTAGGACTCTAGCGCTTGGGGATGAATATAATGCCATTATTGCCTGAAATATTGGGGCACAGAAACCAAATTTCATTAGGACCACTTGTTGTAAGAAGTTCCAGTCCACCCTATCGAACGCCTTCTCTGCATCTAAAGAGATAAACAGAGAAGGCGTTCAGTGATGCTCGACCCATTGTAATAGATCAATGTATCGGCGGGTGCCGTCGGACGCTTGCCTGTTGCTCACAAATCCTACTTGGTCTGAGTGTACTAAATGTGGGATAATGGCAGCAATTCGCGTGGCTAGTAGCTTGGCATAGAGTTTTGTGTCGGAATTAACCTCCCTGGCGGTATGATTGTTTCCGATTGTAGGTGCTGAATGCGGTACAATTATTTTGCATGTAATTCTTAAGGACGAGCAGCCCAAACCAACTATTTACATATGATTTTTTTTTACTGTGCGTTCTTCTTTATAACATCTAGGGTATGATAAAGTTTGAAACACAAAATCATAAATGATAATATAATAAATAACTATAAATAAGTTAAAGCATATATATATATATATATACACAGTTGTTCCCATAAGTTTACATACCCTGGCAGAATTTATGATTTCTTGGCCATTCTTCTGAGAATATGAATGATAACACAAAAACTTTTCTTTCACTCATGGTTAGTGTTTGACTGAAGACGTTTATTATCAATCAACTGTGTTTACTCTTTTTAAATCACAATGACAGCAGAAACTACCCAAATTACCCTGATCAAAAGTTTATATACCCCAGTTCCTAATATCGTGTATTGCCCCCTTTAACATCAATGACAGCTTGAAGTCTTTTGTGGTATTTTTGGATGAGGCTTTTTACCTTCTTATATGGTAAAGCTGCCCATTCTTCCTGGCAAAAAGTCTCCAGTTCCTGTAAATTTTTAAGTTGTCTTGCATGAACTGCACGTTTTGAGATCTCCCCAGAGTGGCTCAATGATAGTGAGGTCAGGAGACTGAGATGGCCACTCCAGAACCTTCACTTTATTCCACTCTAGTCAATGACCGGTCGACTTGGCCTTGTGTTTAGGATCATTGTCATGTTGGAATGTCCAAGTACATCCCATTCGCAGCTTCCGGCTGATGAATGCAAATTTTCCTACAGTATTTTTTGATAACATACTGCATTCATCTTGCATTCATCCATCTACTGCAGGCCTTGTTGACCCCTCTCCAAATGTATCATTTATGGTTGTGGCCAAAACGCCCGATTTTGGTCTCATCGCTCCAAATGACTTTGTGTCAGAAGGTTTGAGGCTTGTCTCTGTGCTGTTTAGCTTATTGTAAGCGGGATACTTTGTGGCATTTGCGTAGTAATGGCTTTCTTCTGGGGACTCAACCATGCAGCCCATCTTTCTTCAAGGGCCTCCTTATTGTGCATCTTGAAACAGCCACACCACATGTTTTTAGAGAGTCCTGAAGTTATTTGTGGGTTTTTCTTTGCATCCCAAACAATTTTCTTGGCAGTTGTGGCTGGAATTTTAGTTGGTCTACCTGACTGTGGTTTGGTTTCAACAGAACCCCTCATTTTCCACTTCTTGATTAGAGTATGAACACTGCTGATTGACATTCTCAATTCCTTGGATATCTTTTTATATCCCTTTCCTGTTTTATACAGTTCAACTACCTTTTCCCGCAGATCCTTTGACAATTCTTTTGCTTTCCCCATGACTCAGAATCCAGAAATGTCAGTGCAGCACTGGATGAAAGATGCAAGGGTCTGTCAGGAGTCCAGAAGCTCATTGACCTTTTATACACACACAGTAATTACAAGCAAACAGATCACAGGTGAGGATTTTTACCTTTAATAGCGATTCAAACCCCTTTGTGTCAACTTGTGTGCATGTTATCAGGCCAAAATCACCAGGGTATGTAAACTTTTGATCAGGGTAATTTGGGTAGTTTCTGTTGTCATTATGATTTAAAAAGAGTAAACACAATTGATTGATAATAAATGGCTTCAGCCAAACACTAACCATGAGTGAAAGAAAACCATGAGTGAAAGTTTTTGTGATACCATTCATATTCTCAGAAAAATGGCCAAGAAATCATATATATATATATATATATATATATATATATATATACACCTGTATAATATCTATCCATCTATCTATCTATCTATCTATCTATCTATCTATCTATCTATCTATCTATCTATCTATCTATCTATCTATCTATCTATCTATCTATCTATCTATCTATCTATCTATCTATATATACGTGTATATATATATAAAAAGTACAGTAAAACTGCAGGAAAGAGCATGGGGGGCAAACTCATGTCAATTTATTTTATTTTGTAATGTAATCCAATAGGATTACAATATATCAGTGTGTTTGTGTGTTTTACTTTTCAAATTTGCAGCCGGTTCCACCCCCCTGCGAGCGTCACATCGCAGGAGACGGAAGCCAGGGCTCACAGCATCGGCGGAAGATCCGGCCGCTGTATGCTGCAGTGACACATTGCGGGATCCCGGGGACAAGTGACCTCTACCAGGATCCAGCGATGCTCCCTGGTGGTACCCCAAGCCACACTCGGCAATAGCGCCAGGGAGGTTAAGTAGGGAAATGGGCCTGTAACTTGCTGGGTCGTCAGCTGGTTTGCCCAGCTTAAGGATAGTGGCGATGTGTGCTTCTAGAGCTTCTGAGGCAATGGAGCCTGTGGAGAGTGTGTAGTTAAATGACTGACATAGGTGAGGAGCTAGGAGAATTGCTTATAGTATTCATTGCTGAATCCATCAGGTCCGGGTACTTTGTGTAGTGGGAGAGAGGCAACAGCCTTTTCTAGCTCAGGGAGAGAAAAGGGTTTGGAAATGGCCTGTAGTTGTTCTGAAGATAAGGATGGTAGCTGCAGATGCTCCAGGAACTGTGTGATGTCAGAAGGTGTTGGAGGTAGGGCTTTACCTGTGACTGTTAAATTACATAATGTGGTGTAGAACTGACTAAGTCTATTGGCAATTTATTTGTGGTTAGTTAGACGAGTTCGATTAAGAGAGGTGAGATAGGGGATTTTTGTGTGTATCAGGTGGCGTTTGAGTTGCTTCACGAAGCCAGCTCCTGGTTTATTATGGTGGATGTAAAAATGCAGTTTTAATCTTTTCAGGGAGAGGTCAAAATTTGAGTGTAAGTGCTCACTTAGTGTTCGTCTAACGTTGTTGAGCTCTGTTTGTAGTGACAGAATCAAGTATAACCTGATCACAACCTCCACTTGTGAAAAAATAGTAGCATATCTGGTGTCACCCAGGTGATAGTTCAGGCTTCTTACCAGAATTATGAAGAGTGTAGACTTTAAACCACTGTTGGTGTAAAATGTACCCCATACTCATTTACAAAGAGGGGGCCTGGATCTGGGGGCCCCCTTTAAAGGGTGCTTCTAGATCCTGATAAGCCCCCTGCCCCCTGCCCACAGACCCCACAACCACAACCCAGGGTTGTGGGAAAGAGGCCCTTGTCTCCATCAACATGGGGACAGGCTGCTTTGGGGTGGGGGGGGAAAAGCCAACCCTGTCCCAAAGCACCCCCCCCTGTTGAGGGCATGTGGCCTCGTATGGTTAAGGAGGGGGGGGGTCGCTCGCTTGTCCCCTCCCCCCCGTACCTGGCCTGCCAGACTGCATGCTCAGATAAGAGTTTAGTATGGATTTTGGGGGTACCCCATACCATTTTTTTTTTTAATTGTGGCATGACCCCCATTCTTTTTTTTTTAACATTTTTCTATTGCCAGCAATGTTTTCTTTTTTTTTCTTCATTTACAGTGCCTTGTGAAAGTATTCGGCCCCCTTGAACTTTTCGAACTTTTGCCACATTTCAGACTTCAAAACATAAAGATATAAAACTGTATTTTTTGTAAGGAATCAACAACAAGTTGGACACAATCATGAAGTGGAACGAAATTTATTGGATATTTCAAACTTTTTTAACAAATAAAAAACTGAAAAATCGGGCGTGCAAAAATTATTCAGCCCCTTTACTTTCAGTGCAGCAAACTTTCTCCAGAAGTTCAGTGAGGATCTCTGAATGATCCAATGTTGACCTAAATGACTAATGATGATAAATAGAATCCACCTGTGTGTAATCAAGTCTCCGTATAAATGCACCTGCACTGTGATAGTCTCAGAGATCCGTTTAAAGCGCAGAGAGCATCACGAAGAACAAGGAACACACCAGGCAGGTCCGAGATACTGTTGTGGAGAAGTTTAAAGCCGGATTTGGATACAAAAAGATTTCCCAAGCTTTAATCATCCCAAGGAGCACTGTGCAAGCGATAATATTGAAATGGAAGGAGTATCAGACCACTGCAAATCTACGAAGACCTGGCCATCCCTCTAAACTTTCAGCTCATACAAGGAGAAGACTGATCAGAGATGCAGCCAAGAGGCCCATGATCACTCTGGATGAACTGCAGAGATCTACAGCTGAGGTGGGAGACTCTGTCCATAGGACAACAGTCTTTTGTATACTGCACAAATCTGGCCTTTATGGAAGAGTGGCAAGAAGAAAGCCATTTCTTAAAGATATCCATAAAAAGTGTCGTTTAAAGTTTGCCACAAGCCACCTGGGAGACACACCAAACATGTGAAAGAAGGTGCTCTGGTCAGATGAAACCAAAATCGAACTTTTTGGCAACAATGCAAAACGTTATGTTTGGCGTAAAAGCAACACAGCTCATCACCCAGAACATACCATCCCCACTGTCAAACATGGTGGTGGCAGCATCATGGTTTGGGCCTGCTTTTCTTCAGCAGGGACAGGGAAGATGGTTAAAATTAATGGGAAGATGGATGGAGCCAAATACAGGACCATTCTGGAAGAAAACCTGATGGAGTCTGCAAAAGACCTGAGACTGGGACGGGGATTTGTCTTCCAACAAGACAATGATCCAAAACATAAAGCAAAATCTACAATGGAATGGTTCACAAATAAACATATCCAGGTGTTAGAATGACCAAGTCAAAGTCCAGACCTGAATCCAATCGAGAATCTGTGGAAAGAACTGAAAACTGCCGTTCACAAACGCTCTCCATCCAACCTCACTGAGCTCGAGCTGTTTTGCAAGGAGGAATGGGCAAAAATTTCAGTCTCTCGATGTGCAAAACTGATAGAGACATACCCAAGCGACTTACAGCTGTAATCGCAGCAAAAGGTGGCGCTACAAAGTATTAACTTAAGGGGGCTGAATCATTTTGCACGCCCAATTTTTCAGTTTTTTATTTGTTAAAAAAGTTTGAAATATCCAATAAATTTCGTTCCACTTCATGATTGTGTCCCACTTGTTGATTCTTCACAAAAAATTACAGTTTTATATCTTTATGTTTGAAGCCTGAAATGTGGCAAAAGGTCGAAAAGTTCAAGGGGGCCGAATAATTTCGCAGGGCACTGTAGCTGACAGCAGGGAAGCCCGTTGACAGCTGACTCATCTGTTGTTAAGAATGCCACAGGCAGCTTCCGGCTTGCTCCCTAACAACCGGCTATTCACTGTGCCCTGATTTGGCAAAGTGCAGTGCATTGTGGGGCCCTCGGCAGGCAAACATCTCACCGGGTGCTCCGCAAATTCGGGTGCTCGCCGAACAGGAGAACAGGCGATGTCCAGGCCAAATTTTTGATCAGTCCGAACTGCTCGCCCAACTCTAATGGTAATGATGATGATGTTGATGACAATGATGATGATGGCAGTCTTGAAGACAAATTACTCCACTGAGGGTGAAGAGCAAAAAAATCACAGGCTCATACTCAAGACAAACTGGTGAAGGATTTTTCAATTGTGTAAAATGTCACATTTAAAAAGTTTTGTTTTCACTAGTCACATGCTTAATGCTTTATATTCGTTGTAAAGATAGAGTTAAACATTGCATAGCATTATATGTTCAAAATTCTACTTAAGTTTTATTTAGTGAAAATACCAAGACACACTTAATTGGCAATGTACAGTATAATAACAACTACTGGGGAAAAAAATGCATTTGTGTGTGCATATTTTTTCATTATTTCCTACAAAGGAAGACATGATAATGTAATATTACTTTGTGGAACATAGTAATTCGTGTTTGTATATTGCTAGATCCTTCACATTAATGGAAAATGATTTTGCCTTAATTCAGTTTTTGGCAATCACATTTAATGGATCTTTTTATGCAATACTTGTATTGTCATTCTGCTCATCAGACCTCTCAAGTACTAGTTATCTATGTGAAGAGGTCATTTCTGAAAGAGAATTATTAGTTTCTCAATGGTTAAAAACATTGCCGTAAGCTTTGAAGGGTAAATTAAATTTAGCACTGGATGTACATTTAGAGTCTTACTTTTATCACGGTCTTGGTACACGTTGCATCATTTTAACAACACAATCATTATGGTTAGCAAGGAATATAATGATGGAAATATTTATGATCCATTCAAATTTGATTTCTCAGTTTCATTATACAGCCTGGAAACTGAATACCTTCCATTCTTATCAATGAAACTTTTCAACAAACAGCAATTCAGAGTACATGACCTTGGTGTACAGAGACCTTTACTAGATGTGGTGGCCAAGTTTAGAGTAAAATTACCAAAAACTAGGCATGGGCCAAACACCCCCCTGTTTGGTTCGCAGCAGAACTCCCAAACAGGGGAAATGTTCAGGTAATGGTAAACCCCATTGAAGTCTATGGGAGCCAAACAGGGAAAATCAAAAGTGCCCATTTTGAAGGCTTAAATGTAAGTAATTGGCCATTTAAGGGGTATAGGGGTCTAGGTACTTCCCTGGGGGGGGGGGGGGGGGGGGTTATCACGTTTTTTTCAGGAGCAGTGATTTAAATTATGCTAAAAGTGTGACAATAAAAATGGAAAATTCCTTTCAACATAGTGCTTGGGGGTCCTCTTAATGTGCCTGTAAAGTGGTGCATCTGTAGCATGCATAAAACATGCTGCAGCAAAAAAAGCTCTAGTCAAATCCCATTTAAAATGACTCACGGTTACAATAGCTGGCACCCGGCTATTGAAAAAATAAAGAAACAAATGGCGTGAGCTCCCCCCAGACCCTTATTCAGGCATGCAGCTTGGCAGGTCAGGAAAGGGGGGGGGGGTGGTGAGCCAGCCCCCCCCCGCTTGAACCATACCAGGCCACATGCCCTCAACTTGGGTAGGTGGGTGCTTTGGGGGCAGGGGGGGCTTACTATACCATTAGCCACTTCCGGATCACTCGCTGCAGTTATACGCCGGTACTTTGACGTTAAGTACCGGGGTTGTGGCAGCAGATATGCCTATGGGGATTTTTAAGTACCAATGTTTATCGCCATTCCACGAGTGTACGCAATTTTGAAGCATGACATGTTGGGTATCTATTTACTCAGCGTAACATTAACTTTCACATTATATAAAAAAATTGGGCTAACTTTACTATTTTCTTATTTTTTAACCACTTCCCGCCCGCCCTATTACAAATTGACGGCGGGAATGTGGTTGTGTTATCCTGACCGGACGTCATATGACGGCGGCAGGATAACACCGCTCTGGGCGCCCCCCGGGGGCGCGCAGAGCGGCGATCGGTGATGCGAGGTGTCAGTCTGACACCCTGCATCTCCGATCTCGGTAAAGAGCCTCTGACGGAGGCTCTTTACCATGTGATCAGCCGTGTCCAATCACGGCTGGTCACATAGTAAAACAGGAACAGCGGTTGATCGGCTTTCCTTAGTTCGTGCCTGACAGGCACGAGTAAAGGAGCGCCGATCGGCGGCTCCCCTGACAGGGGGGGGGGGGTCGGCACTGGTAATCAGATCATTGATTACCAGTGCAGACCCTCGGGGGGGGGGATGCCACTAGATCCACCAGGGATGCCCACTATGACCCCAGGGATGCCCACTATGACCCCAGGGATGCCCACTATGGCCACCAGGGATGGCGATCAGGGCTCAGGGAGCCCCCCATTGCCCTCCCCATCAGTGATGCCCACTAGTGTCCTCCCTATCAGTGCTGCCCACAAGTGCCCATCATTGCCATCCTTTAGTGTCGCCCACCAGTGCCCATTATTGCCCACCAGCGCCGCCTATCAGTGCCCATTAGTGCCCATCAGTGCCGCCCGTCAGTGCCGATCAGTGCCGCCCATCAGTGCCCACCAGTGCTGCCTATCAGTGCCCATTAGTGCCCGTCAGTGCCGCCTATCAGTGCCCATCAGTGCCGCCTATCAGTGCCCATCAATGCCGCCTATCAGTGCCCAGCAGTGTCGCCTATCAGTGCCCACCAATGCTGCATATCAGTGCTACCTATCAGTGCCACATATCAGTGCCTATCAGTGCCGCCTATCAGTGCCGCCTATCAGTGCCGCCTATCAGTGCCACCCCATCAGTGCCACCCCATCAGTGCCACCCCATCATTGCCTCCTCATCCGTGCCTGTCAGTGCAGTCTCATCAGTGCTCATCAGTGCAGGAAAAAACGTATTTATTTACAAAATTGTATAACATAAACAAAAAAACTTTTTTTTTTCAAACTTTTCTGTCTTTTTTTATTTGTTTAGCAAAAAGTAAAAATCGCACAGGTGATCAAATACCACCAAAAGAAAGCTCTATTTGTGGGGGGAAAATGATATAAATTTGGTGTAAGTACAGTGTTGCATGACCGCGCAATTGTCATTCAAAATGCAACAGCGCTAAAAGGGGAAAATTGGCCTGGGCGGGAAGGGAGGGAAGTGCCCTGTATTAAAGTGGTTAATTAAAAAAAGGGAATTTTTTCCCAAAAAATTGCGTTTAGAAGACCACTGCGCAAATACGGTGTGATAAAAAATATTGCAACATTCTCCATTTTATTCTCTAGGGTCTCTGCTAAAAAAACTTTTTAACTTGTAAACAACAAGTGTCAGAAAAATGCCTGGTCCTTAATTGGTAATGTACTTCTGTTGCAGAAAAACTGTTACAAGGAAGAAGTTCAGCAACTGACCTTATTAACACACACACCCTGCACCTGCCCCCCTCTTCCAAGAAATTGCTTCCGCCCCCCCTCTATATAGACTCCTTTCTAATCATCTACAGCACAGCTTAGGCAGTGTTATTTTTAAAAGTGGAGCACCGGGCCTGGCAGCATAAGGATTAAACTGAGAAAATGTACTTTAACCGCTTCCATACAGAGCAGTTAGACCCCCTTCCTGCCCAGACCAATTTTCAGCTTTCAGCACTCTCACACTTTGAATGACAATTGCTCAGTCATGCTACACTGTAACCAAACAAAATTTTTATCATTTTTTTCACACAAATAGAGCTTTCTTTTGGTGGTATTTGATCACAACTGGGCTTTTTTTTTTTCGTGATATAAGCAAAAAAAAGAGCAAAAATTTTGCAAAAAAAACACTTTTTTTTAGTTTCTATTATAAAATTTTGCAAAAAATTGATTTTTCTTCATACATTTGGGCCAAAATTTATACTGCTACATATCTCTGGTAAAATTAACCCAAATTAGTGTATATTATTTAGTCTGTGTGAAAGTTATTGAGTCTAGAAGCTATGGTACCAATTACTGAAAATTGATCACACCAGATGTACTGAAGGCCTATCTCCTTTCTTGAGGCCCTGAAATGTCAGGACAGTACAAATACTTAGAACCCCAAAACATTATATATTTTTTTTTAGCAGAGACCCTAGAGAATAAAATGGAGATTATTGCAATATTTTTTATCACACCGTATTTGCGCAGCGGTCTTCCAAACGCAATTTTTTGGGAAAAAATTCACTTTTTTGAATTAAAAAATAAGAAACCAGTAAAGTTAGCCCAATTGTTTTCCATAATGTGAAATATAATGTTACGCCGAGTAAATAGATACCCAGCATGTCATGCTTCAAAATTGCGCACGCTCACAGAATGGTGACAAACTTTGGTACTTAAAAATCCCCATAGGCGACACTTTAAAAATTTCTACAGGTTGCTATCTTAGAGTTACAGAGGAGGGCTCAAATTATTGCTCTTGCTCTAATGATCACGACGATACCTCACATGTGTAGTTTGAACACTGTTTACATATGTAAGCGGGGTTTCCGTATGCGTTCGCTTCTGCGCGCGAGCTCACGGGGACAGGGCACTTTAATTTTTTTGACTATTTATTTTATTTATTATTTTTTATTTTTACACTGTTTAAAAAAAAAAATTGATCATTTTTATTTCTATTACAAGAAATGTAAACATTACTTGTAATAGAAAAAGGCATGACAGGACCTCTTTTCTGGGGTCAAAAAGTCCTCAGATCTCACAAGTACACTAAAAGATAGAAAAAAAAAAAAAATTAAATAAAATGAAAAAAAAAGGGACCTTTAAACTGGTTGCTAGGCAACGACGTTTGCCGTAGCTCCAGTCCTCCAAGACCATAGAGTCGAGTGAGGGCAAGCTTGCCCTCACTCGACATCCTGTCTGTGAGGATCCAGGGCCGGATCGTTTTCCCCGCTGCCGGCGGGTCCGGTAAGTGGGGAAAATGACCAGAATGCGGCGGGAGGGGGGGTCACCTCTTCCGCCACCCCGGAGGGTGATCCCGCGGCGAATCCGCCGCTGGGACCACCCTTATCGGAAAGCCAACCGTCCACCGTTTAAAAAAATACCAGGGTTATGGCAACTATCTGCTGCCATAACACCGGTATTTAGGTTTAAACGGAGGACGTATATAAACCTTTTTGGACTTAGACATGGTGGCTGTATGAAGGGTGACAGGTACTCGGGTACTTTGCTGGGCAGGTGACAGGTACTCTGGTACTGATGAGCAAGTGGCAGGTACTCGAGTACTCCGATAGGCAGGTGACAGGTACTCGGGGTGCTCTTATGGGCAGGTGGCAGGCAGGTGATAGGTACTGATGAGTAGTACTGATACTGATAGGTGATACTGATACTGTACTGATGGGTACGGATGATCAGTACTGATACTGATAGGTGATAGGTACTGATGGGTACTGATGAGTACTGATGAGTAGTGATGGGTACTGATGAGCAGGTGGCAAGTACTCGGGTACTTCAGGTGTCAGGTACTCTGAGGAGCAGGTGGAAGGTACTCGGGTACCTTGATGGGTAGGTGACAGGTACTCGGGTACTCCGATGATGGGTACTCCGGTGACGGGTACTCAAAGTACCCGAGTACCCGTCATCAGAGTACCCGAGTACCCGTCATCAGAGTACCCGAGTACCCAAGTACGTGTCATCAGAGTACCCGAGTACCTATCATCAGAGTACCCGAGTACCTATCATCAGAGTACCCGAGTACCCGTCATCAGAGTACCCGAGTACCTGTCATCAGAGTACCCGAGTACCTGTCATCAGAGTACCCGAGTACCTGTCATCAGAGTACCCGAGTACCCATCATCAGAGTACCCGAGTACCTGTCACCAGCCCATCAGAGTACCTGTCATCAGCCCATCAGAGTACCCGAGTACCTGTCATCAGAGTACCTGATGGGCTGGTGACAGGTACTCGGGTACTTTGATGGGCTAGTGACAGGTGCTTTTTATTGGGGGGGGGCAATCAGTGTGTTTGGGGTGCACTGTACTTGGTAACTAGCTGTTACCACAATCTCCTCCTCACACAGGATCAGTGTGTGAGGAGGAGAACACGGTGACAGCTAGTTACCGTGTCCTCTGTTGACATTTGTGACCGGCTGTGATTGGACACAGCCGGTCACGTGGTAAAAAGCCAATTTCATTGGCTCTTTACCTAGATCGGGGATGGGCTCTGTCCGAGGGACGAGCCTCGTCCCCGATAGCCGCACTGCGGGGGGAGCGCATTGAGGAAGGAACGAGCGGCTCGCGCTGGAGCCGCTCATGTGATCGGCTGTGATTGACACAGCCGATCACGTGGTAAACAGCCAATTTCATTGGCTGTTTACCTTGATCAGGGTTGGGCTCAGTCCGAGGGACGAGCCTCACCCCCGATCGCCGCGCTGCACGCCCCCGGGGGCACGCAGTAGCGGCGAGACCGGGCGGACGTCATATGACGGCCGCCCGGATCGAGAAAGGATTCCTGCCGACGTCATTTGACAATGGCTCGGTATGGAAGGGGTTAAGAAAAATAACATACAGTAATTTTGAAATTTATGGTAGCAACATGTCGCAAAAAAGTTGGGAACACTCTGTAAATATCTGGGAACTAAGGAGACCAGTTTCCTGAGTTTTGGAGATCAATGTTGTCCCATTTTTGCATGATATAGGTTAGTAACTGCTCAACAGTCCTGGATCTTCTTTGTGATATTTTTTGTTTGAAGATGTGCCAAACATTTTCTTTTTTTGAATCAGGTAAATTTTTATTAAAGGTTTTTTCTTGAGAAATATGTTACAAATAGAGTTGAGCGGACACCTGGATGTCCGTGTTCGGCGGGTTCGGCCGAACTTGAAAAAAAAGTCCGGGTCCGTGTCCCGGACTTTTTCCGAACTTTACCCGGACACCGAACCCCATTGAAGTCAATGGGGACCCAAACTTTCAGGCACTAAAATGGCTCTAAAACACCAATGGAAAGGGCTAGAGTGCTGCAAATGGCAGCAAAATATAGTTAAGAGCATGGCAAGTGCTCTTAAAAAAAATTCCCCTTTAAATTAATTTTTTAATAGCAGATTAGAACAGCAATCTGTAGTGAAATATAGCTGAACGCTGCACACAACAGACTGATAAAAATAGATTTTTTTCTCCCTCCTCCTCCTCCTCCTCCTCAGTGGGCTCAAGTGAGGGCAAAAAGATTGTTCACTGCACCACCCCCCACACAGCAAAATCGATGTAGACTGTCCCTGCCTAATCTCCAGCCTGGCCCTAATATGCTCAATAAGATCATTCACTGCACCACCCCCCACACAGCAAAATCGATGTAGACTAACCCTGCCTAATCTCCAGCCTGGCCCTAAAATGCTCTAATAACTTTCCCTGCCTGCACTCAGACCTGTCCCTGCATTCTTTTCGGACACAATTTTTCACAGAATCACTGTCTGTCCCTAATCAGCAGCCAGCACGTATGATGTGTGCTCTGTCCCTAAACTACAGCAGAATGACGCAGCGCGCTGGGGCTCTCGAACTTATAAAGACATGGTCACAAGCTTCAGATGGCCAATCACAGCTACTAATACATTAGTAGGCATGGCTGTGATGGCGCACACCAGTTAAACGCTTGTTGATTGGCTGTTGAAAGCCCGCCATAAAAAGCGCGCCATTACATACGAATCAGGAAATAAAATGACCGAACACGGATTTTAAACCCGAACATAGAGTAAAGTTTTCGGGTCTGTGTTCGGGTAACAAAAATCCAATTATTCGGTACGAACACGAATAATACAGTCCGTGTTCGCTCAACACTAGTTACAAACACTTCCAACAAATAAAAAAACAAAGCCTTGATAGAGCCTTATCAAAAGGCACATAAACAATATTACTCCATATCAAATGAAAAAAATAAAGGTAGAGAAAAAAAAAAGGGGGGTTTACGTCATGCACAACTATATAGGTAAAGAACACCCAACTGATCTCCTATTTGTCAAGAAATATAAGTATTTATCGCAATAGAAAAACAGCACCACCTCTCAAATAGGCTGATGAACCTTAGAAACAAAATTTGACTCTGCAGAGGACAGCCAGGGATCCCAGTCTTTATTACATTTTTTGGGACACCTCTTATGTTTATAAGTTAACTCTTCCCTTCGTAGGTTTGTATAAACCGCTACACGTCATTGTGAATTTGTGGGAGGAAAGAGGAGGGTAAGAGACATTTTTGTAAAATTAGTTTATGGGCAAAATAAAGAGCCCTAGTACATAGCAAGCTAAATTCAGCAGGTAAAGCTTCTTCTGGAAGAAAGCCAAAGGCAGCCAATTTAGGGTAAGGAGGGATTTGAACAGAGCATATACTGTTGAGTATTTGAAATATATTACTCCAGTAACGGTGGAGTTTAGGGTAATGCCAAAACTAATGGGTAGGAGTACTCATATTTACTACACAACTTGAACAATTAGGCGAATCAGACCTGCCCCAAGAATACAATCGGTGAGGTGTATGATGGACTCCATGTAAAATAAACAATTGTGGGGGTGTGTGGCCAGCTGCCGAGGAGTACGGCTGCAAAATGAGAGAGCTCCGTTATCCACTGGCACGAGTGAACTACAATGTCCCTAAACCTCGAAAAATGGCAGTTTTTCCTCCAAAACCATTGAGCACCCCTTGGCAACATGTCCAGGAAAAGAAAAGGTGCTGGGAAACTGAGCAGGATGATGGATTTCTTCCATCAGCCCTGCCTCCTGCATTCCCAAGATGACACTGGTGAGCACGCTGACAGAGACCATGGCAGGCCCTTAGGGCATAGTGATAGTTCACAGTGCTTTTCCTACTACAAATCCCAGCCACACCATGGGCATAATTACCACTAACAGTCTTCTTCCTCTTCATCTGACCAAGTTAAACCTAAATAGCCAAACCTACAGAAGACTGACAGAGAGTGAGATGGAGAAGATATAGTAACTTCCCTCAATGACTACAGGGAACTACAGTACTCCATCTTAGAATTCCCAACTCAAAACAAGCCTGTGCTAGATACAACTTTAAAAGACATGCTTGTCTCACTGCGCAGAACAATCCACACTGACATCCTGTCCCTCACAAACCACTTCAAGTCTGAAATCAAGGAGTTCATGGTAAAGTCACCCATATTTAGAATAAGATGGGAAAATTTGCCAACACAGTAAATGAGGTAATCAATGCTCACAATGACAGGGAGGATGAATTACAAAAGATCAAAACTAAATTGGCTGATCTCGAAGATCGGTCGAGAAGAAACAACATCAAAATCTGCGGGATACTAGAAATTGGTAAACCACCCGATCTTCACTCATCATTCCACAAAATCTTACAGGAAATGTTCAGTGATGCGTCCATGACCGGATTGTCCATTGACAGGATTCCTAAACTACCCAAACCTGGACACCTGCTAGAACATCTACCAAGGGATATAATTGCCCGAGTGCATTTTTCTCAAACCAAGGATAAATGTCTCATGCTCACAAGAAACCCAGATAAAGCACCACCATGCATCCAAGGCCCATCTTTCTACCCAGACCTATCTGCATACCTTATGCAAAGAAGAAATAGCATGGTTACTATAACCAAACCACTGAGAAATCACCAGATTACTTACAAATGGGCCTACCTAGCCAAACCTCTAATTACAAAGGATGGAAAATCATTCACTGTTAAATCTGTGGAGGACAGCATCCAGCTTTTGAAGGATTTGAGCATCTTGGAAATGGATGAAGATCCACCGTCGGCAAGTTCTTCACCATACCCTTACTCTCCTACCTGGCCAAAGGCTGTGGATGGTTGAAGGCTCAGGCTATACAATGTTCCTACTACTTAATTTTAGCTCTGGTAAACCCAGGGAACCTTACCTAGTTATTTTTTCACCCCTTTGAGATTTAGCGGGATAATATCTCCTCAGATTTGGTTGGAATCGTTCTCTCTTTTTGCTATTATTGGTTACACAATAAGTTCTAAGTTCTATTTTTATCTCTGGTGTACATCAGAATTTTGTTTTAAATTTGAGCTCAGTACTCACTGCTCACTATCAGCACTGTATACTCAGGAAACTTTTTCTTCACTGCAGTCTCCTACTCCACTAATAACTGCCTGTGACCCTAAAAAGGCTGTGTCCAATGTTTCTTACAACACACACCATGGGCTTCCAAATTTCCTCATTTAACATTCGGGGGTGAAACATCCCAACTAAAAGCATGCTGTGGAAGGAGGCGCAACTCCTACAGTGTGACCTACTTAAAAAAAACACTTTTCTGCACAAAATTCTCAGAAACTTCAACATCGACATTTCCCAACAATGTTTTACTCCAATGCTCCCAAGAATAAACGTAGGGTTGCTATAATCATCAAAGACACTATATCTTTCAAACCCATCAACATGGGAGTTGACACACTGTTATACCATACTATGTGGCGACTTTAATGCCATTCCCAACAGACTGAGACAACTAGATGTCTCAGATGTAGCCTGTAACCGGTATGGTAGGGTTACCCTTTCACATTTTATGTCCTCAGGGAACCGACACAATATGTGGAGGTACCAACACTCAATTGAGAGACATTATTCTTTAATTCTTTTATTATACTTTGAGTGTGTACCGTACATACTCGAGAATTAATTTATTTCTATTTGATAAATTCCTCCTGCAAAATGTCAGTGTATCTACCATACACAACATTATGTGGTTTGAGCCTCTTACCATAAACTCAAAATCGCTAATACATTACGAAATTTCTTTCTAATTAACACCCCATCTGTGCACGATCCCTTCACTATATGGAATAGTAATAAAGCACATATAAGAGGGGTTCTCATGAAACTCAGCAGTATTCTTCAAAAGCAGCGGAACCAGCAGCTCAACGACCCACTGATTAAAAACCTGGAGTCAACAAACAAAAAGTCACCTAAGCACACGGTTAGCTCTCAACTTGATTGAGCTTGACATGAGCTTAGATTACTACTTATCTCCCAACTTAATAGCAACCTACGAAAGTGGAAGGCTCAGTTCAATTGCCACGGTAACAGAGCTGGCAAACTTTTGGCTAACCAGGTGAAAAAAAGACCACTAGACAAAAAATACCTTTCATTTATCACCCAACCACAGGGACCAAATTGTTAAACCCAAAGGAAATTGCTAACACATTTGGTGACTACTACAGCCTCTATAATTTAAAAGACAATGTAGCACTTCCAAAACCAGCTTCAGATACAATCCAAGAATTCCTTTATTTCATCTCTAGCAGAAGAACAATTAAACGCCCCCGATGAACCAATCTCTGCAGGGGAAATCCAAAAGACAATCATGTCTCTCCCAAACAACAAATCTCCAGGCCCTGATGGGTTCTCATCTGAATAACACCATACAAACCCTTCCATATTGAGCCCACATTTAAAAAAAATGAGGAGACTGCTGCTTCCAAAGCCTCATTTCCTTTAGAAATGCTAAGCAGCCACAATAGTGATGCTCCCCAAAACTGGGAAAACACCTGATTCCCCACAAAACTTTTGACCCATGGCTTTAATAAACGTAAACCTGAAGATATATGCTAAAATGACTGCAAATAGGTTGGCTTAATTCTAGCCTATTTTGGTAAAACAAGATTAAGTTGGATTCATCCCAGGTTGACAAGCACCAGATGACTCCAATATCCTCAACATCCCACATATTGCTGAGTCCTCTAAGGTTCCTTCTCTGTTTCTATCCCTGGATAAAGAGATAGGATTCACTGGGGTTAACTGAAACACATCTTGACCATATTATGTATTACAGTAACAATTTGTTCAGCTATATTAGCATTATACACCAAACCCTCAGCTGTGGTGTTTACAGAAGGCATGTTCTTAGATATTTTTCATATTACCAATGGGACGAGGCAAGGCTGTCCACTATCCCCTTTAATTTTTGCCCTCCTAATGGATTCAGATATAAAAGGTATTATCTCCTCCCGTAATTCTCACCCTATATCACTTTTCTTAGATGATGTGTGCCTCTCTCACTTTTGAAACCAAACACATCTCTTCCAGCTGTGCATAATATATTTAGCCATTTTAACAAAACTCCCCTTGCAATTCCCCTTTTAAGTACTGTTTTAAGCATATATTGTTATCAGAAAAAAAGTGAAAGGCGTGTTACAATGAATAATAATCTTCAAGACAACACCTACTTTTACCTAAGGCCAATAATTACTGCCACACTGCTGCACCCTAGTGATGGGAAATGTACTTGCATTTAATTTGTGGGTCATTTGCAGAACTTTGGCAGCTGGGGAGAAGCTGAGGAAACCTTAGGTGTGGCACCTTAACAAGGCCAGAGCACCAGAATTGGAAAGTAGAGGCAGCATGAGCTAGAAATAATGATAAACTTGCAACAGTGGGAGAAGATGGTAATGGTGGCAGGCCAGCAGTGGTGGCAGAAGATGGTAATGCTTTATTATTTGTTCTGGGGCCATATTTAAAGAAAATATTTATTCATTAGCCACAGCTAATGATGGTTTGGTAAGCATTGCTGATCCAGGACTGGTTAATCGTTTTAAAGGTGAGATGGTTATCTGTGCCTGGGAGCAGAAAGATTCTTGTTTCTGTCACAAAAATGACCTACTGTGCTAAATGCTCTTTCTGAAAACACACTGCCCACAAGGCAGCCCAGCAACTTGATTAAATACTGGGCAAGCTCAGGCCAGTTGTTCATCTTTAATATCCAAAAGTCAAGGGGATGTCCATTCTAAGGGTGTCCACATCTTCCTTGACCTAAAATAATTAGAGATCCTATGGTGTAGGCATTGCCTGTGATTACTGCCAGCAGCCAGATCTTGATCATGCATATTAGAAAGGACGTTTTAAAGTTTTGCTTAGACAGCCACTGCCAATCCTGCTTCTTTTACAGACCAAAAGATCCAAGCCACTTTGGCTATAATAGTGGATCCCTCCACTCTCTGGAAAGGGTGTTAAGAGATTCCCCAGCAGCACTTATTTCAGATGGTGCATTTTTGCTTCTTCTGTGAGGGAAGGATGAGATCCAGCATTTTCCCCTTGTAACATGGATCCAAAGGGGTGGCAAGCTAGTTGCAGCCCCTCTCCTTGAAAGCTCAAATCCTGGGGTACTTGTGCAGGCAGACGTCCGTCACTAATTTCTAGTGACAGAGAAACCCAGATCCTCAATATTATTAAGTACAACAGTTTCAACTGTCTCACCTCACTTATAGAGTTTAAAATTGGTAAAATGAGAGAACTTTTTTTTTTCCATCAGCTGAGGAAAAGGCACATGTCTGGTCAAGGATGCAGCAGGAAACAGTGGGATGGGATTAGGTGATGTACAATACACTATGGTTAAAGCATACACTTGACTCTACTCTGCTTGGCCTCATGCTGATCCTTTTCCCTGCTTGAAGTGCCATAAGGTAAGCCTCCCAAATGCACTGTAAGACTTCCAATCCTCTTGCTTGACTTAACAGATGTTGCAGCAGTTACAGATTTAGATTTTTGTGTAATGAGGGAGAGGAGGAAAGGGATGAGGTGAGCAGGCCTTTTGCTTCTGACTGATATAATACATCTGCTGCTCCCACAGTGTTGTAGTGAGCAATAATCCTTACATTTGTTCTTCTTTATTATGTAGATACACAAGGATCTCATTCCGTAAATACTCAATAAAAGGCTTTTACCATCAGATCATCTGATAACCTACATGGGTGATTTTGACCCCGACAACTGTCAAATATATCTCTCCTCCAGTATCCATCCATGTCATTACACATATCACACATAGGAGTGATTTGTCCAGTCAAAGAGACATTATATCACTGGATGTAAACCCAAAATTGCTCATCACTAAACCGTTTAACCCTTCCACTGCCAGGCCCTCCATTCCACTTTTAGGCTCAGAATTTGTGAAAGACCCACAAAACAATACATGTTCTGAAAGTATAAGACCAGTAGAATAAAAGGAAGGTTCTACAGATTTTTTTAGGCCCCGTGATAATTGCACAAATGTTTATCAAAACATTATTTTTGCTAAAATTACACTAAAATTATTATTAGTGGATACATTTTTACAAAATTTCTCTACTGTACTGAGTTAATAAATAGTAAACATTTGTACATTTTAAATTGCACCTTTTTGTAAAATAGTGACAACTATGGCCTGCAACAGCATGTGAAAGAAAGCTTCTCACAGAACTCCCACAGTATATCCTTCTCTGATCCTTCCCTCGCCATCCTAACCACTCCAAACCAATTAAAATTGCTGGCTGTTGATCTCAGGGACATCCCGGACCTCCTCTCTCTCTCCCGGAGCTGATGACGACCCGTATGGGAGAAAAAGATGTGGAGATCCAAGATAGCGCTGGTCACCCTCAGCCACAGCGTGCTCCATGAGTTACAGACAAGCTGAAAAGAAACTGGGGGTTAGTCCCACAAACCAGGCAAGACCCCAGGGGAAGAGCCCCACAGGGACATGCTTTATTATACCCAGAAATTGTCAGGAGCTAACAGCTCCACATCTTCCGACGCACAAGCATCATGGGTGACCTGGAGGCTGCTGATCAGGAGGAGACAGGGGCTCTGGATAACACAATTCTCTTAGAGACTTCCCCCTCTCCATCCCCAAATATTTTTCATATGCCTACTGATGAAACTGCACTACCCACACTAAGTGATATATCGCAAGCGGTACATAAATGCTCGGCCTCAGTGGTTGACCTTAAAGAGCAATTTGGGGGTCTTAAAGAGATAGTGTTGCTTCTTCATGAGGACATTTAAAAAAATTAGAGTGAGAACCGCAGCAGTGGAAGGTCAGGTGAGTGATTTTCAAGACCAGATGCTCCCTCTTTCCAGGGATGTCAGATTGGCTGCTCAAAATGCTTCTCAAGCCAACACCAGAGCTGAGGACATTGAGAATCGCCTCCGACACAATAATGTTTGCATAGTTGACCTGCATGAGAGGGTGGAGGGCCATGATCCCACTGAATTTGTGGAACAATGGCTGCAAGAGATATTCGACAAAGAGGCCTTTACATTGGAGCGGACACTCCCTCTTTGCATTGGAGCGGACGCACCGCAAACCTCCACGTCCTCTCCCTCCGGGTAACCCACCACATTCCATGCTTGCCCGTCTATGAAATTATAAGGATCGTGAAATTATCCTACGCCTTGCTAGGGAGAAGGGTATGGTTCAATTTAACGAGACCAAGGTCTCTTTCTTCCCAGACATCTCTGCGGAGTCGCAGCGCAAGAGATTCAAGTACATAGATGTGAAAAGGAGATTGCAATGCCTCCAAATGAAATATGCCATGCTTTATCCTGCCAGGCTATGAGTTACAGCTGGTGACCAAACACATTTCTTTGAAACAGCACCTGATGCAGCCACTTGGTGACCTAGCAACTCTCCCAAGAACAAAAAAAACTCTCCAGCAATATACACCAAACTGATGTCTTATAGAAAGATTTCTTCATGGGACCCCGGGACACTATTGGCCCACTTATTAGTGGGGAACTCCGTGAGATACTGCTAAGGGTTCGGTGACTCAAACGCCCCCATTTGACACTTGTGGTGCAGCAGAGACAACTATACCCTCTTCCTTCTTCCTATTTTTTGGTTTTAATCCACACAGCTCACGATCATCAGGACTATCTTTACTGGTATGCAATCAACTATATCGCAAATGAAGGTGTCATATGTAATACATTTTGTGAAAAAATAAAGGTGCGCTGATAAACGTGCGTAGAGCTGCTACCAAGATATATATGTGATATAAATGTAAAAAAAGGTTGGTGCGCTAAACTTAAATTCCACAAATATATAAACAATGCATACAATTGTAAATATGGTGAAAAAATCAAAAGTCCATTCTCTTGTGACAACGTGCAAATGAATAAACTTTGAAGTGACTTGAAACGAATTGTGATTCCTGTAACTCGATAAATTGTGTATGACCACCACGTGAAACGATCCCCACCACCGACAAGCTGTTCTTCTTACCAGATAGACAGATATATACGTGAGTGGATTGATAATACAGCTACTCACTCCCCATGCAGCTTCACCCAAGGTGTGTGTGTAAGCCGCTTACCAGATATCAATGTGGTTGAGCATGGGAATAAAAATCTCATCTCTTCAGAATCGAGGCTGTCTGTTGGTGTGGCGATCCCAATACAAAGTATAGTGTCTCCTTGTGACTCCGCAACGGATATGTAAAGAATGCAAGAGGACCAAATAGTGCATTACCCCCGATTTATTTAAGAAATAAAAGCAATTGCACTTACATGTCTCTGAATATTCACAGGCATATACGTTGGAACGTTGAATGAATACAGGAACGCTCCCGTGTCCGGCTGCAGCAACGGACGATCGGGATGACGTGAGTGACGGCGCGACACGCCTCCTCTCTGACGCGTTTCCTCTTACGAGACTTCCACCGAGATAGGAGGGACGTGCGCGCCGTCACGCTCGTCAATATATACCTCCTAGATTGAATGACCACTTCCGGTGTCCGCAAATAGCACACAGGAAGTGTTTACATCCGACGTAACTATCGGTAGGAATTTAGAATTAAAACTGTGGGAGTATTGAATAAAACTCTTTATTAATGTGTTTAAAATCACTAGAGATTAATTCTTATCTGCCCATTTTGCTGGTTAGTGTAATAATGAACCGTATTAATATTTACTTCCGGTCCCATCTGTTTAATGCATACCAAGCTCCGGACACCGGAAATAACATTCCTAGGCGCTATTCAGTGGGGACATATCAATATATCACACATATATGTTATATCGATTACAATTACATATCCAGCTGGGTCCGCATACACCAACAATGCATTATGGGTATATATAAGTAAAAACTTATTTTAAAAATTGTAAAAATATTTAAAATTATAAAAATTCTAAAACTTTAAAAGAATTTTAAAAAATTATTTTTCAGACTAGTTGTTAAGATGACATTTTGGAATTAAGGAAGGAAAAAATACTTTAGCTGTTATTTATATGAGCATTGATGTCCCACTCTACATTTAACCCCAAAGGTCGATAACATCTAAGCTCATATATCCAGAAGGTTTCCCTTCTGGATATTGACCTCTTAAGGTTACTTCCCCTCCAATGGGGTACATATTTCTCAATCACTGTGATCTGCAGATTTTTGGGATTCTTTTTATGACATTTGCTAAAATGTAGAGAAACACTGTGTCCTATAAAACCCGTCTTTATATTTGACAAATGCTCCCCAATGCGAATGCTGGCTGTTCGAATAGTGCGTCCCACATACTGGAAACCACACCCGCATTGTAGGAGGTATATTACCCCTTTGGTATGACATGAAATAAATTCCTTAATTTGGTATTCCTTCCCTGTGTTGCTGGAACTGAACTTAGAAGTTCTTTGTGTTTTTGCTCCTTTGCAAATCTTGCAATTTCTACAGGGAAAATACCCTTTCATGTCAGGAAAAATTCTTGGGGCGACAGGTTTTTGTACTGGATTAGGGGCTATGATGTCTTTGAGGTTTCTTGTTTTTCTATAAATCATGTTGGGTCTTTCAGGGAGATGGGGACCCAGAACTTTATCTCCCTGAAGTATACTCCAGTGTTTCCGAAACGTGTGATTGAGCCACCTATAGTTGTTTGAAAATTGTGTGACAAAGGCGAACTCAAATTTGGATCCACTATTCGTAGGTATATTATGATCTTTAGGAGTTATCAATTTTCCTTGTGAAAGAATACCTACTTCTTTTATCTCTTTATCCAGGATTGCGGCATCATAGCCTTTTTCAAGAAACCTTTCTTTAAGTATTAAAGCCTGTTCCTGAAAGTCCGAATCCTGTGTACAGTTTCGTCTTATTCTTTTAAACTGGCTCTTAGGTACTGATTTCAACCAGTTCGGGTGGTGGCAGCTATCCATCATGATGAAACCGTTACGATCTGTGGGTTTGAAATAGGATCTAGTGATGAAACCAGACCCTTTTCTGGAAATGACCAAATCCAAGAAATTGACTGATGTTGGGCTTGACTCATAAGTGAGTCTAATTCCCCAGTCATTGCAATTTAGTCTTTCCATAAATTTCTTCAATGTTATCTCATTTCCTCTCCACACAAGTAACGTGTCATCAATATAGCGCCTCCAAAAAAGAAGTTCTTTTGTTCTGTTTGAAAAAACATTCCGATCTTCCCATAAAGCCATAAAAAGATTTGCCAAACTCGGGGCAAATTTGGCCCCCATGGCAACACCTGTACGTTGGAGGTAAAAGTTACCGTCGTGATAAAAATAATTGTGTTCCATCCCGAATCTTAAAAGATCCAGAATGAACTCCTTTTGTTTCAACGGTATCTCATAGTTGGTTTCCAAAAATGTGCTTACAGCCTCGTAACCCATCTCATGTGGGATAATCGTATACAAGGATGACACGTCCGCAGTAACAAGGAGCACATCTCCATCCACTTCCATTTGTGTCATCTCTTGTATACACTGCGTGGTGTCCTTTAGGTACGCAGGGGTGTCTTGTACCAGAGGCTGCAGGAAATAATCTACATACCTTCCGATTCTGGATGTGATAGAATCGATCCCACTCACAATGGGTCTCCCCGGTGGTTTAGTGGGATGTTTGTGCACCTTAGGCAAATAATAGATGGTAGGTAACCTAGGTGCCAATGGTATTAGATACTCCTTTTCTTTGTCAGTTAGGATACCTGTGTCGAAACCTTTGTTGACTAGTTTTTTCAATTTCTCTTTGTATGTACGTGTGGGGTCTCTCTTTAGAACTTCGTATGTGTTAGTGTCGGACAAGAGATTTTTCATTTCTTCCGCATAATCTTCTCGTTTTAACAATACGATTCCCCCACCTTTATCGGCTGGTCTGATGATAAGGTTTTTGTTGTCGCACAAAGTTTTTATACCCTTCATCAGATCTGGTTGAGGTTTGTGTTGTATATCTTTCTCCTCAAGTTCTTTAAGTAACATATCTTTAAAAACTAAGATATTGTTACTATGTTTTCCATCTGGGTTGAACAGAGAAGAATTCCTCAACCCCGTATTCACTACCGAGGAGGATTGATAGGACACATAATTACGCTCACCAGCCTTTGATAGAAAGTGCCTTTTCACGTTCAGCTTTCTAATGTACTTCTGAATGTCAACAAAGGTCTGAAATTTGTTGAGGGATTGTCTTGGGGCATATTTCAATCCTTTGTTGAGCGTATGTTTCTCACTCTCAGTCAGAGTAACCCCGCTTAGATTGAATATCCCCGCCTCATCGACTTTGGGACCCTTCTTTTTAGATCCTCCTCTCGATCCTCTTTTTACTTTCTTTTCTTGCCTTTCTTGTGGCCCCGTCCTAAAAAACCCCGCTTCTTGGTGCTAATGGGTGTTTTAGAGGACTGTTGTATTCTTTCCTCACCTCTGTCCTCATATCCCTCATGTCTGAGAGGTTCAAATCTGTTCTGTGAACTTTGGGGATAAGGTCTTGGGGTATGAGGTGTGTCTAAGCTGTTGCCCATATAATCTAATGGGACGCGTCTAGGGGATCTAGACCTAGAGCGTCTGGATCTTCTCTCTGGTGACCTGGATTTAGATCTTCTTGGTCTTCTCTCAGATGATCTATGTTTCTTGTCAGTATCATCTCTATAGTATTCTTGTCTCATAGGACGAAATTCCTCTTTAGTGTTCTCTCTTTTCCGTTTTTCTCTAGCGTTAGTAGAGGCATCTCTTAAAGGTCTATATCCCTTATTTTTAGGGGGTATCACCCCTTGGTTGGGTCTATTGGATTCCTGAGCATTCACAGTAGTAGTAGCCATGCTCCTGGAGTCCTTAAACCCAAAAGGTGTTAGAGTCCCACTGGACGTCCCTTCTCCTAAGGGATTGGTAATCTCCATGTCTCTGACCAATTCTTCTTCTTCATCTGACACATTCAATTGCCATTTGAAGACTTTACCTGATTGATAATCCTCCTCTCTAAAATATTTTTTACGTTTTTTAGCTTTTTGTTCTTCTTCCTCAATGGCTATAATCTCCCTTAACTCTTGGTTGTAAACTTTATAAGCTTCTTCCAAGATGAAGGGAGTTAATTTTTCCTTAATTTCCAAAATTTCCTTGTTTAACTTTAAAACTTTTTTCCTTCTCTTATCGACAAGGAAGTTTAAGAGACTCATGCCGGCTCCATTGAAAAAGTGGAACCATTCCATCATTTCCGTATCCCCTTGGTCGGGGTTGATGGTCCATCTTAAACTCCTAGGGACCATTTTTTCCTGGATATATTTTTCCAGGAAAACAATGTCCCATGATGCGTGTAGTTCAGACACCATAATATTCTTAAGGCGCATAAAAATGCCCCTAAGATCTGTGGGATCTGATAGATGTTTATCAAAAACATCCTCGACGGCCAGAATTCTGGTTTTATGATATTCAAAAATATCCATTGGTTTATCTGCAGCAACCCGTTGGAATGTAGGGAAAATAGTGAAAAAATAAAGGTGCGCTGATAAACGTGCGTAGAGCTGCTACCAAGATATATATGTGATATAAATGTAAAAAAAGGTTGGTGCGCTAAACTTAAATTCCACAAATATATAAACAATGCATACAATTGTAAATATGGTGAAAAAATCAAAAGTCCATTCTCTTGTGACAACGTGCAAATGAATAAACTTTGAAGTGACTTGAAACGAATTGTGATTCCTGTAACTCGATAAATTGTGTATGACCACCACGTGAAACGATCCCCACCACCGACAAGCTGTTCTTCTTACCAGATAGACAGATATATACGTGAGTGGATTGATAATACAGCTACTCACTCCCCATGCAGCTTCACCCAAGGTGTGTGTGTAAGCCGCTTACCAGATATCAATGTGGTTGAGCATGGGAATAAAAATCTCATCTCTTCAGAATCGAGGCTGTCTGTTGGTGTGGCGATCCCAATACAAAGTATAGTGTCTCCTTGTGACTCCGCAACGGATATGTAAAGAATGCAAGAGGACCAAATAGTGCATTACCCCCGATTTATTTAAGAAATAAAAGCAATTGCACTTACATGTCTCTGAATATTCACAGGCATATACGTTGGAACGTTGAATGAATACAGGAACGCTCCCGTGTCCGGCTGCAGCAACGGACGATCGGGATGACGTGAGTGACGGCGCGACACGCCTCCTCTCTGACGCGTTTCCTCTTACGAGACTTCCACCGAGATAGGAGGGACGTGCGCGCCGTCACGCTCGTCAATATATACCTCCTAGATTGAATGACCACTTCCGGTGTCCGCAAATAGCACACAGGAAGTGTTTACATCCGACGTAACTATCGGTAGGAATTTAGAATTAAAACTGTGGGAGTATTGAATAAAACTCTTTATTAATGTGTTTAAAATCACTAGAGATTAATTCTTATCTGCCCATTTTGCTGGTTAGTGTAATAATGAACCGTATTAATATTTATCAAGACCAAGACCTTATCCCCAAAGTTCACAGAACAGATTTGAACCTCTCAGACATGAGGGATATGAGGACAGAGGTGAGGAAAGAATACAACAGTCCTCTAAAACACCCATTAGCACCAAGAAGCGGGGTTTTTTAGGACGGGGCCACAAGAAAGGCAAGAAAAGAAAGTAAAAAGAGGATCGAGAGGAGGATCTAAAAAGAAGGGTCCCAAAGTCGATGAGGCGGGGATATTCAATCTAAGCGGGGTTACTCTGACTGAGAGTGAGAAACATACGCTCAACAAAGGATTGAAATATGCCCCAAGACAATCCCTCAACAAATTTCAGACCTTTGTTGACATTCAGAAGTACATTAGAAAGCTGAACGTGAAAAGGCACTTTCTATCAAAGGCTGGTGAGCGTAATTATGTGTCCTATCAATCCTCCTCGGTAGTGAATACGGGGTTGAGGAATTCTTCTCTGTTCAACCCAGATGGAAAACATAGTAACAATATCTTAGTTTTTAAAGATATGTTACTTAAAGAACTTGAGGAGAAAGATATACAACACAAACCTCAACCAGATCTGATGAAGGGTATAAAAACTTTGTGCGACAACAAAAACCTTATCATCAGACCAGCCGATAAAGGTGGGGGAATCGTATTGTTAAAACGAGAAGATTATGCGGAAGAAATGAAAAATCTCTTGTCCGACACTAACACATACGAAGTTCTAAAGAGAGACCCCACACGTACATACAAAGAGAAATTGAAAAAACTAGTCAACAAAGGTTTCGACACAGGTATCCTAACTGACAAAGAAAAGGAGTATCTAATACCATTGGCACCTAGGTTACCTACCATCTATTATTTGCCTAAGGTGCACAAACATCCCACTAAACCACCGGGGAGACCCATTGTGAGTGGGATCGATTCTATCACATCCAGAATCGGAAGGTATGTAGATTATTTCCTGCAGCCTCTGGTACAAGACACCCCTGCGTACCTAAAGGACACCACGCAGTGTATACAAGAGATGACACAAATGGAAGTGGATGGAGATGTGCTCCTTGTTACTGCGGACGTGTCATCCTTGTATACGATTATCCCACATGAGATGGGTTACGAGGCTGTGAGCACATTTTTGGAAACCAACTATGAGATACCGTTGAAACAAAAGGAGTTCATTCTGGATCTTTTAAGATTCGGGATGGAACACAATTATTTTTATCACGACGGTAACTTTTACCTCCAACGTACAGGTGTTGCCATGGGGGCCAAATTTGCCCCGAGTTTGGCAAATCTTTTTATGGCTTTATGGGAAGATCGGAATGTTTTTTCAAACAGAACAAAAGAACTTCTTTTTTGGAGGCGCTATATTGATGACACGTTACTTGTGTGGAGAGGAAATGAGATAACATTGAAGAAATTTATGGAAAGACTAAATTGCAATGACTGGGGAATTAGACTCACTTATGAGTCAAGCCCAACATCAGTCAATTTCTTGGATTTGGTCATTTCCAGAAAAGGGTCTGGTTTCATCACTAGATCCTATTTCAAACCCACAGATCGTAACGGTTTCATCATGATGGATAGCTGCCACCACCCGAACTGGTTGAAATCAGTACCTAAGAGCCAGTTTAAAAGAATAAGACGAAACTGTACACAGGATTCGGACTTTCAGGAACAGGCTTTAATACTTAAAGAAAGGTTTCTTGAAAAAGGCTATGATGCCGCAATCCTGGATAAAGAGATAAAAGAAGTAGGTATTCTTTCACAAGGAAAATTGATAACTCCTAAAGATCATAATATACCTACGAATAGTGGATCCAAATTTGAGTTCGCCTTTGTCACACAATTTTCAAACAACTATAGGTGGCTCAATCACACGTTTCGGAAACACTGGAGTATACTTCAGGGAGATAAAGTTCTGGGTCCCCATCTCCCTGAAAGACCCAACATGATTTATAGAAAAACAAGAAACCTCAAAGACATCATAGCCCCTAATCCAGTACAAAAACCTGTCGCCCCAAGAATTTTTCCTGACATGAAAGGGTATTTTCCCTGTAGAAATTGCAAGATTTGCAAAGGAGCAAAAACACAAAGAACTTCTAAGTTCAGTTCCAGCAACACAGGGAAGGAATACCAAATTAAGGAATTTATTTCATGTCATACCAAAGGGGTAATATACCTCCTACAATGCGGGTGTGGTTTCCAGTATGTGGGACGCACTATTCGAACAGCCAGCATTCGCATTGGGGAGCATTTGTCAAATATAAAGACGGGTTTTATAGGACACAGTGTTTCTCTACATTTTAGCAAATGTCATAAAAAGAATCCCAAAAATCTGCAGATCACAGTGATTGAGAAATATGTACCCCATTGGAGGGGAAGTAACCTTAAGAGGTCAATATCCAGAAGGGAAACCTTCTGGATATATGAGCTTAGATGTTATCGACCTTTGGGGTTAAATGTAGAGTGGGACATCAATGCTCATATAAATAACAGCTAAAGTATTTTTTCCTTCCTTAATTCCAAAATGTCATCTTAACAACTAGTCTGAAAAATAATTTTTTAAAATTCTTTTAAAGTTTTAGAATTTTTATAATTTTAAATATTTTTACAATTTTTAAAATAAGTTTTTACTTATATATACCCATAATGCATTGTTGGTGTATGCGGACCCAGCTGGATATGTAATTGTAATCGATATAACATATATGTGTGATATATTGATATGTCCCCACTGAATAGCGCCTAGGAATGTTATTTCCGGTGTCCGGAGCTTGGTATGCATTAAACAGATGGGACCGGAAGTAAATATTAATACGGTTCATTATTACACTAACCAGCAAAATGGGCAGATAAGAATTAATCTCTAGTGATTTTAAACACATTAATAAAGAGTTTTATTCAATACTCCCACAGTTTTAATTCTAAATTCCTACCGATAGTTACGTCGGATGTAAACACTTCCTGTGTGCTATTTGCGGACACCGGAAGTGGTCATTCAATCTAGGAGGTATATATTGACGAGCGTGACGGCGCGCATGTCCCTCCTATCTCGGTGGAAGTCTCGTAAGAGGAAACGCGTCAGAGAGGAGGCGTGTCGCGCCGTCACTCACGTCATCCCGATCGTCCGTTGCTGCAGCCGGACACGGGAGCGTTCCTGTATTCATTCAACGTTCCAACGTATATGCCTGTGAATATTCAGAGACATGTAAGTGCAATTGCTTTTATTTCTTAAATAAATCGGGGGTAATGCACTATTTGGTCCTCTTGCATTCTTTACATATCCGTTGCGGAGTCACAAGGAGACACTATACTTTGTATTGGGATCGCCACACCAACAGACAGCCTCGATTCTGAAGAGATGAGATTTTTATTCCCATGCTCAACCACATTGATATCTGGTAAGCGGCTTACACACACACCTTGGGTGAAGCTGCATGGGGAGTGAGTAGCTGTATTATCAATCCACTCACGTATATATCTGTCTATCTGGTAAGAAGAACAGCTTGTCGGTGGTGGGGATCGTTTCACGTGGTGGTCATACACAATTTATCGAGTTACAGGAATCACAATTCGTTTCAAGTCACTTCAAAGTTTATTCATTTGCACGTTGTCACAAGAGAATGGACTTTTGATTTTTTCACCATATTTACAATTGTATGCATTGTTTATATATTTGTGGAATTTAAGTTTAGCGCACCAACCTTTTTTTACATATGTAATACATTTGTTTTATTATTGAAATGATATGTTCGTGTATTGATAGAATGTATATCCATATCTCCATCTACAATACCCCTGAGGAAAGGTTTCACCTGAAACACGTCGGGTAACTTGGAGAAATCGATTTGTATAGATGTTATGCGCATCCCTATGATCACCCAGATTAAGCCGTGATACAATTTTATTTGTTCGTACACTTAAATATCTATTTTTTGTACTGTCCAATCACATTAGCTTTTTTTGTATTTTATTTTAATACAAATTAATAAATATATGATTTTATTAATCTGATGTTTGGTTGCCTTTAAAGTCCCACCCACTTAGGGAGTTCTCGGTCTATACATTTTTTATTTTAGGGTAAAGTTACAGGCATGTATGTATAAGAGACTGATTGGCATATGGCAATATAGAACTGTTCCATCTCATTTTTACCTAAACACTGCACAGGAACTTTTTAAGGTCTTTATACAGACCTGTACATATTTACATCAACCCTTGCCTCATACTAGTGCCAATTTACCTACCAGCATGCTCTGGGGGTGTGGAAAGAAATCTGTGCACAGGGAGAACATGCAAACAGCATCTTGACTTGAATTTGTTCCAGGGATCCCAGTACTGCAAGGCAGAAGCACTAACAACCAAACCCCTCTGTTACCCTTAGCAAGAATGACATAATAAAGTAGAGCTAAAAAATGCAACTAATCTTATTTGTTTTTAACCACCCCCTTTCATATCAAATTCACATAAACCACAACTAATAGACATCACTTATTTTAACCTCAAATTTGGAATATTCCCTCATAGCCCATGTATTATTTGTATCTTAATTTGACTTTTATAAACAGCAAAATTATCTCTTGGCAGAACTTTTCTCTGCAGTGTATTAACAAAAAGAAAAAAAACTGAAAACCATTATTTGATTTATACACTACGTTTGCAAAACATTTTGCTGTGAGAACTTTAGTTCCAGCTGTGAGGCTCCAGCTGTGTTTTCCTCTCTCTCCTAGCCAGCACTTTGTGCAGTACTGTGTATGCACCATTCACGGTCATAGACTTAAACCATAGATTAGTAGAATGGCTGCTCTGAGATTCAGATTTATGGCACAATAAAAGATAATATACCAACCGTGCATCACAACTTAAAAAAATAAACAGTGAAAAAGCTTCAACCACATATTGGTCCCAAGAACATTTAAATAAATGAAGACAAAAAGAGTCAACTAACTGTATGTTTTTATTAATTAAATATAGGCAAAAGAAGTGGAAAAGCAATCTCGCTAGTAGTACATGCATGACACAGTAGACCCCTTCATAAACACTATGCTTAAGTTATCCAAAGTTTGTGTGGGTAACAACCTAACCTTTTCTATTGAGTTTTCAAATTGATTTTGACATTTACTTAATGAGAAAAAGTGTCATTTATTTACTGGAGGACTGCTTTACTACAATGTTGATTTACTTGCTTGAAATGTATTCTTTTGTAAAGCAATCCTATTACCTGTGAAACCTGTAAAGAAAACTATTTGGAACTTGCAGCTGAAAGATCAGTGAACAATATTTAACCACTTGCTGACCAGACCGCAGCATATGTACTGCGGCAGGCTGGCTTTGCTGCGCGAATCGGCGTACGGGTACGTCGGTTCGCGGGAGTGGTGCTGGGGGGCGAGCGAGAGTGCTCCCGCCACCTCTAGGCATCAGGGATGCCGATACAAGGGACCGGTGGCTGTGATTGCTGCCAGGCACCCGCGATCGCTCCCCCCTGAGAGAGAAGGGCGGTCAGCTGTTGTAAACACAACTGACCGTTCTGAAATGATCACAGAGCGCCTGTGATCCTTCTATATAAGATCACAGGTCTCTATGATCATTTCACAAGTCCCTCCCCCCACAGTTAGAAAACACTCCCATAGGCTCACAATTAACCCTTTGATCACCCTTAGGTTAACCCCTTCCCTGGCAATGTCATTATTACAGTAACAGTGCATATTTGTAGCACTGATTACTGTAGTAATGTCACTGGTCTCCCAAAAAGTGTAAAAAATGTCAGTTAGGGGTCCAATCTCTCTGCCGCAATGTTGCAGTCCTGCTAAAAATTGCAGATCGCCGCCATTACTAGTAAATAAATAAATAAAAATGACATAGATCTTTCCCCTAGTTGTAGGCACGATAACTTTTGCACAAATCAATCAAAATATGCTTATTGCAATTTTTTACCAAAAATATGTAGCAGAATACAAATTGGCCTAAAAGGATGAAAAATATTGATTTTTAATTTTTTTTTTTTGGGGGGGGGGGGAATGTTATATAGCAGAATCTGAAAAATATTGTTTTTTTTTTTGTTTGTTTTTTTTTTTTTAAGAATTGTCGCTATTTTTTGGTTTATAGCACAAAAACTAAGAATTACACAGGTGATAAAATACCACCAAAAGAAAGCTCTATTTGTGGGGAAAAAAGGACATCAATTTTATTTGGGTACAGCGTCACACGACTGCAAAATTGTCTGTTAAAGTAACGCAGTGGCGAATCGCAAAAAATGGCCTGGTCATTAAGGAGGCAAATCCTTCAGGTCCAGAACTGGTTAAAGTACAACTTCAGACTCCCATTCACACTTTACAGAACAGGAACAGGCATTCCTGCTTGTGTATTTTTGCACTTTTTTCCCGCATTTCTGAGGGTCACACATAGGGTAGCCCATTCATTCCAATGGGCAGCCTTATGTGCATCAAACATGCCAAAGAAGCTCCAGAACCTTTTTGAGTGTGAAGAGTCACATGTTTTGCCAGGATATTTGAAGGTATTGTTATGTGAAAAATGCAGCAAAATCTCACTACATTTGGGGTGCCATTAAGAAATAATGGTGACACATGCGCATCACACATTTTGCCACATTTCTGAAAACGCTAGCAGAAACACACAATTCTGCCCACATTTTTCAGGTGCAAATATCTTTATTGTTGTATACAGTATTGCAGATGATTATCTTCACTTCCCAACCCAAAGGCATTTCACAATCTAATAGAAAATGTTTTTAACAGAACACAGACAGCAATAAAAACATGACAGAGGGGTCATTTTTCTCCACTCTCCCCAAAACAACAAAATTACTGGATTTCTATTTTAACCACTTCAATATTAGGCACTTTCACTCCCCTTCCAGCTCAGACCAATTTTTAGCTTTTTACACATTTTTAATGACCATTGTGTGACCATGCAACACTGCACCCATATGACATTTTTATCATTTTTTTTGCAACAGATATAACTTTGTTTTGGTTGTATTTAATCACCACTAGGATTTTTTGCAAAACAAATTAAAAAAGACCAAACATTTTTTCTTTGTTTCTATTATACAATTTTGCAAATAATACATTTTTCTTCTTCACTGATGTGCACTGATGAGGCTTCACTGATGGGCACTGATGAGGCTGCACAGGTGGGCACTGATTGGCAAAGAAAATGCTGCACTGATGGGCATTGATGAGGCTGCACCAATGGGCACTGATAGGCAGCACTGATGGGCACTGATAGGCAGCACTGATGGGCACTGATAGACAGCACTGATATGCTGCACTAATGGGCACTAATGGGGCTGCACTGATTATCAGGGCACTGATGATCAGTGCCTTGATTATCAGGGTAAATGTACCCTGTAACTGGAAAGCCAGTTATCAGCTTCCCTTTCCTCAGACACTGACAGTGCTGAGGAAAGGAAATGTCAATAACTGACATTTTTTTTACGTGTGATCAGCTGTGATTGGACACAGCTGATCACACAGTGAGGAGCCCACGTCATTGGCTCTTTACCCTAATGGGTATTGCGCTGTGTTCGATGGATGTCCAGTCAGAACGCTAAAGCCCCCGCCCGGCTGTCAATCTGCTATGGACCAGACGGGAAGATGTTAAACAATAAGACAACTCTCGATTTTTCTTGGTAAAAATGATTGAAAAACGTTGGACAGGACTACACTACATGTTATTAAGTTTTAGTTGTGATTTTGTTAACAAAAAAATATTGTCTAATTGCCCTAAACTGTTTTCAGGAATTTTCAGGAAAACTTCACCAATAGTTAATAATTAAATTACCTTTGAATGTATCGTCCCCATAAGCTTCCTGATACTATGTGTGAAGCTACTATTTTTAGTGCTTCCAAAACTAGGAAAAGAGCCATTCCTGCGTTCTATTGCCTGATCTCTCTTTTTAACATCTGATGTTAAGATACTTGCAACGCAAGGGTTTTGGCAAATGGGCTATCAACATGTACTGTACAGGTAATACACACTGACCAATCAGGCTTTATACTCTCACAAGCCACAACTACTAATATCCAACACCTATTTCTCAAGCTACAATAAAATTAATATAAAACATTGTAGAGCTGTTCCTAAACTTTCCAACTCTAAATTGGTGTAAATAAAATATCAAAAATACTCAAGAAATATATTATGCAGGTAAATAAATAGTGTACTCAAAAGTCAAAAACAGTCCCAAAAAGTATCTCCAAAGTGATAGGGCCAAGTGTTAAAAACCAATGTCAAAATAAATATAAAAATAGTCCATCAAATAAAAAAATGTTCCAAAAGGTCCAGCAGTAAGGCTTCATGTATACTAAACATCCTAAACACAATTCCATAAAAGGAAAGCAAAGCACAGTGGCAGCGCTCACATTAGGGAACACATCTAATGTATACATAGGCTTTTAGGATTGTTTAGGAGCTGCTGTGGTTAGGGGAGGTTCACTCTCCCTCAACTCCCCTTTCCTGAACGCAGAAGGATGGCAATCAGGATAGGAACGTTTTGACCGCCGGCCACAACACGTGACAAAATTGCAGTGCGATTTTGCCACGTTTTGCATTTTCCTGCGTTCTGAGGTCAAAGTAGGCTATGTGTACATGAGGCCTAATAAATATCTTCTGGCTAAGCACCCAATGCGGCTAGCCAATAAATGTTATAAGTATGCGTGTGATCTCTCTTTGTACATATCGAATATAATCCTAAAAAACTTAAACTATCACGTGACCATGATACAACAACTTGTTTTCCTTCATTTCTTGAAAAAAATTCTATTGAACATAGAATTCATGAAAACAAACTTATTAGGAAAGCAATAACGATTACTAGTATTAACATTTTATTTAAAATATCAGATTGTCTTTGAGTCAGTTCAAAAGTCAAAACATAATGTTACAAATGAGGTACAGTAAAATGCTAACCTAAAATAGTAACTGTCCAGAAAGCTTTTAATCAATTTTAAATGACATCTCTAGCGGGGACACTGAGAATCACATTGATTCCCGTGCTGGGGGTTCTATTGACTTGATCTGTCATGAGCTGTGTAGTGCAGTGTGCTGTGAAGCATGTTTGAAATCCTTTCATTTCAGGTACTATATATTATTTAAAAATGTCAAGGCAGTGTTGCTTAAGCTAGAATCTGAGTGAATAGGACTTAAACGTAAAAAAAATGTGAGTGCAATCATTGCTTACAAAGATTTCCTTACTTATGTAGGTTATGTTAAGGAAAAACTGGTTTTATATATCCATTATTGTATAGCCTGACAGAAAACCTCAAACAAGAGCAATTGTACAATAAAATTCTGTGGTACAGTAGAATACGTTGGTTAACCAAGGCCACTATGGGAAAGTTGTTATGTTAGATAACACTATGAAAATGTTAAAGAAGGGCATGGGCGGATGTGCAAGTTTACTGCTGAAAACATTTTAGTAGCACTGTGCCCCACCTGTGCTTAGACACAATAATGTTAAGATTCTATTCTCCATTTTCATAACCTGTAGCCTCCCCTGCTTAATCAAGCTCCGGAAGCACTATCCAAAGTAGAAGGGATGTTTTGTGATATTGCCCATGAAACACCTGCAGCTAATTTACAGCAACAGCTACTTGAGAAAATAAATGTAAAATTGCACAAAGCGTTCCACCCACCTTTCACCTTTTTCTTTCCCTATTTAGTTCCTCCTTCATTCCCTCCCTATCCGTTTTCTTCCTTCTCCCCCTTTCCCCACTATACCTTGTTCTCATACATTCTACACCCCTAATAATTTTTGACTCAAGTAACAGAGGGCCAGTTGATAAAACCTCCTTTACAGAGAACCATTAAAAAATGCATGAATATGTTGTGCTTTGTTCTAATCTACTTGATATGTTCTTTGATTTTTAAAACCTAAAGGGGTAATGTCTTCCTTAACTACTATACATTTGTATCATAGGGGGGCAATTTGGGAGGGGAAAGAACTTGTAGTAGAAGGTGGGGGGGAAGAGGGGGCAGATATGTGCTGGGAGGCACTTTAGGAATGGAGTAGGCTTGTGATAGAAGGTGGAGTGGGGGCAGATGTGTGCTGGGGGGGCACTTTGGGAATGGAGTGAGCTTGTGCTAGAAGGTGGGGTGTGGGGGCATATGTAAGCTGGTGGGCACTTTTGGAAGGGCAGATGCTAGAAGGTGGGGGGATTTCAAATCCAACCCCCCTCTTCTAGCACAAGTCCTCTTCCCTCCCAAAGCCCCCCCAGCACATATCATCTTACCCCCTGCCCCCAACCCAAATCACTCCTCCAAGTGTACATTTTACACCCCCCTCCATCCCCCTCTCTGGTCACTGTGCTCCCTGTGTAAGTCTCAATCAACCATAAACTCATTGCATAACTCACATCAGCACTGCTCGTGCAAGTGTCTGTATACAGGAAAATGTCAGAGCTGAGGAGGAAGTAGCTTCAGTCTTCTACAGTGTGTTCTGTAGCCAGTAGGTAGATAGTGGCAGTTCACACTTCCCAGACACCCAACAAGAGATGCCGCTAGCTCGCCCCTTCTGACCAGTTACTGGAGCTCAGTGCCGGGATTTGACACTGGGTTCCAGGAGGTAGTACAGATTCTGGACTGTCCCATTGAAAACCCCGACAGGTGGCAACTCTAGTGGCTGCCCTCTCAATGTGCCCGCCCCCGTAGTTTTGGCTCTGGCTATAGCAAAAAAAAACCTCAAGCAGTGATTAAATACCACAAAGAGTACTCTATCTGTCTCAAAAAAATGATCACAATTTCATATGGGTGCAGTGTTGCATGGCTGGCTAATTCTCATTCAAAGTGTGAGAGCACTGAAAGCTGGAAATTGGCCTGGGTAGGAAGTGGGTAAGAGTGTCTGATATTGAGGTGGTTAAATTAGTCCCTTCTAACAGACTCAGTGTTCTGCTCTACTATACAAAAAGCCTTATCTACTTTTTCCTCTCTTAATTCCACTCCTGACATCACCCAATGGGATCACATAAACCTCCCACAAAGAGACCCTGTCAAGTAATTCTCCAGAAAAAAGTGACTTAAAAGCAAGGAGGAAGAGGAAAAAAAGAGGGTGATGTGTCTTGATAAATAAACTATGAAGTTTTCTCACAACAAATATTTCAACCAAGCGCTCACTTCAAAGGGGAAGACTGGCGTGCTGCTCTCCTCAGGCAGGGAACTCCAAATCGGGTACATAAAAGAAAGGAAAGGAGGCGCAACCACCTAGTGCATTACCCATGGTACTGTATAAAATTTTTAATAAAAAATGCCAAATGCATACTCACAAACATGCAGAAATAAAATCGTGTTACAAATTCCCGTCAGCGGTCGCATCTTAACCACTTTACCACTAGAGCATTTTGCTGTCTTACGTCTGGGCCACTTTTTGCCATTCAGCGCTGTGCGAATTTAACTGATAATTGCGCGGTCATGCGACATCGTACCCAAACGAAATTTATGTCCTTTTTTTCCCACAAACAGAGCTTTCTTTTGGTGGTATTTGATCACCTGTGCAATTTTTACTTTTTGCACTATAAACAAAAAAAGAGCTTTTATTTTGAAAAAATAACAATATTTTTAAAATTTTTTTATATGAAATTCCCCCCAAAAAAGATGTAAAAACCAATTTTTTAAAACATTTTTGGCCAATTTGTTTTCTGCTACCCATGTTTGGTAAAAAAAATCGCAATAAGCGTATTTTGATTGGTTTGCGCAAAAGCTATTGCGTTTACTAACAAAGGGAAAGATTTCTGTCATTTTTGGTGTTTTTTTTTTAACGAGTAATGGCGGCGATCTGCGATTTTTTTTGCGGGACTGCGACATTGCGGCGGACAGATCGGACCCTTGACTGACATTTTTGACACTTTTGGGGGTACCAGTGACATTACTGCAGTAATCAGTGCTATAAATATGCACTGTTACTGTAAAAATGACACTGGCAGGGAAGGGGTTAATTTTATTGGAGAGGGAGGGGTTAATGTATGCCTGGTGCTTACTGACGTGTGGGGGGGGAGGTGACTGTGTGAGACAGGGACAGATCGGATGTCCAGCTATGCTGAACACTCCGATCTGTCACTCCCTGTCACTGAGGAGATCCGCCCGCTCTGTTTACACGCAGATCTCCAAACTGGATTCCCCGACGATCGGGGCAGAGCAGCGGCGATTGCCGGTGCTCCTCCCCTGGCCCGACTCCCGCTGTGAATGAAAACAGCGGGAGCGCGCCTCCGGTGGCGTGCGAGCGCCACCTACAGGGGAGGAGTCTGGCGACGTAGGTCTACGTCGTCAGACGGGATCGTGCCACTTTGCCGCAGTACTATTCCAGTACTCAGTGGTAAAGTGGTTAAGGGACATGTTCCAGCACACGTGTGATGGGAATTTGTAACACGATTTTATTTCTGCATGTTTGTGAGTATGCATTTGGCATTTTTTATTAAATATTTTATACAGTACCACGGGTAATGCACTAGGTGGTTGCACCTCCTTTCCTTTCTTTTATGAAGTTTTCTCAGTGCTTTTCACCAGAAACCTAAAATTTTGACTACTTTTCCTTTAATTACTGTGCTGTACAAATTAAAAAGTACATGTATTACATATGAAGAATAGCTAGCATATGGGGTATATTTCATCTTTACTTTGAAACAACTATAATAATCTGTCTCTTTGTGATTGTTTTTTAGCTGGATCTGCTATTTTATTCTCAAGGTTTAATAGGGTTATACAGATAAGTAGACATAAACTGTGGCAGCATGTGTTTTCTAAAATCCCTGGGTTCAACATTAGGTCACTGACTGATACTGCTGATTTTTCAAGTGGCAGAACACCCTGCTTTATTTAATACAAAGAGATAATTTACCTTTCAGTATCACTGAAGGTATTTTGTTGAATTTACAGTTGATATACAAAATAAATAGAGATAGCCTTGCTTTTTATAAAATATTGCTTAACTTGCAATACCTACAGGAAGCATTTGCATGAAAATATTTTTACTGATTGATATATACTTTTAGATACCTTTACAATTTTTAAAATATTGTGCACTTTCCATTGTACAAAATCTACAATCGTTTTAAAATAAATATTCTGTAACAACACTAAGGAAACTATATTATGCATCTTTAAACTAAAATTGCATATAAATGTTACTATTAGGGATGGGCCAAACACCCACCTGTCCGGTTCGCACCAGAACATCTCGAAAAGGGAAAAAGTTCTAGCAAACATGCAAACTCTATTAAAGTCTATGGGACACGAACATGAAAAGTCTTCATTTTATTTTTGTATAGAAACTTTTTTATTAAAGGTATATACTGTAGGTGGTACAAGAAAAAAATACAGTATCACATAACAAAATTTGGTATATCAAATTGTACGTATCAGTTTTGATAACACATTTTGCATTGAACGGAAATAGGAATAAAACTAAAAATGAAAGTCCTCATTTTAAAGGCTTATATGCAAGTTATTGCCATAAAAAGTGTATGGGGACCTGGGAACTGCCCTGGGTGACATGTATCAATGCAAAAAAAATATTTTTTAAATGATAATTTTTAATCACTTGCCGACCACCCGACGTATATATACTGTGGCAGGCTGGCTCGGCCGTGCAAATCACCATACCTATACGGCGAACCATGGGAGCGCACCTGGGGGGAGAGTACACACCGCCGATGGAGCATTCCTGCCCCCCACTAGGCAACGGGGATGCCGATCCATGGGACCCCGCTGAGAGAGAAGGACGGTCTGGTATTGTAAACACAGCTGACCGTTCTCTCTGAAATGATCACAGAGCGCCTGTGATCCTCCTATATAGGATCACAGGTCTCTGTGTTAATTTCACAAGTCCCTCCCCCATACAGTTAGAAAACACTCCCCTAGGCTCACACTTAACCCTTTGATCACCCCTAGGTTAACCTGTTCCCTGCCAATGTCATTATTACAGTAACAGTGCATATTTTTATCACTGATCACCGTAGTAATGTCACTGGTCCCCCCCAAAAGTGTCAAAAATGTCAGTTAGGGGTCCCATCTGTCCGCCGCAATGTCGCAGTCCCACTAAAAATCGCAGATCACCACCATTACTAGTAACAAAAAAATAAATAAATAAAAATTACGTAAATCTTTCCCCTAGTTTGTAGACGCGATAACTTTTGAGAAAACCAATCAAAATACTCTTATTGCAATTTTTTTTTTACCAGAAATAAGTAGCAGAATACAAATTGGCCTAAAAGGATGAAAAAAATTGATTTTTTATTTTTTTTTTTTGGAATGTTATATAGCAGAAAGTGAATGATATTGTTTTCTTTTTTAGAATTGTCAGTCTTTTTTTGTTTATAGCGCAAAAAATAAAAATCACACAGGTGATCAACTACCATCAAAGAAAGCTCTATTTGTGGGAAAAAAGGACATAAATGTTATTTAGGTACAGTGTCGCACAACTGCGCAATTGTCTGTTAAAGCAGCGCAGTGCCAAATCGCAAAAAATTGCCTGGTCATTAGGGGGGCAAATCCTTCAGGTACAGGAGTGGTTAACCACTTTAGCCCCGGAGGATTTGGCTGCTCAATGACCAGGCCCTACTTTGCGATTCGGCACTGCGTGACTTTAACCACTTAAGCCCCGGACGATTTGGCTGCTAAAAGACCAGGGGGAATTTTACGATTCGGCACTGCGTGACTTTAACGGACAATTGCGCGGACGTGCGATGCTGTACCTAAACGAATTTGACGTCCTTTTTTTCCCACAAACAGAGCTTTCTTTTGGTGGTATTTGATCACCCTTGACTGACATTTTTGACACTTTTGGGGTTACCAGTGACATTTCTACAGTAATCAGTGCTATACATATGCACTGTTACTGTAAAAATACACTGGTAGTGAAGGGGTTAACTTTATTTGAGAGGGAGGGGCTGTGTGTGTCCCTAGGGGCGTGATTCTTACTGTGATTGGCTGTGGCTTGAGCTGCAGGAACACTGATCAACGGTCCTACATTGTAGAACCGTGTGATCAGTGTTTCTACACCGGGGAGAATGACAGGCGGCTTGTTTACATAAGCCGCCTGACTTTCTCCCTCTCCCCCGACGATCGCCGAGTGGGTCCGCCGGTCACACGCGCGGGGGGTCCGTGACTGCGCGGGAGCGGGAGCGCGCCTCCGGCGGCGCACGCTCGCTCCCTAGAGCCTCACAGGCTAGTGACGTAGACCTACGTCGCTCTGCCTGTGAGGGGCTGACTGCCGCAGTAAATATACTGTGAGCAGTCGGCAAGCGGTTAACGGACAATTGCGCGGTTGAACAACGCTTTACCCAAATTAAATTGATGTCCTTTTTTTTCCCACAAACAGAGCTTTCTTTTTTTAATCACCTGTGCGATTTTTATTTTTTGCGCTATAAACAAAAAAAGAGCGACAATTTTGAAATAATAACAATATTTTTCACATTTTTTTTATATCAAATTTTCAAAAAAATGTAAAAATCAAATTTTTTTAACATTTTAGGCCAATTTGTTTTCTGCTACATATTTTTGGTAAAAAAAAATTGCAATAACCGTATTTTGATTGGTTTGCGCAAAAGTTATTGCGTTTAGTAACTACGGAAAAGATTTATGTCATTTTTGTTATTCACTTATAATTATTTTTATTGGAGCACATTTATCCACTTATTTATTGCCACTGGGAAGATAGAATCAATTTGTTCACCATTGCTTAATCGTATCTGTACATAAGAGAAGTAAGATATATTATTTGGATTTTCACTTTAATATTTTCTTGCACTGTCTCTAGCGCTGTGTTTCTTTTTGTAAAATAATAAATATAACATGCAGTTTACAAACATGAAGTAACCAAAAAAAGAAAGGGATCACAGTCCGGCATCAGTGGTACATCTGAAGAGGCGGTAGTAGTTTTTTTTTTTTTTATGTTTTGTCACAATTTTTTTGAAAATTAGGAAAAAATGTTTTCATTATTTTTTTTATATACTGTCACCAGCACAGTACAGTGTCATCATATGACTGATGTAGCAGTGATCAGGGACACTGACTTTTCAAAATTAAAATTTTTCTCTAGTTTTAAGATTGTTTTTACCTTTTTTTTTATTTCCTGTCATCGGAGTCGTAGAGTGTCACTGGTTTTACCGTTGAACAACGCTTTACCCAAATTAAATTGATGTCCTTTTTTTTTCCCACAAACAGAGCTTTCTTTTTTTAATCACCTGTGCGATTTTTATTTTTTGCGCTATAAACAAAAAAAGAGCGACAATTTTGAAATAATAACAATATTTTTCACATTTTTTTTATATCAAATTTTCAAAAAAATGTAAAAATCTAATTTTTTTAACATTTTAGGCCAATTTGTTTTCTGCTACATATTTTTGGTAAAAAAAATTGCAATAACCGTATTTTGATTGGTTTGCGCAAAAGTTATTGCGTTTAGTAACTACGGAAAAGATTTATGTCATTTTTGTTTTTTTACTAGTAATGGCGGCGATCTGCCATTTTTGTTGCGGAACTGTGACATTGCGGCGGACAGATCTGACCCCTAACTGACATTTTAGACACTTTTGTATGGAGCCTGCTGCAGCAATACTGACATTTCTAAAGAAAAAAAGTAATTTAAACTTGCTTGCAGCTGTAATGTATTCTCAGCTCCTGGCAATACAGCCCTGCCCAGTCCATACCAGGCCCTTCGGGCCTGGTATGGACTGGGGCCTGGTATGGATTTTAAGGGGAACCCCACGCCAAAATGTAAAAAAAATGGCGTGGGATCTCCCCCAAAAATCCATACCAGACCCTTATCCAAGCATGCAGCTTGGCAGGTCAGGAAAGGGGGGAGGATGAGCGAGCGCCCCCTCTCCTGAACCATACCAGGTCACATGCCCTCAACATGGGAGTGTGAGTGCTTTGGAGCAGTGGGAGCTCTGCCCCCCCACCCCAAAGCACCTTGTACCCATGTTGATGGGGACAATGGCCTCTTCCCAACAACCCTGGGCTGTAGTTGTGGGGGTCTGTGGGTGGGGGGCTTATCGGAATTTTGAAACTCCCTTTAATAGGGGGGCCCCCAGATCCTGTCCCCCCATTATGAATGGGTATTGGGTACAGTACATTGTACCCATACCTATCACCAAAAAAGTTTAAAAAACTAAAAACCACAGGAAACACTCAATGTAAATCTATCATCAATCACAACCCCCTGCCGGACCCAAAAAGTTTAGAAAAATTAAAAAATGCTTCACCTCTTAAGAGGCTAACCACCATATGCCTGATCTTTGGCTTTGCTCTTTTATAGGCAAGGGGGCGGGGTCACCTGGATACATCACCTGCTGGCACCGCCCCTTCTGACATCATGTGGGTCCGATTGGCGTTATGATTGATGATGGATTTACATTGAGAGACATTATTTTTTTTCTTTTTTCATTTTAATAAAGGACTTGTAAAAAACTGTTTTCTGTGGTTTTTACTTTTTTACACTTTTTTGATTATTGGGTACAGGTACGATGTACCTGATAACCATTCACATGGGGGCGGGATCTGGGGGCCCCCTTGTTAATGGGGGCTTCCAGATTACGATAAGCCCCCCACCCGCAGATCCCCCACAACCACAGCCCAGGGTTGTTGAGATGAGGACAAGGTGCTTTGGGGAGAACCCTCGCCATGTTGAGGGCAAGCAGTCTGGCATATTTCAGAAGGGGGGCCTGCCAGGCTGCATACTCGGATAATGGTGGAGTTCCCCTTAAAATCTATACCAGACCCAAAGGGCCTGGTATAGATTTTGGGGGGGCCCCATGCTGTATTTTTTTAAATTTCTGTCATAGGGTTCACCTAAACACTTAAATACAGGGCACTTTCACCCCCTTCCTGCCCAGACCAATTTTCAGCTTTCAGTGCTCATTGGCATCTGAGGGAAATCTTGGTCAGCTTGAAATGGCACTGCTCACGAACCTTAATTGACAGGGACACAAAACTTGGGGAGCTCTGAGAGGGGACCCAGGACTGCAACATATCTATACATTTTAAAAGTGGGGTAAGCCTGTATACTACACTAAACTGACTGAACAAACTAGCCACTAACTACCTGCCTAATCTCTATTGTCACACACTATACATGGCTGCGGTGTAAGCAGCAGCCTTATATAGTGTGGGATGTGGACTAGCCCCTGAGCCATGATTGGCCAAAGGCACCTTTGACCAATCATGGCTCTGACAGTAAATTGTGCTGTGATTGGCCAAAGCAACTTCCCGCCATGCGCCCCATTTGTTTGCGTGTTCAGCGAACACACGAACAGCTGATGTTTGAGTTTAACTTACGTTCGACTGGAACACAGAGCCCATCCCTAGTTACTATATTTGTAATAGCTGATTTCTTATCATTTTAATGTAATTGATCTATGTACAAAGACATTTAAAGCTGATTTTCAAGAAAACTGCTAAATTAATAGTTAAAACACACATACCAAAACTGTTTTGCCTGTTCAGTCTGTCTTGTCATCTAGTAACTGTTCAGAGAGTATGCCTCTGTCCTCTACTCAGTTGTTCCCTGCAAACTATATAACAGTTGAATTACGGTATGTGGCTTGGTATAAGACCCAAGTTATCAATGAGCTGTTTTTTCCGTGAGTATTAGATGTAAAATACTGTGCAATGAAGTAGAGCCTGATTGACTTGCACTGCTAGCCCTTAAAAGCAATTTTCATTAATGTAGATTCATTTTTTTTTTTTGTAAAGATTTTTTGTAAAAAAAATTCCAATGAGTGTACATATACCACATCAGGATTAATCAATTTATTTATATATATATATATATATATATATATATATATATATATATACATACACCCACACACAGTATCTCACCCCTCACATTTTTGTAAATATTTTATTATATTTCACGTGACAACACTGAGAAAATTACACTTTGCTACAATGTTAAGTAGTGAGTGTACAGCTTGTATAACAGTGTAAATTTGCTGTCCCCTCAAAATAGAAGGAGCAGGTGTGTTAAATTTGGTGTTATCGCTCTCACTCTCTCATACTGGTCACTGGAAGTTCAACATGGAGCCTCATGGCAAAGAACTCTTTAAAGATCTGAAAAAAATAATTGCTGCTCTACATAAAGACCTTGACTAGGCTATAAGAAGATTGCCAAGACCCTGAAACTGAGCTGCAGCACGGTGGCCAAGACCATACAGCGATTTACCAGGACAGGTTCCACTCAGAACAGGCCTCACCATGGTCGACCAAAGAAGTTGAGTGCGTGTGCTCAGCGTCATATCTAGAGATTGTCTTTGGGAAATAGATGTATGAGTGCTGCCAGCATTAATGCAGAGGTTGAAGGGGTGGGGGGGGGGGGTCAGCCTGTCAGTGCTCAGACCATACGCTGCACACTGTATAAAATTGGTCTGCATGGCTGTCATCCCAGAAGAAAGCCTCTTCTAAAGATGATGCAGAAGAAAGCCTGCAAACAGTTTGCTAAAGACAAGCACATGGATTACTGGAACCATGTCCCGTGGTCTGATGAGACCAAGAAAAAATTATTTGGTTCAGATGGTGTCAAGCGTGTGTGGCGGCAACCAGGTGAGGAGTACAAAGACAAGTGTGTCTTGCTTACAGTCAAGCATGGTGGTGGGAGTGTCATATTTTAGGGCTGCATACGTGCTGCCGGCACTGGGGATCTACAGTTCATTGAGGGAACCTTGAATGCCAACATGTACTGTGACATACTGAAGCAGAGCACCATTCCCCTCCAATTGGAGACTGGGCCCCAGGGCAATATTCCAACATAATAACGACCCCAAACACACCTCCAAGACAACCACTGCCTTGCTAAAGAAGCTGAGGGTAAAGACAGCACTGAAGAAATGACACTTTGCTGCAATGTAAAGTATTGAGTGTACAGCTTGTATAACAGTGTAAATTTGCTGCCCCCTCAAAATAACTCAAAACACAGCCAATAATGTCTAAACCGCTGGCAACAAAAGAGAGTACACCCCTAAGTTAAAATGTCCAAATTGGGCCCAAAGTGTCAATATTTTGTGTGGCCACCCTAATTTTCCAGCACTGCCTTAACCCTCTTTGGCATGGAGTTCACCAGAGCTTCACAGGTTGCCACTGGAGCCCTCTTCCACTCCTGCATGACAACATCACGGAGCTGGTGGATATTAGAGACCTTGAACTTCTCCACCTTCAATTTCAGGATGCCCACAGCTGCTCAGTAGGGTTTAGGTTATGGAGACATGCTTGGTCAGTCCATCGCCTTTACCCTCAGCTTCTATAGCAAGGCAGTGGTCATCTTGGAGGTGTGTTTAAGGTCGTTATCCTGTTGGAATTCTGCCCTGCGGCCCAGTCTCTGAAGGGAGGAGTTCATGTTCTGCTTCAGTATGTCACAGTACATGTTGGCATTCATGGTTCCCTCAATAAACTGTAGCTACCCAGTGCCGGCAGCACTCATGCAGCCCCAGACCATGATACTCTCACCACCATGCTTGACTGTAGGCAAAACACATTTGTCTTTGTACTCCTCACTTGGTTGCCGCCACACACGCTTGACACCATCTGAACCAAATAAGTTTATCTTGGTCTCATTAGACCACAGGACATGGTTCCAGTAATCCATGTCCTTAGTCTGTTTGTCTTCAGAAGACTGTTTGAAGACTTTCTTGTGCATCATCTTCCTTTTGGGAGGACAGCCATGCAGACCAATTTGATGCAGTGTGCGCCATATGGCCTGAGCACTGACAAGCTGACCCTCCCACCCCTTCAACCTCTGCAGCAATGCTGGCACCTCTAATAAGTCTATTTCCTAAAGACAACCTTTGGATATGCCGCTGTGCTTGTGCACTCAACTAATTTGGTCCACCATGGCGAGGCCTGTTCTGAGTGGAACCTGTCCTGGTAAACCGCTGTATGGTCTTGGACACTGTGCTGCAGCTCAGTTTTAGGGTCTGGCAATCTTCCTTTAGCCTAAGTAGAGCAACATTTTATTTTCAGATCCTCAGAGAGTTATTTGCCATGAGGTGCCACTTTCAGTGACCAGTATGAGAGAGTGAGAGCGATAACACCAATTTTAACATGTCTGTTCCCCATTCATACCTGAGACCTTGTAACACTAATGAGTCATATGACACCTCAGGGGGTTAACTGGACCAAATTTGGACAATTTCATAAGGGGTGTACTCACTTTTGTTGCCAGCGGTTTAGACATTAATGGCTGTGTTGAATTATTTTGAGGGGACAGCAAATTGACACTGTTATACAAGCTGTACACTCAATACTTTATATTGTATCCTGATGTACTGACGCCTTATCTCATCTCTTGTGGCCCTAAAATGACCCCTTCTTGGAAAGTAGACAGTCCAAGGTATTTAGGCATGACGGCATGACAAGTTTTTCCTTGTTCAAATATTTTTTTAAAGGGCAATAAATATAACATGTGAACAAAACTCTAAATACAGAGTACACCCTGCGCTTAGGAATAAATAATATAAAAAAACAATACTGCTGCTCATCAACCAGTGAAAGAAATATTTTACAAAAAGAAACACAGAGCTAGAGCCAGTGCAAGAAAATATTAAAGTGAAAATCCAAATAATATATCTTACTTCTCCTATGTACAGACACGATTGAGCAATGGTGAACAAATTGATTGTATCTTCCCAGTGGCAATAAATAAGTGGATAAATGTGCTCCAATAAAAATAATTATAAGTGAATATGAATGTGCTCCAATAATAATTATATAGCAGTGTACCAAGACAATAAGTAAAATATACACTCCCAATGCTGTTAATAAGTGGATATAAATAAACTCCTAAAAAAAATCAGAAAAATAATGTGTCCAGTGAATGTCCAGTGAAAAATGTGACTGGTGCTCAAAAAATCAAAATCATCCAAGTGACTTCTTTGTGAATTGTGGATCGTGGATCCCGTATTCTCTCCTCCCCCAACCGTGAATCCACTTACCAGAAGGCGTAGTTACCAGAAGTTACGTCTTTGAAAATGCCCACTGGAAGGGGCGAAACGCGTCAATGCACTTCCGGTCTTTTCAGCAACGTCATATGTCACTTCCGGGAAGGTGGAACGCATACGGAAGTGCGGTGGAACGCACACCGTTAGTTACTGCACACACCGCAGCAGCAGCCTGCCTGAACCGCTTCCTGAACACCTTGGAAGTTTACCTATTGAGGAGCCATTGAATATTTTAAGAAATGTGAGTGTATTTGCATCTTTTTAACTACAATAAAAATTCTTGAAACGTATTACACTATCTGGGGTGTTTTCTGTCTTTCCATACTGAGGAGGGATACCTTAAAGAGGACCTCTACCTGCAACCTCTTCCCAGTATCAAGCTCTATTTATCCCTATGCTATACAGCTTAGGGGTCCACGCCTTCTGGTAAGTGGATTCACTGTTGGAGGAGGAGAGAATACGGGATCCACGATCCACAATTCACAAAGAAGTCACTTGGATGATTTTGATTTTTTGAGCACCAGTCACGTTTTTCACTGGACACATTATTTGGCTGATTTTTTTAGGAGTTTATTTATATCCACTTATTAACAGCATTGGGAGTGTATATTTTTACTTATTGTCTTGGTACACTGCTATATAATTATTATTGGAGCACATTCATATTCACTTATAATTATTTTTATTGGAGCACATTTATCCACTTATTTATTGCCACTGGGAAGATAGAATCAATTTGTTCACCATTGCTTAATCGTATCTGTACATAAGAGAAGTAAGATATATTATTTGGATTTTCACTTTAATATTTTCTTGCACTGTCTCTAGCGCTGTGTTTCTTTTTGTAAAATAATAAATATAACATGCAGTTTACAAACATGAAGTAACCAAAAAAAGAAAGGGATCACAGTCCGGCATCAGTGGTACATCTGAAGAGGCGGTAGTAGTTTTTTTTTTTTTTATGTTTTGTCACAATTTTTTTGAAAATTAGGAAAAAATGTTTTCATTATTTTTTTTTATATACTGTCACCAGCACAGTACAGTGTCATCATATGACTGATGTAGCAGTGATCAGGGACACTGACTTTTCAAAATTTTTCTCTAGTTTTAAGATTGTTTTTACCTTTTTTTTTATTTCCTGTCATCGGAGTCGTAGAGTGTCACTGGTTTTAACAGTGATGATCACTAATTTTAGCAATAGTTTTAGCTGTCATTATTGGTAAAGGGTGCTGTGATTGGTCCAAGGTACCATGTGATAGCTGTAGGCTGAACACAGCATCAAAATAGTAAGAAAAATAGTAATAAACGGAAGCCATTCATGACTGTTGTGTTGACATTCTAAACCACCCGGAGCAGTGCAAATTTTTCCTGCTGCCTGGGCCCCCCTGTGTCCCCCCTTCCCACTCTCTATTCAGAAACATCCCCCTGTGTGCAACAGCTGCCAGATTACCGCCTTCCCTCTCTTCTCCCTCTTGCTGCTGATGTGGGTACAAAGGGGGGATGTTTCAGGATGGAGATGAGGGGAACACTTCCCATGCATTCACTGTTCAGTGCAGCTGAGGCTGCCGAGAAAGGGAATTTGTCTTCAATCCCTTTCTCTGTCCCAAAAGTGAGATATCAGGGATCTGTTTACACCCCTAATATCCTACCTAAGCCCCCCAACGGGGTCCTAAAAAAATTAAAATAAATATATTGTAAAAAATAAAAAAAAATAAAAAATTGTACAAAAAATAAAAAAAACTTATAAAAATTAAAACTACTGAGACCGTTCACTGTTCTGCTGGCACCGACCATTGCTCTGCTTACACCATCCTCTGCTCTACTGACAAAGTCCACTGCCCTAATGACATTATCTACTGCTCTAATAAAATCTATAAAAATAAAAACTACTGACACTGCCCACTGTTTAACCTACACCAACCTCTGCCCTACTGACATGTGTTTCTGTTTATAAGTAAATGTGTTTTTGCTTTGTAGTGCACACCCTAATAGACCAGACTTTGGCTCCCCAAGTAACCGATTACCATAAAAGTACTGGCAAGCACATGGGCCGGGTGTACCTGGGAACACCCTAATCACAAGGATTGTCAACAGTCCAAAGGGCTGGCTGCACTTGCCTAGCCGAATGTCTAAGACATTCTCTCTCTCACACTGCCTAGAGCCAATGCAGCTCCTCCTAATCCAATTAGGGCCTTGCATGCACTGTTAAGTGTGCAGTGCATTGTGGGGTGCTTGGCAGGTGAACATCCTGATAGGTGAACAGGCAAAGTTGGGCCAAACTTTTGCTCAGCTTGAACTGCTCCCCCATCTCTAATCACTTTACGATCTAAATTAAACCAAAGCCACCCTGTAAAAAAGATGCTACACACTTACCTTTCTAGCAGTGAGTGATCTAAAAATCTTTGTGTTGCTGATTCCCAGCCCTTTCAGGTATCTGATATTTTGGGGTGTGTTGAATAACTACTATATTAAAAAAGAATAGCGCGCAAATGCAAAAGAAATTACTACCAAATCTGAAGAGAGTCCATAAATAAAAATGGGGGTTTGGTCCCACCATATGGCCATATCGTGCTCAAGCCCACTACTGCATCAAAGTACCCCATTATCAGTGGGTCCTACACTATCCATGAAAAAGAGATGAATCCAGCCCTTCTAACCCTTGGAGACAACACTCCTTGCTGGGAAAAATGTGCAAATGCACTACAGGGGACTCCTCCTATATCCATTTGATGGTGGACACTGATTGAGTACAGGTGTATGTGGGGGGTGGGGAGGGCTGCTCAACCTCGATAGTCTGGTCAGACCGAATACATAATAAACAGGCAAAAAATTTGGGGGAGCATACCCATGTATTTCCAAAGCTGCTGCAGCTATGAACCAAAAGACAAGTATATTAAAAAAGAATAGCGCGCAAATGCAAAAGAAATTACTACCAAATCTGAAGAGAGTCCATAAATAAAAATGGGGGTTTGGTCCCACCAAAACCCGGTCTGACCAGACTATCGGTCTGACCAGACTATCGAGGTTGAGCAGCCCTCCCCACCCCCCACATACACCTGTACTCAATCAGTGTCCACCATCAAATGGATATAGGAGGAGTCCCCTGTAGTGCATTTGCACATTTTTCCCAGCAAGGAGTGTTGTCTCCAAGGGTTAGAAGGGCTGGATTCATCTCTTTTTCATGGATAGTGTAGGACCCACTGATAATGGGGTACTTTGACGCAGTAGTGGGCTTGAGCACGATATGGCCATATGGTGGGACCAAACCCCCATTTTTATTTATGGACTCTCTTCAGATTTGGTAGTAATTTCTTTTGCATTTGCGCGCTATTCTTTTTTAATATACATGTTGAATAACTACTACCCAAGTGGCATCCTCCTACCCGCTCCTACAATACTGCAGGATCAAGAGCAAGCACCAAATCAGGATCTTTGGCACTTTTTAGATATTCTGTTTTTGAGAAGATTTAAAGTGGCTGTAAACTCTTACATGCATGTATACCAAGTGAAGTTACAGGCCTCAGGGAAAACATAGAGATGAAACAAATCCTCCTACATAAGAGCAAAAAACATGGCCAATTAACAGGCAGATTTCAGTTCAGTTGGAAGGCAGAAATGTGGTCAATAAAAAGACCAGGGTAAGTTTAGGAGGCAGGCAGAGGCATGGTCAATAAACAGGCCAAGGTCAGCTCAGGTGGCAGGCAGAGGCATGGTAAATTAACAAGCCAGGGTCAGTTCAGGTGGCAAGCAGAGGCATGATAATTTGCTTGCTGCCTGGACTGACCATTTGCATTCATACTGGTCACCAGAGATGTATAGTAACTAAGTAGAACTACTTCACTACTGTACTTAAGTACCGAAAGGTGGTATCTGTACTTTCCTAGAGTAGAATTTTTTTCTCCTACTTCCACTTTTACTTCACTACATTTTTTCAATGATTTCAATACTTCTACTCCGATATTTTTTTTTGTGCTGCATAGTTACTCGTTACAATTATAAAAATTACCACTGCCAGAACAGTAGATGGCAGGTTTCATGAAGCTCAAACGTGTATTATCAGCGCATAGGAAAATAAATGCTACTGAATGTATAAATAAAACTGCATTTGAAATAATAAAAAACAATATGATGTTCAAACTTTTGACTTCTTTCTTTAATAACTACATAACACAGTACTTGTACTTTTACTTTCAGTACTTGAGTAGCAATTTTTTTTCAAAACTACTGGTACTTTTACTTTCAGTACTTGAGTAGCAACATTTTTAAAAAAACTACTTGCAATACTTAAGTACAAAAAATGTTGAATACTTTAGTACTTCTACTCAAGTCACTTTTTGATCGAGCACTTCCACTTCTACTCAAGTCACTTTTTGATCGAGCACTTGTACTTTTACTCAAGTATGGGTTTCAAGTACTTTATACAACTCTGCTGGTCACCACAGAGGACATTAGATACGGGGAAATGGCAGGTAGTTAGAAATATGTTCACCATACTTTACTAATATAGCAGTGAAGTATGGTAATGGCAGAAGCAATCTCCTATGCATAGTTTGAGAGGGACAGTGGGGAAATGATTCCAGATGTCACATTTTACTCCACCTTAGCGCATATCTGACATTTTTGGAGTTTTTTAGCCTGTTTCTGTGGGAGAGATAAAATCTGGGAAATGTCTTTCTTGCAGTCTGCGAATGACATCAGAGCAAATATTTTCTGGCAGAGGGCCTTCTTGGTACACATGGGCAGTAAAAATATCCTCTTGAGATTTGATATCAATAGATATTTAATGGATAGGCATATTATGTATTGCTGGGCATTAGGATTGGACTTTTCCCCATTTAAATTAAATAAATAATCAAGGAAAACATCCTACTTCTAGTACCTGACCTTTTATCCAGACGTACTGCACTGCTGGTGCACAACACTTCACCAAGGCGATGTACAGTGCTGCTGGTAATTGCCAGTTCCTCTCCAGAATGCCTCACTCTTTATGTACTCTTTCCTCCCCTGAGTCGGCAACTGACCCACTACTCTACATGAGTTTGTACTCAGAATCCGAATCGAACAGTGATAGCTCCACAGTGCTTTCATGTGTCATGCTATGGATTTGAAATGCCTCCTCGCTGGGGGAAATTTTTTTGGACATGGCATATGCTGGCTTTGGTGACACCATGTTAGTGTGATGGTGACATTAGAAAGGATGTGACTGCAATCAGAGACACAGAGGATGACTGCACTGATGTGACTGAATCAGGGCACCGCAGATGGTTGAATTGGTGTGGTTAAATCAGGGCACTGAAGATGGGAGCGCTGATGTGGCTGATTCAGGGCACTAACAGATATCTGCATTGGTGTGGCTGAATCAGGGCACTGACAAATGGCTTCACTGGTGCTGCTGAATTAGGGAACTGACAGAAGGCTGTACTGGTGGGGCTGAATCAGGGCACTGATGATGGCTGAAATCAGGGCATTGACAGATGGATGCACTGGTGTGGCTGGATCAGGGGATTGACAGATGACTGTACTAGTGTGGCTGAGTCAGGGCACTGGCAGATGACTGTACTGGTGTGGGTGCAACAGGGCACTGATGAAAGGTGCACTGGTGTAGCTGAAACAGGGCATTGATGACAGGTGTACTGGTGTGGCTGAATCAGTACACAAATGATGGCTGGACTATTGATGGCAGCAATCAGGGCTCTGACAGATGCTGCACTGCTGTGGCTGATCAGGGTACTGATGATGGGTGCACTGGTGTGGCTGGATCATGGCTCTGATGAAGGCTGCACTGGTGTGGCTGAATAAGGGCTCTGACGATGACTGCAATGGTGTGGCTGATCAGGGCATTGATGATGGCTGCACTGGTGTGGCTTAATCAGGGCACTTTTAAAAGTCTGCACTGAAGTTGTTGAATTAGGGCATTGATGATGGCTTCCCTGATGTGGCTGAAAAAGGGCACTAATGACTGCTGCACTGGAGTGACTGAATCGGTTGCCCGATGAAGGCTGCACTGTTGATAGCTGCAATTAGGGCACGGACAGATGCTGCACTGGTGTGTGACAAGTGTGGCACTGTAAAAGCACTATAAAGTCAATAAATTCACTGCCCCAGACACAGATCTCTGTCCTTCTTTTTCACACAGTCTCTGTGTGAGGGAAGGAGGGCTGGTAACATGGCAACAACGTTCTGTTTGTTTACATTTGTGATAGCTATTATTGGACACAGGTATTACATGGAAAAGGGCCACTGTGACTGGCCCTTTTACTCCAATCTATGATGCGCTGTGTCCCCGGGTCAGGCACTAGATGCAGAAGTGGGAGGATGTATGAGTACGTCCTTCCAGAAATAGAGAGCACCCACTTGGCTATTTACAGTATCTCACAAAAGTGAGTACACCCCTCACATTTTTGTAAATATTTTATTATATCTTTTCATGTGACAACACTTTGCTACAAAGTAAATTAGTCAGTGTACAGCTTGTATAACTGTGTAAATTTTCTGTCCCCTACAAAACAACTCAACACAGCCATTAATGTCTAAACCGCTGTCAACAGAAGTGAGTATACCCCTAAGTGAAAATGTCCAAATTGGGCCCAAATAACCATTTTCCCTTCTCCTGGTGTCATGTGACTTGTTAGTGTTACAAGGTCTCAGGTGTAAATGTGGAGCAGATGTGTTAAATTTGGTGTTATCGCTCTCACTCTCTCATACCCGTCACTGGAAGTTCAACATGGCACCTCATGGCAAAGAACTCTGAGGATCTGAAAAAAGAACTGCTGCTTTACATAAAGATGGCCTAGGCTATAAGAAGATTGTCAAGACCCTGAAACTGAGCTGTAGCACAGTGGCCAAGACCATACAGCAGTTTCACAGGACAAGTTGAGTGCATGTGCTCAGCGTCATATCCAGAGGTTGTCTTTGGGAAATAGACAGATAAATGCTGCCAGCATTGCTGCAGAGGTTGAAGGGGTGCGGGGGATCAGCCTGTCAGTGCTCAGACCATACGCCGCACACTGCATCAAATTGGTCTGCATGGCTGAAGGAAGCCTCTTCTAAAGATGATGCACAAGAAAGCCCACACAAAGTTTGCCCACAAGCAGACTAAGGACATGGATTACTGGAACCATGTCCTGTGGTCTGATGAGACCAAAATAAACTTTTTTGGCTCAGATGGTGTCAAGTGTGTGTGGCGGCAACCAGGTGAGGAGTATAAAGACAAGTGTGTCTTGCCTACAGTCAAGCATGGTGGTGGGAGTGTCATGGTATGGGGCTGCATGAGTGCTGCCGGCACTGGGGAGTTACTGTTCATTGAAGGACCATGAATGCCAACATGTGACATACTGAAGCAGAGCATGATCCCCTCCCTTAGGAGACTGGGCCGCAGGATAGTATTCTAACATGGTAACGACCCCGAACACACCTCCAAGATGACCAGTTGACCACTGCCTTCCTAAAGAAGCTGAGGGTAAAAGTGATAGACTGACCTAGCATGTCTCCAGACCTAAACCCTATTGAGCATCTGTGGAGCATCCTCAAACAGAAGGTGGAAGAGCTTAAGGCCTCTAACATCCACCAGCTCCGTGATGTCGTCATGCAGGAGTGTAAGAGGACTCCAATGGCAACCCTTGACGCTCTGGTGAACTCCATGCCCAAGAGGGTTAAGGCAGTGCTGGAAAATAATGGTGGCCACACAAAATATTGACACTTTGGGTGCAATTTGGACATTTTAACTTAGGGGTGTACTCACTTTTGTTGCCAGCGGTTTTGATATTAATGGCTGCGTGTTGTGTTATTTTGTCGGGACAGCAAATTTACACTGTTGTAAAAGCTGCATACTCACTGCTTTACATTGTAGCAAAGTGTCATTTCTTCAGTGTTGTCACATGACAAGATATAATAAAATATTTACAAAAATGTGAGGGATGTACTCACTTTTGTGAGACACTGTATATACATCGGCTGGGAGATAAAGGTTAAAAATAAGGTGAATAATCTATCACAAAATACTGCACATTTGGCATTCCCTTGTGGTCTCACCATGCCCAACCTATACTGTATAATTGAAATTACTTTAAGACAGTGTCTCTAATGAGGTACGTTGCATTTCAAAGTGTTCAGATCATGCACAATAGATAAATGTCCAGCTGGGAGTATAAAAGAAATATGTTATGTATTTTAAATATGGTATCAAGAATATGGCTATGGGAGGTGAAAGAACCACATGAGTGACCACATGCCGTTTTTTTTTTCCTTGCAAAGTTTACAAAGCTTTATATATGTTAATGTCTTGTCTAATTAACTGATGCATGAGTTAAAGTAAGGACAGGCAATGCATAATCAGATACAAAAGAGAAAAAAAGCACAAGAAGAACAGGCAGGATAATAGAATTTGACAAATGATTTCAGCAAGGACTTTTTCAATAAAATATGTAACATTTACTGTTTTTGCAATAAATTTCTGATGTAATGGAATGGGAATCAAAAGCAATTTTAAAGATCATTGACATGTGCATAATACTATTCCTTATGAAACATGGTACAAAGAGAAGTAGGCACATCTCCTTAATTATATTTATTGAGGGAACAATTATGCATGGTTGGTTAAACAAGATGCTTTTATCATCTAACAACTGTTTAGCTGCATATGCTGGAAAAACAAAGTGGACAAAACTAACAGAGTTTTAAAAGTTCATGAATTACACAGCTATTATAAATGGAACAGCATGCCAGTAGCACCATTTAGCAAGAAGTCAGTAAATTATGAGTGTGTGTGTGTGTATACACACGCAGATAGATATATATATATATATATCTATCTGCGTGTGTATACACACTACCCCATGTCATATATATCTATATATATGACATGGGGTAGTTACAGTAGCTCTCACCTCTCATGGTAGATGCATTTATACAGTGAGTCCACGGCAAGCAGGAACTACATATTTAAAGGCCTGGTAGCCCACTTTTGTTAAAACCGCAGAAAACAAAATGACAGTTCAACATAAAGTTTGCCCCCGCGGAGGATCTTCTCTAACTTTAGCATAATATACACATTGGAAAATGTTGAGCCACCTGGCTCATTGGCAAACTTAGCTTAAACTGCAGTACCAAGCTGCACCTCTTATCAGTCTCTCTGGCTGTGTTGTCTAGCTCTCCTGGCATACTTGGATCTGATCCAGTTCAGTTATGTTGTGCAATAATCATACCAGCATAGGGGTCACTGTGACATGCAGAGCTCTTGCTGTAAACTCACCACTGAAACTTTGCTTTTGCTAAAGACTTTCCAAGCAAAGAAATGTGCTACAAACTGGAAAAGTGTTAACTAGAACTTGTGCTTCAAGTGCTCTGAAATTGTAAAACTTGCCTGTTAAAATGTGCAGCAAGTTAAAAAGACTTACAGTTCAACACTACCACAAACTTGTGCCAAGTTATCCTTGCTATCTAGAACCCTGTCTCATGGCTTCTGGCTGGGCCCTCTGATGCTTGACGAGACCTCCCCACACTTGAAGCTGTCTCCAAAACAGAGTTCTGAGCTATCCTCAGACCTAAATATATAATGACCCTTTCTAAATTAGGGTACACCCCAAAAAGAGTGAGAAAGATCAAAAATACAACAATGGCTGGGTAAGGCCGGTATACATGTCTATTCTGCACAAGATACAGACAAGTCCTGTGGGATACATGCCTGGTTCATTTTAATGAACGTGAGCTTATCCACATTGGCTCTGGACAGGCGGCTGCGCTTGTCTGTGATAAATACACGTTCAGATAATACACTGGCTGCAGGGCAGGCCAGAACCTCCAAGGCGTAAAGGACAAGCTCAGGCCATGTGCCCAATTTGGAGACCCAGAAGTTGAAGGGGGCAGACCCGTCATTCAGTATGTCTAGGCGTGTGCACACATACTGCTCCACCATGTTAGTGCTGGGTCGTGGTGCTGCTGGTGGAGCTCCTGTTGCAAGGAGAGGACGTGGTCGATCTGCGCCAGCTACACGCACAGTGAAACACCTTTCTCAGCTGCGAGTAGGCGACAGAACCTTACAGCAGTATTTGGCAGGGCCTAATGCGCCTCTACAAATGTTGAGGCCAGAAAAAGTACAGGCAATAGTAGATTGGGTTGCTGACAGGGCCTCCAGTTCCTTCACATTGTCTCCCACCCAGTCTTCTGCTGAAAGGTCAGAGTTGGCACCTGCAGCCGATGTCCATAAATCTTTCACCTCACCCCCTTGCAAATAAGCCAAGCAGTCTGAGCCCCAAGTCATGCAGCAGTCTCTTCTTCTTTTTGATGACTCTGTTAGCATGGTTTCCCAGGGCCATCCACCTAGCCCTGCCCCAGAAGTGGAAGAGATTGAGTGCACCGATGCCCAACCACTTATGTCTCAAGACGAGTACATGGGAGGACCATCGCAGCACATCTCGGATGATGACGAAACACAGGTGCCAACTGCTGCGGAATTCCAAATTGTGGAGACCGACAAGGGTTGCAGGGGTGAAGACTGCGTAGAAGATGATGTAGAGGACGATGAGGTCCTCGACCCCACATGGAATGAAGGTCATGCAGGTGACCTGAGTGGTTTGGAGGAAGAGGCGGTGGTCGCACAGAGCCACCAGCACAGCAGAAGAGGGAGCAGGGTGCAAAAGCGGACCGGCTGTGCCCTAGACACTATGCCTGCTACTGCCCAACGCAGCAAGGGACCGAGCACACCAAAGCCAGCTCAAAGGAGTTCCCTAGCCTGGCAGTTCTTCAGACAATGTGAAGATGACAGGACACGAGTGGTTAGCACGCTGTGCAATCAGTGCCTTAAGCGAGGCATAAACCTTCTCAACCTGAGCACAACCTGCATGACCAGGCATCTAAGTGCAAAGCACGAGCTGCAGTGGAGTAGACACCTCAAAAACCAAGAAAGGTCTCTGGCTCCTCCTGCTTCCTCTTCTGCTGCAGTCTCGGCCTCCTCATCCACCTCTGTAGTGAGACCGGCACCTGCCACCCCGCAAACAAAGGATCTGCCAGCAACACCACCACCTGGGTAACCAACAACCATCTCCACAATGTCCCGTGGAAGCGTTTAGCTTTCTATCTCCCAAACACTGGAGCGGAAGAGGAAGTACCCCCCCTCCCACCCGCGATCCCTGGCCCTGAATGCCAGCATTTCAAAATTCCTGGCCTTTGAAATGCTGTCATTCCGTCTGGTGGAGACGCAGAGTTTTAAAAGCCTTATGGCGGTGGCTGTCCCACAGTACGTCGTGCCCAGCCGCCACTACTTTTCCAGGCAAGCCATCCCTTCCCTGCACAAACAAGTGGGTGACAAAATCAGGTGTGCACTGCGCAACGCCATCTGTGGCAAGGTCCACCTAAGTACAGATACGTGGACCAGTAAGCACGGTCAGGGACGTTATATCTGCCTAACAGCACACTGGGTAAATGCAGTGGCGGCTGGGCCAGAGGTGGATAGCAGTTTGGCGCATGTCCTTCCACCACCGAGGATTGCAGTGCGCTTCAGTTTGCCTCCTGTTCCTATCTCCTCCTACTCCGCTTCCTCATCCTCTATCGCCTCCTCATCCGGTCAGCGTAACACCTTCACCACCAACTTCAGCACAGCCAGCGGTAAACGACAGCAGGCAGTTTTAAAACTTGCCTGTTTGGGGGGAAAAAACACACACCGCGCAGGAGTTGTGGAGGGGCATTGAACAGCAAACCGATGAGTGGTTGGTGCCAGTGAGCCTCAAGCCTGGTGGTGTGCGATAATGGGCGAAATCTCGTAGCAGCTCTGGGCCTAGCCGGTTTGACACACATCCCTTGCCTGGCGCATGTGCTGAATTTGGTGGTGCAGAGGTTCCTTAGAAATTACCCCGATAGGTCAGAGCTGCTGCAGAAAGTGCGGGCCGTCTATGCGCACTTTCAGCATTCTCACCCTGCTGCTGCTCGCTTGTCAGTGCTGCAGCGTAACTTCGGCCTTCCCACTCACCACCTCATATGTAACGTGCCCACAAGGTGGAACTCCACCTTGCACATGCTGTTCAGACTGTGCAAGCAGCAGTAGGCCATAGTGGAGTTTCAGCTGTAGCACACACGCATGAGTCGCTCTGCGGAACAGCACCACTTCACCACCAGTAACTGGGCCTCCATGCGAGACCTGTGTGCCTTGTTACACTGTAACATATGCAGACTAGGCCACAATGTAATATTTTTTCCCTAAATGGGTGTTTATTGAATAGCAGAAAGAACAACAGTATCCAAAGGGTGTATCTCGCAGTAAAATATGCAGACTAGGCCGCAATGTAATATTTTTTCCCTAAATGGGTGTTTATTGAATAGCGGAATAGAACAACAGTATCCAAAGGGTGTATCTCACAGTAACATATGTAGACTAGGCCGCGATGTAATATTTTTTCCCTAAATGGGTGTTTATTGAATAGCGGAATAGAACAACAGTATCCAAAGGGTGTATCTCACAGTAAAATATGCAGACTAGGCCGCAATGTAATATTTTTTCCCTAAATGGGTGTTTACTGAATAGAGGAATAGAACAACAGTATAGAAAGGGTGTATCTCACAGTAAAATATGCAGACTAGGCCTCAATTTTTTTTCCCCCCTAAATGGGTTTGTATTGCAAAGCGGAATACAACAGTATACAATGGGTGTATCTCCCTGTAACATATGCAGACAGGGCCGCAATTAACTTTTTATCCCCTAAATGGGTTTTTATTGCAAAGCGGAGTACAACAGTATGCAATGGGTGTATCTCACTGTACCATATGGAGACAGGGCCGCAATTTACTTTTTCTCACCTAAATAGGTTTTTATTGCAAAGCGGAATACAACAGTATGCAATGGGTGTATCTCCCTGTAACATATGCAGACAGGGCCGCAATTAACTTTGCATCCCCTAAATGGGTTTTTATTGCAAAGCGGAATAAAACAGTATGCAATGGGTGTATCTCACTGTAACATATGCAGACATGGCTGCAATTAACTTTTTTTTCTCCCTAAATGGGTTTTTATTGCAATGCACAACACAACAGTATGCAATGGGTGTATCTCACTGTACCATATGCACACAGGCCCGTAATTTACTTTTTTCCCCCTAAATGGGTTTTTATTGCAATGCGCAACACAACAGTATGCAACGGGTGTATCTCACTGTAACATATGCAGACAGGGCCGCAATTAACTTTTTTTCCCCCCTAAATGGGTTTTTATTGCAATGCGCAACACAACTGTATGCAATGGGTGTATCTCACTGTAACATATGCAGACAGGGCCGCAATAAACTTTTTTTTCCCCCTAAATGGGTTTTTATTGCAATGCGCAATACAACAGTATGCAATGGGTGTATCGCACTGTAACATATGAATGAAAAGCTGAAAAATAATTGTCCCCTTAATTGGTGCTTGTTGAATAGCACATTTGGAATTCAGTGTCTGTCTAAACGCTGTAAGTCACAGTTAAATATCAAGGAAAAAAGTTTTTTTCTTTTTTAAATGCAGATTAAGCAGACACAAATGCACTGAGCTTGCCGGAAATGGCCGCTACACACCGCACGCTTAACAGGTTGGATACTGTTGTTGTTCTATTCTGCTATTGAATAAAAAAAAAAACCCATTTGAATAAAAAACTGAAAAATATTTTTTTTCCCTAAATACTGAAAAATAATTATTTTCCCCTTACATTGGTGCTTTTTCAAGAGCACTTTAGAAAAGCAGTGTCTGTCTAAAGACTGTATGTCAAAGTAAAATATGAAGGAAAAATGTGTTTTTCTTTTTTAAATGCACGCCTAACAGGTTGGATACTGTGGTTGTTCTATTCCGCTATTGAATAAAACAAAAACCATTTGAATGAAAAACTGAAAAATTATTTTTTTCCCTAAATACTGAAAAATAATTATTTTCCCCTTACATTGGTGCTTTTTGAAGAGCAGGTTAGAAAAGCAGTGTCTGTCTAAAGACTGTATGTCAAAGTAAAATATGAAGGAAATTTAAGATTAAGCAGACACATATGCACTGAGCTTGCATTACATGTGCAGCACCGCATGCCTAACAGACTGATAAAAGTTTTTTTTTCTCCTTTTTCCTCCTCACTGGGCTCAGGTCAGGGCATAAAGATTGTGCACTGCACCCCCACACAATACAATCAATGTAGATCGCTGTCTGATTAAAGAAGATTGTTCCTATGCTTTCCCTCAAAGCAATCTCCAGCCTGATCCTACAGTAATCTCCTATCTCTCCCTTTGGGCAAAAAGATTGTGCACTGCACCCCCACACAATCAAATCAATGTAGATTGCTGTCTGATTAAAGAAGATTGTTATTTCCCTCAAAGCAATCTCCAGCCTAACCCTACAGTAATCTCCTATCTCTCCCTCCAGGAAAAAAGATCGTGCACTGCACCCCCACACAATCAAATCAATGCAGATCGCTGTCTGATTAAAGAAGATTGTTCCTATGCTTTCCCTCAAAGCAATCTCCATCCTGACCCTATAGTAATCTCCTATCTCCTATGACAATAACCACTGCATATCACACAGTTATCCACAGTGGTACCCAATTTGCTTCCTGTTATCATAATAGGGGTGGAACTGTGCTCTTTTGTGGAACTGTGTGACTATGTGAGCAGAAGATTGCCTGAACTGGGAGACTATTCTGTTCTCTTTGAAGGGCTGGAAATTGTGAAATGCCAATAATGTGGCACCTATGGTAAAGGTCGACCAAGGAGACCCCTGAGGAGGTATATACTCCTTTGCAGATCATGGTTGGAAAGAATGTAGAGAAAGTTTCCCACTACAGTTTGTCTGAGAAGGATGAGGGGGAAAAGTCTTCTGGCACAGTGCACCCTGAATTGGAGGTGTCACCCAAATGCAGGGCCCAATGTTAAAAAAAATACTAGAGAATAAGTCACATGAACCAGGGCCTCCTGGGCCAAAAGAGTGAGATTACTATAGCAAATACCTTTTCTCTCTGGATCTTCAGGAGAACTTTGAGTATCAGGGGAAGCAGAGGGAACACATAAACTAGATGAAAGTTCCAAGGTCTGATCAAGGCGTCTTGGACTAAGGCTTGTGGATCCCAAGACCGGGAAAAGAAAAAAAGGAGTTGAGAGTTCCCACTCAAGATCATCAGGTCCACAGCCGGAGTCCCCCTTCCTGCAGTCATCCCTACCTGATCAATCACTGCTACAGCTAAGAAGTCAACAGCCATCTTGATAAAATGTAGAGGTGATGAACCCCTGCTGCTCTTTCCTTCTCCCAGTCCATGGGACTTCAGATCCGAAACCCAAACTTTGAGGGCTAATGCCAAGGAGGTTAGAGGTTAAAGGTTAATTTCTTGAACCTCAAAAATACAGTCACATCATTAATTTAATAAACTGTGTCCTATCTGTCACCATGTCAGACAGACCTGAATTATCAATTTTCAATGAGTCTAGTGATCCCCAAACTTGTGATCCATTGACACTTGCTCCAACTCTCTCGCTGTAAGCCCACACAGAGGTAAAGGCAGAGATCTGGTGGAAAAATTTGAAGAAGCCTGGCATTGCACCTGCAATCCACTGATCATGGGTGCAATGCTTTGTACGCTCCTATGGAAAAATAGAAAATACACAGAAAAGATATGTGCATTTAGAACTGTTCATGTTTACTCTTACCCTTTAAACAGTAGTAAACGCAATGCACCCTGACAAATTGAATTTGAAATGCAATGTTTTGCTTTGGTACCTATTCCACAGAACCCCCCCCCCCCCCACAACCCCCATCCCTTCTGTTTGACAATCTCTTGCCTATTACTGTTTTTTTTAACAGTCAATGGTCATTTTTTTCCTATTGACTTAAATGGGGTTTGGATTTAGTACTTGAATGTTTGCCGAATGCCCCCCAAACCAAACTCAGGTACAGCAATTGATACAAGGATATTTCCAGGAACAATGAGGTGTGGAACCATGATTAAGAATGTAGTTGTATTTGTAAGAAGTTTAGTTGGGGATGTAGAGTATGCTTCTGAGTAGTGTTGAGCGAACACGGACTGTATTATTCGTGTTCGTACCGAATAATTGGATTTTTTGTACCCGAACACGGACACGGACACTTTACTGTATGTTCGGGTAAAAATCCGTGTTCGGTCGTTTTATTTCCGGGTTTTGCATGCTTTGGCGCTCTTTTCATGGCGGGCTTTCAACAGCCAATCAACAATCGTTTAACTGGTGTGCCTTAAGCCATCCCAGCCATGCCTGCAAATGTCTCAGTAGCTGTGATTGGCCGTCTGAAGCATGTGACCAAGTCTTTATAAGTTCGAGGCAGCCGCAGCGGCGTCATTATGCTGCTTAGATTCAGGGACAGAGCACACATCAACGTGCTGGCTGCTGATTAGGGAAAGATAGGCAGGAAAAAACCATTTGTGTCCGGATAGAATTGAGGGACAGGTCGGAGTGTTTAGGCAGGGCGAGTTGTAGGCATTTTAGGGATAGAGTCTGCTGAATTATATAGGGTCAGTGTCTTCTACAAACTACAATCGATATTGCTGTGTGGGGGGTGGGGTCTGCACTCAATCCTGATCTACGATCTCTTCTCAATCCTGTTAGGGACAGAGTCTGCTGAATTTTAGGGAAACTGTGTTCTACAAACTACAATCGATATTGCTGTGTGGTGTGGGATTGGAGATAGGCAGGTGTCAGTGATCCACATCCATTTTTCTGTGTGTGAGCTGCAGTGAACACAATCTTTTTGGGCTGCAGTGAACACAATCTTTTTGGGCTGCAGTGAACACAATCTTTTTGGGCTGCAGTGAACACAATCTTTTTGGGCTGCAGTGAACACAATCTTTTTGGGGTGCAGTGAACAAAATCTTTTTGGGGTGCAGTGAACACAATCCTTTTTGGTGTGCAGTGAACACAATCTTTGTGGGGTGCAGTGAACAAAATCCTTTGTGGGGTGCAGTGAACACAATCTTTTTGGGGTGCAGTGAACAAAATCCTTTTTGGGGTGCAGTGAACAACATCCTTTTTGGGGTGCAGTGAACACAATCTTTTTGGGGTGCAGTGAACAAAATCCTTTGTGGGGTGCAGTGAACACAATCTTTTTGGGGTGCAGTGAACACAATCTTTTTGGGGTGGAGTGAACAACATCCTTTTTGGGGTGCAGTGAACAAAATCCTTTTTGGGGTGCAGTGAACAAAATCATTTTTGGGGTGCAGTGAACACAATCTTTTTGGGGTGCAGTGAACACAATCTTTGTGGGGTGCAGTGAACACAATCTTTTTGGGGTGGAGTGAACAACATCCTTTTTGGGGTGCAGTGAACAACATCCTTTTTGGGGTGCAGTGAACACAATCTTTTTGGGGTGCAGTGAACACAATCTTTGTGGGGTACAGTGAACAGAATCTTTGTGGGGTGCAGTGAACACAATCTTTGGGGGGTACAGTGAACACAATCTTTGTGAGGTGCAGTGAACACAATCTTTGTGGGGTGCAGTGAACACAATCATTGTGGGGTGCAGTGAACTCAATCTTTGTGGGGTACAGTGAACACAATCTCATACTGAAGGTTTGAGGGTGCTGCCTGTTCCATACTCCCCCTACTCCTCATCTAGCCTTTTAGGGGTACAAACAATAGTAATTGGGGCCTAGTGTGGTTGTGTACGTGTGATATACATACACTTTTTTGGGATCATATTTTCTATTCCGCTATTTAATCAAAAACCTTTGGGGATCAGTTAAATTGGGGGATAGTCTGTGTTGGTACGTGTGAGAGAGATCCACCTTTCCAAGTTGTTGGGGTTCATCTCATACTTCTGAAGGTTTGAGGGTGCTGCCTGTTCCATACTCCCCCTACTCCTAGCCTTTTAGGGGTACAAACAATAGTAATTGGGGCCTAGTGTGGTTGTGTACGTGTGATATACATACACTTTTTTGGGATCATATTTTCTATTCCGCTATTTAATCAAAAACCTTTGGGGATCAGTTAAATTGGGGGATAGTCTGTGTTGGTACGTGTGAGAGAGATCCACCTTTCCAAGTTGTTGGGGTTCATCTCATACTTCTGAAGGTTTGAGGGTGCTGCCTGTTCCATACTCCCCCTACTCCTAGCCTTTTAGGGGTACAAACAATAGTAATTGGGGCCTAGTGTGGTTGTGTACGTGTGATATACATACACTTTTTTGGGATCATATTTTCTATTCCGCTATTTAATCAAAAACCTTTGGGGATCAGTTAAATTGGGGGATAGTCTGTGTTGGTACGTGTGAGAGAGATCCACCTTTCCAAGTTGTTGGGGTTCATCTCATACTTCTGAAGGTTTGAGGGTGCTGCCTGTTCCATACCCCCCCTACTCCTAGCCTTTTAGGGGTACAAACAATAGTAATTGGGGCCTAGTGTGGTTGTGTACGTGTGATATACATACACTTTTTTGGGATCATATTTTCTATTCCGCTATTTAATCAAAAACCTTTGGGGATCAGTTAAATTGGGGGATAGTCTGTGTTGGTACGTGTGAGAGAGATCCACCTTTCCAAGTTGTTGGGGTTCATCTCATACTTCTGAAGGTTTGAGGGTGCTGCCTGTTCCATACTCCCCCTACTCCTAGCCTTTTAGGGGTACAAACAATAGTAATTGGGGCCTAGTGTGGTTGTGTACGTGTGATATACATACACTTTTTTGGGATCATATTTTCTATTCCGCTATTTAATCAAAAACCTTTGGGGATCAGTTAAATTGGGGGATAGTCTGTGTTGGTACGTGTGAGAGAGATCCACCTTTCCAAGTTGTTGGGGTTCATCTCATACTTCTGAAGGTTTGAGGGTGCTGCCTGTTCCATACTCCCCCTACTCCCAGCCTTTTAGGGGTACAAACAATAGTAATCAGGGCCTAGTGTGGTTGTGTACGTGTGATATACATACACTTTTTTGGGATCATATTTTCTATTCCGCTATTTAATCAAAAACCTTTGGGGATCAGTTAAATTGGGGGATAGTCTGTGTTGGTACGTGTGAGAGAGATCCACCTTTCCAAGTTGTTGGGGTTCATCTCATACTTCTGAAGGTTTGAGGGTGCTGCCTGTTCCATACTCCCCCTACTCCTAGCCTTTTAGGGGTACAAACAATAGTAATTGGGGCCTAGTGTGGTTGTGTACGTGTGATATACATACACTTTTTTGGGATCATATTTTCTATTCCGCTATTTAATCAAAAACCTTTGGGGATCAGTTAAATTGGGGGATAGTCTGTGTTGGTACGTGTGAGAGAGATCCACCTTTCCAAGTTGTTGGGGTTCATCTCATACTTCTGAAGGTTTGAGGGTGCTGCCTGTTCCATACCCCCCCTACTCCTAGCCTTTTAGGGGTACAAACAATAGTAATTGGGGCCTAGTGTGGTTGTGTACGTGTGATATACATACACTTTTTTGGGATCATATTTTCTATTCCGCTATTTAATCAAAAACCTTTGGGGATCAGTTAAATTGGGGGATAGTCTGTGTTGGTACGTGTGAGAGAGATCCACCTTTCCAAGTTGTTGAGGTTCATCTCATACTTCTGAAGGTTTGAGGGTGCTGCCTGTTCCATACTCCCCCTACTCCTAGCCTTTTAGGGGTACAAACAATAGTAATTGGGGCCTAGTGTGGTTGTGTACGTGTGATATACATACACTTTTTTGGGATCATATTTTCTATTCCGCTATTTAATCAAAAACCTTTGGGGATCAGTTAAATTGGGGGATAGTCTGTGTTGGTACGTGTGAGAGAGATCCACCTTTCCAAGTTGTTGGGGTTCATCTCATACTTCTGAAGGTTTGAGGGTGCTGCCTGTTCCATACTCCCCCTACTCCTAGCCTTTTAGGGGTACAAACAATAGTAATTGGGGCCTAGTGTGGTTGTGTACGTGTGATATACATACACTTTTTTGGGATCATATTTTCTATTCCGCTATTTAATCAAAAACCTTTGGGGATCAGTTAAATTGGGGGATAGTCTGTGTTGGTACGTGTGAGAGAGATCCACCTTTCCAAGTTGTTGGGGTTCATCTCATACTTCTGAAGGTTTGAGGGTGCTGCCTGTTCCATACTCCCCCTACTCCTAGCCTTTTAGGGGTACAAACAATAGTAATTGGGGCCTAGTGTGGTTGTGTACGTGTGATATACATACACTTTTTTTGGATCATATTTTCTATTCCGCTATTTAATCAAAAACCTTTGGGGATCAGTTAAATTGGGGGATAGTCTGTGTTGGTACGTGTGAGAGAGATCCACCTTTCCAAGTTGTTGGGGTTCATCTCATACTTCTGAAGGTTTGAGGGTGCTGCCTGTTCCATACTCCCCCTACTCCTAGCCTTTTAGGGGTACAAACAATAGTAATTGGGGCCTAGTGTGGTTGTGTACGTGCGAGATACATACACTTTTTTTGATCATATTTCCTATTCCGCTATTCAATAAAAACCTTTGAGGATCAATTGAATTGCGGGATAGTCTGTGTCGGTACGTGTGAGAGAGATCCACCTTTCCAAGTTGTTGGGGTTCATCTCATACTTCTGAAGGTTTGAGGGTGCTGCCTGTTCCATACCCCCCCTACTCCTCATCTAGCCTTTTAGGGGTACAAACAATAGTAATTGGGGCCTAGTGTGGTTGTGTACGTGCGAGATACATACACTTTTTTTGATCATATTTCCTATTCCGCTATTCAATAAAAACCTTTGAGGATCAATTGAATTGCGGGATAGTCTGTGTCGGTACGTGTGAGAGAGATCCACCTTTCCAAGTTGTTGGGGTTCATCTCATACTTCTGAAGGTTTGAGGGTGCTGCCTGTTCCATACTCCCCCTACTCCTCATCTAGCCTTTTAGGGGTACAAACAATAGTAATTGGGGCCTAGTGTGGTTGTGTACGTGTGATATACATACACTTTTTTTGGATCATATTTTCTATTCCGCTATTTAATTTAACTGGGCCTCCATGCGAGACCTGTGTGCCTTGTTGCGCTGTTTTGAGTACTCCACCAACATGGCCAGTGGCAATGACGCCGTTCTCAGCTTAACTATCCCACTTCTATGCCTCCTTGAAAAAACAATTCGGGCGATGATGGAAGAGGATGTGGCACAGGATGAGGAGGAGGAGGAGGATGAAGAGGTAACATTTCCAAGGCTTTCAGGGCAGTCATTCGCAAGGGGCTCCGAGGGTGGGTTCCTGCACACGCAAACGCCAGGGACGCAATTGTCCAGCAGGGGCACAGTTCTGGAGGATGAGGAGGATGAGGAGGAGGAGGAGCTGGAGGAGGAGATGGAACCATGTTCACAGCAGGGTGGCACCCAGGCCAGCTCATGGCCATCACTGGTGCGTGGCTGGGGGGATACAGAGGACACGGACCATACACCTCCCACAGAGGACAGCCTTTCGTTGCCTCTGGGCAGCCTGGCACACATGAGCGATTACATGCTGCAGTGTCTCCACAACGACCGCCGAGTTGCCCACATTCTAACTTGTGCTGATTACTGGGTGGCCACGCTGCTGGATCCCCGTTACAAGGACAACGTACCGTCCTTAATTCACTCACTGGAGCGCGATCGCAAGATGCGCGAGTACAAGCGCACGCTGGTAGACGCCATGCTGCTGGCATTCCCATCTGACAGCGGGGCCACAGTGGAAGCACAAGGCAGAGGAGGAGGAGGAGGAGGTCGCCAACGCAACCAGGGCACCGCCAGCACCTCAGAAGGCAGGGTTAGCATGGCCGAAATGTGGAAAAGCTTTGTCAGCACGCCACAACAAACAGCAGCACCAGCAGCTCAGATGGAACGTCTTAGCAGGAGGCAGCATTTTACCAACATGGTGGAGCAGTATGTGTGCACACGCCTACATGTAGTGAATGACGGGTCTGCCCCCTTCAACTTCTGGGTCTCCAAATTGGGCACATGGCCTGAGCTTGCCCTTTACGCCTTGGAGGTGCTGGCGTGCCCTGCAGCCAGTGTATTATCTGAACGGGTATTTAGCACGGCTGGGGGCGTTATAACAGACAAGCGCAGCCGCCTGTCCAGAGACAATGTGGACAAGCTCACGTTCATTAAAATGAACCAGGCATGGATCCCACGGGACTTTTCCGTACCTTGTGCAGAATAGCAATGGATACCGACCTTACCCACCCATTGTTCCATTTTTGCTCTTTCTCACTCTTTTGGGGTGTACCCTCATTTAAAATTTGTGAAAAGAAGCAGTGTTGGCTACCTCGTCCTCCTCCTCAGGGCCAGATTAATGTAGGGGCTATTGGAGCTGCAGCTCCAGGCCCCTACCTTTTATATAGGCCCCCGGGTTGGCCATATTCACTGTTACCGCTCTTCTGTCACTTGTAAACACAGAAGTCTAGCTTCTATGCTCACTTCCCCAGGCAGCACCCGCAGAACCTCCCCACACAGCGCGAAGGCCGGACAAGGAGGGACAGTTGGCGATGCATGGATGTGTTTATGGGCTTCAGAGACAGCATCCCATGTTGAATTAGGCATGCATGGCTGCACCCTTCCTCCTCTGGGTGCATGGCAAGGCACGGCCCTAAGGCCCTTCAAAATCCTCAGCACCAAGCCCATGATGCTGTTAATCCGGCCCTGGTCCTCCTCCACCGCCGCTTCCACCTACACCGCCCATAGGTGTGCGCAGCCTATTGCATTAAGGTGTGCACCCCAAAGTTGAAATACACATGCATGTGTTTGCCAGCAGGGAGAGTAATGTATCGGGGCCATGTACCTGTAGGCAAGGAGAAATAGAGCAGAGCAGGTCCCAGGGAGATCTTTCCCATCTCCTCACTGGCAATGCTATGTGCCCTAGGTGATTAGGGTGTGCCCAGGCACACCCGGCACACCCTGTGCGCACGCCTATGTCACCGCCACATCCACCACCACCTCAACCTCCCTCCTACTCCATATGGGCCTCGTCCTTCAGAGATGAAGAAGAACATTGTTTTATTTTTCTGTTTTTTTTTGTTGTTTTAAGTTATTTCCCTATCCACATTTGTTTGCAGAGCACTTGCCATGCTCTTAATTACGTTTTGCTGCCATTTGCAGCACTCTAGCCCTTTCCTTTGGTGTTTTAGAGCCATTTTAGTGCCTTAAAGTTCGGGTCCCCATTGACTTCAATGGGGTTCGGTGTCCGGGAAAAGTTCGGTAAAAGTCCGGGACACGGACCCGGACTTTTTTTTAAAGTTCGGCCGAACCCGTCGAACACGGACATCTAGGTGTCCGCTCAACCCTACTTCTGAGCAATGCATCTGGGCATAACAACATTTCTGAGGCCATTGCAAAAGAGGAAGAAAAAGGTGTGAAACCATCAGTGTATTTTCTTTCTTTACAGAAAGGCATACCCTATTCTTGTTTATATTTTATTTACTATTTTTAGTTCTAGTACAGTGCTTCCTGGAAGTTAAACTGTACATATATAAATAAAATAGGCAAGTGAAAGAATTTAGAAGAAAAAAAAAGTATTGTGTCTTTTAACTGCAGAAATATATATATATATATATATATATATATATATATATATATATATATATATATATTAAAAAAAAAACTCTGGATATCTATTTATTGCATAAAATTGTTATACAACATACTAGACATATGCAAAGCAATCACAATATTTTTAGTTTCTTTTCCAATCTCTTAGCCTCTGCCATGACACATACGTAAGAGAAGTCCACGGTTCATTGTTACTGGTGATGGTGCTGAGCAGCTTTGAGAGGAAGTGTCAAATGCTAGAAACAAGTGAATTTTTTCATCTCTTGTTGGTAAGTGCTCATAAAAGAAATATGTAAAGCTACCACCTTCACTTAAGCCCTGACTAGGAATAAATTAACATCAGAATTTACTTTGCTTGAGACAAATGGTCATTGAGAAACAGCGATCAGTATCAATTGAATCATCACTACTGGTGCTATTTGACTGCCATATTTTCTTTGTTGTGACATTGGTAGTGCTCCTCATAAATTTTGTTAAAAAAAAAAACAAAAAAAAAACATGATTTTTCTCAAGTCTTTGGAGGCTGCCTTCTCCATCACCCACTCTCATGAGCTTTGAAAAACTTTGCATTACTACCACCCCGTCATGTCTAGTCATGACCTATTCATGGCTTATAAGATGCTTGCCCTCCCCGCCACTGACCAGACCCCATCTTATATCGCTAAATGGGAAGCAGACCTGGGTGTCAGTCTGTCAGACCAAAAAAAGAAATGTATGGTCCGCTTCACTCACACAACATCCATTTCCAGTGCCTTGTAAGAAACTGGTTTTAAAATTGTGCCTCTTCACTGGATCTTTCCTCAAATTTCCCCCAAGTGTTGGAGATGCTTAACTGAAGGTGGCACTTAATTTATATTTTTTGGGCTTGCCCGATTTTACAGCTATTTTGTACATAGGTCCACAAGCTGGTCTACTAATTAACTGGCGTTCAATTGTGTAATGACCCTGCGGCATACCTGCTTCACCTGGCCCCCATGTCATCTAAACAAAATAAGTGCTCTCTCGCTATTCACCTGCCTAATGCAGAAAAGGCCTATATTCCTTGATTTTGGAGGCAGATGATACCACCCCTGTGGAGGCTTGGCTTTGCAAAATTATAGAAATTTGTATGATGAGAAAAACCCTGGCTTCTCCTAATCACAAAGAACAATTTTACAAAACCTGGTTCTATGGTTTTACTATACTTTCTCTGCGACGCACCCTACTGATCTGGCTTGCTGATTGCCTCACTGACTATAAAGACCCCCTGGGCCTGTGAATTTGGAGAGTGACCAGATACTTTTGCTTTCTGATTAGTCAAAGATTATAGAGATCCATCTGGTGGGCCACCGCACAAGAATTCTTAACCTTCCACTCCCACCCCGCCCCCTTGTTTCTTTCGTTTTGGAGAACAGAATGACTATGCCACTGTATGGAGGTGAAGGGCTGACTCTGCTCCCTACAGCTCATTGTAATTTCTTAATCGCCATATGTCTACTCTTAAAGCGGAGTTCCACCAAATAGTGGAACTTCCACTTTAAGTGCTCCTGACCCCCTGAAATGCCACATTTGGCATGTGATTTTCTTTTAGGGGGGTATCTAGATTTGACAGGTACCCTCTCCCACTTCCGCTCGGGCCGCCTGGACGGCTCAACCAGAAGTTCTCCTCTCCTCCTCCCTCCCTGCAATCTTCTGGGACACGTCACAGGTCCCAGGAGATCGCCTGTCTACTTAGGACGAGCAGCGCAACCCGCTGGCTGCATCGCTGGACCATGGGACAGGTGAGTGTGTGTTTATTAAAAGTCAGCAGCTACACTTTTTGTAGTTGCTGACTTTGAAGAAAACACCAAAATGGGTCCAACAAGTGCCTCTTAACATGTCATACATATTGTGTGGATGCCATTATTTGCCATGGGGTTTCACCCTTATCCTAGTTTTTCCTTTTTGTGTTTGGGTAAACATATATTAAGTACAAGGGCTGATGTGGCCCACTGCCTTCTTTTGCTTTGCTTTGTTTTTACTCCTGTTTTGTCAAATCCCATTTGTTCTTTGAAACCTAATGTTAATGGGAACAAGAGCCTCATTCCCAAGTTCCTGGCCCAGTTTATGTTGGGGTCTGCGGGGTAAGGAACTTACCATAATCTTGTAGACACCTTTACAATAAAAGGGCCCCCAGATATCTGACCCTCCCCCTACAAGAATGAGTAAGGGGTACATAATATCCCTTGTTATTTATTCACAAAAATTGTTAAATAGCAAATAATCACACAGACACAATGAAAAAATCCTTAAGCAAAGCAAAAAAAATGCCCCACTATGTAAATCCAACATCAATCATCTTGTCCAGCCATATCAATCACAATGAAAGAAACCTGCTGAAGACCTGCTGCCACTCCCGTCACAAATGACAGTTTTCTAGCACTGGGTGATGTCATTTACCAACCAGGACCCCATAGTAAAGCAATTTGTCCCCTATGTTAATGAGGACAAGGGCCTCTTTCCCGCAACCTTGCCCAGGTGGTTTTGGGGGTCTGTGGGTAGGAAGCTTATGAGAATCTATAAGCCCCCTTTAAAAATAGTTTATTGTATCCCTACTCATTGACAAAAAAAAATCACTAATAAAAAAACACACACACTTGTCAACAAGTCCTTTCATTAAAAAGGTCTCATGATGTAAATCTACCTCCAATCATTTTGACTATCTAACTATGCTAGATTTCCACTGGCCCACAAAATGAAAAAAAAAAAAAAAAAAAAATGCAGCCCGCTAACGCATTTGAACCCCTCACTTGAATCCCACTAAATGTCATCTCCTAGACCCCATTGTCACAATGTAAGGAAAGAGGCAGGGTCTCTGGGTGGGCAGGTTTCAGCTGTTATCTAGACTTGCCCGGAACTGTACTTGCAAATGGTAAATATAACATCAATACATAAGAATTCATATTTACCTGTTTAAAAAAATATTTAAAAAAATGAAAAAATGTTTTAGTGTAGAACACAATAAACAAAATCAAAATTCAAAAGATATAAAAATCATTGCTATGATTGTAGCATGCTTGGTAAGTTACATCATCGTTTTAAATAACAGACTCTGATCAGACAGAATTTATGCCAGAAAAAATATTGCTTTAAATATAAAAAGATTCAGACCCCACCTGATTCCATTGTACCAGACATAGTTATTAGCTCTTAGCCCAGCTATTGGCACTCCCCATCAACCTCTTGCAGACTATATCAAATATGATTCTGAAATATTAGGTTTGTCAAAGAGGGATATTTATCAAAACAGTCAGCCACTATGCTAAAGATATGTTGCTAAATCGTATAATAAAAAATAATTACATTGCATCCACTTAAAGAAATAAAATAAAATAATGAAGCTGATGCCTTAAAATCCCAAACGACAAGTATAAAATGAAATATCAAGGAAGAACTTCATACTTTGTAAATATAATTAAATATTATATTCACAATATATGTTGCTATATCTAGTTGATACAGTGCACTGCTTGAATTAATATTAAGCTAACCTACTACAATATTTGCCAAAATAAAACAATATAAGCTATAAAATATTGTTATTAGGCTACAATGAAATCAAACAATGCAAAAAAAAAGATTTTATAAAATAAATCCAAATACTATTAATTCCATTACCCTAATCTAAAGACTAAGGCTTCATGCACACTTGTTGACTTTGGGGTGCAACTTTGATGCAACTTTGTATAGGTGTGACTAGGATGTGACTTGTTGTCCCTCTGCAAAGTCGGACCCAATGCATGCAAAACATTTAGGTATGAATTTCATGCAATTTTTGAGGATTACCACTGAAGTCTATGGCCCTCAAGTTGCATGAAAGTCGGACCAAAGTAATGCATGAACTACTTTGAAGTCATTGCGACTTTAAGTCGCACATACATTGACCACTTTATTAGGCACACCTGTTCAATTGCTTGGTAACACAAATTGCTAATCAGTCAATCACATGCCAGCAACACAATGCATTTATAAATCTAGATGTGGTGAAGACGACTTGCTGAAGTTCAAATTGAGCATCAGAAAGGGGATTTAAGTGACTTTGAACGGTGCATGGTTGTTGGTGCCAGACGGGCTGGTCTGAGTATTTCAAAAACTGATGATCTACTTGGATTTTTACATACAACCATCTCTAGGGTTTACAGAGAATGGTCCGAAAAAGAGACAATATGCAGTGAGCGGCAGTTGTGTGGAGGAAAATGTCTTGTTGATGTCAGAGGTCAGAAGAGAATAGGCAGACTGGTTTGAGATTATAAAAAGGCAACAGTAACTCAAATAGCCACTCGTTGCAACCAAGGTATGCAGAATACAATCTCTGAACGCACAACACATTGAACCTTGAAGCAGATGGGCTACAGCAGCAGAAGACTACACCGGGTGCCACTCCTGTCAGCTAAGAACAGGAAACTGAGGCTACAATTCGCGCAGGCTCACAAAAAGTGAATAATGGAAGATTGGAAAAACGTTGTCTGGTCTGATGAGTCTCGATTTCAGCTGTGACATTCAGATGGTAGGGTAAAAAATTTCTCGTACACAAAAGCATGGATCCATCCTGCCTTGTAACTGTTCAGGCTGGTGGTGTAATGGTGTGGGATACATTTTTGTCACACATTGGGCCCCTATTACCAATTGAGCATTGTTTACATGCCACAGCCTACCTGAGTATTGTTGCTGTCCATGTCCACCCCTTTATGACTGCAGTGTACCCATCTTCTGATAGCTACCTCCAGCAGGATAATGCACCATGTCACAAAGCTCAAATCATTGAAAACTGGTTTATTAAACATGGCAATGAGTTCACTGTACTCCAATGGCCTCCACAGTCACCAGATCTCAATCCAAAAGAGAACCTTTGGGATGTGGTGGAACAGGAGATTCACATCATGGATGTGCAGCCAACTGCGTGATGCTATCATGTCAATATGGACCAAAATCTCTGAGGAATGTTTCCAACACCTTGTTGAATCGATGCCACAAAGATTTAAGGCAGTTCTGAAGGCAAAAGGGGGGTCAAACCCGATATTAGCAAGATGTACCTAAAAAGTGTCCGGTGACTGTATATGAATGATTATCATTGGAGAACATGGCATATAACTTGTCATGCGACTTTGATGTCCAAAGTTTGTTTAGAGTGTTTGTTCAAAATAACTGTTTGTTCAAAATTAGTAAAAAGGTAACTCCACTTCTGTGGAAAAAATAAATAAATTATATATAGTATATTAAAAAAAAAAATGAAATTTCCTCTTTAATCTGCAGCCACTGTAATTTTCTGCAAAATCCAATGCAATATGGCAACCTGCAGGCCTTCTGTACACAATTGGTATCCAGAACTTACCCAGAAATGTAATTTCCTTCTTTTGTGATTGGCTCACGGACTTTCCCAGAAGTCTGCACTAAGATATAAGTAATATTTTAGGCATCCTCTGCAACATGAATTATACTTTTGGTGATCTGCCCCAAGGGTTAATTACATCCAAAGGAATGCAGACACTGTGAGGCCCCTTTCACACGGACTTTCCGATCCGGTCCATCTGTCATTTTTTTAAGGCGGACCTGACCGAATGCTCCATGTGCCTCTATGGAGCAGGGGATGTCAGTGGTGACATCTCTGCTGACACCTGCTGCTATCCGATCCGATCCTGTCCATGAAATCCGGACGGATGAAACCCTATTTTCCATCTGTCTGGAGGATGGGATCGGATCGGATAAAAACAGACAGGCAGCCCGTTTTCATCCGATCTCCCATAGAGGAGAGTGAGGATCTGACAGGTCTATCTCTGCAAAGTAAGCGGAGATGGAGCTGTCTTCCGCCTGCTCAGCGGGGATCGGCGGATCGATCCCCACTGAGAAAAGCGGAGTCCGCCGGGCGGAAAGCCCGTGTGAAAGGACCCAACTCTCCTCATTAAATCAGTGCAAGTGCATCGGCTGACTGGATTGAACACAGACACTCCCATTCAGGAATCAGCCTTCCAAGGACATAGTTAATACAGATTTTTCCTAAGAACAAAAACAAGGTTTGTTAAAATCCCTGCAATATATATAGTTTACCCAGAGGAGATTGTTTTTTTTTCTCAACAAAAGTGGAGTTACTCTTTAATTTTATTTAAACTCTATACTTGTTTTTAAAAACTTTAATAATCAGGTCCAAGTCAACTTCATCCAGAGTCTCCATACTTTTCTTTCTCCATTAGATTTCAACAAATGCTTTTTCACTGCCCATCTTTTTTTATAGATAATGTTTTTTAAAATGAAAAAAACTCTAGAATATCTTCAATAACACAATAGCCTAGTATCTTATAAGATCATTTGACCGCAAATGAGGTCAGTGGTGTGTGGGGGTTACAATAGAACCATAAATTAATCTAGCATATACACAATAATTGAGGTCATACCTGAATGTGGTAGTCACTTAACTTAGTGCATACCTAGTAGAGGAAAGGTTTATGTGGGCGGAAAAGTTCACAGTGATTCCCACTGATTTAATTTCTTCTATACACCTAGGCATCATTATACATTGTTAACCTTTAGATCCTACATATTCCACATGATAGAGAATAAATTAAATGCAAAAACCACTTACGGGTTGAAATGCTGGTAAACTGTAGCAGTAAATTACGTTTGGTCAGTTTTTCACCCTCCATACTGGTCAAACTAAATGCTATTCTGTCTCAAAATCTTAAATCTTATGCCCCGTACACACGTACCGATTGTCGGCCGTAAATATTCGGCCAACGACCGATCGGCCGATTGTAGGCTTGTTAGTATGATGCTTCCGACAGCCGACAGCACATTTTCGGCCGAACAGAATCTGTCGTGCAGGCATTAAAATTTTTGTTGGCCAACACCAGAACGGCCGATTGTTCGCCAGTCAGTACAGATTTCGGCCGACAGACAGCAGATTAGCAAGACTGGGCATGCTCAGAAAAGAAAAAAGACAAGGAAAGTTAACCATCACATGACCTCACTTCTGCAGTCGGCTGTTGTTGGCCGACAAAATTCGTGTGCAGTCTTTTGCAGTTTTCAACAGACACGACAGCCCTGGACAAAAGACGGCCGATCGTTCGGCCGACGATCAGTATGTGTGTGCGGGGCTTTAGGGTGAAATATTTCGGAGCATAACATTTTAGAATTTTTAGATACTGTAGGAAAAAATATGACATTTTTAGTATAGATTTTGAGGGTGAAAGGTTAAAAACTTTGACAAAAAACATTAATCTTACTGTATGAATCTATGCTGTTCCAGTACACCAGTTCCATTTAACCCTAAACTCTGTTTACATTTAAAGGCAAAAGACTAAAAAGGTAAAATAGTTTACTATTCTTTTAAATTGTTAAAAAAAAAAAATAATAATAATAATAATAATAAATCCTCAAAACAATCTTCCTGTTAACTCTTGGCATAACTCAGGGTAATATGGCATTCCCTGAACATTTTCTTGAAAAAAAAAAATGTAATTTTAACTGTCATCTTTTCTTCAATAACACATAGTTATATTAACTACTTGACCCCTGTAAGGTTTTATCCCCTTCCTGACCAGGACATTTTTTGCTATTCGGCACTGTGCTTCTTTGAGGCTCCATTCACACCTGAGCGTAGTGTTTTCAGGCGTTTTTTTGGGCTTTTTTCAGGCGTTTTTTGGGGCTTTTTACAGGCGTTAATCTACCAAAAAATAAGCTCATGTATTTTTTTGAGCTTCAGGCGTTTTGGAGACAAAACGCTCATATGTGAACAAGGACCATTGAAATAAAAGAGATTTTGCTTGTTGGGCGTTTTGAGACTTCAGAGATGAGCGTTTTACAAACTGAAATACGCTCAGGTGTGAACAGGGCCTAACTGACAATTGCAGGATCAGGCAACCCTGTACCCAAAAAAAATGTATGTCCTTTTTTCACACAAATAGAGATTTTTATTTGGTGGTATTTGATCACCACTGGGTTTTTATTTTTTTGTGATATAAACAAAATAAGACTGAAAATTTTGAAAAAAAAAACAATATTTTCTACTTTCTGTTATAAAAAATATCCAATAAGGGTGTTGAGTCCATGGGAAATTTTATTTTTTGCCACAAGCTTTTTTTTCTCACAAAGTTGTCACTTAAATAATATATTGTTCACACATTCCATGGGTATATGTGGAGTAACACCCCAAAATATATCTTGCTGCTTATCCTGTGTATAGGGATACCACATATGTGAGACATTTTGCCTAACCACATACAGGCCACCAAAATCCAATGAACACCTTCAGGCTTTTAAAGGGTGTATTTCCTCATGTTACTTCCTCACTACCTATCACAGGTTCAGGGGCCCTGAAATGCCAGGATAGTACAACCCCCCCACCCCATGACCCCTTTTTGGAAAGTAGACATCCCAAGGAATTTGATTAGAGGCATGAGGAATATTTTGCAGATTTCATTTTTGTTGCAAGGTTTTGAAAAAAAAATGTTTGTTTCCTTTACTAATTTTCCAAAAACTTGTGGCAACAAATGAGATCTTCAAAATACTCACCATGTCTCTTAATACATACCTGGAAGCGTCTACTTGGATAAATGGTTAATTTGGGGGTGTTTGTGTACTATCATGGCATTTCAAGGCCTTCAAAACTGTAATAGTTAGGAAGTGTAATGAGGAAATAATGCCCATTAAAGCCTGCAGCTAAGCTTACTATAGCTCAATCCTGGAAAGAGCCCTCTGTTTGTATGTCATTATATCAATGAAAAGTTTCCTGGATTATGTTTAAAAAAAATTTCCAGTGTGATTATTAACTCCACTATGCACTTCAAAGCCATCTGGAGCCCCTGGGGTAATTATGTGCATGTAAGCCTGTAGGGGGCCTGGCCTTTTCAGGCTCGTCTCCTGAGGGCTTCATTTTTTGGTCTTGTCTCAGGTCTCTCTCATTCTCTTTTTATTTTCCTCTCACTTTTTCCTTTTTGGTCTTCTTTGTGGGTCCCAGTACCTGGGCTACCTATGTTATGTTTTGCTTCAGTCAGAGTTTATAATATTCTCTATATGTAAATTTAGCACAGTGTGAGGAATAAACCCAGTATGTTGCTCCCCTCATAAGGTGGGTAACATTATCCCTCTTTTGGCTCACCGGACAGTATTGTGTTGAGCCTATTAAAGTGTTGTTCAATGGTTCTAATACTTGGGATCTATTTTTGTATTTTATGTCTCTATAAATTGTGCCAGAACACTGGCTTTGTAACTATTGATATGCTTCTATGTATTTCTCAGTGTTATACTGAATAACAATGATTGAAAGTAAAAGCCTGAAGGTGCTTATTGGATTTTGGGGTCCTGTACATGGCTAGACTGCCAAAAAGTCTCTCACATGTGGTATACTCAGGAGAAGTAACACAATGTATTTTGATGTGTAATTCAACATACAGTATACCCATGGCATGTGTGAGCAATATATCATTTGTGTAAAAAAAATGATTTTGTCATATTTCAGAAAATGGTGGCAAAAAATAAATCATTCATGCACTCATCATGCCTCTCACCAAAATTCTTGGGGTGTCTACTTTACAAAAATGGGTCATTTGGGGTATTTGAACTGTCCTGGTATTTTATGCCCAACATTAGAAGCTTATGCTATAATATACCCAGTCTTCTAACTTCTAAGACCAAACCTTTTCTGACACTTTTTGTTTACATGAAAAAAATTATTATTATTATTATTTTTTTTTTGATAGAAAATTACTTTTAACCTCCAAACATTATATATCTTTTTTTAAAACAGAGGCCCTAGAGAATAAGATGGCGGGTGCTTTTGGGAAAAAGTACACTTTTTAAATTTTTAATGCACAAAATCACAACATATCGCCCAATTGTTTGGTAATATATAAAAGATAATCTTATGCCAAGTACATAGATACCAAACATGACACGCTTTAAAATGCGCACTCCTGTGCAATGGTGACAAACTACGTATGTAAATGTAAAAATGTATTTTACTTTAGTTACTTACTAAAAGCCTTTACCACTTTAGATTTACACAGGAGATCTAGCTTTTTATCTTTGCGCATGAGCATGGGGGGATGGGGGTGCTTTAATTTTAATTTAGGTTTTTTATTTTTACACTGTCCCTTTCATTTTATTTTTTTTATTAGCGATCCGTATTCTCCAGCCTAAATATGTGCTAGTAACTCACCAGAAAAATTCAGGCCTCCAGGACCTATAGAGCTGGTATAAACTCTGTTTTTATCCAGATCCTCTGTATGGTCTGGTCAGACTCCTTGGGGTTGAGGTCACATAAAAGTGGCTCGGGGGTAACTCAGGGATAAGAAGCACATAGAAACCTCATTGTGCAGATATATTTATTTAAGAAAGGATGTTCACAGTAAATATAAAAGTTGATAAACTCACATTTGATGGTGCTTTGGAAGTAGCACTGACTCTGGTTCGCCTGTATTATTAAGGAACCGCCGCTCGCATAGCGTGCATTCCAAATCGTGAATCACCTTAACCGGAAATTACATGATCGGAAGTGATGCCGCGGGATTAATAACCTTCCCCCATCCACGCTACAGCCTATATACGGCTGCAGCACGGACTTGAATTTTCGGGAGGCCGTTTTTAAACGGCCTCCCAGTGACACGCCCCCCGCGCGCTCCCGCGAGCGCGATGCGGGGGAAATCTGTGTCGGCCGTGTCCCTTGGACACGGCCGATCACAGATCGTGGTGAATGGCCAATCACAGCGGCCATTCACCACGTGATCGGGCCGTCCAATGAGCGATGATCTCATATGTAAACATATGAGATCATCTCTCATCGCCGGCGCTCCTTCCTCACATGGAGCCTGCAGTGTGAGGAAGGAGGGGGAGCCTCACAGCGCCGGGGACACAGGAGAATGTAATCAGGGCACTGATCACCAGTGCCCTGATTACTAAAGGTAAAAACACACACACAGTGCCCCCCCATCAGTGCCCACAGTGCCCGCCATCAGTGCCCCCCATCAATGCCCACAATCAGTGCCCATAGTGCTGCTAGTCAGTGCCCATCGGTGCCTGCTCATCTAGGCACTGATGAGCACTGACTGGCAGCACTATGGGCACTGAGTGTGGGCACTGATGGTGCTGCCCATCAGTGCCGCTCATCAGTGCCTCCCGTCAGTGTCCAGTGCCATCCGCCAGTGCCCATCAGTGCCGCCTATCAGTGCCCATCAGTGCCGCCCATCAGTGCCGCCTCTCAGTGCCGCCTCTCAGTGCCCAGCAGTGCCACCTCTCAGTGCCCAGCAGTGCCACCTCTCAGTGCCCAGCAGTGCCGCCTATCAGTGCTCATCAGTGCCGCCTATCAGTGCTCATCAGTGCGCCTCTCAGTGCCGCCTATCAATGCCGCCTATCAGTGCTCATCAGTGCGGCATATTAGTACCTCCTCATCAGTGCCCATAAGTGCCACCTCATCAGTGCCCATAAGTGCCACCTCATCAGTGCCCATCAGTGCAGCCTATCAGTGCCGCCTCATCAGCGCACATCAGTGAAGAAGAAAAATTTATTTTCAAAATTTACTCGCAGAAAATAAGAAAAACTTTTTTTTTTCAAAATTTTCTGTCTTTATTCTTTTTTTTTGTAAAAAATAAAAAACCCAGAGATGATTACATACCACCAAAAGAAAGCTCTATTTGTGTGAAAAAAATGATAAAAATTTCATATGGGTACAGTGTAGCATGACCGCGCAATTGTCAGTCAAAGTGTGAGAGCACTGAAAGCTGAAAATTGGCCTGGATGGGAAGGGTGTTTAAGTGCACAGAAGGCAAGTGGATAACCTCTATGCATTTCACCGAATGGCGTCCTCAGGAAGTACTTTATGCTTTGTTGCACATTTTGCATTGGTTTGCACATCTGTTTGATTGCACTTAATATTGCATAATTGCACTTTCATATAATTCGAATATTTAGGGCCAAACATAAACCAAACTTGTGCCTACACAGGATAGTAGTGGTACACTGTATCCTATATAACAAAAATCTTGACTGCACGTGCAAAAAATCTTGATTGCACTTCAAAAACAATCTTGATCGCACTAGGAAAAGGCACAATTGCGCTTTAACACTGGAAATTGATTTTTTTTCTGGGTCTGTACTAAAAGAGTTAAAAAATCATCACTCAGCAAGGGTAGTAGTGCCTCGCTACATCACAACACTGAAGAAATTACACTTTGTTACAATGTAAAGTAGTGAGTGTACAGCTTGTATAACAGTGTAAAGTTGCTGTCCCCTCAAAATAACCCAACACACAGCCATTAAAGTCTGAACCACTGGCAACAAAAGTGAGTATACTCCTAAGTCAAAATGTCCAAATCGAGCCCAAAGTGTCAATATTTTGTGCGGCCACCATTATTTACCAGCACTGTCTTAACCCTCTTGGGCATGGAGTTCACCAGAGTTTCATAGGTTGCCACTGGAGTCCTCTTCCACTCCTCCATGATGACATCATGGAGCTGGTGGATGTTAGAGACCTTGTGCTTCTCCACCTTCCATTTGAGGATGCCCCACAGATGCTCAATAAACAGAAAAAACAACCCCCTAGGAGGTGGGACTTTAAAGGGTAAAAGTAAATGCAATGTAAATGAAAAAATTAGAAAGTGTATTACATATAAATAGGACAAAGGTTATAAAATCATGCGGAATGTAAAATATTTAACAGCAGTTGGACATGAATAACACAGTTCCTGTACAATACAGTGAAGAGGCACCCAACGTGTTTCGAGAACTCAAACAGTTTTATCTTCATCAGGGGTGGAGGGTTATGGGTACAGTGGTATCTATAAAAATACATACACATCTCATTAATACATAACTAACTATGTACACTCTGGATATGAGGGGAATAAACATATACTGACCCATGGAGACTGTACAACCAAATGACACACCTCATGTAAGTTTAAAAGCCAATATCGGAATGGTTTGTGATATATAGATATTCCAGCCGCCCTACATACAAAACAAGCCTGACAATTTAGCTTGTATGTGTCTAAAAACATCAACTCCTTTATGGAACAAGAAACAGACTTTTATACACTTGAGAAGTATGTCAGCCACTACATGAACAATGACACGAATATTTACCCAAAACATCACACAATGGTTAGATAACGAGGTACAGCTGACTCATGGCTAATCCAATCTACAGTGCCTTGCAAAAGTATTCAATACCATGCTAATTAACTCAGCACACTTAAACCAGACTGGAAGACCAGACTGCCAGCAACAAGGCTAAAACAAAATGCAATACACATTTATTAGAAGTGTAAACACAGAGTAAATCAGCATAATTACGATGTGTGGAAGACAGGTGGTTGAACTGTTGATATTAGCATCTTCTAGGAGTCTGACTGTGTGAAGCCTTATTGGCAATAGGCAGCTAGGCCTAGAGTCCCAGGGTCTTCATATATTATTTGAGATATATTGTTGAGAAATATTACTGTCCCACTTGAAGCAATCCAAAACGGTAAGTATCTGACTTTCACTCCCAGTGATGGTGAGTACCGTCACATATCTTCCCCCCAAAGGTAGACTAACCAGGTACCAGACCTCCAATCGGTCTGTGCCTGAGTTAGTCGGATAACAAGTCCCAAAGAGTCAATCCATCATGGCAGTTTCCTTGACAAAGTTCCACATAGTTTGTAAGTTTGTCCCGGCAGGGCGCATGGGCGCATGGAGCTCTCATAGCCGATCAGTCTGTGGAAGTCTGGTTTGGGCAGGCCAGACTGGGCTTCTTGGTCACCCTGTGTCCCTAATAGACACAGGGTGGCTTAGACATAAGATAGAAAAGGGGTAAATAGCCTTGCGCTTATGGTAAATAAATATGTATGTAGATAATGTGCAATATAGCTGCTGCTGAAAAATAAAGTGCTTGTGCCTTTACAGTGATAAAAACCAAAAGTGATCAGCGCTGCTATCTATATGACAATTTCTCAAATAAATAGTATAATACGCAACTGTATAATAAATATGTGTGCAAGATTAGTAATAATCCCCATCAATACATATACTATATGGATAAACCTGTGTGCAATGCAAATATGCTCAAAAATAAATAAATTAATAAATAATCTTTCAATGCATAAATTAATAGTCCTTAATTGCATATATCCAAGTGCTGTAGTGCTTCAATTCATAAAAAGGTGCAAAAATTAATTAATAGTCCTTAAGTGCATATATCCAAGTGCTGTAGTGCTCCAATAGCTTGAGACAAAGTGCTGGTGCTCCCCCCTATGATTCCCTGCTCACCACAGGCAGATGGAAATCGGACGTTGGATTGTGTGTGATCTCCTGGTGTATGAACACAGATCCTGCTAGGAGCAGCCTTTGGATAACAGCTAGTGAGAGAAATCCTTTATACCAATATTCATGGGTCCAGGGTATCCTCATAAAAATATGAAACCATCCATGGTGAAGTACGTATTGGTATTACTTTATTTAAATAAGCAGAAACCTACTTACAAACATAGCATAGAATTGTACAAGACACGGCTCGGTGGTTAACTGCTCTCGCAGCGTGCGCTCCACCGGCCGGATCTGACGTCGTCGTGATGTGGGACGCTTCAGCCAATAGCTAGACGTGTTTCGCCCTCCTCCCAGGGCGTCATCTGTAGCTGCATTAATTAATTAATTTATTTAATTTATTATTTTATTTATTTTTGAGCATAGTTGCATTGCATACAGGTTTATCCATATAGTATATGTATTGATATGGATTATTGCTAATCTTGCACATATATTTATTATACAGTTGCGTATTATACTATTTATTTGAGAAATTGTCATATAGATAGCAGCGCTGATCACTTTTGGTTTTTAGACATAAGATGGGCCTAGGGAGCTGAGAGAGGGATTTTCCAACCTCTCTAAGGTATGCTGTGTTCCACGGGCCCTCCCAATGTCTGCACCCACCCAGTACCCCAAACAAATTGCCTGGAAAACAGTGTTACTCACCCAGCCAACCTCTGCCTCTCTCATAGAACATACCAGCCACTGGGGATAAGCGTGGACTGGCCCTTCTCCTGGGAGTCCTTTCAGGCACTGGAGAGAAGACAGGGTGGTGGGGCTCACTTTATCAGGCTGTTGGGGATCTGGGCCGACTGTTCAGCATCCCTATAGAGGGGTATAGAGGTGAAGACCGCAGTTCCATCCACTACCACAGGAACTCCATCTTTTGTACATTGAGGGCAGAGGCCAGCCACACTCTGCTCTGTTGCAAGCTCTTCTGCTGGGTTGGTGTCATCATTGTGGGGCACCGTCTGCTGCTGGGAAGGGAAGTCAGCTGCTCCATTTTCCTTACCCTCATATGGCGGTTGGGACAACCTTTCTCTGGTACTGTCTCCCAGATGCACAAATCCTGGCTGGGGAGGGAAGACAGTTTCTTCCACTCTGACTGACTGTTGGGGAGGGAGGACAACAACCTTTTCTCCCTTCTCACCCTGGGCCTCCGGAACTGCCACAAGTGTGGGGCAGAGGTCATTCACTCTCTGTCTGGCTGCCAGCGCTTCAGCTGGGTGTAGAAGCTTCACTTTATCAGCTTGTCCCTGGGGCAAGAGATGCCTGTTGGGAAGTGATCACCACCATCTCAGCTTGGGCCTCCGGAACTGTCACAGGTGTGGGTCAGAGGTCTTGGACCCTCTGCCCAGTTGTCAGCGATTCATCTTCAGAAGTTTCTTGTAACTCCACAGATGCTGCTGGCAGGAAATTCCATGTCCCTGTCAGTGGTGTAGGAGAAAGGTCCGCTGTCTCTTCTCTCAAGAAGGCTGAAGCTGCTGTTGGGAAGAGCTCAGTGATGTTAGGCCCTGATGCCAGATGTTCTGCAGGAAAGTAAACTGTAAAGTCAGTGGCCTTGCACACATCTTCTTGGGTCAACAATTGTTGCAGGCAGAGGTCAGCAGCGCTATGCCTGGATGCCCGTTCTTCTGCCGTAGGCTTACTGGGATGTTCCTCCTCAGCAGAAAAGTCTATTAAATCCCCAGCCTCTGGAATTGCTAAAAGTCCAGGGCATGGGCTGGTGGCACTTGGGCCCAGTGCCAACACTTTGGCAGGTGATTTATGATCCATATCATCCTCGGATGGAAAGTCAATTAAATCTGTGATCCATGGTTGGGGAATGAAGATGGCTTCCTCTTCTCCCATATATTTATCCAGTGGCTGGACAGAGGCATTCCTCCATCCAACTTTGTCCTGTGCAGAAACAGGTTGGTCAAGGTGAGTCAGCTGCATCCGCCATAAAACCTCCACATCCAAAACTGTGGGTGCAGGTGAGCAAAGCACACTATTACTGTGCCACATTGTCAATTCTTCAGTCAGGATTTCTGGACTGTCAGCTGGTACTTCTGGATATTCCCAGGCAAGGGGAGCCCAGGCCTGGTGCTGAGCAGAGTCTAGCAGCCGTCTGTATGCGATCTCCAGCTCCCATTCCTGATTGGCTAGAAATTCCAAATCTCCCAGTGCCAAGTGCACTTCCATGACATTCAGCATCTGTTCTCTGTATTCCAGGATTTCCTCCAAATGCCACTCCAAATTGGTCCCAAAGTCGGGGTCCTCAGACAGCCTCTCTAATAACAGCCCCAAGCCGCCGTAGCAAAAGCCTTCAATTGGGCTGTTGTCCGCTGTCCATGGGCACACTTGGGTTACATACCAGTAGAGGGCTCTATAGCTCTCATCCAACTGCATCTCCACCTGGACCAGCCTGCTTAACTCAACTTTCCATTCCTTGTGCGGTTGTCTCCCCAAAAATTCAATTTTGAACTTCGTACTGTGACCAGTACCTTTCCTGGAAGGAGTTGAGGATTTTTCCCTGGTGTCGCTGCTCACGGGCTAGCCCTTCCTCCCAGAGTTCCAAGTGAATTGAATCATGCCATCCTAGCAGGACCTTCTCTGACACTGGTTCCCTGTGCTGTATCCGCATCTCTCGCAACCTCCTTCTGAATTCCTCTTCTATGGGGCTGATATCTTTGCAATACACATTTATTAGAAGTGTAAACACAGAGTAAATCAAAATAATTACAAAATGTGGAAGACAGGTGGTTGAGCTGATGATATTAGCATCTGCTTGGATCCTGAATGTGTGAAGCCTTATTGGCAATAGGCAGCTAGGCCTAGAGTCCCAGAGTCTTCATATATTCTTTGAGATATATTGTTGACAAATATTACTGTCCCACTTGAAGCAATCCAACCCATTAAGTATCTGTCTTTAACTCCCAGTAATGGTGAGTACAGTCACAGTTTGTTCAGGTGTTCAGAAGGACAGGACCACCACGGACGTAAGCCCGAGCAGCCCAAAGGGACAATACTCTACCAAAAGGCCAAAGTGAACCTAAATGTAATATAAAAAAGATTGAAAAATAATAGAAAAAAACCCATATGCATGTTGCAAAAAAAAATAAATAAATAAAAAAAAACTACCTACAGGTGGCTTCAAAATGCAAATGTGGAACCCAATATGTGTCAATAGAACATATGCAGATGGAGTAAAAGGGAACCCATAACGGTGGATTGTAAGCAGACCGGGTAAGGGCTCAAATGATGCTGATAGATACTAATCTAGAAGGGAGGAAAATTGTATTTCCAATTAGAATATAATATATATATATATATATATATATATAGATAGATAGATAGATAGATAGATAGATAGATAGATAGATAGATAGATAGATAGATAGATAGATAGATAGATAGACCGTATATCTATATATATATATATATATATATGGTATAAAAAAGTAGTGTTTTACCAGAGTAAAAGCCAATGTTTATTCTATAAATTCTGTTTGTAAATATGGGAAAGATTACCTTGCATCCAAACAAATCAGAACTGCATCCCAGCAAGCCCTAAAATCTCTGACCTGCTTATATAGTGTCCAGGCTGAACATCAACCAGGACACACCCCATCGGTAAGTGGTAATATCAGGTGTGAACGGTTTGCAACAGAAAGTTTACTGAGGACCCCCTGAGAAATGCGGCGCCGACCCACCACACCCTTATGACGCCATTACAAGCCAAGCTGTCTGCGGAAACAGCGAGCGTGTCACTGAGGGGGATAGGAGGAACACTCGCAGACATAGCCATGAATGGGTGAAGGGAGGGTGCGGCGTCCCATGCCGCAACCTCGCCAGCACGTTGGATGGTGTCACGGAGACACAGAAGCCATCCAGAGAGATGGCGAGGGGTGGGGGAAGTAGAAGGACGTGACGCGATGGGCAGGGCTGCCATAACACGTCACCTCGCAGCTGCGTCATGTCAGAGTCAGAAGTTCCAAACAGCTGACACCAATAAGAGAGACCGTCAAAAGAACAGTGACGGCCCCCGTGCGCTGGATGGAAAGCATGACCCAAGGACAACCAGCTCTGGCCGTGGCACCTGAATGAAAGAGCACCTATAAAGAAAAAAAACATGCCAAAATACAAGGAACAAGTGTGTCAACTATATATTAAATAAGGACACAAATGGGTATAAACATCATGAATACATACCAAATAGAACACAGTCAAAACTAGCAAAATATACAATGAAGTTAAAGGCAATATGGGACAATAGATAAGGCTGTAAAAGAGGAGAAAGGAATATATACTATTAAATAGCAGTACAGAACATGCACAATAGACATTATATACAGTATCAATGATAATAGGAGGGGACAGAATGTTACCTGGCCTAATCACAAAACAATAAATGCAGAACCTCTAGAGGTGAAACCTTCCAGAAATGGTTTGAATGAGATCATGTCATTAAGGCCTGGGGATTGAGTAGCCCGAAGTCTATAGATCCATTTTTGTTCACGTTATAATAATGTCTTGTTCCAGTCACCCCCTCGGAGACCAGTGTGTACACAGTCCAAGATGACATGTCTACTGAGGGGTAGATCAGGATTGCATGATCTCATACTGGCAATGTGGTGATAGGCACGTTGCCAAAATTCAAGTTTAGTTTTTCCCACATAGTAGCAGGAACAATCACATTGGAGAAGATACACAACTCCTTGAGTTTTACAATTTGCAAAGTGGCATGGCTTATGTACCTCACCATACGGTAAAATTACAGATTTGGAGGTGTTCATAAATCTACAGTAGGCACAACCACCACATGTAAAGGTGCCTAGCTGTTTGCATGGGTCTTTTTGGTTCCCTACCTTGAATTCACTAGAGGTCAGATTGTCTTTAATGGACTTGGCTCATCTAAAGGTAATGGCAGGGGATTGAGGTAACAAAGAGCCTATGGTTGGAACAGTGGTTAACATATGCCAGTACTTGCGAATAATTTTCCTATACTGTTATGTTAATTGGAGTAATGTGTGATGATGCGTATCAGGTTTGCAGTGCCTTAACCCCCTTGGGCGTGGAGTTCACCAGAGCTTCATAGGTTTCAACTGGAATCCTCTTCCACTCCTCCATGACAACATCACAAGGCTGGTGGATGTTAGAGACCTTGTGCATCCCCACCTTCCATTTGATCATGCTCCACAGATGCTCAATAGGGTTTAGGTCTGGAGACATTCTTGGCCAGTACATCACCTTTACCCCCAGCTTCTTTAACAAGGCATTCACAATAATAATAATAAAAAAAAAAATTAAAAATCAAACTTTTTCATAATTTTAGGCCAATATGTATTCTGCTACATATTTTTGGTAAAAAAATAAATCCCAATAAGCATATTTTGATTGGTTTGCGCAAAAGTTATCGTGTCTACAAACTAGGGGAAAGATTTATGTCATGTTTATTCTTTACTAGTATTGGCAGTGATTTGCGATTGTTTGCGGGACTGCGACATTGCGGTGGACAGATCGGACACTTAACTGACATTTTTGACACTTTTGGGGGGACCAGTGACATTACTACAGTAATCAGTGCTAAAAATATGCCCTGTCACTGTAATAATGACACTGGTGGGGATGGGGTTAACCCAGGGGCGATCAAAGGGTTAAATGTGAGCCTAGAGGATGTTTTCTAACTGTGAGGGGGAGGGGCTTGTGAAATCAACACAGAGACCTGTGTTCCTAAATAGGAGGATCACAAGAGCTCTGCATTGATTCCAGAGAACAATGGTCTGCTGTGTTTACAACAGCAGGCCACCATTCTCTCTTCACGGGGAGCGATCACGGGTGCCCGGCGCGCACCCACTCGCTAGCAGGGAAGCCGATCCAAGGGGCCGGTGTCCACAATTGCCGCTAGGCACCTGCTCCCTGTGAAGAGAGGATGGCAGTCTGCTGTTGTAAACAACACAGTAGGAACACAGTTCTCTGTGTTGATTTCACAAACCCATCCCCCCACAGTTAGAAATCACCCTTAACATTTAACCCTCTGATCGCCCCTATCTGCCTAAATGTCGCAGCCCCACTAAAAATCGCTTATCACCGCCATTATTAGTTAAATAAAAATGACAATGAAAAATTTTCCCTAGTTTGTAGACGTGATAACTTATGCGCAAACCTAATACACCTGTTGGGTTTTTTGGTTTTTTTTTTTACCAAAAATATGTAGCAGAATACAAATTGGACTAAAATTATGAAAAAATGTGCTTTTTGCATTTTTTTATTTGGGAATGTTATATAGAAGAATGTGAAAAATATTGTTTTTTTTTTTTTTTTTTTCAGAATTGTCACTTTTTTTTGTTTATAGCACAAAAAATAAAAATCGCACAGGTGATCAAATACCACCAAAAGAAATCTCTATTTGTGAGGAAAAAAGGACAATTTTATTTGGTTACAGCATCGCACGACCATGCAATTGTCCGTTAAAATAACGCAGTGCCGAATCCCAAAAAATGGCCTCGTCATTAAGGGGGAAAATCTTACGCTCCAGAAGTGGTTAAAACATTTTTCTAGGTGGCACTGATGTGGAGACACTAATATGGGGCACTAATAGGTGGCACTGGTAAGCAGTACTGTTGGGCACTGATGCAATGATGGGCTGCACTGATGAGCAGGCACTGAAAGGTAGCACTGATTGGCGTCACTTGCTGGGCATTGCTGAGGCTGCACTGTAATGCTGTGCTCTGATTATCTGTACAGGTCTCCCCTGCGAGGAGATGCCACTGATCTGGCTCTCCACATTTTACACATAATCCACTGTGATTGGACACAGCCAATCACATGTGTAATGAGCCATGGCATCAGCTCTTTAACGAGATCGGGGTCATATTGATCTTGTTTCATAACAACATCAATACCCGTTATAAAACCAGATGGGCATGGATGTTGAGCTGATTCGGTGGTTCAACGGGCCACTTGATTAGACTTGCCCCCCAGGCCTAAGGCTGCCAGCCCTCCCCTGCTGAGCACTGACAGGCTGATTCCCTACCCCTTCAACCTCTGCAGCAATGCTGGCAGCACTCATATGTCTATTTCCCAAAGACAACCTCTGGATATGACCCTCAGCATTTCATTTAGGGGTGTACTCACTTTTGTTGCCAGCAGTTTAGACATTAATGGCGGTGTGTTGAGTTATTTTGAGGGGACAGAAAATTTACACTGTTATACAAGCTGTACACTCACTACTTTACATTGTAGAAAAGTGTAATTTCTTCAGTGTTGTCACATGAAAAGATAGAATACGATATTTACAAGAATGTGAGGAGTGTAATCACTTTTGTGAGATACCGTAAGCTCTTTTTTTAACTGCAGATGAGAAATCTCCTCCTACAGCGGTGCAATCACTGACATACAGTATGTATTCTGAAAGGACACCCTACTGCTGTCAGAATAAACAGATCAATGCTGCAGCTGAATGGCGTTCCTGCAAAGCAAACAATAGTTACTAATAAAACACAGTAACAACAGAACATTACCTCAAAAAATTGACAACTATTTATTTATTTAACGTTCTGCATTTTTTTTCTTATTTTTTACTTTTTTTAAAACTTTACTGTAAATGTAAAAAAACCTATAGACTTTCCTGGCTAGGGTCTTTTAAAATGTGATTGTCAGTTTCCTAACTACCTAACATCTTTTGAGACCCTGTGTGAATGTGAGCACTAGCCTGTGCCATGCTATATCCTATACTAATGCTCCACTTGTGTGTGGTAGCGATGGAAGCAGTCCTTGAGACAGAGACCAGGTTGACTAGGACAGGAGGGACAGTAAAAGCAGGTGTCATGCTTAATTCCCCGTCTACTACAGATACAACATCTTTTTGGGGGTAAATTATGGGTCAGGGTACCAGGGAGGACATCCGGAAAATGCCTCAGCACCTTCTGGATACAAAAGGGCCGTGATGATCTCTTCCTGAAGTTTTAGGAAGGATCCACTTCATCCTGATGAAGTGCCAGGCTACCTTTTGGTGAACTGGCAAGCACCAGCCATCTAGTACATCCTGGTCTTTTACATACCAGCACTGCAGTAACACTTTGTGACTAAGCAAGTCCCTAAGTGTTTTAAATAAATATACAGACACCTTCTTGTACCAGCATCTGGCTTTATGGGAAACTAAGTATGGCTACATCATCTGGTCATTGAAGTCCATCCTTCCCATGTTAAAGTTGTAGTCGTGGACACAAAGGGGCTTCTCAACAACACCAGTCACTGCTATGATTTGGACTGTCGTATCTGTGTGAATGGAAGACAGGACAAAAACATTCCATTTATCCTTCCACTTCACTGCCCGAAATTAATTTGCTCTCAAGCAGGCTTCCTTCCCCTTTCTTAGTCAGTTGTTTACAAGCTGTTAGGGGAAGCCTCTGTGATTAGGCCGCACGGTGCCACATGAGCCAATTCCAAATTTGAAAATATGTCTAAAAAGTGTCACACTTGTATAAAAATTCTCTACGTATAAGTTATACCCCTTTTGGAATAAGGGTGACACCAAGTCTCATGCTGTCTTGCTGATCCCCATGTAGTCTGGGTATCCGGGGCTCCACACAACTAGATTTTCCCTCATAAATCTGAAGATGACATGTATACCCTGTTGCCCTCTCACAGAGGTTATACATTTTGACCCCATAGCTGGCACGCCTGCTGGGGTAAAACTGTTTGAATGCAAGGCAGCCAGAAAAATGAATGAGGGACTCATCCACACAGACTTATTGTTGGGGCGTATAGAAGACACATTTTTGGTTAAAGTGATTTACGAGGACCCACATTTTGTGGAGCCAATCATATCCAGGGTCACCCTGAGGACAACAGAGTTCATTGTTGCTGAAATGTATAAATCGCATTATATTCTCATACCTACTGTATGCCTGGTCATGGTACCAGAGAACATGGGCATATGATGAATTGAGTCTGTGGACCAATATGACCACAACACATTCTTTTCAGTAATGCCCATGTTGAGGGTTAGGCCCCCAAAAATGTTAAATCCGGAAACCGTGGTACATCTCTATTTGAATGATCTGGCAAGGAACTAATTTGTATTGGCGGTGATAAATAACTGGACATAAAAATTGCTTTGGTCCGCAATCTATCAAAACAGATCTTCCTTGAAAAACAGCTCCAAAAAAATCAAGGGGAGTAGTTAAATTTTCCACCTGAATTCAGGGTTGGGCAGTGAATGGAGGAAGAACGGGGTGCTGCAGAATCTGGGGGCTGCCAATCAGGATTTGTAAGCTCATCGGGAAGGACACTATAGGCTCTATAGGTCTGTGTTTGAATTTTTGGTGGCTGCGGAATTACATGTGCTAGCCACTGCACCAGCTTGGCCTGCCCTTTTGGGATTTGCTACGTCACCAAGTGTTACTACAGTGCTGGTATGTAAAAGACCAGGATGTACTAGGTGGTTGGTGATCGCCAGTTCACCAAAAGGTCGCGTGGCACTAGTACTGGCACTCTGCTGCATATGAGGATCAGGCCATTGTACCACCTCAGCAACCTGGGCAAAGGTTTGGGTACGCCTGATCTTAGCAGAGATATCTTCTCCAGCGTCTGAGATATCTGTCATTGTGCAACTGCTCTCCTCAGGTTAATATTCTGAGCCTAGTTCTGTCAGTGAGGCTTCCCCATTGCTCTTGTCTGACATGCTCAGAATCCTGTAGGCCTCTTCACTAGTGTACCTTTCATTGGAAATTTTGGACATTTATAGGTATCTAGTGCAACTCAAGTGTAACCTAGCTGTCAAAGAGTGCTTGAACCACTACAAATAAAATTTACCTGCTAGTGCTAGCAGGGATCAGGCCTGATGACATGTACCTGATGGCTCAGCCTGACGTGCAGAGTGAAGGTCTCTCATACCACCCCAGCTCAGGGACCACCAATGTTGTAACATGACCACGAGAGCATGGTGGTGTATGGGTGCCTGGATCATCTTACATGGGGTGAATATATCACCATGGTGGACCAGAAGGTAAATGACAGGCGTTGGCAGGCTAGCAGATTTCGGCTGGTGGCAGGAGGTGAGAGGGATCAGGCAGGTTCATGCAGAGCAGAAGAGATACAGAGAGCGTGGTCTGACAAGCCGGGTTGGTAACAGACGATCAGAAGCAGGCATAGACAGAAGGCAAAAAATAGTCAGGGTACAGGCAGAGATCAGTAATGTGAGTTCAGGCAGATGAGCAAAAGACAACAGCAAAGTCCAGATACAAGCCAAGGTCAAGGTGGGAGAGATTCAACAGAGTCAAAGCCAAGCCGGGTCAAACACAAGAGTAACAGGATCAGGTTTCAGGAACACAGGTACAGCTGCAGATCAGACAGCATTAGTTCAACTGCTGCACTTATATATGGCACTTGGCGTCAACGTCTATTGGCACAGCGCATGCGCATTGGCCTGTGCGCGTACACAAATATTCGTGCACATGCACACAATTGTGTGCCTGACACGATGGGCACTCATGGGATTGCGCATGTGCATTTGCGTCCGTCTTTGAGCATTAATCGCACTATGGCCAACACGTCCCTGACACCTGATCTTGCTAACACTGCGGTTTTGTGTACTGTGTATTAGTGATCTACTGACACTGCACATGTCGGGGGGGCTGAGGAAGTAAATGCAGGTGCTGGCAGGTGTCGAAGTTGATCCTCCTAATGCTGAGTCGTCACCTGCCACTAATACAGTGATCAGTGAAAAAAATCTGTACACTGTATTAATGACACTGTGAGAGGGCTGTAAAAGGGTTAACGGGGGGAGAAGAGACCATCATTTCCTGTCCCTTTATTTTGTAAACACAGGCACAATTCTGATCTGTGATTCGTCAGATCCAATCAGCAGGTCCAGGCCGAAAATCATTGGCCTGGACCTTAAGACTGATCGGTGCTGGATTGAATCAAACTGTATTGAGGTAATAAATAATATATTTGTAAATTTTAAATTGCGCCTTTTTGCACAACCGTGAAAATCGAATATACATGAAACTGTAAATGAGCAGTTTATTCAAAAAATGTGGAGGTTATCATTTTTCACTTACAACTTTCACAGTTTGTAAAAGACCCCCCGAATCATAAATATTCTGAAAGCACATGACCTGTAAAATGAAAAACAAATTGATACAGATTTTTTAGGCCCCACAATAATGTTTATCAAATCACTTTTTTCACTAAAAATACACTAAAATCATTTTACACTAAAACACAGTTTACTATGCCTTAGTGATAAATAAACACAGGAGTGATTGGTACCGATTGCTCACTGTGCTTATTCAGGAAAAGAGACTGGTAAACATGACCTCTCCACCCTATTCCAATTTGCCACCCCAGCAGCAGCAGCCAGCAAGAGAGGTAGGAGGGAAAGCTGGCCAGCAACACTGCAAGAAGGGGTGGCAGGGGATCGCTTCTGCCGGGGAGGGATTCCAGGTTGGAGTGCCATGGGGGATATGTCTGAAGAATTTGATATCCTCTGAGGTTCCCCTGCAGTAGCTTGAGCTGGTGGGAGGGGGAGGAGGGAAGCTAGCGAGCAGCACTGCAAGGAGAATGTGTCCTGGGGGATCAGTGAGGGGGGCCAGTACAGGGGAAGGTCAAAGCACAGATCACTTTGTGTTCATTCACAAAGGGGCTGGTAAACATTACATGTTTAATAGCCCCCCACTCCACCCTGATACCGATCTCCCTCCCCCAGCAGCATCAGCTGGTGGGAGGAAGCAAAGCTGAATAGCAGCACTGCAAGAAGGGGGCTATTGTTTCGGATGGGGGGGGGGTGTTCCAGGTCAGAGGACCATGGGGGAAAAATATTCAAAACATGTAATATCCCCTGCAGTAGCTGAAACCAGCAGGAGGGTAAGGAGGGACGCCAGTCAGCAGGGCTGCAAGGAGAGGGTGTCAAGAGATCAGAGGGGGAGCAGTATGGGGGAGGTAGAGCAGCCAGGGGGATTTGTTTGCAGAGTTAAATCACGCTGTGGCTCCACTTTAGCCCCAGAAGCTATCAAGAGGGGAGTGGGTGAGAAGCTGGCAGTTTCAGGGGAGACATAGGGCAGATTAGCTGCAGCAGTGTCAGGGGGTGGTCACATTTTAGGAAAATAGCTGTGTTCATAGGCTTGTCAGCACAGTCACAGCTTTTGGTTTATTCAGCAAAGTCTGCCAAACAGTTCTGCTATAAGTTCTTGGTCTCTCTCTCTCTGCCCCCTTCTTTCTCTCTCCATGCCCCCCTTCTTTCTATCTCCCTGCCCCCCTCCTCTCTCTCTGACACCCCCTCTCTCTCTACCTGCCAGCACTGGAAAAAGCTTTAACCCAGTCAGTTAATTAACTTAGATGTGGTGGCCACATTTGTTTTCTTTTTAAGGTTTTCTTTCTGTTATTTTCACCTGGCGATCCTGCTAGTAAGTCTGTTGTTTTTCAAAAGAACGAGCTGTCTTCCAGATGCAGCAGTTACAGGGTTGAGTCAAACCATTGAACACTGACAAGGTGCTTACAATGATCAGTTTCCATTTATTTATGTAAAACCTTTATCCCAAAAGGAAAAAAAAATGTTTTCTGTAAAGTTATAAAGTGAGCTGTAGTATGGCTACAATTTGTTTAGTTTACCTAAATCTGCTAGTACACCGTATACCCCCACCAGCTCCCTGCCCCTCAAACTGCTGTCCAAAGGTGTCTTTTTTGCTTCTTCATCCAGGCTGGAGGCACCCTATTACAGGAGGTGTGTTACTGATCAGATCACCAGGGGAAAAACAAAAAATAAAAAGCCTAAAAAAAGGAAATGAATGCAGCCACCACATCTAAGTATTAGTAGGCTGTAAATTGTATTCCTCTCCATTCACAGCAGACTGAGTGGAACATTAGAGACTTGTGAAGATGTGTTCAGGTATCCTTCATATTTGCTTTAAAGGTTCAGTCCTCCAGAAACAGGGGCCTGGGGTGTCAAACCTTGTGTTCTTTATGCAGAGTCAGGCCTCTCCAGTATACAATCCTGAGATCAAAAGGTAAACCCACCAAAAAATAGATTTTTTCATTAGTAGGATATCTACTTATCCCAAACGGCCCCATAAGAACGTAATGCCCAGCTGTAATGCAAGCAGTAAGTGAAAAGAACGAGAATGCACAGGTGCCCCACAGTGGTCTTCAAATCCTTTGAATAGCCAGGAGACCTTTCACCCTTGCAGCATCTACCCACAATTTAAGGGCTGATCTTTAAACTGAGGATTGTTGTTTGAGTCCTTGCCCACATGCATACTATAAAGAAAGACAGGTTTTTTCCAAGGGTGTAAATTATAATTATGGTAGCACATCACAGGAATTGCTATGGCTAACAGAGGGTGGAATCATGGAAAGGCTTGATAACATTAACACAAATAAATCCCCAGGACCAGATGGCGTGCATCCGGGAGTACTCAAAGAACTTATATCTAGACCACTGTTCCTGACTATTTTGACAGAAACTGTACCAGGTGACTGGAGGAAAGCTAACATGATACCAATATTCAAAAAGAGGCATATCCCAGTAAATTTTAGGCTGGTCAGCCTGACATCAATAGTATGTAAATTACTGGAAGGGATGATAAGGGACTATATTCAAGAATTTGCTAAAGTCAACAGTATCATCAGCAGTAATCAGCACGGGTTTATAAAAGGACATTTTTGTCAAACCAATCTGTTAACATTCTACAAGGTGAGCTGTAAGCTAGATAGGGGGGGACCTGTGGATGTGGTGTATCTGGATTTTACTAAGGCATTTGATATAGTTCCCCACAAATGCCTAATTTACAAACTAAGGTCTGCAGGCATCGACCACCAGGTTTGTTCTTGGATAGAAAACTGGTTAAAGGGGCGTGTCCAAAGGGTGGGGATAAATAACGCGTACTCAAACTGGTCTGGAGTGGTAAGTGGGGTCCCCCAAGGCTCAGTCCTGGGACAAATTTTGTTCAATTTATTCATAAAGGACGAGATCATATGCTCAATCTCAGTTTTTGCAGATGACACAAAAATAAGCAGGGCAATAACTTCACATCAAGGTATAGAAACCTTACAGAATGACCTGAGCAAAATAACAGAGTGGGCAACTACATGGCAAATGAGGTTTAATGTGGAGAAATGTAAGGTACTGCACTCGGGGACTAAAAACATAAACGCAAAATATGCTTTGGGGGGGAACCTCGGGGGGAATCAAGAATGGAGAAAGATCTGAGAGCCTTATAAGAAGATAGATTAAGCAATAGCATGTAATGTCAAGCTGCAGCTGCCAAAGCTGGCAGGATTTTAGCCTGCATAAGGACGGGGATTTGTTCCAGAGATAAAACTATAATCCTACCACTTTATCAAACCATGGTCCGACCACATCTGGAGTACTATGTCCAGTTCTGGTCGCCAATCCTCAGAAAGGATGTGTTGGAACTGGAGGGAGTCCAGAGAAGGGCAACAAAACTGATTAGGGGTTTGGAGGGCCTTAATTACGAGGAGCATTTACAAGCGCTTTATTTATTCTCCCTGGAGAAGAGACGCCTGAGAGGGGACATGATAGCGCTTTACAAATACCTCAATGGTGATCTCAGCATAGAAAAAAGACTATTCAGTTGCAAGGAATGTAAGAGGACACGTGGCCACACAATGTGATTAGAGGAGAAGCGATTTAATCTCAGGCTACGCAAGGGGTTTTTTTTACAGTAAGGGCAAAGGGATTGTGGAACTCTCTTCCACAAATGGTGGTAACTGCAGGGAGTATGGCTACTTTTAAAAGACTCTTGGACGTACATCTCAAAACATTCAGGGGTATGGGAAATGAATATGTCCACACACACCTACACAGGTGGAACTGGATGAACTATTGTCTTTATTCAACCTCAACTACTATGTAACTATGTATGTAACCTTCCTTTCCCTATTGTCATAACTGTGATGTGATTTTTCGTCAGTGTTAACAGGGTTTGCAATAAGAGGCCACAGCTGGGACTTTTAGACTCATAATACCCAGTACCTAGAAGAAACTCAAGCAAGCACTGGGAGAACATGCAAATTCTATTCAGATAGTGTCCAGGTCAGCATATGACCAGAGGACCCCAGTGCTTTAAGGCAGAAGTGCTAACCACTGAGATTATAACTTATCCCCTCAGAAGAAAATTATACAAAATGCCATGCTTACCTCATCGCATCCAAGAAGGACTTTGGTGGTAAGCGTGGGTCTCTGGCTATTTTGTTAGGAGTGACAGAGACAAGTGTGCCAAACGTCCTGTACTGTGTTACCAAACAACCAGAATATTATCTCTGAAGGCAGAGCAGACCACTTGGGTAGTACACCCATTAATCACCTCTTCAGCTTGCCTGGAGGTGACCACAGGCTGTCCTTCCATGTCCACTCTATACATGACAACAAACAAAAACAATATTAATTTCAAGTCCTGCTAGAGACATTTGAGTGTGCTGTACTAAATATGATGCACATCATGCAAGCACTGCACTTTTCAAATATGGCCGCATTGAGCCACATACTACTGTCCCTTTAACCACTTCTGGACTGGAAGGATTTACCCCCTTAATGAACAGGCCATTTTTTGCAATACGGCACTGCGTTACTTCAACTGACAATTGCGCGTTTATGCGACGCTGTACCCTAATAATATTGATGTCCTTTTTTCCCTCAATAGAGCTTTCTTTTAATGATATTTGATCACCTGTGCGATTTTTATTTTTTTAAACAAAAAAAGAGCGACAATTCTTAAAAAAAAAAAAAAAAAAAAAAAAACAATATTTTTCACTTTCTGTTATATACAATTTCCAATAAAAAAAAATAAAAAATCAAATTTTTTCATAATTTTAGGCTAATTTGTATTCTGCTACATATTTTTGGTAAAAAAATCCCAATAAGTGTATACTGATAACTGACACTTTTGGGGGGACCATTGACAGTACTACAGTGACCAGTGCTAAAAATATGCACTGTTACTGTACTAATGACACTGGCAGGGCAGGGGTTAACACCAGGGGTGATCAAATGGTTACATGTGTCCCTAGGGGATTCTTTCTAACTGTGGGCGGTATGGGCTTCCTGCATGAACACAGAGACCTATGTCCCTAAACAAGAGGAACACAGGACACCTGTGTTCATAACTGACAGAACAGTGGTCTGCCGTGTTTACAATGACAGACCGACGTTCTGTCTCCACGGGGAGCAATCGCGGCCACCGGTCCGCTGATTAGCTTTTCTTGTGGCGAATGGGCACGCACGTGCCCCCGCTAGCGGTTGCGCAAAGCAACATACAGGTACGTCATTTTGCGGGACAGAGCCGACCTGCCGCTGTAAAAATATGGTGGCTAGTCGGCAAGTGGTTAATGACATCCTATTCATAATATAAAAGAATATTTCCCAATAGGATATATGATGTAAATCCATGCATCTTGACAATGTCCTTGGTAGTGCCATTTTCCTTCCCTACTTACAATTGAGAGTCACAGCACTCTTCCCTTTTATTTGTTATCGACCTCTGAGCTCAGACTGAACAGTAAAACGGCAGCATCTGACATAGAGGGTGCCAAGGGCCAGGAAAATGGCCAGCTTTTACACCACTTAACCAGCAATTAGCAGAGGCTTGAACGGCTTGCCATAATGAGACATTTTTCCAAAGGTAGTAGCAACCTTGGTTGGTAAAAATAGATTTTTTTTTAAAAACTAAAACTAATATACCCTGCGCTTGCCAAGATAAAAATAACAAAAAATGTGGAAAAAAAGAATATTTACATTATGTGTTGCCGCCAACTACTGTTGTGTATTTCCACACCCACAAGAGTGTTTAATGCCAAAAAATGGAGCACAACTATATAAATCACTATAATATAAGAAAACAAAAATCATCAGTGAAAAGTTCATCAACATATAAAGTCCATAAATAACTGGAATCAAATGTGCTTCATAGTGTTCACTTATCAAATAAATCATCTATAAGCGATCCAATTGAGGTGGAAACGATAGTCCTCCACTGCATTGCCCACCACCTATCACTGAAATCTTACCTCCCAAATTCGCCTACAGTCAGGTAAGGTCTATCACGCTTTCCCAGACACTGGGTGATGATTATGCAGTATACTTCAAAACTGCTTCTAGCAGATCATCCATCCATCCTGAGGCCCAGAATCCAGCCCATAAAGAAAATAGGAAAGAGTAAAAGAATGCTCATGGCGTAGTACATAAACACCCAGTAGTTTAATAAAACCACAGATATAACCGGTTACAAAAATGGAACATACACGTATATACATATATATATATATATATATATATATATATATATATATATATATATATATAGATATACAGTAAATGGCATCCATCCCAATGTATGGAGGGGGTCCCAGCTCATTCATAAAAATGACTGACATCCCATTCGAAGTTGAGCCAGAGTGGGATGCGACTCTGCAGATGGAAGATCCAGAATACTTCCCTCCAACATAGGGATCGGAACGCATCACCCCCCCCACCTTGGCACCCTGACCTTTTCAATAACCTGGACCCGCATAGCTGTTTTGTCCCCATTGTGGCACCCGTTGAAATGTTTGGCCACATTAGTAGACAGATTCTTCTCTATACTGTAAATATGTTGCTGGAACCGATCCCTAAGACGTCTCGTGGTTCTTCCTACATACTGCATTTTACAAATAGCACATGTAATTCAATTAATTATATAACTAGTGTTGCAGTTAAAGAAGAACCCGATATCATACACTTTATGATTAACGGTGGACCTAAATGTAGTGCCATCCTGAATGTGGCTGCAACAGGAACATCCCTCTGACCCACATCTGTAGTTACCTTTGCAATGTAGCCATGTGACCGATCGAGGGACTTTAGTGTGAAAGAAGCTAGGAGCCAAAGAACCCCCCAAGGACGGGGCTCTATGTGAAACAATATTGACCCCTCCCTTCAAAATCTCGGAACAAATATCATCTGAGAAGAGAATGGGCAGATGCCTATTAGAAATCTGTTTAATCGTGTTAAATTCACTGCTGAAGGGAGTAGAGAGTGTGAGTTGGTTACATTTATTAGTCTTCTGTCGAGTACCCTTCTTTATTAATTCACATCTATCTTTCCTTCTAGCTATGGTAAGTGCTCTATCCAACATCCATCCAGAGTATCCCCGCACCTGGCCACTGATAGGGCAGTACAACCAACCCTGTTGTATGGGGCCCGGGCTCCATCAGCACTACAGGGGGGCCCGGCAGCTGTAAAATTCATTTTTAGCAAAAAACAAAACAAAAATAGATGTAACCACATCCCCACACCCCCTTGCTTACTGGGGTGTAAAGTTACAATTTACTGGGCCCCATGAAGTTAGGAGAGGAGCCATGGAGACGACAGCAGAGAAGGGACTTTTTGTTCATGTTCGGGTGCAGGGCTGCAAGCAGATAATCCTGGCCGCTGTACACTGTCTATGCCGGCGGATTGATTCATATGTAGATCCGGACTGCTCCTCCCTCTCATATTCCAGCTCTGAAGGAAGCCTGAGAGACTGATGTGAGGCAGAGACTGATGGTGGGTGGAAGAAGCGGCCCCCAGCACTCACACTGACACAGGCTACTTTATAATTAAGATAAAGTCTTCAGGCTCCCTGCTGAGTGCCTATGATTTGGGATGCACCGATCCGATATTCGGATTGGATATCGGCCCCAAAATAGCTGGATCGGGGGATCGGTAAAATTAACAGATCCACGGGCCGATCCGGTTTTGCTCTTTATAGCTTGTGAGGGAGCAGAGAACAGCTGTCAAAGAAAAAAAAAAGAGCCTTCTGCAAATGCCTTTCAACTCTCCCAGTTAAGTAAACACAATGATTACAATGTATCTTTTCATTCCGTCTGCCGGAGGAGGGAAGTTTAACCTCTTAAAGTCTAAACCCATGATATTTTAGATTTTGAATACACAATGTTATAAGGTATCTGCCGATACCGATACCGATCCAGAAGTATTATTTTGTTATAAGCTCACAAAACAGTACTTCCGGATTGTACTCAGGATCGGCGATTTCACAAAGCAAAAGATCGGGATCGGGACCAAAAAAGTTGGATCGGTGCATCCCTACCTATGATCACCATCACTATGATGATGAGAGCACAGCAGGTGCTGTATGGCTCTGTCACAGTGTGTCCTATGGTTGTTGGGTGCTGACTGGTAACTTTTGGCTGTATTGTGTGTTAGAGACTAACACTGTACAGCCATAACAAAGTCTGCATCCAACAACCATGTGACACACTGTGACAGAGCCATACAGCACCTGCTGTACTGTCATCATAGTGATGGTGATCATAAGCAAGCACAGCAAGATGCTAGTTTACCTTTCTGTTTTCAGGGGCAGTAAAAACAAGCAGTTGAGCTGTGTTTTTTGAAAAATGGTGTAAAGCTCTCACGCTATCTCTCAAAAGGGATGTGAAGAATAAACCCAGCAGCTAGCTTACATAAAACTAGCAAACCCTGGCTAAAAATATAGTGTAAATGGGGGGAAATGTTGCGCTGCAAGGCTGATGTATTAAAATCTTGATAAATATACATCAAATGTACACATAAATGTGACTGATGTATATATGCAGGGTAACCCAGAGTAGAGTGGTGGCAAATACACAAGTCGCAGTCATATATTAAGGAAATAAGAAAATAATGTTGAAAAATAAAAGTGAAATGAAATTATAATTAAAAAGTCTTGTGTCAACACATTGTGACTCCAAACTGAAAATAAGTGTCAGCACATGGTGACAAAAGCACAAATCACAGTGAAAAAGAAGGGTGAAGAAGGGTCTCGATGTCAATACATAGTGTATCCAAACTAAGAAATTAGTGACAGTTCCTGGTGAATCGTGCAATGCAACATGCACCTAGGGGTGTACAAGCCACTCACCTTACTGCTGTAAGGTAACAACATAGAAGGTCTTTCCTAGCGCTAGGCAATCCCTGCTCATATACAATCTGTGTGCTTCCTTTGGGGTATTTTTCTCTTTAACATCCACTTCGCTCCGTTTTTAGATACAAAAAAGAGAAGGCTCCGTGGTGTAGTACATTTTGAGAATAGTTTAATAAAAAGTTTTTAGATGTACTCCCATTTAAAACAAATAGAGAGGTCCGAAATCCACGAGCGCCGAGCTTGTATGTGCTTCACTTTTGGTATCGCAGGGCAGTAAAAACAAGCAGTTGCGCTGTGTTTTTACCATTCCACTTTAGAAAACTTTCACCCAAGCTTTCCAATTAGGTACGCCTGCCAGTTTTTCATGCGGACCTGATTGAAAGGTCAATGTAGGTCCACGGGAGTCTGGATGTAAATGGACTTACACCCGCCTACCTCCGTGTCCATTCAGGTCCAAAAACAAAAATGGAAGAGGACTGCGTCCTTTTCTATTTTTTCAGACCTAAATGTGACAAATTAGAGGTAGCATGATGTAAACGGACACAAGTCCACCTACATCTGGCCTCTCCTAGAGTCATCACAAGTCCACCCCTGTCCATTGTGTAGAGAATGCTGACAATAAATGAACAGGTACAGATGTTAACCACTTTAGCCCCAGCCCTATTTCGGACACTTTTTGTTCACAAGTTAAAACCAGTATTTTTTCCTAGAAAACTACTTAGAACCCCCAAACATTATATATATTTTTTTAGCAAAGACTCTGGAGAATAAAATGTCGGTCATTGCAAAATTTTTTGTCACGCGGTATTTGCGCAGCGGTCTTTAAAACGCCATTTTTTTGGAAAAAATTTGAAAAATCACATTTCACTGCATTTAAAAAATACTAAACAGTAAAGTTAGCCCATTTTTTTTGTATATTGTGAAAGATGATGTCACGCCGAGTAAATAGATACCAAACATGTTACGGTTTAAAATTGCGCCCCCCCGTGGGATGGCGACAAACTACGGTCAATAGAGATCTCAATCTGCGACGCTTTAAATTTATTTAACGGTTACCAGTTTAGAGTTAGAGTGTAGCTCTTTTTTTTTAATTATTGCCCACGCTCTGGCGATCGCGGCGATACCTCACATGTGTGGTTTGAACAGCGATTTCATTTGCGGCTCGACTTGCGTATACGTTTTTTTTTGTGCGCGAGCTAACGGTGACGGGGACGGCTAAATTTTTTTTTTTTTTTTTTTTTCCTATTTATTTTTTCTTTTTTTTTAAACTTTATTACAGGTTTTTAAAAAAAAAAAAATCTGATCACTTTTATTGCTGTCACAAGCAATGTAAACATCCCTGGTGACAGCAATATGTCGTGACAGGTACTCTTTATGGAGGGATCGAGGGTCTAAAAGACCCTAGACCCCTCCACTACACTTCCCTGTATGCAAAACGCCGAAAACGGCATTTTTGCATACAGCCGTTTTTCAAATCTGCCGCCTTTTGCAGCACAGTAACCCGGACGTGACGTCATGGACGCCGCCTCCGGGTTACGTCATCGGAGACCCGATCTATGCCGTTTCCGGCATTCATCGGGACACCATCCAGCCGGCGGACGTGCCGGCTGGGTGCTCGGGGCTCCCGGTGGGACGGTAGCCCCGAGCAAAGCCGCGGCAAACCCGCCCCCCCGGGTAACGATCGAGCGGCTCCCGAGCCGCATCGATCATTACCGACGGAAAGCCGACCGTCGGCTTCAAACAACGGTACCGGGATGATGCCTCTAGCTAGAGGCATCATCCCGGTATAACCCCGCAAAGTCTGATGACGTAGAGGTTACGTGACTGGTAGTAAAGTGGTTAAAACACTGACATCTGTCCCGTTCAGCTACTCATTTGAATGGTGAGGCGCTGTGACAGCTTTCTGGCAGGACTAGGGTCCGAACAAACCTAAGCTCATCCCTGCTAATCGGTTGCAAACATTTCTAAAATAAGGCATCTCTGCTGCTTTATAATATGTATAATAAGTTTAGAATATTATAGTAATGGTTATTAATAGAGTTGAGCGGACACCTGGATGTCCGTTTTCGGCGGGTTCGGCCCGAACTTGAAAAAAAAAGTCCGGGTCCGTGTCCCGGACTTTTCCGAACTTTACCCGGACACCGAACCCCATTGAAGTCAATGGGGACCCAAACTTTCAGGCACTAAAATGGCTCTAAAACACCAATGGAAAGGGCTAGAGTGCTGCAAATGGCAGCAAAACGTAGTTAAGAGCATGGCAAGTGCTCTGCAAACAAATGTGGATAGGGAAATAACTTAAAACAACAAAAAAAAACAGAAAAATAAAACAATTTTCTTCATCTGTGAAGGAGGAGGCCCATATGGAGTAGGAGGGAGGTGGCGGTGGATGTGGCGGTGTAGGTGGAAGCGGCGGTGGAGGAGGACAAGGTAGCCAACACTGCTTTTTTTCAGTCATTTTAAATGAGGGTACACCCCAAAAGAGTGAGAAAGATCAAATATATAACAATGGCTGGGTAAGGTCGGTATCCATCTCTATTCTGCAAAAGGTACGGAAAAGTCCTGTGGGATCCATGCCTGGTTCATTTTAATGAACGTGAGCTTGTCCACATTGTCTCTGGACAGGCGGCTGCGCTTGTCTGTGATAACGCCCCCAGCTGTGCTAAATACACGTTCAGATAATACACTGGCTGCAGGGCACGCCAGCACCTCCAAGGCGTAAAGGGCAAGCTCAGGCCATGTGCCCAATTTGGAGACCCAGAAGTTGAAGGGGGCAGACCCGTCATTCACTACATGTAGGCGTGTGCACACATACTGCTCCACCATGCTCTAAGACATTCCATATGAGCTGCTGGTGCTGCTGTTTGTTGTGGCGTGCTGACAAAGCTTTTCCACATTTCGGCCATGCTAACCCTGCCTTCTGAGGTGCTGGCAGTGCCCTGGTTGCGTTGGCGACCTCTTCCTCCTCCTCCTCTGCCTTGGCCTTGTGCTTCCACTGTGGCCCCGCTATCAGGTGGGAATGCCAGCAGCATCGCGTCTACCAGCATGCGCTTGTACTCGTGCATCTTGCGATCGCGATCCAGTGAGTGAATTAAGGACAGTACGTTGTCCTTGTAACGGGGATCCAGCAGCGTGGCCACCCAGTAATCAGCACAAGTTAGAATGTGGGTAACTCGGCGGTCTTTGTGGAGACACTGCAGCATGTAATCGCTCATGAGTGCCAGGCTGTCCAGAGGCAACGAAAGGCTGTCCTCTGTGGGAGGTGTATTGTCTGTGTCCTCTGTATCCCCCCAGCCACACACCAGTGATGGCCATGAGCTGGCCTGGGTGCCACCCTGCTGTGAACATGGTTCCATCTCCTCCTCCTCATCATCCTCCAGAACTGTGCCCCTGCTGGACAATTGTGTCCCTGGCGTTTGTGGGTGCAGGAACCCACCCTCGGAGCCACTTGCGAATGACTGCCCTGAAAGCCTTGGAAATGTTACCTCTTCATCCTCCTCCTCCTCCTCCTCCTCCTCCTCCTCATCCTGTGCCACATCCTCTTCCATCATCACCCGAATTGTTTTTTGAAGGAGGCATAGAAGTGGGATAGTTAAGCTGACAACGGCGTCATCGGCACTGGCCATGTTGGTGGAGTACTCAAAAGGGCGCAACAAGGCACACAGGTCTCGCATGGAGGCCCAGTTATTGGTGGTGAAGTGGTGCTGTTCCGCAGAGCGACTCACGCGTGCGTGCTGCAGCTGAAACTCCACTATGGCCTGCTGCTGTTCGCACAGTCTTTCCAGCATGTGCAAGGTGGAGTTCTACCTTGTGGGCATGTCACATATGAGGCGGTGAGCGGGAAGGCCGAAGTTACGCTGCAGCGATGACAGGCGAGCAGCAGCAGGGTGAGAACGCCGAAAGTGCGCAAAGATGGCCCGCACTTTCTGCAGCAGCTCTGACATATCGGGGTAATTTTTAAGAAACCTCTGCACCACCAAATTCAGCACATGCGCCAGGCAAGGGATGTGCGAACAAACCGGCTAGGCCCAGAGCTGCTATGAGATTTTGCCCGTTATCGCACACCACCAGGTTGGCCTTGAGGCTCGCTGGCAGCAACCACTCATTTGTCTGCTGTTCCATGCTCCTCCACAACCGGATGAGGAGGCGGTAGAGGATGAGGAAGCGGAGTAGGAGTTGTTAGGAACAGGAGGCAAACTGAAGCGCCCTGCAATCCTCGGTGGTGGAAGAACATGCGCCAAATTGCTATCCGCCTCAGGCCCATCCGCCACTGCATTTACCCAGTGTGCCGTTAGGGAGATATAACGCCCCTGACCGTGCTTACTGGTTCACGTATCGGTAGTTAGGTGGACCTTGGCACAGATGGCGTTGCGCAGTGCACACCTGATTTTTCCCCCACTTGGTTGTGCAGGGAAGGGATGGCTTGCCTGGAAAAGTAGTGGCGGCTTGGCACGGCGTACTGTGGGACAGCCACGACATAAGGCTTTTAAAACTGTGCGTCTCCACCAGACAGAATGACAGCATTTCAAAGGCCAAGAATTTTGAAATGCTGGCATTCAGGGCCAGGGATCGCGGGTGGGTAGGGGGATACTTCCTCTGAAGTGTTTGGGAGATGGAAAGCTGAACGCTTCCACGGGACATTGTGGAGATGGTTGGTGACCCAGGTGGTGGTGTTGCTGACAGATCGTCTGTTTGCGGGGTGGCAGGTGCCGGTATCACTACAGAGGTGGATGAAGAGGCAGAGACTGCAGCAGAAGAGGAAACAGGAGGAGCCAGAGACCTTTCTTGGTTTTGAAGGTGTCTACTCCACTGCAGCTCGTGCTTTGCACTTAGATACCTGATCATGCAGGTTGTGCTCAGGTTTAGAAGGTTTATGAATCGCTTTAGGCTCTGATTGCACAGGGTGCAAACCACTCGTGTCCTGTCATCAGCACATTTTCTGAAGAACTTCCACGCTAGAGAACTCCTTTGAGCTGGCTTTAGTGCGCTCGGTCCCTTGCTGCGTTGGGCTGTAGCAGGCGTAGTGTCTAGGGCACGGCCGCTCAACTTCTGCACCCTGCTCCCTCTTCTGCTGTGCTGGTGGCTCTGTGCGACCACTTCGTGGCCTCTTCCTCCAAACTACTCAGGTCACCTGCATGACCTTCATTCCATGTGGGGTCGAGGACCTCATCGTCCTCCACATCATCTTCCACCCAGTCTTCACCCCTGCCCTCCTTGTCGGTCTCCACAATTTTGAGTGCCGCAGCAGTTGGCACCTGCGTTTCGTCATCATCGGAGACATGCTGCGATGGTCCTTCCATGTACTCATCTTGAGAAATAAGTGGTTGGGCATCGCTGCACTCAATCTCTTCCACTTCTGGGGCAGGGCTAGGTGGATGGCCCTGGGAAACCCTGCTGACAGAGTCATCAAAAAGAAGAAGAGACTGCTGCATGACTTGGGACTCAGACTGCTTGCCTGATTTGCAAGGGGGTGAGGTGAAAGACGGTTGGACATCGGCTGCAGGTGCCAACTCTGACCTTTCTGCAGTAGACTGGGTGGGAGACAATGTGAAGGAACTGGAGGCACTGTCAGCAGCAACCCAATCTACTATCGCCTCTACTTGTTCTGGCCTCATCACTGCTAGAGGCACATGATGCCCTACCAAATACTGCTGCAGGTTCTGTCGCCAACTCACACTTGAGGAAGGTGTTTCACTCGTGCGTGTAGCTGGCACAGATCGACCACTTCCTCTCCTTGCAACAGGAGCTCTACCAGCAGCACCACGGCCCCTATTTGACGGTCTCCTCATATTTCTGTAATTTATGATCTTGCCCTAGAAAGGTGTTTATTGAATAGCGGAACAAAACAACAACAGTATCGCACGGGTATATCTCACAGTCAAATATGCAAACTATGCTGCAATTTAATTTTTTTTACCCCAAAAGGGTGTTTATTAAATAGCGGACTAGAAAAACAGTATACAAATACAACGGGTGTATCTCACAGTCAAATATGCAAAGTATGCCACAATTTAATTTTTTTCACCCCAAAAGGGTGTATATTGAATAGCGGAATAGAAAAAAGGATATAAAACGGTGTATCTCACACGTACAAACACAGACTAGGCCCCGATTACACAGGATTGATTGAACAGGAGGCAAACTGAAGCGCCCTGCAATCGTCGGCGGTGGAAGGAGATGCGCCAAACAAATTTAAAAGGTTTATCTCACACGTACCGATACAGACTATGCCGTAATTTAATTTTTTACACTCCAAAAGGGTGTATATTTAATAGCGGAATAGAAAAAAATTTACAAAACGGTGTATCTCACACGTACAAACACAGACTAGGCCCCGATTACAATTTTTTGTACCCTAAAGGCAGGATGAGGATGAGGAAGAGGAGTAGGAGGAGTTCGGAACATGAGGCAAACTGAAGCGCCCTGCAATCCTCGGCGGTGGAAGGAGATGCGCCAAACAAATTTAAAAAGGTGTATCTCACATGTACCGATACAGACTATGCCGTAATTTAATTTTTTACACTCAAAAAGGGTGTATATTGAATAGCGGAATAGAAAAAAATTTACAAAACAGTGTATCTCACACGTACAAACACAGACTAGGCCCCGATTACAATTTTATGTACCCTAAAGGCAGGATGAGGATGAGGAGTAGGAGGAGTTCGGAACAGGAGGCAAACTGAAGCACCCTTCAATCCTAGGCGGTGGAAGATGCGCCCCAAAAATTTGGAAGGTGTATCTCACACGTACCGATACAGACTATGCCGCAATTTAATTCTTTTTACCCCAAAGGGTGTAGATTGAATAGCGGAATCGAAAAAATTGTATAAAACGGTGTATCTCACACATACAAACACAGACTAGGCTCCGATTACAATTTTTTGTACCCTAAAGGCAGGATGAGGATGAGGAGTAGAAGGAGTTCGGAACAGGAGGCAAACTGAAGCACCCTGCAATCCTCGGTGGTGGAAGATGCGCCCCAAAAATTGGAAAGGTGTATCTCACACGTACCGATACAGACTATGCCGTAATTTAATTCTTTTTACCCCAAGGGTGCAGATTGAATAGAGGAATAGAAAAATTTTATAAAACCGTGTATCTCACACGTACAAACCCAGACTAGGCCCCAATTACAATTTTTTGTACCCTAAAGGCAGGATGAGGAGTAGGAGGAGTTCGGAACAGGCAGGAGGCAAACTGAAGCACCCTGCAATCCTCGGTGGTGGAAGATGCGCCCCAAAAATTGGAAAGGTGTATCTCACACGTACCGATACAGACTATGCCGCAATTTAATTCTTTTTACCCCAAGGGTGTAGATTGAATAGCGGAATAGAAAATATGATATAAAAAGGTTTATCTCACACGTACAAACCCAGACTAGGCCCCAATTACAATTTTTTGTACCCTAAAGGCAGGATGAGGAGTAGGAGGAGTTCAGAACAGGCAGGAGGCAAACTGAAGCACCCTGCAATCCTCGGCGGTGGAAGATGCACCCCAAAAATTGGAAAGGTGTATCTCACACGTACCGATACAGACTATGCCGCAATTTAATTGTTTTTACCCCAAAGGGTGTAGATTGAATAGCGGAATAGAAAATATGATATCAAAAGGTGTATCTATCTCACACGTACAGACCCAGACTAGGCCCCGATTACTATTTTTTGTACCCTAAAGGCAGGATGAGGAGTAGGAGGAGTTCGGAACAAACAGGAGGCAAACTGAAGCACCCTGCAATCCTCGGCGGTGGAAGATGCGCCCCAAAAATTTGGAAGGTGTATCTCACATGTACCGATACAGACTATGCCGCAATTTAATTCTTTTTACCCCAAAGGGTGTAGATTGAATAGCGGAATAGAAAATATGATATCAAAAGGTGTATCTCACACGTACAAACCCAGACTAGGCCCCAATTACAATTTTTTGTACCCTAAAGGCAGGATGAGGAGTAGGAGGAGTTCGGAACAGGCAGGAGGAAAACTGAAGCACCCTGCAATCCTTGGCGGTGGAAGATGCGCCCCAAAAATTGGAAAGGAGTATCTCACACGTACCGATACAGACTATGCCGCAATTTAATTGTTTTTAACCCAAAGGGTGTAGATTGAATAGCGGAATAGAAAATATGATATCAAAAGGTGTATCTCACACGTACAAACCCAGACTAGGCCCCAATTACCATTTTTTTGTACCCTAACGGCAGGATGAATAGTAGGAGGAGTTCGGAACAGGCAGGAGGCAAACTGAAGCACCCGGCAATCCTCGGCGGTGGAGGATGCACCCCAAAAATTGCAAAGGTGTATCTCACATGTACCGATACAGACTATGCCGTAATTTAATTCTTTTTACCCCAAAGGGTGTAGATTGAATAGCGGAATAGAAAATGATATCAAAAGGTGTATCTATCGCACACGTACAGACCCAGACTAGGCCCCGATTACTATTTTTTGTACCCTAAAGGCAGGATGAGGAGTAGGAGGAGTTCGGAACAGGCAGGAGGAAAACTGAAGCACCCTGCAATCCTTGGCGGTGGAAGATGCGCCCCAAAAATTGGAAAGGAGTATCTCACACGTACCGATACAGACTATGCCGCAATTTAATTGTTTTTAACCCAAAGGGTGTAGATTGAATAGCGGAATAGAAAATATGATATCAAAAGGTGTATCTCACACGTACAAACCCAGACTAGGCCCCAATTACCATTTTTTTGTACCCTAACGGCAGGATGAATAGTAGGAGGAGTTCGGAACAGGCAGGAGGCAAACTGAAGCACCCGGCAATCCTCGGCGGTGGAGGATGCACCCCAAAAATTGCAAAGGTGTATCTCACATGTACCGATACAGACTATGCCGTAATTTAATTCTTTTTACCCCAAAGGGTGTAGATTGAATAGCGGAATAGAAAATGATATCAAAAGGTGTATCTATCGCACACGTACAGACCCAGACTAGGCCCCGATTACTATTTTTTGTACCCTAAAGGCAGGATGAGGAGTAGGAGGAGTTTGGAACAGGCAGGAGGAAAACTGAAGCACCCTGCAATCCTTGGCGGTGGAAGATGCGCCCCAAAAATTGTAAAGGAGTATCTCACACGTACCGATACAGACTATGCCGCAATTTTATTGTTTTTAACCCAAAGGGTGTAGATTGAATAGCGGAATAGAAAATATGATATCAAAAGGTGTATCTCACACGTACAAACCCAGACTAGGCCCCAATTACCATTTTTTTGTACCCTAACGGCAGGATGAGGAGTAGGAGGAGTTCGGAACAGGCAGGAGGCAAACTGAAGCACCCGGCAATCCTCGGCGGTGGAGGATGCACCCCAAAAATTGCAAAGGTGTATCTCACATGTACCGATACAGACTATGCCGTAATTTAATTCTTTTTACCCCAAAGGGTGTAGATTGAATAGCGGAATAGAAAATATGATATCAAAAGATGTATCTATCTCACACGTACAGACCCAGACTAGGCCCCGATTACTATTTTTTGTACCCTAAAGGCAGGATGAGGAGTAGGAGGAGTTCGGAACAGGCAGGAGGCAAACTGAAGCACCCTGCAATCCTCGGCGGTGGAAGATGCACCCCAAAAATTAGAAAGGAGTATCTCACACGTACCGATACAGACTATGCCGCAATTTAATTGTTTTTAACCCAAAGGGTGTAGATTGAATAGCGGAATAGAAAATATGATATCAAAAGGTGTATCTCACACATACAAAACCAGACTAGGCCCCAATTAACATTTTTTTGTACCCTAAAGGCAGGATGAGGAGTAGGAGGAGTTCGGAACAGGCAGGAGGCAAACTGAAGCACCCTGCAGTCCTCGGCGGTGGAAGATGCGCCCCAAAAATTTGGAAGGTGTATCTCACACGTACCAAAACAGACTATGCCACAATTTAATTTTTTTTACCCCAAAGGGTGTAGATTGAATAGCGGAATAGAAAATATGCTATCAAAATTTGTATCTATCTCACACGTACAGACCCAGACTTGGCCCCGATTACTATTTTTTGTACCCTAAAGGCAGGATGAGGAGTAGGAGGAGTTCGGAACAAACAGGAGGCAAACTGAAGCACCCTGCAATCCTCGGCGGTGGAAGATGCGCCCCAAAAATTTGGAAGGCGTATCTCACACGTACCGATACAGACTATGCCGCAATTTAATTGTTTTTACCCCAAAGGGTGTAGACTGAATAGCGGAATAGAAAATATGATATAAAAAGGTGTATCTCACACGTACAAACCCAGACTAGGCCCTGATTACAATTTTTTGTACCCTAAAGGCAGGATGAGGAGTAGGAGGAGTTCGGAACAGGCAGGAGGCAAACTGAAGCACCCTGCAACCCTCGGTGGTGGAAGATGCGCCCCAAAATTTTGCAAGGTGTATCTCACACGTACTAAAACAGACTATGCTGCAATTTAATTATTTTTACCCCAAAGGGTGTAGATTGAATAGCGGAATAGAAAATATGATATAAAATTGGTGATTTGTCAATAGCACATGTGAACACAGCAGTGTCTTATGTTTTATGTCACGGTCACTTCTGCAACAGGCTATGAAGGGAAAAAAAAAGAAAATTCCCCTTTAAGTTTGTAATTTTTAAATAGATTAGTACAGACTATGCCACAATTTAATTTTTTTTTAACCCAAAAGGGTGTATATTGAATAGCGGAATAGAAAAAAGTGTATAAAATTGAAAATCACTCAATAGCACATGTGAACAACACAGCAGTGTCTTATGTCATGGTCAGTTTAGAGAGAGTCACCAGCAAGCAGGCTATGAAGGGGGGGAAAAAATAAAAATTCCCCTTTAACTTGTAGTAAAATATAGCTGATGAACGCTGCACACAACTGACTGATAAAAATAGATTTTTTCTCCCTCCTCCTCCTCCTCAGTGGGCTCAAGTGAGGGCAAAAAGATTGTTCACTGCACCACCCCCCACACAGCAAAATCGATGTAGATCGCTAACGGACGATTGTTCTGTCCCTGCCTACTCGCTCCAGCCTGTCCCTAATATGCTCAAATAACTGTCCCTGCCTACACTCCGACCTGTCCTTGCATTCTTTTCGGACACAATACAATTTTTCACTGTCTGTCCCTAATCAGCAGCCAGCACGTATGATGTGTGCTCTCTCCCTAATCTACAGCAGAATGACGCAGCGCGCTGGGGCTCTCGAACTTATAAAGACATGGTCACATGCTTCAGATGGCCAATCACAGCTACTAATACATTAGTAGGCATGGCTGGGATGGCTTAAGGCACACCAGTTAAACGCTTGTTGATTGGCTGTTGAAAGCCTGCCATTAAAAGTGCGCCATTACATACAAAACAGGAAATAAAATGACCGAACACGGATTTTACACGGGTAACAAAAATCCAATTATTCGGTACGAACACGAATAATACAGTCCGTGTTCGCTCAACACTACTCTCATACTGTCAGGAAGTTTCAAGTGGAAAGTAACTGCATTAACTTGTGCCAGGATTTGAAAAGGTCCTAAAGACTTTGGCCCCAACTTAACAGATGGTACCTGAGTCTTGAGATTGTTTGCGGATAACCAGACTTTGTCTCCAACACGGAAAAACGGTATTTCTCTTCAACGTCTATCAGATGCCTTCTTGTAAGCCTCCTGCACCACCTTCAATGTTTCAAGCAATTTACTTTGAGTTTTCTATAAAAGAGATAACCTCTCATTAACAGCAGGAATCGGTGTAGCAATAGGGAGGTCAGGAATGCAAACAGGATGTTACCGTGTATGAACATAAAAAAGGACTAAGAGATGTGGAGCTGTGCTTAGAATTGTAGGCAAATTCCGCTGTTGGAAAATAATCCAACCAATCATCCTGCAAATAGCTAACAAAACAGCGAAGATATTGTTACAAAGTCTGATTTGTTCTTTCCGTTTGGCCATTGGATTGAGGATGAAAGGCAGAGGAAAGATTGACTGTGACACTCAGGGACATGCAGAAACTTCTCCAGAATTTGGAAGTAAATTGAACCCCTCTATCTGAGACCACATCATCCGAGATCCCATGTAGTTTAAATACTTCCCGGATCATTAATTCTGCAGTTAGTTCCACAATGGGTACCCCCTTAGTTGGGATGAAGTGAGCCATCTTGGTGAGGCGGTCAACCACTACCAAGCTGGTGGTCATTTCCTTCAAAGGAGGGAGTTCAACCACAAAGTCCATAGAAATTGATCCCCAAGGCCGTGATTGAATTGGAAACGGTTAAAGCAATCCCACAGGGGAAGATTGGGGTGTCTTATGACGTGCACAAGTTGGACAAGAAGCAAAATAGTTCTTTACATCTTTCTTGTAACTAGGCCACCAGAATGAACAAGACAACAGTTCAGCAGTTTTAAAGGCCCCTAAATGTCCTGCAAGCTTAGAGTCATGAGTAGTGTTGAGCGAACACGGACTGTATTATTCGTGTTCGTACCGAATAATTGGATTTTTTTTACCCGAACACGGACACGGACACTTTACTGTATGTTCGGGTAAAAATCCGTGTTCGGTCGTTTTATTTCCGGGTTTTGCATGCTTTGGCGCTCTTTTCATGGCGGGCTTTCAACAGCCAATCAACAATCGTTTAACTGGTGTGCCTTAAGCCATCCCAGCCATGCCTGCAAATGTCTTAGTAGCTGTGATTGGCCGTCTGAAGCATGTGACCAAGTCTTTATAAGTTCGAGGCAGCCGCCGCAGCAGCGTCATTCTGCTGCTTAGCTAAGGGACAGAGCACACATCAATGTGCTGGCTGCTGATTAGGGAAAGATAGGCAGGAAAAAACCATTTGTATCCGGATAGAATTGAGGGACAGGTCGGAGTGTTTAGGCAGGGCGAGTTGTAGGCATTTTAGGGATAGAGTCTGCTGAATTATAGGGTCAGTGTCTTCTACAAACTACAATCGATATTGCTGTGTGGGGGGTGGGGTGAATCTGCACTCAATCCTGATCTACGATCTCTTCTCAATCCTGTTAGGGACAGAGTCTGCTGAATTTTAGGGAAACTGTGTTCTACAAACTACAATCGATATTGCTGTGTGGTGTGGGATTGGAGATAGGCAGGTGTCAGTGATCCACATCCATTTTTCTGTGTGTGAGCTGCAGTGAACACAATCTTTTTGGGCTGCAGTGAACACAATCTTTTTGGGCTGCAGTGAACACAATCTTTTTGGGGTGCAGTGAACAAAATCTTTTTGGGGTGCAGTGAACACAATCCTTTTTGGTGTGCAGTGAACACAATCTTTGTGGGGTGCAGTGAACAAAATCCTTTGTGGGGTGCAGTGAACACAATCTTTTTGGGGTGCAGTGAACAAAATCCTTTTTGGGGTGCAGTGAACAACATCCTTTTTGGGGTGCAGTGAACACAATCTTTTTGGGGTGCAGTGAACAAAATCCTTTGTGGGGTGCAGTGAACACAATCTTTTTTGGGGTGCAGTGAACACAATCTTTTTGGGGTGGAGTGAACAACATCCTTTTTGGGGTGCAGTGAACAAAATCCTTTTTGGGGTGCAGTGAACAAAATCATTTTTGGGGTGCAGTGAACACAATCTTTGTGGGGTGCAGTGAACACAATCTTTTTGGGGTGGAGTGAACAACATCCTTTTTGGGGTGCAGTGAACAACATCCTTTTTGGGGTGCAGTGAACACAATCTTTTTGGGGTGCAGTGAACACAATCTTTGTGGGGTACAGTGAACAGAATCTTTGTGGGGTGCAGTGAACACAATCTTTGGGGGGTACAGTGAACACAATCTTTTTGGGGTGCAGTGAACACAATCTTTGTGGGGTGCAGTGAACACAATCTTTTTGGGGTGGAGTGAACAAAATCATTTTTGGGGTGCAGTGAACAACATCCTTTTTGGGGTGCAGTGATCAAAATCCTTTTTGGGGTGCAGTGAACACAATCTTTTTGGGGTGCAGTGAACAAAATCCTTTGTGGGGTGCAGTGAACAGAATCTTTGTGGGGTGCAGTGAACACAATCTTTGGGGGGGTACAGTGAACACAATCTTTTTGGGGTGCAGTGAACACAATCTTTGTGGGGTACAGTGAACAGAATCTTTGTGGGGTGCAGTGAACACAATCTTTGGGGGGTACAGTGAACACAATCTTTTTGGGGTGCAGTGAACACAATCTTTGGGGGGTACAGTGAACACAATCTTTTTGGGGTGCAGTGAACACAATCTTTGTGGGGTGCAGTGAACACAATCTTTGGGGGGGTACAGTGAACACAATCTTTTTGGGGTGCAGTGAACAACATCCTTTTAGGGTGCAGTGAACACAATCTTTGTGGGGTGCAGTGAACAACATCCTTTTAGGGTGCAGTGAACACAATCTTTGTGGGGTACAGTGAACAGAATCTTTGTGGGGTGCAGTGAACACAATCTTTGGGGGGTACAGTGAACACAATCTTTGTGAGGTGCAGTGAACACAATCTTTGTGGGGTGCAGTGAACACAATCATTGTGGGGTGCAGTGAACTCAATCTTTGTGGGGTACAGTGAACACAATCTCATACTTCTGAAGATTTGAGGGTGCTGCCTGTTCCATACTCCCCCTACTCCTCATCTAGCCTTTTAGGGGTACAAACAATAGTAATTGGGGCCTAGTGTGGTTGTGTACGTGTGATATACATACACTTTTTTTGGATCATATTTTCTATTCCGCTATTTAATCAAAAACCTTTGGGGATCAGTTAAATTGGGGGATAGTCTGTGTTGGTACGTGTGAGAGAGATCCACCTTTCCAAGTTGTTGGGGTTCATCTCATACTTCTGAAGGTTTGAGGGTGCTGCCTGTTCCATACTCCCCCTACTCCTAGCCTTTTAGGGGTACAAACAATAGTAATTGGGGCCTAGTGTGGTTGTGTACGTGTGATATACATACACTTTTTTTGGATCATATTTTCTATTCCGCTATTTAATCAAAAACCTTTGGGGATCAGTTAAATTGGGGGATAGTCTGTGTTGGTACGTGTGAGAGAGATCCACCTTTCCAAGTTGTTGGGGTTCATCTCATACTTCTGAAGGTTTGAGGGTGCTGCCTGTTCCATACCCCCCCTACTCCTCATCTAGCCTTTTAGGGGTACAAACAATAGTAATTGGGGCCTAGTGTGGTTGTGTACGTGTGATATACATACACTTTTTTTGGATCATATTTTCTATTCCGCTATTTAATCAAAAACCTTTGGGGATCAGTTAAATTGGGGGATAGTCTGTGTTGGTACGTGTGAGAGAGATCCACCTTTCCAAGTTGTTGGGGTTCATCTCATACTTCTGAAGGTTTGAGGGTGCTGCCTGTTCCATACCCCCCCTACTCCTCATCTAGCCTTTTAGGGGTACAAACAATAGTAATTGGGGCCTAGTGTGGTTGTGTACGTGTGATATACATACACTTTTTTTGGATCATATTTTCTATTCCGCTATTTAATCAAAAACCTTTGGGGATCAGTTAAATTGGGGGATAGTCTGTGTTGGTACGTGTGAGAGAGATCCACCTTTCCAAGTTGTTGGGGTTCATCTCATACTTCTGAAGGTTTGAGGGTGCTGCCTGTTCCATACCCCCCCTACTCCTCATCTAGCCTTTTAGGGGTACAAACAATAGTAATTGGGGCCTAGTGTGGTTGTGTACGTGTGATATACATACACTTTTTTTGGATCATATTTTCTATTCCGCTATTTAATCAAAAACCTTTGGGGATCAGTTAAATTGGGGGATAGTCTGTGTTGGTACGTGTGAGAGAGATCCACCTTTCCAAGTTGTTGGGGTTCATCTCATACTTCTGAAGGTTTGAGGGTGCTGCCTGTTCCATACTCCCCCTACTCCTCATCTAGCCTTTTAGGGGTACAAACAATAGTAATTGGGGCCCAGTGTGGTTGTGTACGTGTGATATACATACACTTTTTTTGGATCATATTTTCTATTCCGCTATTTAATCAAAAACCTTTGGGGATCAGTTAAATTGGGGGATAGTCTGTGTTGGTACGTGTGAGAGAGATCCACCTTTCCAAGTTGTTGGGGTTCATCTCATACTTCTGAAGGTTTGAGGGTGCTGCCTGTTCCATACTCCCCCTACTCCTCATCTAGCCTTTTAGGGGTACAAACAATAGTAATTGGGGCCCAGTGTGGTTGTGTACGTGTGATATACATACACTTTTTTTGGATCATATTTTCTATTCCGCTATTTAATCAAAAACCTTTGGGGATCAGTTAAATTGGGGGATAGTCTGTGTTGGTACGTGTGAGAGAGATCCACCTTTCCAAGTTGTTGGGGTTCATCTCATACTTCTGAAGGTTTGAGGGTGCTGCCTGTTCCATACCCCCCCTACTCCTCATCTAGCCTTTTAGGGGTACAAACAATAGTAATTGGGGCCTAGTGTGGTTGTGTACGTGTGATATACATACACTTTTTTTGGATCATATTTTCTATTCCGCTATTTAATCAAAAACCTTTGGGGATCAGTTAAATTGGGGGATAGTCTGTGTTGGTACGTGTGAGAGAGATCCACCTTTCCAAGTTGTTGGGGTTCATCTCATACTTCTGAAGGTTTGAGGGTGCTGCCTGTTCCATACCCCCCCTACTCCTCATCTAGCCTTTTAGGGGTACAAACAATAGTAATTGGGGCCTAGTGTGGTTGTGTACGTGTGATATACATACACTTTTTTTGGATCATATTTTCTATTCCGCTATTTAATCAAAAACCTTTGGGGATCAGTTAAATTGGGGGATAGTCTGTGTTGGTACGTGTGAGAGAGATCCACCTTTCCAAGTTGTTGGGGTTCATCTCATACTTCTGAAGGTTTGAGGGTGCTGCCTGTTCCATACCCCCCCTACTCCTCATCTAGCCTTTTAGGGGTACAAACAATAGTAATTGGGGCCTAGTGTGGTTGTGTACGTGTGATATACATACACTTTTTTTGGATCATATTTTCTATTCCGCTATTTAATCAAAAACCTTTGGGGATCAGTTAAATTGGGGGATAGTCTGTGTTGGTACGTGTGAGAGAGATCCACCTTTCCAAGTTGTTGGGGTTCATCTCATACTTCTGAAGGTTTGAGGGTGCTGCCTGTTCCATACTCCCCCTACTCCTCATCTAGCCTTTTAGGGGTACAAACAATAGTAATTGGGGCCCAGTGTGGTTGTGTACGTGTGATATACATACACTTTTTTTGGATCATATTTTCTATTCCGCTATTTAATCAAAAACCTTTGGGGATCAGTTAAATTGGGGGATAGTCTGTGTTGGTACGTGTGAGAGAGATCCACCTTTCCAAGTTGTTGGGGTTCATCTCATACTTCTGAAGGTTTGAGGGTGCTGCCTGTTCCATACTCCCCCTACTCCTCATCTAGCCTTTTAGGGGTACAAACAATAGTAATTGGGGCCCAGTGTGGTTGTGTACGTGTGATATACATACACTTTTTTTGGATCATATTTTCTATTCCGCTATTTAATCAAAAACCTTTGGGGATCAGTTAAATTGGGGGATAGTCTGTGTTGGTACGTGTGAGAGAGATCCACCTTTCCAAGTTGTTGGGGTTCATCTCATACTTCTGAAGGTTTGAGGGTGCTGCCTGTTCCATACCCCCCCTACTCCTCATCTAGCCTTTTAGGGGTACAAACAATAGTAATTGGGGCCTAGTGTGGTTGTGTACGTGTGATATACATACACTTTTTTTGGATCATATTTTCTATTCCGCTATTTAATCAAAAACCTTTGGGGATCAGTTAAATTGGGGGATAGTCTGTGTTGGTACGTGTGAGAGAGATCCACCTTTCCAAGTTGTTGGGGTTCATCTCATACTTCTGAAGGTTTGAGGGTGCTGCCTGTTCCATACCCCCCCTACTCCTCATCTAGCCTTTTAGGGGTACAAACAATAGTAATTGGGGCCTAGTGTGGTTGTGTACGTGTGATATACATACACTTTTTTTGGATCATATTTTCTATTCCGCTATTTAATCAAAAACCTTTGGGGATCAGTTAAATTGGGGGATAGTCTGTGTTGGTACGTGTGAGAGAGATCCACCTTTCCAAGTTTTTGGGGTTCATCTCATACTTCTGAAGATTTGAGGGTGCTGCCTGTTCCATACCCCCCCTACTCCTCATCTAGCCTTTTAGGGGTACAAACAATAGTAATTGGGGCCTAGTGTGGTTGTGTACGTGTGATATACATACACTTTTTTTGGATCATATTTTCTATTCCGCTATTTAATCAAAAACCTTTGGGGATCAGTTAAATTGGGGGATAGTCTGTGTTGGTACGTGTGAGAGAGATCCACCTTTCCAAGTTGTTGGGGTTCATCTCATACTTCTGAAGGTTTGAGGGTGCTGCCTGTTCCATACTCCCCCTACTCCTAGCCTTTTAGGGGTACAAACAATAGTAATTGGGGCCTAGTGTGGTTGTGTACGTGTGATATACATACACTTTTTTTGGATCATATTTTCTATTCCGCTATTTAATCAAAAACCTTTGGGGATCAGTTAAATTGGGGGATAGTCTGTGTTGGTACGTGTGAGAGAGATCCACCTTTCCAAGTTGTTGGGGTTCATCTCATACTTCTGAAGGTTTGAGGGTGCTGCCTGTTCCATACCCCCCCTACTCCTCATCTAGCCTTTTAGGGGTACAAACAATAGTAATTGGGGCCTAGTGTGGTTGTGTACGTGTGATATACATACACTTTTTTTGGATCATATTTTCTATTCCGCTATTTAATCAAAAACCTTTGGGGATCAGTTAAATTGGGGGATAGTCTGTGTTGGTACGTGTGAGAGAGATCCACCTTTCCAAGTTGTTGGGGTTCATCTCATACTTCTGAAGGTTTGAGGGTGCTGCCTGTTCCATACTCCCCCTACTCCTCATCTAGCCTTTTAGGGGTACAAACAATAGTAATTGGGGCCCAGTGTGGTTGTGTACGTGTGATATACATACACTTTTTTTGGATCATATTTTCTATTCCGCTATTTAATTTAACTGGGCCTCCATGCGAGACCTGTGTGCCTTGTTGCGCTGTTTTGAGTACTCCACCAACATGGCCAGTGGCAATGACGCCGTTCTCAGCTTAACTATCCCACTTCTAGGCCTCCTTGAAAAAACAATTCGGGCGATGATGGAAGAGGATGTGGCACAGGATGAGGAGGAGGAGGAGGATGAAGAGGTAACATTTCCAAGGCTTTCAGGGCAGTCATTCGCAAGGGGCTCCGAGGGTGGGTTCCTGCACACGCAAACGCCAGGGACGCAATTGTCCAGCAGGGGCACAGTTCTGGAGGATGAGGAGGATGAGGAGGAGGAGGAGCTGGAGGAGGAGATGGAACCATGTTCACAGCAGGGTGGCACCCAGGCCAGCTCATGGCCATCACTGGTGCGTGGCTGGGGGGATACAGAGGACACGGACGATACACCTCCCACAGAGGACAGCCTTTCGTTGCCTCTGGGCAGCCTGGCACACATGAGCGATTACATGCTGCAGTGTCTCCACAACGACCGCCGAGTTGCCCACATTCTAACTTGTGCTGATTACTGGGTGGCCACGCTGCTGGATCCCCGTTACAAGGACAACGTACCGTCCTTAATTCACTCACTGGAGCGCGATCGCAAGATGCGCGAGTACAAGCGCACGCTGGTAGACGCCATGCTGCTGGCATTCCCATCTGACAGCGGGGCCACAGTGGAAGCACAAGGCAGAGGAGGAGGAGGTCGCCAACGCAACCAGGGCACCGCCAGCACCTCAGAAGGCAGGGTTAGCATGGCCGAAATGTGGAAAAGCTTTGTCAGCACGCCACAACAAACAGCAGCACCAGCAGCTCAGATGGAACGTCTTAGCAGGAGGCAGCATTTTACCAACATGGTGGAGCAGTATGTGTGCACACGCCTACATGTAGTGTACTGCCCCCTTCAACTTCTGGGTCTCCAAATTGGGCACATGGCCTGAGCTTGCCCTTTACGCCTTGGAGGTGCTGGCGTGCCCTGCAGCCAGTGTATTATCTGAACGGGTATTTAGCACGGCTGGGGGCGTTATAACAGACAAGCGCAGCCGCCTGTCCAGAGACAATGTGGACAAGCTCACGTTCATTAAAATGAACCAGGCATGGATCCCACGGGACTTTTCCGTACCTTATGCAGAATAGCAATGGATACCGACCTTACCCACCCATTGTTCCATTTTTGCTCTTTCTCACTCTTTTGGGGTGTACCCTCATTTAAAATTTTTGAAAAGAAGCAGTGTTGGCTACCTCGTCCTCCTCCTCAGGGCCAGATTAATGTAGGGGCTATTGGAGCTGCAGCTCCAGGCCCCTACCTTTTATATAGGCCCCGGGTTGGCCATATTCACTGTTACCGCTCTTCTGTCACTTGTAAACACAGAAGTCTGGCTTCTATGCTCGCTTCCCCAGGCAGCACCCTCAGAACCTCCCCACACAGCGTGAAGGCCGGACAAGGAGGGACAGTTGGCGATGCATGGATGTGTTTATGGGCTTCAGAGACAGCATCCCATGTTGAATTAGGCATGCATGGCTGCACCCTTCCTCCTCTGGGTGCATGGCAAGGCACGGCCCTTAAGGCCCTTCAAAATCCTCAGCACCAAGCCCATGATGCTGTTAATCCGGCCCTGGTCCTCCTCCACCGCCGCTTCCACCTACACCGCCCATAGGTGTGCGCAGCCTATTGCATTAAGGTGTGCACCCCAAAGTTGAAATACACATGCATGTGTTTGCCAGCAGGGAGAGTAATGTATCGGGGCCATGTACCTGTAGGCAAGGAGAAATAGAGCAGAGCAGGTCCCAGGGAGATCTTTCCCATCTCCTCACTGGCAATGCTATGTGCCCTAGGTGATTAGGGTGTGCCCAGGCACACCCAGCACACCCTGTGCGCACGCCTATGTCACCGCCACATCCACCACCACCTCAACCTCCCTCCTACTCCATATGGGCCTCGTCCTTCAGAGATGAAGAAGAACATTGTTTTATTTTTCTGTTTTTTTTTTGTTGTTTTAAGTTATTTCCCTATCCACATTTGTTTGCAGAGCACTTGCCATGCTCTTAATTACGTTTTGCTGCCATTTGCAGCACTCTAGCCCTTTCCTTTGGTGTTTTAGAGCCATTTTAGTGCCTTAAAGTTCGGGTCCCCATTGACTTCAATGGGGTTCGGTGTCCGGGAAAAGTTCGGTAAAAGTCCGGGACACGGACCCGGACTTTTTTTTAAAGTTCGGCCGAACCCGTCGAACACGGACATCTAGGTGTCCGCTCAACCCTAGTCATGAGCCAATCTGAGGACTTCTAGCCACGCACTTTTAGGGACATAGAGGCAAAGGTTCTGAATCCAAAATCCATTTCTGAAGGTGAGACTCAGGTCCTTGGGAGGATGTTTAAGGAGGAGATCAGAATAGTAGCCATCTTTAAGCAAGGTCAAAAATTGTTTGGGATTAGTGGCTCCTAAAAAGTTATTTTGAGAAAGAATGGTACAGTCAGAGTTGCTTCCTTGAGAGGATTCAGACAAACTCTGTGACAGAGAATCAGACTTGCCCTTTCTTGAGCCAGGTCTGTAAGAAACTATGAAATTAAACCTGGAGAAGAATAAAGACCAGTGTGCTTGTGGTGAGAACAGTCTCTTTACAAAACGGATGAACTCTAAGTTCCAATGATCGGTAAGAACAGTCACTAAATGCTCAACCCCTTCCAACAGATGCCTCCATTCAGAGAAAGCTTCCTTTATAGCCAGCAATTCTTTATTCCCAATGTCATAGTTCCTTTCAGCAGAGGACATCAACCGGGAAAAGTAAGCACAGGGAAGAAGCTGCATCTTTTCACCTATACCCTGAGAAAGGATAGCTCCAACAGCAGAATCCGAGGCATACAACAAAGGGCAGTTCAGGGTCAGGATGTACTAGAATTGGTTCAGAGGTAAAGAGTGTCTTTAGTTTACTGAAAGTAGCTTGTGCCTCTGGTGTCCATGCGAAGAGCCGCCCTTTCTTGGTTAGCTGGGTAATTAGTGCAACCACCTTGGAAAAGTCCCTTATAAACTTTCTGTAGAAATTGTCAAATCCAAAAAATTATTGAATCTCTTTAACATTCCTAGGAGTAGGCCATACCACCACTGCTTTAAACTTATCAGGGTCCATGCTCCTCTATAGGCAAAAAAAAGCCATATCTAAACATGATCCAGAAGCGCAGGCATTTTCTCTGGGCCAAGGCTCATTTATAATGGACTGTGGCAAAGTGGAAAACTGTTCTGTGGTCAGACTAATCAAAATTTGAAGTTTTTTGGAAAACTGGGACACCATGTCATCCGGACTAAAGAGAACAAGGACAACCCAAGTTGTTATCAGCGCTCAGTTCAGAAGCCTGCATCTCTGATGGTATGGGGTTGCATGAGTATGTGTGACGTGGGCAGCTTCAAAATCTGGAAAGGCACCATCAATGCTGAAAGGTATATCCAAGTTCTAGAACAACATATGCTCCCAACCAGACGTTGTCTCTTTCAGGGAAGACCTTATATTTTCCAACATGACAATGCCAGACCACATACTGCATCAATTACGACATCATGGCTGCATAGAAGAAGGATCTGGGTACTGAAATGGCAAGCCTGCAGTCTAGATCTTTCACCCATAGAAAACATTTGGCACATCATAAAGAGGAAGATGCAAAAAAGAAGACCTAAGACAGTTGAGCAACTAGAAGCCTGCATTAGACAAGAATGGGACAACATTCCTATTCCTAAACTTGAGCAACTTGTCTCCTCAGTCCCCAGACGTTTGCAGACTTTTATAAAAAGAAGAGGGGGTGCCACACAGTGGTAAACATAGCCTTGTCCTAACTTTTTTGAGATGTGTTGATCTGCCTTAACCCTCTTGGGCATGGAGTTCACCAGAGCTTCACAGGTTGCCACTGGAATCCTCTTCCACTCCTCCATGACAACATCACGGAGCTGGTGGATGTTAGAGACCTTGCACTTCTCCACCTTTCATTTGAGGATGCCCCACAGAGGTTCAATAGGGTTTCGGTTTGGAGACATGCTTGGCCAGTCCATCACCTTTACCCTCAGCTTCTTTAACAAGGCAATGGTTGTCTTGTTCCCCATTCACACCTTTGACCTTGAAACACTAACGAGTCACATGACACCGGGGAGGGAAAATGGCTAATTGGGCCCAATTTGGACATTTTGACTTAGGGGTGTATTCACTTTTGTTGCCAGCAGTTTAGACATGAATGGCTGTGTGTTGAGTTATTTTGAAGGGACAGCAAATTTACCCTGTTATACAAACTGTACACTCACTAGTACTACTTTTACATTTTAGCAAAGTGTAATTTCTTCAGTCTTGTCACATGAAAAGATAAGATAAAATATTTACAAAAATGTGAGGGATGTACTCACTTTTGTGAGATACTGTATGTATATATATATATATATATATATATATATATATATATATTGTTTTTATGTATGTATGTTATTCACATATGCATATATTTTTCTTAGTGCTTTTAAATATTTTCATCTACAGTACCTTAGTCTTCTTTTTTCCTATGTATCTGTTAATGTTGCCATATATTGTTGTAACAATTGAATATTTCATGTACTTTCACCCCGCAAACACTCTTTGTTCATCTAGTTATCTAGATTATCTATTTGGTTACAACTGATCATTTTTCACAAATTTTCTATGTCAATTTTTTCTATTTATTTTTTAATTCGAGTTCCATTACGTAATATATTTTTTTAAATGTATTTTTTAATTCTTCGTTACTATCTATTTTTTATTATTATATTGATCTAGAATTTCTTCCATAGGTTTTTAGCTATAATTGCATTTGTTTGATATTGTTTTTTGATACTATTACACTGTGTGATGTATGAATATTCAATACTTTTAGAAAATTCAGCAGTCTTATCTATAGTATTCCTTGTGCTGTATGCCTTTAAGTATAGTTCCCAGATATTCTATTCCCTTGGTGCTTTGGCATTAGAGATGTATAGAACTGTTCGCCGGCGAACAGTTCCCGGCGAACTTAGCATGTTCGCGTTCGCCGCTGCCGGCGAACATATGCGATGTTCGGTCCGCCCCCCATAAGACATCATTGAGGCAAACTTTGACCCTGAACTTTACAGTCAGCAGACACATTTCCAGCCAATCAGCGTACCTCCCTCCCACACCCTCCCACCTCCTATAAATAAGCAAGGGCAGCATCCATCTTAGATCATTCTGAAGCAGTGTGTGTAGTGAGAGTAGGGAGAGCTGCTGCTGCTGCTGTTAAGCTAGGGACAGTTAGTCAGTGTTCCTGGTCTTGCAGTGTTCTTGGTCCACTACTGCTGTAATATCAGCACCCCAAAAAGCCCTTCTAAGGGCTGGTATTTGTGGTTTTTTTTATTTTTTTATATATATATATATATATATACCTAGCGTCCCCAAAAGCCCTTTTAAGGGCTGGTAATTGAGTTGTTTCTTCATATATATATATATATCTATATCTATCTAGTGTCCCCAAAAGCCCTTTTAAGGGCTGGTAATTGAGGATTTTTTTATTTATATATATACATATATATATATATATATATATAGTGTCCCCAAAAGCCCTTTTAAGGGCTGGTAAGGTAATAGATTTTTTTCTTTATATATATATATATATATATATATATATATATATATATATATATATATATATATATATATATCTATTGTACACTGCAGTTGCCTGCCCGCTGTGTGTGAGAGGCCACAGACCTACCACAGACTGTACTGTGTGCAAACCACACTCATTTCGGGTGGCACAGGCACAGTACCTGGCATTTTAAAAAATATTTTTTTTTCCTCTGTCATAATTGCAGTGAGTGCTGTGTCAGGTCCACAGAGTGCACTGTACCCACTGCAGTGCACTGCCCACCACTGATATATATACGTTGGCACAGCATCTTGTTGCAATAAATTGAAAAAAAAAATATTTTTTATTATTGCAGTTGCCTGGGCTGCCAGTGACTGTCAGGTCCACAGAGTGTACTGTGCCCACTGCAGTGCCACTGTGTGCCCACCCACCACTGATATATAAGGTGGCACAGCAGCTTGCAAAGTAAAAAAAATATATATATTTTTTTAAATTGCAGTTGCCTGGGTGCCAGTGACTGCTGTCAGGTCCACAGAGAGTGTACTGTGCCACTGCCCACCCACCACTGATATATAAGGTGGCACAGCAGCTTGCAAAGTAAAAAAAAATATATATTTTTTTAAATTGCAGTTGCCTGGGTGCCAGTGACTGCTGTCAGGTCCACAGAGAGTGTACTGTGCCACTGCCCACCCACCACTGATATATAAAGTGGCACAGCAGCTTGCAAAGTAAAAAAAAATATATATATTTTTTTAAATTGCAGTTGCCTGGGTGCCAGTGACTGCTGTCAGGTCCACAGAGAGTGTACTGTGCCACTGCCCACCCACCACTGATATATAAGGTGGCACAGCAGCTTGCAAAGTAAAAAAAATATATATATTTTTTTAAATTGCAGTTGCCTGGGTGCCAGTGACTGCTGTCAGGTCCACAGAGAGTGTACTGTGCCACTGCCCACCCACCACTGATATATAAGGTGGCGCAGCAGCTTGCAAAGTAAAATAAAATATATTTTTTTAAAATTGCAGTTGCCTGGGTGCCAGTGACTGCTGTCAGGTCCACAGAGAGTGTACTGTGCCACTGCCCACCCACCACTGATATATAAGGTGGCACAGCAGCTTGCAAAGTAAAAAAAAATATATATTTTTTTAAATTGCAGTTGCCTGGGTGCCAGTGACTGCTGTCAGGTCCACAGAGAGTGTACTGTGCCACTGCCCACCCACCACTGATATATAAAGTGGCACAGCAGCTTGCAAAGTAAAAAAATATATATATATTTTTTAAATTGCAGTTGCCTGGGTGCCAGTGACTGCTGTCAGGTCCACAGAGAGTGTACTGTGCCACTGCCCACCCACCACTGATATATAAAGTGGCACAGCAGCTTGCAAAGTAAAAAAAATATATATATATATTTTAAATTGCAGTTGCCTGGGTGCCAGTGACTGCTGCCAGGTCCACAGAGAGTGTACTGTGCCACTGCCCACCCACCACTGATATATATGCCTGCAAGAGAAAAAGCCAGCCGCAGAGAAGCCGTATTCCTGAAAATATAAGAAAAATGCTTTTTTTTAGGGGTTCTGGACATGCTACAGAGCTGAAACTTGACAGGTACACTTTTTAGACCCCCCAGACACTAAATACAAAAAATTACATGCCTGCCTAAAAAAATGCCCGATAAATGCCTGCAAGAGAAAAAGACAGCCGCAGAGAAGCCGTATTCCTGAAAATATAAGAAAAATGCTGTTTTTTAGGGGTTCTGGACATGCTACAGAGCTGAAACTTGACAGGTACACTTTTTAGACCCCCCCAGACACTAAATACAAAAAATGACATGCCTGCCTAAAAAAATGCCCGATAAATGCCTGCAAGAGAAAAAGCCAGCCGCAGAGAAGCCGTATTCCTGAAAATATAAGAAAAATGCTGTTTTTTAGGGGTTCTGGACATGCTACAGAGCTGAAACTTGACAGGTACACTTTTGTGACCCCCCAGACACTAAATACAAAAAATGACATGCCTGCCTAAAAAAAATGCCCGATAAATGCCTGCAAGAGAAAAAGACAGCCGCAGAGAAGCCGTATTCCTGAAAATATAAGAAAAATGCTGTTTTTTAGGGGTTCTGGACATGCTACAGAGCTGAAACTTGACAGGTACACTTTTGTGACCCCCCAGACACTAAATACAAAAAATGACATGCCTGCCTAAAAAAATGCCCGATAAATGCCTGCAAGAGAAAAAGACAGCCGCAGAGAAGCCGTATTCCTGAAAATATAAGAAAAATGCTGTTTTTTAGGGGTTCTGGACATGCTACAGAGCTGAAACTTGACAGGTACACTTTTGTGACCCCCCAGACACTAAATACAAAAAATGACATGCCTGCCTAAAAAAATGCCCGATAAATGCCTGCAAGAGAAAAAGACAGCCGCAGAGAAGCCGTATTCCTGAAAATATAAGAAAAATGCTTTTTTTTAGGGGTTCTGGACATGCTACAGAGCTGAAACTTGACAGGTACACTTTTTAGACCCCCCCAGACACTAAATACAAAAAATGACATGCCTGCCTAAAAAAATGCCCGATAAATGCCTGCAAGAGAAAAAGACAGCCGCAGAGAAGCCGTATTCCTGAAAATATAAGAAAAATGCTGTTTTTTAGGGGTTCTGGACATGCTACAGAGCTGAAACTTCACAGGTACACTTTTTAGACCCCCCAGATGCTAAATCCAAAGAAATTTTTTATTTTTATTTTTTTTTAATTTTTCCAATAATTGGCTCTCTATCAAAAAATTATAATTTTTAAGAACTTTTTTTTGCGTGATCCCTCTCCGGCATGCCACAGTCCAGGTGTTAGTCCCCTTGAAACAACTTTTCCATCACTATTGTGGCCAGAAAGAGTCCCTGTGTGTTTTAAAATTCGCCTGCCTATTGAAGTCTATGGCGGTTCGCCCGGTTCGCCGGTTCGCGAACATTTGCCGATGTTCGCGTTCGCCGTTCGCGAACGGCGAATTTTAGGTTCGCGACATCACTATTTGGCATGCCCACAGCCACTATATATGGATGTAAGGGCATCTGAGAATGACAGCTTGAAGAAGGAGCGCAACTGCCATCACACTCGCAGGACACATGTTCAGAAGCGCATTGCATAGCTAGTAATGTCATCACCCCTTGTGCTGCGCTCCATGAGTGCCCCAAGCTATGCTCTGATTCCGTTTCATCTGACGGCTGACTTCTGGGTTAGGAGTGGAAGATCTCAATGGCCAGAGCCGGCACTATGGCTAACGAAAACTGATGACAGCCCTACAGGGTGCATTCATTCTGATGTGCCACGTAGCGAGTGTACTACTTGCTATGTGAGTTGCCAATTGTTTTTACTTTATTAAAGTTGTATATATTCTTACACTTAGAGGCACTTCTCTCCTTATATTCATACCTGCTGCTGGAATCTGCTTCAGGTTTCAATCCAGGAAGCTGGCATTTGTGGATAGACTTTATCACTACTATAAGACTTTGAGACAGTCAATAACACTTTTTATGGACACTTGTATTCATTTTTGTTATTGTGTTCTCCTACCCTTAGTCTCATCCAGGTCCCCTATATCTACACCTATCTATGGTCACACCACATTGGAGACTACCAGTTTGCACCACTATTTTTATATTGACATATTAAGTTAAATTGATATTCACTTAAATCTCCCAAAAGCCAACCTGCTACTTACATCACATCTGAGCTGGGGTGTTTTCAGGAAGCCATGTACCGCACCCTGCCAGCCCTACCCACCAGTCATAATCTGCCTGCATTGCATAGAAAAGCAAAGAAACACAGTGATAATGAGCCTAATTCACTAAAAGAAAGCCTCTAAAATAAGGTATTTAATTCAATCTTAAAGGTTTTCATTCAAAAAATTAATGAATATGTTGATAATGTTGCTAACAGTATTCAGGTAGTATCCTGGTAGAATTAACAGTACATGCTTGCTTCTGTTAATAAAAAGTCTGCAAAAAACTAAATATGATGTTCATTAATAAATGAAAATTCCTCCTAAATAACAGAAACCCTTTGCAATAAAATAGAGTGCATCATGAAAATGCCTGCCTAAATCACATGTTCTTGCAACCTGTGTCAATTACTGTCAAAATAACAGTATATAGTAATGAAAGCACTTTTTGTGGTCATATTCCATTATTTCTTGCTAAAAGGGTAATTTACTACTTAATTGACTTCCAACAGCTCAGAAAGTCACACAATAGTCAACATTTTTTCTCTTGCCTATTTCCTGTAAAAGAAACCCATTTAAAATACAACTAATGCAAAAAGCTTTAATTAGATTTTCATACTTTTCTTGCTAAAATTTCACAATTTTACTTTACATCATCTCCTTTGTGAATATAATGTGTTAGCTTTACAAACTTACATAAGCTGTCAGAAATAAATAATTTTAATTTCCAACTTTTTATTATTATTCATTTTTAAAATTGTCCTCTAGCAAAAATATCTATTTAATATGAAATTAGACTACCAGTGCAAAAATGATTAATAATAAATAAAGGTTAATACATTTTAAGAGGTTACTTATACTATTGTGGAAATAGCAACTAAAAGTCTACTGTTCAATTTTGGTTAAATGATGTAAAGACAACAGCCCTCTTCGTACATGCAGTCTATAAACCTTTGTTCTAAGATTTAGTGTATTTACTATACATTTCATATAGAATTTCATGAGTACCAAGACTATAGGGCATACTTCAAATCTCCTACAGTGTCCCTTTAGTGTGCACAATCCTATATCTCCTTCCTTCCCCCCCATATCCTATTGTCAGTGTTATACAGTGGGTACGGAAAGTATTCAGACCCCCTTAAATTTTTCACTCTTTGTTATATTGCAGCCATTTGCTAAAATCATTTAAGTTCATTCTTCTTCCTCATGAATGTACACATAGCACCCCATACTGACAGAAAAACACAGAATTGTTGACATTGTTGCAGATTTATCAAAAAAGAAAAACTGAAATATCATATGGTCCTAAGTATTCAGACCCTTTGCTGTGACACTCATATATTTAACTCAGGTGCTTTCCATTTCTTCTGATCATCCTTGAGATGGTTCTACACCTTCATTTGAGTCCAGCTGTGTTTGATTATACTGATTGGACTTGATTAGGAAAGCCACACACCTGTCTATATAAGACCTTCCAGATCAAAATGCATGTCAGAGCAAATGAGAATCATGAGGTCAAAGGAACTGCCTGAAGAGCTCAGAGACAGAATTGTGGCAAGGCACAGATCTGGCCAAGGTTACAAAAAGATTTCTGCTGCACTTAAGGTTCCTAAGAGCACAGTGGCCTCCATAATCCTCAAATGGAAGACGTTTGGGACGACCAGAACCCTTCCTAGAGCTGGCCGTCCGGCCAAAATGAGCTATCGGGGGAAAAGAGCCTTGGTGAGAGAGGTAAAGAAGAACCCAAAGATCACTGTGGCTGAGCTCCAGAGATGCAGTCAGGAGATGGGAGAAAGTTGTAGAAAGTCAACCATCACTGCAGCCCTCCGCCAGTCGGGGCTTTATGGCAGAGTGGCCCGACGGAAGCCTCTCCTCAGTGTAAGACACATGAAAGCCCGCATGGAGTTTGCTAAAAAACACCTGAAGGACTCCAAGATGGTGAGAAATAAGATTCTCTGGTCGGATGAGACCAAAATAGAACTTTTTGGCTTAAATTCTAAGCGGTATGTGTGGAGAAAACCAGGCACTGCTCATCACCTGTCCAATACAGTCCCAACAGTGAAGCATGGTGGTGGCAGCATCATGCTGTGGGGGTGTTTTTCAGCTGTAGGGACAGGACGACTGGTTGCAATCGAGGGAAAGATGAATGCGGCCAAGTACAGGGATATCCTGGACAAAAACCTTCTCCAGAGTGCTCTGGACCTCAGACTGGGCCAAAGGTTTACCTTCCAACAAGACAATGACCCTAAGCACACAGCTAAAATAACGAAGGAGTGGCTTCACAACAACTCCGTGACTGTTCTTGAATGGCCCAGCCAGAGCCCTGACTTAAACCCAATTGAGCATCTCTGGAGAGACCTAAAAATGGCTGTCCACCAACGTTTACCATCCAACCTGACAGAACTGGAGAGGATCTGCAAGGAGGAATGGCAGAGGATCCCCAAATCCAGGTGTGAAAGACTTGTTGCATCTTTCCCAAAAAGACTCCTGGCTGTATTAGATCAAAAGGGGGCTTCTACTAAATACTGAGCAAAGGGTCTGAATACTTAGGACCATGTGATATTTCAGTTTTTCTTTTTTAATAAATCTGCAACAATGTCAACAATTCTGTGTTTTTCTGTCAGTATGGGGTGCTATGTGTACATTCATGAGGAAGAAGAATGAACCTAAATGATTTTAGCAAATGGCTGCAATATAACAAAGAGTGAAAAATTTAAGGGGGTCTGAAAACTTTCCGTACCCACTGTAGTTGAGATCTTGAGATTCCAAGGCACTATTCTCAATCCACACATTCCTGTAGAAATGGCTGTGCATATAAGTGGGTGCTGAAGTGACCATCCGGTGGAATCGTGACTACTCAGAGCAAGAGAATGCCAGCAGCACACCAAGGATCTCCAGTGCAAGTCCAAAGCTTTATTCAGCAATAACATAGTTACAGCAGATTTCAACATTTTGGAGCCACACAGGGAGCCTTCATCAGGCATTTGACATGCCTGATTAAGGGGTCCTGCATGACTCTGAAACGTTGCAATCTGCTGTAACGATGTGATCACTGAATAAAGCTTTAAACTCGCACTGGAGATCCTTGGTGTGCTGGTGACATTCTCTTGCTCTGAATAGTTGAGATCTTGATCTCCTTAAAAGAACTGCTGATAATGGATATTCTCCAAAAAGAAAATAACTTCCTATAATGATCACAAGCAAAAGCAATGTAACATTTTTGTTAGATGCTATTTTCATATGCAGATGACAGGCTTTTCCTAGTATCTAATTTGCAATTTTAGCCGCAGAAATCTGCAGAATAATGTAAATATTAGGGCCATAGCTTGGTGCTCAATGGCGATGGCGTCTTAGAGAAGGAGCTCCATGAGACCCGCAGCCTTCTCCCCTCTCCTGCAACCTACCCATACATCTGACATGGGCAAACTGACCAGGCATCCCTCTGGAACTTGCCCCTGCCGCTTGATCTCCACTTCTGGGGCTTGCAGTATCTCAGACATCTTCAGGTCCAGGTCGCATGTGTAATGCAAGACTCCGAATAAGGTGGTGCTGACTAAGAGAGAGGAAGATTTCAGTGAAGAATCTTAGTTGTCTTCAGAGAACCAAGTGAGTGTCATGTCACAGAGGCTCTGGATCTCCCACTCACACTGTCTGCTAAGACAAGCATCGGTGCTGACATAAAAAATACTTTCTCCTCAGCCATAAGTGAGCTTAAGGCAGACCTTTTATCCCTGACTGAGAAAATGGCCTAGTGGAGAAAGCAGACATCCGGAGGCATAACACAAATATGAGGCTTGAGTCTGCTACTGAAACTCCTGCTGCACATCTCATTTCCATAAATAAACATCTAGAAGACCTGGATAACAGAGGCAGGAGACAGAACATTTGAGTTAGAGGTATTCCTGAGTCAATCAGTTCTGATCAAATCTCCTCTGCCTTACATTCTCTATTCAATAATTTGCTTCACAGACCTACAGATTCACCAATTTTATTAGAGCATACAAGGCTCTGAAGCCGAAACCAAAGGAGTCCGCACCACCTCGTGACATTATTTGCTGCCCGCAAAGCTTTAGTCTTAAGACAGGAATTCTGGCAAAGGCTAGAGATCAAGAGTTAATTACTTTTACCAGAAGCACAGTAACCTTGTTTCAAGATTTATCTCCTATTACTGATGAATCCAAGGGCCATACGCCCCCTGCTGGAACTTATTTGAGACAAAGCTATCACTTACAAATGGAGGTTTCTTTTTGCACTGCAAGCCACCTACAATGTAAAGCAGCTATTTTTCAGGATGCCAGGTGAACTCACTTTCTTTGGTGAAAATCTCCATTTACCACCAATGGAACTTCCAGAATGGTATGAAAAATTCCGATTGCCACCTCCGACCCAGAGTCCCTCACTAGAGATGGACTGAACACTCCCCTGGTTTGGTTTGCAGCAGAACTCCCAACAGGGAAAAAGTTCTGCCCCAAACTGCAAGCTCCATTGAAGTTCATGTGAGCCAGACATGAGAAATCAAAAGTCCCCATTTTGAAGGCTTATATGCAAGTAATTGGCCAAAAAAGGGCATGGGGGTCCGGGTACTGCCCTGGAGGACATGTATCAATGCAAATTTGATGAAAAAAAATATCAATTTTAAAGAAGCATTTATTGAAATGATGCTTAAAGTGAAACAATAAAAATTAAAAATTCCTTTAACCTCTTCAGCCCGGGAAGGTTTACCCCTCTTTATGACCAGGCCATTTTTTGCAATCACCTCTGCAGTTTTTATTTTTTGCACTATAAAAAAAAAAAGAAACCACCACCAAGAAGCCATGTAGATGGGAAAAAATACACACTTAGCACCTAAGTGTGTATTTTTTCCCATCGACATGGCTTCTTGGTGGTGGTTTCTTTTTATTGACCATTTTTGTGCTCAGAATACTACACCATAATATTTATTTTTTTTGGTAATATGCTGAGTCTCCCAATTCTGGCTTCTGGGTTGTGCTGACTAGGGATGATCGAACTTTTGAAAAGTTCGGTTCGACCAGAACACCCGAACTTCCCGAAAGTTCGGCCTATATTTCAGAACCCCATTGAAATCAATGGGACCCGAACTTCAGTAATCAAAAAACACCATTTTGAAGCCCTAAAACCCAATAAATGCCCCTAAAAAGTGCCTAGGGTTCTGGGTCATGCCCCAGGGACTATTAATCACAAAAAAAGTTCTTAAAAATTGTCGTTTTTTGATAGAGAGCCAATTATTGAAAAAATTATTGGAAAAAAAAAAAGAGATTTCTTTGGATTTAGTGTCGGGGGGGGGGGGGGGCTAAAAAGTGTACCTGTGAAGTTTCAGCTCTGTAGCATGTCCAGAACCAGGAAAAAAAAAAGATCATTTGTATTAGAATTGCAGTAGAGCAGGCATATGGCTCCGCTATTTTCACACCTGGCCGTTTTTGTTGCAGGCGTTTATTGGGCTTTTTTGTGGACGTCTTTGGAGGCAGGCATGACATCTGAACTTCTGTGTAGGGGTATATATACACACACACATGTATGTATATATACACATACACACATATAGGTGTGAAAGTAGCGGAGCCCTATGCCTGCACTAATGAAATTATTTGCAGGCATAGGGCTCTGCTCCTATCACACCTATATGTGTGTATGTGTATAAATACATATATGTGTGTGTGTGTATATATACCCCTATACAGAAGTTCAGATGTTATGCTTGCCTCCAAAGACGCCCATAAAATGCCCAAAAAAACGCCTGCAACAAAAACGCCCAGGTGTGTTTTTGCAGGCCTTTTTGTTGGGCATTTTTTGGGCATCTTTGGAGGCAGGCATAACATCTGAACTTCTGCATAGGGGTATATACACACACACACACATATATGTATTTATACACATACACACATATAGGTGTGATAGGAGCGGAACCCTATGCCTGCGCTAATGAAATTATTTGCAGGCATAGGGCTCCGCTCCTATCACACCTATATGTGTGTATGTGTATAAATACATATATGTGTGTGTGTGTATATATACCCCTATACAGAAGTTCAGATGTTATGCCTGCCTCCAAAGACGCCCAAAAAATGCCCAACAAAAAGGCCTGCAACAACACACCTGGGCGTTTTTGTTGCAGGCGTTTTTTTGGGCATTTTTTGGGCGTCTTTGGAGGCAGGCATAACATCTGAACTTCTGCATAGGGGTATATATACACACACACACACACATATATGTATTTATACACATACACACATATAGGTGTGATAGGAGCGGAGCCCTATGCCTGCGCTAATTAAATTATTTGCCGATATCTATCCCGATATCTACTAGAAAACCCTTTCCTCCATGGCATTCCTGTGGGAAAGCAGGAGGTACGGACTGCTCTTTTTGCAGACGATATCCTGATTTTCACATCTAATCCCTCGCTAGACATTCCTCTAATCCGTGACATATTTAATGATTTTCGCATCTGCTCTGGCCTCAGAATAAATTTCGCCAAGAGCGAGATTCTCCCCCTTTCCCATTCAACTTCCCCACAATGATCAGGTGACTCGATCTTTGCTATCTCAAAATCACACATAAAATATTTGGGCATCAAAATTGGCAAAGCACCTCTTTGAATTTTCCCCCAGTTATTGACACAATTGTTAGGCAAATGGAGGTCTGGTCGGATTTACCCCTCTCCCTTCTGGGCAGGTGCCATCTCTTCAAAATGGTTAGTTATCCGAAACTTCTTTACCCAATGCAAACCATACCACTTTTACTTAAGCATAAAGACTCTCAAAAGCTGTATAAGTCCTTGTCCGCATTCTTGTGGCACAAGAAGCGTCCACGTATATCTCTGAAAAAACTTCAACTGCCCAGGAGGGAGGGGGGGGGGGGGGCCAACATTCCAGATATCAGACTTTACAATTTGTCATGTCTACTGAGGGTGGGGTTGGACTGGATCGCAGGGAGGTCTAGATTTGCAAACCTCGAATTGGAATCCCATATGGTGTCTCCTCTTAGTTTAGCGGCCCTTCTACACTGTCCTATATCTACCATACCGGCATCTATGAGAAATATAAGTGTCGAAAATATTGAATCTATCACCCCGTTTTTCCAAATACCTCCCCATAATGGGTCACCCTTTATTTCTGCAAGCCAGACAGTACTTGCCCTTTTCTACTTGGCCCTTGGTCTTTCCCATGCCTATCAGCTGTTCGACCCTAAGATGGGTCGACCTCGCCCACAATCAGAACTTTGTGAGATGTACAATATTCCACCTCATCATTATCTACATCTCCAACAAGCCACGGCGTTCGCTATGAACTTATGCCCGGATAAAAGCCAGCGCTTCCGAGACACTGTGCTGGACTCCTTAATTCAAATTAGGAAGCTTTCACTCGCGGATGTCTATAAACCCCTTCTAAGCCAGCGTCTTCATAGGAAGATCCTCCAACACCCTGGAAGAAAGTTTTCAACCACCCCCACTTGTTAACCAACATTCTCAGCGGTTATAACATGACCTGCAAATTTATTGAAAATGAATTCTGGAGAGAACAACAACTGAAGATTATGCACAGGGCCTACTCTCCTTTTGCATCTTCCGCAACTTCGCCCACAGCCCAAGCTTGCTCATGGTGCCTACTACATAGGCCGACTTTATCCCACAGACTCTGGGAATGTCTACATATCTCCAATTTTTGGCTGGATGTGCAACAACTAGTCTCGACCGTATCGGGTCTACCCCTAACAAACAATCCTCTTCTCCTTCTGTTTGGAAACCTTCATGGTCCTACCCTGGGCCTGGATCCGACAAATGCCCTGATATTGTATCAAAACAAACCCAGGATATCTACGTGCCTCATGCTTGCCAGAAGGTCCATTCTCAGAAAGTGGACCACCCACAACCCCCCTAAGATTCAGGAGGTACACGACGACCTTAATAAACTTATGGCTAAAGAACTACTGGAGGTAAAGCTACTGTCGGGATCCTCCGCACGCTTCCAATCCAAGTGGAACTCTTTCCTAACCTTTTTTCCTCAGCCTTCATAGGGATCCTCTCGAAGTTTCATCTATTCCGTAACTTTGTGAACATCCTGTACTAATACGCAAGGACCTATATACCAGCTTAAACCTCTGTTCCTCATGTTCTTCTTCCTGAAGCCTTTTCAATTATCTACCATTACACCCCCCCCATCTACCGGTATTCCTTCCCCCAGTTACTCAACCCCCCCCCCCTCTCCACCATCCTGTCTCCCCCCCCCTCTGTATTCCGCTTAACCCCCTACACAGTACCATGTGCAAATGCAGATTCTGCCACCTTCTCCTTTGCGGATTACCTCAGTTGAATAGTTTTTATTGATGTGTTCATTTGTACTCCATACGTTTATACTGTTGTTATGCTCTACAAAAAATCCAATAAAATTTTGTTCAAAAAAAAAGATTGCATTTCTACTACGCCAAAGAGCAGCTGATGACTGTGTCCAGGAATAGGGATCTTCTCCTCGCTCCTTACTCAAACCTGCAGTTCTACGCTGACTTGTACCAATATATGCTTCAAAAGCGCAGGAACCTTAACACCATTTCTAAGGCACTTAGAAATCATCACCTCAGCTATAAATGGGGATTTCCAACAAAATTACCAAAGTGACCAAAGATAGCTCTGAGCACGTGGTGGATTCTGTGGAGAGGGGGGTGGCCCTCCTGACAAAATGGGGTATTCTACCTGAGCCACAAGATCACCCCATACAATGGGGTAGTCCCAATCACCTTGAGCCGGGCTGGTGCACATTGACTGCCAAGAATGCGCACTCTCATACTTAAGGAATCTATGAGAATCCTATCTTTACTTCAGTTCCCATGTGGGAGGCTACCCACAGATCCAAACTTTTATCTTTTGATATTTCCCCCTTGAACTCTTGAGTGACAATGAGTCACACTCAGTTTATGCTGCATGCAGCAGTTAACCAATGCTACTGCTTTCTTTGTTTTTTGCTTTATTCTCTTGTTTTTTCAGTCGGAATTTTCTCTTTTTTCCATGTGGCAGTTAAGGATGGCCGAAGATCAGCCCTGTACCAGCGGAATACACCTATATCGCTTTTCTGCACCACCGGGTGGCCTACTATCCCGGTTGCAGTAAGTGCGACCAATGCAATGTACACTGCTCACCTCAATGACTCTCACGAAACATGGCCCTAACCTTCCTCTCCATAAACTCTAGAGGGATAAACCACCGGGCAAAATGTACATCTTTATGGCGGGAAGCTTTGCAATAAAAAAAAAAAACGATGTTCTTTGCGTCCAGGAGACACACTTCAGTAACATGGCTCCTCCTGCATGTTTAAATTGGTTAAGGGACCAATGCGCTACCAGAGGAATAATTGTGATAAATAATAGATGAATATAAGGTGATGATTAGATGAAAAAAAGGGGAACAAGCTGCCAATGTAATCGGTGTCACCACCGTGTAGATGTAAGTATAAAAAGGAAAAAAAATGGCGCTAATTCTCAATAAGACATAATTCATGATCCAGTGATGAATCGCACCCTGAATGTGAATCTACAAAATAGATGAAATCTGTACTTAATCCATAACATGGATATATAACTACTGCTAGCAGATATACACAAATGCATAGAAACACTGATAATCCAGTGATGAATCGCACCCTGAGTGAGAATCTTCAGAATGAATGAAATAAATCAATGCATGATGTAGAATAATTAACGCTGAAAAATGTAATCAAATGCATAAATCATTAATCGCATGCACAGTAGTGGTATAATCAAGGCGAAGGTACTTAAAAAAATATATTATAGATCCAAATAAAAGTGGGATTAAGTGCCTAAGTGCATGGACAAATATACCAACAATGGATAGCAATATAAGGCAAAAGTGAAGTGCGAATCTACAAATATTAAATCATGTGCAGACCAGTGTAGGGCAATAAATAATGCAGAAATAATAAAAAAACACCATATACCAATGGTGAAGTGCGAATCATCAAATGCTAAATGTACTGAAGTGAAATAAATAGGTGTACTAATGCCCAGATAGAGAGCAATATTCTTGCTCAAAAAAATATACCACATGCACAGTAATTAAACGAACAGTGCTAATTATGGTTCTATTCATAAAAAGTCCATTATGTGAACCAGTGCAGAAGTGATGGTTCAGGCAAACAGTGACTCTTGTGCGGATTCCAAAAATGAACGTGACTCTTGTGATTTCTTAAGGTGTTGCCTGTAGGGATGGCGTGTCACTCCAGTGAGCTAAAATAGACAGTAGGTACAATGGCCGCTCATCTCCATGTACACTCAAATGAGCGTTTTGTGATAATAATCACCAGGATCTGACACAGGTCCCTCTCCACAGGAATGGATAATCAGATGAAGCCAACAAATCCCTCTCTCTTTGATAGAATACAGCCCAAAAACAGTGGAAGTATGGAAATGGCAGATCGCCACTAAGTCACAGGGTTGGGTATTCATCCGCTGTCCCTCGATCAGTATGGGGATAATAACAGAGGATCTCATGGTGCAGTATGCCAATAACAAGTTTATTAAAAAAAATAATATCACTTACAGTAAGGTAAAAACAGATGAGCAGACTGCAGATGCGGTAAATCTGATACTTCCGGTCACGGCCGTAGACCTGGAAGTGAGGTCAGCCGGATACATTTAGCATTTGATGATTCACACTTCACCATTGGTAAATGGTGTTTTTTTTTTATTATTTCTGCATTATTTATTGTCCTACACTGGTCTGCACATGATTTAATATTTGTAGATTCGCACTTCACTTTTGTCTTATATTGCTATCCATTGTTGGTATATTTGTCCATGCACTTATGCAATTGATCCCACTCTTTTTTGGATCTATAATATATTTTTTTAAGCACCCTCGTCTTGATTATACCACTACTGTGCATGCGATTCATGATTTATGCATTTGATTACATTTTTCAGCGTTTATTATTCTACATCATGCACTGATTTATTTAATTAATTCTGAAGATTCTCACTCAGGGTGCGATTCATCACTGGATTATCAGTGTTTCTATGCATTGGTGTATATCTGCTAGCAGTAGTTATCTATCCATGTTATAGATTAAGTACTGATTTCATCTATTTTGTAGATTCACACTCAGGGTGCGATTCATCACTGGATCATTAATTATGTATTATTGAGAATTAGCACCAATTTTTCCCTCCTGCATGTTCTCATCCGAAGTTTCCACACATCCTTGCGGCAAATGCTAACCAAAAAAAGAAGGGAGTAATTATAGCAATAAGGGACTCTGTGGCCTTCCAGCTTCACAAATCCTTAATTGACCCCCAAGGCCGGTTTCTAATTATTGTATGTGACATTATCTCCGCCACTTATATCGTGGCGAATATTTATGCTCCCAACTCTAGGCGAATCAACTTTTTTCACAAACTGATGAAAAAAATACATGCTGTGTGTCAAGGGGAACTGTTGATTTGTGGAGACTTTAACGCTACTCCAGACCCTCCCTTGATGGGACCTCTACACCTAAGAGGCCTCCACCGACACTGACATCTTCTAAACATTCCTATGAACTTTTCGATGCTTGGCGGTGTCTTCATGATGGAGAGCGAGACTACACATTTTTCTCTGCTAGCCATAAGTCATATGGTAGAAAAGACTTGTTTCTTGTGGAAAGGAGACTGCTGTTCAGAGCTAAATCAGCTGTGATAAATAATATCACCTGATCATAGTAAACCCTTAGCAGCTAATAGTACGTTTATATGGAGATCTAGTTTGCACTTATTTCAGACTGCTCCGACCAGAGCTAGGTTTGAACAGCAGTTGCAAGAGTTTTTTGATTTAAATTCTGTGTCAGTCAATGATCCATTTATTGTGTGGAATGCCCACAAAGCCTTCATGCGAGGCATTCTTATACAACACAGAGCAAGGGAAAGAGGGAGAGGCAGCGGCACATTCAATCCCTTTTGTCCAAAATTGACACACTAGAAACACAGAACAAACAGAAACCCACGCAACAGATAACAGACCAATTACTGCAGATTCGCCATGAACTTTAGACTAGCTTTGCTGGGTGACTTTGAAAGATCCTCTAGGAGACTTACTGTAAGTTGTCCTATTACAAATCCCACATCCCTCATATTGTATACCCTCATACTAATATCAAACTACATCATCCACAAGCCATAGCAGATGCGTTTAGTCACTACTATGCCTCATTGTACATTCTTAAAAACGATTCCTCTATACCCCTGCCTATGCCAACTGTAATAGCAGATTTCTTACAGTCAATCAATCTCCCCAAATTGTCAGCGGAGTGCCTTTAGATGCTTAATTCCCCCCCGTGGAAGTGCCCAAAATACAACGCATCATAAACCTCCCTGGCGGTATTCCCGAGTGTGGCTCGGGGTTAATTTTCAGTACCAAAAGCGGTAACCCCGAGCCACACTTGGGATTACCCCGCAATGTTACTCACCTTCCCTGTTCTCCCCCACCATCCTCTCCAGCATCCTGACACTCTCTCCCCACTCTGTGCACGGCCGATTGCCGGCACTTGCCTTCCAGTTCCCTCCCCTGTGAGCGTTGCAACGCAGGGGGATGGAACCGGCAGCAAATTCAAAAGTGTAAAAACACAAATGACATGATACAAAGCTGTGATCCTAACAAATCACACTGTACCATGCCATTTCAGCACAGGATTGTACCTGGTGACTTTTCCAGTGCCTTGCCTGTGCTTTTCCAGTGCTTTGTGCCTGTAAAATAGAGAACGACCATGGCGTCCAAAAAGGTTTTTTTTTTGGGCAAAATCGCTTTTAGACGAACTGGAAAACAGCGAGAGCAAAACAGAGGTACATGAAGAACTGAGCTACAGCGACGATTCTGATGTTTCTTTCTAGCACATAGCTTGTGGAATTTGGGAAGTATATAAAATGATTCTAAATGATTCTTCCAAATTTCCAACGGAGCTATGTGCCACAAAGAGACATCAGAATCATCGCTGTTGTCACTTTCCGTACCTGATGACAAATTTTCCCATGAATCGCTATCGCTCAGTTCTTCAAGTAACTCAGTTTCGCTGTTTTCCAGTTCATCTAATAGCGTGTTTGAGCAAAAAGCATGCTTTTTGGATGCCATGGTCGTTCTCAATTTTCCAGGCACAAAGAACTGGAAAAGTACAGGCAGGGCACTGGAAAAGTCACCAGGTGCAATCCTGTGGTGAAATGGCATTAAACAGGGTAATCCGTTAGGATCACAGCTTTGTATCGTGTCATTTAGTGCATTTACATTTTTGAATTTGCCACCGGTTCCACCCCCCTGTCTCGCAACGCTCGCAGGGAAGGGAACCGGAAGACAGGTGTCTGCATCGGCCGAGCACACAGCGGGAGCACAGCGGAAGGACGGTGGGGGATCGCAGGGGAAGGTGAGTTTTAAGATATAAAACCACAGATTTCTTTGCAAAACAATGTACCGCTTTTAGCACAGAAATCTGGACGTAATCAGACCGCCAGGGAGGTTAAGTCACTACCCAACAATAAATCACCAGGTCCAGACGGTTTCACGGGGGAGTACTAATCCTTCCAGGAGGTCCTGACTCCCCACATGGTGGGGTTGTATAAGGCTGCAGCTGCCTCTTCCTCCTTCCCTCTGGAGATGCTTAATGACTTTCAGACCGGAGGATTTTGCTGCTTGATGACCAGGCCCTATTTTGCGTGACTTTAACGGACAATTGTACGGTCATGCGACGCTATACCCAAGTGGGCATCTTGGTCAGCAAATTGACTACTACATTGTCCTTATCTTTTACCTAGGCTCTGATATTACCCATTTTATCATGCAGAGATTGCTCAAGAGTTATCCAGGTCTGAAGGAAGAATTTGCAATTTTCAAGATTTAAAGATTCTGGTTTCTCATTAGAAACAAGGCAGCAACCCTGCAAAGACTCTATAACCTACTCTTTGTTGACTCAAAACTTCTGGTTTACAGCACAGGTAAATCCTATTATTAGTCCTAAACATCATTCAGCCCTTCAGCCAGATGGAATGTTTTGAATATTAGATTGAGTCCTGCAAATTGTATTTAGGTGTACGTTTAGTAAACTGAGAAGTTTTCTCTCAGTTCACTTCTCGGCAGTTCTCAGAGAAAAAATATCTCCTCTGGCACCCAGTTTAGAAGGCGGAGAACTTCACTTCTCACAGGGTGATCAGAGGAGAATTTTTTTCTCTGAGAACCTGAGAACTGCCATGATCTGTGTATAACTGGGTGGACTGCCTGTAATCTCACGAGATATTGTGAGATTACAGCCGCCCCTAAGTTTAAAAAGTGAAACTAAAGTTTAAAAGAACTCGTAATAACATGTTCTGACACATGAAAACATATCTATACACACACACACATGCACAGTATATATACATACATACATACAGTATATATATATATATATACACACACACACACACACGTATGTATATATATATATATATATATATACATACCAGTACATACGGTGTGTATGTATATATATATATATATATATATATATATATATATATATATATACATATACATGCACACATACACACCAGTACATACAGTATATATATATATATATATATATATATATATATATACACACACACCAGCACATACAGTATATTTATATATATACACACATACCAGTACATACAGTATATATATATATATATATACACACACATACACACCAGTACATACAGTGTATATGTATATATATGTATATTATGTGACAGGAAGTCAGGTAAATCTGTGGATGTTGTCACAGACAGGAGATACATTTCCACCTGGTTTAGAAAATTCACCAATTACTATAGGGTGTCGGCTGCAGAGGTAGCCAGAAAGGTGTTAGGACGTTGAAAGACATCAGCTGTTCAGGGTGAGGCAATTAACGTCCTTACACCCTATAGTAATTGGTGAATTTTCTAAACCAGGTGAAAATGTATCTCCTGTCTGTGACAACATCCACAGATTTACCTGACTTCCTGTCACAATATATATATATATATATATACACACACACACACACCAGTACACACAATATATATATATATATATATATATATATATATATATATATATATATATTTATATATATATATATATATATATATATATATATATATATATATATACAGTATATACACACACATACACCAGTATATATATATATATATATACTGTATATATACAAACTATATATATATATATATATATATATATATATATATATACATACATACACCCACAAACACACATACATACATACAATATATACATTCATTTTGAACCCACTGGTGCTGGTATATAGGAAGAAAGAAGTCTTCTTCCTCTTATCACACAGCTTCTCCCCCTGATTCTCCACCTCTGAGCTGGAGAAGCAGGAAGAGGAGATCTTCAAAGAGAAGCACAGTGATCAGGTGACATCATGTGTTACTAAACTGGCCGTTTCTATTGCAGTGAATGCAAGCCGTTTGTGTACTGAGATGAGAAGAGAAGACTATGTTCTCCACTACTCTTCTCAGTAATTTAAACCGGCAATGCTCTGAAACAAGCCGTGATCATCCAGATCTCGGCTTATCTCAGTTTACTAAACGTACACCTTAATCAGAGTCGTGCAATACATGGATGAGAACACCAAATAATGTTTAGGACTAATATTAGGTTTTACCTGTGCTGTAAACCAGAAGTTTTGAGTGCACAATTGTTCCATGGACAAGAATTGTTTATGTTATCTTCCCAGCACTAAATGAGGAATAAACCATCTATTTTGGGAATCAATTTTAAGAAAACATTACAATGCTAGATACCATTAAAAAAGTAAAGGTTACTCGGGTGTAGTCTGGAACTAAGCTCAGATAACCCATATTAAGCAATATTGTGTTATACTTGTGAAATTAAATACAATGCAAATCTATATCTATTATTATATCAATGATTTAATCAAATATAAATGTATTCATCATGAAAAGCATACATTTATTGATACTGTATATATGTTATGTTGGGAAATCAAAAATAAAGAGACCCAAGACATAAGCTACCTAAGCTGCTATAGTATGTATTTTATTTATTGTTTACACACACACAGTGGACAGTTAGCATGGTGGACAGGACTTTGCATCACACTTTCAAAATACATTAAACTCAACATAATGGAAAGAGAAGCAACTGATCTCCTATTCATATCAGTAGCATACTGTACCTTACAACTGCAGCTTAAAAATTGATTAAAGGAAACCTATTTAAATGTAAAAATATTTTTTGGAGTTATTAATTTTGCTATGTCCCTTTATTTTCTGTATCAGCCAGAACAAACACATCTTGATAGCAAGCAAAAAGAAAGAAATATTCAGTACTGTTTAAAGTAATTTGACCTTTTAAATAGGGAAAGTGATATCTAAAAGCATTTATAATTCCAAATGATCAACATCAACCACAATGAAATGCTCTAGATGATGCATGGAGTGCAGATCAAGGAGATTATTTTAGAATGAAAGAAAATAAACATTTGGAAAATTGTTTTGCTATTTTAGAACCATCAAACCAAATCTGGCGCCTTTGTGATGTGTTTCCATTACAAATAGATTTCAAGCTGCAGTGTATGAGAATTATTAACCTCATTAACATTTGTACTGTAACAACTCCATTTTGTCTGAAGTGTGCCAAAAAAAATAAAACTAAGTAAAACAAAACTGATAGAAATGAAATATGTATTATATTTTTGCAATATAAAAAATTGTGATTAACCACTTAAGCCCCGGAAGATTTTACCCCCTTCCTGACCAGGGGGTATTTTGCGATTCGGCACTGCGTGACTTTAACGGACAATTGTGCGGTCGTGCGATGCTGTACCCAAATGAATTTTATTTCCTTTTTTCCCACAAACAGAGCTTTCTTTTGGTGGCATTTGATCACCAGTGCGATTTTTTTGATCATGCGCTATAAACAAAAAAAGAGTGACAATTTTGCAAAAATAACAATATTTTTCACATTTTTTATATGAAATTCCCCCCAAAAAAAATGTAAAAATCAAAATTTTTTAACATTTTAGGCCAATTTGTTTTCTGCTACATATGCTTGGTAAAAAAAATCGCAAAAAGCGTATTTTGATTGGTTTGCGCAAAAATTATTGCGTTTACTAACTAAGGGAAAGATTTTTGTCATTTTTATTGTTTTTTTTTAACGAGTAATGGCGGTGATCTGCAATTTTTTTTGCGGGACTGTGACATTGCGGCGGACAGATCGGACCCTTGACTGACATTTTTGACACTTTTGGGGGTACCAGTGACATTACTACAGTAATGAGTGCTATACATATGCACTGTTACTGTAAAAATGACACTGGGAGGGAAGGGGTTAACTTTATTGGAGAGGGAGGGGTTAAGTGTGTCCCTAGGTGCGTGTTTCTTACTGTCATTGGATGTGGCTGTGTGTGTAACAGCACAGATCAACGGTCCTACATAGCAGGACCGAGTGATCTGTGCTTTTACACAGGGGAGAGTGACAGGCGGCTTTGTTTACATTAGATGCCTGCCTTTCTCCCTCTCTACCCGACGATCGCGAGTGACCGGCGGACATCGGGTCCGCCGGTCACATGCGCCGGCTTCTTCGGGTACGAGCGGGGGCGGGAGCGCGCCTCCGGCGGCGCACGCTCGCCCCCTATTTGCTCCCAGGCTAGTGACGTACCGGTACGTCACTTTGCCTGGGAGGGGCTGACCGCCGCCGTATATAGTCAGGTGGCGGTCGGCAAGTGGTTAAGGTTGAAATATATTACTAAATTGCCACGTTGTGCTGCAGTTTTTTCATTAGTATAGGATATCGTCTTTTTAAAAAAATCACTCTAAAATTTGCTGTGTTTAAGGCTGTTGCTGAAATGCATTAGCTTTCCTATGTTATCTCCATGTAGCCTTCAACAACTTCATGATATGAATATCAGAGTTGCTGGTTTCCATTCATCGTTCCCTGTTGTCAACAGTGTGGGAGGACACTTTGAGCCAGACCACCTATACCTGGACTCCATAGTTGGATTTGTACGTTTCCCATAGTGAGCGCTGCACTCATCCTTTTGTTTTCATTCTTCAATATATATGTGACACATGGCTTCCTTACAAATGATAAAAAGTATATTAGTATGTGTAATAACAGAGAATCTGTATTAGGGGCAATGTGATATAAATAGAAAAGATTAAATATACTGTATCCAAAAATACTATTCATTATTAAACGTAACCATTTGGTTACACTAAAAATAATTCATTTTATGTAGTCTTTTTGTAGACACACTTAGGGTTCAAAATGTTTTCTACTTTCTCATATGTCAAATCAAATTATGTAAGGAAAACCTCTCAGTTTGTATAACAATGAGGGAGGGTGAACATTGCTCTTTTCCTGCAGATTTGAAAGGGAAAACTAGGTCCTGCGGATACAGCTGTTATCCTGGGAAGACAAATACGTTTAAAATAAATCTAAAGAAATACCAGGAAACATCTTCAACTGCTCCTGCTTCATTTTTCTGCTTTTTATGTATTTTCCCCTTGCCTTTCAGTTTCTCAGCATATCAATTCAACTTTGTTAAACATAAGGGGCATACATTTTTTGGTGGCTCTCTTGCAGTAGTAGTGATACGCCAAACTGCACTGGGTTCGGTTTGATCAGGATTTGGTTAAACTCAAACCCCATTGAAATCAGTAGGAACCGAACCTGTCAAATTAAAAATGTAATCTTTATGGGGAAATTAGCAAGGGGGTTTCAAAAATAGCATGGTAATGGGCACTACCCTGGGTAACATGTATTAATGCAAACATTTTTTTTTTTTTAATTCCACTTTGCCAGAAGCAGTGATTTTGTTTTAAAAGCCTAAAGTGGAACATTAAAAATGACCAACTTCTTTAAATACCATGCCAAGGAGGCGCCCTTATCCTGTCTGTGAAAATGTACATCTCTGATGTACAGAAAGTGCTGCAACAGCACTGACATTTAAGAAGGAAAAAAAAAAAAAAGACAATTTTTTGCTATTTAGCACTGTGCTACTGTAAGTGGAAATTGCTCACTCATGCAACACTGTACCTAAATGAGATTTCTATATTTTTTCACACAAATAGAGCTTTCTTTTGGTGGTATTTAATCACAGCTGTTTTTTTTTTTTTTTATTATTATTTAAAAAAAGACGAACAATTTTGAAAAAAAAAAGTTCTACTTGAAGTCATAAGACATATCCAATAAAATCAATTCTCTTCATAAATTCAGGCCATAATGTATTTTGCTACATGTTGCAAGTGCTGACAGTAATCAAGTCTGATATGGCCAACAGTGTTTTGGGAATGCTATACTATTGAGGATACTAGTACACTATATTAACAAAAATATTGGGACATTTCCTTTACACGCACATACACTTTAATGCCATCCCAGTCTGTAGGATTCAATATTGAGTTGGCCCACCCTTTGCAGCTAGAACAGCTTCAATCCTTCTATGAAGGTTGTCCACAAGGTTTAGGAGTGTGTCTATGGGAATGTTTGACCATATTTCGAGAAGCACATTTGTGAGGTTAGGCACTGATATGGATGAGAAGGCCTGGCTTGCAGTCTCTGCTCTAATTCATCCCAAAGGTGTTCTATTGGGTTGAGGTCAGGACATGTTCCTCCACCCCAAACTTGCTCATCCATGTCTTTATGAATCTGGTTTGTGCAATGGTGCACAGTCATGGTGTAACAGGAAGAGACCATCCCCAAACTGTTCCCACCAAGTTGGGAGCATGAAATTGTCCAAATATTTTGGTATGCTGATGCCTTAAGGGTTCCCTTTATTGGAACTAAGGGGTCAAGCTCAACCCTGAAAAAAGAAAAAACCCAAATCATAATCCAACCCTCTGGAACTTGTCTGGCCTGCACAGAGGCCTGACCTCAACCTGATAGAATATCTTTGGAATTAATTAGAGCGGAGACTGCGAGCCAGGCCTTCTTGACCAACATCAGTGCCTGACTTCACAATTGCGCTTCTCGAAGAATGGTCAAACATTCCCATAGACACATTTCTAAACCTTGTGAACAGCCTTCCAAGAAGAGTTAAAACTGTTATAATTGCAAAGGGTGGGCCAACGCAATATTGAACCCTATGGACTAAGACTGGAATGCCATTAAAATGATTGTGTGTGTAAAGGCAAGTGTCCTAAAACATTTGGTAATATAGTGTATATTATATATATTACGATCGTTACCAGGATACGGACCCAAACAGACACTATATTAGTAATAGTGATGATCAGTGACTTATAGTGTGACCGTGATAGTGTGGAGGGCAGTCAAGGGACTAGACTAGACACTGGCTGGGAGGGATGCCAACTGTCTCTAACTAATCCTAACTGATGTCACTAGTGACACTAATATTGTGATCAATGATAATATTGTACACTGACACTGTACTAATGGCACTGGATGGGTTATAGTGGTGATTAGGAGGGCAAAAAAAGGTTAAATGTGTGCCTAAAACATATAAAACAACACTGTGATCGTGAAAAAAATGATTACCAAATGTGTATCGGGACAGCTGCAACATTAATGTGAGATATTGTCCTCAAAAATTACTACAATATTACATTGTGTGTTGCGCTATATAAAGCAATAAAAGTGAATCATAAAAAGTTCCAGTGTTGAAACATAAGAAAAATTGTGAACAAATAAACCAAAACAAAAAAACCTGAAGTCCATGGATGTGACAACCAATCGATGAAAAAAAAAAACAGAAGAATCTTGCGCTCACTGTTTTAAAAGTGGAATCCCTTCACCACATGAAAATACCACCACCTTAGGTAAATGTATGGACCCTCTATTATGGAAGGTCACATATGCTTTGGTATATCCCCCCATTAGTGGTCAACCATTGGAAAAAGCAGCAACAGTATTCAATCAGCCATGGGACACTATCAGTCAACCAGCCTCAGGCCGTCTGTAATGATGGTATAGAACCCACTAAATAAAAAGGATCTAATCCTCTTACGAGTGATAGTTTATTCGCAACAAATTGCACTTACATGACTCCAGCCAGATAAAAGCATGTACAGCATGAACAACAGTGATCAGTTGGACATCCAGGTAATGCGATGACAGGTGTATAACACTGAGCCCAACCGGTTTCATCGCAAAGAGGACTTCATTCCAAGGCAAAGTCCTCTTTACACTTGGGGACATCACCCAAGCTCACAATGAACTTGTTGATGCGCATTTTCAGTTAGAAGTGAAGCTTAAATCCCTAAAAGTCAAAGTGGCTGACTTAAACAATCCTCCAGGTCACGGAGAAATATTATCAAATTCAGAGGGATCCCTGAATCTGTTAATGTGGTTAGGCGACAGAGAGGGAAGGATGTCAGACATCAACTTTTGCAGATAGGGGCACAGGTCCAGAGTTTTAACAGATTCAGGGATCCCTCTAAATTTGATATTATTTCTCTATCTGCAAAATTTGATGTCTGACATCCTTCCTTCTCTGTCGCTTAACGACGCCATCATTGATAGGGCTCAGAGACTGCCCAAAGCAGCTCACTTACCAGAAAGAGTCCCTAGTGACGTCATTGAAAGAATCCATTTCTTCCATATTAAAGACCAGCTGATGTGATTTTCTAGGCAGCACCTGGCCCTACCATATCCATAAACTGAAATATCCCTGTATGCGGATTTGTCACAGGCAACGATGTCAGCAAGTCATAACCTCATCCCTATTACCAAAATCTTATGTAACCATAAAATAATTTATAGATAGGGCTTCCCCACTAAACTCCTAGTGGAATAGAAGAATGACCCTTTGTTGTGACTTCCCTTGACTAGGGATTGGATCTTCTATGCAGATGGGATCTGCTACCTGATGACAGCAACATCATTGTATCCCCTCAGTGCAATAGGCCACCTACATATCAACAGAAGCCCTGTTCCTGAAACCTCCAAATTTGGCTCACCACTTTTGGCCTGGCCTTGGTTATTATTCTTTATATTGCCTTGCAATCATAATTGCCCAAGAATTTTCATAGATTGTAGATCCTGATGTGCAGCATATAACAAACTTTACATCCTCAATGTCTACTTACAAGAGATTCCTGTATTTGGTTTGTTTAATCCTTCTTATTCAACAATTCTACAATCTGATATGCTCCTTTTCTTGTTATACCCACTTTCTGGATCCCACAGGTACTCTTCCAAGATGGGACTCATGCATTTTGCATTCTATATGTCTACCTGTTCCAAATATTGCTAGGACCCAAAAGCTCAAGTACCTTCTCCAATATCTATGCAACTTAAGCTGCTGTCTTACAATGTGCAAGGACTGAACAGCCCTTACAAAAGAAGAGCCTTATGGAAAGAAGCATTGTCATTGTTAAATTTCCACATGTGTTTATGGCAAATGGCGCTTCAAAATGTAATGGGGTATTGATAGCTGTTAACGACTCGGTAGCCTTTAAACGAATAGATAAATGTACTGATGATGCCCATGTAATGTATAATGAATAAATCATTTGTATTATCTATGTGTTTTGGCACCTTTACAGCCCCAGCATCCATCTACAAATACATGTATCTTAAATATCTGAAGGACCTGAAATTTTCCAAAGAATCTGAGCATTTCCAGGCAAGGTGGTCACTTTCAAGGAGGGGAAAGGTGTTCTTATGAACCTAATACTGATAAGTCAGTCCAGAGCACAATTGTTGTTCCCTTTATGTATATGTTTACAAATATTTTTTTAAGTGAATCAGAGAAGTAAATTACATTTTTAGGGCCTTCATCTATGGCCTACAGCCTTTCAGAAAGACTGCCCATGACAGAATTGTCATTTTTGTATCATTGGTAAATACTGTAGAAAAACATATTGTTCAACCATTGGTCTACATTTGGTTTAGAATCATATTTCAGGTGAATCTTACCTGAAACTGCTATCGATAGATAGCTACACTACATGTACATATACACCACATGTCTCTCTCACTAACCAGTAGGTAAATATGGTCCATGAATAGAAAAGCATTCCCTTCTCCTAATATATATAATTGATTATGGTACAAGGTATTTAAATGTAAGAATTGTATAACTATATGTATTTAAAACTCTGGCATTAAACATTTTTTTTCCTATTGTATGAAATATTTATTCATTTAAAAAAGAAGATTATACAGTATTTTTCTTATGTTATGGTATTCAAACATTTTAAATTAGAAGACTTTGTTCCCTTAACTGAACTTCAATAGGTTCCTTTTATTTGATATACACTTAAAAGGTAAAAGGGGTCATAAACATTGCAGGTAAGAATCTAAATATCTGAATATTGTCTCATGGGTTGAGTTGAAACTCCCTTCAAAATAAAACAATCTAAAGAAATATCTTCAGATTTAAGAAATAAAAGGGTTTATGCCACCACAGGGGATAATTTAAACACCTGACTCAGAGGAAAGCTTATGAAGGTCATAGAACTGTATGGAAAGAAATAATAAGGTGTAAATTGTAACACCATCAGCAGAAAATAATGTTATATACTACAAGAATCATAGTGTTTCTCTACACTTTAGACATAGGCATAATAGGGACTGTAGTTCTGGGGGATTGATAAAATGCACCCTAATTGGCGAGGTTCTAATTTGGTAAGGGACCTCTCTAAAGCAGAAACACTGCTGGATATATTTGACAGATACTTTCCCGTGTCCTAAGGGAATGAATGTGGAGTTTGATCTTAATTGTTTTTTTAGTGATTTTTGATCTTTATCTGTTTTAAGTAATTTTATTTTATTTTTATCTTCATTTTTTTCATGGTCAATCATTAGGTATATTTAGTTAATTTTTTCACATATATAATTTTATATATGATTTTGAGAGAAGATTGGATGCAGAGAAATATGCTCCAATTTACGATTAATATTATTGTGTGCCTTTATGACCACCAATATATGATTATGTTTTTATATGTTTATTGATGCTCTGTATCTAGCTTCAAGTTCATCTGTGCACTGAAAAAATTGAGTACTAATAAATGCGCAATATATGGTGATGATTTGTAATTTTTAGATTCCAATTTTTAGATTATGGTTATTTCTTAACCACTTAAGCCCCGGAAGATTTTACCCCCTTCCTGACCAGGGCCTATTTTGCTATTCGGCACTGCGTGATTTTAACAGAAAATTGCGCGGTCGTGCGACGCTGTACCTAAACGAATTTGACGTCCTTTTTTTCCCACAAACAGAGCTTTCTTTTGGTGGTATTTGATCACCTGTGCGATTTTTTGATCATGCGCTATAAACAAAAAACGAGCGACAATTTTGCAAAAATAACAATATTTTTCCCATTTTTTTATATGATATCCCCAAAAAAAATGTAAAAATCAAAATTTTTTAACATTTTAGGCCAATTTGTTTTATGCTACATATGTTTGGTAAAAAAAAAAAAACTGCGCAAAAAGCGTATTTTGATTGGTTTGCGCAAAAGTTATTGCGTTTACTAACTAAGGGAAAGATTTTTGTCATTTTTGTTGTTTTTTTTTTTTTTAACGAGTAATGGCGGCGATCTGCGATTTATTTGCGGGACTGCGTCATTGCGGTAGACAGATCGAACCCTTGACTGACATTTTTGACACTTTTGGGGTTACCAGTGACATTACTACAGTAATCAGTGCTATACATATGCACTGTTACTGTAAAAATTACACTGGCAGTGAAGGGGTTAACTTTTTTTGAGAGGGAGGGGTTAAGTGTGTCCCTAGGGGCGTGATTCTAACTGTGATTGGATGTGGCTTAATGTGTAAGAACAGAGATCAATGGTCCTACATAGCAGAACCGTTTGATCTCCATTCTTACACAGGGAAGAATGACAGGCGGCTTTGTTTACATTAGCCGCCTGCCTTTCTCCCGGTGTAATAGACGATCGCGAGTGACCGGCGGACATCGTGTCCGCCGGGCACACGTGTGGGGGGGTCCATGACCGAGCGGGATCGTGCCTTCGGGGGCGCACGCTCGCTCCCTAGAGCCTCACAGGCTAGCGACGTAGTCCTACGTCGCTTTGCCTGTGAGGGGCTGACCGCCGCAGTAAATTGTCATGCGGCAGTCGGCAAGTGGTTAACGACCGGCCTGTCGCGTGAGTGTAGCAGGGTATATTGGCTTTTTGAATTTGCTCGCTCTGTAATGTACACTGCAGGGGGAGGTCATACCGCTGATTGGTGGTGTATGTCTCCGGCTAATGCTCATTAATTGTTACGTACCTGTGAGGTAAAGTCTGAAGTGGAGCTTGAGTGCTGAGGATTCAGGCAAAAACCTAGTCAGAGAGATCGGGCCGGCAACAGATCGAGCAAAGCGGTATTCAAACATAATCCAAAGAATGGTCAGGCAGGCAGAAGTCATACACAAGCTGGCGATGAAGTACGGATTCAACAGGCTGAAGAGGGGTCAAGAATACAGGCAAAACTTCATACACGATAGTCAGTCAAAGAGCATACAGCACACCCAGGAAGATATTCCAAAACAAACGGGCACTCAGTAACAGGAAGTGCTGCTATTTAAAGGCTGGTTAAATTGTACCTTGTTCACAGCTGGTTAAATTGTACATTGTTCGCAGCTGGCAGCAGGTGGAGCTAGTGAGTCCAAGGCAAAGCATCAGCCTGGAAAATCACTGCAAAAACTCCAGAGCTTCTCTGTGGCACAACAGGTAAGGCTGCAAGCTACGAAACAAGGAACCTTCTGGTTCAAGGACACCCAGGTACATGACAGGACCCCCTCTCCAATGGACCCCTCCAGGGGCCCAGCGAGGCTTCAAGGACACCTAGGTACATGACATTGATATGAGTTAGAGCATGTGACAGACGTGAGGGGTTAATGTGCCGGCCGTCCAGATTATTAATATGAGAGGTCAGGTCATGTGGCTATGCCTGCTAACGAAAAGATGATTGTGAAACACATTTGAGAGCCGTGCACTCACATTTTATACATGCTGGATTAATTTTATTGATTGTAAGCGATATTTTGTAGAGGGGTATTAGGAATAAAAGTTTTTCTTGCTAGATTACGCTGTGTGCCCCATTATTTTGTTTTATGTATGACCACTCATCTATTTAAATGGGGATGAAGCACCAAGCTGATAGTTAATGATTTTTAAGGTGTTTTGACCCAGTTACTTCTGGTGAGTGTTTTTTTTTTTTGATGGGAAGGATATCACGAGGTGTGGTGATCAGGACACTGAGTTTTATTTATGTAAAGCTTCTCCAGACAACACAAAGTTCTTCACCATAATTAGTCACTTACGGTACGGTTTAGGCACTACCAGTTGCTCAAGGGGGTCCTCTATCCTCTGTGACACTCAATATAACAGGTCCCTTTCAATAATGAAGTAAGGGAGGGCAATCCTCTCGTCAGGGTTAACTAACTCCCCATCTATCTTCACTACATTCTCCCGGGCTCTTAGCAATGTGGGGCCCCTCAATTGCTCAGTGCACCTCGAGGTCGTCAAACCCTATCGGCTGCTGTTCCTCTTCTGAGGTAGCAGGCTCCTCCCTAGGGACTGGTGTTTCCCCTGCTAAGACTGAGAAAGGTAACTCAGGAGAATCCTCCCAGTTAGAGGATTCTGGAGTAGATGTTTCAGGCTCAGAAGAACCACCTACTGGGGAATCTGGGCAATCCCAGAGTTCCCAGAACTTTGGGAAATCCCTTCCCATAATGGTGTCATGTGGCAGTTTGGGAACTAAACCCACTTGGTGACACAAGTTACCGAGGGAGGTTTCAAAGGAAACCGTAGTCACCGGATATTCTCGAGTGTCCCCATGTACACAAACTACAGCCATTTTCCTAGGATGTAAGGTTTTTCCCACCACTAGATCACTTTTCATTAAGGTGACCAGGCTACCTGAACCCAACAATACCACAACATCTTTACCATCTAAGCATATTCTATATAAAGGTCTCTCATTCCCCTTTACTGCAGTGCATGTGATTGCAAAAAGGGACTGTCGTCTCTCTGTCAGAAAGTCACACTGCATGGGTTCATCACCCGCTGGGCAAACCGCTGCTACATGTCCCTCTTCCCGGCAATGGTAACAAATCAACCTTCTGGTCCTCTCCTGTGGGATGGGTCTTCTAGGCCGCTCTCGCCAAACATTAGCAGTAGTCCCGATAATACCTCTAGTTGCTCTTTGGTCCCTCTCTCCACCCCCATCCCTTGATGCAGTCTTACCTATAGGTGGGGAGGGTCTAATCTTGGGGTGAAAAGTCTGTGCGTCTCTGGGGAAAGAGGTCAAATTCTCTGTGGTTAGGTACCTTTTGACCAGGTTTACTAGTTTGTCTGCGGTTTCCGGACCACCATGGCTCACACATTTCTGCAGGGTGTTAGGAAGAGACCTAAGAAATTTGTCCATGACTACTCGTTCCAAAATTTTTGGTCCGGACAGAATTTCTGGCTGCAGCCATTTCCTAGTCAAATGGATGAGGTCATACATCTGCGACCGAGGTGGCTTCCTCAGCTGATAACTCCAATTGTGGACCCGCTGAGCACGGACATCCAAGGTTACCCCAAAACGTGCCAATATTTCCTCTTTTAATCGATCATAGTTTTTTGCATCTGCAAGCTCCAAATCAAAATATGCCTTTTGGGCTTCTCCAGATAATAGGGGGGCCACTAGTCCAGCCCACTGTTCTTTAGGCCAACTCTCTTTCTCCGCTGTTCTTTCAAACATGGTCAGAAACATCTCAGGGTCATCAACTGCAGTCATCTTTGGCAATAAATGGCTTACCCGAAAAGTCGGTATGTTACTGGCCTGACCCCAGCCTCAGTCTGCTGTCTCTGAAGCTGTTTCACGATGGCCTCCATTTGCTGCTGGTGTCTCTGTTCCAGGCCTGCAATGCTATCTTGGTGAGCCCGTTGTTGAGCAGCAAGGCTCCACTGAAAATCCGCATTTGTCTGCTGTTGATTTGCATTTGCCTGCTGTTGATATGCATTTGCTATAGCCAGTTGTTTCAGTATCTCCTCCATTTTGGTTTTACTTTAACTGCCCGCAGCACTCCCCCATGTGTAAGGGGTTGGCTCAGTAGCGGGTGTGGGTGATCCCTTAGGTGGGTTCGCTACACAGAGAGACAGCCGAGGAGTGGTTGAAAGCAACGGTCTATGGTTTATTCTTCCAATTTGCTGGAAACAAGTGCAAGCATCAAAACAGCATAAATCAAACAAACATAAAATAAACCCTGGCCACTTGGGGCGTCTACCTTCACAACACAGGAACCTACCTATGGAGTCTGTCCCAACCTACTGCTGGGCAGACACCGCTGGTAATACAGCAGAAAACCAATAGTCTTTGTTTTCTTTTCACACAGAAAAAGTCAACACCACCTCGCCTTCAGAAGTCTCTCAGCTCACTGCTCTCCTTAATGCACAAAGCCTCAGGATGCAGCAATCAGTGGTCATCATCTGGATAACTTATAGAGGCCTTAATTGCCTCATTCTGAATAGCTGAAGCTTTCCAACGTCCTTTAGTGCCGGTTCACACTTCCGCGTTTGCGAAGATTGCATGTAATTCGGAGCGCACTGCTCCTAATTACATGCGATCTGATGTGCGGATGCGAATTTAGCCATACACTTTGTATGGCTAAATTCGCACTGTATCCGCACCAAACACGCACATGAGGCTTTTTTTGAGCCGCAGTAGAATCGGATAGCACAGTGGTTCACACTTGTGCGATCCGATTCTGTGCATACTTGCAGATCGCACTGCGATATACAATCGCAACTGGGGGTGTCATTAACTTTTAATTGACACCCCCTGCGTATCGCATATAGCAGTGTGAACTGCCAGATGTGTGAATGCGATGCTGGAACACGCTGCATATTCGCAGCGTTCCCGCATCGCAGAAGTGTGAACCGGCACTAAACCTTTCTGGCTACCTTCGCAGCCGACACCTGATAGTAATTGGTGAATTGTCTAAACAAGGCAGAAGTGTATCTCCCGTTTGTGACAACACCCACAGATTTATCTGACTTCCTATCACAATATATATATATATATATATATATACTGTTTATCAATTTGACTTAAAAATAGAAAGTTTATTATCACACATGTGCAAATATTAAATAATTAATTAAAAAAAGCAATGCAAAAAAAACATAAATTCATACTAGTCCATTATCTAGACATGCAACCTGGCTGTCCAGGAAAGAGAGGGGAAGCAAGCATTCACCCCTTCTGAACCATACCAGGCCATATGCTCTAAGCAAGGGGAGGTTTCCACCCATTTTGATGGGGACATGTCTCCATGTTGATGGGGAGTGGGGACATGTCTCCGTGTTGATGGGAACAAGAACCTCCTCCCCACATCCTGGTCCGGTGGGTGTAGAGGGGATAATTATTGGAATTTGAAAGTCTCCTTCTAAAAAAAAAAAAAAAAAAAATTTAAGGGAGTATAAAGGGGGTCTGGCTGGCTTAGGGGATTTTTTTTTTTTTCCCTTCACTGTGTGTTGTCTCTTGTTTAATGTTATGTTTTTGGACGCGGCACTGTAGAGGTTAGATCAGAAAAGGGGTTTAAATAGACCTGATACTAGGGGAATATTTAGGCTACGATTGTTGTATATTGGTGATGTAATTATTCCCCAATATGGGAAAGACATTGAAGTCAAAAATTGTAACCTCTGCTATATTGTAAATAGTGTTCGATATCATGAATGTATGTAAATGTATAATGGAAAAATGATAAATAAATAAAATTTAGTAAAAAGAAAGTTTCCTTCTAAAAAATGGGATATATAATACTGCTTGATATTTAGCACACAAAAATGTAAATAGTAAAAAAAAAAAAATGTTGAAAAGCCATTTCATTATAAAAACACATTGTCCAGCAATGTAAATCCATCATCAGTGATGATCAACTAATTCCCCAATTACCAGCAGAAGCGACAACCCATGCCAATCCTCTCCTGCTGATACTTAATGGCAAGTGGCAGTTCCCAGGCCAGCAGGTGTCAATGAACCACAAGCTGGCTGACGTCATTGACTATATATGGCCATGACCATGGCTATGTCCAGCAAACTGTGAACAACTTGGGTTTCAGTTGAACATATGGTTGATGCAATTCCAAAGCTCATCTTCTGATCCTAGATGGAAATTGAAAATTAGGTACTCAGCTGAAACAATTTAATGTTATATTTAATAAGAATTAAAATGTTTTACTGTTCTTTGCTATTTAATTAAGGATAAAATAGTTTTTAATCAAGCTCAGTTGACATACCCCCACAGGAAACAGGCTAGTGGGAATTTATAGTTATTTTTTATTTAAGATATTTTTATTACATTTTCTGTATAAGCAAAACAAAGCTCAATAGACCAAAAAGGTTAACAAAGAGCTATAAGATATACGGATAATTCAATATGACTGCTCAGTATTTCAAAGCAAATACGTACAGCTCAAATTGCAGCAGAGAGAAGAAGAGTAGCTAGGAGACATGGATGGTGGACTCTCACTGAGAATATCTAGGTGCAAGGGGGTTGAGAGGATCTAAGGAGACCCCTAAAAATGTCTTCCATACAGACAATATGGTCAGAATAAACCAAAAATAACCCTTTAAAGAAACACAAACAAAAGGAACTAATTGATTGAGACCTCAAGGTGTAGAGTCAAAGCAAAATGAGAGAAAGGAATAATCCACTGGAAATATGGTTGAAGTGAAGTAGGCTGTGGAGAAGCCTAATCATCTAATGGTCTAGGGGTTTTGTGAAGAAAGTTTCCTCAAAAATAGAAAGAGGAAAGTAAGGTTTATTATTCAGGCTGTGGTAGGGAGTGCTCCACCAGAGTAGGAAGTGGTCCAGGTTGATGTAGAGGAATGTTTCCATGTCTAGTTTTGAGTATAGCCCTATGAGCCACTAGGAGGCAAATGAGAATCCATTCGAGATTATTGGACAATATCCTCTTTCTTGTTACTTCAGAGCTTCTTGGAGGAGTGTAAAGGCCAAACAACAGGATCTATCCTGCACCGACCGATGTTGGCGGTGTGGTGTGGACCTGGGTTCACTCTACCATAGTTTCTGGCTCTGTCCTTGCATACAACCCTTTTGGGCAGCAGGGATGTCGCTGACTCAATCAGTAATGGGTTTGTTCCTGCCACTTGACCCTATGCACTATTTGTTGGGACTTCTATTCTCTGGTATCTCCAAGCCTACCAACCGGCTGATTTCCTACCTTCTCTTGGCGGCTAGGAAGGCCATCCCGCTCTGTTGGTTGTCACTCGTGGCTCCTGGCGGCGATTCAGGGGATGGAATTCTTAATGGCTACTGTCAATTATGATGTCACTCGGTTCAATGTCATCTGGGAAAGTTGGGACATTTTTGATCTCAATGCTGGTTGACCGCCTGGGATCTCCCCCCCCCCCTCTCATCTGTAAAAATTATGTCTGTAAAAATAGTGTCATGTTAATCTGTTTCTTCATTGGACCTATTCCTGAGCTTGGTTTTGACTGAAGGTATTTTACTAGGCTAATTGCTGGTAATAATGGTTAGCTGACCCCCCCCCCTCTTCTTGGGGTACACCCCTTGCACTCATAACTGAAAGTGTTCTATGTTACACGCCCTTCTGATGTTTTATTTTACCCCCTTTCTCATGCCTCTGTATGTTTTGATATTATGGGTAATTGCACTATGATTGTTTTCCACTTATGTATTGTGTACCATCTTTGGGGGCATTTTGTATGTTATTTTTCAAAAAAATAAATAAAAACATAATTAAAAAAAAAAAGGCCAAACAACAAAAGAGAAGGAGGGAAATAATCAGATCCAAATAATCTGCTATAGGGGGACAAGTCCAGAATCTTTCTGCAAGTGGAGGCCTGAATGAGCCACTAAGTTTATGGAAGTCCACATGAGCGCCATCCTTGGGAAGGGGATGAAGGACATATGAATGATTTTGAGCTGTGTCTCTCTCCAGGTTTCATTTGTCACAAGAGATGAGACTTTATTGGATCCCAATAGAAGTTTTTAGTAAGATCCATACCTGGAAAGTCCTTTCCCCAGTGTGAGGAAGATGAAAGCTGAAGATGAAAGAAGGGTTTTGTGTAATTCAGGTTTAGAGGGCAATATATCCCCTATAGAGTAAGAGTGGCTCTCGAATAGATGGTCAATGATGGTAGTTTGGAGACTCTAGAGTTTGTCCACACAGCAGACTTTTACATAACTTATACACTGGAGACAGTGGAAGTTATGGCAACCAGAGAGAGATTAAAAGTGGTAGAGATCTCTGCAATTTTCCTAGGATGTCCTGTATCCATCTCAAACAATGAGTGCATGTACTGTATGTAAATCCTTTAGTCTTCCAAAGTTTAAGGGCATTATGATGTATACTTTGAGGGAACATGGGGTTTGAGTAAATAGGGAGGTTCCTTGATAAGAGTGGAACGAGTCCTAGCTTTCTGAATACTTCCTGCTATGCAATCCCTGTGTCCCTTATTTTTGTATTATGTTGAAGGTTAGGAGGTAAACACTGCAGTTTGGTGTGTAGTATAGCAGCTAATGAGAAAGGAGCAGCCATTTCTGACTGAAGTGAAAAGTTGGAGCAATGGGAAGAATGAGACAACCAATCAAGCCATGTTTGTAAGAGACAAGATAGGTTATACAGTATACCCTAAAGTTAGGGAGGTTTACCCCCTCCCCCAGGTTTACCCCCCATCTTCAGTTCTGGGGAGATATAATTTTGACAATGCTATGCTGTCATATGAAATTAAAAATCGCTTTGTTTAGGATTTGGATGTCATTATGCTTCAATAGTAATGAAATGATCAGTAGTGGACACAGCAGTTTGGCAAAGCTCCCCAGAAACGAGAGAGGAAGGTCCATCCATGTCTCCAGCTCCTCTAGAATTTTAGTGATTAAAGGAGGATAGTTAAGAGAAAAGGGAAGAGTGTTCTCTACCAGTTTTGTAGCCTAGATAGGTAATATGGTGCTTGGTTAATTGAAAAGGGGACAGGGCCAGAGCCAGCATAAGGGGGCTTAAGCTGCCACCTTAGGGTGCCAGGAGGTTTGCTAGGGATTTGAATTTTAAGAATAACTGCCTTCCATTTCCTAGGTGGGGCGGGAGTGGCGTCCCTGAATACTAAAGCCCGATCCACACCTGTGCCAGCAGAATCAGTCCTTGACAGAGGCGGATGTTACAGGAGACCAGTGGTTATTAGGACCGCTGGCAGATGATGACGCACTTTGCAGCTGCAGGAGGAAACCTTATTTCCTTGTGCAGAACCGCTCCATCAGCTCCACCTTCCAGCCCTGCCCCCCACCCCTGGCTCCTGCTTCTTTACTTTAGACTGCTCCTGCCAGCCTGCCATGTAAGGTAAGAGAGACTTCCTGCCACAAGACTGCTCCCTCCCTGTAGCATACAAATAACCATATATTCATCTGGACACTGGATGAATACACAGTGTCCAGAGCCTGTGCGACTTTAGTGTGTGTCCAGGTGTCCTCCTGTCACACTGTCCCCCACCAGTCACACTTCACCCACCTGTCACACTGTCCTCCACATGCCACACTGTGCCCTTCCTGTAACACTGCCCCTTATCTGTCACACTTCCCCCCTCCTGTCACACTGCCCCTGTACTGTCACACTGCCCACCATCTGTCACACTGTCTCCCTCCTGTCACACTGTCCCCCTCCTGTCACACTGCCCCCTTACCTATCACACTGACCCACACCTGTCACACTGCCCCCCTCCTGTCACACTGCCTCCCTCCTGTCACACTTCCCCCTCCTGTTACACTGCCCCCCTCCTGTCACACTACCAACCCTCTTTCACACTGGCCCTCACTTGACCTGCTGCCCCCCTCCTGTCACACTGCCCAGATACCCCTCTCCTGTTACAATGCCCTCCTGTCACAAATGTGGGTGTGGCAGGAGGAAGTGTGGGGAAGGTGTGCCAGATGGATGGGCGCACCAAATTGCACTTTTGCCTAAGTAGACAAAAATCCTTGCACTGGCCCTGAAAGGGGATGTCGCGGTCTGGGGGGGGAGGGGGGACCTTGACTGAGGTTAGTGGGAGTATCTGAATATTAACTACAGTACAGTGAAGCACAACTAATGTCTTTCAAAATTTCATCTCAAAATCTCATTTAAAAAAAAGTGAAAAAAAAATCAGTTCTTTACGTAATCTTCAGAGTCCAGTGTCTCCATTCAATTCATATGAATACGAATAAAATTAAACACCCAAGTGTCTTCAAAGTAAATTCATGCTTTTGTACTCATCTTTCACCAGGTGAAAAACCTGCTCACCTTAAAACCAAGATAAGCAGGCTTATAGTATGTGATACTCTAGGCTTGAGTATACAGAGAAAATAAAATTGAAATGCTGTCATTCAAAGAATATACAACATTAAGCAGAGCTCATATGTCAGCATCACTCATACAACTGAACACTGATAGGAGTCCTCTGAGGAAAGTCCATATATTAAATGTTAAACAGTCCAAAAACATCAGGTGAAGCTGTGACTTGTGGATCCCTCTCCCCATGGTAGAAAACTCACCACAATCCACCAAAAATGGTGTTTGATCATATAACCATAGGTACTTGAATGAGCCAACAATCCTCCAGGGACCACTCCTTCTTCATAAGAAACAGCATACGAGGGCACACTCAGCAATAGTAGGGACAGCCTCCAGAGTTTAATCCTTTCTCCAAGCTGAATTCCTCACTTACATGCTTGCAAAGTGAAAAACACAAGGGGAACGACACATAGCGTTATACTGCATAGTTTAATAGATAACTCAAGAAAACCCCCTCCTCAGTTGCACTTACAAGCAGTGAATAAAAGCACATTTAAAATGTATACAGATACAGATAGCCTCTCACCCACAGACCATCCCCCGGTATCCTTTGGGCTTCAGAGGTGGATTTATCTAACTAACAGTCTCAGTCTTAGAGGTATGAATATGGAACTAGACTTAAATTGTTTTATTAGTGAATATTTTATCTATATTTTGTTCTTAATAGAATAAAGTGTATTTATTGCAATTTGTTGTATTGGGTAAACGAAGGATCCAATGAATTGTTTTTATACAGTTACCCCCTTCAAGTTTTATATGATTTTTTTGTATTATCCCATTGAATATTGACCATGATCGTGGCATGACCAGTCTAAGTATTTATTACTGATCCAATTTTATTGAATGACAAGGGATGCCATATACGTTTATTTATCTATCGTGATAATGACACGTTCGTTTAAACTCTATTTTATATGTACAGATTATGTCAAAACCCAATCAGACTTGGTATTTTTGTATCCTTCGTTTTCACGCTTTGGTGCCCGCAGTGTTTGTATTAACCACTTAAGCCCCGGAGGATTTGGCTGCTCAAAGACCAGGCCCTATTTTGTGATTCGGCACTGCATGAATTTAACGGACAATTGCACGGTCGTGCGATGCTGTACCCAAACAAAATTTACGTCCTTTTTTTCCCCACAAGCAGAGCTTTCTTTTGGTGGTATTTAATCACCTGTGCAATTTTTATTCGTTGCGCTATAAACAAAAAAAAAAGTGACAATTTTGAAAAAATAACAATATGAAAATTCTCCAAAAAAAAATGTAAAAATCAAAATTTTTTAAAATTTTAGGCCAATTTGTTTTCTGCTACATATGTTTGGTAAAAAAAATCGAAATAAGCGTTTTTTGATTGGTTTGCGCAAAAGTTATTGCACTAACTACGGGAAAGATTTATGTCATTTTTTTTTATGAGTAATGGCAGCGATCTGCAATTTTTTGCGGGACTGCAACATTGCGGTGGACAGATCGGACCCCTAACTGACAGTTTTGACACTTTTGGGGGGACCAGTGACATTACTACAGTAATCAGTGCTATAAATATGCACTGTTACTGTAATAATGACACTGGCAGGGAAGGGGTTAACACTGTTGGTGATCAAGGGGTTAAATGTGTGCCTCATGCTTACTGACGTGTGTTGGGGGATAGGGTTGTGTGACACAGACACAGATCGCAGGTTCAGCTATGCTGTCACAGAGGAGGATTTCCTCACACTTTCCCCGACGATCGGGGAAGAGCAGCGGTGATCACCGCCTCTTCTCCCCTGGCCTGACTCCCGCTGTGTCTGAATACACCTGCCGAGTGAGGGAGGAATCCAGCGATGTAGGTCTACGTCGCTGGACCCAGCCGAGCCGCTCTGCTGCAGTAGCAGCAATGTGAGCAGTCGGCTGTGTGTTGAGTTATTTTGAGGGGACAGTAAATTTACACTGTTATACAAGGTGTAAACTCACTACTTTATATTGTAACAAAGTGTAATTTCTTCAGTGTTGTCACATAAAAAGATATAATAAAATATTTACAAAAATGAGAGGGGTGTACTCACTTTTGTGATATACTGTATATCACTTTTGAACTCTGACATAAAGATTTATGCCAAATTACTTGCACAGTGTTTATCCACTATAATATCTTCCCTAATACAATGCGACCAGATGGGGTTTGTAAAAGGGAGGCAGTCCTCTGATGCAACTAGGAGAATTTTAAATGTTATCCATTTTGCAGAAAGAACTCAAACACTTTCGTTCCTACTGCTTATTGATGCAGAGAAGGCGTTCGACAGAGTCCACTGGCACTACATGTCCAGCGTACTGTTTAAGTTTGGTTTTCAGGGCCCCATTATGTCAGCAATTTTTTCCCTGTATTCCCATCCTTCAGCCCAAGTCTACACCTTAGGTCTCTTATGCAAAACGTTTGTTATATCCAACGGTACCCTTCAGCCCTCTATCGCCTTCTATCTTCAATTTCATGATGGAGCCACTTGCAAAGTCCATCCGCACAAACCCTCTCATCACAGGATTCCATTTCAGTCACAGACCACATACTATTAACCTCTTTCCAGACAACCTCATCCTCCTTCTAACCAACCCAATAACTTTATTACCCCAAGTACATCTAACCCTAACACAATTCAGTTCCATCTCATATTATAAAGTCAATTTTTCCAAATCCCTTATACTTGATCTAGAAGTCCCCCCTAAGACTAAAAGACATCTTCAAGAACAACTACCATACACTTTGAGCTCACAGGGCATACCATATTAAGGTATCACCCTAACTGATTCAGTTAAGTCCCTAACTTAAGATACCTTCCCCCCCTTGATAGAAACAATCAAGCACCAGCTCCATCACATGTCACATTGTGAAATCTCGTGAGTCGGTAGACTAGCAGCCTTTAAAATGATGATCCTACCTCATCTACTATATATCTTCAGGGTACTTCCCTTCCCGGTCCCAGTATCTTACCTCAAATCCTTGACATCTTTGCTATATATATTCATATGGAAGGGCAAAAAGCCGAGGTGTAACCGCACAAATCTGACCAAACACAGATCTGCTGGGGGCATGGGGATGGTAGACATTCAAGACTACCATTGGGCAGCCTTATTAGACCAACTTAAAGACTGGTTTTGAATTCAAGATGATCCATTATGGCTGGATATCGTCCTTATCATCCACACCAGATCTTATATCTCTGTTAATATATGACACTTAGAGACTTTGGGATACCTCTTCCCTCCCCCCTCCCATGGCAGTGTCCATAAAAGCGTGGCGAATCCTGCACACCCATTCAAGACACTCCACAAGAATAACACTACTTGACCTCCCTCTTCAAGCACTAGAAGCTATTATTCCATTCTTGTATACAAAACCACTCTACATATGTGGCCTAAATAAAGTACAAAACTTTTTTCAAACGCTGAACTTAACACATGGGAACATCTAAGAACAGAATTCCAGCTCCCAATCAACACACGAGAATTGAAACAGGTCAACATAAGGAAAACCCTAGTGTGTGCCCACATCCCTAAATGCAATGTAGAAACACCAAGAATCCCTATAAGTGGGACTTCAAGATGCAATAGACTATGAAAAAATTGTATTGAAATGTTGAAGCATACAAATGTATTACAATATCAAAGATAGGGTTTTGATTATTATTATTATTATTGTTATAATTATTATTCATAATAATAATTATTATTTTTAATTTTATTTTTGATAATTTGACAAGATTTGGCAAGCCTGGATGGCAACGAGGATGGCAGCTTGCTAGCAGAGCTCCGCTATCGCCACGGCTCCTAACGACCGCTTAGATGACTCCTGCTTGCAGTGTCATGGGCAGACTTACTCGCTAAACCCTCCGAACCCTCAGCACTGGTCCCCGTCAGTCCTCCTCGGTCCCAGGCGCAAAGACTATCCTGGACATCTTCAAATCTCAGCCGCGAAACCACGAGGCTTCGGGTAAGATGGCAGAGTCGTGTGTAGAGGAGGAACTTAGCGAGGACTCGCAGTCAGCATGTGAAGAAATGGTAAGGGATATTGATGCCTCAGATCATTTGCTAACATTCTCAGACATGACTAAGACAGAGAAAGAAGGAAATAGACGCGATGAAGCCATCTCCCACTTGGAAAAAGTTACCAGCACTCTACACACCTAATTTAGATGAACCGCCATATAGAGGACGTGGGCAATAGGGGAAGGAGGCATAATATAAGAGTGAGGGGGGTTCCTGAAGCAGTGGAACAGGAACAAATAGTGTCTACATTACAATCTATTTTTAATAAGTTGTTAAAATGTCAAATAGACTCCACTATTGAGTTTGAAAGGGCGCATAGGGCTCTTAGGGCTCGTCCAGCAGATTCATCCTCTCCACAAGATATAATATATTTAGACTTAAGGAAGATATCATGGTAAATGCCAGGATGAATGAACCCATTATCTTTTTTTTTTAAGTTATTTGTTATTGAATATAGAAAAAACAGTACAGGTTAAGCACCTCAGAACAATAAGTACAAACTGGGGAGTGAGAGATAAAGTGGGTGCGAATATGGGGAGAACCGGGTAACATAACATAGTTTAACATAGTATAACTTAGCATAACATACCTGTGCCACAGGTTTAGCAAGAGAAAAAGAAAGAGAGGAAACTTAGTAGGTCGGTCCAGTTAGATGTAGGGAAAGCATAGTGTAACGATATTGGGTCCAAAGTGAAGTTGTGTAGGGGCAGAGATAAGCCTTCGATGGAGTGTCCACTTTCCCCTCAGCACCCCTAATGGGAACATAATGTGCCGGCGGGAAGAGGACATCCCGATAGTACATAAAAGTGAATATTAAGTAGTAAACATAGATAGTTCACTATGCAGTAGGTAAATCACAGACATGGCTGCATGAAATTAAGTGCGATAAAACCAATTATTCCATGAGAGGAGAAATTTAGTGTAGGAGAGAGTATTAAATGCAAGAGCCTTTTCTAGTTGGTAATTAGCATTGACAATATGTACAACCTAGGAGAGATTTGGTGCGTCCGTGGTTTTCCATTTGCAAAGAATTTGATTCCTAGATTCCTAGATGCTAGCAAGATATGTAGGACTACAGGTCGGAATGCGACAGGGTAATTATAAATTCCAATGTTTAATAATGCCAACTCTTTCTTAGGTGGGGAGAGGATCCCGGTACAGGAGGAGATGCAGCGAAAGACCCTATTCCAAAAACTGGTGAGGGAGGGGCAATCACAGAGTATGTGAACCAGTGTGCCAGGTTGGCCGCAGTCCCTCCAACAGTTTGAGGATAGGGATGGGAAGATCTTTGCTAATCTAGTTGGTGTATAATACCACCTGTTAGTTATTTTTAGCATCACCTCCCAGTGTGTTGTGCAATGAGACAGGCGGTGGGTAGAACGTGCTGCTGTGGACCACTGTTGTAGAGTAAAAGTACAGCGTAGTTCTTTCTCCCATTTCAACATGGAGGTGGTTTTCTCAGTAGGTTTATCAGAGGAGAGAATTTTGTAAAATACTGAGATTCCCCCAGCAAGCTTCCTATCCGCGTTGTAAAAGCACCAGGCTGAGCGTGAGACGTGGAGAGGTTCCAGTGGGTGTTTAAGCAAGAAGTTTGTGATTCGTAGGACAGAAGAGTGTGGGTGCTAGGTTGTGCTCCGACATGATCGTCACAGTGCTTTTGAGGGAGTAGAAGTGTGAAATGTCAGATATACCAAAGGGGGAAAAAGTGGAGACTGTCAATACCGGGATTCTAGTGGTAAGTATGTCTAATGGTAGGGAGGAGAGGGGTATAATTTTTCAGTCGAGATGCCACCCCTGGGATTTACATATTAGTCTCCATGCTTGTAGAGAAGCACAAATCGTCAATGGGAGTGTGGAGTAATCCCCGGGAAACCATAAGTCCTAGGAGCAGTAGTCTGAGATCATTAGTAGGGACAGCATCCTCTTCAATGTCAGACCAAAGAGGTTTATCAGCTAAGGGAAACCATCCTGTCAGTTGCTCCAGGTGCGCGGCCCAGTAATATTTATGCACATCTGGCAGCTTTGTGCCGAAGCTTTGTGTTTGGGTAGGCTAAGAGTGGAGGAGGCCACTCTTGCCCTTTTCCCATCCCAGATAAAGGTTTGCATAATCGAGGATAAGGCGGTTATTTGGGAGACCGGGAAGGGTATAGGGAGGGCAGTAAACAGGTATAGCAGTTGTGGTAATATGAACATTTTAAACGTCGCCATTCTTCCCCCCAAGACAGCTCCGTTTTCGCCATGGTAGAGAGTTCTAATGAAAAAAAAACAGGGACAACAAGAGTTCTTCCACTAGTTTTTTTTGAGGGGTTGGAGTATGACTGCTAAGAGGTCAGAGGTTTTAGGCGTGAGTTAAATGCCTAGGTACAGAATTTTGTCAGAAGTCCCGGGGTAAGGCAATCGAGTTTGCAGGGAGCAGGCCTGTGCCGGTGCAACACCCAGGTCTAGAATGTTAGATTTCGATGTGTTCACCTTATAATAGGAGATTGACCCGAACTCGAACAGAATTTTGTGGGCAGCGGGGAGTGAGGTCACAGGGTTGGTTAGAAGCAGGACAATGTTGTCCGCAAATAGGTTTATTTTATACGGTGCACCTTTAAAGGTAAAGCCTTCAACCTTCTGCTCCGACCATACGGCCTCAGCTAGGGGTTCAATTGCTAGGTTGAATATTGATGGCGAGAGGGGACATCCTTGTCGGGTGCAATTTGATATAATAAAGGGTGGGGACATCGTGCCGGACATAAGTACTTGCACCGAAGGGCAGGAGGAAAGAGACATTATGGCCGAAAATATTCATCCCAAGAAGCCAAACTTGGCCAGCATTAAGCGCATATAAAGCCTTCTCTGCATCTAGAGTTAGGAGCAGAGAAGGCGTTTGATGTTCACTCGCATGGTGGATTAGGTTTATTAGGCGTCTAGTTGCGTCCGTGGTCTAGCGGCCCGGCATAAAGCCCATTTGGTCCTGTTTGATCAGGCGTGGGAGGACCTTTTGTAAGTGGGCAGCCAGAACCTTGGCGTAAATTTTTACATCGCTGTTCAACAGCGAAATAGGGCGATAATTGGACGGTTGGGCAGGGTCCTTTCCTGGTTTAGGGATCATGGTCACATAGGCGCATAACATAGTTTTGGGGAATTCCGAGGATGCTGAGGCCTTCTCATAGACCTTAGCTAGATGGGGTCCGAGAGTGTGATGGAACAGTCTATAGTATTCGTTAGGAAAGCAATCAGGGCCTGGTGATTTTCCATTGGGAAGAGATAGTATAGTTCTAGAGATTTCCGTGGGAGTTATGGGGGTGTCGAGGATTTCAAGTTGGGCATTAGAAAGTCTGGGCAGGTCAATGCTGTCAAGAAAGGATTGGATGGTGTCAGTCGTGGGTTTCGGAGTGTTTTCATCATCTTTAAGGTTACATAGGGAGCTGTAGAAACGTGCAAATTTGTTTGCAATATCCTTGGGATGGGAAAGGAAGTCTCCAGTGTCAGATTGTTGGAGGTGGGCAATGTGGGTCGTGGCTTGTTTCTTTCTAAGCTTGTTAGCTAGAAGTTTACCAGCCCAAATGGCATGAGCGTAAGAATTCAGATTCAACCTTTTGAGATGGTAATCATATTGTTCCAAAAGAAGGGTGCTTAAGGATTTCTTCAGTTGGTTGAGAGCTTCTGTCAGAGCTGCCGTGGGGTTCCGTTTGTGGGAGGACTCCAGGTCCTTAATTTGTGACAGAAGGGAAAAGAGTCTGAGGATGTATTGCCTCTTCGCTCTAGAGCATTGTTGTATACCCCGCATGTAGGCCGTATGTGCCTCCCACAAAACCCACGGGTCAGAGACAGAATTCTCATTGAGCGTAAAGAAATCATTTAGGCATGTCATAATCTTTTGGCTCGTAGAAGGGTCCTGCAGGATTTTCGTGTCACATCGCCATACCAACATCCTCTCCCTGGGGACACCCTCCTCCAGGACCATCGTCACAGCGGCGTGGTCAGACCACGTGATGTTTCTGATGGCTGTGGAGGAGGTTTTGCACAGTAAGCACAAATCAAGAAGAAGCATATCAATTCTTGAATATGAGCAGTGCCTGGAAGAGTAGAACGTAAAATCTTTCTCAGATGCGTGCTGACATCGCCAGGCATCATACAGTTGTTCTTTGTGGAGTAACGATTGGAGAGAGCATTGTCAGCCCCCGGCTGGAGAAGTAGAATCCAGTCGTGGGTCAACCACCATATTAAAATCACCACACATTATCAAGTTACTGTATAGGGAGTGAGAGAGAGATCGGAGAAGTCTTTGGAGGAAGCATCTTTGGTGGGTGTTTGGGGCATAGATCGCCACCAGTGTCAGTGGCATGCCAATGAAATCCCCTTTGACGATCATCTGCAAAATGTTCCTTAAGCTGAAAGGCAACTGAGCGCCTAATAGCAATTAGTACACCCCTCTTCATGTCCAGTGCGTTGGCATAGAAAGAGTACGGAAAGTCTTTATGAACGCATTTGGGATGGTGATGGGGTTGGAAGTGGGTCTCCTGAATATCGATGACATTCGCATTGCTGCGCCGAGCCTCTTTCCAAAGGGAGAACCTCTTCGCAGGGTGGTTCAATCCATTGACATTTAAGGAGAGAAATTTGATAGTCATGTCAGGAAGAAAAGGTACTGGTCGTTAAACGGGTTGCATCGAAAGGGGTCCAAGAAGTTCCAGGGCAGTGGACCGAAAAAAGTCTATGTCACAGGTAGAGAGTCAGAGAAAGCGCAACGCGCTGTGTAAATGGTAGAGAAAGGGTAGTAAAAAGAGTAAGTGTACAGGCATAGCTTGAAATACAGTAAAGGGGCCATAGGGATAAAGAGAATTCCCGTGGCCAGGGACTGCAAGGTGTATTAAGTCATGGTTGGAGCTCCGCCAGCATTTTTCTTCTTGTTAGATCTCTTTATGGAGACCACCTGCCATTCTTCTTGAAGGTGGGGTGAAGCAGCACCCCTGTGGGGCAAAGGTTGCTGCGGTGCGATAATGCCCCAGCTTTGCAGGATCGATATACCCTCCTCCAAAGTCCAAAGTATAGATTAGGGCCTTGCTCCCGTTTTGGGTGACAGAGAGTGAGGCTGGGTACTTCCATTTATGAAGGATCTTATGATTCCTCAAGGCCTTTGTGATAGTTGCCAAGGATCTGCGCCTCTGGAGTGTGTGCCGTGAGAGATCCGGCAGGATCTGTAGGTGGGAGTAGTCTCCTGGAAGGTTGGAAGTCTGGCGGGACGCCGCCATAATGCTCTCTTTGGCGTGAAAAAAGTTAACTCTAAGGAGCATATCCCTGGGCAAGTCCTAAACGATAAAGGACGGTTTGGGGATCCTTTGGATCCTATCAATCAGGAGGTCAGCGCCTGACAGCGAGGGAACCAGGGTGGAAAAAAGATCCTTTGCATATTGGGGCAGGTGTTGCGTCTGAATCGACTCAGGTACCCCTTGCAATTTCAAATTATTTCTCCTGGACCTGTCCTCCAGGTCTGCGAGTTTGTCTTTAATCCAGGTGATGTCATCTGAGTGGGAGTTGTGGGCATCCACCATTGCATTGAAGGATAGAGAGCATTTATTTAATGAGGTTTCCACAATATCCACTCTGTCCCCCAAATGCTGTACATTCTGCTTCACCTGCTGCATCATGTCTGAGTGGATAGAGGAGCGCAGGGAAAGCAGCATGCTTTTTAGCACAGTGACCGATACAGGCTGACCCTCCATTGGGAAGTCAGCAAAGGGGTCTTGCGCTGTCAGCAGAGAAGGTGGGTGGAGAGGTTGCATAACGGTGACATCCATAGAGATTCCCTGCCCAATATTAGGGGGGGATTCCTGTCTGGGTTTTGTTTTGGCAGGACTTCTGGATGAAGGGGAGACTGGTGAGGAAGACCCTGAGGAGTTCCTGCTATCTGGGTTGGCTACATGCCTTAGCAGTGGGTCTGGAGAGAGGCCATCCCTGGTGCCTTGTGGCGCTGCTGGTTGGTGAAGTCCAGCGGCCTGTGGTAAGACGAAACCTTCCAGCTTGGAGAGCTGTCCAGTCTCCTTCTTCCTTGGCTGCATCTCGGGTGGATCGGGGTGTGTAAAGGCAGCAATTGAGCCCAGGCAGGAGCAATGTGGGTGGCAGAGGTAGCTGTGTTCCCCTGCAGTCCCGGGTGGTCAGTTGGAGCTTCAGACACTAGCGTCCATCTTCCGGAGCGGTCGCCACGCCCCCCCCCCCTGAACCCATTATCTTTTATAGTCAAAGGAACAGCCCCTTTCGGGATTTGTCACCGATTACACTAAATAATCGGCGGGCCCTGCGACCCCTGTTGGATGTGCTGAGGGAGCGGAAGTTGGTATATAAATGGAAATTCCCTTTTGCTTTGCAAGTGACTTTTCAAGGTAGATACTGTTACCTACGCACTTGGGAGGACTTACAATCTTTTTGTGATACCTTACGGATTCCTTTAGGAGAGCTGCCAGATTGGTATAGTGAATTCCGTGATCCGCCACCAGGGGGTAGTCCACCAATCTTACTTCAGTCTACACCAGTGTTTCTCAACTCCGGTCCTCAGGCCACACTAACAGGCCAGGTTTGCAAGATAACTGAAATACATCACAGGTGATCTCATTTGCTACTCAGTGATTGCAGTATTCTAGTCTGCATCTCCCCAAGGTAATACCTAAAATCTGGCCTGTTAGTGTGCCCTGAGGACCGGAGTAGAGAAACACTGGTCTACACAATCTACACAATCTAGCTTGAGCAAATCTCCAACTAAGGAAGGGAAACTCCCCAAACAGGGTGCACATCGCATTTCAGCGTGAAATGGGGATCATCGCTGTCTGGCTACGGACACGGACACTGACTAAATGTGTAACAAATATAAAACAAATATAATTCAACTGCTAGCCTGTTACCTTGTTACTCCAGGGACAATTTGCCCAACATGACCAACAGGTCGGAAGTGACTGTGTAGTTGAGACTCTATCCCTCAAGATTAGTGAAGCTATTTAGTTCAGGGCGATATGTGAACTGCATGTGCTCCATGTGAACAGATCTATAAGTGACAACAGTGACTACAGTGGGATTAGAGTTCACTTGCAGCTTCTGGGGTGGAGGACATACTTATCCCTCTCCCTCTGTATTTCTGTTAATTGATTGTATAGGGCTAAATGTGAATGATTGACTGCTGGATACCATAAGGGACTATAGGATTCACATAGAACTAAGTGGTCACATTCAGTCTTGCATTACTTTATATTGTGAGGCCATTGCTAGGTCACTTGTGAAGCTACTGTAGCTATATTTTGCTGAAGAGCAGAATGTTAAAGTTTCTATTTACTTTAGGGAGGAGGGGATATGGGTAACCTGCCTGTGGGAAACTACAGAGTTACTGTTTATACCAACGCAGGTTTTTTTTCCCTTTTGAGGGCCCCTGCTTAGCGATATGCAGTTCTTACCCAGTATATGCATATAGGTTGTTGCTTTCCCATATCAGGGGGAGGGGGCTACGCATAGGTCATGTTTATCTGTGGGGGTTTTTTTTGGGAGGGTCGTCCATTACGCACTACTTATACATTAGTTATACATTGGGGGCTGTATGGTTTGGGTCCTGCTGGGAGTTGAACACCATTTCATACTTGCTGATTCCTCCCACTACCCTGCCAGTGGGTACTGTGATGTACTATACAATTGCAATTGGAGTTTGAGGGTTTTTTTTTTTTTTCTCCTTTTTTTTTTTTTTTATTGGCTCCAATTGTAATTCACAGTCCCAATTCTTTTTTCCCCTCTGGGTCTAGTTGCTCAGAGGTTTGGGTTACCTGTATCTTTTTGTGTCCTCTTGTGGGGAGAATATATAACACCCCTTTTTCTTCTTTTATGCTATGATGGTGTACTCTAAGGGGTCAGAATATTCCACAAAAAAGGACCCAACTATTACATTCTCTTGGGAAGACAAAACCATCTTTTGTCTTCCTTCAGTAGACACATTTTAGGTTATCAACGGTACCTAAAATGACAGATAAATATTTTTACGCAGCCTTCCATGTCACCAATCCGACAGCCAGGCTAAAGGGGTGTCTGTTTTCATAGGGAAGCACTCAGGATTTGTAGTTGACTAGCGGTTAGCAGATCCCGAGGGCAGATTTTTATTCCTTAAGGGCAAAATTGGGACAATTCCAATAACTTTGGCCAATGTATATTTTCATAATACTGCACATGTCTCTTTTTGCCATCAGATGATAGACAAACTATCTTGGTTTGCAACTGGTTGTATCATTTTGGGGGGAGACTTCAATGCTCCCCTAGATCCTCTTTTGAAAACGTCTAACGGCAGATCAGCTGTTACTTTCCGTATACTTAAAAAACTTAAGGTTAATGCTGGCATCTTTGACATTGGTAGATTCTTGGCGCATTGTTAATCCACAAGGTAGAGACTACACTTACCTTTCGGCAGTACACAATAAATACTCTCGCATTGATTATATCTTTGTCTCTCAAAGAGACTTGACAGTTCTGGTGGACGCACACATCGGTATCCAATCATTTTCGGATCATGCACCCACCTCAATTACGTTATGACTAGGTGATACATTACCTAAGCCCTGCACTTGGCATCTCAATCCTACACTACTAGCCGATACACAAAATATATCTCATATTTCTAATGTGATTGACAATTATTTTCTCGAGAATGTTACCAATGATGTATCTCCATTTTCTATCTGGGAAGCACATAAGTGTGTAGTACGTGGAAAATTGATTAGCATCACATCTAGGCGTAAGAAAGACAATGATAAGGAGCTAAGGCTTTTGGTGGATAAAATTTATAAATTGGAACAGCAACATAAGAAATCGGTAGCAGTGCAATCGGCGTCAGACCTTTTGATGGCAAGAAGGGAACTACAATCCGAATTAGTTTTAAATATTAAACATGTCCTATTACTTAACCACTTAAGCCCCGGAAGATTTTACCCCCATTCCGACCAGGGGGTATTTTGCGATTCGGCACTGCGTGAATTTAACGCACAATTGCGCGGTCGTGCGACGCTGTACCTAAACGAATTTGACGTCCTTTTTTTCCCACAAACAGAGCTTTCTTTTGGTGGTATTTGATCACCTGTGCGATTTTTTGATCACGCGCTATAAACAAAAAAAGAGCGTCAATTTTGCAAAAATAGCAATATTTTTCACATTTTTTTATATGAAATTCCCCCAAAAAAAAATGTAAAAATCAAAATTTTTAAAAATTTTCGGCCAATTTATTTTATGCTACCTATGTTTGGTAAAAAAAATCGCAAAAAGCGTATTTTGATTGGTTTGCGCAAAAGTTATCGCGTTTACTAACAAAGGGAAAGATTTTTGTCATTTTTGTTGTTTTTTTTTTTAACGCGTAATGGCGGCGATCTGCGATTTTTTTTGCGGTACTGCGACATTGCGGCGGACAGATCGGACCCTTGACTGACATTTTTGACACTTTTGGGGTTACCAGTGACATTTCTACAGTAATCAGTGCTATACATATGCACTGTTACTGTAAAAATACACTGGTAGTGAAGGGGTTAACTTTATTTGGAAGGGAGGGGCTGTGTGTGTCCCTAGGGGCGTGGTTTCTACTGTGATTGGCTGTGGCTCTAGCTGTAAGGACACTGATCAACGGATCTACATACCAGATCCGTTTTATCAGTGTCTTTGCAGCGAGGAGAATGACAGGCAGTTTGTTTACACAAGCTGCCTGACATTCTCCCTCTCCCCCGCCGATCGCCGAGTGACCGGCGGACATCGGGTCCGCTGGTCACACGCGCGGGGGGGTCCGTGACCACGCGGGAGCGGGAGCGCGCCCCGGGGGCGCGCGCTCGCTCCCTAGACCCTCACAAGCAAGCAACGTAGCCCTACGTTAGTTTGCCTGTGAGGGGCTGACCGCCGACGTAGATAGTCGTGCGGCGGTCGGCAAGTGGTTAAACAAGGTTTTTTTATGAGCATGGGAATAAAAACAATAAATATTTTGCTAAAGCACTAATTTCTCAGATTAAAAGATCAGAAAATAAATTGGTAGTTAGGACAGAACAGATATCATCTGAATTTCCTAATTTTTACACCAAACTGTACAATATCTCTCCATCTCATAAACCTCCATATTTAGAAGGTGATAGGTTATGGGCGGGTTCGTGACCCGGACTTAACCCAAACTTTGTCCCGATCCCGAACCCCATTGAAGTCAAAGGAGACCCGAACTTTTGAGCACTAAAATGCCTCTAAAACAAACATGGAAAGGGCTAGAGGGCTGCAAATGGCAGAAAAATCATCTTAAGAGCATGGCAAGTGCTCTGCAAACAAATATGGATAGGGAAATAACTTAAAAGAACATAAAAAACATAAAAATAAAAAATAATCATCTTGATCTAGGAGGACGAGGCCCATATGGAGTAGGAGGTTGAGGTGGCAGAGGATATGGCGGTGTAGGTGGAAGCAGCGGCGGCGGAGGTGGAGGAGGAGGAGGAGGACAAGGCCCATATGGAGTAGGAGGTTGAGGTGGCGGTGGATGTGGTGGTGTAGGTGGAAGCGGCGGTGGAGGAGGACGAGGTAGCCAACACTGGTTTTGGTTTTTAATTTTATTTCTTTTTAAATTAGGGTACACCCCAAAAGAGTTAGAAAGATCAAATACAATGGCTGGGTAAGGCCGGTATACATGTCTATTCTGCACAAGGTACGGACAAGTCCTGTGGGATCCATGCCTGGTTCATTTTAATGAACGTGAGCTTGTCCACATTGGCTCTGGACAGGCGGCTGCGCTTGTCTGTGATAATGCCCCCAGCCGCGCTAAATACACGTTCAGATAATACACTGGCTGCAGGGCACTCCAGCACCTCCAAGGCGTAAAGGGTAAGCTCAGGCCATGTGTCCAATTTGGAGAGCCAGAAGTTGAAGGGGCAGACCCCTCATTCAGTACGTCTAGGCGTGTGCACACATACTGCTCCACCATGTTAGTGTTGGGTCGTGGTGCTGCTGGTGGAGCTCCTGTTACAAGGAGAGACGTGGTCGATCTGTGCCAGCTACACGCACAAGTGAAACACCTTTCTCAGCTGCGAGTAGGCGACAGAACCTTACAGCAGTATTTGTCAGGGCCTAATGCGCCTCTACAAATGTTGAGGCCAGAACAAGTACAGGCGATAGTAGATTTGGTTGCTGACAGTGCCTCCAGTTCCTTCAAATTGTCTCCCACCAAGTCTTCTGCTGAAAGGTCAGAGTTGCCACCTGCAGCCGATGGCCATCAGTCTTTCACCTCACCCCCTTGAAAATCAGCCAAGCAGTCTGAGCCCCAAGTCATGCAGCAGTCTCTTCTTCTTTTTGATGACTCTGTTAGCATGGTTTCCCAGGGCCATCAACCTAGCCCTGCCCCAGAAGTGGAAGAGATTGAGTGCACCGATGCCCAAACACTTATGTCTCAAGATAAGTACGTGGGATGACCACTGCAGCATATCTCGGGTGATGACGAAACACAGGTGCCAACTGCTGCGCAATTCTGCAATATGGAGACCGACAAGGGTTGAAGACTGCATGGAAGATGATGTGGAGGACGATGAGGTCCTCGACCCCACATGGAATGAATGTCATGCAGGTGACCTGAGAAGTTTGGAGGAAGAGGCGGTGGTCGCACAGAGCCACCAACACAGCAGAAGAGGGAGCAGGGTGCAAAAGCGGAGCGGCCATGACCTAGACACTACGCCTGCTACAGCCCAACACAGCAAGGGACCGATCACACCAAAGCAAGCTCAAAGGAGTTCCCTAGCGTTGCAGTTCTTCAGACAATGTGCTGATGACAGGACACAAGTGGTTTGCACGCTGTGCAATCAGGGCCTGAAGCGAGGCATAAACCTTCTCAACCTGAGCACAACCTGCATGACCAGGCATCTAAATGCAAAGCACGAGCTGCAGTGGAGTAGACACCTCAAAAACCAAGAAAGGTCTCTGGCTCCTCTTCTGCTGCAGTCTCGGCCTCTTCATCCACCTCTGTAGTGACAGTGGCACCTGCCACCCCGCAAAAAGAGGATCTGCCAGCAACACCACCACCTGGGTCACCAACAGCCATCTCCACAATGTCCCATGGAAGCGTTCAGCTTTCTATCTCCCAAGCTCTGGAGCGGAAGAGGAAGTACCCCCCTACCCACCCATGATCCCTGGCCCTGAATGCCAGCATTTCAAAATGCCTGGCCTTTGAAATGCTGTCATTCCGTCTGCTGGAGACACAGAGTTTTAAAAGCCTTATGGCGGTGGCTGTCCCACAGTACATCGTGCCCAGCCGCCACTACTTTTCCAGGCAAGCCATCCCTTCCCTGCACAACCAAGTGGGTGACAAAATCAGGTGAGGGACGTTATATCTCCCTAACAGCAGACTGGGTAAATGCAGTGGCGGCTGGGCCTGAGGCGGATGGCAGTTTGCACATGTCCTTCCACCACCGAGGATTGCAGGGCGCTTCAGTTTGCCTCCTGTTCCTAACTCCTCCTACTCCGCTTCCTCATCCTCTACCGCCTCTTCATCCGGTCAGCGTAACACCTTCACCACCAACTTCAGCACAGCCAGGGGTAAACGACAGCAGGCAGTTTTAAAACTTGCCTGTTTTGGGGGAAAAACCACACACCGCGCAGGAGTTGTGGAGGGGCATTGAACAGCAGACTGATGAGTGGTTGCTGCCAGTGAGCCTCAAGCCCGGCCTGGTGGTGTGCGATAATGGGCGAAATCTCATAGCAGCTCTGGGCCTAGCCGGTTTGACACACATGTGCTGAATTTGGTGGTGCAGAGGTTCCTTAGAAATTACCCCGATATGTCAGAACTGCTGCAGAAATTGCGGGCCGTCTGTGTGCACTTTTGGCGTTCTCACCCTGCTGCTGCTCGCCTGTCAGGGCTGCAGCGTAACTTTGGCCTTCCCGCTCACTGCCTCATATGTGAGGTGCCCACAAGGTGGAACTCCACCTTGCACATGCTGGCCAGACTGTGCGAGCATCAGCAGGCCATAGTGGAGTTTCAGCTGCAGCACACACGCATTAGTCGCTCTGCGGAAAAGCACCACTTCACCACCAGTAACTGGGCCTCCATGCGAGACCTGTGTGCTTTGTTTCGCTGTAACATATGCAGACTAGGCCGCAATATAATCTTTTTCCCCTAAATGGGTGTTTATTGAATAGCGGAATAGAACAACAGTATCCAACGAGTGTATCTCACAGTAAAATATGCAGACTAAGCCGCAATGTAATATTTTTTACCTAAATGGGTGTTTATTGAATAGCGGACTAGAACAACAGTATACAACGGGTGTATCTCACACATTCAGATACAGACTAGGCCGCAATGTAATATTTTTTCCCTAAATGGGTGTTTATTGAATAGCGGACTAGAACAACAGTATCCAATGAGTGTATCTCACAGTAAAATATGTAGACTAAGCCGCAATGTAATATTTTTTCCCTAAATGGGTGTTTATTGAATAGCGGACAAGAACAACAGTATCCAACGAGTGTATCTCACAGTAAAATATGCAGACTAAGCCACAATGTAATATTTTTTCCCTAAATGGGTGTTTATTGAATAGCGGACTAGAACAACAGTATCCAACCAGTGTATCTCACACGTACAGATACAGACTAAGCCGCAATTTAATATCTTTCTGTCCCCTAAATAGTTTTTTTTATTGCAAGGAGCAATACAACAGTATGCAATGGGTGTATCTCACTGTAACATATGCAGTCAGGGCCGCAATCAAATTTTTTGTCCCCTAAATGTTTTTTTTTATTGCAAGGCGCAATTCAACAGTATGCAATGGGTGTATCTCACTGTAACATACGCGGACAGGGCAGCAATAAACTCTTTTGTCCCCTAAATAGTTTTTTTTATTGCAAGGCGCAATACAACAGTATGCAATAGGTGTATCTCACTGTAACATTTGCAGACAGGGCCGCAATCAACTTTTTTTGTCCCTAAATAGTTTTTTTTATTGCAAGGCACAATTTGGTGTATCTCACTGTAATGTATGAATGAAAAACTAAAAAATAATTTTTTTACCCTAAATACTGTAAAATAATTATTTTCCCCTCACATTGGTGCTTTTTGAAGAGCAGGTTAGAAAAGCAATGTCTGTCTGACATACAGTCGTTAAAGTTAAATATGAAGGAAAAAATGTTTTTTCTTTTTTAAATGCAGATTAAGCACACACATATGCACTGAGGTTGCATGAAATGTGCAGCACCACATGCCTAACAGGTTGGATACTGTTGTTCTATTCCACTATTGAATAAAAAAAAAACCCATTTGAATGAAAAACTGAAAAATTATTTTTTTACCCTAAATACTGTAAAATAATTATTTTCCCCTCACATTGGTGCTTTTTGAAGAGCAGGTTAGAAAAGCAATGTCTGTCAGACATACAGTCTTTAACCACTTGTCGCCCGCAGCCCGACTATATACGGCGGTGGTCAGCCCCTCCCAGGCAAAGTGACGTACCAGTACGTCACTAGCCTGAAAGCCAATAGGGGGCGAGTGCGCGCCGCCGGAATCGCGCTCCCGCCCCCGCTCGTACCCTGAGAAGCCCGCGCGTGTGACCGGCGGACCCGATGTCCGCCGTTCACTCACGATCGTCGGGTGGAGAGGGAGAAAGGCAGGTGGCTAATGTAAACAAAGCCGCCTGTCATTCTTCCCTGTGTAAAAGCACAGATCATATGGTCCTGCTATGTAGGACCGTTGATCTGTGCTGTTACACCACTAGCCACATCCAATCACAGTTAGAAACACGCCCCTAGGGACACACTTAACCCTTCCCTCTCCAATAAAGTTAACTCCTTCCCTCCCAGTGTCATTTTTACAGTAGCAGTGCATATGTATAGCACTGATTACTGTAGTAATGTCACTGGTAACCCCAAAAGTGTCAAAAATGTCAGTCAAGGGTCCGATCTGTCCGCCGCAATGTCGCAGTCTGGCAAAAAAAATCGCAGATCGCCGCCATTACTCGTTAAAAAAAAACAATAAAAATGACAAAAATCTTTCCCTTAGTTAGAAAACGCAATAACTTTTGCGCAAACCAATCAAAATACGCTTTTTGTGAATTTTTTTTACCAAACATATGTAGCAGAAAACAAATTGGCCTAAAATGTTAAAAAAATTTTGATTTTTACATTTTTTGGGGAATTTCATACAAAAAAAGTGAAAAATATTGGTATTTTTGCAAAATTGTCGCTCTTTTTTTGTTTATAGCGCATGATGAAAAAATTGCACAGGTGATCAAATACCACAAAAAGAAAGCTCTGTTTGTGGGAAAAAAAGGACGTCAATTTAATTTGGGTACAGCGTTGCACGACCGCGCAATTGTCCGTTAAATTCACGCAGTGCCGAATCGCAAAATAGGCCCTGGTCAGGAAGGGGGTAAAATCTTCCGGGGCTTAAGTGGTTAAAGTTAAATATGAAGGAAAAAATGTTTTTTCTTTTTTAAATGCAGATTAAGCACACACATATGCACTGAGGTTGCATGAAATGTGCAGCACCGCACGCCTAACAGACTGATAGAATTTTTTTGTTTCTCCCTTCTCCTCCTCACTTGGCTCAGGTCAGGGCATAAAGATCGTTCACTGCACCCCCACACAATACAATCAATGTAGATCGCTGTCTGATTAAAGCAGATTGTTCCTATCAATGCTTTCCCTACAAGCAATCTCTCCAGCCTGGCCCTATAGTAAACTCCTCTCTCCCTCCGGGCAAAAAAATCGTTCACTGCACCCCACAAAATCAAATCAATGTGGATCGCTGTATAATAAAGCAGATTGTTCCTCCTATGCTTTCCCTACAAGCAATCTCTCCAGCCTCGCCCTATAGTAAAGTCCTATCTCTCCCTCAGCAGCAGCAGTCAGGAACCTCTCCCTACAGTAGTATTAGCAGAGTGATGCGCGGCGCTGTGTGACTCCAGCTTATATAGAGTCTGGGTCACATGCTGCACTGGCCTATCACAGCCATGCTATTAGTAGACATGGCTGTGATGGCTTCTAGGGCACACTAGTTAAACACTTGCTGATTGGCTGCCTTGCACCTGTTGAAAGCGCGCCATTAAAACCGCGCTAAAACATTAAAATAACGTTACCGAACAACGGACAGTACCCGAACATACATTGAAATGTCCGGGTTCGGGTCCGGGTACCGAATACCCAAAAGTCCGGTACGAACACAAACAATACAGTCCGGGTTCGCTCAACCCTAGTTATTAATAATACAACAATATCTGGAACATAGTGGACTTCCTAGGCTATTGCTTTCAGAGACCATAGCACTTGACCAACCAATTGATATTATAGAACTCACGCAGGCAATTAAATCCCTTAAACCCAGAAAGAGTCCTGGCCCAGATGGCTTTTCTGGCATTTATTATAAAACATTCTGTCCACTTTTGTCGAACCATTTGTTAAAAGCATTGAATTCCTTATAGGACTCCCAGAGAGTAATCTCGTCATTTACTATGGCCTATATTAGTGTACTCCATAAACCTGGCAGGGATACTGCCGATTGTTCAAGTTATAGGCAGATATCATTACTTAATCTAGATATTAAATTGTTAGCGAAATTTAAAGCCATGAGATTCGGGCAATTCTTGCCTAAGCTTATTGGTCCGGAACAAGCAGTGTTCATGCCAGGTTGGGAGACCCAGGTCAACATCACAAAGGCAATGAATTTTATTCATAGGGTTAAGGGGAGTTCAGAAGAAGGCCTTCTCCTATCAACTGATGAAGAGAAGGCCTTTGATAGGATAGCGTGGGATTTTATGTTTTCAGTTTGTAAATATGCAGGATTTCAATCAAATATGATGGCCTGGTTGGCGTCGCTTTATCAATCCCCTACCGCCAGACTGAAAATTAATGGCACTTTATCCGAATCGGTAAAGATTTATAATGGTACGAGACAGGGATCTTTCCCCTCTTTTATTTATTCTTATCCTGGAACCATTCATAAGGACGATCAATAAAATGCATCTGTAAAGGTATTACTATAAACCGTCGACATTACTAGTTGGCAGCATTTGCTGACGATCTTCTTTTTGCTTTGACACAACCCCATATTACGATACCTAACCTTATGAAAGAATTTGACATATTTGGATATCTTTAAAATCATGTCCACAAGTCTGAGGCGCTTAACATATCTTTAAAAAAGGCATCCCTACAACAAATTCAGATAAACTCTCTGTTTAAGTGGGTTCCATCCCAACTTAAATATTTGGGAATCATATTGCCCTCCAATATGGCGGATATCTGTGCTCACAATTTTCTCCCTTTATTACAAAAGTTAAAAGAGGACCTTAAAAATTGGAATGCGAAGCCCCTTTCGTGGTTTCGCAGAGCTGCGGCAGTAAAGATAACAGTATTTCCCAGGGTGTTGCATCTTTTTCATAGCTTACCCCTCAGAATACCTAAACATTTTTTTCTATCCTTGAACTCTATTATAGGCAAATTTATTTAGGCAGGTAAAAAGCTGAGAATAAGTTTGCAGATCCTTACTAGGTCAAAGGTATAAATCTACCAAGTTTTTTACATTATTATTATGCATCACACTTTGTAAGGATCATTGATTGGAATTGTCACGCTAAATATAAAGACTGGGTTACTATGGAAAACTTGCAAACTTCAATACCACTTAGGTTTTTACCTTGGATTCCTTTTCAACTTTACCCAGCTAATCGCAAACTGCATCCAACTATTGGGCCGACTCTTGCAATATTCCACAAAGTGGCTAAGAATTATAATTTAGCATCTTTTCCAGGCACCCTGACTCCTTTAGAGCATATGTTGGATTGGGCACATAATAGGAAGGCAACCTCCTTTCTTCAGGAAGAAACCCCAATTCCCCTGACTGTATATCATTGTATGAGTGTGGGGAAACTTAAGTCGTATAACCAGTTGCAATCAGAGCTACTCAGCAGTCGTCTTACGTATTGACAATATTTTCAACTTAATAGCTATATTCACAGCTCTATTAATTTGCCAAATTTCTCCAGGCAGTTGACACACTTTGAGACTATGTTTATTAAGGGAAATCCCATAGAGAAGCCTACCTCTAGAATGTATGATTGGCTGAAAACGTATGGCATGGATCCACACTCCAAACATAGGAAGGAGTGAAAATCACCCCTACAAAGAAGCTTTACTGATGCCCAATGGTCAAATGCATGTATTTTGTCTCACCAGTGACCTATTAACTCAGGAAACGGCATTCAAAATATTGACGAATTGGTACTTTACGCCAGCTAAGTTGCATGCGTGGTTCCCGGGTACATAGTTACATAGTTAGTCAGGTTGAAAAAAGACACAAGTTCATCCGGTTCAACCAAAAAAAAAAAAAAAACGCCTAACACTTGTTGGCGGTGTGGTGAAGATAATGGTACTATGCTATAAATATGGTGGCAGTGTTCCTATATTCAGAAGTTTTGGAACTAAGTGTTTACACAGATCTGTACTATTACCAATTTTACGCTTGATCTTACCCCAGAATGCTGCCTTCTGAATATACCTAATTGCTCACTGAGCAAGTATAAGAAGTCTTTAGTGAGACATTTGTTGAATGCTGCTAAATCTATTATTCCTAAGCATTGGAAATCAATGAGAACGCCAACTCTTACGTAGTGGCTGTGTGCGGTGAATTCAATGTAGGATTTGGAAGAACTGGTTGCGGTAGCATCAGAGAGTACCGAAAAATTTAAAAAAATGTGGGAACCTTGGGTCTATTTTAAGCTTTTGGATACATATGCAAAATTACAAAATAGCTGATTGATAATGGCACCTTAATGCGGTATGGATGTAATTGTTGTTTATTATCATATAGATATACCTTTTTTATTATTATTAATTATTTATTTATTATTTCAACCCTAGAGAAATAGAAATGTCTGGTGGAAGGAAGCCCAGTAAGGACAGTATACCATGAGATGTTTTTTTTTTTTTCTATATTTGATTCTGACTGATATCTCTGTGGTGATTATTTGATATGCTTTTGATCTCATTGCATTTTTCTTTTTTCTTTGTATACTTTAATAAAAAATTCTTAGTGTCCAAAAAAAAAAAAAAAGATTTGGCAAGCCTGGATTGGACCTCTGAAGACGTCAACAGAATGACGAAATCCGCATCAGGTGGAACGCGCGCTGCATACGTCACGTGAGCTGGGTGGAATGCAGCACAGTGATCACCGCTCTCCACTCCAGGGCTCCATCTGCTGATGGTTTTATTATTTTATTGTGTCATAACTGTATCCTGGAAGAAAATAAATTATCTTAAACATTATCACACCATCTGGAGCTTTCTTTTTATTCCATAACCTGGTTGGAAGCATGGATGGAGAGGAATAGGATCTGCCAGCACTGAGAGTTGAGGCACTACACCCCAAAGCAGGATCTATCCTGGGCCGGGTGGCCAAACAAGCATTGTCCGGTCTTAATACTATAAGGTATATAAGACCCACTCCTTCTAGTGAGTGTGTTTTCTTATTATCTCCCACGGTGGAAAACGAGTACCATCACAAGACCATTTGGAAGTTGAGCACAGAGCACTTGCACTTTTTTTTTTGCACTCAGGAATTATTTGAATGATTTGCACCACAAGTCACCTTATAAACTTTGTTTTTGTATTTTTTATGAGATTTTTTATGAACATTTCTGAGCACATATGGGACATTAGTCATCACATATACTATTGCGCCGATATTGAATTTTTCAATCATTTCAATTGTATTTATTTGCTGTTTTTATGTACCACCAGCACCTTGATTTATAAAGTACACTACTGTCTATATTTAAGTAAGCACTACAGGTGTGCCCATCATACTTGATATTATATTGGTATTTATTTTGCATTATTATTTACCATCTTGATGCACTGTTAGCACTTTAATTAGTACCTATATTACTGCACATTTAAAGCAAGCGCTATTGGTAGCCATGTCATTTGTGGCTATATACAAAACAAGCCTGGATTGACCAATACACTACTACAAAACGGTTCTACACCTGACTACACTTATATTGAAACAGCTTTTAAACTTACTGTTCATATAACTCTCTGTTTTGTGTACCATTTCTGTTACATCTGTTCAATTTTCAAAAAAAACGTATTGATTCAAAAAGGTGTATTGTTGTACTCACACAGGTGCCTGCCTAATTTCCGATGATATATTTCAATGTTTCTTTATTAAGATTTGCAATATAGAATAAAAAATACAATACAAGATAAGGTATTCATCTGCAATATAAACCTTATATAGTATAGATCATCTCACACAAAATATCCAAAATTGAAGTACTGAACAAACTATAACACAGTACCATGAAAGAAAATTATGAATACTTGTATTGCTAAATTCCATCTTCTGTACTTAAAGGAAATGGAGGATGGGATCACATGTTTGGAAGAGGAAGAGGGGTCAAAGAAAGAAGAAATTGAGATAAAACAGGAAGGAAAAGGACCTCTGAAAGGGGTCTAGGGAGGACATAAGAGGGAAGAGAGAAACCAGAAATTTACAAAGGCAAATAATGATAAGTATTCAGTCTGTGTTAGAATCATATATGACATCAAAGTTTGCTTGCACAGTTAATTAATTTATCAAATTGCAAAGTACTTAAATTCCTAATCACCAATAATCTCTCCATGTGGCACTGATGGTTCAACGTTACCAGGGTGTTACCAATGTTAGGAATATCAGTCGAGTTACATAACCTAGTATTATTAAAAGAGTTGTAAAGTCAGAAGGTTTTTTTATCTTAATGCATTCTATGCATTAAGATAAAAAAGTATTCTGTGTGCAGCAGCCCCCCTTAGTCCCCCAATACTTACCTGAGCCCCATCTCTGTCCAGCTGTGTCCACGAGTCCCCAGGCCTTAGCCATTGGCTAAGCGGCTGTCAAATAAAGTCAGTTAGCAAATCAGGAGAGAGAGTGGCAGGCCGAATGGCAGCTCCATGTCTGAATGGATAAACAGAGCTGTGAATTGGTTTGGGTGCCTCCATAGCAAGCTGCTTGCTGTGGGGGCACTCAACAGGAGGGAGGGGCTTGGAGCAGCGAAGAGGGACTCGAGAAAAGGAGGATCTGGAGCTGCCCTGTGCAAAACCAACTGCACAGAGGAGGTACAGTAAGTGTAATATGTTTGTTATTTAAAAAAATAAAATAAAATGAGACTTTACAATCACTTTAAGCTTAGCTTCTAAAAATGGGTGGATAAGCACAACTCTTATCTTTAAAGAAAATGTTCCAAGTATCAATTCCCAAGTAAAGAAGAGCAAGGGATAGATCAGATTGTATTTTATTGCCTGTGAGTTAGGGGCTAGAACAAAAATGATGTTCCAAAATAAATGGAGTGATTGATGGGGAAGCTGTATATTTTATATTTCCTTATTATTGTTGGTCCATATTGTGGCCCACTAATGAATTCTAAGCCTCCTAATCTTGGTCAAGGAGCCATATTAGGTCATGTGTATTGTTTTTCCTGATGTAAAGCTTGAGGAATGCAGAATGACTGAGCCCACTATCCCCCTTAAAAGATGATATCACTATCCAAACAACTTTGGTCATTTACTCACATACTAACCTATTTCTAACACAGCCCAAACTTGAATAGGCTAGTCCCGTCTCCAGAGAGGCATCATGCCTTTATGGGGGACCTGGTGGAAACAGCACTTTTTTTAGGTATTTAGTTAAGTATTCTTTTTATATTTTCTTTATCTTTATTCTGTATTAGGGATGATCGAACTTTTGAAAAGTTCAGTTCGACCAGAACACCCGAATTTCCCAAAAGTTCGGTTCGGATTTCAGAACCCCATTGAAATCAATGGGACCCGAACTTCGGTAATCAAAAAACACAATTTTGAAGCCCAAAAACCCCAATAAATGCCCCTAAAAAGTGCCTAGGGTTCTGGGTCATGCCCCATTAACTATTAATCACACAAAAAAAGTTCTTAAAAATTGTCATTTTTGATAAAAAAGCCAATTATTGAAAAAAAAAAGAGAGAGAGATTTTTCGATTTTTACTTTGGATTTAGTATCTGGGGGGTCTAAAATGTGTGCATGTGAAGTTTCAGCTCTGTAGCATGTCCACAACCATGAAAAAAAAAAGATAATTTTTCAGTAGAACAGGGATGTGGGTCGGGACCCTTCTTTAACTTTAACACCTATATGATCTTTTTTTCTGGTTCTGGACATGCTACAGAGCTGAAACTTCACAGGTACACCTTTTAGACCCCCCAGACACAAAATCACACAAAAAAAGTTCTTAAAAATTGTCATTTTTGATAAAAAAGCCAATTATTGAAAAATTAAAAAAAAAAAAAGAGATTTTTTGATTTTTACTTTGGATTTAGTATCTGGGGGGTCTAAAAAGTGTACATGTGACGTTTCAGCTCTGTAGCATGTCCAGAACCATGAAAAAAAAGATTGTTTGTATTAGAAAACTTTCAGCACAGGAGTATGGCTCCGCTGCTGTAACACCTTGCCGGTTTAATAGAAGGCATTTTTTTGGGTTCTTTGCAGTCAGGAAAAACATCTGAACTTGTGTAAAGTGGTACTGTGCACAAGTTCTGATGTTTTGCCTGCCTCCAAAACCCCCCAAAAAATGCCAGCAAAACACACCTGGGCATTTTTTTTTTTTTACGCTAGCGTTTTTTTGGCATTTTCTGGGGTTCTTTTGAGGCAGGCAAAACATCTGAACTTGTGTATAGTGGTGTATATACACACATCCATATATTTATATACACACCTATACATATATAGGTGTGATAGTAGCAGAAATATATGCTTGCGCTAATGAAATCATTTACAGTAATATATTTCTGCTACTATCACACCTATATATGTCTAGGTGTGTATATAAATATATGTTTTGGGCAAAAAGTTCTAAATTCGGCCGAACCTCGAACACCCAATGTTCGGGCCGAACCGATGGTCGACCCGAACCGTTCGATCATCCCTATTCTGTATCTGTGATTACATTTAATAAATGTTATAATTTTAGATATTTGTGTGATCTCTCTTTGCGCATATCGAATAAAAACTCTAAAAGAAATTAACCACTTCCATACAGAGCAGTTATACCCCCTTCCTGCCCAGACCAATTTTCATTTTTCAGCACTCTCACACTTTGAATGACAATTGCTCAGTCATGCTACACTGTAATCAAACAAAATTTTTATCATTTTTTTCAAACAACTAGAGCTTTCTTTTGGTGGTATTTGATCACAACTGGGGTTTTGTTTCGTGATATAAGCAAAAAAAGAGCAACATTTTTGAAAAAAAAAACACTTTTTTTTAGTTTCTATTATAACATTTTGCAAAAAATAAATTTTTCTTCATACATTTGGGCCAAAATTTATACTGCTACATATCTCTGGTAAAATTAACCCAAATTAGTGTATATTATTTCGTCTGTGTGAAAGTTATTGAGTCTAGAAGCTATGGTACCAATTACTGAAAATTGATCACATCAGACTGACGGCCTATCTCCTTTCTTGAGGCCCTGAAATGTCAGGACAGTACAAATACCCCCCAAATGACCCCTTTTTGTAAAGTAGACAGCCCAAGGTATTTAGTAAGAGGCATGGTGAGTTTTTTGAAGTTATACATTTTTCCCATAATTCTTGGGAAAATGAAGAAAATAATTTTTTTTCTTTTTTCCCCCCCACAAAGTTGTCTATTTATAAGCCATTTCTAACACATAGCATGTACACAGCAAAAATGACACCCCAAAATACATTCTGCTACTCCTTCTGAGTATGGTGATACCACATGTGTGAGACTTTTACACAGCCTGGACACAAAAAGACACTCCACATCCAAGTAGCACCTTCAGGCGTTCTAGGAGCATAAATACACATAAAACTTTCTTACTACCTATCACACTTTTGAAGGCCCTAGAGCAGCAATACAATGGAAAATCCCACAAAATTACCCAATTTTGTAAAGCAAACACTCCAACGTATATTCTATTAGGCATTATGGTTTGTTTGAACATGTCATTTTTTTCCACAAGTTTTTGGAAAATGTGGGAAAAAATGAAAACCTATTTTTTTTACACAAAGTTGTCAATTTATAGGATATTTCTAACACATAGCATGTAAATAGCAAAAATGACACCCCAAAATACATTCTGCTACTCCTCCCGAGTATGGCGATATCACATGTGTTATACTTTTACACAGCCTGGCCACATAAAGAGACTCAACATCCAAGAAGCACCTTCAGGCGTTCTAGGAGCATAAATACACATATAACTTTCTGACTACCTATCACACTTTTTAAGGCCCTAGAGCCCCAAGACAATGGAAAAGCCCACAAAATGAACCCATTTTGGAAAGCAAGCACTCCAACTTATATTCTATTAGGCATTATGGGTCTTTTGAACATGTCATTTTTTTCCACAAGTTTTTGGAAAATGTGGGAAAAAAATTAAAACCTTTTTTTTTTTACACAAAGTTGTCAAGTTATAGGATATTTCTAACACATAGCATGTAAATAGCAAAAATGACACCCCAAAATACATTCTGCTACTCCTCCTGAGTATGGTGATACCACATGTGTGAGACTTTTACACAGCCTGGCCACATAAAGAGACTCCACATCCAAGTAGCACCTTCAGGCGTTCTAGGAGCATAAATTACACACATCATTTTCGGACTACTTATCACACTTCTGAAGGCCCTAGAGCAGTGGTCCTCAACTCCGGTCCTCAGGGCCCACTAACAGGCCAGATTTTAGGTATTACCTTGGGGAGATGCAGACTAGAATACTGCAATCACTGAGCAGCAAATTATATCACCTGGGATAGATTTCAGTTATCTTGCAAACCTGGCCTGTTAGTGGGCCCTGAGGACCAGGGTTGAGGACCACTGCCCTAGAGCACCAAATCAATGGAAACGCCCACAAAATGACCCCACAAATGACCCCAAGGAGCACCATCATGCATCCTAGCCACTTGCCTAGGCCTATTTTTGACATTTGGTGTTTACAAGCTAAAATCAGTTGTTTTTGCTAGAAAACTACTTAGAACCCCCACACATTATATATTTATTTTTAGCAGAGACCCTAGAGAATAAAATGGAGATTATTGCAATATTTTTTATCACACCGTATTTGCGCAACGGTCTTCCAAATGCATTTTTTTGGAAAAAATTCACTTTTTTGAATTAAAAAATAAGAAACCAGTAAAGTTAGCCCAATTTTTTTCCATAATGTGAAAGATAATGTTACGCCGAGTAAATGGATACCTAACATGTCATGCTTCAAAATTGCGCACGCTCACGGAATGGCGACAAACTTTGGTACTTAAAAATCCACAAAGGCGACATTTTAAAAAATTTTTACAGGTTGCCATCTTAGAGTTACAGAGAAGGTCTAGGGCTCAAATTATTTCTCTTGCTCTAACGATCGCGGTGATACCTCACATGTGTGGTTTAAACACCGTTTACATATGTGGGCGTGGTTTCCGTATGCGTTCGCTTCTGCACGCGGGCTAACGGGGACAGGGTGCTTTAATTTTTTTTTTTTTTTTTTTACTATTTATTTTATTTATTATTTTTTATTTTTACACCATTTAAAAAAAAATTTATCATTTTTATTTCTATTACAAGGAATGTAAACATTCCTTGTAATAGAAAGAGGCACGGCAGGACCTCTTTTTTGTGAGATCTGGGGTCAGATCTCACAAGTACACTAAAAGATAGAAAAAAATAAATAAAATAAAATAAAATGAAAAAAAAAAAGGGACCTTTAAACCGGTTGCTAGGCAACGACGTTTGCCGTAGCTCCGGTCCTCCAAGACCATAGAGTCGAGTGAGGGCAAGCTTGCCCTCACTCGACATCTTGTCTGTGAGGATCTGGGACCGGATCGTTTTCCCCGCTGCCGGTGGGTCCGGTAAGCGGGGAAAAGGACCGGGACGTGGCGGGAGGGGGGGCACCTCTTCCTCCATCCCGGAAGGGTGATCCTCTGGCGAATCCGCTGGGACCACCATTATCAGAAAGCCAACCGTCCACCGTTTAAAAAAATACCAGGGTTATGGCAGCTATCTGCTGCCATAACACCGGTATTTAGGTTTAAACCAAGGGCGTATATATACATTGGCCGGTTGGCAAGTGGCTAGGGACATAACACACATAAATTCCTGACAACCTATCACATTGTTGAAGGCCCCTAACACATAGCATAATACATACCAAAATACATTCTGCTGAGCAAAGGATAAACAAAAAATTACCTGTGGTTTTAGCAGTGCAGTGGTCCAGGCAGCAGGCAGGAACGTAGACAGCGACAGTGAAAGGGTGGTCCAGGCAGCAGGCAGGAATACTGTCCATAGTCAGTACAGGCAGAGATATTGTCAGCACAGCCAAAGCATTGGTCCAGGTAGTAGGCAGGGATATGGTCAGCAGCAGAAAATGGATTGTCCATGCAGCAGGCAGGAATACTGTCCATAATTAGTACAGGCAGCAGGCAGAGCTATGGTCAGTACAGCCCAAGTATTGGTCCAGGCAACAGACACATGTTCCATAAAAAGTCCTGGGTCAGGGATATGATCAACACAGCCAAAGTATTGGTCCAGGCAGCAGGCAGGACCATCAAGCTTAGGGCCTCGGTCGGGAAAGAATGGGGACAGGGGTAGAGGCTTCTCCCACCCAAATCACTTTGAAGCCTCCGGACTCCAGACCCTGTTCCGAGATTACAAACCCAGAGAAAACCAAAAACGTTTTCTCATATCAGAACACTATATTCTGAAGCCCCTCACAAAAGTGAGACCCCTGTGTCATTTTGAATCTCACTACTACAGTAGCAGTGCGAAAGATCAGTCTAAGTGGCAGGCAAAAAACATGGTCGTAACAGGCCAAGGTCAGTGCAGGTAAAAGGCAGAAATAGACGGTAGGCTAAGGCATAATCGATAAACAGTCCAGGGTCAGTTCACTTGAAAGGCAGAAACATGGGGGATAAACAATGCAGACAGCAGGCAGAGGCATAGTCAATATACAGGCCAGGGTTGGTTCACAAGGAAGGCAGTGATATGGTTGGTTGAGGCAGCAGGAAAATATTCAGCACAACAATTGAAAAAGGGAAAATGGCAGTCTGATTGAAATATGGACTAAAAGTTTAGTGCAGTGTGATAGATTTTGAAGCATTCTCCAATGCATAGGCCAGGTTGGGAGGGACAATCGGTACAATTAAAACTGGTGTCTTTCCTAATTCCTCTTTTGCTACACACCCGACACTTTTTTTGGTGTCTTCTTCCGGTTTCTGATGGTGGGATATGGAAAGGGAAATGCCGCTCATGAAGTCTGCTGACACAATCCAAACGAATGATTTCTGGGGGGGATCCTTGCTGGTAAATCAGGGCAGTGGCAATATCTTCAATAAACTGGAGGAAGGGGATTGGTGTTATTGTGGACTTTTTATAGGTGACATATGCGTTGTACATGGCCAAATGGAAAAAGTACACTGCAACTTTTTTGTACCAAAAGAGGGTCTTTCGTGCCGGGAGATAGGGCTGCAGCATTTGATCGTTTAAATCCACCCCCCCATGTACTTATTATACTCGTGGATACAAGCAGGCTTTTAAAAGGGACTTTGAACGGGACCGCGTCGTCTTCTAATTTGTGGATAGTGGACATGATGTAAACGTCCTTACTATCCCTCCACTTCAAAGCCATTACTTCCTCGTTCCTTAGGCTTGCGGATTCCCCGATTTGTAAGGGAGTGGTGACAAGACTCTGCGGGAAGCCCTTCCCTTCCTTGGTTTGGCAGGGCAGCCCTGATCAAAATGTTGGTCCTCCCCCGATTACTGTATCTATTCCAAACTGTTCCAATCTGATTATCAGCATCTTTCTTTTCCACATTTAAGAAAGAATGCATGAGTTTCATATGGAATGACAAGCCACCCAGAATCAAATATACACGCTTGACGACCCCCAAACACAAGGGAGGGCTGGGCCTTCTGGATTTGGTGACCTACCACACGGCCTGTCTCTGGGCCAGAGTGGTTGACTGGAACTTACATTCTACACAAGTATTTGTTGCTCTTGAAAGCTCTTTTTTCCAAGTCTCCTATACACTTGCTTCCTTGGCTATCACCCGCAGACATACCCAATGATATCAAAATTCACCCGCTCATTGCCACCCTCCCTCTCAGCCTACCACCGAATGTTGTCAAGCATTCAGGCTTTATATACCAATAAGACTGCCAGGGTTAAAGTAAATGGCTACCTGTTGGGCGCCTTCCACCTCTCAAACGGTACGAGGCAGCGCTGCCCACTGTCCCCCATCCTCTTTATTCTCTCCCTAGAGCCCTTTCTGAATAAGCTTCATTCCAACACCGACATACACGGGATTTCAATACATGACTCCACATACAAAGTAGCCGCATTTGCGGATAACATGCTTCTGTTCCTTTCTCAACCTCACATCTCACTACCCAAACTCCTTAAAGATTTTGAACTTTACAAGTCTCTATACAACCTGAAAATCAACAATGCGAAATCACATGCGCTAAACATCTCAATTCAGAGGAAATTGGGAGGTGTCAGAACAACTTTCCTTTCCTCTGGGCCCCCCCCCCCATAAATTACCATACTTAGACATTCAAATCCTGCGCAAGCTGTCAGACTTATATTATACAAACTTTCACTGTGTCTTAGCAGATTTGTGCTCTGATATGCGAGCTTGGAAGCCCTTAAAGCAGGGCAGCCCAGATCAAAATGTTGGTCCTCCCCCGATTACTGTACCTATTGCAAACTTTTCCAATCTGATTATCAGCATCTTTCTTTTCCACATTTAAGAAAGAATGCATGAGTTTCATATGGGACGACAAGCCAACCAGAATCAAATATACATGCTTGACAACCCCTAAACACAAGGGAGGGCTGGGCCTTCCGGATTTGGTGAACTACCACACGGCCTGTCTCCAGGCCAGAGTGGTTGACTGGAACTTACATTCTACACAAGAATTCGTTGCTCTTGAAAGCTCTTTTTTCCAAGTCTCTTATACACTTGCTTCCTTGGCTGTCACCCGCGGACATACCCAATGATATCAAAATTCACCCGCTCATTGCCACCCTCCCTCTCAGCCTACCACCCCAGCATCCCCTTACATCCCTCCATCTTAACCCGGCCTTCCCTCCGGGGATGGCACATTCGTTTCTGAAATTTAGCTGGCCTCACCGGAATGTATTAGCAAAGCACTTTTTCCATAAAGGGGCCCTCCTTTCGTGGGAATCCCTTAAGCGTACTTTACACCACTGCAAAATACCTCTCTGGACCTATTTCCAGATTCGGCACTTTTTATCCTCAGGAAAGTAATTCGCTCTTTGGATGAGACCTCTTAATGGCCTGGAATCCATATGCGATAGAGCCTAACCTCAACGTCATATGATCTCAGTGATTTATGGTCTACTTTCAAATGCTCCCCCCGTGTCTTCGTCCTCTTTTTGCCAGGCCTGGTCTCAAGATTTGAACGTCTCCTTATCTGATAAGGAGTGGGAAAGCGTTTGCGCAATGATACATAAGGCCCCGGTAAATGTTGCCATTCAGGAAAATGTTTATAAAATTCTCTCCAATGGTATAGGACGCTCTTCGCAAGTTCTACCCGAAGGTCTCCGACCTCTGCTGGAGATGCAATCTTGAAAACTGAACTATGCTACATATTTGGTGGTCCTGCTCGGCCCTGCAGCCCTTCTGGGAAAAAGTACAGAAGGATACGAGAAGTCACCTCATGCAACTTAATGTTTTCACCAGAACAATTCTTGCTACACTTCTCTGTCCTACCAAAGTCAGCCTACAGAAAATCCTTAGCCATGCACATGCTGAATGCTGGGAAACGTTGTGTCCCGTGACACTAGCGAGCTACCTCTATCCCTTCAGTGCGTGAATGGTTCCACAGATTAAATCATATAGAAGAGATGGAGGAACTGATTGGTATCTCTCTCGACAATCTATCAAAGTTCACGAAAACTTGGTTTGACTGGCTGAGATTTAAAGACTCTTTGACCTACAAGAATTTTATGGGACACTGAGTAAATTTGCCTACAGATCACATAGCCAGTGACCTTTCTGGCTTTCCTGTGCCTCACCTTTTGGTCCACATTTCCCCCCTTATGGAGGGGGGGGGGGGGGGAGGAGGCCGAAATTGTTGGCTGTTCCCCCGCTCCCCCCTCTCCCTTCCTCCCTCTACTCTCTTTATCTCTCCCTCTTCTTTCTGCTCTGTCCTTTCTTCCTTCTTCTTTTGACCTACTGTATGTCCTGATCTCCACTGATCTCCCTATCCCTTCCCCCTTTACCTAAAAATTTGCGGCCAACACCCTAGGCTACATCTGCGCATTGATTCCATTGAATTTTGCCTCATACCTTCTTCATCTGCCTGACCGGAGTGAGCGAACTTGATCAACCTGGCTACCCTACCTCTTTATTGTACCGTTGTGGTACATGTGTTCAATCTCCCATAACCCAGGCCATCCTTTGATCATAATTATTTTCTATTTTCACATTCATTGCTGTAATACGAAGATGTTTTCCGTTATACATGGTACAATTCTCATGTAGCACTCCTTTTTGTAGCCTAGCTTGCAAATTTGTGTTGTTTCTTTGTACACCTTGCAATCTTGTGTTGTTTCTTTGTACACCTGTTCTTTTCACTCAATAAAACTTTTATGGAAACAAAAAATGTTTCAAAATAAGTATTCTTTCTTCATAATTTGGGCCAAAATGTATTGTATTAGACATATGCAGAACTAAAAAATTAGTTTTGTTTCAATTCAGTATTTATATAAATTTGTTTAGTTAAATTAATTTAATTTACTTAATTCATTTTCATGATTTGTTTTGTTTACTTATTGAGATTTGAATCATTAAGATGTTTCAAACTCAGAAAATTTGAATCAATTCAAATTCAAATTCCATTTGAATTTCAATCAAAGTCATTCAAAATTTGAATTGGAAGATGGTTATATTCTGTCTATTCCATTCTATTCTATTCTTTTATTTTCTTTTCTAGTCTTTTCTATTATATTCTTTTATTTTCTATTCTATTCTACTCAAATTTGAATTTATTCTATTTGAAATTCTAATTTATTTTATTCAAATTTGAATTTAGAAAAACAGTTATATTGTTAAATTCTTTCTATTCTTTTGTATTGTTTATTCTTTTCTATTCAAATCTATTAGTACTCTAAAATTGTATTTTCTATTCTTTTTTTTTTTCTATTCTATTCAAATTCCAATTTATTCTATTCAAAATTTGAATTTTGGAAGATGGTTATAGTATTTCTATTCTATTCTTTTTTTCTATTCTATTCTTTTTTCCTCTTCTATTCTATTCTTTTCTATTCTAGTCTATTCCATTATTTTATTTTCTATTCTATTCTAATCTATTCTATTACAATTCACATTTATTCTATAAGAAGTTTGGAAAGTGGTTATATTCTTTCTATTCTATTCTATTCTAATTTGAATTTATTCTGTTTGAAATTTAATTTTCAAATTTTGGAAGAACATTCTATTCTATTCTTTTTATTCTATTCTTTTCTTTTCTATTCCATATTATTCTTTTTTCTATTCAATTCTATTCTTTTTTTCTATTCTATTCCTTTCTATAGTATTCAAATGTATTCTATTTGAAATTTAAATTTCTGAAGATGGTTATATTCTTTCTATTTTATTATCTTCTATTCTATTTTTTATTTTATTCTATTCTATTCTATTCCTTTATTTTCAATGTTTTTCTATTCTATCTTTTATTTTTTATTTATCTATATTTCTTTTATTTTGTATTCTGTTCTGTGGGTTTACTCATGTTATGTTATGTTATATTATATTATATTATTTTTGTTCTATTCTATTATTTTCTACTCTATTATATTATTTTCTTTTCTATTCTATTCTATTCTATTCCCTTCGGAAATTTGAATTAAAGTTAGATTTGAAAACAATTCAAATTCAAAAATGATTTAAATTCAAAAACTATTGAAATTCAATTAGAAAACTATTTGAATTTGATTAGAAAATTATTAAAATTTTGTCCAAAATGTTGTTTCATTATTTCAGATTCCTTTAAATTCATTACTATAGTAATTCAGAAATTTGAATACATCTGAATTTCAGAAAAATTAAAAATTTGTCTGAATTTTAATTTGAAACGGAACATGTCTGCAATATATTTTTTAAACATTTTTTGACCCCTTTTTGGAAATTAGACAGCCCAAGGTTTTAAGAATGATGAGTTTTTTGAAGTTGGAATATTTTTGTTCACAAAGTAGCAATTTTAGCAAGTTATTTCCCACACCCAGCATAGGCATACTTTTTACACCCCAGTACACATTCTGCTATGCCCCCCTGAGCATAGGGATACCACACGTAGGAGACTTTTTCAAAGCCTAGATGCATAAAGGGGCCTCAAATCCGAAGAGCGCCTTTGAACTTTCACGGTTCATAAATTGTACCTCTAATTTCCTAACTACCTATCATATTAATTGAGTCCCTGAAGTGCCAGAACAAGGAAAACACCCAGAAAACGACCCCATTTTAGAAAGCAAAAACCCCAATGTATTTTCTCAGAGGCATGGTAAGTCATTTGAAGAGTTTATGTTTTTGCCAAATGTTTTTGGAAAATGTGGCAAGACAATGAAAATGTAATGAAAACATTAATATAAAAGTGACTTAGGTGTCCAACTAGACGCCAAGGACTAGTCCGATATTTGGACTGCGACCAAGTTGGCCTCTCAAAACGTTGTAACCAAGGAATGCGTTGGTACATGGTCCCTGCCTAGAACACTAAATTTCTCCCATCCTACCCTTCCACTTGCTTTCACAGCTGATTGGATGCTGGTACCCGCCTCCACATCTGGTGGAGTTGCCCACTAACCCAATCGTTTTGGGCTGAAATCTTCCACATCCTCTCCACACTTACGGGCAACACTTTAGCTACTGACCCAGCCACAGCCCTACTAAATAAAAAACCTCTTGATGTGACCCGATTACAATTCAAGCTTCTTCTGCAGGTTACAAGGGCTGCAAAGTAAACAATTACAAATGCTTGGAAACCCCTAATCTTAATGTCACAGAAAATAGAATTACCAGGGCCATAAAACATGCCAAGATTTAAGCGATCCTTCTTGACAGGGCTAAAAAGTATGAACGTGTGTCCCCCCTATATGCGTTATCCAATCTGTTTATGTAAAACTGATGTGTCATCAGACATACATTGTATACTCCATTATCCCCGAGACCTAACTGTACCTGGTAACTACTGCCCCTCCTCCTTTTTTAGTCTCTATTCCCAGGTCCTTTAACCCCTTAAGTTTCCGCACTGTCCCAGATTAGCATCGTCTAAGTACCCCACCACCTGGCTGTGTCTCCTGACTCAAAACCTACATTATTCCCCAGCTACACCATACTGCTGTACACCTGTGTCACTTTAGGAATACACACCCAGTGCTATCCTTCAGCCCTTATTTATGTACCAACTGTATTTCTGTTCTGTTATTGTGGGCTGCATCAAGGACACTGTACCGAATTACTGCATACTCTGTATTACTCCTTGATCTTAGGGGGTGACTCACCTTTACCTCTTTACCATGTAAACATTTTTTCTTTCCTCAATAAAAATTCTAAACAAGAAAAAAAAAGAAAACAGTAACACAAAGTTATCAATTTATATAGATATTTCTAAAACACAGCACAGGCATACTTAGAATTACACCCCAAAACACATTCTGCTGCTCATTCTGAGTGTGGTGAAACCGCATGTGTGAAACATTTTCACAGCCTATCCACATAGAAAGGTCCAAAATATAAGGAGCACTTCCAGGTGTTCCAGGGACATACGTTACTCATCCGATTTCATAACTACCTATCGCACTTTTGGAGCACTAGAACAGTGAACACACTCACAAAATGGCTCAATTTTGGAAAGCAAACACCCCAAGGTATTTTATTATAGGCATTGTGAGTCTTTGAATATTGCATTTTTGCCACAAGTTTTTAGAAAATTCAGAATAAAATGAAAATGTAATTTGTGCACAAAGTTATCAACTCAATAAGATATTTCTCACACACAGCAAGGGCATAATTAGAATTACACTTCAAAATACACTTTGCTACTCCCCCTGAGTATGCAAATGCCACATGTGTAAGACTTTTTCAATGTTTGGACCGGCTATGTACCAGATATTGTATCCTGTGTATCACACAAATTAACCAATTGTGCAGTACATCAATTGTATTGTACTGTAATGATTGCCTTTATATGAATGGTCAGGGAATAAAGTTTAGGGTAGCATCACCTATAGTCTCTATTCTTCTAAGCCAAGCAAGACTAGCCTACTGGTACATGGCTGTTCCCAGAAATGCCATGTTTACTTGCCAGCAAGTAAAGGAGGCTGAAGAAAGGAAGAACAAAAGAGTTCCTGTGGTTCCGGGAGTGCAGAAGTCCATATGGGATGGCTGGGACTGGTGTCTCACAGGAATGTATTCATTCAGATGTGCAGATGGGTCAGTTCAGGCTGCAGGCAGAGACATACTGTAGTCAGCAAACAGACCAGGGCTAGTACAGGCATCAAGCAGAGGCAACACTGCACTAATGTGGTGAGGATTAGGAACACTGTTGCTGGCTGCATGGGTCTGGTGACATTGGGGCTTGTGTAGCAGTGATCAGGAACATCATTGCTGGCTTACACTGGTCTGATGACACTTGGACAGTTGTGGTGACAGTCAGAGACACTAGGGCTGTATATGCCATCATTTTCTACACTGTTTGGCTGAATTCAGCCATTAAATACAATTCTGGTTGTCCACAGTGGCTACTGCTGTGATTGGCCCTGTACCATGTAATTGCTGTTGACAATCAGAATAACAATCATGAATAAAATCCATTGTTTGCTACTGTTAATAAGATCACTGTAATTGGTCACAAAAATCACATGGCACAGGGACAATCAAAGCATCCCTGTATGCTGATCTCTAATTTGCTGTGTCCTGTGGACACAGCGATCACAGATTAAGTAACTGTGTGGCCCCAATGCCTCACAAGCACACCCAAAATAGGAGGACATACCAGTACATCTTTCCAGAACAGCACTTGTTCCACACAGCTGTATATGTACAGTGGCAGGATGGGAAGTGGTTAATGGTGTGTCTGTGCAAATTCATTATTTTTTGAGGCACAAAACATTACTGGAGGTAAAGCTGTATTATCCTGTAATTCAGAAGGTCCCTTTTATATGGGTGACACTTTTTTAAGCATTGATTTGGTTGCACAGTTTGCAGTATTTGTTGTTGCAAGACTTGGTTCCAACTACAACAACACACAGTGGCTGAGCTCTTTTCTTTAAATCTACAGCCTTCTTGTACTTGTATCCCCTCTTTTTCTCTAGTTAGTTACACGTACTTATTCACTTGCAAGATTTTACTCAGACACATTTCAGCTGAGTACTTATGTATATCCTTAGAATGCCCCAGCACTGAGAGCCTTGTTTTTGAAGTCTCAGTCTACATAGGAAGTGCAGTATGATTCCCAGTGTAGGAAGTGGCTTCTGTGATTTTCAGTACTTGTGGTTGCCAGTAGGATTATTGGCACCCGCATGCATCTACTGCCTTTTCTGTGAGGGTGGTTGTGGCTGTGGAAATGGGTGTGGACTTGCAGCGGGAACCACCTGCACATGTGTGAACTAGTGGTAAACTATACATTTTTATAAAGGGTGTTCTAAGCCATATCACTTCTTTTTAATGGCTGCTGCTAACTTTGAAAGCTGCCACGACACATAGCGCAATTGTGTTGTCAATTATTCTCTGCAGTAAATTAGTCTAACTCACCTTACATTTTCAGATGATTATTGGTAGTATACATGGAATGCAGATTTGCTTCTTAATTGATTACATATGGTATTTAATACTGTTTTCTTAGTATTATAAATCTGTTTTCTGATATAAGCTTCCTGGAAAAGATTCATTTATTAAGCATATTAGTTTTTTTTTATGTTGTGCTTCATAATCTAGTGAATAATAGAGCAGAAATGATAGAAAAGTAAAAACACAGCTCAAAAAAGCAAAAGATGAAAATAAAATGTTTCTCATAGAGAATATTTTCTGTATAACATGAATGTTCTTTTTTGCTTCAAGCCATTAAAATGCGTCCTTCACTTCTTAGTGTTTTCATCCTTTTTTCATAATGGAATTAAACTTTAATTTGGTTGACAGGCAGCAGAACATGCACAATAGAAGACTGTAATTCATTTAATATTAATCACCACTAGACATTTACAGTAAAGCCGTAAGCTCTCTGAACTCAAAGATATTCTATCAAAATAAAATTTTGTACCACCAGGATTATACCCTAGAGAAGCCAATTATTTATTTTCAAAAAGCATTTTTCAGTGGTTACAATGTAATTGTACATGCCACTGATAATGATTAAGTGGATTCATTTAAAATATATGCAGTGACAGAGAGACAGAGAGATGTAGAGTGTGCGTTTGTGTGTGTGTGTGTTCTGGTGCTAGATCACCTGAAGTTTGGGAAAAGGGCAGGAGTATGTTAACACTGTTGGGATTGATTTACTAAACGGTTAGTAAATGTTCACAGACAGACTGTGCAGGAGTATGAGAAAAAATATATAAAAGAGGATTTTCTCTTTACATAAGTTTATTATTGACTAGACCACAGCTTCACTTTATTCACTTTACAAAGTGAACATTCTTTACTGCCTCAGAAAATCAACCTCAATAACCAACTCAAATGTTTTATTTACTTATTTATTTGTTTTTTGGCCGGGGGGGGGGGGGGAGGTGGGGAATCTTAAGTGCTTGTGTGAAATTTTAATCTTTTTACTCCTCTTTTTACTTTTTTTTTATTCATTGATGCATTTTTCGGTGACAGGTTCTCTTTAATAAGACATCATTAAGACCTCTGATATCTTACCTGTCTTCCAGTGAAGCTAATGAATACAAATTGTGCTCCATTAACTTATTCCCCAGCCATGCTGGTTGAGGAAAATGACACCAATTACTGGACCTAATCTTTTACACATCACCTGTGGGCCACTCTCACTCACTCACTCACTCACATCTACCTGGTGACACTCGCCTTGCTTATCCTTTGTCTGCTGGTGGGCGCACAAAGCCCAGGAAACATGGCTGGGGCATGCGTGGGGGAACTGACAGCTGCACAGCCACCAGATGGCTTTCAACTGACAACCAAGAGTGTGTGTAAACAACAGTTTACACACACTCTTGGTGGCTGCAGCTGTTGGAAATGTGTGTAGAACCTCCTGCCAGGTTAAAAGAGGGTATAGGATTTCACAGGGGTGAGTGACAACTAATCTACATAACTATACCAATTTATCCAACCTATTACATGTCAAGTAAGTGATCTTATATAGAATTATTGAAAATGGATGTACTATTCTGTTATCACATTGCCAAGGTAAAATGTGATTTTAACTGAAGTATGAAAAGCTGATTGAACTTGCCATGTTATGCAAATGATTGAAAGCAAGCATATTATTATGCTTACAATAAAAATAAAAATGAAGTGTACTTTTCCAAAAGAGGTTTTGTGCTTCTTAAAGGCTTAGTCGTCCTTAACATGAAAATAGAATGCAAATCACTTGCTAATGACAATTTTAATATTTAAACTACTTAGATTTAAAAGAAGGGTGTGGACAGAAGTGCTAGGTCTGTATAACTTGTGAGCCTGTTCTTCATTAATTAAAAAAGACCTGAACTGTGAAAGCTGTTCCCCAAAAAAAGGCAAGAAGGATAAAGAACTAGTTGTCAGTATTAAAGGTTTTTCCTTTAATATGGATTTATCCTTTTATGGTGTCAAGACAGTTTCACAAAATGGTTAAACATTAATACTTTTATTACAAAACCAAATATTAAAAAAAATATATATATTTTATTTAATTTTCCAAAAATGAACATAGTAAGGAAGTAAAGCATCTACATACAATTCAATTCAAACACTTGCACAAAAATATTAAGAACGCAGAATAGGCAAGAGTTATTACCCATGTTCAAAATGTGCCATATGCTTGTAAGAGAGTGGCCAAATATAGGTAGAATACAGTATAATCCGTGTGGCTCTAGAAAAACACTCTAAAAGGTTGTGGAAGCATGAATGAGTAACTTGAGTAATTGCCTCTATAACGAGGAAACCAAGTTCAAAATAACCACTAGTGAGTGAAGGCCAACTTACGCAAGGTCCTTGCCCTCTTTTGAGGCCCGGTACTGGGGTGAGGAGGGAAGAGGAACAGCCAGTAAACATCAAAGGAAGGGATAGCATCTCTATAGTGAGGCAGCCCCTTCAAAAGGGTAGAAAAGGTCCTTGATGGTGTGATACTTCAATGACTTGAAAGACAATGCTAGAAAAGGACTTTTCTGATGCAGTAAAGGTGGCTTCAATAAAGGCCTGCCATTTTTTGAGAATGGCAATTCTCACTATCAGTAAACAAATGTAAAGCCATTGCATATTATGGTTATTTTGCTGGGGTAAGATGGTGGGATCTCTCATGGAGATGGGAATGTGCTTATCCCTTCCAAGTAGAAGAAGAAACAGGTCTTTCAGCGGGTTACTTGAATGAAAAATAGGACTTGGTCACAGAATGACGAGAAAGAATGGCATGCCCACAAATGATGAAACAAGGATGGTAAGGTAGCACTGCACATTGGGCAGATGTCAGAGAGCAGGAGAGGTCCTTGAAAAAAAAAAAAGGCTCTGTTTAAGATCTTAAATTTTGTTTCTCTCCATGTTTTATTTACCACCAGTTTCTGCATTTTTTGCACTCCTCCAGGATACAGTTGACTAGGTCTATTGCTGGAATATCTTTGCACCAGGAACGTACCGACGAATGGTGTAATTATTATGGGAAATGAGAGTTTAATGGTTGACAAATTACAGAGATGGTATAGTGCTGCAGATGTAGTAAATGATTTGTTAAAGAGGCTTGAAGCCTCCAGAGTTTGTTTGGGAAGACCTTATTGATGTAGTCTGCAAACAATTGGACATGGAAGAGATAGTGACTTGGCAGGCAGAATTCCTCACCTAAAGTTGAGAAGGGTTGGAGGTCCCTTGCAGTCTTGTCATACAGAGAAGTCGCACAGGTTAGTCTTTTAGATAGCCATGAATAGAAGGCCTCATTGTGCGTACTGTGAGGAAACATGGGGTTTTTGTGTATTGACAGGTTTTCAGAAATTAATGCCGACAAGCCTAGTTTAGACTAGATATCCTTCCAAGCAAGAACAGTGTCCCAATTCAGAAGGTTGTGCTGTATGGATTGGGGGACACTTTTAAGTTTACTATGTAAAAAAGTGGCTAAATTGAGTGGGTGTACCATCTGAGACTCCGAGGTATAATTTTATACATTTGGAGGGCTGCAGAATCCAATTAAGACCAATATCTGTGTGTGTATATATAATGTGTAGGTCTATCTATCTATCTATCTATCTATCTATCTATCTATCTATCTATCTATCTATCTATCTATCTATCTATCTATCTATCTATCTATCTATCTATCTATCTATCTATCTATCTATCTATCTATCTATGTCTATATATATATATATATATATATATATATATATATATATATATATATATATATAAAACCAATAACAGACAGACTAGATTATAAATTCTAAAGTGATTATCCCCCCCCCCCCCCCCACACACACACACACTCTTTGGGAAATGTAGTTTTGATGAGGCTATTCAAGGCCTTTTTTGTGCAATATAAAATCAGAAACTGCCCCTTTGAAAGTTTGGAGGTCTTTATGTCAAAGCAAAAGTGGAAATCCTTGGAGGGAGTGTAATAGGCATGCAGAACTGACAATGTTAAAGAGATGACATCTCCCAAAGAGTGAAAGTGGAAGGTCCATCCATGCTTCCAGCTCACCCACTATTTTAACTTTTAGAGGAGGGTATTTTAAAGTGTTTGTAACCTTAATAATTAATGTCACTGCCAGCCCCTCTCATATAATGCAAGCCATAGTGCACAGTGTAAGTATTTTTTAAAATTAATGCCTAAATATCTTTTTTTTTTAGAGATTGCCACACTGGCTGCTCAGCCCCTCTTGCTGTAGCCCTGGATTGGAGGTGCAGAGCAGCCGGGAGTCACGTGACTGGCCTGAAGCTATCTGAAAAAGGTATTTATAGGCTATTTTTTACAAAAATACTTACACTCTGCAATATGGCTGGATACATGAGAGGGGCTGTCATTGACATTATTGAAAGTTTAATTTTCTACTGATAGCAGCAGGAGGGGGGGGGGGGCAGAGACAAAGACACAGAGCTGACAGGCAGGGAGAGGAGGGAGAAAGGAGGACAGAGGAGAGCTTCAGATGACAGAGGCACTTAAACTGACCATGGAAATCAGGGCTCAGCAGCCATGATTATCATGGTAAGCACAGAGAGGGGGACACAGGAAGTGTCAGGATCATTATTTCACTAGGAGAAGATGTAAAATTGCCCTGCGTATCCTTACCAAATCTGTGATATTACAAATCCATTAATGATACATTCTTGGTTCTCTGCCTAATGATCAAAGTGGCGTTTAGTCTTGTGCCAGAGTTTTCTACTCTCTGGGGAGTTTTGCTGAATGAGAAGAGCTTGGGCCAACAGTAGGACTTCACTAGCTTCCTTATAATTCTGTAAAGCATTTTTAATATAAGAAGAAGCATGCAAGATAATCCTCTCCCAAATGAACCCTTTGCCGGCTTCCCAGTAGAGGTTGGGAATGTCTTTATGGAACCTTGAACAAATAAATCAGCTAACTTTATCAACACGGGACTATGATCTAAAATCGCTATCTCGTGTATGCTTGTATCTTGAGCAAACTGCATCAAAGACATGCTGCAAAAAAAATAGTCTGGCTTGACAAGGGTATGATGCAGGGTTGAGTAACATGTATACTCTCTGTCTGCTGGGTGTTGCAGTCTACAGACATCCATGAGGTTTAGGGCTTCAACAAATTGGGATATGGGCATTGGGGGGCGGAGGGGGGGGGGGCTGGAGTGATTAGAAACAGTAGGTTTGGTATGGACCGACCTATCCTCCATGGTAAACATTAATGAGTTAATGGCGTGGGGTGGCTTGGGTAAATATCCACAGTAGGTGTGTTATGGACTGACCTATCCTCCATGGTACACATTACTGAGTTAAAGTCGTTGTCCACTAAGTGGACTAAATTAGCAGTACGTATTAAGCAAGCACAGACAATGTGAAAAAAGTGCTTGGAGAGAGAATTTGGAGCATAAACATTTGTAGCACTGCCCCCTAGAGGACTGCTGAAGAATAATACTTTTGGATTCCCCTGGGCTACCCGTAGCATCTGATTGCAGAAATCTAAATACTTTAACTTCTTGGCTCAGTCAATGATCAGTCTAGGGGTTTTTGTTTTTGTTGTTTTATTTATATTGGGATAGGAGAAGGGATGAGTGGGATACTCCAACTGTTAACTATTCACACTTCAGAGGACTTCTAACTTGCGGCAAGTCTGCTACTTTATCTTAAATGAAGATGAGGTAAGTGTTCCTATTTGTGTTTCTCTTAAGGGTACTCCCCCAGTACCCCCTTTCTCTGTGCTAGCTGACACCTGTCCACTGACTCTACACTTCAGAGTTGTCCCCTTCCTAGGCAGACCCCTGGGCAAGATCCTCTGTACTCACAATACTGTTTTTCCAGAGTCTCGCAGTGCCCCAACTCCTCCAGTCAGTTCTCCTGGACCTCTGGGTTCAACCTCACTCCAATGGCTCACCAGGCTAACTGCCTGTGACCATCACCAACTAGGTGCTACATCCACCCCCCACCAAACGAGCCATGTCCTCACTGGCTCTGGGGCAGCCACCCCCCTACAAAAATTTCCTACCAAAATTTTCCTAGCGGAGTATCCCACAACCTGGTAAGGGGGAAAAGGGAAGATAACAAATATACAAGCAATAATTTATGTAGAAATAAATATAATTTTTGCTGTACAAATATCATACACATTTACATGTCAGGTGCATTAACGTAATGCACCCCCCACCAAACAAAACTCATCCTGACTAACTAACTATCATTACTTGTTCAAAAATTTGGAGGGCCTAGCCATACCCGAACCTCCCGTACAAGCCTGCGAAGAAAGAAATAAATGTAAACATTTCTGACATTTGCACATTACCAGTACATTTCTACTTAGATAGTGAGAAAGCCCTCTCCACAGAAGTGACCTTCTCTCCCAAGATCCCTAGCTAAATATCCTAGTAGATGACACTTCCTGTAATCTTGACCTGGCATTCAGCTTCACTCCTGTATAGGTGAAGACCAAACCCTGCCAAACTAATTATCTACCTTTTAGCCACTCCCACAAGTTCTCGAAGACATGTGGAGTCCATCCGACTAGTGCTCGCAGTGTCCCTTACATCCAGGCAACATGTCTTCTCCAAGACAGGGTATTTGCTGGAGCCTGAGCAACCTGTCTGACTTGTAGGGATTAACAGTCCCTTCAGGGGCCCCATGCACTAGGGCACCCCCCACCAAAGAGACCTCAGGCAACTATCTGTTCTCCTTGGGTAGCGTCTCAACAAAGTTCCATTATTCACCCGTTGCCCAACAGAAGCTTCTCAAGGCATTAAAGAATTCTCCTCTTCAGCCCGATGGCCTAAACTACTCAACAAAGTGTCCCTATTTTTTTAAACAACATTTTTTATTGAAGTTTAACAAATGAAAACATAGTCAAGAGAATGTGGTTCAGTATGACATCAAAGTATAGTAAAAATATTGCATGTAACCTCAAAGTATAGTAAAAATATTGCATGTAACCTGTTTAAGTCAGTTAGTTGAGTGTCAAACTTCTAAACAAGGCATAAATCTTTTCAGAATTCGATATGCAAAGAGTCAGAGTTTTGATTGTATTGGGGAGGGGGGGTAGTGGAGGCCATAGATGCTGGTGTAATCAGTAGCATCAACAGATAAAAGCATAATACTTATTAGGTTGAGCAGAAAGTGGATGAGGGTTTAGATCACAAAAACAATCTAAGAGTCTATAACCAGAGGAACTAGATTGGTGGTTAAATCTTCTGAACAGGGAGTTGTCGATTACCCCTCATGTGAGGACCTGATGGCAAGATGTGATGGCAGCAGTCAAAGGATGAGGTGGAGAAGGACCAGAGGTGTTTTGGAAAGTGGACCATTTCCTAGGAAATGAAACTGGGCGAGACAGCCTATTTTGGTACAGTTCCATTAAGTCCCTTCGCAGTAAGATATGTAATTCGCCAGTGACCTCTGTGAGGGTGGAAGGATTTGTCGTTGTCCATTGTTTCAGGATAGCTGTCCTGGTGATCATCAGGCAGTTCAGGAGCCAGGGTTTGTGTTGTAGCAGGAGTTTTCTTTGAGACTTAGGCAGGTGAGATGATACGGATTGTAATTCTCCAAATATAAGAGCATATATGTCCTTGGAAAGCATACGACCTATGGAGTGTGAGATAAATCTAAGAAGCTTGTCCCAGAACATAGAGATTTTCTTGCAAAACCAGAACATGTGTAGCAGGGATGGTTTGTTGTGACCACAGAGTGAACAATGACGTTGAGCAGGATCAGTCGACCACTTTAGTCACGGAATATGTGCACCATGTATTATTTTAAATTGTTGTTCTCTCCAAAATTAATTTTGTACAAATAGACATGTATCATTATATCCTTTCAATGCGCGGATGTGGGCTGTTGGAGAAGAAAGAGCAGAATTCCATCGTTTTGCGACCTGTGCTGCAATGGGCACGTAAAGTTTCTGGCAAAGGGAAGAATATATATGGGAGATCCTGTGCATGTCCCTCGTCACCCATAAGTCCATTATAGAACGCTTAAACCTCACAGATTTCTCTATATTAAAGGATTGAACAAAACTAAGACATTGTTGAACGTACAAGTGATGGGACTGGGGTATTCCATATTTAGTACATAGAGCATGAGGTAAACCCGTGAGTGGGTCATACAATTGAGAAAAAGTTGTCAGACCATGAGAAGCCCAAAAGGCAAACACTTGGCCTTGCTGCCTCTGGGTAAACAAAGAGTGGTGACGAATAGGTAAATATTGTGAGATCCGCTGAGGGACCCCCAGCTTCTTACGTACCTCCCTCCATGATAGTATCGTGTCTCTAAACAAGATATTATTTCTCAGGTCAGGGGGAAAGTATCTGTTCCCACAGTGAAGCAAGGCCACTAGATCAAATGGAAGGACCATATGAGATTCAAGTTCATAGTTAGTGTATCTAGGCTTTTGGGATATACAGTCTAGCCCACCCCTAAGAAGACAGGATAGATTGTACATTCGTATGTCAGGGAGACCCACTTCCCCTTCCGTTTGGGAAGGTATAATTTACGAAGAGCAATACGTGAGCGTTGTCCCTGCCATATGAATTTAAATAATGCCTTACTAAGATGCTGAATATCTTTGTGTTTTAAGAGGAGGGGTGTGGTTTGAAGAGGATAAAGACGTTTTGGGAAACTTGACATTTTAAAAAGATGACATCTGCCTTTGAAGGAAATGGGTCATTTTTGCCAGTTATGAAGTTGGGTAATCATTTTGTCCAGGGTAGGGGAGAGATTTAAATTGTATAAAGAAGAAGGGTGTCTGCCCACTTTGATTCCAAGGTAAGTTATGTGAGAGTGCACTACCTTTAAGTTAGAACAGGAGGCCCACCGTGGGTGATGTGAGGAGTGTAGCGGGAGGATCTCACTTTTTGAGAAATTTATGCGAAGCCCCGAGCAGGTTCAGAAGCATGTGAATAGGTTCTGGATGACAGGTAAATCATGACGGGGTCAGATGTGAAAATAAGTACATCTCTTGCAAATAACGCAGAGTGTAGTTCCTGTGTGCCTATTGGGATCCCTCAGAGATGTGGGTGGTCTGTCAGCGTCCTCGACAGGGGTTCTAATGCAATATTGAATAAGAGGGGGGACCGGGGGGTATCCCTGTCTTGGGCCTTTGTAAAGTCTGAAAACAGCTGAGGTGTGGCCTGCCACGACTACTTGGGCCATGGGAGCCAGGTACATTGCCCGGACCAAGTGAAGGAAAGCGCCCGAGAAGCCCAATTTGGTGAGAACCATATCCAGCCATCGGATATTGACGTTGTCAAACGCTTTCTCAGCATCTAGCGTGACTATGGCTGTGTCCGAGGCTGGATTGGTTCTTGCATATTCAAGTGCTGCAATCACCTTCCTTATATTTGAGGTGGCTGATCGTCCCTGGGTGAGCCAGCCTGAGCTGGTTAAATCAGAGATGGTAGGTTAGTTGTTAAGTGGTAAAGCTATATTTTTGGATAACATTTTTGCATCTAAATTGAGCAGGGATATCGGGCGATATGAGCCGGGGGTTAGTGGGTTCCTTCCCTTGTTTATATATCAATTTAATAAAAGCTTGGTAGCCGGTAGGCAAATAGTTACCCCCTTGATATATAAGATTGTACATGTCAAGAAGGGCGGGCGCTACCTTGTCCGTAGCCAATTTGTAAAATTCTTCAGTGTACTCGTCTGGGCCTGGGGCTTTTCCCAGGGCCAGTGTCTTGATTGTGGTAGTGGGTTCCATGTATGTAATTGGGGCATTTAGAGTTGCTAACTGTTCCTCCATAACTGTAGGGATGGTGACGGAGTTCAATAAGTACTACCCTGGGAGTATGTCAAGGCTGCTACGTGTGTAGGGGTGTAGGGGGGTTTGCATAATGAGGCGTGCAGTTTGCCCAGTTTATTTCCAAATTTATAGTACTTCCAGTCCTGGACAGTAGCATATATGGTCTCCTGTGCTGCAGCCCACAAATCAAAGTTAGATTTTGCCTGTCGCCAGCGTTCCCTAGCAGCAGGGGTGTTTGAGAGATTTAGAGAGATGCACTGGCTTCCATATACCCTTTAGCAACTTTCTTCTTGTGGGCTGAGGCATAGGAGATGATCCTACCTCTAAGGACAGCTTTTCCAGTTTCCCAGAGAAGTGTGGGGGAGCAGTCAGGGGAAGGGTTGAGTTGCAAAAAATCCATCCAAGTGTCGTGTATGAGTTTTTGGAGAGCTGGGTCTTTGGCCAAGTATGAAGGGAATCGCCAAGAATTTTTCATAGTCGGGGGCAAAAAATATAAGAGATCGATGGAAACCCGTGCGTGGTCAGATACCGCAATATCATGTATATGAGGGTGGGTCATGTGAGAAAGTAAATTATCATGGGGAAAATATAATCTATTCTTGTCAGAGAATTGTGGGGGTGAGAGAAGAAGGTAAATTCCTGTGCAGAGGGGTGAGTGAGGCGCCATGCATCCGTAAGATGCATGCCCTTAGTGAACACTAGGAGTGAATAGGTGGCCACAGGAAGGCGAGAGAGAGAGAGCGCTTGCTGCCCCCCGATTTGTCCTCCTCTATATTCATAGTGGTATTAAAATCACCTGCTACTAGAAGTGGGAGATCGGCAGAGTGGGCTAGGTGAGAGGTAAGCATTTGGAAGAATGCCTTTGTAGGAGCGTTTGGGGCGTAGACACCTGCCAAGGCCCATACCCTGGTCATAGTGGTTAAATGGAGGATGAGAATGTGCCCATCGTCATCAGAATATGAGTTATTAAGGGTACACCCTAGTTTTTTCTGTATGAGTATAGCTACTCCTGCTTTACCTTTAACTGCGGAAGACCCATACACCTGACCCACCCAGAGCCTGCGCATGCAGGTTCGGCCAAATGAGTCTCCTGTAGAACAACAATGTCTGCCCTCAAGCGTCTCAAGTGCCTGAGGACAGCCATTCGTTTATGAGGAGATCTAAGTCCCTTTACATTCCAGCTGACAACTTTCAGCGTCATGGCTGATACCAGGAGGGATAAAGAGGCTTAAATGACAACAGTACATATGTACAATGGGTAGTTGTGTGACTCAACCGGTGATTAACTATGTTCCAATGTGGATAGAAAAGTACAGGGGTGTGCATACTTTGGGATGGGAGGAAAAAAGGGACCCAACCGGGGTCCAGGGTAAGGTAAAGTAGGGTACATACCAAGTGAAATCTCAACTTCTCTTTTTTCCTCATGAAATCAACACACCCGATGGGGAACAGCGTTACCGTTAGTCCACTGCTGGTGGCCGTAAGGCTAAAGGAATCTGTATAAACGACCTCAGTGGTGGAGACCTCACCCTGTGGTAAGGGGTGAAGACAATAGAGAACCCCGAGTGAACATAACAGTAAACGTAAGCATATACACCCAATATGTATTAAACACCAAAGGGTAACATGAGTATCATTGTGGAGGCGACAAATAGGCCTCAGGGACACTCTGTAGGTGTCATATAGGTGCCAGACTAGAAGTGGGAGGCTTGTGGAGATGTGATCTCTTCGAAGGAGTGGGAAAACTGTACAAGATTCTTGTAGGGCTTGAGAAGAGTGGTGCAATAGTGCCTACAGATACTCCTCCTTTAACGACTTACCTGTTTTGCGACCGCTCTGACTTACGACCACCTCTGCCGCGTACCTTTTTTTTTTTTTTTTTTAATGAACGTTTTATTGAGAAAAATAAAAATGAACAATAACAAGTGATGACATTATATCACAGTCAGCAGTTACAAATACAAATAATAGCACATATCCAAAAGCACCACAGACTATATCTAGGAGCAGAAAGATGCCATCTGTGAGAAGTACTGAAATATAAACAAGGTAAAATTGACCCTGCCAAGTAAAAGGTATGGCACGGGATGCAGTATAACAATGCAGTAATGGAGGGCCGACGCGGCTCGGGTATAAACCCCAGCCACATGGGCCCAAACCAGTGTGTAACATACGGGGTATCGGGGATCCACTGGGTAGGGCAGTAGTGAGGAAGGGAAAGAATTCCGACCCCCCTAACTGGGGATATATGAATGGGGGAGGTCAGGAGGCACGGAGGCGGCAGCATTGGAAGGGGCACCCCCGGAACGGACACCCCCAAGAGGAACACACTGTGTCCAGAACTGGAGGAGCACCGTCCACACACGCACATGGACCGGCCCTCGCTAAGCACGGGTACGGTAGATAGCAGGAGGTAGGGGGGAAGGGAGATTGTGAAGGGAGAGATGGGGGTGGCATGTGCTAGAAGCGTCGTGAGGTAACATGTGAAGGGAGCAGTGGCAGAAAAAGAGGGGATAGGAGGGTAGAGAAAGCAAGGTACGAGTGTAGAGTATGAGGGAAACAGGAAATGGGGAAGGAAGGAAGGGAGTAGTGTGGGCGCACTCCCCCGGAGGACGACCGAGATGCACGCGGGGTGTGGTATGTACAGAACAGACTATGTGTTCATCAGGCGATTGTATTCATCTGATGCAGCAAAATCAATCCACGGGGCCCAGATGTCATAAAATTTGGAGGGGGTGTCAAGGGCTTGAAAGGTGAGATCCTCCATACGGGAGATCCTTCCTACCCTCCGCAGCCAGTCAGCCACAGTGGGCGGGGAAGGAGACAGCCAGAGGCATGGGATGCACATGTTGGCGGCAGAGATCAAATGAAAGACCAAGGACCTCCTATACGTCCGTTGGGGAAGAGAGGAATGATGTAAGAGGAACTGCGCCGGGCTGAGGTCTGGTGTAAAGGTGGTGATACGAGATATGAGGGCGTGTATCGTCTTCCAGAAAGGCTGGATCCGGGGGCATTCCCACCAGGTATGCAGGAGAGAACCCGTATGAAGTTGACAACGCCAGCAAAGGGAGGGGAGGTCGGCTGAAATTTTATGTAAAAGTTTGGGCGTCCTTTACCAGTGTGCGAAGATTTTAAAACCAGTCTCCTGCATGAGGACGTTCCTGGAACCCTTGTGGATGTGAAAGAAAATACGTTCCCAGTCATCATCCGACAAGGTTTTGGCCGAGATCTCCTCCCATTGAGCCCGTAACCGGACAAGGCGAGGCGGTAATTGCACGGAGAGGAGGGAGTATAATAGGGAAATAAGATGCCGTTGTGGGTCCGATGATCCGCATAGGTTCTCAAAAGGGGTGAGGGTTCTAGACCAGCAGGAGGTATCAGGGGTACGGAGCAGGAAATCCCTAAGCTGCAAGTAGTTGAAGAACCGCAGTCTGAAGTCCGGATATTTCTGCGCCCAATCTGAATGGGAGAGCAACTTGCCCTCTTGATAGCAATGTTCGGCCCTGCACGGAGCGTCGGAGACAGAGCCCTGCGGGGGGAGGAAGGAAAGACCCGGAGGGAAGTCCGGGTTGTGAATAAGGGGTACCATAGGGCCAGGTGAGGAGGCCAAGTGCAAAGTTTTACATAGCTTGCGAAAAACCGTGATCGTGGGGTTGATGGCCGGGTGTTTGTAGCACGATGCCGGGAAGGACGTGGGTGAGATCCAGGGCAGGTGTTGTATGGGGGTGGGGGAGAAGGACTCCTCCAACGTGACCCAAGTTTTGACATGACGATGTTTATGCCAGTCCACCACTCTCTCCAGATGGCAGGACCAGTAGTACTTCTGTAGGTGCGGCAGGCCCAGGCCACCCACTGCCTTCGGAGCAGTCAGGACGTCCCAGGAAAGTCTGGGGCGCCCTGAGCGCCAGATGAAGGACGTGCATGCCAATCGATAAGAACTAAAAAACGCTGGGGGGAGTCTTAAAGGGACGGCCTGCATAGTATAGAGAAGTCTGGGAAGGACATTCATTTTGATCACCGCGATCCTGCCGAACCACGAGAAGGAGCCCGATTCCCATTTGGAGAGGTCGGCTTTTATAGATTGCAATAGTGGCAGATAATTGCGCGAGTACAAGTCAGCAAGAGTTGTTGGGATTTGGATGCCCAGGTATGTGATAGCAGAGGGTTCCCAACGAAAAGGGAAGTTGTCCTTACAGAATTGCACCTTGCCGGGCGGGAGGGAAATGTTTAGGGCCTCTGATTTTGTGTAATTTATTTTAAGATTGGATATAAGGCGAAAAACATCAAGATCACGAAGAAGGTTGGGTAGAGAGACAGCGGGGTTGGTCAAAAACAACAAAATGTCATCGGCGAAAGCTGCCAACTTATAGGTTTATGGGCTATTGTTATGCCGTTGATATCGGGATTGGAGTTAATGTGGCGAAGAAGGGGTTCGAGTGTGATAATATATATCAAAGGAGAGAGGGGACATCCCTGGCGGGTCCCATTCGACACGGAGAAGGCGTCCGACAGGCCCCTTTGACCCGCACCCTAGCCGAGGGTGACGAGTACAGGGCCTGAATAAAATTCAGCATGCGGTCGGCGATGCCCAGAGACTCCAATACTGCAGTCATGTAGTCCCAAGCGACCCTGTCGAACGCCTTCTCTGCGTCGAGCGAGAGAAAGAACCCAGGCGTGCCAGAGGACGTCAGCCAGTGATGGATGCTAAGGGCCTTGAGAGTATTATCTCGGGCCTCGCGGCCTGGGACAAAACCCACCTGATCGAGTGCAATGATCTCGGGAATATGGGGTAGAAGGCGATTCGCCAGCACCTTGGCGTACAACTTGATGTCAACGCTGAGGAGGGATATTGGCCTATAATTGGAAACCAGGGAAGCGTCCTTACCGGGTTTAGGAATGACGGTGATGTGGGCTTCTAAGTAATCTGGGTGCAAAGTCGGGGAATCAGAAAAGGAATTAAAGGCGGCCAGCATCGGGGATGTCAGGATATCCCCGAAGGTCCTGTAGTATCCCACCGTCAGGACATCCGGCCCCGGGCACTTCCCAGGCTTAAGTTGTTTGAGTGCAAACAGCAACTCAGAAGAGGCGATAGGAGCATCAAGTCCCGCCAGGGCTTCTGGTGAAAGGGGGGGAGGGGAATAGTTCTGCAGGAATGTCCTAATATTTGTGGCTCTGTCGGGGGGGGAGGTTTCGGGGTCAGGGGCGCCCAGATTGTACAATGCACGGTAGTAAGAGAGGAATTGGTGGGCAATATCAGCAGTGGACGTGGCCTTCCCACCACTCGGGTCCATAATCGAGTGGATCGTCCCCGCCGCCCTTCGTGCCTGAAGTGCCCTGACCAGGAGTCTGCCCGATTTGTCATAGAACAATCGTTGTTGTAAGGCGAACTTGCGTTGTGTTATAAAGCCCATTTCAGTGAGGAGGTCCTGACGGGTCTGGGTCAGTTCAGTTAAGGTGTGCGAGGCCAAAGTGAGTTTGTGTGCGCGTTCCAGGGAGTGGATGCGCTTGGTAAGGGTGGCGATGCGAGCACGTCGTTCCTTATTGCGTTTTGCGGCTAAGGCAACAAATACTCCCCTAATGGTGCACTTGTGGGCCGCCCACAGCGTAGCTGGGGTCATGTCAGGTGTAGCGTTACAGGCGAAGTAATCTCGTAGAGCAGAAGTCAGCTCACCGTGTACCTTTTTTATGACTGCTCTCAGACTTACGACCGCCTCTGCTGCGTATCTTACGACCACTCGGACTTACGACCGCCTCTGCCGACCCGCCCGCGCAGGACGTCATGTCATCACTCTGCATTAGCCTCGTTCTCACTCCCGGCCTGCTGTTTTACAGGTATGTACATACTGTACTCGGTTCTCCTCAATGCCACTTCAAGCGTTCTTTGTACTGTGTTATGGCTTTATGTACAGTAATGTACAGTACTGTACTATAATGTGTGCTTGTACTGTACAGGTATTGCCCACACCATGTCAGAAAAGATGTCAGAAAAGAGAAAAAGTGTGCGTGCCCCTGCAGAAAGTGCTCTGAAAAAAGAAAATCTATTGATCTTGGTATGAAAATGAAGATCATTAAGGACTATGAGGCTGAAAAGAAAGTTAAAGAAATAGCAAGTGAATTGAAACTTGCACATTCTACCATTTCAACAATTCTAAAGGATAAGGATAGAGTGAAAGAGGCAGTAAAAGCATCAACAGGCTATCAAGCCATAATAACTAGGCAGCGGAAAGGCCTCATTTATGAAATGGAGAAATTGCTGGCGGCATGGATTGATGACCAAATAGAAAAAAGAATGCCAATGAGTCTTTTATTGATTCAAACCAAAGCACGCAGTATTTTTGACAGTTTGAAAGTGCACAAAGGAGAAGAATCGACTGAAACATTTACAGCAAGTCATGGATGGTTTCAGAGGTTTCGTGGGAGATTCAACCTCCACAATTGGAGTATCAGTGGTAAGGCTGCAAGTGCAGATGTGGAAGCAGCTGAAAATTTTGTGGTTGAATTTGATAAAATCATCTAAAAAGGTGGCAACTGTCCTGAGCAGATATTTAACGTGGATGAAACTGGACTTTTCTGGAAAAAAATGCCAAAAGGTCCTACATACACAAAGAAGATAAAACGATGCCTGGATTTAAGGCTTTTAAAGACAGGGTCACGTTGTTTTTGGGAGGAAATGTTGCTGGGTTCATGTTAAAGCCTCTTCTCATTTATCATTCACAGAACCCACGTGCATTGAAGCAGGTTAGTAAGCACACACTGCCTGTTTATTATCGTGCAAATAACAAAGCATGGCTGACACAAGCTTTATTTGACGACTGGTTCATCAATTGTTTCATACCCTCATTCAAGCATTATTGTGTGCAAAAGGGTGTTTCCTTTAAAAGTATCCTCCTGCTTGATAATGCCCCAGGCCACCCCCAGCAAGGCCTACTATTTGCACACCATCTTTTCCAAAGCTGTAGCAAGGCCTACTATTTGCACACCATCTTTTCCAAAGCTGTAGCAGCAACTGAAAATTATGAAGTTACCCTTCGTGATTTTTGGAAAGCTTACAACATTTTTCACTGCATAAAAAACATTGCATCAGCTTGGGAGAAAGTAACAGAAAAGTGTATGCAGGGTATATGTAAAAAATGCTTAAAGCGTTTTGTGAACAATAGTGAAGGGTTTGATGAAACAGATGTTGAAGTTATAAATGAAAAAAGTGTGCAACTTGCTAACATGCTTGACTTAGATGTTGACGTGACAGATATTAAAGACTTAGTGGAATTTGTTGAGGGAGAGCTAAGTAATGAAGATTTAATAGAGTTGGAAGCACAGCAGAACTTAGAACAGGAAGAAGAAGAACAGTCAAAAAGAGGAAACAGTAGAAGAAGTATAAAAGAAGTTCACAGTCATGAGGTTAGCTGGCGTGTTCTCAAAAGTGAATTCAGCTTTATTACAATTAGAGGGGATGGACCCAAATGTTGAAAGGTTCTCTAAAGTGGAACGTCAGATGAAGGAACTTATGTGATGTTATCATGAAATTTATGATGAAAAAAAGAAAATGACAAAGCAAAGCACCTTAAGAGAATTGTTCTTGCAAGCTACTCCTACCAGTTCTATAATTTCCTTGTCATCTTCTCCCTCATCTACAACTGATGACCCTGCTGGCAACTCCAATGATGACACTGTTGATCCTGCTGGTATTTCAGATGATGACACTGATGGTAACTCTAATGATGACACTGTCGACCTTGCTGGTTATTTCAATGATGACACTGATGACCCTGAAGCACTATCACCCTTTGAAGGATTTGATTACTAAAATGTTACTCTAAATGTCTACTGTACAGTATACAGCTACTTATTTAGATACTGTACATCATTACTGTATATCCTGTACAATACTGTACAGTAATGTACAAGATTTTTGTTGTTTATATTTTTGTTCTGTACTTATGCAAATAAAACAACTTTCTTGAGTTGGAGTTTTGTGTCCAGACCTTTTTTTCCCAGAATACAGTACAGTACAGTAGTTAAGAATGATTAAAATATTGATTACTTGTGGCTCCTCGTTTAACAACCAATTTCTTTAACGACCTGGCCGCTGAAAAGGAAGCCGGTCGTTAAGTGAGTACCTGTATTGTGGTGTGGACCCGCCATTGGGGCCTGACAACCATAGCTTTTCGGCGGGGTCCTTCCTGCGGCTGCGTTGTTCCCTGGGACCTGGGGAGCGTTGTCGAGAGCTGTCTGAGGGATCCAAAGAGATGTGCAAATATGATTGAAGGTAATGGCTGGCTTCTTCAGGGTGAGTGAAAGATTTCTATTTGCCCGAGGAGTCAGAGAAGTGGAGAGTGGCAGGATAGGCTAGTGTGAACTTGATAGCCTTATGGTAGAGAGCTTGACAGATCGGTTGAAAAGCCTTTCTTCTCTTAGACACTTCTTGAGAGTAGTCCGCAAAGATTAACAACTTGTGGCCATCTAACTATAGAGACTTGGAGTTTCTGAATGATTTCAAAATGCTTACTCTGTCCATATAGTTAAGGTATCGCACGATGACCAGGCGGGGAGTGCGGCATTCATTTGGGGGGGCCCCTAGGCGGTGGGCTCTTTCAACAGTACAGGGGGCAGTGATCCCAGGGCAGAGGGAATTCTAGACATGCAGACATCATGGAGGGAATCCGTATTAAATGTTTCTGGTAGCCCTATGATTCGTAAGTTGTTCCTTCTGGAACGATTTTCCAGGTCATCCAGCATTTCTAGAATGTACCTCTGTGTTTGTCTGGCTTGCTGGTCATGTGTAAAAGAGCTCTGGACCTCATCTTCAAGGTCAGACATACGGTGTTCAAACTCTGTAAATCTGCCTGAATGTTCCCCCAGCTCCTTCCTGAGCTGTATGATGCCATGGGCTATTGCCTTATCCACTGCCTCTGTGATGGTGGGAGACAGGAGGGTCAGCACTGCCTGTGCTAGGCTGGTGACCTGGGCATCAGGGATTGTGGGAGTCAGAGTGCCCTGTGTAGGAGGGATGTGCGTCTGGGTCGGGTCCGCCATATTAGCCTCGGCTGAGGCCTGGTCCGCGGGCTCACCTCAGAGGGCCTGGGAGGCCAGTAAATGGCCATGCAGGACATATCTGTCCATACCTACCAAGTCTTTGGAGCGGTTTGCAGAGCTCTGTGAGGTCAGATGTCCTGAATGGGCTGTGGACTGATCTTTTATGCCGCCATTGCCGAAGCCACCGTTCCCAGTGTCTTCTCACGTGAGGTGCTGGAACCAGAAGTCTAAAGTGTCCCTTTAATTTGAGGTGAGGCATGATCCTGGCCCAATGGCCCAAAGGATCTCCCCTTTTTAGCATAGTAGCAGTATCACAAGAGTCCTCCTTCTGCAAGGGTCTCTTCTTCTTTAAGGTTGGAGGGTCAGCCCTCTTTAGTGGAACCACTTAGCAGTGGTAATTGTAGATTTCCCAATCCCTTTTGCAAGGATAGAAGGGAAAGGGGTATTGAGGCTATTGCTTAGGCCCTGGCAACAAAGATGAACTGGAAACATCACTGTACACTTTACATCTGGGCTATCCAGCCCCTCTTCTTCTGTAACAAATAAGCAACTCAGGCTAACCAGCCTTACTAAACTCAGCATCCTGTGTACTTAGCAATAATAGTCAGGATGGGGGACTCGCACAACTTTCCCCTCTGAGTCTCTTACACGGATTGACCAGGCCTAGCCAGATCCATCTGGGTGGCGGACCTCCACTAGTTCTATGTGGATAGCCCGACCAAAGTTCCAATTAGCCTTTACAGACTGGAAGGTCTTCCACATTTCTGGCTTTGACTGGTTGCGGTGGGGTTTCGGAATATAGAGGAAATCCCACACAGCCTCATCACACCAAGCCTCTCCCTTGGCCTCAATCTCAAAAATGATCTCCCTTGGAGCATAAGGATAGTCATATTCGTATTCTAAGGCAACCTTCCTCGATTTTAACCGTTGCCTCCTGGAGAACCTGGGAGGGTTTGTCTTTTGCCTCTCCCAGGTGGGGAATACAGGGTCTCCTCCTTATTGATGAGAGTTGCATAGGCCTCATTTTGGTCCTGAGCCCGGGCATAGGTTTGAGGCGGGGATAGATCTGGGACTCGATCATAATAGGCCTCACAGTACCCCAGATTCTTGGCGCACTGTCCCCGCACCACAGAATCCCTAGTCTCTTCATTAGGAACACCTGGACTGGCCGAACTGATCCACTCATCCGACCCCCAGTCCCACTCAGTCTCTTCCTCTGATTTCCAGAAATTTACCCCCCTCTTCCATTGATCCGTAATGATGTTGGAAACTGGGAGACCCCACATCAATGGCCCGGCCTCTTCCTCGCTGCTCGCACTTGCAGCCCTGGTCGCTGCAGGCCATCTATTCCCCTTGGAGCAGACCTGGTGTCTGCCACTGCAGTCTTCTGTACATCAGGTGGCCACTCTCCGGCCCTCACTACCTGCATGCACACAGCCTCGGAAGTACGGGTTTCTCTCATCTCACACACTGTTGCACAGGCAGATGTCACTGAGCCCAGTTCCATCAACACTCTGAGCATTCCTCTTCTTCTGCCCACAAAGAGTCCTGATTCAGAAGCCAACAGAGCACAAGTGACCCCAGTTTCCCATGTCACACTCAGTCTCCTGGGCTGACCTTCACACCTCTCTGCCGCAGCAGCAGATTGCCACAGTGCCCGCACTGGCCCCACACTTGCATCCGCATGGTAACGTTCAGACACTGACTACATACCAGGCCCAAATGTTCCACGCCTGCTCTGGTACACAATGCCAGTCTTCCATCGGACAACAATCGCACCCCAGTGTCCCACAGGGTCAATGTCGGCTTTCTGGTCTGCTCCGCAGGATCTCCGCCAACACGTGGGATAGCCTTCGCGTTCTGGCTCACTCAAGCACTCGCCATCTTGCTCCTCCATACACATGTCTCCCTCTCAGCTCCACCCGGAAGCGGAAGTAATTTATAGGCTCCTTCTTCTCTCCAGATTGGCTGTGTATGGGCGGCGTCTCTGCCCACAACTCCAGTTTAGCTGACTCTTTGGTGGTGGCACCTCCTGCTGGGCAGATCTTTCCAGTGTGCGCTTTCCCGCGTGGTACAGTAACCTTTTCATTGTCGCTCAATCTCAGCTCAGCCAGCATTAAAGTCACTGTAAAGCGGACCATGCTCTTCAATCCGCACGCATCCGCCCTCCTTGCCTTTACCTGAGCCCCAGTTGCACCTCCATCTCTCCAGGCCAACTGACCCCCTTTGCTATTTAGGAGAATTGTCCCGCTCTCAGACATTGCATGGCCAACATTCCTCTTCATAGCACTTGTACAGGCAATACTCGCCATGCTGTCTTGGAAAAGTGTCCCGCTGTCATTAGTTGCGCGGTCTACAATTTTCTGTATAGTACTGGCACAAACATGGCCCCCCGGCAGACCGATCCACGTGCCCTGGGCTGTCATTTTCTCTGTCCACACTTACTATTCACTATTAAGCAGACACAGTCCTTTTGCACAGCGTGATGCAACTCTCCTTCTCCAACTCTCCTGCACATTTCTTGAGAGAACAGATTACAGTCCCAACAAAAGTCTATCCATTGCCGGTGGCAGCCAACTTGACTCTTCATTCCACTCTCCCTATCTCCTGCAGAGCAGGCCTTACTCTCCTCTCCGACCCTCGAGCAAATTTATTGAGGAAGGATGACGTTTTTAGGCAGAACTTTTCAGCCGTTGCCGTTAGCAACCATTCCGGTAACCCAGGGTGATATCCCAGTCGAGCCCCCAAAATGTAGCACTGCCCCCACTGCTGAAGAATGACACTTTTGGATTCCCCTGGGATACCAGTACAACTGCTTGCAGAAATCTTAATACTTTAAGTTCTTGACTCAGTCAACGATCAGTCTAGGGGTTGTTGTTTTACTTATATTGGGATATGAGAAGGGATCAGTGGGATACTCCAACTGTTTCTATTCACACTTCAGAGCACTTCTAAATTGAGAATGCGACAAGGCCTCTACTTTGTCCTGCCACTTGAATGAAGATGAGGTAAGTGTTCCTATTTGTGTTTCTCTTCAGGGTACTCACCCAGTACCCCCTTTCTCTGTGCTAGCTGACACCCGTCCACTGACTCTACACTCCGTAGTGGTTCCCTTTCTGGGCAGACCCCTGGGCAAGATCCTCTGTACTCATGATAGTGTTTTTCCAGAGTCTCGCAGTGCCCCAACTCCTCCAGTCAGCTTTCCTGGACCTCTGGGTTCAGCCTCACTCCAATGGCTCACCAGGCCAACTGCCTGTGACCATCCCCAACTGCAGCAGAAGAGGAGGCAGCCACCACCCTCCTTCTGGGACTTTGCTTCCTGCCAAAAGACCTCTACCTCATGTGCCCGTGGATTTTTATACCCTGCCCCATAATGCACCGAGACCAACTGTCTGTGCCAATCCCTGGTGCAGTACCAAAAGCCTGTGTGTCATTGGTTAGGTTTTGTCCAGAATCCTATGTGCCTCCCCATTGGATCAGCTGGGGACACTCCCTAAGACCAGATGAATCACACACTGGGCACACTAAGCAGACCTGACTCACAGATCCTGCTCTCTGTTAACCACTTGCCCACTGCCGCAAGTACATATACTGCGGCGGTCAGCCCCCCCTGGGCAAAGTGACGTATCGGTACGTCACTCGCCCGTGAGCCAATAGGGGGTGAACACGCACCACCGGAGGCACGCTCCCGCCCCCGCTTGTTCACTGCCATCCCCGCGCGAGTGACCGGCGGCTCCGATGTCCACTGGCCACTCGCGATCTCCTGCTGGAGAGGGAGAAAGGCAGGCGGCTAATGTAAACAAAGCCGCCTGTCATTCTCCCTGGTGTAACAGCAGAGATCATACGATCCTGCTATGTTGTTACATCAAAAGCCACACCCCTTTACAGTCAGAAGCACACCCCTAGGGACACACTTAACCCCTGGATCTCTAATAAGGTTAACCCCTTCCCTGCCAGTGTCATTTTTACAGTAACAGTGCATATGTATAGCAAAAGTGCCAAAAATGTCAGTCAAGGGTCAGATTTGTCCGCCGCAGTCCCGCAAAAAAATCACAGATCGCCGCCATTGCTAGTTTAAAAAAAAAACAATAAAAATGACATAAATCTTTCCCGTAGTTAGTAAACGCAATAACTTTTGCGCAAACCAATCAAAATACGCTTATTACGATTTTCTTCTCCAAAAATATGTAGCAGAAAACAAATTGTCCTAAAATGTTAAAACATTTTGATTTTTACATTTTTTGGGGGGGAATTTCATATATAAAAATGTGAAAAATATTGTTATTTTTTCAAAATTGTCGCTCTTTTTTGTTTATAGTGCAAAAAGTAAAAATCGCACAGGTGATCAAATACCACCAAAAGAAAGCTCTGTTTGTGGGAAAAGAAGGACGTCAATTTAATTTGGGTACAGCGTAGCACGACTGTGCAATTGTCCGTTAAAGACACACAGTGCCGAATCGCAAAATAGGCCCTGGTATTTGAGCAGCCAAATCCTCCGGGGCTTAGGTGGTTAAGCAGAGAACAATATAGATTTTGCCTGCTGCTCCTCTGATAGGCAGACAGAGCCAAAACTATACTCTCTACCTAGCACCTGACTCGGAGGGTGCTACACATTGGTGATTAGAAGGTCCTGAATGGGGAAATGTAGGTAAACTGTGGTTATGCGTTTAGCATCCCCATGTTCATCAGAGATCAGGTCGCAGACCAAATTTTTATTTTCAATGCTTTTTTATTAGTTTTCAAGTATAAAAGTAAACAAGTCAATAACACAAAATCGTGCAATCAAGATGCAATTATATAAAGAAGGGAAGGGTGAGTGGAGGAGGAAAAGGGGGGAAAGATAGGAAGTGGAAGAGTAAGTAGAGAGAAAAGTAGGCTGGTACGACATCGGGTGATACCTGGATAGGGATAACTGTAGTAATCTTGTGCATTATTCGTCATCATTGAATATAATAAATTAGCACATATCAGATAGGTAACAAGACATCAATGTACAATAGATAACAATCACAAATCAGAGTATTGCTCAAGTTAGGAGGGGCATGGATTCTATAGCACAGTAGGGTTGACATAAGTTTTAAAAAGAAGGAGTTCTAGTTTTAAAGTTGTACAGTGCGGAGAGGATAATGTAACCAGAGATGCCATTGGCTAGTTAAGTGTGCTCTGGCGTAGGCATATTCAAGTTGGGCGTGTTCATTTAGGGAGTGGATTATTCCCTTAATGGATGGTGCATTTGGCATGTTCCATTTGCGGGCAATGGAAAGTCTTGCTGCTATAAAAAAGTGGGTTATAGGGCGTGGGGTTGACAAGGCTTTTAATCCATTCCTAGTCCCAACGGAGCCAGTTTAGGAACACACAATATGTCCAGATCAATTACGGTTGAGATGACCCGGAAGACTTGGGATCAAAACGATTAAATGGCCGGACACTGCCACCAGATATTAAGGAGCGATCCATTGAGTCCACATTGTCTCCAACATAAAGGAGATTGACTAGGGTAGATTGTAGCTAATTTGTGTGGGGTAGAGTACCAATGCTATATAAGCTTTTGAAGAGACTGCCAGTGGGTGGTACACTGGGAGTATTTTAGGGGTCAAGATTGAGCTTGTTGCCATTGCTTTAGCGTGGAAGAAAAGGAGAAGGATTGTTCCCAGGATAGCATTGGTCCAGGTTTTTTCAAGTTAGACGGAGTAGATAATGATACGTATAAAAGAGATAATCCTTTGTGTAGGTGTGGAGGAGAACCGAAGATGTTGAGAATAGAGTCTGTTAGGTCTGATTTGTCAACGTGAATATGTTTCAAGGCATGCCAAATTTGCAGATATTGGAAAAATGAGGATCACAAGATGGGGAATGATGAACAGAGATCCTGGGTTGAGGGTGAGGGTGAAGAAGGCTTATCTTAGGATCTTTATCAAGGGCTGTTCTTTTTATCTGGATCCACGATAATGTAGAGGTGGGTTTCCACTAAAGTCTTAGTTGGTTTAGGCTAGATTTTAATTTTGTAACATTGGGAGCTCCCAGACCTGTGAGCTTAATGGGTTTGAGGATGGTAGATTTAATCCTAATCTAAGGGCATTTACCCAGCCAGATGAAAACATTCAATGTGGATTGCAGTTTTCTCAGGTGAGCGGAAAGGAAGGGGATCGGTAATGCTTAAAATGCTGGGGGGGAGGGGGCGTGGTTTTGACATGGCGGAGTAGAGCTTCACGCTTGCTGAGCTCCTAGGTTCCCCTCCGCTCCGCCGACATACACGGAGCTAAGAGCGAGATGACACTGACAAAGAAAAGGAAAACCAAAGGATCGGTTAAGAAAACCTGCTCACTCAAATCCAAAGGCGAGATCTTGCAGTTTTTCCCAGTTACAACCCCTTCAGGGTCCAAGATGGCCGCACCTCGTGGCCGGCACACTGCAGCGGTGGATGCAGACAGCGGGAGTGCACCGAGGGACGAGGGTGCGGGTCTGATGGCTCTTACCTTGCTGGAAACCCCAGGGGTAGGTGAATCCACTCCGGCCGAACCCAGGAGTGAGGAAGGAGTGCTGTCCCTGCGGGTGGACGCGGAGCTGAGGGCGCTGCTGCAAGCACTACCTACCAAGGCAGACATCGCCGCAATGATTACCCGACTGGAGGAAAAACAGCAAGCTGCCGTAAAGGAGGTGAGAGGAGAGATCCACGATATGGCGCAGCGGGTGACGGTGAATGAGAATACCCTCTCCACTCTGGAAGGGCGGGTAAGAGCTTTGGAGTCCCATACCAAATTACACATAGATGCAGAGATATCCCTACAACTCCGTATGGAGGAGTTGGAGGACAGAAGTCGACGTAATAACTTACGTTTAAGGGGTATACCGGAGGCCACAGATACAGAAAATCTAGAAGTGGTTGTAAAAAACATTTTCCAAAAAACTCTTGGAGGCTTGTATCCTACTAGACTACAACTTGATAGGGTCCATCGTGCTTTGGGTCCCCGAGCTACCAATCCCGACAGACCCCGAGATGTTGTCTGCAGGATTCATCATTATGTGGACAAAGAACTAATTGTTCGAATGGCTTGGGAAAAAGGTACAGTAGACCTAGAGGGGGTACCCATTAAAATCCTTCCAGACCTGTCTAGGCCTACACTGCAAAGACGAGCTATCCTCCGACCCATATTGGATAAAGCCAGACAATTGGGACTGAAATATAGATGGGGTTTTCCATTGTCTGTTACTTTCCGCAAAGTCCAAGGCTCTTTTACCTTACGAGCATTAAGCGACCTACCAAGCCTCTTTACATTTATGGGAATAGAACCTATTCAAGTACCGAACTGGCTAACTTTTCTTCCTAGTGCAAGGAGGAGTAGAGATACGGTGCCATCAGGGAAGAAGCAACAGACTTATCAGGAACAACGACAAATACCAGAGATACCTACGGAGATGGGGGAAGAGGAATGATTGTTCTTAAAAAAGAACTGTACAAAAAGAGTTCCCCTTAATGGTATGGGACTATAAATGCCGCTGGACACTGTATACTATGTAAAAAATAACTTTATTGATACAAAGGAACATATAGTGAAAACACAATGTTGTGAAAAACACAAATACACATACAGGGCATTAAAATTGCATGCATTTGACAGACCGAATACCGAACCAAGATGTGGACACTCAGGTACATAGGGCAATCATGGAACCGGAACCGACCCTACGCGTTTCGGGCGTGGAAGCCCTTCCTCAGGGGTCACCCAAAGTTACCAGATAGAGCACCTAGTGTATCTAGAAAAGTAAAGCGATTTAGTAATTTGTAAAGCAGATATCTATGTAGTTGCATATCGCCTAGTGTATTTAGGGAAACAAAATTGCTTCGATATACTTTCAAACAGACATTTGTACAACTATATATTCACAGGCCGACAATTGTAAACTCTGTCTTCTAATATCAGCTCTATGTGGATCGACCTACCCTTTGTGTCCAACCAGTGGATTGGATCGGTCTGTCGGATAAAAACGGTATTGCTACCGTGTGGAGGGATGCCCAAGTTTTCCCAAAGCCCATGCAGGGCATAGAACTCCGTGAGAGTATCAAGAGTATAGTAGCAGTAGCTGCCCGGAGGGACCGACAGGGCACCACGATGACCAGTCAGTAGTGGCTCAACATGGACCGCTCACATGTAGAAGGGTATAAACATTTGTGATACCTAATGCAAAGAATATAAAAGTACAACACCAAAGTTGGAATAGCTAGGAATAATAATTCCCTGTGAATTTGTCTTAGACCCCTTTAAAGACCATGAAGATATTTACCTTGAGTATATGAAGTGAATGTGACCAAAGGGTCAAATAAAGTAGATATGATATAGAACTTATGTTGGCATAGTCAACATTGTGAAGGTGGTCTGAAAGATATTAAGGGGGGAGTTATAGAGGCTATTAAAACCCCAATAAATTGCAAAAGTGCAAATAAGAGAAAAAGAGGGAGGTGTAGTGAAGTCAACATCCCAGGTTCATGCAAAGAAACCAAGAGATCCATGCACAACACATAATAGTGCAAACAAGAAATAAAGTGCAAACAAAGTGCATGGGATTCAGATGCATATGACATGCGCATAATGGAGGGCATGGACGTGCAAGTGCCTGAATTTGTTCATAATATGCAGCATAATAGTGTGCTGTATTGTCACATTAATATGACTTACAAATAGTCATAGAGAAAATTAACTCAAGCTGTCCACATTAATGTATGCCATAAACATATGGCCAAACAAACGTGGGCAATCCAGATTTAAATCCCAGGCAATGTGCATACATGGCCCCCTACACCTGCAGGTGAAGCATGCCACATAACTGTGTGATGATGTGAGGAAAAGAGTGATAAATTGTAAGTATTGAGAAAAAAAAAGGTGTGTAGAGAGAATGCCGGAAAAAAGGATGTGTGGTGAATGGGGAAATACATACTGAATAATAATACAGGACATAGAACAAATGATGCAAATCGACAGCATGCAAGAGTACAATAAGAGCCATAGTGATAAAAAGCCAAGTTAGTGAACCAATGACATGCAGTAAAGAGAGTTCTGACACTTACTATCCCTGGGTGTTCATGGGCTTGGCATCCTCTGCGGATAGCCATAAGCCCAGACTATTTAAAGATCATCGTATGACGCCGGCGCCTGCGCAGTGGCGACACGTGACGTCAGTGCGAGCGGTCCTGAGAGCCTATCTGGTCATCCGCCCGGAGAGTGCGGGCCCCGCCCATCCCGGAAGGAGAGGCCGGGTCCGCGTTCCACGGGCACCGACGCGGGAAACCAGCTACTCAGGAAGAGAGCTGGAGTAAGCGGGGAGCCAGAGCAGTTAGCGCCCCCTACCCGCGCCGGGGGAGCCTGCAACCAATCAAGGCAGCAAAAGTAAAGCCAGCGGAACGCTGGTGAACACAGAGGAATAAGCAGGAAGAATATGGGAGAAGGAAAGGAGATAGAAAGAAAGAAAGAAAGAAAAGGAAGAAAAAGGGAAGGAGAAAGAACAAAGGGGGAGGGAGAAAAAGGGAAAAGAGGAAAAGGGAAAGACATAGGTGGGCAGGGAGGAAGAAACCCCAAAAGATAAAATGTAAAAAATAATTATGTACTTGTCCATCGCGGTGGCACAGTATTGGTCTCTCAATTACATGTTACAGCCAATGTACAGAAACTACGCAAAGCTTATATACATAAATAAGAGCATGTTTTTCCACCATATACTAGCCAGAAGGGACCATAAGACCATCGTATAGGATAGTATTAAACCCTGCATATAATTAAGTCAGAACATGTCAGTTCATACATAGAAAATACATAGCATATTGTATGAATATATTATAATACATATGAAATATATGATAGAAATTTTGGATAAGCCATTATCACACAGGATAGGATACACAATATAGATATCATAATAATGTCGGGCTATCTTAATAAGAAGTCCTGAACATAAGTATTGTGTCATAGAACCAACCTTTGACCCCACCGGGTTGTATAATGATGTTAAACTCTACCCCAGAACATCTATATGGGCAATCTAGTGGGCAGTACAGCCTATTTTAGAGGGAAGGTGAAAGGGGGGGGGGGGGGAAGGGAGGTTTTTTGGGGGTTTTTTTTGTGTACTTACTCTTAGTAGGAAGTATAGTCATGATCATTGTTCCCAGCCACCCGAAGCGAAGCCCTCCAGAAATGGCCTGAAACTGATCACGTCGTTAAGGCCCGGGGCTGTGGTGGCATTTAAGTCCAGGATCCAACGAGTTTCCCGCTGTAGAAGGGTCTTATTCCAGTCCCCACCGCGGGGACTGGGGTGGACCCTATCCAGAGCGAGAAACTTTGGAACCGGAGGAATACCTGTATGCATATCTCGTACATGTCTGCCAAGTGGCAGATCCGGATCACGTTTTTGCATACTTAATACATGTCGGTAGATACGTTTGTGAAAGGGCAGCTGGGTTTTACCTACATAGTAGGACCCACATGGACAGGAGAGTAAGTACACCACCCCTGCCGTTTTGCAATTAACAAAGTGATGTGCCTTAAATGTCTTACCGTTGGGGAGACGAATATTAGAGTCTCTATTGATATACTGGCAGTAATTGCACCCTCCACATGTAAATGTTCCGAATCTTTTACAGGGGTCTTTACGGTATTTGCCAACAAATTCACTCCGTGTGAGGTAGTCTTTCAAGGCTTTAGTTCTACGATACGTAATAGCCGGTCTCTGTGTAATATGTGGGCTGATACTAGGGTCGCAACTCAACATATGCCAATATTTTTGAATCGCTTTAAGTACTTGTTGATGCTGTTCCGAATATTGCATTATAATGCGAGGAAGATTCGCATCTACAGTGCCTGATTTGGTTTTTTTCTTGTTTTTAAACAGCAGTTCTTGTCGCGTAAAAGAGTTTGCTCTATTGAACGCTTTTTTGAGGCAAGTTTTAGAATAACCTCTTTCGCGTAGACGCGCCCTCAGGTTGTTGGCCTCAGTTTTGAATTGTGTGTCGTTTGAGCAATTTCTGCGAATACGCAGATACTGACTGAAAGGTATAGATCTGACAAGTGGTGCAGGGTGTGAACTGGACGCATGTAAGATAGTGTTCGCGGATGTGGGCTTGCGGTATAAAGTGGTTTGTAAGTTTCCTAAACCGTCCTTCTTGATGGTAATATCAAGAAAGTTAATTGAGTGTGGGTCATAATTCATAGTGAACTTCAAATTGAAGTTGTTGTTATTCATGTGTGTGACCCCCTCAATGAGTTCCTCAGACGAGCCGCTCCAAATAACTAAAATGTCATCAATGTAGCGGTGCCAGGTTAAAATGTGCCTGGTCCAACCTGTAGATGAGTCCTCATATAGCAACTGACGTTCCCACTCCCCCAGGTACAGGTTGGCATACGATGGGGCACACGAAGTCCCCATCGCAACCCCCTGCACCTGGAGGTAGTGGGAACATCGATAGCAACCAACAGGGCATCCGATGGAATCACTGTCGAATCCAGAATCTGGAGTAAGTGAATCGTGTCCCTGACATAAGAGGGTAGGCTCTGTACAAAAGGACGTAGTTTTGAATCTATGAACTTACTTAGATTCTCCGATATGCTCCCACATCCTGACACTATCGGGCGTCCTGGGGGTTTGGAAGGGTGTTTATGAACCTTCGGTAGGCTATAAAAGGTGGGAACCACCGGAAATTTTGTCCGTAAAAAATCCCATGTGGGCTTATCTATGGTATTGTAGAGATAGGCGTGGTCCACCATGGTATAGAACTCTAAATTGGATCTATCGATGGCCCCTTTTGAGATAGGCCTGTACCACTCCCTGTTATTGAGGATTTGGAGACACATGTCCCTGTATTGGGAATTACTGAGTATGACTATGTTCCCGCCCTTATCTGATGGTTTGATCGTAAGATCATGTTGCTCTATTAAGGTTTTTAGGGCTATTTTCTCCTCATTAGACAAATTAGAGATGGTATTGGAAAATTTTATTTTATTTATCTCCTGTGTGGTCAAGGAGACAAATGCTGCCAAATTTGGGTTGAGGTTAAGGGACGGGAACATGTCTAACTTCTTTCGAAATATGGGCGTTGTTTGGACTATCGACTGGTCACGTTCAGTCTCAACAAAGTTGAGTAACGAGTCCAAGTCGATATTGTCAATCAGGTCTCTTTCTTCTTGTTCCTCAAGGAGTGATATAAGGCAATCTAGGGCTTCATTTTCCTTTGTAGTTCTGCTGTCTGTATTGGCAGAAGAGAGAGGGATTTTAGTTTTTTATCATACTGTGTTTTGAGTAGAACCTTCCTAGCAAATAAATGTAGATCTTTTATCATAGAAAATTTATCTGGTTTGCTTAGAGGGCAAAAGCTCAAGCCCTTTGACAATAAGGATAGTTCTGCGGTGGTGATAGGGTAGTCCGTGAGGTTAATGACGTCACAGTGGTCCTGTTCAGTGTTTATATTGCTGGGGTCTATGTGTAAGAGTACACTATCTCCCAGTGTCTTGGAGCGTAAATCTAAATTGTAATTTTTGCTTATATCTCCTGGTCCTCTGTTTCTAAAAAACCGTCAGAGTCTTCGTTTTCTGATCCTATTTCTGTTTGGGCCGTGTTGGTGTTTGGGCGTTTAGTTTGTTTAGACAGGGCATTGGTAGAGTCAGATGTGCCAGGCACATTACGCTTTTGGCGGATGTTATATGTTCCTATTGGCGTAGGGAGTGCCCGGTTTCCCTCTGTTATTTGCTTTTTGGGTGGATTTTTAACCTGTTTATTAGGAGAATTACGTTTATTCTTGACAGATTTTCTAGGGACATCCTGTTTAAAGGACGAGGAGGAGATGGATGAGTTTAAAGACGAATTTGACCCGTATTGGTTTTTAGATGGTTTTAGACCCCTAGATAGTTGGTACATTGAATGATTGGACCACCTGTAGGCCACATGGTCACGGAAGGCCACTCTATCCCTACAGATTTTGCGTTCTTTTTTAACAATGTTCTCACTAATAGTTTTATCCAATTGTATCTTGATGTTGGACTCTAGATTTCTATATCTAGGTGAGTCCTGGAAGGGTATCAATTTTTCATAAATTTTATCAATTTTCCCTTCTAATAGTTTGATACGTTTATTGTACTCCTCTATCAATAGTAACATCATATTTTTAGAGCAAATCTGTAGGTTTGATTCCCATCGCTTCTTGAATGCGTCATCCAGATCCTCCATGGTTGGGAAGATTGGATGCGCAGACCGAACGGATTGATATCCTCCCTCACATACTGCTCAAAATTCTCAATATGTAGATGTAGATTCGTTCTTTTCTCAACCATTTTTTTAAGCTGAAAAAACAAAGAATCTAGTTCAGACTCTTGGGCTTCCTTTTTGCCCTGCTCCCTATAAGAAGACAGAATACTCTCAAAGTTCTTGCCCTTGAACATTATGGGCTGGTAAATGTTCGTAGGTAAACAAAACTTAATCAAAAAATGACTTAAACTTTAAATAGGATAAGTATAATCTAAATAAACATATATACTCATACACATAAATTGTATGAGATAAATATGGCAGTGAGAATGAGAATACTAGAGGCGGGGAAATGGGTGTCTTCCACCCTAATCGATAAAGATAGGAAGTATTCTCATGCTCGGTGCCCAGTGACAACGGCCATCATCCCTGATCAGTATGTACAAAAAGAGTTCCCCTTAATGGTATGGGACTATAAATGCCGCTGGACACTGTATACTATGTAAAAAATAACTTTATTGATACAAAGGAACATATAGTGAAAACACAATGTTGTGAAAAACACAAATACACATACAGGGCATTAAAATTGCATGCATTTGACAGACCGAATACCGAACCAAGATGTGGACACTCAGATACATAGGGCAATCATGGAACCGGAACCGACCCTACGCGTTTCGGGCGTGGAAGCCCTTCCTCAGGGGTCACCCAAAGTTACCAGATAGAGCACCTAGTGTATCTAGAAAAGTAAAGCGATTTAGTAATTTGTAAAGCAGATATCTATGTAGTTGCATATCGCCTAGTGCATCTAGGGAAACAAAATTGCTTCGATATACTTTCAAACAGACATTTGTACAACTATATATTCACAGGCCGACAATTGTAAACTCTGTCTTCTAATATCAGCTCTATGTGGATCGACCTACCCTTTGTGTCCAACCAGTGGATTGGATCGGTCTGTCGGATAAAAACGGTATTGCTACCGTGTGGAGGGATGCCCAAGTTTTCCCAAAGCCCGTGCAGGGCATAGAACTCCGTGAGAGTATCAAGAGTATAGTAGCAGTAGCTGCCCGGAGGGACCGACAGGGCACCACGATGACCAGTCAGTAGTGGCTCAACATGGACCGCTCACATGTAGAAGGGTATAAACATTTGTGATACCTAATGCAAAGAATATAAAAGTACAACACCAAAGTTGGAATAGCTAGGAATAATAATTCCCTGTGAATTTGTCTTAGACCCCTTTAAAGACCATGAAGATATTTACCTTGAGTATATGAAGTGAATGTGACCAAAGGGTCAAATAAAGTAGATATGATATAGAACTTATGTTGGCGTAGTCAACATTGTGAAGGTGGTCTGAAAGATATTAAGGGGGGAGTTATAGAGGCTATTAAAACCCCAATAAATTGCAAAAGTGCAAATAAGAGAAAAAGAGGGAGGTGTAGTGAAGTCAACATCCCAGGTTCATGCAAAGAAACCAAGAGATCCATGCACAACACATAATAGTGCAAACAAGAAATAAAGTGCAAACAAAGTGCATGGGATTCAGATGCATATGACATGCGCATAATGGAGGGCATGGACGTGCAAGTGCCTGAATTTGTTCATAATATGCAGCATAATAGTGTGCTGTATTGTCACATTAATATGACTTACAAATAGTCATAGAGAAAATTAACTCAAGCTGTCCACATTAATGTATGCCATAAACATATGGCCAAACAAACGTGGGCAATCCAGATTTAAATCCCAGGCAATGTGCATACATGGCCCCCTACACCTGCAGGTGAAGCATGCCACATAACTGTGTGATGATGTGAGGAAAAGAGTGATAAATTGTAAGTATTGAGAAAAAAAAAGGTGTGTAGAGAGAATGCCGGAAAAAAGGATGTGTGGTGAATGGGGAAATACATACTGAATAATAATACAGGACATAGAACAAATGATGCAAGTCGACAGCATGCAAGAGTACAATAAGAGCCATAGTGATAAAAAGCCGAGTTAGTGAACCAATGACATGCAGTAAAGAGAGTTCTGACACTTACTATCCCTGGGTGTTCATGGGCTTGGCATCCTCTGCGGATAGCCATAAGCCCAGACTATTTAAAGATCATTGTATGACGCCGGCGCCTGCGCAGTGGCGACACGTGACGTCAGTGCGAGCGGTCCTGAGAGCCTATCTGGTCATCCGCCCGGAGAGTGCGGGCCCCGCCCATCCCGGAAGGAGAGGCCGGGTCCGCGTTCCACGGGCACCGACGCGGGAAACCAGCTACTCAGGAAGAGAGCTGGAGTAAGCGGGGAGCCAGAGCAGCTAGCGCCCCCTACCCGCGCCGGGGGAGCCTGCAACCAATCAAGGCAGCAAAAGTAAAGCCAGCGGAACGCTGGTGAACACAGAGGAATAAGCAGGAAGAATATGGGAGAAGGAAAGGAGATAGAAAGAAAGAAAGAAAAGGAAGAAAAAGGGAAGGAGAAAGAACAAAGGGGGAGGGAGAAAAAGGGAAAAGAGGAAAAGGGAAAGACATAGGTGGGCAGGGAGGAAGAAACCCCAAGGTGACCCCTGAGGAAGGGCTTCCACGCCCAAAACGCGTAGGATCGGTTCCGGTTCCATGATTGCCCTATGTACCTGAGTGTCCACATCTTGGTTCGGTATTCGGTCTGTCAAATGCATGCAATTTTAATGCCCTGTATGTGTATTTGTGTTTTTCACAACATTGTGTTTTCACTATATGTTCCTTTGTATCAATAAAGTTATTTTTTACATAGTATACAGTGTCCAGCGGCATTTATAGTCCCATACCATTAAGGGGAACTCTTTTTGTACATACTGATCAGGGATGATGGCCGTTGTCACTGGGCACCGAGCATGAGAATACTTCCTATCTTTAAAAAAGAACTGAGAGTCGTCTCTTTCTAGTCCCTTTTTTTTTTCCCCCTTTGGGTTTTTTCTTGTTTAGGGGGGGAAGTCTTAGGAAACAATTTTTTTTTTTCTTTGAATAATTGGAGAAGCAGTGAGGGACTCGATGCCACTCCTCCGCCCCTCTCCTCTCGCCCCCCCTCCCCTTTATTTCTAGATACTCACTTTGCTTTCACCTACATGAGGTGGGGGAACGGTCGAGAGGGGCAGTGAGGATGATAGTATTGAGGAATGTAAAACAAAGGGAACTATAATATGGATTTACTGGAGTGAGGTATGGGTCTGTATGGTCCGCCCATCGCAATATTAAGGTGATTTTTTTATTTTTTGTTTACTTATCTTTTGAGCTTTAATATAGCTCTCGTAATCACGGGCTCGGGGGAGGGTTTTTTTTTCTTATATATATATAGTGTTTTTGGTTGATTCCCTCTTTTTTAAGAGGCTTCTCACCTTGGTTACAGACACGAATATAGGGGGTTTTTTTCCCCCCCTTCCTTTCTTTTTTTTTTTTTTTTTTTTTGACACACTAACGATGGGCATGCGTGCAGGGCTATACCTAGACACCTCGAGGGGTACCTATTTTTTTTTTTTTTTTATAGTTAAAAATTATGAAGTTGTGGAAATAAATACTACTCACTTTTTCTCCAAGACAACAGGAGGACACACTGTTTGACTATTGATAATAGCCGGTGCAATGGTTTTATATTATTTGAAGAGAGGAGGAGAAGGTCTGGTCTGGGTGGGAATGAAGGACGCTAAGGTTACAGAATTAATGACCGGTCCTCTTACATCTGATATGAGCAAATTAAATGATGAAGTTGATGATCGATGCTTAACGGGTCAGATACACCGGGGGGACGCTGCGAGGGCCCGCTAATGCGGGACCTTAACGTTCGGAGCCGCCCACGGGGATGCTAAGGATTCACTTCCTTTTTTTTTTACAATAATAATATTCTTTTTTTTGTATGGGTATCTTGAGGTCCTTTATATAAGGCCTCTCTCCATGTGGGAGGGTTTTTTCTTCTTTTTTTTTTCCCCCCCTTTTTTTTTCCCTCACCAATAAGTTTATAAGGGGTCTGGAGTACCCCCTTGACCCTTGCTCTCCTTGGCTGTGGACGACCCCTTGTGCGTGATGTTGAACGATGGTGAGCTATGGATAAAGGTCGCCCTGGTGTATCGACCATGAGTAATCAATTATCAATATAGCTTTATATATATGATGATGTGTAATCTGGATTAATATGTACTGTACTGATCTTATAGTATTCATTATCTTCCTCTCCTTCCTCTGAGGCCTTTCTCTTTCTCCTCCTCCCCCCCCTCCCCCTTCCCCCCCCCCCTTTTTTTTTATTTTTTTTATTTTATAGAAATAGTAGGTTTATGATCCTTGTCGGTGGGGTGGAGGGGGACCTGGGAGAGCAGTGATTTTCTTTTTTCTTTTATTTTATCTTTCTGCTCCTGCGTATGATTCATACCACTCTCCCAATTAGGTCAGTACATTGAGGGGTGACTTCTAGTCACAAAGTGTACACGGGAAGTTTCCCTGTTAGTGGAAGAGCGTTAGGCTCTGAAGGAGTAGAGGGGTTAACGCCACCCCTCTCGCTTAAAGAGGGTTTTTTTTTTTTTTTCCTCTCTTCCCCTTGTCTCGGCAATGGAAGACCTTACCATCTTCTCCCTAAATACCAGAGGTCTTAATATACCGGAAAAAAGGAGGATGTTACTTAATGATCTTAAGCGATTTAGGGTAGATGTCGCCTTTATTCAAGAAACGCATTTTAGAGGGGATAAAGCTCCTAAACTTACGAATAGACTCTACAATACAGTATATCATTCTATGAATACCGATGCTAAAACCAGGGGAGTGACTATTTTGTTATCATCTAAAATACCTTGGACATTGAATGAGATTATGTCGGATACAGAAGGACGATATCTCTTTATTAAGGGGAAAGTAGGGGACACACTAATCACATTCGCAACATTGTATGCACCAAATGACTGTCAGGCAGGGTTTTTTAAGCGAGTGTCTAAAATACTCCTGGAATTTAAGGAAGGACAGCTTATTCTAGGCGGAGACTTTAACGTACCACTACACCCCCGACTAGATACATCCACGGGTAACTCGGCTATATTGCCATCCGCAAATAATAGTATTGCACAGATGTTTTATAATGCCCAATGGATAGACGTGTGGCGAGTACTACACCCCTCAGATAGGGATTACACGTTTTTTTCAGCACCTCATAAGTCCTATTCAAGGATTGACTATTTTTTAATCCCGCACAGTCAGCTCCATGCGGTTAAAACATCAATAATTGGGGATATAATATGGTCAGACCACGCACCGGTACTTCTCACTTACTCTGTATCGGAGTATGCTGCCTCTCGCCAATGTTTTTGGAGATTGAACGAATGCCTCTTACAGATTCCTAAAGTCTTGATGGATATCTCGTCGGGCCTTCAGGAATATTTTTATATGAATGATTTGGAGGAATGTGAGATAAGGAATCTATGGGAGGCCCATAAATCGGTTCTGAGGGGGCTCTTTATTAAACATGGATCAAGACTTAAAAAAGAACATGAGAAACAATCAATACAGCTCCTAGATAAACTTAGACACCTGGAATCTCAATATAAACATTCTACGTCACCAACTCTGAAGTTTGAACTTACACAAGTACGGCAGCAATTAGCTGATCTCCTCCTTTTCAGAGCCAAAGCTGCACTGCAGAGGAGCAGAGGCCGAGGCTATGAATTTGGGGACAAATGTGGGGAGCTTCTTGCACGCTCGGTAAAAGATCCAAAATTATCAACATATGTTCCTAATATTGTTTCAACACAAGGGCAGAAATTGACTCCTCCTAAAAAGATCGTGAGAGAATTTGGTCGATTTTATGCGTCGCTATACTCCTTGACAGACGTCTCGGCCTCTGTCTCGGAGATGGAAGATTATCTCGTAAAATCTCACCTACCCACTCTCTCTACCGAGATTAGAGAACAATTGGAGGAGCCAATCACCCTGATAGAGATTCAACAGACCATCAATACCATGAAGTTAAGGAAAGCTCCTGGCCCAGATGGCTTCACGCTCCAATACTTTCAAGTTTTCCTCCCCATTTTAGGTCCGTATCTGGTTAGACTCTTTAATTCGTCAAGAGAAAACCCTAATATGCTTAGAGACACCTCAGCGGCACATATAACTGTGATTTTGAAAGAGGGAAAAGATCCCACATGTTGTGGAAGCTATAAGCCTATTTCTTTACTTAATACTGATCTAAAAATTTTTACAAAAATCTTAGCTACCCGATTAGCTCCACACCTTCTCGATCTCGTTCACCTTGACCAAGTGGGATTTGTCCCCGGCCGAGAGGCTAGGAACAATACTACTAAAATACTGACCTTGATCCACGTTGCTGATACTTCTCGAACATCAAGTGTCTTTATCAATACAGACGCAGAAAAAGCCTTTGATAGGGTGAACTGGCAATTTATGTTTACGGTTCTCAAACATATAGGCTTGGGAAGTAATATGCAACGTTGGATCACTAGCATTTACTCAAATCCTACTGCACAGGTCAAGGACTCCTATCTGACTCTTTTACTATCAATAACGGTACAAGACAAGGGTGTCCTTTATCTCCTCTTTTATTCGCCCTCTCGCTGGAACCCTTTCTCTGTACTGTTCGGCAAAATCCAGATATACAGTGACTGCAAGTAGGTGGGGGTCATTATAAGATTTCCGCTTACGCTGATGACCTTATGTTTTCTCTGATAAATCCAATTATCTCTTTGCCGAATTTGTTGCGGGAACTAACCAGATACGGATCTTTATCGAACTTTAAAATCAACTATAGTAAGTCGGAGGCGATGGGAGTGGGGGTGAGTGCGCCACTCTTGCAAACGCTACAGACAAGCTTTTGCTTCCGATGGACTAATAGAGCCTTACGTTACCTTGGTACTTATATTCCACCATGCTTATCCAAGGTTTATGATTTGAATTTTCCTCCTTTGATAGCGGAGACACGTACCCTTTTGGAAAAGTGGCACACGGGCCTCCACTCGTGGTTCGGCAGGTGTAATCTGATAAAGATGAATATTCTGCCTAAACATATCTATCTGATGATGGCTTTACCGGTTCGGTTACCTGCCCGATACTTTAATTTGATTCATGCTCTTTTTATTAAATTTGTCTGGGCAAAGAAAAGACCCCGCTTAGCATGGAAGCAATTAACTTGGCCAAAAAAATGTGGTGGTCTAGCCCTCCCGGATATGCAAACATATTTTCAGGCAACCCACCTGAGTAGGGTGGTTGATTGGTGTAGGCATCATGCACTTAAATTATGGATTCGTTTAGAACAAGCACAAACAAATATCCCCCTTAGAGGAGCACTTTGGTGCTATTCAGATTTACCTCCACAACTGAGACTCCATCCTCTTATAGGTACCACGTTGCGTATAGGCTATCTGGCTAATGTGAGATACTCTATTACTCCCTCCTGCTCCCCACTGTTCCCAATGATCGGAAATCCCCAAATTAAGCCTGGATTTTCATCATCAGATCTGATGATGCTGGGCACAGCTGGATGCGCTCGAGCTGAGCAATTACTTGTAGCAGATAATTGGCCGACAGTAGAGACTCTGATGAACAAGGATGGTGACTTTAAGCTAACCTTCTGGTCGGCTTTACAACTTCATCATTTCCTGGGTACCCTGCCGAACTCTGCAGAGTACTCAAGGAGCCTGTCTAAATTCGAAGGATACTGTCGGGGGGAGAAGGAGAGCTATCACATACGCTCTCCTTACTATACAACTTATTAATGCCATCACTGGATAATTCTGCTCTGCCCTGGTTGACCAAGTGGGCAACTGATCTAAATTGTACCTTCACACTATCACAAATACAGAATATGATCTTGCTGGCTTTCAAAACATCTATCTGCACTAAAATCCAAGAGACCAATTTTAAAGTATTGACCAGGTGGTATTATACACCTCATAAACTCCACAGGATATTTCCAAATACATCAGCGAACTGTTGGAGATGTGGAGTAGAGGATGCAACGATTCTTCACATTTTTTGGTCCTGTCCGAAACTCTTAGGATATTGGGCTGAGGTGAAATCTATTGTCCAAAAATTTACGGAATACCCTATTCAGGAGGACCCGGCTTTTTTCTTGTTTCATCTTTCAGATATTCCCATACAGAGATATGAGAAGTCAGTGGTGCCACATTTGGTTAATGGGGCGAAGGCTTGCATCCCTGCGTTATGGAAAAGCCCATACCCCCCTACGATAAAGGACTGGTTACGCAGAGTAGAGGCTATTAATAAAATGGAAGACTTGGTGTTGACATCACAGTGTAAACGTGGACGGTATACTGAGACTTGGGAGCTCTGGAACACCTTCATCTTGTCAGAGGAGGGGGTTGAGTTGCTGCGGAGATGAAGGGAGAGGCGGGGGGGACTCACAGGGCCAGTGATGGGAAGGGGAAGAGAGGAAAACTTTCGGGAGGAGGGTCTAGGGGGGGGGGGGTTTCCCCCCCCCTTTTTTTTTTTTTTTTGTTGTTTTCCTTGGCGTTTGTTAGTTTGTTTGTGTACGTAATTGGGGTAATATGGATGAGACTAGTAATTTATTAGGCTGCCTTAATGTTTAATGTGACTATAGATTATGGGAAGATATATAAATTTAATAATTTAAGAGACCTCCTTGAAGGGATATACAGTGGATGAGGTTAGGATTGGAACGGTCTCTTAAGTATGTAGGAGTTTCAATGTTGTTATAATTGGACAGTGTTGTATTTATCTTTCTTTTGAACTGTTGTAAATCCCTATTTATGTTTGGAAAAAAGAATAAAAGATATATTTGAAAAAAAATGCTGGGGGGGAGGGGTACCACGCTTCAGGGAGGTGATATGTAAAAATAAATAATAATTTAGCCAATCTAAATCAATAATTAAATTCCTGTGATGGTGCTCAAATAAATATATAATATCTTCTAAAAAGTAATTCTTACAAATCAAATAATATGTTATCAAAATATTCGGTGAGTCATAATCAAGATATAAAGTGCAGCGGTGCTTGTATAATAAATGAAAAACAGGTTTAAAATAATATCTCTATTATCTTAAAAAAATATATATTCATATTTTTTTAAGATAATAGAGATATTACTTTAAACCAGTAAGTTGGGAACTAAGTTAGGTTTTTCAATTTAGCAGTGATGGTAGAATCAATCTGTTGTTTGTTTTGGGATTCTAAAAGGTGTATCTGGGAAGTATGTTGGACAATGGAGTGCATCCATTGACAATTCTCTTGGATAGCAATTTTGATAAGTATGCCCTTAATATAGGTCTTGTGACTGTTCCAGACTGTCGTGGGATCAGAGACTGAACTGGTCACAATAAAAACTATCAAGGGCAGATTGAATTTGTTTTTGGTAATCAGATTTGTTAAGGAGAGAAAGGTTGAGTCTCCAAGGGGAAGGAGAGCTGCTGCTGGCAGAGATAGAGGGATCCAGAGTTTTTGGGGCATGGTCGAACTATGTGATTAACTTAATAGAGACAGAACGTACTCTATGAAGGATATATTTTTCCACTAAAAAAAGTTTGATTCTTGAATATACATTATGGGAGAGATAAAAGGTTAAGTCTCTCTTGTTGCCATGAATACACCTCGATAAAAGAAAAGGAATTGGCAGCACTCCAGGTTGAGTCAAAATCCAGATTTATTGACTGGACATCCAAATATGACAATCGTGACAAGGTAGACACGTTTCACACACTGACTGTGTGCTTAATCATTAATGATTAAGCACACAGTCAGTGTGTGAAACGCGCCTACCTTGTCACGATTGTCATATTTGGATGTCCAGTCAATAAATCTGGATTTTGACTCAACCTGGAGTGCTGCCAATTCCTTTTCTTTTATCAAGTTTTCACGGAGGCGAGCCGGGGCATGCACCTGTGTGAGTCATCAGGCAATTACACCACCTTGAGCAGTGATTCCTTGTCTGTTCACATGAATACACCTCCATGGACCAAAGAAATCTTCTTGGGAGACAAGGAAATGGGGGGAAGGGGAGGGTCTATGAGTAGTTGTCACGTACCTGAAGGGAGACTGAAATGATAAGGTCGGCCTCTCTTGTATCTCTTACCCAGGACCCTCTGAGAGTGAAACAGAGTGTGCCGAGGGACAGGAGGAACATGAGTGCCTGTAGTTGCAGACCCGGGAGCTTGCAGCAGGAGATGCGATTCTGGGATTCTTGCGCGTCACGACTTTGTCACGACAAGCCTATGATGCCACGTGTATAGGGGGCGGAGACTCAACGGACGAGCGGCGACCCGACAGCACGGCTCCTCTCCTATTCATGACGTGTTCCTACAGCCAGCGCAAGCTTAGATTTTGCAGTATTATGTGAGTTCATTTCTTATCACTTCTTAATATAGGCCAAATATACAGAGAGCACTTAGATTTGTTGTGATATTTTTTACATGCTATTCGTTATGTGCTGAGCTCTCCACACCGGCAGACCAGTGATTGGTACCAAAGTTATCAGACCCACCCCGTACTAAGGAAACATTGCTTTCTTGATCTATAATTAAGGTGAGAGGCCATCTAGTGGCTTTTAGTGGTGGTGTCACGAGCACACTGTTGAAGGAGACATCTATCAAGCACAATATATGCTGAATTTGCACAAGTGGACACTTACGGACTTTGTAGCACTTTCTATGCACTATATTTCATTATTGCACTTTTGCGCATTTTGCACATAATGACATTGTGATTTATATATTTGTTTTGATACCACTATTGAATATTATTGGAATTTGGCAATATTATTTATGATTACGGGTATTGCAAGAAGCACATTGTCACTTTTTCATAATTTCAGCACCTTATTTGCACATATTCACTTTAGCGTTGTACCCCTTCATTATATACATATTTGGCAGAAAGGGCCTCTTTTCATAAGAGTGATCTTTTAAATGGACTAATAAGGAAGGAAGGAAGGAAGGAAGGAAGGAAGGAAGGAAGGAAGGAAGAAAGAAAGAAAAGGTGGAATAAAAAGTTACAGAGACAAATATACAATGATGTATGCATGACACACCTATATTCGGGGGAGGTGAGGTGTGTCAACAAAGAACAATGAGAACAACAAGAAAAAAAATCAAAACGTCAGCAAAACTTGAGCACAAGAGCCTAGCACAGGGAAACCATCTAAGTAGGTACAGTCAGGTCCATAAATAGTGGGACATCAACGCAATTGTAATCTTTTTAGCTTTATACACCACCGCAATGGATTTGAAAGGAAACAAACAAGATGTGCTTTAACTGCAGCTTTCATTTGAGGGTATTTACATCCAAATCAGGTGAAAGGTGTAGGAATTACAACAGTTTGTATATGTGCCTCCCACTTTTTAAGGGACCAAAAGTAATGGGACAATTGACTGCTCAGCTGTTCCATGGCCAGGTGTGTGTTATTCTCTCATTATCCCATTTACAAGGATCAGATAAAAGATCCACAGTTCATTTCAAGTGTGCTATTTGCATTTGGAATCTGTTGCTGTCAAATCTCAATATGAGATCCAAAGAGCTGTCTCTATCAGTGAATTGAGCCATCATAATGCTGAAAAAACAAAACAAACCCATCAGAGAGATAGCAAAAACATTAGGTGTGGCCAAATCAACTAATTGGAACATCCTTAAAAAGAAAGAACGCACTGGTGAGCTCAGCAACATCAAAAGACCCGGAAGACCACGGAAAACAACTGTGGTGGATGACCAAATAATTATTTTCCTGGTGAAGAAAACACCCTTCACAACAGTTGGCTAGATCAAGAACACTCTCCAGGAGGTAGGTGTATGTGTGTCAAAAGGTGTGTACATATAATATATCACATGCATACACTAACAGCGCTTAAGTTAAAATCACAAAGTCCATTGTGTGATAAATTGATCGAATATTATCCAGCTTGTTAACATCATCTGCAGCTGTCACAGTCCTATATGTGTATATTAAGTGCTCTGATGATAACAAAGTGAGGAGCCCCTTCACTACACCGGCATGCCCCCCCAAGCAGTGCCCACGTACCTCACTGAGGGGGAATATACGCCCAACTAGATGCGATCAGGATGGACTGCCTCAAATGTGTTAAGCCAGGAACTTCCCACAGGCAACGCTCACAATAGGACATAGAAAGACCAGGCCAATCATACACCTTTTCAAGTACAGCTCCAGACTTCCTCCCGACTGCAGGCTAGATCACTCCATATGAGCCATATCATGCATGAATGAAAAAAGCGCTCATAGCGTAACTCTATCAAGCATGCGGAATTTATTAAATAACTCAAAGAATACACTCACAAACGAAGTATAAGCAAAGGCATCCAAAGTAAAAGCAGATAAAATCGAATTGCTGTCCCGGACCGGACTACCTTTACGGCTCCAGCCGTCCCCTTCGTGGAGCCGAAGTTGTGGCTAAAACACCGTGTAACCTCCGGGTTCCGACTTCCGGGTTCGGCATGACGTCAGACGTCCGGGACGTAGGGTTGCTATGGTCACCGCGTGTCCACGCCCTAACGCGTTTCATCATTGGCTGACTTCAACGGAACGTTTGACGCCCTCCGTCGAAGTTTCATATGTGCCTTTATTTTTTGTTTTTTATATATACACTTTTGTACTATTGTACAGTTAACTGTAATATGTGTTAATTCTTCCAATAAAGCACCTTTTTGTGAAAAAAAAAAAAAAAAAAAAGGAAGATGTATCAGAGTTTGAGGCAGCAAGATTTGGACAGTGATTGGACACGGGGACAAAAGGATAGCTTAGAGTCCAGGATTACGCCAAGAACCTTGGCACATGGGGACGGGTCCATAGTAGTGCTATTGATCTTGACAGAGAAATCAGGGAAAGAGGCACTTGAGGGAGGAAAAATTATGAGCTCGGTTTTGGATAGAATGAGTTTGAATAAGTGGTGTGGCATCTAGGATGATATGTCTGTTAGTAAATTAGTGATTAGGGGGGAGACTGAAGGAGTGAGCTGAGGGGTGAAGAGATAGATTTGGTTGTCATCAGCGTAGAGATGGTATTGTAAGCCATAGGAGACTATTACCTGACCTAGGGGGGAAGCGTAGATGGAAAATAAGAGAGGTCCAAGGACAGAACCTTTGGGGACCCTACAGAGAAAGGGAGAGGAGAGGAGGACATAGAATTGTAATGCTAAAGGTTGAAAAAGTAGGATGAGAAACTGCGAAGAGTGCAGTCACGGAGACCAAAGGCATGGAGATTTTTGAGGAGGGGGTGGTCCACTGTGTCAGAGGCAGCAGAGAGGTCCAGGAGTAGGAGTACATAATAGCGTCCATTGGATTTCGCTGCTAGTAGATCATTTGTGACTTTTAGGAGGGCAGTTTCCATGGGGTGTTGAGGGCGGGATCCATGGGGTGTTGAGGGCGGGATCAAGATTGCTTATCCAACCACACCTTTAGCATTACTTACAATTCTATTTCCTCCTCTCCTCTTCCTTTCTCTGTTGGGGTCCCCCAAGGTTCTGTTCTTGGCCCTCTCCTATTCTCGATCTACACCTCCTCCCTGGGTCAGCTAATAGCCTCCCATGGCTTCTAATTCTATCTCTACTACAATGACACCCAAATTTATCTCTCTACCCCTCAGCTCACTTCTTCAGTTTCCTCACATATCACTAATTTACTAATAGACATATCAGTCTGGATCTCACAACACTTCCTCAAACTCAATCTATCCAAAACCCTCCCCCACGTGCCTCTTTCCCTGATCTCTCTGTTAAGATCTATGGCACAACTATAAGCCCATCTCCACATGCCAAGGTTATAGCTTTAATCCTGGACTCTGATCTATCATTTAGGCCCCACATCCAATCACTGTCCAAATCTTGCCGCCTCAACATCCGCAACATCTTCAAAATATGCCCCTTTCTAACCAATGACACCACAAAGCTCCTAGTTCACTCCCTGGTCATCTCTAACCTTGACTACTGCAACTCCCTTCTCATTGGCTTACCTATACATATGCTATCCCCCTTTCAGTCCATCATGAATGCTGCTGCCAGGCTCATACACCTTACCAACCGCTCAATGTCTGCTACTCTTCTCTGCCAATTGCTTTATTGGCTTCCACTTACCCCAAAAATTAAATTCAAAATAGTAACAACAGCTTACAAAGCCATCCACAACTCAGTCCCTACCTACATCACTAGCCTAGTTTCTCCCAAGACCTCCTGCTCTCCAGCTCCCTCATCACCTCCTCTTATGGTCGCCTCCAGGATTTTTCCAGAGCCTCTCCCATCCTATGGATTTCCATACCCCAATCTGTCTGACTATCCCCTAATCTGTTTGCTTTTAGACAATCACTGAAAACCCCGCTCTTTCCGAGAAGCCTATCCTGCCCACACCTAACAACTGTACTTTTCTTTTTTTCATCATCTCATTCCCCACTTTTATTACCTTTTGTATCACTTGACCCTCCCTCTTAGATTGTAAGCTGTAAGGAGTAGGTCCCTCTGATTCCTCCTGTATTTAATTGTATTGTAACTGTAATGTCTGCCCTCATGTTGTAAAGCACTGCGCAAACTGTTGGCACTATATAAATCCTCTATAATAATAATAATAATAATAATCAAGAAGATTATTCTCAGGAAAGGTCACTCAGTCGGTTGTGGACCAGACATTCAAGGAGTATAGATAAAAAGGGGAGCAAGGAGATGGAGCGTAGGTTGTTGAGACTGGTGGGGCGATTAGTGCATGTTTTAGAGAGTTGGGGAAGATGCCAGAAGAGAGTGAGAGTTTGAAAATGAGAGTTACTGAGTGAAGGATAAAGTGTAGGCTATAGGACCTCTGATAAAGAAAAATGTCCCAAGCCCAGCTATTGAGTGCTAATTAAATGTAATGCTACCAAAAACAAACATAAAATAAAAAATAATATTAATAACCACATGTGCCTCCTAAAACTTTCATATTAGGCAATCACACAGATAAGGATAACCATAATATGTAAGCACTCACTAGATTACAAAGTAGAATGCCTATTAACCATTACCCGATCAATGGGTATATACTCTGGCCAAATTAAGGATTACGTATAGAGTCTCAAACAAAAACAAAAATAAAATATGCAAACCCCTTAATGAAATGTTCATAGGAACAAAAAAAAACAAAATTTCCAATTAAAAAACCATATCTATGACACAAACACAGCCTCCTTTCCCCGTGGTTGGTGCACAAGCCCCCCCCCCTACAATTCAAATTGAAATCTACTAAATATCTGCATTTACATTTTTGCTCAAGTAAGTGTGTGGGTTTTTTTTGCCCAAAAACAGTTAAGGAGATCAAACAAAAAACTAAAAAGAAATGTGGGGAAACAGTATCATCATTATAAATAAACCATGTCGCCAATAAAGTTCTTGCCAAATAACCAAAAAGCATATAGGAAAAACCAAGAAATATACCTCCTGAGGTAGAGTCCCACAGTGGTATAGTGAAAGAGGTTAATGACTGGCAAGTTCGACAGGTAGTAATGTTTTAAGTGCACACGTTTATTGAAAAATATTCAAACTAAAAACACATGTGCAATGACATGTCTTGACATGACTTGACGTGTCATGACATGGCTTATAGAGTACCACAGTATGTATGCATACCCATCACCTATTCACCACACATGTGTCATCCACACAAAACAGACAACAAAAAACATTGAGTGTACACTAATAAAAACATGAGGCAAAAAAGAAAAAAACAAAAAAGTCACTGTATAGCGTCCAGACGCAGTAGAATATGTGCAGTATGATGGTCAGCAGGGAAAAAGGCCATATACTGGTGGAAAGGGTACATTTCTCGAGTGAACACTGACCTAATATTGCACTTAGCCCATAGAGCAGCCAAGCTAGATGCTATTAAGAGATGTCCGGCCCTATACATGATGGTGCTTGTATTTCAATAGTGTTCAGTTCCATAATTGGGAAAAAGTTCCTTAGTGACCTTATAAAAGTATAGTGCAGGTCGTCTCACTAGTTGAATAGCAATGACTAGGGTCACGAGCTGGCATAAACCATACCGCATGTCTGCATGTGAAAGGCGTCATTCAGGTTGTACTGGAGGTGAATATTCTGGTCAGGTCCACTAAATCTTATGGCTACCTTCTTGTTGGTTCTTATGGCTACAACCACAGCTGAATGAAGCCTTTTACATGTGGTATGCAGTAATGACCCTAGTCTTTGCTATTCAACTAGTGAGACGACCTGCATTATACTTTTATAAGGTCACCGAGGGACTTTTCCCCAATTATAGAACTGAACACTATTGAAATACAAGCACCATCATGTTTAGGACCTGACATATCTTAATAGCATCTAGCTAGGCTGTTCTATGGGCTAAGTGCAATATATGGTCAGTGTTTACTCAAGAAATTTACCTTTTCCACCATTATATATATATATATATATATATATATATATATATATATATATTCCGTGCTGACCATCATACTGCACATATTCCAGACACTATATAGTGACTTTTTTGTTTTTTTCTTTTTTGCCTCATGTTTTTAGTAGTGTACACTCAGAGCCGGTTCACATTAGAGCGATCCGACTTACCGGGGCGACCTCATAAGTCGCAGTGCGCTGCTCGCACCGCGACCTCGGAGCGGCCGGCACGGACTTCGTAACAGTGAAGTCAATGCAGGTCGCTCCGGGTCGCCCCAAAGAAGCTCCGGACCCTTTTTCTAAGTCGGAGCGACTTGTGTTGCTCCTATTAGAACGGGTCCACAGCTTCTCTATGGCAGGCGACCTGTCAGGCGACCAGGTCGCCTGACAGGTCGCCCCAGTGTGAACCGGCTCTCATGGTTTTTGTTGTCTGTTTTGTGTGGATGACACATGTGTGGTGAATAGTTGATGAGTATGCGTACATACTGTGGTACTCTATAAGCCATACATGCTATTGCACGTGTGGTTTTAGTTGGAATATTTTTCAATAAACTTTTGCACTTTATACATTAAAGTCCTTGTCAAGTCCTTGCCAAAGCACATGCATGCGAAACATGTAATTGCGGCAACCAGAAGTGTGCGGTTCACCTTCCACAACCGGCCAAGCGTTCCATTGGAATTCCGGTCGTCACTTCCGGTGATGTCATCTGAGCGACAGTTTTGGCGATCACGGGGGATCCGGCTCTGGGTCTGTGTAGCGGCCACACACAGAACCTACCAGGTCTTCTCCAGCCGCAGTGACATCCCTCTGCACTCCAGGGGTCTTACACCATCTCTCCCCTCCTGTCACCACCTTTTGGGTCTGGATTGTCCTGCTTCTCACAGCATGGGATTCCCACAGCACCACAGGGAGATACCGGAAACTCCAGGATCAGTTTGGCTGTTATTTTAACTTGAATTTGTATTCATTAAAAACTTTCATGATATATCTTATATCCTATCTTATATACTTTCGTGCCAGCAATTTCTATTCATGCAGAATTATCAATGTGTACACCACAGTGCGCCATCCCTCTTTCAAACAGTTTCTGACACTCCTAGGCCAAGGTGATGTCATGTGCCAGCATGGGAAGCTGATATAAGGCAGCAGTAGTGGGTGCCTGCTTTTGATGTGGACACCCACTGTGAGAGGAAGCTGTGTTATTGTCATTGGTATGCTTTTTAAATCAAAACTGTGCCTGGAAATGGTGCTTTGTTTGTCCTTATGGATATTTCATTAGGGGTTTGCATTTCATTTTGTTTTGTGGCTCTGTAGGTAATCCTTAGTTTGAGCCCGCGGTATGTACCCATCGATTGGCTAATGGCCAGAGCGATATTCTAATTTGTAATCTGGTGAGTGCTTACATATTATGGTGGTCCTTAACTCAAATGAAAGTTTGAGGGGCCACATGTGATTTATCATTATTTTATGTTTGTTTTTGGCAGGTTTACATTTATTTAGCACTCCATAGCTGGCCTTGGAACATTTTGTATCAGAGGTCCTTTATACTTTTATGTCTTATTAGCTTTTCCTTAAGTGCTCATTGATTGATGGAGTAACATCCAGCGTCCGATATCATAGGCCTGTAAGCTCTACTTTTTGGTTGCACTTATATGTGTAGCACTTGAAATAGAGCGGGCCTTCCAATACTATATCATTTTTGTAATCTCTTATTTCTCAGCTTTTTATTTTGCTACTTTATCCACTCCCATGCCTGCTCCAGGGGGGAGACATTGTGCGATTTTGACTGTGACACCATGCCTCTCTCTGGTGAGATGGTTTGATGAGCTTTCTGTGCTGTTAAGTTATTACTAATGGTAAAATGTATTTTCATAATTTTGTATTGTAATTATGTTTTGTTGTTATTTCAGCTTGAAAAGTGTTCTCCTGTTCCTCCTGAAGAAGCAGGGTTCCCTGTAAAACACATTGAGGTGCACTGTCTGCATTGGAGACACCCCCAGCAAATGTTGAATCATTCAAACTTTTATTTTTTGGTTTCCTGCAGATTACTAGAAAAGGGATGCTATTTTTGTATACTGTTGTTTGTATAGTCCTAATGGTATTTTTAAATTATTTGATTTTGTAATAACAATATGAATTTTTAACCATGTTGTGAAACTGTCTTAGCTCCAAGAAAATCCATCTTTCCACTTTCCTTTAATACTTCATATTACCAGGATGTAGTGTCCTTTGGAACCCCTATTACTTCTTTACTGTGAAGTGACCATTATTGCCTGTGGTCTCCCTATAGTTCATCTTTTCCCAGTTACTAACTTCCCATGCCTCCTCACTCTTTCTCTGCATTGAGGTAGCTATCTGGGCAACGTAGTTGGGATTTGCTTTCTTATGTCAGAGCAGGTCTCCCGATGACTGTTGATTTTTACTGGTCAAGGAATATCCAAGAAGCAGCAGGAAAGGTGAAGGAAGCATAAATCCACAGAATAAATGAAGCAGATAGATTTTTGCTCTACAGCTTTCCCTCAACAAGAACAGTAGTAACATCACAAAATCTCACACCAAATCTTGTCGGACTAGCAGTCAGAGACAGCAGTGCCCTGGATGACCTCAACTTGAAGATACACAGCTATAGAATGAGACTGTAGGCACAGGAGGAAAACTGCTAGTTTTGGGTTGGAATTCAAGACAAAAGGCACATTTTTCAGGTTACTGAATAGACACAATTAACATTCCTTAATCTTCCCTATAGCAAATCTTCCATTTCTGAGTTAAGGTCCACTTTAAGTAGGTTGTCCTAATAAAAATGTTTTATTGTTTATAGTGTTACAAAACTCACGGGTTCTTATGACTCATTGAATTTTCCATATTTTACTAAGAAAACCAAAGGCATTTTTGTAACTAGGAAACCTCTAAAGCATCATCATTCGCCTATTTCTTTTCTGAACATTGTAATGTCTAAGACAGATTAACAGACATCTGCTTTAACTGAATTGTGTTATTACTGCCAAAGCTACCATTTATTCAAATATTTTCATATATGTTGAAATTCATTAGTTGAATTGTGAAGTAATAATATAATTATCATTATTTGTTTGCTCATGAACCAGATGGTTCATAGCAGTATATAAAACTGGTCAGCATAAATGGCTGTAAACTTAAAAATGCAATGTGCTTATAACAGTTCAGTACTTAAACCAGATGCTCTAGCAGCTGATTAGAGCATATTCTTGCCAGATGATAGAAATGCACAGATCTGCTAAAACATGATAACATTATTATATGATAACATAATGTCATAATTATATGTAATATATATTAATGTAAAAGTAAAACTAAACTGTAGACAGATTTAAAAAACACAAATGAATGCAGATCAGAATTTAATATTACATCATTAAATAGGATTATCAGTCACTTGAGCTCTGGAAGGCTTTACCCCCTTCATGACTAGAGCATTTTTTGCTATTCAGCACTGCATTGCTTTAACTGGCAATTGCTTGGTCATAAAAAACTGTACTTAAATTACATTTACATGATTTTTTCACACAAATAGAGCTTTCTTTCAGTGGTATTTAAACACCACTGGGTTTAAAAAAAACAATATTTTCTAATTTCTTTTTTATATCTAAGAATATTAAGTATTGTCATGAATTTAGGCCAAAATGTATTATACTACATTTCTTTTGTAAAACAAAAACCCAATACCCGTATATTACCTGTTTTTTATGAAAGGTAGCGCAAATACAAACTATATACTGTATACTGAAATTTATGCAGCTTTTACTTTCTGACTGCCTTTCACATTTATTAAGGTGCTAAAATGCCAGGGCACTACACCCCCCCCCCCCCAAATGACCCCTATTTGGAAAGTAGACACCCCAAGGTATTTACTGAGAGGCATGTTGAGTCCATGGAAGATTTTATTTTTTTTTGCCAGAATTTTTTAAAAATAATGACAAAAAAAATTGTTATACACAAAATTGTCAATTTAATGAGATATTTCTCACACATGCCATGGGTATATATTAAATTACACCCCAAAACACATTCTGCTACTTCTCCCGAGTATAGGGATAGCACATGTGTGAGATGTTTTGGGAGTCTAGCTGTATATGAGGGCCAAAAACCGATGACCACCTTTAGGCTTTCAAGGGCGTGATTTCCTCATTTCACTTCCAGACTACCTATCATAGTTTTGGGGGCCCTGAAATGCTAGGACAGTACAAACACCCCCTCCCCCCAATGACCAGTTTTTAGAAAGAAGACACCACAAACTTTTTGCTGAGAGGCATGTTGACTCCATGGAAGATTTTAGGAAAACGAAAAACAAAATGTATTTTTTTACACAAAGTTGTTATTTAATAAGATATTTTTTCACACATGCCATGGGTATATGTGGAATTACACCAAAAAACACATTTGGAGGAAGGGGGATAGAATGATGCTAAACAAAGCATTGGCAAATATAGGCTGAAACTTTGCTCTAATTCCCCCAACCTTATTCTACCCCCCCCCCTTCCCCCACTCTAGCAATAAACAGGCAAGTTTCTCTATCCCAGCTGCTGAAATGGAAGAAGTACACAATACAACCCCAGCCACCCCATGCCCAGCGACTCAATGCCAGCTTAAAAAAAACTGTTGGTTTTACAGTGCCTGCTTTTCCAGTCAGTCCAATGGCACTTGTGGCAGATTAATCCTGACAGTGGGAAGTAACCTCTGTGGAGCTAGGAAACAAAAGGATAAACACAGCCACCGACTTCAAAGGCAGAGCTATGAGGCACTCAGGAACCAGCCTGGGGCACAAGGGATGGAAGCCAGGTATCACGTACCTGGAGATGAGCCTGATACTGTGAGGAAGGCCTCTCTTGCGTCTCTGACTCAGGACCCCTGATAGTGCAGACAGGGGGCACCGGAGTGAAGAGTCGCACGAGCGCCTGTAGGTTGCTTGAAGCGGACGATGGCCACTGGTGAGGGTCACCAGGGAAGTCCAGTGAGCAGGATGATGAGCAGGCAGCAGTTGCTGGAGGCAGGAGTTCCTGGGTAACAGGAGGAGCCTGGTGAGCCTCCTGGGCAGGCTGGATGGATCTGGGAATGACAGAAGCGTGGTAAGACAAGCTGGGTCTGGAGCCAATCGGTAACGTAGAAGCCAGTAGTAGCAGACAGGGAGAGAGGTCACAGGACAAGCCAAGGTCGGTGCAGGCGGAGAGCAGAGAATCGTCAGGACAAGCTGGGTCTGGAACTGGAAACAAGATGCAAGTAAACAGGTAACAGGTATCCAAGGCTGAAGACAAAGCAGCACTGGAGCAGTGTAAGGGCTGGGTTTAAATAGCCCATTTGGCGCCAGTGTTTAACGCACATTGCGTATTCGCGAACGTGAGTGCGCGGCTGCGCGAGTTTCGCGCATGCACATTGGCCATTGACACGTTCCTAACATGAACACGTCTTTGCACAGCAAACGTTCTCTTACACCAGGACAATGTAAATTTGAAGCGAAAGGTGGCGGGGTGTGGCTGCAGGGTGTGGCCAAGCATTTACCTTAATGCTGTCTTTGAAGCTGGTGGCTGTGTTTCATGTCCAGAATCTGCAGGACTGAGAGCTTGTGGTGGCTCTTACATACTTTTGAAGTATGCTATTCAAATTGCTTTTATGTGAGTTTCCAATGTTCTGATGTTATTAAACTTCTTCCATATTGCTGTACTTAGATGGCACTTTCATTCTTTTTTCTTGTCTGGCATTCGACACAGTTGACCAGCTGGCATTCAATAAAATGAACCAGTCTTGAATCAGCAACAACTACTAAGCTCCTGCTGCAGGTTCAATTTTCAGGATCGCCACCATCCAGAATATTTATTTCTGGTACAGCCTAAGCCCCTGCTTTCATTGCTGCAAATCCAACCTCCTGACACTATTGCCATCTTCTGTCCATATGAGCACACCCTGGCACCATTACCACCATCTTCTACCACTGCTTGCCTGGCCCTATTACTATCTCACACTGGGCTCATAGCTATTGTTCATTATAACAGCAGTTTTAATTTGGAACAACCATTTTTTTTTCTGCTGTTGTTTCACTGTTGAAATAAAATTACCATTTTTAGGAAGGTCACATCCTGTACTCTGTACTAATATTTCTGTAGGGGTATAATGTTTTTGTACCAGTAACACCATGCCAGTGTAGTGTAGAAATGTTCAAACTAAGGAGAATGATGTTGACACACAAAGTGTTGTCCATGTTTAATGATGATGCTCCATGAATACATTCAAACTGTAATGGCCAACACAGCTGTTAGCTAAAAAATACAATATGTAAGATGTTTATCTTTGGGAAAAAAATGTGTAAAAATTAGACACAAATATTCTTTCTAATCACAGCCTGTTACTGGTCAAAAAATAATCAAATTATTTCCATCTGTGAAACAGCTGTTGAAAAACTGGGTTTGTATTGTTAGTGGTGCAAAAACACAGTAATCCTATAGAAATATTCAAGCCAGCACAGGACATCGCCCAAAAAAAAAAAAAAAAAAATATTTGAAACCTTGAAACAGCTGTGGAAAAATTAGGTTTGGGGTTTTAGTGGTGCAAAATAACATTTTTTGGGAAGGTCACATCCTGAGATTTAGGAAGAACACAAGATCTCTATCTTCTTCCCTAATGCAATCTGCCTTGTTTACAGAGGATATGCACTTAACGCGAAAGGTGTAGGCTCATGACGCAGTGACAAAAAATTCCATTTGGAGGGACAGATCCCCAGCATTTACAGTTATATATAGTAACATTGTTAGAGTAAATAACATAGTACAATATAAATGTGTGACCAGAAAAATAAACCAAGGGAGATGAGATGACAGAAAAAAATGAGAAAAAGAGGAAAAATACACCAGACAAACTAGGGCCTACAATTTTCTGCAAGTCATATAAGATGGTCTGACCTTCCTACCATCAGGTCTGGTGTATTTTTCCTCGTTTTCCTCCTTTTTTTTTTTTTCTGTCACCTCAGCTCCATTTGTTTATTTTCTGGTCACACCTTTATACTGTACTGTACTATGTTAATGACTCTAACAATGTTACTATATATAACTGTAAATGCTGGGGGTCTGTCCTTCAAGTGGAATTTTTTGTCACTGCCCCTTGAGCCTACACTTTTGGTGTTAAGTGCACATCCTGTGTTTTGGCCATTCAGTACTCCTGAGTGCCCGGCACAGGTGGCCCTCTCTGGTTCCACTAAGGGGGTGTCTTTGGCGGTTGCGGGGATGTCCCCCTGTGGGTTTCCCCCTCCCCTTGGTGGATTGGACAGCAGTTCCTGTTGCCCAATCCACTTGTGAGACACAGCCACCCTTTTCCAAAATAGCGGAGGCCGAATTTCTGGTTCCGGCTGTGACGTCACTGCACTTTCGGCAGTGATGGACTTCCGGCTGGACTCGGTCTCTGCTCACAGTGGCGGGGGACATTTGGAGACAGCCGTCTGCAGACAACCGGTTAGGGCTTCCCTCCTGTGTTCACACAGCTGGGAGCTGATTCTGGCGCCGGGCCTGTGCACGTTAGTGCACATGACAGGGCCCTTGTCCTGTTTAAGGTACTGACAATGTTTTTTGCTCCATGGCTGTCAAAACATGGCTGCTACACTGATGCTTGTGTGTGGGGACCTCTGTTATTGGTAAGATCTTACATTGTTCCCCTTCATTTGTATGCAATAGATCCACCTACAATATTATCCACATATGACTAGGTGATTTTTTGATTGATCTTTTGCTGTGTACTCCAGGTAGATTCTGCCCCCCTTTTGGGAAAAACTGGGATTGTGTTTTCCCTACTATATTACTGAGACACTCCATGCACCTAGAGCGTCTTTGCAGCAGTCCCTACATACAGGTATTTGGACTATTTGGATCTTTTAAATAGCACCTAGCAATGAAACTGTATATGACCAGGGCCGGCGCTACCTTTAGGCAAGGTCGGCGCAGGCCTAGAGCGCACATCAGCCAGGGGAGGCGCTCAGTGATATTGCCATGGGCAGAGGTGGCTCCCTAATTTGCCCAGTAGGTGCCGCGGATCCCCCTCCCGCTTGCTCTCCCGGCTGGCAGGAGGATAAACTTGCTGCCCCGCCCCCGCTCGAGCCGCCACTGTCTGTTCCTGCCTGTTCTTCCTCCCTCCTTCAATCAGCAGAGGGGAGTAGAACAGCAGCAGATCTGAGCGCTTTGTGGAGAGAGAGCAGCTGTGGGCTCTTCTTTCCCCCCTCCCTCTCCTCTTCCTGCTGCTGTACTAGGGAGCGACAAACAGCCGCCAATGTTTCTCTCCTCTCCTACCTATTGGCCAAGAAAAAAATGTAAAAGTAGCAGAGAGGATCATGGGGCATGTAGTTCCTAAGACTGGGGGAAATTGCAGCCCTCAGCATGCCCAGCTGAATGGGATAGAGAGAGAGAGAGAGGCTATAGGTGAAGTGGAACACTACAGGCTGCCGGTTGCAAGTGGCAAGCTGCATCTGGTAACAAGTGGCAAGCTGCATCTGATGGCAGGCAATGGTGACACGCTGCATCTTGTGACAAGTGACAAGCTGCATCTGGTGACAGGCAATGGTGACAAGTTGCATCTGCTAGCAGGCAATGGTGACACGTTGCATCTGGTGACAGGCAATGGTGACAAGCTGCATCTTCTGGCAGGCAATGATGACATGCTGCATCTGGTGACCGGCAATGGTGACACGCTGTATCTGGTGACCGGCAATCGTGACAAGCTGCATTTGCTGGCAGGCAATGGTAACACGCTGAATCTGGTGACTGGCAATGGTGACACGCTGCATCTGGTGACAGGCAATGGTGACACGCTGCATCTGGTGACAGGCAATGGTGACACGCTGCATCTGGTGACTGACAATGGTGGCACGCTGCATCTGGTGACCGGCAATGGTGACACAATGCATCTGGTGACAGGCAGTGGTGATATGCTGCATCTGGTGACCGGCAGACGACAGTGGCAAGCTGCAACTAGTGGCAGGCGACAGTGGCAAGTTACAAGCTGCATCTGGTGACAAGTGACAAGCTGAATCTGCTGGCAGGCGACGGTGGCATGCTGAATCTGGTGGCAGGCAACAGTGGAAAGTGAAAAGATTCATCTAGTGGCAGGCAATGGTGGCAAGTGACAAGCTGCATCTGGTGGCAGGTGACAGTGGCAAGTGAAACGCTGCATCTGGTGGCAGGCGACAGTGGTGGCAAATGACATGCTGTATCTGGTGGCAGGCAATGGTGGCAAGTGACACGCTGCATCTGGGGACAAGTGATAAGCTGCATCTGGTGGCAGGCGACGGTGGCAAGTGACATGCTGCATCTGGTGACAGGCAACGGTGGCAAGTGACACGCTGCATCTGGTGGCAGGTGATGGTGGCAAGTGACACTCTGCATCTGGTGACAGGTGACTGTTGCAAGTGACAGCTGCATCTGGTGACAAGTGACAAGCTGCATCTGGTGGCAGGCGACAGTGGCACGCTGCATCTGGTGGCAAGTGACAAGCTCAGGGCTCCCCCTGATTCTGCATTATGGTGAGTTTAACTATTCTATTATATATTACAATGTAATAATAGAAATAATGTGTTGTAATCATCCTGGCACCGTATCAAGCATGGTATCAGGATGGTTTAAGTGCTAACACCAGCCACTCCCCCCGACAAATCGCCCGCCACCGAATTCCCTGTCAACCCCAAGACTAAACCCCCCCCCCCCTCCAATCCTTGGCAAAATTTATTCCATGCAGCCGGTCCCCTATGCCAAAAAGGTTGGGATCGCTGCTGCAAGGTGACATCACTTCCTACTAGCGCTCTATGCTATACATAGACACGCAGGAGATAAAGGAGTGACAGATGCCATGGTCAGCGAGGGTTTTGAAATCATCTTTTTTTGGGGGAAGATGGGGGAGGGGCGGGGGTGGGTCCCTGAATAGCAGTTTAGAAACGTGGTCATCTTAAGCTGATGAGTGTGAGTGGGGCCTTATGTCTATGTTTTTTGCCGTATACACGGGCAGAGCAAAGGGGTTGGAGTCTGGGGTGGCAAAATGAGGTTTCGCCTAGGGTGTCAAAAATCTCTGCACCAGCCCTGTATATGACTGATGGTATAGTTATGCTTGTTTTACTTTTTTCTTTATATGTATTTTTCTCTATTATTAGATTGCAATTGCAACATTCAGGTTGCTGCTTCGTGTCCCTTGCGCTCAGGACCCAATACTGTGGATGCAGGGCAATTCCAGGGCAATCTGGGGAGCTCTTAAGGAGGTATCTGTACTAACTATGCAATGTAAGTACAGCGCTTTCCCTGCTGAGCTATTGTGTTCTGACAAGGGGACAGCCCGCCCCTGGCAGAACACACCGGTCAATGCTCTCAGCCATTGGTTGTGAGTGCTAATTGGATACTAATTGGCAGATGTTTTTCTGGCATGCCTGTTCTACAGAAGCCTGACATTCGGCCGGCTTCTGTTGGACATGCTGCTATACACATGGGCTAAATGTCAGAATCCAAAATTGAAGCAAGGTAAAACGTTCAAACCAAATATTCCCCCAACAACCTAAGTAACAACACAAAAATGAAAGAGAACCTCCATAGAACTTTTTTAGGCAGAATTAGAGGTACAAATATATAAAAACAAGTTCATATCTTTATTAAAATTGTGATAAAAAATAGTAGTATCATAACATAAAAATGCATTGTTTTACAATATGAGAATGTAGGTACCCTGCTGGATCTGAGAAACGCTGAAAGAAAGCTGCCAGTGGGAATACAGCTTGGTCAGTGTCAGTGATCAAAGATGCATAATTTTTGTCTAATATGAGAGGCTAAGGGCTCCATTAACAAATTGAATTTTTTTTTTTTAAAGCCCGTGGTGTGTGAAACCCACTCGAACTAACACCTGGTGCATAAAAAAGTGCACACACGCAAACGTGAGACACACAAAAAGTGCACAGGGCGTACACATGGCCCTCCTATGAAAAGAAAAGGCCCTGACCGTGATCCCCCGGGGCGCAAGGCTCCTGACAGGGACTGAGGTACTCACTCTGTCCTACCTGGCCGAAACCAGGCGGACCCCGTTCTCTGGGAGGACTGCAGAAACAGCCCACCCCAAGTACTAGGTGGGGCTCCACCAAAGGGAGACCCCATGAGAGAGGGCGAACTAAGCCAGAAGGCCATATCCACCCCCTCCCAAGACTTTCAGGGCAGGCCTGAGGACCTACGCCATACTAATCGTGCAGTGACAACCAAAAAGGACAAACTTGAACATACAACAAAGAAAAAAGAGTGGGGAAGGGGAAGTGGAGAAGTGCTGGTAGTTTCAAGGTGCGAAACCTTCACAGGCCCTTCATTAACAAATTGAATGCCAGGGGCAATAGGGGGCACCCCTGCCTGGTGCCATTTGTAATTTGAAAGGGCTGGGATAGCATTCTGGAAGATGTACTTTTGCTGATGGTGAGGTATACAATGCTAAAATAGCAGACAGGATACGGCCCAAGAAGCCAAATTTAGATAAGACATTGCTAAGGTATCCTCAATGTATCCTATCAAATGCCTTCTCTACATCCAACGGGAGAAGCAGAGAAGGCGTTTTGGATTGATTTGCTAAGTGAATAATATTAATCAACCTCCTTGTTGCCTCTAAAGTTTGTCTTCCTTTGGTAAAGCCAGACTGATCTGGATGGGTTAGTATGGGGATAATATCCACCAGTTGAAGGGCTATAGGTTGATATCATTGTTTAGTAAGGAGATACTGTAGGTCGAAAATTCTTGGGTCTATCAGGTGCTTTTCCCAGTTTTGTAACAACCATAGCCTCTAACATCTCCAAAGGAAAAGAGGCAGAGATCACAACAGCTTCATAAACCTTATGGAGAGGATCTAAGATGAGTTTAAAAGATTTGTAATTTTCCCCTGTAAGACTACCCGGCCCGGGTGATTTATTATTTGGAAGGGAATCAAAAACACTAAGGATTTCAGGAACAGTAAATGGGGAATTAAGCAGATCAAGTTGTTCTTTCGAAAAGGATGGGAGATTGATGGAGCGGAGGAAGTTTTCAATGTCTTGTTTTGTAGGTTGTGGGGGATTGAAACTATTGTTTTTCAAGTTATACACTGCACTGTAATAGGAACTGAAGGCATTTGCTATGCCTTGGGGATCGAATACATGTTATTGAGAAAAGGGGTGATGTATAAAAGGAATTTTAGTTTTTGAGCGTTGCCCCTGAAGTTTTCTCTCCAGTAACTTGCCAGCTTTGTTTCCAAATGAATAGTATAGCATTTTTAACCTCTGGGTGGAATGCTTAAATTCATGTAGGAGAAATTCCACAAAATGTTGTCTCAGTTTGATGTGGGAAGAGGGGTGCTGTCTATTTTGGGATTCTAGGGAAGAAATTTCGACTATCATGGCATCAAACTGCTGTTGTCTCTACCTCCTGTCCCTTGCTCCCATTTGTATAAATACACCTCTAATGAATGCCTTATGGGCATTCCATAAGGAAAACACACTGTTTACAGGTGATTCATTATTGTGAAAAAATTCAGATAGGAGTTTTGCAATAATCTTCTTTGTGTGTGGGGACTTAACAAATTTGGAGTTTGATCGCCACACAAACAAAGGAGAAGAGGGAAATTGGTCGCTAACAGTGATTACAATGGAAGCATGGTCCGACCATGTGATAGTATTAATAGAGGATTTGATGGCCCTTTGCAGTAACTATTTGTCTGCCAAGAAGTAATCAATGCGAGAGTATGAGCAATGAAAAATTGGAATAGTCCTTCTCATTGGCGTAGTGGCAATGCCATACATCGAACAGATCATTGTCCAGCAGGAATTTTCTTAAAGAAAGAGTATGTCTGGAAGTAGTAGTGGTAGAGTCTACATGAGGGTTAGCTGTGGTGTTAATATCCCTACATATTAGTAGGGATCCCATCTGCACTTTCTTGATTTTCCTGAAAAGAGAGTTCAAAAATCTGATTTGATGTGTATTAGGAACATATGTATTAACCAGAGTAAGTTTGGTTGAGGTAATGTCACAAATCAGTATTATGTAATGGCCAGCTAGATCTATGATTTCTTCATGTAATGTGAATGGGACTGTGTCAATAACAGCAATCATTACTCTCCTCTTTTAAGCTGGTATGCTAGATTTGTATATATAAGGAAAATTCTTATGTGTGCAGATGGGAGTGCCTTGTAGATGGAAATGAGTCTACTGCACACAAAAGATGTCACAATTATGGAGAATAGCTTCCTTCCACAGTGAAGGCCTTTTAGCGGGGTGGTTTAAGCCCTTGCCGTTTATATATAAGAAAGTAATTCCCCTTTTGTAATAGATGATAAATGCAAAAGTGTGGTTGTGCAGGTACTCTGTACTTACAACTGGTAGAGATCACTGAGTGCAGATGAGCAGGTAGATAAGTTTGAAGATTCATTGATCCTAATGCCTCTTCCTTCGCTTCAAAGATTATATGTCAGCCTTGGATGTTTAGCTTGTTGCAGATTCCTACCGTTTGTTATTTTGAAGAAATCATTGTTTGTTCCTCTGTGCCTCTGTGCTGGGCCTGCATCCCTTTAGTCATGTTTGTATTGGGAGTATCTCACCACAAATGCCATTTTTGTTGCAGGGGATGCCAGCAATCTGACTTGTATCTTAGTGCAGACTTCTGGGAAAATTGGTGAGCCAATCACATAGGCAGGAAATTATGTTTCTGGGGTGTGGTCAGTATACATTCGGTGTACAGAACAGCTCTAGGTAGCCATATTGCATTTCATTTTCAGAAAATTACAACAGCTGCAGATTGAAAAGGAAAGGTAGTTTTTAATAACATTCTTTTGCAATATGATTTTTGTCGCAATTGTATACGCTATATTGTTTTTTCTTTGTTTGCTATCCCCCCCCCCCCTCCCGTAAGTGGAGTTACCCTTTGAGTTTTTCTAGTTATGGCCTGTTATTTGCTATCTTTTACCATAGTCTATTTTGAGACAATCTCTTGTTGCTGTTGAATGCCTACCTACAGCCTTTCTACAGTGTATCATATTATGTTGGAAAAAAAAAGCCTTTTTGCCTTTTCCTCTGCTTCCTTCGACTTTGTATATACATTGTATGTTTTTTTTTTCTTTTTTGGGGGGGGGGGGGGGTTAAATCTCAATAAAAGCTTTATAAAACCAAATCATATTATACATATTTTGTCAGCCTTAGTACAGCCTTTATACAGCCTTTGTGAAAAAGTAATCTCTGCATTGTGTACAAGTGAACGGAGATTGCTGGTCTCACCACTGACAGTTTAATGAATCAGCTGCTGCAGAGAGTGAACTGCTATACAGAATTGATACAATGTTGTGGAGCAGGAACTCCTTGCTGCTTGAAAAGTTTACCAGTCTAAAATCCCTCACAGATGAGCATCAGATTATCTAAGGTAAACAACAGAGTTGGGTCTTTTGTTTCTTTGTCTCTTTTGGCCCTGATTTACTATCATAATGATGCTTGAGGTGATTGTAGCCATATTTGTGCACTTGCGGTAGAAACAATTCAGTACTGTTCATGATATTTTTTTTTATTTGCACTAACATACATTTTTTAAGGACAAGCTTTCTGGGTATGTACTCTTCTTCAAGTCCCAAGCTGTACTAATTCTCAAAGATTTTAGCAGAATGATAAAAAATGATTTTAACCACCTCAATACTGGGCACTTATACCCCCTTCCTGCCCAGGCCAATTTTCAGCTTTTAGTGCTGTCACAATTTAAATGACAATTGCGCGTTCATACAACACTGTACCCAAATTAAATTTTTATCATTTTTTCCCCCCACAAATAGAGCTTTCTTTTGGAGGCATTTTATCACCACTGGGTTTTTTATTTTTTTGCTAAACAAATAAAAAGAGACCATTAATTTGGAAAACATAAGTTTTTCTTTGTTTCGGTTAATACATTTTGTAAATAAGTACGTTTTCTCCTTCACTGATGGGCACTAATGAGGCTGCACTGTCGGGCACTGATAAGGTGGCACTGATGGCCACTGATGAGGCACTGATATGCAGCACTGATGAGAACTGATAGGGGGCACTGATGAACACTGTAAGGCCGCACTGATGGGCACTTATAGGTGGCACTGATGGGTGACACTGATGGGCACTGATAGATGGCACTGATAGGCAGTACTGATGAGGAGGCATTGAAAGGCATTACTGATGGGCACTGATTGGTATTTCTAATCGACACTGATTTGCATCCCTGGTAAGCACAGGTGGGCATCCATGGTGGGCATGGGTGGGCATCCCTGGTGGGATCTAGTGGGTCCTTACTGATAATCAATGCACTGATTATTAGCACAGACCCCCCCTGTCAGGAGAGCCACTGATCGGCTCTCCTCTACTGGTGCCTTGTCAGTGCAAACAAAAGAAAAAGCCGATAAACCGCACTTCTTGGTTACGATGTGGCCAGCTGTGATTGGATACAGCTGATCACATGGTAAAGAGCCTACGTCATAGGCAGAGATGTAGTGTGTCAAAGCAATACACTGCACCACCAATCGCCGCAGGGCATGCCCTCACGTGTGCGCAAGAGCGGTTTATCCTGGTGGACATATGACTCCCATTTCGGACCACTTAACCACTTTGCGGCTGTCATTTTGCTATATGGTGGGCGGGAAGTGGTTAAAAAAGATTTTTTCAACATTCTGCCAAAACTTTTGTGAATTAGTACTGCTTGGATCTTGAAGAAGGGGACATACCCCGAAAGCTTGTACCCCTGAAAAATTGTATGTTAGTGTAGATAAAAAAAAGTATCATGGGCAGTACTCAATTGTTTCTATCATAATGATGAAACAGTGCTGGAATATAAAATTATAAAATGACATTGCCAGTGGCACAGTAAATGTGACAACCTCAAGAATAAAATGAAAATGTGTGCTAGTTCATCACTACTGTCCATAAAACTTTCATAAATACCAATATTAGATGGTGAAATATATACTACTGCCCCAATGTTTTACACACCAAATATGAGTATATTTCTTACCAGGATGATTTTCAATGTTTACTGCAAAGAAGTGTGTCTAACATGCTTTCAAATCTGTTCCCTAACTATTTTCTTATTGTTTTATGCTTATTACCTAGTCTTTCGCTGAGTTGCCCCTATCTCCTGATAGCTTCCTGCTAGAGGAGCAGTCCCCTGTTGATATAGCACTGACACATGCTTTTGAGGAACCTAAGGGAATAATTGTCAAGTTTCACAAATTGGGAAACAGGCTGGTATTTCTGCAGACGCCATATTCACAAACACATTTTCTTCATTCACAGCAGAACATCAGCAAAAGAAAGAAGGAGAATGGCAACCCTTTGCAGAGAAGCCTGAAGGGGAATAAATGTTTATTATTGACAGATTTTCTGTTTATGTTGAAATATTTGTTGCATAGTCCATTTGCCTAATATATTCCTTCATATACTGTATATCTGCAGTACATCAGCTCCCACTGGATCCTTCTGCTAGAGCCATAGTTTTTTCTGCATCCAATGCTGGGGTATGTGAAATCACTTTTAATTGACAAGGTGGACCTTTTTCATGGCATGCATTAATATTTTGTCATATATTTTTCTGTTTTGTGTTGTATAGGGGCACATTCAGCAACATCTACCACTAGCTGAAGCAGAGCTTTCTGAAAGTTCTGCAAGAGTTAAATGCTTACTACCTTGAGCTTTCTGATTTGCGTCACTTATTTTCATACAAAAGCATTTCCAGTCTCACCAGTATTTGTCACCACAAACTTGGTGTTCATCTCTGTATCGTACATTGTGTATCCCTAAAAATAAAGCAAGCTGTCTTTTTGTTAGTTCTGTACTATAGCCAGCATTCTTAATCTTAGCATTGCACTGTTTCGGGGAAAAAACAATAGACATTCTATGACCAGCCTTGTAATAATGTGTTGCTTCAAATACATTGTGGAGGACATACATTCCCTGCTGATTTTTTACTGCTCTCTGTGGCCTCGATCCAGGGTTTTCATATCACTTCCTGGCTATTTGACAGTGTAGTTACACCAGAAATTGCATACTTTCTAATAGTAACATAGATCTTAAAATGGTAAATTGTTTAAAGTTAAGGGGGGGGGGATGCTAAAACACCTGAATGCCTATTAGAGCAAAGAATACAGTAGGTACAATCTATATTAGATAGATTGTTGAAGGGTTAGAATCCCTGTCAAGTGTTTATTGCTAGTAATAAAGCAAATCTCCTGTGCTCGAGTAGAATATGACGGAGGGAAGAGGGATACTTCAGACTCAGGTGGAAAAAGCCTATGGTCTTGCTACCCCCTCAGGATCAAGGGTATCCAGAACCAACTGGTAAAAAGACAAAAGAAAAAGGGGCACACCGACCTAGTGCATTAGTGCGTTTTAATGGTAATGCACTAGGTCGGTGCGCCCTTTAAGTTTTTATTGCTGCCTGTGTTCCCAATATTATTATTATTGCTATACAGGATTTATAAAGCCATTAGGAAGATTCATCTCTATTTGTCCTGGTGATCACTCTCAGTGAGAATGAAAGTGCAGGTTAAAAAAAAAAAAAAAAAAAAGACAAGTTCTCTAGCCCACCATTGCTTTATCCAACATGCCTAAAAGCTAATAGTAAAATGTATAAGTGCTGCACGAAGATAAAATTAAATTCAATGTGAGTTAAAAAATTAAAAACCTATATGTAGCCATGATAAAGTGCATATATAGTACAATATCAGTTGTATGATAATAGAACATCAAATAAATATATAAATAAAGTGAGTGTTAATAAATATATATACAAATCCTTGAATAGATTAAAATAACGGCCCCAATCACCAGTGCTCAAATAACAAATTGACAATCCGCGAACTGAATTATGTTGGACGGTTTGTCAGATGTATCACCTCCACCCTTGTGACCCCCCCCCCCCCCCCCTCAACTCATAGAATGTGACCTCGCAATTAAGCTTGGTCAGTAACAGCATAAAACTCCCAGCATTGAAAAGGTGGATTGTTTCCTCCAAGGTTCAGGCTCCCAATCTGGGATAATGAGCTCAGCATCTCTCATACATAAGAAAGAAAGTACAAATCCATGGTGCAAATAATGTTTGATAAAAACATAATTTATTAAAACACATTAAAAGCCTTCACATGTGCGTGGTGCTAGAGTGCACCAGCCTATTCAGGCAGGGTATGCAATTTGCTGATCCACAAATGACTGGTTCGATGGAAAACCCACTGCTGCGCTCGTATCTGACTGCGTTCCTCTTGCTGTGAGATAATGTGTTCACCGACATAGACTTGGCCCCTCCCCTACGCGTGACGACACAGGGACTACGTGTCTCCCTCAGGAGGATCTCCATTTTAATCCTATGCCTAAAATCTAGCTGTAGTTCAAGTTTAAAGTTAAGGTTAAAACCCATCAAGCTAAATTCAGCCACATCCTGTCATCAGTGTTTAGTGAAGTGTAAAATCACAGTTCTTCAAGCCAGAATGATATACTGTAACAAAACACTTAAAACCTCTTACCTGATCAGTTTGGTGAAAGATGAGTTCACATTAGTGCACTATGGGGGTGTTTTATCAATCTTTTGCAAGGTAAAGCAAGTGAGATGCATTGTGTTTTAACAAAGTTAAAGCATGAGGGGGCATTTACCCAGCAAATGAATGGCACTATTAGACACAAAACAGTTCGTATCTCCTTCAGCAAAGTTTCTGCCACAGGTTTGTAGACCTGTACTTCTGTAATGCTTAGCAGCCAAGTGTAACAGTTTGCAAAGTCCAAAGGCAGATTTATTACTAAAGCTAAGGCAGATTTACACTTGAAACAGGCACATAGAAGTGATCAAGGTCCCATCTAGCTTAGTTTCAAGTTCTGGATGAATGCAGGAAAGGATGCATTTTTGAGTCCAGCTGTAACCTTGCAATACATCTATCTCATTATGCATTTCACTGCTCCTGTATAGCTTTGCATTGCTTTATGACTTTTCTGGTGACTGTGCCATTACAAACCTTCACTTCTTGTTCTGGTCAGGGCAGCCATCAGGGGTGTACAACCCATACAGGGGCCCATCAAGGGGCCCATCAACTGGTTGGGCCCTGGCTGCCCCCAGAAGCCCAGCCACTCAGGCTGCCTGCTTCACTGTGGTTGCTTCCTTTTGCCTGGTGGGCGGGGAACCAATGGTCACGTGATGGAGTAGAGCAAGCAGTACACTCTGAGACTGGAAGACAAGGACAGAGATGCAAACGGGGCAGAGTTGTAGTTTGTGCTCCAGAACCGGATTGGTGGTGATAAAGAGGAAGGGGGGTCTGGGGGAGCTTTCACCGACCGCGGCGACCTACCTATTGAATGTAGGTGCTTGCTGCTGCACAATTACTATGACACTGAGCTGAGCTAAGATTTCTGCAGACTGAGGTAGCTCCCTCCTAGGTAGGTGCTTGGAAAACCATAAGGGAGGCCCTGTCTGCTTATCAGGGGGGGCTGATTGTTCAGCTAGGCTGTCATGTGTCTTCAGGTGTGCCTGTTGAGCTTGGGGAGTCGCCCCACTATGTCCAATTATTGGACAGTGGAGGAAACCTGACCAATAGCACACCAGGGCTTGTATCTATCCCAGAGGGCAGAATCTGCCGCAATGCATCCTGGAATGGGGTATAAGTCTGAGGGGGACACATGACAGAGCGTCTTTGGCGGGGAGCAGAGTCCCAGGATGAGGGTGACGGCTGTTTCTCCTCCTGTCAGCGTGAGGAAAGTGTCCTGGGTTGTCAGCCTAGAGGACGGAAGGTTGAGTGAGCTGAGCTGCAGAGAAGGATCTGGTGTGCTGTGGACTGAGTTGAGCTGCTGGGCAGAGGTTTCCAGGAAAGCAGTGTCATGAGTACTGAAACTGCCCAGGGGTCTGCCTAGGATAGGGGACCACTCCAGAAGGTCAGAGAGATCCAGGAGCCAGCTAACCAGTAGAGAGGACTTAGAAAAGGGGGTGCCAGTGTCTAAGCCCTGAAGATAAATGAGTGAGAGAGGGTGCCGGTGCGGGCCCTGAAGTGTACAGGTTTTCAGCAGTGCAGCACTTATAAAGTAGCAACCTCAGCAAGGAGTGCCAAAGGGAACTTCAAAAGGACTTTGAGCCACAAAGAGGTGATCGGAAGTCAGTTCAGTGTTAACAGGCAGCAGGCCAGCATTAACCAGTGTTATCCGGCATCAAGCCAACATCAAGTCAGCGCCAACAAGCATTTTTTAGTTGTTCCTAGCAAATTGTGCATAGTTGAGCCAAAGGAGTATCCCACTCATCCCTTCTCCTATCCAAGTTCTAAATAAATATAAAAACCCAAAGATACTGGACTGGTCAGTGTCTCAGTGCTCACACTTGGAGAACATGCTTAAATGTGCTGTTGTTGTTAGCGGTAACCTGGGCGGACCCACATCCAGCACAATGGCTGGGAATCTTGCTACACTGGAATTATAGGGATGCTAAGGAGCAATATACTATATGTGAATGTGGGTATATGCTGCCAGCCTGGCTGTGACTGTCTTTGTTTGCTTGGTCTGTGACTTTCTTATTGTTGGATGGGACTGTCTCTTTGCTATGTGGTGCCATCTCATTGCTATATGGGGCCATCTCTTTGCTGGATGGGGGTGTCTCTTTGCTACATGGGGCCGTCTCATTGCCATATGGGGCCATTTCTTGCTGGATGGGGATACCTCACTGCTATATGGGGCCATCTCTTTTCTATATTGGGCCATCTCTTTGCTGGATGGGTATGTCTCTTTGCTGGATGGGGCCATCTCTTTGCTGGATGGGGCCATCTCTTTGCTGGATTGGACTGTCTTTTTCCTGGACTGTCTCTTTGCCATATGGGATGGTCTCTTTGCTGGAAGGGGATGTCACTTTGCTATATGCGGCCGTACTTTTGCTGGAAGGGGCCGTCCCTTTGCTGGATGGGGCCATCTCTTTGCTGAATATATGGGGATGTCTCTGCTGGATTGGGCCATGTCTTTTCTTGATTGGAATGAAATGGCCATGTGAAGGAAGGAGTAGGGGGAATGAAATGGCCATGTAAAGAAAGGTAGGGGGAAACCCTCCCCTGCTTTCCTTTTCTTTTCATTCCCATTTAATTTCCCCTTCCCTCCCCATTGGAATGGTATATACATATGTATTTATGAGTGTATATTTACAGTATGTGCTTTATAAATTAACCACATCAATACCAAGCACTTTCACCCCCTTCCTGCCCAGGCCAATTTTCAGATATAAGCGCTGTCACACTTTAAATGACAATTGCAGTCATGCAACACTGTACCCATATGAAATTTTAAAATTGTCTATAATTATTTTTACACAAATTGAGCTTTCTTTTGGTGGTGTTCAATTACCACTGGGTTTTTTATTCTTTGCTAAATGTAAAAAAAAAAAAAAAGAAAATTAAAAAAAAAAACCCACATTATCACATTTTGCAAATACATTTCTACATAAAGTAGGCCAAAATGTATTCTGCTACATTTCTTTGGTGAAAATAACCCAAATCAGTGTATATTATTGGCAGATTCAGTGGGATTGCCAGTGGGCGGACCTAGGAAATGTTGGTGGGCATGCCCCGGGGGGCCCAGGCTTAAAGCTGTGTAAGGGGCTCCAAAATTTCTGATGGCTGCCCTGGTTCTGGTGATTCCATTTGCACAAGGCTCAAAGAAGCAAACTCCACAAATAAAATACAGACACTTGGAAAGTAAAGGGAAGGTTCTAACGCTTGTCAGATTTAGATTTATGTCAGTTACCTTTTTTGCAGATTGTACTTCTCTGTGTGGTCAGAGCAGTCAAAAATGCCCTGGCTTGCCACAATCCATTCAAAACTTTGTTACAAAAAATTTGTATCTAAAATAGATAGAATTTAGTAGAGTTTGGTAATATCTCTTGTTTTGATTTATTAATAGAAAACTTTAAAAACAAAAGGGGGGTTGGGACTTTAAATGAAACCGCAGGTGCAATCAGGGAAAGTTGGTCAGATAAATAAATAATATCAAGAATATGGTTGGTGTGTCCATGTGTAGAATCATAACACAACAAGAATATTTTTTAAAGAGTATTACATTGAGTTGAAGTCAAAACAGAATATACAGATAATGAATATAAAATGTTGCATTTATTCCATGGGTAAAACAAAATATTCAGAATATACAATGAAGTAGTATTGTATTCAAGTAACAGTTTCTTACATGTAATATATAAATAAACGCACATAGTACATAACATAACACGATTGCACATGTATTAGTCAATATGGACCTGGGTGTCTACCTGGGAAAATAGCAGCATAAAAAATTAATAGATAGTAAAAATATGGTAGAATAATTATATAATGAGATAGCATGGCATCTATAATAGCTCTACGCGTTTGGTGAATATGTTCACTCGTCAGGAGCAGATGCAATGCGTACAATTGTACATATCTGAAAATGATATAAACAAATTGGTTAATTAATTAAATGGGCCAGGGAGAACGAAAAGGGGGGGGGGGGGAGAGAGAGAAGGCAAAAAAAAAAGGGGGGGGGGAGGGAAAGGGGAAAAGGCATAAGGCTAACCCCCAATAATACTCACTGAACTATTGAGGTTAGTTAAGGTAAAATATGTAGAAACATAGGGGAATGAATGGTACATAGAGATCGTCTTTTCCGGGAGCTGTGGTATTGGGGTACATGGAAGTCACTCCATAATGGTGACACATGATAGATAGTGAAAAGAAGTGGTGAACCCTGAAAAAATAGAAATGGGAGTGAGTGTGTTAAAATAAATAGGATGGTGAAGAGATAGATGAATACACAATAACATATATACTCAGTAGAGGGGAGTATAGAAAGATGAGTGTGAGAGTGAATCCCAGATGAAACACATAAAGAACTGAAAAAGTATTGCATACACCAGTGTGAAGTGGTCGACCAATAATATAGGTGAGGGAAAAAAGGAAATTAAGGTGTGGGGAAGGGTAATAGTGTAATAATAATACCTTGTGTAGCAATGTATAAATCATATAAAGATATTGCAAGATTCCCAAAGAAAGTGGATATTGATTCCAAGAAAAGTAATGCCACCAATAGAGAGCTCAATCCAAGGGACCCCCCAACGTCACGCCAGCGTCACATCTGAAGTGGGGAGACTGAGGAACCAGCCATGCCAACGGCGATTGGCGCCAAAAGACTCCCCTACATGGACGCAGATAGATAAATACTCTCCCGGCGTGCAGCGTCACACATTATGGGTGTAGGGCGTGGCGTCGATGCACCACGGGTCTCCGCCCAGCTCCCCATAGCCAAAAGGTAGAGGGAGAGGGGAAAAGCCCCGGAAGTGCATCGCAGCTCCCGGAAGTAGAGGAAACCCCAGGCACCAATAGGTATAGACATGATGTAATATTAGACAGATGTCTAACGTGAACAGATAACTCCGTAAGGATGATGGGGGGGGGGGACAAAGGATGGGTGAAAAGGAGGGAGAAAAAAAGAATAAAGAGATACAAGGGAAAAATAGCAACATAGGACCCATTAGATGTTGAGGTAAAAACATACAAGGTAAAAACACATAAGGTCAAAAAGAGACAAGTATCCACAGTTTCCATCCCTAGATCAGTATTAAAAAAGGGGAGAAAAATTTGGGACTTTAATTGAGGACATGACATGGTAGGGTCATAGTACCTCCATCCCTATCAATTGATTAAAAACAAAAGGGGGGTTGGGACTTTAAATGAAACCGCAGGTGCAATCAGGGAAAGTTGGTCAGATAAATAAATAATATCAAGAATATGGTTTGTGTGTCCATGTGTAGAATCATAACACGACAAGAATATTTTTTAAAGAGTATTACATTGAGTTGAAGTCAAAACAGAATATACAGATAATGAATATAAAATGTTGAATTTATTCCATGGGTAAAACAAAATATACAGAATATACAATGAAGTAGTATTGTATTCAAGTAACAGTTTCTTACATGTAATATATAAATAAATGCACATAGTACATAACATAACACGATTGCACATGTATTACACAATTCCTGAGTGTCTACCTGGGAAAATAGCAGCATAAAAAATAAATAGATAGTAAAAATATGGTAGAATAATTATATAATGAGATAGCATGGCATCTATAATAGCTCTACGCGTTTGGTGAATATGTTCACTCGTCAGGAGCAGATGCGATGCGTACAAGTACATATCTGAAAATGATATAAACAAATTGGGTAATTAATTAAATGGGCCAGGGAGAACGAAAAAGAGGGGGGAAGAGAGAGAAGGCAAAAAAAATTGCACCTGCAGTTTCACCTGATTGCACCTGTGGTTTCATTTAAAGTCCCAACCCCCCTTTTGTTTTTAATCAATTGATGACCCTACCATGTCATGTCCTCAATTTTAGTCCCAAATTTTTCTCCCCCTTTTTTAATAGAAAACTTTACTTAAATGGGTCAGTTGGTTCTATTTGCAAATGCTGAGTCATTTTGCTAAGTCATTTTGATCAAAATTGGTTAATAGGAAGAAGCTTGCCTTACATTACTTCAGTAACAGGTGGAAGGTGCAAAATAACAAGTTTTGCCAAACATCCTGGCAGATCAGTTTATTGTTCTCTCCTGAATGTCACGTAAATGCATTCTCTACACCTAAACTGGCCATAGAGGGATCACGTTTTGTCTGGTTCAACTGATCCATGTATGGTCATTTCCTTTCCTATTGTCCACTTGTGCTTTGTCCTAAACACTTTTCATTCATTAATTTTTCCTTATTCAGCCTACATTGGATGTAACTGGATTTGCTCACCAAAGCAGGCATAGCCGACTTTTAGATGTTACTGAAAAGAGGCCATCTAATGACTACTGATTAAGCATGGGCACTGTTGCTCCAACCGTAATTTATCTAACAGTGGAGGCAGGACTGTGAAATGTATCACAATCATCTAAACATACTGAAATGCAGAAAATAATTACAGTGGTCCAACAGTAAATGACAGTATCCTACCAATAAATAGCGGCAACATTTTCAGAAAGCAATCCTGCATACAGCAGATCTCCGAAAACTGCAACCTTGCCACATCATCCACCTCCTCATTAACCCACTCCCACCTTGGCCCACTATCTTCCTCTAACTCACCTCTCCCACAATCCCCCCCCCCCCACACACCCCACCAACTTTCATTTTTTTTTTTAAATTGTAATGTTTAATTTCAATATGTTTGTTAATAAATGCCCTTTCAATTTACCTAACTTGTTTGTTGTCTGATTTGCACAAAAATATTTTTTTATATTGGTCTTTATGGAATAAAACATTTCAGTTTTCAGTTCAGTTTTCTGTGTTTTTTCGCTTTACTTACTTTTAAAACAGGTCAAACAGGTTAAACATCACTTGAGAAAGTATACCCAAACCTGGCCTTTTCAAACTTCATAAGCATAAATCTTGATACCTCATTATTGTATTTTTGAAGTCATCACAAACTCCTCTTTCAGTACCCAAATGAAAATGTGGCTTAACTTAATTAATTTTATAGTTATAGAAATTGGCCTAAGTCCAACCTTAATGTCTATGTCACACCCCTCCTTGATATATAACACACATTCCAAAAAGGGTAATTTTTTTTATGTGAATCTTTCTGTGTAAAATTTATATATTTTTACACTGAGTTTATGTGTTCACTAAAAGCTTATTTCTCTGATGTTTTGATCTTGACTAAGGATGGTGAATAGTTCGGCCCGAGCATTTGTCTGTTCAGCCGTTCACCAAGTGAACACCTTGCAATGCACTGAGCACTGGACAGTGCATTCCGGGCCCTGATTGGGCAAAGCTTTGCCCAATCAGGGCACAGTGTAAGCTAGTTATTAGGGAGCAGGGCTGGGAAGCCAGCAGTGGCGTCCTTAACAACTGATGAGTCATCAGCTGTCAATAAGTTTCCCTACTGACAGCTGAATAAAAGAAAAAGTACCTGTAAAGAAAATGAAAAAAAAAAAAAAATGGCATACGGGTCCACCCCAAAATCCATACCAGACCCTTAATCAAGCATGCAGCCTGGCAGGTCAGGAAAGGAGAGGGCACAAGTGAGCGCCCCCCGTTCCATTCCAGGCCACGTGCCCTCAACATGGGGGGTTTGGGGGATTTGGGGCAGGAGGGACTCTGCCCCCCCACCCCAAAGAACCTTGTACCCATGTTGATAGGGACAAAGCCTCTTCCCAACAACCCTGGGCTGTGGTTGTAGGAATCTGCGGGTGCCCCTGTATCCCAGCCCCCTCAAAGTGAGTGGGTATCGGGTACATCATACTCCTACCCATTCACCAAATAGTTTCAAAGTAATAACCACAAGAAACAGTTTTTGACAAGTCCTTTATTAAAAAATACAAAATAAAAAAAATAGTGTCCCTCAATGTAAATCCATCATCTATCACAATGCCCATTGGACCCGAAAAATAGTTGGGTTGGGTCTCTCTGGAGACCATACATCTTTGAATACAAGAAACCACATTTGCCACATTGTTACCAAATGAAATAGTGTACTGAGGTTAGCTTGTAAGTTGGAGACATCCTGTAATGACAAATTTCCACTGCATGGCTGCGTGTCATCAGCAAACAGTGAAACAGTACTTTTATTCCCAGACCCTATATCATTTATAATATACACAAAAAGTATAGCGCTAAACTAGAAAATTCGTCATAAATGCAGTGACAGAAAAGATATCATGTAAATGACATTATAAAAACAACATTTTTAGTGAAAAAAATATTATACAAATGACATTGTGAAAGTAACATGTAAAGGAAATATAAAGTGTCTAAAAATCCCAAGAGAAAGTCCAAAATAAGGCAAGTCCAAGAAAGTAGTTGTGATGACAATCCTTCCTTCCTGTGACACCCAGGGAATGTGTAAGGTGGGGACACCACAGTGCACTAATAAGGGTAGCAGCTTACCAGAAAGCCGTGGCTACTCAATTTAATGAAAAAGCCTCGCCAGATAAAGCATATAGCATAGATCTCAGGAATTCCAAAAAACTATAAGTATTTTAAATAGAGACTAAGTACAGACTAGTACAGTCTAATGTTAACATGCCAGTCAATAAAGAGTCTCTACAATGTCTTTGAAATAACAGAGCTCAACTCTTTGAGGAAATAGGTGAATAAGATATTTGGCCCAGGTGCTTTATTCACCTTTATTGTGTCTAAATGTTTCTGGACCATATCAATTATGAGCCATTGGGGTTCATTTTGCGCTAGGTCAATACTATCCCCATTATGGACTTGAACTTCCCTATTTTTCTTTGCATACTGAAAGCTGAAGGCCGGTATTTCATAAATGTTCCCTCTATATATCCCCATAACTAACTTAAAATTATCATGAAAAAGGCCTACACGCAGATACCTGATCTTTTTACTGTTAATATATTTAACCTGCTCACATCCGCGCTACAGCCTATATACGGCTGCAGCGCGGACTTGAATTTTCGGGAGGCCGTTTTTAAACGGCCTCCCATAAACACGCCCGCCGCGCGCTCCCGCGAGCGCGCATCGGGCAGAAGCTGTGTTGGCCGTGTCCCTTGGACACAGCCAATCACAGATCGAGACGAATGGCCAATCACAGCGGCCATTCATCACGATCGAGGCATCCAATGAGAGATGATCTCATATGTAAACATATGAGATCATCTGTCATTGCCTCGGTAGTAACAGACTCCCCGCGCGCTCCCGCGAGCGCGCACCGGGGATAATCTGTGTTGGCCGTGTCCCTTGGACACAGCCAATCACAGATCGTGACGAATGGCCAATCACAGCGGCCATTCGTCACGATCGAGGCATCCAATGAGAGATGATCTCAAATGTAAACATTTGAGATCATCACTCATTGCCAGCTCTCCCTCCTCACACACAGACTGCAGTGTGAGGAGAGGAGAGATCGTAAGTGGTAAAAAAAGTGCCCACCATTGCCCACCAGTGATCACCAGTGCCCACCAGTGCCCACCAGTGCCCACCAGTGTTCCCACCAGTGTGCCATCAGTGTGCCATCAGTGTGCCCAGTCTCATCAGTGCCCACCAGTGTGCCCACCAGTGCCCACCAGTGTGCCCACCAGTGCCCACCAGTGTGCCCACCTGTGCCCATCAGTGCCTGCCCAGTGCTCATCAGTGCCGCCCAGTGCTCATCACTGCCGCCCAGTGCTCATCAGTGCCGCCCAGTGCCCACCAGTGTGCCCACCAGTGCCCGCCCAGTGCTCATCAGTGCCGCCCAGTGCTCATCAGTGCCGTCCAGTGCTCATCAGTGCCGCCCAGTGCTCATCAGTGCCACCCAGTGCCCACCAGTGTGCCCATCAGTGCCGCCCAGTGCTCATCAGTGCCGCCCAGTGCTCATCAGTGCCGCCCAGTGCTCATAAGTGTGCCCAGTGCCCACCAGTGTGCCCATCAGTGCCGCCCAGTGCTCATCAGTGCCGCCAGTGCCCATCAGTGCCCGCCCAGTGCTCATCAGTGTCGCCCAGTGCTCATCAGTGCCGTCCAGTGCTCATCAGTGCCGCCCAGTGCTCATCAGTGCCGCCCAGTGCTCATAAGTGTGCCCAGTGCCCACCAGTGTGCCCATCAGTGCCGCCCAGTGCTCATCAGTGCCGCCCAGTGCTCATCAGTGCCGTCCAGTGCTCATCAGTGCCGCCCAGTGCTCATCAGTGCCGCCCAGTGCTCATAAGTGTGCCCAGTGCCCACCAGTGTGCCCATCAGTGCCGCCCAGTGCTCATCAGTGTCACCGTGCCCATCAGTGTCACCAACGATGGCAAAAAAAATTTTCTCAGCCGAGGAGGCCTTCAATATAATCAGTGAGGACATGGACAGGGAGCTTTCTGCTTCGGAATCTTCGGAGTCAGAGTCTGACTCCGAAGTAAATTACGAGCCGGTCATTAGCAGCGGGACGCAGACCGACTCCGACGAGGAGGAATACTGCCCGCCTGCCAAACGAAGGCGTTCTGGTGAGGAGGAGGCAGTGCCATCCACCAGCTCCGCGGTGCCATCCACCAGCTTCGCAGTGCCATCCACCAGCTCCGCAGTGCCATCCACCAGCTCCGCAGTGCCATCCACCAGCACCACAGTGCCTCGGCAAGAAAGGCCAAGCTCAAGTGGGGTGTCACCTCGCCCCCAAAGGGTTAGGACCAACGCCAGCCTTCCCTATGCCCTTCTGAACCCCCTGTGGCTTCCTCCCAACTCAGGAGAAGCCATCATCCCCCCTTTCACTGCCCAGCCAGGAGTCCAGGTCAACACTGAGAACTTTGCCCCAATTGACTACTTCCGTTTAATTTTTACGGAGGACCTGCTGACGTCCATTGTGGCCCAGTGCAACCTGTATGCACATCAATTTATCCAAAGTAACCCCACATCTTTTTATTCCCGTCCCTTTGAGTGGAGAGACCTAACGGTGGAGGAGTTCAAGATATTTTTAGGCCTCACCCTCAACATGGGACTCAATAAAAAAAACGAACTGCAAGCATATTGGTCAACCAAACCAATCTACCATATGCCCATCTACTCTGCAGTAATGCCCAGGGCCAGGTATCTGATGATCATGAGGTTCCTACATTTCAACGACAATACCCAGTGCCCTCCCCGAAATTCCCCAGCATTTGACAAGCTGTTCAAAATTCGGCCACTTCTAAATTATTTTTCAGAAATATTCCCTCAATTATTTACCCCAGACCAAAATATATGTGTGGATGAGTCCCTTGTGAAATTTACTGGCAGGCTGGGCATCAAACAATTCATTCCCAGCAAACGGGCCCGCTATGGGGTGAAGCTTTACAAACTATGTGACCGAGCCACAGGGTACACCTATGCCTTCAGGGTGTACGAAGGGAAGGACACCCAGCTGCATCCCCCTGAATGTCCGGACTACATGGGATCAAGCGGGAAAGTCGTTTGGGACCTCATTTACCCCCTCCTTGAAAAAGGCTACCACCTGTACGTAGACAATTTCTACACCAGTTTGCCCCTGTTACGAAACCTTCACAGAAAGAAGACTCCTGCATGTGGCACGGTCCGAAAAAACCGGAAAGGCTTTCCTCAAAGGCTAGTAAACACCAAGCTGAGAAGAGGGGAGACGGCGAGTCTGAGAAATGAGGAAGTTCTGGCTGTGAAGTGGAGGGACAGAAGAGACGTGTACATGTTGTCTTCGATCCACAATGACAACTATGTGGAATCCCGACGAAGGAATGGCCCAGTCCGAAAGCCAACATGTGTACATGAGTACAACTTATTCATGGGGGGAGTGGATTTCAACGACCAAATGATGGAACCCTATCTACCCACAAGACGTACCTATCATTGGTACAAAAAATTAGCAATTTATATTTTTCATTTGGCCATATACAATTCCTACATTTTATACCGCAAATCCACCGAAAGCCCCCAACCCTTCCTTTATTACCTGGAGGAAATCTTCACAACCCTCATATTTCCAAACGGCCCACCAGAAAACATTAGATCTGACGTAATAAGCAGACTGTCTGAACGCCATTTTCCAAGTAAAATCCCTCCCACACAAAGAGACCAAAAACGGCAGAAAAAATGTAGGGTGTGTACCAAGGCAGGAATTCGAAAAGACACCCGCTATTACTGTCCCCAGTGTCCTTCCCAACCAGGCCTCTGTGTAGACGACTGTTTCCGCCGTTACCATACTTGTCTAAATTATTAGTATGGTAAACGTAGTCCTCCGCTTTCACCCCTTATGCCACTGTATACTCCTGAAATGACCCTGGACTGTTATACAACGACGCCTTTGCCTGCTGATTTTGTACCTATGTCTGCCTGCTCCGGAACTGACCCTGGCCTGTTTTTTGACCATGCTTCTGCCTGCTGATTCTGTTCATACCTCTGCCTGATCTGGAACTGACCCTGGACTGTTATTTGACCACGCCTTTGCCTGCCGATTTTGTACCTACCTCTGCCTGCTCTGGAACTGACCCTGGACTGTTTGACCACGATTTTTGCCTGCCTCTGGAAGTAGTGGGATTCATACCACAGGGGTCTCGCATATGTGAGGGGACCAGAAATGTTTTTCTGGATGAAGAAAACAATTTTTTTTGTTTTTCTTCTTCTCAGATTAGGGTCTGGATCCCGGAGGCTTCAAAGCGATTTGGGTGGGAGAAGCCTCTACCCCTGTCCCCATTCTATCCCGACAGAGGCCCTACTTCTGCCTGCAGGACTTACTGCCATCATGCCTCTGCCTAACGCATGCACTGACACTGGACTGGTATCCTTGCCTGGAGAATTGCATGCACTGTTGCTGATCAAGTCCCTGCCTGCTGCCTGGACTCAACTCCTGTGGAAAACTGCGCTTCTAAAACTACAGGTAAGCTTTTGTTTACCCTTTGCTCAGCAGAATGTATTGTGGGGTGTAATTCATGGTAATTCATGGTATGTGCATGCTATGTGTCTTTGCATGTTGGGCCTCTGTATGTGACCTGACTGCGTAAAAGTCTCACACATGTGGTATCGCCATACTCAGGAGGAGTAGCAGAATGTATTTTGGGGTGTCATTTTTGCTATGTACATGCTATGTGTTGGAAATATCTTATAAATGGACAACTTTGTGTAAAAAAAATGCGTTTTCATTTTTTTTCCACATTTTCCGAAAGATTCTGGAAAAAAATGACATGTTCAAAAGACTCATTATGCCTCATAGATTATACATTGGGGTGTTTGCTTTCCAAAATGGGGTCATTTAGTGGGCTTTTTCATTGTGCTGCTGCTCCAGGGCCTTCAAAAGTGTAATAGGTGGTTGACAAATGAAAAGTGTATTTTATGCTCCGAGAACGCCTGGAGGTGCTACTTCAATGTTGGACTTCTGTATGTGGCCTGGCTGTAAAAAAGTCTCACACATGTGGTATCGCCATACTCAGGAGGAGTAGCAGAATGTATTTTGGGGTGTCATTTTTGCTATGTACATGCTATGTGTTGGAAATATCTTATAAATGGACAACTTTGTGTAAAAAAAATGCGTTTTCATTTTTTTTCCACATTTTCCGAAAGATTCTGGAAAAAAATGACATGTTCAAAAGACTCATTATGCCTCATAGATTATACGTTGGGGTGTTTGCTTTCCAAAATGGGGTCATTTAGTGGGCTTTTTCATTGTGCTGGTGCTCCAGGGCCTTCAAAAGTGTAATAGGTGGTTGAGAAATGAAAAGTGTATTTTATGCTCCGAGAACGCCTGGAGGTGCTACTTCAATGTTGGACCTCTGTATGTGGCCAGGCTGTAAAAAAGTCTCACACATGTGGTATCGCCATACTCAGGAGGAGTAGCAGAATGTATTTTGGGGTGTCATTTTTGCTATGTACATGCTATGTGTTGGAAATATCTTATAAATGGACAACTTTGTGTAAAAAAAATGCGTTTTCATTTTTTTTCCACATTTTCCGAAAGATTCTGGAAAAAAATGACATGTTCAAAAGACTCATTATGCCTCATAGATTATACGTTGGGGTGTTTGCTTTCCAAAATGGGGTCATTTAGTGGGCTTTTTCATTGTGCTGGTGCTCCAGGGCCTTCAAAAGTGTAATAGGTGGTTGAGAAATGAAAAGTGTATTTTATGCTCCGAGAACGCCTGGAGGTGCTACTTCAATGTTGGACCTCTGTATGTGGCCAGGCTGTAAAAAAGTCTCACACATGTGGTATCGCCATACTCAGGAGGAGTAGCAGAATGTGTTTTGGGGTGTAGTTGTAAGTATTCATATGCCATGTGAGAGAAATAACCTGTTGAATATGACAATTTTGTAAAAAAAAAAAAAAAAAATTATTTTGCAAAGAATTGTGGGAAAAAATGACAACTTCAAAAAACTCACCATGCCTCTTATTAAATACCTTGGAATGTCTACTTTCCAAAAAGGGGTCATTTGGGGGTCATTTGTACTTTCCTGGCTTGTTAGGGTCTCAAGAAGTGAGATAGGCTGTCAGTACATTAGGTGTGATCAATTTTCAATGATTAGCACCATAACTTGTAGACTCTCTAACTTTCACGCAGACCAAATAATGTACACTTATTTGGGTTATTTTTACCAAAGATATGTAGAAGTATACATTTTGGCCAAAATTTATGAAGAAAAATTACTAATTTGCAAAATTTTATAACAGAAACTAAAAAAAAAACGTTTTTTTTTTAAATTTGCGGTCTTTTTTCATTTATAGCGCACAAAATAAAAAGCCCAGCGGTGAATAAATACCATCAAAAGAAAGCTCTATTTCTATGAAAAAAAGGACGAAAAATTTATATGGGTTGAGTGTTGCATGACCGCGCAATTGTCATTCAAATTGTGAGAGCACTGAAAGCTAAAAATTGGTCTGGATGGGAAGGGGGTTTAAGTGCAAAGTAGGCAAGTGGTTAAAGACATTTTTGGGGTTTGTCCCACTCTCCTTTGCAACCTGGCATTACTTTTCTATTTTTTCAACCTTAATTACCTTTTTAAAAATGATGTTAAATTATTTAGTAGCCATACACTTAAAAATGTTACATTTGAAAAAGTTGATGCTACAGACAGTTGGTCTTAGATGGCGAACCTCCTTGTGTATCTTGGGGAGTCTGTACAGGTATGGTGTAGCTTCCCCCGGACAGAGATAGTAGTACAAAAGTTCAGATTATTGAATATGTCCTTTTTCAGCTGGTATTCAGTCTATCGCCTTTTTCCTGTAACGGCTAGTGGTCTCCCTCTTTAGTGGCCCATAAATGTTGGCATCACTGAGGAGAGTGCACACTCTAGAATTGTTATTGGATGTATTCATGAGCACCATGCATCACCTCTTGCCTGCTGGCAGGAGGGTATTGCTCAGATACCTATTAGGATAGGCGATGTAAGAGCCCTTCTCTCTAGTAGGGTCAAATTGGAAGGAAATGCTTTGGCACTGGATAGGACCACCTAAATCTCCAGACAGAGTTGTTCAGTCTCTTCTACTAATAAGTGGTTGTTATGAGTGGAAGACTCTGTAATTGGGATAGTATCAACCACAAGAGCACATCCAAGTGCCACAGCAAAGTTCAATCCCTAGGCTAGGACATTCTTTGGCTGAGTAAGCACTCTGTCTGAAAGCTTACTTCACTCAAGTGTCTTTTTTACTTTGGGAAATACTAACAATGGGATCATGTAACTAGAACAGGATGGTTCCACACCTTTCACATCCCTCATCCTGTTTTTGGACAATCAACAGCTATACATTCCATAGTTATTGGATTAAGGTGCCTTATGTTGTGCTAGGGTATCTTTCTGACACTCATTGGAACTGAAGAAGTGGCTTGGATAAGCTAAGTAAGCAGAAATGGGGGGTCCCCCTAGGGTGTGGGACTTTAACGGCAAACACACTTCCACAGATGTGTAAAAGTAAAAATAATTTTATTAACAAGTTTAAAATGGATCTCAATGGATCTGAGGTATTACATAAATGATACAGAGAACATAAATGATATGGTAACACAAATAATATATATATGGTTAAAGGTAACAATGATGCATATACTCAAAGGTATATGTTGGTTTCTTGAAGGAAATCCTCCCACCCGACGCGTTTCAGGCACGCAGGCCTTTCTTCAGGGGTCTGAGAAGTGGGGAGGTTTTGTGATTTCCTACATAACATAGTAAATATTGTATAAATTAATTGCATAAAAAATTATGTCAGTTTCAGTATATTTCAAGCATTTAATGTTATACCTGTAGAAGGAATCTGGATATAAAAGTTTCGTACCTGTAGGTTGCTTGGAATGTGACAAGAGAGTCACTACTGATAAAAGAAAGAGGAAAAAAGGGTTCCGCTGTGCTGAGTGCCGATGTATGCACCCCTAGGTCCCTGAGGGTGTGGGTCTTCACCAATGTGGCTCCAGCGAGGATGCCTGAAAGGAGGCTGCACGTGTCTCTGTGTGAACGTATATGTAGGAGAATCAAATTATTTGAAGATGTATTAGAAGGAATAACTGATCTGCTCTTAGGGTAGGTGTAGAAGTAAGAGGAGAGGTACCTTGTAATAAATGTATTGACACTTCTGGTTAAGAGGATGTGCCTGTTGTGCTGAAGATCACGGGGTAGGGGGTGTTGTGAGTTGGTAGAGTCCGCTGAAAAATATATATTATATATATATATATATATATATATATATATACATATATGTGTTTCCTGTTATATATTGGGGTTGGCTCGTACAGGATTCTAACAAGGAGAGTGTTTATACTCATATCTTAATTTATTTGTTGTGTATATACGGAAAAGATTTTCTGACCAGGAGGCGTATTGCTGATTCTCAGTCATTAGCAGAAGTTTGTTGTCCCTAGATAAATATTGGAATTTTTAGGCACGTCAGGTTTAGAAGATAGGATGTGACAAGTATTCATAATTATAAATACTGATTTAGATATACCTAAATAGAGTGAGTCAATCCATGTTTTGGTTCTCTCCTCTAGGTTGTTGAGAGGTGCATCTGGGAACCAGAGAGATGGCATATATGTTACACAGAGTGGGCAGATAAAGGGTAAAAGAGTAGAGGTAAACTAAAATAAATCCAGCTGGTAAATTACCTGGTGATGTTGCAATAGCGAAAGCTTTTCAAGGATCGGTTGCCCTGTAAGGTTCCTGAAATAACATGTTTTTTTCTCTCTGTTAGGGTCAACCAGTGGTAATAATGGTAGAAGTGGCTTATAAGGGGGGTCCCAGATAATTACCTTGTGTGTAGCAGATCGTGTGTGCAGTCATCGGCGGCGGATGCTGTGTCTGGCATCCGCCGCCGTTTAAATGCCCATGAAGGACGCTGGAGCATGCGCAGTGCTAAGTAATGTTTACAACAAGATAGATCATCATGACCAATTGAATGTGTTTAACTTCTAGCTACACCAGGGCCTGGATTTATGAGAACCTTGGTAGACAGAACCAGAATATGTAATGAAAAGGTATGGTGGTCACCATGTTAATGTATTACCACAAATTATTATTATTATACAGGATTTTTATAGTGCCAACAGTTTGTGCAGCGCTTACACATAGATCAAGGTTTTTAAAATATTATGCAACTTTATATGCTTTGATACATCAAGATTATCATAAAAAATCAAAAGACTATATGGTCCTTAAAAATGTTTTCTTTATTATCATGCTAGTTTGCTGGGATTTTGGCCATTAGTATATAAAGTGACTTCAATCACACTTTGTACATATAGTTCAGAGGAAATGTAACCATTCCAGTTCAGAGATACAGAGAGGTAAATTACAGAGTTGTAAAAAAATACATGTCAGGTATTGGCACATCATTTCAAGCAATATTTTTTTCAATTGCTTCTTCTCAGGAAGAAAGTGTAACTTTACTTTAACCACTTGAGTATTATCCTGTCTATTCACCGTCATTACCAGTTACAGCTTTCTTTTGGTGGTATTTAATATCCACTTTTTTATTTTTTTACTACATGAAAGAAAAAAAAAGTATCTTAGTTTCTGTTATAAAACATATTTAAAAAATGCCAGGACAGTACAAACACCTCATAAATGACCCCCTATTGGAAACCAAACCCTAGGGCGATCTCATTTTAAGCCATTTTTTTGGAAACGGCAGAACATGCTGGTATTGGGGTGGCTATAACATGGAGCTTAGTAATGAGGCACTAGATTATGTGCAGGTCATACACAGAAGGAGGAGGATGCAAAGAGCTTATGATACAGGTCACATACAGTGGGAGGATGAGAAAAAAAGGTTAATGTGCAGATTTTCAGGATACAGAAGGTGCGGAGGTTAATATATAGTCATGCACTGAGATTTACTGGAAAAGAGGGTGGTGAGTTGACATGCACAGGAAAAGAGGGTTGTGAAAGGATTTATACATTCTTCATTTGCTCATTCATCCCCTTTCTCCATTCTGAGATGAAGAGGCAATACTCCCAGATGTTAACAATATAAGGTTTGTGTTGGCTGTGATTGGTCGTCGAGCAATCATAAGGTACAGAACTGCATGGTTCAAATTAGAGCAAGTAATGGACATTCTAACAGCCCATGCCATTCAGAGGTATCATTATATTTAAGAAAAAGAAGGCTGTTTTATATATAGGTGCTTTCAGGAATCCTGGTACACTATAGCAAGAAATGATTCATCATCCTGCCCCATTTATGAGGATAAATTAACTTTACTAAACACATTATTTGTACTTTTTACATATAACTAAAAGCTTCTTGAAAACTAAAAAAAAAAAAAGAAAAGAGACATTTTCTAAAAATGTTCTAAACATAATCCTTTCACTAGGATATAAGTAACATGACATCTTAAAGCAGCCCTACATTTTTGTTTTGGAAATTGCAGGTTACAAATAGTACATGCATTCACACTTTCAAAATTTGTGTTTTGTAGCGTTTTCAGGAGGCTTAAGGCCCGTACACACGTGCAGATTGTCGGCCGAAAAGATTCGGCCGACGACCGATCGGCCGATTTTCGGCTTGTTAGTATGATGCTTCCGACAGCCGACAGCGCACTTTCGGCCAAAAAGAATCTGTCGTGCAAGCATTAAAATTTTTGTATGCCGACACCAGAGCGGCCGATTGTTCGCCAGTCAATACAGAATTCGGCCGACAGACAGCATATTTGCAAGACTGGGCATGCTCAGAAAAGAAAAAACACAGGGAAAGTTAACCATCACATGACATCACTTCTGCAGTCGGCTGTAGTCGGCGGACAAAATTCTTGTGCAGTCTTTTGCACTTTTCAACAGACACGACAGCCCGGGGACAAAAGACGGCCGATCGTTCGGCCGATGATCTGCACGTGTGTACGGGGGTTTACCTGTGCACAAGGGACAGAGAACATCACTGCACAGAGCAACACGACTCCTTATCTTGTCTTGTCTTCTGCCCATTTATTTGTTTTGAGATTCAATATTTTAATACAAGTAACACATGGCCTAAAGCAGGCAAGGGAAAGTATTGGGTGGGGATAGAACTTCCCTGTTGCATGTCCAGTTCCAAGCTAAGTGTTCCTTCCTTATGTTCCTTCAGATTGCTTTTTGTGAAGGAATGATTACTTCCTTCAGATGGTAGCATCCTTTTATCATTCCCCCACTAATGCTAACTACCAGAGCAGGCAAAATGGTGCATGGATAATTTTTCATATAGATAAGGAATTGCATGAGGCAACACAGATTTGCAAATATGTGCGCATACACAATAGAATGTTTGCAATTAAATATAAATATAAAAGTTCTGCTTTGAATTTGAACTGCAGTCAGCTTACACAAAGTAGAATTTGGTGACCTCCTCCCCACCACCACCACCATAGCAAGGATTTAATGTTTGTTTAGACTAAAGGGAAGTTATAGAGAGGTATACTTACCTTATTCCTTGGTTTTCCAGCAGTAGGCACTCCCTAGAATGTGCATGGGCTCTTGATGTCATCACATGCAATGCAGGACCTGCAGTGGCTGCTGATCATGTATTGTATGTGATGACATCAGTGAAGGGGAGATCATATGCCTAAAGAAGAGGTGCCATGTCTTTGGATTGGCCATGAATACCTAAATTAGCAGAGCACACATTTTGACTTCTTAATATACTGTATAAGGGGGGGGGGGGATATATATTTTTTGTAAGCTGCCTTACAGTGGACTTACAATTCATTCAAGAGAGAGCACCACAAGGTGCTTGCACGTACAGTATCTTAATTTCATGGGGAATTCTTTTGTATGTCCAGATGTATGCAAACACTGAACTGGAGCCAAAGGGGTTGATTTACTATGAGCAAAAGCATGGTTCACTTTGCAAGTCAAGTTGTACTCTGCAAGGGAATTTCCTCCAGAGCTTAGTGGGTGTGGTTGGTGAAACTTCACTTTGCCAAGGATACCCAATCAAGTGTTGGGAAAAATGATAATTTAAATTAGTAATGCTTTATCTCATTCACTAAGCCCCGGGGGCAAATAAACTGTTCAACTGCACTTGAAAAGTGAACAGACTATTTGGCTTTAGTAAATCAACCGAGTGTGGGATAGCAATGACCTGGCCTCAGAAGAAGTGGGTTGAATGAACGTCTAACAAGTCCTTGAATTGAAAGTGAATACTGCAGTAAAAATGGTTTTGTTATTTTATCATGTAATGGCTTCATTATTTTCTTTATTTTTGGCTGAAGTTCCGCTTTAAATAAAGTAGCACTACATGTTAATACATTATCTTTATATTTTAGATATACACATTTGCAAGTGAGTGGATGGTAAAAACATATTTTATTTTGCTTAAGAAAATCAAACAGAAATGATGAGTTTCCAATTTATACAGTTCTCTGTGAATGCACTCTTTTATGGCAGTTGGCGCAAATCAAGTTGTTACATTAGCTGTAGGGGACTCTACAGGCTTATCCCAATTTCCTGAAGAAAGAAGTCTGCTCTTTGCATTAAGACATATGGAGAAACAGATAAGTGCCACAGCCTCTTAAGTAAAATATTTTTCTGTTTGGCTATGCCAAAGACTGGTACATCTGTTCTATCAAACTTAGCTTCTTCTCTACATTAGCTAGAGTGACTGTAAATTTACTCTTTGAATAATCTTTATGACTGGACATCAGATCTTGTATATTTTTACCATGTTGAGATGAATTTTAGAAAATGTTTCACTGCATATTTGCCAAGGTTAGGATGTCACTGTCAGATATAAAAGATAAAAAAGGAATTCACTTTACGCTTTTAAGGTGATCTATAGTTTTATAACATTTCCATTTATTTTTCTCCACAATTTTACAATTTACAGACATTAAAATTCACTAGTAGCCATGGGTAATAAAAAATAATACAGTTCTTGTCTCAATTACAATTTAAGAATGTTTTGTGCATTTATATGTTTTCAAATACAGCTAACTTATGCTGCACTAAAAGCAAATGGTTTCTTATTGCTGTGTTGTAAAAATAATTGATTGCACCTAGGAAATCAAAATGAAATTGTAAAACAGACCATGTTTGCACAGAAAATAATTTACTTCCTTATTACTCTCTTCTTTGTGCATGTTTACACATTTTTATGTCCGCTTAGGTGGCAGAACCAATTAAAACCCAATAGTTCATAGACAGGGTAAAAGATTTTGCTCTAAATTTTTCAGTATTAAAACCCAGGTTTTAGGTTTGTCAACTCCCAAATGAGATGAATACTTTTTTACTTCTTCTATGTATTATAGGGGTTACAATCACCCAAAGCATTTCAGAAAGTAGACAAGAAAGTTGCCATAGGTTGTTCCAGGATCTCAACTTGATATTCTCACGTAGCATAAATGCACAGTCCACTCACACCATCCATCCTAGTTGACACAGTAAAACTCTAATGTTCAGCCACCACTAAAGCGCTCACACTTTCAAAAAAGTATTTACAGGAGTTGCACAGTGAAGGGAGGTAAAGCATTGATAAAGTAAAGTGAATACTGTGCTTTAAAAAAAAAAAAAAAAGAAGTCCTGTTGTAGGTGTGCTGCTCTATGAAACAAAATATTATTTTGTGAGTGTCTACTTTGCAGGTCACAGTATTTTTTCTTTTGTTGAAAAAAATACAAGAGGTTAACACCATCAGTTTTGTTGTCTAGTAAAAAAAAAAAAAAAACAGAGTGGCTGAAATTCTTGTGATAGGGTTATCTGGGAGTTTTGTCAGATTTGCTGAAAGTCCCTGGCATTTTTGTAAAAAGACAATTTACCAAATTGCAGTTTTGCTACCAGCACATACTGGTCTGAAGTCTACACCATTGCAAATGCACTTGCAACATGATGGCTAGTGAGAAGGTGTCAGATACAAAGCTTCAACAATGTATAAAATGCAAGTTTACAGTATTTGCTGTTGGATGTTATAAATAGGCACGCATGGTTGTGACAATTGTTAGTCTCTGAATGATGCTAGTTGAAACTGTGCATGTTTTATTATATAATATGTAGTTCAACAGCAGCCTTCTATTCTCCTAACATTATTAAACATCTGTACTCTTTTACACAAAATATAAAATAATAGCCTGCCCCTGTCCCCTTTTCTTTTTCTTTTTTCAAAGTGCCAAGTGAGTAGGGCAAATATTTCCTTGGCTAAAGGTAAAATGAGCAAGAATAGGACATTTTCAATGTTGCAAACAAAGATTGCAGATATCTGTATGAACAAATATCACATACTATGTTTTTCCCATTTTCCTCTTGCAGCCAGAAAGTCATACTCTAAAGACAGGTCCTGTTTTCCTGTACAGTAATTTACCATTATGCAATGAATTGCAGCTATTCATATCATTTCATATCATATAATATCATATCATTCATATCAACACTCATACATACACAGATTAATAATACAAATAAGACATAACCCCCTTTTCCACTATTTATTGTCTAAAGACAGGTCCTGTTTTCCTGTACAGTAATTTACCATTATGCAATGAATTGCAGCTATTCATATCATTTCATATCATATAATATCATATCATATCATTCATATCAACACTCATACATACACAGATTAATAATACAAATAAGACATAACCCCCTTTTCCACTATTTATTTGAACCAGTATAATCTTTAAGAAGCAGATGCGTCAATGGATTGCAAAGAACAAACTAGCACAGGGTGTTTCCATGACAAGGCCATAGAAGCACCCTGTAATAAATGTGTTTTTGTAAAAAAAAAAAAAAACATACAAGACATGAGAAAAAAATGTATAACTGTTAATAAACATGTAAGCTTGAACAAATTTGAAGGAAAGTAAATAATTACAGTTTCCTTTAATTAAAATTTTCTTGCATTTAGTTCAGTTTCTGTAGTGATTTCCAAGCAAGCTTTTACAACAAAACAGGTATCAGACACATAAGCAGCTATTTCATGTACATTAATGTAAGATAATGCACCACTGTGAAAAGAAGATTATACTCTTTAAGGTTTATCACATGATAATATTTAGACTTTTGGCTTCCTCTTACTACATTGTGAAACTACAAATGTAAGATCATTAACATGGAATTGCAGTGGTAATTTACTAATGAGAAGGATAATAAAGTAAAAAACTCAGTACACATGCAGAATAGCACATGCTGTGCTATTGTGAATTTATGTATGAAAAAAATATATTTTTTTCTTGTTCAAGTATTTTATTGAAAGTACCAAAATATAACAAAGTACAAATGACATAAGGGGCAGAACAGAATATAGTGAAGGAGAGTTGCTTTACACAAGGACTTAAGGAGTTACAAGTAGCAGAACAGTAACAATGGCCGAAAATGATGAACATAGCCAGCTCAGAGTTTAAGAAATGCTACTAGGGCAATAACATAGTAATGTGTGAATTGGGCATAAATCAAGAGTAGTGTTAATCTTATTAAACAAAATGTTTCTGCGCATAGTCAATTCCCTAGGATAGGGTTTAAAAAAAAGAAAAACTAGCAGTGGTGGGCGGGATGCTCTGTCAAGCAGGCAGCCCTCGGCTATGGTGGAGGATAACCACTTTAATTTAAGCATGAATCATTGCTCTGGTGATTCTATGTTTGAATTCAAGAGTGTGCATGCCGGGGGTTTTCCAAGCCTTTCCGATAGTTTGCTTCGCATTGGTGGTAACTTGTAAGAGCAGTTTGAACTGGAGGCGTGCTATCTTAGAGGGCTTTATGTAAAGTAAGGCGATAGAAGGGTCTGCGTCGAGAGTCGTACCTGTAGAGATAATTTGGAAAATTTCGGTCCAGAACACCTGGGCTATTGGACAGCTCCACCAGATGTGAAGGTGGGTTCCTCTGTCTGTGCAGCCTTGAAAGCATGCAGGTCAGTAAGATGGGAGGTATTTAGAGATCCAAGCAGGGACCAAGTACCGGCGCATTAGAATCTTATAGTAAGTTTTAGATGCCACAACATTCTGGGATGTGGATTTGGTAGCTAGCCATATATCAGACCAGTCTTTAGCTTCTAAATGAAGTGGCATAGTGAAGAGAGGTATGAGCAGGGGGGTCTAAAAGTCGGGCATAGAGGAGGAACATTAATCCCCGGGCGTGTGTGTTCGAAAGAGGCGAAGTGTGTTCGAAAGAGGTGATGTAGGGCAGAGATGAGTCCATATATGAACATGGGATAAAGAAGTATTTTAGCTGAAGAAAATTGAATATTTCAGAGTTTGGAAGCCCATATGACTCGCATAGCACAGGATACGTTTTGAAAGTGTCCGGAGTAATTAATGAGTGAGCACGGATAAGGCCAACTCTAGACTTTTTTTGGAATAGAAGAGGGTGAAGACCACGCAGGGTAAAAAGGGTTACGTAGCTAGGGTTACGTAGCTAGGACAGAAGGGGGTTATGAGGGGATTGGAGTTTGTACTTGAATTTAAGAGTGTCCCATATTTGCAGGGAATAACGTGTCACAGAGTTTGTTAATGTCTTGCGATCGTTTGTGCAAATCAAGAATAAGTTGGCCACCGAGAGCAAGTCACAATCAACTGATTCTAGGGCTACCCATAAGGGGACTTCATACAAAGCATGACGTTTGGTGAGTGGAACTAATTGTGCTGTTTGGTAGTATTTGGCGAAGTGAGGCAGCCCTAACCCGCCTTGAAGTTTAGGGAGGTGTAGAATTGTTTTGGATACACGGGGTCTGATTTTTCTCCACATGTAGGTAAGGGCTCTACGCTTTACTATACAAAGGTAGTATGAGGGGACAGGGATAGAGAAGACTCTGAAGGTATAGAATTTTTGGGAAGAATCACCATTTTATCTACAGTGATTTGTCCCAACCATGCCAGAGGCAGGATGGACCAGGACGACATGAGCTTAGGGAGATGGGCAAGCATTGTGGGTTAATTAGCTGAGAAAAGCACTGAGGGGTCCACAGTGAGCTTAATGCCTCGGTAGGAGATATGATAAGGGGACCACGCATATGGGAGAACCTGTTGAAGTTGAGACAGTAGAGTGGGGGGTAGAGAAATGTTAAGAGCTTTCGACTTCTGCAAGTTTATTACTAAGCCCGAGATGTTTGCGAATTGGTCTAGGATGGAGAGGAGGTTAGAAAAAGAGGTCAAAGGGGAAGTGAGGAAACATGCAGAGTTTGTGATGGTTACCTCCAATCTCAAGACTTTTGACATCTGGGTTAGAGCAGATCTTATAGGCTAGGGGTTCAATAGCTAGAACGAACAGGAGAGGAGAGGAGGGGAAGCCCTGTCTAGTTCCGCAACACACAGGAAAGGGGTCAGATCTAAAACCAGCATATCTGAGATGGGCTGAGGGGGCAGAGTATAGGGAAATGATACCCATTAGGAAGTGAGGTAAAAAAAAAAACATATACGTAGTACAAATTGTAGATAGGACCAGGAAAGGGTGTCAAAGGCTTTTTTGATGTTTAGGGAAACAAAGCATGTAGGAATGTGGCGAGAGCGTGCCATAAGGGCCAATAGGACAACCCTGCGTACATTGTTGGACCATATTGTCCAATGAAAGCCCAACAAGGGGGATTCCATGGGCAAGTGGGGGGGCAGCAGTGACAACCAGCGAGAGACTGGTCAGTCGCTAGTAAAAGCTTAAATAAAGGTTGCTCATGGGTGGCCAGTTATGAGTCACTTGAATCTCGCCAACTAAGTAGGAGGGGGAAGCAAGTGAAGATTTAGTGCAGATTTTTGAACAGCTAAGAAAGAGAGGAAGGCAGGGAGGAGGGGATCTAGGAGCGCTGGGCACATATAACAGAGGACGATTTGGATATAGTAATAAGGCTAGAAGGGGTTGTACTGAGAGAGACATGGGTGAATGGCTGATAGTGGGAGGAAAAAAAAAAGATAGTGGGAGGAGAAAACCAGCACTTAAAGCAATGTTTGGATTGGCTTGTCAGGAAGGAAGGGGGGATTGAAAGGTCTAGAACATGAACTTTGAGGTCTCCCAGAGGGCCATTTAGGCAACATCTGAGAAAAAAAACAATTCAAACATCATACTTGAACTTAAAGTAGAGAAACTGTTCGTGAGTCACAAATCTCTGGAGTAGGAACGGGTAAAAAATTGGTGGATAAAGAACGGAAGGAGGGAAGTGGTAAGCGAACAGGGAGAAGTTGGGGCAGCAAGGAGTTAGGTAAGGTCAAGTCCAGGCCTGTAAAGCGTGGGAAGGAGTAGGTGGGCTTTACAGAGACTCACAAGCCACAAACTCGATAACCAGTAAAATATTAAAGTGGGTAATACCATACATAAAAAAACTTAGTACAAATAGCATAGTTACCATCCCATTGAGAGCCCTAAGGTGGGAGTCTAGGAGGGAAGTAGAGAGATGGCTGATGTCCCAAATTAGGCCATATTGGGATCAAACAACAGAAGGGCCTAGAGGCAATTGGTCCATGGAAGGTCAATTTGCCCAGTTGGGGCATAGCAGAGATCCAGGGATGGGAGAATCTTTAAGGGGAGAGAGAATCCCAAATCACCGATCTGAGTGTAGCAGATTAAAACATTTAATGTAGGATAAAAACATTACTCACAAGAGTAAAGTGGTAACAGGCATCAAGTTATATGTGGAGGTCCTGGGCATCTCAGGACCTCCAGGTCCCTTTTAGTTCTTGCGGAGCTGGTCCTGGTGCAGGGGAGTGGCGGTCTCCTGTGGGAGACAGGAGACAGTCCTGATCTGTAGCTGCAGTGGGTTGCTGTTCAGCGTGTGGAGGAGCCGTGATGTAACTTCCTGGCGTGCAGAGCCTAGAACGAGTGGTGACGCGTTGCGGAGCATGTGCTCGTTCTTCAGGCCGTGTAGGGGCCATTTTGGAAGAGGGCGTATATGCCCACAGGCTATGAGGGAAAAAAACTACGGGAGCAGACCGGGCCAAAGTAGAACTGTATGTGGTGTGGAGAGTTCACAAGTGGCTGGTGACCGGATATGAGCAGTGTAGTAACGGATAATACGAGCAGTCTTGTCTGAAATGGGGACATATAAAGCTGAACGGGGGATGGGGGTGGGGAGTGGAAAAGGAACTGCGGAAACAGAAGATAAGGATGGGAGTATGAGGTGTAGGAAGGGGATCACATATGGATCTAGGAATTTGAAAAACATGAAAAAAAAATAGATAAAAATGATGAAAAATTAAATTCTAAGAGGAATTAAAAGTAGAACTGAAGGTGAGAAATAATGATGAAAATAATGTTAAAAATAGACATACATGAAAAATAGATAGAAAATAAATAATAAATAATAAAAAATATATATGTATTGAAACATGAAAATTAGATAAAAATATATAAAATATATATATATATATATATATATATATATATATATATATAAAAAAAATTAAAAGATATAAAGACGTGTAAAAATATGTAGAAAAAGAGAAAGAAAGAAATATAAGAGATAATTTTGGGGCTGTATGGGGCTGTAAATAAATGAGTGGAGGAGGAGGGGGGAAGATCATAAGGGTAGAGATGGGGTGGCAGGGGGGCTACTGAGCACACCGACCACCTGTGTGGAGGGTGTGTGATAGGCCAGGGAGGGGATAGGAGCCAAGGTTAGATGCTATGGTGGAGTGGGGACAGAAATAGATACTATGAGAATACATTAGCTTATAAGTCATACTACAATCGGAATGTATTAGAGACTATATAGTGGGTACTTACTTGTGGAGTCTTGTTTTGTTGCAGAGGAGGATAAGGAGGAAGATGAGGGGGACCAGATGCGTCTTACAAGATGGCATGAAACACCTGGGCAAAGAATAGTCAGGCTGATTAAAACAATTACAATATGTGATAGACAAGGAATATGGGCTACAGAAGCACGTTGACGTCAATTTCCTCGTTCAGGCCTCCGGGCGTGAGTATATCAAGGGAGTAGATCCAAAACGTCTCTCTCTGGCAGAGCCACTTGAAATTCTCCGTTCTGAGCAATGAGTCCGGAATGTACTCGATCACCCATACCCTGAGGCCCAAAGAGGATTTGTTGTGGGATTCAGCAAAGTGTCTGTGGACACTGTGTTTATCTTTGCCGCTCTCTACAAGGTGGCAGTGTTCCCCAAAGCGTTTTCTAAGGGGCCTAATGGTATGGCCCACATAGAACAGGCCACAGGGGAATGTGAGGCAGTAGATGACGTACTCCGATGAGCAATTATAGAATTGCTTAATCGGGTAGGTTTTGCCTTTGATGGTGAAATCCATTTGGCCATGTTGGATGTGGGAGCAGGTGAGGCACAATGTTTTATGGCATTGGAACATACCTGTGAGTGGGATAAGGCATGGGGTTTTGGCAAGAGTGGTAGGGATGGTTCTGAGTTTGCTGGGAGTGACCACATTTTTGATGTTGGTGGATCTTCTGCAGGAGACCTTGGGTTTGGGGGGGATGGTGGTTTTGAGGTGTGGGTCTTCTAACAAGATAGACCAATGTTTGTTCAGAATTTGTTCCATTCTCCTGCTGTTTGGTGCAGATACGTCTTAAGCGGCAAAACTGGCTTTTGGGGTATTGGATATCCATCTAGGGTGATGACTGCTCTGGTAGTGCAAAAAGGAATTACCGGCGGTGGGTTTGGTGTAATTTTTGGCGAGAATTTGACTGTCCTGATGGTATAATGTGAGGTCCAGAAACGCTAACTCTACAGGGTGGCACGCAGCAGTGAATGAAAAATTTAAGGAATTCTGGTTACAATGCTGAACGAACTGGGTAAAGGTAGATTCGGGGCCGTCCCAGATGACAATAATATCATCTATGTAGCGAGCATAGAATATGATATTGGGAGTGAAAGGATTGTTGTGCCAAATGTGGTTGGCTTCCCACAGGCCCATAGTGAGGTTCGCATAGCTCGGGGCAAAATTTGCCCCCATAGCTGTGCCGGTGACCTGGAGATAGAAGTCTCCATTGAACTTGAAGTAGTTCCTGGTGAGGCAAAATTTGGTAGCTTCATACATCAACATCATAAAAACCTAAATAAATCGAGATCATTGTTTATTTAGGTTTTATGATGTTTATATTCACCTGGCAAAAAAAGGGTTAACTGCACAGTCGGATAGCTTGTTTGTATTGGTAATGCAGAGCAGCGGAAGGATCATCTGTGCGTCTGTATACTGAATGGCTAGTCTCCGCCTATAGGGCTTGGATGGTGCCAGTATATAATTGAATGCCGTGCCGTCATGGTCACGCCCCCTTTGACGAAGTCGGAAAGTGACGAAACGCGTTGGGGCGTGACCAGACTGCATTCGTAGTTACTGTTTGGCGGAGTGGAAGAACATCCTGAGGATCTGTTACCACGGCGTGGAGCCTGGGAATAGCATCTGAAGGGTGAACATCTCCCTTATGGTGTATATGTGCATATTATTACCAGTTACAAGTGAGTGCAATATATTGTGTATGTGAATAAAGCTAAAAGTGTAAACGTTATTGCACTAGTGGAGATTGTTTTATTTTCACATGTACCGGAGTGATGCGATTCTGCCCATATCTACTAAGGTGTGTCGCTAGTGGATGTTCTGTGATTTATGCCTTTTAGCTTAATCACGAGAGTGGGTAAGCATCGCCCTTTGGTGAGTGTGCATTTCAGACTTGTCCCTGGCATGCTGGTGGCGTAGTGTGGTGACCCCTGTAGTATCACGTCAATCAAAACTCCTTGGATTAATTGCACATATATGTCTAATTATATGGACTCTTTATTAACTTTGTGGGCATGCTGTGTTTCTAATGGTTACATATAGGTTCATGCTCTATATATGCTTATGAACTATATTATGGTGGTAAGATAGTTCCACCATCCCTGCATTACTGGCATTTATGTTGCATGTGGCCATTTTTTACCAGATTAGTGTATATCCATTGCTAATATAGGGATTTTAAGTTTATGTGGTGGAGAGTGGGTGCCACCATCCCTGCGCTACTGGAATTTGAGCTATATCATTTATAATTTTGCTTATATCAGATTCCAATTTATTTATTGCCCGTATTATCCGTTACTACACTGCTCATATCCGGTCACCAGCCACTTGTGAACTCTCCACACTGCATACAGTTCTACTTTGGCCCCGGTCTGCTCCCGTAGTTTTTTTCCCTCATAGCCTGCGGGCATATAAGCCCTCTTTCAAAATGGCCCCTACACGGCCTGCACAGCCTGAAGAAGGAGCGCATGCTCCGCAAAGCTTTGCCGCTCGTTCTAGGTTCTGCACACCAGGAAGTGACGTCACGGCCCCTCCACACGCGGAACAGCAACCCACTGCGTCTATGGACCAGGACTGTCTCCCACAGGAGACCGCACCAGGACCAGCTCCGCAAGGACTAAAAGGGACCCCCTGGATGTGAGATGCCCAGGACCTCCACATATAACTTGATGCCTGTTACCACTTTACTCTTGTGAGTAATATTGTTTTTATCCTACATTAAAGGTTTTAATCTGCTACACTCAGATCGGCGCTTTGGGTTTCTCTCTCCCCTTGTATTTCACACAGAGTTGCTTCTCTCTTCAACCGCCAGCAGCCATCTAAGTAGACCAGAACCTTTTGGACTCATACTGGAACTGTAAACCTCCCCCCCCACCCCCCAATCCAACATAGACTGCTCCAGTATCACTGGCATTTTGCTGCCATTTTGCTTGCGCCAAATATCCCTCATTAATGGGAGAATCTTCAACTTCAGTCCATAATGTCTGTGGGGCTTGGAAAGGGGAGGCAAACTTGCCACACTTCGAAGAAGTGGAGGACGAGGTAGATGCTTTTTGTGGTAAGCATGAGGCAGAGCGCCGGTGGTGACTTTTTGAGGCCGGGGTTATTATTTTTAAATAGCAGGAAAGGTAAATTAATGTGTCCTGCTCTTAAAATAGTCATTGGAATGCTAAAATCCTTCTAGATGTTTAAAGTATTTTTAGAAGGGAGGGGGAACTCTAGGCATTTTTGTTTTATTCTTAAAGTAGGATGTGCTAGAGCAAAAAAAATAATTTACAAAGAAAAAAAAAAAACATTTAAATTGCCTGCAAATAGCATTGATTGATTACTTGCCAGCTTGTTTTTTTTTTTCCTTACTTAAAAAAAAAAAAAAACCCAGACATTCATAGCAGAACCTGGGGGGTGGCAGGCAGGGATTATGTGCCTTTTTGTTCAGCAAATAATTCAGTAATGACAGCTTTCAAGGTCATTTGTCAGCAGTTTAAAAACATTTTCCTTAGTGAATATCAATGCTAAAAAAAATCACTGTTTGCTTTGGTTCTTGTTCCCCAGAGAACGTGCTCACCCCTTGCCTATTAGTCCAGAAAATATTAATTTATAATCTGACACAATCGGCTCCTATTTATTCCAATGGGGTTAGGGTTCGACATCCAATTTTACACCTGCCCAGGACAGTTTGGCTCATCACTAGCCAGGAGGCACAATGAAAGTGCACCTTACTAAATCAAAAGGCACAAATGCAGAATAATTTAGAGGTTCAGTAGTCAGCAAACTAGAAGTGCACCATATGCATTTACTAACATTTAAATTATCAGATAACTAGGTTCAGGGATCACATTCGCTAGGTCCATATACATTAACACAGACATTCATGCCCATATTGCGAGTAAACTGTAGCAATTTTAACCCTGCCTTTATTAATTTATCTTATCAAGTCCATGTCTTTTTTACAGGATTTTATTTTTCAACAACCCAGCTAAAGCTAAGCCCATACAGTTTACAGTTTAAAAATGTCAGACAAGACACACAATAATTCATAACTAATGGAGGTCAGCATCACAATATGCAGATATGTGGGTAGAGAAAAACACAGTGCAGAATATAGCCCACACGGGGTAACATCACAGAATTAAGCAGCATGAATTTAGACTTTAGTAGAAGACTTCAAAAATAAAATTGAACTTAGGAAGAACATCATTGACCATTGTCAGAAACGTCTCACCACTAGTGAGATTCTTTGAAATAGCTTTCCATGCATAGAAACATAACAGCCAAAACAAAGTTTTGCTCATAAGACAGGGAGTAAAGGGCCCAAGGACACCCAATAAAGGCACTTCCAGGGCCTTTGGGGTTGTAAAACCCAGGCATTGTTGAAAAAAACCTGTATCAAAGGACATGACAAAAAGAGAATAAAACATTTTGTGGTCTTGTGGCCAGTTGGCATGTTCACAAAGTCACATACTTTTAAGTTTTTCTGGGGTGTGATATGAACTCTGTATGAATTTAAATTGGACCGATTTTTCTGCGGTGCTGATAGCAGTAGTAAACCAAGTTTTATTCACTGTATCCCATCTGTCACCATCCAGCACTGGTATATATTCAGACCATTTAAAGTGGTTCTAGAGGCTGAAGGTATTCTACTTTTATTTATTCTCTGCATTAGGGTAAAAAAAACTCTTAAGTGCAGCTCCCCTGCCCCCCTCCCCCCCCCCCAGCGTCCCATTATACTTACTTAATGTGTTTGAGAGCAGCGACTTTCGTGGCTCTCTGCCTCCTAATTGCCATTGGCTTCCCCTGTTGTCAATTACAGGCAAACAGGAGGATGTGGGGGGCAAGGCTGAGCCATTCTCTGTTTGTCTATGGAAACACAGAGCCAGCTTGGGAGTGAAGCAGCACGAGTGCCTCCATAGCAAGCAGCAGTCTCAGTTTTATCAAGGTCTTCTGGTAGAGATTATATCCTGTTGTAAAGTTATTACCCTACATAATTTGTAATCATCAAACATTGAAATTAATTTATTTAATTTATTCCAACCTCTATATCATTTATAAACAACATAAACGGAATTGGCCCCAGGAATAAATCCTTGGGCATTCTGATGATGGCCCTTTGAAAATGACCCATTAGGGGGCGTTGCCGACCGGCAGAGAAAATAGCCACATAGAGAGCTGGCGCTGATCAGCAGTGACCCGCCAGAGTGATTCTCAGCTGAATATTGCCTCGGTCCACACTGCTCTTCATCCCTCCAGCATTGGGCAGTCCTAGTGATGGCCATGAGAAAGAGAAAAGACAGGAGTCACCCGGGAAAGATGACAGATTTCTTTCTCCAGCTGCAGGACTTCATCTGCCAAGATGGCACCGGCGGCTCTCCAGGCTCCTCACGTGGCCATTCGCATGTGCAAGGCTCTGCACTTAAGTATCACACCCAGCCTAAAACAGATCACAAGAATGGTTCTTTCTCACAGTCCTTATCCTCAGCATATAGCCCTGTGAAGGCTAAACCAAAGCTGCACAATTCAGCTACAGCTTATGAGGTGAGCTGTTTTGTTTCCTAACTAGATGACATTAGGGAGTTGCAGAACTCTATTAAAGACTTCCCTACTTCCAACCAACCAGTGATAGACACTACCCTGAAAGATATGCTGGTCTCCCTGCGAAGCACTTTGCACTCTGATATACTGTCTCTCACACAACAATTTAAGGCAGAAATGCATGCAGTAAATGATAAAGTGTCACACATTGAAAGCAAAATGGGAGAACTTGCTTCCCAGCTAGTCGATGCTCATAATGAAAGGGAGGATGACTTTCAGTTGATCAAGGCAAAACTCTCTCACCTTAAGGACACATCAACACAAAACAACCTCAAAATACGGGGTAACCTGTTAAGCCTTCAGAGTTGAAAGCCTATTTTCTCAATATTCTGAAAGAGGCACTTCCAGAAGCTCCATTAGAAGATCTGCTGATTAATAGCATCCACAGATTGCCGAAACCAAATTATCTTCCAGCCCATCTACCTAGGGATACAATTGTAGGAATCCATTACTATCACATTAAGGAGAAGCTATTGAAGGTCTCTAGGAAATGCAAAAAACTCCCACGGGAGCTGCAAAACTTGGCTTTTTTTGCATATCCCTCAGCCTATACAGTGCAGCAGCGTCGGAAACTAGCAACAATAACCAAGCCTTTTCACCACTATTGCATTCCCTACAGATGGGTGTACCAAGCTAAGTTACTGATAACAAAAGGTGAAAACATCTTCGTTGTCACATCGCTAGATGAAGGCCTGCAACTCTTGCGAGATTGGCACATACTTGATCCACCTGCCATAAGCCAATGTAACTCGCCAATTTCCTTGGATTGATTTCAACACAGAAGCGGGATGACCCTGTGCTCTTATCAACCCTACCTTGTAATCTGGCTCCGACGGGCCAGAAGATTTTATGAGTGTTTTTTTTTCTCCTTAACCCCAGTTGCTATTGCGGTTTTAATCCTCTCAGATTCTGTAAGAATCGTCACTTTTTTACTTGTTTGTTAACCCTGCATGGTATTTGTTTCAGTGTAGGAGTGAACTGATTTTTCTAGTTTTATATTATTTTAATTTTCCCAGGACTCAACTACTTCTCGAGTCTTTAGGACATCACTGACATCTGCACATTTGCAAACAGAATTCTTCCTTCCCAGTGTCTTGGAGATGCTCCATTGAACATCTGATACAGGTAGATCTCTTAACTTCTTCCGTCTCTTGAGTGCCACAGAACCTCACCCTCCAATTTGCAGAATTTTCTAAATTTTTGCCACCATGCAATTTAAATTATCTTTGCTGAATGTTAAAGTGCTTAACAGCTCGGCCAAGTGACATACAATATGGCTTGGAAAAAATCCTGCAATTCACATTGTGACGTCATTTGTTTTAAAAAAACAAACACTTTTCCTCTCTTAAACTACCAACATTTCAGCATCAATAATTTCCTCATGTATACCTATCCAGTGTTCCAAAAAAGAAGGGTTGGGTGTCTATTGCCATCAAAAATACAGTTTAGTTTAAACAGATAGTACTGGAAACAGGTGACCATGGAAGATATATACAGTAATATTGATTTGTGAGATAAATAATGTTCGGTACAGTTTAATAAATGTTTATCTTCCCAATGTCAAGCAGCTCATGTTTTCAAAAAGTTGTGGAAGAAAGTGACCATACTTAAATAAGGGCACACCATTATTTGTGGAGATTTGAATGCCATCTCTAACAAAGAATTTGACCTGTCTAATACGTCTTCGAACCGCCACTACAGAGCCACTCTTGCTAACTTTCTCGCTATGTCCAATATGTTTGATGTCTGAAGATGCCAGCATTAAACGGAAAAAAACTTTTTTCTCACATGTGCACCATACCTATTCCAGAATAGACTTATTCTTGGTAGATACCGTTTTACTTTGAAATGTCAGCAAATCAGAAATACATGATATTACATGGTCTGACCAATGTCCATTACTGTAGGGGGGGCGGCACCGAAACATGAGCAAATAGATGGCTCAACGACATATATTTGTTCTCTTAATCACAGAATAAGGCAAGTATTTCTGAGGCTCTTTCAGAATTTTTTTTAAATGAATGCTCCATCAGTGTCAGACCCCTTTATATTATGGAACATCCATAAGGCATACATGAGAGGTTTTCTTATTCAGTTAAGTGCCAGGTTCAGGAGGCAATGGGCACAGTGGCTTAACGACCTACTCTTTACTATATACAAGCTGGAATTGGCTAACAAGCTTTCCACCTCCCAGTCCCTTTGTGACAAGCTTTCCCAAGCCCGACATGAACTTCAGTCTCTCTTGCTGTTTCAGCATGATCGACACGTTAGGAAATTTAAAGCCAAGTAATACCGATATGGCAATAAAGCCGTCAAACTTGTTCTAATCAAGTTAAGGAAGCATTTCAAAACAGAAAATATCATATCTCATCAATCCAACTAAAAAAGTTTTTACCCCAAAAGAAATTGCTGACACCTTCAGTGAGTATTACAGCTCATTATTTAACTTGCAATCGGACTCTACTACTACTCTGCCAACTACTGAGCTTGTTAATGATTTTCTAGTATTAATCTCCCTACCCACTCTCCAACACACAGATTTGTTGTTTCTTAATGCTCCCATCACATTGGCAGAGATAGAGGCACTTATTAAAAAAATGCCACACAACAAATCATAAACAATCATTACTGATGATGTAATTTTTTTCTCTATCTAACCACTTCTCACCCTGCAGCACATGAGGTTCTTACCCTATTTAACAAAATCTCCTTCTACAAAGTTAATGCCTCTAAATCAAAAATACTATTGGGCTTATCAATGGATAAATCCACTATACATAAACTGCAAAAGTCTTTGCCCTATCATTGGGTCAATCACTCTTTACAATATTAAGTATTAAGCTAACAACCTCCAGTGCAGGACTATATAAAGCCAACTTTCTTCCCCTAATATACACTACGTAACAGGAGATGTCACGGCTGAGAAAATTTTCTCTTTCCCGATCTGGTAAACTGGCAGCTTACTTGCTTCTCTTACCAAAGATACTCTATCATTTCAGGACATTACCCATCCCCATCCCATCCTCATTTTTTACATTTATGAAAAAATAGTGTTGCAGTGTGTCTGGGCTGGTAGTAAAGTTCGCAGCCCCCAACATATACTGATGAAACACAGATCAGCGGGAGGTATGGGTGTACCGAACATAAAAGATTATTATATGGCCACCCTTTTAGATCAACTGAGATTTTGGTTCTTGCCAACTCCCTTAAAACATTGGTGCCTCCTAGAGCAATGCCGAACATCTTCAAGGACTTTTATTAGCTAATACCTTCTCCAACAGACCACCCTTTTATCTCAGCTGCCCTTACTGCCTGAAAATATTTTTATAAACACGGGGACTCCTCTACTGTCCCCAAAGGGATATCTGTCCTTTTTGGTTCTTTCACCTATTTGATCCCAGATATCTCCTTTGCAAAGTGGAAAAAGATAGGTATCACCGTCCTAGGGGATATTAGCAGTAAACGCTGTTTACTCCCATTTAGTGTTCTGGTCCAGAGGTTTTCCTTGATAATTACAGAGCTCTTTACATATACCAGGTTATTATCTTTCCTTCATCAGTGTGGCCTGCTATCTGTGGAGGTCATGAGGACCTTGCTTTGTGCACTGGTCCACAATCCCCCTCCACCAAATGATTTGGACCAGTGCACAAAGCAAGGCCCATAAAGACATGGTTGAGCAAGTTTGGGATGGAGGAACTTGACTGGCCTGCACAGAGTGCTGACCTCAACCCAATAGAACACCTTTGGGATGAATAAGAGTGCCTCACCTCAAAATGCACTGCTGGAAGAATAGTCAAACATTCCCATAGACACCCTCCTAAACCTTGTAAACAGCCTTCCCAGAAGAGTTGAATCTGTTATAGCTGCAAAGGTTGAGCCAACTCAATGCTGAACCCTATGGACTAAGACTGGGATGCCATTAAAGTTCATGTGCGTCTAAAGGCAGGCGCCCCAATACTTTTGATAATATAGTGTAAATTACATACCAAAACCACCTTTAGTAAAGGTACTGCTCTCCAAAAATGGGAAAAATAATTTACTACTACATGGGCCAACTCTAATTTCAACATTCGATAAGTGTTAGGCATCACCAGTTGGCCTTGGGGTGAAAAGTCTATGAGTCTCTGAAAGAGAAGAATAGGTTTTCAGCAGCTAGGTATCTTTTAGCCAGGTCGACAGGTTTGTTCACTGTTTTGAGATCTCTGTGGCTCACCCATTTTTGAATGAAATGACTGTACATTGAAATTGTGTGGTCTGACAAAGTCTATAGCTGCAGCCACTTCCTAGTAAAATTGGCGAGATCATACATTTGTGATCTGGCTAGTTTTTTTCCCCAAAAAGTCCATTTGTTAGCAATCCTAAGAGCTCAGGTCAGGTCAGCCAGGGTTACAACCAAGTGTACCCATATTTATGCTTCAAGATAAGTATAGCCCCCTGTTTCCACAGGCTTTAGATCATATTAGGCCTTTTTAGGACCCTTAAGATAATAATGGGGCCACTATTCCAGCATATTTGAGCCAACGTTCCCATTTAGCAGTCCCTTCTAATTTAAAAAAAAAACACCTCAGAGTCACCATCCACAATATTCTTTAGCAATAAATAGTTTACTCAGAAAAACAGTGCATTGCTGGAACCAATCTCATCATCATCCTGATGATTCTGTGGACTGCATTATTTTCTTTATCACTGGTATCTCTGCTCCTGGCATAACAGCATTTCCCTGTGGTGGGCCACAGCTTGTTACTAGTCTAGCTCTTGGGCTGCAAAGCTCTGTTGTTTGACTTACTGTTGGGCCACAAGGCCCTGATTCTGGGCTTGCTTTTGGGCTGAAAGGCTATGTACAGGTGGTTCCTACACTGCTTGCTGCAAAGCTTCTGGCATTGTTCATTTGCTTTTGCTCTGCATTTGTCCGCTACTTGTCTGTTGCTTGTCTGCCAAAACAAGCGGTTCCACAAAATCTTACATGCTGGTCTTAACAATACCTGTTTACATATATACACTGACTCCGCCATGTGTGAGTGATTAGCTCAGGAGCGAGGTGTGTGAGACATTCACCACACTTTAATTACTTCAAGACTGGACTGTTTCACCCTCTTCCTGCTTAGGCCATTTTCAGATTTCAGCACTGCCACACTTTGCATGATAATTATGCAGTCTTGCAACACTCTACCCAAATGAATTTTAAGCATTTAAAATATATTTTTGTATATTTTTATATTTCTTAAATAATTTTGGTGGTAATTATTCAACACTGTTTTTTTTTTTTAATTTCGATTTTTATCTATACCTTTCACACAGACTAAAGAAATGTAGCAGAATACATTTTGGCCAACATTTATGAAGATAGGTGTTTTTTTTTTTTTTGCAAAAAAATTTGCAAAAAAAATCTCTCTTCATTCATGTTGGCCACAATGTATTCTGTTACATTTCTGCATTCTACATACTCTGTTTAAAAATTATAGAGTCTACAAACTATTGTATATTTGGAAATAATCCTTCCAAATATGTGCAAAAATACCGTGTTTAAATATGTAAAAACATTAAATAAATATTTAACCAATATAAATAAACCACGTAGATATGAGTAAATATATTATAAAGTGCTAAGTTCAACCTTGTGAACATACATGTATAATTATTACATAAATGAAAAATACAGGTGAAAATAAATTAGTCCAATTAATATGTGCCAAGTGATATTAAACAAATCCAAATGGTTAAAGTATCCAGTGCTTAAATAAATAGATCAATATGAAGTCTCTCTCTTTTTAAACATTTTTATGGTGGATCTGACTCTGGATGAGTTATATCGGAGGCTGCTACAGTAATAAGAGGAGATAGTGTTCTGTGGAGTATTGATACTGGAGGCTTACCCAGGGATCCTGACCGCTGAGGTTTATTTATAAGGCTTGACTCCTCTTACAGTCCGGTGAGTAGGGGACTGAGAGGGGAGCACCCGGACGGATGAGCACGGAGCACTTTTTTTGAATCTCCATAATAGTTTATACCAGCAGATCAGCACTGAGCACTTTTAATGCATGAAGAGGAGAGTCACATTTATTTATGAATTTGCTTATTGATCTATTTATTTAAGCACTGGACACTTTACCCATTTGGATTTGTTTAATATCACTTGGCACATATTAATTGGACTAATTTATTTCACCTGTATCTATTCATTTATGTAATAATTATACAAGTTCACGAGGTTGAACTTAGCACTTTATAATATATTTACTCATATATATGTGTTTTTTTTTTATATTGGTTATATATTTATTTAATGTTTGTACATATTTAAACACGGTATTTTTGCACATATTTATAGTATGATATATATATATATTTAATTTAATCACATAGCAGCGCTGATACTTTTTAATATAATACATGAGAAAGGTCCTCCTTTTTTATCAGCAGCAGCTTTATTTATAGTTATTTATAGACATCTATTTATTTCCTGAGCGCAGGCACCTCCCCATAAATCCTTCCAAATGTTCTGACTTCCTATCTCAATTCTGGAGGCCATAAAATGCCAGGACAGTAAAAATACCCCCAAAATGACCCATTTTTGGAAAGTAGATAGCCCAAGGTATTTGTGAGTTTTTTCAAGTTGCAATGTTTTGCCACAAGTTTTTTTTCTCACACAGAATATGCATACTTACATTTACATCCCAAAAAATATTCTGCTACTCCTCCTGTGTATGAAGATACATGCATGAGACTTTTTAACAGCTATAAGCTAGGGAACAGGTAGCGGGTACATAGCTCCCTGTGATAAGCAGTCTCTCAGGCACAGATACCAAATCCAGTGAGTTAGTGACAAACAGTGCAGTATTTATTTGTGATATTTACAAGTCTATAAACAGGTGCTGTACAGTGTCTTAGAAAAAACAAACATGAACAAAAATAGCCAAACAAAAACTTAGCCGTGGCTCAGCACTAACTATACAATATATACAGGTCCTAACTACCAGGCTGAACAAGCCTACAGCTTATCAGCTTCCACATATACAACTTGTATGTTTTTACCAACCTTTTGCTCTCCCAGACAGAGGGTGTCTGATTTCCCAGAGTGAAAGCACTGGCTGTCTGCATCAGGTGAGTTTAAATTGGCCTGGGGGAGAGGACCAATATCCCAACTGGATCGCTGATCAGAGATCCCTGAATGTGTATGAGAGGAGCCTAGTGTCAGGGTGCCAGGAAACCAGACCACACAGGGATGCAGGTAAAATAAAGCAGTTTGTTGGAGCAAACAACAATAAGTGCACAGCAAGAGTAAGGAAGTGAGAGCAGGAACAAGCTGGGTCAAGTCCAGAAGCGGGTAGTCATCCAAGCCGGGGTCGAGTTCAGAAGTGGGTAGTCTACCAATGCCGGGTTGTCTGCCGATGCTGGGTTGTCTGCCAATGCAGGGTCGTCTGCCGATATGGGTTGAGAGCCAGGAGAGTCGTCAGCCAAGCCAGGTCAAGCACGGAGGAACACAGAGAATAGAAGACTGCTAGGAGAGATGCACCTTGGAGCACAAACACAAGGGCAAGGAGTGCAACCCATCAGTTGATAGATATTGTCAGGTGTGCAGCATTATCATTGTGTGGCACCCAGGCAGCAGACAAGCGATGATAAAATTAGAGTTTATAAGTGGCAGCAGTCTGCACATGTCCGAGATGGCTGCCAAAAGGAGGGCAAGGTAAGACCCTGACACCTGGGAGATGTATTAACCTCGAACAGAACTTTTCCCGGCTCTCTCAGGGACGCTCTGCTACACAGCCTAGATGCATAAAGAGACCCAAAATCCAAAGAGCACCTTATCACATTTTAGAGGTTTCTAGAGCATCAGTAAATTGGAAACACAAAAATTTACTACATTTTTGAGAGTAAACATCCCAAGGTATTTTCTAAGAGGCATAATAAGTCTTTTGAAAATATCATTTTTTGCCACATGTTATTTAGAAAATGCAGAAAGAAAATTAAAATGTATTTTTTTTACACACATTTGGCAGTTATGAGGCAATTTTTAACACACAGCATGGGCATACTTAGAATTATACTCCCAAACACATTCTGCTACTCCAACCAAGTATGTGGACAGTACATGTGTGAGACATTTTCACAACCTAATTACATAGAGGGGCCCAAAATCCAAGAAGAACCTTCAGGTTTTTAGGGACATAGATTGTGCATCTAATTTCTTGCCTGCCTTTCACATTTTTGTAGGTTTTGGAGCCCCAAAACAGTAGAAACATCCACAAAATTACCACTTTTTGTAGAGTAAATATCACTTAGCTGGTGAAGACCTGAACATTTTGGAGGCCCCTCTTGAACTTCCTGTCCAACATTCCTGAAGGTAGAGACAGAGATTGTAGGGGCAAGAAGTAGTACAAGTATCGTAGTAGCAGGCTGGTGATGTCCACTTCATAGGTGTGTAGAGCTGGTAGTTGCAGTCCTTGGAACAGAATGCAGGAGCAGCTTGGCACTAGAGCAGGAGACAGAAGCAGGATCTGGAGATGGGCAACAGTCATCAACAACCGGGCAGTGAGGGATCAAAACAGCAGGCAAAGAAAGTCCAGAAGGCAGGTCAAGGTCAGTAACAGCTGGGGAAAGCAGGACAGAATCAGCAGCCAGAGACAAGTCCATTAAACAGGCTGAGGTCAGAGTAATCAAGTAAACAGAAGCAAATCCCAATGGTAAACCAATTCATGCACAGGTAAGAAGGTACAGCAGATCAGGTCTCAGGTACACAGGAACAAGCTGAAGACCATTCAGCAACTGCTCATAATGACAGACTAGTTTACATAGGACACTGGGCGCCAAGTGCACATGTTAACTGTTATGCGCACCAATTTGAAGACTTCATTTTTTCGCCACAAGTTTTTGCAAAATGCAGGAAAAAAATGAAAATGTTTTTTACACAAAGTTGTCAGTGTTAAGCTATTTTTACCACACAGAATGGGTATGCTTAAAATGACACCCCACATATATTTTGCTACTCCTCCTGAGAATGGGGATACCACATGTGTGAGACTTTCAGTGTTTGGAAAGATTATGTACCAGACATTGCCAATTGTATCAAAATCTGTAATGGTCATCTGTGTACAAGTGGTCAGAGAATATAGCTTAGTGTAGAATCACCTGTAGTAGTCCCTGTTACTATATGCCAAACAAGCCTAGCCTACTGGTAAATGGCTGCCTCCATGAAAACCAATTTCAAAGAAAATGTTTGAACATGTTTAAAGAAAAATAAATTCCTGTCAATACAGAAGTGCAGTGTCACTATGGTGACAATATACTGCTCTGGTCAATGATCAGATATACTGATCATCTTTTTCAATGAATAGAATGAATGTGGGTTGCCAATTGCTGTGAGAGGAGAGGCTTCACAGGCTGCAGCATTGCAGCCTGCGTTAACATCTGTGATTGGTCACAGTGATAACATGAAACAGAACCAATCACAGTGGCCCTGTACCTAGATCTGAGATCTGCTGTGTCCGGTGGATATTATCAGATCAGATTGTGCCATTGCACAGCCCTGAGGCTCTGCATCATTCCCAAAGTGGGATGGCTTTTGTTAAATATGTACAGTGGCCAGAGCGAATGTTGTTAAACAGATGCAGCAAACAGCATTCTCAGTGGAAAATACAAAGGAGAGTGCTGTGCTATGGATAGATAAAACTAAAACTAAAAAAAATGAAAAAACAATTCAAAGTGCTGCTGTTCAAAAAATCAAAACTATTTTTTAAAATGACAGTGCTAATATACAGAGCAAAAAGGTTGTGAATATTCAGTGGTAATAGGAGTAATAACAATATTCCCCCTATAGTGCATACAAAAAATAAAGTGCAAAGTGCAAAGAACTGTGCAATAATGTGTGCAAATATGCTAAATATCAAACACATCCATAAATAAATACAACACTAGATATACTTAATAAATTGAGTGACAATAATGAATAAATAATAATATTTCCACATAAAAGTCCATAAAAAGTGACAAAAGTGCTTCAGCAAGTAGCCAGTGAAAAAAAGTCCAAAGGTGCTAAAGTGCTGAGAAGACTGTGAAAAACCATGCCAGCAATCAGATGCAGTGTTGTGAAGATCCACCCCCTTTGGATGTTCCACTTACCAGACAAAGAGGAACCTTGGACAATACTGTATAAGGGTCAATCAAGCGTGTGTCCAGTAAGGAACTAGGTGAATATCCTTTAGAGCTGATAAGGAATAAAACTCTCCCGGCATCTGAATCAGAAGGATATGGAACCGTATAGGGAAGGAAAGCTCACAATAGTGTAATACCGTTTAAAAAGGTTTATTGAATAAAAGAAAACATATCACACTCACATTTTCTGGATAAAAGCAGGCTTTGTAAATCGTATGTGGTTCCTGTATATCTTCCGGATTGCGGTGCTTGCTCGGGACTGCGCTTGGTCCCAGCGTGAGTTCCACCGCGACCGGAAGTGACGTAGCGACAGGCGTAGGACTGGAAATTGCGTCGACTCTTTTTACCCTCCTCCAGGGCGTTATCACAGACGTATTTCCGGACATGCCATGGAAGGTATCATTTATACCTCCTCCTCTAATTATTCGATCCGCTATTTCCTGTTCCTGTTGGGTGCACCAGACTTCATATACACCCAACCGGATGCCGCTTACCACCATATCTGGATTATATGGGGAATGTTAAATATACATTTACTTATAACAAAAACAAAGAACAAACACGCTGAAAGCGCTAATTTTAACTATAAAAATGGCATTATTAATAATTTGCACATTTCAAAATATTAAAAAAATTAATAAAATAAACCAAGAATATTACAATAAAAAACAGGGAATAGCACCCCTCTCCCTATAGGGACAAGGAGAGTGGGTGCAGGCACCCCTAAAGGATACCAATAATGGTTACTAATTAATAATAAATAAATACATAGTGCTGGAGAGAAACTAATACATTATAAAATGTAAATAAAATATAATATATAAATGTAACCCATAACCTTCTATAGGCAAAAAATCATATGTGAAAACTAAAGGAATGGGCCGACAAATTAGTAATAAATATGAATAAATATAAGTAAATACATAGTGCTAAAATAGGACTAAAGATGATAATTATATATTGTAAATAGAATGTATATATATAGCTGTGACCAATCCTCTTGAATGGGCAAAAATCACAAGTGGAGGAACTAATAACTTGTGGGAAGGACTAACATATAAATATCGACTGGACAGAAGTATATGTAATCAATAACATTAATAATACTGTAAATTTTATATTAATAAAATTATGTATATAAATACTTTAAAAATAATATTACCAATTTGATAAAAAGCAGTTAAGGTCAAAATCCACATTCAACCCATTTGGGTGTAGGGTTTTTAAAAAATATATCCATTTCCCTTCATTCTGTGAAATCCCCTTAGTTAGATCCCCCCCCCCCTCCAGTTTGGTACTAGTTTGTCTATACCACAAAATCCAGATGGGCCCCTGTTGTGTACTAGACTAAAATGGTTAGATAGACTGTGGTTTTTGAACCCCTTTTTAATATTCGCTACATGTTCACGTAGCCGGACTCCTAATTTCTGGGTGGTACAGCCCACATACTGGAGCTTACATGGGCATTCCAGTAGGTACGTTACATGGGTGGACTCACAGGAAATGAACTTATCAATTTTAAAACTAGTTCCTCTATTGGTGGATCTAAAATATGTGGTTTTTCTAGCTCTATGCTTGGAGGTTCTACACATAACACAACGCCCACATGAAAAAAACCTATTTGGTCCAAAAACGTGCTAGTAGTTTTCGGTTTATCTACCACGTTTTTGGCCAGTTTGTTTCTTAAAGTAGTTGGTTTAGTGTAGATAAACTGCAGTTTTTTAGGCAGTAGCTTTTCAAAGGTGGGATCTTTTTGTAGAATATACCAATGCTTTTGGATTATTTTTTCTACCTGCTTGTACTGTCTTGAAAAGCCTGTCATGAAGGCAACAATATTTGTTATTGGTATCTTTTGAGCGAGTTTTTGCCATTTCTTTTCGGTTGTAGTTGCAAACTTCTTTTGTTTTTAATAAAGAGCTTTTATTGTACCCTTTTTCTTCAAATCTCTTTATAATAGTATTCGCTTGACTGTCAAAATCATTTTCGTCATCACAGTTGCGCCTAATCCATATTAACTGGCTTTTGGGTACTGTATTAAGCCATCTTGGATGGTGGCAGCTATGTACCGGAATATACCCGTTACGGTCAACCTCCTTGAAATAAGTTCTGGTACATAATTTTCTTCCTTGCTTAAAAATTACCATATCAAGGAAGTTGATAGTTTCTTTGTCCCATAGGTCTGAAAAAGATATATGGTACTTGTTGACTCTGATTTCTTTCATAAATTCTTGAAATGACTCTACGCTCCCCTCCCAAACGATCAGTATGTCATCAATATATCCTTTGTATAAAGGTAGTTGTGGTCTCTCTTTACTAAAAATCACCTCCTCTTCCCATTTGCTGAGAAAGATGTTTGCCACTGAAGGAGCATATTTTGCACCCATTGCCATGCCTTTTCTTGGTCTATAGAAGTTCCCACTATGCCAAAAAAAGTTTTCACTCATAGCTAGATCTAGTGCCTGTACAAGAAACTCCACCTGTTGGTTGTCCATGTTTGACCTTTCAAGAGCCCACTTTACTGCCTCAAGTGCGTGTTGTTGATGTATGTTCGTGTATAGCGAATCTACATCCACGCTTGCCAAGATTTGATGTTTGTTGGTATTTATTCCCTGCAAGACTTGTATGACCTCCTTGCTATCTTGGAGATAAGCTGGAAAGCTTTTGGCTAGGGGTTGCTAAAAAAATGGCGTGTCTGGGAAATACGTCTGTGATAACGCTCTGGAGGAGGGCGAAGCGCATTGACGCAATTTCTGGTCCTACGCCTGTCGATGCGTCACTTCCGGTCGTGGTGGAACGCACGCTGGGACCAAGCACAGTCCCCTAGAGAGCACCGCAATCCAGCAGATATACAGGAACCACATACGATTTACAAAGCCTGCTTTTATCCAGAAAATGTGAGTGTAATATGTTTTCTTTTATTCACCTTTTATTCAACCTTTTTAAATGGTATTACACCATTGTGAGCTTTCTTTCCCTATACGGTTCCATATCCTGCTGATTCACATGCCGGGAAAGTTTTATTCCTTATCAGCTCTAAAGGATATTCACCTAGTTCCTTACTGGACACACGCTTGATTGACCCTTATACAGTATTGTCCAAGGGTCCTCTTTGTCTGGTAAGCTCTTCTGAGCAGGGCCCTCTAAATCCTCTTGTATTTTATTGTATTGTATATGTACTGTCTCCCTCTAATATTGTAAAGCGCTAAGTAAATTGCTGGCGCTATAGAAATCCTTATTAATAATAATAATAATCTGATTGCTGGCATGGTTTTGCACAGTCTTTTCAGCACTTAAGCACCTTTGGACTTTTTTTCACTGGCTACTTGCTGAAGCACTTTTGTCATTTTTTATGGACTTTTATGTGGAAATATTATTATTTATTCATTATTGTCACTCACTTTATTAAGTATATCTAGTGTTGTATTTATGTATGGATGTGTTTGATATTTAGCATATTTGCACACATGATTGCACAGTTCTTTGCACTTTGCACTTTATTTTTTGTATGCACTATAAGGGGAATATTGTTATTACTCCTATTACCACTGAATATTCACAACCTTTTTGCGCTGTATATTAGCACTAGCATTCTCAGTGGAACATACGTGCAATTTATTTGCAAAGACTATGTATGCTATGAACAGCAATAAAAACAGTAATGAAAAAAGAAAATAACACAATACATGTTGATCTCTTGGTAACTTACTAACACACATGGACCCAGGCTAATACATCTGGAACAACCTACTGCTGCCCTGGCACCCAACTGTGAAAGATCAAGTTCTTGCTGCACAAGATTAGTCTCATGAGTCATGAGATTTCTTTCACCACACAGCTAGTTTAGTGGTTCCTAGTCTGACATGCACAGAAACTGGTCCCAGGGTGGAGCAAAATCCCTGAGCAGTCTGAAAGTTTCATAGAACCCAGAAAAACCAGACCTGCTTTATTTTGAATGGTTATCTAATCAGCCAGCCCAGCAACCCACAGCTCCTTCATTTAATTGAAGAAAATATGCTTCCTGTCCAGAATATAACCAATATTTTATATTTTCCTTCTGTCACTATATATGCAGCAGCTGGAAATCAGAATAATGACATGCCAAAATCAGAATATGAAAAAAAATAATTGGAAAAAAGTGCTCATATTAACTTCTGCATGTAACAATTGTATGAGGGAATATAGTAATAGGTATAGTGATGGAGGTTTTATAAAGCCATTGATCAAGGTGCAAGCAGTCAGAGAAACAGTAACCCTAGTGTTGGGAAAATGGTTAGGCTCCAGCAAGAGGTTGGGCCGAACATTAGCTGTTCGCCCCATTCGGGGGAACACCCGAATTTGCAGGACGTTTGCTGGGTGTTCGCCACGCCAAACTCCCCGCAATGCACTTCACGCTACACAGTGCATTCTGCGCCCTGATTGGGCAAAGCTTTTTCATCGCAACAAACAGGGTGCAATGCCAATACTAATGATGTTCAGTCCAATAAAGGAATGTCCATATGTAATTGTAACAGGAAAGACAATCCCCACACCAAATGCCGTGAATTAATCAAATTAAGAGTGGTCAAAATAAATATGGAGAAAGCCCATAAACTCGATCTGCACCTGGACCAGATTTGCACTGTGTCATCTTAACGCCAAACAATCGGTTCACCTCTTCTCCAAAATGAGGCTATTCCCAAACCAAAAGGCGAACGAACCCACCTCAGGAATCAAGAAATACTGACATAGTGTAGTAGCTCTCAGCAAAATTTATTGGATAAAAACAATGAGATGCACTCACATGTAGATGAATGGCAAAAGATGTGTAGAATAATATTCAAAGATGGCTGTGGCGTAGTGTGCTTGCGTCATGTCGTTTGCACCTTACGCGCTTTGTCATTAATAGACGTAATCAGAGGTGTGTCAATCTATCGCAAGCATGCATTAAATAACACCAGACTGGAAATGACTGGAACTGGAAGAGGACTAGCTAGCTTGCGCTTCACAATGGGTCCAAACTCCAGGAAGCGGACATATACCACTCAATGGTCGCCCCCCTATTTATTCCAAATGGAGGAAACAGAACAAAAAAAACCTCCGGTTCATATAAACAATGTAACAGGAACAACATACAGAGAGTGAGTCCATATTTGTCGCAAAACTATAAATAATAGTAAAATTACCAAATAAAAACTAGTAAATAACCCATAGTGAAGCTCCATCTAGTGAGATATGATCAAGTTTACAATTAAAAATCAAAAACAAAAGCAGAGAATAAAAATAAATAAATCATATACACATTAACCACTTGCCTACAGTGCACTTTCACCCCCTTCCTGCCCAGACTGATTTTCAGCTTTCAGCGCTCTCACACTTTGAATGACAATTACTCAGTCATGCAACACTGTACCCATAAAAAATTTGTGTCCTTTTTTTCACACAAATAGAGCTTTCTTTTGATGGTATTTAATCACTTCTGGGTTTTTTATTTTTTGTGCTATAAATAAAAAAAGACTAAAAATATTGTGAAAAAAAACATTTTTCTTTGTTTCTGTCATAACATTTAGCAAATGAGTAATTTTTCTTCACAATTTTTGGCCAAAATTTATACTGCTACTTATCTTTGGTAAAAATAACCCAAATAAGTGTATATTATTTGGTCTTTGTGAAAGTTATAGAGTCCACAAGTTATGGTGCTAATCATTGAAAATTGATCACACTTGACCACACCTGATGTACTGAAGGCCTATCTCATTTCTTGAGACACTAAAAAGTCAGAAAAGTACAAATACCCACAAAATGACCCCTTTTTGGAAAGTAGACATTCCAAGGTATTTAATAAGGGGCATGGTGAGTTTTTTGAAGTTGTCATTTTTTCCCACAACTCTTTGCAAAATGAAGATTTTTTTTTTTTTTTTACAAATTGACGTATTAACAGGTTATTTCTCTCACACTGCATATGTATACTTGCAACTACACCCCAAAACACATTCTACTACTCCTCCTGAGTATGGCGATACCACATGTGTGAGACTTTTTCACAGCCTGGCCACATACAGAGGCCTAATATCCAAGTAGCACCGTCCGGCATTCTAGGAGCACAAATTACACATATAATTTCCTGACAACCTATCGTACTTTTGAAGGCCCTGGAGCACCAGGACAATGGAAACCCCCATAAAATGACCCCATTTTGGAAAACAAACAGCCCAACGTATAATTTTTGAGGAATAATGAGTCTTTTGAATATGTCATTTTTTTCCACAAGTTTTTGGAAAATGTGGAAAGAAAATGAAAACACATTTTTTTTACACAAAGCTGTCCATTTATGCAATATTTCTAACACATAGCATGTACATAGCAAAAATTGCATGTATGGCGATACCACATGTGTAACACTTTTTCACAGCCTGGCCACATACATAGGGCTAACATCCAAGTAGCGCTTTACACAAAGTTGTCCATTTATCCACTTTAAGACTGGGCCTATTTTTGACACTTGGTGTTTACAAGCTAAAATCATTTTTTTTTGCTAGAAAACTACTTGGAACACCCAAACATTATATATTTTTTTTAGCAGAGACCCTAGAGAATAAAATGTAGATCATTGCAATATTTTTTATCACACCATATTTGCGCAGCAGTCTTCCAAATGCGATTTTTTTGAAAAAAATTCACTTTTTTTAACTAAAAAATAATAAAACAGTAAATTTAGCCCAATTTTTTTCCATAATGTGAAAGATAATGTTACGCCGAGTAATTAGATACCCAACATGTCATGCTTCAAAATTGCGCATGCTCACAGAATGGCGCCAAACATTGGTACTTAAAAATCCCCATAGGCAACATTTTAAAAATTTCTGCAGGTTACTAGCTTAGAGTTAAGCCCCATACACACGTACGGATCATCGTCATACAAACGTCGGCGGACGAAAGATCTGCCGATTGTACGCGTGTTAGTATGGTGCCTCCGACAGCTGTCTGCGCACATTCTGCGGACAAGAGTCTTTCTTGCAAACATGAAAATTTTTGTATGCGGACACCAGAACGGACGATTGTTCGCCAGTCAGTACAGAAATCAGCCGACAGACAGCAGATTTGCAAGACTGGGCATGCTCAGAAAATAAAAAACACAGGGAAAGTTAACCATTACATGACATCACTTCTGCAGTCAGCTGAAGTCTGCGGACAAAATTCTTGTGCTGTCTTTGCACTTTTCAACAGACATCGACATCCCGGGGAGAAAAGACGAACGTTTGTATGACGACGATCCGTACGTGTCTACGGGGCTTTACATAGGAGGTCTAGGGCTCAAATTATTGCTCTCGCTCTAACGATCGCGGCGATACCTCACATGTATGGTTTGAACACCGTTTACATATGTGGGCGGGACTTGCGTATGCGTTTGCTTCTGCACGAGAGCTAACGGGGACAGGGCGCTTTAATTTTTTATTTTTTTTTTCCTATTTAATTTATTTATTATTTTTTTATTTTTACACAGTTTAAAAAAAAATGTTTTGATCATTTTTATTCCTATTGCAAGGAATGTAAACATCCCTTGTAATAGAAATAGGCATGACAGGTCCTCTTTATTGTGATATCTGGGGTCAAAAAGACCTCACACCTCACAACTACACTAAAAAAGAAAAAAAAAATAGTTGAAAGAGGAAAAAAAAAAGAAAAAAAAAGTGGCCCTTTAAACCGGTTGCTAGGCAACGTCTTTTGACGTAGCTCCGGTCCTCCAAGACCATAGAGTCGAGTGAGGGCCATCTTGCCCTCACTCGACTTCCTGTCTCTGAGGATCCGGGACCGGATAGTTTTCCCCGCTCCCGGCGGGTCCGGTAAGCTGGGAAAATGTCTGGGATGCGGCGGGAGGGGGGGGGACCTCTTCCCCTGCACCGTAAGGGTAATTCCGCGGCGAATCTGCCACTGGGACCACCCTTATCTGAAAGCCGACCGCCCGCCGTTTCAAAAAATACCAGGGTTATGGGGGCTATCTGCTGCCATAACCCCAGTATTTAGCTTTTAATGGCCGACGCATATAGTCGTTAGGCGGTCAGTAAGTGATTGCATGTATATGGCAAACAGGTGACGATGACTGATGGGGTGACAGGTGACGATGACTGATGGGGTGACAGGTGACGATGACTGATGGGGTGACAGGTGACAATGACTGATGGGGTGACAGGTGACAATGACTGATGGGCTGACAGGTGAAGATGACTGATGGGGTGACAGGTGACGATGATTGATGAGGTGACAGGTGATGATGATTGATGAGGTGACAGGTGACGATGATTGATGAGGTGACAAGTGACGATGATTGATGGGGTGACAGATGACAATCACTGACAGGGTGACATGTGACGATGATTGATGGGGTGACAAGTGACGATCACTGATGGGGTGACAAGTGACGATGATTGATAGGGTGACAGATGACGATGACTGATGGGGTGACAGGTGACGGTGATTGATGGGGTGACAGGTGACGGGCGATGGTCACTGATGGGTGACAGGTGACGGGCGATGGTGCACGGCGGTACTGATGGCAGTCTCTGGTGACTGGTGAACTTTAGGCTACGTTCACATGTGAGCGTAGCGATCATGGGCAGAATCACTGCGATTCTGCCCGTGATCCAGAAATCATTGCAAATTGCGGGATGCCTGTGCGTTGCCCGTGATTTGCAATAGCACCCCAAACGCTGTGCGATGTTGCTGCGATTTCCGCCTGCCGAATTGAGGTAACATCACGCAAGCAATGCATGGCACCCCAAAGAAGCTCTTGTACCTTTTTTGGGCGTCATGCGTTGTTTGCGCGATGTTACCGTGATTCGGCAGGCGGAAATGGCGGCAACATCGCACAGCGTTTGGGGTGCTATTGCAAATCACGGGCAACGCACAGGCGTCCCGCAATTTGCAATGATTTCCGGATCGCGGGCAGAATCGCTGTGATTCTGCCCGCGATCGCTGCGCTCACATGTGAACGTAGCCTTATGGGTGTCAATTTCTGGGCACTGATGAGGTGACTGTTGGGTGACAGGTGACATTGGGGGGGGGGGGGGGCTGAGGACTGTGTGGGGGGACCTTTATTGGGGGGACCTTTATTAGTGTGATTTTAGTGTGCTTTTACTTTTACAGGTACACAGAGCAGTAACTCACTGTTTCTAGCTCTTCTCCCCTCACACTGGAAACTGTATGAGGGGAGAAGAGCTAGTAACAGTGAGTTACTGCTCTTTGTTTACATTTTCTGATCGGCTGTGAATGGATTCACAGGCGATCACATAGTAAACAGTCACTGTCAGTGACTGTTTACTACCGCCGGTGACAGCTGTGTTCCTTCGGAACACAGTGCCACCGACATGACCGCGCTGCGCGCTCCCGATCGTGCATGCGCGGTCATCTCGCGGGCTCCTCTATTGTGATCAGCTGTGTCATTGGAACACAGCCGATCACGTGGGAAACAGCCATGCCCATTGGCTGTTTCCCCCCTGCCGGTGACGGGCTGTGTTCCGGGGACACACCGACACCGGCAAGCACTGCCCTGCTTGAATGGGCGGACGTCCCGCCGTCATTTGACGGTGGGCGGGCGGCAAGTGGTTAATAATAAACATATATCACAAAAAATACAATGGCTGAATGAAAATTAAAAAAAATGATAATGAAGGGGGAAGAGAAAACAGACATTGATCGGGTAAATAAAGTAGCCATTTTATTTATCAAACATTTATTTATGGTTATCAAACATATATTTATGATTAGACAGATATATTGGATGTTTATTTTGTTAGAAGTCATATTGTATAACAGCTGTTGTGTTCAAATGCCATTTACACATCCAGCTGTATAGATTGCTATCTAGGTCTTTAAAGAACTGTTTAGCTAAACAACTACTGGAAGTAACAACTATTCCCCATTTAAATCAAGATGTGACTTCAAAGAAACTTAAGACAGACAGGTCCCACCCTTAGTAAAACATATAAATTGTATTACAAGTCCTTAGACAGTTAGAGCAATTGTTTTGAAACTAACACTATGTAATGTGACTGTTATTGCTCTCCAAACATGTCTTTCTACCTACATGTAGGGATGGCCTTGCGGTTCGCCCAGCGGACGGTTCGCGGCAAACTTTGCTTGTTCACTACCTGCCAATTTTGCGAATACATAACGTTGTTTGCGGTTGCCATATTAGTTTACATTGGGGAGAACTTTGACCCATGACACAGCTGTCAGGTGGAACAGGACAGCCAATTGAAACATTTCAGCACATGGACATGCCCCCTACCTTATAAATAGACCAGAGCTGGCAGCCGTTTCACATTCTGCTTTTTGTCAGCATAGGGAGAGGTTGGCTGTGCACATCAGGGACAGATTGCCAGACACAAATAGCTCTGTTAAGATCCACAAAAGTCCTTTTGAGGGCTGGTATTTGGTATAGGTCTATTACACTTTCTTTTTAGTTTAGGGACAGGTATGCTGTGTTCATCAGGGACAGATCAAGATCGGCAGTGACACAAGTCGCTCTGTTAATGTCCACAAAATTCATGTTAAGGGCTGCTATATATTTGGTATAGGTGTGCAGTTTTATAGTTTAGTGACAGGTATCCAGTGTGCTCCAGGGACAGAGATCAGCAGTGACACAAATCACTCTGTTAATGTCCACAAAAGTCACGTTAAGGGCTGCTATATATTTGGTATGGGTGTATAGTTTTTCAGTTTAGGGACAGGTATCCAGAGTGCTCCAGGGACAGAGATGAGCAGTGACACAAATCGCTCTGGTAATGTCCACAAAAGTCATTTCAAGGATCTATTTGGTATAGGTGTGCAGTGCACTATATAGGGGTGTAATCCATGGTATAATATACGTTGTCATATAGAAAGCATATTATAGTGGATTTGTATTGTGCACTGTGCAGCATTTTGACTGGCGTGGTGACTGAGCATTGCTGCAGCAATACTACAAACAGTGACAAAAGCACTTTTAATGTATTATAACTGGTGTGATAGACCAGTGGCCCCCAATACCACATATTGAAGCGGGGTGTTATCTGAGTATACTTTTACAAGTGAATTTGTGTCCTGCAACAATATTGCCTCTTTTGCTGTGTTAACTCTGCTACACACAGTGCCAGACTCACTGGCCAATTTTTTGAACAACTGGTGTGATAGACCAGTGGCCCCCCAATACTACATATTGAAGTGGGGTGTTATCTGAGTATAATTTCCTAAGTGTATTTGTGTCCTGCAACAATATTGCCTGTTTTCTGCATTAACTCTGGTACACACAGTGCCAATTTTTTGAACAACTGGTGTGATAGACCAGTGGCCCCCCAATACCACATATTGAAGTGGGGTGTTATTTGAGTATACTTTTACAAGTGTATTTGTGTCCTGCAACAATATTGCCTCTTTTGCTGCGTTAAGTGTGATACACACAGTGCCAAACTCACTGGCCAATTTTCTGAACAACTGTGTGATAAACCAGTGGCCCCCCAATACCACATATTGAAGTGGGGTGTTATCGGAGTATACTTTCATAAGTGTATTTGTGTCCTCTAACAATTTTGCCTCTTTTGCTGCGTTAAGTCTGATACACACAGTGCCAAACTCACTGGCCAATTTTTTGAACAACTGGTGTGATAAACCAGTGGCCCCCCCAATACCACATATTGAAGTCGGGTGTTATCTGAGTATACTTTCATAAGTGTATTTGTGTCCTGCAACAGTATTGCCTCTTTTGCTGCGTTAACGCTGATACACACAGTGACAAACTCCCTGGCCAATTTATTAAACAACTGGTTTGATAGACCAGTGGCCCCCCCAATACCACATATTGAAGTGGGGTGTTATCTAAGCATACTGTCATAATTGTATTTTTGTCCTGCAACAATATTGCCTCTTTTGCTGCGTTAAGTCTGATACACACAGTGCCAAACTCCCCAGGCCAATTTTTTAAACAACTGGTGTGATAGACCAGTGGCCCCCCAATACCACATATTGAAGTGGGGTGTTATCTGAGTATACTTTCATAAGTGAATTTGTGTCCTGCAACAATATTGCCTCTTTTACTGCATTAACTCTGATACACACAGTGTCAAACTCCCTGGCCAATTTTTGAACAACTGGTGTGATAGACCAATGGCCCCTCAATAACACATATTGAAGTGGGTGTTATCTGAGTATACTTTTATAAGTGTATTTGTATCCTGCAACAATATTGCCTCTTTTGCTGCGTTAAGTCTGATACACACAGTGCCAAACTCACTGGCCAATTTTTAGAACAACTGGTGTGATAAACCAATGCCCCCCAATACCACATATTGAAGTGCGGTGTTATCGGAGTATACTTTCATAAGTGTATTTGTGTCCTGCAACAATTTTGCCTCTTTTGCTGCGTTAAGTCTGATACACACAGTGCCAAACTCACTGGCCAATTTTTTGAACAACTGGTGTGATAAACCAGTGGCCCCCCAATACCACATATTGAAGTGGGGTGTTATCTAAGTATACTTTCATAAGTGTATTTGTGTCCTGCAACAATATTGCCTCTTTTGCTGCATTACGTCTGATACACACAGTGCCAAACTCACTAGCAAATTTTTTGAACAACTGGTGTGATAAACCAGTGGCCCCCCAATACCACATATTGAAGTGGGGTGTTATCTGAGTATACTTTCATAAGTGTATTTGTGTCCTGCAACAATATTGCCTCTTTTGCTGCGTTAAGTCTAATACACACAGTAGTAGATGTATATTAGGAGCTGCGTCAGACATATATTAAACAATCTATCACAGTAATACAGTCCATGAACAATCTAATGGAGTAGAACTGCAGGTAGAAAGAAAGGACCCGATCCAATCAGCCAATCACCAGTGAATAGTGAGAGAGATGAGTTACACCCTGTGCTGACGCCCGTAGCCTCTTACCGGAACTTTTGACCCTCCTGTCACAGAGTGGCCAAACAGGCATAAGAGCAAACAGCGCTCAGCGTAAATGATGGTTCATAGTCACATTCCTCACATTCCTTAGCAGGGAGAGAGAACTTCACAATTCACAGATGTACAATGCCTTCACAGGACCCCACAGAAGTGTCTTTCACATGAAGGCTCAGAAAAAAGACAGAGGGGCAACCAATCGTGAAGTACATCGAGGCACATAAATTTATAAAAAAGTAATGCACTTACATAGTAGACATCATATAACAGCATCAATGGATAAAACCGCGGTATGTAGCGTGCTCAGCTTCGATACGTCCGCCTTACGCGTATCGTCAAACATCTATGACATCTTCTATGTCATCTTCTATTTCATAGATGTTTGCTTCTATGTCAACCATGTACAGTCACATCTGGCGCTCCCAGGACACCGATACATGGCTCCACAGTGTGTGCCTTTTTCAATGTGTCCGTTGCTGACAACAGTGTTGCCATCTGCAGCCTTTGCAGTCAACGCATAAGTCGCGGTAAGCCCAACACTCACCTAGGGACAACTGCCTTAAGAAGGCACCTGAACTCCCATCACCAAACCCGGTGGGAGCAACACCGTCAGAACCCACAAAGCCAGGCTCTCAGCGTCCAGCCTCTTCTCCTTCTCTTCTCTCCTCACAATTGTCCTCCACTCTACCTTCCATCATGCCGTTGTCACGTTGTTCTGGAAAAAGGCAGGTTTCTGTGGCCCAAATGTTGGAGCGGAAAAAAATGATGACGCCGGATAACCCTCTTGCCCAACATTTGACTGCTGGCTTGTCAGAACTGATAGACCACCAACTACTGCCATATCAACTGGTGAACTTGGAGGCCTTTCGTAAATTTGTGGCCATTGGAACACCACAATGGAAGGTCCCAGGCAGGAAATATTTCTCGCAGAAGGGCATTCCAGATCTGTATGGCCATGTTCAGCGGCAAGTGAATATATCTCTGGCACACAGTGTCGGTGCCAAGATACATCTGACCACAGACACATGGTCTAGCAAACACGGGCAGGGAAGGTATATCACTTTTACTGCCCACTGGGTGAACCTTCTGACGGCCGTCAAACATGTAACCCCTGGCACCCGTGTAGATTTGGTTGTACCGCCACAGATTACATGCAGGCCTGCCTCTTCTTCTCCTCCTCCATCTTCCCTCTCCTCCTTGGCTGACTCCAACTTTTCTGCTGCTACCGTCTCTTCTGCTGCGCCGCCCAAGATCCCCAGAACCTATTCCATATGCCAGGTCAGACGTTGTCATGCTGTGCTGTGTCTGTTGTGCCTGGAAGCCAAGAGCCACACTGGTCCTGCACTCCTTTCAGCTTTTCATTCACAGGCAGATCAGTGGCTGACACCGCTCAATCTGACAGTTGGTAAAGTGGTGTGTGACAACGGTGCCAATCTGCTGAGCGCGCTGAAACAGGGCAAAATAACACACGTGCCCTGCATGGCACACATCCTGATCTTGGTCGTGCAGTGATTAGTTGCCAAATACCCTGGGGTCAAGGACGTCTTGCGGCAGGCCAGGAAAATCTCGGGCCATTTCAGAAGATCTTACACAGACATGACTCGCCTTGCTGAAATTCAGCGGCCACACAACCTGCCCGTCAGGCGTCTTATTTGGGACTGTCCGACGCGATGAAATTAAACGTTGCATATGCTTGATGTGCTGCTCCAGCAGAAACGTGCAGTAAATGACTACCTGTATGAACTCTGCAGCAGAACAGGTTCTGGGGAGCTTGGGTTTTTTTCACCTCACCAGTGGCTGCTGCTGCGGGACGCATGCAGACTTCTGCGGCCATTCAATGAGATCACAAAACTGGTCAGTCACTGTCAGGGTGCCATCAGTGACATCGTACCTGTTGCCTTCTTTCTGGATCGTGCATTGCATCGTTTCATTGATCAAGCCATCGAGGAGCAGGAAGATGAGGAATGTCTCTATGTCAAGAACAATGTAAAGGTGATTGAGAGGAGTGACATTACGGAAGGGATGAGCATGGATTTAGAATCTGTGTGGGTAGAACTCCATAGGGAAGGAGAAAAAGGAAATGTAATTGTGGGGGTTTGCTATAGGCCACCTAAACAAGGGGAGGAGGTAGAGCTGGAATTTTTAGCACTACTGGGTAAAGTGGCAAAACTGGGATCAGTCATCATATTGGGGGACTTCAATTATCCCGACATTGACTGGGAAGAGGGGACTACACACTCACAGAAGGCCCGTCTATTCACGGAAACCTTACAGGATAATTACATGTCACAGTTGGTGGACTCTCCGACTAGAGAAAATGCAGTCCTGGATCTATTGATCACTAATGACCCAGACCTAATCTCGGAGGAAGGAGTCCAGGACTACCTGGGCTCTAGCGATCGCAGGATGATCACATTTAGTTTAAATAACAATATAACAAGGCAAGTGGGGAACATAAGAACCCTAAACTTCAGAAGGGCAAACTTTCCAAAAATGTACTCATTGATGGAAAGGGTAAACTGGGACCAAGCCCTGGGATCACTGACCACAGAGGAAAAATGGGAATGCTTTAGGAACATATTAAGCAAATGCATCTTGCAGTGCATTCCTATGGGAAATAAATTTAGAAGAGACAAAGCCAAACCTGGCTGGCTAAACCATAGAGTTAAAAAACATATTAGGGGAAAATAATTGGCCTTCAAGAAATATAAATCAGAGGGCACAGTATCGGCTTTCGAGCAATACAAGGAGGCAAATAAGAAAAGTAAACACGAAATCAAGATGGCTAAAATCAACTATGAGAGACAAATAGCGGAGGATAGTAAAAAAAAAACAAAGAAATTCTTTAAATATATCAACAGCAAAAAAATTAGGGCAGAGCATATTGCACACATAATTAACGATGATGGGAGGATGGTTACAGAGGACACTGAAAAAGCAACCGTGCTGAATGCTTTTTTCTCGTCAGTCTTTACACAGGAAACGGAGGGGTACAATGACCATGACTGTATGGTTAGTAGTAATACACAGGACTTGCCACTATGGCTAACAGAGGGTGAAATCGGGGAAAGGCTGGATACTCAAAGAACTCAGTAAGTTTATATCTAGACCACTGTTCCTGATATTTGCTGACAGTATTAGGACAGGAGATGTACCAGGGGATTGGAAAAAAAGCGAACGTGATTCTGATATTCAAAAAGGGACAGAGGCATATCCCGGGAAATTATAGGCCTGTCAGTTTGACATCAATAGTATGTAAACTTCTGGAGGGGATGATAAGGGACTATATCGTAGAGTTTGCTAAAGACAACAACATCATCAGCAGTAATCAGCACGGGTTTACAAGTGGGCGTTCTTGTCAAACCAATCTCTTAACATTCTACAAGGAGGTGAGCTGTGGGCTAGATAGGGGCAGACCAGTGGATGTGGTGTACTTCGATTTCGCTAAGGCGTTTGATACAGTTCCCCACAAGCGCTTAATTTATAAAATAAGGTCTGCAGGTATCGACAGCAGGGTTTGCTCTTGGATACGGAACTGGCTAAAAGGGCGTGTCCAAAGGGTGGTAATAAACAGCGCATACTCAGACTGGTCTGAAGTAGTAAGCGGGGTCCCCCAGGGCTCAGTCCTGGGACCGACCTTGTTCAATTTATTCATAAACAGCACTGAGGTCGGGATCAGTAGTTCGTTATCAGTTTTTGCAGATGACACAAAATTGGCCAGGGCAATAACTGCACAGCATGAAGCAGATATCCTACAGAATGACCTGGACAAAATAACGGAGTGGGCAACGACATGGCAAATGAGGTTTAATGTGGAGAAGTGTAAGGTTTTGCACTTGGGGACTAAAAACATAAAAGCACAATACACGTTAGGAGGGGAACCCTTGGGGGAATCAAAAATGGAGAAGGATCTGGGAGTCTTGGTTGATGATAGATTAGGCAATAGCATGCAATGTCAAGCGGCAGCTGCCAAAGCCAGCAGAATATTAGCATGCATAAAGAAAGGGATGTATTCAAGAGATAAGACTCCTTCCACTTTATAAAACTCTGGTCCGACGGCATCTGGAGTATTCTGTTCAGTTCTGGTCGCCAGTCCTCAGGAGGGATGTGCTGGAGCTGGAGAGAGTCCAGAGAAGGGCAACTAAACTGATTAGGGGATTGGAGGACCTTAATTATGAAGAGCGCCTGCAATCACTTGATTTATTCTCCCTGGAGAAGAGAAGCCTGAGGGGGCATGATAGCAATTTATAAATATCTCAACGGGGATCTCAGCATAGAAAAAAAGCTGTTCAGTCGAAGGGATTGCACGAGGACTAGAGGGAATACAATGCGATTGGAGGAGGAGCGTTTTAACCTCAGGCAACGTGGGGGGTTCTTTCCTGTTAGGGCTACAAGATTGTGGAATTCTCTACCACAAGAGGTGGTTTCTGCAGGACGTATGGTGGCTTTCAAAAGACTCTTAGACGTACATCTCAAGGATCAGAACATTCAGGGCTATGTGAGATGATTACAGCCACACACACATACACAGGTTGAACTGGATGGACTATTGTCTTTATTCAACCTCACCTACTATGTAACTATGTAACTATGTAACTATGAAGTCGCAATGTTGGATGAATTCCCAGTGGGTGCTACTCCATCTGAGACAAGTCAACAACAGGAGTCTGAAGAGGAGTCAGAGGGGGATGGTGCCAGGGGGGATGAGGAGGAGCAAGAAGAGCATGCTTTAAACCTTTCTGGCATCCCTGGTGTTAGCCGTGGATGGGGGGAGGAGAACGAGGACGATATTATCCTGGATGATGAGCTGGAAGCAGGCCCTTACACCACTTCCAGTTTAGTGCGAATGGAGGCCTTCATGCTCCAGTGTTTTAAGGGGGACCCCCGTATAAAAAGCATTAAGGCCAAGGACCAGTAATGGGTGTCAACGTACTTAGACCCCCGGTACAAACAAAAAATAGCGGAAATGTTACCAAAATCACAGAGGGCAGTCAGAATGCAGCACTTCCAGGCCTTGCTGCAGGAAATGCTGCATTCTGCTTTTGCGTGCGCTGGCAGAGGAATTTCCAGTCACAGAGAGACTGTTGTGGGTAGCAATCCAACAGCACCTGTGAGAAGAGGGTGGTTTGAAGATGTCGTGGTCACTTCAGATATGAGATCCTTCTTTCAGCCGAACCTTTGACAGCTGTACTCTGGATCCAGCATCAGGGAATGCCTAGAACGACAGATTTCCGACTACATCGGGTTAACGGACGATGTGGATGCTCTGAGGAGTGATGAACCCCTGGACTACCGGGTGGGCGGGCTTGACCTCTGGCCAGAGCTTGCACAATTTGCAATGGAACTGTTGGCTTGCCCCACGTCCAGTGTCCTGTCCGAAAGGACGTTCAGGGCAGCAGGGGGGATCGTGACCGATAAGCGCACTCGCCTAGCTCATGACAATGTAGACTACCTCACATTTATAAAAATGAATGAGGCATGGATCTCTGAGGAATTCAAAAAATGTGACCAGTAGACCATGTTTCTTTGAAATTCCTCATGACATGCCACAAATATCCGCCAAACCGCCATCCACCCACAACAATTCCTGGTCCTTGTCTTTGCTAAATACAGTGGCATAAAGGCATTTCATGTCCATGGAATGCCAAATTTTTGGGGCCTTTCATGGCCAACAATTATTTTTTCTGTGAATGCCTAATGTACCTCCAGCCACCAAATACTACGTTCTTACCTGTCAGGTAAACCCATGTGAGCTAATTTTTGGAGCCTATACAGGCCGACACTTACTTTTGTATCCTGTGAATGCCTAATGTACCTCTAGCCATCAAATACACTACGTTCTTTGCTGTCAGTTAAACCTATGTGAGCTAATGTTTGGAGCCTATACAGGCCGACACTTATTTCTGTATCCTGTGTTAATGCCTAATGTACCTCTAGCCATCAAATACTACGTTCTTAGCTGTCACTTAAACCCATGTGGGCTAATTTTTGGGGCCTATACTGGCCGACACTTACTTCTGTATCCTGTGAATGCCTAATGTACCTCTAGCCATCAAATACACTACGTTCTTTGCTGTCAGTTAAACCCATGTGAGCTAATTTTTGGAGCCTATACAGGCCGACACTTACTTCTGTATACTGTGAATGCCTTATGTACCTCCAGCCACCAAATACTACATTCTTAGCTGTCAGGTAAACCCATGTGGGCTAATTTTTGGGGCCTTTCATGGCCGACACTTACTTATTTATTCTGTGAATGCCTAATGTACCTTCAGCCACAGAATACAACGTTCTTAGCTGTCAGGTAAACCCATGTGAGCTAATTTTTGGGGCCTATACTTTCAGACACTTACTTCTGTATCCTGTGAATGCCTAATGTACCTCCAGCCATCAAATACTACGTTCTTAGCTGTCAGGTAAACGCATGTGGGCTAATTTTGGGGGCCTTTCATGGCCGACACTTACTTCTGTATCCTCTGAATGCCTAATGTACCTTCAGCCACAGAATACAATGTTATTAGCTGTCAGGTAAACACATGTGGGCTAATTTTTGGGGCCTGAAATGACCGACACTTACTTATTTATCCTGTGAATGCCTAATTTTTCAGACTGGAATTGAAAATCAATGGGCCTGTAAAGGTTCCGCCAAATTGTGGAATGGATGCGGACCCATTTTACAGATGTGTGAGTGGACCCTATATGTATTTGACATGTAGTTACTGGCTGCTGTCAGTTCTGGCTTATTTATGAAAAAAAAAACTTTTCCAATTGCAGTACTTCTGTTATGACATTGCCCATGTGCTGGGACTATTTGTGCACAGCTAGTCAGTATTTTGTGGCTGCAAATATGACCTAAAGGTTTTTAAAGTTCCTCTCCCATTAAAGTCAATGGGGCCCGCCACAAACTCGCGGTTTGCTGACTTTTGAGAAAATTTGCGGCTGACGTGCGCGAACAGCCCCGGCCGATGTTCGTCCATCACTACATACATGTTTGTAAAATTAATATATTTTTCAATCTGGCTTCAACTGTCAAAATGTGACTGAAACCCGTGAGTTTTGGGATTTCCCCTACAAAATGGTCCTTCATTAGCCGGAAAGGGAAATTCTATGGACATCGCTAAGAAACAAAACAGGACAACACAAGCTGGGAATTCACTTCTTCGGCAAAGGTAAGCTATTTTTCTGCTTACAGTGATTTCCCCTTGTGCTGTGCTTATTTCTGTAAGTCGATGTAGTGGAAAAGTACCCTTCAAAGAACCTTGGCTGTTGGATTTTATTTATTTTTTTATTTCTTTTTACTTTCCATACTATCTGTTACTTAGTTCTGTCATTTGTATAAGTGTGTTCTGCTGAATGATTTGCCCTATCTCAGAGCAATATGTGGTTAGGTAGGATTTCTGCAGTTCCTGTGATCGTGAGACCGACCAGGTCAGGAATCGGGTCTTCGGACTCAAGGTATCATTCATAAGGTGTGATTGATAAGGAACTTTGTGTGGTGGGGCCCTGGTTTATTTCCAAGGGTGACAGGCTGCTTAAAAAACAGCACTGCTTGAAACCTTAGTACCAGTTGGAATGAATACCTGACTTCTTTTTTCTCTTCTGTGTAGCTCTCCATAAAGTCACACTATAAGCAGGAGAACTGTCTCCTCTATTTTGCAACAGTTCCTATAAACTGAAGTGGAAGACTTTCTAGGGAAGCAGAACTATCAGATTATTTACTCTCTCTCTCTCACAGATTCTATCATTTTCTCCTATTGGTATTTTGGGTTATTGTACTGCACCATTTGTTGAAATACGTTATGCTGTGTGTCCTGCATATTTTGATCTCTGAAAAACGAGTGCTTTTACATTCTTGAACTATTTTAATCTGTATGACTGAACACCCTCATTCACTTTGTGTGCCTGTCAGTCTGTGTGGCTGAGTTATGCATTAAATATAGTCTGGTATAGATCCTTGGCTAAGATTGGGGCCAGATATACAGTTCCTGCTTTTACCTAGGTACATTGTGTCTGTGTGACTTGTGGAAATAGTAATAGATTAATTCTTCAGGAAGTTTCAACATCGTGTGAGATGGGAATTTGTACTACCCCGTACACCTAAAACGAGGATCTGTGTGATCCCACTGTGAACCCTCCTGGATTGCCAAAGGTTATAAGATATATAACTTTGGGAACAGGTGTGGCTCAAGGAATGGAACTAAGGCACACAGGGGTTTTGTACCCCTCAAAGGGAAATGTGACCCTAAGTTCTGGAAAGAATGTAAAATGTAATATCCAAGTACTTTCAAAAGAAGAAAAGGCAGGCACTAGATAAATGGATAAATGCAAGTGAACAGTGTGAAAACATGGTGAAGAGGAGATTGAGGGAAACCTATTGCCCTGTGAGAAAGCTGTATGAATACAGTTGTGAAGAACCTGATAACTATATTGTTGAAATAATTGTAAGCACATTATATCCTAAACTACCACCTAGCCCACCTATAATGACCTAAGTAGAGGCATGGATTAGACCCTATTGTAAAAAGTGTACACCAGGAAAAAAAAAAAAAGAGAGCAAAGATGAAACCTATATTAAACTAGGTACAGTCCAGAAAAAGAGAAAATGCAGCGTTTTTAGAGAAATGTGCTAATATTTTTGTGTACAGATTTTAGCTAGCTAATTGTAAGAGTATGTTAGTCATGTAGTGGTGTGTGGGATCCATGGATTGTTACATTGTGTTAGTTGTCATAATTAAGGATGATCGAACTTTTGAAAAGTTCGGTTCAACCAGAACACCCAAATTTTCCAAAAGTTCGGTTCGGATTTCAGAACCCCATTGAAATCAATGGGACCCGAACTTCGGTAATCAAAAAACACAATTTTGAAGCCCTAAAACCCAATAAATGCCCCTAAAAAGTGCCTAGGGTTCTTTGTCATGCCCCATTAACTATTAATCACACAAAAAAAGTTCTTAAAAATTGTCATTTTTGATAAAAAAAGCCAATTATTGAAAAACATTTTTTAAAAAAAAGAGAGATTTTTTGATTTTTACTTTGGATTTAGTATCTGGGGGGTCTAAAAGGTGTGCATGTGAAGTTTCAGCTCTGTAGCATGTCCAGAACCATGAAAAAAAAAAGATAATTTTTCAGTAGAACAGGGATGTGGGTCGGGACCCTCCTTTAACTTTAACACCTATATGATATGCTTCGCTCCTGTAACACCTTGCCGGTTTAATAGAAGGCATTTTTTTGGGATCTTTGCAGTCAGGAAAAACATCTGAACTTGTGTGTAGTGGTACTGTGCACAAGTTCTGATGTTTTGCCTGCCTCCAAAACCCCCCAAAAAATGCCAGCAAAAACACACCTGGGCATTTTTTTTTTGACGCTAGCATTTTTTTTGGCATTTTTTGGGGTTCTTTTGAGGCAGGCAAACATCTGAACTTGTGTATAGTGGTGTATATACACACATCCATATATTTATATACACACCTAGACATATATAGGTGTGATAGTAGCAGAAATATATGCTTGCGCTAATGAAATCATTTACAGTAATATATTTCTGCTACTATCACACCTATATATGTCTAGGTGTGTATATAAATATATCTATGTGTGTATATATACCACTATACACAAGTTCAGATGTTTTGCCTGCCTCAAAAGAACCCCAAAAAATGCCAAAAAAATGCTAGCGTAAAAAAAAAAATGCCCAGGTGTGTTTTTGCTGGCATTTTTTGGGGTTTTTGGGGGGTTTTTGGAGGCAGGCAAAACATCAGAACTTGTGCACAATACCACTATACACAAGTTCAGATGTTTTTCCTGACTGCAAAGATCCCAAAAAAATGCCTTCTATTAAACCTGCAAGGTGTTACAGGAGCGGAGCCAACCCCCTGTCAGAAAGTTTTCTAATACAAATAATCCTTTTTTTTTCTGGTTATGAAAAAATATTTGATGTGTAAAATGTGACCTTAAAAAGACTAAAATTGTATTTCGGACTTGAAATTGTGAACAATTTGAACTATATATTTGGGGTAACTATTGACCTAAAATTGTAAAATTGTGTCCAATGTACAGCCATTTTGCACTTTCCAGTTAGTAATGTGGCAAATTTAAAATAAAAAAAAAACATCTAAATCTAAGAAAATCTGGTAAGTAAATCTATAAAAACTGTGAGCCAAAAATCATAAATATAAACACTTGCTGAGGTGGCTTGATCATGTGGTCATTGGAGCCACATCCAATGCAGTTAAGAAATTAATAAAAAAAGAAGTAAAGTGAAATGTTAAAGCATTAGTGACATGTAAAAAAATCCTTTTCACAAATGTCATTTAAATTTGAAAATCAGGAGTTATGTCTCATAGTTTAAAGGTGCTGAAAGCCCAACAAGAGTGCTGAACCTCCTTTCTTCTTTGACACAGGTTAATTTCAAGGCTTGTCAGTGTGAAAAGCTGTATTGTCATGCAAATTGACTGAGCTGAGTGAAGTTTAAAAGGCAAGTAAAATATACCTTAAGTGTAGAAGAAACAGTTTTTGAAGAATGTTCCAATGTGTTCAATATGGTGAAGTATAACTTCCTTGTAGACCAATGGGAACTTTTTAAAATGTTTATTTTTGAGCTGCTCATTTTGAACCATGGTGAACAATAATATTTTTTTATATTGATGATATACCATAAAAAAAAAATCCATGTGATAATAATTAATTTGACGTCACCAATTTTTGGTATTAGAAAGTGCAGTTAAAACATCTAAGAAAGAAAATGTTCAAATGCTTACTGTTTGCTAAATACCTCTAACCTTTGGTTTATTTTTAGGAGGAACATTTTATGTTTTGTTACTACTTTTTTTTTTATTTCTTTAAAACTTTCAGAACAAAAACAGATCACAGCTTTTAAAGACAACTCACCAATGGAAGTATTGTTCCAAATTGTTTTCTTCCAGTTTATTAGACTGTTTTCATATGTAAATATTTATGGGTTTCACCCCCCATTAGCTAATATTGGTGCAGTCATATGAGTCTGTACTGCCTGTAGAATTTTATAGTTGCCTATGTATTGGGTGCTAGATCTTTTGTGGTGTTCTTCTAATCTGACATGTATGAGCTCTGGCATTAACGAGTTTCTATGCCCCAGATAATTCAGCATCTCGTGCCTTATGTAGTTTTTATATTATAGTGAGATGGAAGAAGATTAAGATTGAATTGAATAATTGTTGCTCTATTTAACCACCTATAGTATGCTAAGAAATAAAATGAATGTATGTCAGTGTTGCTACATTGATTGTTACCATTACTTTGGTATTGCAAAGATTTTAAGTTAGGCCTATGTCACAGATCTTCAACTTTGCTATAGATTTGTCTCCTCTATTCCCAAAGATCAGCAGGTATGCTGGTACATGTAGTTCCATTGCTTTAACTTATAAGGTTCAGCTGTTAACTGTTAAGGTAACCCCAGAAGACTTTAAGACTAGGTAAACCTCCTGTTGTTAATTCAATTAGCTACATGGCCAGCCAGGCCATCTCTTTTCATTATAATGTGGCTCATTGCCCTAGGCTTTGCATATTAATGTTCCTATTAGTCAAGCCTTTGTGTTTTCAAGTGTATTTCAAGCCTGTTTACTGATCGGTGTCACCATACAACTGTATCAGCTCAGATTTCTGTTTGCATGGCTATTCACTTCAAGCTGTCTTGTGTGTCATTGTGTATCAATGCACACACTTGCCAGCTTGAATTTGACTCCCTACTGTTTAGTGGTCCCAGCACCTTAGCGAAGCAAGGGATTCTCATTTCTCTATTGGCCCTTAGTTCTAGGTAGCTGCCTGCTTGGGTGAGTAGGAAGGCCACAACCTGGAAACTGTCTGCAGCTCAGCCCATCTCCACCTTTGGAGAAGACAAGGAAGTTCCTTAGACTTTGCCCCTCAGCCCTTCCAAGGGCCCTCACCATTGTTACATGTGCGAACAAGCTGTGTTCTCCTCAAATAGTGCCATTAGGTATCCTTCTTGTACTAAAATGCTTGTATACACCAACTGTATCTTGTGTACCTGCATTCCAGTGAGCCCTTAACCCCAGTGCTGCAATTGGTTCTTACTAGCATTTAGTTTCCTGCCTTCCTGTAATACCAGAAATCAAGTGATGCAATATACTCCTGCCATTCTTGTAAGTCCTGTATTCTGTGCTCTCCAAGTCTCTTGTCTCTGTACTTACATGTTTCTGGTCAACTGTAGGGTCACTGATCCCAGCCATACGTGATAGGCCCCCTTTGAGACAGCCTATTGTTCATGATAAACGTTTCATTAAATTCAGGATAGTGTAGACAGTTTAGTGTGTATGATGGTTGAATAACACATTATATGAAATGAGAATGGTTTATCCTTGTATTAAGATTTTTTTTTTCTTCTAGGTCTTATTACCTCTATATTATAGATTTACTTCAGCAAAAAAAAAAAAAAAAAACACACACAATGGCTTTATGGGCATTTTTGTTCATGATCTGATGTTGGACTAACAATCTGAGTGATGCCATCTTCAAAAATATCCTCCCTCGTTCCTGCACTTTATGACATCACCACAAACAGCATTGATGGAGATGAGTGCTTTCAAAATCTTTTTAATATCTGAAGAACTCTAAAATATCTTCCATGTCAGCTGTCTGAAAAAGTTAAAGCTCAGTTTGCTATGATTGCAAAAAAGATCTGCACACCTACCCAAAGTTTCTTTTCATGTGGACTGCGATAGTCATGAAGAGAATATTATGTATGAACTGGCGTTGCAGTGGAGTCTTATGGAGGACTAGCTGTCAGTTACATCAGAGGAATCAACTAAGGACACTGTTAGACCAACTCTGGATTTTTAGATTTTTTGTCACATTTATTTTTTGAATATTTTGTATTTTTTTAGCCTTGCAAAATTTTTAGCCTGGCAAAGCAAATTTAGTTTTTTTTCTGCAGAAGTAAACTGGGTACATAAATCAGGAGAAAGAAAATTAATATTTAAACTAAAAGTAACGTGAATAGATGAATAAACCAATGCACTAACACAAGTAGGAATATAACAGGGTATAAATCTCAATATAGCAAGGTAATAGCAGCCAATTTCTCGTAGTGTCACCACATACAAAAAAAGATATCAATGTAATATAAGTCGGCACTAATAATAGCAAATATCAAATAAAAATTATAGATACAGAAACACCCAAAATATAGTGATATGTGAAACAACCAATCAAAGGTGGGTAAATAAAATATGAAGTAGTGAGGTGAAATCACATATCCACTTAATAGAGAAACAAATAATTGATAAATACTATGTGCAATTTATAAAACACACATAAAATACATTCAATGTGAAAAAAATTCTCAATGTGAAAAAAATAGTCCAGAGGTTCCACTTCGAAACCAAATGGTGAAAAAATATAATAAATAGTTTAAATAAAGTCCAATTAAGTCCGTGATTCTTATTGCAGGTGAGGGAAGAAAAAAGGAACAGAAGCGTGTTGCCCGTGTGTCACGCAGATCCCAAAACCAACACACAGATCACCCCCTAAAGGTGCAATGGCCACTCACCTCACTGAGGATAAATATCACATTTAGATCAATCCAACAGGAACATAAATGAAATCCTCCTCATTGGTGGTAATAGGACTCAATATAGGGATAATGGACTCCATATAATACACTCCTATGTATAAATGGGTTCTCCACAGCAGCTCATGCAAAGACAAGATTGAGGCTCCATAGTGTAATAAAATCAGGGTAAGGCTTTATTAAAATAAGTAACTTACATATAAATGCATTGCAGCATGTACAACGAAGACCCTCCTCTCCTCTAGGTCTGTCCTCTCACTACTTGCCTCGTGCTGTAATTGAATACCAAACAAATTATCATTCCCCCCTCCTAAACCATACCTGGCCACATGCCCCCAACATAGTGAGTGCTTTGGATGCTTTTTACATATTTTTGAAATCTAAATCCATCATCAATCACGACGCCTGCCGCACGCAACCGGAAAAAGAAAAAAAAAATGCTCCAAATGGCTGGCTTGCCATTAGACAGTGCTTATATATGTAAGGACGGGTCCACCTGGCATTGGCCTCCTTGTGACATCACCAACTGGTGCATGCTGGGTCAGTGATGTCACAAAGGGGTTGTGCCACCAGATAACATTGCCAGGTGGCCCCACCCTTACCTATATAAGAACTGTCAAATGGCAAGCCAGCCATTCGGCGGTTTGCCTTCATCGCGGGCGTATTCCTTTTTTTTTTTTTGGATCAGCCGTGTGGTGATGGATTTACATCAGGGGACACTGTTTTTTTTGTGTTTTTTAATAAAGGAATTGTCAAAAACTGTGTGTGCTTTTATTACTTTTTGAGACTTTTTGGTGAATGGGTAGGGGCACTATGTACCCCATACTCATTCACACGGGGGGCGGGATCTGGGGGCCCCTTTGTTAGAGGGGGCTTCCAGATTCCAATAAGCCCCCCACCCAAAGACCAACACAGCCCAGGGTTGTGGGGAAGAGACCCTTGTCCCCATCAATATGGTAACAGGGTGCTTTGCAGAGTCTGCCCTGCCCCAAAGCATTCTCCCATGTTGAGGCATGTGACCTGGTATGGTTCAGGAGGGGGGGCACTTACTCATCCCCACCTTTCCTGATTTGCCAGGCTGCATGTTCGGATAAAGGTCTGGTATAAATCTTGTAGGAGGGGACCCTAAACTTTTTTTTCTTAATTTTGGCATAGCTGTTTTTTTTTTTTTTTCTTTATTTATTTTTTCTTATATAGCCGGGTGGCGGCAATTGCAACCGTGAGTCAACTTAAATGTGATTTGACTCTTTTTTTTTTTTCTTGAGAAATGTAATTTTTGCTGCATCATGTTCTATACATGTTCTTTACATGATAGCGATGTGCCACTTTGCAGGCAAACTAAGGAATTTATTAAAAAGTCACTCGTATGTACAAAAAACCCCCAGAAAAGCCAGCAGGAGAAAATCCAAGATGGCACAGCAGTACTTCCTGCGGATGTGACGTCACCAAACCCCACTCAAATTTGCAATGTGTAAATGGCACCACATGAAGAAAACTGTGCTGTGGATTTTGCACACTGCAAACTTTTTCTAGGAAAAAAATGTGGCTTGTCTGCACAAAAAAGATTAAAACTAAAGGTTTATTTTCCTAAATTTCAGAGTGAAGGTTGAGTACTGCATGATTTACTAGTTGGTCAAGCAATACAGCCAACCCCAACCACATGTTGCATTGTGTAAACCCAAAAATATGTAGTCAACCAGACATAATATACCATTTAACATAAAATTACTCACTAAGCAAGCATTGTTTGCCTCCTATCAATACTACAAACGGCTATGTTTAGCTCTTCGGCACAATGTGTCACATACGCGACTAGCAAAGCATAATCTATCACAATATAAGGTCCAAAAAAGACAATAATATTGTATAATATTTTAGTAAATATGTGGAGCAATATCACTTAAAGCAGAGTTCCGGCCACAAAAAAAATGTCAACATACATACCCCCGGGACAGTCAGGGCTAGTACATTCCACAATGGCTAGCCTCTGATTTGTCCCGGTTCGCACTTACCTTTTAGAAAAAAAATACTTACTTTTAAAAATTTCTTCTCCAGCGCTGCCATCTCAGGTGTGGGCAGCTTGAAGCCAGCGCAATCCTCTTCTGCGTCCTCTTCGGTCCCACGATGCACTGCCCCGGCCCCGCCGTCACTTCCGGGTCTGCAGCGTCATCCCTGCACAGCTTCTGGGCACGGAACTGACGTCGGGGCCGGTGCAGGCGCATAGATTCCTTGGAGCGATGACGTTCAGCTCCCAGGAATCATTGCAAAGCTGAAGTGATGGCGCGGGCCGCGGCCACCGAGGGAGGAAGTGGAAGAAAGGTGAGTATGTTTTTCTGCAATTACAAGGTAAGTAAAAAAAAAAACAATCGTAACTACCCGTTTCTTTTTCAGGTGAGCTATAGCAAGCGGATGGCCCAAAATCAAGCCTTGGCTTGGGACTCAGGAAGCCAAACCCGAGAGAGCTACTGGTGTGAAGTTTGCTGTGTGAGAGAAAGAAAAGGCTGTAAGTATGAGTCAATGTATTCTCCTCGTGACGTAACGTGTAGGATTACCCGGAAGTCACGTATCGGAACGAGACAGAGAACCCGGAACAGACCGCAAAAAAACGCTCGATTGTGATTTTAAATGTGAGTTGGCTATTTTTTTGTGCAATAAATATCTTGAACGACTACACTATGTTGGCCCCTATCATTTACATGAGCTGTAAAGAAAAAGAGGAGCAGTAAAGAATCGGAAGTGAGAAAGATTTAGGAAGCACCCATAAAGTGACATAGGAGAAAGCATTGGATACCACTCAGGAAACAAGGGATCATCCCAGAGGGAGACAAATAAAGTGGAGAGGAATAGAAACCAGAGGCACCGCTGGTTAAGTGATACAGGCGTATTACTTACCTGAGTGAGGTGAGCATTTTGGGCACCTAGAGGTGTATGCACTGAAGATACACAAGGTGGAGGAAAATAGAAAGCACTACAGATCACTTTATGTTCCATTATATTGATGAGACTTTTTTATGTTTAATTGGACGATTTTATTTAATTTTGTGATACCTATTTTAGTATTTAACACTGGAAGAAACATATTGGTTTATAGATTTATAGAAACACGTTGCATACTCGGATTGTATATTGATGCACCTGCACTTTGTTTATTAAGCACCTTATATATTCATCTATTTTAAGGCACCTCATTTATTTATAAGGATTGTTGTTTATTTATATCATATATAGTGGCATTGGAAATAAGTTCACGTATATCACCTATACTTGAAGCACACGAGCACTTTATAATTTTATATTCACAATTTTAGAATAGGATGTTTTATGATTTGAACTTTAATTATATATAGATTAATTTATACTGGTTTTAGTACACCTTGAAGCGCATTACAATCCCCTATATATGATCTTGACAGCTGTTTTATTTAGCATCAGCTTTAGTATATGCTGCACTGAGGTGTATCTTTACCATCCTCTGTGTTAGCGCAAGAACCATACTATTAGTGTTGAGCGAACATGGACTGTATTATTCGTGTTCGTACCGAATAATTGGATTTTTGTTACCCGAACACAGACCTGAAAACTTTACTGTATGTTCGGGTTTAAAATCCATGTTCGGTCATTTTATTTCCTGTTTTGTATGTAATGGCGCGCTTTTAATGGCGGGCTTTCCACAGCCAATCAACAAGCGTTTAACTGGTGTGCCTTAAGCCATCCCAGCCATGCCTACTAATGTATTAGTAGCTGTGATTGGCCATCTGAAGCATGTGACCATGTTTTTATAAGTTCGAGAGCCCCAGCGCGCTGCATCATTCTGCTGTAGTTTAGGGACAGAGCACACATCATACGTGCTGGCTGCTGATTAGGGAAAGACAGTGATTCTGTGAAAAATTTTGTCCGAAAAGAATGCAGGGTCAGGTCGGAGTGCAGGCAGGGAGAGTTATTAGAGCATTTTAGGGCGAGGCTGGAGAATAGGCAGGGTCAGTGTTCTACATCGATTTTGCTGTGTGGGGGGGGGGTTGTGCAGTGCCAGTGAACGATCTTATCGAGTATATTAGGGACAGGCTGGAGAATAGGCAGGGTCAGTGTTCTACATCGATTTTGCTGTGTGGGGGGTGGTACAGTGAATACAATCTTTTTGCCCTCAGTTAAGCCTGCTGAGGAGGAGGAGGAGGAGGAGGGAGAAAAAATCTATTTTTATCAGTCAGTTGTGTGCAGCGTTTTTGCTTCAGTGCTGACTGTGATAAGATACTGCTGTGTTCACATGTGCTATTGAGTGTTTTTCAATTTTATACACTTTTTTCTATTCCACTATTCAATATACACCCTTTTGGGTTAAAAAAATTAAATTGTGGCATAGACTGTACTAATCTATTTAAAAATTACAATATTTAAAGGGGAATTTTCTTTTTTTTTTCCCTTCATAGCCTGCAGCAGAGCTGACTGACATAAGACACTGCTGTGTTCAAATGTGCTATTGAGTGATTTTCAATTTTATACACTTTTTTCTATTCCACTATTCAATATACACCCTTTTGGGTTAAAAAAAATTAAATTGTGGCATAGTCTGTACTAATCTATTTAAAAATTACTAACTTAAAGGGGAATTTTCTTTTTTTTTTCCCTTCATAGCCTGCAGCAGAGCTGACTGATATAAGACACTGCTGTGTTCACATGTGCTATTGAGTGATTTCCAATTTTATACACTTTTTTCTATTCCACTATTCAATATACACCCTTTTGGGTTAAAAAAAATTAAATTGTGGCATAGTCTGTACTAATCTATTTAAAAATTAAAAACTTAAAGGGGAATTTTCTTTTTTTTTTTCCCTTCATAGCCTGCAGCAGAGCTGACTGACATAAGACACTGCTGTGTTCACATGTGCTATTGAAAAATCACAAATTTTATATCATATTTTCTATTCCGCTATTCAATCAACATCCTTGGGGTAAAAATAATGAAATTGTGGGATAGTCTGTATCGGTACGTGTACGAGATACACCTTTCCAATTTTTGGGGCGCATCTTACACCGCCAAGGATTGCAGGGTGTTTCAGTTTGCCTCCTGCCTGTTCCAAACTCCTCCTACTCCTCATCCTGCCTTTGGGGTACAAAAAATAGTAATCAGGGCCTAGTCTGGGTCTGTACGTGTGAGTTAGATACACCTTTTGATATCATATTTTCTATTCCGCTATTCAATCTACACCCTTGGGGTAAAAAGAATTAAATTGCGGCATAGTCTGTATCGGTACGTGTGAGATACACCTTTCCAATTTTTGGGGCGCATCTTACACCGCCGAGGATTGCAGGGTGCTTCAGTTTGCCTCCTGCCTGTTCCGAACTCCTCCTACTCCTCATCCTGCCTTTGGGGTACAAAAAATAGTAATCGGGGCCTAGTCTGGGTCTGTACGTGTGAGATATATACAACTTTTGATATCATATTTTCTATTCCGCTATTCAATCTACACTCTTTGGGGTAAAAAGAATTAAATTGCGGCATAGTCTGTATCGGTACGTGTGAGATACACATTCCAATCTTTTGGGGCGCTTCTTCCACCGCCGAGGATTGCAGGGTGCTTCAGTTTGCCTCCTGTTCCGAACTCCTCCTACTCCTCATCCTCATCCTGCCTTTAGGGTACAAAAAATTGTAATCAGGGCCTAGTCTGTGTTTGTACGTGTGAGATACACCGTTTTATAAAATGTTTTCTATTCCGCTATTCAATCTACACCCTTTGGGGTAAAAAGAATAAAATTGTGGCATAGTCTGTATCGTTACGTGTGAGATACACCTTCCAATCTTTTGGGGCGCATCTTCCACCGCCGAGGATTGCAGGGTGCTTCAGTTTGCCTCCTGTTCCGAACTCCTCCTACTCCTCAACCTCATCCTGCCTTTAGGGTACAAAAAATTGTAATCGGGGCCTAGTCTGTGTTTGTACGTGTGAGATACACAGTTTTATAAAATTTTTTCTATTCCGCTATTCAATCTACACCCTTTGGGGTAAAAAGAATTAAATTGCGGCATAGTCTGTATCGGTACGTGTGAGATACACCTTCCAATCTTTTGGGGCGCATCTTCCACCGTCGAGGATTGCAGGGTGCTTAAGTTTGCCTCCTGTTCCAAACTCCTCCTACTCCTCATCCTCACCCTGCCTTTAGGGTACAAAAAATTGTAATCGGGGCCTAGTCTGTGTTTGTACGTGTGAGATACACCGTTTTATACAATTTTTTTCTATTCCGCTATTCAATCTACACCCTTTGGGGTAAAAAGAATTAAATTGCGGCATAGACTGTATCGGTACGTGTGAGATACACCTTCCAATCTTTTGGGGCGCATCTTCCACCGCCGAGGATTGCAGGGTGCTTCAGTTTGCCTCCTGTTCCGAACTCCTCCTACTCCTCATCCTCATCCTGCCTTTAGGGTACAAAAAATTGTAATCGAGGCCTAGTCTGTCTTTGTACGTGTGAGATACACCGTTTTATAAAATTTTTTCTATTCCGCTATTCAATCTACACCCTTTGGGGTAAAAAGAATTAAATTGCGGCATAGTCTGTATCGGTACGTGTGAGATACACCTTCCAATCTTTTGGGGCGCATCTTCCACCGCCGAGGATTGCAGGGTGCTTCAGTTTGCCTCCTGTTCCGAACTCCTCCTACTCCTCATCCTCATCCTGCCTTTAGGGAACAAAAAATTGTAATCAGGGCCTAGTCTGTGTTTGTACGTGTGAGAAACACCCTTTTATATCCTTTTTTCTATTCCGCTATTCAATCTACACCCTTTTTGAGTGTAAAAAATTAAATTACGGCATAGTCTGTATCGGTAAATGTGAGATACACCTTTTTAAATTTGTTTGGCGAAAATCCTTCCACCGCCGAGGATTGCAGGGCGCTTCAGTTTGCCTCCTGTTCTGAACTCCTCCTACTCATCATCCTCATCCTGCCTTTAGGGAACAAAAAATTGTAATCAGGGCCTAGTCTGTGTTTGTACGTGTGAGATACACCCTTTAATATCCTTTTTTCTATTCCGCTATTCAATATATACCCTTTTGGGGTGAAAAAAATTAAATTTGCGTCATACTTTGCATATTTGACTGTGAGATACACCCGTTGTATTTGTATACTGTTTTTCTATTCCGCTATTTAATAAACACCCTTTTGGGGTAAAAAAAATTAAATTGCGGCATAGTTTGCATATTTGACTGTGAGATACACCCGTGCGATACTGTTGTTGTTTTGTTCCGCTATTCAATAAACACCTTTCTAGGGCAAGATCATAAATTAAAGAGATATGAGGAGACCGTCAAATAGGGGCCGTGGCCTGGGTCGTGGTGCTGCTGGTAGAGCTCATATTGCAAGGAGAGGACGTGGTTGATCTGTGCCAGCTACACGCACAAGTGAAACACCTTCCTCAAGTGTAAGTAGGCAAAAGAACCTGCAGCATCATGCGCCTCTAGAAGTGATGAGGCCAGAAGAAGTACAGGCGATAGTAGATTGGGTTGCTGAAAGTGCCTCCAGTTCCTTCACATTGTCTCCCACCTAGTCTACTGCAGAAAGGTCAGAGTTGGCACCTGCAGCCAATGTCCAACCGTCTTTCACCTCACCCCCTTGCAAATCATGCAAGCAGTCTGAGCCCCAAGTCATGCAGCAGTCTCTTCTTCTTTTTGATGACTCTGTCAGCAGGGTTTCCCAGGGCCATCCACCTAGCCCTGCCCCAGAAGTGGAAGAGATTGAGTGCAGCGATGCCCAACCACTTATTTCTCAAGATGAGTACATGGAAGGACCATCGCAGCACGTCGAGGATGATGACGAAACGCAGGTGCCAACTGCTGCGGCACTCAGAATTGTGGAGACCGACAAGGAGGGCAGGGGTGAAGACTGGGTGGAAGATGACTATGAGGTCCTCGACCCCACATGGAATGAAGGTCATGCAGGTGACCTGAGTAGTTTGGAGGAAGAGGCGGTGGTCGCACAGAGCCACCAGCACAGCAGAAGAGGGAGCAGGGTGCAGAAGCGGAGCAGCCGTGCCCTAGACACTACGCCTGCTACTGCCCAACGCAGCAAGGGACCGAGCGCACCAAAGCTAGCTCAAAGGAGTTCTCTAGCGTGGAAGTTCTTCAGAAAATGTGCTGATGACAGGACACGAGTGGTTTGCACCCTGTGCAATCAGAGCCTGAAGCGAGGCATAAACCTTCTCAACCTGAGCACAACCTGCATGATCAGGCATCTAAGTGCAAAGCATGAGCTGCAATGGTGTAGACACCTTCAAAACCAAGAAAGGTCTCTGGCTCCTCCTGCTTCCTCTTCTGCTGCAGTCTCGGCCTCTCCATCCACTTCTGTAGTGATACCGGCACCTGCCACCCCGCAAACAGACGATCTGTCAGCAACACCACCACCTGGGTCACCAATCATCTCCACAATGTCCCGTGGAAGCGTTCAGCTTTCCATCTCCCAAACACTTCAGAGGAAGAGGAAGTACCCCCCTACCCACCCGCGTTCCCTGGCCCTGAATGCCAGCATTTCAAAATTCTTGGCCTTTGAAATGCTGTCATTCCGTCTGCTGGAGATGCCCAGTTTTAAAAGCCTTATGTCGGTGGCTGTCCCACATTACGTCGTGCCCAGCCGCCACTACTTTTCCAGGCAAGCCATCCCTTCCCTGCACAACCAAGTGGGGGAAAAGAATCAGGTGTGCACTGCGCAACAGCATCTGTGCCAAGGTCCACCTAACTACCGATACGTGGACCAGTAAGCACGGTCAGGGGCGTTATATCTCCCTAACGGCACACTGGGTAAATGCAGTGGCGGATGGGCCTGAGGCGGATAGAAATTTGGCGCATGTCCTTCCACCACCGAGGGTTGCAGGGCGCTTCAGTTTGCCTCCTGTTCCTAACTCCTCCTACTCCACTTCCTCATCCTCTACCGCCTCCTCATCCGGTCAGCGTAACACCTTCACCACCAACTTCAGCACGGCCAGGGGTAAACGACAGCAGGCAGTTTTAAAACTTGCCTGTTTTGGGGAAAAACCACACACCGCGCAGGAGTTGTGGAGGAGCATGGAACAGCAGACAAATGAGTGGTTGCTGCCAGTGAGCCTCAAGCCTAGCCTGGTGGTGTGCGATAAAGGGCGAAATCTCATAGCAGCTCTGGGCCTAGCCGGTTTGACGCACATCCCTTGCCTGGCACATGTGCTGAATTTGGTGGTGCAGAGGTTCCTTAAAAACTACCCCGATATGTCAGAGCTGCTGCAGAAAGTGCGGGCCGTCTGTGCGCACTTTCAGCGTTCTCACCCTGCTGCTGCTCGCCTGTCAGCGCTGCAGCGTAACTTCGGCCTTCCTGCTCACCGCCTCATATGTGACGTGCCCACAAGGTGGAACTCCACCTTGCACATGCTGGAAAGACTGTGCGAGCAGCAGCAGGCCATAGTGGAGTTTCAGCTGCAGCACACACGCGTGAGTCGCTCTGCGGAACAGCACCACTTCACCACCAATAACTGGGCCTCCATGCGAGACCTGTGTGCCTTGTTGCGCTGTTTTGAGTACTCCACCAACATGGCCAGTGCCGATGACGCCGTTGTCAGCTCAACTATCCCACTTCTATGCCTCCTTCAAAAAACGATTCGGGCAATGATGGAAGAGGATGTGGCACAGGATGAGGAGGAGGAGGAGGATGAAGAGGTAACATTTCCAACGCTTTCAGGGCAGTCATTCGCAAGTGGCTCCGAGGGTGGGTTCCTGCACCCACAAACGCCAGGGACACAATTGTCCAGCAGGGGCACAGTTCTGGAGGATGAGGAGGATGAGGAGGAGGAGATGGAGGAGGAGATGGAACCATGTTCACAGCAGGGTGGCACCCAGGCCAGCTCATGGCCATCACTGGTGCGTGGCTGGGGGGATACAGAGGACACAGACGATACACCTTTCGTTGCCTCTGGGCAGCCTGGCACACATGAGCGATTACATGCTGCAGTGTCTCCACAATGACCGCCGAGTTACCCACATTCTAACTTTTGCTGATTACTGGGTGGCCACGCTGCTGGATCCCCGTTACAAGGGCAACGTACCGTCCTTAATTCACTCACTGGAGCGCGATCGCAAGATGCGCGAGTACAAGCGCACGCTGGTAGACGCAATGCTGCTGGCATTCCCACCTGACAGCGGGGCCACAGTGGAAGCACAAGGCCAAGGCAGAGGAGGAGGAGGAAGAGGTCGCCAACGCAACCAGGGCACCGCCAGCACCTCAGAAGGCAGGGTTAGCATGGCCGAAATGTGGAAAAGCTTTGTCAGCACGCCACAACAAACAGCAGCACCAGCAGCTCATATGGAACGTCTTAGCAGGAGGCAGCATTTCACCAACATGGTGGAGCAGTATGTGTGCACACGCCTACATGTAGTGAATGACGGGTCTGCCCCCTTCAACTTCTGGGTCTCCAAATTGGGCACATGGCCTGAGCTTGCCCTTTACGCCTTGGAGGTGCTGGCGTGCCCTGCAGCCAGTGTATTATCTGAACGGGTATTTAGCACGGCTGGGGGTGTTATCACAGACAAGCGCAGCCGCCTGTCCAGAGACAATGTGGACAAGCTCACGTTCATTAAAATGAACCAGGCATGGATCCCACAGGACTTTTCCGTACCTTGTGCAGAATAGAGATGGATACCGACCTTACCCAGCCATTGTTATATTTTTGATCTTTCTCACTCTTTTGGGGTGTACCCTCATTTAAAATGACTGAAAAAAAGCAGTGTTGGCTACCTTGTCCTCCTCCACCGCCGCTTCCACCTACACCGCCACATCCACCACCACCTCAACCTCCCTCCTACTCCATATGGGCCTCGTCCTTCACAGATGAAGAATTTTTTTTATTTTTCTGTTTTTTTTGTTGTTTTAAGTTATTTCCCTATTCACATTTGTTTGCAGAGCACTTTCCATGCTCTTAACTACGTTTTGCTGCCATTTGCAGCACTCTAGCCCTTTCCATTGATGTTTTAGAGCCATTTTAGTGCCTGAAAGTTCAGGTCCCCATTGACTTCAATGGGGTTCGGTGTCCGGGTAAAGTTCGGAAAAAGTCCGGGACACAACCCAGACTTTTTTTTCAAGTTCGGCCGAACCCACCGAACACGGACATCCAGGTGTCCGCTCAACTCTACATACTATATAATAAAGTGTGTAATGCATTTTATTTTTTCCTCACATTGATGACGTTAATATGTTTCCCATTATCCCTTCACTGGTTGTAAAGATAATCTTTCAGTGTCACTGGCTTATGGCTAGCATGCCATATATGCCCTAACAGGACACCAAAGATGTGCACTAAGGAGGTCACACTGGAGTGGAGAAGAGATGCAAACAATGGTGGCAATGAAGGGAGAGGAGATATATTACAGGGGGAGGATGCTGGAGGCAGATAAGCAAAGAAGTACAGGGGGTGCTGGAAATAGATAAGAGAAGCAGTGTTAGGGGATTGCTAAAGGTGGAATGAGGTTTAGGAATCAGTACATTAAAACACAGGAAGCAGAATTGAGGAACAGTATAGGAGAAATGTTAGAGGAGGAAGAAATGAGCAATATAGGATGAATTGAAAAATAAATATGGTGATGAACCAACTACCTGCGCAAAAGGAATAATATGAAGCAAAAACTAAATAGTGAATATCTGAATTATTGAATAAATATTAATAGTGTAGGAAAAACCTAAATTAGAAGCAGCAATCAACGCGTGGTCCGTGAAATGTGACAAAATAAATAATTATTGCTAAATAAAAGATTGCGCTCAACTAAACCACTAGTGTAAAGGCAAAAAAATATTATTTGCAAATTAAGCCAATTAAATATATACAAATAAATATATATAAAGATATATAAAGTGCAACAATAAATAAAGTGCAAAAATAGAATAAATATAATTGGAATAATCCAAAAATCGTGCAAAATCACTGCAAAATGTCCATATATGTGTATATGATCAATTAGTCCATAAAGTGACAGGTAGCAATAAATATCCAGGTATGTTTGGTGAAAAACACTTGGTAGTAATATACTTGGTAGCAATATACACCTCCACCAGAACACCCAGAGTGTATATCTGCTTACCAGAAAACGTGGACCCCTTCAGTTATAGGGGGTCAGTAAAGCAAGTAGATATATCAGACACCAGGCATCAATACAGGCACCGACTCCAAATACTCCAAAACGACTTCTCCTCCAATACCATTAAACCAACTGCAATCCACAGGTGGCCTGGAGCATGACCAAAAAAAAGGGGTTATTCATTGCTACCTGTCACTTTATGGACTAATTGATCATATACACATATATGGACATCTTGCAGTGATTTTGCACAATTTTTGGATTATTCCAATTATATTTATTCTATTTTTGCACTTTATTTATTGTTGCACTTTATATATCTTTATATATATATATTTATTTGTATATATTTAATTGGCTTAATTTGCACATAATATTTTTTGCCTTTACACTAGTGGTTTAGTTGAGCGCAATCTTTTATTTAGCAATAATTATTTATTTTGTCACAATATAGGATGAATGCTGGAGAGAAATCGCAGCACATGAAGGACACAGGAGGTGAGGCACAGTATGGGAGAGAGTCTAAAAGCAGAGAAGAAGATTGGTACAGGCAACGTGCTGTAGTAAGGCACAGTACATGAAAGCTGAAAGAAAAGGGGACACACCTTATGATATATGTGGGCACAACCCTGCTTCTTTTCCAGAGGGAGAGTTTTTCATGAGACTTTCCATATCTATAGAATACAACAGTGATTATAAATCTTCATGTGTATTCAGATTGTGACTTGTATAGTGTATCATGGAAAGACTTTGAACATATACAGCTTGTCTTCAATAGACTAACATATGCAAGTTTACTAAATGGTTAAACTTCCCATTTTGATATCACTCTTGTCTTGCTGGCATTGGTAAATTAAATAATTGTCTACAATCATTGTTCTACATAAAACAGCTGTTCAAATTTTGTTTCTTTGAATTGTAGGGACAACTGTAATTTGTCCTGTTTGTTTCAGTTTCACAATCGGCTGACTTTAAAAATGGACCTCCTCAGCACACTATGATCACTTACCATTATATGCTTTATTTTTTTTTTCTGTTTTTTGCTGTAATTTCTTACTCTACATAAATGTTCATTTTTTAAGTAGTTTCTAAAAGCTGCTAATATAATTTTCTTGATTATTGTATTTTTAGTGTCATGAAATTACATAATGTCTAAATCCTCCTGTGCTACTGGTAGTATAGTTCTGTGCACCAGATCTGAGCATGCTAGGTGCTGCCAGGGCACCAAGCTAATCATTTCTGGCTTCATTTTAATTTAAATGTTGTCTGTAATGTTATTGTCAGTAGCCTTTGGATAGTTTTTAAACTTTACATGTTTACATTATTTCTCAGTACATTTACAGAGAAGAGTTTGACATTTGTCTTTTTACCCCAAAATTTGATTTATAAAAAATCATGTTGAATGTGTGGTGATTTTCCATAACGTTTACTTGGTAAAAACAATTGTAAAGACAGATATTCCACTAACTGAGCTAAAACCCTTCAGAGAACAATCTCTAGCAGTAGCACAGTCACCTACAGCTAGTTCTTGGAGCAATTATTTTAAGATTTGCAAACTTCATGGTTATGCATTTCTCTACAAGAGTATGGCACTCATATAAAATGTAATGGCTAGTAGTAGTTAGTCACATGCAATCTGATTTATTTTGTAATGTTGAAGACATTTCATTACTTGCCAAGCCACTTTTGAAAAGTGAACAGGTTTTATTAGACCCAAATAACCCTGGAGGAGAGAGGTTAAGACAAAAAGAGGATTTTAGACACCTGACCCCCCCTCCTTATTCCATTCCACCCCCATATCACTGCTCCCCTGTATTACACTCCGGACTGCCAGAAGGTGGCCCTTCACTTCCCACCGACAGCTTAGACTGGTGTCCCCCCTATGAAACGCCTTCGCCGGGATTTACACAGTTTTTGGTGGGGGCTCTCTGCTCCTTGGTACAGCAAGCTCCCCATGGGGGTGCCGGGGACAGGGAAACCCCACCGAAGCCTAGACTTAGTGCTCCTACCCCAGTTTCCGCTGACAAAGGGGACACATGACAGGGTTATACCATTCCCAATCGTATTCCGCATGTCCAGGCATTTCCTTCCCTGTCTTCTTTTTTTTTTAGTTTTTTTTTTTCTTTGTTTTTATGGTCTGCAGTTGGGTTGTTATTACATGGCTGTGGTATTGTTTTCTGTTACTATCCTAACTGTATGCCATGCCTTAAGTTTACAAGGTTTCAAGGCTTTATTCTCCATGCCTTTTATACACCTGTGATGTTCTTGTATTCTGTAATCTGCCTTATTTCAATAAAACGTTTTGACAAAAAAAGACAAAAAGAGGAAGCAGCGAAAAGTGCCACTACCTAAGTGTAGCATTTATTAAAACATATTTGGGAAATGAAAAACAATAAATATGCTCTCACATTTACAAAAATATTAAAAGGTGTATCAGTAAATCTCCAATAGGTGGCAACCTTTCAGGTGGTCAGTGGTTAGCAAGCCCTTCTGGGTGGATGTGATGTAAGGTGCTTAGAACCAGGAAGTTACCCAGGGGAATACCAGGAAGAGCCAACAGAAGCAGCAGATTTTATGTGTATATCACACAGGAACTGCTGTGCACAGCAAGGTGTTTGCAGGCCCACCAGATGGCTATAATGATGTCATATGTGATGTAAATGAATGTGACCCCCTTTGTCAAACCTGCCCATCCAGGAAAAGTGTCTGTTTATATAAGTAGAGCATCTGCACCAATTACTACAGCAATATAGGAAAATGGCTGCTGTGCTTTCCATCAATAAAGAACATCACAGGACTACAGGAAAATGGCCGCTGTGCAATTTCAGGCTGTACAAAACATGCAACTAATTAGCAAAAAACAGAACTTCAGGAAAATGGCCACTGTACAATGACAGACTATACTGCATATAACGTATCAGTTAAAATCAAGGAGTAATATATGCATGCAATGCATGATGGATAATTCAAAGACCAGATGTCGATCTGAAATTAAATAGGAGGATCACAGGAGCTCTGTGTTCATTTCAGAGAAAACAACAGTCTGCTGTGTTTACAACAGCAGACCGTCATTCTCTCTCAGCGGGGAGCAATCGCGGGTGTCCGGCAGCAACCGCAATTGCCGCCGGCCCAGTGGATCAGCATCCCCACTGCCTAGTGCGTCATTTCCTGATTCTTTGTTGAACATGCTGCTTAGAGTAGAAGGACATGGAAGGGCACACATGCCTGTACAGCCATGATTTGAAGTTTGACACATTTTTCATAAGTATTGCTTTTATTTCTTATATTTTTACCTACGCTGAACTGTTATACTTTTTACATTGTATTTATGATGCCAGCTGCGTGACAATAAATTCACACTTTGTTTTTAAGTCGGTCTGGCTATCAATACTAATCATCCAGATACTAAAATATTAAATGTCATCAATATTTTTCAATATATAAGACTAAAAAAGGATCCCATTGCTGATTTTACACATGAAGCCAATATATTGGTAAAATCGGCCTTAGAAGGTGGAGTCATCAACAAATTAGAGGCTTTGTTTTTTCTTAGGGAGATCTACCAGACTCCCTACTTTAATCATCTCCCCAAGATTCACAAGAATCAGCAGACTCCAGGAAGGCCTATAGTGGCCTCAATGGGCAGTATCACCACAGGTTTCAGTCAGTACATAGACCAACATCTCCAAACATTGGTCCATCGGTTACAGTCTTACATCAGAGATGGTACACACATTTTGAAACTTTTATCCCCATACCATTGGGAGCTTACGCATTTATGGCTCACTCTGGAAGTCAATTCATTATATACATCCATCCCCCACCATTTTGGTTTACAAGCCCTGGAATTTTTTCTGGCTCAACATCTGCTCATCAACCCGAGACAGGCTGCTTTCATTTTGGAAGCAGCACATTTTTCTTTGATTCATAATTATTTCAACTTTGACAAGTTTTATTTACAGCAGCAAGGAACTGCAATGGGGGCAACGTTTGCACCATTTTATGCAAATTTAGCTATGGGGTTTTGGGAAATCAACCACATCTGGTGACAGAATCCATTCTCCATCAATATTGTCTTTTTCGGGAAGATACATTAATGACATTATTATCATATGGAATGCAACTGTAACCCTTACGGTTTATCATTCACATTTGTGTATGACACCAATAACCTAGCCTTCCTAGATCTTGAAATAGGTCACCGTGATGGCACCATATATGCCAAGAAGTTTAGTAAGTCTACTGCAGGTTATTCCTTCATTGCCATTTCCCAAAATGTATCCAAAACATACCTAAGGGACAGTTCTGCCGGTTACGACATAATTGTACACGTAATGCGGACTACATAGAACAAAGTGAATCCCTAAAAAAGACTTGTGAACCTCTTGACCACTCTACCTGGTTCACTACCACCTTTAATTTTCAATATAAAAAAATGGAAAGAATTTTGGCTCAACATTGGAATATACTACAGGAAGATCCAAACTTAGAACTATCATCTGGACTACCCCAGAGTCACTTACCGTAGGGCTCCTAGTCTTAAAAATAAGATTGCCCCCAGTAAATTTAAATCTTGTATCCCTGCTTAACCCCACCTGTTCTCATACCCCTGGTAGGGATGTACCAGTGCTGTAAGACCTTATGCAAAACATGCCCTTCTTTGGGAGGCTGCATGAGTGCTGCTGGTGTTAAGGGAGGTCAGGGAGCTGCATTTCATTGATGGTATCATGAATTTACCGATGTACTGCTCAATATTGAAAGAGAAGATGCTACCATCACTCTGTGCCCTTGGTCATCGTGCACTTTTTCAACATGACAATGATCCAAAACACACATCTAAGGCCACTGTTGCATTTCTGAAGAAGAACAGGGTGAAAGGGATTCAGTGACCAAGTATGTCTCCTGATCTGAACCCAATCGAACACCTATGGGAAATTCTGAAGAGACAAGTTGAGCATCACTCTTCCATCCAGCATCCAGGCTCTAAAAAGAGATTGTTCTTCAAGAATGTAAAAAGATAGATGTTGCAACATGTCACCAACTTGTTCATTCCATGCCTAGAAGAGTTGGTGCCATCCTTATAAATCATGGAGGTCATACAAAATACTATATGTAGTAGTTTTTGTTGTGGGGTGTATTCATTTCTGCATCAACTAATTTGAGTAAAACTGAAGATTTTATAATCTAAGTTATATTATTAACTTTATTTTAATGCCCAGGTATTCTTCTACAACTTAATACAACATAATATAGGCTTTCCCTTTTCTTTTGGTGATATGGCCTCTTTTTCTACCTGTGTTTTATACTCTTCTGCTATTGGCGATTTTGGCTGCCCCGCCTTGTTCCTCTTCCACATCCGTTGGTTAGACGTTCCTGGGACGCACACTCTTTTCTCCCCCACCTGGCCTTTCTTTGGTGATTATGCATGGGTGAGACGTCTGGAAACACATGGGAGCATTGTCTATACATGCATGACCTGTTATGTTGGAGGATGATAACAATATTTGCTATTTTTATGCAGGTTAATAAAGGCACATGTTCCATATTATGATACATACCCCTGAAGAAGCGGATCATTTCAGACCGCGAAGCATGTCGGGTTAAATTCCGATGAGTTCTCTCATTGGACAAGTTGTGTGTGTATATATATGTTGCCGTTGTAATAACCTTGGATGCATTTGTACTGCACACTCTTTCCTTTACTGTATCTGTTTTGATTTTTTGTTGTGTTTTTAATATGGATTAATAAATACATTTTATACTTTATATGGAATTTTTGTAAGTTTATGTGTTACGGTACCATTAAAATCCCACCAGCCCTCTTTTATTTCCTCTTTTGTCCTCACCCCTTCTTCTTGCTCTGTTTTCTTTTCTCTTGACTCTTCCTTTTCTTCTTTTTCCTTTCCTTTCTTTTTATTTTTTCCCCTTTTTTCTTCTTTTTTCCTCCCTTCTTTCCCACCTTTCCCTCTTCTCTCCCATTTTTTCTTTTTTCTTTTTCCTATTTTTCTTTTTTCTTTCTCGCCTTCCTTCTCCCTCTTTTTTTCTCCTTGTGGCGAGTGGCTCTGGCACCTTGAGCCTTCACTACTCTTTTTTAGGGTTCTCCCTATTTTTGCACTTTTAATGTAATGAGCTAAACAAATGTTCTATAAACATTCAAAAGAGGTGTACTTAATTTATGCTGAGCACAGCATACCTTTTTCCAGCATGCAATAAACCTCATAGTTGTTGGCCAGGGAGATATAAAAATATCCATAACCCAGGTTATTGGATCCTATTACACTGTTGCCAGGGACACTTCCCAAAAGGAGGTATAGGCAATCAATGACCGGAGCTTAGAAAAACAGCTACAAAGAGCAGAACTATTGATCCATTCTTAGGCTAACTACAGCCCAGCAGTGCTACATTTAGGATTGGGACACTCCTTCTTAGGGTAAGGTCCCTACATATACTGTACACATTAATAACTCTCTGCCCACGCTTTAGCTGAAAGACAGCTACACAGCAGCTCTCCAGTTCTAGGAGGATGTTCTGGCTGTGGTTAGTTTCCCAGGTCCCTTTTTCCACCTAATTTCCTTTATATACTAAGCCTCTTTGGCTAATGTAATAGCAGCAGGCCATAGCTCTAATAGTATCCAGCTCCATAAGGGAACTAGTGTTGCCCACTTCTATTCAATGTAGCTCTAGAACCCGATTCACTTTATTATTTAACTCCCACCTTTACGGAAACTGTGTCGGCCAACACAAGCTGTATTCGGCACTATTTGTGGATGACATCCTAATATTTACCTCTAACCATCAACTAGATATGTTACATATCCAGGAGGTTTATTTCAGGATTAAATTAGGTAAACTCCCCTCTTCCCTTTATCAACTTAATGTTTGCCCAGTTAACTCTAAGAGCTCCAAGATCATTGGCGAAATGGAAACATGGGCTGACGTCCCCCTCACGTTCTTCATTACGTGTCATCTATTCAAAATGGTTAGTTTCCCCAAACTTCTCAATCCCCAAACTTCTTTATCCCCTTCAAACTGTTCCTCTCTTACTACATCACCAGGACCTTAAGAAAAGACATAAGGCTCTCACCATTTTCCTATGCATCTCTCTTCAAACATTGTTTCTCCCTGGGGGGGGGGGTTTGGATCATGCCTAGCATCTAGGATTTTACTTGGCTCCAGAACGCAGCTATAGGTGGACATGACCATAAATGATAAAAAATTTGTTTCAGTTTCCTTGCATAGTGGGCAAAATTTCTCCCCTGGTGAGTCCTGTGGGGTGATGTAGGGAAAAAATGCCCTATGGAGCAATTTAAATTGGGTTTCCCTCCAGGATTAATTTGGTGTTAGTTTCAGAATGGTTTTGTAGCCTTTCAATAGTAGGTGTGGGAAGTTATCTAGAGGAAGGTGCTTGCCCCAGGCCTTTGAGGCTGTGTAATCCAGTGGTTTGGTGAAGAAAGGTAGAAGAGGGTTATAAACCTCCGAGGTAGAATTAGCCCAAGCTGCATAGACTACAAATGTACTTTGGAACCTGAGTTGGTTGTGGTTTTGGGCAAGTTTTGTTAAAAATTGAAAGCTGCATGTCTTGGAAAATATGTTGGTATGGAAGATCGAAATCAAATGCAAATGCAGAGAGAGGCAATGTTCATTAGGCCTTTAGGCTTCCATGTGTTGAATGCTTTATGGTGGATGGTCTGTAGGAACATGGGCTTGCCAGGTATTGGTAGATGAAAAGAGATGTGCGAGGATCCCCAAATCGCTCTCTGACGTCCCTCCAAATAATAACTGGGTCCCGAATGATTAGATTTTGTCAAAGGTTAGGTGGCAGCAATTTTAGGTTGCTATGAAGGATAGTTAGTAGATTGTAAGGATGCACCATGGCTGATTTCACCCCCATAGTTAGTGAACTTTGAGCTCTAAACTATAAAGTCTAAGCCTAGATGAAGTGAACAAGATAAATTATACAGTCTAAAAAAAGGGAGACCTGCCCCTCTTTCGCTCTTCGGTAGATATAATTTCCTTAAAGCAACGCAAGGTATTTTGCAGCACCATAGGAAGGTTGAAAGAGCTCAATTGATCTTTTGTATGTCTTTGTATTTGATTAGTACTGGTATTGTTTGCATTACGAACAGCAGACATGAGAAGCTGACCATCTTGTAAAGGTGGCATCTTCCGAAGAGCGATAATGGAGGTCCATTCACGCTTCCAGTTCGCTGATTATTTTAGATATCAGATGAGGATAGTTTAGCTGGTAGATAGACAAGGGTTCTCTGCCTATGTTCACTCCTAACTATGTGATGTGGTGTGACCCTATGAGGAAGGATGAGGAAGTCATCCAGGGGCTTTTACTGACCTTGCAATGCGGTAGCACCTCACGTTTGGTAAAATTTGGGTTTGTTGGATTAAAGGGATATCCCCCTGGAGATTAGCAGTAAATATCAAAATGCCATCTGCAAAGAGAGCTACTCTAAGATCCTCTTTGCCTAATCTGATGCCGTGAAGGGCTATTTCTATACTAAGATAACTGGAAAGCAGTTTGATTGCCAAGGTAAAAGGAAAGCGTGATGGGGGCATCTTATAATCAAAGAAAGTGCAGCGCTAAACCAAATTGCAAAATAAATATCCCATCATAAACTGAACAAAACATTTGAAGATATATATATATAAATAACAACAACAATAATAAAATTACAGTGCAGTCCAAATTAATAAAATCCGCAGAATAGAAAACATATATCCCAGTGCAGTGAATAATTGCAGAACAGGGTCGTGCCACCTTCTGCGCTCTAATGCTCAATGTGAAAACCTTCTACCACTTGTAAAAATGACTGCTTACCAGAGCATATGGACTCAGTTTATAAGTAAGCCGCACTAAACAGTGAATTCGTGCTAAAACACACAAAGTATTATGAAAAAAAGTCCCAAAAGTCCTTGAGTCTCTATATGAATATAAACATAATCATGAAATCTACTGAGTGAAGGTGAACATCCACTGGTTGTGAAAACTTCTTACCAGAATGCTTCAGATAATACGCCCAATAAGAGGGTATGGCACCCACCAACTCCGGAGGGGTATCCTAAATAAATTTCCACTGTAGTTCGGATCTCGTAGCTCAAGATGACTCAGCAAACATTAGACCGTGTTCATGGAAAAATAAATGAAAAAAAGGGTCCCATAGCGTAAAACTGATATAATAAACTATACAATGTATAGAAAGATCTATATGGTAAGAAACACACCAAGTGCAAAAACCGCCACCTGTAGTGCAATCTGTTTACCAGATTTAAATTAATACTTTGCCAAATAAAGTGTATGTGTACACCAGATAGCTCCGAAGAAGCAATGCCTCCACCAGAAACCACTAACTGCTTACCAGAATAACATATATTGTCAGCAGAAGTAAGACTCATGATAAGAAGAAGGTCAATTCCACACAGAAGGACCGTCACCCCAATGATACAAACTGCTTACCAGATATATGTAAGATAGTGACCAGTAGTATCAATCAAGCAATTCCAACATGATATCAGACAGGTGCTCCACTGTATTGCCCAGACTTGATAAATAGTGGAAAAGAAGGGAAAATTCCATAGCGTAAAATTGATATAGGTTATGTAAATGAAATCATATATGTATAGAAAATGATCCACACAAATCCAACGAAGGATCCACCAAGTGACAAAAAAAATGACAAAAAATTGTGAACTGTTCCAAATTATCCAATAGTGTGTAACCACCACCAGAAGTGCAAACTCCTTACCAGATAAATTAGGAAATTGAGTGTAATCAAACACAAGACTTCACCAAAGAGATATCGGGAAAGTCACCACCACCATTGATGCTAACTGCTTACCAGAAATCAGCATATATTGTCAAAGGTAGAGAAGTGATCTAGAGATATAGTCCAGAACAAGGATGATAGCCACCACTCAAATCCATAAACCACTTACCAGATGTAAAACTATAGAGTCACATCAACCACAGAGGTTAATGGAATTCAGCTCACGTGCTGACATCATCCGGGAGAGACGAGAAGGGCGGGCAGAAGAGCCGACCGGCCGGCGGCTCGATACTTCTTTGCCTATACAATATTTACGTATGTAAGTGCCATTCTTTTTACAATTTAATAAATATGCAGTTTTACACTATGGGGCTTTTCACCTTTTTTATATGATTCGGTGATTGATGGCCATTGAGACCGAGTCTTACTGTGGAGTTCCCCTCAGTCTGCATTGTCCGGATCTGGAGTGCTGCGTCTTGTGAGCTGAATTCCATTAACCTCTGTGGTCGATGTGACGATTAAGGAGTCGCAGTTGGATGTGGTTACAGCACAGTCGTATCCCAACCTGCCTCCACAATACCATGAGTTTCAGGATGTCTGTGATAAGAAGAACGCCGACCAGTTACCTCCTCATCGCCCATATGATTGCCCCATTGAGCTACTCCCATGGGCATAAATACTGTTCGGCTGCCTTTTCAATCTGTCGAAAACCTGAATTAAAGGTGCTCAGGGAGTGGCTTGATGAAAATTTAGAGAAGGGTTTATTAGACACTCAACATCTCCTGCTGGAACAGCCCTGTTCTTTGCTGAAAAGAAAGACTCCACCTCACGTCCATGCATTGATTACAGGCACATGAATAAAATTACTATTACAAACCGTTATCCTAACCCGTTGATCTCTGAAATGTTAAAAAGACTTCATTCTGTCAAAATTTTTACAGAGCTTGACTTACGGGGGGCATACAACCTTGTTCGTATTCGTCAAGGAGATGAATGGAAAACCGCCTTTAGAACCAGATGTGGACATTTCTAGTCCTTGATTATGCCTTTTGATCTTTGCAATGCCCCTGCAACTTTTCAACACTTCATCAACAATGTTTTTTGAGATCTGTTGGACCAGTTTGTAGTTGCTTATTTGGATGACATCCTCATTTTTTTCCGATAACCTAGAGAAGCATCATAAGCATGTTTGCACTGTCCTTGAAAGATTAAGGCAGAATTGACTTTATATCAAATTGGAGAAATGTGAGTTTGAACAAACCCAGATCCAGTTTCTGGGGTATATTATTTCTCCAGATGGAGTAAGCATGGATCCTGAGAAGATTAAAGCAGTAGTAGATTGGCCTGTCCCTGGAAACATTAAGGAAATTCAACGATTCGTGGGGTTTGCCAATTTCTACAGGAAATTCATAAGAAATTTCTCTAAGGTGGTAGCTGATAAAGAAAGGGGTGCCCTTTGTGTGGTCACCTGATGCTCAGGCTGCTTCTGCACCAGTATTGGTACATCCCAATCCTGAGCTACCTTTTGTAGTGGAAGTGGATGCTTCTGACTCTGCTGTGGGAGCTATCCTTTCTCAACAAAGCGGTGAAAAGATGCAGCTTCATCCTTTTGCTTACTTCTCTCATTTAATATCTTCAGCCGAGAGGAATTACGACATAGGGAACAAAGAGTTACTGGCAATTAAGGAAGCCTTTTCCGAATGGAGACATCTGCTGGAAGGTACTAAGCATCCTGTGACCATTCTCACTGATCGCAAAAATCTAGAATTAATTTGTTCTGCCAAAAGATTGTCTTCTAGACAAGCACATTGGTCGCTGTTCTTTTCTAGATTTAATTGTATTATCTCATATTGACCTGGGTCAAGGAATGGTAAGGCTGATACCTTATAACCGATGTTGTCGGGGCCTTTTCAGGAAAATAACTCTGAATACGTGCCTCAAAAGAACTTCCTAGGGGCCACAAGTTCAAAAGCATTTTTGAGTCTCCTCAAAGAAGGGAAGGAGAATGACTCACTCCTCAATAATCCTCCTATGGACATCAACCTGGAGTACAAAAATGGCTTTTGGACTCAAACACATCGCCTCTATGTACCTGAATCTGCTCGGGTTGAAGTCCTCCGGTTGATTCATGACTCAAAACTTGCTGGACGTTTTGGAGTTTCCAAAACAGATTAACATTTATCACGTTCCTTTTGGTGACCTGGGTATAAGAAAGATGTTAAAAAGGTATGTAGCCTCATGCCTGACCTGTGTATGCAATAAGACACCCCGAGCTTCTCCTTTGGGGTTGCTCTAACCACTCCCTATCCCATCAAGACCTTGGGGGTCAATTTCTATGGACTTTGTGGTTGATCTACCTTCCTCAAAAGGAATGACCACAATCTTGGTAGTCGTTGACCGCCTCACTAAGATGGCTCACTTTATACCGGTAAAGGGGGTAACCTCTTCTGAAAAATCTGCGGAGTTGATGATTCGAGAAGTCTTCAGACTACATGGAATTCCTGAAGGCGTTGTGTCAGATCGAGGAGTCCAGTTTACTTCAAAGTTGTGGAAAAGCTTTTGCTCAGCTTTAGGAGTAGCAATCAACCTGTCTTCTGCTTTTCATCCTCAGTCGAATGGTCAGACCGAGAGGACCAATCAGACTTTAGAGCAGTACCTTTGATGTTTTATTAGTTATCTTCAGGATAACTGGGTGGACTACGGCAGAGTTTTCGTAAAAACCATTCTAGACATAGTTCAACCCCTCAAAGCCTGTTTTTCTTAAACGTTAGGTATCATCCAGTTTTTATTCTTGATCTCCCTATCTCAACTCCTCAACTAATTCCTGCTGTAGACAACAGATTAACTATGCTGCAAGAGATTCGGGAGAAATTGGTTGAGACTTTGAAGGAGGCTCAGGAATGTTAGAAGAAGGCTGCTAATAGACATCGCAGATCACTTCCTACCTTTCAGGTGGGTAACAAAGTTTGGTTATCAACAAAAAATTTGAAGGTCCATTTTCCATCTGCAAAGTTGGGACAAAAGTTTGTGGGACCTTTACAGATTTCTGCTCAGATCAACCAGTCACTTTCCGTTTAAAACTTCCTGACAGTTTGAAAATTCACCCAGTTTTTCACATATCGCTACTCAAACCCTTTAAGTAAAATCCTTTTTCTGGAAGAATTCTTCCACCTCCTCCACCTGTTGACATACAGGGTAAAGAAGAATTTGTGGTGGAGAGAATTCTTGACTCCAGGAACAAATTACAGTATCTGGTTCAATGGGAAGGATATGGTCCAGAAGAAATCTCTTCGGAACCTGAAGAAATTGTTCATGCCCTAGATCAGTGATGGCGAACCTTGGCACCCCAGATGTTTTGGAACTACATTTCCCATGATGCTCATGTACTCTGCAGTGTAGTTGAGCATCATGGAAAATGTAGTTCCAAAACATCTGGGGTGCCAAGGTTCGCCATCACTGCCCTAGATAAACAAGGGAATTCCACCAGAAGTTTCGTCCTAAACCTGGTCCTAAGACGTCCAGCAGACATTCTGGGAGGAGGGGAGTACTGTCAGGACTTAGACTTGAACCTGTGTCTGGCAATGACTCTGCTTACTGAGCCACCTGGAATGCTGGACAGTTCTCTGGATAAATCCTTTAATGATCCTGCCTTGAACCTTGAACCCTTTGCTCCTCCCATGAACTTCCTGATTTAAGCCATGTCTCTGCACTTCCTGTTTACCAGAATATTGTGCCTTCCCAGCCAATATCTTGCTTGTCTCTCCTGCTGCCGTCCGTGTCTTCGCTAACATTCGTTATCGACATTTGGCTTGTTCCTCGACTTCGCTTCTGCTTATCCCAACCTGCAACTACACATTATTGACCTTGGCTATTCCTTGACTACACTGATGCTTGATCCCTACCTGCTGTATCTTCTTTTGGACCCTGGCTTACTCACCACCTCGTGGGGCGATCCTGAGGACAGTGGCCTGGTGCTAACACACAGCAAATCTCCACTATCAGGAGATCTGGTGAACACTGGTTAGTAGTTAGATTCTGCACCTAGCTATAGCTACTGGTCTTCAAGCCTGACCCCTGATCGTGACAGTTGGTGTGCATTAATGCACAAACCTCCTGTCTGCCCTTAGACAGGTAAAGCTGACACATGCCATGCTTGGCACATGTCCTCAATTTGGTAGTGCAGAATTTCTTAAATAGGTACCCAGGGTTGAAAGATCTGCTAAAGCAGGTCAGAAGAGTCTGTAGCCATTTCAGGTGGTCATTCATAGCCACTGCTTGGTTGGCTGAAATTCAGCGGGAATTCCACCTGCCCGTAAACCGCCTGATTTGTGACATGCCCACCAGGTGGAACTCAACTTTGGCAATGCTGCAGCGGCTGCACATGCATCAGAGGGCCATCAACGAGTATCTGTGTGAGTATGGCACAATGACAGGCTCAGGCCAACTTGCCTTTTTTTACCCACATCAATGGTTGATGATAATGGATGCATGCACTGTACTGTCACCATTTGAGGAAGCTACAAGGATGTGAGCCGTTATAATGCATGCATCAGTGACACAATTACTGCTGTATTCCTGCTGAAGCAGACTCTGCATTTCATTATGGACAGGGCACTCAAGGCAGAGCAGTGGGAGGAAGAGGAGGACTTCCTTTCCTCTCAAGGCCCCCTTTTTTGCAGACACCATTCTTCCTATGCCACAGAACACACAAGAGGAGAGGGAGGAGGAGGATTCTGGCAGTTTTGGAGGCATTGAAGCAGAGGAAGACATACGTCAAACCTTAAGAGATGATTGGTTGGCAACCCTCCTTGACCACTGTTACAAGAGGAACGTTTTAGAATTCATCCTGTCCCCAAAGAGGGTGCAGAATGATGAAATCTATTGAGGACACCTTAAAGAGGAGTTTATTCAATGCTTTTCCTGACTTTGGTAGGTTACAGTGTCATGGAAAACATAATTTTGAGGCTTATGTTGGTCAAGAGAGAGGAAGTGTGGAGAAGGGAGCCACCTAAGTAATGCATTTCACAATTTTATTAGTCCTCGCCACCCAGGGCTCTTAGCTTCCACATCCCATCGGCAGCGTCTGCATCATATGGTGGACGAAAACAGAGATGGAAAGCTTTCCAGTTGACGATCCACTGGGTTACTGGGTCAAGAGAATAGACCACTGGCCAAAACTTTCCCAGTATGCAATTAAGCTGCTGGGTTGTGCTGCATCCAGCTTGCTTTCCGAACTGGCATTTAGTGCTGCTGGAGGTTTTGTTACGGATAATAGAACCCGTCTGTCCACAGTGGACCGTCTGAAATTTATCAAAATGAATCAGTCCTGGATTACCAGCAGCTATGAAGTTCCTGATGCCAAAGTCGCTGATTAAGTGTTTTTGGGATGTGGAATCTCTGCAAGACTTCTAGGCTACCTAGCTTTGTTGGTGTTGATTTCATCTGGAAGAATTTTTTGGGTGTAGGTTTCATGGGCACAATTAACACCCAAAGACCAATTTTTCTTCACCTGTTTGACAGGTGCATATCATTTTAATTTTTGACAGCAAGGCCAATTCTTGCTTTCATCAAGAGTACCTCTATAGGGTTAAAGTGTGAAAGCACCTCTGACACCCAAATACCAATTTTTCTGCATTTGTTTGACAGGTGCATATAATTTTTTATTTTTGACAGCAAGGCATTTCTTGCTTTCATCAAGAGTACCTCTATAGGGTTATGGTGTGAAGGCACCTCAGACACCCAAAGACCAATTTTTCCGTACCTGTTTCTTCTATCCAAAGTCTGCAGAAGAGATGCCAGAATTTATCCAAAAAATCTCTAATCTTGTTTACAGTGCACTACATTGAGGCCTCATCATACAGACTGGCTCCCCAAACCTTGTTTACAAAATAAAGAAAATTTGCAATGACAATGTCATTTTTTTGGCTTTATAAATGCAATTATTGCTGCAGCAGCTTCTATACATAGTACAGATACCACTTTACAGGTAAACTAAGGGGACCCCCCAGGCACTATATTGAAAGGATTTTTTCATTTTTATTCTTATTTCTCATTTTTATGCTTTCACTTTAAGCATCAGTAAATCACTACTCATTTAAAAATTACATCTTTTACAAACTTTTTTCATCAATACATGTCCCCCAGGGCAGTACCCGGACCCAAAAAACCATTGTATGCCCAATTACTTGTACATAATCCTTCAAAATGGACACTTTTGATTTTTACAGTTCAGGTCCCATAGACTTTAATGGGGTTCGTTATGCGATGTTCAAAAAGTTCGGGTGCGAACTGAACGGGGGGGGGGGGCGTTTTGCCCATCCCTACTTGGGAGTTTATTAATTATATGATCTTCCTAGCTAATAGATATCAAAGCAGATGTTGAAATATCAGAATAAAAAATGCAGTCACATACAAGGCCTAAATGGAAATGAGCATGTAACTTTCATATTACAACTAATATTGTCCTTGACATAATATGAGCATTTAGTGTTGCCTCCTAATTCCAGTATTGGTGAGATTTAGGCACTACTTATGATGTGCAAACCTGCTATTTGCTGGGGCTGCCAAAAGATGGAACGGATACAGTTAGAGCATGCAAATCGATGTGTGTAAAGTTAGTGCAGCTACATGCCAAATGCAGTAATGAGCCTGGTCAGAAGAGCTCACAAATCATAAACGAAATGTATAATATAGTAATTCTCTATTTTAACTTTTGTTATAATTTTATTAGTGTCAGACTATTATTTTATTTAATTGTACATTTTTACTTGTATGAAATACACAGCTATAAGCTTTTGTGTTTGTTTACAACTTTATAAAGATTGATGTCAGCCTACTCTGGAAAATGTCAACAGCACAGTCATCTCAGTTTGTCATCAACTAAACATCTCCATCTTTTTCATGCCCTTACAAGCTCTTGGCTTTTAACTTTAACTGCTGCTGTGACGTGCAATAGTCTATTGCAAATCAATTCAGAGAATGAGGAAATGGTGCATTACACAAGAACTCCCATGGAATTGTATATTACAGTCCTACAAATAGCAGATAAGAGCATTACGATTAATGGTGTCTTAATAAATGCCAAAATAATTAGCAATTCTATGTTGTTTGTTTTTGTAAATTTGCCAACACTGCATGAGTTTTACCACGATGTGTGTGGGAGCTCTTCAAGTTTACTTAAATATTTTTGTCTGATTTATGTGAAAAGGTTTCAATAAGTTTATCTTCGAGGGGCAATTAAATGCATTCTATTAGAGAAAATGATCAAATCACTGACTTTTTAAGCTAATTTGCAGATAAAGACACGTATAATGTTTTTAGTAGTACTAATATTATTGCATTAACCCATGTACTTTTACTATACATCATGTGCCTATTTGGTTGTGCTTGAGTTTGTATAGAAACATGACCTTTCTGTTATCTTCTGCTCTCCTCTGTTATCATTTTTAATATATGCAATTTATATGATACAATTATTTTCTGTGTTTAAATATATTATATTATTATTTTATCTACTGAGATATATATATATATATATATATATATATATATCACAATTCCCAGCCGTTTTGCTGGATATGGGTCCCCTCGGATCACTGGGTGCAACAAAAGTACCTTTGTGCATGTTTCTCCAAGTGTGAGCACTGAGACAATGACCAGTCCAGTATCTTTGGGTTTTTGTATTTATTTTGTAACTTGGATAGGAGAAGAGATGAGTGGGATACTCCTTTGGCTCAACTATGTACAACTTGGCGGAGACACTTGAAAAATGCTGATTGGCGCTGACTTGACACTGGCAGGATGCCGGTCAATGCCGGTTAACGCTGGTTAACGCTGGCCTGATGCCTCTTAATGGTGAACTGACTTGTGACTGCTTTTCTGCATAAAGAAGTCCACTTTAAGCTCCCTTAAGCACTCCTTGCCAAGGTAGCTATCTGTATACACTGCTGCGCTGCTGAACACTTCAGGGCCCACACTGGCGCCCCTGGGCAGTTTTGAGTACTCACAACACTGTTTTTCCTGGAAACTTTTGCCCAGCAGCTCCACTCGGTCCACAGCACTCTGGATCCCTTTCTGTAGCCCAGCTCAACCTCCGGTCCCCTAGGCCGACCGCCCAGGACACACTTTCTTCCTCTGACAGGAGGAGTGACAGCCGTCAGCCTCCTCCTGGGACTCTGCTTCCCACCAAAGATGCTCTGCCATGTGCTCCCCTCAGACTTATACCCCATCCCAGGGTGCATTGCGGCAGACTCCGCCCTCTGGGGTAGATACAAGCCCTGGTGTGCTATTGGTTAGGTTTCCTCCACTGTCCAATAAGAGTCCACATTGGACACAGTGGGAAGACTCCCCAGACTCAACAGACACACCTGGAAACACATGACAGCCTAGCTGAATGATCAGGCCCCCCTGATAAGCAGACATAGCCACAATATACTTTTCCTAGCACCTACGAAGGAGGGTGCTACATCTATATATATTTTATATATATTTATATATATATATATAGGGGCAATCTAGAAAAATGGGACAGTGATTATACAAACTTTATACTGTATATTTTCATTAAAACCAGGCTATGGATATTTATATTGATGAGCCGAACACCCCCCTGTTCGGTTTGCACCAGAACATCTCGAACAGGGGAAATGTTCTAGTTAACATACTAACAGAAAAATCACAAGTTCTCATTTTAAGGCTTAAATTCAAGTGACTATTAATCACCCGCTGGTCCAAGGATTCAAACTCACACCCTCTCACTTGCCAGTCTGTTATTCTAACAGATATGCCACCAAGGCTCTTTCGTAGGGCTCTGACATCACCAGCACCCCATAATCCATTTCTCAGGTGCAGTGAATAAATTACTGACGTCACTTCAGAAGGGGCGGGACGATTAATTGGTTTTAAATAAAGTCCAAAATTATTATTAATCCCCTGCCAGCCTGGGGATTCAAACTCACAACCTTTTGTTTGCAAGGGGAAATGTTCTAGTTAACATACTAACAGAAAAATCAGTTACTCTACCAGCTTGACCACCCAGCCAGCTGATTAACCTTGTACTCTGTTGTCTGGCTAACTAGCTTCTATCTGAGTTTGACAGCTCCCATAATCCATTGCTTTAGGTGCAGTGAATAAATTACTGACGTCAGTAATTTATTCACTGCACTTGAGCAGGGCATTGTGGGACGGCTCGTGACGTAAGGTCACTATAAAAGAGCTGTCAAAATCAACACAGCTCATTCAGCGGGAAGCCTCTGGAGAAGCAGGAGCTTCTTCTTTTTTTTTTATTCTATTTTCCCAGCGGCCGGCGACTGATCATCGGGGGACAGTATTTTTTTTATTTTTTAATAAAAGACTTTTCTAAAACTGGCTTTTGTCATTATTTTTTTGTACATTTTTGGTGAATGGGTAGGAGTACTATGTACCCCATATCCATTCACATAGAGGGGTGGGCCAGGATCTGGAGGTCCCCTTGTTAAAGGGAGCTTCCAGATTCTCATAAGCCTCCCCTCGCAGACCCCCACAACCACAGCCCAGGGTTGTGGGGAAGAGACCCCTGTCCCCATCAACATGGGGGCAAGGGGCACCCACCCCCCCATGTTGAGGGCATGTGGCCTGGTATGGTTCAGGATCCTGGCCAGCCAGGCTGTGTACTCGGATAAGGGTCTGGTATGGATTTTAGGGGGAACCCCACACCATTTTTAAAAAAAAATTTGGCACGGGTTTCCCTTAAAATCCATACCAGACCCGAGGGGTCGTTTTTTTCCAGCAATATTGACATAAGCTGATATAAACTGAACCGCCTATATATAGATATATATATATATCTACATAGATATATATATATATCTACATATATCTATATATATATATATATATATATATATAAATAGCTTTGATCTCAACAAACTAAAAAGCAAAAATCTCTCTCTCCCTGCTTGGAATTCAATCTCACAACCATCACCATTACAGGTCTGGTATTCTACCAGGTACACCACCATCAAGTGCAGCTATGTTAAGTACACTTTTCCTGCCTGATAGCTGATGCATCATCTGCTGTTAAGGCCGCCGTGGCCGCCTTTGCTATAAAAAAAAAAAAAGAACCACGAAATGTATCAAAAAGCAACACTTGCGTTTTTGGTATGGGTCCATTGAAGTTTAAACTCAAAATGGAATCTGCTGCGGGAAAAAAAAGTCCCTGACCCTTTCCAAAAACCCAGTGGCTGAAAAAAGCATAGGTGTGAACGTGTTCCATAGGAAACTATGTAAATGGACTGTAGTACGCTTTTTCAAAACGCAAAATGCACTAAAAACAGCATAGGTGTGAACCTAGCCTTACAGAGTATCTAAATAACTTATTCAGTTGAAGTGAGTGTCAAGAACATACAGCAGCATTTATACTCACATGGTTAATTCAGTGGAAGAGCAGGGCAACTTGGGGGCATGGCTACGCAATGATGGAGTGAGGTTGCTTCCAGCTGGAGCTCCACTCAGCTTGATCATAGAGCCACGTCTTAAACCACTATCTGACATCTCCAACCATGCCTAAAGGAGCTGAATGCAGATGCTACCTAACCTCATTCTCTGCTAAACCAGACATGGTCTACCTAACTCACGCTATGCTATAGATCATTACAGATGAACTCAAAGAGGTGAAAGATAACCTGTTCTCTCTCCCCACATGGGTAGACTCTATGGAAACTAACCAGACTGCCTCAGACCAAAGGGTAGTGGCCCTGGAGGCCACCATTTCTGCACATAGACAGCATATTTATGCCCTGACCCTCCTTCAAGATGCCTTAGAGAGCAGGAGGACTCAGAATTTATGATCCACCATCACTTCTAATTTAAATCTGGTCCTGTATATGGACCCTGATACTGAACTTGAACTGGACAGGATTCACAGGATTCAGAGACCTAGCCCATAAGATGACAGGAGCTTCCTGGATGGAACACCTTGGAGCTTTCAACACCACCTCTATGTCCTCAGCTTACCCATTCATCCTCCAGGAGATGGAGCATAAAACTCCACATAGATCCTAACTGCATCCTTTCTGCAATGAGCTATGAGCACCTACAAAGTACCACCCTAGTGTGGGTGTCTTTTTCTTTGGTCTTTTGTCTTGATTTTTTGTAATACTCCTGTTTACCTTACTAAGTTCACCAGTTAGTTTGTATTGCTGACTTATGATTTATGGAGATTTATGGGGGGCCTGGAGCTGAGTACCATAATGTCTGCCAAGCTATTCCTTGCAATGCTGGGATTTTTTTTACCCCGGCTTTCCTCAGTCTGGATTCGAGGGCTAGGCCTCCCCCCAGCCTCATGCACTTTTTATATTTCTGTATATATTATATTTCAAGCGCCTAAAACCTCATTGAGTGGTGCTGGCCCCTTGCCTACAATCCACAGGATGCCCACGGTTGTTAACCTGAGTTTTATTTTACCTGGGGACTCAGATGCTTTGCAGTTTGTATTTTGCAATTACATTCTTATGTTCTGGTTTCAATTATAAAAGAGAGATGGCGGGAAGAATCTCTGTGGGTAATTTTACAGTTTAAACCTTATGGAAGACTGTAGAGGAGATTAGCCTGGTCTTCTTCTCCAGATCTTGGATATCAGTTTTACGGGGTCTGCCCCTCACTCAGATCTGCCGCCCATGAATTCGAGGGATGGAGTATCTTTTTGTAAACAAATTAAATTGGTTAGAGTGTCTTTACCTCCCAAGTTGCACTCTATTACCCCCACATAGGTCTGTGCTAGACACGTGCAATTAGTTTTGGTCTGAATATAAATTCAGAAACATTTTTGGTTATTTGGAGATTCTAATGTATTTGATTCGCCAAATAAAATAGTAAAGAATTTCATTCAAATTCATTTAATTTAACTTAGTATATTCGTTGTCTAATGAATTCAGATCGGTCAAAAAATTATCGACTGATTCAAATTCTGTGTGAAGAATAGCTGGCTGTTAAGGAGTGGACCGGGAAGCCGGCCGCTGTGTCCTTAACAACCGATGACTCATGAGCTATCAGGGGGCTTCTCCACTGACAGATGTATGTAAACAAAGGAAAAAAATTGGATCTGGTATCATGATTTTAAGGGGAACCCCAGGCCAGAATTAAATAGAAAAACAGTGTGAGGTTCCCCCAAAATCCATACCAGACCTTTATCCGAGCATGCAGCCCAGCAGGCCAGAAAAGGGAGGGGGAGTGAGTACCCCCCCACACCTGAACCATTCTAGGCCACATGCCCTCAACATGGGGGGTGCTTTTGGGCAGGGGGGATCTGCTCTCAAAAGCACTTTGTCCCCATATTGATGGGGACAAGAGCCTCTTTCCACAACCCTGGTCAGTGGTTGTGGGGGTCTGTGGGCAAGGGCTTAGAGGAATCTGGAAGCCCCCTTTAACAAGGGGGCCCAGATCCCAGCCCCCCTATGTAAATGAGTGTGTGGTACATCTACCCCCCTACCTGTTCTGCCCATATCTGATTCCCCCCTGTGTGCCCGGGCCACTTTTCCCCCCTCACAGGCCCCTGGCTTTCCTTTTCTGCCAGCTGCTGTGGGTAAACAGGCAGATTGAGAGTTGGGGAAGTGGCCAGTAAATTTCTTCATATACTGACCTCTTACTTTTCTGAATTTGATACAGTGAGTGATCAATACCAATTGCTCCTGTGTCTATTGATAACTGAGCATAGTAAAATGTCTCCTGTTCATTCATCTTCAGTGAAGCTGGGGCTACAGAGAAAGGAATTTCTTTCTCTGTATCAAAGATAACATGTGAGGGGTCTGTGTAGACCCTTGATATTTCATCCATGCCCCCTCCCCCAACAGCATTGAAAAAAAAAGTAAAAAAAAAAAAAAAGTAGGCTGTACAGGGCCTTGTGATTTCCAAAGCCAGCCCTGGGGCTGTAGGCAGGATGGCACCACATTGCATATTTTCTGGTCACGCAAGAAACTGGATTGCCTTTGGTACTAGAGTGGCAGAACCATTGAGCAGCTTACGGATTTTTATCTGGGTTTGGACCCCGCCAAGTACCTCCTCACCACTCCAGCTCTTCTGAAACACAGATCTAAGAATTGTATGCTTATCCATCTGTTGAATGCAGCAAAGGCATGTATACAGGCACTATGGAATCAGGATATCCCTCCTACTCTGTTGATGTGCTTTACTAGAGTGGTTGCCATGCACTCCATGGATTCTATTACTGCAGCTCTGTAGGGAGGAGAAATTTAGAAGGAAGTGGTTCTACTGATCCTTATATACATAATCCAGTATGGCTCATCCCTTGCAGTGGAGAGGTGAGGCTCCACTTCCTTTCTCCCACCGACCCCCATCTTCCCCACCTCTCTTTACTGTTTCTTCTTTCAATGCCCACTTCCCCTTCCCTATGTTCAGTCCCCCTTTTTTTTCTCTCCCCACATTTTCTACCTTCCTTCTTTTAGCACCCACTGACACAAAATGCTATCATCCTTCTGGTTTCTGTTTTTGTTATCCATAACATTAAAGCCCAGATTGGGTGAATGCTCTCAATGGTGGCGGCATTTTGCTTCCCCACAAGCCCTATATTCTGGTGTTGGCTGTGGTGGGCTTACTTAATACAGCACATGACACATTGTTTCCTTGGATAATATGCTCAGATTACATGTATACGACCCGTTGGTGCTTAAGTGATTACGTCATATTCTTTGGTGCCAAAAATAGGCTATAAAACAGGAAGGATCCCTCTTGTCCATCCGCTGATGGTGGAGGACAAGTGTTGTGGACTGTTTGGTAAGGTTTACATCTTAGCCTGGCTATATACCAGTTATTTCCTAATGTATATCCCCTTTGCTATGACTGCTGTGTGACATTTGTCTTCTGGTGCCTTATAGGTAAATATACATTCTAATATGGCACATGGGAGCAGTATCTTTACTTTCAAGATGTATTGACAGCATTGGCTGATTCTCTTTGAAGAATTGTTATCAATACTAATGTATTGATTAGAATGTAAGCACAGGTATGTCCATATCATGGATCAGTCTTACATTCTTGGTGGTGTTTATTCATTGATAAATATTTTTTATAGGCTGGGTTATTTATTCTTCAGAATTGACATGTAACCATGACATTTCTACATTTGTCGTACTACTCCTCCTATGCCATTTCCTTGCCAAGTAAGTGTCATAAGTTCTAAGGCACTGTTACAATGTGTATTGGAGCTGGTTTACTATTAATTAGTTATGTATTTTCTCCTGATTCTATATAGGGCCATTTATGTTTACGCCATATATATCACTTTTTCGGACCATATCAAATATCCAATCTGCACAGCAAGTCATTCCGCCATCATTGTTAATGCTCACAGGTTGCAGTGGACACATCATGTTGCCTTCTGAAATATGTTAAAATATTGAATATTGTATTTCCTCTCTTGGATAGGGCACATTTCTTTACTGCAAAGTTATCAAAGTCCTGAGGAAGTGAATAAATGTGAAATGCGTCAACCTCATATGGCGAATGTCATCCAATGAGAGAATTTTCTCTTGCTTTTATGAATATTTTTTATATTTTTTGTAATTAATATTTTCATGTTTTACTATAATAGATGTGGCCATTCCTCTTTTGGTACCAGTAAAGTCTGACACCACATTGTTTTTCTCTAGCGATATTATTTAAATGAGGTACCTTTTCTGTAGCCCACTTTTCTATTGTTGTAAGCCCAGACAGGGTAGTAAGGGCTCTGATTTAATTTCATTGTTTGGTTAGCCTATGACATAGATTTGGAAACTGTGGTTGTTTGTCCTTCAGTGTTTTCATTACATGGCAGCAATTGTAGGCTGCTTTCTGTGTCAACCATGTAACAACGTTCCCTTGTTTCTGTCTGTGTGTGAAATATATATAAATAAAAAAATATTTTAAAAAAAGGATAGGCCAACTGGTGGATGGTGGGAGTCAAAAGATTTCCAGAATCCACTAGGGGATTAATGGAACTCTGCAATACTGAGCTAACATGGTATAAAAAAAAAAAAAAAAAAAACAAGCACTGAATCTAAAGACAAAGAACATGGGCATCTCAAGAGTGTTTTGAAAGTTTGTGGCTACTTTAAGAGTCCATTCAGACTAGCGCGACTTGTCAGGCGACTTGGTCGCGGTCGGTCGCTCGCCATTGAGTAGTACAGGACCCGTTCTAATAGGAGCGACACAAGTCGCTCCGACTTAGAAAAAGGGTCTTGTACTACTTTGGGGCGACCTGGAGGCGACTTGCATTGACTTCAATTATATGAAGTCCGTGCAAGTCGCGCCAAAGTCGCAGGTCGCCCCACAAAGTCGTGTCGCGCCAGTCTGAATGGGCTGTAACTGGACTTGTTGATAAACATTCACAAGTTCAATCAAAAATACAGGACCATCAAACAGAGGGGAGAAGTAGGACACCCAGAGTATTTTTAATCATCACTTATGAGGCTGGAGTGAGAGCAAAAAAATATTTTGAATAAACATCTCATTCCTGTGTATTTTAAGCTCTGCAATGCACTTAGACAAAAGCTTGTACATATATACGGCTCAACACCCAAAAACAAGTGAAATGACCTATACGCAATCCAATGAATCTTTATAGGCAATATCCCTTTGTCTTTATTTCAGCCTTTCTTACTTTTATCATTTTTTATTTTATTTTTTACCTTCTTGTGTAATTTAACCAAAAATCTGTTGATTCAGTATTCATCTATACTTTGCTATTTGATTTCCTTTTTTTAAGTCAAAATAGCCCCATAGTTTTTTAGACTTTATTTAATACTGTTTATTTAACCAACACATATCTTATGTTTTTTTTCATAAATAATAATATGATTGAACCCCATTACTGCCACCGTCATACGTAGTTTGGTGCAGCAGTACCAAGAGGTAATCAGAAAAAAAAAGTATTAGCTGTTAATGGTGTACCACCATAAACTCCAGGCCCTTAGCTCTGAGCACATCTATGTTTAAAGCTATCAGATCCTGGCTGGTGGGGTTGGGAAAACAACTAATCAAGTGCTGTGCTAGATCTGGTTGGGGACGTGCAGTGGAGGCATTAGGAGTTTATATAACCCTGTTTTTTCTGCAAAGACGACCTGTCAATCTATTGCAGTGTCAGTATATACTTTAGCCAGATTTGTGATTTTTCATTCATAGCAGAGATCTTGTAAAAACATTTTTTTCAAATGCAATTGTTAAATCAAGCAAGAATTTGCACAAGAACATTTTTGTTTCCTTTTAAAACAATAGGCGAATAAAATATCATTGATGTATATGTACCTAAAAGTAAACCATTTCCTGAGAAAGTACAAATCTGTTATGGTGCTCCCTGGCAGATGATACAGGCTCACCTGTACGGAGTCTTCTGGTGGTGGAGATGGGCTTGGAACCCTAGTGATTCTGGTTTTCTTCTCTGCAAGCTGTTACTAGATTACAGCCTTCATGTTTGGCCCATGAAGTAAACAGGTACAACAGAACAGCTACAGTGTAAACACTGTATATAAACTATCAGGCAGAAGAGTAGTCAGGTCCGGGCAGAGGTCATAGGCAGGTGCCAAGCAGAAGAGTAGTCGGGTCCAGACAGAGGTTTTGAGCAGGATGCAGGCAAGACAATAGTCAGGTCAATCTGGGTCAGCAACAATCAAAACAATTAGAGTATAATAGCACTATTGCACAAAGGATAGCTGGCAATAAGATACCGCACTAGCCACTTCAAAGACTGGAGTTTAAATATCACCGAACCCTCCTCAACCAAGCCCAGGGCAGTTGATATTAACGTACACACTTTTTGGGGAGGTGAGACAGCAGTCTCACTACCTCTTTGCCTTACAGTGATTTTGACCTTTTTTGTTGTTCTATTTTGTATGATGATATGTGGAATCAATTGTTTCTTTTCCGCTCCAAGCTTTCCTCTTTCTCCGTACCTTCACAACGCATTCACAACATAAACAAAAGAGTTCCCTTATGCCACTGACTAGCTCTGAATGAGGGGACTTAGGCCCCTTTCACACTGCGTTTAAAATCAGGTCCTCCTGTAAGTTTTTTCAGGCGGACCTGATTGGATGCTCCATGCATCCCTATGGAGCGGTGGGTGTCAGCAGTGACATCTCCGCTGACATTCGCCACTATCCGATCCAATTCTGTCCGTGAAATCCAGATGGATGGAAACCCTATTTTCCATCCGTCTGGAGGATCGGATTGGATAGGATCAGATGAAAAAGGACAGGCGGTCCCTTTACATCCGATCTCTCATTAAAGAGAGTAGGGATTTGACAGGTCTATCTCTCCACGGTGAGCGGTGTCGGACCTGTCATTCACCTGCTCAGATGGGATCGGCGGATCGATCTCTGCTGAGCAAAACAGAGTCCGCCAGGTGGAAAGCCCATGTGAACGGACCCTTATAGTCCCAACTAATCGTAAATCACCTGTACACACAAATCCTGTGACAAATATTGTGAACATGCCATTGTACTATTAAAAACCAAACCTTAAATATGAAAAGGAAAATTGTTTTTTTTTCCATTTTTATTTTATTTTTTTTAAAGCTGAAGGAAGGATTGAGGGAGAGAGCTGAGAATGGAAAGGGACTAAAATGGAGTAAAGGGAAGAATTAAATGATAGAAAAAGACTGGGAAAAATAATATGAAAAAATAAATAAATAAATAAACAACCTTCCTATGTTACATCGTTATGTAGTTAATCTGCATTCTACATTCTATGCATGAAGGTAAAAGACCTTCTGTGTGCAGCCCCCCCCCAATCCTTAATTGAGCCCCCTCCAATCTAGCAATGTTCACAATTGCCTTGCCTGTATGGGGACTCTCCCTCCTCATTGGCTGAGAGAGCAGCAGGAGTCCATTGGATCCCACTGCTGTCAATCACACCCAGTTAGCCAATGAGGAGAGAGTGGGGGGCGGGGCCAAGCCACGGCTCTATGTGTCTTATGGACGCATAGAGCAGCAGCTCAGGAATGAGCATGCAGCAGTGCCCCCAGGGCAAGCAGCTTTCTCTGGTGGCACTGCCTGAGGGGGAGGAACCAGGAGCACCAGTGGTGGACCCAAAAAGATGATCGGAGCTGCTCTGTGCAAAATCACTGCACAGAGCAGGTAAGTATAACATGTTTGTTACAAAAAGAACCCCACAAAAACAAAGCTTTAATATCACTTTACCATCTAGTCAGTTAAAGGGCATTTTAAATTTGGCACATTTAATTTTTCCACAGCTGTTTTCCAGTTGCAAAAAAATTATACTTTAATGTTGGGGTCCATCCTGTGCTTTATGTGGAGATTTGTGTTGGGTTACAGTGTTTTGCCACTAATAAAACCTTTTCTGCAGTGGTCTGGAGTTAAAAATGAATCATTTTTGGTGGCTTTGATGCAAGCTACGTCATGTTGGTTGTATTAGTCTTTTGGTCCTACTTGAGTGTACTAGCTTGACCCAAAATGTTTGGGATACACACTATTTAACCACTTCCACCCCTTAGGACAAAGCTGCATGTCCTTAAGTGGAAGTGGTTATATCAGGACCATGGCTGCAAGGCATCACGGAAAAATACAATTTTATATAGTTTTTCAGGCTAATATATGCCTATTATTTGCCTTCTTGATTCACTCATTACAAACAGCATGAACTCCTGTTCAGTAAATCTGTACATTTTTAAATAAAGGGTCCTTGAAAAATAAAATATTTAATTACAATTTTCAGGTTAAATATGTTTAATCATTAAAAAAAAATAATGAGCATGTGATTGTTTGTAGCAAATCTGTATGATTTGTATACAGAGTATTTGAAAAAAATACAGTTTAATTCAAAATATCTAATACAAATAAACTGACTCCCTGCCTCTCAAATTGTCTACTTTTAAAACAATTGAGATTCTATTCAGCAAATTTGTACTTTTTTTATTAGGTGCCTTTGAACAAATACAATTTTATATAATATTTCCAATGAAAAGAGGCATAATCTCTACCTACAAATGTGCCTGCTATTAAAAAGGTGAGATTTTGCTCAGTAAAGCTGTACGATGTGTCAAAAAAAAAAAAAAAATGAAGCTTCATGTACAATATTATTTCTGGTTTAAATAAGCTGACTATCAGTATCCAAATGTACTGCCTATAAAAAGAATGAATATCTTCTCAGCAAAACTGTACAATTTTCATAATCAGTGTCTGAAATTTACAGTTTCATATAATATTTGAGGCTGAAATTGGTCTACTCATTGCTTACAAATATGCCATCTATTAATAAGGATGAAAATATTAGTGTTCTTTTGCAAGATGGAATCTGCTTACTATCCCCCTCATAATCTACCACATCTCCCACATCTCCCTGGAGCCGATATAATCAAGGCTTCAAAGAGGAGATGCAAATATGTACAATGTTTATTTATTTTTTTAATAAAAAAAAAACAAAAAGAACTTAATATTTTATTTTCAGATACAATATGCCTGTTTTATCCCTCAGAAAAAACGATCCTTTGAAAAAGGCTTAGTAGCTATTGTTTCAAATGTTTTTTTCTCCAGTTTAAATCTCTAAAACCAGATACTTCTCTTTATCTCCAGATGCAATATGCCTGCTGAATCCCTCAGAAAATGCATACTGTCTAAAAAGACTTAAAAGCTGTGGTATAAATCCGTAAACTTTGTACATGTTCAGTCTCCAAAAAGACACCAATTTCCAGATGCAAACTGTGTGTTCTTCCCCTCAAAAATTGCAGCCTATCCACTAAAGGCTTCAAAGGTGTGCTAAAAATGTGTTTTCTCTCTCAATTTCAACCAAAATGACACTTTTTTTTTCAATGCAATACGCCTACTTAGTACTCAGTCACTGATAAATTGCAGCTTTTTTTTTTTTTAATAATTTACAAAATAGTACAAAAAAGAAGGCAACTGTGCAGTGAAGGCATCCATAAACCTTGGTAGAAAGAAGGATAGGAGAGACCACACCAGGTACACCCTGACTGTGAGGGATTTGCTTTGCCCATCCAGAAAAGAAAATAGGCATGATTTTGAATTGTGTCTCCCATCAAAACTCTCACACAGTTACTTTATGTGTTTTCTGATAGCCTGCAAGAGGTTTCTCTAGAATATTATCATGTGACAGGATTTTAGCCCAAGTTTTAAAGGAGGCATGGTGTTTGGAAAAGAGATTTGTGATAAGATGCGAGTAGATGTCCAAGATAGAATGACAGTGACCGCGGAGCACTACATCTACGAAGGATTGTTGCAAGCCAATTACCTTGGTCAGCCCTTGAGATTTTCATTGGACAAACACTTTATACTCATCTGATGTAGGAAACATAAGGATGATATGAATAGGTAGAAGACAGGATATTGTTGAGGGCAGGTCTAAGCTAGGTAAGGATGCAGCTCTTTCAGCAAAGGAATCAATTTAGAGTATAGAACTGCTGAAAGGCTGTACAGAAGCACCAAGGTGCTCTCAAGAGCATAGTTAGTGTGACACAAGTAGCCTGAGATTCAACAAACCAGCCCCTCCTTCCCTTTTAGGAAGACAGAGTTTCTGCAGTGCAATACAGGATTTCTTGTGGTGCCATAGGATGGCCAGCAATGATATTTGTAGCTTGGCTATTGTCAGGGTCCGGACTGGCGGCAGATGAAGACACTAGGGGTGGATCCTCTGTGTCTGTGAGGGAATGGCGTGGACCGCACCAGAGGACCGGTTCTAAGTGGCTACTGGTTTTCACCAGAGCCCGCCGCAAGGCGGGATGGACTTGCTGCGGCGGTAGCAACCAGGTCGTATCCTCCAGTAGCGGCTCAACCTCACAGACAGCTGAAAACAGGCATGGTACAATAGGACAAGGCAAAGGCAAGGTCAGACGTAGCAGAAGGTCAAGGCAGGCGGCAAAGGTTCGAAGTCAGGGGCAACGGCAGAAGGTCAGATACACAGGCAGGGCAATACACAAACGCTTTCTCAGGGGACTAAGGCAACAAGATCCGGCAAGGACAGGAAGGGAAAGTGGGTTTATATAAGAAACAGGAAACAGGTCACAGGAACAGGAAACAGGTCACAGGAAACAGGTCACAGAAAACAGGAAACAGGAAACAGGTCACAGGAAACAGGAAGGAAGGTTTGGGCCAGACACCAATTACTGGTGCACAGGCCCCTTAAATTTCAAACAACCGGCGCGCGCACGCCCTATGGTGCAGGGGGCGCACGCGCCGGGAACCACGTGAGCGGGGAGCGGAGGAGGGAGCCGGAGCGGGCACAGGTGAGTGGATCTGGAACGAACGCCGTGAGCGCTCCGGTCCAGAAGCAGGGACCGGAGCGCTCAGCGTTACAGTACCCCCCCCTTTGGTCTCCCCCTCTTTTTGGTACCCAGAAACCTGTGGATGAGCTCCTTGTCGAGGATATTGGACTCGGGCTCCCATGACCTCTCTTCGGGACCACAATTCTCCCAGTCAACAAGAAAAATTTTTTTACCTCTGACGACCTTGGAGGCAAGGATCTCTTTTACCGAGAAGACGTCAGAGGACCCAGAGACAGGAGCAGGAACGGTGACCTTGGGGGAAAATCGGTTAAGAATGAGGGGTTTGAGAAGGGATACATGAAAGGAGTTAGGAATACGGAGAGAAGGAGGAAGATGGAGTTTGTAAGAGACAGCGTTAATTTGGCTTTTGATTCTAATAGGCCCAAGGTAACGCGGACCCAGCTTGTAGATAGGGACCCGAAACCGGATGTATTTGGCAGAGAGTCACACTCTGTCACCAGGGGCAAAGACAGGAGGAGTTCTTCTTTTTTTAACTGCGTGTCTCTTCATGCAAGAGGAGGCCAGGGTGAGCGACTTTTGAGTTTCTTTCCAGATGGAGGAGAAGTCCAGGGTCAACTCATCAACGGCAGGGAGTCCAGAAGAAGTGGTAATGGGGAGAGGGGGCAGCGGGTGACGGCCGTACACCACAAAAAATGGAGATTTGGTGGATGACTCAGAGTCTCTGAAGTTGTATGAGAATTCGGCCCAGGGCAACAGGTCGACCCAATCGTCCTGACAGGAGGAGACGAAGTGTCGCAGATAGTCACCAAGGATCTGGTTAACCCTCTCCACTTGCCCATTGGACTGGGGGTGGTAGGCGGAAGAAAAATTCAATTTGATCTTTAATTGGATGCAGATTGCTCTCCAAAATTTTGAGATGAACTGAACGCCTCTATCAGAGACGATATGCATTGGAAGACCATGGAGACGGAATATATGCAAAAAGAATTGCTTCGCCAACTGTGGCGCAGAGGGGAGACCCGGAAGAGGAATAAAATGTGCCATTTTGGAAAATCTGTCAACCACCACCCATATGACTGTGTTGCCATGGGATACGGGGAGGTCAGTGACGAAGTCCATCGCTATGTGGGCCCAAGGCTGTTCGGGCACTGGCAGAGGGAGGAGAAGACCCGCAGGCCTCTGGCGGGGAGTTTTGTCACGTGCGCAGACAGTACAGGCCCGAACAAACTCTTTTACATCTTTCTGAAAGGAAGGCCACCAATAGTGTCTGGCAATTAGCTGAGTAGTCTTTTTAATTCCAGCGTGACCAGCCAGGTGAGAGGAGTGACCCCATTTGAGAGTCTGGAGGTGAAGACGTGGAGGAACATACGTTTTCCCAGGAGGAACTGGTGCCAGTGAAGCAGGGGCAGCTGAAATCAGACACTCAGGAGGTATGATGTGTTGAGAAACTGTTTCAGCTTCAGAGGCATCGGTGGAGCGTGATAGGGCATCCGCCCTAATGTTCTTATCAGCAGGACGAAAATGGATCTGGAAGTTGAATCGGGCAAAGATCAATGACCACCTGGCCTGGCGAGGATTAAGGCGCTGGGCAGACTGAAGGTAGGACAGATTTTTGTGGTCAGTGTAAATGGTGATAGCATGAAGGGATCCTTCCCTGAGATGTCTCCATTCCTCTAGTGCCAACTTAATGGCCAGTAGTTCACGGTCTCCAATAGCATAGTTCCTTTCTGGAGGAGAAAAAGTTTTAGAGAAGAAGCCGCAGGTGACGTTTTTTCCTTTAGCGGACTTTTGAAGAAGGACCGCTCCGGCTCCGACAGAGGAGGCATCTACCTCCAGAAAGAATGGTTTCAGAGGATCGGGCCTAGTCAAGACTGGAGCGGAGGCGAAGGCGGTCTTAAGGCGAGTAAAGGCTTCTTCAGATTGGGGAGGCCAGGATCTCGGATTCGCTTCTTTCTTGGTTAGTGCCACAATAGGCGCCACGATAGTGGAGAAGTGGGGAATGAACTGGCGGTAGTAATTGGCAAATCCGAGGAAGCGCTGGATAGAGCGAAGTCCAGAGGGGCGTGGCCAATCCAAGACTGCGGAGAGCTTGTCGGGGTCCATTTGAAGACCTTGTCCAGAAACTAGGTATCCCAGAAACGGAAGACAACTACGTTCAAAGAGGCATTTTTCAATTTTGGCGTAAAGATGATTAACACGGAGACGCTGGAGCACTTGACAAACATGGAGACGGTGTTCCTGCAGAGTGGAGGAGAAGGTTAGTATGTCGTCAAGATAGACCACTACGCAGGTATACAACAAGACCCGGAAGATCTCATTGACAAAGTCTTGAAAGACTGCAGGGGCATTGCACTGAACAAAAGGCATGACAAGATATTCGAAGTGGCCATCTCTGGTATTGAAAGCGGTTTTCCACTCATCTCCTTCACGGATTCTGATGAGGTTATAAGCGCCCCTGAGGTCAAGCTTAGTGAAGACCTTTGCTCCGCGCAGACGGTCAAAGAGCTCCGAGATGAGAGGCAGAGGGTAGCGATTTTTTACAGTGATCTTGTTGAGACCGCGGTAATCAATACAAGGGCGTAGTGACCCATCCTTCTTGGCAACGAAGAAGAATCCTGCTCCGGCAGAAGAAGAAGACTTCCTAATGAAACCTTTCTTGAGATTCTCCTGAACGTATTCCGACATGGCCTTGGTTTCAGGAGCGGAGAGAGGGTAAATCCTGCCACGGGGTGGTGTGGTACCAGGAAGCAAGTCAATGGGGCAGTCGTAGGGTCTATGTGGTGGTAAGACCTCTGCCTGTTTTTTGCAAAAGACGTCAGCAAAGTCTTTATAGGCCTTAGGAAGGCCGAGCAATGGAGAGGAGATGGAGACTTGTCTAGTAGGTACTGACTTAAGGCAACGAGTGTGGCAGGTAGGCCCCCATGATTTAATGTCCCCAGAGGTCCAGTCGAGGGTAGGAGAATGGCGCTGGAGCCAGGGCAAGCCAAGAAGGATGTCAGAAGTGCAATTAGGCAGAACAAAAAATGAAATCGTCTCTTGGTGGAGAACCCCAATGGTCATGAGCACGGGTTCTGTGCGGTAACGCACGGTGCAGTTCAGATTTTCTCCGTTAACTGTAAAAATAAAGAACGGTTTGACGAGATGAATAACAGGGATGCTAAACCGGTTGATGAAGGAGGCTTTAATGAAGTTTCCTGCAGAACCAGAGTCCAAGAAGGCCTCCGCAGGGAAGGAGACTTTAGCAGCTGGAGAAATCCGTACTGGAACAATCAGGCGTGGAGAGGAAGAATTTACACCCAGTGACGCCTCTCCCAGGTGCGAGCGTTTCCCTGACACTGAGGACGAAGGGAACGGTCCTTTAAGAAGTGTTCAGAGCTCGCACAGTATAAACATAAGTTCTCGTTCCTCCGGCGAGACCTCTCTTGCTGGGTCAAGCGAGACCGATCCACTTGCATGGCCTCCTCGGTGGAAGGCACAGTAACAGGCTGCAAAGGGTGCTGGAAGAGAGGAGCCAGGCGTGGGTATCGCCTGATGCGAACAAGATCTTTCTCCTGACGGAGCTCCTGACGTCTTTCAATGTAGCGCATATCTATGCGAGTAGCCAACTGGATGAGTTCAGTCAGGGTGGCAGGTATCTCTCGTGCGGCCAGACAATCCTTGATATGGCTGGATAAACCTTTTTTAAAGGTCGCGCAGAGGGCCTCATTGTTCCAGGCCAATTCGGAGGCCAGAGTGTGAAACTGTATAGCATATTCGCCCACTGTAGAGTCTCCTTGGACGAGGTTTAGCAAGGCTGTTTCCGCGGACGAGGCACGGGCAGGTTCCTTGAAGACACTGCGGACTTCAGAAACGAAGGACTGGACGGAGGCAGTGGCAGGATCGTTGTGGTCCCAGAGCAGCGTGGCCCAGGCCAAGGCCTTCCCAGATAGTAAACTGACCACGAACGCCACCTTAGACCGTTCTGTGGGAAACTGGTCTGACAACATCTCCCCATCAAACTTGTCTGGAAGGGACAAGCGGACTCTAGTGGTTTTCCGCGGCAGCTCGGGGAGGAGGAGATGCAGAAGCCGGCTGTGGAGGCAGAAGCTGTTGAATCACGGTTGTGAGGTCAGCGAGACTAGGCAGCGGCACATCAGCGGGATCCATGGCCGGATCTACTGTCAGGGTCCGGACTGGCGGCAGATGAAGACACTAGGGGTGGATCCTCTGTGTCTGTGAGGGAATGGCATGGACCACACCAGAGGACCGGTTCTAAGTGGCCACTGGTTTTCACCAGAGCCCGCTGCGAGGCGGGATGGACTTGCTGCGGCGGTAGCAACCAGGTCGTATCCTCCGGTAGCGGCTCAACCTCACAGACAGCTGAAAACAGGTGTGGTACAATAGGACAAGGCAAAGGCAAAGTCAGACGTAGCAGAAGGTCAAGGCAGACGGCAAAGGTTCGAAGTCAGGGGCAACGGCAGAAGGTCAGATACACAGGCAGGGCAATACACAAACGCTTTCTCAGGGCACTAAGGCAACAAGATCCGGCAAGGACAGGAAGGGGAAATGGGTTTATATAAGAAACAGGAAACAGGTCACAGGAACAGGAAACAGGTCACAGGAAACAGGAAACAGGTCACAGGTCACAGGAAACAGGAAGGGAGGTTTGGGCCAGACACCAATTGGTGCACAGGCCCCTTAAATTTCAAACAACCGGCGCGCACGCGCCCTATGGTGCAGGGGCGCACGCTCCAGGAACCACGTGAGCGGGGAGCGAAGGAGGGAGCCGGAGCGGGCACAGGTGAGTGGATCTGGAACGAACGCCGTGAGCGCTCCGGTCCAGAAGCAGGGACCGGAGCGCTCAGCGTTACAGCTATGTCCAAATGTTTGAGCAGGAGAAGTATAGTTTGCATAGGGTAAAGGAGTCTAGAGAAAAAAACATCATCTTAAATAAATTACATCTCCTGAAGAGCTAAACAGGTAGGGTTTTCAATGCTTTCAACTCCTGAATAATTTTTTTAAATCGAAGGGGGGCAATTTAGGAGGTGAAGCAAAGACGGTTCCATACTAATGGGTATACGTAGTGTGAGGGATTAGCTCGGTGGCGGGTGTGGATGACCCCTTGGGGGGTGCGTTTTCCCAGAGAGGTAGCCGACAAGTGCTTGCAAACAAACAGTGTGGTTTATTAAATGGTGTTTTCTTCACCAGGCTGTATGCAGCAAAACATCCAAAATAAAATAAAACAGAAAATAAATCCTTGCCTCTCTGGGCGGCTACCTTCTCACAACTGGAACCTGCCTAAGTGTCTGTCTCCAACCTACCGTCGGGCAGACTTCCTTGTCCTCCAGCGGACACTCAATAGTCCTTTTATAATAGCTTCACAGGGCAACACAGTCCTTTGTTTCTTTCACATCAACAGTTCGTCTTCTCACCTTTGAGACGTATTCACCCTTGGTTACCGTCCCGGGCACACATCACTCCGGGGGGTCTTCTCCCAGGCCCACACATCCTGTCGGGAGGCACACGCTGACTGTCCTCCTGCTCCCAGCCCACATGGCTTCAGGACACAGCTTCTGGAGGCAGCAAACAATAGGAATTTCTCTGAACAAATTATAGAGCCTTAACTCCCTCATTCTGAACAGGTGAAGGCCTTTCAACTTCCTGCTGGCTAGCTCTGTAGCCAACACCCTAAATTAATTAATGGATTCTCTAAATCAGGTGGAAATGTATCTCCTTCCTGTGACTACATTCCCAGATTTAGCTGACTTCCTGTTACATACCCCCCCCTCTTGTTTCAACCCTAGGGTTGGGACACAGATTTCCAGGCACGCATGTGTCAAGCACTGCTGACTCACTGATAAGCCTCCTATTATCCTCAAGCTTCCGGATGAAACTGTTTTGTCATCTTCATTGACGGATTTCTCATAAATGCCACACAGTTTGTCTCTCATCTCATATACACATTTTTCAACTGCATTTTTGGCATCATTTCGCTCCTTCTCGTTTCTGTCATCTTCATTGACAGCTTTCTCATAAATGTCAGACAGCTTGTCCCTCATAACCGTCTGTCCAATCCACCACGGAGGACCGTGATCCATAGGCAACTCAATTGGGCTAGTCTTAATGTCTTCAACATTCTTAAGACGCCTCTCTCTGCGATCCATAAATGTTTTCCACAAAACTTTGAGAACCTTTGCTTCACTAAGTTTTGTTCCAAGTAGGGACTCTTGACATCCCTCTGTGACTTGAGTTGCCTCTCCATACAGCTGTACACAATCATTGGCTTTTTGTTGTAAAAGGGAATGATCTTCCTTCTTGAGCTTTGCTTGCTCTAAGATGCTGTGCAGAGGATTTTCCAATTGAGACAACAGGCTGTCACACATTTCTTCAAAGTGACCCCTGTTCCTTTTCCCAGAGATATCAATATCATTCAAACATTTCATATTCATAGGCAGATCTGAAGCATTTGCACTCATCAACTTCTTAAACTTTTCGCCCTCCTGAGCGAGTCGCAGTAAAGGCCTACTATTTGATTTGATATTCAGTTTATATTTCTTGCCAAACTCTTCACAGAAGTAGCCAACCAGAACATCATCAACTTTCCTTCCACCAACATAGGGGTCAAAGGCAACAACACAGTTGAACCCAGCGATCTGGGTGGTATCCATTATAGACCTCCTCTCTGCATCAGTGAAGAAGCATGGAACTGCAACACATTCTTTTACAGGTTTCTTCAATGCACTTTCTGCTGAACTATTTGACCGCTCAAGGTCACCTAGTTCTTTTTCTCTATCTGAATTCCACATGGAATGCATCTCAAGATCACGATCCAACTTCTGCCACCCGTCTTTCACCAGTTCCATTTTGGAAACACTCCCTGAAAGGCACTTATTCATTTGCTTCACGTTTTCACCAACAGCCTTAGTTTTCTCCACTAGGTTTTCAGCCTGAACTGAGAAATCACCACATTTCTTACTCAGCTCCTTTGTTTGCTGAAGTTCTAATGATACATTTTCCAATGCTTGAAGTTTTTGAAGGAACGGTTTATTCCAAAGGGGTGATTCAAGCCACATGTCGTCACATTTCTGAGGCTCACTCAGGACAGACCCCAAAACACTGATCCTTTTAAAAACTGCATCAGGCACACTATCCCCTCTTTGGGACAGATCCTCTGTTGCCTGGAATTCCTCTTCCAGTTCCTGCAACGGAATCTTCATCTCTTCTACTTGCTGTTCTAAGGCTCGCTTAGACTTTTCTAGCTCCTGAACGCTTTTCACAACATCATCCTTGGAGCTGACCAATTCTTCCATTTCTGTACGCAGCTGTTTAACACTTTCTAGTTCAGCCTTACACTCTAGAGCTTCCTCCAAAGAGCGAGCCAAGAACAGGGCTTTGCTCTCGTTATCACGCACCTCCGTTTCTGCACGTGCGCGTTCTTCTGCATATTTTGCAGACACATTCTTCTCTTCACCAAGCATCTGATCAAACTTCTTTTTCACATCTTCAACACACTGTAATGAACCAACGCTTTCTTCCATGCGTTTTTTCATAACCGCTATCTGAGCTTGCAATGTTGCGACTTGCTCTGATAGGTTTTTCTTTGCTTCCGCCTCCTCTTTTAATTGTTCCAGGAAGCCATTTTTCTCATCTTCCATTTGTTTGAGCTTTGTGCTAAAACTCAGCCTTTGACACCTCTCTTCCTGTAAGAGTTCCTGCGTGTCTTGCAGCTGCGATTCCAAGATTGAAAAATCTCCCGCAATTTCTCTAGATTTGCTGTCTGCTTGAGAAAGCTGATTTGTAACATTGTCCAACTCAACCTGCAGTCGGTTTGCCTTCTCTGACAGCTTAGCACACAATCGGTCACCTTCTGACACCTTGACTTGCGATTCCAGAAGCTGTGCCTCTACTTTTTCCCTCTTATGTTCACAATCTTCTTTTCCCTGCATAAGAGCCTTCACCTCATTGGCTAGCATCTGGGAATAAGAATGCAATTCTGCCACACAGGCTTCTTTCTCCTTTAACTGCTGCTGGACACGTTGGGCTTCCCCTTTCCAACTTTCACAGTCCGCACGCCATTCATCTACCACATTGCTTAAAGTAGTGAGCTCATACACAGTACTCAGTAATTTAGCCTCTCTTTCACTTTTCTCTTTGTCGCTGAGAGACAATGTCGCTTCCAGAGCAACATTCTGTTCCTGCGACTCCTGCAGGTCTATTTTTGTAGCTCCCAAAGACTGAAGACTTTTTTCCAGCTGATTACGCAACTCCAACATATCAGCCATACTTTGCTTCTGCAAAGTCTGAATTTCACTTTCCTTTTCCATGAGGATGGTATCTTTCTCCATTATAGTCTCTCTGCGTTTTTGCAACTCGACCAAAAGAAGAGCAGTGGATTCTTCCCACTGTGACACATGAGACTTGAGTAGTTCATTTGTTTCCTGCAAGTTTCTATGCTCCATTTTAAGCAATTCCAAGGCTTGTTCCTTTTCTTCCATTTTCCGTTGCAAGGCATCCAACTCAGCCCTGCACACATACTCGGTTTCCTCCAAACCGATGGCCTCCATTGGCTGCTGGCGTCTCTGTTTCCAGCCTGCCATGGTCTCTTGATGAGCCTATTGTTGAGCTGCAAAGCTCTGCTGAAAATCCGCATTTGCCTGCTGTTGAGCTGCATTTGCTTGCTGTTGAGCTGCATTTGATATAATCAGATGTTTCAACATCTCCTCCATTTTGAGTTTACTTTTCATCTGAGCACACTGCGTCTCCATAGCAGTTTCATCAGTGTTGCTAGGGACAACAACCTTCCTCTTTAGTAGACTCTCTTTAGGCATGGATGGGGCTGGTTCAGACGGCAACATCCCCTCCATCCATAGAATCCGGTCTCTCATTTCATCTATCTTTGCATTTTTCAGGCGTTTGGACCGCCCCATCTTCAATAACTCCACAAACAAATTTTCAGACCACTGTCTCTTCAACACATGTAGTTTTTCTCTCTCTTGCAGGATCTCTTTTCCTGCGCACACAGTTTGTGCAGTCACTTGCACCAGACACAACAAAGTTCATCAAATAATTTTGAGACTGCTGTCTCTTTAAAACACTTTTTTTTTTTTTTCTGTCAGGATCTTCTCTCCTGCACACATAGATTGTGCAATCTCATGCACCAGATAAAGTTCATCAAACATTTGCACTTCCTTGCAGGGATCTCTGCTTATGCCCACTGCATACCTCCACCATATGTGAGGGATTAGCTCGGTGGCGGGTGTGGATGACCCCTTGGGGGGTGCGTTTTCCCAGAGAGGTAGCCGACAAGTGCTTGCAAACAAACAGTGTGGTTTATTAAATGGTGTTTTCTTCACCAGGCTGTATGCAGCAAAACATCCAAAATAAAATAAAACAGAAAATAAATCCTTGCCTCTCTGGGCGGCTACCTTCTCACAACTGGAACCTGCCTAAGTGTCTGTCTCCAACCTACCGTCGGGCAGACTTCCTTGTCCTCCAGCGGACACTCAATAGTCCTTTTATAATAGCTTCACAGGGCAACACAGTCCTTTGTTTCTTTCACATCAACAGTTCGTCTTCTCACCTTTGAGACGTATTCACCCTTGGTTACCGTCCCGGGCACACATCACTCCGGGGGGTCTTCTCCCAGGCCCACACATCCTGTCGGGAGGCACACGCTGACTGTCCTCCTGCTCCCAGCCCACATGGCTTCAGGACACAGCTTCTGGAGGCAGCAAACAATAGGAATTTCTCTGAACAAATTATAGAGCCTTAACTCCCTCATTCTGAACAGGTGAAGGCCTTTCAACTTCCTGCTGGCTAGCTCTGTAGCCAACACCCTAAATTAATTAATGGATTCTCTAAATCAGGTGGAAATGTATCTCCTTCCTGTGACTACATTCCCAGATTTAGCTGACTTCCTGTTACAGTAGCAATAAGTAGTAATATGCTATTTTGCTACACTAATAGGAGATAAAGAGATCCAGCTTTTTGACAGTAAGGGGTTAAATATCAGGAACTTACTTTTTTCAAACTGAATCCTTCACCCAGAACATGCCTGGTTGGTAATAAATATTACCTGTATATGGACCATGTCAAACATAGGATCAAGGGAATTCAAAGGGCCATTGTCAGCAAATAATGCAGAATGCGGGCTCTGATTGCCAATCGTGACACTGCTCACTATAGACTTAGTATTGAGAAGCCTGGAAAGAGGCTCAATTGAAAAGGAAGGGTGATAGGGGGTAATCCTGGTGCGCCCCCTTGGTTATAGGTATCCCATCCGAGACAAAACCATATGGGCTATGGGCAAGGAATACATCTGTTGGACAAAATCAAAAATTGGGCCAGAGAAACCAAACGCCCCTATCACCAAGAACTATTGAAAACTGATATTGTCGAATGCCTTTTTGGCATCCAAAGTAATGATTGCAACATCAATGTCTGGGTGTGATTTGGCAAACTCTACCACTAGTATGACTTTATGAGCATTAAGGGTAGCCAATCGCACTTGGACAAAACTTGCTTGAGCAGGTTGTATTAAAGAGGGCAGCAAGGCTGCTAGGAGAAAGGCTATGATTTTTTACAATAATTAGAGAAATTAGGCCTGTTTAAAGTGGGTCCTTCCCTTTCTTAGAAATATGTTTGATATGTGCCTGAGAACCCATAGGAAGATATGGACCTCCAGCCCAGATGGCGGTGTAAACATGGACTAAGGTCTCTGGCAAGAAATCTCAATTGAGTTTATAGAATCCAGCTGTGTTGCCATCTGGACCAGAGGTCTTGTTTGTAGGCAGCTGCCTAATAGTGAGTAGTGATGAGTCGAACACCCCCTTGTTTGGTTTGCACCAGAACACCGCGAACGGAGGAAAGTTTTGTTTGAATAATCACACTCCATCGAAGTCAATGGGACTCGAACATCAAAAATCAAAAGTCCTCCTTTTAATGGCTTAAATGCAAGTTATTGCCCAAAAAAAGTGTATGGGGGTCCGGGTACTGACCTGGGGGATATGTACCAATGCAAAATTTTTCAAGGAGCAGGGATTTTAATGATGCTTAAAGTGAAACAATAAAAATGAAAAATTCCTTTAAATATGGTGCCCGGGGGGTCCCCTTAACCACTTTCAGACCGGAGGATTTGGCTGCTCAAAGACCAAGCCCAATTTTGCGATTCGGCACTGCGTGACTTTAACGGATAATAGCGCGGTCGTGCGACGTTGTACCCAAACGAAATTGACGATCTTTTTTTCCCACAAACAGAGCTTTCTTTTGGTGGTATTTGGATATATGAAAGAAATGTCTGGCCTGCTAGTCCTAGAAACCAGTCATAGCCATGTGAAAGGTGGGACTGTATAGGATTTGATACACCCAGTAAAAGAGGTAAGCATACATGTGAAGGTATACATCATTTATTACAATAGCATAGTAAAAACAACAACAGCAATATTTCCGGTCATGATACAGATGACGGATTAACATATACATAGGTGATTGTAAATTGTAGGTTTGCCCATTCTACTCGTTTCACAGTTTGATCTTTATAATCATTGCTTCTTCAGGAATGTAGGCAAATAATTCACCTTGTAATAGCTTGAAATAAGAACAAGTAAAGAGACAAAAGGTAGAAAGGAAAAAACAAAAGAAAAAAGAAAAACAACTCATAGTGTAAATTATAATTTAAACATATTCATTTAAAATTGTTTCAAGAATAAGAAACACGGCTATACATAACCGTGTTTATTAAGTAAGTACATGCTTACCATACTTCATTTTAGTCATCAGGAATACAGATAAATCCGGTAGGAGGTATCATCAGAGCAGCCGACATATAAGTCCCAACCATCCACTCAGGTGGGGGCAATAATTGCCCTCCCACGGGGGCGGTCATAAAGGTGCCGGCTGGACCGTGCTTCAATGTGTGGACAAACACCACTGCGGCAGGCATAAAGTAGAACTATGGGGCATCTATATGAAAAATTAAGATAATGAGTGATCATTCAAAAAATCTATATGGACTGGTCTATGACTTATTCAAAATAATTACTCCACCGCCACAACATGCCTCATATAAATATCAACCCAATAGGGGGACACAAGGAAGGAAAAGAACAAAGAATTATAAGACTTGTTCATAATGACCATCTTAAGTCAGCATCTACATAATGGTATGTCATTTGGTCAAATCACTAGATCAAACCATGTAATCCCCGGTTCCTCAAGAGAAACAAAGAAGAACACATATTTCACAGAAGGTTTCCCTGGTGGGTAAATGGCTATGGGGAAATAATGCAATTAGTCAAAACGGTGATGCAAAAAAGTAAGGATAAAAAGTAATAAACAAGTAAATATATTGGAGATAGTAATGGAGGAGGCATAGTGACACTCCGACCACAACTTGAAGTACTTACTAGTAAAAACAATGGCACCACAATGGAGAGCAGAGAGGAGCCGCTAACGGTGTCCTCTGCATGCTCTCAACTTAAAAAGCCGGTCCCATCGGAAGTGATGCGTCACCTGCTGACGTCACTTCCGGTGCGGGCGCATAATCGCTGCCATAGCAACCACAGCGAGCCGGAAGTGATCCGCCCGATGTGATGCCACGCAGCCCCGGACAGAGACCAGGAGAGGCATAGATCCCATAGGGGAACCCGTCTCTGCTTTGCACCCGAACCTACACACCGGGGACACTGATGGCTGCTCAGAGGAGCCTCACCACCTGAAACCAAAGAAAAAAATTACAGAAAACAGCAACAGTAATGTTTCAAAATGCAAACTTTGTACAGAAAAATCAAAGTAAATAACAGAACACTGTGCTATGTAATTAAACATAGCATTCTCAACAGCACCCTATTGGGGTATATATCACGTTTGGACAAGGATTGTCCTAACACATATAACATATAAAACATGTGACTACATATACTTGTGACATATAACAATGAGGGATAATGAAAAAACAAAAAAATAATTAAATAATGCAAAAGCCAAAAAATAAAGAATCAAAGAATAATAATAGAGAATAATAAAAAATAGACAATCAAAAAACAAAAAATCATCATCAAAAAATCAGACAAACAGAAATAGCAAAAAAAAAAAATATATATATAATCAATAATCATTACTCATGATTTTAGTAGTGAGCATGTGTCCACTATAGAGTAATATCTGCATAGTCCTCAGTTTAAAGAAATGGTTTGTAAGAGACTGCCATGTTCAGGCCAGGCCACACCGGCGCCTGCAAATTGAAAATCCACTTGGCCTCCTGTAATATTCGGTTGTCGAAGTCACCCCCATGAGGATTTCTGGGGATGACCTCAAGAACCGATAAGGATACATAGTTGGGATCAAACCTATGATAAGTGCCCTCATGATTGCATATGGGCGTATAAATAAGCCCCACTTCCATGTAGTAGAGATGATCTTGAATTCTCTTTGCTAGTTTTCTTTTCGTCTTGCCTACATAGAAGGCTCCGCACAAACAGTTTGCAATATATACCACACCCTTTTGTACCTGTTTGGCAATTAGCGAAGGCACAACATTTGTATATACTGTATACAATTAGCGAAGGCACAACATTTGTATATACTGTACCACCTCTTGGAAGGGTGAAAGTGGCCCCCTCCATAACCCATGGACATTGATCACATCCACCGCATCTAAATGTTCCAACAGTCCGTATAGTTTAATCCGCAAGTTCTTGCGGTGGACGATAATGGCTGTGAACCAAGGAATCTCTAATAGATCGGGATCTGCGGAATGTAATTTGTGGCTGTGCCTTCACATGATGATACGATCCTCTCGTAGAAAATTGCCAATTGTTAAGGCCAATTTGTTTTCTGCTACATATTTTGATAAAGCCTCCTAAGCGAGCGACGAAGTACTATGTCACTTTGCCCAGAAGCGGCTGCCTGCCGCAGTGAAACTGCGGCGGGCGGTCATTATGTGGTTAATGTGCCTGTAAAGAAGCGCATCTGTACGATGTATGTAGCCTGCTGTAGCAATACTGACATTTCGAAATAAAAAAAATGTCATTTAAACTTGCTCGCCGCTGTAATGTATTGTTGGCTCCCTGCAATACAGAAAAAAAAAAGAAAAAAATGGTGTAGGGTCTCCCCAGTCCCTTCAGGTCTTGTATGGATTTGGATCTGGTACGCCAAAATTATTTTTTAAAAAATTATTAAAAGTATTATTTAAAAAAAAATGCGCAGGGGCACTGTTAAAAATTGTATACCACTTTGAAATCACATGTACTTGTCATACAAAAAAAATAAAAATTGGGCCTTGGTTGTTGGTGGTGCCTGAACACCGCATCCTCTCACAGTTACTCTTGCTGGGCGCAGGAACGGTCCCTGCTATTAAAAATTCCATACTAATTTGAAATTGCATGTACTTGTCATACAGGTGCAGAAAAATTGGGCCTTGGTTGTTGGTGGTGCCTGAACCCCGCAACCCCTCGCAGTTACTCTTGCTGGGCGCAGGAACGGGCCTTGCTTTTATGGTTCAGCAACTGGGATAACGAAATTCGCCTGCTGATCATCAAATCAACAGATGCTGTACTGCTAGAAGCTGTCCTTTTTTTCTGGTGCTGGCCTTGTTATTGAGCCAAAACATGCAGAAGAGTTGGTGGAGTGGATAATTAAGTGGTCCTCATCCTCCTTGTCCTCTGTCACACAGGCTCATACTAGATTGGGTGCAAGTATCTGTGGCACTCATTGCTATACCATCATCCATCTCAGTGCAGGTTTTTGAGAAGACATGAGGTATAGTAGGGGTAGAGATCTCAGATCTTTATACTCAGATCTTTTTTTTATGATGTTGGTCTTTCAGGTGCTGTTGCCAGTGGACTGCATGGCAGGTCGTCATATGTCTTGTCAAGCATGTGGTGCCCAAGCTGCTGTTTTTGTGGCCACACCTGATCCGCTTCAGACAGAGATTGCAAACAGCAACACTGCGGTCTACTGCACATGTGTTGAAAAAAGCCCACACCAATGAACTTTTGGAAGTCAGTGGGGAGTTAGCAGTGCCCTGCACCTGTGGAGCTATGTGGCGTGATGCAATAGGGTGGCTTCCCTTAATGTGGCCCCTGGAGCATATCCTGCCTCGTTGAATTGGTGCCACCTCCTCCTCCTCCTCACTTTCCTCCTGTATTCTCTCAGGCACCCAAGTACAGTCAATGACCTCATCAAACCCTCCCTCCTCGTCACTAGAGCAAACTTGGCAGTATGCTGCAGCTGTGGCAACATGACTGCTATCTTCTTGTTCGTTATTGTCACCCCCTCTCTCCAGGCTCACATTATTCCCTTCCTCAATCTGGGAACCAACATCGGAGCATTTGAGCTGCTGCGCATACTCCAGCATCAGGCAACTGACACTAAGATCAAATAATTCAGGTGACTTCTCCATGCATGATGGTGAGGCTACGGAAGGAGTAGCTGTAGACACGGAACGGGCCACTTTGGCAGCTGCGGTGGAAGGCAAACTAGTATGAGCCTGTGTGACAGAGGATGAGGAGGATGAGGACGGCTTAGTTATCCACTCCACCAACTCTTCTGCATGTTGTGGCTCAATAAAACGGCCAGCACCAGAAAAAAAGGACAAGCGTACAGAGGATGCACCATGTCCATGGCCACCACTTTACACTGTGGACACAGGCTGCTTGCCCTCTTTTAGTGGCCTGTGAGCGTCTTGCTCTCCTTTTTGGTCTTTCGGACATGATGTGGATTTTGGGGTGGTTTTTATAACTGATAATTAGAGAATGTGTGATGGAAATATGATGCTTGGGTGCAATAATGTTGTGCTTGGTGCACTATAAACCATTTCATTCTAGTTTTTTTATTAATAAAGAGCCAAAAAAAAAAAAAAGAAAACGCCTGCTGAGGCAGAAGGAATAGCGCCGGTGATGCACAAGGAGGTACAGCAATTATGGCCCTAATATTATTGTTGCTGGTTCACTACCCACCCAAAAACACCAACGTCTGGAGCTGAAGGAAGAGCGCCTGTGATGCACAAGCGGGTACAGCAATTATGGCCCTAATATTATTGTTGCTGATACACCACCTACCAAAAAACACCCACATCTGGAGCAGAAGGAAGAGCGCCTGAGATGCACAAGAGGGTACAGCAAATATGGCCCTAATTTTATTGTTGCTGGTTCACCACCCACAAAAAAACACCCATGTCTGGAGCAGAAGAAAGAGTGCTTGAGATGTACAAGGGGGTACAGCAATTGTGGCCCTTATATTATTGTTGCTGGTTCACTGCAAAAAAAAACACCCACATCTGGAGCAGAAGGATGAGCACCTGAGATACACAATGGGGTACAGCAATTATGACCCTAATATTATTTTTGCTGGTTCACCACCCACCCAAAAACACACACCTCTGGAGCTGAAGGAAGAGCGCCTGAGATTCACAAGGGAGTACAGCAATTATGGCCCTAATATTATTGTTGCTAGTTCACTACCCACCAAAAAACACCCATGTCTGGAGCAGAAGGAAGAGCGCCTGAGATGCACAAGGGGGTACAGCAATTTTGACCCTAATATTATTGATGCTGGTTCACCACCCACCAAAGAAAACACCCATGTCTGCAGCTGAAGAAAGAGCATCAGAGATGCACAAGGGGAGCAGCAATTATCCCCTTAATATTGTTAGTGGTGCTGTGCAAAAAAAAAAAAAAAAAAGTTGATATATATATACAGTATATACTCCACTATCTCCTGAAATACTGTAACTGATAAATATATAGATCTACTACACTGGCTGATCTATAATTCTATAATTCTATAATCTATAATTCTATAAACCGCACACTGAAATAGCTGATAAATATATACATCTACTACACTGGCTGATCTATAAATCTATAAACCGCACACTGAAATAGCTGATAAATATATTAATCTACAACACTGGCTAATCTATTAATCTATGAACCGCACACTCCACTAACTACCCTGCCTAATCTCCACTCCTAACACAGCACGTGGCTGCCGTTTAAGCAGCCTTTAAATAGTGTGGGGCGTGGACTTAGCCCCTGAGCCGTGATTGGCTAAAGGCACCTTGCCTTTGGCCAATCACGGACATTGTGCTGTGATTGGCCAAAGCATACATGTCAAGGTGCATGTTTTGGCCAATCACAAGCATTATGTTATGGCGGGCGAATTTCCCACGAATGGCCCCGTTTGTTCGTTGTTCTACAAACAAACGAACAGCCGATGTTCGAGTCGAACTTACGTTTGAATGGAACTCCAAGCTGCAAAAACACAACTGGGCGTTTTTTTTTTGGCGCTGGTGTTTTTTGGGCATTTTTTTGGGTTCTTTGGAGGCAGGCAAAACATCTGAACTTCTGTATAGGGGTATATATATACACACACACACTTATTATATGTATTTTACACTTACACATATATAGGTGTTATAGGAGCGGAGCCATATTGGTGTTAATTATTTAATTAGCGCAAGTATAGTGTTCTGCTCCTTTCACACCTATATATGTGCAGGTGTATATATACATACATGGGTGTGTAGATATGCCCCCTATACACATGTTCAGATGTCATGACTGACTCCAAACATGTCCTCAAAAAATATATATATAAATGCCTGCAGCCAAAAAGCAAGCTGACCGGTGAGAAGCCATATCAGTGCTCTGAATGTGACCTAAGAGAAACAATCTTTTCTCTATAGCGGTCACCCTGATATGGAAGGGTTTGGTCACCCTGCCATAGCAGTCAGAGTCAGTTCACCCTACACTATATTACGGTCACCCTGGCACTTAACACTTTCCCTACAGAAACTAAATTTTTGCATCTAACTAAAGTGGAAAAAAGCACTCTAACTACACTAGATATCCCTTTCCTCACACTAATAAATGCTAAATGACACTTTTGAAGCAAAATTAACAGAACTGCTTCCACTCTCTTCCATGTCCCTGTATTACAATGCTAGGAATTTGCCGGGGCTATCTTATATACTGGGGGGCGTATTCACTAATGATTGGCCTAGGGACCCCCTAGTCACTCCAATCACATTCCTAGCATTCTCCTGCTCCCTCAATTGGCTTTTACTAATGGTTCTGGTCCAATAACGGGCTTTTAAAGCCCATTTCCTGTCCCATTGCATTTTGGTTGATTCTGGTTGCCGAATTCCGAACTTTTTCAGCAAAAAGTTCTAAATTCGGCCGAACCTCGAACAGCCAATGTTCGGATCGAACCGATGGTCGACCCGAACCGTTCGATCATCCCTAATGGCGGGTTGTTGGAGTAAGATGGAAAGCAGGGAGAACAATAAAAAACAAATATCAAAAATGCAAAGTACCACAGCAGGCATAGGTTTACGGGGGTTGTGCAATAAGGAGAGAGGAAGTCTCCCCTGATCCATAAAATATAAGAAAGAAGGAACTATAGGGGATTAACAAACAGCTAAATGTCCATCCCATGAAGCATAATGAACATGTTTGGGTGGCAGTTTCATAGGATAATGCTGGGCCTTGGAGGAGCAAGACAAGACATTAGAGAAGCGTGCAGAAGTCTCTGGCATAACATCCTACTGCTCCACCTCCATATCAGCCACAGTGTTAAGATATTGATCAGCCTCAGAGGAGGTTTTGAAGGAAGGTCCCCAGTGGGAGCCTGGAGGTGCAATACAGCAGGATAGGCCAATGTTAATTGGATCTGCCTATGTAAAAGGTCTAAGTATATCATAGGGAAAGCCTTCTGTTGCCTCATCACCTCAAAGGAGTAATCAGCAAAAATTAGTAGTAAATGTTCCACAATGGAGAGTCCGTATGCCTTCCTATGGTGTTTCAGGATGGCATACTTATCTGCATATTTTACATAACAAATAGCAAACAACTACAGGCCTGGGTTTCGTACAGGTATCCAATGGCGGTTCAATGTGGTGCGCCCATTCCATCAGGCAGTGGGAATGCAGTCTAAGTGCTTTATTAATACAGAGGCTGCAGAAATCACTGAGTGAGGTAGACTTTTAGGATTCTATAAAGCCCACTATGTAGAGATTGTTGTGGCTCGAGTGATTCTCAAGGTCATCTAGCTTTTTCTGTACTGCTTACTGTGTGAGGGAAACTTGTGCAACAGCCTTTGAGGTGGTAGTGAGCTCATCTTCCAGGTAACCGTTGCTCAGAGCATTCAATTCACTGAGATTGATACTGCAGGTATTTGTGGAGCTGCTCCAGTCCCTTTAAGATCGCTCTGTCAACAGCTTCTGTAAGAGTGGGAGTAAAAAGCACCACACCTGCCTGAGCAATTTCAGCAGGGAAATCAGGGTCTGTTAGCGCTGTGTGGTCAGTTTGAGCCAGCCTGTGTGTCTGTATTGGCATGAGGGGCAGCCACCATCTTGGCTGAGAGAGCCGCTGAGTTCCCTGAGAGCCACTGTGGGAGAGAAGAGGAGCGGGCATGTGAGCACTTCAGAAAGCGGTCTATGAAAGCCCCCACTGTTGTGCTGATCTGTGCACCCCAGGTGCTGGGTTCTGGCAGGCTGGAAAATCAAGGTTTAGAGGAATGCTGCAAGAGTGGTATTCTCCTAGCTCCTCTCCATGTGAAATCAGAACCAAAAGTATTACAACTAGGGTTGAGCGGACACCTAGATGTCCGTGTTCGACGGGTTCGGCCGAACTTTAAAAAAAAGTCCGGGTCCGTGTCCCGGACTTTTACCGAACTTTTCCCGGACACCGAACCCCATTGAAGTCAATGGGGACCCGAACTTTAAGGCACTAAAATGGCTCTAAAACACCAAAGGAAAGGGCTAGAGTGCTGCAAATGGCAGCAAAACGTAATTAAGAGCATGGCAAGTGCTCTGCAAACAAATGTGGATAGGGAAATAACTTAAAACAACAAAAAAAAACAGAAAAATAAAACAATGTTCTTCTTCATCTCTGAAGGACGAGGCCCATATGGAGTAGGAGGGAGGTTGAGGTGGTGGTGGATGTGGCGGTGACATAGGCGTGCGCACAGGGTGTGCTGGGTGTGCCTGGGCACACCCTAATCACCTAGGGCACATAGCATTGCCAGTGAGGAGATGGGAAAGATCTCCCTGGGACCTGCTCTGCTCTATTTCTCCTTGCCTACAGGTACATGGCCCCGATACATTACTCTCCCTGCTGGCAAACACATGCATGTGTATTTCAACTTTGGGGTGCACACCTTAATGCAATAGGCTGCGCACACCTATGGGCGGTGTAGGTGGAAGCGGCGGTGGAGGAGGACCAGGGCCGGATTAACAGCATCATGGGCTTGGTGCTGAGGATTTTGAAGGGCCTTAAGGGCCGTGCCTTGCCATGCACCCAGAGGAGGAAGGGTGCAGCCATGCATGCCTAATTCAACATGGGATGCTGTCTCTGAAGCCCATAAACACATCCATGCATCGCCAACTGTCCCTCCTTGTCCGGCCTTCACGCTGTGTGGGGAGGTTCTGAGGGTGCTGCTGTGGGGAAGCGAGCATAGAAGCCAGACTTCTGTGTTTACAAGTGACAGAAGAGCGGTAACAGTGAATATGGCCAACCCGGGGCCTATATAAAAGGTAGGGGCCTGGAGCTGCAGCTCCAATAGCCCCTACATTAATCTGGCCCTGAGGAGGAGGACGAGGTAGCCAACACTGCTTCTTTTCAAAAATTTTAAATGAGGGTACACCCCAAAAGAGTGAGAAAGAGCAAAAATGGAACAATGGGTGGGTAAGGTCGGTATCCATTGCTATTCTGCATAAGGTACGGAAAAGTCCCGTGGGATCCATGCCTGGTTCATTTTAATGAACGTGAGCTTGTCCACATTGTCTCTGGACAGGCGGCTGCGCTTGTCTGTTATAACGCCCCCAGCCGTGCTAAATACCCGTTCAGATAATACACTGGCTGCAGGGCACGCCAGCACCTCCAAGGCGTAAAGGGCAAGCTCAGGCCATGTGCCCAATTTGGAGACCCAGAAGTTGAAGGGGGCAGACCCGTCATTCACTACATGTAGGCGTGTGCACACATACTGCTCCACCATGTTGGTAAAATGCTGCCTCCTGCTAAGACGTTCCATCTGAGCTGCTGGTGCTGCTGTTTGTTGTGGCGTGCTGACAAAGCTTTTCCACATTTCGGCCATGCTAACCCTGCCTTCTGAGGTGCTGGCGGTGCCCTGGTTGCGTTGGCGACCTCCTCCTCCTCCTCCTCTGCCTTGTGCTTCCACTGTGGCCCCGCTGTCAGATGGGAATGCCAGCAGCATGGCGTCTACCAGCGTGCGCTTGTACTCGCGCATCTTGCGATCGCGCTCCAGTGAGTGAATTAAGGACGGTACGTTGTCCTTGTAACGGGGATCCAGCAGCGTGGCCACCCAGTAATCAGCACAAGTTAGAATGTGGGCAACTCGGCGGTCGTTGTGGAGACACTGCAGCATGTAATCGCTCATGTGTGCCAGGCTGCCCAGAGGCAACGAAAGGCTGTCCTCTGTGGGAGGTGTATCGTCCGTGTCCTCTGTATCCCCCCAGCCACGCACCAGTGATGGCCATGAGCTGGCCTGGGTGCCACCCTGCTGTGAACATGGTTCCATCTCCTCCTCCAGCTCCTCCTCCTCCTCATCCTCCTCATCCTCCAGAACTGTGCCCCTGCTGGACAATTGCGTCCCTGGCGTTTGCGTGTGCAGGAACCCACCCTCGGAGCCCCTTGCGAATGACTGCCCTGAAAGCCTTGGAAATGTTACCTCTTCATCCTCCTCCTCCTCCTCATCCTGTGCCACATCCTCTTCCATCATCGCCCGAATTGTTTTTTCAAGGAGGCATAGAAGTGGGATAGTTAAGCTGAGAACGGCGTCATTGCCACTGGCCATGTTGGTGGAGTACTCAAAACAGCGCAACAAGGCACACAGGTCTCGCATGGAGGCCCAGTTAAATTAAATAGCGGAATAGAAAATATGATCCAAAAAAAGTGTATGTATATCACACGTACACAACCACACTAGGCCCCAATTACTATTGTTTGTACCCCTAAAAGGCTAGATGAGGAGTAGGGGGGGTATGGAACAGGCAGCACCCTCAAACCTTCAGAAGTATGAGATGAACCCCAACAACTTGGAAAGGTGGATCTCTCTCACACGTACCAACACAGACTATCCCCCAATTTAACTGATCCCCAAAGGTTTTTGATTAAATAGCGGAATAGAAAATATGATCCAAAAAAAGTGTATGTATATCACACGTACACAACCACACTGGGCCCCAATTACTATTGTTTGTACCCCTAAAAGGCTAGATGAGGAGTAGGGGGAGTATGGAACAGGCAGCACCCTCAAACCTTCAGAAGTATGAGATGAACCCCAACAACTTGGAAAGGTGGATCTCTCTCACACGTACCAACACAGACTATCCCCCAATTTAACTGATCCCCAAAGGTTTTTGATTAAATAGCGGAATAGAAAATATGATCCAAAAAAAGTGTATGTATATCACACGTACACAACCACACTGGGCCCCAATTACTATTGTTTGTACCCCTAAAAGGCTAGATGAGGAGTAGGGGGAGTATGGAACAGGCAGCACCCTCAAACCTTCAGAAGTATGAGATGAACCCCAACAACTTGGAAAGGTGGATCTCTCTCACACGTACCAACACAGACTATCCCCCAATTTAACTGATCCCCAAAGGTTTTTGATTAAATAGCGGAATAGAAAATATGATCCAAAAAAAGTGTATGTATATCACACGTACACAACCACACTAGGCCCCAATTACTATTGTTTGTACCCCTAAAAGGCTAGATGAGGAGTAGGGGGGGTATGGAACAGGCAGCACCCTCAAACCTTCAGAAGTATGAGATGAACCCCAACAACTTGGAAAGGTGGATCTCTCTCACACGTACCAACACAGACTATCCCCCAATTTAACTGATCCCCAAAGGTTTTTGATTAAATAGCGGAATAGAAAATATGATCCAAAAAAAGTGTATGTATATCACACGTACACAACCACACTAGGCCCCAATTACTATTGTTTGTACCCCTAAAAGGCTAGATGAGGAGTAGGGGGGGTATGGAACAGGCAGCACCCTCAAACCTTCAGAAGTATGAGATGAACCCCAACAACTTGGAAAGGTGGATCTCTCTCACACGTACCAACACAGACTATCCCCCAATTTAACTGATCCCCAAAGGTTTTTGATTAAATAGCGGAATAGAAAATATGATCCAAAAAAAGTGTATGTATATCACACGTACACAACCACACTAGGCCCCAATTACTATTGTTTGTACCCCTAAAAGGCTAGATGAGGAGTAGGGGGGGTATGGAACAGGCAGCACCCTCAAACCTTCAGAAGTATGAGATGAACCCCAACAACTTGGAAAGGTGGATCTCTCTCACACGTACCAACACAGACTATCCCCCAATTTAACTGATCCCCAAAGGTTTTTGATTAACCACTTAAGCCCCGGAGGATTTGGCTGCTAAAGGACCAGACCCCTTTTTTCAACTTGGCACTTCGTGACTTTAACTGATAATTGCTCGGTCATGCAATGCTGTACCTAAACGAAATTTACGTCCTTTTTTTCCCACAAACAGAGCTTTCTTTTGGTGGCATTTGATCACCTCTGCGCTTTTTATTTTTTGCGATATTAATAAAAAAAGAGCGAAAATTTTGCAAAAAAATGACATTTTCAACTTTGTCTTTTAAAAAATATCCAATATACTCAATTTATGTCATTTTTTTTGGCCAAAATATATTTAGCTACATGTCTTTGACAAAAAAAAAATCAATGAGCGTATTTTTATTGGTTTGCGCAAAAGTTATAGCGTCTACAAACTATGGTGTAAATACTGAAATTTACGAAGCTTTAATTTCTGACTGCCTATCTCATTTCATGAAGTGCTAAAATGGCGGGGCAGTACAAAACCCCCCCAAACTACCACTTTTTGGAAAGTAGACATCCTAAGGAATGTTCTGAGAGGCATGTTGAGCTCATTGAATATTTTATTTTTTTGTCACAGGTGTTTGAAAAATGACTAAAAAAATTTTTTTTTTTTTTTTTACACAAAGTTGTCATTGAAATGATATATTGCTCACACATGCCATGGGTATATGTGTAATTACACCCCAAAATATATTCTGCTGCTTCTCCTGAGTACAGGGATACCACATATGTGAGACTTTTTGGGAGCGTAGCTGTGTACGGGAGCCGGAAAACAAATCACCACCATCAGAATTTCAAAGGGCGTACATTTTTCATTGCATTTTCTCACTACCTATAACGGTTTAGGAGGCCCTGAAATGTCAAGATACCACAAAACCCCCCCAAATGACCCCATTTTGGAAAGTAGACACCCCAAGCTGTTTGCTGAGAGGCATGGTGAGTCCATGGAATATTTTATATTTTGCCACAAGTTTCGGGAAAATTACAATTTTTTTTTTTAATTTTTTTTTTTTACACAACGTTGTCACTAAAAGATAAATTTCTCACACATGACATGGGTATATGTGGAATGACACCCCAAAATACATTCTGCCGCTTCTCCTGAGTATGGGGATGCCCCATGTGTGAGACTTTTTGGGAGCCTAGCTGTGTACAGGACCGCGAAAACCAATCAACACTCTCAGGTTTTCTAATGGCGTAAATTGTTCATGTCACCTCTGCACTACCTGTCGCAGTTTCGGAGGCCCTAAAATTCCAAGATAGCACAAAACCCCCCCAAATGACCCCATTTTGGAAAGTAGACACCCCAAGCTATTTGCCGAGAGGCATGGTGAGTCCATGGAATATTTTATATTTTGCCACAAGTTCCGGGAAATATATATATATATATATTTTTTTTTTTTTTTTACACAAAGCTGTCAGTAAATGATATATTGCTCACACATGCCATGGGTATATGTGAAATGACACCCCAAAATACATTCTGCTGCTTCTCCTGAGTACAGGGATACCCCATGTGTGAGACTTTTTTGCAGTCTAGCCGAGTACAGGACCCCGAAAACCAACCTCCACTTTCAGGCTTTCCAAGGGCGTAAATTGTTGATTTCACTCCTGACTACCTATCACAGTTTCGGAGGCCCTAAAATTCCAAGATAGCACAAAACCCCCCCAAATGACCCCATTTTGGAAAGTAGACACCCCAAGCTGTTTGCTGAGAGGCATGGTGAGTCCATGGAATATTTTATATTTTGCCACAAGTTCCGGGAAATATATATATATATATATATTTTTTTTTTTTTTACACAAAGCTGTCAGTAAATGATATATTGCTCACACATGCCATGTGTATATGTGAAATGACACCCCAAAATACATTCTGCTGCTTCTCCTGAGTACAGGGATACCCCATGTGTGAGACTTTTTTGCAGTCTAGCCGAGTACAGGACCCCGAAAACCAACCTCCACTTTCAGGCTTTCCAAAGGCGTAAATTGTTGATTTCACTCCTGACTACCTATCACAGTTTCGGAGGCCCTAAAATTCCAAGATAGCACAAAACCCCCCCAAATGACCCCATTTTGGAAAGTAGACACCCCAAGCTGTTTGCTGAGAGGCATGGTGAGTCCATGGAATATTTTATATTTTGCCACAAGTTCCGGGAAATATATATATATATATATATTTATTTTTTTTTTACACAAAGCTGTCAGTAAATGATATATTGCTCACACATGCCATGGGTATATGTGAAATGACACCCCAAAATACATTCTGCTGCTTCTCCTGAGTACAGGGATACCCCATGTGTGAGACTTTTTTGCAGTCTAGCCGAGTACAGGACCCCGAAAACCAACCTCCACTTTCAGGCTTTCCAAGGGCGTAAATTGTTGATTTCACTCCTGACTACCTATCACAGTTTCGGAGGCCCTAAAATTCCAAGATAGCACAAAACCCCCCCAAATGACCCCATTTTGGAAAGTAGACACCCTGAGCTATTTGCAGAGAGGCATGTTGAGTGTTTTGCAGATCTCACTTTTTGTCACAAAGTTTTGGAAATTGAAAAAAGAGGAAAAAAAATGCATTTTCCTGTTTTTTCTTCATTTTCCAAAAAAAATGAGAGCTGCAAAATACTCACCATGCCTCTCAGCAAATAGATTGGAGTGTCTACTTTGCAAAATTGGGTCATTTGGGGGGGTTTTGTGCTATCTTGGAATTTTAGGGCCTCCGAAACTGTGATAGGTAGTCAGGAGTGAAATCAACAATTTACGCCCTTGGAAAGCCTGAAAGTGGAGGTTGGTTTTCGGGGTCCTGTACTCGGCTAGACTGCAAAAAAGTCTCACACATGGGGTATCCCTGTACTCAGGAGAAGCAGCAGAATGTATTTTGGGGTGTCATTTCACATATACCCATGGCATGCGTGAGCATTATATCATTTACTGACAACTTTGTGTTAAAAAAAAAAAAAAATATATTTTCCCGAAACTTGTGGCAAAATATAAACTATTCCATGGACTCACCATGCTTCTCAGCCAATAGCTTGGAGTGTCTACTTTGCAAAATGGGGTCATTTGGGGGGGTTTTGTGCTATCTTGAAATTTCAGGGCCTCTGAAACTGTGACAGGTAGTCAGGGGTAAAATCAGCAATTTACGCCATTAGAAAACCTGAAGATGTGGATTGGTTTTCGGGGGCGCGTACACAGCTACGCTGCCAAAAAGTCTCACACATGGGGTATCCCTGTACTCAGGAGAAGCAGCAGAATGTATTTTGGGGTGTCATTTCACATATACACATGGCATGTGTGAGCAATATATCATTTAGTGACAACTTTCTGTAAAAAAACAACAAAAAAAAAAGAAATAATAATTTTCCCGACACTTGTAGCAAAATATAAAATATTCCATGGACTCACCATGCCTCTCAGCAAATAGCTTTGGGTGTCTACTTTTCAAAAAGGGGTCATTTGGGGGGTGTTTGAACTGTCCCGGCATTTTATGCTCAATCTTATCCACACATCACCCACTCTTCTAACCACTTGAAAACCAAGCCTTTTCTGTGCCTTTTTGTTTACATGAAAAAATATTTTTTTTTTACTAGAAAATTACTTTGAACCCCCAAACATTATATATTTCTTTAAAGCAGAGGCCCTATAGAATAAAATGGGGGATGTTGCAAATTTTTTTGTCACACGGTATTTGCGCACAGATTTTCCAAACGCAATTTTTGCGAAAAAAATACATTTTTTTTTAATTTATTGCACAAATACACTATATAATTCCAATTTTTTTGGTAAAATTTAAAAGATGATCTTATGCCGAGTTCATAGACACCTGACATGACATGCTTTAAAAATTGCGCACGCCTGCGCAGCGGCAACAACGTACGTACATTTTTAAAAACTTTAAAAGTCTCTACAGGTTACCACTTTAGACTTACAGAGGAGGTCTACTGCAAAAATTACTGCACTCGATCTGGCGATCGCGGCGATACCTCACATGCATGCTGAAATTGCGGTTTACATATGACACTAGACCAACGCTTGCGTGTGCCATTGCGTGCAAGCACGGGGGGAAAGGGGGGGGGCTCAATTTTTTTTTTTTTTTTTTTGCTTTTTTATGTTATTTTGACACCTTTCCTTTAATTTTTTTTTTTTAAATCATTTTTATTGTTATCACAGTGAATTTAGATATCCCCTATGATAGCAATCGGTAGTGACAGGTACTCTTTTTTAAAAAAATTGGGGTCTTTTATACTCTAGATCTCTCCTCTGACCTTAATGTATCTGACCACGCCAAAATTGGTGTGATAAAATACTTTCCCAATTTCCCAATGGCCCTGTTTATTTCTGGCGAAAAAGAAGTCATGAAATGCTCGTAGCCTCCGGCATCTTAGGCCATAGAGATGATTGGAGCCATTCTAATCTTCAATTAGCTCTATGGTTAGATAACTGAACCACCGGCTGCACTCTCGGGTTAACCGGTGGGACAGGAGAGCCCGAGAAAAACCACGGAAGGCTGCGGAAGGCGGCGGTGGGGGGGGGGGGGGATGTAAAAGCAGTCTAGCGGCCAATTACCTGCTAGGATTGCTTTTACATGTTAGCCGACCGCTGGCTGTAAAAAACGATACCAAGATGATGCCTAAATCTGCAGGCATCATCCTGGTACAACCACTCAAAGTCCAGCAACGTACCAGTACATTGCTGGTCCTTGTTTGGCATATAGGTTTTTTTTTTTCATGCAGCCTGTGGGCTGAACGGAAAAAAAGAGAACCTATCAGAAATCAGCACAGGAATAATGCGTAGTATTACTCATCATTAACCGCCCAAACAACCACCCACTGAATTTAATGATGGGTATACACGACACTATCCACGTATACCAAAATAGGATTTTAACTGCAGTGCTGAAATCAGAAAATCACCACAGCTGCTATCAGCAAAGGTATCCATATATGCTGAGCGCAAACACTGTTTGTGTCAGAATATATAAAATCAATGCATGGTAGCCGACGAGGGACCTGCAAGAGAAACAGGTCACAAAAGAATGAAAAAACAAACAAAGTACATTAAAAAAAAGTACATTAGGAAGAGTAGGACATATAAAATGACTGACACAACAAAAGTTTTTGGATTCTCATCATTAACCGCCCAAACAACCACCCACTGAATTTAATGATGGGTATACACGGCGCTATCCACGTATACCAAAATAAGATTTTAACTGCAGTGCTGAAATCAGAAAATCACCACAGCTGCTATCAGCAAAGGTATCCATATATGCTGAGCGCAAACGCTGTTTGTGTCAGAATATATAAAATCAATGCGTGGTAGCCGACAATTACCTGCAAGAGAAACAGGTCACAAAAGAATGAAAAAACAAACAAAGTACATTAAAAAAAAGTACATTAGGAAGAGTAGGACATATAAAATGACTGACACAACAAAAAATTTTGGATTCTCATCATTAACCGCCCAAACAACCACCCACTGAATTTAATGATGGGTATACACGGCGCTATCCACATATACCAAAATAAGATTTTAACTGCAGTGCTGAAATCAGAAAATCACCACAGCTGCTATCAGCAAAGGTATCCATATATGCTGAGCGCAAACGCTGTTTGTGTCAGAATATATAAAATCAATGCGTGGTAGCCGACAATTACCTGCAAGAGAAACAGGTCACAAAAGAATGAAAAAACAAACAAAGGACATTGAAAAAAGTATAGTAGGAAGGAGTAGAAGGACATATAAAATTACTGACACCACAACAGTTTTTGGATCCTTTTATTTTACTTTCTAACTGTTCCTTTATTTCTTGATTTGGGAGGGAGTGCGATCTTCTGCGATCTTCTCTTCCAGCTTGGGTCTCTCAAAATGTCGATGGACATCCAACATCCTTCGAGACCCTGTGTTTATGTGCCCTACACTGTGTCGTGCTGTACCCTACACTAATACTCCACTAGTGTATGGTAGCGCTCAAAACATTCCCCGATGCAGAGACCAGGATGGTCAGGACATTTGGGACAATAATAACGGGTGTCACGCCTAAATCCGCGCCTGCTACAGACACGACATCGTCTTTGGGGTCGTATTTGGGTAGGGGTACTCGGGAGGGCATAAGGAAAATGCCTCTCATGCAGCCGGCTCACTGCATCTGGAAGGGGAAGTTGGGCAGGCATGCCTCCTGGGTACAGGTAGGCAAGGATGACCGCTTCCTGGAATTCCCGGAAGGGTCCAGTTCGTCCTGACGCCCTGTATAGGACAAAGGCGTTCAGCATAGCCAATTGGAAAAGGTAAACAGACACTTTTTTGTACCAGCGTCTGGCTTTACGGGCAACTAAATACGGCGCCAAAAGCTGGTCGTTAAGGTCCACCCCTCCCATGTTAAGGTTATATTCGTGGACACAGAGGGGTTTCTCCATAACGCCAGTTGCCGTAGGGATTTGGACTGTCGTGTCTGCGTGAAGGGAGGACAGAACATAAACATCCCGTGTATCCTTCCACTTCACCGCAAGTAATTTGTCCGTTTTCAAGCAGGCTCTCGCCCCCCGACTAAGACGGGAATTTACAAGCCGTTGGGGGAAGCCCCGGCGATTAGGTCGCACGGTGCCACATGCGCCAATTTGTAAATCAAGCAGGTGACTAAATAGTGGCACGCTTGTGTAAAAATTGTCCACGTACAAATGGTACCCCTTTCCGGATAAGGGTGACACCAAGTCCCAAACAATCTTACCGCTGCTCCCTATGTAGTCTGGGCAGTTCGGGGGCTCCACAGTGCTATCTTTTCCCTCATAGACACGGAAATTAACTGTATAGCCTGTGGCCCTGTCACAGAGCTTATACAACTTGACCCCGTATCTGGCACGCTTGCTGGGGAGGTACTGTTTGATAGCAAGACGGCCAGTAAATTTAATCAGGGACTCGTCAATGCAGACAACTTGTTCGGGGGTAAACAAGGCTGCAAACCGCTGATTGAAGTGGTCTATGAGGGGCCGAATTTTGTGGAGCCGATCGTATGCAGGGTCTCCCCGAGGACGACAGATTTCATTGTCGCTGAAATGCATAAATCGCAGAATTTGCTCGTATCTCCCCCTGGACATGGAGGCAGAGTACATGCGCATATGGTGAGCTGGGCTAGTGGACCAATATAGCCGCAATTCACTTTGTTTAGTTATGCCCATGTGGAGGGAAAGGCCCAGAAAGATCTTAAATTCGGAAACCGTTATAGGATTCCAGCCGAATCGTCTGGCAAGGTGCGAATTTGGGTTGGCGGCGATAAATTGTTGAGCATATAAATTTGATTGATCCACAATAGATCTGAAAAGATCTTCCGTGAAGAACAGCTCAAAAAAGTTCAGGGGCGTAAAACCAGCTGTCTCCACGTGGATTCCAGGTTGGGCGGTGAATGGGGGAAGTACTGGCGCTGTAGAATCAGTGGGTTGCCAATTGGGATATGCCAGCGCATCAGGGAGGGCACTATGGGCTCTACGGGCCTGTCTTCAAATACGCGGTGGCTGCGGGCCACTACTTGTGCTAGCCACCGCACCAGCTTCAACTGCACTTAGGGGACTCGCCACGTCACCAGGTCTTACTGCAGTGCTGGTTGTACTAGGTCCAGGTTGTACTAGGCCGCTGGCGCTTGCCAGGTCGCCAGAAGGATGAGCGGCACTAGTACCCACACTCTGCTCCATACGAGCACCCTGCGATTCCTGCATTTCAACAACACCAGAATGGGGTCGGGTACGCCTGGGTCTAACAGGGACCCATCTGTCGTCGGAGCTGTCTGTCAGGGAGCCGCTGCTGTCATCTGGTTCGTATACTGACCCTGATTCTGCCGGTGAGGCTTCCCCATCGCTCTCACCTGACATGGTCATCATACTGTAAATAGCTTCATCACTGTACGAACGTTTAGACATTTTGGTAACTAAATTTACCCGTACAGTGATGCGACTCACAGGTAATAAAAGCACCTGGTTGTCGAAGACTATTTCAAGCGCTACCAAAAAAACTGCTAATGCTAGCAGGGATCAGGCCTGACTCTGCTAACACAGCGGTTTTGTGTCTTGTGTTTTTTGTAAGTGACAGTAATCTATTGATTACTACACTTACCTGGGTGAAAGGGTTAAACGCAGGTGCTGGCCGGAATCAGTGCTGATCGTGCAAACACCGCGTTTTGGGAACCCTAAACTATGGGGGCGCTAGTATAGCTCTGATCAGATCAGATATTGATCTGTTCAAACACTATACTAGAAATGGAAGTGTAGGTGCGTGCGTGCGTGTGTGGTGATCAAGGGGTTACTTCTAAACTATGCGCCGGGGATCTGGGGGGGGGGTGGCGGGGACCCTAAACCTCCTTTGGGAAAGAAACTAGCTAGCTAGCGCAACCTCAAGTCACAATGACACCAATACAAAATACAGTAAAAACAGTATATTATGTGTGTATTAGTGCTAATGTGACAGAGGGTGTAGGGGTTAACGGGATGTGATCAGGGGGGGATCAGGGGTTTAAATCTTTATTGGGAGGGACTGGCGGGTATCCTAAGGATAAAAGGAACGGTGGCAAGCGCTAAACCTGGTCACAAGTCACACTTATACGGGTATATAGAAAATGCTATATACTGTATACAGTGTGCGTTGTGGCAGGGGGTGTAGGGGTGATCAGGGGGGGATCAGGGGATTAAATCTTTATTGGGCGGGTGGCGGGGACCCTAAACCTCCTTGGGACACAAACTTAGTCGCCTGCGCTAATTCTGATCACAATCACACTAATACAAAAATACAAAAACACAGTATATTACGTTTGTATTAGTGCTGATGTGACAGAGGGTGTAGGGGTTAACTAGCGGTGATCAGGGGGGGGTCAGGGGAGATCAGGGGCTCAAATCTTTATTAGGGGGGGGTGGCGGGTAATTCAAGTGGAAAAAAGGGGGTCGCAAGCGCTAGACCTGACCACAAATCACACTTATACGGGTATATAGCAAAATGCTATATACTGTATACGGTGTGTGTTATGGCAGGGGGTGTAGGGGTGATCAGGGGGGGGTCAGGGGCTTAAATCTTTATTGGGCGGGTGGCGGGGACCCTAAACCTTCTTGGGACAGAAACTTAGTCGCCTGCGCTAATTCTGATCACAATCACACTAATACAAAAATACAATAACACCGTATATTGCGTTTGTATTAGTGCTGATGTGACAGAGGGTGTAGGGGTTAACGGCGGTGATCAGGGGGGGGTCAGGGGAGATCAGTGGGTTAAATCTTTATTAGGGGGGGGTGGGGGGTAATTTGAGTGGAAAAGGGGGGGTCGCAAGGGCTACACCTGTTCACAAATCACACTTATACAGGTATATAGGTATATGCTATATGCTGTATATAGTGTGTGTTGTGTCAGGTGCTGTAGGGGTTAATTGGGGGGGCGATCGGGGGTGAAATGTGCCTATCTAAGTGTGTATGTACGTGCTTGGTGCTGTACTTACAATTAGATGTGCTCTCCTCTCACGCTGGATCCGAAAAGACCGTTGGGAGGGGAGGGCACATCTCCTCTAAGCCTGTGTTTACATTTCACAGGCTTAGAGGGAGATCTGATTGGGCAGGACCGATCAACAGGTCCAGACCAAAAATGATTGGCCTGGACCTGATGACTGATCGGTTCTGAACCCAATCGAGTCATCGGCGGGACCGCGGGTGCGCGCGCGCGCGCGCGCCAGAGCGGCGAAGGCTAGTGACGTACCGCTACGTCACTCTGCCTGGCCGGGGCTGACCGCCGCAGTATATAGTCGTGCGGCGGTCGGCAACCGGTTAAATAGCGGAATAGAAAATATGATCCAAAAAAAGTGTATGTATATCACACGTACACAACCACACTAGGCCCCAATTACTATTGTTTGTACCCCTAAAAGGCTAGATGAGGAGTAGGGGGGGTATGGAACAGGCAGCACCCTCAAACCTTCAGAAGTATGAGATGAACCCCAACAACTTGGAAAGGTGGATCTCTCTCACACGTACCAACACAGACTATCCCCCAATTTAACTGATCCCCAAAGGTTTTTGATTAAATAGCGGAATAGAAAATATGATCCAAAAAAAGTGTATGTATATCACACGTACACAACCACACTAGGCCCCAATTACTATTGTTTGTACCCCTAAAAGGCTAGATGAGGAGTAGGGGGGGTATGGAACAGGCAGCACCCTCAAACCTTCAGAAGTATGAGATGAACCCCAACAACTTGGAAAGGTGGATCTCTCTCACACGTACCAACACAGACTATCCCCCAATTTAACTGATCCCCAAAGGTTTTTGATTAAATAGCGGAATAGAAAATATGATCCAAAAAAAGTGTATGTATATCACACGTACACAACCACACTAGGCCCCAATTACTATTGTTTGTACCCCTAAAAGGCTAGGAGTAGGGGGAGTATGGAACAGGCAGCACCCTCAAACCTTCAGAAGTATGAGATGAACCCCAACAACTTGGAAAGGTGGATCTCTCTCACACGTACCAACACAGACTATCCCCCAATTTAACTGATCCCCAAAGGTTTTTGATTAAATAGCGGAATAGAAAATATGATCCAAAAAAAGTGTATGTATATCACACGTACACAACCACACTAGGCCCCAATTACTATTGTTTGTACCCCTAAAAGGCTAGATGAGGAGTAGGGGGAGTATGGAACAGGCAGCACCCTCAAATCTTCAGAAGTATGAGATTGTGTTCACTGTACCCCACAAAGATTGAGTTCACTGCACCCCACAATGATTGTGTTCACTGCACCCCACAAAGATTGTGTTCACTGCACCTCACAAAGATTGTGTTCACTGTACCCCCCAAAGATTGTGTTCACTGCACCCCACAAAGATTCTGTTCACTGTACCCCACAAAGATTGTGTTCACTGCACCCTAAAAGGATGTTGTTCACTGCACCCCACAAAGATTGTGTTCACTGCACCCTAAAAGGATGTTGTTCACTGCACCCCAAAAAGATTGTGTTCACTGTACCCCCCCAAAGATTGTGTTCACTGCACCCCACAAAGATTGTGTTCACTGCACCCCAAAAAGATTGTGTTCACTGTACCCCCCAAAGATTGTGTTCACTGCACCCCAAAAAGATTGTGTTCACTGTACCCCCCAAAGATTGTGTTCACTGCACCCCACAAAGATTCTGTTCACTGTACCCCACAAAGATTGTGTTCACTGCACCCCAAAAAGATTGTGTTCACTGTACCCCCCCAAAGATTGTGTTCACTGCACCCCACAAAGATTCTGTTCACTGCACCCCACAAAGGATTTTGTTCACTGCACCCCAAAAAGATTGTGTTCACTGCACCCCAAAAAGGATTTTGATCACTGCACCCCAAAAAGGATGTTGTTCACTGCACCCCAAAAATGATTTTGTTCACTCCACCCCAAAAAGATTGTGTTCACTGCACCCCACAAAGATTGTGTTCACTGCACCCCAAAAAGATTGTGTTCACTGTACCCCCCAAAGATTGTGTTCACTGCACCCCACAAAGATTCTGTTCACTGTACCCCACAAAGATTGTGTTCACTGCACCCCAAAAAGATTGTGTTCACTGCACCCCAAAAAGGATGTTGTTCACTGCACCCCAAAAAGGATGTTGTTCACTCCACCCCAAAAAGATTGTGTTCACTGCACCCCACAAAGATTGTGTTCACTGCACCCCAAAAAGATTGTGTTCACTGCACCCCAAAAATGATTTTGTTCACTGCACCCCAAAAAGGATTTTGTTCACTGCACCCCAAAAAGGATGTTGTTCACTCCACCCCAAAAAGATTGTGTTCACTGCACCCCAAAAAGATTGTGTTCACTGCACCCCACAAAGGATTTTGTTCACTGCACCCCAAAAAGATTGTGTTCACTGCACCCCAAAAAGGATGTTGTTCACTGCACCCCAAAAAGGATTTTGTTCACTGCACCCCAAAAAGATTGTGTTCACTGCACCCCACAAAGGATTTTGTTCACTGCACCCCACAAAGATTGTGTTCACTGCACACCAAAAAGGATTGTGTTCACTGCACCCCAAAAAGATTTTGTTCACTGCACCCCAAAAAGATTGTGTTCACTGCAGCCCAAAAAGATTGTGTTCACTGCAGCCCAAAAAGATTGTGTTCACTGCAGCTCACACACAGAAAAATGGATGTGGATCACTGACACCTGCCTATCTCCAATCCCACACCACACAGCAATATCGATTGTAGTTTGTAGAACACAGTTTCCCTAAAATTCAGCAGACTCTGTCCCTAACAGGATTGAGAAGAGATCGTAGATCAGGATTGAGTGCAGATTCACCCCACCCCCCACACAGCAATATCGATTGTAGTTTGTAGAAGACACTGACCCTATAATTCAGCAGACTCTATCCCTAAAATGCCTACAACTCGCCCTGCCTAAACACTCCGACCTGTCCCTCAATTCTATCCGGACACAAATGGTTTTTTCCTGCCTATCTTTCCCTAATCAGCAGCCAGCACATTGATGTGTGCTCTGTCCCTTAGCTAAGCAGCAGAATGACGCTGCTGCGGCGGCTGCCTCGAACTTATAAAGACTTGGTCACATGCTTCAGACGGCCAATCACAGCTACTAAGACATTTGCAGGCATGGCTGGGATGGCTTAAGGCACACCAGTTAAACGATTGTTGATTGGCTGTTGAAAGCCCGCCATGAAAAGAGCGCCAAAGCATGCAAAACCCGGAAATAAAACGACCGAACACGGATTTTTACCCGAACATACAGTAAAGTGTCCGTGTCCGTGTTCGGGTAAAAAAAATCCAATTATTCGGTACGAACACGAATAATACAGTCCGTGTTCGCTCAACACTAATTACAACCTGTTCATGCAGACTTCATAAATCTGTTGAAAAACTGTAATATGTCTCCATCTTGAGTCTCTGAAAAAGTAACTTTTTTATTTTCCAAATGCAATCTACTTGCTCTCTCCCTCAAAAAATGTAGGCCTGTCTACTAAAGACTTAAAGGTGTGATGAAAATGTGTACAATTATACTCTTTTCAATTCAAAGCAAAAGGACACATTTTTTTAAAATTTAAAAATGCAGTTCTATGCAAAAAAAGCTTAGTGTGTGTGTGTGGGGGGGGGGGGGGGGGTCAGCTGTTGGCCAATGAGTATGACCACATACATCCTGTTGAGTCTTGTTGAGTTCATCTGCGGGGGCTTTCCAGGTGACTTTTTAATAAAGCAATAATTCTGGCTGCAGATGTATTGTGATCATCTCTGTCTCTGAGTCTACTGTGTTGCTTATATTTACAGTGCCTTTCGAAAGTATTCGGCCCCCTTGAACTTTTCAACCTTTTGCCACATTTCAGGCTACAAACATAAAGATATAAAACTGTAATTTTTTGTGAAGAATCAACAACAAGTGGGACACAATCATGAAGTGGAACGAAATTTATTGGATATTTCAAACTTTTTTAACAAATAAAAAACTGAAAAATTGGGCGTGCAAAATTATTCAGCCCCTTTACTTTCGGTGCAGCAAACTCTCTCCAGAAGTTCAGTGAGGATCTCTGAATGATCCAATGTTGACCTAAATGACTAATGATGATAAATAGAATCCACCTGTGTGTAATCAAGTCTCCGTATAAATGCACCTGCACTGTGATAGTCTCAGAGGTCCGTTTAAAGCGCAGAGAGCATCATGAAGAACAAGGAACACACCAGGCAGGTCCGAGATACTGTTGTGGAGAAGTTTAAAGCTGGATTTGGATACAAAAAAGATTTCCCAAGCTTTAAACATCCCAAGGAGCACTGTGCAAGCGATAATATTGAAATGGAAGGAGTATCAGACCACTAAAAATCTACGAAGACCTGGCCGTCCCTCTAAACTTTCAGCTCATACAAGGAGAAGACTGATCAGAGATGCAGCCAAGAGGCCCATGATCACTCTGGATGAACTGCAGAGATCTACAGCTGAGGTGGGAGACTCTGTCCATAGGACAACAATCAGTCGTATACTGCACAAATCTGGCCTTTATGGAAGAGTGGCAAGAAGAAAGCCATTTCTTAAAGATAGCCATAAAAAGTGTTGTTTAAAGTTTGCCACAAGCCACCTGGGAGACACACCAACATGTGAAAGAAGGTGCTCTGGTCAGATGAAACCAAAATCAAACTTTTTGGCAACAATGCAAAACGTTATGTTTGGCATAAAAGCAACACAGCTCATCACCCTGAACACACCATCCCCACTGTCAAACATGGTGGTGGCAGCATCATGGTTTGGGCCTGCTTTTCTTCAGCAGGGACAGGGAAGATGGTTAAAATTGATGGGAAGATGGATGGAGCCAAATACAGGACCATTCTGGAAGAAAACCTGATGGAGTCTGCAAAAGACCTGAGACTGGGACGGAGATTTGTCTTCCAACAAGACAATGATCCAAAACATAAAGCAAAATCTACAATGGAATTGTTCACAAATAAACATATCCAGGTGTTAGAATGACCAAGTCAAAGTCCAGACCTGAATTCAATTGAGAATCTGTGGGAAGAACTTAAAACTGCTGTTCACAAACGCTCTCCATCCAACCTCACTGAGCTCGAGCTGTTTTGCAAGGAGGAATGGGCAAAAATTTTAGTCTCTCGATGTGCAAAACTGATAGAGACATACCCCAAGCAACTTACAGCTGTAATCGCAGCAAAAGGTGGCGCTACAAAGTATTAACTTAAGGGGGCTGAATAATTTTGCACGCCCAATTTTTCAGTTTTTTATTTGTTAAAAAAGTTTGAAATATCCAATAAATTTCGTTCCACTTCATGATTGTGTCCCACTTGTTGTTGATTCTTCACAAAAAATTACAGTTTTATATCTTTATGTTTGAAGCCTGAAATGTGGCAAAAGGTCGCAAAGTTAAAGAGGGCCGAAAAACTTTTGCAAGGCACTGTATATATACATGCTGAATGACATATGATTACTGGATGATCATTAATTGTTGCTAAATTTACAGAAGAAATACATTTAGTTCAAAAAGGAATGAAGACAATTGTACTCTATATTTTGATCACAACTGTGTCCTCAAATATTGTTTTTATATGTTTGCAATTTTAATATGTTTCTAATAAAATACATTTTATAGGCTTATGTGTGTGAATATGTGGAATGCATGAAAAGTCCCACCCAAACATTGGAATTAAATACATGAATAAATAGGGATGTGTACATTAATGTAAAGGGTGTAATTGCCTAGTTATTGTTATAAGTATGGCCACATACTGAGGGAGCTACTGTCCCTCAGCATATACTAAGGGTAAACAACAGTGCAACGGGAGACCAAAAGCACCACCACCCCACCATCTACACCTCAATAAACCTCAAGAACATGACCACTTGGTTGAACTATAGATCCACATCCTTTCTAAGTCCCGGTTCACACTGGTGCGATTCGGGAAACCCTGAATATCAGTGCCAGTTTCGGCATCGCACCAGAATCGCACAGTGGTTCACAATGAGATCTGCAAATTGCTGGGGAAGTCAATGTAAGGTAATGACACCCCCAGATTTGTTCACAGATTGCAGTGCGAACTGTGACATGGTGCAAAAATCTGATTGCATAGCTGTGAACACCCATGCAATCTGATTCCAGTATGGACCAAAAAAAGGGTCCTGCACCATAGGGTAGTTGGCCTTCTTCAAAAAAAAAAAAAAATGTACACATTAAAGGGCCATAAAATAAAAATAAAAAGATAAAGAAGTAAAAACAAACAGGGAATTGAGGAGTTGTATTGGTGATTCCCTGCAGTGTGGAGAGATCTTGATATACAATAGGGTTTTTGAATTGGATGACTTATGGGAAAGTCCCTACCTGTAGCTCTTTTGGTTATAACAGTTATAATTTATTTTTATTATCTTAAATTATGGCACAGAAGCATTGACTGATGAGTAATAGACTGATAAGCAATAGTCAGGTATGTTGGGTTCCCCTTTTTTCCAGGGTTGGACCAATAAGCGCTTAGTGTCTGAAAGAGCCTCAAACACAAACAGGACCATATCTAGAGGGATACAATATATGTTCCCCCTTTGATCCAGCTGTAAGAGGGTCTTTGTCTTCTTTGGAACTATGCCCTGAGACATGAACTAGGGTAGGAGGAGCTATGTTCAATGACTTGCCATCTTTATCTAGTGTAGCTAGTGTAGCAAGTAAATAAATAAACCTCCTGGTAATGCTATTACTAGGCTCAAGATAGAGGGATCTCTAATGATTTGCAGTATGAGTTCAGGAGACTGAAACCAGCAAGTTTACATTAAACTTGGAAAACAAGTGAGCAACAGTGTTTTGTGTCTCTTCTTTGATACAGGTTAGTCACATTTTGTTTATGATATCTTTGTTCAGTTTTGTGTTTTTTCCAACAATCCCTTTCTCTGTTAGTATTTTAACTACTTCCGGCCCGCGCTATAGCCGAAAGACGGCTACAGCGCGGGCTCTAATTTCAGGGAGGCCGTCTTTAAACGGCCTCCCAGTAACAGGCTCCCCGTGCGCTCCCGCGAGCGCCCATCGGGGAAAATCTGTGTCGGCCGTGTCCCTTGGACACAGCCAATCACAGATCGTGGTAAATGGCCAATCACAGCGGCCATTTACCACGTGATCGGACCATGCAATGAGAGATGATCTCATATGTAAACATATGAGATCATCTCTCATCGCCAGCTCTCTTCCTCACACAGAGACTGCAGTGTGAGGAAGAGGAGAGCCGATCACCGGTAAGGGGACACAGAGGAATGTAATCAGGGCACTGATCACCAGTGCCCTGATTACAGAAGGGGGGGGGGGAAATGCCAAAACTGCCCACAGTGCCCGCCATCAGTGCCCCCATCAGTGCTGCCAGTCAGTGCCCATAGTGCTGCCAGTCAGTGCCCATCAGTGCCTGCTCATCTAGGCCATGATGGACACTGACTAGCAGCACTATGGGCACTGAGTGTGGGCACTGATGGTGCTGCCCATCAGTGCTGATCAGTGACACCCGTCAGTATCCATCAGTGCCACCCATCAGTGTCCATCAGTGTCACCCATCAGTGTCCATCAGTGCCGCCTCTCAGTGCCCATCAGTGCCACCTCCCAGTGCCCATCAGTGCCGCCCGTCAGTGCCGCCTCTCAGTGCCCAGCAGTGCCACCGTTCAGTGCCCAGCAGGGCCACCTATCAGTGCCCAGCAGTGCCACCTATCAGTGCTCATCAGTGCCACCTATCAGTGCTCATCAGTGCCGCCTATCAGTGCCGCCTATCAGTGCTCATCAGTGCGGCATATTAGTACCTCCTCATCAGTGCCACCTCATCAGTGCCCATAAGTGCCACCTCATCAGTGCCCATAAGTGCCACCTCATCAGTGCCCATCAGTGCAGCCTATCAGTGCCCATCAGTGCCGCCTCATCAGCGCACATCAGTGAAGGAGAAAAATGTATTTATTTTTAAAATTTACTCACAGAAAATAAGAAAAACTTTTTTTTCAAAATTTTCTGTCTTTTTTCTTTTTTTTTGTAAGAAATAAAAAACCCAAAGGTGATTAAATACCACCAAAGAAAGCTCTATTTGTGTGAAAAAAATGATAAAAATTTCATATGGGTGCAGTGTAGCATGACCGCGCAATTGTCATTCAAAGTGTGAGAGCGCTGAAAGCTGAAAATTGGCCTGGGCAGGAAGGGGGTATAAGTGCCCAGTAGGCAAGTGGTTAAATGTTAGTACTAGTAACTTGCTAACATAAGTTGATTTTGCATGTGTTTATCCATGTGACCTGCACTGCCACTATAAAGAATGTAATTATCTGTGTAACGTGATCCATTTCTGTTTAACACAAAAAACTTGGAAAGCAAATGAGCAACAGTGTTTTGTGTCTCTTATTTCATACAGATACTGCAGGCTGCATCTTTGTCATACCTTGTACTTAGATCACCAATAATCCTGTAACACCAGCATCCAATAGTGTGGCACTTCACTGGTTATGTGCTTCTGCCCTGCAGTGTGGAGAAGACGTGCTATTTGGGTGCTTCCACCCTGGTCAAGTAGAAGGATCACCATCTGTGATGTCATGATTTAAGTGTGTCATAAGCATAATAACAGCAGTGGATACAGGTGAATATATTTATACTGAAGCTATTTACAAATAGCATATTTGTATATTTATTTAAAAATTAATTAATCTTAACTATATATTTCTACAGATATCGCTTTGCCCATAGCAGACTGTTGTTTGTGCACTTTATTATAGCATTCACATACAAAAAAAACCAAGAATGGACAAATACATAAAATGTATGTTTTTACAGAAGGGCAGTGTAGTGAGTAATTCTAAATAGGTTTATTAGATTGCAGCTACAGGATTTTTTACTATGAGTGAAACAATGCAGAACTTTTTAGATTTTGAGTAATTGCTTAGAGTCAGGATTCTGAATGGCATATAAGAAGGTCTAGATCCTTATTACAGGTGGGTGAATCTAATAAATCAGACTGATGCACGAACATCATGTAGAAATACTCTATATAGATTTATATAATGCATTTCTTTCTTTGGCTCTCCAGAATTTGTTTATCTGTGTTGTGTCCTAATGCCAAGTTAAGACTCCCCTGCCTTTTATCTTCTATTGTACCTTAGGGAATACAGGGAAAATTGATGCCCCAAGCATTCACTGATTGTTCAGTTCACCTGTAAGTGATATTTCAGTCATTACTATGTTATCTATTATACTATTTATTAATTTAAAATATGTATAAACCATAATTGGGATACTTACTCCTTCTTCTAACACAATACAGTTTTCACAGTTCCTGATTAATCCGGTCAACTAACTCAAGGCCCTATCTCTACAATCAGAACAAAAAATCATTATGAAATTGCACTTCTTAGTGTTATGAGGGATGGCGGCAACCAGGGTAATTTGTGAAAAGGTGTATTGTAAGAAATTAAACATTTAGGCCATAACATGATCAATAGTGAAAGTATTGTTTTAAGAATTTTTTTTTTTTTTTTTGTGTGTAAATATTTTTTTATTGAAATTAAATGCATACAATGTAAGTGAACAAATGTACGAATACAGTAATACATTAACATGGTACAGGCTCAATGAGAATACAAAGGTTGAAGCCGAGCACGGCCTGACCCAGGGGGAACGGAAAGAGGCAAGGGTAGGGATAGGGTAAGGTAGGGTAAGGTAAGGATGTGGTACAGATATCAATACCAATAATATACAATACAACATTAGAGCTTGGTTATTTAGTAGCCCAGAAGTTCCATTGGGAATTGAAAGATTGTATTTTCAGCTGGTTGATGGCAATAGCTTTTTCAAATTGATAATTTATCTTTAGCAAGGTAACAACGGTCCGATAAGTTCGGAGCATCAGGTGTTTTCCACCTACGTAGAACAACTGTTCTAGCAGCAAGCAGGACGTGCGTGACTCATGGTCTAAACATGACAGGGATTTCATCTATACCCAGATTTAGCAACGCCAAAGCTGGAGACGGCGTCATCAAACACCCCGTATGGGAGGACATGTAAGAAAATACCTGATTCCAATAGCTTCGTAGTGAAGGGCATGACCATAATGTGTGGAGCAGAGTGCCCACTTGGGAGCAATCTCTCCAGCACAATTGGGAATATCTTGGGGAGAAGCCCACCAAGCGAAAGGGGGTATAGTACCACCGATTCGTTATTTTGAGGGCCATTTCCCAGTGAGTGGCACAGTGGGAGTATTTATGAATCGCACTAAGTGCTGTCTTCCATTTATTGACGGAGAAGGCCGTAGCTAGATCTTTGTCCCATTTGAACATGTGTGTAGTCTTGTGGAATGCCACATTGTCTAATAATATATTGTAGTAATCTGACAGCTTAGGGGGCTTTTGTGAGGTCTTCGTGAATACATCCCAGATTTTCCCGTCAACTATTATTTTGCACAGAGGGTTAGACAAGAGGAAATGTGTTACTCGAAGAATGTGATAAAAGGAATGGTGCGGGAGAGCATATTTGTGAATGAGGTCGGAGACCGGGACCAACGAACCGACATGGTAGAAGGAATCAATGGACACAAGACCCCAGCGATTTAATAAGTGTATGGGAAGGTCAGGTATGTGTGATTGAAGGATAGAGATCGGTAACTGGATTTCGGGTAGAATATCCCTTTCATTAAGTGGAGCCGGAGAGCGACGCCACACCCTTAGGGAGGCTTGCATGGTAGGAGGTAATGCTTGGAGATCCCAAGCCTTCCATTTGTCGCTTAGGAGTAGGACCTTAGGGTCCGAAATGGGTGCGATATCTCTCTCCAGGTCCACCCAGATCGGGTGCTCAGACATGTGGAGCCAATGTCGTAATTGAGCTAGGACAGTAGCCCAGTAGTATGTTGGGATGTCCGGAATTGAGGCCCCCCCAAACTGTTTCTTCCGAACCAAGGTCGAGAAGGCGCAGCGTGGGTGTTTACCCTCCCAGATATACTTCGTCATAGATCTAGATAATTTAAGAAGGTGTGTCATTGGGAAATGGATAGGGAGCACCCTGAATAAGTACAGTAGTTGGGGCAAAATAAACATTTTATACGCCGCCACCCTGCCGCTCCATGAGAACCACAAGGGGCGCATACGGGAAATATCTGCGTTGATTTTCACGTGTATTCTGGTCATATTTGTCTATAACAGTCTGGCAGGATTAGCAGGAAGATCTATTCCTAGGTAGTGAATGCTATCCGATGACCAAGGAATCGGGATAGATTGTGTGAGGGATTCTTGAGATTTGGAGGGGACTCCCATGTTGAGGACCGTGGACTTAGACGCGTTCAATTTGTAATAAGATACCTTACTATAAGCCTGAAGTGTGTCATATGCAGCTGGAAGGGATTTGTGCGGTTGGGTAAGCATTAGGATAATATCATCTGCAAATAAGTTTATTTTGTGATGATAAGATGATAGAGGAAAGCCCAGTATGTTCGGGTTTGATCGAATGGCCTCCGCCAGGGGTTCAATGACCAAATTAAAGATCGATGGGGAAAGAGGGCATCCCTGGCGGGTGCCATTCGTTATGTGGAACCGTTTAGACAGGGTACCCGAGGTGTACACTTGTGCCGACGGAGAGGAGTACAACGCCGTGATAGCGGATAGTATGGGGCCCTGAAAACCAAACTTTAGCAACGTGGCTTGCATGTACCCCCAGTGGACCCTATCAAATGCTTTTTCGGCATCTAGGGTGAGTAGCACTGATGGAGTCCTGGATGTGTGGGCCAAATGCATGATCCCCAATATTCTCCTAGTAGCGTCTGACGTTTGTCTGCATGCTGTGAACCCCATCTGATCCTTATGTATGAGAAATGGCAGTATATCTTGTAAACATCTGGCTAGGATACGTGCGTAGATTTTGGCGTCGGAGTTAAGTAAAGATATGGGGTGGAAGTTAGCGGGAGTAGTTGGGTCCTTTCCTGGCTTAGGCAAAGTGACAATATGGGCTCCTAGTATGTCAGGTGGAAGTGAGGACACTTCCATGGCCTTATTGAACACCGCCGTTAAAGTGGGACTCGTGAGTTGTGATGTGAGTTGGTAGAATTCATTAGAGAAGCCATCCGGCCCAGGCGATTTACCCTTGGGCAGGGTAGAGATGCTAGATTGGACTTCAGTCAATAATATTGGCGAGTTCAGCGAGTGCAGTTGGGTTTCAGTAAGAGATGGCAGGGATACTGCTGCGAGAAATTGATCAATTTCTGCCGCCGTGGGTTTATGTTCGTTTGGGTCGTTTTGTAGGTTATACAGGGCACTGTAGAAATTTGCGAATTCATCCGCAATAGCCTGCGGGTGCGTGATTTTTGTTTTGGTCGAGGGATGGAATAGATGGGCAATCCTGGATTTAGCCTGTTTGTGCTTTACCAGATTCGCCATGTGTTTCCCTGCTTTGTTAGCTTGAAAGTATTGTTGTTGCTTGAGGTATTGAAGGTGTTTATCTGATTGTTCCAAGAGTAGGAGTCGGAGGTCCTGTCTCAGCTTAATTAAGGCTACCGAGTCAGCATCGTTTGGTCGGAGTTTGTTAGTGGTTTCCAGTCTGTGAATGTCATTCATTAGGGACGTGACCTTATCTCTCCTCTGTCTCCGAAGCCGCGACTGCTGCTGGATGCACACCCCTCTAACGAAGGCCTTGAGTGCACCCCACAGCATCCACGGGTCAGAGACAGAGGGCTCATTAATAGCAAGAAAATCTTGTATTTCCTTAGTCAGCCTAGTGCGACACCCTTCATCCTGTAACACACGAGAATCACATCGCCAAATGTATGCAGGGGAGAACTTGGCGGATTCCTCTATGGTCAGCTCCACCACCGCATGGTCGGACCAAGTGATGTCGGTAATCGCAGAGGAAGTCGCCTTGTTCAGCAAAAACAGATCTACACAAAACAAATCTATCCTGGAATAGGAACGATGCCTGGGTGAGAAAAAGGAATAATCCCTTTCCGTGGCATGGTGACACCTCCAAACATCATACAGCTTCTCGCTATGGAGAAGGACCCCTAGGGACTGTTGTCGATCCCGGGGGGACGCCGAGGAGTCCAACCCAGGGTCGACAACAGCGTTGAAATCCCCACACAGCAATAAGTGACCATACTTGACATTGTATACTTGCTTAAGGGTTTTCTTCAGAAAGCGAAGTTGGTGTGAGTTCGGTGCATAGATTACACACAGAGTCAGCGGCATTCCATTGATATCACATGTAGTAATGATAAACTTGCCTTCAGGGTCCAGTACCGTTTTGTGGATAGTGACCGCCAGAGAGTCTCTGAATGCCAGCATCACACCCCGCTTTTTTTCATCACAAGAAGCAAACAAGGTCTGTGGGAAGTTCTTGTGGGTGCAGCGAGGCTGGTTGCTGACCTGAAAGTGTGTTTCCTGTACAGCCAGTATGTCAGCTTTCCGGGAAACTGCCTCTTTCCACAGGGAGCGTCTTTTTGCAGGGTGGTTGAGTCCGTTGGCGTTAATGGATATCAACTTAATGGTCATTGGAAGTCACATAGTCCCGCGGTACTGAGCTTCGGGTACTTAGAGCAAAATACATGTCCACAAGTGAAGTACCATCCTTACTGTCCAAGGAAGTGGGAGAGGGAAAGGGAGGAAAAAGGATTAGGGTGGAAGGGGACAAAAAACTTAAGAAAAGGACTGTCTCGGCAGTCCGAGAGCGGAATTTTCCGCAAAAAAAGCGGTAGGGGGCCAGATAGATTCACTATCTATGGCCTAGGACAAATTATGTGTTGCCTTAAGTGTTGTTAGGGCTGGAATGCACGGAGGGCGACCTGGAGGACCTCTTGCGGGATGCCACTTGCCATTCTGCTTCCAAGGGACGTAGAGGTGGAGAGAAGGGAGGTGGGACCTGTTCGGCTGGCAAGATGTTCCATCTGCGGAGTACAGATAGGCCTTCTTCCATCGACCTGATAGGTACAGAGGTGCCTTCGTGTGTGACCAGAAGGGTCGCAGGATAGCGCCATTTGTGCTGCACCTGGTGGTTGCGCAGGGCCTTGGTGATCATAGATAGGTTGCGTCTGGCCTGAAGTGTGTGTTTAGACAAGTCCGGCAGTAACTGTACACTACTATACGGCTCCGGGAGTTGATTGACCTGTCTGGAAGCAAGCATGATGCGGTCTTTAGCGTGAAAGAAGTGTACCCTCATCAATATGTCCCTGGGGATGTCACTCGCCAGAAAGGAGGGTTTGAGTAGCCGATGGATTCTGTCTATCAGGAGCTCAGAGTCCGGGAGAGTGGGAACCAGTAGTTTAAACAGAGCTGTAGCATATTGCAGCAGTTGCGTGGGAGAGATTGATTCTTAGACCCCCCGCAGTTTCATGTTATTGCGCCGGCTCCGATCCTCCAAATCGGCTACTTTGTTTTTCAGCCAGGCAATTTCTTCGGTTTGAGTGTTCGTTCTGTCAATGATCAGATTGATGGACTCAGCGTGTGTGGAGACAGACTTTTCCACTAGATCTATTCTGGAGCCCAGGGAGAAGATCTCCTTAGTGATCTGTTTGGTTTGCAGCTGCATGTCAGCTTGCATAGATGCACGCAGGGAGTACAGCATGTTCTTCATTGAAGATTCCGATATAGGGTTCCCTACAGAGGGGTAGGCAGCAAAGGGATCCCCAGGTGTAGGGCTGAGGGCCGCAGAGGCCTGATTGTTGTATGTGATGTCCATACCTGGTTCGTGCAGTGTGGGAGGAGGGGAGTCCCTGCACTGTCTGTGCTTTGCTGGGCTTCTAGAGGATGGAGAAGGTGGAGACGGTGAGCCTGACGATTGACTGCTGTCTGGGTTACCCACTATGCGGCGTTGAGGTGGTGTGGCCGGGAGATGCGTCAGCTTGGGGATCGGAGCCGGTCCTTGCTTCCCGCGCTGCCCTCTGCTCGTGTTCCCCCCGCCATTTTGGCGGAGTCCGGGAGCCTGGGAGATGAAGAACCCCGTAAGTTTGCCCGACTGGCCAGTCTCCTTCTTCCGTCTGGTCATTGCGGACGCCCTCGAGCAGATCACGGAGCTGATCCGGGTGAGTAGAGGCTTTGTGCGCCCTATAATGAAGACCTGTGTGCGTTATTTGTATTATTATTATTTTTTACTGTAGGTGCCAGTCTTTCTACCAATGTAAATTTCATTTACAATGTATTTAAAATTAAAATGGGTAGTAGATTGATAGCTCTACAGAAGACCCAACTAACAAATAGATAGATAGATAGATAGATAGATAGATAGATAGATAGATAGATAGATAGATAGATAGATAGATAGATAGATAGATAGATAGATAGATAGATAGATAGATAGATAGATAGATAGATAGATAGATAGATAGATAGATGGATAGATAGATGGATAGATAGATGGATAGATAGATAGATAGATGGATGGATAGATAGATAGATAGATAGATAGATAGATAGATAGATAGATAGATAGATAGATAGATAGATAGATAGATAGATAGATAGATAGATAGATAGATAGATAGATAGATAGATAGATAGATAGATAGATAGATAGATAGATAGATAGATAGATAGATAGATAGATAGATAGATAGATAGATAGATAGATAGATAGATAGATAGATAGATAGATAGATAGATAGATAGATAGATAGATAGATAGATAGATAGATAGATAGATAGATAGATAGATAGATAGATAGATAGATAGATAGATAGATAGATAGAGCTGCTTTAATGTAATGTTAGAACCTTCTCTGAGATCCAGTTAAGGGAATAAAAGTGCAGTTTATGATGAGCAAAAATGTTTCCTCTTCCCTCTTTCCATTATGACCCATTACTTTATCTCACTATCAGGGAGAACAGAGAGAAGTGTTTCTGGCTGTGATAATTTGATTGCTCTCTGCATGAGCTACAGAGGATAAATGAACTGGCACATTGTGCCACTTTTAATCTCCCCTTCTCACACCTCCCATTGCAAAATGCCAAATCAAAAACTGTCAGTTAACAATAAGTCAGTGCAATTTTGTCTGCTGCACATGTGTACGCCATTCTAAGGATACAGTGATCAAATGTGACATGGTGTTTCAGGAAGTTAATCACTCAGGGGCTATTGATTTAAAAGCCAATAGAAAATGCTTCCTTTTTCCATTCATTGTCAGGAAGAGAATGGAAGACTTATGGAAATCAATGAACAAAAGTCAGTCTGATTCATGTTTAAAGTCAGTGCTTAGCAGGTACAGGACATTTAGAAAGCAGATTACAAAAGAGGCTTTTGAAGAACATAGAAATACTGAAAAGGCGGTCATGTATTTTGTGCCCTGCTTTAACTGTGATTAAAATCAAACACCTAGATTAGAAAACCAAGAAAAAAGTTTGCATGATGCACAAGGTAGAGCAATGCAAGAGCAAAAAAAGTGCACAAAGCCCTGCTGGAAATAATGTTTGCAGTAAGGCAAAGTCTAATAACTCTTTGGAACAGCAATTACAGGGAGAAAGCTGATATTTCTTTTCAGACGGACTACTTATCTCTCCTCCAAATGCATTGTCTTTTTAAGTTCTGATGATAACCATACATCAAAGTTACAACATAATTGCAGCATTTTGCAGAAATTTCCTGGAAATGCTTTTGTTCTCCACATAATGTTATAATAATCATGCAGTAAACTTAGTTAAATATTTCTTTTTAATAACATGTTTTTCTTTCCTATTTTATCCTTGTAATTTTACATTTAGCTAACAATCAGCAGGTGGGTTTTAATGTATTATCTGGGCAGAACCAGCTCTGTAGTTACTGCATATTAGAACAAAAACATAACATGAAAGGAGTACTAGCTCAAAGCAAAGTCTAGTTTGTATAGTTTGTTTACATTATATTTTCTTGTCACAATATTAACAGATAAAACCTGGACAGCTATGAATCCATAGTATGCATTCTGTACTTGTAATGCATAAAACCAAAAGACTATATGCATGTTTGTAAAATGTATGTAATAAAACCACAATCCATTGATTTACTTGTACATTTAAAGAAAAACTGCTTATGTTAGCAGTATCTTTCACTGTGTTTGAATATCTGCCAAATTACCAGATCATTTTTCCATTAATTTATACTTTTCTTAAAGCGAAGGAAGGTCTTGAGGACAAAGATGTAGGAGATAAAGTCAACAAAAAGTCTGGAGCTACTCTCCATCTGCTGCTGATCCACCACTGCAGTTCCTGTCTGTCATTTTGTATCAGTCTAAATTCAGCAACTCCTGTGGAAAATGGTGCAGTCTGTAAGTGTCATGGAGTAATATAGTGCAACACTATTTTGTTAAATTAACTTCTTCCTCCCCTTTCCAGCACCCTCCTCCCCAGGAATTATTTTTGTGCTGATTGTATTTTTATTTCTATTTAATACATAAAACTATATAGGCAGCAACTGAAAATGAAGAAAAAACTGTGGTTAACAAGTGTAATAGGTGTAACCAAGGCGATCTACAGCTCTTACAGGGGAAAGTGCTACCTGAACATGGGGAAAACCGACCAGAACGAATCCAGATCACGTTCCCGACCAGCCAACTCTCAGGTACCATTCCGGAGTTTTCCGCATTCAGCACAAGGGGGACATGGTGGCTTCTCTTAACACTGATCCCGCCACGTGCTCTGCCAGCGGTAGTCCCTGCCATTCACTCTAAGCTAAGCTTGAGCAGTCATCTCCCTCACCAAACAGATCCCCAAGTATTAGTGATCTTAAACCAGTGGCCACAGACATTAAATAATCCCTAATTGCAGCCATATCAGATCTCAAGAAGGATATCCAGGGGATTTCTTCACGAATGGATGCTGTAGAAGAAGTTACTGCACACCATGATACAGCTATACATGTTATACAAACCACTGCAGATTCCCACATGCTACATCTTAGGGAATTGCATCGTCACCTGGAGGATCTGGATAATAGGGGCAGGCAACATAACATCTGCCTGAGAGGTCTCCCCGAAAGTTTAGATCAAGCTCATCTATCCCATGCAGTGCTATCCATTTTCAATGACTTGTTAGACAGACCCCTGGATACTCCCATCGAAATGAAGAGAATGCATCGTGCCTTACGCCCCAGAGGGAGAGAAAATGACCCCCCTAGGGATATTATCTTCTGCATAGTCAGCTTCCAGACTAAAGAAGAAATCCTAAGGAGAGCAAGAAACAAAACTAGGATTCAATCCCAGGGTACAGAGATCAAGCTATTTCAGGATCTCTCCCACATAACCCTTCAACACAGGAAAGATCTCCGTCCTTTGTTGGAGCAGCTGCAGCAGGAAAACATACCTTACAAATGGAAGTTTACATTTGCATACTGCCTCATATATGCCAAAGCTATGTCTTGTATCGTTGATAAGTCTTATTGCCACGTGGTCTTAAACCTTACCACAGCTCCACAGGGGGTAGTTGTGAGCTACGCCGACTGTTCCTGGACTTTTACATTGACTGGGTAGGTAGCTGGCCTATTCTACCTACAGGATCACACCAACCTCTTATTAGCTCCCCTTTCTTACAAATTGTTCTTGATCATATATTTTCCTACAGTAGCTCCCCTCCCCTTAGCCTTTTACTACTCTTTCCACTTGTTCCCCCCCCCTTTTCTATTAGTTAATTAATGATGGCCTCCACCACGAACAACCATACATCAGCCCAATTAAAAGTTACCTATATAAATGCCAAAGGACTCAACACCCCGGAGAAACGCACCCAGATTATTTTGCATGCTTGCAACTTGGGTGCTGATATCCTCCTTATACAAAAATCACACTTCAGGTCGGACAAAATTCCGAAACTAACAAATCGTACATATCAGATTGCCATACATGCTACCAACAAACACGCAAAAACAAAAGGGGTGTCTATATTAGTCCCCCGAAACCAACTGTTCCAAATTGAAGACTCGCTGGTTGATGAAGAAGGGAGATATCTTTTCCTCAAAGGACAATTATGGGGGAGGCCTCTTACAATTGCACATATTTACAGCCCAAGCTCATCTCAGGTTAGCTTTTTCCGTGAATTCTTACATCTACTGACACTTTTTCAGTCAGGAATATTGATTCTAGGTGGTGACTAACGTCCTCCTTAATCCTTGCGAAGACACATCCACCGGCACATCATCTTTTCCCTTCTGTGCACTTAAACAAATTAAACTACAAATCCAGACTCTTAATTTATCAATTATGTATTCCTTTCCCAAAAAGACTTGCCCTTCCTCCACACGGCCACAATGAAACCAATGGTAATTTCGGACCACCACTCTACAACAATGACTCTCAGATTCCCAGAAGAGATTCCTTATTCTAAAATATGGCGACTTGATCCTTCCCTGCTCACAGACTTTGCCAATTTCTCTCGTGTTAAACAATTACTTGAACAGTTTTTCCTTGAGAATGTTTTACCAGATGTGGATCCGCTCACCCAATGGGAAGCACATAAATGTGCCTTACGAGGTGTCTTTTTGTCCTTGGCTGATACCAGGAAAAAGAACTCCCAGGCATTCATTCAATCACTTCTGAAAGAAATTATGTCACTTGAACTTTTACATAAACTATCGCTTTCCCAGAAGGTCTATGCGGATCTTCTTCAGGCACGACTCAAGCTCACGGATGAACTGCAGAGGAAGATCAAACGCAATTCCGTTCTCACCCAAAAACTTTAATACCAATAACAATAAGAGCGGCAAACTCTTAGCCAAAGCCTTGCAATTTAGGAGAGCGTCCTTCACCATTCATCAAGTGACTAATCCCCAGGGACGTAAATTAGTTAAATCTGCAGAAATCGCTGCAGAATTTGAAAATAACCACGTGATCTTGTATAACTTGCCCACTCATCTTCCCAATGACCCCAGAACTCGCAAAGACATAATTCAAGACTTTATTTCCCAATATAGCCCTAAACCCATTTCAGACACCATGGCTTACAACTTAGAAGAACCTTTGACGCGAGACGAACTCATCATGGTCTGGCGAGACGCATATCTTGCACGTCATCTGGGCGGAGCTTCCACCATTTAGGCGGCAACTCAGGCGTCTCTCCTTGCAACGCAGGGTTGGGACGCCTGGATAGAACACTGCCACAGGTAACTATGCGATACTTATAAGCTCCGTATACTCATGGGTTTCCTACGATAATCCTTTGATGTTAACTTTATCCTCACACTTGATGGGACCTTATGAACCTTATGAATATAGCATACCTCTAACTCTCTTACTTGTTGCCGATGAAGTTACCCCACGTTATCGGGATATATCACCTGATGGTTAGCTTCATTTATACACTTTACAAGGATCTATATCTACCTATGTTTATCTAAGGTTCCATCAAGGACTCAGGTTGGATTTTCTAATCACTCAACTTGAGATTCTAATGGGTCTTATATACCCTTTATTTTACCCTATGTAGTATGTATACAACGATAAACTTCTGTCCAATTTACCTTGTAGGCGGTACATCTAGGAACCTTTTTGGTTTAATCTCCATGCTTGTTGGTTCTATCACATCCTTGCCCGATCTCTGCCCATAAACAGCCTTTTGGGAGCTATCTGGGTAAGACCATTACAAAGTTATCTATGAGAAGATGGCAATATGGAAAACATTACCAAAGTGCGCTAACAAATAATGAACCAAGTGTTCAAAAGGTACATGGGTGGTAACCGGATTTAAAAATCATATGCATTCAGTCCAAAACAAAAGTGCAAAAACTGTGAAAAAGTCTTTCTTTTCAAATTGGAGTGAAGGTAAGGGAGTGTTGGGAGGTGGGTGGGGCCTCGTCCCAAAAAATGATCCAAAGTGATTCTCAGTGGCCTGATATACACATGTGGACACCCAGTGTTAGGAGTGGACTCTTACCACAATGTGGAGAGATGTGAGCATGTACTTGGTTGTATCTAGAAGTCCCCAACTGATCAAGCTGGCAGGGATGGCTCTCGGAATGGACCGGAACAATCAGCTGCACGGTAACGCAGGTGTCCTAAGGCGAGCTCAGGGAGGACAGAAACCTCCCGTGGAGCAGAAGGGCAAAAGCTCGCTTGATCTTGATTTTCAGTATGAATACAGACCGTGAAAGCGGGGCCTCACGATCCTTCTGACTTTTTGGGTTTTAAGCAGGAGGTGTCAGAAAAGTTACCACAGGGATAACTGGCTTGACTTAAGGGAGATAGAATCCTAGGACCAAATCTTCCCGAAAGACCCCCCATCATATATAAGAGAACCAGGAATTTGAAAGACCTGATTGCTCCTACTCCAGTTGAGAAGCCTGCCATCCCTAGAATGTTTTCTAATATGAAAGGCTTTTTTCCTTGTAAAAAATGCCGGGTATGTAAAGAGTTAAAAACACAGAGAACTAAAACCTTCAACTCTACAGTAACCAAGAAAAAGTACGATATCCAAAACTTTGTTACATGCCAAAGTAGGGGAGCTATATATCTCCTTACTTGTGGATGTGGGTTGCAGTATGTTGGAAGAACGATTAGAACCCCTAGTATAAGAATTGGGGAGCATCTTACCAACATACAAATTGGATTCCCTGGACATAGCCTCTCAGCCCATCACGACAGATGTCATAATCAAAACTATGCACAACTGAAAGCTGTCGTGATTGAAGGCTACTCCCCCCATTGGAGAGGGAGTGATATGAAAAGGACTATCTCCAGGCGCGAAACGTTTTGGATTCATGAATTAAAGTGTTACCAGCCCTGGGGCATGAATGTAGAGTGGGACATTAATGCCCATATAAACAATGACTAGTCCTTCCTACAATTGATACACACTTTCTTTCATAGTCTGTTCTCTTTCAGCCAATCTTTTCCTCCTTCATTATTATTCTCCTTCTTTAAATTTGGTGTTTAATAATTTTTTAAAAATTTTTTAAAAAATTTTTTAGACAACTTTTATATTTTTATATATGGAAAATTTGGTATTTTATACATGCATTGTTATTAAATATACCAGTTGGCGGATGGAGATTTCCATTGCGATCCACCCTAACCAACAATTTTGTTTTACACATAAAAGTTTTTTAATAATTTTAAAAATAAATCCATTTTTTAACATTGATTAAAATATGTCCACCTATTGGATTTTTAGTTTTTAGTCCAAATTGTGGCCATTTATAATTTATCCTCCAAAATTGCTTACTCTCACCAATAGATAATTCTTTCACCGTGAAGATTAGCATTTTTTAACCATATTTTTTGCCTTTTAATCAAATGATTCTCTTCTTAGCTGTTAAGAAAGGTAAACATGGCCACACTGCTTGCCTTCTTACATTGCACCACTAGTCCATGCATTGTTAGGTAAAGTACGTTTCCTTTTCTGGACACTTTAGTACCACCTATCAATTGCTTTGTTGACATCCGCTGTAATTGGCCCAACAAGAATCCGGAAAGATATCGTAACATTTCCGGGTCTTTGAAGTATTACGATCATGATAGGTCGACTCCGGAACCGGAAGTGCGTCATTGCACGTCCGGGTCTTCGGAGGAATATGCTATGATTGGCCAACTCCGCAACCGGAAGTGCGTCATTGCACTTCCGAGTCCCCGCCGAGTCCGCACCGGAAGTCTCCACTTGCCAACACTTAAATGAGAGATGTGGACAGCGCGGCTGTAGCTCCAATCCCAGAAGCCGACTTGTTAGTGGAAACGCGTCGGGGGGAGCCAGCCGTGCTGTCATAGGTCCCGGTTTGTACTGCAGACACCCGCGACCGCCCTGTATTTGCTGTTTGTTCGTCCGGAATGTGTAAGTGTACCCTCATTCGTTTTATCATTAAAGTCGAAGGTAATGCACTATAGTCCTCTTCTTTTCTCTGGGTTGCTCTGTCTTGGCATCTCCCCCTGCTTGGAAGCCTACAGATCCCTCCCCACTTCGGAAGCAGCTGATTGTTCCGGTCCATTCCGAGAGCCATCCCTGCCAGCTTGATCAGTTGGGGACTTCTAGATACAACCAAGTACATGCTCACATCTCTCCACATTGTGGTAAGAGTCCACTCCTAACACTGGGTGTCCACATGTGTATATCAGGCCACTGAGAATCACTTTGGATCATTTTTTGGGACGAGGCCCCACCCACCTCCCAACACTCCCTTACCTTCACTCCAATTTGAAAAGAAAGACTTTTTCACAGTTTTTGCACTTTTGTTTTGGACTGAATGCATATGATTTTTAAATCCGGTTACCACCCATGTACCTTTTGAACACTTGGTTCATTATTTGTTAGCGCACTTTGGTAATGTTTTCCATATTGCCATCTTCTCACGTTTAATTCAAATTTCAGTGCTGCTTTCACTTCACTTCTCATCACTTCAGGACTGCGCACCTATTTTCTTTCACAAAGTTATCTATGTACAACTAGGCATTTAAACAAACTGATACATGGGATTTAAAGCCCTATGTGGTACCAATATATCTGAGATGTGTCTCGTCATTTACTTCGGGACACATACAGTTATTGCTGTTTCCTTATACAATTTTTTCTACTTATAGATACCTAAAATATCAGTCTTGCAGTGTTGCCCTCCTTTTTGGCCAAGCTCCCGTGTTCGCCCCGGGGGGGTCCTCCCTTCACCTTGTGGTCCAGAAGCTGTACCATCCGGTGGTCGACCGTATACCAGACAGGTGTGATATATTTTCTGAGTACACTGTTTTTCATATCCGATTGATCTATTTCAGTGGACACGATTATAAGAGATATTAAATGTTATATGATAATATGCCAGCTATATGTACTAACGATATATATGAGATTCTTTTCCTAATATGTAAAAGATTGTTATACATATTTTTCTTCTTTTTTCTTCTCTCCACTTTAGTGTTCTTATTTGAATTTTGTGTAGAATGTACCCCTTTTAAAAAAATACCCCTGAGGAAGCGGCTACTGCCGTGTAACATGTCGGGTTGAATCTGTGGGTATCTTCACTTTTCCGCACAGACATAATTTTCTAATGGTAAAGGGTAACTTATATTACGGTTTACCCCTGTGTAGGATTTGTTGTACATAATACGGTCTATACTTTATGTATAAGAACATGATCTACAACGGCTAATTGTTTTTAATATTAATGTGTCTACATTACCTTTGTATCTGTGAATATACAGTATACATTTTACAATTGTCTTCTTTTTCGAATAAAATAAATAATTTGTTTGATATTTCATATTTATTTTTTCTATCTACCTTTTGTCTACCAGCACCCTTATTTGAAAGTCCCCCGCCTCATGAGCCCTACCCTTTTCCTTTTTATATTCATACTGGGACGTGGTGCTTTTACTCTATATACTACCCTTATGAGTCTGTCCCCCCCTTTCTTTCAAGGTCATAAAACAGCTGAAACAGGGTAAAAGCCAAGCCCCTGATGGCTATTCGACAATATATTACAAATCTTTCATGGACCTTCTGTCCCGTCCGTTCCTATGTGCATTTAATTCCCTTTCCGATCCCACGGTATCCCTGACTAACTTATCGGAAGCGCGCATCTTAGCGAATTCTGAAGCCTGGTAAAGATCCAACCCTTCTCACTAACTACCGCCCTATTTCCCTTCTGAATGTGGACTTATAAATTTACTCCAAAATATTAGCCAATCGCCTTACCCCAATTATTGACACCACTATTGCCAAAGACCAGGTAGGCTTTGTCCCTGGCAGAGAAGCCAGGGACAGCATGATAGAAGCCATCAATATTCAACATTTTCTCACTACTTCACGTACACCAGGTTTCTTTCTTTTCCTTGACACGGAGAAGGCGTTTGACAGGCTGGCGTGGGATTACATGAAGATGGTTCTTGGTGTGTTGGGTATCCCGAACCGTATGCTCAATTTCATTATGGCACTCTATATGGCTCCCACAGCTAGAGGGCGAGTGAGCGGCCTCCTGTCGAACACCTTCTCCATAAAGAACGGGACAAGACAGGGCTGCCCCCTGTCCCCCCTATTGTTTATACTCACGCTAGAACCTCTACTCATGCGCATAAGAGAAAACAATGACATAGAGGGCATAAAAAAGACAAAGCGACAGTATAAACTTACAGCTTTTGTGGATGATGTTTTACTTTTTCTCTCTGAACCACACATCACCATGCCTAATCTGTTGAAAGATTTCAACCTATTCAAATTTATCTCCAATTTAAAAATAAACTTCAACAAATCACACGCATTGAACATTTCCCTTCCAGCGAATCAAGTTGAACAGTGTAAAAAAAATTTCCCATTCCAATGGCAACCAAGCGCGATCACCTACCTTGGCATAAAACTCTTGTCCCATCTTTCAGAATTATATGCAAGAAACTACTTACCAATTATCAACAATATCTCTGCAGATTTACGGAAGTGGTACAGACCCATCTTCTCGTGGTTCGGCAGAACAGCAATTTTGCGCATGAATGTCCTCCCACGCATAAATTATTTTCTCCAAACGCTACCGATAGAACTGCCCCCGCTCTTCTTTTGCACTTTTTTTAAAAACTCTGCACCACCTTTCTCTGGAGAAAACAATGTCCCCGTATAAGTTACGCCCAGCTATCCCTACCCAAGCTCAAGGGGGGATAGGTCTCCCAGATATAGAGAAATATTATCTGACATGCCACCTAGCCAGAATAGTGGATTGGAACACCCATGATACCACTAAAGATTGGTTTGACCTAGAGGATGGGTTTTCTCACTACTCATTAATGGCCACTCCTTGGATAAACCGCAAATTGCTCCCACAACCTTTGTTGGATCACCCCATTATTAAACCTTCCATATACTGCTTTCAGAAAGCTTGTCTGAAATGTGGGATCTCATCGGTTTTGGGACCCCCTCTTAGAATGAATCCTGTCTTCCTCCCTGGGATATCTTCTACATATCTACAAGGATCAGACCCTGGGGAATCGCATAGAGCGTCAAAGATGGTACTCTCCTTTCATTCGCACAAATCACCTCACAATGGCCAGTTGCACACATTAATCTCTGGACATATCTACAAATTCACCACTTCCTTAAAACCTCAGTATTTCGACCTAATCTCTTTCGTCCCCTTACCCTGTTTGAAAATCTATGTTCAAATACCTCACTGCAACAACAACATGTCATTTCTATGATATATGCCCTGTTGGATGGTCCCACACCCCCTGATACAGGAAAAGCCTGTTTAGGTTGGAACAAAGAAAATCCGGCCCGATATCCCTCAGAAAGGGTGGAAATACATTTATCACATTACTCACAAAGGTTCAGCCAATATATCCATCCAAGAAACTGGCTATAAAATATTATCTCAATGGTATAGAACGCCTGACTTACTCCACAAATTTGATCCTTCGATTCCCAACCAATGCTGGGGATGCCAAAGTGACGTAGGCACTCTGTTAGACATTTGGTGGGATTGTAGTTTCATTCAACCATTTTGGGCCAAAGTCCGTTCCATTATTCATCAAGTCACCACTGATACTTTGGAATACACTCCGGCCCAATTCCTGCTCCATTATTCCACCGACCTACCTAAAAGATATCATAAATCCCTCGCAATGCATATGCTTAACGCCGCCAAAGCTTGCATACTGGTGCACTGGAACTCGACATCTATTCCATCTCTGAAGGAATGGTTCACTAGAATTAATAAAGTGGCAGAAATGGAGGAATTGATCCATATTGCCAAAGAGAGAGTTGACAAATATAACCTTACTTGGGCTGCCTGGGAACACTTCCAACAGACTGATTCATTTACTTTTTACAGAATACTACACACTGATTTGTCTCTTATTATGACTTTACGGAAACTACATAACTAGTGTTGAGCGAACACGGACTGTATTATTCGTGTTCGTACTGAATAATTGGATTTTTGTTACCTGAACACGGACCCGAAAACTTTACTGTATGTTTGGGTTTAAAATCCGTGTTCGGTCATTTTATTTCCTGTTTTGTATGTAATGTCGCGCTTTTAATGGCGGGCTTTCAACAGCCAATCAACAAGCGTTTAACTGGTGTGCCTTAAGCCATCCCAGCCATGCCTACTAATATATTAGTAGCTGTGATTGGCCATCTGAAGCATATGACCATGTTTTTATAAGTTCGAGAGCCCCAGCGTGCTGCGTCATTCTGCTGTAGTTTAGGGACAGAGCACACATCATACGTGCTGGCTGCTGATCAGGGAAAGACAGTGATTCTGTGAAAAATTTTGTCCGAAAAGAATGCAGGGTCAGGTCGGAGTGCAGGCAGGGAGAGTTATTAGAGCATTTTAGGGCAAGGCTGGAGAATAGGCAGGGTCAGTGTTCTACATCGATTTTGCTGTGTGGGGGGTTGTGCAGTGCCAGTGAACGATCTTATCGAGTATATTAGGGACAGGCTGGAGAATAGGCAGGGTCAGTGTTCTACATCGATTTTGCTGTGTGGGGGGTGGTGCAGTGAACACAATCTTTTTGCCCTCAGTTAAGCCCGCTGAGGAGAAGGAGGAGGAGGGAGAAAAAAATCTATTTTTATCAGTCAGTTGTGTGCAGCGTTTTTGCTTCAGTGCTGACTGTGATAAGACACTGCTGTGTTCACATGTGCTATTGAGTGATTTTACATTTTATACACTTTTTTCTATTCCGCTATTCAATATACACCCTTTTGGGTTAAAAAAATTAAATTGTGGCATAGTCTGTACTAATCTATTTAAAAATTACAAACTTAAAGGGGAATTTTCTTTTTTTTTCCCCTTCATAGCCTGCAGCAGAGCTGACTGACATAAGACACTGCTGTGTTCACATGTGCTATTCAGTGATTTTCAATTTTATACACTTTTTTCTATTCCACTATTCAATATACACCCTTTTGGGTTAAAAAAATTAAATTGTGGCATAGTCTGTACTAATCTATTTAAAAATTACAAACTTAAAGGGGAATTTTCTTTTTTTTTTGTTTCCCTTCATAGCCTGCAGCAGAGCTGAATGACATAAGACACTGCTGTGTTCACATGTGCTATTGAAAAATCACCAATTTTATATCATATTTTCTATTCCGCTATTCAATCTACACCCTCGGGGTAAAAAGAATTATATTGCGGGATAGTCTGTATCGGTACGTGTGAGATACACCTTTTCAATTTTTAGGGCGCATCTTACACCGCCGAGGATTGCAGGGTGTTTCAGTTTGCCTCCTGCCTGTTCCGAACTCCTCCTACTCCTCATCCTGCCTTTGGGGTACAAAAAAAAGTAATCAGGGCCTAGTCTGGGTATGTACGTGTGAGATAGATACACCATTTGATATCATATTTTCTATTCCGCTATTCAATCTACACCCTCGGGGTAAAAAGAATTATATTGCGGGATAGTCTGTATCGGTACGTGTGAGATACACCTTTTCAATTTTTAGGGCGCATCTTACACCGCCGAGGATTGCAGGGTGTTTCAGTTTGCCTCCTGCCTGTTCCAAACTCCTCCTACTCCTCATCCTGCCTTTGGGGTACAAAAAAAAGTAATCAGGGCCTAGTCTGGGTATGTACGTGTGAGATAGATACACCATTTGATATCATATTTTCTATTCCGCTATTCAATCTACAACCTTGGGGTAAAAAGAATTAAATTGCGGGATAGTCTGTATCGGTACGTGTGAGATACACCTTTCCAATTTTTGGGGCGCATCTTACACCGCCGAGGATTGCAGGGTGTTTCAGTTTGCCTCCTGCCTGTTCCAAACTCCTCCTACTCCTCATCCTTCCTTTGGGGTACAAAAAATAGTAATCAGGGCCTAGTCTGGGTCTGTACGTGTGAGATAGATACACCATTTGATATCATATTTTCTATTCCGCTATTCAATCTACACCCTTGGGGTAAAAAGAATTAAATTGCGGCATAGTCTGTATCGGTACGTGTGAGATACACCTTTCCAATTTTTGGGGTACATCTTACACCGCCGAGGATTGCAGGGTGCTTCAGTTTGCCTCTTGCCTGTTCCGAACTCCTCCTACTCCTCATCCTGCCTTTGGGGTACAAAAAATAGTAATCGGGGCCTAGTCTGGGTCTGTACGTGTGAGATAGATACACCTTTTGATATCATATTTTCTATTCTGCTATTCAATTTTCACCCTTTGGGGTAAAAAGAATTAAATTGCGGCATAGTCTGTATCGGTACGTGTGAGATACACCTTCCAATCTTTTGGGGCGCACTTTCCGTCGCCGAGGATTGCAGTGTGCTTCAGTTTGCCTCCTGTTCCGAACTCCTCCTACTCCTCATCCTCATCCTGCCTTTAGGGTACAAAAAATTGTAATCGGGGCCTAGTCTGTGTTTGTACGTGTGAGATACACCGTTTTATAAATTTTTTTCTATTCCGCTATTCAACCTACACCCTTTGGGGTAAAAAGAATTAAATTGCGGCATAGTCTGTATCGGTACGTGTGAGATACACCTTCCAATCTTTTGGGGCGCATCTTCCACCACCGAGGATTGCAGGGTGCTTCAGTTTGCCTCCTGTTCCGAACTCCTCCTACTCCTCATCCTCATCCTGCCTTTAGGGTACAAAAAATTGTAATCGGGGCCTAGTCTGTGTTTGTACATGTGCGATACACCGTTTTATAACATTTTTTCTATTCCGCTATTCAATCTACACCCTTTGGGGTAAAAATAATTAAATTGCGGCATAGTCTGTATCGGTACGTGTGAGATACACCTTCCAATCTTTTGGGGCGCATCTTCCACCGCCGAGGATTGCAGGGTGCTTCAGTTTGCCTCCTGTTCCGAACTCCTCCTACTCCTCATCCTCATCCTGCCTTTTGGGTACAAAAAAATTATAATCGGGGCCTAGTCTGTGTTTGTACATGTGAGATACACCGTTTTATAAATTTTTTTCTATTCCGCTATTCAATGTACACCCTTTGGGGTAAAAATAATTAAATTGCGGCATAGTCTGTATGTGAGATACACCTTCCAATCTTTTGGGGCGCATCTTCCACCGCCGAGGATTGCAGGGTGCTTCAGTTTGCCTCCTGTTCTGAACTCCTCCTACTCCTCATCCTCATCCAACCTTTAGGGTACAAAAATTGTAATTGGGGCCTAGTCTGTGTTTGTACGTGTGAGATACACCATTTTATAACATTTTTTCTATTCCGCTATTCAATCTACACCCTTTGGGGTAAAAAGAATTAAATTGCGGCATAGTCTGTATCGGTACGTGTGAGATACACCTTCCAATCTTTTGGGGCACATCTTCCACCGCCGAGGATTGCAGGGTGCTTCAGTTTGCCTCCTGTTCCGAACTCCTCCTACTCCTCATCCTCATCCTGCCTTTAGGGTACAAAAAATTGTAATCGGGGCCTAGTCTGTGTTTGTACGTGTGAGATACACCGTTTTATAAAATTTTTTCTCTTCCGCTATTCAATCTACACCCTTTGGGGTAAAAAGAATTAAATTGTGGCATAGTCTGTATCGGTACGTGTGAGATACACCTTCCAATCTTTTGGGGCGCATCTTCCACCGCCGAGGATTGCAGGGTGCTTCAGTTTGCCTCCTGTTCCGAACTCCTCCTACTCCTCATCCTCATCCTGCCTTTAGGGTACAAAAAATTGTAATCGGGGCCTAGTCTGTGTTTGTACGTGTGAGATACACCGTTTTATAAATTTTTTTCTATTCTGCTATTCAATCTACACCCTTTGGGGTAAAAATAATTAAATTGCGGCATAGTCTGTATCGGTACGTGTGAGATACACCTTCCAATCTTTTGGGGCGCATCTTCCACCGCCGAGGATTGCAGGGTGCTTCAGTTTGCCTCCTGTTCCGAACTCCATCTACTTCTCATCCTCATCCTGCCTTTAGGGTACAAAAAATTGTAATCGGGGCCTAGTCTGTGTTTGTACGTGTGAGATACACCGTTTTATAAAAAATGTTCTATTCCGCTATTCAATCTACACCCTTTGGGGTAAAAAGAATTAAATCGCGGCATAGTCTGTATCGGTACGTGTGAGATACACCTTCCAATCTTTTGGGGCGCATCTTCCACCGCCGAGGATTGCAGGGTGCTTTAGTTTGCCTCCTGTTCCGAACTCCTCCTACTCCTCATCCTCATCCTGCCTATAGGGTACAAAAAATTGTAATCGGGGCCTAGTCTGTGTTTGTACGTGTGAGATACACCGTTTTATAATTTTTTTTCTATTCCGCTATTCAATCTACACCCTTTGGGGTAAAAAGAATTAAATTGCGGCATAGTCTGCATCGGTACGTGTGAGATACACCTTCCAATCTTTTGGGGCGCATCTTCCACCGCCGAGGATTGCAGGGTGCTTCAGTTTGCCTTCCTTTTCCGAACTCCTCCTACTGCTCATCCTCATCCTGCCTTTAGGGTACAAAAAATTGTAATCGGGGCCTAGTCTGTGTTTGTACGTGTGAGATACACCGTTTTATAAAATATTTCCTATTCCGCTATTCAATATACACCCTTTTGGAGTGTAAAAAATTAAATTACGGCATAGTCTGTATCGGTACGTGTGAGATACACCTTTTAAATTTGTTTGGCGCATCTCCTTCCACCGCCAAGGATTGCAGGGCGCTTCAGTTTGCCTCCTGTTCTGAACTCCTCCTACTCCTCTTCCTCATCCTCCCTTTAGGGTACAAAAAATTGTAATCGGGGCCTAGTCTGTGTTTGTACGTGTGAGATACACCGTTTTATATCCTTTTTTCTATTCCGCTATTCAATATACACCCTTTTGGCGTGAAAAAAATTAAATTTGCGTCATATTTTGCATATTTGACTGTGAGATACACCCGTTGTATTTGTATACTGTTTTTCTATTCCGCTATTTAATAAACACCCTTTTGGGATAAAAGAATGAAATTGCGGCATAGTTTGCATATTTGACTGTGAGATACACCCGTGCGATACTGTTGTTGTTTTGTTCCGCTATTCAATAAACACCTTTCTAGGGCTAGATCATAAATTACAGAAATATGAGGAGACCGTCAAATAGGGGCCGTGGCCTGGGTCGTGGTGCTGCTGGTAGAGCTCCTGTTGCAAGGAGAGGACGTGGTCGATCTGTGCCACACCTTCCTCAAGTGTGATTAGGCGACAGAACCTGCAGCAGTATTTGGTAGGGCATCGTGCGCCTCTAGAATTGATGAGGCCAGAAGAAGTACAGGCGATAGTAGATTGGGTTGCTGACAGTGCCTCCAGTTCCTTCACATTGTCTCCTACCCAGTCTACTGCAGAAAGGTCAGAGTTGGCACCTGCAGCCAATGTCCAACCGTCTTTCACCTCACCCCCTTGCAAATCAGGCAAGCAGTCTGAGCCCCAAGTCATGCAGCAGTCTCTTCTTCTTTTTGATGACTCTGTCAGCAGGGTTTCCCAGGGCCATCCACCTAGCCCTGCCCCAGAAGTGGAAGAGATTGAGTGCAGCGATGCCCAACCACTTATTTCTCAAGATGAGTACATGGAAGGACCATCGCAGCACGTCTCCGATGATGACGAAACGCAGGTGCCAACTGCTGCGGCACTCAGAATTGTGGAGACCGACAAGGAGGGCAGGGGTGAAGACTGGGTGGAAGATGATGTGGAGGACGATGAGGTCTTCGACCCCACATGGAATGAAGGTCATGCAGGTGACCTGAGTAGTTTGGAGGAAGAGGCGGTGGTCGCACAGAGCCACCAGCACAGCAGAAGAGGATGCAGGGTGCAGAAGCAGAGCGGCCGTGCCCTAGACACTACGCCTGCTACTGCCCAACGCAGCAAGAGACCAAGCGCACAAAAGCCAGCTCAAAGGAGTTCTCTAGCATGGAAGTTCTTCATAAAATGTGCTGATGACAGGACACGAGTGGTTTGCACCCTGTGCAATCAGAGCCTGAAGCGAGGCATAAACCTTCTCAACCTTAGCACAACCTGCATGATCAGGCATCTAAGTGCAAAGCACGAGCTGCAGTGGAGTAGACACCTTCAAAACCAAAAAAGGTCTCTGGCTCCTCCTGCTTCCTCTTCTGCTGCAGTCTCGGCCTCTCCATCCACCTCTGTAGTGATACCGGCACCTGCCACCCCGCAAACAGACGATCTTTCAGCAACACCACCACCTGGGTCACCAACCATCTCCACAATGTCGCGTGGAAGCGTTCAGCTTTCCATCTCCCAAACACTTCAGAGGAAGAGGAAGTATCCCCCTACCCACCCGCGATCCCTGGCCCTGAATGCTGTCATTCCGTCTGGTGGAGACGCACAGTTTTAAAAGCCTTATGTCGGTGGCTGTCCCAAAGTACGTCGTGCCCAGCCGCCACTACTTTTCCAGGCAAGCCATCCCTTCCCTGCACAACCAAGTGGGGGAAAAAATCAGGCGTGCACTGCGCAACACCATCTGTGCCAAGGTCCACCTAACTACCGATACGTGGACCAGTAAGCACGGTCAGGGGCGTTATGTCTCCCTAACGGCACACTGGGTGAATGCAGTGGCGGATGGGCCTGAGGCGGATAGCAATTTGGCGCATGTCCTTCCACCACCGAGGATTGCAGGGCGCTTTAGTTTGCCTCCTGTTCCTAACTCCTCCTACTCTGCTTCCTCATCCTCTACCGCCTCCTCATCCAGTCAGCGTAACACCTTCACCACCAACTTCAGCACAGCCAGGGGTAAACGACAGCAGGCAGTTTTAAAACTTGCCTGTTTGGGGGAAAAACCACACACCGTGCAGGAGTTGAGGAGGAACATGGAACAGCAGACAAATGAGTGGTTGCTGCCAGCGAGCCTCAAGCCCGGCCTGGTAGTGTGCGATAACGGGCGAAATCTCATAGCAGCTCTGGGCCTAGCCGGTTTGATGCACATCCCTTGCCTGGCGCATGTGCTGAATTTGGTGGTGCAGAGGTTCCTTAAAAATTACCCCGATATGTCAGAGCTGCTGCAGAAAGTGCGGGCCGTCTGTGCGCACTTTCGGCGTTCTCACCCTGCTGCTGCTCGCCTGTCAGCGCTGCAGCGTAACTTCTGGCTTCCCGCTCACCGCCTCATATGTGATGTGCCCACAAGGTGGAACTCTACCTTGCACATGCTGGAAAGACTGTGCGAGCAGCAGCAGGCCATAGTGGAGTTTCAGCTGCAGCACGCATGCGTGAGTTGCTCTGCGGAACAGCACCACCTCACCACCAATAACTGGGCATCCATGCGAGACCTGTGTGCCTTGTTGCGCTGTTTTGAGTACTCCACCAACATGGCCAGTGGCGATGACGCCGTTGTCAGCTTAACTATCCCACTTCTATGCCTCCTTCAAAAAACGATTCGGGCAATGATGGAAGAGGATGTGGCACAGGATGAGGAGGAGGAGGAGGATGAAGAGGTAACATTTCCAAGGCTTTCAGGGCAGTCATTAGCAAGTGGCTCCGAGGGTGGGTTCCTGCACCCACAAACGCCAGGGACACAATTGTCCAGCAGGAGCACAGTTCTGGAGGATGAGGAGGAGGAGATGGAGGAGGAGATGGAACCATGTTCACAGCAGGGTGGCACCCAGGCGGTGGTACCCAGGCCAGCTCATGGCCATCACTGGTGCGTGACTGGGGGGATACAGAGGACACAGACGATACACCTCCCACAGAGGACAGCCTTTCGTTGCCTCTGGGCAGCCTGGCACACATGAGCGATTACATGCTGCAGTGTCTCCACAATGACCGCCGAGTTGCCCACATTCTAACTTGTGCTGATTACTGGGTGGCCACGCTGCTGGATCCCCGTTACAAGGACAACATACCGTCCTTAATTCACTCACTGGAGCGCTATCGCAAGATGCGCCAGTACAAGCGCATGCTGGTAGACGCGATGCTGCTGGCATTCCCACCTGACAGCGGGGTCACAGTGGAAGCACAAGGCCAAGGCAGAGGAGGAGGAGGAAGAGGTCGCCAACGCAACCAGGGCACCGCCAGCACCTCAGAAGGCAGGGTTAGCATGGTCGAAATGTGGAAAAGCTTTGTCAGCACGCCACAACAAACAGCAGCACCAGCAGCTCATATGGAACGTCTTAGCAGGAGGCAGCATTTCACCAACATGGTGGAGCAGTATGTGTGCACACGCCTACATGTAGTGAATGACGGGTCTGCCCCCTTCAACTTCTGGGTCTCCAAATTGGGCACATGGCCTGAGCTTGCCCTTTACGCCTTGGAGGTGCTGGCGTGCCCTGCAGCCAGTGTATTATCTGAACGCGTATTTAGCACGGGGGGGGCGTTATAACAGACAAGTGCAGCCGCCTGTTCAGAGACAATGTGGACAAGCTCACGTTCATTAAAATGAACCAGGCATAGATCCCACAGGACTTTTCCGTACCTTGTGCAGAATAGAGATGGATATCGACCTTACCCAGACATTGTTATATTTTTGATCTTTCTCACTGTTTTGGGGTGTACCCTCATTTAAAATGACTGAAAAAAAGCAGTGTTGGCTACCTCGTCCTCCTCCACCGCCGCTTCCACCTACACCGTCACATCCACCACCACCTCAACCTCCCTCCTACTCCATATAAGCCTCGTCCTTCACAGATGAAGAAATTATTTTTATTTTTCTGTTTTTTTTTTGTTGTTATTTCCCTATCCACATTTGTTTGCAGAGCACTTGCCATGCTCTTAACTATGTTTTGCTGCCATTTGCAGCACTCTAGCCCTTTCCATTGGTGTTTTAGAGCAATTTTAATGCCTGAAAGTTCGGGTCCCCATTGACTTCAGTGGGGTTCGGTGTCCGGGTAAAGTTCGGAAAAAGTCCTGGACACGGACCCGGACTTTTTTTTCAAGTTCGGCCGAACCCGCCGAACACGGACATCCAGGTGTCCGCTCAACTCTATACATAACTACAAACTTCTCTTTCCCTTTTCCAACTGACACCATTCACAAGCTATAGTTACATCCCCCCCTATCTACTCCCTGTCTCCTCGGTCCTGTCCTGTCCCGTCCCCCTCATTCCTATGTCTAACAATACATTTTATGCCGTTGTCGTGCTTTCATTTTAGCCTATGGGCTTACAGTTACAAGGTCTACTAATTTGTGGGAGGTGGCTTCCATCTTCGGGCGCAATATTTTCCTAGTGGGGGTGCTCGAAGGGATCCCATACACGGCTATATGGACATTTCTTTGATCGTCCTTGAGACGCTGTTTTTGACTTCGCATTTTTATGAAGACTAATGTTGTATAACCATGGCATATCTGTATGCTTCGTTGTTTTGTTTTCACATTACTTTTGTACTTGTTTTTTTGTTATCCTTCTTAAAAATCTAATAAAACTTTTTTTGGAACAAAAATAAACAAGTGTAATAACAATAATATTACAACATATCATAAATAATATAAAAAAAAAATCCTTAATAAATTCCACACAACAGAGTGGAATAGCCTGTGATTAACAAGCGCATTCATAACTTAGTAGCCAAATATCATTAATTATATCAGTGATAAAGTATACAAAATCTGCTACAAATATGCTGTATTAATTGTAAAACAACTAAACTCAGATGACACCTCCACCAGTAATCGCCCCAAGGTGTGCTCTCACCTTATGGTTTGGCCCTTATTACAAAAGTGCGAACAAGCATGAACAGATAGATATCCAGGCAAACTCCTTAAAGCGTTTTTTAACCTAAAAAAAATATATATTGATCCTGTTACCTTAAAGCATGTTACAACAGCCAATCAACAAGCGTTTAACTGGTGTGCCTTAAGCCATCCCAGCCATGCCTACAAATGTATTAGTAGCTGTGATTGGCCATCTGAAGCATGTGACCAAGTCTTTATAAGTTCGAGACCAAGCGCCGCTGCGTCATTATGCTGTAGTACAGGGACAGAGCACACATCATACGTGCTGGCTGCTGATTAGGGACAGACAGGCAAAAAATCATATTGTGTCCGAAAATAATTGAGGGACAGGTCGGAGTGCTGCAGGCAAGGCGAGATATAGGCATTTTAGGGCGAGGCTGGAGATATTTAGGGTCAGTGTTCTACAATCTATTTTGCTGTGTGGGGGGGGGGGGTTTGCAGTGCCGGCAGCGACCGATCTTATCAATCCTTTTAGGTAGAGGCTGGAGATATTTAGGGTCAGTGTTCTACAATCGATTTTGCAGTGTAGGGGGGGTTTGCAGTGCCGGCAGTGACCGATCTTATCGATCCTTTTAGGGAGATTCTGGAGATAGGCAGGTGTCAGTGGTCCACATCGATTTTGCTGTGTGTGGGGTGGTGTGAACACAATCTTTTTGCCCACTGAGGAGGAGGGAGAAAAAAGTCTTCTTTATCAGTCAGTTGTGTGCAGCGTTTTTCCTTCAGTGCTGCTGTGCTGACTGTGGTAATACACTGCTGTGTTCACATGTGCTATTATTGAGTGATTTCAAAAGTTATACACTTTTTTCTATTCCACTATTCAATATACACCCTTGGGTTAAAAAAATTAAATTGTGGCATAGTCTGTACTAATCTAGTTAAAAATGACAAACTTAAAAGGGGAATTTTTTTTTTTCCCTCCATAGCCTGCAGCAGAGCTGACTGATATAAGACACTGCTGTTCACATGTGCTATTGATAAATCACCAATTTTATATCATATTTTCTATTTCGCTATTCAATCTACACCTTTGGGTAAAAACAATTAAATTGCAGGATAGTCTGTATCGGTACGTGTGAGATACACCTTTCCAATTTTTGGGGCGCATCTCATACTGCCAAGGATTTGAGGGTGCTGCCTGTTCCGAACTCCTCCTACTCCTCATCCTGCCTTTGGGGGTACAAAAAATAGTAATTTGGGCCTAGTCTGGGTCTCTACGTGTGAGATACATACACCTTTTAATATCATATTTTCTATTCCACTATTCAATCTACACCTTTGGGTAAAAACAATTAAATTGCGGATAGTCTGTGTTGGTACGTGTGAGATACACCTTTCCAATTTTTCGGGCGCATCTCATACTGCCGAGGATTTGAGGGTGCTGCCTGTTCTGAACTCCTCCTACTCCTCATCCTGCCTTTGGGGGTACAAAAAATAGTAATTTGGGCCTAGTCTGGGTCTCTACGTGTGAGATACATACACCTTTTGATATCATATTTTCTATTCCGCTATTGAATCTACACCTTTGGGTAAAAACAATTAAATTGCGGGATAGTCTGTGTCGGTACGTGTGAGATACACCTTTCCAATTTTTGGGGCGCATCTCATACTGCCGAGGATTTGAGGGTGCTGCCTGTTCCGAACTCCTCTTACTCCTCATCCTGCCTTTGGGGGTACAAAAAATAGTAATTTGGGCCTAGTCTGGGTCTCTACGTGTGAGATACATACACCTTTTGATATCATATTTTCTATTCCGCTATTCAATCTACACCTTTGGGTAAAAACAATTAAATTGCGGGATAGTCTGTATCGGTAAGTGTGAGATACACCTTTCCAATTTTTGGGGCGCATCTCATACTGCCGAGGATTTGAGGGTGCTGCCTGTTCCGAACTCCTCCTACTCCTCATCCTGCCTTTGGGGGTACAAAAAATAGTAATTTGGGCCTAGTCTGGGTCTCTACGTGTGTGATACATACACCTTTTGATATCATATTTTCTATTCCGCTATTCAATCTACACCTTTGGGTAAAAACAATTCAATTGCGGGATAGTCTGTATCGGTACGTGTGAGATACACCTTTCCAATTTTTGGGGCGCATCTCATACTGCCGAGGATTTGAGGGTGCTGCCTGTTCCGAACTCCTCCTACTCCTCATCCTGCCTTTGGGGGTACAAAAAATAGTAATTTGGGCCTAGTCTGGGTCTCTACGTGTGAGATACATACACCTTTTGATATCATATTTTCTATTCCGCTATTCAATCTACACCTTTGGGTAAAAACAATTAAATTGCGGGATAGTCTGTATCGGTAAGTGTGAGATACACCTTTCCAATTTTTGGGGCGCATCTCATACTGCCGAGGATTTGAGGGTGCTGCCTGTTCCGAACTCCTCCTACTCCTCATCCTGACTTTGGGGGTAAAAAAAATAGTAATTTGGGCCTAGTCTAGGTCTCTATGTGTGAGATACATACACCTTTTGATAATATTTTCTATTCCGCTATTTAATCTACACCTTTGGAGTAAAAACAATGAAATTGTGGGATAGTCTGTGTCGGTACGTGTGAGATACATACACCTTTTGATAATATTTTCTATTCCGCTATTTAATCTACACCTTTGGAGTAAAAACAATTAAATTGCGGGATAGTCTGTGTCGGTACGAGTGAGATACATACACCTTTTGATATCATATTTTCTATTCCGCTATTCAATCTACACCTTTGGAGTAAAAACATTTAAATTGCGGGATAGTCTGTGTCGGTACGTGTGAGATACATACACCTTTTGATAATATTTTCTATTCCGCTATTTAATCTACACCTTTGGAGTAAAAACAATTAAATTGCGGGATAGTCTGTGTCGGTACGTGTGAGATACATACACCTTTTGATATCATATTTTCTATTCCGCTATTCAATCTACACCTTTGGGTAAAAACAATTAAATTGCGGGATAGTCTGTGACGGTACGTGTGAGATACACCTTTCCAATATTTGGGGCGCATCTCATACTGCCGAGGATTTGAGGTTGCTTCAGTGTGCCTCCTGCCTGTTCTGAACTCCTCCTACTCCTCATCCTGCCTTTGGGGGTACAGAAAATAGTAATCGCGGCCTAGTCTGGTTCTGTACGTGTGAGATACATACACCTTTTTTTTGATAATATTTTCTATTCCGCTATTTAATCTACACCTTTGGAGTAAAAACAATTAAATTGCGGGATAGTCTGTGTCGGTACGTGTGAGATACAAACACCTTTTGATATCATATTTTCTTTTCCGCTATACAATCTACACCTTTGGGTAAAACAATTAAATTGCGGGATAGTCTGTGTTGGTACGTGTGAGATACACCTTTCCAATTTTTGGGGCGCATCTCATACTGCCGAGGATTTGAGGGTGCTTCAGTCTGCCTCCTGCCTGTTCCGAACTCCTCCTACTCCTCATCCTGTATTTGGGGTACAAAAAATAGTAATCGGGGCCTAGTCTGGTTCTGTACATGTGAGATACATACACCTTTTTTTTGATAATATTTTCTATTCCGCTATTTAATCTACACCTTTGGGTAAAAACAATTAAATTGCGGGATAGTCTGTGTCGGTACGTGTGAGATACACCTTTCCAATTTTTGGGGCGCATCTCATACTGCCGAGGATTTGAGGGTGCTTCAGTCTGCCTCCTGCCTGTTCTGAACTCCTCCTACTCCTCATCCTGCCTTTGGGGGTACAAAAAATAGTAATCGGGGCCTAGTCTGGGTTTGTACGTGTGAGATACACCACCATTTTGTAAAATTTTTCCTATTCCGCTAGTCAATATACACCCTGTTTGAGTGTAAAAAATTAAATTACGGCATAGTCTGTATCGGTACGTGTGAGATACACCTTTTTAAATTTGTTTGGCGCATCTCCTTCCACCGCCGAGGATTGCAGGGCGCTTCAGTTTGCCTCCTGTTCCCAACTCCTCCTACTCCTCTTCCTCATCCTGCCTTTAGGGTACAAAAAATAGTAATCGGGGCCTAGTTTGTGTTTGTACGTGTGAGATACACAGTTTTTTATCCTTTTTCCTATTCCTATATTCAATATACACCCTTTTGGGGTAAAAAAAATTAAATTGCGGCATAGTTTGCATATTTGACTGTGAGATACACCCGTGCGATACTGTTGTTGTTTTGTTCCGCTATTCAATAAACACCTTTCTAGGGCAAGATCATAAATGACAGAAATATGAAGAGACCGTCAAATAGGGGCCGTGGCCTAAGTCGTGGTGCTGCTGGTAGAGCTCCTGTTGCAAGGAGAGGACGTGGTCGATCTGTGCCAGCTACACGCACAAGTGAAACACCTTCCTCAAGTGTGAGTAGGCGACAGAACCTGCAGCAGTATTTGGTAGGGCATCATACGCCTCTAGAAGTGATGAGGCCAGAACAAGTAGAGGTGATAGTAGATTGGTTTGCTGCTGACAGTGCCTCCAGTTCCTTCACATTGTCTCCCACCCAGTCTACTGCAGAAAGGTCAGAGTTGGCACCTGCAGCCAATGTCCAACCGTCTTTCACCTCACCCCCTTGGAAATCAGGCAAGCAGTCTGAGCCCCAAGTCATACAGCAGTCTCTTCTTCTTTTTGAGGACTCTGTCAGCAGGGTTTCCCAGGGCCATCCACCTAGCCCTGCCCCAGAAGTGGAAGAGATTGAGTGCAGCGATACCCAACCACTTATTTCTCAAGATGGGTACATGCAAGGACCATCGCAGCACGTCTCCAATGATGACGAAACGCAGGTGCCAACTGCTGCGGAATTCAGAATTGTGGAGACCGACAAGGAGGGCAGGGGTGAAGACTGGGTGGAAGATGATGTGGAGGACGAAGAGGTCCTCGACCCCACATGGAATGAAGGTCATGCAGGTGACCTGAGTAGTTTGGAGGAAGAGGCAGTGGTCGCACAGAGCCACCAGCACAGCAGAAGAGGGAGCAGGGTGCAGAAGCGGAGCGGCCGTGCCCTAGACACTACGCCTGCTACAGCCCAACGCAGCAAGGGACTGAGCGCACTAAAGCCAGCTCAAAGGAGTTCTCTAGCGTGGAAGTTCTTCATAAAATGTGCTAATGACAGGACACAAGTGGTTTGCACCCTGTGCAATCAGAGCCTGAAGCAAGGCATAAACCTTCTCAACCTGAGCACAACCTGCATGATCAGGCATCTAAGTGCAAAGCACGAGCTGCAGTGGAGTAGACACCTTCAAAACCAAGAAACGTCTCTGGCTCATCCTGCTTCCTCTTCTGGTGCAGTCTCGGCCTCTCCATCAACATCTGTAGTGATACCGGCACCTGCCACCCCGCAAACAGATGATCTGTCAGCAACACCACCACCTGGGTCACCAACCATCTCCACAATGTCCCGTGGAAGCGTTCAGCTTTCCATCTCCCAAACACTTGAGAGGAAGAGGAAGTACCCCCCTACCCACCCGCGATCCCTGGCCCTGAATGCCAGCATTTCAAAATTCTTGGCCTTTGAAATGCTGTCATTCCGTCTGGTGGAGACGCACAGTTTTAAAAACCTTATGTCAGTGGCTGTCCCACAGTACGTCGTGCCCAGCCGCCACTACTTTCCCAGGCAAGCCATCCCCTCCCTCCACATAGTGGAGATTCAGCTGCAGCACGCACGCGTGAGTCGCTCTGCGGAACAGCACCACTTCACCACCAATAACTGGGCCTCCATGCGAGACCTGTGTGCCTTGTTGCGCTGTTTTGAGTACTCCACCAACATGGCCAGTGGCGATGACGCCGTTGTCAGCTTAACTATCCCACTTCTATGCCTCCTTCAAAAAACAATTTGGGCGATGATGGAAGAGGATGTGGCACAGGATGAGGAGGAGGAGGATGAAGAGGTAACATTTCCAAGGCTTTCAGGGCAGTCATTCGCAAGGGGCTCCGAGGGTGGGTTCCTGCACACACAAACGCCAGGGACACAATTGTCCAGCAGGGGCACAGTTCTGGAGGATGAGGAGGATGAGGAGGAGGAGATGGAGGAGGAGATGGAACCATGTTCACAGCAGGGTGGCACCCAGGCCAGCTCATGGCCATCACTGGTGCGTGGCTGGGGGGATACAGAGGACACAGACGATACACCTCCCACAGAGGACAGCCTTTCGTTGCCTCTGGGCAGCCTGGCACACATGAGCGATTACATGCTGCTGTGTCTCCACAACGACCGACGAGTTGCCCACATTCTAACTTGTGCTGATTACTGGGTGGCCACGCTGCTGGATCCCCGTTACAAGGACAACGTACCGTCCTTAATTCACTCACTGGAGCGCGATCGGAAGATGCGCGAGTACAAGCGCACGCTGGTAGACACGATGCTGCTGTCATTCCCACCTGACAGCGGGGCCACAGTGGAAGTACAAGGCCAAGGCAGAGGAGGAGGAGGAGGAGGAGGAGGAGGAGGAGGAAGAGGTCGCCAACGCAACCAGGGCACCGCCAGCACCTCAGAAGGCAGGGTTAGCATGGCCGAAATGTGGAAAATCTTTGTCAGCACGCCACAACAAACAGCAGCACCAGCAGCTCATATGGAACGTCTTAGCAGGAGGCAGCATTTCACCAACATGGTGGAGCAGTATGTGTGTACACGCCTACATGTAGTGAATGACGGGTCTGCCCCCTTCAACTTCTGGGTCTCCAAATTGGGCACATGGCCTGAGCTTGCCCTTTACGCCTTGGAGGTGCTGGCGTGCCCTGCAGCCAGTGTATTATCTGAATGGGTATTTAGCCCGGCTGGGGGCGTTATCACAGACAAGCGCAGCCGCCTGTCCAGAGACAATGTGGACAAGCTCACATTCATTAAAATGAACCAGGCATGGATCCCACGGGACTTTTCCGTACCTTGTGCAGAATAGCGATGGATACCGACCTTACCCAGCCATTGTTCTATTTTTGCTCTTTCTCACTCTTTTGGGGTGTACCCTCATTTAAAATTTCTGAAAAAAAGCAGTGTTGGCTACCTCGTCCTCCTCCACCGCCGCTTCCACCTACACCGCCCATAGGTGTGCGCAGCCTATTGCATTAGGGTGTGCACCCCAAAGTTTAAATACACATGCATGTGTTTGCCTACATGTACATGGCCCCGATACATTACTCTCCCTAATGGCAAAGTGAAATAGAAGTGTGTGGCACTTCTCTTATGGCAGAGCAGGTCCGAGGGAAATCTTTCCCATCTCCTCACTGGCAAACAGAGCGATAATGCTAATGTGCCCTAGGTGATTGGGTGTGCCCAGGCACACCCGGCACACCCTGTGCGCACGCCTATGACACCGCCACATCCACCACCACCTCAACCTCCCTCCTACTCCATATGGGCCTCGTCCTTCACAGATGAAGAACATTGTTTTATTTTTCTGTTTTTTTTGTTGTTTTAAGTTATTTCCCTATCCACATTTGTTTGCGGAGCACTTGCCATGCTCTTAACTACGTTTTGCTGCCATTTGCAGCACTCTAGCCCTTTCCTTTGGTGTTTTAGAGCCATTTTAGTGCCTGAAAGTTCGGATCCCCATCCCCGTGGACACGGACCCGGACTTTTTTTTCAAGTTCGGCCGAACCCGCCGAACACGGACATCCAGGTGTCCGCTCAACTCTACACAAGACACATCAGGCAGTAAACAAATCAAACATAGCAGACCAGGGACAAACATACTGTACATCTCAGGGAACCACGGTCAAAGTCATTTAGGTTGTAGGGGAACATAGTGGTAGTTAGCGATGGACGACCATCGGCCGGGCGGTTCGCGAACGTGCCCCATTCACTTTAATGGGAGGCAAACTTTAAAAACCTTTAGGTCATATTTGCAGCCACAATAGACATACTAGCTGTGCACAAATAGTCCCAGCACATGGTCAATGTCATAACAGAAGTATTGCAATTGGAAAAGTTGCTCTAAATTTTTTTTTTTTTTTACAGCAAAAAATTATTATATTTTTATTCATAAATCAGCCAGAACTGACAGCAGCCGGTAAATACATGTAAAATACATGTAGGGTCCATTCACACATCTGTAAAATGGGTCCACATCCATTCCACAATTTGGCGGAACCTTTACAGATCCATTGATTTTCAAATCCAGTCTGAAAAATTAGGCATTCACAGGATAAAGAAGTAAGTGTCGGCCATTCCAGGCCCCAAAAATTAGCCCACATGTGTTTACCTGACAGCTAAGACATTGTATTCTGTAGCTGAAGGTACATTAGGCATTCACAGGATACAGAAGTAAGTGTCGGCCAGTATTGGCCCCAAAAATTAGCCTACATGCGTTTACCTGACAGCTAAGAATGTAGTATTCTGTGGCTGAAGGTACTTTAGGCATTCACAGGATACAGAAGTAAGTGTTGGCCAGTATTAGCCCCAACAATTAGCCCACATGCCTTTAACTGACAGCTAAGAACGTAGTATTCTGTGGCTGAAGGTACATTAGGCATTCACAGGATACAGAACTAAGTGTCGGCCAGTATTGGCCCCAAAAATTAGCCCACATGGGTTTACCTGACAGCTAAAAACGTAGTATTCTGTGGCTGAAGGTACATTAGGCATTCACAGGATACAGAAGTAAGTGTCGGCCAGTATAGGCCCCAGAAATTAGCCCACATATGTTTACCTGACAGTTAATAACGTAGTATTCTGTGGCTTAAGGTTCAATAGGCATTCACAGGATACAGAAGTAAGTGTCGGCCTGTATAGGCCCCAAAAATTAGCCCACATGGGTTTACCTGACAGCTAAGAATGTAGTATTTGGTGGCTGGAGGTTCATTAGGCATTCACAGGATAAATAAGTGTTGGCCATAAAAGGCCCCAAAAAGTAGCCCACATGGGTTTACCTGACAGCTAAGAACGTAGTATTTGGTGGCTGGAAGTACATTAGGCATTCACTACAGAAGTAAGTGTCGGCCAGTATAGGCCCCAAAAATTAGCCCACATGGGTTTACCTGACAGCTAAGAACGTAGTATTTGGTGGCTGAAGGTACATTAGGCATTCACAGGATACAGAAGTAAGTGTCGGCCAGTATAGGCCCCAAAAATTAGCCCACATGGGTTTACCTGACAGCTAAGAATGTAGTATTTGGTGGCTGGAGGTTCATTAGGCATTCACAGGATAAATAAATGTCGGCCATAAAAGGCCCCAAAAATTAGCCCACATGGGTTTACCTGATGGCTAAGAACGTAGTATTTGGTAGAAAAACAACAGGAATGGTTCCTATGAAGGCCTCTGAGTACCTTAAAGAGAGACAAAAAATAAGCCACTCAGCTGGGACGTGACTAATCAGGTGCCTATTGATCAAATAGTAAGCGTATATAGAAAAAGGGGAGGTATCTGTGAATGTGATGGAAACAAAATTGCCTCCAAAATCTTATCACAGAGCCAAAAGGTGATCAGACATAGACCCCAATAATATCACTGAGATAGCTGGGTGAAGTAAAAATTGTATATAACAGTTTATTGAAGCACTTATGCCCGGTGGATGATCACAGAACACACATGAACACAATACATGATAAAACGATAAAAACAAGTACATACAGTGGATAGCATCACAAACAAACCACAATGACAAATTGATGGGTGCTGACAGAAAAGATCAAAAATATTGGGCCACATCCATGTAATTGAGAATACAATGCCTGCAGTGTTCCTAAATAGGAATTCCGTATAGTTGAAAATAGCTGGATCTTGGTTGGGCACTGTAAATAGCGAACCACCTATAGTTGGATGATAGAAGCAAGTGAAAACCAAAAGAAGAGGAGAAAAATCGCCTAGGGTAGGTATGAATCCAGAAATTGGAATTTAAATGGTATTTCAATTGCTGTTGAAATAGGGGATTAATGCTGGCTGGACGATGAAGACTCCAAATGATGATAATGTCCATCAGAATTTAAACCAACACAACAACAGGTTGTAGCAATCTTCTCCAGATTTGCATAAGCATGAATAGAACGATTACCAACCGACCGTCCGGTAGTAAGGTTACCTGTCTCCAATGTGGTGGGGGAACAGGTAGGGGGGTCCTTAAATGCTGGCAGGTAGGGAAGATTGTGGACCTTGAGGTCGTGAAATATATATGAAAAATCCGTACCTCCGTGTGTGAATCCGCGGTGACCCGGCGGCTTGTGCAGTTTCACAGCGGCGTAGTCCTGTGCAGTACTTGCTCCTGCCGAGTCTCTGGACAGTGACGGACAGGTCCGTGACGGACGGTCTCACGTCACATCCGGTAGCGGCGAGCAGTTTAGCCGGGGAAGCCGTAGCCGGCCAAAGGCTGTGGGGGTCACCTTCACACGTCGAGGAGGTTTGTCGTAGTGATGCAATCCAACTGGCAAAGCTGACGCGTTTCACCGACTAGGTCGGTTTCATCGGAGCTAGCTAGCTCCTGATGAGTGGACATTGAACCACGAAACGCGTAGAGCCTCTAAACAATATGAAGAAACCCCTAACATTTGAAGACTGAGTTACAAGGTGTTTAATTATTTATTTATACAGTGTTTTGATGGATTATGTGGCTATTGATGGACCACTATATATGTATTGTATTTTATGAATTCCAATACCTCATGTTCAGTTTTTATATGTGAATTTTTTTTTATTCATTTATAATGTACTTTTTATGTATTATGTATTATGTAATAAACTATTCTTTTTGAGATTGCATATTACCTTCAATATTTACCAATAACTGTCCTCATTTAAAGTCCCACAAACCTTGCTCTTTGTCTCTATGTATACCAGGGATGGAGGTTCAGTTATTTAGTTATACCTCAGATCATGTTACCCCTTCCCCTTTCCCTTCTCTAGCTAAGAACGTAGTATTTGGTGGCTGGAGGTACATTAGGCATTCATAGGATACAGAAGTAAGTGTTGGCCAGTATAGGCCCCAAAAATTAGCCCACATGGGTTTACCTGTCAGCAAAGAACGTTGTATTCTGTGGCTGGAGGTACATTAGACATTTTTTCAGGATAAAGAAGTAAGTGTCAGAAAGTATAGGCCCCAAAAATTAGCCAACATGGGTTTACCTGACAGCTAAGAACATAGTATTTGGTGGCTGGAGGTACATTAGGCATTCACAGGATACAGAAGTAAGTGTCGGCCAGTATAGGCCCCAAAAATTAGCCCACATGGGTTTACCTGACAGCTAAGAATGTAGTATTTGGTGGCTGGAGGTCCATTAGGCATTCACAGGATAAAGAAGTAAGTGTCGGCAAATATAGGCCCCAAAAATTAGCCCACATGGGTTTACCTGTCAGCAAAGAACATTGTATTCTGTGGTTGCAGGTACATTATGCATTCACAGGATAAAGAAGTAAGTGTCGGCCAGTATAGGCCCCAAAAATTAGCCCACATGGGTTTACCTGACAGCTAAGAACGTAGTATTTGGTGACTGGAGGTACATTAGGCATTCACAGGATACAGAAGTAAGTGTCGACCAGTATAGGCCCCAAAAATTAGCCCACATGGGTTTACCTGTCAGCAAAGAACGTTGTATGCTGTGACTTGAGGAACATTAGGCATTCACAGGATACAGAAGTAAGTGTCGGCCAGTATAGCCCCCAAAAATTAGCCCACATGGGTTTACCTGAAAGCTAAGAACATAGTATTCTGTGGCTGAAGGTTCAATAGGCATTGAGAGAAAAAATAATTGTCAGCCATGAAAGGCCCCAAAAATTAGGCTTTCAATGGACATGAAATGCCTTTTATGCCGCTGTATTTAGCGAAGACAAGGACCAGGAATTGTTGTGGGTGGATGGCGGTCTGGCGGATATTTGTGGCCTGTCATGAGGAATTTCAATAAAACATGGTCCACTGGTCACATGTGTTGAATTCCTCAGAGATCCATGCCTCATTCATTTTTATAAATGTGAGGTAGTCTACACTGTCATGATCTAGACGAGTGCGCTTATCGGTCACGATTCCCCCTGCTGTGCTGAACGTCCTTTCGGACAGGACACTGGACAGGGGGCAAGCCAACATTTCCATTGCAAATTGTGCAAGCTCTGGCTAGAGGTCAAGCCCGCCCACCCAGTAGTCCAGGGGTTCATCACTCCTCAGAGCGTCCACATTGGCCGTTAACCCGATATACTCGGACATCTGTCGGTCTGGGCGTTCCCTGATGCTGGATCCGGAGTACAGCTGTCGATGGGTCGGCTGAAAGAAGGATCTCATATCTGAAGTGACCAAGACATCTTCAAACCGCCCTCTTCTTGCAGGCGCTGTTGGATTGCTACCCCCAACTGTCTCTCTGTGACTGGAAATTCCTCTGCCAGCGCACGCAAAAGCAGAATGCAGCAATTCTCGCACCAAGGCCTAAAAGTGCTGCATTCTGACCACCCTCTGTGATGCTGGTAACATTTCTGCCATATTTTGTTTGTACCGGGGGTCTAAGTATGTTGCCACCCAGTACTGGTCCTTGCCCTTTATGCTTTTTATATGGGGGTCCCCCTTAAAACACTGGAGCATGAAAGCCCCCATTCACACTAAACTGGAAGCGGTGTAGTGGCCTGGCTCATCATCCAGGATAATGTCGTCCTCATTCTCCTCCCCCCATCCACGGATAACACCAGGGATCCCAGAAAGAATAAAAGCATGCTCTTCTTGCTCCTCCTCATCTGCCCCGTCACCATCCTCATCTGACTCCTCTTCAGACTCCTGTTGTTGACTTGTCTCAGATAAGGTAGCACCCACTGGGAGTTCATCCAACATTGCAACTTCCTCATCTTCCTGCTCCTGCTCCTCGATGGCTTCAATGACACGACGCAATGCACGCTCCAGAAAGAAGGCGTAAGGTACAATGTCACTGATGGCACCCCTGCCGTGACTGACCAGTTTAGTGATCTCATCAAATGGCCACAGAAGTCTGCATGTGTCCCGCATGAGCAGCCACTGGTGAGGTGAAAAGAACCCAAGCTTACCAGAACCTGTCCTGCCGCAGAGTTCGTACAGGTAGTCGTAAACTGCACATTTCTGCTGGAGCAGCCTATCAAGCATATGCAATGTTGAGTTCCATCGCGTCGGGCAGTCACAAATAAGACGCCTGACAGGCAGGTTGTGTCGCTGCTGAATGTCAGCAAGGCGAGCCATGGCTGTGTAAGATCTTCTGAAATGGCCCGAGAGTTTCCTGGTCTGCCGCAAGACATCCTGGACACCAGGGTATTTGGCAACGAATCGCTGCACGACCAAGTTCAGGACGTGTGCCATGCATGGCACGTGTGTTATTTTGCCCTGTTTCAGGGCACTCAGCAGATTGGCACTGTTGTTGCACACCACTTTACCAACTGTCAAATTGAGCGATGTTAGCAACTGATCGGCCTGTGAATGCAAAGCTGAAAGGAGTGCAGGACCAGTGTGGCTCTTGGCTTCCAGGCACAACATACGCAGCACAGCATGGCAACGTCTCATCTGGCATGTGGAATAGGTTCTGGGGATCTTGGGCGGTACAGCGGAAGAGACCTTAGCAGCGGAAATGGAGGATTCAGCCGAGGAAGAGAGGGAGGATGGAGGAGGAGGAGGAGAAGAAGAGGCAGGCCTGCATGCTATCCATGGCAGTACAACCAAATCTAAATGGGTGCCACGGGTTACATGCTTGACGGCCGTCAGAAGGTTCACCCAGTGGGCAGTAAAAGTGATATACTTTCCCTGCTCGTGTTTGCTAGACCATGTGTCTGTGGTCAGATGTATCTTGGCACCGACACTGTGTGCCAGAGATACATTCACTTGCCGCTGAACATGGCCATACAGCTCTGGAATGACCTTCTGCGAGAAATATTTCCTGCCTGGGACCTTCCATTGTGGTGTTCCAATGGCCACAAATTTACGAAAGACCTCTGAGTCCACCAGTTGATATGGCAGTAGTTGGCGGGCTATCAGTTCCGACAAGCCAGCAGTTAAACGTTGGGCAAGAGGGTTATCATAATTTTTTTACTCTCCAACATTTGGTCCACAAAAGCCTGCCTTTTTCCTGAACAACGTTACAACGGCATCACGGAAGGTGAAGTGGAGGACAATTTTGGGGAGAGAGAAGGAGAAGGAAAAGAGGCTGGACCGTGAGATCCTAGAGTGTGGCTTTGTGGGTTCTGACAGTGTTGCTCCCACTGGGCTCAGTGATGGGAGTTCAGGTGCCTTCTTAAGGCTGTCGTCCCTAGGTAAGTGTTGGGCTTACCGTGACTTATGCGTTGACTGCAAAGGCTGCAGATGGATACACTGTTGTCAGCAACGGACACATTAAAAAAAGCCCACACTGCGGAGCCATGTGCTGGCATCCTGGGAGCACCATATGTGACTGTACATGGTTGATGGCTCGCTCCTGATACATTTGCAGTCTGCTTTGTACCTCTTGTGCAATGCAAGTTCCGCCTGCCTCTCCTCCCTATTTGCTGGTCCGTCTCTCCCTCTGAACTCCCCTCCTCTTCCTCTCTTGTGGCCACCCACGTGACGTCCATAGAGACATCATCATCCACGTCACCTTCCCCACCACTAACATTCGAGATCTCGGAGTAGGCAGCAACAGCAGGGACCAACCTCCTTGGGCTGATCTGGGTACTGTTGTCAGACTGTTGAGTGGCGGCTGTTGCTACCTCCTCTTCCTGTTCCAATGCCAACAATCGCAGCGCATCACAAATGTCTTGTGATGGATCAGAAAATAATTCCAGTTACTCAAGCGCAGGGTAGGTGGTGGTGGTGTTTGTGGTGGTGTCTTTGGGGGTGCACACTGCAGAGAGTGAAGAGGGTGAAGATAGAGAGGATGAGGAGCAGAAGAGGAAGGCTGAGTGAGCCACTCAACCAAGTCTGGTGCGTCCTTTGACGTAATCGAATGCATCTTCTGAAACTTCACACTTTGGCTCTGGGCCTACTGCTCCTGCCCTACCCCTACTACCCCTGCGGAAGGGCCTGCCTCTTCCTCTGCCTGTCATTTTTTAAATTACCCTGTGACAAAAGTCTCTAGAGAATCGCAATATATATGGAAAAAGGTATATAACACCCCGCTTCAATCTGTGGTATTGGGAGGCCACAGGTTTATCACACCAGTTCTACAAATAATTGGCCAGTAACTGTTGTTACTGTGTGTAGCACAGTTAACACAGCAAAAGAGGCCAAATTTTTGCAGGACCAAAACACACTCTTAGAAAAGTATACTGTTAAATAACACCCCACTTCAATGTGTGGTATTGGGGGGGCACTGATCTATCACACCAGTTGTACAAAAAATTGGCCAGTGAGTTGGGCACTGTGTGTATCAGAGTTAACACAGCAACAGAGGCAATATTGTTGCAGGCCAGAAATACACTTATCAAATTATACTCAGATGGCACCCCACTTCAATATGTGGTATTGGGGGCCACTGGTTTATCACACCAGTTGTTCAAAGAATTGGCCAGGGAGTTTGGCACTGTGTGTATCAGAGTTAACACAGCAAGAGAGGCAATATTGTTGCAGGACACAAATACACTTATGAAAGTATACTCAGATAACACCCCACTTCAATATGTGGTATTGGGGGGCCCCTGATCTATCACACCAGTTGTACAAAAAATTGTCCAGTGAGTTTGGCACTGAGTGTATCAGAGTTAACACAGCAAAAGAGGCAATATTGTTGCAGGACACACTTATGAAAGTATACTCAGATAACACCCCACTTCAATATGTGGTATTGAGGGGCCACTGATCTATCACACCAGTTGTACAAAAAATTGGCCAGTGGGTTTGGAACTGTGTGTATCAGAGTTAACACAGCAAAAGAGGCAATATTGTTGCAGGACACAAATACACTTATGAAAGTATACTCAGATGACACCCCACTTCAATATGTGGTATTGGGGGGCCACTGGTTTATCACACCAGTTGTTAAAAAAATTGGCCAGGGAGTTTGGCACTGTGTGTATCAGAGTTAACATAGCAAAAGAGGCAATATTGTTGCAGGATACAAATACACTTATGAAAGTATACTCAGATAACTCCCCACTTCAATATGTGGTATTGGGGGGCCACTGATCTATCACACCAGTTGTACAAAAAATTGGCCAGTGAGTTTGGCACTGTGTGTAGCAATCTGTGGTATTGGGGGGCCACAGTTTTATCACACCAGTTCTACAAATAATTGGCCAGTAACTGTTGTCACTGTGTGTAGCACGGTTAATGCAGCTGTTGTTACTGTGTGTAGAACAGTTAACACAGCAAAAGAGGCCAAATTTTTGCAGGACCAAAACACACTCTTAGAAAAGTATACTGTTAAATAACACCCCACTTCAATGTGTGGTATTGGGGGGGCACTGATCTATCACACCAGTTGTACAAAAAATTGGCCAGTTACCAGAACCTGTCCTGCCGCAGAGTTCGTACAGGTAGTCGTAAACTGCACGTTTCTGCTGGAGCAGCCTATCAAGCACTGTGTGTAGCAATCTGTGGTATTGGGGGGCCACAGTTTTATCACACCAGTTCTACAAATAATTGGCCAGTAACTGTTGTCACTGTGTGTAGCACGGTTAATGCAGCAAAAGAGGCCAAATTTTTGCAGGACACAAATACACTCTTAGAAAAGTATACTGTTATATGTGGTCAATATGGGGTATTGGGGGGCCACTGGTCCAGCACACCAGTTATAAGTGCTTTTGTCACTGTTTGTAGTATTGCTGCAGCAAGGCTCAACACACCAGTCACAATGCTGCACAGTGCACAATACAAATCCACTATAATATGCTTTCTATATTACAAAGTATATTATACGTGGATTACACCCCTATATAGTGCACTGCACACCTATACCAAATAGCAGCCCTTAAAATTACTTTTGTGGACCTTAACAGAGCGATTTTTGTAACTGCCAATCTGTCCTTGGTGCACACACAGCATACCTGTCCCTAAACTGAAAAGAGACTGCAGACCTATACCAAATACCAGCCTTTAAAAGGACTTTTGGGGATCTTAACAGAGCGATTTGTGTCACTGCCGATATGTCCCTGATGAACACAGCATTCCTGTCCCTAAACTGAAAAGAGACTATAGTAGACCTATACCAAATACGAGCCCTGAAAAGGACTTTTGTGGATCTTAACAGAGCTATTTGTGTCACTGGCAATCTCTCCCTGATGAACACAGCAGACCTCTCCCTACGCTGACAAAAAGCAGAATGTGAAATGGCTGCCAGCTCTGGTCTATTAAGTAAGTAAGGGGCATGTCCATGTGCTGAAATGTTTCAATTGGCTGTCCCGTTCCACCTGACGGCTGTGTCATGGGTCAAAGTTCTCCCCAATGTAAACTAATATGGCCACCGCGAACAACGCCATGTGTTCGCAAAATTGGCGGGTTGCGAACAAGCAAAATGTGCCGCTAACCGACCACCGGGCGAACCGCAAGGCCATCTCTACTCTTGGGCAAGTTATATGGTTAAGGGATACTGCTCAGACATATGGAATACAAACTCTGCCTCTTTTCTGATGAAATTTTGCTGACTTTTACAGATCTTCACACCACCCAGACAGTATTAAATAACTTACTAGACATTTTTGTCTCACTGTCAGAAAAAAAAAAATACTAGAAAACAAATGCTACAAAAACTAAAGCATTGCCTATTCATATTCCTCCAACTATTTTTACCCCTCACAGCAGACTACCACTCTCTATTTAAAGCCAACATCCACCACTATTTTATTTTATTCTTCAATCACTAAGGCAGTGGAATTCCTAAATTATTTTCCTGTTGGATAGGCTAAATGTCTTAAAGGTGTCTATTTTACCTAAACTATTATACCTTTTGAAAAACTTCCTGTCCCGATCCCTACATTAACTAACTTTATTTGGCACAATTAAACTCACAGCATTGTCTGTACAGTTCTTTAAGCCTAGTACACACTGACCGATTATGGAGCAGCATCGGCCAGTTCAATTGCAACCGGCCGACATTCGGCCTGTGTGTATTGAAGTTGGTCTGACAGAAGACAGCCATTTCCCAACTTCTGTTGAAGGGGCATTACTGGTCAGCGCTCTCAGCCAATGGCCTCCTAAACTGTCAACCAGGCTGAGCCCTGCTGGGTTGAAAAAAAAATCCCATTCGTAATTGGTAAGGTCAGAAATTAGTCTGTCTAGTAGAGATTCCTAAGGACAATGAGATAAGTCTCAGTTTAAGATGAATGTGATCAAATATATAATTATATCCAGAGTCTTTGTCCCCATATATATGGCAGATCATGCCACATTCTCTGCATTCCTGAAAGCATAGTAGTGAATCACTGGGGGCAACTTTGGCTATGCTGCCAGGGGCCATATACTAGCAGAAAAGTTGTTTTTGTGCATTTTCCTGAGATAAAATGTTAGTTGAGAATTTTTCTAGGGCTGTTTAATTGTTGTCCCTCTCAGGCATGTCCAAGTACTCACCAAGATCACGCTCCCATCTAAGCATTTATAAAGATTTCAGGCTTTTTACCGAGGATGTAAGGACTGTGTAGAGTGAAGATAATGGTCTTGTGGAGTGTAGGTTGTTTAAGCAATGATGTTTGCAAGTTGACAGAAGTATTGGATAGCCAAAAAGATTGAATAACACTTTAAAATATTCAGGTAGGACCCTGTTAGTAGTTTTTGGGTTGCATGAGGAATGCTTAATGTGCTATCTGGGCCACTATGTTATGCTTCCTCGGGTTAGGGATAGAGATGTCCCAAACTATTCGCCGGCGAACATCGCTTGTTGGCGTCCGCCGCTGCGGGCGAACATATGCGATGTTCGGTCCGCCCGCTATACTTCATCATTGAGGCAAACTTTGACCCTGTACCTCACAGTCAGCAGACACATTCCAGCCAATCAGCATACCCTCCCTCCCACACCCTCCCACCTCCTATAAAAAAGCAAGGGCAGCATCCATCTTAGATCATTCTGAAGCAGTGTGTTAGTGAGTGCAGGGAGAATGCTGCTGCTGCTGCTGCTGTTAATAGGGACAATTGTTAGATAGTGTTCTCGGTCCACTCCTGCTGTAAGGACAGCATCCTGACAGCACCCCAAAAAGCCCTTTTTAGGGCTGGTATTTCAGTCATTTTTATATATATATATATATATATATATATATATATATATATATATATATATTGTGCAGTTGCCTGCCCACCGTGTGTGAGAGGCCACAGACCCACCACAGACTGTACTGTGTGCATGCCACACTCATATCGGGTGGCACAGTACCTTGCAGTGAGTGTCAGGTCCACAGAGTGTACTGTGCCCACTGCAGTGCCCACCACTGATATATACGGTGGCACAGCACCTTGCAAATTAAAAAAATATATATTTTTTATAATTGCAGTTGCCTGGCCTGCCAGTGAGTGTCAGGTCCACAGAGTGTACTGTGCCCACTGCAGTGCCCACCACTCATATACATATGGTGGCACAGCACCTTGCAAATTAAAAAAAATATATATTTTTTATAATTGCAGTTGCCTGGCCTGCCAGTGAGTGTCAGGTCCACAGAGTGTACTGTGCCCACTGCAATGCCCACCACTCATTAATACGGTGGCACAGCACCCTGCAAATTAAAAAAAATATATTTTTTATAGTTGCCTGCTAGTGAGTGTCAGGTCCACAGACTGTACTGTACCCACTGCAAATGGACTGTTTGCGGTTGTTTGCGGTGCGTTAAACGGGGAGTTTGGCCTGTCAGAGTTTGGTCTGTCACTGTGAAGCGGGCGTAACCCTTACACTACCTGACTGATACAACATCATACCTGATCATATACACACACTGGATGTTTTAAAGCACGTTATTCCAAACAATTTAGGAATGTTAGGTGATGTATGCCCTTTATGGTTTAAAACCCGACTCTGCGTCAACTACGTAATTTTCCATGGGAGTTTTGCCATGGATCCCCCTCCGGCATGCCACAGTCCAGGTGTTAGTCCCCTTGCAACAACTTTTCCATCACTATTGTGGCCAGAAAGAGTCCCTGTGGGTTTTAAAATTCACCTGCCTATTGAAGTCTATGGCGGTTCGCCCGGTTCGCCCGTTCGCGAACATTTGAGGAGGTTCGCGTTCACCGTTCGCGAACGGCAAATTTTAGGTTCGCGACATCTCTAGTTAGGGATACTAAGTCCTCCAGTGAGTTTACAATGATATGAGAGGCATACAATGAGATGAGATCCATATGAAATGTTTCATTTGACTGGGTACAAAATTGAAGCTTGAGGAGGTAAGTCATTATAACAGCATATATTCTTCCAAGCCATGATATAGCAAGGCTGTGCCAGGCAGTTAGGAGGTGCAAGAGTTCCCTGCGAAAAGAAGGGTAATTTTACTTGCATGAGTGAAAAGTAGGGGTGATAGGGTGATGGTGAGGGGTAATATTGAATATTTTTTTTTTTTTTTTCAATATCTTTTTATTTGGATTTTTGCAAAAATAAAATGAGATACAAACATTGTAATGCAAATATACATGGTGAACAACGTTAGATCAATAAGGTATATAAACAAGTAAACATCTGAAAGTCCCATACAAAAGGGAAAAAGGAAGGGGTTAAAGGGTCGACCCACAGTAGCCAGCAACTATGAAAATGTGTGATACTCTATACAATGTACATCATCGCAATATATCCAAACCTTCACCGGGACCCTCTGAGGGAGGAAAAGGAGGGGGGCGCTAGGCTGTGCAGCTAAGAGGCCACTGGTGGCAAACCATATACATGAGCCGCTCCAGGGGGACGCCCCAAAAGGGAACCTGCTGCGACCACCCATTTAGCCCCGCCCCCACCCCATCCCCCCATGGCCCCACCGGAGTCTCCTTAGAGTCAATCAGACAATAACACCAAATATGATAAGTCATAGAGGACCATTGTTTTGGACATAAACATTCCAGGCAGACCACCTGGCCCTAAATTGTTGCATTTTAAAAGCATTAACTGCTAAAGTTTTCTCGTGTGCACACGATTCACTCACTATTTGAATTACTTCTCTCCTGGTCGGGGTGTCTTCACATTTCCACTTACGTGCTATGGACAGCCGTGCAGCAAAAAGGATATTCTGGACCACCGTCCTTAGTTGGGGAGGGTATTTGTCAATGTTTATGCCTAGTAAGGCCTGTTCCACAACCACCTTATTGAGAATCCCTGTCACTTCCGCAATTAATTTAGCAACAGAGGCCCAGAAACCCCTCAAAGAGATACAGGTCCACAGGACATGAAGCGAGGTTCCAACCTGTCCGCACCGTCTCCAACACAGGTTGGAAACGCCCGGGTAGTACTTAGCTATGGAGTATGGTGTCTTGTACCACCTCATGTGTATTTTTAAGAAACCTTCCCTGAAGTTGGAGCATCTAGTGTGAGCTGAGGTAAGTGCATAGGAGCTTGTCCACTGATCACCCGTAAATTCCTGTTCTAGGTCACCTTCCCACTTCAAGTGGTACTTGTTTTTCACGAATGACCTCTTACCCTGCAGGGAGGTGTAAAATTTGCCTATACCTTTTGTTTGCTGGTTGCTGCCGACAACTTGCCTGTTCAAGTCTTTTCCAGACAGGTGGCTGTGTGTTTTTCAACCAATGTATGGACTGGGTAAGAACAGCAGCCATGTGATAGTCCCGTATGTCCGGAACACCCATGCCCCCTACATGGGGGTGTTTGATCAGGTGCGCATGGGAGCAGCGGGGTTTCCTACCACCCCATAGAAATTTCGATACCAGTAATTGTACTGACCTATAAAATGTCACAGGAATTTTGATGGGAATAGCCCTAAATAGATACAGGAGCTTAGGGAACGTCAGCATTTTAAACGCTGCATTCCTGCCCGACCAGGAGAGATAGAATTTGCTGAGTCTAGCTAGTTCGTGCGTAAGGGTGTCTAGAAATGGTACAAAGTTGGTTTTGAATAGATCACCAATCTTACTTGTGAGTTTTATACCTAAGTAGTTAATATGTCCATCACCCCACTGAAACGGGACTTTGCCTTGAATCTCTCGTGCAATATGTTTGGGGATAGCCACACCTAGCATGTTCGACTTAGTCTCATTGACCTTATAGTAAGATACCGAACTAAATTCCCGAAGTACCTCTTGAATTGCTGGTAGGGAGGACTGGGGAGAAGTTACAGACATAATCACATCATCCGCAAACAGCGAAATCTTTTTAGTTAGACCCTTGATGTCTAATCCCCTAATCTCCGGATGACTTCTAACCCTCTCAGCTAAGGGTTCCATCAGCAAAGCAAACACCAATGGGGACAGTGGGCATCCCTGGCGAGTGCCATTGGTTATATTGAATTTAGTGGAGAACAGACCTTCCGTGAAAACATATGCTGAGGGCGCGGTGTAAAGAGCCAACACCGCGTCCAAAATCTCACCCCCCATGCCGAATCGTTGCAGTACTTTACGCAAATATCCCCAGTGTATCCTGTCAAAGGCCTTTTCGGCGTCAAGGGACAGGAACACTGTAGGCGTCTTAGTGGATTCGGCATGGTGGATGAGATTTAACATTCTTCTGGTAGCGTCGGTGGCCTGCCGGCCCATGACAAACCCCACTTGATCTTGGTTGATAAGGCTAGGTAGGAATTTCGAGATTCTATTAGCTAGAATTTTTGCGTAGACCTTCAGATCCACGTTTAGTAAGGAAATGGGTCTGAAATTCTTAGCACAGTCCGGGGGCTTCCCCAGCTTGGGGAGCGTTACCACAGTAGCTTCTAGCATTTCAGGGGGGAAGGAGGCAGACGAGGCAGCCCTCCGGAATGCCTCCCGGAGTCTTGGAGTCAGGATGTGCACATAACGCTTATAGTACTCCGACGAAAACCCATCAGGGCCAGGAGCTTTATTAAGGGGCAAAGATTGGATAACCTTACTAATTTCAGAATCTGTGATTGGTAGGTTTAGTTCTGCTAAATCTGTGGGACTCAGTGTGGGTAGAGAGATCGAAGCTAAGAATTTGTCAATGTCCTCCGAGGACGGTTGGGGGGTGGATAGATCGTCTTGCAGATTGTACAGCTCACCATAATAATTGCTAAAGGCGTCGGCAATATCCTTGGGGTTAGTCAAGGATTGGTTTGTGGAATGGTGTGTCAAATTGGGTATACGTTGCCGGGCCTGTGTGTTCTTCAGTTGTGTGGCTAATAGCTTGCCAGCTTTATTGCCGTGTGCGTAGGAGTTGGCCTTAAGTTTACGTACACGGGCCTGATGCTGACCAATTAAAAGCATACGGAGTTCATGTTGTGCATTGGAAAGTTGGATACTCACGTCCGGGAGCGGGGTACGTTTGTTAGTTATTTCTAAATTTTGGATCTTACCAAGAAGATCATCCAAACGCTGCCTCCTCTGCCTCCTCAACGCTGCACTTTTAGACATGAGGAAACCACGTATAAAAGCCTTATGGGCATTCCAAATAGTTACCGGACACACCTCCCCACACTCATTAATTCTGAAAAATTCCTCCAAGGCCGCAAGGACCTCGGACGAAGATCCCGAATCACAAAAAACACCTATGTCATTTTTCCATCTATTAGCCCCTGTGGAAAATATTCTGGGTCCAACAGTTATAGATACCGGGGCGTGGACCGACCAAGTGATCTGCCCAATGGACGAGTCCACAATTTTTTGGAGCAAAAATTTGTCTGTGAAAAACATATCAATTCTGGAGTAGGAGGCATGAACCTTTGAAAAGAAGGAGTAATCCCGCTCCGTAGAGTGGTGACATCTCCATACATCCTGCAGGCCCGTAGACAGTAAGAAGTTAGAAAGGTCCGATCTACGGGGACTCGTCCGGGCAGCAGTGGAGATGTCCTGGCGGACATTAGCAACCAAGTTCATGTCTCCCCCAAAGATCACATGACCTTTAATGTCGGGTTGGAGGCGTTTCCACAGTTTGGTGAGATATGACAACTGTCTTGCATTTGGAGCATAGATATTGAGTATGGAGTATTCAACGTTATTGATCTCACAGTGTAGCAGTAAATATCTCCCCTCCTGGTCCGAGATATGAGAATGGTATTTGAATGGTATAGAGTCTTTAACCAAGATAGCCACACCCCCTTTCTTTTTGGGGCCGTTGGCAAAGTAGATGTTTGGAAATTGCTTATTGGTCAGCTTGGGGTGTGCCATTGCACAAAAGTGAGTCTCCTGAAGTAGTACAACATCACATTTCTGAGATTTGAATTCTCGCCATAGCATATGTCGCTTAAACGGGCTGTTCAAGCCACGAACATTTAGAGAGGTCAGCTTGAACGCCATGGTATGATGTGAAGGGTGGGAGTTCCATCAATCAACTAAAGTCACCAAAAGTCTATGGTTAAGATATCCTACCCCAGTCCGTTGTGCCTGGATCGGCGAGGAGAGGGATGATCCCGTAGATGTCTCGGAGGTGCTGGAGAGTCCAGGTGGTGAGTCTGAGGCACTGCAGAGTCCGCTATCTGCCGCTGTGTGTCACAACTGGGTGGGAACAAGGGAGATAAAAGGAAAAACAAAAGAAAGCAAAACAGCAGGGGGTAAAGTATACGATAATCCAGCGTAGAGCACTTCACACTCAGGGCCCTGCCAAGATACAGTTGCAAACTTTGAACAGGAGCAGGTTCTCGGCCCGTTCCAAACTGTTAAAAAGTAGGCGATATCCAAATGGAAATCTGAGCAGTGTTAATACCGCTAATTCGGGGAACTCGGGATGGTACAGAACAAAATAATCATTTGCAGCCGAACAGAACTGTCGGAGCTAGTAGGGTAGAACGTTTGACCAGAGAGAGGGTCAACTCCAAAGGATCCAAAGCGTCCCTGCAAGTCATATAGATCCATTCGATGGCAGGGGCTCGGTGCCCCAGGTGGAGGCACGATCCCCTTGAGAGTCTTCCTTTTCCAGAATGTCCCATTGTCGCAGAAGTTCAATGCCTCGATCTAGGGTGGAGACCTTGAATTCTCTATCCCCTTTAGTGATGATAAGGGTGGCAGGATAATTCCATCTGTACTGGATATGGTGGTTCCTAAGGGGTTTGGTTATGGTCACTAGATTCCTTCTCCGGTTCATTGTGTGTGCTGATAGATCCGCATAGAAGGACAGGCCCTGCATGCTGGGAGGCAGATCCACAGCCTTTCTCACTTTCGCCATGAGTTTCTCCTTAATGGTATAAAAATGAATCCTGGCTATGGTATCTCTGGGAAATTTTTCTGGGATGTGTTTGGGTTTCGGAAGTCTGTGAATCCTATTGACCGCCAGCTCCCCCAAAGCAGTGTCAGGGAGGAGTTCCTGCATAATGGATGTAAGAAAAGCTGCAAGCTCAGGAGGTTTGACTGTCTCGAGTATGCCCCTGATTTTGACATTGTTCCTTCTGGAACGATCCTCAAGGTCAGCGACCTTTGATTTGAGCCAGACCAGGTCATCATCATGCTCATTGTGGGCATCTACCATATTATTGAAAGTGTCTGCAAATTCCCCCATTTTATTTTCAATTGTCGTCACCCTGTCGGCAACTGCTGTGACTGCTGAGTTACACTGTGTTACCAGTTGCAGCATGTCTGAATGAATAGCGGATCGTAGGGAGAGCATAACTTCTTTGAACATAGAAGCCACCACGGGTTGATCTCCTGCAGGGATGGTTGCCAGTGTGTCCTGGAACTCCAGGGTGTCATCTACAGACACGCTGTGATGAGGGGAAGACAGCGCATGAGACGTCTTTTGCTTAGTCTTTACAGGGCTGTTGGACTGTGAGGTGGAAGCCGACGAGTGCTGGGAGTGCAAGGGATCAGCCTGCGTGCTCGGGGAGGGTCCCCTCTGAGCCGAGAGTGCAGGCTGCTGCGTCGGAGATCTAGTGCTGGACGCTCGTGGCGGGCCGGCGCCATCTTGGCTGGGCGGCCTGGTGTGAGGTGAGAAGAAATCACTCATCTTACCGGGTCTGCTACGGTCTTTTCGCTTGTGCGACATGTTCTGAAGAAGCCCGGGAGTGCTCGCTGTAAATCTGTGCGATCGTGGAGTGACCCTCTCCGTCGTATGTGCTCCGATCTGCCTGTTTAGCGAGGAGCTGCTCGCTCACACGTCCATCTGCCTCGCTAGCCGGCTCTGCCCCCCCAATATTGAATAATTTTGATTTAGCTTCACTGATTTGAAGTCCCATAATTTTAGTAAAGTCTGAGAGGATCTTAAATAAATTTGGCACAGATATAGGGCAGGCGCTATTCAAGAGGATATTGTCAGTGAATAGTATAATCTTATAATGTGTTTTTGCAACTTCTAGGCCTCAAATTGGTGGGTTCATCTGGAATAAAGCTGATTCAAGGGCCATAAAAAGAGTTGAGGGTCTGGGGACAGTTTTGGTGTTGTAATAATATTGGCTTTCAGGATTCACAAGTGAAAGAATTGCTTTTTTTAGGGAAATTAAAGGTTAGGGTTGATTGCAGTATGAGAATTTTAAAGAGGTTTTTGTTATAAAACCGGAAGGAAGAACCATCTGGGTTAGTGCTCTTATTTGCTTTTAGTGACCTAATGACCTTACAAACTCTTTCTGCATAATTTCAGGATTAAATGAGGAAGATGCTGTTCAGGGACAGCAGAGAAGTGAGAAATTGTCTGCCCTTTCTTTGGGAAAAAATGTTTGACATTTTTAAATGCTTGGAGTTAAAATTAAATTCAGATGCAGAATGTTGCACAATAAGGATGTATCTTAATCTGTCTTTCAAAAGCCCACACAATTCCCCAATACAACCAGGCTCCTAAAATACACATTTAATAAGTAGTCCTCCAGTTTCTTTTATATTAACATTTTTCACATTAAAAAATTAGCAAGAAAAAAAAAAGAAATGTTACCAATGTTCATACAAAAGTTATAATTAAAACAAATACACACTACCGGTCTATAATGAGGTTGGAAATGTGTATGTGCTAGTGCCCTCCCTTTTGAATTTGCAAAGAAGGTATAATGTGTGTGATTATATCTGATCTCCTGCCTCCAAAAATGCAGGATAAAGTGACAGAGTGCTAAACAGTACTTAAAGCGGAGTTCCACCCTCAAAATGTACTTTTCCCCGTCCGCTTGCTCTAAATTACCTGAAAAGCAATTGGATAATTAAGTTTTTTTTATTTACTTACCTTATTTTTAAAGAAAATATACTTACCTTCCTTCCTCTTCCTCCCTCTGCGGACACTGCCGCCGACGTCACTTCCTCCTTGCATTGACTCCTGGGAGGTGAGCGTCATCAATCAATCAAATTTTATTTTATTTAGTGTACAGGGAGGTACTAGAGCTGGCTGAGTGCTTCAGCTTAATAAAGCAACAAAAGTAAGACGTGGAAGATGAAGGAGCATTTAAGGAAGAGGGGTAGAGAAGATGGGGCAGTGTAGGTGGGGTTACAAGCAGAGGTCAGAGATGAAGAGGGTTGAAAGTGAGATGTGGATAGGGGATGCAGCTGTGGAAGAAGGCTGAACTCTGCAGTCTGTATGCAGTGCACTCCTGAACCCTACACTATGTACATGGCGCACCCCTGAACTCTGCACTCTGTGTATAACCACCCTCCCAACTCGGCAACTGGTATCTAATGCACTCCTGGTATTTAGCATCCCTTCAAAATCATCCCACTGTTGGTGAAATTTGACCACAGCCACTATTTGATGTGGTTTGGAGGGTGTGATTGTGTGTATGGGGGGGGGGGGGCTTGGGGGGTTGTGGCTGAGTTCCTGCACATATTTTCTGAGAAAAAAAGCCCTGCTTTTAACAAAGAGAATAGTAGTCTTCTATGAGTTAGAAATCTGATAAGCTGGTAAGCTGGTCTGTCTGAAAACAAGCATTGCAAACAGATGGTTGCTAGTCTTACGTCATGATGTTCCTCACTGTAATTTTTCATTGTTGTCATCAAGGCAATATGATGTCTGTGGATACTGGTTAGGAGGACTGTAGATTGTGAGCTCATTCAAAGAAGACAAAAACTATAACTGAAAAACATGTGGCAATGTTGTTAGAATACCTTTTGTTGACTATTGAAGTCAAAAATTGATAATCCCTTACACCTTCTATTATTCTTGTTCAGGGATTTCTTTGCAGCCTGGTTGTAACTGTGCTGTAGATTAAAGGTTTCCTATTTCAAGAAATACAGCATACAGAAAAGTAAAACTGCCACTTTATAAAATAAGATTGAAAGACCAGAGATTATTTTTAGCTTAGTATCACAAAAGATCAATTAGAATCCTCTATTTAAGGAATAAACCAAAGGAAATAGTGAAGTTATAATTATGGTTGGAAGATTTTTCTATTAGAAAATTACTTTAATAATTTCAATAGCTGTATGTTTCACTCATTTATTACAAGGTCATTTTTCACTTTTAGGTCCTTTGATACTTGGCAATGCAACACTGTACCCAAATTATTTTTATATAATTTTTTTTGACAAATCTATCTTTCCCTTTTTGGTATTTAATAACCAGTGTTTTGTTGAGTCTCTAAGTTGAGGCTCTAAAATGCCAGAACAGCATAAACACCCCAAAAAATGGCCCCTTTTTGGAATTTAGACAACCTAATGTATTTAGTTAGAGGCATGATGAGTATGTTGAAGATATATTTTGAAGATATATGAAGACATATGATGAAGATATATTTTGTCACATAATTTTTTGGAAACCTATATAAGTAAAAAAAAAAAAGTTTATTTTTTTTTCTTCACAAAGTTGTCATTTTCACAAATTATTTCTCATGCACAGCATGGGCATACTTACAATTATATCCAAGAAACATTTTTCTTTTTCTATTCCTCCTGAGTATGGGAATACCACATGTGTCAGATGTTATTGCTGCATAGAACATAGAGGGACCCAAAATTCAAGGAGCATCTTAAGTCTTTCAAGAGGCATAAATCATGCATCTGATTATCTGACTACCTGTTACATATTTTTGAGACCCTGATAAGAGAAACACCAGCAAAATGACATTTTTTTTCCAGAAAGCAAACACCCCAAGGTATTTTCTAAAAGGACGAGGTGTGTCTTTTGAAGATCTCATTTTTTGCCACAAGTTTTTGGAAATTGAAGAATGGAAATATTAAATGAATGTATTTTTTTACATAAACCTGTCAAGTTAATAGGATATTTCTTTCACATGTCATAGTCATACTTAGAAATACACTCAAAAATGCATTTTACTACTCCACATGTATGGGAAACAACACATGTTAGACTTTTTTTTAGCTCTCTATATAGAGGAGCCCAAAATCCAAGGAGCCCCTTCAGATACTCACTCTTGATGGTGAGAGTCTAGTTGTATGAGCCCACAATTCACCTGCAAGGTTATTCATAAATATTGCCCATTGATGTTAGACTAGGGCCACATCTTTTCTTGCTGGATCACTTCTTTAGATTATCATTTTTGACATGAATTATGGCCTATATCTGAGTAATATTTGGATATCTGGGTATTTACTGGCCTCCCCACAGGGGGAGACTGTTGGCTCTGCTCTTTATGAGTGTTTAATTTTATTGTTTTTTAATACTACAATCCTAAAGCCAGGAAAGACCCAACCCCATCCCAAAGCTTTAGGCCAATATCATTGCTAAATATCTACATAAACATTTATGCAAAAATTATTTAATCCTGTCTTTTAGATATCTTCCCATCACTGATACACCCAGATCTTATATCTAAACATATCTAAACATTATCTTGGTCTGGAAGACAAATGTCCCTTAATGTACTACTCCAAGTCTAATATATTTCTCAAACTCTGATGCCTCTCCCCCCTAAATATTTATGCCCTCTGAATTTCCTACTCAAATTCTGACCACAAAAACAAACCTAAGGGCTCCCACCTGCAACTCATACATAGAATACATAGAACAGAATAGAAAATAAAATGAAAAATAAAAATAAAAAACATAGAAAATTTGGGAGGGCGGGATACATTTACCTTTCCGTCTACTTTGTATCTACCAAGCTTTAATGACCTCGTTAGGAAATTTGGCCTGCTGACTCCTGAATATTTTAACCCCTAGATGCCGGCTGCAGGCATATATGCGGCCGCTTGGTGTGTGGGTCTTAACGCAGAGTGGTTTGCATGTATGTGGCACTGTTAAATCAACTTACCATGCTGAGAGCTCCCTGTGCGCTCCCGGCATGGGTACCTGAAAGCCCCCGATGCATACTAGTACTAGATCGCTAGTATGCATATCGCATACTGGCGATCGAGAGCTTTCTGATCATGTGACCACTGTGACAGCCAATCACGGCAGTCACATATTCAGAAAACTCGCCCCACCTCCCAACATCTGGAGCCCCTTAAAGGGCTCGGAGGTGCCAGTGCCAAGGGGTAAATATGTGGAAATTGCACACTGCCTATATACTGTTCTGACCCAGCCTATACCTATTCCTACAGTAATCTGGTAGTTCCTTACTTTCTCCAATCAGAATCTAAAAGGAAGTCCCATATTTTATAATATTCTTAACAATAAAACCAATAGGTTTCTTAGCTTTCAATAGTTAGTGGAAAGCTTGGATCCAGTGGACTAAAATAAAGCTTAAATAGCCAAATGTCTTGTTACAGTCCTAGCCTGCTGCATCCTGCTGTTTATACAATTAATATCCTGTTTTCTCACTTTATATCTGTTCTTGACCATGTTCCATTATGCCTTTCAGGCATTGTTTGTATTTTGTTATTGGCAAAACTCATTAAAAATGTAATGAAAAAAATTATGTATTGTTAGCTGGTTATACCCAGTAATTCTTTTTATTGTAAAATTATAAAATGTTAAGTTTTATAGATAGATTTAGTGTCTAAGCTTTTCATGTTATAAATGATCTCTTGGGTCACATATTGAAAGTTCCATTAGAATTAGGGTTTTCATGCCTTTACTCAAGCACAAAAGCTGACACATATATTTGCCTGTTAGACTAGAATATTTTCCAGAGATGGACTAACTCAATTAATGACACCCACTTGCTTCCGTTAGGGAGCTACTGGAAATGTGATTGGTAACAGAAAAATGCTTCTTCAAATCCAATAAAACAATGTCATTTTTTTAGCAAAACTATAAAAGCATAGAAAATTTTAAAATTTAAACAGCTCAGCATGTGTTTTTACATATTGCAATTCTCTAACAAACAAAGCCAAACTTTTTAGAGGAGGACCACAACTGAGCATACTTTCTTTGCAAGAAGGACAATTCACACATCTCTTATTAATTGTTAAAAAAGAACAATAAAAGTTGGAATTCAGCAATAAGTAAATGAAAGATGTGCATAAAAGCACATCTGGTCCCTTCAGACTTTGAAACTACTACAGATAAACTTCCTGCACAAGAAATAATACTGTGAGCACAGCCTTACTATATCAATATCTGAAGATGTGATTACAGTGAACCTCACAACATAAGGAATATAATAGTGTTCATCTACAAGATTTATCCTGCAATACCAGCCATGAAAATTCTACAAAATTAGTGCTTACATAGTTAAATCAAAAGATAATATAATTAAGTGATAGGTATTGGTTTAAAATAGATAAATATGGGGACACCATTTGAGATTCTTTATACATGGTTCTGTCCCTGATTGTCCTATTCTTTTAAAAGAGAACTTTGAGTAATACATATTTGAACCATTTTTAAAACAATGGTTGGAAAAAAACGTAAGCAGAATGGTGCTTACAATATCTCAGACAAATCATACAAGAGGCAATTTTACTAGTTGGCCAAGTCAAAATAATAGGCAGGGCTTTTATTTAATGCTGTGTTTCTATTTGTTTAGATTAGATATGCTTTGATCAAGCAAAGCACAAACGCAAACAAAACAAACCCTTTAATGCTGCATTGTAGTTTTTTCATTATTTTAACAACATGCAAGGTAAAACCATAAAGTACAGGATACAGCACAAATACAAAATGCATGATACATTAAAATTCATACTATTCATAATTATTTGGAGCCTGGAAGCAAGTCATAAAGCAAATAAAGAAAACATGCTAATTTCTTACAAGCCTGTACAAATCAGAAAATCAGTGTACTATATAGTTCCCAAGTATTATGTAGGCTAGGAGGCTTAAAAACAGGTACATTCTGCTCTATATAAAAAAAAAAATAATAATATATTCATACACACAGAAGCTCTTATTTGATAATGCAATTTTTTTGTTTTACTTTTTTTTCTAAAAAAAAAAAGATACATATGCACATGAAGTTTCTTCACAAATTTTATTGGGTACACATAAGTGAAATAGTATAGGGTTGTATACTTGATGACCATCTTATGTGTTCCTTTATAACAAGAAATACGCAGCTCTAATCCTGGTTTTCTCTCACTTTACATTTACTTTTCTTTTTTTTACATTGTATAATTGTATCTACATTAGCATCTTCTTACAATTACTCTTTAAATTGTATTTTACTTTGTGTATGACTAATTAATTTTATGGCTGATTTTTTTCTCCATTAAGGGCACTGTTTTACTGTCTTCAGAACATACATGCACATAGACTTTATTCAGACTATTACAATTTTCAAGGTGTAAGCATTATTTTACGGTCTATATTGAAAAAAGTTTGCTTTGCAAATGTCTCAGTATTCAAGTAAAAGTCATCAATAATACCCATAATATTTGTAATATGTGTGTAATGTCAGTTGTTGCGTTTTGCAGGGTGAATGTAACATTCAATCCTACGAAAAAGTAGCCTTTAGAACATTTGACCAAAAGAGTTAAAGAACATTCAACCTATAGAGAAAATAAACACTATAGACTAAAAACATTGGACCAGAAGAGGAAATGAGTAAGACCTTTGTACTGTGTACAATGTGTGTGGAGATTCCTGTGCACTCTAGGGATGAGCTGCAGATTTTTTCTGTTGTTCAGAGGTTTGGTGAATGGAAAAACTAATGGATGTTTAGCTGAGCAAACTTTCAGCTGCAGTGGGAAGCGAAACATTTAGTAGCTGTATTACTACTGCTGCTGCTAAACATTACAGCTTCCTGCTCAGAAATGTTGAATTGTATTTGTTACACTTCTTACAGATTCATCCACAGTTTGTAAAATTTGATTTAGTGAATTGCTGGATGGCACCACCATGTAATCACAGGAAAGTAAGGATCTTTACCAGCACAATTTGGTATAGTGATAATCTTGTACTTTATTCACATAAAACAACAGGCATCACAGGCTTCCTGCTCATGGCTTCTGGTTGTGAGGCAACTGACACTCAACCTCATCCTAGCAATCAGTGACTCATTCCCACCCAGCACGTTCAGCTGTCAGGTGGGGATTCCAAACTGATAGGTGAATGTAAGCAAAGGGATGGGGGTTGTTTTTTTGTTTTTTAAAGTGCGTGGCCCCCCTTCAGGTCTGGTATGAATTTTAAGGGAGACCTCATGAAAAAGAAATTCCACATTAGAACTTTAGGGCCTGGTATAGATTTTTAAGAAACCCCATTCAAAAGCAATAAAAAAAGCATAGGGTCACCACTAAAATGTATACCAGACCTGTATACAAGCATACTGTAGAAGGTGGAAATGAGGAGGGGGCCAGTAAAGGGGGGAATGAGCATATCGCTCCACCTCTTGAACCATAATAAGCCACATGCACTCAACACGTGCCAGGGAGGGACCCAACAAGCAAAGCAGCTTGTCCACATGTTGATGAGAACAGGGTCCTCTTCCCCACAACTCAGTGGTTGTGGGGCTCTATTCATGGGGGGATTATTAGAATATTGAAGATCCACTTAAAAATAAGGGGCCCCCAGATGCCACCCCATCCTCTGTAAATGAGTAAGGGTTACATAGTAACCTTACTCATTCACGGGGGTGTTGCCAAGACCGGCATGTGAGAGGATGCATCTCTCACAGCTCCAGCTCTCAATCCGCACACCGATCCTCCCCCAGCCTCCATCTCTGCCCTGATCCAGGCCATAACTCTCCGTTTGCGGTCCGGAGGGATGACCAGGAAAGGACTTGGCGAGGGGCCGGGTGCCGAAGGCCAAGATGGCGCCGGCACGGGCCCATAAGGGGATGCTGCGAGGCCAGGAGAAAGGCAAGGAAGCAGGCACAGCAGCCAAAAAATCATGTAAGGGGCAGGGTAAGGATCCTCCTAGGGACATGTTGTTTTTTACGCACAAATTGCACGTGGCCCTGCCCGTGAATCACGTTGATCCTTCAGGGGGACCATATGAGCAGTATGGAGGGGACTTAGGCAGGGCTCCCATCCCATTGCTAGGCCCTGCAGTGCTATACACCCCATGGATGCTCAATCCCAGGCCATCCCTGATCCTGATGAGCCGGAACAGGATCAGCCTACACTATCTGACATTTTAAAGGCTGTGAATGGTTGTGCTGCCTCTATTAATACACTGAAGGATCAATTTGGGGGCTTGAGGGAGGATGTATCCCTATTGAGACAGGGCTTGCAAACAATCCGGGAACGGACCACAGCTGTGGAGAGACGTGTCAGTGATTTGGAAGATCAACTTCCTGACATCTCTTGGGATGCCAAATCTGCTGCCCAATGTGCTAGAGAGGCCTATGATGGAGTGGAAGATATGGAGAATCGTCTCTACAGAACAATGTCCGCATAGTGGGCTTGCCTAAAAAGGTGGAAGAGAAGGATCCTACTGCTTTTGTGGAACAATGGCTTACTGAAGTATTTGGGGCTGCTCTTTTTTCTCCCCTATGTTTGCTGTGGAGTGGGCTCACGGAGTGCCTCCCCACCCCCCTCCATCAGGGGGCCCTCCACATTGCCTGTTGGCATGTATCCTGCACTACAAAGACAGCGACGCGGTGTTGCGCCAAGCCCGGGAAAAAGGAGCTGTTTAATTCAATGGAGTAAAAGTTTCCTTTTATCCTGACTTCTCAGCTGAAGTCCAGCATCGGCGGGCGAAGTTTTCTGATGTGAAATGGAGGTTGAGGATCCTGCAGCTGCCCTATGCCATGTTGTACCCGGTGAAGCTGCGTGTCATAGCCCGTGGTCAAGCTCAGTTCTTTGAATCTGCACGTGATGCGGCCTCCTGGCTGGACAGGAATGAACAGGCTCTTCGTCGGATGGGTGAGTAAGTAGAAGGGGTATGAGCCCCCACTGCATGTTACTGCCCTGTTCCCCCTCTCAGTTGATGGGGGCTACCTGCTCTGACGGTAATTGCCATGCTTTCTCTTGAACCTCTGGCTGTGGGACATTATTTTTTCTGCTACTGAAGATGCCAGCTGTTGATGCTATACCATTTACAGTTTGGAATCTTTGCCCTGTAAGGGTTCGTTTTCAACCGCACTTTTCAGAGCTGCCATGTTGGCAAGCTTGCCCATGCTCCCTCAAGATTTTTGGGGGCTTTTATTTTTGGTTCATACCATGTTGCTGCCACTTCGGTGGCCCTGCTATGTGAACATTGACATTGACGTAGTTACGCCGGACATTTGCCTTTTGCCAGTGCTAGAGTACTGTTTTTTGTTTTTCTCTGCGTCAAGCTGTCCCTGTTTCCTGGCCAACACCCATATGTGCCTTCATTGTGGACCTTTCTTGATCCGCTCCATTGACTGCTGTTCTCCTGATTCTATTACTGCCGTTTTACTTTCATGGCACAAGTCCCCATAATCTGTGGGATTATAGCCTGCGATCATCTGTCTTCAGGAGACCCACCTCACTCGTGATGTGCTGGGTTTCTTGAACTACAGGTGGGTGGGTCGGGCATATCATTCTACCCATACCTCCTTTTCCCAAGTGGTGAGTGTGCTGATTCACGCTGCCTTGGACTTTCATGAACTAGACAGTGAAATTGATAGTGAAGGTCGTTACATATTTCTTCATTGCCGTCTTGGCTGTTTGACATGTCTATTGGCTTGTGTGTATCTCCCTCCTCCATTTACGGTGGCGGTGGTCCAGTGTCTTGTCTCTCTTGTGGACGCGAGGCCGGATGTCCCGCTGCTGGTGGTGGGGGATTTCAATTGTTGTGTGGACCACTCTCTGGAGAGGCACCCAGTCCCCCGGGTCGTGCCTTCCAGGGGAACTCCCTTGGCGGCACTGGCTCGTGAAGTGGGCTGGGTGGATGTCTGGAACAAAACAATTTTACCTGTTTCTCCAAAAATTATGGCACTCTGTCTAGAATTGATCTTGGAATGAACACTCCCTCCCTACTTCCCTGTGTTGCTGAGGTTGATTACTGACCTTGCAGTGTTTCTGACCACTCCGCTCTTGTGATCTGTCTGCGGGTGACCCCTCCTATTGCCTTGACTAGGGCTTCCTGGAAATTTAATGTTTTTTGGCTAAAATTGTTTGATTCCCCATCCATTGTGTCCACCTCCATGTCTGATTTTTACTCATTTCAGGATCCGTCTGACAGTGTGATTGCAAGGTGGGAGGCCTTTGAGGCCTATCTCAGGGGTGTGTTGATTGCCAAAATTTCTAAAGTGAAGAAGTCTTCTACTGCTCTGCTTACTGCCATAGAGACTAGAGTGCGGGACTTGGAGGGGCGCTGTGTTAATGACCCTTCTGACTTGGCTAGAGTGGCTTGGCAGGAGGCTCAGTCTGCTTATGAGCACCTGTTATCCTCGAAGGCCAAGAAGAAGAGGTTCTTCTCGAAGCAGGCATTCTTTGAGGAAGGGGAGAAGACTAGTCATCTTCTGGCCAGGATTGCTTCCTCTCACCAATGCTCTCCCGTTGTGGGCACTCTTAGGTCCCCAGGAGGACCCTTGGTGAGGTCACCTAAAGGTGTCCTGGAGGTATTGACTAACTATTATGAAACTTTGTATTCCCCCCAGACTGCTTATTTACCAGAGGACCTTGACCACTACTTATTACAATTACCTTTCCTACATTGACTGATGGGCAGAGACAGAGTCTGGATGCACAGCTTACCTTGGAAGAATTGCAGGAGGCTGTGTCCTTGTTTCCTAACTGTAAGGTGCCCGGAGAGGATGGTATCCCTATGGAGGTATACAAGCCACATGCAGATGAGATTCTTCCGCAGTTACTGCAGGTGTTTAATGAGCCACGGGAGTCGGGAGTTCTCCCGCCCCCCCCTCTATGTGCAAGGCCACTGTAGTCTTACTTCTGAAGCCGGGCAAAGATCCGGTCGATCCTGGGTCATATAGGCCTATTTCTCTGTTGCAATGTGAAGTTAAAAATGTTAGCAAAAGTTCTCGCACTTAAAATAGAGTTATTTCATCTCTGATTCACTCAGATCAGGCAGGTTTCATGCCCCATAAATCTACCGCTGTTAGCATCCACAGATTGTTCGTTAATATGCAGTGCCGACAATATGGGTACCAGGGCCGTGCTGTCCTTGGATGCCGCTAAGGCGTTTGACAGCGTGGACTGGGCCTACTTGTGGGCAGTCTTGGCAAGATTTGGTTTCGCCCCAATTTTTATATCCTGGGTTCGTGCTGATGCTCCTGGATAGGGATGGGTCTCAATGAGTGGCGCCCTCTTGCCCCGTCCCTGTCACGGAGGGATTCAGATACCTTGGGGTACAGATATCCCCTTTGGTGCGGGACTTGCATAGATTAAACATTACTCCCATGCTTCAAAAATTTCGGGATCGTTTTAAAACTTGGAGCTCTCTGTATTTATCTCTAGCCGGTAGGGTCAACTTGATTAAAATGATACTTATGCCACAGTTGCTGTACTTGCTCCATAACTCCCCTATGGTTATCCCTTTGAGAACCTTTAGACTAGTTAACTCCATTTTTCGCATGCTGATCTGGAAGTCTGGGATTACCAGGATCAAGATAGAAAATTTACAACGGCCCAAGAATGAAGGAGGTCTAGCATTGCCCAACTCTTGGTTATATTATCTTACTGCCCAGCTGCAGCATTTACTCGGGGCGAATACTGCTGGGGAGGAGGCGAGTGCTCTCGCCGCCAACCCATCCTGGGGGTTAATGAAACACATGTCACGGGAGGGGCCACTATTTGCATCCCTGGAAGCTCAGGCCTTTGGTAAACCCCATAAATCTTTCCCTACCTATAACCTGATACAGAAGGTCTGGAACAAAACCAAATATTTGCAAGGGGCGGATGGCTATACTGAATATAGTCCCATATGGCTCAACAACACTTATTTGGAAATTGTTAAGCTCTAGTCCGGCGCACGCTGGAAGGAGTTTGGTGTGACACACTTTAAGCACATTTTTCGTAATGGAATCCTCTTGAGGTTTTCTGAACGGCAGACTATTTACCGCCTCCCTTCCTCTATGTACAGTACTTTTTGTACCTGCAGCTCAGACATGTGGTTAAGGCCCAGAGTGCCTCCTCAGAATGAGTGCTGTCCCAGGTTCCGATATTTGACATGGTTGGGACCACTGTGGTGTCCAAGGGTTTTTTTTCTAACTGTTACTCCCACTTGCTGTGTATACATTTGAAGCAACATTCCTTGGGAATGTTGGCGAAATGGGAGAGAGATTTGGGCCCAATGGACAATGAACAGTGGGAGGAGGTCTTTCAGACGGTGACTATTTGCTCCCTGAACGTTGCCCAACGACTCACACAAATGTATATAACACCTAGAGTCTACTATACCCCCCACCGACTGCACTCCATGGGCCTTCCGGTCGATCCCACTTGTGTGCGGTGCTGTAGAGACCATGGTGATCTTATTCACTTGCTTTGGCAATGCCCGAAGCTCCATCCCTATTGGACAGGGGTAGTAAAACTTCTTAATACTGTATTTCAGGTCTCCTTAAAGGTTGCTCCGTTGGAATGTTTACTCAGTGTACTAGGTGACTATGATTGGGATAAATATGGTAAAGAAGCTATTCATAGAGCCTTGTTTCAGGCTCGGAGGCTGATTATGGTACATTGGAAGTCGGAGAATCCTCAGACTCTGCAGCAATGGATTACTGCTGTGGGTGGTATGTTGAGGATGGAGAAGGTTGTTTACCAACATAGGGGTGCTACCTCAAAATCTGAATCTGGTGATGGGCAGGTTATTAGGCTGATTCTGCTGCACTGGTTGGGAAGGGATCTGTGTACTGTTTATGATTTCTATGTATTTTGTTGGGATAAGCTGACGTGTTGTTACCCTTATATACATGTGCTGTGTACTGCTTTCCACTGGCACTGGCTTACTGTTTACTGTTTTTGTTATTTGTTTTGACTCAATAAAGTTCTTGTTTGGATATAAAAAAAAAAACGTTACTCATTCACAAAAAAAAATGTAAATAGTAAATAAGGTCACACACAAACACTTTGCAATGTAAAAAAAAAGGGGGGGTATGGGGTTTCCCAGTTGAAATCACTGACCAAGTACATTATCCAAGAGAGAGACCAGGAAATGTAATTTAGTGCGAGTGAAGCAATGGGGTCAGATGTTTCAGTGGTTGGTGCTGTGATTTCAGGGTGGTTTCAGTGGGAGGAGGGGGGGGGGCAGATAGCCCTTCCTGGCTTTATACCTTTAATAAAAATAATAATTTTAAACCCTTATAACAATTGCAATGCTCTTCAGATTCTAGATTACATGGGTCCGTAAATAAATGCTCATCTTTTGATGTAACACTGAGAGTTTTTCTAAGACTGCAAATCAACCATTATTTACAGCAACCATTACAAGATGGTAGAAAAAAATCCCTTCATTCCATTTCTAGATCTTTGATGAGCATGATGTTCCTTGGGAAAGAGGAAGTTATTAAGAAGCGTTATACAAACAATTATATAATATCCTGATTAAAAAAAACAGTAAATGATAGAAATACTATCGAGCATCCACATAATGAAATCAATGTTTGACATTAAGCCTTAAGAGCAAACGGAAGGTGTGTCTTTAATTCAAATTCAAAGAAAACGATTTTTATATGGTTTTAAAACATGACAAATACAATGTTTTACTTGCTTTGAACTTGTACTCAGCTCCCACAAAGACACTATACACCCAAGCATCTGATAAAAAGAAAATCACAGAAAAATAGATTAGATGTGTTTGTTGTCAAGCCATGTTCTGCTGCAACTGTTTATAACATTAAACTTTCATTTGCTCTGTTTAGTTTTTCTTACTATAGTACCATTATTCATATTGTCCACAGCAATTATTTTACTTGGTAGAAAGGTCTTGCATATATTATTGCTGGCTGGCTTGTTATAGCCTTCAAGTGCTCCTCAATTCATTTTATCAATTATGACAGTCAAATGAGAATCAAATTCATTTAGAAATTATTATTTACTAGATCTTAAAAAAAAACACAAAATACATGCACACAATAAGAATCTTTATACCTGGGGCATGGCTGACCAGAGAGGAAGATGGCTCTAACACAGCGTGGCACACCGGAGCATATTACACCCACACAGAGCCTCATTTTACAGTGTAATCTGTCCCCTGAGCATCAGGCAATACCCAGAATATCATCTAGAAAAAGGAAAGATAAACGCCGACCTTGCAAGATGACATATTTCTTCCCCCAGCCGCGGTGCTGGGGAAGTCAAGATGGGGCTGGAAGCTCTCCTAGATTGGCACATGGCCATGGACAGGAGCAGGGCTCTGCTCCCAGGAATTCCACCTTCCACAGCTACGATTCTGGGAACAGACAAAGATCACAACAGATCTCTTCAGCTACATCAAGCCCAGCAAAGACAAAGCAGAAACTGCACAGCCCAGCTGCACAATTGGAGGTGAGTGCCCTTAAATTCCTCACTAGATGACACCAGGGAACTACAAGATTCCATTTCAGAATTCCCCACTACAAAACCAACCTGTTCTTGGTACCACACTAAAAGACATGTTAATCTCTTTACGCAGCACATTACATTCTGATATAGTGACACTGGCCCAACAGTTTAAAACGGACGTCAATGCTGTAAGTGACAGAGTGTCACATATTGAAACTAAAATGGAGGAATCTGCATCTACATTTAATGAGATGGTTAACACTCACAATGACAGGGAGGATGATTTACCCTGGATCAAATCAAAGCTTGGAGGATAGATCCAGATGCAACAACATTAAAATACGGGGTATTCCAGAATCACTGAGACCCCCAGATCTTAAAGAATACTTCACTAACATCTTAAAAGAGGCACTTCCAGAATCTTCGCTGGAAGATCTGCTTATAGATCGAATACATAGGCTGTCAAAGCCTAAACATTTGCCCTGTCATCTCCCTAGCAGGGGCGGACTGACAACTCATGGTGGGGCCCCCGGGAAAAAAGAGACCATGGGCCCCATGTTTCCCCACCCACACTCACACCACACCCACACAAAGCCCCTCCAACATCTTGCACTGCCCACATTACATTTGTTCACAGAATTTCTCTACACTATGTTCAAAATAAATTTTTAATATATAAAAAAAAAAAAGAAAAATAAACTTACATTAAATAAAGTGCAACAATGGTATATTTTTCTATATATTTCCAAAATATAGATTTTCATGAATTTAGACAATATAAGAGGTACAACAAATTTCTTCTTAGCTGAACAGTTTAATAAAAAAAAAAAAATTAAATAAAAAAAATAAAAAAGCTCTGACCAGCATGTTACAAAATGATAGCCCTAGAATTGCTCTCACCCTGACGTTCCCAACTATACCATACATATGTGCCACCATCATTGTTTACATACGTGTGCTCATCCTACAGAACACCCTACCTGGATGTGCTTTACAATAATTTTTTAACAATAATTTTTATTTACGTTATATCATTTTCACTGACCACCAATTTAAGGGGGCCATTCCTCCCATCGACCACCATTGTAAGGGGCATTCTTCCTACTGACCACTGATGTAAGGAGCATTTTCTTCACTGAACAACAATATAAGGGACATTCTTCCCACTGACCACCAATGAAAGAAGCATTCTTCCACTAACCACCATATTAAGGGGCATTCTTCTCACTGACCACCAATGTAAGGAACATTCTTCCCTCTGAACACCAATGTAAGGAACATTCTTCCCTCTGACCACCAATGTAAGGAACATTCTTCTCACTGACCACCAATGTAAGGAGAAATTTTTCTCACTGACCACCAATGTAAGGAGCATTCTTCCCATTGATCACCAATGTAAGGAGCATTCTTCCCACTGATCACTAATGTAAGGAGTATTCTTCCCACCAAAGTGTAAAGATGTCAGTATTGTGGGAAAAACACTCAGTGTACAGATAGAAGTATTATATATAGGAAATAGCACTCACTAAGTTCTATTCCCTATATATATATATATATATAACAGTGATCTCTGTAAACTGAATGCTAATACCTATAACACTGATATATGTACTACAATGAGTACTATTCCTTATACACTGCTCAAAAAAATTAAACGAACGCTGAAAACACAACAGATCTCAAAAATTCCATGCTGGATATCTATACTGATATGGACTGGGCAATGTGTTAGGATCTATACTGGTTTGGACTGGGTAATGTGTTAGGATCTATACTGGTTTAGACTGGGTAATGTGTTAGGATCTATACTGGTATGAACTGGGTAATGTGTTAGGATCTATACTGGTTTGGACTGGGTAATGTGTTAGGATCTATACTGGTTTGGACTGGGTAATGTGTTAGGAACGAAAGGATGCCACATCATTTGATGGAAATTAAATCTATCAACCTACAAAGGGCTGAATTCAAAGACACCCCAAAAATCAAAGTGAAAAAATGATGCAACAGGGTAGTCCATTTTACTGAAATCTCATTGCAGAAACTCAGAATGGTCCTCAGTAGTTTGTATGGCCCCCCACATGCTTGCATGCTTGCCTGACAATGTCGGGGCATGCTCCTAATAAGACAACAGGTGGTGTCCTGGGGTATTTCCTCACAGATCTGGACCAGGGCATCACTGAGCTCCTGAACAGACTAAGGTGCAACCTGGTGGCATCGGATGGACCGAAGCATAATGTCCCAGAGGTGTTCTATTGGATTTAGGTCAGGCGAACTTGAGGGCCATTCATTGGTATCAATTCCTTCATACTCCAGGAACTGGCTGCATACTTACGCCACGTGAGGCGGGGCATTGTCATGCACCAGGAGGAACCCAGGACCCACTGCACCAGCGTAGCATCTGACATTTGGTCCAAGGATTTCATCCTGATATCTAATGGCAGTCAGGGTGCCATTGTCTAGCCTGTAGAGGTTTGTGCATCTCTCAATGGATATGCCTCCCCAGACCATCGCTGACCTATCAGGTGAACCTGCTCTCATCTGTGAAAAACACAGGGCGCTGAGGGCACATGGCAGTGACCATAGGGTCTACTAGAGGATGTCAGGCCCTCAGACCACCTTCATGAAGTCTGTTTCTGATTGTTTGGTCAGAGACATTAACACCAGTGGCTTGCTGGAGGTAATTTTGTAGGGCTCTGGCAGTGCTCATCCTGTTCCTCCTTACACAAAGGAGCAGATTCTGGTCCTGCTGATGGGTTAAGGATCTTCTACGGCCCCGTCCAGCTCTCCTAGAGTAACTGCCTGTCTCCTGGAATCTCCTCCATGCTCTTGAGACTGTGCTGGAGGACAAAGCAAAGCTTCTGGCTAAAGCACGTATTGATGTGCCATCCTGGAGGAGTTGGACTGCCTGTGTAACCTCTATAGGGTCCAGGTATTGCCTCATACTACCAGTAGTGACACTGACCCCAGCCAAATGAAAAACAAGTGAAAAACAGTCAGAAAAGATGAGTAGGGGAAAAATGTCAGTGGCCTCCACCTGTAAAACCATTCCTGTTTTGGAGGTTGTCTCTTCTTTACCCATCTAGCACACCTGTTGCTAATTTTATTAACACCAAAGCAACTGAAATTGATTAACAAGCCCCTCTGCTACTTAACTGACCAGATCAATATCCCAGGAGTTTAATTGACCTGATGCTATTCTCTGATTAAAAAGAGTTCCTTTTTGAGTAGTGTATAAACCATCGGTATCTGTACATGAGTGGCTGGTAATTATAGACACACACTAAACTGTGTGATCATGGCAGCCATCAGAAATTTTGAAGGTCCTTACACAGCTTTAGGCCTGCCCCCCCCCCCCTGGGCCTGACCGCCAACATTCCCCAGGGCCTGCCCACTGGCCATTCCCCCAAATCCACCCACTCGCCAGAGGTGTACACAACATTTGCAGTTTGGGGGTGGTAAAACCCCATATTTGATCCCTATTTTTAACCCCACCACACCCTCTTTAACTGCAGTGGCCAGGAGTGTACACATATTGCAGCCGCAGCAGGAATTATACACACTGTCACACAGGTGTAGCGCCTACCAAGTGTGACCTATTCAAGTGAATGGGGCCACTCTGCAAAGGCCCTGCAACAGTGTGCAATGCATGCAGTTGCTGCATGCTAGTGTTGGATCCAAAGGGGTAAAGCAGTTGGTGAGGAGATGATAAAATGCCACCTCACTACCTCCTTTACCCCCTTGGTTGCTGTACTGCACAAGGTTGCAGAGTGATTGCAGAGCAGCCTCACTCACTAAAATGGGTCTCACTTTGCAGGTGTTACACCTGTTAAGTGTGACAGGGTGAATAATTCCTGCTGCGGCATGTGTACACCCCTGGCCACTGCAGTTAAAGGGGGTGCGGTTGGGGGGTGGTAAAAACAGGGTTAAACTATGGGGCTTTACTGACCCCAAACTGCAAATGTAATCAAGTCCTTACTGTCCTGAGCCCCTTATCACAGTAACTTTTTAGGGGACCCCTGGGGACATTGTGAGAGGAGGACTGAGGGATGACGTGGGAGGAGGACTGAGGAACGCCTTGGTAGGAGGACTGAGGAACGCCTTGGTAGGAGGACTGAGGAACGCTGTGGGAGGAGGACTGAGGGATGCTGTGGGAGGAGGACAGAGGGACGCTGTGGGAGGAGGACAGAGGGATGCCGTGGGACGAAGACAGAGGGAGGCCATGGGAGGAGGACAGAGGGAGGCCATGGGAGGAAGACAGAGGGAAGGCGTGGGAGGAGGACAGAGGGACACCGTGGGAGGAGGACAGGGGGACGGCGGGGGAGGAGGACAGAGGGACGCAGTGGGAGAAGGACAGAGGGAGGCTGTGGGAGGAGGACAAAGGGAGGCCATGGGAGGAGGACAGAGGAACATCGTGGAAGGAGGACAGGGGGACACCATGGGAGCAGGACATAGGGACGCTGGGGAGCAGTACAGAGGGACGCTGGGGAGCAGGACAGAGGGATGCTGTGGGAGGAGGACTGAGGGATGCCGTGGGAGCAGGACAGAGGGATGCCGTGGGAGGAGGAATGAGGGACGCCATTGAAGGAGGAATGAGGGATGCCATGGGAGGAGGACTGTGGGATGCCGTGGGAGGAGAACTAAGGGACGCCATGGGAGGAGGACAGAGGGATGCCGTGGGAGGAGGACTGAGGGATGCCATGGGAGGAAGCCTGAGGGACACCATGGGAGGGTGACTTACGGACGCCATAGGAGGAGGACTGAGGGACACCATGGCAGAAGGACTGAGGGACACCGTGGCAGGAGGACTGAGGGACGCCGTGGCAGGAGGACTCCCCCATCACTCCACCATGTGTGCATCTGTGCTAATTGCCTCCCCCCTGGTAACTGTGTCACCCCTCACTTTGTTTAATCCTTACCACTCTGTTCGGCTACTTCAGGTGGATGGGACGCCGCTTCCGCATCTGCGCTCCACCCCACTGGAACTCTACGGTCTCACGCTCCCGACGCACGTTTTGTCAGGCGTGCTGACGTCATCAGGGGATCAGGATGAAGTAGCCGAACGAATTGTTTATTGTGGCGTTTATCTTACCGCTATGTAGTAAGTGCAATACTTTTTAATTAAATCTGTTTACCTGACAATATTACACTATTGGAGTTTTCCTATTCTTTACAACATGATGTCCGGAGTCCCGGAGGTACCCATACATACTGGCCCACTACACACTTGATGTGAAGACAGTGTTAAGGAAAACCTGGAGCTCCTGTGGAGACATATGCTGGTTGTGACCCCCTGTAACTAAGGGGTCAACTTCTTCTGGTAAGAAGTATTTTATCCGAGCACTGGGTGGATGGTGATTGGTGAAGGCATTTTATATCAAGTCCAATTTGCTGCTGAGACAAGTAGTTTGCACCGAGCACTTTAAGGACTATATTTATTCATTTATTTATTCACCTATGAAAGGACTATAATAATGTATACATATGAACAGAATTGGTTTATTTATTAATGTGATTTATTTGAGATACATCACCACTTTTATGCACTATAGCACTTTATTGTGAGTCTAATTGCTGAGCGCAATAATTTTTTCCTTTATCACATTTTTACTATACTAAGAAAATCTAAAAAAGGCTGCTAGAAATAAGGAGCACTACTGCAAAGTCTACAAAATTTGGCATTCTTTGCAGATCTCTGAGCATATACTATGCAACAAAGGAGAAAGCTTGCAACCATTACCTACCCTCTACATAACCACTACATATCCTATCGCTGTGTTTACCAGGCCAAACTACTGATAACCAAAGTAGGTGGAATCATACGCCATTACATTGGTGAAAGAGGGTATATGCCTACTACGTGAATGGGGCATTCTAGATCCTCAAATTCCAAGCCCGACCAGTTCTTTAGGATCCCCAAGAGCATCATGTAATGGATCTGACATAGAAGCAGGTTGACTCTGTGCACAATCCACACCCACAACAGATCTTGCTCCGGTGGGCCAGTGAAAAATTATTACCACTAGCTTTTTGACCCCCGTTACACTTGTGGTAATTCATCCACTCAGATTCTATAACGAATCGCCAATTTTTTTTTACTTTTTGATCTCTATACTCTTTGTAACTTTTACGCAATTTGTTGTTTGTGTAGGGCTTGTCTGAACTATTTGTGCAGTTGTGTTCCTTTCAGGATTTTTGCTACAAAGCGAACCCTGTGTGTTCCGAGTATACACCATTGTTCCTGAGACACAGGATTGAGACAGAGACAAACATGCAATCTACACTGTGATGTTCTCTGTCTTCAAGAGACACACTTTGCCTCTCTCAAGCCACCGTCTTTTCATCATCACCACTTTCCACACATTTACCTCTCTAATGCACCTCAGAAAAAAGAGGTTTAGTCATTGCAATTAAAGATACAGTCCCATTCAAACAGGTAAACACAGTTCTTGACGACTTGGGAAGATATATAATTCTAATTTGTGAAATCAACAATACACTATACACCTTGGTAAATATATATTTACCCAACACAAAAAACTTTCATTTCTCAGGAAACTGTGGAAGAAAGTTGATAACTTTCACCAAGGACACGTAATTATGTGTGGTGATTACAATGCCATTCCCAACAAGGATCTGGATTTATCTTCCTCATAACCGTTTCACAGTTACAGACCCACCTTGGCACATTTTATCTCTACGTCTAATTAATTTGATGTTTGGCGATGCCAACACACCACAGAGAAGGACTTTACCTTTTATTTAAATGTACATAATTCTTATTCTAGGATAGATCTTTTTCTAGTGGACAAATTTCTACTACAAAATGTGACTAAATCTGAAATTCATACCATCACATGGTCTAATCATGCTCCGGTGTCCATAACTGTTGGAGAGGTCTGCACAAAACCAGGGCAAACAGATGGAGTAATAATTAGGGATGATCAAACGGTTCGGGTCGACCATCGGTTCGACCCGAACATTGGCTGTTCAAAATTCGGCCGAATTCCGAACTTTTTCTGGTAAAAGTTCGGAATTCGGCCACCAGAACCGCCTCAAAATGCAATGGGACAGGAACTGGGCTTTAAAAGCCTGTGATTGGCCCATAAAAATGTGATTGGAGTGACTACAGGGTCCAGAGGCCAATCAGGAGTGAATACGCACCCCATACGCCCCCCAGTATATAACATAGCCCCGCCAAAACTCTAGCACTGTAATACAGGGGCTGTGGAAGAGAGTGGAAGCATTTGTGTTACTCCTGCTGTATGGAGCTGTTCTTTTAGTGTGAGGAAAGGGATATGCAGTGTAGTTAGGGTACTATATACCACTATAGTTAGATTCAATAATCTAGTTTCTGTAGGGATACCTTTAAGTGTCAGGGTGACTGTAGTGTAGTTTAGGTGACCTGACTCTGCCATGTCAAGGTGACCGTAATGTAGTTTAGCTGACTCTGCCTGAGGCTGCCATACCAGGGTGACCGAACTCTTCCATGTCAGGGTGACCGTAATGTAGTTTAGCTGACTCTGCCTGAGGCTGCCATACCAGGGTGACCGAACTCTTCCATGTCAGGGTGACCGTAATGTAGTTTAGCTGACTCTGCCTGAGGCTGCCATACCAGGGTGACCAAACTCTTCCATGTCAGGGTAACCGTAATGTAGTTTAGCTGACTCTGCCTGAGGATATATATGTATATGTATATATACACACACACACACATATATATATATATATCAAAAAGTAAAACACACCAAACACACTGATACATTGCAAAATAAAATAAATTCACATTAGTATGCCCCCCAGTGCCCTTTCCTGCATTTTTACTGTACTTTTTATGTACAGTATATGTATATGTATATGTATATATATATACATACACACATATATATATATATATATATATATATATATATATATATATATATATATATATATATATATATATACACATATATTTATATATATATATATATATATATATATATATATATATATATATATATACATACACATATATATATATATATATATACCCCTATACAGAAGTTCAGATGTCATGCCTGCCTCCAAACGCCCAAAAAACGCATGAAAAACGCCTGAAACAAAAACGCCCAGGTGTGAAAGGAGGGTAACACCATCCCTGCGCTACTGAAATTCTAAGAAAAATAATCTGTTTTTTTCTGGTTCTGGACATGCAACAGAGCTGAAACCTCACAGGTAAACTTTTTAGACCCCCAGACACTAAATCCAAAGAAATCAAATTTTTTTTTTCAATAATTTTTTCAATAATTGGTCCCTATCAAAAACGACAATTTTTATGAACTTTTTTTTGTGTGATTAATAGTCCCTGGGGCATGACCCAGAACCCTAGGCACTTTTTAGGGGCATTATTTGGGTTTTAGGGCTTCAAAATGGTGTTTTTTGATTCCAGAAGTTCGGGTCCCATTGATTTCAATGGGGTTCTGGAATCCGAACCGAACTTTCGGGAAGTTCGGGTGTTCTGGCCGAACCAAACTTTTCAAAAGTTCGATCATCCCTAGTAATAATGTCTTCTTATTGTCACAATCAGAATATAAAGGAGAGATACCTAAAGCGCTTACTAAATTCTTCAACATCAATGTCCCTTTGGTGGAGGACCCCTTCACGTTGTGGAATACTCACAAAGCCTTTATCAGAGGCCTTCTCATAAAACTGAATAGTATCAGCAGGAAACGCAGAGCGCAGCAGCTTAACGACTTGCTTTCAAACATTCAGAAACTAGAATCCATTAATAAATCCTCTACATCTCAAAAAAAACAGAGATCAACTGTACCAAGCTAGATATGAGCTGAGAATGCTTCTAGTTCAGCAACACGATCTGTATGATTTGTACAAACAAAAAAATTCCCTACATCATTAACCCTACCACTGGAAACAAAGTGTTTAATCCAAAAGAAATTGTGGATGCCTTTAGTGCATAATATAGCACTCTATACAACTTACAAACAGATACAAACATACCCAGACCATCTTTAGAACTCATTAACACATTCTTAGACACTGTTTCCCTACCTACAGTCGAACAAAATAAATTGGAAACTTTCAATTCCCCTATTAATATTATGGAAATTAGAAAAACGATTCAATCACTTCCACACAACAAATCGCCAGAACCTGGTGGTTTCTCTTCTGAATACTATCAAATATACAGCTCAACTTTGATACCTTTTTTGATGCCAGTCTTTAGTGCTGCTGCTAGCAAAGCGTCATTCTCCTCTGAAATGTTGTCTGCTACTATTGTTATGTTACCTAAGCCTGGAAAGGAGCCAAATATGCCACAAAATTTTAGAGCGATTTCATTATTGAATGTTGATGTGAAAATATATGCCAAATTACTAGCAAACAGATTAGCTAGATGAATGCCTTCACTGGTGAAACAAGACCAGGTTGTTTTTGTCTCAGGCCGTTAGGCACCCGAAGCGACCGCATGAATGATCAATCTTATTTACCTAATGGAAAGATCAAAGGAACCTTCTCTGCTTCAGGCCTTAGATGCGGAGAAAGCCTTTATTCGTATACATTGACGTTACGTTACGTTCAAAGTCCAACATGATGGATATTTCGACTGACAATACAAGTAAAAAAACCCTGCAATGTAGATTTCCCTTCCAATGGAATGAAGATTCCTTACAATATTAAGTTGGGAGTTAAGTTGACCCCATCCACAGGTTATAGAAAGAAAGAGAAGTGCTTGGCGCTGCCAATACGCCAAAAATCAATATTGCATTGATTACTGGTTTATTTATATTTTTATATCTCAGTCTTTTTCATCTATAGTAGTGCTATTGTATAGGATATTGTATATTATGCTTATTTATTGCTGCTACTAACCTAAGGAGTTTTTATCACAGACGTGCTGGATATCTAATTTTTATGTACTTTATAGAGGTTATTTATATATCTAAAAATTAATTTCCTCTACATATACATACACAATCTCCCGTTTTGTATACACACCACGTCAATACAGAATATATATTGTATCCCATACACGTTTTGGCAGCGCCAAGCACTTCTCTTTCTTTCTATTATCTATTATATAACCCCTTCCAACTATTACGGCCAGTCTACAAGTCTGGCGCTACTTTGAGGGTGTGGCTATCGGCGCAGAAGATGGCCGCACACTGAGCGAGCTCCACTCTGCCACCCAGGACACAGCCGCAGCATAGGGCTCCCACGACCCGCCGAGACCCGCTGAACATCAGGCAAGACCCCCGTCACTGCACCACACATGACCCGCCGCAAGAAGGAACCCGAACAGCAGAACAAGCTGGCGGGTTTCCTCATCTCACAAGGCCCCGGTCTCCAACATAATGGCGGCGGCCCGAGAGCTCAGCAATTCCACAAGGCTGGAGGACTGCCGAACACCTTGCATCCACTGCCATCTGTCTCCCTGGCACACCGAGTCATTGGAAATCTGAATAGTTGCAATTCCTCAGGGTCCCCTTCACCCCCCTCGCCATCCTCAAGAAGCACTGCAAAAAACAAACAGAGGAGGGAGTCTCAACAGCGTTCTCAGAATATCCCAGGTATGGAGATTCACTATACTACGCCAGCAGCAACATCTGCACCCCCTCAGCCTAATGACCCCTTTGCTTCCTTTCCAACTATGGGCAACCCAGTCTCAGACACGGTCCTTAAAGGACATGTTGCACTCTCTGAGAGCATCCATGCAGGCAGATGTACGTGCATGCATGCAGCAGTTTAAATCTGATATTGCATCACTGGGCACCAGGGTAGATTCCATAGAACAAAACATGGACACACAAGTATCCTCATTAAATTGGGTCCCTGAATACCCACATGGAGGAAATCACATGGTTGAAAAACAAGGTAGCGGACCTGGAGGATCGTTCCAGATGGAACAATGTCAAAATCAGGAGCATACCTGAATTTGTTCTACCATCACAGCTTATGACTTATGTCAACACTTTATTTACTACTCATCACTGTGTCACTTCAGGGTAGCGGCCTCTGCTGTGGATACCTCCAGCGGCTCCGCGGCACATCTACTCTGCTCCGGTGGGACAGGGGACGTCACGTGACGGGGGGTGTCCCATTTATGGGCGCTAGTCCATTGTGAATCGTTACACGTCTCTATATGAAGTTTTGTACACCAGTAGCTCCAGAAGAAGCTTGATCTTTCAAGCGAAACATGTAGGGCATCTGGCTACAGGAATTATCCATCGCTCCAAGGTCGCATGAACTGAACTCAGGGACGTTAATAGCCTTTCTTTTTTGGCACCGTCTTTGAGACTTCCAGGATGTGACGTACATTATTATTATTTTTCTATCACTAACTACCATGTGATATGTAATAATTCACCATACCACTGATGTTCAATGATGCCTATAATGGCAAGTTACACTTAGGCACTATCTTTTCATGTATTGTATGTCTATGCGCATTTATCCCCCCATGTGGGTTTTTGCTTTGTTCTTGTCTTTAATTGTCAATCAATAAAAAAGTTTTTTACTTAAAGCTCTTATCTGTGCCTATAAAGTCCACTTATCTCTTTCCAATCTTTTGATTTAGGTAGTATAGTCATCTTTAGCAAATTACACCTACCAAACCATGTATGTAAACCTGTGTTCCATTTCTCCAACTGAAGGCGGGTTTCGGTTAAAAGAGGGATAAAATTAAGTTAACCACTTAAGCCCCGGAGGATTTGGCTGCTAAAAGACCAGGGGGTATTTTGCGATTCGGCACTGCGTGAATTTAACAGACAATTGCGCGGTCGTGCGACGCTGTACCTAAACGAATTTGACGTCCTTTTTTTCCCACAAACAGAGCTTTCTTTTGGTGGTATTTGATCACCTGTGCGATTTTTTGATCACGCGCTATAAACAAAAAAAGAGCGTCAATTTTGCAAAAATAACAATATTTTTCACATTTTTTTATATGAAATTCCCCAAAAAAAATGTAAAAATCAAAATTTTTTAACATTTTCGGCCAATTTGTTTTATGCTACATATGTTTGGTAAAAAAAATCGCAAAAATTTTGATTGGTTTGCGCAAAAGTTATCGTGTTTACTAACAAAGGGAAAGATTTTTGTCATTTTTGTTGTTTTTTTTTTAACACATAATGGCGGCGATCTGCGATTTTTTTTGCGGTACTGTGACATTGGGGCGGACAGATCGGACCCTTGACTGACATTTTTGACACTTTTGGGGTTACCAGTGACATTTCTACAGTAATCAGTGCTATACATATGCACTGTTACTGTAAAATTACACTGGCAGTGAAGGGGTTAACTTTATTTGAGAGGGAGGGGCTGTGTGTGTCCCTAGGGGCGTGATTCTAACTGTGATTGGCTGTGGCTTGAGCTGTAGGAACACTGATCAACGGTCCTACATAGTAGAACCGTATGATCAGTGTTTCTACACAGGGGAGAATGACCGGCAGCTTGTTTACACAAGCTGCCTGCCTTTCTCCCTCTCCCCCGACGATCGCAGAGTGAGCGGCGGACATCGGGTCCGCCGGTCACACGCGCGGGGGGGGTCCATGACCGTGCGGGAGCGCGCTGCCGGCGGCGCGTGCTCGCTCCCCAGAGCCTCACAGGCTAGTGACGTACCGATACGTCACTCTGCCTGTGAGGGGCTGACCGCCGCAGTATATGTACTTGTGGCGGTCGGCAAGCGGTTAAAAAACTTGAGAAGGATTAACCGGTATAATAGTACCTAAATATCTTAATGTTCTATTTGTCCATTTGAATTTAAAGTTCTGTTTTAAATTCTGTAAAGTTCTACTAGGTAAGTTTATTCCCATGGCTTCTGATTTGTTAAAGTTTATCTTCAAGTTGGAGATGGTACCATACTGTTCAAATTCTCTGATAAGGTTTGGTAGTGAAATCAATGGGTTAGCTATTGAAAAAAGAAGATCATCTGCATAGGCAGAAATTTTATATTGTTTCTTCCCCACTGGGATGCCCTCAACATCTTCATTTTGTCTTATTTTACATAAAAATGGTTCCAGGGAAAGAGAAAAGAGTATGGGTGATAGGGGACACCCCTGTCTCGTCCCATTCTTAATCAGAAAAGGTTCAGAGAGAATCCCATTAACCTTAACCGGTTGCCGACCGCCGCACGACCTGGGCACGCTCCCGCCTCGGCTCATTCACGGACACCTCCATGCGTGTGACCGGTGGACCCGATGGCCACCGGTCACTCTCGATCGTCCGCTGTGAAGGGAAAAAGGCAGGCGGCTAATGTAAACAAAGCCGCCTGTCATTCTTCCCTGTGTAAAAGCACTGATCTAACGTTCCTGCTATGTAGGACCATTGATCTGTGCTGTTACACACACAGCCACATCCCTGCACAGTAAGAAGCACGCCCCTAGGGACACACATAGTCACTGCATCTCTAATAAAGTTAACCCCTTCCCTGCCTGTGTCATTTTTACAGTAACAGTGCATATGTATAGCACTGATTACTGTAGTAATGTCACTGGTACCCCCAAAAGTGTCAAAAATGTCAGTCAAGGGTCCGATCTGTCCGCCGCAATGTCACAGTACTGCAAAAAAAAATTGCAGATCGCCGCCATTACTCGTTAAAAAAAAAACAAAAATGACAAAAATCTTTCCCTTAGTTAGTAAACGCAATAACTTTTGCGCAAACCAATCAAAATACGCTTATTGTGATTTTTTTTACCAAACATAGGTAGCAGAAAACAAAAAATGTGAAAAATATTGTTATTTTTGCAAAATTGTCGCTCTTCTTTTGATTATAGCGCATGATCAAAAAATCGCACAGGTGATCAAATACCACCAAAAGAAAGCTCTATTTGTGGGAAAAAAAGGACGTCAAATTAGTTTAGGTACAGCGTCGCATGGCCGCGCAATTGTCCGTTAAAGTCACGCAGTGCCGAATCGCAAAATACCCCCTGGTCAGGAAGGGGGTAAAATCTTCCGGGGCTTAAGTGGTTAACTTGGGCTGATGGAGCAGAGTATATGGAAGATATCCATTGTAACATAGTCTTTCCTAAGCCAATATGTTTAAGTGTAGATAGCATAAATTTCCAGTTAACTCTATCAAACGCTTTTTCTGCATCAGTTCCTAAAAAGACACATGGAAATTGGGTTTTGTCTGCGGCATATAATAAGTTCAATGCTTTTGTATTGTTGTCTCTCGCTTCTCTGTTTTTTATGAATCCTACTTGGTCTAAATGAATTAGGGAATGTAAATGTTGCGTCAGTCGGGTTGCTGATATCTTAGTGAAAAGATTTAAATCTATATTGAGCAATGATATTGGCCTGTAACTCCCGCATAACATTATCCTCCTTGGGTATAACTGCAATGTGTGCTCTCAAAGTATCTCTACAAAATATTGTATTCAATCCTAGACCATTAAACATATTCAGTAAATGTGGTCCCAGAATCGGGAAGAAAACCTTATAGTATTGGAGAGTAAAGCCATCTGGCCCTGGAGCTTTCCCAGCTTTCATCGCATTCAGAGCTTGTTGAATTTCTGTCAATTTTATTGGTGAATCTAATTCTTTACAGATTTCCGCTGATAATTTAGAAAGTTGAGATCATTTAATATAGTCTTCCATTTGGGCTGCTGAAGAAAATTGATCTGGAAGGTTATATAAATCAGAATAGAAGTCTCAAAATGTCTGAACAATTTGTTTGGGTAGTGATAGTTTTTTTCCTTTAGGAGATAAGATTTGAGGGATATATGTAGCTGCTTTTATATCTTTTACCGCTCTAGCAAGGAGTTTCCCACATTTATTACCAGATTCATGTCCAATTTTACGGCTCCTTTGTAAGGAAGCTTTGGCCTTATAACTTAGAAGATCAGTAATTTGTTTCCGCAGAGAAATCATCTCTATCTCCGTGTTAACTGATGGGGATCTTTTATGTTTAATCTCCATCTCATGTAGTAGAGAGAGCAACGATGCCAATTTTTTCTCTCGTTCTCTTTTAACCCTGGAACCATGTTTAATCAATACACCCCTGATTACTGTTTTGTGTGCTTCCCATAGGATGCCTGGATCTCCTTCTGGGGACTCGTTTATTTGAAAATATTGTTGTATTTCCTCTGTTATATCTTTGAGGATCTCTGGGGTCTGTAATAAGCTCTCATTTAAACTCCAAAATCTATTTGTAAATGATAAAGTATCAGAAAGTGAATAAAGTAAAGTAATTGGGGCATGGTCGGACCAGATTATACTTCCAATTTAAATTTTTTGTATTGCATGTAACTGTCTATGAGGAATTAAAAAATAGTCTATTCTTGTATAGCTCCCATGAACCGAGGAAAAATATGCGTAGTCTTTTTCTCCAGGGTGTATTAAGCGCCATGAATCTTCTTTTTTAGAGGGGAGGTCCCCCTGGAGGGGACCATATGCTCAGTTCCCACCTCGAACATTCAGAACTCCACAACAGGATCACACCTGGAGAGGAAATTACCCCCAATCAGGCAAGCGAAAAAACAGAGAAACAGAGAGGATGCAGAGGAGGACGAAAGCTCAAAAAAACAGAGACCTCGTTAGGAGCTGGAGTCTATAATAAGTGGAATTCCTCTCACAGAGGATGAAAATGAGGGTTATTGATAAGGGCCTCAAGTTTGCCCCCATCAGAAACCTCAACAAATTCCAAACGTATATTAATATTCAAAAATTCACGAGACAACTGAATATTAAAAAATATTTCCTTTCCAACCCGATTACTAAGAACTCTGCCCCTAGTGGAAATAACCATTCCAACCTGAGGAATAAATCCACCTTTAATCCCCCGGGCCAGGATATAAAACACTTGGAAGTTTTTCGCAATATGGTTTGCAGTGATTTGGAGAAACTAAAAGTAAAAAGGGCCTTCGACCCGCAATATATTAAAAGAGGGATCCAGTCACTGGAGAACTAAAGTGACATAGTTATCCGCCCAGCAGATAAAGGGGGATGTCTGGTAGTCTTGAGCGGAACATACTATAGGGAAGAGATGTTAAGGCTTCTTAGTGACAGGAGCACTTACCAGATTCTCCCCTAAGAGGAGTGGTGATGGGGGCCAAGTTTGCTCCCGGTGTGGCCAATTTATTTATGGCCCACTGGGAGGAAGAGGCTGTATTCTGTGCCTTACCCCAGAAGCTTTTCTGCTATAGACGCTACATTGACGACGTGTTTATGGTATGGGAGGGTGATATGTGTGATCTCCAAGTCTTTATGGACAGGTTGAATAGCAATTCAAAAAGTATTGTGTTGACCTGGAACATGGAGAAAGAAAAAATTTCCTTTCTATATCTGGAGATCTACAAACACGAAGGTTTTCTCCGAACAAGAAATTTCATCAAGCCGATGAATAGAAATGCGTTTATCCCCTTGGATAGTTGCCACTACAAACTCTGGCTTTGCAACATTCCAAGGGGACAATTCACCAGATTGAGAAAAAACTGTACCTTAGATGTTGATTATCAGGTTCAATCAGAAGTACTGGAGAAATGCTTTCTAGAGAAAGGGTATAAAAAGGACTCCATCAGGAAAGAATTGGAAGATGTTGGTAAGACCAATCGTGATAGCCTTCTGAATGGAGCAAAAACCAATCCAGTAGATCCAGGTTTTCGAATTATCCTGGATTACAACATCCAATACAAAAAAGTAGAGCGCATTATAAAAAAACATTGGTCTATCCTCAAAGAGGACAAAATATTGGGGCCTTGTTTGAAGGAGAACCCCAAGTTCATCTATCGGAAAGCCTCTTCTTTAAGGGACAAAATTGCATCAGGGATTGTTGACCTACCCCGTACTAGGGATAATCACATATTTTCCTTTTTATCTGGCACTTAGGCCTCTTGCACATGATACTCCTGTTTGAGCATCTCCTTTTTCAGACGTAATTTTTGTCTCATTGAAATGCGCGCATTTTCGTGCAAATTCACGCATATGCATTCGCGCAAATTCGCGCCTCTAGATATGCAGATTTTTTTTCAGATCAACAGTATGAGATCGTGTGCATTCATTTGATTGTATTTGCGCGTATTTGCACGCAAATGCGCGCATTAGGCGTAAATTACTGTCCAAAAATGCAGATTTTTCTATTTTGTTCTTACTGAAGAATATGCGGCACTCATTTACGCGCCTGTGTGCATAAGCACATTAGAATGAATGGGCTGTATTTTAGCTCATAAAAAAAAAAAAAGCTGTACTGAGCATTTTTAGGCTGCAGTGTGCAAGGGGCCTTATACATGCGGCAAATGTGCAATATGTAAAAGTTGTAAGAAAAATGTAAGGAAACAAAAAGAATTTGTAGCCACAGCCACTAAAAAATTGTATAAAATTAACCACTTTACCACCGGAGGATTTTGCTGTCTTACGTCTGGGCCACTTTTTGCGATTCGGCACTGCGTGACTTTAACAGACAATTGCGCGGTCGTGCAATGCTGTACCCAAATGAAATTTACGTCCTTTTTTTCCCATAAACAGAGCTTTCTTTTGGTGGTATTTGATCACCTGTGCGATTTTTACTTTTTGCGAAAAAAGAGTGACAATTTTGAAAAAATAACAATATTTTTCAAATTTTTTTATATGAAATTCCTCCCCAAAAAAATGTAAAGATCAAAAATTTTTATAATTTTAGGCCAATTTGTTTTCTCCTACATATTTTTTGGTAAAAAAATTACAATAAGCGTATTTTGATTGGTTTGCGCAAAAGTTATTGCGTTTACTAACTAAGGGAAAGATTTCTGTCATTTTTGGTGGTTTTTTTTAACGAGTAATGGCGGCGATCTGCAATTTTTTTTGCGGGACTGCGACATTGCGGCGGACAGATCGGACCCTTGACTGACATTTTTGACACTTTTTGGGGTACCAGTGACATTACTACAGTAATCAGTGCTATACATATGCACTGTTACTGTAAAAATGACACTGGCGGGGAAGGGGTTAATTTTTATTGGAGAGGGAGGGGTTAATGTATGCCTGGTGCTTACTGACATGTGTGGGGGTATGTGACTGAGTGACACAGGGACAGATCGCAGGTTCAGCTATGCTGAACCCTGCAATCTGTCCCTGCCTGTCACTTAGGAGATCCGCCCGCTTTGTTTACACAAGCGGGCGGATCTCCACACTCCATTCCCCGATGATCGGGGAAGAGCGGCGGTGATAACCACCACTCCTTCCCTGGCCCGACTCCTGCTGTGACTGAATACAGCGGGAGCGAGCCTCCGGCGGCGCGCACGCACCGCCGAGAGAGGGGAATGTCTGGTGACGTAGGTCTATGTTGCCAGATGATAACGAACCACTTTGTCAGAGTAGCAGCTCAGTGAGCAGCGGTAAAGTGGTTAAAAATTTGATTACCTGTACTACACAGGGGGTGGTATATATGCTACAGTGTGAGTGTGGCCTCCAATATATTGGACGGACCTCTCGGGCATTACATGTCCAAGTAGGTGAACATGTCAACAATATCCGCAAAGGGCTGGAGACGCATAACGTTTCCAGACACTTTAAAAGATTCCATCCAAAAAATCCCAGTGGCTTACAATTTTGGGGAATTGAGAAAGTAAACCAGCATTGGAGAGGTGGAAATTTCATTAGACAGTTGAGCCACAGAGAGTCCTTTTGGATTTACGAATGTAAGGTTTTGACGCCAATGGGACTCAATGTCGAGTTTGACCTAAACTGTTTCATTTCTGATAGATGAGATATTATTGTCCTGAGTTTCTTCTTTTTATCTATATTTCTATTATCTATATTTATATTTTTTATGAATAAGGTATTTAGTTTGTGGTTTTTAATGATCTATTCAAAAGATATTTGTTGTATTTATACAGTGCCTTGTGAAAGTATTCGGCCCCCTTGAACTTTTCGACCTCAGGCTTCAAACATAAAGATATAAAACTGTAATTTTTTGTGAAGAATCAACAACAAGTGGGACATAATCATGAAGTGGAACAAAATTTATTGGATATTTCAAACTTTTTAAACAAAAAAAAAACAGAAAATTTGGGCGTGCAAGATTATTCAGCCCCCTTAAGTTAATACTTTGTAGCGCCACCTTTTGCTGCGATTACAGCTGTAAGTCACTTGGGGTATGTCTCTATCAGTTTTGCACATTGAGAGACTGAAATTTAGCCCATTCCTCCTTGCAAAACAGCTGGAGCTCAGTGAGGTTGGATGGAGAGCGTTTTTGAAAAAAGCCGTTTTCAGTTCTTTCCATAGATTCTCGATTGGATTCAGGTCTGGACTTTGACTTGGCCATTCTAACACCTGGATATGTTTATTTGTGAACCATTCCATTGTAGATTTTGCTTTATGTTTTGGATCATTGTCTTATGGAAGACAAATCTCCGTCCCAGTCTCAGGTCTTTTGCAGACTCCATCAGGTTTTCTTCTAGAATGGTCCTGTATTTGGCTCCATCCATCTTCCCATCAATTTTAACCATCTTCCCTGTCCCTTCTGAAGAAAATCAGGCCCAAACCATGATGCTGCCACCACCATGTTTGACAGTGGGGATGGTGTGTTCAGGGTGATGAGCTGTGTTGTTTTTACGCCAAACATAACGTTTGATTTTGGTTTCATCTAACCAGAGCACCTTCTTCCACATGTTTGGTGTGTCTCCCAGGTGGCTTGTGGCAAACTTTAAACGACACTTTTTATGGATATCTTTAAGAAATGGCTTTCTTCTTGCCATTCTTCCATAAAGGCTAGATTTGTGCAGTATACGACTGATTGTTGTCCTATGGACAGAGTCTCCCACCTCAGCTGTAGATCTCTGCAGTTCATCCAGAGTGATCATGGGCCTCTTGGCTGCATCTCTGATCAGTCTTCTGCTTGTATGAGCTGAAAGTTTAGAGGGACGGCCAGGTCTTCGTAGATTTGCAGTGGTCTGATACTCCTTCCATTTCAATATTATCACTTGCACAGTGTTTCTTGGGATGTTTAAAGCTTGGGAAATCTTTTTGTATCCAAATCCGGCTTTAAACTTCTCCACAACAGTATCTCGGACCTGCCTGGTGTGTTCCTTGTTCTTCATGATGCTCTCTGCGATTTAAACGGACCTCCGAGACTATCACAGTGCAGGTACATTTATACGGAGACTTGATTACACATAGGTGGATTCTATTTATCATCATTAGTCATTTAGGGCAACATTGGATCATTCAGAGATCCTCACTGATCTTCTGGAGAGAGTTTGCTGCGCTGAAAGTAAAGGGGCTGAATAATTTTGCACGCCCAATTTTTCAGTTTTTTATTTGTTAAAAATGTTTGAAATATCCAATAAATTTCATTCCACTTCATGATTGTGTCCCACTTGTTGTTGATTCTTCACAAAAAATTACAGTTTTATATCTTTATGTTTGAAGCCTGAAATGTGGCAAAAGGTCGAAAACTTCAAGGGGGCCGAATACTTTCGCAAGGCACTGTATGTATATTTTAATGTTTATATCTGCCATCTAGTGGAGAGTTTAGATATGGCCGGGGTCATAATATGATGATCATCCATTGAATCCTATGGATTATGGGTTTTTTCTATATAATTTTAATATAAGCATTGCAATTTTTCTTTTCCTTTTTAGGTTTAAGTTGGGCATAATATTTATCAAATTTAAAATTTTGTTTGTATAATTATACAAAACGATAGCTGTTCGTGCTGGCTTCACGATGTTTTATGCTGCCCTTAACTTACCATATAAAAGTAAATAGGCTGGTCCTATCTTAGGAAAGATGGTGCTACTTCCGCCCTTAACAAACTATGTGTCACTTCTGGTTTCGAGCTGCTTCCTCTCTGATTGGCTGATTGGCAGCCGGAAGTGGGGCGGAATTTTTTGTATATATAATTGGGTCCGCAATAGGGTACGTGACCCCCGCTGAAGAAGTCCCGCCCGCTCTGGACATAATGCGTACGGGGGACGTCACATGACCCGCGTCCACCTTTGAACTCCTCCCGGTCTGGCAATTGTGATGCACGCTCGCTTGCAAGCTCTGCATTTATACGTGATTTTTACCTTCTAAACGTGAGTGTAATTGTCATTCAATAAAGCAATAGTACAGATTTATACAGAGAGCATTAGAGCGTCTGTTCTTTTTGCATACACCACGGATACACTGGTCTGAAGATCTGCTTGAGGAATGCTGTTACCTTTGAGAATTGGAGGTTCATACATATGCTAAATAGGAGAGGAGGAGAGAAGGTGTATTAACAAACCCGTTGATGTGATATGCTGGTTGACCCTGCAGGGTCTCAAAGATAAGGTGAGCGGCAGTGGATGATAGGTGGTGGGATCTCGTGATCACCCGTGTGTGTGGACACAGAATTGCATGAATTCGCTCTAGGACCACTAACCACAGTGGACAGTTCATCCTTTCTGTTTATATTGACACCTGAATTCTTTGGTACTTTCTTTGTTAATTTACCATTAGGATTGCGCTGCACTTTATATTATTATGTTTCAGGAGGTGTTTTTGTTAGATTCCCCTTGAGTGCCTAGCTGCTAGTCCTCATATATGGTTATATTAGGTCCAGCGCTGAATATTTTCTCATTTACACACACACACAGGCTGCATTATTACTCCTAATCGGGCCCTGGCAATTCTCCACCTAGCTATAGGAACTATACCGCAACAGTATAGACCTTGGATCACTCATGTCCTGTTAGCTACCAGAACACTCATACTGCACAAATGGAAAACTGCCCCCCCCCCCACTATATCTGAGGTCGTATCCCTATTGAAAACGAACTACCAATTTGAAAGATCACTGGCTTTAAACTCACTTACATTGAAGAAATTCAGCACCTACTGGGACTTCTGGGTTACTAACTGGTAACTGGTTACATTACTTTTGACTTTCCTTGAGCCAACGCACATCAGTACGAGCAATAGATATTGTTGCAATTACTGTTATTGTTGTTACTGTTATTATCATTGGCATAGCTAAAACTGTTGCACATATTTCATTTCCTTGCTAATGCTACTACAATGTCACTCACCATGAGTTTCTGTATTTCTTGTTATGCTTTGAAATTCAATAACAAATATTAAAAAAAAAAAAAAAAAGTCTGGCACTACTTTCACAAACACTGTGCAATAAAGTGAAATGCAAAACAATTCAGAAACCTCTTCATTCACTGAAACATTTAACACCAGACATGTCTTTCACTAATCAGTCAATTAGATGCCTAAACACAATAGAGGATGTCACAAACAATGGCCTTCTGACTCAGCACCATCTAGTGATTCCTTTTTGCACAATAGACTATCATCAAAAGAGATGAACGAACATCGGCCAGGGCGGTACGCGAACGTCAGCCGCAAATTTTCTCAAAAGTCCACGAACGGCGGGCCCCATTGACTTTAATGGGAGGCGAACTTTAAAAACATTTAGGTCATATCTGCAGCCACAAAAGACGTACTAGCTGTGCACAAATAGTCCAAGCACATGGACAATGTCATAACAGAAGTATTGCAATTGGAAAAGTTGCCCTAATTTTGTTTTTTTTTTTTACAGCAAAAAATATATATTTTTTTTCATAAATCAGCCAGAACTGACAGCAGCCGGTAGATACATGTCTAATACATATAGGGTCCATTCACACATCTGTAAAATGGGTCCGCATCCATTCCACAATTTGGCAGAACCTTTACAGACCCATTGTTTTTCATTTTCAGTCTGAAAAATTAGGCATTCACAGGATAAAGAAGTAAGTGTCGGCCATTCCAGGCCCCAAAAATTAGCCCACATGCGTTTACCTAACAGCTAAGAACATAGTATTCTATGGCTGAGGGTACATTAGGCATTCACAGGTAACAGAAGTAAGTGTCGGCCATTCCAGGCCTCAAAAATTAGCCTACATGGGTTTACCTGACAGCTAAGAACGTAGTATTCTGTAGCTGAAGGTACAATAGGCATTCACAGGATACAGAAGTAAGTGTCGGCCTGTATAGGCTCCAAAGGTTAGCTCACATGGGTTTAACTGACAGGAAAGAAAGTAGTGTATTTTATGGCTAGAGGTACATTAGGCATTCACAGGATACAGAAGTAAGTGTCGGCCTGTATAGGCCCCAAAAAGCAGCCCACATGGGTTTAACTGACAGCAAAGAACGTAGTATTTGATGGCTAGAGGTACATTAGGCATTCACACAGGATACAGAAGTAAGTGTCGGCCTGTATAGGCTCCAAAAATTAGCTCACATGGGTTTAACTGACAGCAAAGAACGTAGTGTATTTGATGGCTAGAGGTACATTAGGCATTCACAGGATACAGAAGTAAGTGTCGGCCTGTATAGGCCCCAGAAATTGGCCCACATGGGTTTAACTGACAGCTAAGAACGTAGTATTTGTTTGCTAGAGGTACATTAGGCATTCACACAGGATACAGAAGTAAGTGTCGGCCTGTATAGGCTCCCAAAATTAGCTCACATGGGTTTAACTGACAGCAAAGAATGTAATGTATTTGATGGCTAGAGGTACATTAGGCATTCACAGGATACAGAAGTAAGTGTCGGCCTGTATAGGCCCCAAAAATAAGCCCACATGGGTTTAACTGACAGCAAAGAACGTAGTGGATTTGATGGCTAGAGGTACATTAGGCATTCACACAGGATACAGAAGTGTCGGCCTGTATAGGCCCCAAAAATTAGCCCACATGGGTTTAACTGACAGCTAAGAACGTAGTATTTAATGGCTAGAGGTATATTAGGCATTCACAGGATACAGAAGTAAGTGTTGGCCATAAAAGGCCCCAACAATTAGCCCACATGGGTTTACCTGACAGATAAGAACATAGTATTCTGTGGCTGAAGGTACATTAGCATTCACAGTATACAGAAGTAAGTGTCGGCCTGTATAGGCTCCAAAAATTAGCTCACATGGTTTTAACTGACAGCAAACAACGTAGCGTATTTGATGGCTAGAGGTACATTAGGCATTCACAGGATACAGAAGTAAGTGTCGGCCTGTATAGGCCCCAAGAATTAGCCCACATGGGTTTAACTGACAGCTAAGAACGTAGTATTTGATGGCTAGAGGTACATTAGGCATTCACAGGATACAGAAGTAAGTGTCGGCCTGTATAGGCCCCATAAAATAGCCGACATGGGTTTACCTGACAGCTAAGAACGTAGTATTCTGTGGCTGAAGGGACATTAGGCATTCACAGGATAAAGAAGTAAGTGTCGGCCTGTATAGGCCCCAAAAATTAGCCCACATGGGTTTAACTGACAGCAAAGAACGTAGTGTATTTGATGGCTGGAGGTATATTAGGCATTCACAGGATACAGAAGTAAGTGTCGACCTGTATAGGCTCCAAAAATTAGCTCACATGGGTTTACCTGACAGGTAAGAACATAGTATTTGGTGGCTAGAGGTACATTAGGCATTCACAGAAAAAATAATTGTTGGCCCTGAAAGGCCCCAAAAATGTGCCATTCAATGGACATGAAATGCCTTTTATGCCGCTGTATGTAGCGAAGCCAAGGACCAGGAATTGCTGTGGGTGGATGGCGGTCTGGTGGATATTTGTGGCCTGGCATGAGGAATTTCAATGTAACATGGTCTACTGGTCACATGTGTTGAATTCCTTAGAAATCCATGCCTCATTCATTTTTATAAATGTGAGGTAGTCTACACTGTCATGAGCTAGGCGAGTGCGCTTATGGGTCACGATCCCCCCTGCTGCGCTGAACGTCCTTTCGGACAGGACACTGGATGGGGGGCAAGCCAACATTTCCATTGCAAATTGTGCAAGCTCTGGCCAGAGGTCAAGCCTGCCCACCCAGTAGTCCAGGGGTTCATCACTCCTCAGAGCGTCCACATCGGCCGTTAACCCGATGTAGTCGGACACCTGTTGGTCTAGGTGTTCCCTGATGCTAGATCTGGAGTACAGCTGTCGATGGTTCGGCTGAAAGAAGGATCTCATATCTGAAGCGACCAAGACATCTTCAAACCGCCCTCTTCTTGCAGGCGCTGTTGGATTGCTACTCGCAACTGTCTCTCTGTGACTGGAAATTCCTCTGCCAGCGCACGGAAAGGCAGAATGCAGCATTTCACGCAGCAAGGCCTGGAAGCCCTGCATTCTGACCACCCTCTGTGATTGTGGTAACATTTCTGCCATTTTGTGTTTGTAACGGGGGTCTAAGTACGTTGCCACACAGTACTGCTCCTTGGCCTTTATGCGTATTATACGGGGGTCCCCCTTAAAACACTGGAGCATGAAGGCCCCCATTCGCACTAAACTAGAAGCGGTGTAGTGGCCTGCTTCCAGCTCATCATCCAGGATAATGTCATCCTCGTTCTCCTCCTCCCATCCATGGATAACACCAGGGATCCCAGAAAGGTTTAAAGCATGCTCTTCTTGCTCCTCCTCATCCCCCCCAGCACCATCCTCCTCTGACTCCTCTTCAGACTCCTGCTGTTGATTTGTCTCAGATGGAGTAGCACCATCTGGGAATTCATCCAACATTGTGACTTCCTCATCTTCTTGGTCCCGCTCCTCGACGGCTTGATCAATGACACGACGCAATGCACGCTCCAGAAAGAAGGCGTAAGGTATGATGTCACTTATGGCGCATGAGCAGCCACTGGCGAGGTGAAAAAAAACACAAGCTCCCCAGAACCTGTCCTGCCGCAGAGTTCGAACAGGTAGTCGTTAACTGAACATTTCTGCTCGAGCAGCCTATCAAGCATATGCAACGTTGAGTTCAATCACGTCGGGCAGTCCCAAATAAGACTCCTGACGGGCAGGTTGTGTCGCCGTTGAATCTCAGCAAGGCGAGCCATGGCTGTGTAAGATCTTTAGAAATGGGCCGAGATTTTCCTCGCCTGCCGCAAGATGTCCTGGATCCCAGGGTATTTGCCAACGAATAGCTGCACCACCAAGTTCAGGACGTGTGCAATGCATGGCACGTGTGTTATTTTGTCCTGTTTCAGCGCGCTCAGCAGATTGGCACCGTTGTCGCACACCACGTTACCAACTGTCAAATTCAGTGGTGTCAGCCACTGATCTGCCTGTGAATGCAAAGCTGAAAGGAGTGCAGGACCAGTGTGGCTCTTGGCTTCCAGGAACAACAGACGCAGCATAGCATGGCAACGTCTCACCTGGCATGTGGAAAAGGATCTTGGGGGGCGCAGTGGAAGAAACGGTAGCAGCGGAAGAGGAGGAGTCAGCCGAGGAGGAGAGGGAGGATGGAGGAGGAGGAGGAGAAGAAGATGCAGGCCTGCTTGCAATCCATGGCGGTACAACTAAATCTACACGGGTGCCACGGGTTACATGCTTGACGGCCATCAGAAGGTTCACCCAGTGGGCAGTAAAAGTGATATACCTTCCCTGCCTGTGTTTGCTAGACCATGTGACTGTGGTTGGATGTATCTTTGCCCTAAACACTGTGCGCCAGAGATATATTCACTTGCTGCTGAACATGGCCATACAGCTCTGGAATGCCTTTCTGCGAGAAATATTTCCTGCCTGGGACCTTCCATTGTGGTGTTCCAATGGCCACAAATTTACGAAAGGCCTCCGAGTCCACCAGTTGATATGGCAGTAGTTGGCGGGCTATCAGTCCCGACAAGCCAGCAGTCAAACATTGGGCAAGAGGGTTATCCGCCGTCATCATTTTTTTCCGCTCCAACATTTGGACCACAAAAGCCTGCCTTTTTCCAGAACAACGTGACAACGGCATCATGGAAGGTGGAGTGGAGGGCAAATGTGAGCAGAGAGGAGAAGGAGAAGGGGCTGGACGGTGAGAGCCTGGAGTGTGGCTTTGTGGGTTCTGACGGTGTTGCTCCCACTGGGCTCGGTGATGGGAGTTCAGGTGCCTTCTTAAGGCGGTCGTCCCTAGGTGAGTGTTGGGCTTACCGCGACTTATGCATTGACTGCAAAGGCTGCAGATGGCAACACTGTTGTCAGCAACGGACACATTAAAAAAAGCCCACACTGCTGAGCCATGCGCCGGCATCCTGGGAGCGCCAGATGTGACTGTACATGGTTGATGGCTCGTTCCTGATACATTTGCAGTCTACTTTCTACCTCTTTTGCAATGCAAGTTCTACCTGCCTCTCCTCCCTATCTGCCGGTCTGTCTCTCCCTCTGAACTCCCTTCCTCTTCCTCTCTTGTGGCCACCCACGTGACGTCCATAGATTCGTCATCATCCACGTCACCTTCCCCACCACTAACATTCAAGATCTCGGAGTAGGCAGCAACAGCGGGGACCGACCTCCTTGGGCTGATCTGGGTACTGTCGTCAGAGTGGCGGCTGTTGCTACCTCCTCTTCCTGATCCGATATTCCAGCAATGGCTGCACATTGCAAATGTCTTGTGATGGATCAGAAAATAATTCCAGTGACTCAAGCGGAGGGTATGTGGTGGTGGTGTCTTTGGGGGTGCACACAGCAGAGAGTGAAGAGGGTGCAGATAGAGAGGATGAGGAGGGTGCAGAAGAGGAAGGCTGAGTGACCCACTCAACCAAGTCTGGTGCGTCCTTTGACGTAATTGCATGCAGCTTTTGAAACTTCACAGTTTGGCTCCGGCCTACTGCTCCTGCCCTACCCCTACCACCCCTGCGTACATGTCTGCCTCTTTCTCTGCCTGTCATGTTTTTAATTACCCTGTGACAAAAGTCTCTTGAGACTCACAGTATATCTAGAAAAAGGTAGATAACACCCCGCTTCAATCTGTGGTATTGGGGGGCCACAGGTTTATCACACCAGTTCTACAAATAATTGGCCAGTAACTGTTGCCACTGTGTGTAGCACAGTCAACACAGCAAGAGAGGCCACATTTTTGCAGGACTAAAATACACTCTTAGAAAAGAATACCGTTAAATAACACCCCACTTCAATATGTGGTATTTGGGGACCACTGGTCTATCACACCAGTTGTTGAAAAAATTGGCCAGGGAGTTTGGCACTGTGTGTGTATCAGACTTAACTCAGCAAAAGAGGCAATATTGTTGCAGGACACAAATACACTTGTAAAAGTATACTCAGATAACACCCCACTTCAATATGTGGTATTGGGGTGCCGCTGGTCTATCACACCAGTTCTTGAAAAAAATGGCCAGGGAGTTTGGCACTCTGTGTATCAGACTTAACTCAGCAAAAGAGGAAACATTGTTGCAGGACACAAATACACTTGTAAAAGTATGCTCAGATAACACCCCGCTTCAATATGTGGTATTGGGGGGCCACTGGTCTATCACACCAGTTCTTGAAAAAAATGGCCAGGGAGTTTGGCACTGTGTGTATCAGATTTAACTCAGCAAAAGAGGAAACATTGTTGTAGGACACAAATACATTTGTAAAAGTATGCTCAGATAACACCCCACTTCAATATGTGGTATTGGGGGGCCACTGGTCTATCACACCAGTTCTTGAAAAAATTGGCCAGGGAGTTTGGCACTGTGTGTATCAGACTTAACTCAGCAAAAGAGGCAATAGTGTTGCAGGACACAAATACACTTGTAAAAGTATATTCAGATAACCCCCCCACTTCAATATATGGTATTGGGGGACCACTGGTTTATTACAACAGTTCTACAAATAATTGACTGGTAACTGCTGTCACTGTGTGTAGCACAGTCAACACAGCAAGAGATGCCAAATTTTTGCAGGACTAAAATACACTCTTAGAAAAGAATACTGTTAAATAACACCCCACTTCAATATGTGGTATTGGGGGGTCACTGGTCTATCACACCAGTTGTTGAAAACAATGGCCAGGGAGTTTGGCACTGTGTGTATCAGACTTAACTCAGCAAAAGAGGCAATATTGTTGCAGGACACAAATACACTTGTAAAAGTATATTCAGATAACACCCCACTTCAATATGTGGTATCGGGGGCCACTGGTTTATTACAACAGTTCTACAAATAATTGGCCGGTAACTGTTGTCACTGTGTATAGCACAGTCAACACAGCAAGAGAGGCCACATTTTTGCAGGACTAAAATACACTCTTAGAAAAGAATACTGTTAAATAACACCCCACTTCAGTATGTGGTATTGGGGGGCCACTGGTCTATCACACCAGTTGTTGAAAACAATGGCCAGGGAGTTTGGCACTGTGTATATCAGACTTAACTCAGCAAAAGAGGCAATTTTTTTGCAGGACACAAATACACTTGTAAAAGTATACTCAGATAACACCCCACTTCAATATGTGGTATTGGGCGGCCACTGGTATATCACACCAGTTCTTGAAAAAATTGGCTCGGGAGTTTGGCACTGTGTGTATCAGACTTAACTCAGCAAAAGAGGCAATATTGTTGCAGGACACAAATACACTTGTAAAAGTATACTCAGATAACACCCCACTTCAATATGTGGTATTGGGGGGCCACTGGTCTATCACACCAGTTGTTAAAAAAATTGGCCAGGGAGTTTGGCACTGTTTGTAGTATTGCTGCAGCAATGCTCAGCTACCACACCTGTCACAATGCTGCACATTGCACAATAATACTACTAATCCACTATAATATGCTTTCTACAAAGTATATTATACTGTGGATTACCCCCCCCCCTTTTTAGTGCACTGCACAGCAATACCAAAAAAAATTGCAGCCCTTTAAATGACTTTTTTGGACATTAACAGAGCGATTTGTGTCACTGTAGATGCCGATCTCTAACTGCCCCTAAAGCACAGACTGGATACCTGACCCTATACTGAAGAGACTGTAATAGACCAATACCGACATTGCAGCCCTTTAAATTACTTTTGTGGACATTACCAGAGCGAGTTGTGTCACTGCAGATGCAGATTTCTAACTGCCCCTAAAGCACAATTTGGATACCTGACCCTATACTGAAGAGACTGTAATAGACCTATACCGACATTGCAGCCCTTTAAATGACTTTTCTGGACATTAACAGAGCGATTTGTGTCACTGCAGATGCCGATCTCTAACTGCCCCTAAAGCACAGACTGGATACCTGACCCTATACTTAAGAGACTGTAATAGACCTATACCGACATTGCAGCCCTTTAACCGCTTGCCGACCGCCGCACGACTATTTACTGTGGCGGTCAGCCCCTCTAGGGAGGGGAGCGGTCACGGACCCCCCCCCCCCCCCGCACGTGTGCCCGGCGGACCCGATGTCCGCCGGGCACTCGCGATCTTCCGTTACACCGGAAGAAAGGCAGGCGGCTAATGTAAACAAAGCCGCCTGTCATTCTTCCCTGTGTAAGAATGGAGATCACACGGTTCTACTATGTAGGACCATTGATCTCTGTTCTTACACTAGTAGCCACAGCCAATCACAGTTAGAAACACGCCCCTAGGGACACACCTAACCCCTCCCTCTCCAATAAAGTTAACTCCTTCACTGCCAGTGTCATTTTTACAGTAACAGTGCATATGTATAGCACTGATTACTGCAGTAATGTCACTGGTAACCCCAAAAGTGTCAAAAATGTCAGTCAAGTGTCTGATCTGTCCGCCGCAATGTCGCAGTCCCGCAAAAAAATTAGCAGATCGCTGCCATTACTCGTTAAAAAATAAAACAACAAAAATGACAAAAATCTTTCCCTTAGTTAGTAAACGCAATAACTTTTGCGCAAACCAATCAAAATACGCTTATTGCTATTTTTTTTACCAAACATAGGTAGCATAAAACAAATTGGCCTAAAATGTTAAAAAATGTTGATTTTTACATTTTTTTGAGGAATTTCATATAAAAAAATGTGAAAAATATTGTTATTTTTGCAAAATTTACGCTCTTTTTTTGTTTATAGCGCATGATCAAAAAATCGCACAGGTGATTAAATACCACCAAAAGAAAGCTCTGCTTTTGGAAAAAAAGGACGTCAAATTCGTTTAGGTACAGCGTCGCACGACCGCGCAATTGTCCTTTAAAGTCACGCAGTGCCGAATCACAAAATAGGCCCTGGTCAGGAAAGGGGTAAAATCTTCCGGGGCTTAAGTGGTTAAATGACTTTTGTGGACATTAACAGAGCGATTTGTGTCACTGCAGATGCCGACCTCTAACTGCCCCTAAAGCACAGACTGGATACCTGACCCTATACTGAACAGACTGTAATAGACCTATACGGACATTGCAGCCCTTTAAATGACTTTTTTGGACATTAACAGAGCGATTTGTGTCACTGCAGATGCCGATCTCTAACTGCCCCTAAAGCACAGACTGGATACCTGACGCTATACTGAAGAGACTGTAATAGACCTATACCGACATTGCAGCCCTTTAAATGACTTTTGTGGACATTAACAGAGTGATTTGTGTCACTGCAGATGCTGATGCCCCTAAAGCACAGACTGGATACCTGTCCCTAACCTGAAAAGAGACTGGACCTATACCGAAATACCAACCCTGAAAATGACTTTGGTAGACATTAACAGAGCAATTTGTGTGTGACTGCTGCCGATCTCTAACTGCCCCTAAAGCACCGACTGGATACCTGCCCCTAACCTGAGAAGATACTAGTAGTCCTATACTGAAATACCAGCCCTGAAAAGGACTTTTGTGGATCTTCACAGAGCTATTTGTGTCTGGCAATCTTTCCCTCATGAGCACAGCAGACCTCTCCCTACACTGGCAAAAAGCGGAATGTGAAATGGCAGACAGTTCAGGTCTGTTTATAGGGTAGGGGGCATGTCCATGTGCTGAAATGTTTTAATTGGCTGTCCCGTTCCACCTGACGGCTGTGTCATGGGTCAAAGTTCTCACCAATGTAAACTAATATGGCCGCCGCAAACAACGTCGTGTGTTCGCAAATTTGGCGGGTAGCAAACAAGCAAAATTTGCCGCGAACCAACCGCCGGGTGAACCGCAAGGCCATCCCTAATCATCAATTTTAATAATCCATAAGCTCTCTGCAATTGACGTACCGGAGGTGGCTTGGTCATTCTAGAGCCTGACAGATCATAAACTCAAAGGTTTTATCTTATTCTATAATTTACTGAATGCAAAATTGACATTTACTAAAAATTCTCACTTGAGTAAATAGGAAACAGAACTTGGCCAGTCCTTTTCCAATGAAAAGTGTCAGAGAGAAACAAAAGATAATTATCAATACTCTAAATGCTCAAACTACTGGGAAACTGCTCAGAAACTGCAACTATGCTAGTACTATACTTCCTAGAGTATCTCATGGCAAAATTCTCCCCAGATAATGCGTTGCTGATAAATGTTGGAGATAGTGTGGTCAGACAGGCCCACTCAAACACATGATATGGTCATGTCTTCCTCTACGTAGTTTCTGGATGCAAATATTCAAGCTGATCTCTCAGATTACAGGATTCATTGTTAAGCCAAATGTAGAACAAGCGATTCTTAGCATTATTTGACCACTATTCCTAGCTCTCTATGCCCGACATTTATGCAGGTATTATCTGCAGCTAGAGCTACCATCCTAAAAAAATGGAGAACAATTGAAATCCCTACCATCAACGAGGTAATCAACCTAGTCAATGAAGTCAGTAAATATGAGCAAATTGTAGCATATAAAGATGTAAGATTTTCACATTTCGAAAACCAATGGTACTTATGGCGCTCTGTCTTTAAACATCCATGATCCTTGCACAATGAGAAAAATAACACTACTGCACTGTTGTCCTTTCTCATTTCCTACATGTAGATTTACATAATAATTTTTCCTTGACTGTAACAAATCCTTACAAACAGTATACATCTGTACTGATGTGGAAACATAGGTATTTTATTGTTATGAAATTTTTCTATGAAAAGTTTGCTTACAGATTAGACAGAAGTTGTACTTTATATTAGTTATAAGCATTAGCCCACAGTTTCAATGAGTTTACATTTTTGCTGATTACTATGTATACAACAGAAAGGAACTAACTCTCATATGTATGTTTGCGTATCAGAATTACTCAGGAATGGATTGTATATGATATCGATAATATGTATGAACCTTTGCAAAATTAAAAAAAAAATATTTGGGAAAAAAAAAAAAAGAATCTTTATACCTGCAGTGAAAGTGAAATATGCTATTGTTTTAAATAATTATTCCATGAATGCATCTTAGAAAAGTAGTTCAATTGTTGAGCTTAATATTTTGAGCATTGTGTGCTTCTATAGTAAGTAAAAAGCGATTTTATTTCCACCCACTCCATATACTTGAATTTGTGCTTTATGCTTCTGAACTCTTACTTGTGTTCTTTGTATTTATAACAATTTCTGGAATTCATGATTTAGAACTCAAAGCAATGCTCTTTTCTTAATAATCTTTAAAGAAAATTCTAATGTAATTTAAAGCAAAATAACATTTATTCCACAAGAGAATTTCTTCCCAGTGTCTTGTAAAATATAATAAGCCACTTATAGCAAATCATACAATACTCCTTTTGAACTATCTTGCCAACTGAATCCTGATTCATGTAACAATTTATAGTATGAATCTTAATAAAAGTTGATAACACTTTTTATAAAACAGGTTAAAGGCACAAAATACCTGCATCTGAAATAGTACATTTTCAGATTGCATCCTATGACCAAAGGAAACAGGGCCTGTTTATTAAGTGCATATTAAACTATACATTTATCAGAATCTCTTGATTATGTCATTAGCCTTTCTCAGAAAACAAAATACCCTATTTGTAAAGAATGTATCAGTATTTAAAAAATCACAGAAACACAAAAAGAATTACTGGCTTAAAAGTATAACTGTTAAATGGAAATATTAAAAATATCCCACAGTATAAGAGATTTAGGGATGAAAGTTTAGTTTTAAATTAATAAACTAGAAGTATCCATTCCTAAATTTTAAACAGAGTAGGGAAGGATAACAGCTTCTCTTATGTTCTTGCTATCTGAAGTTTATCATTTAGATCATTTAGGTTTTGTGACAGGAAGTCAGGCAAATCTGTGGATGTTGTCACAGACGGGAGATACATTTCTGCTTTGTTTAGACAATTCACCAATTACTATAGGGTGTCGGCTGCAGAGGTAGCCAGGAAGGTGTAAGGACGTTGAAAAGACTTCAGCTGTTCAGGATGAGGCAATTAAGGCCTCTATAAGTTATCCAGAGGATGATTACTGATCGCTGCCTCCTGAAGTGATGTGCGCTGAGGAGAGCAGTCAGCTGAAGACTTCTCAAGGTGAGGTCATAGATTTTTTCTGTGTGAAGAAAAACAAATGGACATTTTCTGTGTGAAGAGAAAATAAATGGACTATTAATTGTCTGCTGTATGATCAGCAGTGTCTGCCCAGCAGTAGGTTGGGACAGACTCCCTAGGTAGGTTCCTGTGTGTGAAGGTAGACACCCACAGTGGCCAGGGTTTATTTTATTTTTATGTTTGTTTTTGAATTATGCTGTTTTTGATGCTTGCACTTGTGTGAAGAAAATTGCAAGAATAAACCATAGACTGTTGTTTTCAACTACTCCTCGGCTATTTCTCTGTGTAACGAACCCCCCCCCCCCCCCAGGGGTCATCCACACCCGTCACCGAGCTAATCCCTCACAGTTTACACACTTCTGTCACCTTAGGATGTTGGCTTTGCAATATTTGCAATCTAGGTTGCTCTACAAGAAGGCTTTGTCAAGCTGATTACTCATTACTTCTGCATACAATACTGCATACTCATAGAGATATTTAATTCATAAAAATATTTTTACAGTGTAAAAGGTGCCTGTAATGTACACAGAACCCATTGAATACAATATGAGAAGATAAAATAAAATAAAATAAAGACGTGGTGAATACCTCACTATGTTGCCATTTTACACTGAATTCTTTCATGCTTGCATTTAAGTTAAAATAGAAAAAAAATAAATGGTGGAAAAAAAGAAAAGAAAATAAGAAACAAATATAAATACACCCAAAAACATGAAAACACATTTGGAATAATAAGAAAAACTCTCAAATACCATTTAAAGCCCTTAAAAACCTCTGACATGTTGCAGCATTAATAATAGATTATGATATGAGGTTTTTTTTTTTTTTTTCACAGGCTCTTAGCACTGCAAGCTATGTCATAAATAGTTCATGCAATCCCACCAACCAATGCAAAGTCAAACATGACATTGCTAATTTGATGTAAATATAGGTATTTGGCTCCGAATCCAATGCATGTGATATTGGAGGTCTAGGTTAAAGCAGAGTTCCACTCAAAAGGGGAAGTTCCGCTTTAAGCACTCCTTTCCCCCAAATATACCACATTTGCCTAGATGGCTCAAGAGTAAGTTTTCCTATCCCCCTCCCACCTTGCATACTTCTATGACACGTCAAAGGCCCCGGAAGATTGCCCGACCAATGGGGAGGCACTGCGCGGCTCGCGCATGAAGCCTGCAAGCTGTCACAGTCAAGTGTCCACGTTTGCAATGTCAGCGCCAAGGAAAGCGAGTCTTTGAGCAGCCACATCGCTGGACTGTGGGACAGGTGAATGTGTGTTTATTAAAAGTCAGCAGTTACATTTTTTGTAGCTGTTTACTTTTAATAAACACAAAAATGAGTGGAACTCCACTTTAAGTATATGACATAACTGGTAGTATGAATTTCTTAAAATGTATATTTCTTTGATTTTTCCATAGTGATCCACAGTGAGTTCATGTCAGGAACCCTTGGCTATGTGTGGAAGTGCAGCCAGACAAAAGGCATTGCGTGTTGCAGGTGGTGTACCTGCGAAAGGAGAGAATTGTTTTTTCTTCTGTGAACTGTGTTACAAGTTGCTGTGTGCGTGACTGCAAGGATGGGGTGATCAAAGCAGAAAAAGGATGCAATCCTTACTGAAGCAAGAGAAAAGATACTATGGCTATAGGGTATTTCACCACATGCCCCAGCCAAGCTAGAAAGTTCTTCCATGTGTGAATCAGCTGTGGACTGGTGTACATTGGTTGTCTCACCCCCATTAAAAGGGGAATTGGAGGATGCTGTCCCTGGCAACAGGAATCAAGATGAACAACAGCATGTGGAAAGGAGGAGTATGGTCGTCCATGGCAGCAATGTCCAGGCAAGCAGGGGTGTCTGGAATCCAAGGATTCCTTGAGAGTGATTTCCCACAGTAATGAGTTTCATTGAGGAGATGCTAAGAAGTTAAAGTTCAACATCCAGTAATGTGTTTGGAGTTTGGTCAAGTGGGGCATGGGATCTATACTAGCCTGAGGTTCTGATACACTACATGAGAGTCTGGAAAGGCTGCAGTGTCACTTTGTGGCCACAAAGAGGCAGTAGCTTGTGAGGTTGCAGCTGTGAGACAGCGCAGTCAAATGAAGCCAAAGTTACCTGCTACAGGATATGGTAAACATGTTGCAGTTTGTGGGTATGATCCCAATGAAGTGGGAGTGTGTCTAGCTGGGGATTCCAAAAATATGTGATACCCTGAGTAATGGGGAGACACAGGTAAAGCCTAACCTGCAGCAATGTAAAGGACTCAAAATGACCTGAAGACTATGTATGTGCCTGGTGTAATCCAGCAGAGTGCTGGGAAGGTTAACTTAGGCAAGACCAAACAGTCTGTGTGCCAGATTCCCTAGTGACAGGTGCTGCAGAAATGCCCAGAGAGACCTCCCAGGAGTCCACAGTGATGGTGTGGGGGGTTTCCCAGGACAACTAGGGAGCTGCCCTAGTGGGCAAAATAATCCTTTTGGAGAGAAAGTGTGGTGGACTGAGTGGCACACAGGTTGTAGTAGGTAATGACCAAAAACAGCCTGTTAAAGCTTATAACACTGTTGAAATGTCTATAAATGCTGATGATCATACTAATAAAGGCATTATTGTTGCAAAATGTACTTATGTTGGTGATGTGTTCACTAATAACGAGGAAGGGGAGATATCACCCTTTGCAACCAGAGGCAGAGCCACAGGATTGTCCATGGAAGTCTCCTGGAGGTCTCCATGTGTTGGAGCCAGAGATTGTCCAGGGCAGCACTAATACTGCTCTGGCGAAAGAAAGGGGGGCCTGCACCATGCTGTGAGAGTGTGTGGCAGCAGTCCACTTGCCCTATATGTGACTCAGATGGTGAGGGGTTAATTCAGCTGACCAAAGCTGAAAGTAAACAGCCGTGTGTGTTGGTAGTGCCACCAGGGCAAGCTGGCCAAAATGGTGTTTTGCAGCCCGCCTTGATTGATGATGATGCATTATCTCAGTGTGATATGAGTAGCAGCATGTTGTCATAATGTGATGTATATAGAACTGACAAAGGTACTGTTTGTGCTTTAGAGTCCCAGTTGCCTCCTAGAGCAGGTGATGAGGTGCTGCAGAGCACCTATGTTGGAAGCACAATGGTTTGGGACAGTTGGGCATAAACAATTGATAACCATGCTAGACAAGGCTATGGTATGTGACAAGGGTGTGGACATGACAACTGCTATGCTGGAAGGAGGGGTCACAGAGTGGACGGTGGTTGAGGGTGCATTGGCCTGTGCAAAGGTTGTTCCTCTTCAGTCAGAAGGACCAGTTAAGGGCACATGCGTGGCCGATGTGTTGTCCACAGCCCAACTGCTGAATAATGTAAACTTTCAAGGTGACAATGCAACCACTGTTGACTTGCAGGGGCTCATAGATGTTGAGTTAGAGGGAATATGTAGAAGACATTTGTCTAAAAGGGTTCAAGGAGAGCACCAGGCTGTGATGATGGGTACCTCCAGTGAGGTGGAGATTCCTTTAAATGTTTTGGCCTCTCAAGCTGCAATGAATGAGCGCCTCCATGTCTCTAAAAAGGTAAAGGTCCCTAAAAAGTCTATACTTTTAATGTGGAGTGCATTGAAATGACAAGAATGGTATTGAAACTGCTTGAACTGATAAAAGCACATTTCTTGTATACCTGGGTGTCTCCATTCCAGTCGTATATGTTGGTATTGAGGAGTACTAATGAATGGAGCCAGGTAGTACAAGCTGTGCTGGCTAAAATGAATCACCAGCAGAATCTGCTGGTACAGTGCTTTTTAATAGTGTGGCAACTGATCTCACAGTTCCCTATGGGGGTGCTTCCAGATACTGTTTGGTATGAAAGGTGCTCTAAAGTGCTGATGGAGACATCGGAGGTCTCTCCGCCTGATGCGGTTACAGAGAAAACTTCTGCTAGTACAGTCCGAGGTGCAGCTGAGCAAGGATTAGTGAATGGCGCAAATACTGCCTCGCCCACTATACATTATAAGAAAAAAGGGCCAGATATGGATGCGGCAAAAGCAGAGATTCTGTCTGTTACCTGCAAAGAGGTAAAAGTTGAAGTACCGGGACACTGTAAAATATAATACTGATGGTATCAGCAATTGTGACCTTGAAAAGTGTGATCAATTAATGATTGGTACTGCTAACAATGGTACTGGTGACTTTGACATCAAAATGTTTAACCAGTGTGGAATATGGCATTAAGTAATGGTGTTTCCAAGTTTATTAGGGAAAGACAAGTTCAAATGGTCACTTTGCATAACAGCCCGATAGAAAGCATTTTTGCTTTTGTGGTAGTCCTGGTCAGTTTTCGGTATTAGTGAAGGGCTTATGTATTGCACTACTGGACAAACCTCATGAGATGGAAGGGATGAGCATGGACCAGCAAATGCAGAAAGCATGACTATAGCTCAGGTAGACTTGGATAAAACTGGTGGAAATGAGGGACAAAGGTATGCTTTATTAAGTTGGATCACTACACCTTCAGGACAGAGAGTTAGGGAGAAGTGTAAGAAAAGACAGAGGGGCCCCAGAAAATCAATAAAAGCTCAGAAAACCCAAGGAAAGAGAAAGAGTGGGTGTACAGAACTGTAGGACCCCGTTGCAATTAAGGCTAGGGCCTGCCTGGAAACACACCCGGAAAAAAGATTGGGCCTACGCAAGCTAATCACTGGCTCAGAGGTGCCCCAATCAAGAATTCTGGCCTGTTTGTTTTTCCCCCTACTGGGTCGAAACAGGGGGGGGGGATATGTGACAGTACAAGACTATGTCACTATTAAATTGGTCCTTTAATAGACACAGAGCTTGCATGTGCAGTACTACAAAGCATTTGTTTTGAAAAGAGAAAACTGCTCTGGCAGCTTTCTCCAGATTTCGCTATTTCCAGATGTGGCTCTGTAGTGTCTTGGGTGGGATGGAATCTCCAACCCTGTGTCCGGATGTTGTGGAGGACCAGCAGCAGAGTGTGTGCTGAGGTGCAGATAGCCCTTATAATGGAGGTAAAGGAATACTTCATGGCTCCCAGTTGAAGACGGCTCCACCAAAGTGAGACAGGTGGTCTCCAGGAGTCAGAGAGGCTGTAGGAGGCAGCCAGAGCATGATTGTCTGCAAGAGACAGTAAACGGCCAGAGGACTAAGGCCTGATGAGCTGTGTAGCCATCAGCACTGAAGAACCTGTGGTCTGGGTGATCAGCGTAAAGTGAAGAGGTACTGTGGTTAAAGCTTGAGAGTTAGGTGGGCTAGCATTTCCCATTGATTTGTATTTACTGGGGAAGAACCTCTCTGTGGGAAACCCAATGTTTTGGACTTTTTCATTTGCCTTTTAATAAAAGTGGGCTACCAGGCCCTTAAAATATAGTTCCTGACTACTGTGAATTACTTGAAAAATGCAACTGCCACTGAGCTAATGATCCCCCATGTTACTCTATCATCTGAGTATTATCATCTACGATCATATATAGTATAGCAAGACGATTTGCTTGACAAAGTTCTTTAAAAAATAAATTTGTTTGCTGATTTAGTCATCATTCTCATCATCAACACTATTTCATTGTTATTTCCATTGTCACTGATTAACATCACTGTTATCATCACTTTGGAACAGACTAATGTACCAAAGCACTGAAATAATAAAAGAGTAATAGTAATTAGGAAAAAGGAAACTAAACTGCTCTGATGTTCCTATTTTTGACTTGATTAAACAGTGAACAAGGAAAAATATTCAAAGCAAACATTCTATGAACTAGAATTACATGTATTCAAGGTAGGGTAAACAATTTACATTGTGCTTTCATTTCAGTTACAAATAATGCATTCTGTTATGACCTTAAGTGCCGCTTCACATTTGTGCGATTGCGGAGATCTCATGTAATTCGGAAGGGGACTGGTCCTAAATTACATGCGATCTCATGTGCAATGCGAATTTCAGCCATACACTTTGTATGGCTTAATTCGCACCGCATCCGCAATAAAGACGCACATGAGGCTTTTTTTCATCCGCAGCAGAATCGGATTGCATAGTGGTTCACACTAGTGCGATCCGATTCTGTGCGAACTTGTGATCGCAACTGGGGGTGTCGTTAACTTTTAATTGACACCCCCTGCATATCGCATATGGCAGTGAGAACTGCCAGAGGTGCGGATGCAATGGGGGATCACGCTGCATATTTGCAGCGTTCCCGCATCGCACAAATGTGAACCGGCACTAATAAAAGATAATTGTGAGTTAAACTAGAGATGGTGTATATGAATATACATTAAATTGTAAACATAAACCAAAAAAAGGCTGTCTAACATGTATGTGAGGACATGGCTAAAAATAAGCAGTATATATATATATATATATATATATATGTGTGTGTGTGTATTTCCCCTTAGCTTTACAGGCAATTTATGTTTTTTTTTAGAGAGGTTATAGGGGTTCCATAGATCAATGTTCAAAAATTACAATACGAAAAGGTATGCCCCTTGTCTGTTTGGGAGGCCAAAACACTGTATAAAATCATGCTTGTAACTATAAAAAGTTAAAGGTTCACATTTCATTTTGTGCAAAATATGACACCACTTTCCAGGCAACCATTCTTTTCAATAAAATAAGAAAGCTACACATTCAGCTGGACAATTTAAAGATCAAACTGCACTTTCAGAAAGCTCTACGTTTCTGCAGAGACTATCATAACATTGATTGCTCGCCAGCACAGCTGGTGCTTGTATGCTCACATAAATGTACAATATCATCATTCAAAACACTGCAAAGGCTTTTATGTTCCCACACTATTCCTTTTCCTGTTGGTTGCATTCTTGAGAACTGAGTTTCGTGTTTTGTGTGTTCAGACTCATCTAATCCAGAATTTCAGGAGTTATGCAACAATGACTTTTGAGATGTGGGTAAATAAATATTTGTCAATACCTTTCCAGTATCCAACAAATTGTGTTAAAGCTAAGCCTAACATTTGGTTTTGAGGTGCAGTATAGTAGATATGTCTATTTTAATGTTAATTATTTTTTTTAATGTTATATTAAAAAAAGTTCTGAGGTACTTTTCACAATGGTGCTATCCCTACCAAAACAAGATCATCAATTAAAATAAACCTGTGGGCTTCTCCACACTTATGCACTGTCTGCACGATAATAATGCAAGCATTTCAAGGTACCTTCATTGACATTTCTTTTAAGAGCACATTAGGATCCCCAAAACCTAAAATTTATATAATTTAGGTTTTGACCAGTAGTGATAACTGTTGGTGATTTCTCTTTATATTCACCCTAGATACCTTAAATGTATACTCAAAAGTTAAGTCCCTGACTTAATAGCAACGTCTAGTCTGTTCTATGCAAAAACAGCAGAGCTCTGGAGAATGTTTTATCCTGTTAAAGAAAACACGTGCAACCACTGCTCAGTCTAAAACATTCTTAACTTTATTTTCAAAGCAGGGTAACTATTATACACAGTATTGAACAGGAAATACAGTTGGGAGGGGGAGTGGATACTCTCAGGAAGAGTCAAGTTCTCACAAAAGTTGAACAATGGGTTAATACAGAATGTTCGTTAGAAATTGCAAAATACGCCTTGTCTAGACCCTATAGCTCAACTTAGAATAAAAGGAAGCAGAATGTGTTAGGTACAAAGGAAGTGGGGATGTATCTTTATCTTGAAATGTCAGAACATATCGGGTGATTTACTTAGGTCATTGTTCATGTTTAACTAAAGACTTAAAGTAACCTTAACTGAAACAAGTCATTACAAGTCACAGTTGTAAGAAAGAAAATCGTGTTACACAGGTCAAGCTAGAAAATGGTTGCCAGCAACTAGAAAGAGGTCCTGTCATTCCCCTTCAATCCCCTCTAAAAAAATCATAATTTCATATGCATGATTTTTCTCCTTATCATTTATACGGTGTCATTAGAGGACACCAGGCCTCTCTGGAAAGGAATAGCAGGTTAGGCGACAATGTCCTTTGTTTCCTTAGTATAATCAAATAAGGACCTAAACCTGCCCACCTAAATGGTAGACTTAGCTTTCTTGGGTTTATAAAACTTTACATATTCCTGGTAATCAAAAGGGGTTTGGGTTTGTTGGATCAGAACACCTTGTCTAGCTGTTAGAAATGTGTCAACATTTTCAGCATCTCTGTTAAAGTACAAACTTACATAAGATCCCCCTCTGCTAGCTGAGTCTGGGTTCTTTGTGGTTTTAGCGATTAAACACATAATAAGCTTAAAAAATGCATATAAAAATAATAGAAAAAGTAAAATCATCACAATCATCATAGCAATGTCTTTTAACCAGGAAAACACTCCTCCAAAACCAAAACCTCCCATACCTACAAAGGGATCCCAGCTTTTAGCAATGTTACGGGCCTCTTCTTGCAACTTATTGACCTCCTTTCTGTGTTGGGCAATTATGTCATAATAATTTGGCACTTCCAAAGTGGTATTGTATATCCAAGTGCAACATTCATAGTCCTCAGTATGCTCACAGAGGCCAGTCAATGCAGCACTCATACTTTCTATAGCTAGATCATGTAATTCTAACTTCTTCCTAATGGCCCTTTGTTCAAGATTTAGCAACTTAATATCATCTGAATTATTTTCCATTATCTCATCAATGATTCCAGAATAATTATTTAAATTTTTCATCATATCGATTGACCATCCAGTCCAGGAAGTGAGCCAGGCCCATGCCAGGTCTCCCTTGCTGAACAGATCTCTTTTGATTCTATGCCTTAAGGGGTATCTTGGATGTGCACTTGCTTCAAGCATGTGCCCATTGTTGTCATTATCCACAACTCCCATGATTGGGACCACTGAAACTAAATAACACCACCCTGAGACATGAAGGGGGACCCAGGGGTAACATTCCTTCCCACAACATACATATATACTCTTTCCCAGTGAAAAGGGTCTTTGGGAAATATATTCTTGTAGGCGTCTATTCTGTACTGCGGTCACAAGGTGGTCCAGTACTCTTTGTATGTCTCTAGAGAAATTCTGGTAATGACTCATTATGGTCTTATTTAAACTAGGACTTGATATATCAAACAGAGAACATGATTTTTTCAATGGGACTTGGCAGGAAGTAATATTAAAAATTGACTTTTTGCATATGGAAGAATTAACACACACACCTACACAGGTTGAACTGGATGGACTATTGTCTTTATTCAACCTCACCTACTATGTAACTATGTAACACGTGTGTTATTTCCTAGGCTAAAACACCAGTCTGGGAAATGGCTTCTACCATCTACTGGGAAGGTGATATTATTATTACTTGGCACATTAGTTAAAGTAGCAGAGGTCTCATTAAGGAACTGTGTAATATTTAAAGGGACAGCAATAAGAGGGATGCGGGCTGTTTCTGGATGGAGTTTACTACATATCCAACATTTCTCAAAACCTGACTTATTAGCATAAGCATATTTAAATTTTGTTAATAACATTTCACTATGAAAAGTGGGTGGATTCTCATCTACATCATGCTCAATACTCAATTCTCTCTTTGTTCTGTTATGCGTCTCATATGCAGGGTATGGTCCGCATATACTTCTCATGACACTCAAATCTTCCAGGTGATAGATACAGTTAGTAACAGTCCATACAAGGGAAAACACTGAAAATGGAATCAGGATTATCAGCAGCCAGAGTTTGCCTGAGTCCGGTGCAACTGGAAAAGTCATTTTCTACAGGGTCTGGGCGGTCTGCCCCTGTCAGTACCCCCTTTTCTTGACTCTCCTGTTCAAGGTCAGGGCAATTTGCCCCCGTTAGTACCTCTCTTGCTTCTGGATCCTCCAGTTCAAGGTCAGGGTGGTCTGCCCCCGTTAGTACCTTCTTGCTTGCTTCTGGATCCTCTGGCTCAGGTCCTGTCTGCACCAACTTCACTCTAGTGGCATGGATCCAAGTAGGGCTGTGTTCGGTCAAAACAGCGATCCTGGTAACTGCTACCACAGTGGTCTCTGGGCCGTAGGCGAAATCCTTTTGTTTCTTTCCTTTGGGCAGCAGCTTCATCACCACTACGTCTCCTTCTCTAAAGGGATGGGTATTTTCCTGTAAAAAGAAAGGAAAAGGTGCGAGCAACTTTTCGTTCCGTTCCACTTGATTCGAAGTTTCAATTACTCTATTTGTGCTATTCATTCTTTCCATTATACCTGAACTCTGTGGATAATAATCTATTTTCAAGATTTTAACTAGTTCCTGGCATATTTTTGATATGAAAATTGGAGCATAATTAAACCTAATTCAAAGCAGGCACCCCCATCCAGGAATAATCTCCTGATGCATCCCTTTTTGTGGTCCTAAAAGCTTCCACTCATCTGCTGAACACGTCCACTATTTGACTAAAAAGAACTCTTATTTCTTCCCTGCTTTGGGCCTATATGTGAAATCTATTTGTAGATGTGTGAATGGGTTTGTTTGGGTATTGGAGATGCTCATGTTTGGTCTGTTTGTTTCTAATACAAGTGATGCATCTAGCAACATATGCTTGCACTAAACTGTCAGTAATACTTCATATGTTCTTTCCCACCCCCTGTGTCCTATTCCATAATACTAGGCAATAAACAGTGGGGCGCTAGCTGCGAGGATACACACAAGATCTCCCCTCTTTTAGAAAAAGGCTACTCTCAACTTTTTCTAAAACATTACCCTAAAACCTGTTCTGTAGCATGCGTTTGTAGCTTCAATAATGTGTGATCTTTTGGCTTGGAGCAGGAAATTAACTAATTAACTAAAACATCCTCTGCTCCCTCTATGGCTGCCTATATATCATGTTGTGGAGTAACACACCCTTTAATACCAGTAGCCCATTTAAAACTGGGGCCTACCTAGGGCAAATGATGTGGTCATCCCTATTACCATCTCACAAGATGCTATGCTTGGAGTCACTTCAGGCATGCCTTTAGGCCTGGACTGCGACCATCTTTGGACAAAAACTATAGGGCAAAGTTTACCACCATACTCCTGGGCAAGTATACCTGTCATGGTCTTACAATTGTCCCTTGCATAAACACAAAACATTTTTCCATGACTTGGGAGGCCCAGTGCAGGCGCTACAACCATAGCATTTTTCAGATATATAAACGCATTTAACATTTCTGGTGACATTTCTGGACCTGTGGTTTGTCTCAAAATGTTATTATAGATAGGAGCAGTCTGGATCTATAACAATGATCCTGTGGGCGGGCAAGACCCACTGTGGGCTGGCAAGACCCACTTCTTATATGACTGACTCTACTATCACCTGTGAGAACAAAACCAAGGTAAACAACTCTTTCCTGACACCATTGTCATTATTCCTGTGACACTTTGTTTCCACATACATGTACATTTCTTCAATAAACTCACTCGCTCTGACTGGCCTCCACAGAGTGACTACATATGTCATATACATATTGTAGTGGGACTGACCCATGAGCAGGTGTCCATCCCCTCTTGCATGGTCTGGAGAACTATAGAGCGGACAATTGAATTGTCTGCTTGGCCCTAAGGCATTTCTACACCAGGTAAGTTACCTGGACTGAAAAATAAGAAACAAAGATGGCTGTGTCTCCTCGTCCAATAGGACGCTTTAAAAAAAACACACTACTTAAACCAATCACTGTACAGTGGGTAGCATCGGATGGTATGGCTGTCAGTAGAGATGGCATATCAGATACCACTTGCATGCTATAATCAGATTAAGAACTCAAAAACTTTTTGGCTTAGTGCCAATTTTCCAAAAAAAACTTTTTTTTTTTTTTTTTTTCAGATTCTAACAAAAATCTGGCCAGAGGTTCCCCTCTTTTAATAGAGGATACCCATAAAATATTATTCAAGAACTATAATCAGATAAAAAGTTAATCTGATTTGAAACTTTTGGCTCTGTGCCAACAGGGTCCAATGGTCACACTAATTGCGGTAACCCTTTCTGTCCAAAAATAAATTCCATAATTATAACAGGAATAAAGATATGACACTTGAACGCTTTCTTGGCAAATAGCCAATTTTCAAAATTTTGCAGGAAGGCTCCCCTTCACATAGGAGACCATTTGCCAAATATAATTTTTCATTATCTATAATTCTATAAAAAATAACTTCAAAATATCCTGCCGACAACGGCAATTTATATTTTTTCTTTTCTTTTTTTTTTTTTTTTTAATAAAATAGTGTTTTTATTCATTATTACTACGCTCATACAGGATGGGCACAATTGTATAAATGGCAAAACTTCTAAAAAATTCTATAAAAATAATTGCATATGTGTAGGAATGCTGAGACCGTTCATTTGCAGAAGTGACCCCCCCTCTTTTCCCCTCGTGTAAGGAAATGTACTAGTTTTAAATGTATCTGACACATAAACATTTTCTGCTTGTCTAACATTACGAAGAAAACTACACCTGCCTTGGAGAATGAAACCGTGGGGTGCAGGTGTGGTCAGGGGTATTTGTAAGGTAATATTATTATTATAGGGGGACCTATGTTGAAAATGTCCTACTCTTTGATTTGCCTCTTCTGATAAGGTCCTTGGAAATGCGCCCTGACAGGCTGCTTTTCTTTAGACAGATCAAAAGAGCCAGCCACATCGCTCTCTGTTATGGCTTTTTTGAAAACCTTACAAAGTTTTAGTAGCCCAATCAGAAACTTGCTGTTTTACAATTAACATGTACTGTGACTTTAAATTAACGGCAAATGTTTGAATTCTAAGACTGTGCTACTCAGCAATGACACTTCACTGCCCAAAAACGCCAAATTCTCACCTGTCTTCTGTCTATAGGCAATCGCTGTGGTCTATATCTACATATTTAAAGACTTTCACTTTCACTTCTAATAGCTCTACGTAGCTTTTTTTTCCTATTCTATTGTACTAATACGGGGCATAAATAAACCAATTCTCCCCACTTTTTCCATGTACTTTTATCAACTCAACTAAACATTTACTAAAAGATTTACTTGTATCCTAATATCTCTAAGGCTGGCCATACATGTCCGGACAACTCTTTATCGTACAATTTTCTGTTAGATCCACCACAAACCACATAAGAGGTCAAAATTAAACACATTCATTTGTATTCAATTAGGCAGAGGTTTGTACTACATAGCTGAAGGTAAATTTCAAGAAAACCGCACTGAAAATTGTAAGAAAATTGTATCATGTATGGCCAGCATCAGACCTAAACCTTCAGTATAATTTCACAAAAGCATAAACAAAACACGTCTCTAAGATTTACACATTCACAAAATCACTTAAATGTATCTGGGTCCTTAGACCCTCTTTATGGTTAAAAACCCTCCTGAAAAGCCCTTTGGTGTATGTATATTACACCTTATACTCCCAGGTATAGTGGCAATCAAGAAGGCTTTCCCACCATTATAGACAAACAAACAATACACATAATAAACATTCATCTTGATTTGTCTGATAACCTACGATCGGTCAGTCAATTTTTACAGTAATAATGAAACTGTCGCTATCAGTGTTATATTAACAGTCAGCAGGCGCAATTTTTACAAGTCATATATAATTATAGATACAGTTTCCATATATGTCAAACCAGCAATATAATACTCCAATACAATATGACAATATTTTCAAATGAAATAACAAAATGAAATAACAAAATAATCACGTGATCAACAGACTTATCTACTTACCAAATAAGTCTTTTAGATCAAACAAACAAATTATCTTATACTCTAAATCTTACAGTTTCTATGCGATAGAAAGATGTTAGCAAGAAAAGGAAAGTATTTGTTTTCTACACAGAACAGACTGACATCTATTTATTATTCACTAAAGGAACGGGGTTTTCCTAAAACCCCCTGGGCTTCCCTGAAACCCAAAGAAAAAAACTGTCTTTGTTGAAGACAGCTTCAACGCCTCCCAGAGACGTTTTATTTGTCCCTCCCAGAGGAACGGGATTCTTCCCGAGGAAAAAGTCCCCTGGGCTTCCCAGAAGCCCCGGATATTGTCTTTCCTTATAAATGACAAATCCTGTGTCTCCCAGAGACACTGTCTCGATACGTTCCCGGAACGTATTCAGGTTCAACAACCTAACATATAATATCTTTCCCTGAAAAATATTATTCTGGCATCCCTGAAGCCTCTCTATATATATATATTAGTATTCAAGCTTCCCTGAAGCTTCTATATATATATATATGTAAAGATCCAGAGCATCTCCCAGAGCTGCTCTATTATCCAACACGCTCCCTGAGCGTTTGGTGTCTATGGCTCAAAGAACGGAACCAGGGCCAAACGGCCAAGTCCCACCGGACAGGCAAACAGATAAAATAAAATATCTCCTTACCCAGACCGGTGAATCCTTGGACCCGTGATGGCCGCTCTCTCTCTGATCCCAGACGTAGCCCCCAATCTGTTGGTGATTTCTCTTTATATTCACCCTAGATACCTTAAATGTATACTCAAAAGTTAAGTCCCTGACTTAATAGCAACGTCTAGTCTGTTCTATGCAAAAACAGCAGAGCTCTGGAGAATGTTTTATCCTGTTAAAGAAAACACGTGCAACCACTGCTCAGTCTAAAACATTCTTAACTTTATTTTCAAAGCAGGGTAACTATTATACACAGTATTGAACAGGAAATACAGTTGGGAGGGGGAGTGGATACTCTCAGGAAGAGTCAAGTTCTCACAAAAGTTGAACAATGGGTTAATACAGAATGTTCGTTAGAAATTGCAAAATACGCCTTGTCTAGACCCTATAGCTCAACTTAGAATAAAAGGAAGCAGAATGTGTTAGGTACAAAGGAAGTGGGGATGTATCTTTATCTTGAAATGTCAGAACATATCGGGTGATTTACTTAGGTCATTGTTCATGTTTAACTAAAGACTTAAAGTAACCTTAACTGAAACAAGTCATTACAAGTCACAGTTGTAAGAAAGAAAATGGTGTTACACAGGTCAAGCTAGAAAATGGTTGCCAGCAACTAGAAAGAGGTCCTGTCATTCCCCTTCAATAACCAAATCAGAAGAATAACTGCTTTATCATTTTGATATTTTTCTGAATATCTGGAGTATACAGTATACAAACCCAAAAGCAATATTTGAATATATTGCAGGTTACCACTCATTAGTGTTGTGGAAATTTTATTAGGACTGGTGTGGACATTTTTCAGGATGTGTTTTTTTTTAGCTTGTCATTATGGCTCCTGCTGTCAGTTTGCTTGCAATACGCTCATTAGAGCGTGTACGGGCAAACCTGCATTAAGGAAAGACTACTGGCAGTGAAAACCTTCCCTTAGATGTGTAGATGCGTTCGCTCTACATAGACATCTCTGCCAGTTAACACTCCATGCGATTTGCGTGTGTCTGTTTGCCGATAGAGATCTATATGTATTGCGGTGTGGAGTTCAAGGATCAAGCAGCAAGGATATGACCGCCAGCCGGGACCCCTGTATAATGTGCAGATTTGTTTGTTCAGCAGGGACACATTTGCTCTGTGAAGTCAATATAGTTTTGATATCTATCTGCCCTTATGAAGGGATACACACTCATGTCTTTCTACTGTGCTTGATCACCGTAGTGGAAACAGCATGGTTCTTTCCCTGCAGATAGCCTCACGTCTATGGGAACAGTAGTATAATCCTATTAGGCATTGTTCTCTAAGCCTTGCTGAGTGGGATTCACACCAGTAGTAGTGGCGGGAATACATGCACGAGAATGATCAGCGCAGCATTCACGGTTCTACTCGCTGGTTTCATTGTGTGGTGTTAGGCGCAAATTTCGCTACACGTGGATTTCATAGTTAACTACGGTGTGCGGATTTCCACACTCCAATGGCCAGAAGCCATGCACGCTGTTCTTCTCATTCATGATTGTGTACTCCTCCTTTCTATTGTATATGTGAATGTGTACAGGTGTGTCATTGGCTAAATCTATGTGAGTAACTTCTGTCATGTGACTGTACATTTGGAACTGATTGGCTGATGTTGTATAGCCATCACTTCCTTTCTGTTGTCCCTTTGTTGTCCCATAAATAAACGGAAATCAATGCATTAAGCAGGAAATTCTATCGATCATCCAATGTGATAACAGCCTATGTGTCTGTATTACTGCATACTGCTGAGCTCGCTCAAATTACCTTATACAAAAGAGCTGGGAACTGTGCTTTTTAGCACAACCAGATTAATTGCGCTTGGCGTATATTAATATCCAAAAGTGCACTTATTAGCACAACAGAGTTACTTGCACATCAAGTGTACATTAAGATCGAAGACATTAGATATGGGTACTGCATTTTTTTCTTTTTCAGGCCTTCTTTCCTTTATTTTCATTTGCCAATCCTTTCAGTATCCAACTTCCCATCCCAGGGTGAAAATATCCTAGGATGACAACATTCATTAACTATATTGATTGCTCCTTATTATGGATTTGGTAATTTGCCTAGGTTCAATTCACCAAAATATCTTCAAAATTCAGCAAGCCTGAAATTAGAGACAAATCCCACTAGAGTCTATAAGGTTGAATCTTATCATTAAACTCTGGCCATTTGTAGGACTAATAGAAGAACAAATGTAAAAAAAGGCATTGGATGCTGGAAAAGGCATTGAGGACATGTACCAATCTAAAAATGCTTTTAGAAAATACCATATAGCAACAACTAGAGTTGGGCGAATGGCTTGGGCTGAGCAAAAGTTCGGACCAAACATCTGCTGTTAGCCCGTTCGGCAAACATCCTAATTTGCAGGACGCTCACTGGGATGTTAGCCCACGAGCGTCCCTCAATACACTTCACGCTACACAGTGCATTCTAAGCCCTGCTTGGGCAAAACAACAGCTGAAGGAGGGAGCTGGGAAGCTGGCTGTGGTGTCTTTAACAATAGAAGAGTCATCAGCTGTCAACGGGCTTCCCTGCTGACCTCCCCCCTTCCCGCCATTTACGATAGAGCTGGCTAAGGACCAGATGGTTACAAACCATCTCTATGACCTTCAGAGTCTGGGTTATATGACATCACTTCCGGCGCCAGCAGATGTAAACACTGCGTTTTTTTGTCTGGAAAGCTGAGATCTTTTTTTTTTTTTATGTCAGGCTAGAGGACCTATAGACCCCAGAGCTCACTTTAAATAGGACCTATCATGCCCTGTTCCCTAATACAAGGGATCGTTACATTCCTTGTAATAGAAATAAAAGTGATAAAAAAATAAATAAAGTGAAAGTGTAAAAATAGAAAAATGTAAATTAAGTAAACAATAAAAAAAAATTAAAGCGCCCTGTCCCCTCGTGCTCGCATGCAGAAGCAAATGCATATGTAGGTCGCATCTGCACATGTAAACAACGTACAAACCACACATGTGAGGTAGCGGGAGCAATAATTCTTGCACAAGACCTCCTCTGTAGTTCTAAACTGGTAACTTATAAATTATATAGCAAAAAAATTAGAATTTTTACATATAGAAGAGGAATGGCAGAATTGGCCCGGTATGGAAGCTGTTACATTTTGTCATGGGGTCCCCTTAAAATCCAAACCAGACCCAAAGAGATGTATGGATTTGGGGGAAGGGGCACGCATTTTTTTTTTTTTTACATTTTTCTATTGCCAGCAATGGTATTGTATTGCCAGTAATTTAAAAGTATTTTTTTTTCTTTATAAAATGTCAGTTTTCCTGCAGCAGGTTCTATACATTTACAGATGCGTTACTTTACAGGCAGACTAAGGCTGAATTCACACTTGAGCGTAGTGTTTTACCGCATTTTTTACCGCGATTTTTTTACCACGATTTTTACCACAATTTTCAGGTGTTTTTGGAGGCAGGCATTGACATCTATCAAAACGCTGGTAATCAGCCCAAAAAGAAGCTCATGTACTTTTTGGGGAAAAAAAAGCCTAATTGCAGCAAATAAAGACCAAAAACAATAAATTACTGTAAATTAATACTTTGTTCTCCAGAACTGTTAATGCAGAAAGATAAAAATAGAAAATAAAAACAAATGGGCGGGTATTTTGTTGCATACAAATGCGCAAGGGGTAAAGCCCCGTACACACGTACCGATGGTCGGCATACAAATGTTCCTCTTTTCTCCCCGGGATGTCGGTGTCTGTTGAAAAGTGCAAAGACAGCACAAGGACAGCACAAGAATTTTGTCTGCAGACTTCAGCTGACTGCAGAAGTGATGTCATGTAATGGTTAACTTTCCCTGTGTTTTTAATTTTCTGAGCATGCCCAGTCTTGCAAATCTGCGGTCTGTCGGCCGAATTCTGTACTGACAGGCGAACAATCGTCCGTTCTGGTGTCCGCAGACAAAAATTTTCATGTTTGCAAGAAAGACTTTTGTCCGCGGATTGTGCGCAGACATCTGTCGGAGGCACCATACTAACACGCGTACAATCGGCAGATCTTTCGTCCGCCGACGTTTGTATGCCGACGATCGGTACGTGTGTACGGGCCTTAACTCATAACTAATACGTAGCATAATAAATGAACATGTAACTAAAAAGGTAGTGATGATTGGAGTCAACAGTATAGAAAATTAAAGGAACAAAGAGCACTCTGCACGTGTATGTGAGTAGCTCATTTCCCATAGGTGACACTGTAGATGGAATGGTAATATTAACTAAAGCCATCAGTATGAAAAATGGGAGTATATAGGAACAGAGGAATTAGCAAAAGGTTCATCTATGACTTACTAGTGGACAATATTGTAGATTTCTGGATTCACTGAACATACACTGTATTTCTCTAGTCACTGTATTTAAAAAAAAAAAAAAGTAACACAACATTTATTAAAAAATAAAGAATAAATAAAAGATTGAAAAAAGGAATGATTAAAAATTATTTATTTATTTATTTTTATTTACATTCTGTCCAAAGTCAGTGTCACTGATCACCACCATGCCAGTTTTATGATGACGCTGTACAGCACTGGTGACAATATTTCAAATTACATTCTGTCCCAAGTCAGTGTCACTGATCACTACCATGCCAGTTTTATGATGATGCTGTACAGCACTGGTGACAATATTTAAAAACATTTTAAACATTGTGGAAAAAAAAAATATTTTTTTAAATGTCTTAATTTTCCAAAAAATTGTGACAAAAAAATTACAACTTAAAAAAACTTGCCATGCCTCTTACGAAGTATCTTGGAATGTCTACTTTCCAAAAAGGGGGTAATTTGGGGGGATATTTGTACTGTCCTGGCATTTTCGGGGCTCAAGAAATGAGAAATTAGGCTGTCAGTACATCAGGATTGATCAGTTTTTAGATATACTGTATATACCATAGTTTGTGTAACTTTCCCAGAGACTAAATAATATACACTGATTTGAGTTATTTTCACCAAATAAATGTAGCAGTATAGAAAGATTATTTGATTGCAAAACTATGTGTTTAAAGTAAGCCTTACCAAAAAATAAAAGCATGAAGAAACATCAAGCATGTTCAGAGCTCCAAATCACCACCAGGGCATCAGAGGCAGGTCATATTCTTTCCCCCATATGTAGCCGAATTTCTCAATCACAATTGGAACAAATTTAAACTAATCCAAAATAAATTTAAATGAAATGAAACTCCATTCAAATTGGAATTGATTTCAAATAGAGTTCAAAATCTAAACAAATTTGAAAATACTGTAATTTATTTGGAAATTATTTGAAGTGTAAATATATTGCTGGCTATTGCTGATTTCCTTTAAAAACTGTACACAAGTGTACCTAAAAGAAGTGATGCTAAGGGTATTCAAATATTGATTTAATTTACCTTTTTTTTTTTTTTTTTTTTGCTCACTGCATTTTTTAAATTGACAAAAATAAACAATTAAAATATATATTTTTGAAAGCATTCTTATTTTACATTATTTCTTCACACCTGCCTAAAATGTCTGCACAGTACTGTACATAGAGACGGCTAAATGTCAGATATTTGTTTTATAACTTGGAACCCTTCACAAATTGTGAATAAACCTTATTAATACAAAGAAGGTTAATGTGTGAAAAATCAACCTGTTAATATTTCTGGTAAATGAATAATTTTAGCATGATTTATGTCCAGATCAACATATTTGCCTCATATAACCTAGGACCCTTCATTTTTTTTCTGTTTCTTTTTTAAATGTTTAAGCTGGCCATAGATGGTGTGATTTTGTTTTCTGTAACCATAGGTTGTCCATGGAATCCCTCCCATGAAGCTATTGTGTTCTCCCTGTGGTTGTCAGGGTCCGGACTGGCGGCAGGTGACGGCACTGGAGGTGGATCCTCTGTGTCAGTGAGGGATTGGCGTGGACCGTACCAGGGGACCGGTTCTAAGTTACTACCGGTTTTCACCAGAGCCCGCCGCAAGGCGGGATGGACTTGCTGCGGCGGTAGCAACCAGGTCGTATCCACCGGTAACGGCTCAACCTCAAAGACAGCTGATTCAGACGCGGTACAGAAGGACAAGGCAAAGGCAAGGTCAGACGGAGCAAAAGGTCAAGGCAGGCGGCAAGGTTCGTAGTCAGGGGCAACAGCAGAAGGTCAGATACACAGGCAGGGAACGATACACCAAAAGCTTTCTCAAGGTACCAAAGGCAACAAGATCCAGCAAGGAAAGGAAGGGGAAGTGTTTTTTTATAGCATTTGGAGTGATTGGACCAGGCACCAATTAGTGGTGCACTGGCCCTTTAAATTTCAGACCAGTGGCGCGCGCGCGCCCTAGAGAGCGGGGCCGCGCGCGCCGGGAGGAAACCGAACGGGAGGTGAGTGGAGTCCGTGGGCGGGAACGTCCCGCCGCGCGGACCGACTGAGTGAGGAGTGCGGGGGAGCGGTGCTCACGGTCGGGGAAGGTGACCGGAGCGCTGCTACCCGCAGCATGCCTCGAGTGCTCCGGGAACAAACTGACGGTAATAATTGGCGAATCCAAGGAAGCGCTGAATAGAGCGAAGGCCTGAGGGGCGTGGCCAATCCAAGACTGCAGAGAGTTTGTCAGGGTCCATTTGAAGACCCTGTCCAGAAACTAGGTATCCCAGAAACGGCAGACAGCTACGTTCAAAAAGACATTTTTCCATTTTGGCGTACAGATGGTTGACACGAAGGCGCTGAAGCACTTGACGAACATGGCGACGGTGTTCCTCCAGGGTGGAGGAGAAGATTAGAATGTCGTCGAGATAGACCACTACACAAGTTTACAACATGTCCCGGAAGATCTCGTTGACAAAGTCTTGAAAGACTGCAGGAGCGTTGCACAGGCCGAACGGCATGACGAGATACTCAAAGTGGCCATCTCTGGTATTAAAAGCGGTTTTCCACTCATCTCCATCACGGATTCTGATGAGATTATAAGCGCCCCTGAGGTCAAGCTTGGTGAAGACCTTTGCTCCGCGCAGACGGTCAAAGAGTTCCGAGATGAGTGGCAAAGGGTAGCGATTTTTTACCGTGATCTTGTTAAGACCGCGGTAGTCAATACATGGGCGTAGTGACCCATCCTTTTTGGCAACAAAGAAAAATCCTGCTCCGGCAGGAGAAGAGGATTTCCTGATAAAACCTTTCTTAAGGTTCTCCTGAACGTATTCTGACATGGCCTTGGTTTCAGGGATAGAAAGAGGGTAAATCCTGCCACGTGGTGGCGTGGTACCAGGAAGCAAATCAATGGGACAATCATAGGGTCTATGTGGTGGTAAGACCTCCGCCTGCTTCTTGCAAAAGACGTCAGAGAAGTCCAGATAAGCCTTAGGAAGGCCGAGCAGGGGTGAGGAAACGGAGACTTGTCTAGTCGGTACCGACTTGAGGCAATGAGTGTGGCAGGTAGGCCCCCATGATTTAATGTCCCCAGAGGTCCAGTCGAGGGTAGGAGAGTGGCACTGGAGCCAGGGCAGACCAAGAAGGACGTCAGAGGTGCAGTTCGGTAGAACAAAAAATTCAATGGTCTCTTGGTGGAGGACTCCTATGGTCATGAGCACAGGTTCTGTGCGATAACGCACGGTACAGTTTAGATTCTCACCGTTAACTGTGGAAATGAAGAAAGGCTTGACGAGACGAATCACAGGAATTTTAAAGCGGTTTATGAAGGAGGCTCTAATGAAGTTTCCTGCAGAACCAGAGTCCAAGAAGGCCTGTGCAGGGAAGGAGACTTTAGCGGCAGAAGAAATCCGTACTGGAACCAACAAGCGTGGGGAGGAAGACTCTACACCCAGCGACGCCTCTCCTACATTCACTAGGTGCGAGCGTTTCCCTGACGCTGTGGACGAACTGGACAGTCCTTTAAGAAATGTTCGGAACTCCCACAATATAAACATAAATTCTCATTCCTCCGACGAGACCTTTCTTGCTGGGTCAGGCGAGCCCGATCCACTTGCATGGCCTCCTCGGCGGGAGGCGCAGCAACCGGTTGCAAAGGTTGCTGGAAGAGAGGTGCCAGGCGTGGATAACGCCTGTTGCGAACCAGATTCTTTTCTTGGCGAAGTTCCTGGCGTCTTTCAAGGAAGCGCATATCTATGCGAGTAGCCAAGTGGATGAGTTCTGTCAGGGAGTCAGGTATCTCTCGTGCGGCTAGAGCATCCTTGATATGACTGGATAGACCTTTTTTAAAAGTTGCGCAGAGGGCGTCGTTGTTCCAAGTCAATTCGGAGGACAGTGTGCGAAATTGTATAGCATATTCGCCTACTGTAGCGTCTCCTTGGACGAGGTTTAGCAAGGCTGTTTCTGCTGACGAGGCACGGGCAGGTTCCTCGAAGACACTGCGGACTTCAGAGACGAAAGACTGGACGGAGGCAGTGGCAGGATCATTGCGGGCCCAGAGTGGCGTGGCCCAGGCCAAGGCCTTCCCAGACAATAAGCTGACCATGAAGGCCACCTTAGATCGTTCCGTACAAAACTGGTCGGCCAACATCTCCAGGTGCAGGGAACATTGGGACAAGAATCCCCGCCACATCTTAGAATCCCCATCAAACTTGTCCGGGAGAGACAAACGGATTCTAGCGGAGGTGGCGGCCACCGGCTGCGGAGGTGGAGCGGAAGCAGAAGCAGGCGGCTGCTGCGGAGCGGGAAGAAGCTGTTGCAGCATGGCGGTCAACTGTGCCAGTTGTTGTCCTTGTTGGGCAATCTGCTGGGACTGCTGGGCAACCACGGTAGTGAGGTCAGCGAGACTAGGCAGCGGCACATCAGCGGGATCCATGGCTGGATCTACTGTCAGGGTCCGGACTGGTGGCAGGTGACGGCACTGGAGGTGGATCCTCTGTGTCAGTGAGGGATTGGCGTGGACTGTACCAGGGGACCGGTTCTAAGTTACTACCGGTTTTCACCAGAGCCCGCAGCAAGGCGGGATGGACTTGCTGCGGCGGTAGCAACCAGGTCGTATCCACCGGTAACGGCTCAACCTCAAAGACAGCTGATTCAGACGCGGTACAGAAGGACAAGGCAAAGGCAAGGTCAGACGGAGCAAAAGGTCAAGGCAGGCGGCAAGGTTCGTAGTCAGGGGCAACAGCAGAAGGTCAGATACACAGGCAGGGAACGATACACCAAAAGCTTTCTCAAGGTACCAAAGGCAACAAGATCCAGCAAGGACAGGAAGGGGAAGTGGTTTTTTATAGCATTTGGAGTGATTGGACCAGGCACCAATTAGTGGTGCACTGGCCCTTTAAATTTCAGACCAGCAAGGCGCGCGCGCCCTAGAGAGCGGGGCCGCGCGCGCCGGGAGGAAACCGAACGGGAGGTGAGTGGAGTCCGCGGGCGGGAACGTCCCGCCGCGCGGACCGACTGAGTGAGGAGTGCGGGGGAGCGGTGCTCACGGTCGGGGAAGGTGACCGGAGCGCTGCTACCCGCAGCATGCCTCGAGTGCTCCGGGGACGCTGCAGGACCCGGAGCGCTCGGCATGACAGTGGTGTGGGCATGGGGAGAACTCACAGTAAATATTACAAGCTGCTATAGCTGCTGGCAATAATCGCATGAAAAATCCAACATGCTGGTTGTTTCCAAGTCGATTAATGGATTGATTTGGTTACCATCATCCTGGCCATAAATGGTTTGAATCCCTGCTGAACTGGCCAAGATTCAAACCATCTATGCTTGGCTTTACAGCAAAGAAAAAGAACAAGGGCGCCAAGTCATAAAGGTAAATAAACAGCTGTAAATTTTAATGTAGTAACTTACATGTTAAAACAGATATTCCAATAGGACAGCATGTGTAATATGGATGAGCAGTCCCCACAGTGAATCCGATGGAAGGCAATAAAAGCAGTAAAATTCAAGAGAAATCGGGATAAAATCAGATAAACGCCGTCACTCGCCATCACTGTTATGAGCTGCGGTGTGGAAAGCGGTACTTCCGGTTTGCGCAAGCTGGAAGTACCGCTTTCCACACCGCAGCTCATAACAGTGACGGCATTTATCTGATTTTATCCCGATTTCTCTTGAATTTTACTGCTTTTATTGCCTCTACTTTTATTTGGACCTTGTAATGGCTCACCTGGATACTGTGCAATAAAACCATTTATTGAAAAAACGGTACTACACTATCCAGACCTTCCTTTCTTACATAACATCCCTGACTGGAAGTTGGCAGCCGGAGGAGCGTTGCTGTAGGAGAAGGCGCCTACCTGGAGAGAACGCACCCAGACCCTGGGGGTCACAAAGCTTTGGTGTCGTAAGGCACATAGGGCCCACGCAATCTGGTGAGTGTGAAATCTCTCTATTTTGTCACGGTGGAGCACAAGGATTGACACCAGGGATAGAGTGGAAGAACTATCACAGCAGCACCAAGCACTTTTCACTGTGCACTTTTATTTATTTATTTATTTTCTTTGAACTTTCACTATCAAGAAGTCACGTCACTTAAATATGAACTTTTTTTGTATATGAACTTTTGCACATTTTTATGAAAGTAATTTTATATCTCCTGCACTATACATGAATTTGCAAAATCATATTCAACTTTATATTTATTTTTATATGTGAAGTGTACCTATTTATTTAATATTTTTAATAGATCACGGGGTTATATATGCACTTTTATAAGTTTGAATTTAACAGTGTTAAAACTATTGTCTTTAATATTTTCAAGCAAGCGCTATAGGTAATCATATACAAACTGATTACTTCACTTTTATTGAGCACTCGTACTTTCACTATAGCAGCTGCATATCACATATATTTATATATTATTATTCATTTAGAAATTTTAGGTTTCTCCATTTGGCGGGGGAATATACTTTGTATATTTCACAGTTATACGGTGGCAGAGTGACTCTCCTGGGCCAGACCACTTATCTAGTATGTGATCCGGCACTTCCGGGTAGGGGGCTCAGTAGAAATGAAGGAGAAATCAGCCTGACACCACCAGCTGCTAGGAAAATTAATTATTTATTAACATATGTCAAAGGTACACAGGATACAGAGATAGATGCGTTTCACACCTATAAAGTGCTTGTTCACACTTTCAAAGCACTTTGAAAGTGTGAAACATGTCTATCTCTGTATCATGTGTGCCTTTGATGTATGTTAATAAAGGATTCATCTTCTTAGCAGCTGGTGGTGTTGCCAATTTCTCCTTTATTTCTACTGTTGCAGCGGTGGAAAGCAAGGGCCAGCAACAAAGAAACAAAAACACATCCAGAAATGAAGAAAAGTTTGTTATTTATTGTAGAGTCACAGGTTAAAAAACATGACACACGAAGGATCCACACTGTTCAGCAGACGCGTTTCAGACAAAGTGCTTAATCATTGCTGGGCCAGGCGCAGCACCCACAGCACTGGGATTGCTCACCTGAGCACTGGTTGTACTTCTCATTTTTAGGGTAGGGGGCACATGCGCGATTAGACGCAGCACAAGCTGTAAACAATACAGAGCACTGTCCTGTCAGTGGGAAGTGGTGGTTTTTGTTTCCCTGCAAAAGCAGCACACAGTACACACATTTATGAAGAAATTAGATTGTTTTTACTGGATATGCTTTCTAGCAAAAAGTAAAACATATTGTTTGTTTTTCAAAATGTTTAATTTTTTTTTTCGTTTATAGTGCAAACAATGAAAAAACCCAGTGGTGATCAAATATCACCAAAATAAAAATCTATTTGTGGAAAAAAAAATTGTATAAATATAATTTGTGTACAGTGTTGCATGACTGCGCAGTTGTCAGTTAAAGTAACGCAGTGCTAAATGGCAAAAAATGATCTGGTCATGAAGGGGGGTAAGTCTTCCGGCGGTCAAGTAGTTAATAAAAGGACACTGTGTCACATATATTGTCTTATACATGTTTTGTTACATTAGTATAATGTCTATGATATTTACTTGGTGGTTACAAATGGCTGCATGTTCTCATGTAATGTTTTATTGTGAAAAAAACAGTACACATTACTAGTGTTGAGCGAACACGGACTGTATTATTCGTGTTCGTACCGAATAATTAGATTTTTGTTACCCAAACACGGACCCGAAAACTTTACTGTATGTTCGGGTAAAAATCCGTGTTCGGTCATTTTATTTCCGGGTTTGTATGTATCGGCACGCTTTTAATGGCGGGCTTTCAACAGCCAATCAACAAGCGTTTAACTGGTGTGCCTTAAGCCATCCCAGCCATGCCTACAAATGTATTAGTAGCTGTGATTGGCCATCTGAAGCATGTGACCAAGTCTTTATAAGTTCGAGACCAAGCGCCGCTGCGTCATTATGCTGTAGTACAGGGACAGAGCACACATCATACGTGCTGGCTGCTGATTAGGGACAGACAGGCAAAAATCATATTGTGTCCGAAAAGAATTGAGGGACAGGTCGGAGTGCTGCAGGCAGGCAAGATATAGGCATTTTAGAGAGAGGCTGGAGATATTTAGGGTCAGTGTTCTACAATCGATTTTGCTGTGTGGGGGGGGGGGGTTTGCAGTGTCGGCAGTGACCAATCTTATCAATCCTTTTAGGGAGAGGCTGGAGATATTTAGGGTCAGTGTTCTACAATCGATTTTGCTGTGTGAGGGGGGTTTGCAGTGCCGGCAGTGACCAATCTTATCGATCTTTTTAGGGAGAGTCTGGAGATAGGCAGGTGTCAGTGGTCCACATCGATTTTGCTGTGTGTGGGGTGGTGTGAACACAATCTTTTTGCCCACTGAGGAGGAGGGAGAAAAAAGGCTTTTTTATCAGTCAGTTGTGTGCAGCGTTTTTCCTTCAGTGCTGCTGTGCTGACTGTGATAATACACTGCTGTGTTCACATGTGCTATTATTGAGTGATTTCAAAAGTTATACACTTTTTTCTATTCCACTATTCAATATACACCCTTGGGTTAAAAAAATTTAATTGTGGCATAGTCTGTACTAATCTAGTTAAAAATTACAAACTTAAAAAGGGAATTTTCTTTTTTTCCCCCCTCCATAGCCTGCAGCAGAGCTGACTGATATAAGACACTGCTGTTCACATGTGCTATTGATAAATCACCAATTTTATATGATATTTTCTATTCCGCTATTCAATCTAAATCTTTGGGTAAAAACAATTAAATTGCGGGATAGTCTGTATCGGTACGTGTGAGATACACCTTTCCAATTTTTGGGGCGCATCTCATACTGCCAGGGATTTGAGGGTGCTTCAGTGTGCCTCCTGCCTGTTCCGAACTCCTCCTACTCCTCATCCTGCCTTTGGGGGTACAAAAAATAGTAATTTGAGCCTAGTCTGGGTCTCTACGTGTGAGATACATACACCTTTTGATATCATATTTTCTATTCTGCTATTCAATCTACACCTTTGGGTAAAAACAATTAAATTGCGGGATAGTCTGTGTCGGTACGTGTGAGATACACCTTTCCAATTTTTGGGGCACATCTCATACTGCCGAGGATTTGAGGGTGCTTCAGTGTGCCTCCTTCCTGTTCCGAACTCCTCCTACTCCTCATCCTGCCTTTGGGGGTACAAAAAATAGTAATCGGGCCTAGTCTGGGTCTCTACGTGTGAGATACATACACCTTTTGATAATATTTTCTATTCCGCTATTCAATCTACACCTTTGGAGTAAAAACTATTAAATTGCGGGATAGTCTGTGTCGGTACGTGTGAGATACATACACCTTTTGATATCATATTTTCTATTCCGCTATTCAATCTACACCTTTGGAGTAAAAACAATTAAATTGCGGGATAGTCTGTGTCGGTACGTGTGAGATACATACACCTTTTGATATCATATTTTCTATTCCGCTTTTCAATCTACACCGTTGGGTAAAAACAATTAAATTGCGGGATAGTCTGTGTCGGTACGTGTGAGATACACCTTTCCAATTTTTGGGGCGAATCTCATACTGCCGAGGATTTGAGGGTGCTTCAGTGTGCCTCCTGCCTGTTCTGAACTCCACCTACTCCTCATCCTGCCTTTGGGGGTACAAAAAATAGTAATTTGGGCCTAGTCTGGGTCTCTACGTGTGAGATACATACACCTTTTGATATCATATTTTCTATTCCGCTATTCAATCTACACCTTTGGAGTAAAAACAATTAAATTGCGGGATAGTCTGTGTCGGTATGTGTGAGATACATACACCTTTTGATATCATATTTTCTATTCCGCTATTTAATCTACACCTTTGGGGTAAAAACAATTAAATTGTGGGATAGTCTGTGTCGGTACGTGTGAGATACACCTTTCCAATTTTGGGGCGCATCTTATACTGCCGAGGATTGCAGGGTGCTTCAGTCTGCCTCCTGCCTGTTCCGAACTCCTCCTACTCCTCATCCTGCCTTTGGGGGTACAAAAATAGTAATCGGGGCCTACTCTGGTTCTGTACGTGTGAGATACATACACCTTTTGATAATATTTTCTATTCCGCTATTTAATCTACACCTTTGGAGTAAAAACAATTAAATTGCGGGATAGTTTGTGTCGGTACATGTGAGATACATACACCTTTTGATATCATATTTTCTATTCCGTTATTCAATCTACACCTTTGGAGTAAAAACAATTAAATTGCGGGATAGTCTGTGTCGGTACGTGTGAGATACATACACCTTTTGATATCATATTTTCTATTCTGCTATTCAATCTACACCTTTGGGTAAATACAATTAAATTGCGGGATAGTCTGTGTCGGTACGTGTGAGATACACCTTTCCAATTTTTGGGGTGCATCTCATACTGCAGAGGATTTGAGGGTGCTTCAGTCTGCCTCCTGCCTGTTCCGAACTCCTCCTACTCTTCATCCTGCCTTTGGGGGTACAAAAAATAGTAATTTGGGCCTAGTCTGGGTCTCTACGTGTGAGATACATACACCTTTTGATATCATATTTTCTATTCCGCTATTCAATCTACACCTTTGGAGTAAAAACAATTAAATTGCGGGATAGTCTGTGTCGGTACGTGTGAGATACATACACCTTTTGATATCATATTTTCTATTCCGCTATTCAATCTACACCTTTGGGTAAAAACAATTAAATTGCGGGATAGTCTGTGTCGGTACGTGTGAGATACACCTTTCCAATTTTTGGGGCGCATCTCATACTGCCGAGGATTTGAGGGTGCTTCAGTGTGCCTCCTGCCTGTTCCGAACTCCTCCTACTCCTCATCCTGCCTTTGGGGGTACAAAAAATAGTAATCGGGGCCTACTCTGGTTCTGTACGTGTGAGATACATACACCTTTTGATAATATTTTCTATTCCGCTATTTAATCTACACCTTTGGAGTAAAAACAATTAAATTGCGGGATAGTCTGTGTCGGTACGTGTGAGATACATAAACCTTTTGATATCATATTTTCTATTCCGCTATTCAATCTACACCTTTGGAGTAAAAACAATTAAATTGCGGGATAGTCTGTGTCGGTACGTGTGAGATACATACACCTTTTGATATCATATTTTTAATTCCGCTATTCAATCTACACCTTTGGGTAAAAACAATTAAATTGCGGGATAGTCTGTGTCGGTACGTGTGAGATACACCTTTCCAATTTTTGGGGCGCATCTCATACCGCCAAGGATTGCAGGGTGCTTCAGTCTGCCTCCTGCCTGTTCCGAACTCCTCCTACTCCTCATCCTGCCTTTAAGGGTACAAAAAATAGTAATCGGGGCCTAGTTTGGTTCTGTACGTGTGAGATACATACACCTTTTGATAATATTTTCTATTCCGCTATTTAATCTACACCTTTGGAGTAAAAACAATTAAATTGCGGGATAGTCTGTGTCGGTACGTGTGAGATACATACACCTTTTGATATCATATTTTCTATTCCGCTATTCAATCTACACCTTTGGGTAAAAACAATAAAATTGCGGGATAGTCTGTGTCGGTACGTGTGAGATACATAAACCTTTTGATATCATATTTTCTATTCCTCTATTCAATCTACACCTTTGGAGTAAAAACAATTAAATTGCGGGATAGTCTGTGTCGGTACCTGTGAGATACATACACCTTTTGATATCATATTTTCTATTCCGCTATTTAATCTACACCTTTGGGGTAAAAACAATTAAATTGCGGGATAGTCTGTGTCGGTACCTGTGAGATACACCTTTCCAATTTTTGGAGCGCATCTCATACCGCCGAGGATTGCAGGGTGCTTCAGTCTGCCTCCTGCCTGTTCCGAACTCCTCCTACTCCTCATCCTGCCTTTGGGGGTACAAAAAATAGTAATCGCGGCCTAGTCAGGTTCTGTCTTGTGAGATACATACACCTTTTGATAATATTTTCTATTCTGCTATTTAATCTACACCTTTGGAGTAAAAACAATTAAATTGCGGGATAGTCTGTGTCGGTACGTGTGAGATACATACACCTTTTGATATCATATTTTCTATTCCGCTATTTAATCTACACCTTTGGAGTAAAAACAATTAAATTGCGGGATTAGTCTGTGTCGGTACGTGTGAGATACATACACCTTTTGATATCATATTTTCTATTCCGCTATTCAATCTACACCTTTAGAGTAAAAACAATTAAATTGCGGGATAGTCTGTGTCGGTACGTGTGAGATACATACACCTTTTGATATCATATTTTCTATTCTGCTATTTAATCTACACCTTTGGGGTAAAAACAATTAAATTGCGGGATAGTCTGTGTCGGTACGTGTGAGATACACCTTTCCAATTTTTGGGGCGCATCTCATACCGCCGAGGATTGCAGGGTGCTTCAGTCTGCCTCCTGCCTGTTCCGAACTCCTCCTACTTCTCATCCTGCCTTTGGGGGTAAAAAAAATAGTAATCGGGGCCTAGTCTGGTTCTGTACGTGTGAGATACATACACCTTTTGATAATATTTTCTATTCTGCTATTTAATCTACACCTTTGGGGTAAAAACAATTAAATTGCGGGATAGTCTGTGTCGGTACGTGTGAGATACACCTTTCCAATTTTTGGGGCGCATCTCATACCGCCGAGGATTGCAGGGTGTTTCAGTGTGTCTCCTGCCTGTTCCAAACTCCTCCTACTCCTCATCCTGCCTTTGGGGGTACAAAAAATAGTAATCGGGGCCTAGTCTGGGTTTGTACGTGTGAGATACACCACCATTTTGTAAAATTTTTCCTATTCCGCTATTCAATATACACCCTGTTTGAGTGTAAAAAATTAAATTACGGCATAGTCTGTATCGGTACATGTGAGATACACCTTTTTTAATTTGTTTGGCGCATCTCCTTCCACCGCCGAGGATTGCAGGGCGCTTCAGTTTGACTCCTGTTCCCAACTCCTCATACTCCTCTTCCTCATCCTGCCTTTAGGGTACAAAAAATAGTAATTGGGGTCTAGTTTGTGTTTGTACGTGTGAGATACACCGTTTTGTAAATTTTTTCCTATTCCGCTATTCAATATACACCCTGTTTGAGTGTAAAAAATTAAATTACGGCATAGTCTGTATCGGTACATGTGAGATACACCTTTTTAAATTTGTTTGGCGCATCTCCTTCCACCGCCGAGGATTGCAGGACGCTTCAGTTTGCCTCCTGTTCCCAACTCCTCCTACTCCTCTTCCTCATCCTGCCTTTAGGGTACAAAAAATAGTAATCGGGGCCTAGCCTGTGTTTGTACGTGTGAGATACACCGTATTATAAAATTTTTCCTATTCCGCTATTCAATATACACCCTTTTGGAGTGTAAAAAATTAAATTACGGCATAGTCTGTATCGGTACGTGTGAGATACACCTTTTAAATTTGTTTGGCGCATCTCCTTCTACCGCCAAGGATTGCAGGGCGCTTCTGTTTGCCTCCTGTTCCAAACTCCTCCTACTCATCTTCCTCATCCTCCCTTTAGGGTACAAAAAATTTTAATCGGGGCCTAGTCTGTGTTTGTACGTGTGAGATACCGTTTTTTATCCTTTTTTCTATTCTGCTATTCAATATACACCCTTTTGGGGTAAAAAAAATTAAATTGCAAACTAAATTAAAAAAATTAGTTTGCATATTTGACTGTAAGATACACCCGTGCGATACTGTTGTTGTTTTGTTCCGCTATTCAATAAACACCTTTCGAGGGCAAGATCATAAATTACAGAAATATGAGGAGACCGTCAAATAGGGGCCGTGGCCTGGGTCATGGTGCTGCTGGTAGAGCTCCTGTTGCAAGGAGAGGACGTGGTCGATCTGTGCCAGCTACACGCAGAAGTGAAACACCTTCCTCAAGTGTGAGTAGGCGACAGAACCTAGAGCAGTATTTGGTAGGGCATCATGCGCCTCTAGAAGTGATGAGGCCAGAAGAAGTACAGGCGATAGTAGATTGGGTTGCTGACAGTGCCTCCAGTTCCTTCACATTGTCTCCCACCCAGTCTACTGCAGAAAGGTCAGAGTTGGCACCTGCAGCCAATGTCCAACCGTCTTTCACCTCACCCCCTTGCAAATCAGGCAAGCAGTCTGAGCCCCAAGTCATACAGCAGTCTCTTCTTCTTTTTGAGGACTCTGTCAGCAGGGTTTCCCGGGGCCATCCACCTAGCCCTGCCCCAGAAGTGGAAGAGATTGAGTGCAGCGATGCCCAACCACTTATTTCTCAAGATGAGTACATGGAAGGACCATCGCAGCGCGTCTCCGATGATGACGAAACGCAGGTGCCAACTGCTGCGGCATTCAGAATTGTGGAGACCGACAAGGAGGGCAGGGGTGAAGACTGGGTGGAAGATGATGTGGAGGACGATGAGGTCCTCGACCCCACATGGAATGAAGGTCATGCAGGTGACCTGAGTAGTTTGGAGGAAGAGGCGGTGGTCGCACAGAGCCACCAGCACAGCAGAAGAGGGAGCAGGGTGCAAAAGCGGAGCGGCTGTGCCCTAGACACTACGCCCGCTACTGCCCAACGCAGCAAGGGAACGAGCGCACCAAAGCCAGCTCAAAGGAGTTCTCTAGCGTGGAAGTTCTTCAGAAAATGTGCTGATGACAGGACACGAGTGGTTTGCACCCTGTGCAATCAGAGCCTGAAGCGAGGCATAAACCTTCTCAACCTGAGCACAACCTGCACGATCAGGCTTCTAAGTTCAAAGCACGAGCTGCAGTGGAGTAGACACCTTCAAAACCAAGAAAGGTCTCTGGCTCCTCCTGCTTCCTCTTCTGCTGCAGTCTCGGACTCTCTATCCACATCTGTAGTGATACCGGCACCTGCCACCCTGCAAACAGACGATATGTCAGCAACACCACCACCTGGGTCACCAACCATCTCCACAATGTCCCGTGGAAGCGTTCAGCTTTCCATCTCCCAAACACTTGAGAGGAAGAGGAAGTACCCCCCTACCCACCCGCAATCCCTGGCCCTGAATGCCAGCATTTCAAAATTCTTGGCCTTTGAAATGCGGTCATTCCGTCTGGTGGAGACGCACAGTTTTAAAAACCTTATGTCGGTGGCTGTCCCACAGTATGTCGTGCCCAGCCGCCACTACTTTTCCAGGCAAGCCATCCCTTCCCTGCACAATCAAGTGGGGGAAAAAATCAGGTGTGCACTGCGCAATGCCATCTGTGCCAAGGTCCACCTAAGTACCGATACGTGGACCAGTAAGCACGGTCAGGGGTGTTATATCTCCCTAACAGCACACTGGGTAAATGCAGTGGCAGATGGGCCTGAGGCGGATAGCAATTTGGCGCATGTCCATCCACCACCGAGGATTGCAGGGCGCTTCAGTTTGTCTCCTGTTCCTAACTCCTCCTACTCCGCTTCCTCATCCTCTACCGTCTCCTCATCCGGTCAGCGTAACACCTTCACCACCAACTTCAGCACGGCCAGGGGTAAACGACAGCAGGCAGTTTTAAAACTTGCTTGTTTGGGGGAAAAACCACACACCACGCAGGAGTTGTGGAGGAGCATGGAACAGCAGACAAATGAGTGGTTGCTGCCAGCGAGCCTCAAGCCCGGCCTGGTGGTGTGCGACAACGGGCAAAATCTCATAGCAGCTCTGGGCCTAGCCGGTTTGACACACATCCCTTGCCTGGCGCATGTGCTGAATTTGGTGGTGCAGAGGTTCCTTAAAAATTACCTCGATATGTCAGAGCTGCTGCAGAAAGTGCGGGCCGTCTGTGCGCACTTTCGGCGTTCTCACCCTGCTGCTGCTCGCCTGTCAGCGCTGCAGCGTAACTTCGGCCTTCCCGCTCACCGCCTCATATGTGATGTGCCCACAAGGTGGAACTCCACCTTGCACATGCTGGAAAGACTGTGTGAGCAGCAGCAGGCCATAGTGGAGTTTCAGCTGCAGCACGCACGCGTTAGTCGCTCTGCGGAACAGCACCACTTCACCACCAATAACTGGGCCTCCATGCGAGACCTGTGTGCCTTGTTGCGCTGTTTTGAGTACTCCACCAACATGGCCAGTGCCGATGATGCCGTTGTCAGCTTAACTATCCCACTTCTATGCCTTCTTCAAAGAACGATTAGGGCGATGATGGAAGAGGATGTGGCACAGGATGAGGAGGAGGAGGAGGAGGATGAAGAGGTAACATTTCCAAGGCTTTCAGGGCAGTCATTCACAAGGGGCTCCGAGGGTGGGTTCCTGCACACACAAACGTCAGGGACACAATTGTCCAGCAGGGGCACAGTTCTGGAGGATGAGGAGGAGGAGATGGAGGAGGAGAGGGAACCATGTTCACAGCAGGGTGCCACCCAGGCCAGCTCATGGCCATCACTGGTGCGTGGCTGGGGGGATACAGAGGACACAGACGATACACCTCCCACAGAGGACAGCCTTTCGTTGCCTCTGGGCAACCTGGCACACATGAGCGATTACATGCTGAAGTGTCTCCACAACGATCGCCGAGTTGGCCACATTCTAACTTGTGCTGATTACTGGGTGGCCACACTGCTGGATCCCCGTTACAAGGACAGCATACCATCCTTAATTCACTCACTGGAGTGCGATCGCAAGATGCGCGAGTACAAGCGCACGCTGGTAGACGCCATGCTGCTGGCATTCCCACCTGACAGCGGGGCCACAGTGGAAGCACAAGGCCAAGGCAGAGGTGGAGGAGGAAGAGGTCGCCAACGCAAACAGGGCACCGCCAGCACCTCAGAAGGCAGGGTTAGCATGGCCGAAATGTGGAAAAGCTTTGTCAGCACGCCACAACAAACAGCAGCACCAGCAGCTCATATGGAACGTCTTAGCAGGAGGCAGCATTTCACCAACATGGTGGAGCAGTATGTGTGCACACGCCTACATGTAGTGAATGACGGGTCTGCCCCCTTCAACTTCTGGGTCTCCAAATTGGGCACATGGCCTGAGCTTGCCCTTTATGCCTTGGAGGTGCTGGCGTGCCCTGCAACCAGTGTATTATCTGAACGGGTATTTAGCACGGCTGGGGGCGTTATCACAGACAAGCGCAGCCGCCTGTCCAGAGACAATGTGGACAAGCTCGCGTTCATTAAAATGAACCAGGCATGGATCCCATGGGACTTTTCCGTACCTTGTGCAGAATAGAGATGGATACCGACCTTACCCAGCCATTGTTCTATTTTTGCTCTTTCTCACTCTTTTGGGGTGTACCCTCATTTAAAATGACTGAAAAAAAGCAGTGTTGGCTACCTCGTCCTCCTCCACCGCCGCTTCCACCTACACCGCCCATAGGTGTGCGCAGCCTATTGCATTAGGGTGTGCACCCCAAAGTTTAAATACACATGCATGTGTTTGCCTACATGTACATGGCCCCGATACATTACTCTCCCTGCTGGCAAAGTGAAATAGAAGTGTGTGGCACTTCTCTTATGGCAGAGCAGGTCCGAGGGAGATCTTTCCCATCTCCTCACTGGCAAACAGAGCGATAATGCTAATGTGCCCTAGGTGATTAGGGTGTGCCCAGGCACACCCGGCACACCCTGTGCGCACGCCTATGACACCGCCACATCCACCACCACCTCAACCTCCCTCCTACTTCATATGGGCCTCGTCCTTCACAGATGAAGAACATTGTTTTATGTTTCTGTTTTTTTTTGTTGTTTTAAGTACTTTCCCTATCCACATTTGTTTGCAGAGCACTCGCCATGCTCTTAACTACGTTTTGCTGCCATTTGCAGCACTCTAGCCCTTTCCATTGGTGTTTTAGAGCCATTTTAGTGCCTGAAAGTTTGGGTCCCCATTGACTTCAATGGGGTTCGGTGTCCAGGTAAAGTTCGGAAAAAGTCCGGGACACGGACCCGGACTTTTTTTTCAAGTTCGGCCGAACCCGCCGAACACGGACATCCAGGTGTCCGCTCAACTCTACACATTACACCAAAATTGTAAGTTCTGTTCAGTAACAAGAAGAAATGTGCAGTTTCCTCCTTACATACATTTATTTTGGAAGGTCTCAATTGTCTCTTGAAATTTGTGTACAAATTATATGAAAATCTCATGATCGTTCTGAAAATGGAATTTTTCCTCCATCTATCATATAAAGTGTAGGCTGCAATAGTGATGGGCAAATCTATTACAGGGTAGACTTCCCATTTCATACATATGGTCATACACAGTTAGGACCACATTTTGTAAATTTGGGCCAAATGTGACATTTCCATCTCCATCAAAAAATGTATGTTCCCTTTTGACCACAGGAGAAGGGACACTGTTAACTGACAGGGTTTCCTCAGCTTTTGTTTAATCATCAAAAAACTGTGTGCTTTTAGGAACATATCTACATATAACAAGAACCAGTTATAAAATAAAAAATAAAGTAATTATGCTCATCTTAGTTCTTGCACTAACCTACCTAATAAAACTGGCACTTTTATTTTCATATATTACATTACTTAATGATAAGAAGGTGAGCCTCCTTTAAATGCAGTGGAACAGATCTATTGTTCATAACTTGTACCAAATATTAAAAAGGAATCTATTGTACGGTACATATTCAATCCATTACCATTACCAGTATTTAACTCACTGGATCGTCTTAAATGGCATTGTATAATATATAAAAAAATAATTTTAATTAAAAGCCATATTTAATCTAATCTAACCTGATCTAATGAAAAATTATATGTAACAGCAAGTACCAGTTTGCGCTAAATGGAAGAATATTTACTTCCCTATAGTTCTTCTTAGGTAATTAGGCTATAGTGTAATCAAGTCAACTTTACAAAGAAAAATTGGAACATTGGATTTTATAATACTTTTCAGCAATGGAGGTGAAAATATCCTTAACTAGTCCATTTATTCTCTAAGACCCTAAATGATATGCTTGTTACTTTGCTATTTGAATCATAATGCTACCCTGTGTACAACTCTGAACTGGAATATAGTTTGAATAGATAATATGCATATTGAAAAACATGAAACATATTAAAAAGTTGTTAAAGAAACCTAATATTTCTTCTTGTAATACTGATTATAGGTGCATTGTAAAAAGTAAAGCACACATATTGCTTTATATTTGTAAAATAATATCTATCTCTTTAAATAGGATGTTACTGAAATTTCCTATATCATCATATATATGTAGTGTAGTGAATCATATTATACTTATGCAGGGATATTGGAGCAAATGACTCATTTTCTGAAGCAAGGCTATGAAGACCAAAGAGATAGTAATATAGGTAATTTCGCTATCCTTTTTGCACATGAAAAAATAATGCATTCACCCCTTTTGGTTACCATGGACATAAATAGCTGGGAAAAAACACTAATGGCTGTAATTGGAATGGAAAATGTCTGAAAAGGCTATAATTTAAAAGTGGTAGAAAATTACTTTATTGTTATTAATATCTCACACTGGAAAAACTCTAAAATATTTACCTCCTAAATTTCCTTTCAGAATATATACTTTCCAGTTGTGTTTGTGTTATATGTAGACAGTAGATATGTTCATCAGTATATTTAAATCATTTTTTTTCGTCACCTACAGTATGCTGTATAGGTGGATGTTATAAGTCAAAGTTTTGTATACGTTTCCAGGCTTTTCTTGTCAAAGTTTAATTGAACACGGTGAGATTAGAAGCTGATTGGCTACCATGCACAGCTGCACCTGATTTTGCACTTTCTAGTTCTAGTAAGTTAACCCCTTTATGTTTATCACTAAAAATATTTAAAGGGACAGTTAAAAATAGATGAGCACAGATCACTTTAACCACTTAAGCCCCAGCCCTATTTCGGACACTTTTTGTTTACAAGTTAAAACCAGTATTTTTTCCTAGAAAACTACTTAGAACCCCCAAACATTATATATATTTTTTTAGCAAAGACTCTGGAGAATAAAATGTCGGTCATTGCAAAATTTTTTGTCATGCGGTATTTGCGCAGCGGTCTTTAAAACGCCATTTTTTTGGAAAAAATTTGAAAAATCACATTTCACTGCATTTAAAAAATACTAAACAGTAAAGTTAGCCCATTTTTTTTGTATATTGTGAAAGATGATGTCACGCCGAGTAAATAGATACCCAACATGTTACGGTTTAAAATTGCGCCCCCCCCGTGACATGGCGACAAACTACGGTCAATAGAGATCTCAATCTGGGACGCTTTAAATTTATTTAACGGTTACCAGTTTAGAGTTAGAGTGTAGCTCTTTTTTTTTAATTATTGCCCACGCTCTGGCGATCGCGGCGATACCTCACATGTGTTGTTTGAACAGCGATTTCATTCGCGGCTCGACTTGCGTATACGTTTTTTTTTGTGCGCGAGCTAACGGTGACGGGGGCGGCTAAATTTTTTTTTTCCTATTTCTTTTTTCTTTTTTTTAACTTTATTACAGGTTTTTTTAAAAAAAAAAAAAAATCTGATCACTTTTATTGCTGTCACAAGCAATGTAAACATCCCTTGTGACACCAATATGTAGTGACAGGTACACTTTATGGAGGGATCGAGGGTCTAAAAGACCCTAGACCCCTCCACTACACTTCCCTGTATGCAAAACGCTGAAAACGGCATTTTTGCATACAGCCATTTTTCAAATCTGCCGCCTTTTGCAGCACAGTATCCCGGAAGTGACGTCATGGACGCCGCCTCCGGGTTACGTCATCGGAGACCCGATCGATGCCATTTCCGGCATTCATCGGGACTCCATCCAGCCGGCGAACGTGCCGGCTGGGTGCTCGGGGCTCCCGGTGGGACGGGAGCCCCGAGCAAAGCCACGGAAGGCGGCGGGAGGGGGGGGACGTCCGGGTAACGATCGAGCGGCTCCCGAGCCGCATCGGTCATTACAGACGGAAAGCCGACCGTCGGCTTCAAACCACGGTATCGGGATGATGTCTCTAGCTAGAGGCATCATCCCGGTATAAGCCCGCAAAGTTTACAGACGTAGCCCTACGTCGATATGCGGTAAGTGGTTAAGGTGTACACAGGGGGCTGTGACACACAAAGCACTGTTTATTACACATAAACGATTTGTGATTTGCCACTGTTGACAGTTACTAATAAAGCAGCCTATATTGACCATGCAGAGACCAAGCACTAAAGGAACTGTTACATACATAGACTATAGTCTATCCAGATCAACCTGTGTAGGTGTGTGTGGACGTAATTATTTCCCATACCCCTGAATGTTTTGATCCTTGAGATGTACGTCCAAGAGTCTTTTAAAAGTAGCCATACTCCCCGCAGTTACTACCACTTGTGGTAGAGAATTCCAAAATCTTGTGGCCCTTACTGTAAAAAAAAAAACCCTGCGTAGCCTAAGGTTAAATCTCTTCTACTCTAATCGCATTGTATGGCCTCGTGTCCTCATTAGGGTTGAGCGAACCCGAACTGTATTGTTCGGGATCGTACCGGACTTTTGGGTATTCAGTACCCAGACACGGACCCGAACATTTCACTGTATGTTTGGGTACTGTCCGTTGTTCGGTAATGTTATTTCATGTTTTGGCGCTGTTTTAATGGCGTGGTTTCAACAGGTGCAAGGCAGCCAATCAGCAAGCGTTTAACTAGTGTGCCCTTAGAAACCATCACAGCCATGCCTACTAATGGCATGGTTGTGATTGGCCAGTGCAGCATGTGACCCTGAGTCTATATAAGCTGGAGTCACATAGCGCCGTGCGTCATCCTGCTCAAACTATACTGGGGAGAGGTTCTTGATGCTGCTGAGGGAGAGATAGGGAGATTATTGTAGGGTCAGGCTGGAGATTGCTTTGAGGGAAAGCATAGGGAGAATCTTCTTTATTCAGACAGCAATCTACATTGATTTAATTGTGTGGGGGTGCAGTGCATGATCTTTTAGCCCGGAGGGAGAGATAGGAGATTATTGTAGGGGCAGGCTGGAGATTGCTTTGAGGGAAAGAATAGGAAGAATCTTCTTTAATCAAACAGCGATCTACATTGATTGTGGGGGTGCAGTGCACGATCTTTATGCCCTGACATGATCCCAGTGAGGAGCAGAAAGGAGAAAAAAAACAACTTTTATCAGTCTGTTAGGTGGGCGGCGTGCGGTGCTGCACATTTAATGCAAGCTCAGTGCATATGTGTCTGCTTAATCTGCATTTAAAAAAGAAAAAAACTTTTTTCCTTCATATTTTACTTTGACATACATTGTTTAGACAGACACTGCTTTTCTAACCTGCTCTTCAAAAAGCACCAATGTAAGGGGAAAATAATTATTTTTCGGTATATAGAGAAAATAATTATTTTTCAGTTTTTCATTCAAATGGGGTTTTTTTTTATTCAATAGCAGAATAGAACAACAACAGTATCCAACCTGTTAGGCGTGTGGTCTGTAGCGGCCATTTAAAAGTTAACTGTGGCCTAGTCTGCATATGGTACAGTGAGATACACACATTGCATACTGTTGTATTCCGCTTTGCAATAAACATCCGTTTAGGGGATAAAAAGTTAATTGCGGCCTAGTCTGCATATGTTACTGTCAGATACACCCTTGGATACTGTTGTTATATTCCGCTATTCAATAAACACCTATTTAGGGAAAAAATATTAAATTGCGGCCTAGTCTGTATCTGTACGTGTGAGATACACACGTTGTATACTGTTGTTCTATTCCACTATTCAATAAACACCCATTTAGGGAAAAAATATTAAATTGCAGCCTAGTCTGTTTCTTTACGTGTGAGATACACCCGCTGTATACTGTTGTTCTATTCCGCTATTCAATAAACACACATTTAGGGAAAAAATATTAAATTGCGGCCTAGTCTGTATCTGTACTTGGGAGATACACCCGTTGTATACTGTTGTTCTATTCCGCTATTCAATAAACACCCATTTAGGGAAAAAAATTAAATTGCGGCCTAGTCTGTATCTGTACGTGTGAGATACACCCATTTAGATACTGTTAATCTATTCTGCTATTCAATAAACACCCATGTGGGGGAAAGAAAGATATTAAATTGCGGCTTAGTCTGTATCTGTATGTGTGAGATACAGCCTTTGTATACTGTTGTTCTATTCCGCTATTCAATAAACACCCATATAGGGAAAAAATATTAAATTGCGGCCTAGTCTGCATATGTTACTGTGAGATACTACCTTTGGATACTGTTGTTTTATTCTGCTATTCAACACCCATTTAGGGGACAGAAAGATATTAAATTGTGGCTTAGTCTGTATCTGTACGTGTGAGATACACCCTTTGGATACTGTTGTTTTATTCTGCTATTCAATAAACACCCATATAGGGAAAAAATATTAAATTGCGGCCTAGTCTGCATATGTTACTGTGAGATACTACCTTTGGATACTGTTGTTCTATTCTGCTATTCAACACCCATTTAGGGGAAAATTAATAATTTTTCAGCGTTTGCTGATTATGTTACTGTGAGATACACCCTTTAAATTTGTTTGGCACATCTCCTTCCACCACGAGGATTGCAGGGCACTTCAGTTTGCACTTGTGGCTAACTCCTCCTACTCCGCTTCCTCATCCTCATCCTCTACCGCCTCCGCATCTGGAGCAGTGATCATTTCCAAGCCTTTCAGCGCAGTCATTCACAAGTGGCTCCGAGGGTGGGTTCTTGCACCCACAAACGCCAGGTACACAATTATCCAGCAAGGGCACAGTTCTGGAGGATGCGAGGTGGAGGATGAGGAGGAGGAGGAGATGGTGGAGGAGGAACCATGTTCACAGCAGGATGGCACCCAGATAACTGATAAGAACAGATACTACACTTGATCTAGCCAAAAGGTCGAGAAGCAATGCTGGTGGCATTCCCACCTGACAGCGGGGGCACAGTGGAAGCACAAGGCAAAGGCAGAGGAGGAGGAGGAGGAGGTCGCCAATGCAGCCAGGGCACCGCCAGCACCTCAGAAGGCAGGGTTAGCATGTATGAAATGTGGAAAAGCTTTGTCGGGATGCCACAACAACCAGGACCACCAGCTGTTTTTTTTTTAAGCCCGTGGGGTGTGTAAACACACTCAGACTATCACTCGGTGGGTGCATAAAGAAGTGCACACCAAAAAAGTGAAACACAAAAAGTGCACAGGGTGTACACGTGGTCCTTGACCCTGATCCCCCGGGGCACAAGGCTCCTGACAGGGACTGGGGTACTTACACTGGCTAACCTGGCCGAAACCAGGCAGCCCCGTTCTTTAGGAGGACTGCTGAAACAGACCACCCCAAGTACTAGGTGGGGCTCTCCTGAAGAGGGACCCCATGAGAGAGGGTGAACCAAGCCAGAAGGTCATATCCACCCCCTCCTAAGACTTTCCGGGACAGGCCCAAGGACCTACACCCTACTAATCATGCTGTGCAAAATAAAGTGTACCGCCACAATAAAAAACACAAAACGTGAGACACACAACACAGGAAAATGGGGAAAGGGATAGTGGAGAACTGTAAGGTTAGTGCCACGTTGCAATACTATGGCAGGCCCTTTGGCCATGAATAAAAAATTCCTCTGGTCCTGACTCCTGACCAAAAGGCCCGGCCCTAGAGGCAATTGTTAAAAACGTGTGTAGGAAGTGCAGTGTCCTTGGTGCCATACTCATAGTGTTGCCATCCACCGTGAATTATGGCACCCCTGAACTGCCAATCCAGGGGCACATACACCACAGGCTTTTCTGAATCCCGGTCCCTGGCAAGACCAGTGCAGCCCCATCCCTACCAGAAGGCCTCAGAACTTAGACAGCTTTGGGAGAGCCCAGCCCACAACCAGGGACACATACCTTTTCCAAGGCCAGAGTCAACTCAGAAGGGGGAAAAAAGCCCCCCCCCCCTGCTGCCATCACCGTTCCTTACCATATACCATATACCATATACAGTTCCTTACGTACTATACACGTACTGAATGACAGGTCTGCCCCCTTCAACTTCTGTGTCTCCAAATTGGGCACATGGCCTGAGCTTGCCCTTTACGCCTTGGAGGTGCTGGCCTGCCCTGCAGCCAGTGTATTACCTGAACGTGTATTTGGCACGGCTGGGGGCGTTATCACAGATAAGCGCAGCCGCCTGTCCAGAGCCAATGTGCACAAGCTCACGTTCATTCAAATGAACCAGGCATGGATCCCACAGGACGTGTCCGTACCTTGTGCAGAATAGACATGTAAACCGGCCTTACCCAGCCATTGTTGTATTTATGATCTTTCTCACTCTTTTGGGGTGTACCCTAATTTAAAAAGAAATAAAATTAAAAAAAAAAAAAACAATGTTGGCTACCTTGTCCTCCTCCACCGCCGCTTCCACCTACACCCCCACATCCACCGCCACCTCAACCTCCTACTCCATATGGGCCTCGTCCTCCTCCTCCACCACCGCTACCGCTTCCACCTACAATGCCATATCCTCCGCCACCTCAACCTCCTACTCCTTATGGGCCTCGTCCTCCTCCTACATCATTCAAGATGATTATTTTTTAATTTTCTGTTTTTTTAAGTAATTTCCCTATCCACATTTGTTTGCAGAGCACTCACCGTGCTCTTAAGAAGATCTTGCTGCCATTTGCAGCCCTCTAGCCCTTTCCATGTTTGTTTTAGAGCCATTTTAGTGCTCGAAAGTTCGAGTCTCCATTGACTTCAATTGGGTTTGGGATATTGGTAAAGTTTGGGTTAAGTCCGGGTCACGAACAGGGACTTTTTTTTCAAGTTCAGCCGTACCCGCCGAACCCGGACATCCAGGTGTTCACTCAACTCTAGTCCTCATGCATTCATTGCGACTGAACTTTTTTTTTTCTATGTTGCGATCACCATTGAGGTATTTGTATATCGCTATCATGTCCCCTCTCAGGCATCTCCTTTCCAGGGAGAATAAATCAAGTGCTTGTAAGCGCTTTTCATAATTAAGGTCTTCCAATCCACTAATCAGTTTAGTTGTTCTTCTTTGGACTCTCTCCCGCTCCTTTGCATCCCTTCTGAGGATTGGTGACCAGAACTGGACAGCATGCTCCAGATGTGGTCGGACCAGAGTTTTATAAAACTGCTGTAGTCTCCATTTTCTGGAGCAGTAGGCTTAAAGTAGTCTAGACTTCTAAAATTAAAATGGACAAAGCACATCCTCATATAGTGTGTACTTGCCTTAGTCCATAGCACTTAGTGTGGTCTTCTTTCCCCTTTTTTTGCTCTCTGCATTAATCTCTTTTGACAGTTTTTCCAGACACCCCTTCTTCTTTAGCACACAACAGGTGATTGACAGTCAAGATGTGTTTGCCACTGAGACTGTATAGAGAGAGTGTGTCCTTTCCCTCCACTCAGGTTTTAGGGTACACTCAGCTTTATGCTCTGTGTTGTGTAGTGTGTGACACTGGATCCTGACCCCTAACTCCTGAAAACTGAGAACTACTAAACTGTGTACTTTGGAAAGTTGTAACAGAGAGAAAGCTACAGATAAACAGGTACAGCTGATATAGGAAGATTATTATTTTTTTTAATCCAAAAGAGTTATATTAAGAAAACAACAAAAAAGAAACAAATAGAAACATACACAATAATGACCATCATGTACGTACAAAGAAGGGGGAACGTTGCCCCCATCACAGAGGTCATACTTCAGAATTACAGAATAATACAAGGTTATCAATAACCACACTGTCGGTAAGGTAGGGAAAACACCCGAACACCTTCTAGCCCTTATAAACGTAATCAAATGCTGCAAAGTACCAACATAAACAGGGTTCGCCATATATTTGTAAGAATACCTCCATACCAGCAGTGCAATCCCCACCACAAAAAAATCCAGGGGGAAGAAATTAAAAATAAAGGGGGATTGACCTCCTCCGGGAGCACTATAACTGTTTAGCCATTATATCCATGTCGAAATCAAAGAGAGAGAAAGAAGCAGGGGACGGGTCCCGACCATAACAAAAATACAGAGGAAACCAGTTCCAGGAAAATAGAAAAACAGAAAGGGGGGATGAAAGAGGAGGGAAAATAAGGATAGTAGGAGCAGAGAAGGGTCTATGCCTGCAGAATATGGTGCATGAGCAACTGTGCAGGGGCCAACCCCGGACAATCCAACCAATCTGCCAAATCTTATGAAACTTCTTGACTGCATTTCGATGACGGTACGCTAGTTGTTCCCGCAATAGGATGGTATTGAATCGTGTCACCCACTGTGTCAATGTAGGGACTGTAGGGCCCATCCAAAAACTGGCAATCAGTTTCCTTGCCAAATACAGTTGTCGTTGCACCATTATATACGTACCAGGGGCAAACGGTTCCGGATCCAGTATGCCCAAAAGGCATACTAGAGGGTCAACCGGTATAGGTGCATGAGCAACTTGTGAAATACATTGCGTGACCTGAGTCCAATACCTAACCAACTTCGGGCAGTGCCATAGCAGATGTATAAAATCTCCCCTGTGGGAGTCACATTTAGGGCACCAAGGCGTGTCTCTTCTGCCCCACTTGTGCAGCAGACGTCCTATGATGAAACGCGTAGGGTGGAGTCTAACGTCACTCCCGGTTTCGGAGCCTGAGCAGTGGAAACGCGGAAGCTTCCCGGCGTTTACGCTGATTCTGACCAGCCTAATGAGTGAGTGTATACTACTTTATGTTTCATTGCCTTGCACATTTTTTCATGGGGTTCTCTTTCTGCTTGAGCATTCAGATCGATCCATCTGCCTAAAGTATCTGCTCATCAGAAGAGGAGGAGACCCCCGGATTTGCCAGCCTGTCCCCATTATACAGGTTGTATTGTGACACCTAGTGGTCAACACAGGTGTACACACTCTCCTATTTTTTATCTTGTGGAACAATTTTGTTTTCATCCTGGACACTGCATCTAGCACTTTTTAGGAAAGAACCTCTCACTTTCCTATATTCATAATTGTTCACTATATAATTTGTATGGAATCTATATATACCTTCTTTATATTAATTTATTCTTTGCAGTATATTTATATAGTTTCCACATATCTTTGCACTATATATTTATTTATTTATCACCTGCACTATATATAAATATATAATTTACAATAAATATTTATCACATCTTGTGCACCTCCGTTATTTTTGCTCATTGCACATTTCCTTTCGCTCACTGTATAGCATTCTTATATATTGAGCACTTTTTGGGGGGTTGTGAAAATCATACCCCTGATTATTTCAGTTTACTGGCACTTTTGCACTTTACATTATTATTGAATTATTGTGTTTATATATTCAGTGATTTTACACATACAGTATCTATTTCAGTTGTTTCCCTCAGGTAGCACCTTTACCAACCTTTTCTTAATTTTATCTCACATTTTAACCCTTGCACCCCAGGGGTTGGTGGAAGCTTACACCTATTTAATTCTACTATTTATTTTACATACTCCATAGGGCTGGTCATCCTTGATTTAATATTATGTAAGTGTTTATTTTCACTTTAATGACATGCTATTCAATGTGCCCATTTGTCCGAATCACAATCTACAAACAGGGTTGCTCTGAGTCTGTTTTTGAATGTCACTTTTATTATCCACATTTCTTTACAATCACAGACAATGCAATTGTTATGTTCCACTGTCTGTTACAGTTATCCAATATTGTTCTCTCATTGTTCATTTTCAGTGTCCAATGTTGTGAATGCTTTAACCATTGACACACGTACATACAGTACACAACTGTTAGAGAAGGTTAGTTTTAGCCTCTGTAAAAGGCCAAGAGTCAGATTTAGTAAACAAACCTGTACATTTAAGGGAAGGAGAAAACCCAGGCCTAATTGTCTTCAGTGTTTTACATCTGTCTCAATCAGTCTCAGTCAGAACCTATCTGCAAAAACGTGCTCCAAAATTGATCACTCAATGCATTTTACTATTATTGTTGTAATTTATAGGCAACACATATAAACCATTTAGCAATATTTTGTTTGTGTTGCAATAGACAGTATGGTTTTATTCAGAAACTCAATCACCTGGGCTGACCATCAGTTTGACCACATTATGTGTGGCCATTGTAGTTATAGGGTCAGACAATGTCCCCTGAAAGAAACATCAAAGAAAACACCAATGTAAACAGTGTAGTACTCTTTGCATTGATAAGCACTCCTGTTCCTCTTCATTTAATTCGTTATTCCATTTGTTAAATCTTGCACTTACAGAAGAGGAAAACTGTAAATGAGGATGGTAGTGGTTAAAAGGATCACTCACCACTAAAGTTATGAGATGTTTTTTGGGAGGGTTGGGGGTTAACCACTTGATGACTGGTATGTTAAACCCCCTTCCTAATCAGTCCATTTTTAAAAGTTCAGCATCATAAGAATTTGACTGACAATTACCAGAGACACTGTACTTTATTTTTTTTATATACATTTCATTTTTTGAGACGGATAGATACTTTTTTGGAAGTATGTAATAAGCATGTTTTTAGCCTAATTTATTTTCTTTTAAATAATTTTTAGTTTATCTTTTTCAAAGAATAATTTTTACAGTAAAACATAACAATAATACTGTCCAGATACATGAAGGACCATCACAGAAAGTTCACTTAAGACAGATATCGTACACATAAATAGTGAATGCTATGGTGACAATATGAGATCTCTCATGTGGGTTGGTTAAGCATGTTGGAAAAAATGAAACATTTGAAAAGAAGCAGAAACAAGTATTACATGCACGGATGAGAGCTCCATTTGTTTTGATTCTGCAAATCCTGTAGTGGTACAAACACAAAATTATTTAAAGACTGTCCAATTGCATTTAAATGTACAATAAAGAAAAAAAGGGTAACTGGAAGGGGAGAGGATAATGAGAAAGAGGAAAAAAAAAAAACATAACCTCAAAAACACCTGACTCCTTGTGTCCCACAATATTGTCCAGAGAATAAGGGTACACCCTTTCCTTTAGTTGTCCTGTGTGTTAGGTAGTAGAGATAATTATCTGGGTGTCACCCAGTGAGAATGAAAGGGAGGGATAGGATCTAGTAAGAGAGGGGAGGGGGTAGGTGACTGGTAAATGGTGAATGAGAAAGGAGAATAGGGACCAAGATGTCTAGTAAATAGGAATCACTTAGTCATTGCATTTTGTTTCGAAATTAATCAAGGGTGCTTTATTAACCTAATTTATATTCTGTCCTTTTGATGGCTTTTTAGGTTTTAGAGGATGATATTTTTTTTCTGCTACGCACAAAAAAAAAAAAAAAAAACAGCCTAAAAATCAAGTATATATTTTTTAGACTGTGTGAAAGTGAGTCCACATATACATATATTTGTTCTGATGTCCTGCCTGCCTATTTCCTTTCTTGAAGCTAAAATTCCAGGATAGTACAAACATTCCAAAAATTTTTTTGTGGGAAATTAGGTAAATAACATTTTTATTTTTTTTCACAAAGTTGTAATTTTAACAAGTTATTTCTTACACACAGCTTAGGCATACTTTTTACTCCAAACCCCAAAACACTTTCTTCTACTCCTGCTAAGTATGGGCATATCATATGTGTCAGAGGTTTTTACACCCTAGCCACACAGAGGAGCCCAAAATCAAGGGGCATAAATTATACTGTACCTCTAATTCCCTGACTGCCTTTTACATTTTTTGGAGGCCCAGTAGACCACATTTTGGAAAGCAAACAATCCAAAGTATTTTCCAAGAGGCATTGTGAGGGTTTTGAAGATTGCATTTTTTCCCCAAGCTTTTGGAAAATGTGGAAAGAAAATAAAAATGTATTATTTTTATACACAGTTGTCAATTTATTCACTTCTTGTCACTTTGGCAATTTTGAAATTTGTCACATACACAAGTTAAAATCTGCATTTGTTTTGCTAGGAAAATACTTAGAACCACTTAAAAATTATATATTTTCTGAAAGCAAAGGCCCTGGAGAAAAATAGGGGGGAAGTTGTACACATAATATTTGTGTATACTATATGCAGTAATACCCAATTTTTGGTAAAATATAAAAGAAAAATAATGTGCATCAAGTAAATACCAGAAGTGTGAAGGTTTAAAACCGTGCATGGCTGTGAAATGGTGACACATTACGGTACCTAAAATTATTCCTAGGTGATGTTTTTAAAGCCTCTGGGGAACGGGTGGCTTTACATTTTTTTTTAATTAATAAATTTGAGTTATTTTTTTTTTTAATGTGTTTAACTATTTTTTAATTAACCAGTTGCCACCCATCCACAGTACATTTATTTCAGGCGGGCAGCGTTGGCAGGCTAAATCACGTACATCTCTTTATCCACCCTGGGGCATGCAGCACATCCCCTGGGGCTCACAGTGTTTCTCCCACGACCGCTTTGTCCACCGGACATAGCAGATTGCAACTCCTGGTACTCAGCCACTTTGAGTGACCCAGGGATCACGTGAATGCTATGTGATCAGATGATCACAATGTTAACAAAACAGTTGTGAATAAATATCATCACAGTGATGCTGTGATTGCCCCACAGCTATCACATGATGCCTGGAGTTAATCATAGCACCCTGTACCATTTGATTAGCTGTAGCCAATCACAGATCACTAGTAACCACAGCTGTTATGAATTTAACCCATTCATTACAGCTCAAAACATTTCTGTTACAGTGATTGATTAATATTGTAACAGCAATCAAAGTGTAAAATGTATATATATATATATATATATATATATATATATATATACTGTATATATATATATATATATATATATATATATATATATATATATATATAGTATCTCACAAAACTGAGTACACCCCTAACATTTTTGTAAGTATTTTATTATAACTTTTAATGTGACAACACTGGAGAAATGACACTTTGCTACAATGTAAAGTAGTGAGTGTAAAGCTTGTATAAAAGTGTAAATTTGCTGTCCCCTCAAAATAACTCAACACACAGCCAATAATGTCTAAACTGCTGGCAACAAAAGTGAGTACACCCCAAAGTAAAAATGTCCAAACTGGGCCCAATTAGCCATTTTCCCTCCTCGATGTCATGTGAGTCGCTGGTGTTACAAGGTCTCAGGTGTGATTGGTGAGCAGGTGTGTTAAATTTGGTGTTATCGCTCTCACTCTTTCATACTGGTCACGGTAAGTTCAACATGGCACCTCATGGCAAAAAAATCCTCTGAGGATTTTAAAAAAAAGAGTTGCTCTACATAAAGATTATGGTTTGGTGGTGAATTGGCGCAAGAAGAGGTCTCAAAAAAAAAAAAAAGTCTGGTCCTGGGGACCCAGGGGGAGGGGAGAAGGGAGAAGGGAAACACCAGGAGAGGGGAATAACAGACCATGTTAGGGTGTTGGGGGGGGGGGGTGGTGGAGGAGGAGAAGATATGATGTAAAAAAAAAAACGCATGTACAATAACTGGGGATGGTTATGGTTGTAGCTGTTTTGGGGGGGGGGTTTGTGGGGGGTTTTGTTTTCACGGGCAGTTTGATCCGGGGGGGGGGGGATTGGAAGGGTGGTGTGTTGTCTTAACAAAAAAAAAAAAAAAACGCACAAATCAATAAATATCAAATCCAAACTTTTGCCCCCCCTCCCTTGTCATCTCCATCCCTCCCAGTGAAAAAAACCCCCAAAACAAACCCCCCCCCCTTCTCAGTTTTCAACTACGGTCCTTTTACACTATAGTTTCCCACATGGTCTGTTATTCCCCTCTCCATGCATTTAACCACATCAGTTTGTGTACCCACACACCCCACCTAGTGGCCAAACACCGATATTCCACCTATTGCAGACTTTCAAGCCATGCTTTTTGCCTCCCCTGAGCCACCGTCCTTATCACTGCATAAATGCCCTGTCCAAACATGGTGCATCCACGGCCTGAGGAAGGAGCGCATGCTCCGATAACGCGTCGCCGTAGCATCCCGCATCACCGCCAGGAGTGACTTCAGGATCCCAGGACCCACAAGTGCCAGTGTTCCACCAGTTGACGAGGAGCCCACGGACACCACCGAGGCCATCCCTGTACACACGGAGGAACCCCCTGCCGCTCTCACCGGAATCCACTGCCTCCACCACCAGGACCCGCTCCAGTGATGCTCCTGATGATCAACATTACTTGACTAACTGCATCTTATTCACTGACTAAATGTGAGTGTAATACTGCTGCACATACTTCAATAAATGTCTTGCTGCACTTAGAAGGCGCTGCGCTGTCTTCCCTCTTGTCTACATAAAGATTGCCTAGGCTATAAGATTGCCAAGACCCTGAAACTGAGCTTCAGCACGGTGACCAAGACCACACAGTGGTTTAACTGGGCAGGTTCTACTCAGAACAGGTCTTGCCATGGTCGACCAAAGCAGTTGAGTGCACATGCTCAGCGTCATATCCAGAGGTTGTCTTTGCGAAATAGACGTATGAGGTATGGACCCAGAATACCTTATAGTATATGGGCCATACAAGCTGGTAGATGGTATAATTCCCAAGCGGTGGCTGGAACCCTCGATGTTAAGAAGAGGTGGCCACAGTGTCTCATGTAGGAACTTGCAGGTCTCTCACAGTGATACATGGAGGAACAAGCCAGACAAAGCCGACATAGTGTAAAACTGCTAAAACTTTTGTTTTGCATAAAAAGTCAAAGACACACTTACAAGTATCCTATGCAAATGAGCAGGGAAATATATAGAGATTGATGGCATTCACGACAATCCTAATGCGTTTCCTCTAATAAGACATCATAGCAAGCTGCCATAATGAACTACCACCTCCAGTGCTTTATATATATATATATATATATGAGTATACCCTTAATTAAGTGGACATTCAGTTCAACTGTAGGTGCACACCACCACCCCCTCCAAGATGGCACCGGCGTGCGCCTCAAGCCTCACTTTCAATTATGGAGAACTTTAATGCATATAGGATCACCACAAAAATAGGATAATAATACCCATACACTGTAATCAGAAAATGACCTCCTGAAAGTTCAAATATTCATCTAGATCAGACACAGTATTAATACTAGTCCCTGTTTTTAGATAAACTACACCGGTTTATTCTATGAGGCTCCGGCATTTAACCAAGCCTTGTTTCTAAACTGGAAGTCACAGGCGGGAGTGACATCACTTCCGGGAGTGGATGAAAACACAGCTCCCCTGGAAGTGCCCGCCTCACAGACCCAGAAGTTCTAATGGGGATAGGCCACACTACGATCACCAGGGAAACAACCAAACATATCCACTGGAGCTGTATGGTAATGAGCCTGAAGTGCCCGCCTCACAAACCCAGAAGTGCGGACGGGGATAGATCACACTACGATCACCAGGAAAACAAATAAACACATCCTGTGGAGATATATAATAGTGGGCTTATACAGAAATATAAATCATTAAAAGAAATAAAAATAAAATCCTCTGTTAAAATTTAAAATTGAAAAAAAATATGAGACAAAAAGACGACACTTTAGGAGTTCCATAATAATAATAATAATAAAATAGGACACACAATGTCCTATATACAGTTACAAGTACACACAGTAGTGACCTATAAATGTGAACAATGTAGGACTGTATCATCTTCAATTTAACTGAAGCCACAAATTATTGAGGTACACATCAAGTGTACCCCAAAAAAATGCAGATTAAAATGAAAATTCACCTCAAATTAGGAGATCAATGTTTAGAGAATGGGAGTCTTGTATATAGAAAACAGAAAAAATAAGTATATGAACAAATAATAGCTGTTATCCATCAAGCGCGATGGACAACCAGCGGGATAAAGGCCAATTTTACCTAGACGGATGTGACTAAAAAAGGGCATAATTATGAGACAAATATGGACAACAACGCCTCCACATCTCAAGAGTAGTGATGTCGCGAACCTAAAATTCGCCGTTCGCGAACGGCGAACGCGAACATCGGCAAATGTTCGCGAATCGGCGAACCGGGCGAACCGCCATAGACTTCAATAGGCAGGCGAATTTTAAAACACACAGGGACTCTTTCTGGCCACAATAGTGATGGAAAAGTTGTTTCAAGGGGACTAACACCTGGACTGTGGCATGCCGGAGAGGGATCACGCAAAAAAAAGTTCTTAAAAATTATAATTTTTTGATAGAGAGCCAATTATTGGAAAAATTAAAAAAAAATAAAAATAAAAAATTTCTTTGGATTTAGCATCTGGGGGGTCTAAAAAGTGTACCTGTGAAGTTTCAGCTCTGTAGCATGTCCAGAACCCCTAAAAAACAGCATTTTTCTTATATTTTCAGGAATATGGCTTCTCTGCGGCTGGCTTTTTCTCTTGCAGGCATTTATCGGGCATTTTTTTAGGCAGGCATGTCATTTTTTTTATTTAGTGTCTGGGGGGTCTAAAAAGTGTACCTGTCAATTTTCAGCTCTGTAGCATGTCCAGAACCCCTAAAAAACAGCATTTTTCTTATATTTTCAGGAATATGGCTTCTCTGCGGCTGGCTTTTTCTCTTGCAGGCATTTAGCGGGCATTTTTTTAGGCAGGCATGTCATTTTTTGTATTTAGTGTCTGGGGGGTCTAAAAAGTGTACCTGTCAAGTTTCAGCTCTGTAGCATGTCCAGAACCCCTAAAAAACAGCATTTTTCTTATATTTTCAGTAATACGGCTTCTCTGCGGCTGTCTTTTTCTCTTGCAGGCATTTATCGGGCATTTTTTAGGCAGGCATGTCATTTTTTGTATTTAGTGTCTGGGGGGTCTAAAAAGTGTACCTGTCAAGTTTCAGCTCTGTAGCATGTCCAGAACCCCTAAAAAAAAGCATTTTTTCTTATATTTTCAGGAATACGGCTTCTCTGCGGCTGGCTTTTTCTCTTGCAGGCATTTATCGGGCATTTTTTTAGGCAGGCATGTCATTTTTTGTATTTAGTGTCTGGGGGGTCTAAAAAGTGTACCTGTCAAGTTTCAGCTCTGTAGCATGTCCAGAACCCCTAAAAAACAGCATTTTTCTTATATTTTCAGGAATACGGCTTCTCTGCGGCTGTCTTTTTCTCTTGCAGGCATTTATCGGGCATTTTTTTAGGCAGGCATGTCATTTTTTGTATTTAGTGTCTGGGGGGTCTAAAAAGTGTACCTGTCAAGTTTCAGCTCTGTAGCATGTCCAGAACCCCTAAAAAACAGAATTTTTCTTATATTTTCAGGAATACGGCTTCTCTGCGGCTGTCTTTTTCTCTTGCAGGCATTTATCGGGCATTTTTTTAGGCAGGCATGTCATTTTTTGTATTTAGTGTCTGGGGGGTCTAAAAAGTGTACCTGTCAAGTTTCAGCTCTGTAGCATGTCCAGAACCCCTAAAAAACAGCATTTTTCTTATATTTTCAGGAATACGGCTTCTCTGCGGCTGTCTTTTTCTCTTGCAGGCATTTATCGGGCATTTTTTTAGGCAGGCATGTCATTTTTTGTATTTAGTGTCTGGGGGGTCTAAAAAGTGTACCTGTCAAGTTTCAGCTCTGTAGCATGTCCAGAACCCCTAAAAAACAGCATTTTTCTTATATTTTCAGGAATACGGCTTCTCTGCGGCTGTCTTTTTCTCTTGCAGGCATTTATCGGGCATTTTTTTAGGCAGGCATGTCATTTTTTGTATTTAGTGTCTGGGGGGTCTAAAAAGTGTACCTGTCAAGTTTCAGCTTTGTAGCATGTCCAGAACCCCTAAAAAACAGCATTTTTCTTATATTTTCAGGAATACGGCTTCTCTGCGGCTGTCTTTTTCTCTTGCAGGCATTTATCGGGCATTTTTTTAGGCAGGCATGTCATTTTTTGTATTTAGTGTCTGGGGGGTCTAAAAAGTGTACCTGTCAAGTTTCAGCTCTGTAGCATGTCCAGAACCCCTAAAAAACAGCATTTTTCTTATATTTTCAGGAATACGGCTTCTCTGCGGCTGTCTTTTTCTCTTGCAGGCATTTATCGGGCATTTTTTTAGGCAGGCATGTCATTTTTTGTATTTAGTGTCTGGGGGGTCTAAAAAGTGTACCTGTCAAGTTTCAGCTCTGTAGCATGTCCAGAACCCCTAAAAAAAAGCATTTTTCTTATATTTTCAGGAATACGGCTTCTCTGCGGCTGGCTTTTTCTCTTGCAGGCATATATATCAGTGGTGGGTGGGCAGTGGCACAGTACACTCTCTGTGGACCTGGCAGCAGTCACTGGCACCCAGGCAACTGCAATTTAAAAAATATATATATTTTTTTTTTACTTTGCAAGCTGCTGTGCCACTTTATATATCAGTGGTGGGTGGGCAGTGGCACAGTACACTCTCTGTGGACCTGACAGCAGTCACTGGCACCCAGGCAACTGCAATTTAAAAAAATATATATTTTTTTTTACTTTGCAAGCTGCTGTGCCACCTTATATATCAGTGGTGGGTGGGCAGTGGCACAGTACACTCTCTGTGGACCTGACAGCAGTCACTGGCACCCAGGCAACTGCAATTTTAAAAAAATATATTTTATTTTACTTTGCAAGCTGCTGTGCCACCTTATATATCAGTGGTGGGTGGGCAGTGGCACAGTACACTCTCTGTGGACCTGACAGCAGTCACTGGCACCCAGGCAACTGCAATTTAAAAAAATATATATATTTTTTTTACTTTGCAAGCTGCTGTGCCACCTTATATATCAGTGGTGGGTGGGCAGTGGCACAGTACACTCTCTGTGGACCTGACAGCAGTCACTGGCACCCAGGCAACTGCAATTTAAAAAATATATATATTTTTTTTTACTTTGCAAGCTGCTGTGCCACCTTATATATCAGTGGTGGGTGGGCAGTGGCACAGTACACTCTCTGTGGACCTGACAGCAGTCACTGGCACCCAGGCAACTGCAATTTAAAAAAAATATATATATTTTTTTTACTTTGCAAGCTGCTGTGCCACCTTATATATCAGTGGTGGGTGGGCACACAGTGGCACTGCAGTGGGCACAGTACACTCTGTGGACCTGACAGTCACTGGCAGCCCAGGCAACTGCAATAATAAAAAATATTTTTTTTTTCAATTTATTGCAACAAGATGCTGTGCCAACGTATATATATCAGTGGTGGGCAGTGCACTGCAGTGGGTACAGTGCACTCTGTGGACCTGACACAGCACTCACTGCAATTATGACAGAGGAAAAAAAAATATTTTTTAAAATGCCAGGTACTGTGCCTGTGCCACCCGAAATGAGTGTGGTGTGCACACAGTACAGTCTGTGGTAGGTCTGTGGCCTCTCACACACAGCGGGCAGGCAACTGCAGTGTACAATAGATATATATATATATATATATATATATATATATATATATATATATATAAAGAAAAAAATCTATTACCTTACCAGCCCTTAAAAGGGCTTTTGGGGACACTATATATATATATATATATATATATATATATGTATATATATAAATAAAAAAATCCTCAATTACCAGCCCTTAAAAGGGCTTTTGGGGACACTAGATAGATATAGATATATATATATATGAAGAAACAACTCAATTACCAGCCCTTAAAAGGGCTTTTGGGGACGCTAGGTATATATATATATATATGTAAAAAAAAAAAAACCACAAATACCAGCCCTTAGAAGGGCTTTTTGGGGTGCTGTCCTTACAGCAGTAGTGGACCAAGAACACTGCAAGACCAGGAACACTGACTAACTGTCCCTAGCTTAACAGCAGCAGCAGCAGCAGCAGCTCTCCCTACTCTCACTACACACACTGCTTCAGAATGATCTAAGATGGATGCTGCCCTTGCTTATTTATAGGAGGTGGGAGGGTGTGGGAGGGAGGTACGCTGATTGGCTGGAAATGTGTCTGCTGACTGTAAAGTTCAGGGTCAAAGTTTGCCTCAATGATGTCTTATGGGGGGCGGACCGAACATCGCATATGTTCGCCGGCAGCGGCGAACGCGAACATGCTAAGTTCGCCGGGAACTGTTCGCCGGCGAACAGTTCTATACATCTCTACTCAAGAGGTATTAATGAAGGCGTTGATGTCCCATTCAACATTCAGCCCGTGGGGCAGATAGGATTTCAGGGTGTAAATCCAATAGGTCTCCAGGCGTGAGACCTCTCTGATTTTTGAGGCACCTCTCCATGGAGCAATGAATCGATCAATGATCTGGAAGCTAGTACCCCTAGGATCCTGATTATGACATAAAAGGTAGTGTTTAGGGATGCTAGGATTAGTTTTACCATTAATAATGTTAGTAATATTTTCGTTCACATGAACAGTAAATGTTCTGATAGTGCGCCCAACATATTGTTTATTGCAAGGACACGTTATTAAATAAACGATATGTGTTGTTACGCAAGTGGAAAATAATTTAATTGGGAAGACAGAATTGGTGTTAGTGGACTGAAATTATACAGCCTTCCCACAAATGCAATTCCACTTGCAAACATTGCATTTTCTGCATGGAAAATACCCTACCAGGTTATGAAAAAAGTAGTTTTTTTTGGGGGGGGGGGTCAATGACGTTTGGAGCTAACCAACCCTTAAGAGATGGAGCCCCCTTAAAGGTGACCAGCAACCGGTCTGGTAAAACAGGACCAAGGATGCGGTAGTTTTTTAGTATGTCCCAATGTTTAGCCAAAATATTTTTTATTTGTCTGTGTTGTGTGGAGAATTCCCTAAAAAAAGAAAAAAAAGACCTTTTGGCAAAGTTAGAATTATCCCTATTTCCTGGACGGTCAGACAATAACATTGTCCTATCAATATGCGATACTCTGTTGATCTCTGCCTCCAACTCGCTGGATTTGTATCCCTTGACTATGAATCTATCCTTGAGAACTTTGGTTTGTTCGAGATAGTCAGAGTCAAGGATACAGTTCCGTCTCAACCTGGTGAATTGACTCTTAGGGATGGAGTTGAGCCAGGATCTATGATGTTAACTGTCTATAGTGTAAGAATTTCGATCGGTAGCCTTAAAAAAGGTCCTGGTGACTAATTGATTGTTCAACATGGATATTTCAAGATCTAAAAAGTGAATCTAAGTCTTACTCCATTCATAAGACAGTTGGATACCCCTATCGTTAGAATTAAGAGTAGTTATGAAGGACTCCAAGGAAGATGGGTTGCCATTCCATAGGAGGAGAATGTCGTCTATGTAGCGAACCCATAGGGTTAGCTCCGATCTAGCCATGGGATAGACGACATCCTCCTCCCATTTGGCCATGAATAGGTTGGCCAAACTGGGAGCAAATTTTGCTTTTTTTGCAAATAGAACTCTCCATTGAACCAAAAATAATTATGCCCTGCGGAAAACAATAAAAGTTCCAAAATAAACTCCCTTTGGGGAGAGGGAATGGAGTCATCCTTTCCCAAAAAATATTCTACTGCCTGGAACCCATATGTATGTGGGATACAGGTGTAGAGGGAGGCCACATCTGCTGTCACTAGTAGGTGATCTCCCTCCAATTTTTGCTTCCCTAAGATGTTAATAACATCCTTGGTGTAATTTAGGTAAGATGGTATTTTCTTTACTAGTGGTTGTAAATAATAGTTTATGTACTTTCCTGAACGTGAGGGTATAGAATCAATTCCACTCACTATTGGATGCCCTAGGGGGTTAGTGAAATTTTTTTTTTTTTTTTAAACAATTGGATTTATTGAAATACAAACAGAGATCATAACAAAGGCATTGTGGTCTTTCTAGGAGAGAAAGACGAATAAATGAGGAACAAGCACAATGTAAGGCAGTACAATGGAATACAGTTTTGTAACAGTGACAATTTGAGCACAAGAGTAAAGATAATTAACACTTTTTTAACTGGTGATCCCGCAGAGATAACACTTGATGTGAAAAATAACAAATGAGAGAGAAAAAGACTGCGGGAATCATTAAGCCTGGATAAAATGAATAGAGACCTCGAGCGGTACTACAATGACCATCGAAGTCTTATTACCAAAACTTTTTAAAACAAATTGTATTAATTCAAATAAACATTAAGAGGAACAGTAATCACAGTTTAAATGGGGGAGGAGTGAAGAAGGGAGGGGAACTTGTAAAGGATGCTACTTATCCCAGAGGAGGAGAGAAGTTTGAGGCATGGGTGAGGGGGCGACAGAGAAGGGGGGGAGGAGAGAGGAAAGTTAATCTCTGCAATCAGGACTCAGGACCTCTTTTCTCTGGTCCTTAATGTGTCTACAGACTATATGGACTTCTTGGTCAAAAGTGTACATACAGACCTATGTAGACTCCATAGAAATAACAATGAGACTTAACTTTTCAGTAGAGAAAGAAATACACAAATAAGAATTTTTGATGGGAAGTTTTTAGATAAAGTTCAATAACATAGATTAAATAAATATATCTTTGATGTGTTAATCAGAATCTAGATTACTCTCTGTGTATTTGGATGTAGTGATGTATTGTTTTTCATGTTTTTAATTAATATATTATGTATCCTTATTTCTGTAACCTATTCAATACAAATGTATAAAACACTCTTGCTGGACCCTGAGGAAGAATCCACTGCGAAACGCGTAGTTCCACCAACGTCTATGCATTATGGTTGACCCTTTATGGGATATGTATAATGAAATGATCTGTTTTGATCTAATAATGTAGATTTTATGAAATTTGTACATTTTGACATTTAAATAAAATTTTGTGATATTTTTTACACAACTTTCTTCTATTGCCTATGTTATATACGCATACACAGATATCTTAAGAGGCACACTCAAATCCCCCTCGGTACAGCTCCACCAATTGGTTGATCTGTAACCCCTCCTTTTTTTACATGTAGACTACATGGGGGAAGGTGCCATTATATCCTCTCGATTGTTTTAGGCCACAAATCTCCCCCTCCACAATTGACCTTTTCTCCTAGGGGAGTCAAATCCCCACTTTTTTGAAGGGGAGATTATCGGGCCAAGCTAAATATTGTTCGTAGATATTGGTCTATGCATATATTCCTCCTGACCTCTTGGATTTCCGGAGGATATGTTTAGATTTGTGACTTGTTAAATTGGATCTTGTTACAATATTTGAGTTTTCTCTAAGGTTAGAAAGAGTTCACTCATACCAAATACATTTAGATTATACAGCAAAACACACATTCGGACCTTTTCCCTTGGTCTGTCCCCCCCCTTTCTTCTTCCCCCTTCTTTCCCGCCCCCTCCCTTTTTGTGATTTTGTTTTGTTGTGCTTTACTTTTGTTTTGTTCTGTTTGGTTTTGTTTTGTCTTGCTTTTGTGTTTGTTTGCTTGCTTGGTTTTACTTTCAGTGACAAAATGGCTGACTACCTGGGCAATCTATGGTCAAATGATATGTTACAAATTCAAACGGAAATCCATGGCTCTAATAAGGAAGATTCTGAAATCTCACAGATAACAACTCGCCTAAGACAACTCCTGATACGTAAGACAACCTTCTTTTGGCATATTGCTTACTTCCAGCAGTATATTGAAACAAAAACCATACCAATTGGATTACGAATTCAGATATTTCCAACCATTCACTCGGTGTCATCCGAGTTAAAAAAGAAATGGGAGGAAAATTTGACACAATGTTCAATTGTGATGATGAAAATCTTGAAAGACTATTATGAAGCAGAGGCTCTAATACTGGACAAAGAGATTGTAGAAATTGTGAATTAATTAGCAGTGTTTCAAAACAAACCCATCTTCAAAGAAAAAACCTAGAGATCAAAAATGCAGTGGAGAAATATAGTGGGGAGATTATTAAAAGAAAAGATAAAAAAAATGAACAGGGATCAAATAGCCTTTAGATCAGGCAGAGCCTATAAATGGGAAAGAAACGTAGAAAATTAGATCATATAGACCCAGACCCCAAACTGAACAAAACAGAGAAGATGGTAACTGGTCAGATTCTTCGGTGGCATCCTCTGCCTCGTCGAGTCTCTGGAATTCATGACAGGATAGAGCGAATCGAACTAGACAGGACAAAAGAAAAGATGCGGAAATGGATCCCCCCATAGGAGCACATCATAGTTCACAAACTTCCCATACAGCCAAAGATATTAATCTTTGCGCGCGTAAACTTAATTTTAGGAACCTCATTGAAGGCCCTAAGATTAAGAAAAAAGAAGCCCCACTAGGTGGTCTCCTTCAAAACTGGCGGGACTGGTCCAAAAAGGATTATAAAATATTAAAGATTCTTACCGAACTTGAGGATGAGTCGGGCCCCATCTCTGAAGGATCCGACCCACCCCCGACTTCGGAAGAAACTAGACAGAAACAGATAGTACAACCTTTCAAAAAAAAGTCCGAACGCTTTCCTAGTCAAACCCACCCTAAAGTAGACCTCTTCATTCACATGGTCACGAAAGATATCAAACAAATGAGTATACGAAAAAATCCTAGTAACCTATCTGAAATTGAGCACCAGGCTCTACGAGATTTACAACAACGCAAAGATATCATCATTAAGGCCGCAGATAAAGGCGGGAATGTGGTAATTCTGAATGAGACGCAATACACAGAAATGTGCATGAATATCCTCAATAATAGAGCCTGGTACTCAAGAGTAAATTGCTTACAATTACAAAAACATCAAAGAGAATTCCTCAAACTTATAAACCAATATCATCAATGGGGAATCATCACTAAAGAGCTGGTGGAATTTCTGATCATTCAAAGAACCCACAACACCTACATTCTATGCACTTCCAAAAATGCATAAAGGACGCCCTATAGTGTCAGGTATCAACAGTCTCACACAGAATGCAAGCTCATATGTGGATGCATATTTGCGCCCACATGTAGAGTCTTTACCCTCATATCTCAAAGACACCATGCATATGCTTCTAACAATAGATGGCGTCCAGATTGAGAATGACACCTTTTTAGTTTCGATAGATGTCGAATCTTTATATTCTAATATACCACATACACATGGTGTGGAGACTGTTGAAGTATTCCTAAATGAAAGAGGACTCAACCATAGAAAATTAAATAAATTTGTTTTAGATCTGTTATTCTTTATCCTAACACACAACGTCTTTGTGTTTGATGGCTCCCACTACCTCCAGGTACAGGGAGTAGTGATGGGGACCAAGTGTGCCCCATCCTACGCTAACCTGTACCTGGGGGGGTGGGAACGTTGGCTTTTTGCCCAGGAATCTCTATCCCATTTTCTTGAACACATAGAGATTTGGAAAAGGTATATATACAACATATTTGTCCTATGGTCGCGTCCTCTGGATACCCTAAAGGAATTTGTGGAAGCCCTGAATATAAACAACTTTAATTTACATTTCACATATGTATATGATCAATTTAACATTCCATTCCTAGATCTAGAGATCTACAGAAATTCTGATAATATGCTGACCACTACACTCTATAGGAAACCGACTGCTACAAATTCATTGCTACATGCGGATAGCAGTCATCCTAAACATGTAATAGAAGGGATACCAATGGGCCAATATTGCAGAGTCCGTAGAAATTGCTCTGAGGAGACTACATTTGAAAGTGAAGTGCAATAGTTGCAAACCAGATTTCTACAAAGAGGGTATAGTAGAAGAAGCACAAAAAGAGCATATAAAAAAGCTAAAAATAGTCCTAGAGATCTTCTTCTCTTTCAAGGTGAATCCCTAACCCCTCCAAATAAAACAAGAATGATTACAAGATTTTGTTCTCAATCAAAACAACTAAAAGAAGTTGTAGCCAAACATTGGCATCTACTAACAGAAGATAAAATTTTAGGGAACTTTGTAGACACCAGACCCAATATGATTTTTAGGAGAAATAAATCCATCAAAGATCTGGTGACAGCTAGTCACTATCAAAGAGACAAAAAAACAGATCCTTGTGCTAAATTACCCCATGGAACTTTTCCATGCGGTCTATGTGACTACTGCAAATTTATTGCTACCAAAGCTCAGCAAACACTCCCTAATGGCCGGCCCTTTATTTTAAAACACTTTGTAACATGTCAAACTATTGGCATCGTTTACTTATGGAAATGTGAATGCCCAGCATTTTATGTTGGGAAGACAAAACAACATTTTTGGGAAAGAATCAAGGACCATGTATCCTACACTAGAGGTGGGGACCTGGAAAGCCCAATAGCGAGACATATAGCTCATACACATAGATATAAATGTCCCAACTTTAAATTTTTTGCCTTGGAAAAGATCCACCCTGGACCCAGGGCTGGACCTTTCAATAACAAAATTCTACAGAGAGAATCACGCTGGATTTATTCCTTAAACGCATGTGTCTCTCCTGGCTTAGATGAACATCTTAGCTTTGCTCCTTTTTTGGAGGAGTAACAGTGTCACTGTTCTTTTCCTTCCCTGTTTTGGTTTTATTTTTCCCTTTGCTCCTTTTTATATATATATATATATATATATATATATATATATATATATATATATATATATATTGATATTTTTATTACTTCTTCATTTTTATTTTCTTCCCTTCCCTCCCCTTCTTTCACACTCCTATCTTTCATTGTGGGTCTGAATATGACGCAGCCCATTGTCCCGCACACTGAAAATGAATGACTTACATGTACATGGAGGTTGGGGACTAGCATAGGAAGTTTGCAGATATGGAATATGTCTTACCTGTAATGCAATGGCTATCAACCAAAATACGTTAGAAGAATGTTAATTTATTTTTAATCTGAGATAGAATTCCTTTTTGGACTTAATTGATAACTGTACAGGTATTGTCTGACGCTTGCTCTAATGAAATTCATACTTTTTACTTCTATGGATTATATTTTTTGCTGACCAATATGGTGGATGCTAGTGTATTACTGTTATGCTTGACCATCTGAGCGCCCCCTTTTTTTGTCAACTCCCTTTTTCTAACTGAAGGCGCTTTGCAGGAAATCCGGCGCCGATCTGACTCCAAAACAACGTTTTTTACATGCTATTTCAGCGTGAGTGCGTCACTTCCGGTTTCCGGACCGGAAGTGGCGTCTATTTCCGGTAGTTGGGAACATCCTCCCGCACGTCCACACGAGACGTTTTGGCGGGCAGATGTGGGGGGCGGGAGACATGGAGGAGGGGAAGGTTTGGTGCCAGTTTTCAAACCATATAAGAAGCACCTAACACAATCAGTCATTTAAGCCTACATCGTGGCTGAACTGATGGAAACGTCCTAGGGAAATGAGCTGAGATTTCAATGGCTGGTAAACTGGAGCAACATTGTAGCCTCCCTATTGTTTTGGTGATTTGTAAATTCTTACCCATATACCTATAGCTGCATACTTATTGCTCCTGTATGCTTATTTTCACAGACCGGAGCTCAGAACCTGGGATAAACTGTGTATGGAGCTGTCTTGGTCTGATAGATCCTATATATTTTTGGACTCATTTGGTTCAATAATTTGTGCTATTTTAGCATTAATACCTTATATCTCCCTCCACTGATTGCTTATCAGTGCAATAGCACGAATAATACCTATTCCTTCTTCTTATATTCAACATCTGATGTTATATGCAAATATATGGGGTGAGTGCTTTAACCCTTACGTATTCACTTTTCACCCTAAATACTTTATATATATATATATATATATATCCAACACTATTTGGGGGACTTCTAATGGTCACTTTTATCTCTTCTCATCTATCAGAATTACTTACACCTGGATTGTGTAGTATATGCGACTCTGGATAAAAAATCGTTATAAAATATGTTTTGGAAAATAACATCGCGGTGATCTGCTTCACCATCCAGATGATAACTTTGCACATACATTCTATACACCTCTTCCCCTGCTCTATTTATCACCACACAATTTTAAATAACTTTTCAATTATAATATACACCTTCCTTTTCCTTTTTTACTTAAAGGATCTATGGCAGATTCCTCCATTTTGGTTTTAAAATAAACATGCATATTCTACATTTTTCCCCTTGATCACCAAACAAGGATAAGACTACCATATTTTGCTTCAAACAATTTGTTTTTCTGATTATTTCTATATATCAGGCTTTTGCACCTGGTTTTAGAGTGCCGCCTTCTTTTTCCATCTCTTTTGCTTCCCATCCTCCATATTTGGTAGCTTTCCCCCTGGGTTATACCAATACCCCGGTGGCAACCCAATCTTCCAATATGCCCCCCCCCTTTGGGCTATCTGATAATTCATTCCTTACATTTTCCTGTACCCCATTTCCTTCCACATCCCTTTCCAACCTCTCCTACCCCTCCCTACTTGTCCTTCCCATCCTATTTCTCCCTATGTTCCCTCCCTCTGTTTCTTTTCCCCCCTTCCCCTTTTCTTCTTTTCCCCCCCCCCCCCCTCTTTTCTCTGGTCCTTAATGTGTCTACAGACTATATGGATTTCTTGGTCAAAAGTGTACATGCAGACCTATGTAGACTCTGTAGAAATAACAATGAGACTTCACTTTTCAGTGGAGAAAGAAATACACAAATAAGAATTTTTGATGGGAATTTTTTTAGATAAAGTAAAATAACATAGATTAAATAAATATATCTTTGAATTGTTAATCAGAATCTAGATTACTCTCTGTGTATTTGGATGTAGTGATGTATTGTTTTTCATGTTTTTAATTAATATATTATGTATCCTTAGATTTCTGTAACCTATTCAATACAAATGTATAAAACGCTCTTGCTGGACCCTGAGGAAGCATCCACTGCGAAACGCGTAGTTCCAGCAACGTCTATGCATTTTGGTTGACCCTTTATGGGATATTTGTAATGAAATGATCTGTTTTGATCTAATAATGTAGATTTTATGAAATTTGTACATTTTGACATTTAAATAAAATTGTCTGATATTTTTTACACAACTTTCTTCTATTGCCTATGTTATATACGCATACACAGATATCTTAAGAGGCACACTCAAATCCCCCTCGTTACAGCTCCACCGATTGGTTGATCTGTAACCCCCCCCTTTTTTTATCTGTATTAAACCATCTCTTCCACAGTCATTGAGCCCTCCCAGCATTCCAAGAAGTCCAAGAAGTCCACATCCTCTATCTCTGTGTGGTGGGATTAAACAAGCTAGACACAGCTCTGTAATAACAGCCTCCTTTTTTACAGCTGTGTCTGTCCCTCTGTCAGATCAAGCACAAATGGCATGGCAGCAGGAAGAGTGAAAACTGACAGCCAAGTCCATGCAGTCACTTCTCTTCTGTCAGTACTGCAGGCTGGGGCTTCCTTCTTTACCTTACCCATTTAGCACCTTAACAATAAAAACCTTATCAAACTCTTACTTGTGTGTCTCTCGCTGGCACTGCTTCAGGGGGTGAGGACTGGTAGATCCCATACTGCAATCTGTGCCTATACCAGCTGGTCACCTCTTCTTGACGTAATCACAATCTGCAGCCTAAATGGACCCCACTACTGCAAAGAAAATTAGATGTGCCCACAACACCCCAAGAAAGACTTTCCCTATATAAAAAGAAAATGATAGAAGTCTTAGGATCCAGTGTGTCAGGTGACCATGGATTTTGGTAAGTAAAATAAATGTTTTGTCTATAAATGTAAGTAGACAGATTCGAGGTATTGTGTTACCATAATCCCGTTAAGGTTGTAAAAGAAGAAACCCCCATAGGTGGGTGGGACTTTAAAGGTAACTATAAAGATCTCTCAAGAGAAGGGTTCAATTTAAGTAAAACGTGAAATTTATTAGAAAGAAAATGAGTGTTTGGACAAAAGTATCACAACAAGAGTAGCATGTATTCAAACATAAAAATTGTCATCGTAATACAATACAGTCACAGGTAATTGGCATAGACCAACGCGTTTCAAATGTTGTTTAATACAGAAGTCTTCCTCAGGGAATCTGCATATATTCCTGAAAAGCATAACCACATGCAAAATATAAGTCCCTAAAAAAAGGAACAAACAAATACATATTCATATATTTATCATTTACAAAAATCATTTTGCAGCTGCGACCAAATGTTGCCCCAAATTGCCATGGAAATCTCTGCTGGTTGGTCCAGATTGTCACCAGAACAACCCAGAAAGTGCCACCCCATGAGAAAAATATAGCCCCCTCAAAAGTGGGAACCAGAGATAGAGAAGGAAAGCGGAAGAAAATAAAGAAAAAAGGGGGGAGGAAAAGAGAGAAAAAAGAAAAGAAGAGAGATACCATTGTGTGGAGGTCGCCTACCTGCACAAAAATGGAGCCCCATCAAGTTGTCCTCCAGGGGATATAGTAATTCTCCCACAGGACGAGAGCTAGAGTCAGGTGTATATAGTATCAGTCTTCACCTGAAAGTAGCAATTAATGTCCGTCAGGGAACCTGAGGGGGTGTATATGTGATTGATCATGCAATAAAAAGAAAGGATGTTCAGATCAATTCACCTGTTGTGTTGATTTGCCATATATAAAATTGTGTGAAAGGACGGTTTCCATATGATATAAAAGGGGGAAAAAAAAGAGAAATTCCTTTAAGAATTCCAGATAGTTATCCTCCAATGTAATTGTCTCCAAGATTTGCTGAGATGTTGGTCCTATTGGGAAAAGGGAATAGGAACCATGAATGTGTTTTCTACCCCTTATAACAGATAGAAAGTAGTGGATTTAGATAAAGTGTCTTACCTCACTATTCTGGTGGGCAGTCCATAGTGTCCTATCGACCTCAATGGATATAGTGTCCACGGACAGATATGGGAGTGTTCAAAATTTCTGGTATAGATATCACTACTTGCCTAGAATAAATATAAAGACCATATATATATATATCTAAACAATTGGATGCATAGATATATATATATATCTAAAGTGAAGGGGTCACCACAAATAAGTAAAAAAAATACCATTTCAAGATGCAGCAACCGACATCTGTAGGGTCCCGGTATTCACCAAAGATGGTTGCATATAGTCCTAAAGTTATATAGTGTGGCCTCAATAGCGTCCACCATACCGGTCCTAATGATAAAGGAGGAAATAAGACCCCCTTAGATATCAGTCAAACATGAGTGTATCGATTCAGGTCCCCTGCGGGGTACTTACTATTCATACAGGTGAAGCATGGAAGGACGGCGGTCCTGTAGTGGCTCGGAGAGGTAACTCTCCGTACTGGCTCTCGGCGTTCCCTTATATTCCGCTAGTTGGCCCGTGATCTCGCGGAAAATGTCGCGAGATCATGTGGTATGTTTAGGTCGCCTTCTAATGACGTCATTTCCGACAATCTGGACCAACCAGAGATTTTCATGGCAATTTGGGGAAACATTTGGTCGCAGCTGCAAAATGATTTTTGTAAATGATAAATATATGAATATGTATTTGTTTGTTCCTTTTTTAGGGACTTATATTTTGCATGTGGTTATGCTTTTCAGGAATATATGCAGATTCCCTGAGGAAGATTTCTGTATTAAACAACATTTGAAACGCATTGGACTCTGCCAATTACCTGTGACGGTATTGTATTACGATGACGATTTTTATGTTTGAATACATGCTACTCTTGTTGTGATACTTTTGCCCAAACACTCATTTTCTTTCTAATAAATTTCACGTTTTACTTAAATTGAACCCTTCTCTTGAGAGATCTTTATAGTTACCTTTAAAGTCCCACCCACCTACGGGGGTTTCTTCTTTTACAATAAATGTTTTGTTTCCTCCTTACTAACTCAGTGATTGGGCAGAAGGGGGGTTGCAGAGGGATGTAGGACAGGACATAAGGTCTGAATTCAGATTTAGTGATTAGCGGTGATGCAAAATGTTTATGTCTTATAGTCCCAGAATGTCATTGTTAAACTAACATATATTACTTGTTAGGTGCTGTGCACATTCTAATTATATGGATGTGCTATATGACACTCTAAAATTTGAAAATTTCAGAGTAAAGTTTTTGTTTACCTGGCAAACATATTACAATTATTTTCTTAATTATGAGTGGACTTCCATGTTTGTGTAATCATTTATTTATAAATGTTTTATCTCAGTAAAAATGAGCTTATTACACAATATGTAAAAGGTGTTTTTCATTATTTTATGAGAGTTTTTTTGTGACTGTAGCTAACTATGTTTAAAACATTTTGTCAGCATAGATTATTTGAAAAATGAAACATAGAAAGATATATAAAAGACAATTAGATAATCGTATGTGTAATTATTGCATTCTTTAGAATGTTAACATAATTGCTTTTAAGAAAAGAAAATTTAGATAGACAATTATAACTTTTTATAAATTTGTTTTTAAGTTGAAACACAAAATGTACAGTAGAAATCGTGAGAATAAAATCATTAGTCTCTTTAGGTAACGTGTGATCTACAGTATAATATCAGGCTTTATGACTGAAACTGTCACAACAATGCATTATTGTTCCAACAGAATAGAATGGAGCATTTCCTGGGTAATTAAACGTAAGTTACAATAAAAGAAGCTGCTCATATCATTTTGGTACAGTTTGATAAGCAAAATGAATGTTCTGCTTGAAATATGGGCATAATAAAATATAGTATAGGAAACATGCAAAACGCTGCTTTGTAAATATTTTCTTATATCCTGAAGGAATTTATAATTACATGTAATTAAAGCATATTGCTTCATTTGAAATTTGGAAAGGTTTTGGAGAAAAAGGTGTCGGTCGGATTGCATCCCCTCAGAACTGACATTTTTGAAGACTATTCTTTATTATAAAGAGAACAGGAATTGTACCTAATAGAATAAGTTCAATCTACATTCGTCAAAGGACAAGCAAGAAAGAAAGTATCAATGTATTAGGTAAGCCAAACAGACATAATGAGTAGGATGTGGGTAAACCATGAACAGAAAGTTTGTAGTCTCAGAGATGCAACTGTCAAAAATTACATCAACCAAGTGACTTGCTCAAGATAGTCCAAGATAGAGATTTGTAATATTTATAACTACAGTGATACCTCGGTTCATGAACGCTTCTGTTCACGAACAACTCGGTTCACGAACAGAAAAGTTCATAAAAATATGCTCCGGTTCACGAACTCCGCTTCGGTTCACGAACAGGAGCTGTGGCCATTTTAATGCTATTTCCAGGCTGTCACATGTTCGTGACTTCCTGTAGGAAGATCGTGGAGAGAAGAAGAGACACAGAAAGAAGTACTGTGAGTACTGTGAAGACACTTTTTGCTTTTTAGTGTGCTTTTTAGCACATACAGTACTGTACTGTATAATACTGTACAGTACTTGTGTACAATACTGTACTTACTGTGTTGTATTTCACAGCCTCCCACCTGCCTTCCTCCATGCCAGAAGTCATCTCAAGCAAGGTTAGTGTTCTCTCTTTATACATTACTATACTCTACTAATGTGTATTTTAATTTGTTTCATATTTTTGTGCTTCAAAAACCCCCAAAAAAAGGTCAGAACGGATTAACCGGATTTACATTGAACCCTATGGGAAAATGTGCCTCGGTTCACAACCAATTCGGTTCGCGACCAGAGTCAGTTCACGAATTAAGTTTGTGAACCGAGGTATCACTGTATTTGTATAGTCTGTTTGACAGTGTGATGTTTGGGTGAACTTTGGCATACGGTATAGTGTCAAGGCATAGACCTGAACTCAAGGCCTCTGCGGTGTCTGGCAGTAACTCTTCTTGCTGAGCCATCTGACAAGTCCCTTGACACGTCCTTGAATGATCCTGTCTTGAACATTATTTCTCTTGAACTTTGAACCCTTTGCTCCTCCCACGAACTTCCTGATTTAAGCCATTTCTCTGCACGTTCTGTTTGCCAGATTATTGTGCTGTCCGGCCAATATCTTATTCTTGTTATTCCTGCTGCTGTCTGTATCTTTGCTATCACTCATTACAGACTTTTGGCTTGTTCCTCGACTATGCTTCTGCTTGATCCCTACCTGCTACATCCGCTACTGGACCCTGGCTTACTCACCTCCTGGTGGGGAGATCTGAGGACTGCGACCTGGTACTAACACAGCGAATACTATCAGGAGCTCTGGTGCTCTGGTGAATACCGGTTTGTACATATACCCCACACTTTGGGTGAGCCTGCTTCATCCACTAGGGTAATCTGCTTGTATACCTGCCCTGTTGGTCCATGGAAGCCTCTCTTTCATTATAGCTACTAGATTCTGTGCTTAACTCCAGACTGTGTCATATACTGTAGGCTGGGACATAGATATGGGGCAGATATAGTCCAACCCCTCCCCCTACCCCACCATTGAGTGAAGGGCTGTTATTGTCTCTTTTAGCTGTGTAGGGTATAGACATATAGGATATCTTCAAGCTACCTTGAATACATATACAGTTCTCGTATGTTACAGTTCTAGAAGGAGGAATTTGGCAGCTCCCAGGTAAGCCTACTCTCAATTTAGTTAGTGCTTTGTGTGCCCCAGTTTTGATGTTCTAAAAATTACAGAAATACTACCGAATGCAAAGGACTTTGGTGGGAAGTTTAGTTTTCCTATGTGCTTGGCAATTGTATGCAATTGAAACTTTTACTTTAATTCTAACTAAAAAACAGGTTAGTTAAAGAAGGTAATGGTGAAGAGTTGATGCTATGAAAGAGTAAAAAAAAAATGTGGTTACCAGGTAATAAGATTAAATGTCATAGTCCCTTTTTAACTTCCTTTTCATGAGCCTTATGCATATATGAACCATCACCTTGTTAAAAAAAAATCAGTTTAAAATAGAAATTAAATTTAAAAATGTTTTGTATACATATAAAAAACATTATAAATATATTTTTTATCTTTTTTTAATACGTTATCACATACATACCCTCTGTTCTCAGCTGCATAAGTAGCTCAGAGAGCTGGAGGAGGAGAAGCAGCAGCATGCTGGTCTGCCCAGTGAATGGCTGTGTGGGGGGCATACCAGCACAAGCCCAGTTATTGGAGGAGAACAGGCTGAAATCCTAGCACAGCCAGAAATCTGACCACTATGTGCTTGCATAGCTTTTGCGGTCAGTTTTTAATAGGAAAGCAGAGGGAATGACAGGAACATCATATTTTACACAAAGGAAACAATACAAAGAAAAAATGAACAAAACAAACAGAAAAGGATACTTTTTAACACAAGCACAAGGTACAAAAGACACATATCACGAATATGAAATGTTGGAGATATTCTTTAACGTTCCGCACTCATAGTTTACCTAATTATAAATAAATAAATAATTAAAAAAAAACACTAGAATAAAGATTCTAGCACAGACAGTTTTTATATCATTTTAATATCTGAAAAATATCTAGGCATCAGATACCATGGGTGTATAGGGAGGTGAGGACTTTAGTTAGGTACAGGAGTACTGCCTTCAAGTCTGATGACAAAGGCTTATAACATTGCAAAGGGGGAGGTTTAGGGTAGGTATTAAGGAAGCTAAATGGAAGTATAAATGAAGGTTAGAGAGGACTTGTTTGAAACAATGTTAGAACTATGTGGAAGACAATTCAGTCAGCCACAACTTGTAAATTGAAGTCAGCATAGATGAGTGTAAGGCCTCTCTTGCCAAAGAATGAAATCGGTTCTATGCCTGTTTTGAGCTTTTGGGTAATGATATAATGATTAGGCTGGCTGTACCTCCATCAACATGCCTTTAGAGATTTATGGCAATTATGTTAAAGAAATGTGCAGTTCAACCAGCATGTCTTTACCGATATTTTCAATGCCTCTTTACAAAAAGAGGTTGTGTCTAATTTACCTTCAATCATTAAAAACTATTTTTCACCAGGAATTAATAGGTATCAATTTGCCTTTAGGGCAAATAGATCCATGGAGGATTCTATTGTATTAAGTTTACATTATATTTTGACCCACTTAGAGGGAAGAAACAGTGGCTTTTCATTAATTTTAGGTGTTTGATGCAATTTTACACATAAAACTTATTGCCAAACTCAAATTATTGGGGTTAAGCTTAACTCTTTGTAATTAGGTGAGGGATTTTATTATAAATAGAGCATATGGTAAAAATGGGCAAATACTACAACTACAAATACTACAACTTTCCGTTCACTTTGTATACCCATGTGTCACGATTGGCCATGCCCACGGCGACTAGCTAACCGAGACGTGGTTTCGTGACTGGGGAGTATAAGGGAATAAGGGAAGCTCCTACTGAGTAATAAGACTGGCTGTGACACTTTCACAGCCCGCACTGCCTTTGGTCACCACTAGAGGGAGACTCCACTCCAATCCAGCTGGCTGACCACATGCAGGCAGATACAAATCTTGCATACAATCTGGTGCACTGTAAGGGTTGGGGATCAGTCTAGCAATTATCACACACTACTAGGATTCCTCCAGCTATCCTATAAGCTAGAAACCCGGTGTTAATCACTCTTCCCACTATCCACACAGCCACACACCACAAACGATAGCCTGCCACCACCCAACAGTTTGTCCGCAGACTGGTCTGCTGGGCCACCACACACACACACAGATCTCTGTCTAGTTTACAATCTGCATGCAATCTGCCAACACGCAGGGCAATTACATACAGATTGGCATGTAGCTTAGACCAAGCAATTAGGCACTAACATGCAACAATCTCTCCAGAGATATGAGCCCTAGCTTAGTACACAGAAGTCACTTATTCATTTTATAATATTTTTAATATCCCAAAAGTGGGCAGTGCATAAGAAATAAACACAAGAAAAAGGAGTTAAAAAAATACAAAAAGACACACAATTGGCAATTTGCTATGAAAATAAAAAGGAATAAAAACAGAAATAAACTTTACCGAAGTATATCCCTTGGTAGAAGCATACCGGAAACCATGTGGGGACTCCCCAGTTTAGAACTGGCTTCATAGAAGAACCATGTCCATATCTCAGGTTCCCCAATTTATTGGAATATGGATGTGGGCTGGACTTCAACCCCAGGGGGGTGTCCCCCTCTCAGCCCACAGGATGTTTCCTGTTCTGAAATGAACAGAGTTGAATTGACCCAGAACGGCACTGAGCACTGAGTCAGGGGTAGGAATTCTGACACCAGCACACCGGTCTGATCGTGACAGTACCAAACACTGCCTGCCTGCCTGCCGCAATCAGGCACCATATAATGGTTTTGTGTGTTTCTCTAGGATTCTACACGCACTACAAATACAGATTTACATGTACTTGTAGCCCAACACGTGAACCATCAGAAGGAATTATTTTCATCTCTCTGCCACTAATATTTTAACTTTTATGAGAGATAAAATGCATTCCTTAGATCTGATGATACCAATCAAAGCTTGCAGACTGTTCGGAGCCTCTAGCAGTTTTCTTTGAGGCTTCAGGAAGGTGACAATTTTTTGTTTACTTGTATGAGAGACTTTTATTGACATCTAGGTGTCACCTCTATCCTAGAGACTGGTCCTGTCCTTTTCAAATGCTAATAAAAGGACATATGTGCATGACTGATTACTGAATACTACAGTTATACTACTTCTACAGATCACTTCATATCTCGCTAAGGCATAACTACCCTACGCTTACATTTATGTTACACCATGACTATGTCTATTATTTTGAAGCAAATTCAGAGTTAAAATGTATAGATAACACCACTGTTTTTGGGAGAATAAGTTAGGGTGACAATGTTGCATATTGGCAGGAAATAGAGGGCTAGTGGGCTGGTGTAGGGAGAATAATTTAGAAATATAGTGTATGTGAAAAGGCCAAGGATTAATAATAGATTTTAGAAGAAGCAGGGAAACCGCTTATGTTCTGTTGGGATTTAGGAAGAAAGATTTCCCAGGAAACACTTTTATGGATGATTTATGATGGACAGGTCATGAATCCTACCATTTGGAAAAGACTCATCAGAGAATGTATTTCCTGTGGAAGCTGTAGAGGGATGATTTTCCTGAGTGGGTTGTCCTCAGCTTTTACAAGGCTTCTATAAAGGGTGTGTTGACCTACCACATCTCTCTATTGCAAGGATCATGAGCAAGAAATTAAATAAATAGAAATAAACAGAATTATAAAAAAAAGGCACAGGATGCAAAGGGATGTACAACCCAATTCCGAAAAAGTTGGGACACTTTGTACAAATTGTGAGTAAAAATTGAATGGACTAATTTACAAATTTCATTAACTTATATTTTATTCACAATATAATATAGATAACATATCAAATGTGGAAAGTGAGACATTTTGAAATGTCATGCCAAATATTGGCTCATTTTGGACTTCATTAGAGCTACACATTCCAAAAAAGTTGGGACAGGTAGCAATAAGAGGCCGGAAAAGTTAAATGTAAATATAAGGAACAGCTGGAGGACAAATTTGCAACTTATTAGGTCAATTGGCAACATGATTGGGTATAAAAAGAGCCTCTCAGAGTGGCAGTGTCTCTCAGAAGTCAAGATGGGTGTTACGCTGAGCGCTCCGGGCCCCCTGCTGGCCACGGAGTGCTCACAGCGTATGTCCCCAGGCAGCACTCCAGCGTCTCGGCGTGTGCGTCCCTGCTCTCTAGGGCGCGCGCGCCCCGGGACTCTTAGATTCAAAGGGCCAGTGCACCAGTGATTGGTGCCTGGCCCAAAGTGGTTATTAAGGGTTAAGGTTTGTGAGAGGCAGTGCTGACTTAATTAGGCTTCACCTGTGCACTGCCCATAAATACCTTCTCCTCCCACAGCTTCCTGCCGGATCTTTGTGCCTTGTGCCTCTGGGAAAGCGTTTCCTACTGTGTTAGTTTGCCTTGCCTGTTGCCGAACCCGTTGCTACCGACTACTCACCTTTGAACCTTTGCCACCTGCCCTGACCTCTGCTACGTCCAACTACGCTCTTGCCTACTCCCTGTGTACCACGCCATATCAGCTGCCAGAGAGGTCGAGTTGTTACTAGGGGACACGGCCTGGTAGTTACCGCCGCAGCAAATCCATCCCGCCTTGCGGTGGGCTCTGGTGAAGACCAGTAACTGCTTAGAACCAGTCCTCTAGTACAACCCGCGCCATCGCCTCTCTGGTCCAGAGGATCCACTATCAGTCCTGCCGGTTCGTGACAATGGGCAGAGGATCACCAATTCCTCCAATGCTTTGGCGAAAAATAGTGGAGCAATATCATAAAGGAGTTTCTCAGAGAAAAATTGCAAAGAGTTTGAAGTTATCATCATCTACAGTGCATAATATCATCCAAAGATTCAGAGAATCTGGAACAATCTCTGTGTATAAGGGTCAAGACTGGAAAACCATACTGGATGCCCGTGATCTTTGGGCCCTTAGATGGTACTGCATCACATACAGGAATGCTACTCTAATGGAAATCACAACATTGGCTCTGGAATACTTCCAGAAAACATTGTCGTGAACACAATCCTCCGTGCCATTCGCTGTTGCCGGCTAAAACTCTATAGGCCAAAAATGAAGCCATATGTAAACATGATCCAGATGCAGGCGTTTTCTCTGGGCCAAGGCTTATTTAAAAAAGACTGTGGCAAAGTGTCATCCGGACTAAAGAGGACAAGGATAACCCAAGTTGTTATCAGCGCTCAGTTCAGAAGCCTGCATATCTGAGGGTATGGGGTTGCATGAGTGCGTGTGACGTGGGCAGCTTACACATCTGGAAAGGCACCATCAATGCTGAAAGGTATATCAAAGTTTTAGAACAACATATGCTCCCATCCAGACGTCGTCTCTTTCAGGGAAGACCTTGCATTTTCCAACATGACAATGCCAGACCACATATTGCATCAATTTCAACATCATGGCTTTATAGAAGAAAGATCCGGGTACTGAAATGGCCAACCTGCAGTCCAGATCTTTCACCCATAGAAAACATTTGGCGCATCATAAAGAGGAAGATGTGACAAAGAAGACCTAAGACAGTTGAGCAACTAGAAACCTGTATTAGACATGAATGGGACAACATTCCTATTCTTAAACTTGAGAAACTTGTCTTCTCAGTCCCCAGACGTTTGCAGCCTGTTATAAAAAGAAGAGGGGATGCCACACAGTGGTAAACATGGCCTTGTCTGAACTTTTTTGAGATGTGTTGATGACATGAAATTTAAAATAAATCAACTTATTTTTCCCTTAAAATGATACATTTTCTCAGTTTAACCTCTTGCCGACCGCCCACCGTAATATTACTGCGGCAGTGTGGCTCGGCTGTGCAAAATCATGTAGTACTACATGATTTTGTGCACGAGGTCTCTGCAGCACGCATGCGCTGTCAGAGCCACGCTCCCGCTGTGTTTAGACACGGCGAGAGGCAGGCCGTGGTAGGAGCCGTGGCGATTGCCACTGGCCTCCCGCGATCATCAGAGAAACTGACAGAGGACCTGCCTGCTTATGTAAACAAAGCAGGCAAGTCTTCTGTCAGACAGGCAGGGAGAGATCAGGAGTTTCAGCTAAGCTGAAACCCCGATATCTCTGTACCTGTCACAAAACCTCCCCCCACAGTCAGTAAGCACCAACAGGCATACATTAACCCCTTTTATCACCCCCAGTGTTAACCCCTTCCCTGCCAGTGTCATTTATACAGTAACAGTGAATAATATTTGGCACTGATTACTGTATTAATGTCACTGGTCCCGAAAAAGTATAAAAAATGTCAGTTAGGGGCCCGATCTGTCTGCCACAATGTCGCAGTCGCACTAAAAAAACGCTGGTCGCTGCCATTACTAATAAAAACAAAAAAATAAATAAAAATTCCAAAAATCTATCCCTAATTGTAAACACTATAACTTTTGCGCAAACCAATTAAAATACGCTTTTTGGGATTTTTTTTACCAAGAATATGTAGCAGAATAAAAATTAGCCTAAACTTATAAAAAAAATGTGATTTTTAAAATTTTTTTATTGGGGATGTTTTATAGCAGAAAGTAAAAAATATGGCATTTTTTTCAAAATTGTCGCTCTTTTTTTGTTTATAGCGCAAAATCTAAAAACCGCAGAGGGGATCAAATAGCACCAAAAGAAAGCTCTATTTATAGGGGAAAAAGGACATCAATTGTATTTGGGTACAGCATCGCACAACCGTGCAATTTTTCGTTAAAGTAACGCAGTGCCGAATCGCAAAAAATGGCCTGGTCATTAAGGGGGTAAAACCTTCCGGAGCTGAAGTGGTTAAACATTTGATATGTCATCTATGTTGTATTCTGAATAAAATATTTAAATTTTAAACTTACACATCATTGCATTCTGTTTTTATTCACAATTTGTACAGTGTCTCAACTTTTTTGGAATCGGGCTTGTAGATCTACCTAGTACTGAAGAACAAGAGGAAAGTAGATGTCTCCAGAGAACCCACAGTATTGTGAAGAATTGCTCTCATCTGGGTCCAGGTTGGGTTTTGAGATAAAATATATTGTATATATTGTATTTCTATTTACTGTACAGTATATATATTTTTATGTGGAAATTTGTGTTTTACATGTAATAAGGGGGTTTTTTATGTGCTGGGGCTACATCTGTATTTCATGTTATGATTTCTTTTTTGTACAACGATACTCAATTTCTATTGAATCTTGAATCTTTAGGCTATATTTATTTCAAACATCTAATAATGCTAGAAAAAATCCAGTTGGTTCATTTTAGCTTGCACATGATTGGACAATACAAGGTAATAAGTTTCTACTTCATCTGCTAAAAAATAATTCTCTTTGCTAATGGAAGAGAGCTAACAGTCTCTCTTCCTTTAATAAATCAAACCGATTAACAGCAGAATGCATTTAACAAAGTTTCTAGGGAGCTTCTTGTAACAGCTGGGAACAAACATATGAGATTTGAATCCTATTTAGGTAGGCTTTTTTAAACTGTTACTTGCAGCAGTGGCGTCACTAGGGTTGGTGTCACCTGATGCTGTAAAACAGTGTCACCCCCCCCCCCCAATAAATTCTTTCTCATATAACACTGCATATAATGGCAATTGTAGTGTCGTTCACAACTATTAAGCACATTTCAATAACAATATCATATGAAAATAATAGAACTCGAAGTTTAAACTTTTAAAGAACTATGTGCGGATTGACAGCAGGAGCACAACAGAACAGTAGACACTGGGCAGGCTAGCGCATTGGAATTTCTCCTGTCTAGCCTGCCACAATGCCCTGTAGGATGCTGGGTAGACTTGTTTTAGGCTGGCAGCGCACGGTCACGGTGTGCACCCCAAACTAGCCCCTGTAAATAATGCGGTCGGTCCTGGCAACGCCGATCCCTGCGATGTCACAGATGGGGGTGTCACCATAATGGTTGGATATTACTTCCTAAATAATGGTGTCACCCCTCTGGTGGGTGTCACCTGGTTGTGGTCCACTCCCCTATAGAGACACCACTGACTTGCAGGTCTACCTAAAGAAGCCTGTGGGTGGGTCCAGGATGCACTTCCCAACATGCATTTTATCACTAATTGCACTACAAATAAACAAAAATAATGACGCTGATATACAAAAGTACTAACTTACTTAAAATATATTCCTTTGATTTATATATAATCCCTGTTTGAAAGAAAATTCAGCTCATTTAAAAACTTACTAAAACAAGTTTAAAGATTATATACATCAAAAAATTATTTAAAAATAATGTAATTGCAGCTTGCTATGGGACCTATACTGATCTGACTCTAGGATGTCCATTAAATGAATCATATATAAATACATGAACGTTGCAGCTTCCCTGATCTTGCTCTAAAACATAGCTGGTATTCTCCTATGTATATTTGTTTAATGAGTTTCCTGTTTCCATAACAATTCTAAATTTTGCAGCAGTGATATTTAACTATGCTGCATTATCAGGTGTCTTCCAGTCTATTCAGATCTCTCTGCTCACTTCTGATTCATAACCAATTCAATCCACATACAAATTAAAACAATGGAATATCTAAATTAGACATAAATTACTCTGCAGCCATAGGGATGCATTCCATGTATTTGCTTCATTAAAACAAACTACAACCATATTTTGCAATAAATTAACATTAAAATGCTTGCTAAAGTTTGTACAGAATGTTCACTTTAATCATGTTACAGTGTAAGTGGATATTACAATGGATGTCTGAATTTTATACAATATCAGTAGAAGTGAAAACTACCTTATCACTTATTTGAATTGCTGAAATTCAGTGATTAGTGTTTTTCTGTGCTCATTAATATAAAGGTTTACTTGCTTTATCCGTGCAAGAATACAGGGTCATGTGGTGCAGCTACCTAAGTCTGTTGCAGAAAAAAATAAGCCCAAGTGGACAACAAAGATTAAACAAAAGCTGTCTTTTTTTATACTGATGCTATTAATAAAAGTCATGAATATGTATACAAAAAAGTATTGCAGGCTTTCATCCTGAAATATATAAGTTGATGAGTTGAGCGAACACGGACTGTATTATTCGTGTTCGTACCGAATAATTGGATTTTTTTTACCCGAACACGGACACTTTACTGAATATTCGGGTAAAAATCCGTGTTCGGTCGTTTTATTTCCGGGTTTTGCATGCTTTGGCGCGCTTTTCATGGCGGGCTTTCAACAGCCAATCAACAAGCGTTTAACTGGTGTGCCTAAGCCATCCCAGCCATGCCTGCAAATGTATCAGTAGCTGTGATTGGCCGTCTGAAGCATGTGACCAAGTCTTTATAAGTTCGAGGCAGCGCTGCAGCGGCGTCATTATGCTGCTTAGATCAGGGAGAGAGCACACATCAAAGTGCTGGCTGCTGATTAGGGACAGACAGGCAGGAAAAAACCATTTGTGTCCGGATAGAATTGAGGGACAGGTCGGAGTATGTTAGGCAGGGCGAGTTGTAGGCATTTTAGGGCGAGGCTGCTGCTGATTTTTAGGGTCAGTGTGTTCTACAAACTACAATCGATATTGCTGTGTGGGGTGGGGTCTGCACTTAGTCCTGATCTACGATCTCTTATTAATCCTGTTAGGGACAGAGTCTGCTGATTTTTAGGGAAAGTGTGTTCTACAAACTACAATCGATATTGCTGTGTGGGGTGGGGTCTGCACTCAGTCCCGATCTACGATCTCTTATCAATCCTGTTATGGATAAAGTTTGCTGATTTTTAGGGAAAGTGTGTTCTACAAACTACAATCGATATTGCTGTGTGGGGTGGGGTCTGCACTCAGTCCCAATCTACGATCTCTTATCAATCCTGTTAGGGATAGAGTTTGCTGATTTTTAGGCAAAGTGTGTTCTACAAACTACAATCGATATTGCTGTGTGGGGTGGGGTCTGCACTCAGTCCCGATCTACGATCGCTTATCAATCCTGTTAGGGATAGAGTTTGCTGATTTTTAGGGAAAGTGTGTTCTACAAACTACAATCGATATTGCTGTGTGGGGTGGGGTCTGCACTCAGTCCCGATCTACGATCTCTTATCAATCCTGTTAAGGATAGAATTTGCTGATTTTTAGGGAAAGTGTGTTCTACAAACTACAATCGATATTGCTGTGTGGTGTGGGATAGGAGATAGGCAGGTGTCAGTGATCCACATCCATTTTGCTGTGTGTGGGCTGCAGTGAACACAATCTTTTTGGGGTGCAGTGAACACAATCTTTTTGGGGTACAGTGAACACAATCTTTTTGGGGTGCAGTGAACACAATCTTTGTGGGGTGCAGTGAACACAATCTTGGTGCAGTGAACACAATCTTTTTGGGGTGCAGTGAACGAAATCCTTTTGGGGTGCAGTGAACACAATCTTTGTGGGGTGCAATGAACACAATCTTTGTGGGGTGCAGTGAACAAAATCCTTTTGGGGTGCAGTGAACACAATCTTTGTGGGGTGCAGTGAACACAATCTTTGTGGGGTGCAGTGAACAAAATCCTTTTGGGGTGCAGTGAACACAATCTTTGTGGGGTGCAGTGAACACAATCTTTTTGGGGTGCAGTGAACACAATCTTTGTGGGGTGCAGTTAACACAATCTTTTTGGGGTGCAGTGAACAAAATCCTTTTGGGGTGCAGTGAACACAATCTTTGTGGGGTGCAGTGAACACAATCTTTGTGGGGTGCAGTGAACAAAAACCTTTTGGGGTGCAGTGAACACAATCTTGGTGGGGTGCAGTGAACACAATATTTTTGGGGTGCAGTGAACAAAATCCTTTTGGGGTGCAGTGAACACAATCTTTGTGGGGTGCAGTGAACACAATCTTTATGGGGTGCAGTGAACAAAATCCTTTTAGGGTGCAGTGAACACAATCTTTGTGGGGTGCAGTGAACACAATCTTTTTGGGGTGCAGTGAACAAAATCCTTTTGGGGTGCAGTGAACACAATCTTTGTGGGGTGCAGTGAACACAATCCTTTTGGGGTGCAGTGAACACAATCTTTTTGGGGTGCAGTGAACACAATCTTTTTGGAGTGCAGTGAACACAATCTTTGTGGGGTACAGTGAACACAATCTCATACTTCTGAAGATTTGAGGGTGCTGCCTGTTCCATACTCCTACTCCTCATCCATCCTTTTTAGGGGTACAAACAATAGTAATTGGGGCCTAGTGTGGTTGTGTACGTGTGAGATACATACACTTTTTTTGATCATATTTCCTATTCCGCTATTCAATAAAGACCTTTGGGGATCAATTAAATTGCGGGATAGTCTGTGTCGGTACGTGTGAGATCAACCTTTCCAAGTTTTTGAGGTTCATCTCATACTTCTGGAGATTTGAGGGTGCTGCCTGTTCCATACTCCTCCTACTCCTCATCCATCCTTTTAGGGTACAAACAATAGTAATTGGGGCCTAATGTGGGTGTGTACTTGTGAGATACATACACTTTTTTGGATCATATTTCCTATTCCGCTATTCAATAAAAACATTTGGGGATCAATTAAATTGCGGGATAGTCTGTGTCGGTACGTGTGAGATACACCTTTCCAAGTTTTTGGGGTTCATCTCATACTTCTGAAGATTTGAGGGTGCTGCCTGTTCCATACTCCTCCTACTCCTCATCCATCCTTTTAGGGGTACAAACAATAGTAATTGGGGCCTAGTGTGGTTGTGTACGTGTGAGATACATACACTTTTTTTGATCATATTTCCTATTCCGCTATTCAATAAAAACCTTTGGGGATCAATTAAATTGCGGGATAGTCTGTGTCGGTACGTGTGAGATCAACCTTTCCAAGTTTTTGGGGTTCATCTCATACTTCTGAAGATTTGAGGGTGCTGCCTGTTCCATACTCCTCCTACTCCTCATCTATCCTTTTAGGGGTACAAACAATAGTAATTGGGGCCTAGTGTGGTTGTGTACGTGTGAGATACATACACTTTTTTTGATCATATTTCCTATTCCGCTAGTCAATAAAAACCTTTGGGGATCAATTAAATTGCGGGATAGTCTGTGTCGGTACGTGTGAGATCAACCTTTCAAAGTTTTTGAGGTTCATCTCATACTTCTGAAGATTTGAGGGTGCTGCCTGTTCGATACTCCTACTCCTCATCCATCCTTTTAGGGGTACAAACAATAGTAATTGGGGCCTAGTGTGGTTGTGTACGTGTGAGATACATACACTTTTTTTGATCATATTTCCTATTCCGCTATTCAATAAAAACCTTTGGGGATCAATTAAATTGCGGGATAGTCTGTGTCGGTACGTGTGAGATCAACCTTTCCAAGTTTTTGAGGTTCATCTCATACTTCTGAAGATTTGAGGGTGCTGCCTGTTCCATACTCCTCCTACTCCTCATCCATCCTTTTAGGGGTACGAACAATAGTAATTGGGGCCTAGTGTGGTTGTGTACGTGTGAGATACATACACTTTTTTGGATCATATTTCCTATTCCGCTATTCAATAAAAACCTTTGGGGATCAATTAAATTGCGGGATAGTCTGTGTCGGTACGTGTGAGATCAACCTTTCCAAGTTTTTGAGGTTCATCTCATACTTCTGAAGATTTGAGGGTGCTGCCTGTTCGATACTCCTACTCCTCATCCATCCTTTTAGGGGTACAAACAATAGTAATTGGGGCCTAGTGTGGTTGTGTACGTGTGAGATACATACACTTTTTTTGATCATATTTCCTATTCCGCTATTCAATAAAAACCTTTGGGGATCAATTAAATTGCGGGATAGTCTGTGTCGGTACGTGTGAGATCAACCTTTCCAAGTTTTTGAGGTTCATCTCATACTTCTGAAGATTTGAGGGTGCTGCCTGTTCCATACTCCTCCTACTCCTCATCCATCCTTTTAGGGGTACGAACAATAGTAATTGGGGCCTAGTGTGGTTGTGTACGTGTGAGATACATACACTTTTTTGGATCATATTTCCTATTCCGCTATTCAATAAAAACCTTTGGGGATCAATTAAATTGCGGGATAGTCTGTGTCGGTACGTGTGAGATCAACCTTTCCAAGTTTTTGAGGTTCATCTCAAACTTCTGAAGATTTGAGGGTGCTGCCTGTTCCATACTCCTACTCCTCATACATCCTTTTAGGGGTACAAACAATAGTAATTGGGGCCTAGTGTGGTTGTGTACGTGTGAGATACATACACTTTTTTTGATCATATTTCCTATTCCGCTATTCAATAAAAACCTTTGGGGATCAATTAAATTGCGGGATAGTCTGTGTCGGTACGTGTGAGATCAACCTTTCCAAGTTTTTGAGGTTCATCTCATACTTCTGAAGATTTGAGGGTGCTGCCTGTTCCATACTCCTCCTACTCCTCATCCATCCTTTTAGGGGTACGAACAATAGTAATTGGGGCCTAGTGTGGTTGTGTACGTGTGAGATACATACACTTTTTTGGATCATATTTCCTATTCCGCTATTCAATAAAAACCTTTGGGGATCAATTAAATTGCGGGATAGTCTGTGTCGGTACGTGTGAGATCAACCTTTCCAAGTTTTTGAGGTTCATCTCATACTTCTGAAGATTTGAGGGTGCTGCCTGTTCCATACTCCTACTCCTCATCCATCCTTTTAGGGGTACAAACAATAGTAATTGGGGCCTAGTGTGGTTGTGTATGTGTGAGATACATACACTTTTTTTGATCATATTTCCTATTTCGCTATTCAATAAAAACCTTTGGGGATCAATTAAATTGCGGGATAGTCTGTGTCGGTACGTGTGAGATCAACCTTTCAAAGTTTTTGAGGTTCATCTCATACTTCTGAAGATTTGAGGGTGCTGCCTGTTCGATACTCCTACTCCTCATCCATCCTATTAGGGGTACAAACAATAGTAATTGGGGCCTAGTGTGGTTGTGTACGTGTGAGATACATACACTTTTTTTGATCATATTTCCTATTCCGCTATTCAATAAAAACCTTTGGGGATCAATTAAATTGCGGGATAGTCTGTGTCGGTACGTGTGAGATCAACCTTTCCAAGTTTTTGAGGTTCATCTCATACTTCTGAAGATTTGAGGGTGCTGCCTGTTCCATACTCCTCCTACTCCTCATCCATCCTTTTAGGGGTACGAACAATAGTAATTGGGGCCTAGTGTGGCTGTGTACGTGTGAGATACATACACTTTTTTGGATCATATTTCCTATTCCGCTATTCAATAAAAACCTTTGGGGATCAATTAAATTGCGGGATAGTCTGTGTTGGTACGTGTGAGATCAACCTTTCCAAGTTTTTGAGGTTCATCTCATACTTCTGAAGATTTGAGGGTGCTGCCTGTTCCATACTCCTACTCCTCATCCATCCTTTTAGGGGTACAAACAATAGTAATTGGGGCCTAGTGTGGTTGTGTACGTGTGAGATACATACACTTTTTTGGATCATATTTCCTATTCCGCTATTCAATAAAAACCTTTGGGGATCAATTAAATTGCAGGATAGTCTGTGTCGGTACGTGTGAGATCAACCTTTCCAAGTTTTTGAGGTTCATCTCATACTTCTGAAGATTTGAGGGTGCTGCCTGTTCCACACTCCTCCTACTCCTCATCCATCCTTTTAGGGGTACGAACAATAGTAATTGGGGCCTAGTGTGGTTGTGTACGTGTAAGATACATACACTTTTTTGGATCATATTTCCTATTCCGCTATTCAATAAAAACCTTTGGGGATCAATTAAATTGCGGGATAGTCTGTGTCGGTACGTGTGAGATACACCTTTCCAAGTTTTTGGGGTTCATCTCATACTTCTGAAGATTTGAGGGTGCTGCCTGTTCCATACTTCTCCTACTCCTCATCAATCCTTTTAGGGGTACAAACAATAGTAATTGGGGCCTAGTGTGGTTGTGTACGTGTGAGATACATACACTTTTTTTGATCATATTTCCTATTCCGCTATTCAATAAAAACCTTTGGGGATCAATTAAATTGCGGGATAGTCTGTGTCGGTACGTGTGAGATCCACCTTTCCAAGTTTTTGGGGTTCATCTCATACTTCTGAAGATTTGAGGGTGCTGCCTGTTCCATACTCCTCCTACTCCTCATCCTGCCTTTAGGGGTACAAACAGTAGTAATTGGGGCCTAGTGTGCTTCTGTACGTGTGAGATACATACATTTTTTTGATCATATTTCCTATTCCGCTATTCAATAAAAACCTTTGGGGATCAATTAAATTGCGGGATAGTCTGTGTCGGTACGTGTGAGATACACCTTTCCAATTTTTGGGGCGCATCTCATACTGCCGAGGTTTTGAGGGTGCTTCAGTCTGCCTCCTGCCTGCTCCTCCTACTCCTCTTCCTCATCCTGCCTTTAGGGTACAAAAAATTGTAATCGGCGGGCCTAGTCTGTGTTTGTACGTGTGAGATACACCTTTAAAATTTGTTTGGCGCATCTCCTTCCCCCGCCAAGGATTGCAGGGCGCTTCAGTTTGCCTCCTGTTCCCAACTCCTCCTACTCCTCTTCCTCATCCTGCCTTTAGGGTACAAAAAATTGTAATCGGGGCCTAGTCTGTGTTTGTACGTGTGAGATACACCGTATTATAAAATTTTTCCTATTCCGCTATTCAATATACACCCTTTTGGAGTGTAAAAAATTAAATTACGGCATAGTCTGTATCGGTACGTGTGAGATACACCTTTTAAATTCGTTTGGCGCATCTCCTTCCCCCGCCCAGGATTGCAGAGCGCTTCAGTTTGCCTCCTGTTCCCAACTCTTCCTACTCCTCATCCTCCCTTTAGGGTAGAAAAAAATTTAATCGGGCCTAGTCTGTGTTTGTACGTGTGAGATGCACAGTTTTTAATCCTATTCCGCTATTCAATATACACCCTTTTGGTGTAAAAAACATAAATTGCGGCATAGTTTGCATATTTGACTGTGAGATACACCCGTGCGATACTGTTTTTGTTTTGTTCCGCTATTCAATAAACACCTTTCTAGGGCAAGATCTTAAATTACAGAAATATGAGGAGACCGTCAAATAGGGGCCGTGGCCTGGGTCGTGGTGCTGCTGGTAGAGCTCCTGTTGCAAGGAGAGGACATGGTCGATCTGTGCCAGCTACACGCACAAGTCAAACACCTTCCTCAAGTGTGAGTAGGCGACAGAACCTGCATCAGTATTTGGTAGGGCATCATACGCCTCTAGAAGTGATGAGGTCAGAACACAGAGAGGCGATAGTAGATTGGTTTGCTGCTGACAGTGCCTCCAGTTCCTTCACATTGTCTCCCACCCAGTCTACTGCAGAAAGGTCAGAGTTGGCACCTGCAGCCGATGTCCAACCGTCTTTCACCTCACCCGCTTGCAAATCAGGCAAGCAGTCTGAGCCCCAAGCCATACAGCAGTCTCTTCTTCTTTTTGATGACTCTGTCAGCAGGGTTTCCCAGGGCCATCCACCTAGCCCTGCCCCAGAAGTGGAAGAGATTGAGTGTAGCGATGCCCAACCACTTATTGCTCAAGATGAGTACATGCAAGGACCATCGCAGCACGTCTCCGATGATGATGAAACGCAGGTGCCAACTGCTGCGGCGTTCAGCATTGTGGAGACCGACAAGGAGGGCAGGGGTGAAGACTGGGTGGAAGATGATGTGGAGGACGATGAGGTCCTCGACCCCACATGGAATGAACGTCATGCAGGTGACCTGAGTAGTTTGGAGGAAGAGGCGGTGGTCGCACAGAGCCACCAGCACAGCAGAAGAGGGAGCAGGGTGCAGAAGCGGAGCGGCCGTGCCCTAGACACTATGCCTGCTACTGCCCAACGCAGCAAGGCAACGAGCGCACCAAAGTCAGCTCAAAGGAGTTCTCTAGCGTGGAAGTTCTTTAGAAAATGTGCTGATGACCGGACACGAGTGGTTTGCACCCTGTGCAATCAGAGCCTGAAGCGAGGCATAAACCTTCTCAACCTGAGCACAACCTGCATGATCAGGCATCTAAGTGCAAAGCACGAGCTGCAGTGGAGTACACACCTTCAAAACCAAGAAACGTCTCTGGTTCATCCTGCTTCCTCTTCTGCTGCAGTCTCGGCCGCTCCAGCCACATCTGTAGTGATACCGGCACCTGCCACCCCGCAAACAGACGATCTGTCAGCAACACCACCACCTGGGTCACCAACAACCATCTCCACAATGTCCCGTGGAAGCGTTCAGCTTTCCATCTCCCAAACACTTGAGAGGAAGAGGAAGTACCCCCCTACCCACCCGCGATCCCTGGCCCTGAATGCCAGCATTTCAAAATTATTGGCCTTTGAAATGCTGTCATTCCGTCTGGTGGAGATGCACAGTTTTAAAAACCTTATGTCGGTGGCTGTCCCACAGTACGTCGTGCCCAGCCGCCACTACTTTTCCAGGCAAGCCATCCCTTCCCTGCACAACCAAGTGGGGGAAAAAATCAGGTGTGCACTGTGCAACGCCATCTGTGCCAAGGTCCACCTAACTACCGATACGTGGACCAGTAAGCACGGTCAGGGGCGTTATATCTCCCTAACGGCACACTGGGTAAATGCAGTGGCGGATGGGCCTGAGGCGGATAGCAATTTGGTGCATGTCCTTCCACCACCGAGGATTGCAGGGCGCTTCAGTTTGCCTCCTGTTCCTAACTCCTCCTACTCCGCTTACTCATCCTCTACCGCCTCCTCATCCGGACAGCGTAACACCTTCACCACCAACTTCAGCACGGCCAGGGGTAAACGACAGCAGGCAGTTTTACAACTTGCCTGTTTGGGGGACAAACCACACACCGCGCAGGAGTTGTGGAGGAGCATGGAACAGCAGACAAATGAGTGGTTGCTGCCAGCGAGCCTCAATCCCGGCCTGGTGGTAGGCGATAACGGGCAAAATCTCATAGCAGCTCTGGGCCTAGCCGGTTTGATGCACATCCCTTGCCTGGCGCATGTGCTGAATTTGGTGGTGCAGAGGTTCCTTAAAAACTACCCCGATATGTCAGAGCTGCTGCAGAAAGTGCGGGCCGTCTGTGCGCACTTTCAGCGTTCACACCCTGCTGCTGCTCGCCTGTCAGCGCTGCAGCGTAACTTCGGCCTTCCCGCTCACCGCCTCATATGTGACGTGCGGACAAGGTGGAACTCCACCATGCACATGCTGCAAAGACTGTGCGAGCAGCAGCAGGCCATAGTGGAGTTTCAGCTGCAGCACGCACGCGTGAGTCACTCTGCGGAACAGCACCACTTCACCACCAATAACTGGGCCTCCATGCGAGACCTGTGTGCCTTGTTGCGCTGTTTTGAGTACTCCACCAACATGGCCAGTGGCGATGACGCCGTTCTCAGCTTAACTATCCCACTTCTATGCCTCCTTGAAAAAACAATTCGGGCGATGATGGAAGAGGATGTGGCACAGGATGAGGAGGAGGAGGAGGAGGAGGATGAAGAGGTAACATTTCCAAGGCTTTCAGGGCAGTCATTCGCAAGGGGCTCCGAGGGTGGGTTCCTGCACACACAAACGCCAGGGACACAATTGTCCAGCAGGGGCACAGTTCTGGAGGATGAGGAGGAGGAGGAGCTGGAGGAGGAGATGGAACCATGTTCACAGCAGGGTGGCACCCAGGCCAGCTCATGGCCATCACTGGTGCGTGGCTGGGGGGATACAGAGGACACAGACGATACACCTCCCACAGAGGACAGCCTTTCGTTGCCTCTGGGCAGCCTGGCACACATGAGCGATTACATGCTGCAGTGCCTCCACAACGACCGCCGAGTGGGTGGCCACGCTGCTGGATCCCGGTTACAAGGACAACGTACCGTCCTTAATTCACTCACTGGAGCGCGATCGCAAGATGCGCGAGTACAAGCGCACGCTGGTAGACTCGATGCTGCTGGCATTCCCATCTGACAGCGGGGCCACAGTGGAAGCACAAGGCAGAGGAGGAGGAGGAGGTCGCCAACGCAACCAGGGCACCGCCAGCACCTCAGAAGGCAGGGTTAGCATGGCCAAAATGTGGAAAAGCTTTGTCAGCACGCCACAAAAAACAGCAGCACCAGCAGCTCAGATGGAACGTCTTAGCAGGAGGCAGCATTTTACCAACATGGTGGAGCAGTATGTGTGCACACGCCTACATGTAGTGAATGACGGGTCTGCCCCCTTCAACTTCTGGGTCTCCAAATTGGGCACATGGCCTGAGCTTGCCCTTTACGCCTTGGAGGTGCTGGCGTGCCCTGCAGCCAGTGTATTATCTGAACGGGTATTTAGCACGGCTGGGGGCGTTATAACAGACAAGCGCAGCCGCCTGTCCAGAGACAATGTGGACAAGCTCACGTTCATTAAAATGAACCAGGCATGGATCCCACGGGACTTTTCCGTACCTTGTGCAGAATAGCAATGGATACCGACCTTACCCACCCATTGTTCCATTTTTGCTCTTTCTCACTCTTTTGGGGTGTACCCTCATTTAAAATTTGTGAAAAGAAGCAGTGTTGGCTACCTCGTCCTCCTCAGGGCCAGATTAACGTAGGGGCTATTGGAGCTGCAGCTCCAGGCCCCTACCTTTTATATAGGCCCCGGGTTGGCCATATTCACTGTTACCGCTCTTCTGTCACTTGTAAACACAGAAGTCTGGCTTCTATGCTCGCTTCCCCAGGCAGCACCCTCAGAACCCTCCCCACACAGCGCGAAGGCCGGACAAGGAGGGACAGTTGCCGATGCATGGATGTGTTTATGGGCTTCAGAGACAGCATCCCATGTTGAATTAGGCATGCATGGCTGCACCCTTCCTCCTCTGGGTGCATGCCAAGGCACGGCCCTTAAGGCCCTTCAAAATCCTCAGCACCAAGCCCATGATGCTCTTAATCCGGCCCTGGTCCTCCTCCACCGCCGCTTCCACCTACACCGCCCATAGGTGTGCGCAGCCTATTGCATTAGGGTGTGCACCCCAAAGTTTAAATACACATGCATGTGTTTGCCTACATGTACATGGCCCCGATACATTACTCTCCCTGCTGGCAAAGAGAAATAGAGCAGAGCAGGTCCGAGGGAGATCTTTCCCATCTCCTCACTGGCAAACAGAGTGATAATGCTATGTGCCCTAGGTGATTAGGGTGTGCCCAGGCACTATGACACCGCTACATCCACCACCACCTCAACCTCCCTCCTACTCCATATGGGCCTCGTCCTTCAGAGAACATTGTTTTATTTTTCTGTTTTTTTTTGTTGTTTTAATGGGGTTCGGTGTCCGGGAAAAGTTATTTCCCTATCCACATTTGTTTGCAGAGCACTTGCCATGCTCTTAATTACGTTTTGCTGCCATTTGCAGCACTCTAGCCCTTTCCTTTGGTGTTTTAGAGCCATTTTAGTGCCTGAAAGTTCGGGTCCCCATTGACTTCAATGGGGTTCGGTGTCCGGGAAAAGTTCGGCAAAAGTCCGGGACACGGACCTGGACTTTTTTTTAAAGTTCGGCCGAACCCGTCGAACACGGACATCCAGGTGTCCGCTCAACTCTACTTATGACATAGAGTAAGGTGTTTACATTATATTGTTACATGTTGTGTCAACTATATCAACTATATCAATAATAACAACTAACACATACATAAAATAAAAGAAGCACTTGCGCACTGATGAGATATTAATTGTAAATCGCAAAGTTAAGTAGTTATTTATTTTTTTTTTTTTTTAAATACTTTTATTGGGTTTTTTCAAAAACATTGTTTTATTTTTCTTTTTTTTTTTGTTGTTTTAAGTTATTTCCCTATCCACATTTGTTTGCAGAGCACTTGCCATGCTCTTAATTACGTTTTGCTGCCATTTGCAGCACTCTAGCCCTTTCCTTTGGTGTTTTAGAGCCATTTTAGTGCCTGAAAGTTCGGGTCCCCATTGACTTCAATGGGGTTCGGTGTCCGGGAAAAGTTCGGCAAAAGTCCGGGACACGGACCCGGACTTTTTTTTAAAGTTCGGCCGAACCCGTCGAACACGGACATCCAGGTGTCCGCTCAACTCTACTTATGACATAGAGTAAGGTGTTTACATTATATTGTTACATGTTGTGTCAACTATATCAACTATATCAATAATAACAACTAACACATACATAAAATAAAAGAAGCACTTGCGCACTGATGAGATATTAATTGTAAATCGCAAAGTTAAGTAGTTATTTATTTATTTATTTTTTTAAATACTTTTATTGGGTTTTTTCAAAAATAACAGAGAAGTATCATAAAACAAGAGAAACAATAAGTAACAATAAGCATCATAACATGTTCAAGTGTGTGGCTCTTAGGTTACGAGTAGCCAGGTAAACAATACCTTATACATGTGTTGGGAAAACAATCATAATACTGTCAAGATGAAAATATATCGAGGACTCTTAAAGACTTTTATATTATATGTTCATATATCCATATTCAGTATGGCAGTCTAGAGTCCCCTCTTAATCCTTGAATATACTTTCAAAATAATACGTTTTAGGATTTCAGTCTGAGTCTGTTTGTTATGTTGTCTTTATTATGAATATGTGTCAACTTTAACATGAGATGTCCAGCCAAGAGAACTTCCCTAACTTTCCGGAATAACAGATAAACAAATATATATTAGCTTAGATAATGATAGTTCCAGTAACCGGCCATTAATTGCATATTATCCATCATTTTTAATTGTCATGCTCCTAGAGCAAGATGACCAAGACTTTGCTAAATGATCAACAAAGGCTGTATTATGGCTGTTATTGAAATATTGTGTAATCTTGTATGACTATGTCTTTGGGTCTATGCCCGCCATTGGCTTTAATGTGATAAACTCTCTATAAAAGGATGTATCAAAAATGTATATGGCATCACATTCTCTATTTCTGTATGAGATGTGGTCCGTGCGCATGTAATCTCAGTAAAGCTTACCTGAACAGATGCAAACCTGATTGGCGTAGATTATTTCATGGCTCAAACTTAACATTTGAACCTAACATGAAATTAACAATACGGCGACCACTTATGTGTAACTATGATGGGTAGAGTCGTTCTATGATCCAAGAGCAATTATAAAGTGAACATAACTCTAATGAATAGAGACAGGTGAGTAGGAGGTATATAGAGGAAGAGAGAGAGAAAGAGAAGGGAGAGACAAGCACAGGCAAGCAAGTCAAGGTAATTCTTTAAGGTTCAGAGGAATCTGAGACCTAATGCAGGAACAGGGGTTAGATGTTTACACTGGCACCAGTCATAGGTTTGATCTTTCAGAGGGTGTAAGTAGTTATTAAGGGTAAATAGAGAGCCTAGAAGTCAACTGTGAGGTGAATGGCCAATTAAAGGATGACACCACAGGGTTTCCTAGGACTCATTCTGACCCTCAAAATGTCTAGCTTTGGGAGCGCGCCACCACTTTGGAATATAATTATGCGGTAATGATGGAAGTGATGACTTTGGTCATCACACCTAAATAGACAGGGCATGGAAATTTGTTAAAAAATGGCACCAAATCACAATCTTATCAAATTCATTTGACTAACTTAATTTACCAACTGTGCATTGCATTGCTCTCCCCTACATCCCTAATGGAGATATTTGAGTCAAATTTGTTGAAATTTCAGGCCATTCTAAGGAGGGTGAGGAGAAGAAGAAGGGTGGTTATTATGCATCCACACTGCTTTAGGCAGAGCACCTTGTTCCACTAAATTTTGTCTATTCAAGGACCTCATAATGCTTCTCTTTGGGGAATTGAGACTCACTCTGACCCTCTTAATTTCTAAGTTTTCTGTTTAACCTTCAGTGATGTGTGGGCACGTGGGCATGGCTGAGATCCTGGGCGTGTGTTTTTAATGACAACGTTGTCAATTTTACCTAGCACTGTTGTGTTATTTACCAATTTTGTGTGCCTTATTTTCAAAATGTATTTTTCTATTAACCGGTTGCCGACCGCTGCACGACTATATACTGCGGCGGTCAGCCCCGGCCAGGCAGAGTGACGTATGGGTACGTCACTCGCCTGTCACTGACTTGAGAGCCAATTGCGGGCGGGCGTGCGCCCGCCAAGGCACGCGCCCGCCGCGGCTCGTTCACTGACAAGTCAGTGCGTGTGACCAGCGGACCCGATGTCCGCCGGTCACACTACGATCGCTCCGGTGAAGGGAGAAAGGCGGAGCGGCTTATGTAAACAAGCCGCCCGTCATTCTCCCTGGTGTAAAAATGATGATCAGACGGTTCTACTATGTAGGACCGTTGATCTTTGTTTTTACACCAATAGCCATGTCCCTATACAGTTAGAATCACGCCCCTAGGACACACTTAACCTCTCCCTCTCCAATACAGTTAACCCCTTCCCTGCCAGTGTCATTTTGGCAGTAACAGTGCATATGTATAGCACTGATTACTGCAGTAATGTCACTGGTAACCCCAAAAGTGTCAAAAATGTCAGTCAAGGGTCCGATCTGTCCGCCGCAATGTCGCAGTAGCGAAAAAAAATCGCAGATCGCCGCTATTACGCGTTAAAAAAAACACCAAAAATGACAAAAATCTTTCCCTTTGTTGGTAAACGCGATAACTTTTGCGCAAACCAATCAAAATACGCTTTTTGCGATTTTTTTTAACAAACATATGTAGCATAAAACAAATTGGCCGAAAATGTTAAAAAATTGTGATTTTTACATTTTTTTTGGGGGGGGGGGGGAATTTCATATAAAAAAATGTGAAAAATATTGTTATTTTTGCAAAATTGACGCTCTTTTTTTGTTTATAGCGCATGATCAAAAAATCGCACAGGTGATCGAATACCACCAAAAGAAAGCTCTGTTTGTGGGAAAAAAAGGATGTCAAATTCATTTAGGTACAGCGTCACACGACCGCGCAATTATCCGTTAAAGTCACACAGTAAAAAATCGCAAAAAACCCCCTGGTCTTTTAGCAGCCAAATCCTCCGGGGCTTAAGTGGTTAAGGTTGCATAAAGGAAAAAACTGCAGGCTGCCCCCTACTTTTGTTTTGAACAACTAGCGGGTTCCTTTGCCCATATCTTGGTACAGTGACTTTTCAGTCTGTGGGGGCCCCACTATTTTTAGGTGGATTGGTGCTTCTTGACTGATTGGTCCTGGTAGACATGTATCCAGTCTAAATCCTGCCTTGTGTGTTTTTAAACGTTATATTTGATTGAAGTATTAGATTGATCCCCTTAGGATCTTTCGGATGGCATGGATTACTAATATTTGGCTAATCACAGAAACAATAGGTTTTGCGCTGGTGTGTGAGTGTGTAGTGCTTAATCGGTTACTTATGCATACATGGCATTTGTTATAGGTGAGGACTAGTGTTGAGCGAACACGGACTGTATTATTCGTGTTCGTACCGAATAATTGGATTTTTTGTACCCGAACACGGACATGGACACTTTACTGTATGTTCGGGTAAAAATCCGTGTTCGGTCGTTTTATTTCCGGGTTTTGCATGCTTTGGCGCTCTTTTCATGGCGGGCTTTCAACAGCCAATCAACAATCGTTTAACTGGTGTGCCTTAAGCCATCCCAGCCATGCCTGCAAATGTCTCAGTAGCTGTGATTGGCCGTCTGAAGCATGTGACCAAGTCTTTATAAGTTCGAGGCAGCCGCAGCGGCGTCATTATGCTGCTTAGATTCAGGGACAGAGCACACATCAACGTGCTGGCTGCTGATTAGGGAAAGATAGGCAGGAAAAAACCATTTGTGTCCGGATAGAATTGAGGGACAGGTCGGAGTGTTTAGGCAGGGCGAGTTGTAGGCATTTTAGGGATAGAGTCTGCTGAATTATAGGGTCAGTGTCTTCTACAAACTACAATCGATATTGCTGTGTGGGGGGTGGGGTCTGCACTCAATCCTGATCTACGATCTCTTCTCAATCCTGTTAGGGACAGAGTCTGCTGAATTTTAGGGAAACTGTGTTCTACAAACTACAATCGATATTGCTGTGTGGTGTGGGATTGGAGATAGGCAGGTGTCAGTGATCCACATCCATTTTTCTGTGTGTGAGCTGCAGTGAACACAATCTTTTTGGGCTGCAGTGAACACAATCTTTTTGGGCTGCAGTGAACACAATCTTTTTGGGCTGCAGTGAACACAATCTTTTTGGGCTGCAGTGAACACAATCTTTTTGGGCTGCAGTGAACACAATCTTTTTGGGGTGCAGTGAACAAAATCTTTTTGGGGTGCAGTGAACACAATCCTTTTTGGTGTGCAGTGAACACAATCTTTGTGGGGTGCAGTGAACAAAATCCTTTGTGGGGTGCAGTGAACACAATCTTTTTGGGGTGCAGTGAACAAAATCCTTTTTGGGGTGCAGTGAACAACATCCTTTTTGGGGTGCAGTGAACACAATCTTTTTGGGGTGCAGTGAACAAAATCCTTTGTGGGGTGCAGTGAACACAATCTTTTTGGGGTGCAGTGAACACAATCTTTTTGGGGTGGAGTGAACAACATCCTTTTTGGGGTGCAGTGAACAAAATCCTTTTTGGGGTGCAGTGAACAAAATCATTTTTGGGGTGCAGTGAACACAATCTTTTTGGGGTGCAGTGAACACAATCTTTGTGGGGTGCAGTGAACACAATCTTTTTGGGGTGGAGTGAACAACATCCTTTTTGGGGTGCAGTGAACAACATCCTTTTTGGGGTGCAGTGAACACAATCTTTTTGGGGTGCAGTGAACACAATCTTTGTGGGGTACAGTGAACAGAATCTTTGTGGGGTGCAGTGAACACAATCTTTGGGGGGTACAGTGAACACAATCTTTGTGAGGTGCAGTGAACACAATCTTTGTGGGGTGCAGTGAACACAATCATTGTGGGGTGCAGTGAACTCAATCTTTGTGGGGTACAGTGAACACAATCTCATACTTCTGAAGGTTTGAGGGTGCTGCCTGTTCCATACTCCCCCTACTCCTCATCTAGCCTTTTAGGGGTACAAACAATAGTAATTGGGGCCTAGTGTGGTTGTGTACGTGTGATATACATACACTTTTTTGGGATCATATTTTCTATTCCGCTATTTAATCAAAAACCTTTGGGGATCAGTTAAATTGGGGGATAGTCTGTGTTGGTACGTGTGAGAGAGATCCACCTTTCCAAGTTGTTGGGGTTCATCTCATACTTCTGAAGGTTTGAGGGTGCTGCCTGTTCCATACTCCCCCTACTCCTAGCCTTTTAGGGGTACAAACAATAGTAATTGGGGCCTAGTGTGGTTGTGTACGTGTGATATACATACACTTTTTTGGGATCATATTTTCTATTCCGCTATTTAATCAAAAACCTTTGGGGATCAGTTAAATTGGGGGATAGTCTGTGTTGGTACGTGTGAGAGAGATCCACCTTTCCAAGTTGTTGGGGTTCATCTCATACTTCTGAAGGTTTGAGGGTGCTGCCTGTTCCATACTCCCCCTACTCCTAGCCTTTTAGGGGTACAAACAATAGTAATTGGGGCCTAGTGTGGTTGTGTACGTGTGATATACATACACTTTTTTGGGATCATATTTTCTATTCCGCTATTTAATCAAAAACCTTTGGGGATCAGTTAAATTGGGGGATAGTCTGTGTTGGTACGTGTGAGAGAGATCCACCTTTCCAAGTTGTTGGGGTTCATCTCATACTTCTGAAGGTTTGAGGGTGCTGCCTGTTCCATACTCCCCCTACTCCTAGCCTTTTAGGGGTACAAACAATAGTAATTGGGGCCTAGTGTGGTTGTGTACGTGTGATATACATACACTTTTTTGGGATCATATTTTCTATTCCGCTATTTAATCAAAAACCTTTGGGGATCAGTTAAATTGGGGGATAGTCTGTGTTGGTACGTGTGAGAGAGATCCACCTTTCCAAGTTGTTGGGGTTCATCTCATACTTCTGAAGGTTTGAGGGTGCTGCCTGTTCCATACTCCCCCTACTCCTAGCCTTTTAGGGGTACAAACAATAGTAATTGGGGCCTAGTGTGGTTGTGTACGTGTGATATACATACACTTTTTTGGGATCATATTTTCTATTCCGCTATTTAATCAAAAACCTTTGGGGATCAGTTAAATTGGGGGATAGTCTGTGTTGGTACGTGTGAGAGAGATCCACCTTTCCAAGTTGTTGGGGTTCATCTCATACTTCTGAAGGTTTGAGGGTGCTGCCTGTTCCATACTCCCCCCTACTCCTAGCCTTTTAGGGGTACAAACAATAGTAATTGGGGCCTAGTGTGGTTGTGTACGTGTGATATACATACACTTTTTTGGGATCATATTTTCTATTCCGCTATTTAATCAAAAACCTTTGGGGATCAGTTAAATTGGGGGATAGTCTGTGTTGGTACGTGTGAGAGAGATCCACCTTTCCAAGTTGTTGGGGTTCATCTCATACTTCTGAAGGTTTGAGGGTGCTGCCTGTTCCATACTCCCCCTACTCCTAGCCTTTTAGGGGTACAAACAATAGTAATTGGGGCCTAGTGTGGTTGTGTACGTGTGATATACATACACTTTTTTGGGATCATATTTTCTATTCCGCTATTTAATCAAAAACCTTTGGGGATCAGTTAAATTGGGGGATAGTCTGTGTTGGTACGTGTGAGAGAGATCCACCTTTCCAAGTTGTTGGGGTTCATCTCATACTTCTGAAGGTTTGAGGGTGCTGCCTGTTCCATACTCCCCCTACTCCTAGCCTTTTAGGGGTACAAACAATAGTAATTGGGGCCTAGTGTGGTTGTGTACGTGTGATATACATACACTTTTTTGGGATCATATTTTCTATTCCGCTATTTAATCAAAAACCTTTGGGGATCAGTTAAATTGGGGGATAGTCTGTGTTGGTACGTGTGAGAGAGATCCACCTTTCCAAGTTGTTGGGGTTCATCTCATACTTCTGAAGGTTTGAGGGTGCTGCCTGTTCCATACTCCCCCTACTCCTAGCCTTTTAGGGGTACAAACAATAGTAATTGGGGCCTAGTGTGGTTGTGTACGTGTGATATACATACACTTTTTTGGGATCATATTTTCTATTCCGCTATTTAATCAAAAACCTTTGGGGATCAGTTAAATTGGGGGATAGTCTGTGTTGGTACGTGTGAGAGAGATCCACCTTTCCAAGTTGTTGGGGTTCATCTCATACTTCTGAAGGTTTGAGGGTGCTGCCTGTTCCATACTCCCCCTACTCCTAGCCTTTTAGGGGTACAAACAATAGTAATTGGGGCCTAGTGTGGTTGTGTACGTGTGATATACATACACTTTTTTGGGATCATATTTTCTATTCCGCTATTTAATCAAAAACCTTTGGGGATCAGTTAAATTGGGGGATAGTCTGTGTTGGTACGTGTGAGAGAGATCCACCTTTCCAAGTTGTTGGGGTTCATCTCATACTTCTGAAGGTTTGAGGGTGCTGCCTGTTCCATACTCCCCCTACTCCTAGCCTTTTAGGGGTACAAACAATAGTAATTGGGGCCTAGTGTGGTTGTGTACGTGTGATATACATACACTTTTTTGGGATCATATTTTCTATTCCGCTATTTAATCAAAAACCTTTGGGGATCAGTTAAATTGGGGGATAGTCTGTGTTGGTACGTGTGAGAGAGATCCACCTTTCCAAGTTGTTGGGGTTCATCTCATACTTCTGAAGGTTTGAGGGTGCTGCCTGTTCCATACTCCCCCTACTCCTAGCCTTTTAGGGGTACAAACAATAGTAATTGGGGCCTAGTGTGGTTGTGTACGTGTGATATACATACACTTTTTTGGGATCATATTTTCTATTCCGCTATTTAATCAAAAACCTTTGGGGATCAGTTAAATTGGGGGATAGTCTGTGTTGGTACGTGTGAGAGAGATCCACCTTTCCAAGTTGTTGGGGTTCATCTCATACTTCTGAAGGTTTGAGGGTGCTGCCTGTTCCATACTCCCCCTACTCCTAGCCTTTTAGGGGTACAAACAATAGTAATTGGGGCCTAGTGTGGTTGTGTACGTGTGATATACATACACTTTTTTGGGATCATATTTTCTATTCCGCTATTTAATCAAAAACCTTTGGGGATCAGTTAAATTGGGGGATAGTCTGTGTTGGTACGTGTGAGAGAGATCCACCTTTCCAAGTTGTTGGGGTTCATCTCATACTTCTGAAGGTTTGAGGGTGCTGCCTGTTCCATACTCCCCCCTACTCCTAGCCTTTTAGGGGTACAAACAATAGTAATTGGGGCCTAGTGTGGTTGTGTACGTGTGATATACATACACTTTTTTGGGATCATATTTTCTATTCCGCTATTTAATCAAAAACCTTTGGGGATCAGTTAAATTGGGGGATAGTCTGTGTTGGTACGTGTGAGAGAGATCCACCTTTCCAAGTTGTTGGGGTTCATCTCATACTTCTGAAGGTTTGAGGGTGCTGCCTGTTCCATACTCCCCCTACTCCTAGCCTTTTAGGGGTACAAACAATAGTAATTGGGGCCTAGTGTGGTTGTGTACGTGTGATATACATACACTTTTTTGGGATCATATTTTCTATTCCGCTATTTAATCAAAAACCTTTGGGGATCAGTTAAATTGGGGGATAGTCTGTGTTGGTACGTGTGAGAGAGATCCACCTTTCCAAGTTGTTGGGGTTCATCTCATACTTCTGAAGGTTTGAGGGTGCTGCCTGTTCCATACTCCCCCTACTCCTAGCCTTTTAGGGGTACAAACAATAGTAATTGGGGCCTAGTGTGGTTGTGTACGTGTGATATACATACACTTTTTTGGGATCATATTTTCTATTCCGCTATTTAATCAAAAACCTTTGGGGATCAGTTAAATTGGGGGATAGTCTGTGTTGGTACGTGTGAGAGAGATCCACCTTTCCAAGTTGTTGGGGTTCATCTCATACTTCTGAAGGTTTGAGGGTGCTGCCTGTTCCATACTCCCCCCTACTCCTAGCCTTTTAGGGGTACAAACAATAGTAATTGGGGCCTAGTGTGGTTGTGTACGTGTGATATACATACACTTTTTTGGGATCATATTTTCTATTCTGCTATTTAATCAAAAACCTTTGGGGATCAGTTAAATTGGGGGATAGTCTGTGTTGGTACGTGTGAGAGAGATCCACCTTTCCAAGTTGTTGGGGTTCATCTCATACTTCTGAAGGTTTGAGGGTGCTGCCTGTTCCATACTCCCCCTACTCCTAGCCTTTTAGGGGTACAAACAATAGTAATTGGGGCCTAGTGTGGTTGTGTACGTGTGATATACATACACTTTTTTGGGATCATATTTTCTATTCCGCTATTTAATCAAAAACCTTTGGGGATCAGTTAAATTGGGGGATAGTCTGTGTTGGTACGTGTGAGAGAGATCCACCTTTCCAAGTTGTTGGGGTTCATCTCATACTTCTGAAGGTTTGAGGGTGCTGCCTGTTCCATACTCCCCCTACTCCTAGCCTTTTAGGGGTACAAACAATAGTAATTGGGGCCTAGTGTGGTTGTGTACGTGTGATATACATACACTTTTTTGGGATCATATTTTCTATTCCGCTATTTAATCAAAAACCTTTGGGGATCAGTTAAATTGGGGGATAGTCTGTGTTGGTACGTGTGAGAGAGATCCACCTTTCCAAGTTGTTGGGGTTCATCTCATACTTCTGAAGGTTTGAGGGTGCTGCCTGTTCCATACTCCCCCTACTCCTAGCCTTTTAGGGGTACAAACAATAGTAATTGGGGCCTAGTGTGGTTGTGTACGTGTGATATACATACACTTTTTTGGGATCATATTTTCTATTCCGCTATTTAATCAAAAACCTTTGGGGATCAGTTAAATTGGGGGATAGTCTGTGTTGGTACGTGTGAGAGAGATCCACCTTTCCAAGTTGTTGGGGTTCATCTCATACTTCTGAAGGTTTGAGGGTGCTGCCTGTTCCATACTCCCCCTACTCCTAGCCTTTTAGGGGTACAAACAATAGTAATTGGGGCCTAGTGTGGTTGTGTACGTGTGATATACATACACTTTTTTGGGATCATATTTTCTATTCCGCTATTTAATCAAAAACCTTTGGGGATCAGTTAAATTGGGGGATAGTCTGTGTTGGTACGTGTGAGAGAGATCCACCTTTCCAAGTTGTTGGGGTTCATCTCATACTTCTGAAGGTTTGAGGGTGCTGCCTGTTCCATACTCCCCCTACTCCTAGCCTTTTAGGGGTACAAACAATAGTAATTGGGGCCTAGTGTGGTTGTGTACGTGTGATATACATACACTTTTTTGGGATCATATTTTCTATTCCGCTATTTAATCAAAAACCTTTGGGGATCAGTTAAATTGGGGGATAGTCTGTGTTGGTACGTGTGAGAGAGATCCACCTTTCCAAGTTGTTGGGGTTCATCTCATACTTCTGAAGGTTTGAGGGTGCTGCCTGTTCCATACTCCCCCTACTCCTAGCCTTTTAGAGGTACAAACAATAGTAATTGGGGCCTAGTGTGGTTGTGTACGTGTGATATACATACACTTTTTTGGGATCATATTTTCTATTCCGCTATTTAATCAAAAACCTTTGGGGATCAGTTAAATTGGGGGATAGTCTGTGTTGGTACGTGTGAGAGAGATCCACCTTTCCAAGTTGTTGGGGTTCATCTCATACTTCTGAAGGTTTGAGGGTGCTGCCTGTTCCATACCCCCCCTACTCCTCATCTAGCCTTTTAGGGGTACAAACAATAGTAATTGGGGCCTAGTGTGGTTGTGTACGTGTGATATACATACACTTTTTTTGGATCATATTTTCTATTCCGCTATTTAATCAAAAACCTTTGGGGATCAGTTAAATTGGGGGATAGTCTGTGTCGGTACGTGTGAGAGAGATCCACCTTTCCAAGTTGTTGGGGTTCATCTCATACTTCTGAAGGTTTGAGGGTGCTGCCTGTTCCATACTCCCCCTACTCCTCATCTAGCCTTTTAGGGGTACAAACAATAGTAATTGGGGCCTAGTGTGGTTGTGTACGTGCGAGATACATACACTTTTTTTGATCATATTTCCTATTCCGCTATTCAATAAAAACCTTTGAGGATCAATTGAATTGCGGGATAGTCTGTGTCGGTACGTGTGAGAGAGATCCACCTTTCCAAGTTGTTGGGGTTCATCTCATACTTCTGAAGGTTTGAGGGTGCTGCCTGTTTCATACTCCCCCTACTCCTCATCTAGCCTTTTAGGGGTACAAACAATAGTAATTGGGGCCTAGTGTGGTTGTGTACGTGTGATATACATACACTTTTTTTGGATCATATTTTCTATTCCGCTATTTAATCAAAAACCTTTGGGGATCAGTTAAATTGGGGGATAGTCTGTGTTGGTACGTGTGAGAGAGATCCACCTTTCCAAGTTGTTGGGGTTCATCTCATACTTCTGAAGGTTTGAGGGTGCTGCCTGTTCCATACTCCCCCTACTCCTCATCTAGCCTTTTAGGGGTACAAACAATAGTAATTGGGGCCCAGTGTGGTTGTGTACGTGTGATATACATACACTTTTTTGGGATCATATTTTCTATTCCGCTATTTAATCAAAAACCTTTGGGGATCAGTTAAATTGGGGGATAGTCTGTGTCGGTACGTGTGAGAGAGATCCACCTTTCCAAGTTGTTGGGGTTCATCTCATACTTCTGAAGGTTTGAGGGTGCTGCCTGTTCCATACCCCCCCTACTCCTCATCTAGCCTTTTAGGGGTACAAACAATAGTAATTGGGGCCTAGTGTGGTTGTGTACGTGCGAGATACATACACTTTTTTTGATCATATTTCCTATTCCGCTATTCAATAAAAACCTTTGAGGATCAATTGAATTGCGGGATAGTCTGTGTCGGTACGTGTGAGAGAGATCCACCTTTCCAAGTTGTTGGGGTTCATCTCATACTTCTGAAGGTTTGAGGGTGCTGCCTGTTCCATACTCCCCCTACTCCTCATCTAGCCTTTTAGGGGTACAAACAATAGTAATTGGGGCCTAGTGTGGTTGTGTACGTGTGATATACATACACTTTTTTTGGATCATATTTTCTATTCCGCTATTTAATCAAAAACCTTTGGGGATCAGTTAAATTGGGGGATAGTCTGTGTTGGTACGTGTGAGAGAGATCCACCTTTCCAAGTTGTTGGGGTTCATCTCATACTTCTGAAGGTTTGAGGGTGCTGCCTGTTCCATACTCCCCCTACTCCTCATCTAGCCTTTTAGGGGTACAAACAATAGTAATTGGGGCCCAGTGTGGTTGTGTACGTGTGATATACATACACTTTTTTTGGATCATATTTTCTATTCCGCTATTTAATCAAAAACCTTTGGGGATCAGTTAAATTGGGGGATAGTCTGTGTCGGTACGTGTGAGAGAGATCCACCTTTCCAAGTTGTTGGGGTTCATCTCATACTTCTGAAGGTTTGAGGGTGCTGCCTGTTCCATACCCCCCTACTCCTCATCTAGCCTTTTAGGGGTACAAACAATAGTAATTGGGGCCTAGTGTGGTTGTGTACGTGTGATATACATACACTTTTTTGGGATCATATTTTCTATTCCGCTATTTAATCAAAAACCTTTGGGGATCAGTTAAATTGGGGGATAGTCTGTGTCGGTACGTGTGAGAGAGATCCACCTTTCCAAGTTGTTGGGGTTCATCTCATACTTCTGAAGGTTTGAGGGTGCTGCCTGTTCCATACCCCCCCTACTCCTCATCTAGCCTTTTAGGGGTACAAACAATAGTAATTGGGGCCTAGTGTGGTTGTGTACGTGCGAGATACATACACTTTTTTTGATCATATTTCCTATTCCGCTATTCAATAAAAACCTTTGAGGATCAATTGAATTGCGGGATAGTCTGTGTCGGTACGTGTGAGAGAGATCCACCTTTCCAAGTTGTTGGGGTTCATCTCATACTTCTGAAGGTTTGAGGGTGCTGCCTGTTCCATACTCCCCCTACTCCTCATCTAGCCTTTTAGGGGTACAAACAATAGTAATTGGGGCCCAGTGTGGTTGTGTATGTGTGATATACATACACTTTTTTTGGATCATATTTTCTATTCCGCTATTTAATTTAACTGGGCCTCCATGCGAGACCTGTGTGCCTTGTTGCGCTGTTTTGAGTACTCCACCAACATGGCCAGTGGCAATGACGCCGTTCTCAGCTTAACTATCCCACTTCTATGCCTCCTTGAAAAAACAATTCGGGCGATGATGGAAGAGGATGTGGCACAGGATGAGGAGGAGGAGGAGGATGAAGAGGTAACATTTCCAAGGCTTTCAGGGCAGTCATTCGCAAGGGGCTCCGAGGGTGGGTTCCTGCACACGCAAACGTCAGGGACGCAATTGTCCAGCAGGGGCACAGTTCTGGAGGATGAGGAGGATGAGGAGGAGGAGGAGCTGGAGGAGGAGATGGAACCATGTTCACAGCAGGGTGGCACCCAGGCCAGCTCATGGCCATCACTGGTGCGTGGCTGGGGGGATACAGAGGACACGGACGATACACCTCCCACAGAGGACAGCCTTTCGTTGCCTCTGGGCAGCCTGGCACACATGAGCGATTACATGCTGCAGTGTCTCCACAACGACCGCCGAGTTGCCCACATTCTAACTTGTGCTGATTACTGGGTGGCCACGCTGCTGGATCCCCGTTACAAGGACAACGTACCGTCCTTAATTCACTCACTGGAGCGCGATCGCAAGATGCGCGAGTACAAGCGCACGCTGGTAGACGCCATGCTGCTGGCATTCCCATCTGACAGCCGGGCCACAGTGGAAGCACAAGGCAGAGGAGGAGGAGGAGGAGGTCGCCAACGCAACCAGGGCACCGCCAGCACCTCAGAAGGCAGGGTTAGCATGGCCGAAATGTGGAAAAGCTTTGTCAGCACGCCACAACAAACAGCAGCACCAGCAGCTCAGATGGAACGTCTTAGCAGGAGGCAGCATTTTACCAACATGGTGGAGCAGTATGTGTGCACACGCCTACATGTAGTGAATGACGGGTCTGCCCCCTTCAACTTCTGGGTCTCCAAATTGGGCACATGGCTTGAGCTTGCCCTTTACGCCTTGGAGGTGCTGGCGTGCCCTGCAGCCAGTGTATTATCTGAACGGGTATTTAGCACGGCTGGGGGCGTTGTAACAGACAAGCGCAGCCGCCTGTCCAGAGACAATGTGGACAAGCTCACGTTCATTAAAATGAACCAGGCATGGATCCCACGGGACTTTTCCGTACCTTATGCAGAATAGCAATGGATACCGACCTTACCCACCCATTGTTCCATTTTTGCTCTTTCTCACTCTTTTGGGGTGTACCCTCATTTAAAATTTTTGAAAAGAAGCAGTGTTGGCTACCTCGTCCTCCTCCTCAGGGCCAGATTAATGTAGGGGCTATTGGAGCTGCAGCTCCAGGCCCCTACCTTTTATATAGGCCCCGGGTTGGCCATATTCACTGTTACCGCTCTTCTGTCACTTGTAAACACAGAAGTCTGGCTTCTATGCTCGCTTCCCCAGGCAGCACCCTCAGAACCTCCCCACACAGTTTGAAGGCCGGACAAGGAGGGACAGTTGGCGATGCATGGATGTGTTTATGGGCTTCAGAGACAGCATCCCATGTTGAATTAGGCATGCATGGCTGCACCCTTCCTCCTCTGGGTGCATGGCAAGGCACGGCCCTTAAGGCCCTTCAAAATCCTCAGCACCAAGCCCATGATGCTGTTAATCCGGCCCTGGTCCTCCTCCACCGCCGCTTCCACCTACACCGCCCATAGGTGTGCGCAGCCTATTGCATTAAGGTGTGCACCCCAAAGTTGAAATACACATGCATGTGTTTGCCAGCAGGGAGAGTAATGTATCGGGGCCATGTACCTGTAGGCAAGGAGAAATAGAGCAGAGCAGGTCCCAGGGAGATCTTTCCCATCTCCTCACTGGCAATGCTATGTGCCCTAGGTGATTAGGGTGTGCCCAGGCACACCCAGCACACCCTGTGCGCACGCCTATGTCACCGCCACATCCACCACCACCTCAACCTCCCTCCTACTCCATATGGGCCTCGTCCTTCAGAGATGAAGAAGAACATTGTTTTATTTTTCTGTTTTTTTTTTGTTGTTTTAAGTTATTTCCCTATCCACATTTGTTTGCAGAGCACTTGCCATGCTCTTAATTACGTTTTGCTGCCATTTGCAGCACTCTAGCCCTTTCCTTTGGTGTTTTAGAGCCATTTTAGTGCCTTAAAGTTCGGGTCCCCATTGACTTCAATGGGGTTCGGTGTCCGGGAAAAGTTCGGTAAAAGTCCGGGACACGGACCCGGACTTTTTTTTAAAGTTCGGCCGAACCCTTTGAACACGGACATCTAGGTGTTCGCTCAACCCTAGTGAGGACATAGAGGAGGAGATCAAACAGACATTCACTGGAAAACCGGGAGAACATACACCCTCAGACTCCATTAAAAATCTGTTTAAACAACATAAAAAATGAACTATTAGGCAACTAAATCGAAAGTGGGATATTTTATCATTGGAGTCCTATTGTGATAACTGTATAATTCCTCAAGATTCATGGCACCTCTATGGTTGCCCCATGGGCACCTGCTTATGCGTGCCTCCACTTGGGATTGTGGGAGAAGGAGGTGGTCAACTGTTTGTACCTTGGCCCTGCCCTTATGTGGCTGAGGTACATAGATGATGTGCTGATGCTATGGTGTGGAACTATTGAGACTTTAGAGATATTCCTGCTGGAACTCAACACAAGCAACAGAAACATCCGCTTCACCTTCAGTTATGACTACCACAAAAGGGTTGATGGGGGCAAACTCATCTCTAAAACATATAGGAAAGAAATTGTGGCTAATACTTTATTAGAGACGACCAGCCATCATCTAAAATCATTGATTAGGGGCAGTCGCACTGGAAAATTCCTTTGGATATGGCGGAAATGTACCTTGGACTCAGACTATAGAACTGTGGCTGCCCAACTCTACGGGAGATTCAGGGAAAGAAAGCACCCACACAGAACACTGAGACAATCCAGAAGACAAGTGTCCCAAAGAACAAGGAGAGTTAGAACTGCTAACCCCTAAAAAGAACCAAGATGTCAAAATCCCCCCAGATCAAGTTAGGATTGTCACACCTTTTGGCTTCCAATGGGAAGATGTCTTGGCTATACTTACTAAGCATTGGCACATACTTACCTGCTCGCCTCAATTGGAGAACATTTTTGGCCCTAGACCATCCATGGTAACCAAATCGGCAAGGAACCTGGTGAATGAGCTGGTCAAATCAAATCAGAGTTGTATCAAATCTGCACCAGGTAATTGGCTCATGGACCTGCCTGAGTTAAAGGGCATGTTTCAGTGTGGTAGGTGCCACATTTGTAAGTTTGTGGAGAGGACAGATATCTTGATGTGAACCAGCAAAAAAAACTTACCAGATTAAGCAGTTTATTAACTGGAATACGACCCATGTGTTGTACATTTTTTTCTAATGCCCATGTCACAAGCTCTATGGGGATAAAGCAAAGCGCCTATTGAAAGTGAGCATCAGTGAGCACCTGTCCAGTATTCGGGCCGTGGACAATGAGACACTGATTGCCCAGAATTTTGCCCGGTTCCATAAAAGCCAGCCCAATGGGCTTACAATTAAGGGTTTCTTTGCCCTAAAACTGTGAAGAAGGAGGGGATATTTTACTACTGTTCTTCTCCAAAAAGAAAACGAAAGGATTTTCCAATTAGGGATCATGACCTTGAATGTATTGACTACAGAATTAAACTTAGATGCCTCCTTAATGGGTTTAAACTTGTTTGTCTCCTGATAACCTGTGAGGACCATCCTGCAGGTGCTATTAGTGTTCCGGAGTGGATCCGGAGTCAGCCGTGGGGAAAGGAGAGCTCAGACCTGGCTAATCCTCGGGAATGCTACGGGAAGGGAGGAGCTATAATAATACACGTCAACCATGCCGAACCTCACGCATGAACGTATCCCCCCTCAGGTTTGCCATTTATTATTAGTGGTGTGTTATGTAGAGCAATGTTTTTTGTCATAATATGTAAGGATTGTGAATGGTTCATTGGTTGAACTAGATGGACATGTCTTTTTTCAACCAGACTAACTATGTAACTATCAAGAAAAGGGGAATGGAATGTGCTAGTTGTTCAAAACAAAAGTAGAGGGCAGCATGCAGTTTTCTCCTTTAGACAACTTTATTAGGCAAATAATTTTGAAAATAAGGCACACACAATCGATAAATAACACAACAGTGCTAGGTCAAATTGACGACGTTGTCATTAAAAACACAGGTCCAGGATCTCAACCATGCCCACATGCACACATACACCACTAAAGGCTAAGCGGCAAAGCTAGACATTAAGAGGGTCAGAGTGACTCTCAATTCCCCAAAGAGAAGCTTTATGAGGTCAAAATTTAGAGGAGCAAAGGTGCGCTGTTTAAAGGAGCGTGGACGCATGACAACCACCCTTCTTATTCTCCTCATCCTCCTTAGAATGGCCAACAAATTGGCCTCAAATATTTCCATTAGGGGTGTAGGGAAGAGCAATGCAATATACAGCTGGTAAATGAGGTTAGCCAAGTGCCAATTCGATTGTGATTTGGTGCCAATTTTTAACAAATTTCCATGCCTTGTTCATTCAGTTGCTATTACCAAAGTCATCACTTCCATCATTACCACATAATTATAATCGAGAGTGATGCCACGCTCCCAAATGTTACTAATATTACTAATGTAATAGTATCCCCTTAAATCTGTTTGGACAGCAGTTTTCAAGCTCAGTATATCATATCAAACCATACAAAACATTAACAAAACAAAACCAAAAAACAATACCTCAGTCCATTAAGTGTCATTTGGTATCAATTCACTTGCATATGCTCAATCTTTCATAAAAAAACCTGGGGGGGGGGGGGGGGTTTATGCTGTTTTACTCCTTTGCTGGCGATCCTGAGATTAGAATTCTCCATCTCTTATACTTATCTCCATACCCCCAAATCATAAAGAGAGAAAGCTGGATATAGTGCTTTATATTTTAAAACAACCGGTTTATTAAACACTAATTATAAAAACATTCACATTTTCCTGGTGCTGAACCAGAACAATAGGAACATCAAGTTAACATAGGAAACCAGTAGTAAGCACATTTACTTCCTACATTTAGACATAATAAAGGAAGGAAGTAGGCTTTATACGAAAATGGTTTTAAATATATTTAAAAATATTGGCTTTGGTTAAACATCTATAAAATCATATACCCAAGTAGCCCATGTTCATTTACAAGAAAGCCCCGACACTAAGAGATAAACTAGTGAAAAATGTCATACACTCCCCTAGAAAGAAAAGTTTTTTTAATATTTTTTTAGTGGTAAAGGCTTTTAAGCATGTGGAAGATTTTATAGTTGCAGCAGAATAGTTGGAAATATGAGGCATAGGGGTTTACTCACAAATGACCATACAGCAAAGTAATATACCATTAGGGATGTTTTCTCATGTGACACCCAAAGGGTGGTGTGTACAATTAAAAGTCCATGCAATGTATTGTATATACAGTATGAAAAACAAAAAGGGCAGTGAAACAATTCCGGTGATGTCAGCACGTCGCTCCACCCACGTCAACGCCAGGTGGAGCGACGTGCTTACTTCACCACAGTTGTGCGATTTCGGAAGGACGGGCTGTGTTTTACATGCTGGCCAGCGTGCTTGTTCTTAAGGTGATTTTAAGTTGTAAACCAAGTACGTAAGTGCAATCTTTAAAGACACTTAATAAAAAGTGTTAATGTTATTACACTATGTGGAGCTCTTTTTTGTTTTGGGGTGTCTTTATGATGTTACCACTTGAGACATCATTGTGTGGTGCTATGAGAGGACCCCGGACTACATAAAGGCCCCGGCTGGGTAATAAAAGCGCCATTGACCTCCTGATACGAGGTCAATAAGAGCTGGCAAGCGAGTATTTCAGCCTTTGGTGGTGTTACCTGAGATCACTTTAAGGTGATGGACAGCAGTGTTTTTCCATATTAGGGACTTTTTTCATCACTTGTGGATTGATTTTATATTTCCATCATGGACATTCATTATTAGCGCAACCTATATATATATTGTAATTTGTATTGTGCATATCTCACAAAATAGTTACAGCTCACTTTTGTATCATTTTAGATTCATATACTAGCACAGTTTATCCATTTTATTTTGATTGTTTTTTGTATACTGTATGTGATTTTTGGATTGACCCATTGGCAGGGTGTCTCTTGGGGACACATATATGAGATCATAAAGGGATTGTACATCAGATCTCACCTTGTGTTGTGTATAGAGCAGTATACAGAGCTCTGGATCCACGGAAAAATGGTGCTAAAACTGACCATTAGAGGCCCGGGGACTAAGGCAAGATGAAATGAAAAATGGCACCCAATCGGGCTATGTATAAATTAGCACAGCCTGAGGGGAGGTATAATCCCCTGAGGAAGTAACGTGACCCTGTGGCATAAAGCATAGGGGAGGGGCCAATCTGTTGTCACACTGAGGCGCGCATTGTGAGCATACCCTGGAAATACTGTCTGCTTGTCTAATACCCGCACTGTGAGGACTGAATACTTTTTATAGTGTGGTGCATTCTAATCACCAGGAAAATGTGAGTGTTTTTATACTTAGTGTTTAATAAACCTGTTGTTTTAAAAGATAAAGCACTATGTCCAGCTCTCTCTCTCTATGATTTTGGAGTAAGGAGATATGTGTAAGAGAAGGAGAATTATTTTTTTCCCAAATTCAAGTTTATTGAGAATACCAAAGGTTACAAACGTGAAAAAAATGACAAAGCGATAATGTAAAAAATAAAAGATACACTTTTTTATGTTACAAAGATTATGTGGTATCCTGGTATCATTTGATTTAGAGGGGTAACAGTCCCATAGTCTTAACTTTAAGTATTGTATAAATCTTTATACATTTTTGTTTTGTGATGTTATATTAGACAGGTTACAATTATACAGGATATGTATTTTGGTTGTAGCGTCTGTGGGGATAACAATAGGATCCATCAATAATAAAATGTTATATATCAACTATATGTTTGCAGGAGTATGGCTCATATGTATGAGAATTATTCACATTGTAGAGGGGTTTATCTCTATTGGTAAAGGGGGTATGATTTTATCTATCTGTATGTGGCCAGCGCTAACACACAAAAAGAAGGGGGGGGAGAGGGTGGAGCCTCTCAGTAATAAAAGGGCAACATTTCTGTTTGTAGTGTATGAGTTCTAATGCAGTGATAAACTGTCAAAATGACATGACTAAGATATTATTATAGTTTTAATTTCGTAGAGAAATTCCCATAGTTTTACAGTATTTTTCACTCTGTTTAAATTGGATCCAATCTGTCCAGGTGGTAGCGAATTTGGTGGGAGAGTCTTTAGCTATAGATATGAGTTCCTCCATTTCTGCAAGTTTATTGAATTGTCTGTACCAATTCTGGATGGAGGGAAATTTCGGGGTACCCCATAATCTAGGAATACATATTTTGGCTGCGTTTATTAAAACCATGGCTAGAGATTTGAGATATGGTTTAGATTGTAGAGTCTGAAGATGGAGTAGGTATTGTTCTGGTTTGAATTCCAGAGGCTGAACTGTAATTTTGGTCTTTGCCTCTCTCCAAAAAGGTGATACAGTATCTCACAAAAGTGAGTACACCCCTCACATTTTTGTAAATATTTTATTTACAAAAGCATGATCCCCCCCCTTCAGAGGCTGGGCTGCAGGGCAGTATTCCAACATGATAACGACCTCAAACACACCTCCAAGACAACCACTGCCTTGCTAAAGAAGCTGAGGGTAAAGGTGATGGACTGGCCAAGCATTTCTCCAGACCTAAACCCTATTGAGCATCTGTGGGGCATCCTCAAACAAAAGGTGGAGGAGCGCAAGGTCTCTAACATCCACCAGCTCCGTAATGTCATCATGGAAAAGTGGAAGAGGACTCCAGTGGCAACCTGTGAAGCTCTGGTGCACTCCATGCCCAAGAGGGTTAAAGCAGTGCTTGAAAATAATGGTGGCCAAACAAATGTCAGAATATTTATACTGCTCTGATATAACAGTGTCTATTTATGTAAATAAGTAAATATCTGTAAGGTAGGAGAATCTCAACTTATTTCCATAAATCAATATGTAACGAATTCTTTTTAATCGATTAATTTCTTTTTAACAGCATATACCAATCTTAGTGAAAACAGTCTACAGTAGGGAATATATAAGAATATTTACTCACAAGACATGTATTCACAATAAATTATTAGACTTGAGGTGACACAAAGAGATAACTCTGACATAAAATACAAACTTAAAACGATAAATGCAATGTGATATGTAGCTCAATGATGAAATTAAAAAGAAAGCAAGATTACGTTTTCCCCAGGTATAGTAGAAATCATAGATAAGTGTTCTATATAAACAGACCACAATTGTCTGCGAATTGCGCAGTCAACAGTCAATCCGCTGCAGTTGGAGTGAGAATAGGCTATGCAAAACGGGAGACTAAATAGCTAATATTGCGCTAAACTGATATTAATAAAAATGTATAAAAACAAAAATCATTTTTTAGAGAAAAATCGAATATGGTTCATACGGCTGGGATGTGTAATCTCATTACCCTTAAATATGAAATATAAAACATATAAGGAATCAAATAAACAATATTAAATAAAATCAAATAAACAGCAAGGTATATTTACCACACTTAAGATGGCTGCTAGCTTAAAATGGTCGTTACCAGAGTCCTTAAGATGGCTGCCTTCCCAAAATGGTGGCCGGTTAGGGAGTTTCGTTTGGTGTCCTTCAAAGTTTCAGATGAATGATGGACCAAGATGGAGTATGTATAGATGAGTATATGTATGGATGTGAGTAGCGTGTGTGTTGAAAGTGTAATGAATGTTGTCGTAATGTCTGTGTGTTATTACATCTGGGTTCCCTTTTTATATTGTATTGAACAAAAGGACAGTAAAATTACCATAATCCAAACCCAGAAGGAGGAACTTTATCCCCATTGGTTGGGATTACTTATCCATTAACTTGTGAGGTCATTGGCAACACCCCTACTAATCATCCAGTATTTTGGATATTAGAATTATATGATAATTTCTTCAATTAAGAATAATCATAAAAACAACATAAAAACCTGTCCATACTCTCATAGTACATACATGTCCATCTAATATCTCCATCATGTATCTTGGCAGGGATTAAACCTGGCAATGCCATTTAATAAAGATATATTATTAATACAATATATATATAGATTGGAAATTACTGATTTACCCCAAGACTGCATTTAGTAGTAGTCACCAAAGGGGGCAATATTGTATTGCTTATTAGATTCAATATATAGCATACAATTGCATGTAATAGCAGTATTTTTATACTGATAAGCTTACGACTAGAGTTGAGCAAACACCTGGATGTTCGGGTTCGACGGGTTCGACCGAACTTGAAAAAAAAGTCCGGGTTTGTGACCCGGACTTAACCCGAACTTTGTCCCGATCCTGAACCCCATTAAAGCCAATGAAGACCCAACCTTTTGAGCACTAAAATGCCTCTAAAACAAACATGGAAAGGGTTAGAGGGCTGCAAATGGCAGAAAAATCATCTTAAGAGCATGGCAAGTGCTCTGCAAACAAATGTGGATAGGGAAATAACTTAAAAAAACATAAAAAACAGAAAAATAAAAAATAATCATCTTGAATGATGTAGGAGGAGGACGAGGCCCATATGGAGTAGGAGGTTGAGGCGGCGGAGGATGGATGGATGGCGGTGGATATGGCGGTGTAGGTGGAAGCGGCGGCGGCAGTGAAGGAGGAGGACGAGTCAGCCAATGCTGGTTTTGGTTTTTAATAAAAAAAATTTAAATTTGGGTACACCCCAAAAGAGTAAGAAAGATGAAATCCAGCAATGGCTGGGTAAGGCCGGTAAATATGACTATTCTGCACAAGGTACGGACAGGTCCTGTGGGATCCATGCCTTGTTCATTTTATTGAACGTGAGCTTGTCCACATTGGCTCTGGACAGGCAGCTGCGCTTGTCTGTGATAACGCCCCCAGCCTTGCCAAATACCCATTCAGATAATACACTGGCTGCAGGGCAGGCCAGCACCTCCAAGGCGTAAAGGGAAAGCTCAGGCCATGTGCCCAACTTGGAGACCCAGAAGTTGAAGGGGCAGACTCGTCATTCAGTACGTCTAGGCGTGTGCACACATACTGCTCCACCATGTTGTGAAATGCTGCCTCCTGCTAAGACGTTCCATATCAGCTGGTGGTGCTGCTGCTTGTTGTGGCATGCTGACAAAGCTTTTCCACATTTCGGCCATGCTAACCCTGCCTTCTGAGGTGCTGGCGGTGCCCTGGCAGCGTTGACGACCTCTTCCTCCTCCTCCCCTGCGTTGGCCTTGTGCTTCCACTGTGCCCCCGCTGTCAGGTGGGAATGCCCCCAGCAGCGCGTCTACCAGCGTGTGCTGGTACTCCGACCACGCTCCAGTGAGGGAATTAAGGACGGTACGTTGTCCTTGTAACGGGGATCCAGAAGGGTGGCCACCCAGTAATCAGCACAAGTTACTATGTGGGAAACTCGGCGGTCGTTGCGGAGACACTGCAGCATGTAATCGCTCATGTGTGCCGGGCTGCCCAGAGGCAACAAAAAGCTGTCCTCTGTGGGAGGTGTATCCTCTGTGTCCTCCGTATCCCCCCAGCCATGCATCAGTGATGGCCATAAGATGGCCTGGGTGCCACCCTGCTGTGAACATGGTTCCATATCCTCCTCCATCTCCTCCTCCTCATCCTCCAGAACTGTGCCCCTGCTGGAAAATTGTGTCCCAGGCGTTTGTGTGTGCAGGAACCCACCCTAGGAGCCACTTGCGAATGACTGCCCTGAAAGCCTTGGAAATGTTACCTCTTCATCCTCCTCCTGCTCCTCCTCATCCTGTGCCACATCCTCTTCCATCATCGCTCGAAGTGTTTTTTCAAGAAGGCATAGAAGTTGGATAGTTAAGCTGAGAACGGCGTCATCCGCACTGGCCATGTTAGTGGAGTACTCGAAACAGCGCAACAAGGCATACAGGTCTTGCATGGTGGCCCAGTTATTAGTGGTGAAGTGGTGCTGTTCTGCAGAGCGACTCACGCGGGCGCGCTGCAGCTGAGACCCCACTATGGCCTGCTGCTGCTCACACAGTCTTTGCAGCATGTGCAAGGTGGAGTTCCACCTTGTGGGCACGTCACATATGTGGCGGTGAGCGGGAAGGCCGAAGTTACGCTGCAGCGCTGACAGGCGAGCAGCAGCAGGGTGAGAACGCCGAAAGTGCGCACAGACGGCCCGCACTTTGTGCAGCAGCTCTGACATATCGGGGTAATTTCTACGGAATCTCTGCACCACCAAATTCAGCACATGCGCCAAGCAAGGGATGTGTGTCAAACCGGCTAGGCCCAGAGCTGCTATGAGATTTCACCCATTATCGCACACCACCAGGCCGGGCTTGAGGCTCACTGACACCAACCACTCATCAGTCTGCAGTTGAATGCCCCTCCACAACTCCTGCGCAGTGTGTGGTTTTTCACCCAAACAGGCAAGTTTTAAAACTGCCTGCTCCCGTTTACCCCTGCCTGTGCGGAAGTTGGTGGTGAAGATGTTACGCTGACCGGAAGAGGAGGCGGTAGAGGATGAGGAAGCGGAGTAGGAGGAGTTAGGAACAGGAGGCAAACTGAAGCACCCTGCAATCCTCGGTGGTGGAAGGACATGCGCCAAACTGCTATCCGCCTCAGGCCCAGCCGCCACTGCATTTACCCAGTGTGCTGTTAGGGAGATATAACCTCCCTGACCATGCTTACTGGTCCACATATCTGTAGTTAAGTGGACCATTCCACAGATGGCGTTGCGCAGTGCACACCTGATTTTGTCACCCACTTGGTTGTGACAAAAAGGGAAGGGATGGCTTGGCTGGAAAAGTAGTGGCGGCTGGGCATGATGTACTGTGGGACAGCCACCGCCATAAGGCTCTTAAAGTCTCCACCAGTCGGTATGACAACATTTCAAAGGCCAGGAATTTTGAAATGCTGGCATTCAGGGCCAAGGATCGCAGGTGGGTATAAGGGTACTTCCTCTTCCACTCCAGTGTTTGGGAGATAGAAAGCTGAATGCTTCCACGGGACATTGTGGAGATGGTTGTTGGTGACCCAGGTGGTGGTGTTGCTGGTGTATCCTCTGTTTGCGGGGTGGCATGTGCCACTGTCACTACAGAGGTGGATGAAGAGGCCGAGATGGCAGCAGAAGAGGAAGCAGGAGGAGCCAGATACCTTTCTTGGTTTTTGCGTTGCACTTAGATGCCTGATCATGAAGGTTGTGCTCAGGTTGAGAAGGTTTATGCATCGCTTCAGGTTCTGAATGCGCAGCGTGTAAACCACTCATGTCCTGTCATCATCACATTGTCTGAAGAACTGCCACGCTAGGGAACTCCTGTGAGCTGGCTTTGGTGTTCTCGGTCCCTTGCTGCGTTGGGGAGTAGCAGGCGTAGTGTCTAGGGCATGGCCGCTCCGCTTTTGCACCCTGCTCCCTCTTCTGCTGTGCTGGAGGCTCTGTGCGACCACTGTCTCTTCCTCCAAACTACTCAGGTCACCTGCATGATGTTCATTCCATGTGGGGTCGAGGACCTCATGGTCCTCCACATTGTCTTCCACCCAGTCTTCACCCCTGCAATCCTTGTCGGTCTCCACAATTCGGAATTCCGCAGCAGTTGGCACCTGTATTTCGTCATCATCCGAGACGTGCTGCGATGGTCCTCCCATGTACTCATCTGGAAACATAAGTGGTTGGGCATCGGTGCACTCAATCTCTTCCACTTCTGGGGCAGGGCTAAGTGGATGGCCCTGGGAAACCATGCTAACAGAGTCATCAAAAAGAAGAAGAGATTGCTGCATGAATTGGGGCTCAGACTGCTTGGCTGATTTGCAAGGGGGTGCGGTGACAGATTGATGGACATCGGCTGCAGGTGCCAACTCTGACCTTTCAGCAGAAGACTGGGTGAGAGACAATGTGAAGGAACTGGAGGCACCATCAGCAACCCAATCTACTATCGCCTGTACTTGTTCTGGCCTCAAGATTTGTAGAGGCACATTAGGCCCTGCCAAATACTGCTGCAGGTTCTGTAGCCTACTCGCTGCTGAGGAAGGAGTTTCACCTGTGCGTGTAGCTGGCACAGATCAACCACGTCCTCTCCTTGCAACAGGAGCTCCACCAGCAACACCACGACCCAGGCCACATCCCTTATTTGACCTTCTCCTCATATTTATTGAATTATGGATCTTCCCCGAAATGGGTTTTTATTGCAAGGCGCAATACAACAATATACAACGGGCGTATCTCACACGTACAGATACAGACTAGGCCACAATTTTATATTTTTTCCCTAAATGGGTGTTTATTGAATAGCGGACTAGAACAACAGTATCCAACGAGTGTATCTCACACTTACATATACAGACTAAGCCGCAATTTAATAACTTTCTGTCCCCTAAATATTTTTTTTTTATTGCAAGGCACAATACAACAGTATGCAATGGGTGTATCTCACTGTAACATACGGGGACAGGGCAGCAATAAACTCTTTAGTCCCCTAAATAGTTTTTTTTTATTGCAAGGCGCAATTCAACAGTACGCAATGGGTGTATCTTAGAGTTGAGCGGACACCTGGATGTCCGTGTTCGACGGGTTCGGCCAAACTTTAAAAAAAAGTCCGGGTCCGTGTCCCGGACTTTTGCCGAACTTTTCCCGGACACCGAACCCCATTGAAGTCAATTGGGACCCGAACTTTCAGGCACTAAAATGGCTCTGAAACACCAAAGGAAAGGGCTAGAGTGCTGCAAATGGCAGCAAAACGTAATTAAGAGCATGGCAAGTGCTCTGCAAACAAATGTGGATAGGGAAATAACTTAAAACAACAAAAAAAAAACAGAAAAATAAAACAATGTTCTTCATCTCTGAAGGACGAGGCCCATATGGAGTAGGAGGGAGGTTGAGGTGGTGGTGGATGTGGCGGTGTCATAGGCATGCGCACATGGTGTGCCGGGTGTGCCTGGGCACACCCTAATCACCTAGGGCACATAGCATTATCACTCTGTTTGCCAGTGAGGAGATGGGAAAGATCTCCCTCGGACCTGCTCTGCTCTATTTCTCTTTGCCAGCAGGGAGAGTAATGTATCGGGGCCATGTACATGTAGGCAAACACATGCATGTGTATTTAAACTTTGGGGTGCACACCCTAATGCAATAGGCTGCGCACACCTATGGGCGGTGTAGGTGGAAGCGGCGGTGGAGGAGGACCAGGGCCGGATTAAGGGCATCATGGGCTTGGTGCTGAGGATTTTGAAGGGCCTTAAGGGCCGTGCCTTGGCATGCACCCAGAGGAGGAAGGGTGCAGCCATGCATGCCTAATTCAACATGGGATGCTGTCTCTGAAGCCCATAAACACATCCATGCATCGGCAACTGTCCCTCCTTGTCCAGCCTTCGCGCTGTGTGGGGAGGTTCTGAGGGTGCTGCCTGGGGAAGCGAGCATAGAAGCCAGACTTCTGTGTTTACAAGTGACAGAAGAGCGGTAACAGTGAATATGGCCAACCTGGGGCCTATATAAAAGGTAGGGGCCTGGAGCTGCAGCTCCAATAGCCCCTACGTTAATCTGGCCCTGAGGAGGACGAGGTAGCCAACACTGCTTCTTTTCACAAATTTTAAATGAGGGTACACCCCAAAAGAGTGAGAAAGAGCAAAAATGGAACAATGGGTGGGTAAGGTCGGTATCCATTGCTATTCTGCACAGGGTACGGAAAAGTCCCGTGGGATCCATGCCTGGTTCATTTTAATGAACGTGAGCTTGTCCACATTGTCTCTGGACAGGCGGATGCGCTTGTCTGTTATAACGCCCCCAGCCGTGCTAAATACCAGTTCAGATAATACACTGGCTGCAGGGCACGCCAGCACCTCCAAGGCGTAAAGGGCAAGCTCAGGCCATGTGCCCAATTTGGAGACCCAGAAGTTGAAGGGGGCAGACCCGTCATTCACTACATGTAAGCGTGTGCACACATACTACTCCACCATGTTGGTAAAATGCTGCCTCCTGCTAAGACGTTCCATCTGAGCTGCTGGTACTGCTGTTTGTTGTGGCGTGCTGACAAAGCTTTTCCACATTTCAGCCATGCTAACCCTGCCTTCTGAGGTGCTGGCGGTGCCCTGGTTGCGTTGGCGACCTCCTCCTCCTCTGCCTTGTGCTTCCACTGTGGCCCCGCTGTCAGATGGGAATGCCAGCAGCATCGTGTCTACCAGCGTGCGCTTGTACTCGCGCATCTTGCGCTCGCGCTCCAGTGAGTGAATTAAGGACGGTACGTTGTCCTTGTAACGGGGATCCAGCAGCGTGGCCACCCAGTAATCAGCACAAGTTAGAATGTGGGCAACTCGGCGGTCGTTGTGGAGACACTGCAGCATGTAATCGCTCATGTGTGCCAGGCTGCCCAGAGGCAACGAAAGGCTGTCCTCTGTGGGAGGTATATCGTCCGTGTCCTCTGTATCCCCCCAGCCATGCACTAGTGATGGCCATGAGCTGGCCTGGGTGCCACCCTGCTGTGAACATGGTTCCATCTCCTCCTCCAGCTCCTCCTCCTCCTCATCCTCCTCATCCTCCAGAACTGTGCCCCTGCTGGACAATTGTGTGTCCCTGGCGTTTGTGTGTGCAGGAACCCACCCTCGGAGCCCCTTGCGAATGACTGCCCTGAAAGCCTTGGAAATGTTACCTCTTCATCCTCCTCCTCCTCCTCCTCATCCTGTGCCACATCCTCTTCCATCATCGCCCTAATTGTTTTTTCAAGGAGGCATAGAAGTGGGATAGTTAAGCTGAGAACAGCGTCATCGCCACTGGCCATGTTGGTGGAGTACTCAAAACAGCGCAACAAGGCACACAGGTCTTGCATGGAGGCCCAGTTATTGGTGGTGAAGTGGTGCTGTTCCGCAGAGCGACTCACGCGTGCGTGCTGCAGCTGAAACTCCACTATGGCCTGCTGCTGCTCGCACAGTCTTTGCAGCATGTGCAAGGTGGGGTTCCACCTTGTGGGCACGTCACATATGAGGCGGTGAGCGGGAAGGCCGAAGTTACGCTGCAGCGCTGACAGGCGAGCAGCAGCAGGGTGAGAATGCCGAAAGTGCGCACAGACGGCCCGCACTTTCTGCAGCAGCTCTGACATATCGGGGTAGTTTTTAAGGAACCTCTGCACCACCAAATTCAGCACATGCGCCAGGCAAGGGATGTGCGTCAAACCGGCTAGGCCCAGAGCTGCTATGAGATTTCGCCCATTATCGCACACCACCAGGCCGGGCTTGAGGCTCGCTGGCAGCAACCACTCATTTGTCTGCTGTTCCATGCTCCTCCACAACTCCTGCGCGGTGTGTGGTTTGTCCCCCAAACAGGCAAGTTGTAAAACTGCCTGCTGTCGTTTACCCCTGGCCGTGCTGAAGTTGGTGGTGAAGGTGTTACGCTGTCCGGATGAGGAGGCGGTAGAGGATGAGGAAGCGGAGTAGGAGGAGTTAGGAACAGGAGGCAAACTGAAGCGCCCTGCAATCCTCGGTGGTGGAAGGACATGCGCCAAATTGCTATCCGCCTCAGGCCCATCCGCCACTGCATTTACCCAGTGTGCCGTTAGGGAGATATAACGCCCCTGACCGTGCTTACTGGTCCACGTATCGGTAGTTAGGTGGACCTTGGCACAGATGGCGTTGCGCAGTGCACACCTGATTTTTTCCCCCACTTGGTTGTGCAGGGAAGGGATGGCTTGCCTGGAAAAGTAGTGGCGGCTGGGCACGACGTACTGTGGGACAGCCACCGACATAAGGTTTTTAAAACTGTGCGTCTCCACCAGACGGAATGACAGCATTTCAAAGGCCAATAATTTTGAAATGCTGGCATTCAGGGCCAGGGATCGTGGGTGGGTAGGGGGGTACTTCCTCTTCCTCTCAAGTGTTGGGGAGATGGAAAGCTGAACGCTTCCACAGGACATTGTGGAGATGGTTGTTGGTGACCCAGGTGGTGGTGTTGCTGACAGATCGTCTGTTTGCGGGGTGGCAGGTGCCGGTATCACTACAGATGTGGCTGGATGTAACGTTCATGCGTTTTAGTTTGTGGATGGATTTACAGCTGCAGAATTATTACACTCAGTAGCCTTGTAGAGAATCTGTTGAACAACATATCCAACTCTCAGGACTTCATCACCGTGTACAGCCTGTTATATACTATATATATATTAATAGATGTATAAATGGAGGAACAGAGTATATGAGGATATATAGATGAGAGACAGGCTATTGTATGGTGAGCATTAGAAGTAGTATAGGAGAGTCGCAGGTGATGGTAAGCAGATAGGTTCTGATGTCAAGTATAGTGCAGATGGTAAGAGGACACAGATGGAGTATACTTTAGACAGAGTAACCTAGTGCAAGGATAGTTCAAGGTAGTCCCAAGAGCTAACAGTCTTATGCAGATGATAGTGAATAGATAGATACAGATAGTCTTGGTAATTGCAGTAGATGACAGTAGGAGATTGGTTAGTAAGAATCCCCTGCGGGGTACTTATCACTTAGATAGGTTAGGAATAACAGTGTCCATTGGAGAGGGGTGATCCAGTAGCGGGATACGGATCACCAGCAAGGTTTCCGGCTTTAGTTCAGCAAGGAAGGTATGTCAGCAGCTCCGACTTCTCAGGCGTAGGTGCAATGAACATGTGGGTTTGAACGAGCAATGAATGAGAGCAAACCGGCGATTGAAATAGCCGCTCATAGCGGCGCTCGGCAGTGATGTCATCCGGTCTTAAAGGTGTATGCATCCTTTGTTATACAAGATGGGATGCAAAGAGAGGAGAAATATAGAAACAAGGGTACCATAGGTACCGGAACATTACAGTACCCCCCCCTTAACGCCGGCTCCGGAAGGCCTCTAGAACTGTTTTTTCCGGATATTTCGAGTGGAAATTGCGAATCAGTCTAGGGGCATGGATATCGGAGGTATCCAGCCAGGTGTCATCTTGGGGCCCATAATTCTTCCATCGTACAAGATACTGGAGTCTTCTTCTATTGAAACGGGAATCCAAAATTTCTTTTATCTCAAATTCTTCTCCACCCTCCACTTGTACAGGAGGTGGAGGTGAGATAGTAGGCCTTATTCCTTGGTTAGGAACATGGGGCTTCAGTAGAGACACATGGAAGACAGGATGTATCTTGAGGTCTACTGGCAATGTGAGTTGTACTGCAGCTTTTCCAATAAGCTTCTCTATTGGAAAAGGTCCCAGAAATAGAGGTCCAAGTTTTTTACTAGGGATCTTTAGTCTCAGATTTTTTGTAGAAAGCCAAACAAGATCCCCAATGGCATATTGGGGAGAGGGTTTCCTACGGAGGTCGTAGTATTTTTTTTGTTGGCTATGAGCATGAGATATGGTATTGTTGAGTAATCCCAGAGAATCCTTTATCTGGGCAAGATAATCAGATGCTACTGGATTACTTGATGGTAAGATACGTGGAGGAAGGAGTGTGGGATGAAACCCATAATTCAGGTAAAACGGACTTTGCTTAGTAGTGCTATGAGTAGCGTTGTTATAGGCGAATTCCGCCAGTGGGAGGAGATCTGCCCAATCGTCCTGTAGATACGAAGTATAGCAACGCAGGTACTGTTCAATGCACTGGTTAACTCTCTCTGTCTGTCCGTTGGTCTGAGGGTGGTAGGCAGAAGTAAGGTTACGCTCTATTCGCAGTATCTGACATAGAGCTAGCCAAAACTTTGAGATGAATTGTGAACCACGGTCAGACAGCAGTGTTTTTGGAATACCATGTAACTTAAAGACATGTTTCACAAGTAATTCCGCTGTTTGTTTGGATGAAGGTGGTTTTCGGATAGGGGTGAAATGTGCCATCTTGGTCAGATGGTCCACTGATACCAAGATGGTGTTGAATCCTTTGGAAGGTGGTAGTTCCACTATGAAATCTAAGGATACCACTTCCCACGGAACCTGGGGTATCGGTAAACTACAAAGTAATCCTGATGGTTTCGTGTTGTCAATTTTAGACCTTGCACAGATATCACAAGATGAAACAAACTTTTTTACGGTTGTCTTCTGTAATGTTCTGGTACCTTTGGGTACCCTAATTACTCTTTCATAAGTGTATGCGCCCCACCATTTTCTTTTGGTAAGGTGCGCATACACCTTTAAGACTGATGCTGTCATCACTGAGCGCCGGACTGGATGGCTATTTAGATCGCCGGCTCTCACTCACATGTGTTCGTTCAAACTGCTTTGTGCCTTGATGCTAACCTGTCTTGAAGCTCTCATGCTTGCAAGCATACCTCGCTGTCGGAACCACGCTGCGCTGATCCCTGTATCCCGCTACCGGATCATCCGCTCTTGCCGAACCTCTCCTCTGCTACATTGCTATTAGTGATAAGTACCCCACAGGGGAAACCTCTATAACCTTCATACTAAAGCTTACACTATCTAGCTCTGCATACTAAGGACTATTACTACATCTGCATTATCTAAGATTGCTAGCTCTTGAGCCTACTACCACCTGTTCTTGCACTGGGTTGATCTCTCTTGTATGTCCACCTGCTACTCTGTCATCTGCTACCATACATGATTGCTAAACCTATCTGCATCCCATCTGCTACTATCTTACTTTCAAGAACATTTCCTTTCAAGTGTCTGTCATCTACCATCTCTACCCAACCTGTCTCTTCAACCTATCATCACTGTGTTACTATATACATAAGTCACTCTAGGAAACATCTTATTGAGTGTGTGTATTTACTTGCTGAATTGAGATCATCCACACATGATGAGTCATTGGGAGTTGGGATTGGTGTCTCAGCGTTTCTCTACATGACTACTGAAGTGGAATATTTCTGCAGCTGAAAATCCACATCATACATAAAACGCAGGAGCGTTACAGATTGAACGAACCACAAATGGATTCAGCAGAAATAACCACTCAGATGACACAATTAAAACAGCAAGTAACTGCGTTAATACACGCACTTGCTGAATTAAAAGAAGACAATCAGGCTCTGTCGCAGCAGGTAATTAGACTGACACAACTTGCCACTGCTCAGTCCCCTGAACCCAAAATAAATCCTCCTTTGGTATTTACAGGCGATCGCAAAAAATTTCGCGAATTTAAAAACGCATGTGAGTTACTTTTCTTGCTAAAACCCTGTACCTACCTTACTGATCACATTAAGGTTTGTACTATTATTTCTTACCTAACAGGCGATCCTCGGGCCTGGGCAGACTCTCTTTTTGAGAAAAGCGACCAGCTTCTCAACTCCTATGCCTTGTTCCTAGCAGAACTCACTAGCCTATATGATGATCCCAATAGGCAGAGTACTGCCGATCTTCAATTAAGATCCTTGAAACAAGGTAGGAGACCTGTAGAAGACTTTGTCGCAGAATTCAAGAGATGGACCCTTGATTCAGAATGGAATGATGCATCTCTGAAAACCCAATTTAGGCTTGGCCTATCAGAGGCCGTTAAAGACGAGCTCGCCCGAGCAGATCTGCCAAAAACCCTGGATGCATTGATACAACTCAGTATCACCATAGATAGAAGACTACGAGAAAGAAAGGCTGAGAAAATGGGAATGCCATTATCCAGTTCTTCTCGGATTTCGGCCGTTGACCCCGTTCCTATGGAGGTAGGAACCATACGCCCACCTCTATCAACTATGGAAAGAGCCAAAAGACGATCTGGTAATCTCTGCTTGTACTGTGCATCCCCGGATCACAAGATAAACGTCTGTCCCCTAGTCTACAAAAAGAAGGGTGAGTGTTCACATGTCCTCCTAGGGGGATTGACAACTTCAATCACTAACCCTTACCTTTCTGTTTGCTTAACATTACAGTGGGACCAGAACAGGATTACTACTAAGGCCATGATTGACACAGGATCTTGTGGAAATTATATTGACATACGTTTTGCTGCTTTAAATAAAGTTCCTATTATTTCTAAACTTAAACCTGTCTCAGTGAGTCTTATTAACTGTGTTCCTTTATCCTCTGGTCCGATCACTGATCAGACACAGGCACTCCTAGTCACTACTAACGGGTCTCATATGGAGACCACTACCTTCGATCTAATACCTTCACCCCACCTTTCCCATTGTGTTGGGACTTCCCTGGTTGCACACACATCAACCAACCATAGATTGGAAGGAACGGACCCTGGCCTTCCTCTCTTGCTATTGCGAGGGTACGTGTAACCTCCCGTCTTTCGGGAAGATCCTGTCTGTGGTGACAGATGAGATTGCACCACTATGTTATTGTCAGGGTCCGGACTGGTAGCAGGAGCGATGCAGGGAGTGGATCCGCTGTGTCAGTGAGGGATTGGCGTGGACCGTACCGGAGGATCGGTTCTAAGTAGTTACTGGTTTTCACCAGAGCCCGCCGCAAGGCGGGATGGGCTTGCTGCGGCGGTAACTACCAGGTCGTGTCCTCTGGTAGCGGCTCAACCTCACCGACTGCTGATATAGGCGTAGTACAAAAGGGACAGGCAGAGGCGTAGTCAGACGTAGCAAAGGTCAGGGCAGGCAGCACAGGTTCAGAGGCGATAGTCGTTAGCAAAGGGTTCGGCAACAGGCAAAGGATTACACAAATAACGCTTTCACTAAGGCAACAAGGCAACAAAGATCCGGCAATGGTTGGAAGGGGCAGGTCACTTATATAGGAAACAGGAAACAGGAAACATGTCACAGGAAACAGGTCACAGGAAACGGGTCACAGGAAACAGGAAACAGGTCACAGGTCACAGGAAACAGGAAACAGGAAACAGGTCACAGGAAACAGGAAACAGGTCACAGGAAACAGGAAGGGAGGTTTGGACCAGGCACCAATTACTGGTGCACAGGCCCCTTAAATTTCAAACGACCTGCGCATGCGCGCCCTATGGTGCAGGGGCGCACGCTCCGGGAACCATGTGAGCGGGGAGCGGAGGAGGGAGCCGGAGCGGGCACAGGTGAGTGGATCTGGAACGAACGCTGCGAGCGCTCCGGTCCAGAAGCAGGGACCGGAGCGCTCAGCGTTACAGTTATCAGGATCTCTCTGAGGTTTTTCTTGAGAAAAATGCTCAAGCACTACCTCCCCATCGAGACTATGATTGTAGCATTGATCTACTCCCAAATAGCAAATTGCCGTTCGGTCATGTTTATCCTCTTTCACAGGATGAACTTTCCCATCTCAAAGACTATTTGGATGAGAATTTGAAGAAAGGTTTTATTAGACCTTCCACTTCTTCCACAGCAGCAGGACTCTTTTTTGTCCGCAATAAGGACTCATGTCTCAGCCCTATCATCGACTATAGGCAATTGAATGCTATTACAATAAAAGATCACTATCCTCTACCGCTTATCCCTGAGCTCATTGAGCAGGTGCATGGAGCTACCTATTTTTCAAAATTGGACCTGAAAGGAGCATACAATCTCATTCGAATCCGTGCTGGACACGAGTGGAAGACTGCATTCAGAACTAGATACGGATTGTTCGAATATCTTGTAATGCCATTCGGGCTATGCAACGCCCCTGCAGTTTTTCAACGATTTATAAACAATATTTTCAGAGACTTACTAGATGTCTGTGTTGTGGTATATCTGGACGATATACTTATATATTCACGATCCCTGTCTGAACACATAAGACATGTAAGACTAGTATTATCGAGATTGCTTGCACACAACCTTTATGTGAAACTGAAAAAATGCTTGTTTCATAAAGAAGAGGTACTGTTTCTAGGCTACATCATATCCAAAACAGGAATCGAGATGGACATGAGTAAGATATCCTGCATTCAGGATTGGCCTACACCAACCACACGCAAGGCGCTACAGCGATTCCTTGGATTTTCGAATTTCTAAAGGAAGTTCATCAGAAACTTCTCTGCCATTGTGAGACCCCTCACACAGCTCACTAGCATTAAAAAACCATTCAAATGGTCAGATGAAGCAAATAAAGCTTTTCACCTGTTAAAGACAAGGTTTACTTCTGCTCCCATATTACGCCATCCAGACCCATCCCTCCAATACATTCTGGAAGTAGATGCGTCAAACATGGCAGTAGGAGCAATACTCTCCCAACGACCAACTCACACTTCACCACTTCATCCAGTCGCCTTTTTTTCTAAATCCCTAAGCAGTCCAGAGTTAAATTACCCCGTGGGTGAAAAGGAACTGCTTGCTATAAAATTGGCTCTGGAGAATTGGCGACATCTACTCGAAGGCACCCAATTACAAATACTTATATACACGGACCATAAAAATCTCCAATATCTTCAGACTAACAAAACTCTCTCTCACCGACAGGTACGATGGTCACTATTCTTTCTAAGGTTTAACTTCCTAGTGACCTACCCACCTGCAGATAAGAACAAAAAGGCGGATGCACTATCACGACTAACTGAAGAAAACTACTTCGAAATCCCTTCCGTTCCTATAATACCCCACAAACGCATTATTGGAGTTGTCCGTTCCTTGAAGGAAGAGGTTTTGCATGGTATAAGTTTGGATTCACCCCCACCACAACTAAATACTGATGCAGAAGGCTTCCTCTACTACAACGACAAACTTTACATACCACCTACCATACGCACCAAGATCTTGGAATTATCGCATGATGTGCCTATGGCAGGACATGTGGGTATGACAAAGACTCTTAATCTGATTACCAGGCAATTCTGGTGGCCTGACATGAAAACATCTATACAAAAATTCGTCTCTTCATGCAATGTCTGTGCCAGGTCCAAAATTGACACTACGAGACCATCCGGTCTACTATGCAGTCTACCAATACCCCAAACTCCATGGGAAGTTGTGTCCTTGGACTTTATAGTGGAATTGCCTCCTTCCAAAGGATTTAATACCATCTTAGTGTCAGTGGACCATCTGACAAAAATGGCACATTTCATTGCTATTCGCAGACTACCTTCGTCCAAACAAACGGCAGAACTCCTGATGAAACATGTCTTTAAGTTACATGGTATCCCAAAAACTCTTCTGTCTGACCGTGGATCACAATTTATTTCCAAGTTCTGGCAAGAACTATGTCACATACTACGGATCGAGCGGAAGCTCACTTCTCCTTACCATCCGCAGACCAACGGACAGACTGAAAGAGTCAACCAATGCATCGAGCAATATTTACGTTGTTACACTTCTTACCAACAGGATGATTGGGTGGATCTTCTCCCTCTGGCAGAATTTGCCTACAACAACGCAACCCCCAGTACGACCAAGCAGAGTCCGTTCTACTTGAACTATGGGTTTCATCCCTCTATTCTTCCACCCCGCATCCTTCCTTCAAATAACCCAGTAGCCTCAGACTATCTTACCCAAATAAAGGACTCTCTGGGTTTGCTTAATACTACCATTGCACACGCTCATAGTCAACAAAAGAAGTACTATGATCTTCGCAGAAGACCTTCTCCTCAGTACGCTATTGGGGACCTCGTTTGGCTCTCAACAAAAAATTTAAGACTGAAAATCCCTAGCAAAAAGCTTGGACCTCTGTTCTTGGGACCTTTCCCAATCAAGAAACTTATTGGAAAAGCTGCAGTACAGCTTACATTGCCAATAGACCTCAAAATACATCCCATTTTCCATGTGTCACTACTGAAGCCCCATGTTCCTGACCAAGGAATAAGGCCTACTATCCCACCTCCTCCTCCTGTACAAGTTGAAGGTGGAGAAGAATATGAGATAAAAGAGATTCTGGATTCTCGTATCCACAGAGGAAGACTTCAGTACTTGGTTCGATGGAAGAACTATGGGCCCCAAGACGACACCTGGCTAAACACCTCTGACATACATGCTTCTAGATTAATCCACAATTTTCATGCGAAGTACCCAGACAAACCAGCTCCAGAGGCCTTCAGGAGCCGGCCTTAAGGGGGGGGGGGGGGGGTTCTGTAATGTTCTGGTACCTTTGGGTACCCTAATTACTCTTTCATAGGTGTATGCGCCCCACCATTCTCTTTTGGTAAGGTGCGTATACACCTTTAAGACTGATGCTGTCATCACTGAGTGCCGGACTGGATGGCTATTTAGATCGCCGGCTCTCACTCACATGTGTTCGTTCAAACTGCTTTGTGCCTTGATGCTAACCTGTCTTGAAGCTCTCATGCTTGCAAGCATACCTCGCTGTCGGAACCACGCTGCGCTGATCCCTGTATCCCGCTACCGGATCATCCGCTCTTGCCGAACCTCTCCTCTGCTACATTGCTATTAGTGATAAGTACCCCACAGAGGAAACCTCTATGACCTTCATACTAAAGCTTACACTATCTAGCTCTGCATACTAAGGACTATTACTACATCTGCATTATCTAAGATTGCTAGCTCTTGAGCCTACTACCACCTGTTCTTGCACTGGGTTGATCTCTCTTGTATGTCCACCTGCTACTCTGTCATCTGCTACCATACATGATTGCTAAACCTATCTGCATCCCATCTGCTACTATCTTAATTTCAAGAACATTTCCTTTCAAGTGTCTGTCATCTACCATCTCTACCCAACCTGTCTCTTCATCCTATCATCACTGTGTTACTATATTCATAAGTCACTCTAGGAAACATCTTATTGAGTGTGTGTATTTACTTGCTGAATTGAGATCATCCACACATGATGAGTCATTGGGAGTTGGGATTGGTGTCTCAGCGTTTCTCTACATGACTACTGAAGTGCAATATTTCTGCAGCTGAAAATCCACATCATACATAAAATGCAGGAGCGTTACATCTTCATGTCTGGCCACCAAAATTGCCTAGTGAGTAGATTGAGAGTTTTAGTCATACCCATATGTCCTGCCATAGGTACATCATGCGACAATTCTAAGATCTTGGTTCGCATAGTAGGGGGTATGTATAATTTATCGTTGTAGTAGAGGAAGCCTTCTGCGTCAGTAGTTAGTTGTGGTGGAGGTGAATCCAACCCTATGCTGTGCAAAATCTCCTCCTTCAGTGAGCGAACGACTCCAATAATACGTTCGAGTGGTATTATAGGAACTGAGGGAACCTCAGTGCAATCTTTCTCGGCTAGTCGTGAGAGTGCATCCGCTTTTTTATTTTTGTCTGCGGGCGTGTAAGTTACTAAAAAATTAAATCTCAGAAAGAATAACGACCACCGTACCTGCCGGTGGGAAAGAGTTCTATTAGTCTGAAGGTATTGGAGGTTTTTGTGATCAGTATATATCAGAATTGGCAATTGAGTGCCCTCAAGTAGATGTCTCCAATTCTCTAATGCCAGTTTTATGGCTAATAACTCCTTCTCACCTACTGGGTAGTTCACCTCGGGGCTACTTAATGACTTTGAAAAGAAAGCAACTGGATGAAGAGGTGAGGTGTTTGTTGGTCGTTGTGAGAGAACTGCTCCTACTGCCATATTAGATGCATCTACCTCCAAGATGTATTGAAGGGATGGATCTGGATGACATAGTATGAGGGCAGTAGTAAAGCTTGATTTCAGCAGAGAGAATGCTCCATTTGCTTCTTTTGACCAATTAAATGGTCTCTTCGTGCTTGTAAGTTGTGTGAGAGGTTTCACAATCGCAGAGAAGTTTTTAATGAATTTCCTATAGTAATTAGAGAATCCTAGGAACCTTTGTAATGCTTTGCGAGTGGTTGGCACAGGCCAATCCAGAATGCAGGATATTTTGCTCATGTCCATTTTGATTCCACTTTTAGATATAATATATCCTAGGAATAGTACCTCCTCTTTATGAAACAGACATTTCTTTGATTTAACATATAAGTTATGTGCAAGTAGTCTTGACAACACAAGTCTCACATGTTTTATGTGCTCAGGTAAGGAATGAGAATAGATAAGTATATCGTCCAAATATACTACCACACAAACATCAAGCAAGTCTCGGAATATCTAGTTTATAAAACGTTGGAAGGCTGCGGGGGCATTACATAGCCCAAATGGCATTACAAGGTACTCAAACAGTCCGTATCTGGTTCTGAATGCCGTCTTCCATTCATCCCCTTTACGGATTCAAATTAAATTGTATGCCCCTTTTAGGTCCAATTTTGAAAAGAAAGAAGCCCCACGCACCTGTTCGATAAGTTCAGGAATAAGAGGTAAAGGATAACGATCCTTTATTGTGATGGCATTTAATTGTCTGAAATCAATGATAGGCCTAAGGCTAGAGTCCTTATTGCGGACAAAGAAAAGCCCAGCAGCAGTGGAGGAAGTAGAAGGTCGGATGAATCCTTTTGCCAAGTTTTCATCCAGATACTCCTTAAGGTGAGAGAGTTCATCCTGTGAGAGAGGATATACATGTCCGTAAGGCAACTTGCTATTAGGGAGCAGATCGATACAACAATCATAGTCCCTATGAGGAGGTAGCATTTGAGCGTTTTTCTCGAGGAAAACCTCCGATAAATCTTGATAACACTTAGGAATAATGTCATCTGGCAGTACAGACAGGATCCTATCATGTGTGGGGAGGTTACACGTCGTCTCGCAATAGTGAGAAAAGAAGGCTAACGTTCTTGTTTTCCAATCGATGATTGGTTGATGTATGTGTAACCAGGGAAGTCCCAAAATGATTGGAAAATGTGGTGAAGTTAATACATCAAAGGTGGTGGTCTCCACATGAGACTCGTCAGCAGTTACAAGAAGTGCCTGTGTCTGACTGGTGATAGGACCAGAGGATAAAGGGGTACCGTTAATAAAACTAACGGAGACAGGTTTGGGTTTTGAAACAATAGGTATTTTATTAAGGGAGACAAAACAAATGTCAATGTAGTTTCCACAAGATCCTTTGTCAATCATAGCCTTGGTGGTGATCCTAGTTTGGTCCCACTGCAATGTTAATTGAACAAAAAGATAAGGATTAGAAAAGGAAGTTGTGAGTCCCCCTAGCAAGACATTTGAACACTCACCCTCTTTTCTGCGGACAAGAGGACAGTCGTTTACCAAATGATTCGGGGATGCGCAGTACATGCAAAGATGTTCGGTTTTCCTCCTGGCACGTTCAGAAAGGGTCAGAGGTGAACGTATAATTCCTACTTCCATAGGAGTAGGGTCAGCAGGCAACATCCGAGAAGGACTGGAAAATGGTGAGCCCATCTTCTCAGCCTTTCTTTCTCGTAGTCGTCTGTCAATATTGATACTGGTCTGGATCAGTCCCTCTAGAGTGCCAGGTAAATCCGCTCGGGCGAGCTCGTCTTTAACGGCCTCAGATAGGCCGAGTCTAAACTGCGTTCGCAAAGATGTGTCGTTCCACCCTGAATCAGGGGACCATCTTTTAAAATACGCCACGAAATCTTCAACAGGTCTCCTTCCTTGTTTTAGGGCCCGTAACTGGGTGTCAGCGGTACTCTGCTTGTTGGGGGTCTTCATATAAAGTAGCAAGTTGTGCTAGAAATAAGGGATAAGAATTAAGGAGTGGATCATCCTTTTCAAAGAGAGCATCTGCCCAGGCCCGGGGTTCACCCGTTAAATAGGAGATGATGGTACAAACCTTAATTTGGTCAGTGGTGTAGGTTAGAGGTTTTAACAAAAAAAACAATTGACATGCGTTTTTAAATTCACGGAATTTGCTCCGATCACCAGAAAACACTATAGGAGGGTTTATCTTAGGCTCACGGGGCTGAGCAGCAGGAGGCTGTGTGAGACGGCCAAGCTGCTGTCTTAAGGTTTGATTGTCATTTTTTACCTCTGTAAGCGCATGGATCAATGCATCTACTTGTTGTTTTAATTGTAGTACATGAGTGGATAATTCTGCTGAATCCATATTTTTTTTAAGGGCTCGTTCAATCTGTAACGTTCATGCGTTTTTGTTTGTGGATGGATTTACAGCTGCAGAATTATTACACTCAGTAGCCTTGTAGAGAATCTGTTGAACAACATATCCAACTCTCAGGACTTCATCACCGTGTACAGCCTGTTATATACTATATATATATTAATAGATGTATAAATGGAGGGACAGAGTATATGAGGATATATAGATGAGAGACAGGCTATTGTATGGTGAGCACTAGAAGTAGTATAGGAGAGTTGCAGGTGATGGTAAGCAGATAGGTTCTGATGTCAAGTATAGTGCAGATGGTAAGAGGACACAGATGGAGTATACTTTAGACAGAGTAACCTAGTGCAAGGATAGTTCAAGGTAGTCCCAAGAGCTAACAGTCTTATGCAGATGATAGTGAATAGATAGATACAGATAGTCTTGGTAATTGCAGTAGATGACAGTAGGAGATTGGTTAGTAAGAATCCCCTGCGGGATACTTATCACTTAGATAGGTTAGGAATAACAGTGTCCATTGGAGAGGGGTGATCCCGTAGCGGGATACGGATCACCAGCGAGGTTTTCCGGCTTTAGTTCAGCAAGGAAGGTATGTCAGCAGCTCCGACTTCTCAGGCGTAGGTGCGATGAACATGTGGGTTTGAACGAGCGATGAGTGAGAGCAAACCGGCTATTGAAATAGCCGCTCATAGCGGCGCTCGGCAGTGATGTCATCTGGTCTTAAAGGTGTATGCGTCCTTTGTTATACAAGATGGGACGCAAAGAGAGAAATATAGGAACAAGGGTACCATAGGTACTGGAACATTACACTGGAGCAGCCGAGACTGCAGCAGAAGAGGAAGCAGGATGAGCCAGAGACGTTTCTTGGTTTTGAAGGTGTGTACTCCACTGCAGCTCGTGCTTTGCACTTCGATGCCTGATCATGCAGGTTGTGCTCAGGTTGAGAAGGTTTATGCCTCGCTTCAGGCTCTGATTGCACAGGGTGCAAACCACTCGTGTCCTGTCATCAGCACATTTTCTAAAGAACTTCCACGCTAGAGAACTCCTTTGAGCTGGCTTTGTTGTGCTCGTTCCCTTGCTGCGTTGGGCAGTAGCAGGCGTAGTGTCTAGGGCACGGCCGCTCCGCTTCTGCACCCTGCTCCCTCTTCTGCTGTGCTGGTGGCTCTGTGCGACCACCGCCTCTTCCTCCAAACTACTCAGGTCACCTGCATGACGTTCATTCCATGTGGGGTCGAGGACCTCATCGTCCTCCACATCATCTTCCACCCAGTCTTCACCCCTGCCCTCCTTGTCGGTCTCCACAATGCTGAACGCCGCAGCAGTTGGCACCTGCGTTTCGTCATCATCAGAGACGTGCTGCGATGGTCCTTGCATGTACTCATCTTGAGAAATAAGTGGTTGGGCATCGCTGCACTCAATCTCTTCCACTTCTGGGGCAGGGCTAGGTGGATGGCCCTGGGAAACCCTGCTGACAGAGTCATCAAAAAGAAGAAGAGACTGCTGTATGGCTTGGGGCTCAGACTGCTTGCCTGATTTGCAAGGGGGTGAGGTGAAAGACGGTTGGACATCGGCTGCAGGTGCCAACTCTGACCTTTCTGCAGTAGACTGGGTGGGAGACAATGTGAAGGAACTGGAGGCACTGTCAGCAGCAAACCAATCTACTATCACCTCTCTGTGTTCTGGCCTCATCACTTCTAGAGGCGTATGATGCCCTACCAAATACTGATGCAGGTTCTGTCGCCTACTCACACTTGAGGAAGGTGTTTGACTTGTGCGTGTAGCTGGCACAGATCGACCACGTCCTCTCCTTGCAACAGGAGCTCTACCAGCAGCACCACGACCCAGGCCACGGCCCTTATTTGATGGTCTCCTCATATTTCTGTAATTTAAGATCTTGCCCTAGAAAGGTGTTTATTGAATAGCGGAACAAAACAACAACAGTATCGCACGTGTGTATCTCACAGTCAAATATGCAAACTATGCCACAATTTAATGTTTTTTACACCAAAAGGGTGTATATTGAATAGTGGAATAGGATAAAAAACTGTGTATCTCACACGTACAAACACAGACTAGGCCCGATTAAATTTTTTTCTACCCTAAAGGGAGGATGAGGAGTAGGAGGAGTTGGGAACAGGAGGCAAACTGAAGCGCCCTGCAATCCTTGGCGGGGGAAGGAGATGCGCCAAACTAATTTAAAAGGTGTATCTCACACGTACCGATACAGACTATGCCGTAATTTAATTTTTTACACTCCAAAAGGGTGTATATTGAATAGCGGAATAGGAAAAATTTTATAATACGGTGTATCTCACACGTACAAACACAGACTAGGCCCCGATTACAATTTTTTGTACCCTAAAGGCAGGATGAGGAAGAGGAGTAGGAGAAGTTGGGAACAGGAGGCAAACTGAAGCGCCCTGCAATCCTTGGCGGGGGAAGGAGATGCGCCAATCAAATTTAAAAGGTGTATCTCACACGTACCGATACAGACTATGCCGTAATTTAATTTTTTACACTCCAAAAGGGTGTATATTGAATAGCAGAATAGGAAAAATTTTATAATACGGTGTATCTCACACATACAAACACAGACTAGGCCTCGCCGATTACAACTTTTTTGTACCCTAAAGGCAGGATGAGGAAGAGGAGTAGGAGGAGCAGGCAGGAGGCAGACTGAAGCACCCTCAAAACCTCGGCAGTATGAGATGCGCCCCAAAAATTGGAAAGGTGTATCTCAGACGTACCGACACAGACTATCCCGCAATTTAATTGATCCCCAAAGGTTTTTATTGAATAGCGGAATAGGAAATATGATCAAAAAAAGTGTATGTATCTCACACGTACAGAAGCACACTAGGCCCCAATTACTACTGTTTGTACCCCTAAAGGCAGGATGAGGAGTAGGAGGAGTATGGAACAGGCAGCACCCTCAAATCTTCAGAAGTATGAGATGAACCCCAAAAACTTGGAAAGGTGGATCTCACACGTACCGACACAGACTATCCCGCAATTTAATTGATCCCCAAAGGTTTTTATTGAATAGCGGAATAGGAAATATGATCCAAAAAAGTGTATGTATCTCACACGTACACAACCACACTAGGCCCCAATTACTATTGTTTGTACCCCTAAAAGGATGGATGAGGAGTAGGAGGAGTATGGAACAGGCAGCACCCTCAAATCTTCAGAAGTATGAGATGAACCTCAAAAACTTGGAAAGGTTGATCTCACACGTACCGACACAGACTATCCCGCAATTTAATTGATCCCCAAAGGTTTTTATTGAATAGCGGAAAAGGAAATATGATCAAAAAAAGTGTATGTATCTCACACGTACACAACCACACTAGGCCCCAATTACTATTGTTTGTACCCCTAAAAGGATAGATGAGGAGTAGGAGGAGTATGGAACAGGCAGCACCCTCAAATCTTCAGAAGTATGAGATGAACCCCAAAAACTTGGAAAGGTGTATCTCACACGTACCGACGCAGACTATCCCGCAATTTAATTGATCCCCAAAGGTTTTTATTGAATAGCGGAATAGGAAAAATGATCAAAAAAAGTGTATGTATCTCACACGTACACAACCACACTAGGCCCCAATTACTATTGTTTGTACCCCTAAAAGGATGGACGAGGAGTAGGAGTATGGAACATGCAGCACCCTCAGATCTTCAGAAGTATGAGATGAACCTCAAAAACTTGGAAAGGTTGATCTCACACGTACCGACACAGACTATCCCGCAATTGATTTGATCCCCAAAGGTTTTTATTGAATAGCGGAATAGGAAATATGATCAAAAAAAGTGTATGTATCTCACACGTACACAACCACACTAGGCCCCAATTACTATTGTTTGTACCCCTAAAAGGATGGATGAGGAGTAGGAGGAGTATGGAACAGGCAGCACCCTCAAATCTTCAGAAGTATGAGATGAACCCCAAAAACTTGGAAAGGTGTATCTCACATGTACCGACACAGACTATCCCGCAATTTAATTGATCCCCAAAGGTTTTTATTGAATAGCGGAATAGGAAATATGATCAAAAAAGTGTATGCATCTCACACGTACACAACCACACTAGGCCCCAATTACTATTGTTTGTACCCCTAAAAGGATGGATGAGGAGTAGGAGGAGTATGGAACAGGCAGCACCCTCAAATCTTCAGAAGTATGAGATGAACCTCAAAAACTTGGAAAGGTTGATCTCACACGTACCGACACAGACTATCCCGCAATTTAATTGATCCCCAAAGGTTTTTATTGAATAGCGGAATAGGAAATATGATCAAAAAAGTGTAGGTATCTCATACGTACACAACCACACTAGGCCCCAATTACTATTGTTTGTACCCCTAAAAGGATGGATGAGGAGTAGAAGTATGGAACAGGCAGCACCCTCAAATCTTCAGAAGTATGAGATTGTGTTCACTGTACCCCACAAAGATTGTGTTCACTGCACTCCAAAAAGATTGTGTTCACTGCACCCCAAAAAGATTGTGTTCACTGCACCCCACAAAGATTGTGTTCACTGCACCCCAAAAAGATTGTGTTCACTGCACCCCACAAAGATTGTGTTCACTGCACCCCAAAAGGATTTTGTTCACTGCACCCCACAAAGATTGTGTTCACTGCACCCCACAAAGATTGTGTTCACTGCACCCCAAAAGGATTTTGTTCACTGCACCCCACAACGATTGTGTTCACTGCACCCCAAAAGGATTTTGTTCACTGCACCCCAAAAAGATTGTGTTCACTTCACCCCACAAAGATTGTGTTCACTGCACCCCAAAAGGATTTTGTTCACTGCACCCCAAAAAGATTGTGTTCATGTACCCCACAAAGATTGTGTTCACTGCACCCCAAAAGGATTTCGTTCATTGCACCCCAAAAAGATTGTGTTCACTGCAGCCCACACACAGCAAAATGGATGTGGATCACTGACACCTGCCTATCTCCTATCCCACACCACACAGCAATATCGATTGTAGTTTGTAGAACACACTTTCCCTAAAAATCAGCAAACTCTATCCCTAACAGGATTGATAAGAGATCATAGATCGGGACTGAGTGCAGACCCCACCCCACACAGCAATATCGATTGTAGTTTGTAGAACACACTTTCCCTAAAAATCAGCAAATTCTATCCCTAACAGGATTGATAAGAGATCGTAGATCGGGACTGAGTGCAGACCCCACCCCACACAGCAATATCGATTGTAGTTTGTAGAACACACTTTCCCTAAAAATCAGCAAACTCTATCCCTAACAGGATTGATAAGAGATCGTAGATCGGGACTGAGTGCAGACCCCACCCCACACAGCAATATCGATTGTAGTTTGTAGAACACACTTTCCCTAAAAATCAGCAGACTCTGTCCCTAACAGGATTGATAAGAGATCGTAGATCGGGACTAAGTGCAGACCCCACCCCACACAGCAATATCGATTGTAGTTTGTAGAACACACTGACCCTAAAAATCAGCAGCAGCCTCGCCCTAAAATGCCTACAACTCGCCCTGCCTAACACACTCCGACCTGTCCCTCAATTCTATCCGGACACAAATGTTTTTTTCCTGCCTGTCTGTCCCTAATCAGCAGCCAGCACATTGATGTGTGCTCTCTCCCTGATCTAAGCAGCAGAATGACGCCGCTGCGGCGCTGCCTCGAACTTATAAAGACTTGGTCACATGCTTCAGACGGCCATTCACAGCTACTGATACATTTGCAGGCATGGCTGGGATGGCTTAGGCACACCAGTTAAACGCTTGTTGATTGGCTGTTGAAAGTCCGCCATGAAAAGCGCGCCAAAGCATGCAAAACCCGGAAATAAAACGACCAAACACGGATTTTTACCCGAATATACAGTAAAGTGTCCGTGTTCAATTATTCGGTACGAACACGAATAATACAGTCCGTGTTCGCTCATATCTCACTGTAACATATGCAGACAGGGCCGCAATCAACTTTTTTTGTCCCCTAAATAGTTTTTTTATTGCAAGGCGCAGTTCAACAGTACGCAATGGGTGTATCTCACTGTAACATATGCAGACAGGGCTGCAATCAACTTTTTTTGTCCCCTAAATAGTTTTTTTATTGCAAGGCGCAATACAACAGTGCGCAATGGGTGTATCTCACTGTAATATATGCAGACAGGGCCGTAATCAACTTTTTTTGTCCCCTAAATGGTTTTCTTTATTGCAAGGCGCAATTCAACTGTATCCAACGAGTGTATCTCACAGTAAAATATGCAGACTAAGCCGCAATGTAATATTTTTTCCCTAAATGGGTGTTTATTGAATAGCGGACTAGAACAACAGTATCCAACGAGTGTATCTCACACGTACAGATACAGACTAAGCCACAATTTAATATCTTTCTGTCCCCTAAATAGTTTTTTTTATTGCACGGTGCAATACAACAGTATGCAATGGGTGTATCTCATTGTAACATACGCAGACAGGGCCGCAATCAACTTTTTTTGTCCCCTAAATCATTTTTTTATTGCAAGGCGCAATACAACAGTACGCAATGGGTGTATCTCACTGAAACATATGCAGACAGGACCGTAATCAACTTTTTTTGTCCCCTAAATAGTTTTTTTATTGCAAGGTGCAATTCGACAGTAGGCAATGGGTGTATCTCACTGTAACATATGCAGACAGGGCCGCAATCAACTTTTTTTGTCCCTTAAATAGTTTTTTTATTGCAAGGCACAATACAACACTACGCAATGGGTGTATCTCACTGTAACATATGTGAAAAGGGCCGCAATCAACTTTTTTTGTCCCCTAAATCGTTTTTTTTATTGCAAGGCGCAATACAACAGTATGCAATGGGTGTATCTCACTGTAACATATGCAGACAGGGCCATAATCAACTTTTTTTGTCCCCTAAATAGTTTTTTTATTGCAAGGTGCAATTCAACAGTAATCAATGGGTGTATCTCACTGTAATATATGCAGACAGGGCCGTAATCAACTTTTTTTGTCCCCTAAATGGTTTTCTTTATTGCAAGGCGCAATTCAACTGTATCCAACGAGTGTATCTCACAGTAAAATATGCAGACTAAGCCGCAATGTAATATTTTTTCCCTAAATGGGTGTTTATTGAATAGCGGACTAGAACAACAGTATCCAACGAGTGTATCTCACACGTACAGATACAGACTAAGCCACAATTTAATATCTTTCTGTCCCCTAAATAGTTTTTTTTATTGCACGGTGCAATACAACAGTATGCAATGGGTGTATCTCATTGTAACATACGCAGACAGGGCCGCAATCAACTTTTTTTGTCCCCTAAATCATTTTTTTATTGCAAGGCGCAATACAACAGTACGCAATGGGTGTATCTCACTGAAACATATGCAGACAGGACCGTAATCAACTTTTTTTGTCCCCTAAATAGTTTTTTTATTGCAAGGTGCAATTCGACAGTAGGCAATGGGTGTATCTCACTGTAACATATGCAGACAGGGCCGCAATCAACTTTTTTTGTCCCTTAAATAGTTTTTTTATTGCAAGGCACAATACAACACTACGCAATGGGTGTATCTCACTGTAACATATGTGAAAAGGGCCGCAATCAACTTTTTTTGTCCCCTAAATCGTTTTTTTTATTGCAAGGCGCAATACAACAGTACGCAATGGGTGTATCTCACTGTAACATATGCAGACAGGGCCGTAATCAACTTTTTTTGTCCCCTAAATAGTTTTTTTATTGCAAGGTGCAATTCAACAGTAATCAATGGGTGTATCTCACTGTAACATATGCGGACAGGGACGCAATCAACTTTTTTTGTCCCCTAAATAGATTTTTTATTGCAAGGCGCAATTTGACAGTAGGCAATGGGTGTTTCACACTGTAACATATGCAGACAGGGCCGCAATCAACTTTTTTTGTCCCCTAAATATTTTTTTTATTGCAAGGCGCAATTCAACACTACGCAATGGGTGTATTTCACTGTAAATATATGCGGACAGGGCCACAATCAACTTTTTTTTGTCCCCTAAATAGTTTTTTTTATTGCAAGGCGCAATACAACAGTACACAATGGGTGTATCTCACTGTAACCTTGGCAGATAGGGCACACTCACCTTTTTTTGTCCCCTAAATAGTTTTTTTATTGCAAGGCGCAATTGAACAGTACGCAATAGGTGTATCTCACTGTAACATATGCGGACAGGGCCACAATCAACTTTTTTTTTGTCCCTTAAATAGTTTTTTTTATTGCAAGGCGCAATACAACAGTACGCAATGGGTGTATCTCACTGTAACCTATGCAGATAGGGCGCAATCACCTTTTTTTGTCCCCTAAATAGTTTTTTTATTTGCAAGGTGCAATTCAACAGTACGCAATGGGTGTATCTCACTGTAACATATGCGGACAGGGCTGCAATCAAATTTTTTTGTCCCCTAAATAGTTTTTTTATTGCAAGGCACAATTCAACAGTAAGCAATGGGTGTATCTCACTGTAACATACGTGGACAGGGCCGCAATCAACTTTGTGTGCCCCCTAAATTGTTTTTTTTACTGCAAGGCGCAATTCAACAGTACGCAATGGGTGTATCTCACTGTCACATATGCGGACAGGGCCGCAATCGACTTTTTTTGTTCCCTAAATAGTTTTTTTATTGCAAGGTGCAATTCAACAGTACACAATGGGTGTATCTCACTGTAACATATGCAGACAGGGCCGTAATCAACTTTTTTTGTCCCCTAAATAGTTTTTTTATTGCAAGGTGCAATTCAACAGTATGCAATGGGTGTATCTCACTGTAACATATGCGGACAGGGCCGCAATCAAATTTTTTTGTCCCCTAAATAGATTTTTTATTGCAAGGCGCAATTCGACAGTAGGCAATGGGTGTATCTCACTGTAACATATGCAGACAGGGCCGCAATCAACTTTTTTTGTCCCCTAAATAGTTTTTTTATTGCAAGGCACAATACAACAGTACGCAATAGGTGTATCTCACTGTAACATATGCAGACAGGGCCACAATCAACTTTTTTTGTCCCCTAAATGTTTTTTTATTGCAAGGCACATTTCAACAGTATGCAATGGGTCTATCTCACTGTAACATATGCAGATGGGACCATAATCAACTTTTTTTTCCCCCCTAAATAGTTTTTTTATTGCAAGCCGCAATTCAACAGTACACAATGGGTGTATCTCACTGTCACATATGCGGACAAGCCCGCAATCAACTTTTTTTGTCCCCTAAATATTTTTTTTATTGCAAGGCGCAATTCGACAGTATGCAATGGGTGTATCTCACTGTAACATATGCGGACAGGGCCGCAATAAACTTTTTTTGTCCCCTAAATAGTTTTTTTATTGCAAGGCACAATACAACAGTACGCAATAGGTGTATCTTACTGTAACATATGCAGACAGGGCCGCAATCAACTTTTTTTGTCCCCTAAATAGTTTTTTTATTGCAAGGCGCAGTTCAACAGTACGCAATGGGTGTATCTCACTGTAACATATGCAGACAGGGCTGCAATCAACTTTTTTTGTCCCCTAAATAGTTTTTTTATTGCAAGGCGCAATACAACAGTGCGCAATGGGTGTATCTCACTGTAATATATGCAGACAGGGCCGTAATCAACTTTTTTTGTCCCCTAAATGGTTTTCTTTATTGCAAGGCGCAATTCAACAGTATCCAACGAGTGTATCTCACAGTAAAATATGCAGACTAAGCCGCAATGTAATATTTTTTCCCTAAATGGGTGTTTATTGAATAGTGGACTAGAACAACAGTATCCAACGAGTGTATCTCACACGTACAGATACAGACTAAGCCGCAATTTAATATCTTTCTGTCCCCTAAATCGTTTTTTTTATTGCACGGTGCAATACAACAGTATGCAATGGGTTTATCTCATTGTAACATACGCAGACAGGGCCGCAATCAACTTTTTTGTCCCCTAAATCATTTTTTTATTGCAAGGCGCAATACAACAGTACGCAATGGGTGTATCTCACTGAAACATATGCAGACAGGGCCATAATCAACTTTTTTTGTCCCCTAAATAGTTTTTTTATTGCAAGGCACAATACAACACTACGCAATGGGTGTATCTCACTGTAACATATGTGGAAAGGGCCGCAATCAACTTTTTTTGTTCCCTAAATAGTTTTTTTATTGCAAGGTGCAATTCAACAGTACACAATGGGTGTATCTCACTGTAACATATGCAGACAGGGCCGTAATCAACTTTTTTTGTCCCCTAAATAGTTTTTTATTGCAAGGTGCAATTCAACAGTACGCAATGGGTGTATCTCACTGTAACATATGCGAACAGGGCCGCAATCAAATTTTTTTGTCCCCTAAATAGATTTTTTATTGCAAGGCGCAATTCGACAGTAGGCAATGAGTGTATCTCACTGTAACATATGCAGACAGGGCCGCAATCAACTTTTTTTGTCCCCTAAATTGTTTTTTTATTGCAAGAAACAATACAACAGTACGCAATAGGTGTATCTCACTGTAACATATGCAGACAGGGCCACAATCAACTTTTTTTGTCCCCTAAATGTTTTTTTATTGCAAGGCACAATTCAACAGTATGCAATGGGTCTATCTCACTGTAACATATGCAGATGGGACCATAATCAACTTTTTTTTCCCCCCTAAATAGTTTTTTTATTGCAAGCCACAATTCAACAGTACGCAATGGGTGTATCTCACTGTAACATATGCGGACAAGCCCGCAATCAACTTTTTTTGTCCCCTAAATATTTTTTTTATTGCAAGGCGCAATTCGACAGTATGCAATGGGTGTATCTCACTGTAACATATGCGGACAGGGCCGCAATAAACTTTTTTTGTCCCCTAAATAGTTTTTTATTGCAAGGCACAATACAACAGTACGCAATAGGTGTATCTCACTGTAACATATGCAGACAGGGCCACAATCAACTTTTTTTGTCCCCTAAATCGTTTTTTTATTGCAAGGCGCAATACAACAGTATGCAATGGGTGTATCTCACTGTAACATATGCAGACAGGGCCGTAATCAACTTTTTTTGTCCCCTAAATATTTTTTTTATTGCAAGGTGCAATTCAACAGTACGCAAAGGGTGTATCTCACTGTAACATATGCGGACAGGGCAGCAATCAACTTTTTTTGTCCTCTAAATAGATTTTTTATTGTAAGGCGCAATTCGACAGTAGGCAATGGGTGTATCTCACTGTAACATATGCGGACAGGGCCGCAATCAACTTTTTTTGTCCCCTAAATATTTTTTTTATTGCAAGGCGCAGTTCAACAGTACTAGAGTTGAGCGGACACCTGGATGTCCGTGTTCGGCGGGTTCGGCCGAACTTGAAAAAAAAGCCCGGGTCCGTGTCCCGGACTTTTGCCGAACTTTTCCCGGATACCGAACCCCATTGAAGTCAATGGGGACCCGAACTTTCAGGCACTAAAATGGCTCTAAAACACCAAAGGAAAGGGCTAGAGTGCTGCAAATGGCAGCAAAACGTAGTTAAGAGCATTGCAAGTGCTCTGCAAACAAATGTGGATAGGGAAATAACTTAAAACAAAAAAAACAGAAAAATAAAACAATGTTCTTCATCTCTGAAGGACGAGGCCCATATGGAGTAGGAGGGAGGTTGAGGTGGTGGTGGATGTGGCGGTGTCATAGGCGTGCGCACAGGGTGTGCCGGGTGTACCTGGGCACACCCTAATCACCGAGGGCACATTAGCATTATCGCTCTGTTTGCCAGTGAGGAGATGGGAAAGATCTCCCTCGGACCTGCTCTGCTCTATTTCACTTTGCCAGCAGGGAGAGTAATGTATCGGGGCCATGTACATGTAGGCAAACACATGCATGTGTATTTAAACTTTGGGGTGCACACCCTAATGCAATAGGCTGTGCACACCTATGGGCGGTGTAGGTGGAAGCGGCGGTGGAGGAGGACCAGGGCCGGATTAAGAGCATCATGGGCTTGGGGCTGAGGATTTTGAAGGGCCTTAAGGGCCGTGGCTTGGCATGCACCCAGAGGAGGAAGGGTGCAGCCATGCATGCCTAATTCAACATGGGATGCTGTCTCTGAAGCCCATAAACACATCCATTCATCGGCAACTGTCCCTCCTTGTCCGGCCTTCGTGCTGTGTGGGGAGGTTCTGAGGGAGCTGCCTGGGGAAGTGAGCATAGAAGCCAGACTTCTGTGTTTACAAGTGACAGAAGAGCGGTAACAGTGAATATGGCCAACCCGGGGCCTATATTAAGGTAGGGGCCTGGAGCTGCAGCTCCAATAGCCCCTACGTTAATCTGGCCCTGAGGAGGACGAGGTAGCCAACACTGCTTTTTTTCAGAAATTTTAAATGAGGGTACACCCCAAAAGAGTGAGAAAGAGCAAAAATAGAACAATGGCTGGGTAAGGTCGGTATCCATTGCTATTCTGCACAAGGTACGGAAAAGTCCCGTGGGATCCATGCCTGGTTAATTTTAATGAACGTGAGCTTGTCCACATTGTCTCTGGACATTCGGCTGCGCTCGTCTGTGATAACGCCCCCAGTCGTGCTAAATACCCGTTCAGATAATACACTGGCTGCAGGGCACGCCAGCACCTCCAAGGCGTAAAGGGCAAGCTCAGGCCATGTGCCCAATTTGGAGACCCAGAAGTTGAAGGGGGCAGACCCGTCATTCACTACATGTAGGCGTGTGCACACATACTGCTCCACCATGTTGGTGAAATGCTGCCTCCTGCTAAGACGTTCCATATGAGCTGCTGGTGCTGCTGTTTGTTGTGGCGTGCTGACAAAGCTTTTCCACATTTCGGCCATGCTAACCCTGCCTTCTGAGGTGCTGGCGGTGCCCTGGTTGCGTTGGCGACCTCTTCCTCCTCCTCCTCTGCCTTGTGCTTCCACTGTGGCCCCGCTGTCAGGTGGGAATGCCAGCAGCATCGCGTCTACCAGCGTGCGCTTGTACTCGCGCATCTTGCGATCGCGCTCCAGTGAGTGAATTAAGGACGGTACGTTGTCCTTGTAACGGGGATCCAGCAGCGTGACCACCCAGTAATCAGCACAAGTTAGAATGTGGGCAACTCGGCGGTAGTTGTGGAGACACTGCAGCATGTAATCGCTCATGTTTGCCAGGCTGCCCAGAGGCAACGAAAGGCTGTCCTCTGTGGGAGGTGTACCGTCTGTGTCCTCTGTATCCCCCCAGCCACGCACCAGTGATGGCCATGAGCTGGCCTGGGTGCCACCCTGCTGTGAACATGGTTCCATCTCCTCCTCCATCTCCTCCTCCTCATCTTCCAGAACTGTGCCCCTGCTGGACAATTGTGTCCCTGGCGTTTGTGTGTGCAGGAACCCACCCTCGGAGCCCCTTGCGAATGACTGCCCTGAAAGCCTTGGAAATGTTACCTCTTCATCCTCCTCCTCCTCCTCCTCATCCTTTGCCACATCCTCTTCTATCATCGCCCGAATTGTTTTTTCAAGGAGGCATAGAAGTGGGATAGTTAAGCTGACAACGGCGTCATCGGCACTGGCCATGTTGGTGGAGTACTCAAAACAGCGCAACAAGGCACACAGGTCTCGCATGGAGGCCCAGTTATTGGTGGTGAAGTGGTGCTGTTCCGCAGAGCGACTCACGCGTGCGTACTGCAGCTGAAACTCCACTATGGCCTGCTGCTGCTCGCACAGTCTTTCCAGCATGTGCAAGGTGGAGTTCCACCTTGTGGGCACGTCACATATGAGGCGGTGAGCGGGAAGGCCGAAGTTACACTGCAGCGCTGACAGGCGAGCAGCAGCAGGGTGAGAACGCCGAAAGTGCGCACAGACGGCCGCACTTTCTGCAGCAGCTCGGGGTAGTTTTTAAGGAACCTCTGCACCACCAAATTCAGCACATGCGCCAGGCAAGGGATGTGCGTCAAACCGGCTAGGCCCAGAGCTGCTATGAGATTTAGCCCATTATCGCACACCACCAGGCCGGGCTTGAGGCTCGCTGGCAGCAACCACTCATTTGTCTGCTGTTCCATGCTCCTCCACAACTCCTGCGCGGTGTGTGGTTTTTTCCCCCAAACAGGCAAGTTTTAAAACTGCCTGCTGTCGTTTATCCCTGGCCGTGCTGAAGTTGGTGGTGAAGGTGTTACGCTGACCAGATGAGGAGGCGGTAGAGGATGAGGAAGTGGAGTAGGAGGAGTTAGGAACAGGAGGCAAACTGAAGCGCCCTGCAATCCTCGGTGGTGGAAGGACATGCGCCAAATTGCTATCCGCCTCAGGCCCATCCGCCACTGCATTTACCCAGTGTGCCGTTAGAGAGATATAACGCCCCTGACCGTGCTTACTGGTCCACGTATCGGTAGTTAGGTGGACCTTGCCACAGATGGCGTTGCGCAGTGCACACCTGATTTTTTCCCCCACTTGGTTGTGCAGGGAAGGGATGGCTTGCCTGGAAAAGTAGTGGCGGCTGGGCACGACATACTGTAGGACAAGCCACCGACATAAGGTTTTTAAAACTGTGCGTCTCCACCAGACGGAATGACAGCATTTCAAAGGCCAAGAATTTTGAAATGCTGGCATTCAGGGCCAGGGATCGCAGGTGGGTAGGGGGGTACTTCCTCTTCCTCTCAAGTGTTTGGGAGATGGAAAGCTGAACGCTTCCACAGGACATTGTGGAGATGGTTGGTGACCCAGGTGGTGGTATTGCTGACAGATCGTCTGTTTGCGGGTTGGCAGGTGCCGGTATCACTACAGATGTGGATGGAGCGGCCGAGACTGCAGCAGAAGAGGAAGCAGGATGAGCCAGAGACGTTTCTTGGTTTTGAAGGTGTGTACTCCACTGCAGCTCGTGCTTTGCACTTAGATGCCTGATCATGCAGGTTGTGCTCAGGTTGAGAAGGTTTATGCCTCGCTTCAGGCTCTGATTGCACAGGGTGCAAACCACTCGTGTCCTGTCATCAGCACATTTTCTAAAGAACTTCCACGCTAGAGAACTCCTTTGAGCTGGCTTTGTTGTGCTCGTTCCCTTGCTGCGTTGGGCAGTAGCAGGCGTAGTGTCTAGGGCACGGCCACTCCGCTTCTGCACCCTGCTCCCTCTTCTGCTGTGCTGGTGGCTCTGAGCGACCGCCGCCTCTTCCTCCAAACTACTCAGGTCACCTGCATGACGTTCATTCCATGTGGGGTCGAGGACCTCATCGTCCTCCACATCATCTTCCACCCAGTCTTCACCCCTGCCCTCCTTGTCGGTCTCCACAATTCTGAACGCCGCAGCAGTTGGCACCTGCGTTTCGTCATCATCGGAGACGTGCTGCGATGGTCCTTGCATGTACTCATCTTGAGAAATAAGTGGTTGGGCATCGCTGCACTCAATCTCTTCCACTTCTGGGGCAGGGCTAGGTGGATGGCCCTGGGAAACCCTGCTGACAGTCCTCAAAAAGAAGAAGAGACTGCTGCATGACTTGGGGCTCAGACTGCTTGCCTGATTTGCAAGGGGGTGAGGTGAAAGACGGTTGGACATCGGCTGCAGGTACCAACTCTGACCTTTCTGCAGTAGACTGGGTGGGAGACAATGTGAAGGAACTGGAGGCACTGTCAGCAGCAAACCAATCTACTATCGCCTCTACTTCTTCTGGCCTCATCACTAGAGGCGTATGATGCCCTACCAAATACTGCTGCAGGTTCTGTTGCCTACTCACACTTGAGGAAGGTGTTTCACTTGTGCTTGTAGCTGGCACAGATCGTCCACGTCCTCTCCTTGCAACAGGAGCTCTACCAGCAACACCACGACCCAGGCCACGGCCCCTATTTGACGGTCTCCTCATATTTCTGTAATTTATGATCTTGCCCTAGAAAGGTGTTTATTGAATAGCGGAACAAAACAACAACAGTATCGCACGGGTGTATCTCACAGTCAAATATGCAAACTATGCCGCAATTTAATGTTTTTTACCCCAAAAGGGTGTATATTGAATAGCGGAATAGGAAAAAGGATAAAAAACGGTGTATCTCACACGTACAAACACAAACTAGGCTCCGATTACAATTTTTTGTACCCTAAAGACAGGATGAGGAAGAGGAGTAGAAGGAGTTGGGAACAGGAGGCAAACTGAAGTGCCCTGCAATCCTCAGCGGTAGAAGGAGATGCGCCAAACAAATTTAAAAACGAGTATCTCACATGTACCGATACAGACTATCCCGCAATTTAATTTTTTACACTCAAACGGGGTGTATATTCAATAGCGGAATAGGACAAATTTTACAAAACGGTGTATCTCACACGTATAAACACAAACTAGGCCCCCATTACTATTTTTTGTACCCTAAAGGCAGGATGAGGAAGAGGAGTAGGAGGAGTTGGGAACAGGCGGCAAACTGAAGCGCCCTGCAATCCTCGGCGGTAGAAGGAGATGCGCCAAACAAATTTAAAAAGGTGTAGCTCACGTGTACCGATACAGACTATCCCGCAATTTAATTTTTTTACACTCAAACACGGTGTATATTGAATAGCGGAATAGGACAAATTTTTCAAAACGGTGTATTTCACACATACAAACACAAACTAGGCCCCGTTGACAATTTTTTGTACCCTAAAGGCAGGATGAGGAAGAGGAGTAGGAGGAGTTGGGAACAAAAGGCAAACTGAAGTGCCCTGCAATCCTCATCGGTAGAAGGAGATGCGCCAAACAAATTTAAAAAGGTGTATCTCACATGTACCGATACAGACTATCCCGCAATTTCATTTTTTACACTAAAACAGGGTGTATATTCGATAGCGGAATAGGACAAATTTTTCAAAACGGTGTATCTCACACGTACAAACACAAACTAGGCCCCGATTACAATTTTTTGTACCCTAAAGGCAGGATGAGGAAGAGGAGTAGGAGGAGTTGGGAACAGGAGGCAAACTGAAGTGCCCTGCAATCCTCAGCGGTAGAAGGAAATGCGCCAAACAAATTTAAAAAGGTGTATCTCACATGTACCGATACAGACTATCCCGCAATTTAATTTTTTACACTCAAACAGGGTGTATATTCAATAGCGGAATAGGACAAATTTTACAAAACGGTGTATCTCACACGTACAAACACAAACTAGGCCCCGATTACTATTTTTTGTACCCTAAAGGCAGGATGAGGAAGAGGAGTAGGAGGAGTTGGGAACAGGAGGCAAACTGAAGCGCCCTGCAATCCTCGGCGGTAGAAGGAGATGTGCCAAACAAATTTAAAAAGGTGTATCTCACATGTACCGATACAGACTATTCCGCAATTACATTTTTTACACTCAAACAGGGTGTATATTGAATAGCGGAATAGGACAAATTTTACAAAACGGTGTATCTCACACGTACAAACACAAACTAGGCCCCGATTACTATTTTTTGTACCCTAAAGGCAGGATGAGGAGTAGGAGGAGTTCGGAAAAGGCAGGAGGCAGACTGAAGCACCCTCAAATCCTCGGCAGTATGAGATGCGCCCCAAAAATTGGAAAGGCGTATCTCACACGTACCGACACAGACTATCCCGCAATTTAATTGTTTATACCCAAAGGTTTTGATTGAATAGAGGAATAGAAAATATGATATCAAAAGGTGTATGTATCTCACACGTACCAACACAGACTATCCCGCAATTTAATTGTTTTTACCCAAAGGTGTAGATTAAATAGCGGAATAGAAAATATTATCAAAAAAAAGGTGTATGTATCTCACACGTACAGAACCAGACTAGGCCCCGATTACTATTTTTTGTACCCCCAAAGGCAGGATGAGGAGTAGGAGGAGTTCGGAACTGGCAGCACCCTCAAATCCTCGGAAGTATGAGATGCACCCCAAAAATTGGAAAGGTGTATCTCACACGTACCGACACAGACTATCCCACAATTTAATTGTTTAGACCCAAAGGTTTTGATTGAATAGCGGAATAGAAAATATGATATCAAAAGGTGTATGTATCTCACACGTACAGGCCCAGACTAGGCCCAAATTACAATTTTTTTTGTACCCCCAAAGGCAGGATGAGGAGTAGGAGGAGTTCAGAACAGGCAGCACCCTCAAATCCTCGGAAGTATGAGATGCACCCCAAAAATTGGAAAGGTGTATCTCACACTTTCTGACACAGACTATCCCGCAATTTAATTGTTTATACCCAAAGGTTTTGATTGAATAGTGGAATAGAAAATATTATAAAAAAAAGGTGTATGTATCTCACACTTAGAGACCCAGACTAGGCCCAAATTACTATTTTTTGTACCCCCAAAGGCAGGATGAGGAGTAGGAGGAGTTCAGAACAGGCAGCACCCTCAAATCCTCGGAAGTATGAGATGCACCCCAAAAATTGGAAAGGTGTATCTCACACGTACCGACACAGACTATCCCGCAATTTAATTGTTTATACCTAAAGGTTTTGATTGAATAGCGGAATAGAAAATATGATATTAAAAGGTGTATGTATCTCACATGTAGAGACCCAGACTAGGCCCAAATTACTATTTTTTGTACCCCTAAAGGCAGGATGAGGAGTAGGAGGAGTTCGGAACAGGCAGCACCCTCAAATCCTCGGAAGTATGAGATGCACCCCAAAAATTGGAAAGGTGTATCTCACACGTACCGACACAGACTATCCCGCAATTTAATTGTTTATACCCAAAGGTTTTGATTGAATAGCGGAATAGAAAATATTATCAAAAAAAAGGTGTATGTATCTCACACATACAGAACCAGACTAGGCCCCAATTACTATTTTTTGTACCCCCAAAGGCAGGATGAGGAGTAGGATGAGTTCGGAACAGGCAGCACCCTCAAATTCTCTGAAGTATGAGATGCACCCCAAAAATTGGAAAGGTGTATCTCACACGTACCGACACAGACTATCCCGCAATTTAATTGTTTATACCCAAAGGTTTTGATTGAATAGCGGAATAGAAAATATGATATCAAAAGGTGTATGTATCTCACACGTACAGACCCAGACTAGGCCCAAATTACTATTTTTTGTACCCCCAAAGGCAGGATGAGGAGTAGGAGGAGTTCAGAACAGGCAGCACCCTCAAATCCTCGGAAGTATGAGATGCACCCCAAATATTGGAAAGGTGTATCTCACACGTACCGACACAGACTATCCCGCAATTTAATTGTTTATACCCAAAGGTTTTTATTGAATAGCGGAATAGAAAATATGATATAAAATTGGTGATTTATCAATAGCACATGTGAACAGCAGTGTCTTATATCAGTCAGCTCTGCTGTAGGCTATGGAGGGGAAAAAAATGTAATTTTTAACTAGATTAGTACAGACTATGCCACAATTTAATTTTTTTAACCCAAGGGTGTATATTGAATAGTGGAATAGAAAAAAGTGTATAACTTTTGAAATCACTCAATAATAGCACATGTGAACACAGCAGTGTATTATCACAGTCAGCACAGCAGCACTGAAGGAAAAACGCTGCACACAGTGACTGATAAAAAAGACTTTTCTCCCTCCTCCTCAGTGGGCAAAAAAGATTGTGTTCACTGCACCCCACACACAGCAAAATCGATGTGGACCAGCTCTGCTGCAGGCTATGGAGGGAAAAAAAATCCCCTTTTAAGTTTGTAATTTTTAACTAGATTAGTACAGACTATGCCACAATTTAATTTTTCTATCCCAAGGGTGTATATTGAATAGTGGAATAGAAAAAAGTGTATAACTTTTGAAATCACTCAATAATAGCACATGTGAACACAGCAGTGTATTATCACAGTCAGCACAGCAGCACTGAAGGAAAAACGCTGCACACAGTGACTGATAAAAAAGACTTTTCTCCCTCCTCCTCAGTGGGCAAAAAAGATTGTATTCACTGCACCCCACACACAGCAAAATCAATGTGGACCAGCTCTGCTGCAGGCTATGGAGGGAAAAAAAAATTCCCCTTTTAAGTTTGTAATTTTTAACTAGATTAGTACAGACTATGCCACAATTTAATTTTTTTTATCCCAAGGGTGTATATTGAATAGTGGAATAGAAAAAAGTGTATAACTTTTGAAATCACTCAATAATAGCACATGTGAACACAGCAGTGTATTATCACAGTCAGCACAGCAGCAATGAAGGAAAAACGCTGCACACAGTGACTGATAAAAAAGACTTTTCTCCCTCCTCCTCAGTGGGCAAAAAGATTGTGTTCACTGCACCCCACACACAGCAAAATCGATGTGGACCACTGACACCTGCCTATCTCCAGCCTCTCCCTAAAACGATTGATAAGATCGGTCACTGCAAACCCCCCCCCCCCCACACAGCAAAATCGATTGTAGAACACTGACCCTAAAAATCAGCAGCCTCGCCCTAAAATAACCTACAACTCGCCCTGCCTAAAACACTCCGAACTGCCCCTCAATTCTATTCGGACACAAATGATTTTTGCCTGTCTGTCCCTAATCAGCAGCCAGCACGTATGATGTGTGCTCTGTCCCTGAACTACAGCATAATGATGCAGCGGCGCTTGGTCTCGAACTTATAAAGACTTGGTCACATGCTTCAGACGGCCAATCACAGCTACTAATACATTTGTAGGCATGGCTGGGATGGCTTAAGGCACACCAGTTAAATGCTTGTTGATTGGCTGTTGAAAGCCCGCCATGAAAAGCGCGCCAATGCATACAAAACCCGGAAATAAAATGACCGAACACGGATTTTTACCCGAACATACAGTAAAGTTTTTTGGGTCCGTGTTCGGGTAACAAAAATCCAATTATTCGGTACGAACACGAATAATACAGTCCGTGTTCGCTCAACCCTAAACAGTAGGCAATGGGTGTATCTCACTGTAACATATGCGGACAGGGCCACAATCAACTTTTTTTGTCCCCTAAATAGTTTTTTTTTATTGCAAGGCGCAATACAACAGTACGCATTGGGTGTATCTCACTGTAACCTATGCAGATAGGGCGCAATCACCTTTTTTCGTCCCCTAAATAGTTTTTTTTATTGCAAGGCGCAATTGAACAGTACGCAATAGGTGTATCTCACTGTAACATATGCGGACAGGGCCACAATCAACTTTTTTTTGTCCCCTAAATAGTTTTTTTTATTGCAAGGCGCAATACAACAGTACGCAATGGGTGTATCTCACTGTAACCTATGCAGATAGGGCGCAATCACCTTTTTTTGTCCCCTAAATAGTTTTTTTATTTGCAAGGTGCAATTCAACAGTACGCAATGGGTGTATCTCACTGTAACATATGCGGACAGGGCTGCAATCAAATTTTTTTGTCCCCTAAATAGTTTTTTTATTGCAAGGCGCAATTCAACAGTAAGCAATGGGTGTATCTCACTGTAACATACGTGGACAGGGCCGCAATCAACTTTGTGTGCCCCCTAAATAGTTTTTTTTTACTGCAAGGCGCAATTCAACAGTACGCAATGGGTGTATCTCACTGTAACATACGCGGACAGGGCGGCAATAAACTCTTGTGTCTCCTAAATATTTTTTTTTTATTGCAAAAGTATGCAATGGGTGTATCTCACTGTAACATACACTGACAGGGCCGCAATCAACTTTATTTGCCCCTAAATGTTTTTTTTATTGCACGGCACAATACAACAGTATGCAATGGGTGTATCTCACTGTAACTTATGCAGACAGGGCCGCAATCAACTTTTTTTGTCCCCTAAATAGATTTTTTATTGCATGGCGCAATTTAACAGTACGCAATGGGTGTATCTCACTGTAACATACGTGGACAGGGCCGCAATCAATTTTTTTGCCCCTAAGTGTATCTCACTGTAATGTATGAATAAAAAAACGAAAAATATTTTTTTTACCCTAAATACTGTAAAAATTATTTTCCCCTCACATTGGTGCTTTTTGAAGAGCAGGTTAGAAAAGCAATGTCTGCCTGACATCCCGTCTTTAAAGTTAAATATGAAGGAAAAAATGTTTTTTCTTTTTTAAATGCAGATTAAGCACACACATATGCACTGAGGTTGCATGAAATGTGCAGCACCACACGCCTAACAGGTTGGATACTGTTGTTCTATTCTGCTATTGAATTAAAAAAAAAAACATTTGAATGAAAAACTGAAAAATATTTTTTTTACCCTAAATACTGTAAGATAATTATTTTCCCCTCACATTGGTGCTTTTTGAAGAGCAGGTTAGAAAAGCAATGTCTGTCAGACATACAGTCTTTAAAGTTAAATATGACGGAAAGAATGTTTTTTCTTTTTTAAATGCAGATTAAGCACACACATATGCACTGAGGTTGCATGAAATGTGCAGCACCGCACGCCTAACAGGTTGGATACTGTTGTTCTATTCCACTATTGAATAAAAAAAAAAAAAAAAAAGAACCCATTTGAATGAAAAACTGAAAAATATTTTTTTTTACCCTAAATACTGTAAAATAATTATTTCCCCCTCACATTGGTGCTTTTTGAAGAGCAGGTTAGAAAAGCAATGTCTGTCAGACATACAGTCTTTAAAGTTAAATATTATGGAAAAATGTTTTTTCTTTTTTAAATGCAGATTAAGCACACACATATGCACTGAGGTTGCATGAAATGTGCAGCACCACACGCCTTTCCCCTCACATTGGTGCTTTTTGAAGAGCAGGTTAGAAAAGCAATGTCTGTCAGACATACAGTCTTTAAGGCTAAATACGAAGGATAACATTTTTTTTAAATGCAAATTAAGCACACACATATGCACTGAGGTTGCATGAAATGTGCTGCACGGTACGCCTAACAGACTGATAACATTTTTTTGTTTCTCCCTTCTCCTCCTCACTTGGCTCAGGTCAGGGCATAAAGATCATTCACTGCATCCCCACACAATACAATCAATGTAGATTGCTGTCTGATTAAAGCAGATTGTTCTGATCTATGCTTTCCCTACAAGCAATCTCTCCAGCCTGGCCCTACAGTAAACTCCTCTCTCCCTCCGGGCAAAAAAATCATTCACTGCACCCCACAAAATCAAATCAATGTAGATCGCTGTATGATAAAGCAGATTGTTCCTCCTATGCTTTCCCTACAAACAATCTCTCCAGCCTCGCCCTATAGTAAAGTCCTATCTCTCCCTCAGCAGCAGCAGTCAGGAACCTCTCCCTACAGTAGTATTAGCAGAGTGATGCGCGGCGCTGTGTGACTCCAGCTTATATAGAGTCTGGGTCACATGCTGCACTGTCCTATCACAGCCATGCCATTAGTAGGCATGGCTGTGATGGCTTCTAAGGCACACTAGTTAAACGCTTGCTGATTGGCTGCCTTGCACCTGTTGAAACCGCGCCATTAAAACTGCGCCAAAACATTAAAATAACGATACCGAACAACGGACAGTACCCGAACATACAGTGAAATGTTCAGTTTCGGGTCCGGGTACCGAATACCAAAAAGTCTGGTACGATCACGAACAATACAGGCCGGGTTCGCTTAACCCTACTTGATACCCATCAATAAGACAATGCATTTTCTGTCTGTATGTCCTTTTTGTTGTTGTTTCCTTGCTTTTCTTTATTCAAGAAAATCAATAAACAATATACTTAAAAAAAACATCAACAGCAAGAAGGAAGGGGGCTGGCATTACACTTACTGTATAAAGAACAGATTATCTAAAAGTCAAAGTTAATCTCTGAAAATTGATATTATCCTATATATCCTATATTCTTATAGATACATGTGGCAGTATTGCACACAGTATTGTAAAGTATATGACATTGTTGAAAAGCATTCACATAGCCACAGTAAAAAGAAATATACATGTGAATTTTATTTTTTTTACTGTGACAAGGGTTTTTTTTTTTTTCGGTGTGTTATTTAACAGTTTTAAACACTAATTTTTCAGTGATGTTGCCTTATGAGGAGTTTATGTGTAATCTCCATTAGTAACTGTAAATAGATGTGTGTCAATATATTAATGAGATATTGAATTTTGATTTCAACTAATAGTTGATATAAATTGTATGAAGTTAAGTTGTGTGAAACCAGTCTGCAGGCAGTAGTAATTTGATTAGCAAGTCCTTTTGAAATGCAAGAATGTGGTTAGGTTGGGATACTTTTCATAGACATTACGGGGCCTAGGTAATAATTGATAATAGGCTGTGTCACTTCCCTTGTTATCTTGGCTCCCATTTCAAAGACGCTCTCTTTAGATATGCAATAAAGGTGGCTGTATGTTCAGGGATGGACAATTTGCCCTGTAGAGGACCTAGCATGATTAATCCCCCCCCCCCCAGAGAGGAGGGCTATCGAGAAGCTGGGTTATGCTAAATATAGGGGATGGGGAAATTATCCAACCCTGAACGAGATGCACCCAGAGGGAGGAGAAGGGTAAGATTGCTACACAAATCAGAATGGCTCTAAGCAAGGCAAGATAGATCTATATTAGTGAAGGTGGGAAAGAGAAATCTCTTGGAATCAGCAGACTAGAGTGAAACTCTCATGAGAATGGTAACTATGAAATGTACCTCCTGCAATTATCATCCAACTGCCTATTGTATGTGTTGCATGTCTGGATGTTTGTATATTCGTGTTTGAGTATCATACTCTTTATTTGCTCAGTTAACCACTTACCCACTGGGCACTTAAATCACCTTCCTAACCAGACCAATTTTCAGCTTTCAGTGGTCTCACATTTTGAATGACATGCAACACTGTCCCCATATGACATTTTTGTCTTTTTTTCACACAAACAGTGCTTTCTTTTGGTGGTATTTAATCATAATTGGGTTTTTTATTTTTTGCACTATAAATAGAAGAAGACCAAAAATTTTGTAAAAAAAATCATTTTTCTTTGTTTCAGTTTTAAATGTTGCAAATTTAGTCATTTTTCTTCATAAATTTTGGCCAAAATGTATACTGCTACATATCTTTAGTAAAAATAACCCAAATAAGTATACATTTTTTGGTCTTTGTGAAGGTTATAGAGTCTACAAGCTATGGTACCAATCATTGAAAATTCATCACACCTGATGTACAGATGGCCTATCTCATTTCTTGAGACCCTAACAAGTCAGAACAGTACAAATACCCCCAAATGATCCCTTTTTGTAAAGTAGACATTCCAAGGTATTTAGTAAGAGGAATGGTGAGTTTTTTGAAGTTGTAATTTTTTCCCACAATTCTTTGCAATATGAAGATTTTTTTTTATTATTTTTCACAAAATGGTCATATTACGAAGTTATTTCTCACACACTGTACAGGCATTATTGCAACTACACCCCAAAATACATTCTGCTACTCCTCCTGAGTATGGCGATACCACATGTGTGAGACTTTTCCACAGCCTGACCACATACAGAGGCCCAACATTCAAGGAGCACCGTCAGGTGTTCTAGGAGCATATATTACACATATAATTTTCTGACGACCTATCACACTTTTGAAGGTCCTGGAGCACCAGGACAATGGAAACGCCCACAAAATGACCCCATTTTGGAAAGAAAACACCCCAACACATAATCTAGGAGGCATAATGAGTCTTTTGAACATGTAATTTTTTTCCACAAGTTTTTGGAAAATGTGGAAAGAAAACCAAAACGCATTTTTTTTTCACACAAAGTTGTCCATTTATAAGATATTTCTAACACATAGCATGTACATGGCAAAAATGAAACCCCAAAACACATTCTGCTACTCCTCCTGAGTATAGCGATATCACATATATGACACTTTTCCACAGCCTGACCACATACAGAGGCCCAACATGCAGGGAGCATCGTCATTTCCTGACTTCCCATTACAATTTTGTGAGGCACTGTAGGGCACTGATAAGCATTTTAGTGGCACTGATGTGGCCTGGATGAGCACTGACGTGGCATGGATGTGGCACTGATGAGCACTGATGTGGCAGTGATGAGCACTGACGTGGCATGGATGTGGCACTGATGAGCACTGATGTGGCATGGATGAGCACTGACATGACATGGATATGGCACTGATGAGCACTAACGTGGAATAGATGTGGCACTGATGAGCACTGATGTGGCATGGATTAGCCCTGATGGGACATGGATGTGGCACGGATGAGCACTGATGTGGAATGGATGAGGCACAGATGAGCATCTTGACGTGGCATGGATGTGGCACAGATGAGCACTGACGTGGCACAGATATGGCATTGATGTGGCATGGGTGTGGCATGGATGAGCACTGATGTGGCATGGATGTGGCACAGATGACCACTGATGTGGCATTGATGTGGCACGCATAAGCATTGATGTGGCATGGATGAACACTGACATGGCAAGGATGTGGCATGGATGAGCACTGATGTGGCATTGATGTGGCACGGATGAGTACTGATGTGGCATGGATAAGCACTGGCATGGCATGGATGTGGCATGGATGAGCACTGACGTGACATTGATGTGGCACGGATGAGCACTGATGTGGCATGGATGACCACTGACATGGCATGGATGTGGAATGGATGAGCACTGACATGGCATTGATGTGGCAGGGATGACAACTGACATGGCACGGATGAGCACTGAAGTGGCATGGGTGTGGCATGGATGAGCACTGACATGGCATGGATGTGGCATGGATGAGCACTGACATGGCATGGATGTGGCATGGAAGAGCACTGACATGGCATGGATGAGCACAGATGTGAGATGGATGAGCATGGATGTGGCATGGATGAGCACTGAGGTGGCATGGGTGGGCACAGATGTGGGATGGATGAGCATGGATGAGCACTGAGGTGATATGGGCGGGCATAGATGTGGCATGGATGAGTACTGAGGTGACATGGGTGGGCACGGATGTGGCATTGATGAGCACTGAGGCGGCATGGGTGGGCACGGATGTGACATTGATGAGCACTGAGGTGGCATGGGTGGGCACAGATGTGGCATGGATGATGCATGGATGGAGCGCAGATTAGGCATGAATGGGGCACGGATGAGGCACTGATGGGGCATGGTTGAGGCAGAGGAGGCGTGCAGCTGCAGTTTCTCTCCTCTCCTCCCACGCTGTACCGATTGCTGTGTACGAGGAGAGGAGAGAAATGAACCGGACATGCGCCGGTTTGTTGTGAAGTGATCGCTCCGTCATTGGACGGAGCGATCACATGGTAAAGGACCGCTCTCATTGGCCCATTACCACGATCCGTGATGCGTCGGGTCCCCGGGACCCGGCGAGCACGGACACTCCCGTGTGCACGCCCCATGGGGGCGCATGGGAGCGCGATTCTGGGAGGACGTCCATATATGCCCTCCCAGAACTAGACGACCACACTGTAGCCGTCTTTTGGCTATGGCCTGGTCGGAAACTGGTTAACCTATAAATATATTCCATTTTGCATGTACTAGAGATAAAACTGTTGTGAAGTAATTTAGGCCTCCAATGCTATTTACCAATACATTTATCTTGCTGTTTTGAAGCTTACACTCATGGTCAAAGAACTCTCATTTAACCCGAATATTGTCTGAAGTATCATAAATCTCTTAGTTTATGGGTAACAGTGATGATAGGTAAATTGATTGATCTAAAGTGGAATTCTCAGCAAGTAGTTCTATGCATTGAACCCCTTTTTTCATGCATAGACATTTCTAGTTTTTGTGGGCACCCCAAAAATGCCTTTGATGTATCCTACACCCCTTGGGAGCATCTTATCTGCAGAGTTAATGTGGTTTGGCACACCCCCATTAAAAAGCATATAAGCACAAAGAAGTACAAAACTTAGATTCAAAGATGAAAAATTACTTACTGCCTAAAACTATTGACCTTTGCTTTTCTGCAGACAGAACAGGAAGAGGGAGGAAATTACCGGAACTAGTATCTTCAGTGAGTGGAAATAACTATAACTAGTCTCTTCAATGGATGGTTTTCCCCTACCTTCTTTTTTATTCAGGGACACCTGCATACTTTAGTTCAGTTTAAATCTTTTTTTAAAAATAACACAGTTTTTTATACATATATCTAATATCTAAATATATCCTGATATTAGTTTTCTGTAATGTTTTTGGAAATCTAAGCTGGAGTGGTAGAGGTAGAGCCAGGATTCTTAAAACAGAGGGAGGTCTTTCCTAAGCACAACCTGAGTATCAGTGTGGACTGATGACCAAGCTTCATTGCTTAACTTCAGAGGAGAATAGTAGGTGTTCCAGCCTGGCCATGCTGTCTCATAAGGATGTGTAGATTGTAAGAGCTGTGTTGCAGAATTACAGATATTTTTGTATTTAAGACAATTTCTAAGTAAGTATTACGACTGTGTAATTACCCCTATTATTACTGTAGAGCTAACCCCTCATGAGCCACTTAAATAAAATGGGTTCCGCCTCTCAACCCCAAGAACAATCTCCGCCCCTCTGGCACATCTGGCAATAGTGTAAGTGCAAAGACCAATGAAAACACACGTTATGATAAATAGGGATGGGCGAACATCGGCCGGGGCAGTTCGCGAATGCCAGCCGCAAATTTTCTCAAAATTCCGCGAACCGCGAGTTCGTGGCGGGCCCCATTGACTTTAATGGGAGGTGAACTTTAAAAACTTTTAGGTCATATTTGCAGCCACAAAAGACATACTAGCTGTGCACAAATAGTCCCAGCACATGGACAATGTCATACCAGAAGTATTGCAGTTGAAAAAAGTTGCCCTAAATTTTTTTTTACAGCAAAAAATATATATTTTTTCATAAATCAGCTAGAACTGACAGCAGCCGGTAAATACATTGTCTAATACATATAGGGTCCATTCACACATTTGTAAAATGGGTCCGCATTCATTCCACAATTTGGCGGAACCTTTACAGACCCACTGTTTTTCATTTCCAGTCTGAAAAATTAGGCATTCACAGGATAAAGAAGTAAGTGTCGGCCATTCCAGGCCCCAAAAATTAGCCCACATGCGTTTACCTGACAGGTAAGAACGTAGTATTCTGTGGCTGAAGGTACATTAGGTATTCACATGATACAGAAGTAAGTGTCGGCCATAAAAGGCCCCAAAAATTAGCCCACATGGGTTTAACTGACAGCAAAGAACTTTGTTTTTGATGGTTAGAGGTACAGTAGGCGTTCACAGGATACATAAGTAAGTGTCGGCCTGTATAGGCTCCAAAAATTAGCTCACATGGTTTGAGCTGACAGCAAAGAACTTCGTTTTTGATGGCTACAGGTACAGTAGGCGTTCACAGGATACATAAGTAAGTGTCGGCCTGTATAGGCTCCAAAAATTAGCTCACATGGTTTGAACTGCCAGCAAAGAACTTTGTTTTTGATGGCTACAGGTACAGTAGGCATTCACAGGATACATAAGTAAGTGTTGGCCTGTATAGGATCCAAAAATTAGCTCACATGGTTTGAACTAACAGCAAAGAACTTTGTTTTTGATGGCTAGAGGTACAGTAGGTGTTCACAGGATACAAAAGTAAGTGTCGGCCTGTATAGGCTCCAAAAATTAGCTCACATGGGTTTAACTGACAGCAAAGAACTTTGTTTTTGATGGCTACAGGTACAGTAGGCATTCACAGGATACATAAGTAAGTGTCGGCCTGTATAGGCTCCAAAAATTAGCTCACATGGTTTGAACTGACAGCAAAGAACTTCGTTTTTGATGGCTACAGGTACAGTACGCGTTCACAGGATACATAAGTAAGTGTCGGCCTGTATAGGCTCCAAAAAATAGCTCACATGGTTTGAACTGACAGCAAAGAACTTCGTTTTTGATGGCTAGAGGTACAGTAGGCATTCACAGTACACAGAAGTAAGTGGTGGCCTGTATAGGCTGCAAAAATTAGCTCACATGGGTTGAACTGACAGCAAAGAACTTCGTATATGATGGCTAAAGGTGCATTAGGCATTCACACAGTATACAGAAGTAAGTGTCGGCCTGTATAGGCTGCACAAATGAGCTCACATGGGTTGAACTGACAGCAAAGAACGTAGTATATGATGCTAGAGGTACAGTAGGCATTCACAATACACAGAACAGTAAGTGTCGGCCTGTATAGGCTGCAAAAATTAGCTCACATGGGTTGAACTGACAGCAAAGAACATAGTATATGATGGCTAGAGGTACAGTAGGCGTTCACAGTATACACAAGTAAGTGGCGACCTTTATAGGCTCCAGAAATTAGCTCACATGGGTTGAACTGACATCAAAGAACTTCATTTTTGATGGCTAGAGGTACAGTAGGTGTTCACAGTATACAGAAGTAAATGGCGGCCTGTATAGACTGCAAAAATTAGCTCACATGGGTTGAACTGACAGCAAAGAACTTCGTTTTTGATGGCTAGAGGTACAGTTGGGGATCACAGTATACAGAAGTAAGTGGTGGCCTGTGTAGGCTGTAAAAATTAGCTCACATGGGTTGAACTGACAGAAAAGAATGTAGTTTATGATGGCTAGAGGTACAGTAGGCGTTCACAGTATACAGAAGTAAGTGGCGGCCTGTATAGGTGGCAAAAATTAGCTCACATGGGTTGAACTGACAGCAAAGAACGTAGTATATGATGGCTAGAGGTACAGTAGGCATTCACAGTACACAGAACAGTAAGTTTCGGCCTGTATAGGCTGCAAAAATTAACTCACATGGGTTGAACTGACAGCAAAGAACATAGTATATAATGGCTAGAGGTACAGTAGGCATTCACAGTACACATAACAGTAAGAGTTGGCCTGTATAGGTTGCAAAAATTAGCTTCCATGGGTTTAACTGACAGCAAAGAACTTAGTTTTTGATGGCTAGAGGTACAGTAGGCATTCACAGTATACAGAAATAAGTGGCGGCCTGTATAGGCGGCAAAAATTAGCTCCCATAGTTTGAACTGACAGCAAAAAACGTAGTATATGATGGCTAGACGTACAGTAGGCATTCACAGTACACAGAACAGTAAGTGTCGGCCTGTATAGGCCCCAAGAATTAGCCATTCAATGGACATGAAATGCCTTTTATGCCGCTGTATTTAGCAAAGACAAGGACCAGGAATTGTTGTGGGTTGATGGCGGTCTGGCAAATATTTGTGGCCTGTGATGAGGAATTGAATGAAACATGGTCTACTGGTGGTCACATGTGTTGAATTCCTCACAGATCCATGCCTCATTCATTTTTATAAAGGTAGTCTACACTGTCATGAGCTAGGCGAGTGCGCTTATCGGTCATGATCCCCCCTGCTGCACTGAACATCCTTTCGGACAGGACACTGGATGGGGGGCAAGCCAACAGTTCCATTGCAAATTGTGCAAGCTCTGGCCAGAGGTCAAGCCTGCCCACCCAGTAGTCCAGGGCTTCATCACTCCTCAGAGCGTCCACATCGGCCGTTAACCCGATGTAGTCGGACACCTGTCGGACAGCTTTTTTTACCGCTCCAACATTTGAGCCTCTGAATCCTGCCTTTTTCTAGAACAACGTGACGACGGCATCATGGAAGGTGGAGTGTTGGACAACTGTGAGGAGACAGGAGAAGGAGAAGAGGCTGGACGGTGAGAGCATGGAATGTGGCTTTGTGGGTTCTGACGGTGTTGCTCCCACTGGGCTTGGTGATGGCGGATTTCAGGTGCCTTCTTAAGGCGGTTGTCCCTAGGTGAGTGTTGGGCTTACCGTGACTTATGCGTTGACTGCAAAGGCTGCAGATGGCAACACTGGTGTCAGCAACGGACACATTAAAAAAAGCCCACACTGCGGAGCCATGTGCCGGCGTCCTGGGAGCGCCAGATGTGACTGTACATGGTTGATGGTTCATTCCTGATACATTTGCAGTCTGCTTTGTACCTCTTGTGCAATGCAAGTTCTGCCTGCCTCTCCTCCCTATCTGCCGATCCGTCAGTCCGCCAGTTCTACAAATAATTGGCCAGTAACTGTTGTCACTGTGTGTAGCACAGTTAACACAGCAAAAGAGGCCAAATTTTTGCAGGACTAAAATACAATCTTAGAAAAGTATACTGTTAAAAAACCCCTTACTTCAATATGTGGTATTGGGGGGGGGCAATTGGTCTATCACACCAGTTATAATACATTGTAAGTGCTTTTGTCACTGTGTGTAGAGTTGCTGCAGAAATGCTCAGTCTCACCACCACACCTGTCACAATGCTGCACAGTGCACAATAATACTACTAATCCACTATAATATGCTTTCTCCCTTTTTAGTGCACTGCACAGCAATACCAAAAAATTTGCAGCCCTTTTAATGACTTTTGTGGACATTAACAGAGTGATTTGTGTCACTGCTGATGATCTCTAACTGCCCCTACAGCAACCACTGGATACCTCTCCCTATACTAAAGAGACTGTAATAGACCCTATAACGACATTGGAGCACTTTAAAAGACTTTTGTGGACATTAACAGAGCGATTTCTGTCACTGCAGATGATGATCTCTAACTGCCCCTACAGCACAGACTGAATAACCTGTCCCTATACTGAAGAGAGATTGGAACTATACCGATATACCAGCCCTGAAAAGGACTTTTGTGGACATTAACATAGCGATTTGTGTCACTGCAGCCGATCTTTAACTGCCCCTAAAGCACCGACTGGATACCTCTCCCTAACCTGAAAAGAGACTGTAGAAGGCCTATACCAAAATACCAGCCCTAAAAAAGGACTTTTGTGGATCTTCACAGTGCTATATGTGTCTAGCAAACTCTCCCTCATGAGCACAGCAGACCTCTCCCTACACTGGCAGAAAGCGGAATGTGAAAAGGCCACCAGGTCAGGTCTATTTATAGGGTAGGGGGACTGTCCAAGTGCTGGAATGTTTGAATTGGCTGTCCTGTTCCACCTGACGGCTGTGTCATGGGTCAAAGTTCTCCCCAATGTAAACTAATATGGCCGCTGCGAACGACGCCATGTGTTCGCAAATTTGGCGGGTAGCGAACAAGCAAAATTCCCAACCGACCGCCGGGGGAAACGCAAGGCCATCTCTAATGATAAAACACAGAAATGTAACAGACAGTAATAGTGTGAATGAATTAGCTGAATCTTGAATGAATTAGCTGACGAACAATAACTGAGATTAAGAGCAATATAAATTGATATATTATATCAGGCTGATTATAGGAGATTCCACAAACGTAAATTACCCCAGAAGCAGAGGCAAGCACTCAAACAACACTTAAACTTACGCCTCCTCCCTCCCTTCCCCGTCGGAAGGGAGGGAGGAGAGTCTGACGTCACCCGCAGTCCAGCTGGGAGGATTAGCAGCGGCGCTTGGACGCCGATCGTGTTTGTGTCCTGTTATGCTGTGATATGTATTACTCAAGTAAGAGCTTTTTAACTATTCAATAAATTCATTGTTTGATGGTATTACACTATGGTCTGCCCATTTTATATTTAATTTGGGAGACTGGAGATCATCTGAGCCTACAGGAGGAGAAGGAAGTGCAGTGGAGTGATAAGTGGTCTGAGTCCTCACTTTCATAGTGAGATCATTTTCCCTGGAGGCTGCCTGGTTTACTACATGCTGTAATTACACATCTCTCAGGTGAGAGGCTGGCACATCCGGTTAAGGATTCTAGGCACTGTGTGTGGGCATCATTATCCTAGATTATCGAGTTCCTGCACTGAGCACTTTATTACATGAGCTTTACATGGACTTTCTCCCATTTTACATATGGACTTTTTTTTATTGAACATTGAATATAATTTTTATTTATTTATTGATTATCCTTATTGATTTTGTAGCGCTGCACCAATTATTGCTGTGTTTCATTTTTCTGGTGTTGTAAATTGTACCTGGGTGTTCAGCAGCTTGGTTATTTGTGTTTTGGGTGTTGCGCCAATATATTTTTCTTCTATATTCCCCTCTCTCAGTCTGGATGTCCCCAACTGGCCGTGGATGCCTGAAACAATGTGGTGGACTGACCCAGGGGGCAACACCTCTCCCCTGGGTCCAGTCTCTTCTCCTGCCTCCTGGTAACTAAATTTGCCTCAGCAGACAGGATGGATGCCTCTTCTCCTCTTCTTGCCAGAGAATCCTGGGGTGTGTAGTTCTGTTCTCATATAAAGCTATGGAGCTGTTTTTGGTGGGGACTACATGCCCCAGAATGCTTTGCTAATTGCTACAGATTGGCTCTCTTCTCCATGCCAATGAGGATGCAGGGGAGGGAGAAGAACAAACAGAGTCAGTGTCAGTGAGGAGAAGGAGGGGGGAGACAGGCAATTCTCTCGGTCAACTTGGCATGGCTGCAGGAGATGCGAGGCACCCCGATTAAGTACAGTGACACCATAGCCAGGTTATGGACCTTCAAATATTTACATATTCTTAACCAGTAGTGAACAAGTTCTTCTCACTGACTGACTACTATTACAAAAACTTTAGAGCAATTCATCTTTAAAGTTGATCTCCAGACAAAACTGTTTTTAATTTTGGATAGGGTAGAAAAGGCTTAGTCCCTCTTTCAAGTTTTTATTGCTGTGGTATGCTACAGTATGTCACTTCAATATAAAGGTGTAAAGCCAGCCTTAAATTTTACTGCTTATTAGGAAAATGTAAACATTTGAATAGCCACAGATCCATTTAAGTATCAAAGTGTTAAAATCCGTAAGTAACATTTTTTTATTCAGTTTTTACATGTTTATAAGAAGAAATGTGGTGACTTTTTTTGAATTAAAAAAAAAATGTCTGGAAATGAAAGCTGAAACTGAGATTCATGCATAGATGCAGTTTCCTCTATAGAAATGTTTTATTGAAAAAATTAAAAAGGCCAACAAGCATGAAATTAAAGACAGTCTTTGACTTTTTAGGCCTTAAGAAGAAAAATGAGGCATATTAGCAGGGCAGTGAGGGCTAACAAGAAACATACACCAGTTAAAATAATATAAAAGATAAATTGCTAATTTTTATGTCTCGTGCTGCCCTTCAGTATTTAAAGAAGACATCTCAAAATCGTTGTCTGTTCCTCCAGTCTTAGAGGGGACAAAACATACTTTGCTTGGATTTGATTGATGCTGTGGATGCTAAAGTAAAATTGTCGACATTCACCACCATTATTTGACCACACTGGTCAGTAAGAGACTAATTCCTATTTCATTGTGATTACCAGCACTTGTTTCCAGCAGCAGTCACCAGTGCTCTTGCTACTCATGCAAGTGGAGGGGGAATGTCAACCCAACTGTTCGGAACACATAAAGAGCACTGCCCAACAGGCATGCTCATAACAAAGAGGGATGGTAGCATCTGGGCTAGGCTTAAGGGCCTTATTCATAAATTGAAATTTAATTACTAAAGACAGTTCATGCAATTCACAAGGTTTAGCAATGACTACAGTACTGTATATAGCTCACAATGTATGACAAGTTAAAGGATAGGTTCACCCTTGGGAACATGTTACAGGTTACACCCATTTTAGGGTGGAACATGTTCCCACTCCTACAGCCACTGCCTGATCCAATGCCTACAGTGATAGCAAGCAGGGGATCCCCCCCTCCCGATGTCACTATTTTAAAAATGACGTGGTCATGCGGGGTCCGAGGCCGAATAATTCCATATTTCTTTACAGAGTTCTGTGAATTACAAACTACAAGTTTTTTGGTGCATTTTTCCCACAGCATGCATAGGGTAGCCTATTGATTTCAATGGGCTGCCCTATGTGCAACAAATGGGGCAAAGTAGCTCATGGGACATATTGACATGTTGTGGTTTGCCTGTTTTTACCACACATTTTGCTGCATTTGTCTTGCATTTTTTCATGTGGCATGTTTATTTCTACATTTGGGGTGCCATTAACAATTAATGACGTCAAATATTGCAATTTGCTCATTTTAGGTGTATAAAGGTGGCCATACACTTTACAATGTGATTGTACAATTTCTGTGCAATCTCCTTTAGATTTATATATAATAATAGTATAATATGTATAATAGGAGTACACACCTATCTATCAACTCACTCTATATCCAGGCAGGCCTTTGTACTATGTAGTTGATAGTAGATTTAAAGGAGATTATACAATCAGATTGTAGAGTGTATGGTGAGTTTTACAGACTTGCAAGGACAGACAGAACTTCTCCTGTTTTCAATACTAAAAGTCTGCTCCAAATAGGCTGTTATGTGATCACTCAGCTTCTGCGCGCTCTGCCAAATGAACGATCTATGCAAGAAGAAGATAAGGTACAATACAATTGATCAGTAGAGGAAGACACTGGCTGTGTATTTAGTGATAATGATGCTCACTGATAGTGATGTCGCGAACATAAAATTTGCCGTTCGCGAACGCGAACATCAGCGAATGTTCGCGAACCGGCGAACATTGCGAACCGCCATAGACTTTAATAGGCAGGCGAATTTTAAAACCCACAGGGACTCTTTCTGGCCACAATAGTAATGGAAAAGTTGTTTCAAGGGGACAAACACCTGGACTGTGGCATGCCGGAGGGGGATCCATGGCAAAACTCTCATGGAAAATTACGTAGTTGACGCAGAATCGGGGTTTATTCCATAAAGGGCATAAATCACCTAACATTCCTAAATTGTTTGGAATAACGTGCTTTAAAACATCCAGTGTGTGTATACGATCAGGTATGATGTTGTATCGATCAGGTAGTGTAAGAGTTACGCCCGCTTCACAGTGACAGACCAAACTCCCCGTTTAACGCACCGCAAACAACCGCAAACAGACCAGAACCGACCAAAATGGGACAGGAACTGGGCTTTAAGGGTTAGGGTTAGGTTTAGTGTTAGGGGCTAGGGTTAGGGTTATGGTGAGATACTTAGGGTTAGAGTTAGTAACCCTACCCCTACGCCTCTAACCCTAACCGTCTAACCCTAAGCACTAAAAATAACCCTAACCCTAGCCCTAACCCTAGCAATAACCCTAATTCTAATTTTTTTTTTGGTTCTGGACATGCTACAGAGCTGAAACTTCACAGGTACACTTTTTAGACCCCCAGACACTGAATCACACAAAAAAAGTTCTTAAAAATTTTAATTTTTTGATAGAGAGCCAATTATTGGAAAAATTAAAAAAAAAATAAAAAATTTCTTTGGATTTAGCATCTGGGGGGTCTAAAAAGTGTACATGTGAAGTTTCAGCTCTGTAGCATGTCCGGAACCAGAAAAAAATACGAATTAGGGTTAGGGCAAGGGTTAGGCTTAGGGCTAGGGTTAGGGTTAGGGCTAGGGCTAGGGTTAGGGTTAGGGCTAGGGTTAGGTTTAGGTTTAGTGTTAGGGGCTAGGGTTAGGGTTATGGTGAGATACTTAGGGTTAGAGTTAGTAGCCCTACCCCTACCCCTCTAACTCTAACCCTCTAACCCTAAGCACTAAAAATAACCCTAACCTTAGCCCTGACCCTAATCCTAGCCCTAACCCTAACCCTAATTCTATTTTTTTCTGGTTCTGGACATGCTACAGAGCTGAAACTTCACAGGTACACTTTTTAGACCCCCCCAGACAATAAATCCAAAGAAATTTTTTTTTAAGTTTTTTTTTTTTTAATTTTTCCAATAATTGGCTCTCTATCAAAAATGACAATTTTTAAGAACTTTTTTTGTGTGATTTAGTGTCTAGGGGGTCTAAAAAGTGTACCTGTGAAGTTTCAGCTCTGTAGAATGTCCAGAACCAGAAAACAAGATCATTTTCAGTAGAGCAGGGATGGTGGGAACCCCTTTTACACCTATATGATCTTTTTTTCTGGTTCTGGACATGCTACAGAGCTGAAACTTCACAGGTACACTTTTTAGACCCCCCCAGACAATAAATCCAAAGAATTTTTTTTTTAAGTTTTTATTTTTAAATTTTTCCAATAATTGGCTCTCTATCAAAAATGACAATTTTTAAGAACTTTTTTGTGTGATTTAGTGTCTAGGGGGACTAAAAAGTGTACCTGTGAAGTTTCAGCTCTGTAGCATGTCCAGAACCAGAAAAAAAGATCATTTTTCAGTAGAGCAGGGATGGTGGGAACCCCTTTTACACCTATATGATCTTTTTTTCTGGTTCTGGACATGCTACAGAGCTGAAACTTCACAGGTACGCTTTTTAGACCCCCCCAGACACTAATCCAAAAAAAGTCATGCCTGCCACCGTATATATCAGTGGTGGATGGGCAGTGGCACTGCAGTGGGCACAGTACACTCTGTGGACCTGACAGTCACTGGCACCCAGGCAACTGCAATTATAAAAAAAAATATATTTTTTTAATTTGCAAGCTGCTCTGCCACCGTATATATATCAGTGGTGGGTGGGCACACATTGGCATTGCAGTGGGCACAGTACACTCTGTGGACCTGACAGTCACTGGCAGCCCAGGAAACTGCAATAATAAAAAAAATATATTTTTTTTCAATTTGCAACAAGATGCTGTGCCACCGTATATATATCAGTGGTGGGCAGTGCACTGCAGTGGGTACAGTACACTCTGTGGACCTGACACAGCACTCACTGCAATTATGACAGAGGAAAAGAAAAAATATTTTTTAAAATGCAAGGTACTGTGCCTGTGCCACCCGAAATGAGTGTGGTGTGCACACAGTACAGTCTGTGATGGGTCTGTGGCCTCTCACACACAGCGGGCAGGTAACTGCAGTGCACAATAGATATATATATGTATATATATATATATATATATATATATATATATATATATATTTATAAATATATATATATATATATATATATATATATATATATAAAATACTCAAATACCAGCCCTCAAAAGGGCCTTTGGGGACAATATATATATATATATATATATATATATATATATCACAGAACAAAAAAAATTACACAAATACCAGCCCTCAAAAGGGCTTTTGGGGACAATAGATATATATATATATATATATATATATATATATATACAAAAAAAACCTCAAATACCAGCCCTAGGAAGGGCTTTTTGGGGTGCTGTCCTTACAGCAGGAGTGTACCAAGAACACTGGCTAACAAGATCGGGAACACTGACTAACTGTCCCTAGCTATAACAGCAGCAGCAGCAGAACTTTCCCTGCTCTCAGTAACACAGAAATGATCTAAGATGGATGCTGCCCTTGCTTATTTATAGGAGGTGGGAGGGTGTGGGAGGGAGGTATGCTGATTGGCCTGGAATGTGTCTGCTGACTGTGAGATTCAGGGTCAAAGTTTGCCTCAATGATGATGTATAGGAGGCGGACCGAACATTGCATATGTTCGCCCGCAGCGGCAAACACGCAAATGCGAAGTTCGCCGGGAACCGTTCGCCGGCGAACCGTTCGGTACATCCCTACTCACTGACAGGGATTGCATGTGAGTACAGAAGTGGGTGGGAGCTCACTGACAGGGATTGCATGTGAGTACTGAAGTGGGCTGGAGCAATCTACTAAAGTGGGAGGAAAGGTGTAGGGAGGGTATTAATGAGATCAGCTGCAGAAGAATTTTTTTCTAACAGTTTTTTCATCCCAAATACCAGGATGAAGTAATGGAGAAGTTTTCTATTGGAGACACTGGAGGCTGGGGTAATACATGTCCTAAAAAAAAGTAACATATTTTTCTTTCCTGCAGCAGAGGTATAATAATGATATATTGGTGCATGGGGATGGGGAAGCTGGAATTTGGAAAGAAAAGTGACTTTAGCATTTAACGAAGTGGGAGGTAGCATATTTTTCCACTGCTCCAGTCCTGAATTGCTTGACCTTGGGGCAGGCCCAGAATGCATTTTATATATGTGTCTTGCTGAGCACACTTTAGACAAGTGGAGGCAGAACTAAGGTCTGTAAGGTAGGAGTGGTGCATACAAAAGAGAAGAGAACTCACTGCTCTAGGTGATTCCAGAAGCCTGATGAAACACTGGTGCACATTAATCATTAAGCACACATACTAGTGTGTGAAACGCGTCTACCTTGCCACATTTGTCACATTGGGATGTTCAGCTAATAAACCTGAATTTTGATCACCCCTTAAGTGCAGCCATTTCTTCTATGATTAAGGTAGGAGTGGTGCTGAGATATATACAAGAACGGTGAAAAAAAATTAAAGCATTGACCCAATACTTACAGAGACCTCTCATGATAAACTTTCTCTCTCCCTCTTTTTTCTTTTTTCCTTTCTCCATCTTTTTTGCTCTCAATTTGTTATCTATCTGATTAATATATGTCTGGGCACTTCATGTGCCTACCTATTTCCATTTTTTTTTTTACAGTTATTTGATATTGGCTTAAGACTGTACTATGAACATCTGAAGGATTAGGATTGGCAATTAATTAACTAACTATAAGCAATATGCATGATATTCCTATACAGCTTGCATTGATATTCTATTGCATAACAATTGTATACCAGTTGACATTTATATATAATTCTTATTTTTATATATGCAGCAAAATCATTTATTTGTGAAATTGCTAGAATATTTCCAATGAAAATGTATTGTTAAAAAAAAAAAAATCAAAGCATAATTTCTTGGTAAGTTTTGACTTTAATAGTTCTCCAGAATAACCACAATTAGTTTAAAGCAAATTGGTGGAAAGTTTAGGAAGGAACTGGATTCATTTGTTATAGGCTGGAAATAGCTTGTTGTTCTTGATGTGGATATTTCAAGAAAGTGTTCAATGAGTTAGACCAGTCTTTTCGGGATACTCATTATCCCGAAAAGACTGGTCTAACTCATTGAACACTTTCTTGAAATATCCACATCAAGAACAACAAGCTATTTCCAGCCTATAACAAATATTCTTAGCATCGAAAAAAAGGACAAATTGCTGGGTGTCACAAAGTCATAAGCACTGCATCCCTTAATGTAACAACATTTTGAGGAAGGTAGAGAAATGGGACTTTAAAGGTGCCACACACATGAATAATAAAAGTTTTTTTTAACATTTATTTTTTTAAATCAATTTTTAAATCATTTATAAAATGAACAATTCATATATAAAAACATTATACAGTATCCATGCGATTATGATATAGATGCAGTGACTTCGGCTCTACATGTTTCGCCAGACTGTGGCTTCTTCAGGAGTCCTGCATGCATAATCATTAAAAGTCAAACACAGTATATTAGTTATATATGCGAGTAACATTTATCTAACAGGTCACAAAGCAACACAAAAAAGTTTTTTTCACAATAATGAACAATACAAATATTTATCTTCTCAGAAACCAAACGCATACAATTCAAGATACTCATAGTAAAGAAACACCCCTTACCTAAATGTCAATAAGAATGTAGTGAAATCAGTGTTAGTAAAACAGTATATTAGGAGAATGTTCCAAAAGAGATATCAGTGAAACCGCAGGGGAGAAAGCAGGGTCCCAAAGTACAGCCTATCTAATAGGGGAAGGGGAATCAACAATGAATAAAAAATTCACTAATGATGGACAGTATGCATCCAAACTCTGGATAATAACCTTACCAGTATAATGTTTCTAGAGGAAACAAGGCCAGTGAAACAAAAAAAAGTTTAAAAGTTTTATTATTATATTATAATAAATTATAAATTATATTTCAGCTTTTAAATATCCAATGGTTAAACTAACAATATGTTGTCAGGCAATTCTATACTTTGGCTCTAAAATAATGCGTTCAAACAATTGTTATAATAACTGCAGATTGCAATGGTCATCATCCCCTTGAATGATAAACACCATCTAGTGGACAAAATCCAGAATGATATCGAGAAGGCATTTTAACTGATTCACTATCACAATAGTGTCAAGAATACAGGGAATACGGATTCACAAACCAATAATACAACACAGTATTATATCCCCAGAGCAACCCCCATGTTGAGGGCATGTGGCCTGGTATGGTTCGGGGGGGGGCACTCGCTCGTCCCCTCCCCCTTCTTGACCTGCCAGACTGCGTGCCCGCATATGGATCTGGTATGGATTTTGGGGGGGGGGACCCAAATATATGCTGCATATATATATGCTGTGGACCCTATGCCATTTTTTTTCTTGAACTTTTTAAAAACTGGGAGTCTGCAATTTTAACTGTGAGTCATTTCAAATGTGATTTGACTTTTCTTTAGAAATGTTATTTTTGCTGTAGCCTGTTTAATGCATGCTAAAGATGTGCCACTTTACAGGCAGACTAAGGGGACGTGCTGATGTCACTGCACTTCTGAGATCCCAGAAGAACGGGCGAAAGTGTTACAGCCAGCCAGCTATGTTATTCATGCGGTTTTAATCCACGCTATTGTAAATGCATTTGTTTTTATCTGTTATTAAAGCTCATTATGTTTTTACACTATGGCTAATTTTTTATTACATTAATGGGGAGTGTTACCATCTGAGAGGTTTTGAAGTTGGATCACTCGCTGGGTATTTGCAATGGAGATTCAACCAGTCTGTTAACCCTTCTGGAGACACAAGGCCCTGGCTGGGTTTAAGCCATAAGCACTGCTGACCTGCTGAGATCAATCTTTCTGGTAAGCAGACAATCTTGTTTTGGTGGAGGATATCACACTTGGTGGTGGAAGAATTTACCGCCACGGAGAGGATTTATTTTGAATATTATGTTGAACACTATTTTATTTATTAATATCTATTTTTCCACTGGTGTTGAATTATCGGTGTGAATGGACTTAATTTCGGGACTTTTATAATATTACACATTTCCTTTTGTTTTGATGTTTTCTATATTGGTCAATGTTAATATTGCACATGGTAAATCTGTGGGATTTAATGTATATGCACAGCGCAACTTCACTTTTATGTATAGACTAAGGGGACCCCTCAGGCACTATATTTCAAGGAATTTTGTCTTTTTTTTCAACCGGCACTTTTTTTTTGTTCAGCTGTCAGTGGGGAAACCCATTCACAGCTGATGACTCATCGGTTGTTAAGGACGCCGCGGCTCCACTCCTTAACAACCAGTTTATACTGCGCCCTGATTGGGCAACACTTTTTTCAATCAGGGCGCATCATTGCAGGGTATTCGCCAGAGCGAACACCTGGCGAACACCCTGAAAATTTGTTTGTCTTGCGAATGGCTGAACAGGCAAATATTCGTCCCAAACTCATGCTTGGGCAGAACTGTTCACCCATCCCTAGTCTGGATCAAGGTCTCCCTATCTTTTAACTTCACCTGAGGGTAGGCTTTTTTTAAACATGACCAGCTATATCCCCTACTCATCAGTCTATTTTGTAAGAAATTAGCCTCAACCCCAAAGTCTTCCTGATGACTGTAGTTTCTCTTCTGCAGCAGATACTTGCTGTAGGGTATGCTCAAGACCACACGGGAAGGGTGGGAGCTAGTAGCGGGTGAGATTGTATTCCCTACAGAGGGTTTCCTGTATAATGAGGAGCCTTTACTTCCATCAGTATTAATGAAGATTTGAATATCTAAAAAACTGATGGGATGCTGATGGCAGGTCAAAATAAATTTAAGATTAAACTTGTTAAGTTTGAGAATATTCAGACACAAAAGTAATTCATCCTTAGATCCTTTCCAGATGATGAACATATCATCTATAAATCTGTTCCAGACTAATACCTTGTTTAGGCTATCTTGCAGGTCTTCCCATGAAAATAGATTGCACTCCCATCCCCCCAGGTACAGGTTTGCAAGTCCCCATCGCAACACCCTACCCAGACATAAAAAAATTGTTTGTCAGAACAAAGTGTAGTAGTTTAAAAACAAAACAAGTATACGGGCCACGCTATGGTACCTCTTTCTGAAATCAAGCCCTCCACAACTGGAACCCCCGAATCATGGGGAATCAAATTTTAGAGGTCCTCCACATCAATGGCTACCAACCAGCCCCCTTCTGGAACTAAGATCCCATCTAGGGCCATTAGTAGGTCCCTCGTGTCCTGAATATAGGAACTTAAAGTCTTTACGTGCAGGCGTAAATAGTCATCATGAGTTAACTCCCTGAATCAGTGAGACAGACATTTCCTGACATAATGAGCTGCCCTGGGGGAGGTCGAGCATACATTGTTGGCATTCTAGGAGTTTTTACTGTAAATAATTACCAACTTTTTTAATCTATGATCCCATCACGGAATGCTTGAGCAATAAGATATTTATAGTTTATTGATACCCGATCTACTATTTCAGATATATTTTTTATACTATTGATGATTGTTAAGTATATCCATAATCATCTGGTGGTATTGTACTAAATCCATAACTACAAAATTTCTGCCTTTATCGAATGGCTTAATAATTGTTTCATGGTTGTTTTTAAGAGCAGATAATGGTTTTTGTTGAGCTGTGGTCAAATTTAAGACTACATTTTTTTTCCATCTAGCATTTTTAATTTCCTTTGTAATCTGTTGAATAAATGCCCATATTTTGTGGTTTCCTTGCAGTACCGGGAATGATCAAGATTTAGGTTTGTATATATATGGGGAGGTGGAAAAAAAACCTCTACAGCGGCAACATTAGGGGAGGAGGAGAGGGCTGGATTAGAGATCCAGGAATCCTTAATAGAGTCCTCAAGAACTGCTTTCCTCCCATAACTCCATCAGTTTGTTAAGAGATTTGATGTTATTTAAAGTGAGATCTTTCTAAATATCATTGTATTAGACATGTGCAGAACAAAAAAAAATTGTTTAATTCCGATTCAATATTCACATAAATTTGTTTAGGTAAATTTATTTCATTTCATTTTTTTTCAAAATTTGTTTCATTTATTTATGAATGAATCGCTTAGATTTTTCCAAATTTTAATCAATTTAAATTTTTCTGAATTTAAATCAAATTCCATTTGAATTGTATTTGTATTGAATTCCATTCAAAATCAAATTTATTCTATTCGAAATTTGAGTTTTGGATGATGGTTATATTTTTTCTATTCCATTCTATTCTATTGTTTTTTTCTATTCTATTCTATTCAAAGTTAAAGTTATTCTATTTGAAATTCGAATTAAAGAAAAAAAACGGTTATATTGTTTTATACTTTCTATTCTTTTCTATGTCTTTATTCTATTCTATTCCTTTCTATTCTATTATTTGTCTTTCTATTCTGTTTTGTTTTGCTCTATTATATCCTGATTGTTTATTTTCTATTATATTATTTTCTATTCTATTTTATTCCTTTATTTTCTATTCTTTACTCTTTTCAAAAATTGGAAAACAAATCATAAACTATTCGAATTCAAAAGCTATTCGAATGCTAAAATTATCCAAAATTGATTCAAAAACTATTTGAATTGATTTAAATTCAAATTTCGTCCCAATTATTTATTGTGTTATTTCACATTTGTTTAAATTGATTACTATTGTAATTTGGAAACTTGGATTGCCGAAAAACTAAAAATGTGTCCGAATTTCAGTTCGGAACAAAATTAACTGCACATGTCTACATTGGATAGAGATCAGGATTTAGAAAATTGGTAACCCTTGTCAAATATGGTTTGACAAGGCAAAGCAATCCATATTTTAAGAAGGACAAAAGGTTAGACCCTAACTCAAAACTTGAATTTGGTCCTTTGAAAGTGGGTAGGAAGATACATTAATCACTTGGAACTTGTTTTGTTTAGGTTTCTGGAGTTCCCTGAACTGGTATTGAAAACCTTTTCGGGATCTGGTGCTGGTTGTGGAACAAAGATAGGTGCCATATGTAAGTCCCCCGATCTGGGAGTGATACGATTTATGGGGCCCTGATTTTTCTGATTGTTGTGCGTGAACAGCCTGCAAATAGTAAATTGAAGAGAGTGATGATCCATCAGTGTCATTAGGGTCACTAGTGGAATTATTTTGTTGCAACACAGGTCTATTCCTATGTCTCCTATTTGTATCATGTGACCACTTATATGCTAAATTGGAATTATGCAATCCTATCATGATAATATTCTATATCCTTAGTTTTGAGGATATCTGAGACAAAATACTCTAAATGTTTACTTAGGGCCAGTTCCCTTTGTTTTTTTGCATTAGGAAATATTTGAATACATTGGCCCCAAGAAGCAATTTTGTCTTCAATATATTTTTGGAAATATCTTTTATTCCAGAATAGTCTTGATTTCCTTTCTAATGATCTTTTTAATCCCAGAATAAATCAATCCAATGTGAGGCCATCAAATGATGCACCCTGGGATTGATGGATCTGGTCCATCAGCCCATAAAACACTGTTTTACAATAATTGGCCATGATATTAATGCATACACCAGCAAAATCTCTAATACATGATGATTGTGTTTCGAAAGAGATGACATACAAAAAAGTATATAGGGGGAATCCTTGACAGCCAGAAAAGAATTTATGGGTGTATTGCACCCTGGATATATATATAAAAAAAAGACAAATTGCTGGGTGTCACAGAGTCATAAGCATCACATCCCTTGTAACAACATTTTGAGGAAGGTAGAGAAATGGGATTTTAAAGGTGCCACACACATGAATTATAAAAAGTAACAACAATTTATTTAAACAATTTTTAAAATCAACAATTAATTTATAAAGAAAATATAAATATACATATATGGCACCGCCACTGGTACCATTGGATGCCGGAGGTGGTGGGGGAGATATACAGTATAAGGGACCCTTTTGTCTGCTAGAATTGTAGATACATTTACATGAGAGATGGGATGTGTTGTTGCCTGATGGAGGCAAACTTTTTTAATATTTGAGGCCATTTTTGATATTATTCTGCTGCCCTTAATGGTGATATGCAGGTATTATAACAATTGTTTGTACACTTTATTTCAGAGCCAAAGTATAGAATAGTCTGACTTTGAGCAACATATCGGTGGTTTAACCACTGGATATTTAAAAGCTGAAATATAATTCACTTTGCAACTTTATTTTGTTTCACTGGCCTTGTTTAATCTAGTGACAATATACTGCTAAGTTTATTATCCAAAGTTTGGGTACATACTGTCCATCATCAGTAAATCCCTTCTCAGACAGGCTATACCTTGGGACCCTGCTTTCTCCCCTGCGGTTTGACTGATATCTCTTTTGGAACACTCTTCTGATATGCTGTTTACTAACATTGATTTTACTACATTATTATTGACATTGAGGTAAGGGGTGTTTCTTTCCTATGAGGATCTTGAATTGTATGCGTTTTTGAGAAGTTAAATATTTGTATTGTTTAGTTGTTAGATAAATGTTACTCGCATATGAGTTAGATTATACGATTTAGATTCAATGAGTTAGATCAGTCCTTTTGAGATAATGAGAAACATAATCTTATACATGCTTATACAAATTATTAGTAAGACCTCATAGTGAATATGCAGCTCAGTTTGGAGCACCAGTTAACAAAAGGATGTTGTGAAACAAGGAAATATTGGGAGGGAAGTAGCACTTTTCGTGGGAATTCGCCCCAGAGCTTAGTGAATGTGGTGAAGTTTCACTTTACAAATAATACCCAATCACATACAAGGAAAATAAAAAAGAAAACAACATTTATGTTTGCACATGGTTAGATGATGGAAGTCAGCAGAACTCCTCATTCACTAAGCTCTGGTGAAAATTTCCTTGCAAAGTACAGCTTCACTTGCCAAGTGAGCAGCCCCTTTGACTTTAGTAAATCAACCCCAATGTATTTACCCTTAAAAACTGTTGAATAGTCTTCTATCTCTAGCCTGTTCAAAAGATTGCTTTGAAAAGGGTATCTGAAAGTATTTTTTAAGATACACAAATTATAAAATGTCTGTTGATATTTATAAGAACTAACATATAATGTTTATCTAGGGATTGGCTCTGGGTTTTTTTCCATTAGAGTACACTTAACCAAGGTAAAAAAAAAAGCACATATAGCATTATTGACAAAAGGTCTGTCCTTCTCTCCCACCTCTAGCATGGACCACTTTGAGGTCTATAAGGATCTATGCTTGTACCTCAGGAAGGTCTATTGTAGATCAATACATGCAGGTGATGGGGACACACCACTTGAAATACAACCCAGTGTAAGTGAGGTTGAGGCACTGGCAGCACTTGAGTCTTTGTTAGATGAGGCAGGCAAATTATCGGAGGATATGGAGCTCCCACAAGACACTGACAGCATAAGAAGGAGCGATATTCGTATACGCTCCACTACCATGCCTAAATTCTGTACAAATAAATGGTTAAATTCATTTTTAATGTTGGTAGAGGAAGACCTCAAGTTGGTCAATTGGAGCTCCATACCCTCCGATAATCTCACACGCAGTGAGAGGAAAGCCTTGGTTGATCTTAAAAAAGCCAAGGACTTGGTGATTAAAAAAAGCGATAAAGGAGGGAATGTAGTGCTCCTGTCAGCAGAAAATTATGAGAGGGAAGCCTTACGCCTCTTATCTGACAAGGACACTTATAAAAGACTCCAACATAACCCCCTACCAAACTTGGTTGTTGACATTAATGAGAGACTCACCTATGCCTATGAAGCCATGTTAATTACGGCTAAAGAAAAACAATTTTTATACGTGACGGATTACAATGTACCCACGTTCTATATTATCCCAAAGATTCACAAAAATCCGGCGGACCCCCTGGGCAGACCTATCATGTCTGCGTGGGGGGGGTCCCCTGGATAGAATCGGGAAATACCTCGAATCATTGATCAAAGATCTTGTTCTCGACCTTCCCTCGTATGTGAGAGATACGGGGGACGTCTTGAACAAAATCAAAGATCTTGAGTTCGATACAGAAATATTACTTGTAGGCATAGATGTAGAATCTCTCTACACCTCTATTCCCCATCCTTGGGGCATGCTCTCGGTACATCATTTTCTAGAACAAAAATTCCCTTTAAAAGGTGCCCAAAATGAATTTCTTCTAGAACTGTTGGAGTTCTCCCTTCTAAATAATGTCTTCCAGTTTTTAGGTAAATTTTACCAGCAAATTAGAGGCACAGCGATGGGAGCCCCTTGGGCCCCATCATATGCTTGCTTACATCTCGGAATGTGGGAGGAGGAAGTAGTGTACGCCTCACCTATGTACCTCAGCCATGCATTGACCTGGCTGAGGTACATAGACGATGTTCTCATGGTGTTGGATAGTACACTATCAGAATTAGAGCAGTTCATGACGGAACTTAATACCAATCATCGTAATATACATCTTACTTACACCGTCGACAAAAAATCCATCTCATTCCTTGACCTGAATGTTGAATTCAGGAATGGGAGGTTTGTAACCTCCACATTCCGGAAGCCAACAGCTGCCAATACGCTCCTTAGAGCTGACAGTCACCATCCAATCAATCTAAAACTGGGAATTCCAGTGGGTCAATTTATCCGTATAAAGCGGAATTGTTCAACACATGAAGACTACATTCGAGAGTCTAAAGACCTCTATGAGAGATTCCGCAAACGGGGCTATTCCCATCGAACAATTAGGAGGGCCAAAAAGAAGGCAGGGATGAGGGAGAGGAAGGATCTACTAGTTCCAAATAAATCAAAAACTGACAGTTCCAACTCACCACGTTTGATCACTAAATTCGGGTGCCATTGGAATGAGGTAAAGAAAATACTTGAACAACACTGGCATGTCCTTCAAAAAAATGAACATCTTAAAAAGATAGTAGGACCGAGGCCACTTATGGTGGCTAAGAGGGCAATCAACCTCAATGACCAATTAGTACGCTCGGAGTTCACGAGAACCCCTAAAAATAACTGGTTAACTGAATTACCACCTATGAAGGGAATGTACCCATGTGGCCATTGCCATATCTGCAGCCATGTAGAGAAATCTCAAATATATACCGACTCTAGAGGAGAAGTGACGTATAAGATCGAGTCCTTCATTAATTGCTCTACCTCACGTGTTTTATATTTAATTGAGTGCCCCTGTCATAAGTTTTACGTGGGCAAAACGAAGAGACAGCTGCGGATAAGGATTGGCGAACATCTCAAAAGTGTACGCCTGAAGGAAGAGACTCCCATAGGCCTGCATTTTGCAGATAAACACAACAGCGACCCAGCGGGCCTACGGGTAAAGGGATTCTGGGCCTTAAAAATATCTTCTAGAAGGGGTGACTATGACAGAGTGTTGCTAAGAGAGGAGAAGGTGTGGATATTTCGCCTACAGACACTTGTACCCATGGGTTTAAACACTGATATGAGTTTACGAGTATTTCTTGAACCATGAGGAAAAGTAAGAGGTAGTTTAATGTGTGTTGGATGAGATCCCCCCTCCTCTTGTGGATCACTCTGTCATGGTGTCAGGTTGATAATTTACCTCATCTTCAATGACCATAATAATTAGGAAATAGTATAGACACGCCCTGCTTAATAATACTAATAATAACTATGAGAAAATAGAGTTGAAGGACTCTAAAGCCATTGTATGTTGATCGAAACTTAATGAATTAGGGCACTGTACCGATAAGAGCTGCCCCCTCTATATTTATTAAGGACCCCCCCCTTCCCTCTAGGAGTAGATGTTTCCTATGGTCGGCCTTGGTCCATGATCAGTCATGGGCTATTTCCATTTAAGCCCCTTATCCTTAAATGATATTAGACCCCTATGCATATGTGGTTGTTTTCTGTTCTTACTCCAGCTGTTTCTTCTATCCGTGTTTTATAAATATGAGTAGTCCCATATCCACTGTTCCATATACAAAAATCCCAATATGTCTGTGGTAAAGGATAAAATGGCTCATTAAATTTGTTGACCATTTGTTCCACTGTTTACCAATACTGTATTGGAGAATTGTAATCATTAGTGTTGAGCGAACACGGACTGTATTATTCGTGTTCGTACCGAATAATTGGATTTTTTGTACCCGAACACGGACACGGACACTTTACTGTATGTTCGGGTAAAAATCCGTGTTCGGTCGTTTTATTTCCGGGTTTTGCATGCTTTGGCGCTCTTTTCATGGCGGGCTTTCAACAGCCAATCAACAATCGTTTAACTGGTGTGCCTTAAGCCATCCCAGCCATGCCTGCAAATGTCTCAGTAGCTGTGATTGGCCGTCTGAAGCATGTGACCAAGTCTTTATAAGTTCGAGGCAGCCGCAGCGGCGTCATTATGCTGCTTAGATTCAGGGACAGAGCACACATCAACGTGCTGGCTGCTGATTAGGGAAAGATAGGCAGGAAAAAACCATTTGTGTCCGGATAGAATTGAGGGACAGGTCGGAGTGTTTAGGCAGGGCGAGTTGTAGGCATTTTAGGGATAGAGTCTGCTGAATTATATAGGGTCAGTGTCTTCTACAAACTACAATCGATATTGCTGTGTGGGGGGTGGGGTCTGCACTCAATCCTGATCTACGATCTCTTCTCAATCCTGTTAGGGACAGAGTCTGCTGAATTTTAGGGAAACTGTGTTCTACAAACTACAATCGATATTGCTGTGTGGTGTGGGATTGGAGATAGGCAGGTGTCAGTGATCCACATCCATTTTTCTGTGTGTGAGCTGCAGTGAACACAATCTTTTTGGGCTGCAGTGAACACAATCTTTTTGGGCTGCAGTGAACACAATCTTTTTGGGCTGCAGTGAACACAATCTTTTTGGGCTGCAGTGAACACAATCTTTTTGGGCTGCAGTGAACACAATCTTTTTGGGGTGCAGTGAACAAAATCTTTTTGGGGTGCAGTGAACACAATCCTTTTTGGTGTGCAGTGAACACAATCTTTGTGGGGTGCAGTGAACAAAATCCTTTGTGGGGTGCAGTGAACACAATCTTTTTGGGGTGCAGTGAACAAAATCCTTTTTGGGGTGCAGTGAACAACATCCTTTTTGGGGTGCAGTGAACACAATCTTTTTGGGGTGCAGTGAACAAAATCCTTTGTGGGGTGCAGTGAACACAATCTTTTTGGGGTGCAGTGAACACAATCTTTTTGGGGTGGAGTGAACAACATCCTTTTTGGGGTGCAGTGAACAAAATCCTTTTTGGGGTGCAGTGAACAAAATCATTTTTGGGGTGCAGTGAACACAATCTTTTTGGGGTGCAGTGAACACAATCTTTGTGGGGTGCAGTGAACACAATCTTTTTGGGGTGGAGTGAACAACATCCTTTTTGGGGTGCAGTGAACAACATCCTTTTTGGGGTGCAGTGAACACAATCTTTTTGGGGTGCAGTGAACACAATCTTTGTGGGGTACAGTGAACAGAATCTTTGTGGGGTGCAGTGAACACAATCTTTGGGGGGTACAGTGAACACAATCTTTGTGAGGTGCAGTGAACACAATCTTTGTGGGGTGCAGTGAACACAATCATTGTGGGGTGCAGTGAACTCAATCTTTGTGGGGTACAGTGAACACAATCTCATACTGAAGGTTTGAGGGTGCTGCCTGTTCCATACTCCCCCTACTCCTCATCTAGCCTTTTAGGGGTACAAACAATAGTAATTGGGGCCTAGTGTGGTTGTGTACGTGTGATATACATACACTTTTTTGGGATCATATTTTCTATTCCGCTATTTAATCAAAAACCTTTGGGGATCAGTTAAATTGGGGGATAGTCTGTGTTGGTACGTGTGAGAGAGATCCACCTTTCCAAGTTGTTGGGGTTCATCTCATACTTCTGAAGGTTTGAGGGTGCTGCCTGTTCCATACTCCCCCTACTCCTAGCCTTTTAGGGGTACAAACAATAGTAATTGGGGCCTAGTGTGGTTGTGTACGTGTGATATACATACACTTTTTTGGGATCATATTTTCTATTCCGCTATTTAATCAAAAACCTTTGGGGATCAGTTAAATTGGGGGATAGTCTGTGTTGGTACGTGTGAGAGAGATCCACCTTTCCAAGTTGTTGGGGTTCATCTCATACTTCTGAAGGTTTGAGGGTGCTGCCTGTTCCATACTCCCCCTACTCCTAGCCTTTTAGGGGTACAAACAATAGTAATTGGGGCCTAGTGTGGTTGTGTACGTGTGATATACATACACTTTTTTGGGATCATATTTTCTATTCCACTATTTAATCAAAAACCTTTGGGGATCAGTTAAATTGGGGGATAGTCTGTGTTGGTACGTGTGAGAGAGATCCACCTTTCCAAGTTGTTGAGGTTCATCTCATACTTCTGAAGGTTTGAGGGTGCTGCCTGTTCCATACTCCCCCTACTCCTAGCCTTTTAGGGGTACAAACAATAGTAATTGGGGCCTAGTGTGGTTGTGTACGTGTGATATACATACACTTTTTTGGGATCATATTTTCTATTCCGCTATTTAATCAAAAACCTTTGGGGATCAGTTAAATTGGGGGATAGTCTGTGTTGGTACGTGTGAGAGAGATCCACCTTTCCAAGTTGTTGGGGTTCATCTCATACTTCTGAAGGTTTGAGGGTGCTGCCTGTTCCATACTCCCCCTACTCCTAGCCTTTTAGGGGTACAAACAATAGTAATTGGGGCCTAGTGTGGTTGTGTACGTGTGATATACATACACTTTTTTGGGATCATATTTTCTATTCCGCTATTTAATCAAAAACCTTTGGGGATCAGTTAAATTGGGGGATAGTCTGTGTTGGTACGTGTGAGAGAGATCCACCTTTCCAAGTTGTTGAGGTTCATCTCATACTTCTGAAGGTTTGAGGGTGCTGCCTGTTCCATACTCCCCCTACTCCTAGCCTTTTAGGGGTACAAACAATAGTAATTGGGGCCTAGTGTGGTTGTGTACGTGTGATATACATACACTTTTTTGGGATCATATTTTCTATTCCGCTATTTAATCAAAAACCTTTGGGGATCAGTTAAATTGGGGGATAGTCTGTGTTGGTACGTGTGAGAGAGATCCACCTTTCCAAGTTGTTGGGGTTCATCTCATACTTCTGAAGGTTTGAGGGTGCTGCCTGTTCCATACTCCCCCTACTCCTAGCCTTTTAGGGGTACAAACAATAGTAATTGGGGCCTAGTGTGGTTGTGTACGTGTGATATACATACACTTTTTTGGGATCATATTTTCTATTCCGCTATTTAATCAAAAACCTTTGGGGATCAGTTAAATTGGGGGATAGTCTGTGTTGGTACGTGTGAGAGAGATCCACCTTTCCAAGTTGTTGGGGTTCATCTCATACTTCTGAAGGTTTGAGGGTGCTGCCTGTTCCATACTCCCCCTACTCCTAGCCTTTTAGGGGTACAAACAATAGTAATTGGGGCCTAGTGTGGTTGTGTACGTGTGATATACATACACTTTTTTGGGATCATATTTTCTATTCCGCTATTTAATCAAAAACCTTTGGGGATCAGTTAAATTGGGGGATAGTCTGTGTTGGTACGTGTGAGAGAGATCCACCTTTCCAAGTTGTTGGGGTTCATCTCATACTTCTGAAGGTTTGAGGGTGCTGCCTGTTCCATACCCCCCCTACTCCTAGCCTTTTAGGGGTACAAACAATAGTAATTGGGGCCTAGTGTGGTTGTGTACGTGTGATATACATACACTTTTTTGGGATCATATTTTCTATTTCGCTATTTAATCAAAAACCTTTGGGGATCAGTTAAATTGGGGGATAGTCTGTGTTGGTACGTGTGAGAGAGATCCACCTTTCCAAGTTGTTGGGGTTCATCTCATACTTCTGAAGGTTTGAGGGTGCTGCCTGTTCCATACTCCCCCTACTCCTAGCCTTTTAGGGGTACAAACAATAGTAATTGGGGCCTAGTGTGGTTGTGTACGTGTGATATACATACACTTTTTTGGGATCATATTTTCTATTCCGCTATTTAATCAAAAACCTTTGGGGATCAGTTAAATTGGGGGATAGTCTGTGTTGGTACGTGTGAGAGAGATCCACCTTTCCAAGTTGTTGAGGTTCATCTCATACTTCTGAAGGTTTGAGGGTGCTGCCTGTTCCATACTCCCCCTACTCCTAGCCTTTTAGGGGTACAAACAATAGTAATTGGGGCCTAGTGTGGTTGTGTACGTGTGATATACATACACTTTTTTGGGATCATATTTTCTATTCCGCTATTTAATCAAAAACCTTTGGGGATCAGTTAAATTGGGGGATAGTCTGTGTTGGTACGTGTGAGAGAGATCCACCTTTCCAAGTTGTTGGGGTTCATCTCATACTTCTGAAGGTTTGAGGGTGCTGCCTGTTCCATACTCCCCCTACTCCTAGCCTTTTAGGGGTACAAACAATAGTAATTGGGGCCTAGTGTGGTTGTGTACGTGTGATATACATACACTTTTTTGGGATCATATTTTCTATTCCGCTATTTAATCAAAAACCTTTGGGGATCAGTTAAATTGGGGGATAGTCTGTGTTGGTACGTGTGAGAGAGATCCACCTTTCCAAGTTGTTGGGGTTCATCTCATACTTCTGAAGGTTTGAGGGTGCTGCCTGTTCCATACCCCCCCTACTCCTAGCCTTTTAGGGGTACAAACAATAGTAATTGGGGCCTAGTGTGGTTGTGTACGTGTGATATACATACACTTTTTTGGGATCATATTTTCTATTCCGCTATTTAATCAAAAACCTTTGGGGATCAGTTAAATTGGGGGATAGTCTGTGTTGGTACGTGTGAGAGAGATCCACCTTTCCAAGTTGTTGAGGTTCATCTCATACTTCTGAAGGTTTGAGGGTGCTGCCTGTTCCATACTCCCCCTACTCCTAGCCTTTTAGGGGTACAAACAATAGTAATTGGGGCCTAGTGTGGTTGTGTACGTGTGATATACATACACTTTTTTGGGATCATATTTTCTATTCCGCTATTTAATCAAAAACCTTTGGGGATCAGTTAAATTGGGGGATAGTCTGTGTTGGTACGTGTGAGAGAGATCCACCTTTCCAAGTTGTTGGGGTTCATCTCATACTTCTGAAGGTTTGAGGGTGCTGCCTGTTCCATACTCCCCCTACTCCTAGCCTTTTAGGGGTACAAACAATAGTAATTGGGGCCTAGTGTGGTTGTGTACGTGTGATATACATACACTTTTTTGGGATCATATTTTCTATTCCGCTATTTAATCAAAAACCTTTGGGGATCAGTTAAATTGGGGGATAGTCTGTGTTGGTACGTGTGAGAGAGATCCACCTTTCCAAGTTGTTGGGGTTCATCTCATACTTCTGAAGGTTTGAGGGTGCTGCCTGTTCCATACCCCCCCTACTCCTAGCCTTTTAGGGGTACAAACAATAGTAATTGGGGCCTAGTGTGGTTGTGTACGTGTGATATACATACACTTTTTTGGGATCATATTTTCTATTCCGCTATTTAATCAAAAACCTTTGGGGATCAGTTAAATTGGGGGATAGTCTGTGTTGGTACGTGTGAGAGAGATCCACCTTTCCAAGTTGTTGAGGTTCATCTCATACTTCTGAAGGTTTGAGGGTGCTGCCTGTTCCATACTCCCCCTACTCCTAGCCTTTTAGGGGTACAAACAATAGTAATTGGGGCCTAGTGTGGTTGTGTACGTGTGATATACATACACTTTTTTGGGATCATATTTTCTATTCCGCTATTTAATCAAAAACCTTTGGGGATCAGTTAAATTGGGGGATAGTCTGTGTTGGTACGTGTGAGAGAGATCCACCTTTCCAAGTTGTTGGGGTTCATCTCATACTTCTGAAGGTTTGAGGGTGCTGCCTGTTCCATACTCCCCCTACTCCTAGCCTTTTAGGGGTACAAACAATAGTAATTGGGGCCTAGTGTGGTTGTGTACGTGTGATATACATACACTTTTTTGGGATCATATTTTCTATTCCGCTATTTAATCAAAAACCTTTGGGGATCAGTTAAATTGGGGGATAGTCTGTGTTGGTACGTGTGAGAGAGATCCACCTTTCCAAGTTGTTGGGGTTCATCTCATACTTCTGAAGGTTTGAGGGTGCTGCCTGTTCCATACTCCCCCTACTCCTAGCCTTTTAGGGGTACAAACAATAGTAATTGGGGCCTAGTGTGGTTGTGTACGTGTGATATACATACACTTTTTTGGGATCATATTTTCTATTCCGCTATTTAATCAAAAACCTTTGGGGATCAGTTAAATTGGGGGATAGTCTGTGTTGGTACGTGTGAGAGAGATCCACCTTTCCAAGTTGTTGGGGTTCATCTCATACTTCTGAAGGTTTGAGGGTGCTGCCTGTTCCATACCCCCCCTACTCCTAGCCTTTTAGGGGTACAAACAATAGTAATTGGGGCCTAGTGTGGTTGTGTACGTGTGATATACATACACTTTTTTGGGATCATATTTTCTATTCCGCTATTTAATCAAAAACCTTTGGGGATCAGTTAAATTGGGGGATAGTCTGTGTTGGTACGTGTGAGAGAGATCCACCTTTCCAAGTTGTTGAGGTTCATCTCATACTTCTGAAGGTTTGAGGGTGCTGCCTGTTCCATACTCCCCCTACTCCTAGCCTTTTAGGGGTACAAACAATAGTAATTGGGGCCTAGTGTGGTTGTGTACGTGTGATATACATACACTTTTTTGGGATCATATTTTCTATTCCGCTATTTAATCAAAAACCTTTGGGGATCAGTTAAATTGGGGGATAGTCTGTGTTGGTACGTGTGAGAGAGATCCACCTTTCCAAGTTGTTGGGGTTCATCTCATACTTCTGAAGGTTTGAGGGTGCTGCCTGTTCCATACTCCCCCTACTCCTAGCCTTTTAGGGGTACAAACAATAGTAATTGGGGCCTAGTGTGGTTGTGTACGTGTGATATACATACACTTTTTTGGGATCATATTTTCTATTCCGCTATTTAATCAAAAACCTTTGGGGATCAGTTAAATTGGGGGATAGTCTGTGTTGGTACGTGTGAGAGAGATCCACCTTTCCAAGTTGTTGGGGTTCATCTCATACTTCTGAAGGTTTGAGGGTGCTGCCTGTTCCATACTCCCCCTACTCCTAGCCTTTTAGGGGTACAAACAATAGTAATTGGGGCCTAGTGTGGTTGTGTACGTGTGATATACATACACTTTTTTGGGATCATATTTTCTATTCCGCTATTTAATCAAAAACCTTTGGGGATCAGTTAAATTGGGGGATAGTCTGTGTTGGTACGTGTGAGAGAGATCCACCTTTCCAAGTTGTTGGGGTTCATCTCATACTTCTGAAGGTTTGAGGGTGCTGCCTGTTCCATACCCCACCTACTCCTAGCCTTTTAGGGGTACAAACAATAGTAATTGGGGCCTAGTGTGGTTGTGTACGTGTGATATACATACACTTTTTTGGGATCATATTTTCTATTCCGCTATTTAATCAAAAACCTTTGGGGATCAGTTAAATTGGGGGATAGTCTGTGTTGGTACGTGTGAGAGAGATCCACCTTTCCAAGTTGTTGGGGTTCATCTCATACTTCTGAAGGTTTGAGGGTGCTGCCTGTTCCATACTCCCCCTACTCCTAGCCTTTTAGGGGTACAAACAATAGTAATTGGGGCCTAGTGTGGTTGTGTACGTGTGATATACATACACTTTTTTGGGATCATATTTTCTATTCCGCTATTTAATCAAAAACCTTTGGGGATCAGTTAAATTGGGGGATAGTCTGTGTTGGTACGTGTGAGAGAGATCCACCTTTCCAAGTTGTTGAGGTTCATCTCATACTTCTGAAGGTTTGAGGGTGCTGCCTGTTCCATACTCCCCCTACTCCTAGCCTTTTAGGGGTACAAACAATAGTAATTGGGGCCTAGTGTGGTTGTGTACGTGTGATATACATACACTTTTTTGGGATCATATTTTCTATTCCGCTATTTAATCAAAAACCTTTGGGGATCAGTTAAATTGGGGGATAGTCTGTGTTGGTACGTGTGAGAGAGATCCACCTTTCCAAGTTGTTGGGGTTCATCTCATACTTCTGAAGGTTTGAGGGTGCTGCCTGTTCCATACCCCCCTACTCCTAGCCTTTTAGGGGTACAAACAATAGTAATTGGGGCCTAGTGTGGTTGTGTACGTGTGATATACATACACTTTTTTGGGATCATATTTTCTATTCCGCTATTTAATCAAAAACCTTTGGGGATCAGTTAAATTGGGGGATAGTCTGTGTTGGTACGTGTGAGAGAGATCCACCTTTCCAAGTTGTTGAGGTTCATCTCATACTTCTGAAGGTTTGAGGGTGCTGCCTGTTCCATACTCCCCCTACTCCTAGCCTTTTAGGGGTACAAACAATAGTAATTGGGGCCTAGTGTGGTTGTGTACGTGTGATATACATACACTTTTTTGGGATCATATTTTCTATTCCGCTATTTAATCAAAAACCTTTGGGGATCAGTTAAATTGGGGGATAGTCTGTGTTGGTACGTGTGAGAGAGATCCACCTTTCCAAGTTGTTGGGGTTCATCTCATACTTCTGAAGGTTTGAGGGTGCTGCCTGTTCCATACTCCCCCTACTCCTAGCCTTTTAGGGGTACAAACAATAGTAATTGGGGCCTAGTGTGGTTGTGTACGTGCGAGATACATACACTTTTTTTGATCATATTTCCTATTCCGCTATTCAATAAAAACCTTTGAGGATCAATTGAATTGCGGGATAGTCTGTGTCGGTACGTGTGAGAGAGATCCACCTTTCCAAGTTGTTGGGGTTCATCTCATACTTCTGAAGGTTTGAGGGTGCTGCCTGTTCCATACCCCCCCTACTCCTCATCTAGCCTTTTAGGGGTACAAACAATAGTAATTGGGGCCTAGTGTGGTTGTGTACGTGCGAGATACATACACTTTTTTTGATCATATTTCCTATTCCGCTATTCAATAAAAACCTTTGAGGATCAATTGAATTGCGGGATAGTCTGTGTCGGTACGTGTGAGAGAGATCCACCTTTCCAAGTTGTTGGGGTTCATCTCATACTTCTGAAGGTTTGAGGGTGCTGCCTGTTCCATACCCCCCCTACTCCTCATCTAGCCTTTTAGGGGTACAAACAATAGTAATTGGGGCCTAGTGTGGTTGTGTACGTGCGAGATACATACACTTTTTTTGATCATATTTCCTATTCCGCTATTCAATAAAAACCTTTGAGGATCAATTGAATTGCGGGATAGTCTGTGTCGGTACGTGTGAGAGAGATCCACCTTTCCAAGTTGTTGGGGTTCATCTCATACTTCTGAAGGTTTGAGGGTGCTGCCTGTTCCATACCCCCCCTACTCCTCATCTAGCCTTTTAGGGGTACAAACAATAGTAATTGGGGCCTAGTGTGGTTGTGTACGTGCGAGATACATACACTTTTTTTGATCATATTTCCTATTCCGCTATTCAATAAAAACCTTTGAGGATCAATTGAATTGCGGGATAGTCTGTGTCGGTACGTGTGAGAGAGATCCACCTTTCCAAGTTGTTGGGGTTCATCTCATACTTCTGAAGGTTTGAGGGTGCTGCCTGTTCCATACCCCCCCTACTCCTCATCTAGCCTTTTAGGGGTACAAACAATAGTAATTGGGGCCTAGTGTGGTTGTGTACGTGCGAGATACATACACTTTTTTTGATCATATTTCCTATTCCGCTATTCAATAAAAACCTTTGAGGATCAATTGAATTGCGGGATAGTCTGTGTCGGTACGTGTGAGAGAGATCCACCTTTCCAAGTTGTTGGGGTTCATCTCATACTTCTGAAGGTTTGAGGGTGCTGCCTGTTCCATACCCCCCCTACTCCTCATCTAGCCTTTTAGGGGTACAAACAATAGTAATTGGGGCCTAGTGTGGTTGTGTACGTGCGAGATACATACACTTTTTTTGATCATATTTCCTATTCCGCTATTCAATAAAAACCTTTGAGGATCAATTGAATTGCGGGATAGTCTGTGTCGGTACGTGTGAGAGAGATCCACCTTTCCAAGTTGTTGGGGTTCATCTCATACTTCTGAAGGTTTGAGGGTGCTGCCTGTTCCATACCCCCCCTACTCCTCATCTAGCCTTTTAGGGGTACAAACAATAGTAATTGGGGCCTAGTGTGGTTGTGTACGTGCGAGATACATACACTTTTTTTGATCATATTTCCTATTCCGCTATTCAATAAAAACCTTTGAGGATCAATTGAATTGCGGGATAGTCTGTGTCGGTACGTGTGAGAGAGATCCACCTTTCCAAGTTGTTTGGGTTCATCTCATACTTCTGAAGGTTTGAGGGTGCTGCCTGTTCCATACTCCCCCTACTCCTCATCTAGCCTTTTAGGGGTACAAACAATAGTAATTGGGGCCTAGTGTGGTTGTGTACGTGTGATATACATACACTTTTTTTGGATCATATTTTCTATTCCGCTATTCAATAAAAACCTTTCTAGGGCAAGATCTTAAATTACAGAAATATGAGGAGACCGTCAAATAAGGGCCGTGGCCTGGGTCGTGGTGCTGCTGGTAGAGCTCCTGTTGCAAGGAGAGGACATGGTCGATCTGTGCCAGCTACACGCACAAGTGAAACACCTTCCTCAAGTGTGAGTAGGCGACAGAACCTGCATCAGTATTTGGTAGGGCATCAAACGCCCCTAGAAGTGATGAGGCCAGAACAAGTTGAGGCGATAGTAGATTGGTTTGCTGCTGACAGTGCCTCCAGTTCCTTCACATTGTCTCCCACCCAGTCTACTGCAGAAAGGTCAGAGTTGGCACCTGCAGCCAATGTCCAACCGTCTTTCACCTCACCCCCTTGCAAATCAGGCCAGCAGTCTGAGCCCCAAGCCATACAGCAGTCTCTTATTCTTTTTGAGGACTCTGTCAGCAGGGTTTCCCAGGGCCATCCACCTAGCCCTGCCCCAGAAGTGGAAGAGATTGAGTGCAGCGATGCCCAACCACTTATTTCTCAAGATGAGTACATGCAAGGATCATCGCAGCACGTCTCCGATGATGACGAAACGCAGGTGCCAACTGCTGCGGCGTTCAGCATTGTGGAGACCGACAAGGAGGGCAGGGGTGAAGACTGGGTGGAAGATGATGTGGAGGACGATGAGGTCCTCGACCCCACATGGAATGAACGTCATGCAGGTGAACTGAGTAGTTTGGAGGAAGAGGCGGTGGTCGCACAGAGCCACCAGCACAGCAGAAGAGGGAGCAGGGTGCAGAAGCGGAGCGGCCGTGCCCTAGACACTACGCCCGCTACTGCCCAACGCAGCAAGGGAACGAGCGCACCAAAGTCAGCTCAAAGGAGTTCTCTAGCGTGGAAGTTCTTTAGAAAATGTGCTGATGACAGGACACGAGTGGTTTGCACCCTGTGCAATCAGAGCTTGAAGCGAGGCATGAACCTTCTCAACCTGAGCACAACCTGCATGATCAGGCATCTAAGTGCAAAGCACGAGCTGCAGTGGAGTACACACCTTCAAAACCAAGAAACGTCTCTGGCTCATCCTGCTTCCTCTTCTGCTGCAGTCTCGGCCGCTCCAGCCACATCTGTAGTGATACCGGCACCTGCCACCCCGCAAACAGACGATCTGTCAGCAACACCACCACCTGGGTCACCAACAACCATCTCCACAATGTCCCGTGGAAGCGTTCAGCTTTCCATCTCCCAAACACTTGAGAGGAAGAGGAAGTACCCCCCTACCCACCCGCGATCCCTGGCCCTGAATGCCAGCATTTCAAAATTATTGGCCTTTGAAATGCTGTCATTCCGTCTGGTGGAGACGCACAGTTTTAAAAACCTTATGTCGGTGGCTGTCCCACAGTACGTCGTGCCCAGCCGCCACTACTTTTCCAGGCAAGCCATCCCTTCCCTGCACAACCAAGTGGGGGAAAAAATCAGGTGTGCACTGCGCAACGCCATCTGTGCCAAGGTCCACCTAACTACGGATACGTGGACCAGTAAGCACGGTCAGGGGCGTTATATCTCCCTAACGGCACACTGGGTAAATGCAGTGGCGGATGGGCCTGAGGCGGATAGCAATTTGGCGCATGTCCTTCCACCACCGAGGATTGCAGGGCGCTTCAGTTTGCCTCCTGTTCCTAACTCCTCCTACTCCGCTTCCTCATCCTCTACCGCCTCCTCATCCGGACAGCGTAACACCTTCACCACCAACTTCAGCACGGCCAGGGGTAAACGACAGCAGGCAGTTTTACAACTTGCCTGTTTGGGGGACAAACCACACACCGCGCAGGAGTTGTGGAGGAGCATGGAACAGCAGACAAATGAGTGGTTGCTGCCAGCGAGCCTCAAGCCCGGCCTGGTGGTGTGCGATAACGGGCGAAATCTCATAGCAGCTCTGGGCCTAGCCGGTTTGACGCACATCCCTTGCCTGGCGCATGTGCTGAATTTGGTGGTGCAGAGGTTCCTTAAAAACTACCCCGATATGTCAGAGCTGCTGCAGAAAGTGCGGGCCGTTTGTGCGCACTTTCGGCGTTCTCACCCTGCTGCTGCTCGCCTGGCAGCGCTGCAGCGTAACTTCGGCCTTCCCGCTCACCGCCTCATATGTGACGTGCCCACAAGGTGGAACTCCACCTTGCACATGCTGGAAAGACTGTGCGAGCAGCAGCAGGCCATAGTGGAGTTTCAGCTGCAGCACGCACGCGTGAGTCGCTCTGCGGAACAGCACCACTTCACCACCAATAACTGGGCCTCCATGCGAGACCTGTGTGCCTTGTTGCGCTGTTTTGAGTACTCCACCAACATGGCCAGTGGCAATGACGCCGTTCTCAGCTTAACTATCCCACTTCTATGCCTCCTTGAAAAAACAATTCGGGCGATGATGGAAGAGGATGTGGCACAGGATGAGGAGGAGGAGGAGGATGAAGAGGTAACATTTCCAAGGCTTTCAGGGCAGTCATTCGCAAGGGGCTCCGAGGGTGGGTTCCTGCACACGCAAACGCCAGGGACGCAATTGTCCAGCAGGGGCACAGTTCTGGAGGATGAGGAGGATGAGGAGGAGGAGGAGCTGGAGGAGGAGATGGAACCATGTTCACAGCAGGGTGGCACCCAGGCCAGCTCATGGCCATCACTGGTGCGTGGCTGGGGGGATACAGAGGACACGGACCATACACCTCCCACAGAGGACAGCCTTTCGTTGCCTCTGGGCAGCCTGGCACACATGAGCGATTACATGCTGCAGTGTCTCCACAACGACCGCCGAGTTGCCCACATTCTAACTTGTGCTGATTACTGGGTGGCCACGCTGCTGGATCCCCGTTACAAGGACAACGTACCGTCCTTAATTCACTCACTGGAGCGCGATCGCAAGATGCGCGAGTACAAGCGCACGCTGGTAGACGCCATGCTGCTGGCATTCCCATCTGACAGCGGGGCCACAGTGGAAGCACAAGGCAGAGGAGGAGGAGGAGGAGGTCGCCAACGCAACCAGGGCACCGCCAGCACCTCAGAAGGCAGGGTTAGCATGGCCGAAATGTGGAAAAGCTTTGTCAGCACGCCACAACAAACAGCAGCACCAGCAGCTCAGATGGAACGTCTTAGCAGGAGGCAGCATTTTACCAACATGGTGGAGCAGTATGTGTGCACACGCCTACATGTAGTGAATGACGGGTCTGCCCCCTTCAACTTCTGGGTCTCCAAATTGGGCACATGGCCTGAGCTTGCCCTTTACGCCTTGGAGGTGCTGGCGTGCCCTGCAGCCAGTGTATTATCTGAACGGGTATTTAGCACGGCTGGGGGCGTTATAACAGACAAGCGCAGCCGCCTGTCCAGAGACAATGTGGACAAGCTCACGTTCATTAAAATGAACCAGGCATGGATCCCACGGGACTTTTCCGTACCTTATGCAGAATAGCAATGGATACCGACCTTACCCACCCATTGTTCCATTTTTGCTCTTTCTCACTCTTTTGGGGTGTACCCTCATTTAAAATTTGTGAAAAGAAGCAGTGTTGGCTACCTCGTCCTCCTCCTCAGGGCCAGATTAATGTAGGGGCTATTGGAGCTGCAGCTCCAGGCCCCTACCTTTTATATAGGCCCCGGGTTGGCCATATTCACTGTTACCGCTCTTCTGTCACTTGTAAACACAGAAGTCTGGCTTCTATGCTCGCTTCCCCAGGCAGCACCCTCAGAACCTCCCCACACAGCGTGAAGGCCGGACAAGGAGGGACAGTTGGCGATGCATGGATGTGTTTATGGGCTTCAGAGACAGCATCCCATGTTGAATTAGGCATGCATGGCTGCACCCTTCCTCCTCTGGGTGCATGGCAAGGCACGGCCCTAAGGCCCTTCAAAATCCTCAGCACCAAGCCCATGATGCTGTTAATCCGGCCCTGGTCCTCCTCCACCGCCGCTTCCACCTACACCGCCCATAGGTGTGCGCAGCCTATTGCATTAAGGTGTGCACCCCAAAGTTGAAATACACATGCATGTGTTTGCCAGCAGGGAGAGTAATGTATCGGGGCCATGTACCTGTAGGCAAGGAGAAATAGAGCAGAGCAGGTCCCAGGGAGATCTTTCCCATCTCCTCACTGGCAATGCTATGTGCCCTAGGTGATTAGGGTGTGCCCAGGCACACCCAGCACACCCTGTGCGCACGCCTATGTCACCGCCACATCCACCACCACCTCAACCTCCCTCCTACTCCATATGGGCCTCGTCCTTCAGAGATGAAGAAGAACATTGTTTTATTTTTCTGTTTTTTTTTGTTGTTTTAAGTTATTTCCCTATCCACATTTGTTTGCAGAGCACTTGCCATGCTCTTAATTACGTTTTGCTGCCATTTGCAGCACTCTAGCCCTTTCCTTTGGTGTTTTAGAGCCATTTTAGTGCCTTAAAGTTCGGGTCCCCATTGACTTCAATGGGGTTCGGTGTCCGGGAAAAGTTCGGTAAAAGTCCGGGACACGGACCCGGACTTTTTTTTAAAGTTCGGCCGAACCCGTCGAACACGGACATCTAGGTGTCCGCTCAACCCTAGTAATCATTAAATACCTAACTGGTGTTTACCAGTCGGGATGCCATGTGAATGTATATTTATGATTCTTACATACATTATAAAAGGAAAAGTTTGAGCTTTATGGAATACTCACAACGATAGACTATGGAATAATACGAGTCTATTTATCTTAATAATGTATTTGGAAGCATATATTGTGTTCCAGGATTAATATTTATTGTGAGTATTGCCATGGAAAGCTTTAATATATACATATCCATTGCAAATCGTCTTATGTGACTAAAATAGAGATATGGTATTGAGAGGTGAACCAGCTCTGTTGAGGAGAAATAAATGTCTTGGATTCTGTATCATCTATTGCAATGGGAAAGTATTTAAGCTTCGGGCTGAGCAGCTTTGGAACCACATCGTTATGGCCATTGAGAGTAATGTTTTAAAGATATACCCTTAATGTACCACTAGACGGCGTTATGCCATGGGTCGTTTTTAGATTACCCGGAGGACAATCTGAAGGAATGTCTGCAGCTATGTCAGCTGTGACCAGTTATCAATCAGGAGATTTCCATTTAAATTGCCCTTCCGCATTACGCAATGACGTCCTGGCGAAGCGTGCGTCACGCATTGGGAAGCGCGTTGACATCACACGCTGGCCGTCACTCACTACTTGATCCAGCCATCTGTGTCCATCAAACCGCCATGCGCGGTAGATGCTGCCTACACTCGGAGTGCTGGAGAAGCTGCCTGTGACCAGTGGCCATCATTCCAGGAGCCGACCGGAGTGCACATTACCCGAAGCCAGCTACCTACACCTGGATGTATGGTGAGCCTTTAGCTAAATATGGGGATTGAGAAAGGGCTCTGAGCACTCGGTGGTTAGTACATCAGGATGAACTGCTCCACATAGCAGAGGGCCATACGGATGATATATCCTTATCAGTAATACCCTACATAATAAATAAATATCTGCATCCATTAGTACCTGACACCAGTGTGAGCCTGCGCAGAGGTTGAGTTCACCTGCGTCTCTCCCACGCTCCCATCCCAAATCGGGTTTGTTTGGAGGGTCTGCACCAATCTGTCACTGGATGACCAAAATGGTCCAAAATTGTCCACTAATTCCTAAGGTGGCCATCACATTGCCATTTGATTTCACCGCATTGAGGATCAAATTACCATTCCTTAATTAAGGATTGACAGTGTTCTTTTATTCTACATTCCTCCTTTTTGTAGACAGGAACAGTAGCTAAAGTAAAGTCGATGATTGAGGCTCTAAGGAAACCAAGGATGTAGCATTTGTTCATGCCAAGGGGCATATTTATTGGACAATTAACCTGACATGCATCAAACGATTCTAGGACAATATCCCCCCGGACAATATCCCCCCGGACAATATTCCCCGGACAATATCCCCCCGGGCAATATCCCCCCTGGACATTCATATATGTGTGTGTGTATATATACCCCTATACAGAAGTTCAGATGTTATGCCTGCCTCCAAAGACGCCCAAAAAATGCCCAATAAACGCCTGCAACAACACACCTGGGCGTTTTTGTTCGCAGGCGTTTATTGGGCATTTTTTGGGCATCTTTAGAGGCAGGCATAACATCTGAACTTCTGTATAGGGGTATATATACACACACACATATATGTATATATACACATACACACATATAGGTGTAATAGGAGCGGAACCCCATCCCTGCGCTAATGAAATTATTTGCATGGATGGGGTTCCACTAATTTCACACCTATATGTGTGTATGTGTATATATACATATATGTGTGTGTATATATACCCCTACACAGAAGTTCAGATGTTATGCCTGCCTCCAAAGATGCCCAAAAAATGCCCAATAAACGCCTGCAACAAAAACGCCCAGGTGTGTTGTTGCAGGTGTTTATTGGGCATTTTTTTGGGTGTCTTTGGAGGCAGGCATAACATCTGAACTTCTGTGTAGGGGTATATATATACACACACACATATATATGTATATATACACATACACACATATAGGTGTGATAGGAGCGGAGCCACATCCCTGCGCTAATAAAAATTCTAAGAAAAATTTCTAAGAAAAATCTTTTTTTTCTGGTTCTGGACATGCTACAGAGCTGAAACTTCACAGGTACACTTTTTAGACCACCCAGACACTAAATCCAAAGAAATCTCTTTTTTTTTCCAATAATTTTTTCAATAATTGGCTCTCTATCAAAAACGACAATTTTTAAGAACTTTTTTTATAGATTCAGTTGTTGAGGATGCAGTGGCCGCCCGCTACTTAACAACCATGTTGTTTAGTGCTTGTTAAGGATGCGGGTGCCCGCCTGCTCCTTAACAATGCAGATTTATTCATGTTAACCACTTGCCTATTAAGCACTTAAACCCCCTTCCTGCCCCGGAACATTCTCAGCTTTCAGCACTGTTGCACTTTGAATGACAATTGCGCGGTCAAGCAACACTGTACCCAAATTACATGTTTATAATTATTTTTCAAAATAATAGAACTTTCTTTTGGTGGTATTTAATCACTACTGGGTTTTTACTTTTTTTTTTTTTTTTTGCTAAACAAACTTTTTTGAAAAAAAAAAACCTTTTTATAGTTTGTTATAAAATTTTGCAAACAGGTAATTTTTCTCCTTCATTAGGAAGAAATTAACCTATGCCCTACCAATGAGGTGAAAAAATATAGAAAAGTGAATAGGAAATAAATAGATGTAATGGAAAACCAGAAATCCGCAGCTAATTCAGTAGTGTCACCACATACTAGACAAAATATAGGAGAGGAGAGAATCAGCGCTAGATATCTAAAATTGGTGGACCATAAATAAATCACTGGTAAAAAAATGTATCCAATATGAACGTAACAAGTGATGATAAGAGCAATGATGATATATACACAATACTTATATAGCAATAAAATGATGTATAAAGTGCTGCGGTGATGATCAATAAAGTGATCTGTGCTGAATCATATGGGTGAGCACAAATAAGTGAAAGTGCTGATGGTGAATAATAAATACAAATGTATAGTGGTGATGATCACAATAATCCTCCTATCTTGACGTGAACAATATAAAGGTACTAAAGTGACAATAAATCAATAAAGTGATCAATGCCCATTAAAAATAAAAAAAAATAAGGGTATAGGAACTAGTGATGAGCTGCAACTCCAAGTTGCTCAGTGATGAACTAGTGATGGGCTGCAACTCCAAGTTGCACAGTGATCATCTAGATGACAAAATCAAGTGCAGGTGAAAGTGTCGATAGATATTCAGGGATGCCAAATGATAATCAGAGCAAAAATTGCTCAAAAGTGGCCAAAAGCATCAGATCTAAAATATAATAAAATAAATGACACAGTTGTGAAATAAAAATAAAATCAAAAATACAAATATAAAATCGCATAAAATCGTAAAAGTCCCAAAAATGTGCAAAAAAAGTGCAATATTGCAGAATATTCTCCAATCAGATGAGGGGCTTATGAAATCGCTATGGAATCGCCAAATAGATCTCCAAGAGATGTGGAAATGCCCAATGGATAATCCTTTCTCTTCTATGGGGTCATCATATAAACAGCAAAATATATGGTGTTCCTGGGATACTCGCTCACCAAAGATAAAAGGGGGGCTCTCATAGTGTAGTATATAAGATATTTTAATACATCCAAATATATCACTAACTTACAGTTAAAATCAGGAAGATGCATTCAATATGCAGCGAGATACCGCCGATGCGGTCTTTTCCGATACTTCCGGTCTCAGCCGTAGACCGGAAGTGACGTCACCCGGCTTCTCCCGACGCATTGCGTCACAGACTCACATGACTTTAAAGCCATTACACATATTTTTAGATTCCAAGCTCGCGAATTATCGCACTTGGTCGTCACCGGAAGTGTGCTTTGTCACTGTATCACATAAGAACTTTCATCTTCTTCATTTATTGCAATATTGCACTTTTTTTGCAAATTTTTGGGACTTTGCGATTTTATGCGATTTTGTATTTGTATTTTTGATTATATTTTTATTTCACATCTGTGTCATTTATTTTATTATATTTTAGATCTGATGCTTTTGGGCACTTTTGAGCAATTTTTGCTCTGATTATCATTTGGCATCACTGAATATCTATCGACACTTTCACCTGCACTTGATTTTGTCATCTAGATGAACACTGTGCAACTTGGAGCTGCAGCCCATCACTAGTTCATCACTGAGCAACTTGGAGTTGCAGCTCATCATTAGTTCCTATACCCTTATTATTTTTATTTTTAATGGGCATTGATAACTTTATTGATTTATTGTCACTTTAGCACCTTTATATTGTTCACATCGTGATAGGAGGATTATTGTGATCATCACCACTATACATTTGTATTTATTATTCACCATCAGCACTTTCACTTATTTGTGCTCACGCATATGATTTAGCACAGATCACTTTATTGATCATCACCACAGCACTTTATACATCATTTTATTGCTATATAAGTATTGTGTATATGTTATCATTGCTCTTATCATCACTTTTTACATTCATATTGGATACATTTTTTTACCAGTGATTTATTTATGGTCCACCAATTTTAGATATCTAGCGCTGATTCTCTCCTCTCCTATATTTTCTCCTTCATTGATGTGCGCTGATGAGGCAGCGCTGATGGGCGCTGGTAGGCACTGATAGGCTGCACTGATAGGCAACACTAATGGGCACTGATAAGGCAGCACTGATGAGCACTGGTAGGTTCAGTTTCTATTTTTGTCCTGGGCACTAGAAGACATTCCCTGTACATTTTATTTAAATGGCAGTGACTGATTCACCACCAGTGAATGGTAAGTAAAAGTCACATTGCTTACTTTATAAATATGTCCTTAGGAGTGGCCTTTTAGATTTCAGAGCCCTCTTGCCATGTAATTAGAAAGAGGGCCTAGAGTGTTTTTAAGAGCTACACTGCATAGACAATTTTATATGCTTTGGTAGTATAAGATAACACATGTATTGGATATTATTTTGCTACATTAATATTAATGTACTGAAAACTAGGCATTCACCAACAATTAATCTATATTCAGCCCTTGCTGACATTTACCCATTATAGCATCCACATATTGGAGCCTGCAGCTTTGCACCTCCCCAACCTCATCCTTAACCAATATCCTAATTGTATTTCCCCAGTCTACACAAACATTTTCCCATATATCTCCCAATGCCTAAAACATATTAGGATGACAACATTGTGCAAGGCAATATAGGCTCTTAACATTCACTGCTATTTAAAGGCTGTTTTCTAGTGTACAGAGATTTATGGTAATATAGTTCATTTAATTAGAACTAAACGTATACAGTATGTTTGTATGTGAATTTGAATACACACACAATTAAATTAAATGTTTATTTTTAACTTAAAGTATAAGCAAAAGAATTAACAGCTGGACTCTCTTTTAAGCAGCATGTAGCCTGATTCGCTGATGGTTATTTAGTGATAGTTAACAAACACAAAATTGTTTTAACTATGATATTAATGCTTGGTTTCTTTTTTTTCCTAATGAGTCTTTTAAGAGAATGCTATCTGTGATAAATTTCATGAATATTGAACTCTGATTCTAAGAATATTATCCGAGGGAGGTGGAACTCAGCAAGCTGTAGAAAAGTATTAGCGGACAGTAAATAGATTAGTGTTCTGAACAACTTACACTTTAGTGATAAATATTGTTTTCAGCTAACTTTATAGGGGAAAGCTAGTAACGATGGTAGTTACAGTAGTAAATAAATTATTTTACTTTAAACCTGGTGTACAGTGGCAGATTGGTTCCTCTGTGTCAGATCACGTACCTAGTATTTCCTGCAAAGCAGGTAATACAATTCACCACTTCCCTTAGTAAAAGCACCATACATAGTTTAAACAAACACTGGCTAGGCACAAATTTCACCCTGGCTATTTAACCACTTCCCAGCCAGTGTCATTAGTACAGTGACAGTGCATATTTTTTAGCATTGATCACTGTATTAGTGTCACTGGTTCCCACTAACTGTCAAAAGTGTTAGTTAGTGTCAGAATGTCTGTCACAATATGACTGCTTTGAAGGGTTCAGTACAATAATTCCTTTTTTTATTTTACATCCCTTAATTTTTATTTTCTCCACATTTCCATGCAGTCTAAGATGTCGAACAAAATATGATAGCTGAGACAAATTACTAAACTGCTAGAAGTACTTACAATGTTTTTTTCTTATTTATAATGCCTCCTTCACAAGGTCAATTAGGACCAAGCACCACCAAGAATCAGTGTATTTTTCTAGATGGGATCATTTGTGTTTGTGGTCACAAAAGTACAAATCAATGACAGGCTGACAGGTACGGCAGTTCACATGTAACTGCACATCGAGTGGTTATATGCGGTTAGAGACAGGTGAGTGGTAATTGAAGCAAACTGTCAGTGCTCAGGGCTGCTCATTTTTTCCCTAACTAAATGTGACCACTCAATGTGCAGTTAACGATCTGTAAGCCTGTCATTATATGTCATACAGACTTCCTGGCAATGTTTGCCATGTCTGATCACAAACACCTGTGATCTTCCCTACAGAAAGATGCTGATTCTTGGCAGTGCACTGACCAAAATAGCAATTTTAAATATAGTGTTAAGCATTTTTCAAAAGAATTAAAGTAAAAAAAAAAAAAATGTTGCTTAAAAATGTTATCTGGAGTTAGGCTTACTTAGAGTGTATTTTCACGTTTGTAGCCAAATTGGTGATAATGCCTTAGGAGGGGGACAAAGCTATCAATAATCGGATTGTCCTCCATTCAGATATCCCGTGACATGCATAAATGCTGTAGTATGGCTTCTACGAATGGCAGATCTGGTAGGAAAGGGCGAACATAGTCAAGCTCTCTTGATGTTTGCTCCTGACAGTCCATAAGCTGTATCAGCCCCAGCCACACCAGAAGATCACAGCAGTGTGAGCAGGGGGTAGGATAGACCAACGGGCCTTAAACCTCACAATGTAGTATAAATGTGCATACATATTGTGAACACATAATGTTCCCTTGTGGCTTCCATGTGGTAAATCATATCCCCTGGGCTGGGGGGCCAATCAGTTCATCCGGAGAGTCCCGGGGAGACTGTAGGATAGAGGGTCTTTTTTCTTTTTTTGGCACAGGCAGATTTACATTTGCTGATAAAGTCCCGGGCTGCTGGGACAGTGATATCATCAGCTTCCTCACTGCCTGCTTTCTTCAGCAAGTAAGGACAGGGCAAGCTCCGGCTAAGGGAATCTGTGGCAGAACTGTGGCTGGCAGGTGCCAATATCCTCAGTGCAGCAAGTGCTGAGACTGATGTGAGGTGGATGACCGGAAGCAGCAGGACTAATCCTTGCAGCTGGCATGGCTGCACACAGTGAGTAATACACTAATATCTGGATAGAATCCTTACTGTGTGTTATGATCATCTGCATTATAAAAATTAAACAGCACACCAAGTGCTGTATGACTCTGTCACAGTGTGTCATGTGACTGTAGGATGCTGACTTTATGATGGCTGTACTGTGTTACAGTCTGACCTGTAACATTTAGTACAGTCAATTGTTAACAAAGTCAGCACCCGACAGCCATGCGATACACTGTGGCAGAGTCATACAGCACCTACTGTGCTGTGTAAGTATCATAATGCTGATTATCATAATACACAGTGAGATCCTACTTTTCACTTGCACAAAAAAGAAGTGCAATGCTTTGATAAATGATATAGAACAAGCATATCAATTTCAATGTCCCAAAATGTGCTAAGTAGTGGGAGGTAAATGCCTTGTCAAGCATGTGCTATCCAAATGGCTGGTGTTTTTGCCACGTTTGATCTGCTTGAGGCACTGTTTACAAATTGCAACTGGGCGACCGGCTGCATATGTGTTAAAAAGGCCCAGACAGCTGAGCTGTGGGAAGTGGGCCGGTAGATAACAGCTCTAAAATCTGATGGAAAAGGGTGGCTGCTCTCTAATTTTCTATGATGGCTTCCTCTGGAGGATTTCCTGCCTCATTGGAGTTGTGCATCACCTTCACATTCCTCCTCTGCTCTATCAGGCACCCAAGTTGCGTCAGTGACCTCATCATCCCCTTCATCCTCATCATCACTAGAGCCAACTTGGCAATTTGGCAATACACTGTGGCTGGGGGAACATGAGTGCCAATTTGTTTATAAGTGTTTTCCTCTCTCTTTGGCTCATGTTCCTACCTTCCTCAACCTCAGAATCAACATCAGAATCAAGTAACGCCTATGCATTGTCAAGGAGCAAATGGCTGATGCTGTGTTCAAATAACTTAGCTGACTCCTCCGTGCATGATCTTGGGGCTATGGCAGTAAGAGCTGTGAACATGGAAGCAGAATAAACTGCTCTGGCAGCTGCAGTGGACTGCATACTAGTCTCTGCTTGAGCGATAAAGGATAAGGAGGATGAGAATGGTTTAGTAAGCCAATCGACCACCTCCTTTGTATGCTGTGGCTGGATGGCACGGGCAACATCACAAAAAAAAAATTGTGCCCTGCCTGAGGATGGAACATGTCCACCTTTGCCTGTGAACACATACGCTGCTGGCCCCCTCACAGTGACATGGGAACATTTGCCTTTCCTTAAACAATAAGAGTGAAGGATATGTATCTAGCCAAGATCTCCTACGAACATATATTCACTCACCCTGCGCTCTATACATAACACATGGATAAACAACTTAATGTAAAAGAACTGACACAAAGTCTAAGCAGCTGTTATAAATAATTGAAATGCATAATAGGTGTTCTAAGGATCATCAACAGAGTACGTAAATAAACCAAAAAAACACTAACAGCGCTATGTGACAAGGGACATCCGTGCCCGCGCACAAGTCCATAAAACAGTCTATTCAAAGTTCCACATGGAGACTCCTGTATCACCCTGAGTCTGGTATTCAAGGGAAAGGTGTGAGGGACCTGGATTGAAAGCACCACACTTCCACCACCGCCAAGTGCTCCCCCCCTTGTGATGGGAACTCACCAGAAGACCGGTGTAAATGAGCCCTTCAGAATATCCACCTCTTTCAAGATGCACGTCTCCAGAACCGAATCTCTTTGCCTTCTTACCACAGTGGTACTCCGTCCACCACAGCATAAAAAATGAACAGAGTGGGGGCAAACAATAGTGTAATTCCGCAGAGAAAGTTTTATTGAAACACACAAAAAAAGCCCCTCTCCCCTCAAGATATCTACTCACAGGAAGCCAACCTTAATGAAGGCATGTAGTACGCTTAATGACCACCGAATCCAGAGAAGCCCCTTGCGATGCTAAGGAAGGTGTCCGGCGTGTGGAGTAGGATATGATAACGACTGCGCACACACGCGCTGACGCGTTTCGTCTAAAAGACTTTATCAAAGAGCCTGTGTGCATGGCGCGGTCGGCATATATTTATATAAACGCCGGCGCATGCGCCTCCGCACTGCGCCGGACCGTTTGCACAATGCACCTCCTCTGCTGACACTTCCGGTCAGATTATTACGATATGACTCCGCCCCTTCCAGCGCGCCAGTCAGTATACTGACGTACGTCCGGAAGTGCGTCATCATCGAGTTCCGGGTCGACGAGCGTGATGTGTCTGCAGACACATCCGCTCAGCGTCACGGGGAGGCGGCAATGGATAAACCACGTCACCCACCCCCGCCGCACTATTTCCGGATCCCGACCGGCTCACAGGAAATGACATTTGTTTACATTAACTCACCGCAAATCTGCAGTCTATGGCCATAAAAAACCCAGTTAGATGCATCCACATGCAAACTACTACAAATTCTTACGGTGTCATTATGTTAAACTAGATGCCTTCATTGTACATTAGTAACATACAGTAAAGGGACATAGATCAATATAAAACATTACAATGTGAACATAATATAGCACCAATATAAAATATATAGTACAAACTATATATGTGCAAAGATATAAAATTATAAAATTATAAAGGCATCAAAAAATATATACATTGTATATCAATTCATATAAAATAAGATATAGGATATATCTCATAGTTCTAAAATATATAGGTGCAAGAATGTAGGCGCAAATACACAGCTCTTAGATATAAAATTTTAAAGTCCCAAAAAAGGGCCAATAAGCCAATTCAGAGACATCCCAACATTCTGCAATTGCTGACCTATTAGCTTGATACTAAAAACAAAATAAAATAAAATGATAGAAGACAACTCGATCCAAAATGGGTACTGAAGGGACATTAGGATCGCCCTAGGTCAATAATTGCTAAAATGTTAACGGAATACAATCTGTAACGTCTAGGCTGGGGGAATACCTGGATTATTTTCTCCAAGATAGTGTAGTAAAGTTAAGATCTTACTTACGAGACACTAAGGCTTTGTTGGGAGCCCTTAACCACTTACCGCCCGCTCGCCGTCATATGACGGCGGGACGGTGCGGCTATTATCCTGTGCGGACGTCATATGACGTGACCCAGGAAATGCACGGCAGGCGCGCGATCGCGGGCGCGCCGCCGTGCACTGCCGTTGTCGGGGTGTCCCCGGGACACCCCCCGTCACCGGCAGGGGGGAAACAGCCACTGGGCGTGGCTGTTTCCCACGTGATCGGCTGTGTTCCAATGACACAGCCGATCACTATGGAGGCGGCCGGGAGATGACCGCGCATGCGCGATCGGGAGCGCGCAGCGCGGTCATGTCGGTGGCACTGTGTTCCGTAGGAACACAGCTGTCACCGGCAGTAGTAAACAGTCACTGATAGTGACTGTTTACTATGTGATCGGCTGTGAATCCATTCACAGCCGATCAGAAAATGTAAGCAAAGAGCAGTAACTCAGTGTTACTAGCTCTTCTCCCCTCACACAGTTTCCAGTGTGAGGGGAGAAGAACTAGAAACAGTGAGTTACTGCTCTGTGTACCTGCAAAAGTAAAATCACACCAATAAAGGTCCCCCCACACAGTCCTCAGCCCCCCCCCCAATGTCACCTGTCACCCAACAGTCACCTCATCAGTGCCCAGAAATTGACACCCATAACGTTCACATGTGAGCGCAGCGATCGCGGGCAGAATCACCGCGATTCTGCCCGCGATCCGGAAATCATTGCAAATTGCGGGACGCCTGTGCGTTGCCCGTTTTTTGCAATAGCACCCCAAACGCTGTGCAATGTTGCCGCCATTTCCACCTGGCGAATCGCGGTAACATCGCGCAAACATCGCATGACGCCCAAAAAAGGTACAGGAGCTTCTTTGGGGCGTCATGCGTTGTTTGCGTGATGTTACCTCAATTCGGCAGGCGGAAATCGCAGCAACATCGCACAGCGTTTGGGGTGCTATTGCAAATCACGGGCAACGCACAGGCATCCCGCAATTTGCAATGATTTCTGGATCACGGGCAGAATCGCAGTGATTCTGCCCGCAATCGCTACGCTCACATGTGAACGTAGCCTAAAATTCACCGGTCACCAGAGACTGCCATCAGTACCGCCGTGCACCATCGCCCGTCACCTGTCACCCATCAGTGACCATCGCCCGTCACCTGTCACCCCATCAATCACCGTCACCTGTCACCCCATCAGTCATCGTCACCTGTCACCCCATCAGTCATCGTCATCTGTCACCCTATCAATCATCGTCACTTGACACCCCATCAGTGATCGTCACTTGTCACCCCATCAATCATCGTCACATATCACCCCGTCAGTGATTGTCATCTGTCACCCCATCAATCATCGTCACTTGTCACCTCATCAATCATCGTCACCTGTCATCTCATCAGTCATCGTCACCTGTCACCCCATCAGTCATCGTCACCTGTCACCCCATCAGTCATCGTCACCTGTCACCCCATCAGTCATTGTCACCTGTCACCCCATCAGTCATTGTCACCTGTCACCCCATCAGTCATCGTCACCTGTCACCCCATCAGTCATCGTCACCTGTTTGCCATATACATGCAATCACTTACTGACCGCCTAACGACTATATGCGTCGGCCATTAAAAGCTAAATACTGGGGTTATGGCAGCAGATAGCCCCCATAACCCTGGTATTTTTTGAAACGGTGGGCGGTCGGCTTTCAGATAAGGGTGGTCCCAGTGGCGGATTTGCCGCGGAATTACCCTTACGGTGCAGGGGAAGAGGTGCCCCCCCCCCCTCCTGCCGCGTCCCAGACGTTTTCCCAGCTTACCGGACCCGCCGGCAGCGGGGAAAACTATCCGGTCCCGGATCCTCAGAGACAGGAAGTCGAGTGAGGGCAAGATGGCCCTCACTCAACTCTATGGTCTTGGAGGACCGGAGCTACGTCAAAAGACTTTGCCTAGCAACCGGTTTAAAGGGCCGCTTTTTTTTTTTCTTTTTTTTTTTTTCCTCTTTCAACAATTTTTTTTTTCTTTTCTTTTTTAGTGTAGTTGTGAGGTCTTTTTGACCCCAGATCTCACAATAAAGAGGACCTGTCATGCCTATTTCTATTACAAGGGATGTTTACATTCCTTATAATAGGAATAAAAATGATCAAAACATTTTTTTTTTAAAACTGTGTAAAAATAAAAAAATAATAAATAAAATAAATAGGAAAAAAAAAAAAAAAAATTAAAGCGCCCTGTCCCCGTTAGCTCGCGCGCAGAAGCAAACGCATACGCAAGTCCCGCCCACATATGTAAACGGTGTTCAAACCATACATGTGAGGTATCGCCGCGATCGTTAGAGCAAGAGCAATAATTTGAGCCCTAGACCTCCTCTGTAACTCTAAGCTAGTAACCTGCAGAAATTTTTAAAATGTTGCCTATGGGGATTTTTAAGTACCAATGTTTGGCGCCATTCTGTGAGCATGCGCAATTTTGAAGCATGACATGTTGGGTATCTAATTACTCGGCGTAACATTATCTTTTACATAATGGAAAAAAATTGTGCTAAATTTACTGTTTTCTTATTTTTTAGTTCAAAAAAGTGAATTTTTTTCAAAAAAATCGCATCTGGAAGACTGCTGCGCAAATATGGTGTGATAAAAAATATTGCAACGATCTCCATTTTATTCTCTAGGGTCTCTGCTAAAAAAAAAATATATAATGTTTGGGGGTTCCAAGTAATTTTCTAGCAAAAAAATGATTTCAGCTTGTAAATAGTGATGTCGCGAACCTAAAATTCGACATCGGCAAATGTTCGCGAACCGGCGAACCGGGCGAACCGCCATAGACTTCAATAGGCAGGCGAATTTTAAAACACACAGGGACTCTTTCTGGCCACAATAGTGATGGAAAAGTTGTTTCAAGGGGACTAACACCTGGACTGTGGCATGCCGGAGAGGGATCACGCAAAAAAAAGTTCTTAAAAATTATAATTTTTTGATAGAGAGCCAATAATTGGAAAAATTTAAAAAAAATAAAAATAAAACATTTCTTTGGATTTAGCATCTGGGGGGTCTAAAAAGTGTACCTGTGAAGTTTCAGCTCTGTAGCATGTCCAGAACCCCTAAAAAACAGCATTTGTCTTATATTTTCAGGAATATGGCTTCTCTGCGGCTGGCTTTTTCTCTTGCAGGCATTTATCGGGCATTTTTTTAGGCAGGCATGTAATTTTTTGTATTTAGTGTCTGGGGGGTCTAAAAAGTGTACCTGTCAAGTTTCAGCTCTGTAGCATGTCCAGAACCCCTAAAAAACAGCATTTTTCTTATATTTTCAGGAATATGGCTTCTCTGCGGCTGGCTTTTTCTCTTGCAGGCATTTAGCGGGCATTTTTTTAGGCAGGCATGTAATTTTTTGTATTTAGTGTCTGGGGGGTCTAAAAAGTGTACCTGTCAAGTTTCAGCTCTGTAGCATGTCCAGAACCCCTAAAAAACAGCATTTTTCTTATATTTTCAGGAATATGGCTTCTCTGCGGCTGGCTTTTTTTCTTGCAGGCACTTAGTGGGCATTTTTTTAGGCAGGCATGTCATTTTTTGTATTCAGTGTCTGGGGGGTCTAAAAAGTGTACCTGTCAAGTTTCAGCTCTGTAGCATGTCCAGAACCCCTAAAAAACAGCATTTTTCTTATATTTTCAGGAATACGGCTTCTCTGTGGCTGGCTTTTTCTCTTGCAGGCATTTAGCGGGCATTTTTTTAGGCAGGCATGTAATTTTTTGTATTTAGTGTCTGGGGGGTCTAAAAAGTGTACCTGTCAAGTTTCAGCTCTGTAGCATGTCCAGAACCCCTAAAAAACAGCATTTTTCTTATATTTTCAGGAATACGGCTTCTCTGCGGCTGGCTTTTTCTCTTGCAGGCATTTAGCGGGCATTTTTTTAGGCAGGCATGTCATTTTTTGTATTTAGTGTCTGGGGGGTCTAAAAAGTGTACCTGTCAAGTTTCAGCTCTGTAGCATGTCCAGAACCCCTAAAAAACAGCATTTTTATTATATTTTCAGTAATACGGCTTCTCTGCGGCTGGCTTTTTCTCTTGCAGGCATTTATCGGGCATTTTTTTAGGCAGGCATGTCATTTTTTGTATTTAGTGTCTGGGGGGTCTAAAAAGTGTACCTGTCAAGTTTCAGCTCTGTAGCATGTCCAGAACCCCTAAAAAACAGCATTTTTATTATATTTTCAGGAATACGGCTTCTCTGCGGCTGGCTTTTTCTCATGCAGGCATTTAGCGGGAATTTTTTTAGGCAGGCATGTCATTTTTTGTATTTAGTGTCTGGGGGGTCTAAAAAGTGTACCTGTCAAGTTTCAGCTCTGTAGCATGTCCAGAACCCCTAAAAAACAGCATTTTTATTATATTTTCAGTAATACGGCTTCTCTGCGGCTGGCTTTTTCTCTTGCAGGCATTTATCGGGCATTTTTTTAGGCAGGCATGTCATTTTTTGTATTTAGTGTCTGGGGGGTCTAAAAAGTGTACCTGTCAAGTTTCAGCTCTGTAGCATGTCCAGAACCCCTAAAAAACAGCATTTTTATTATATTTTCAGGAATATGGCTTCTCTGCGGCTGGCTTTTTTTCTTGCAGGCATTTAGCGGGCATTTTTTTAGGCAGGCATGTCATTTTTTGTATTTAGTGTCTGGGGGGTCTAAAAAGTGTACCTGTCAAGTTTCAGCTCTGTAGTATGTCCACAACCCAAAAAAAACAGCATTTTTCTTATGATTTTTAGTAGAAAACTAATGCAGTGTCTTTCCAGCTGTCTTTTTTTCTTTCTGGCAAGCTGAAATATGATATGCCAAGGCAAACATGCCTATCAGTTGAGCTATGACACAGACAACACTGCACACATGGGGAAATATGTAAAACAAAAAACAGGAAAAGGAAATTAGGTGACGGTCACAAAACATGATATTGTGATTGGCCAAATAAAAAGTCGCCTCGCGATGAGGTCGCGCCAAAGTCGCGCTAAGTCGCGCCAAAGTCGCACTGGAAGCGACGCTACTTTAGTGGTAGCGGCAGTGTAAACCAGCACTAAAACATCCAGTGTGTGAATACGATCAGGTATGATGTTTTATCGGTCAAGTAGTGTAAGGGTTACGCCCGTCGCCCGCTTCACAGTGACAGACCAAACTCTGACAGACCAAACTCCCCGTTTAACAGTCAGTCAGTCCATTTGCACAACCGCAAACTCCCCATTTGCACAAGGTTGGATACCAAGCTAGCCATGTCCCGTTCCTTGTCCTCACTGACATCATTGAAGGTCTCTTCCTCCACCCAGCCACATACAACACCAAGGGTCCCCGAAAGGTGAGAACAAGCCCCCTGGGACGCCTGCTGTGGCTGGTATTCCACCTCCTCAAAGCCACCTTCCTCCTCTGACTTCTCTTCTTGAGACTCCTCTCTCTGCGTTGCCACAGGTCCAGCAATTGACAACGACAAGGCTGCTTCTGGTGGTGATGAGGACCACAACTCTTCCTCTTCATGCTCATCTACAGCCTGATCCAGTACTCTTCGCAGGGCACGCTCCAGAAAAAACGCATATGGGATGAGGTCGATGATGTTGCCTTGGGTTCGACTGACCACCAGGGTTGTCATCTCCGCAAAAGGACGCATGAGCCTACAGCCATTGTTCATGAGCATTCAGTAACGCGGCCAAAAAATACCCAGCTCCGCAGAAAGAATGAAAGAAAATGAATGTTTTTTTTTATGAAAAATTATCCTGCGGATCGCTTTTGGTCTGTACACAATGAAGCAATGACCTTATCATCTGGGGTGTGCCAACACAATCCTAGAGGTGATCGCTTCATTGTGATACGCAAGCCCCTTCACCACGACAAGGTAACGATCACGAAGGGGAATTGACACATGTATGTGCCTTTTTTTTTGTTTTTTGTTTTTTTGCAGCCACAGTGTAGCACCAGAGGCCAGAAAAATTAGGCATGTACACATGCATGAAAAAGTAGGTATTGTTGCAGCCTCTGCTGTAGCAGCGGCCTGAAAAATTGAGGTTTTAAGGCAGAAAGTGCACTAAAACATTGCGGCTTGAGCCGTAGTTGGTGGCGGAGACGTCACGTAAGTCATCCGGCATGCAGAGAATGATTATATACAGCAGCGTGTGGACCATTTTTAGGCCAAGGCATCTCAGTCATCACCAGGCCTTTTTTAGTCAAATGCATCCCCCACTGTCAGTCCCTTCGGGATCCATGCCTCATTCATCTTAATAAACGTGAGGTAATCAAGACTTTTTTGACCTAGGCGACTTCTCTTCTCAGTGACAATACCTCCTGCTGCGCTGAAGGTCCTTTCTGACAGCACACTTGAAGCGGGGCAGGCCAGAAGTTCAATGGCAAATTGGGATAGCTCAGGCCACAGGTCAAGCCTGCACACCCAGTAGTCAAGGGGTTCATCGCTCCTCAGAGTGTCGATATCTGCAGTTAAGACAAGGTAGTCTGCTACCTGTCGGTCGAGTCGTTCTCTGAGGGTGGACCCCGAAGGGCTGTGGCGATGCATAGGACTAAAAAAGCTCCGCATGTCCTCCATCAACAAGACGTCTGTAAAGCGTCCTGTCCTTGCCGGCGTGGTTGTGGTGGTAGGAGGAGGATTACTTTCACCTCTTCCCCTGTTGGATTCCCGTTGTGCTGTGACATCACCCTTATACGCTGTGTAAAGCATAGTTTTTAACTTATTTTGTAGCTGCTGCATCCTTTGCGACTGCCGGTAATTGGGTAACATATCACAGACTTTCTGCTTATACCGGGGGTCTAGTAGCGTGGCCACCCAGTACAGGTCGTTCTCCTTCAGCCTTTTTATACGAGGGTCTCTCAACAGGCATGACAGCATGAAAGACCCCATTTGCACAAGGTTGGATGCCGAGCTACTCATGTCCAATTCCTCGTCCTCACTGATGTCATTGAAGGTGTGTTCTTCCCCCCAGCCACGTACAACACCACGGGTACCAGATAGGTGACAACGAGCACCCTGGGATGCCTGCTGTGGTTGGTGTTCCTCCTCCTCAAAGCCACATTCCTCCTCTGACTCCTCTTCCTCACACTCCTCTTCCAGTGTTGCCGCAGGTCCAGCAATCGATGGTAAGGCTGTTTCTGGTGGTGGTGATGGTGACCACAACTCTTCCTCTTCCTCTTCACGCTCATCTACGGCCTGATCCAGCACTCTTCGCAGGGCACGCTCCAGGAAAAAAACATATGGGATGATGTCGCTGATGGTGCCTTCAGTGCGACTCACTAGGTTTGTCACCTCCTCAAAAGGACGCATGAGCCTACAGGCATTGCGCATGAGCGTCCAGTAACGTAGCAAAAAAATACCCAGCTCCGCAGAGGCTGTCCTAGCACCCCGGTCATACAAATACTCGTTGACCGCTTTTTCTTGTTGGAGCAGGCGGTCGAACATTAGCAGTGTTGAATTCCAACGTGTCGGGCTGTCGCAAATCAAGCGCCTCACTGGCATGTTGTTTCGCCGCTGAATATCTGCAAAGTGCGCCATGGCCGTGTAGGAACGCCTGAAATGGCCACACACCTTCCTGGCCTGCTTGAGGACGTCCTGTAAGCCTGCGTACTTCTGCACAAAACGTTGCACAATCAGATTCAACACATGTGCCATGCACGGCACATGTGTCAACTTGCCCAAATTCAATGCCGCCAACAAATTGCTCCCGTTGTCACACACCACTTTGCCGATCTCCAGTTGGTGCGGGGTCAGCCACTGATCCACCTGTGCGTTCAGGGCGGACAGTAGTGCTGGTCCGGTGTGACTCTCTGCTTTCAGGCAAGTCAACCCCAAGACAGCGTGACACTGTCGTATCCGGCATGTGAAATAGCCCCTGGGGAGCTGGGGGGGTGCAGTTGGTGTGGAGCAAGACGCAACAGCAGAAGAGGACTCAGCCGAGGAGGTTAGCAAAGAGGATGGAGTAGGAGGAGTAGAGGAGGTGGCAGCAGGCCTGCCTGCAAGTCGTGGCGGTGTCACCAACTCCTCTGCAGCAGAGCCACGCATTCCATGCTTGGCAGCCGCCAGCAGGTTTACCCAATGCGCAGTGTACGTTATATACCTGCCCTGACCGTGCTTTGCAGACCAGCTATCAGTGGTCAGATGGACCCTTGCCCCAACACTGTGTGCCAGACGTGACATGATTTCCTTTTCCACAATAGAGTACAGGTTGGGGATTGCCTTTTGTGAAAAATAATTTCGGCCGGGTACCTTCCACTGCGGTGTCCCAATAGCGACAAATTTTTTGAAGGCCTCAGACTCCACCAGCTTGTATGGTAAAAGCTGGCGGGTTAAGAGTTCCGACAAGCCAGCTGTCAGACGCCAGGCAAGGGGGTGACTCTGCGAGATTGGCTTTTTACGCTCAAACATTTCCTTGACAGACACTTGACTGTGGGCAGGTGACGAGCAGGATGTGATTTGTGATGTGAGATCATGTGCCTTCGCAAAGCAGTTGTACCTAGGTGGGTGTTGGACTTCCCACGACTCAGTTTCTTTTGGCACAGGTTACAAATGGCATCGCTGATATCAGAGGCAGACACACAAAAAAAATGCCACACTGCTGAGCTTTGCAAGGACGGCATTCTGGTGGTGGCAACAGCTTGCGTTGATTGGCGTGCTGTCTGGCTGACCCCGGGTGCCGAATCTACATGCTGTCTGACTGCGCCACTAGCTCCTTGCGATGACCTCCTCCCCCTGCTTCCAACTCGTCTCCTCCTCCTCTCTGTCTCCCCATCTGAACTTTCCCCCTCTTCTTCTGCTCTTCGAGCAGGCACCCAGGTGACATCCACAGACACATCGTCATCATCAGCCGCTTCACTTGACAACTCAGCAAAGGCAGCAGCAGCAGGTACAACATCATCATCATCACAATGTACGTCCATGTGTATAATGCTGCCTGACTGAGACATATCCCCGTTATCTACATCCTCTGGCACTAATAGTTGCGCATCACTTATTTCTTCAAACTGATGTGAAAATAACTCCTCTGACGGATCAAGTGAAGCGGCTGTGGTGCTAGTGTTGGTGGTGGTGCCGGCGGGCTGGCGAGTGGTAAATTGAGAGGTGCCCAAAGCTGAGCTGGAGGAGGATGGTGCATTAGGGTTCCGAGCGGAAGCTGTAGACGATTGGGTGTCTTGTGTAAGCCAGTCAACTATGGCCTCAGAATTTTTTGAGTTCAGGGTCTGTGGTGGCCTCTGAACACTGGGCATTATTCTAGGGCCTAAGGAAATCACAGCACCACGACCACGACGGCCCTTGCGGGGTGGCCTGCCTCTGCCTGTCATTTTCTTTTTTAATGTGTTGTGTACTATGAGTGCAAGGTGCTGTGCCACCCTATAGGAGTGTTGGGCAGTGGGTACAGTACACTCTGTGGACCTGACAGTCACTGGCACTCAGGCAACTGCAATTAAAAAATATATATATTTTTTTTACTTGGCAAGCTGCTGTGCCACCTTATATATCAGTGGTGGGTGGGCAGTGGCACAGTACACTCTCTGTGGACCTGACAGCAGTCACTGGCACCCAGGCAACTGCAATTTTAAAAAATATATATTTTATTTTACTTTGCAAGCTGCTGTGCCACCTTATATATCAGTGGTGGGTGGGCAGTGGCACAGTACACTCTCTGTGGACCTGACAGCAGTCACTGGCACCCAGGCAACTGCAATTTTAAAAAATATATATTTTATTTTACTTTGCAAGCTGCTGTGCCACCTTATATATCAGTGGTGGGTGGGCAGTGGCACAGTACACTCTCTGTGGACCTGACAGCAGTCACTGGCACCCAGGCAACTGCAATTTTAAAAAATATATATTTTATTTTACTTTGCAAGCTGCTGTGCCACCTTATATATCAGTGGTGGGTGGGCAGTGGCACAGTACACTCTCTGTGGACCTGACAGCAGTCACTGGCACCCAGGCAACTGCAATTTTAAAAAAATATATTTTATTTTACTTTGCAAGCTGCTGTGCCACCTTATATATCAGTGGTGGGTGGGCAGTGGCACAGTACACTCTCTGTGGACCTGACAGCAGTCACTGGCACCCAGGCAACTGCAATTAAAAAATATATATATTTTTTTTTACTTTGCAAGCTGCTGTGCCACCTTATATATCAGTGGTGGGTGGGCACACAGTGGCACTGCAGTGGGCACAGTACACTCTGTGGACCTGACAGTAACTGGCAGCCCAGGCAACTGCAATAATAAAAAATATTTTTTTTTTCAATTTATTGCAACAAGATGCTGTGCCACCGTATATATATCAGTGGTGGGCAGTGCACTGCAGTGGGTACAGTGCACTCTGTGGACCTGACACAGCACTCACTGCAATTATGACAGAGGAAAAAAAAAATATTTTTTAAAATGCCAGGTACTGTGCCTGTGCCACCCGAAATGAGTGTGGTGTGCACACAGTACAGTCTGTGGTAGGTCTGTGGCCTCTCACACACAGCGGGCAGGCAACTGCAGTGTACAATAGATATATATAGATATATATATAAAGAAAAAACTCTATTACCTTACCAGCCCTTAAAAGGGCTTTTGGGGACACTATATATATATATATATATATATATATATATATATATATATATGTATATATATAAATAAAAAAAATCCTCAATTACCAGCCCTTAAAAGGGCTTTTGGGGACACTAGATAGATATAGATATATATATATAAGAAGAAACAACTCAATTACCAGCCCTTAAAAGGGCTTTTGGGAACGCTAGGTATATATATATATATATATATATATATATATATATATATATAAAAAAAAAAACACAAATACCAGCCCTTAGAAGGGCTTTTTGGGGTGCTGATATTACAGCAGTAGTGGACCAAGAACACTGCAAGACCAGGAACACTGACTAACTGTCCCTAGCTTAACAGCAGCAGCAGCAGCAGCAGCAGCTCTCTCCCTACTCTCACTACACACACTGCTTCAGAATGATCTAAGATGGATGCTGCCCTTGCTTATTTATAGGAGGTGGGAGGGTGTGGGAGGGAGGTATGCTGATTGGCTGGAAATGTGTCTGCTGACTGTAAAGTTCAGGGTCAAAGTTTGCCTCAATGATGTCTTATGGGGGGCGGACCGAACATCGCATATGTTCGCCGGCAGCGGCGAACGCGAACATGCTAAGTTCGCCGGGAACTGTTCGCCGGCGAACAGTTCTATACATCTCTACTTGTAAACACCAAGTGTCAAAAATAGGCCCAGTCTTAAAGTGGATAAATGGACAACTTTGTGTAAAGCGCTACTTGGATGTTAGGCCTATGTGTGTGGCCAGGCTGTGAAAAAGTGTTACACATGTGGTATCGCCATACTCAGGAGGAATAGCAGAATGTATTTTGGGGTGCAATTTTTGCTATGTACATGCTATGTGTTAGAAATATTGCATAAATGGACAGCTTTGTGTAAAAAAAAATGTGTTTTCATTTTCTTTCCACATTTTCCAAAAACTTGTGGAAAAAAATGACATATTCAAAAGACTCATTATGCCTCAAAAATTATACGTTGGGCTGTTTGCTTTCCAAAATGGGGTCATTTTATGGGGGTTTCCATTGTCCTGGTGCTCCAGGGCCTTCAAAAGTGCGATAGGTTGTCAGGAAATTATATGTGTAATTTGTGCTCCTAGAATGCCGGACGGGGCTACTTCAATGTTAGGCCTCTGTATGTGGCCAGGCTGTGAAAAAGTCTCACACATGTGGTATCGCCATACTCAGGAGGAGTAGTAGAATGTGTTTTGGGGTGTAGTTGCAAGTATACATGTGCTGTGTGAGAGAAATAACCTGTTAATATGGCAATTTGTAAAAAAAAAAAAAAAAAAAAAGAAATCTTCATTTTGCAAAGAGTTGTGGGAAAAAATGACAGCTTCAAAAAACTCACCATGCCCCTTATTAAATACCTTGGAATGTCTACTTTCCAAAAAGGGGTCATTTGGGGGGTATTTGTACTTTCCTGACTTTTTAGTGTCTCAAGAAATGAGGCCTTCAGTACATCAGGTGTGATCAAGTGTGATCAATTTTCAATGATTCGCACCATAGCTTGTGGACTCTATAACTTTCACAAAGACCAAATAATATACACTTACTTAGGTTATTTTTACCAAAGATAAGTAGCAGTATAAATTTTGGCCAAAATTTGTGAAGAAAAATGACTAATTTGCAAAATTTTATGACAGAAACAAAGAAAAATGTGTTTTTTTCACGATATTTTCAGTCTTTTTTTATTTATAGCACAAAAAATAAAAAACCCAGTATTGATCAAATACCATCAAAAGAAAGCTCTATTTGTGTGAAAAAAAGGACACAATTTTTGTATGGGTACAGTGTTGCATGACTGAGTAATTCTCAGTCAAAGTGTGAGAGCGCTGAAAGCTGAAAATCGGTCTGGGCAGGAAGGGGGTGAAAGTGCACTGTAGGCAAGTGGTTAAGGAGGTAGTTGTGCCAAGTGATAGAGACGTCTTCCTGGTCACAGGGGACGTTTCATCACTATATATGATCATCCAACACGATGACGCCTTACTAGCTTTCAATTGGGCCTTTAGTAAAAGGGAAGAGATACCCGATATACAAAAACGGTTTCTGAAAGATGCTCTCATTTTTTGTTTAGCGCATAATTATTTTTGGTTCGACAGCACTTTCTATCAGCAACAAAGAGGTGTTGCGATGGGGGCTAAATTTGCCCCTAGCCTGGCTAACATCTTTATGGGTGAATGGGAGGACCGGTACATATTTGCTGCCCAACATGAAGAGTTGATCGTCTATCGTCGGTATATCGACGATCTATTCTTTATCTGGGCGGAGACTGAGTCCTCCCTGGAAAAGTTTTGCGAAAAACTTAATAATAATACCAATAATATCAGGCTAGATTTTAACTGGAGTCGGACCAAGATTCACTATCTGGATGTGGAGATATCCCTTCTTGAGGGTGGGCTGAAGACTCAGGTTTACTTCAAGCCCACTGATCGGAACGGATATCTCCCCGTCCAGAGTGGACATCACCAGCAATGGTTGTCCAATATCCCCAGGGGTCAATTCCTTCGTGTCAGAAGGAATTGTACAGCTGATGAGGATTTTCAAGTGCAGTCCCAAATCCTTAAACACAGATTCATGGAAAAAGGCTACCAAGCTGCTAAATTGGATAATACGATAGCGGAGATAGGGAGGCTATCACAGGACGATTGTCTTAAGGACACCGAGAAACGTAATACACAAGGTCATGAATGGAGTTTCATTTCCCAGTTCAATGCCCAACACCGGGAGGTGGAAGAGATCTTTAAAAGGCATTGGCCCGTTCTATGTATGGGCAAAGTTCTGAATGGGGTGTTGCCGGATACCCCAACATTCATATATAGAAATGGACCGACCTTCGGTGACCAGGTAGTTAAGAAAGTGTTGGATCCCCCAAAGAAGCCGACAATGTTTTGGGAGAACACACCTGGGTTCTTTGCATGCAGGAGGTGCAAAACCTGCAAGCAGGTAAATACCCATTTAAGAAACTTTACCAGCTTTGTATCTCCATCTAATGGGCAGTCGTTCGAAATAAAGGACACAATTACTTGCAGTAGCACACACGTGGTGTACTGCATACAGTGCCCATGTAATTTGCTTTATATTGGGAGGACCAAGAGAACAATTACCATCAGGATCTCGGAACATATAACAAATATCCGCAATGGATTCAAAGACCATAACCTTTCTCTCCATTTCCGGGATTTTCATAATAGTGATCCCACCCATTTGAGATTCTGGGGTGTGGAGAGGGTAGCACCGATATGGAGGGGTTCCAATCGGGTGCGCGAGATATCCAAGCGTGAAACACATTGAATATACTTGACCGAGTCTTTGCATCCTAAGGGTCTAAATGTGGATTTGGACATCAATTGCAATATTAGCAATTATTGACCTAGGGCGATCCTAATGTCCCTTCAGTACCCATTTTGGATCGAGTTGTCTTCTATCATTTTATTTTATTTTGTTTTTAGTATCAAGCTAATAGGTCAGCAATTGCAGAATGTTGGGATGTGACTGGCGCGCCGGAAGGGGCGGAGTCATATCGTAATAGTCTGACCGGAAGTGTCAGCAGAGGAGGTGCATTGTGCAAACGGTCCGGCGCAGTGCGGAGGCGCATGCACCGGCGTTTATATAAATATATGCCGACCGCGCCACGCACACAGGCTCTTTGATAAAGTCTTTTAGACAAAACGCGTCAGAGCGTGTGTGCACGGTCGTTATCATATCCTACTCCACACGCCGGACACCTTCCTTAGCATCGCAAGGGGCTTCTCTGGATTCGGTGGTCATTAAGCGTACTACATGCCTTCATTAAGGTTGGCTTCCTGTGAGTAGATATCTTGAGGGGAGAGGGGCTTTTTTTGTGTGTTTCAATAAAACTTTCTCTGCCGAATTACACTATTGTTTGCCCCCACTCTGTTCATTTTTTATGCTGTGGTGGACGGAGTACCACTGTGGTAAGAAGGCAAAGAGATTCGGTTCTGGAGACGTGCATCTTGAAAGAGGTGGATATTCTGAAGGGCTCATTTACACCGGTCTTCTGGTGAGTTCCCATCACAAGGGGGGGAGCACTTGGCGGTGGTGGAAGTGTGGTGCTTTCAATCCAGGTCCCTCACACCTTTCCCTTGAATACCAGACTCAGGGTGATACAGGAGTCTCCATGTGGAACTTTGAATAGACTGTTTTATGGACTTGTGCGCGGGCACGGATGTCCCTTGTCACATAGCGCTGTTAGTGTTTTTTTGGTTTATTTACGTACTCTGTTGATGATCCTTAGAACACCTATTATGCATTTGCCTTTCCTTGTTGGACTCCCAGACAAGATGGGGGGGGGGGGGGGTTTATTACTGAAATGTAATAGAGACGGGGAGATGTGTAATTGGATGCACTATAATCAGTGGAAAGTTGTGTTTGGTGCACATTAACTTGAGTACTGCCACTGACAGAAATATCAAAACTTGAAAAAAAGGGGGGTAACAACAGTGCCGCAGTAAGAAAAACTGTGGCTCATAATTTAAAAAAAAGAGGCAGGCACGAGTCCAAAAAAAAAAATAACAAAAAAAATAACACACAGCAAAAAAAAAGGGGGGTATACAGCACTAGAGATGGCCTTGCGGATCGCCCGGCGGTCGGTTCGCAGCAAACGGTGCTCGTTCGCTGTCCGCCGATCATGCGAACATTTGGCGATGTTCGCGGCTGCCATATTCTTTTTCATTGTGAAGAACTTTGACCCATGACTTATCCATCAGGTGGTACAGGACAGCCAATTGAGACATTTCAGCACATGGACATACCCCCTACCTTACAAATAGACCTGATCTGGCTGCCATTTTACATTCTCTTTTTTGTCAGTGTAGGGAGAGGTTGCTGTGGCGAGCAGGGATAGACTGTCAGTGACACAGATCGCTCGGTAATAGGTCCACAAAAGTCCTTTTAAGGACTGGTATAGGTGTACTGTATATATTCTGTCTTTTGTCAGTGTAGGGAGAGGTTTCCTGTGAGGAGCATTGACAGACTGTCAGAGCCAGTTCACACTGATGCGATGTGGGAACACTGCGAATATATCTGCGTGTTCCCGCAATTTTAATTCGGAGTGCACTGCTCCTAAAATTATATGCGATGTCTGTGCGGTACAAATTCAGCCATACAGTTTATATGGCTGAATTTGCACCACAATTGCAGTGAACACGCATAGGACCCTTTTTTTGGTCAGCAGCAGAATCCGATTGCATTGTGGTTCACACCAGTGTGATCCAATTCTGTGCGAACTGTCAGATCGCACTGCGATATGCAATCTGAGCTGGGGATGTCGTTAACTTTGAATTGACACCCCCAGCGTATCGCATATGGCAGTGTGAACTGCCTGTGCTGCGGATGCGATGCGGGAACACGCAGATATATTCGCAGTGTTCCCGCATCGCATCAGTGTGAACCAGTAGCTCGGTAATAGGTCTACAAAAGTCCTTTAAAGGACTGGTATAGGTGTACTATTAAGAAAAGGGGGGGTGTGGAGATGGCGCTGCCTAATGATATGAGATTTAAAGGAAGAATAGGTGTGGAGTGCCTAGTGTGGCAATATATAAATAAATATAATAAAAATCCAATAAGGATAGACACAAAGGGTATGGATAGTCGTGAAAAGACTCTAAATATATGTGATATGGATCAATGAATTAAAGTGACATGTGATAGAATGACACTATCCAAAGTGTCATGTGCATTGAAAATCATAGATATAAATGAATATATTATATGAATGCAGGTAAGTGTAAATGCATTAAAGTGACATGTGCATAAGTGACCACAGAGTGGTGTGGAATCCAGAGGATATAAATAGTAGATATGAATATCAGAAAAAGTAACTAAATTTAAATAAATACAATATATATACACAACTGTATATATATATATATATATATAAATAAATACCAATAAATAAAAGTAACCAGTGCAAAGGTGACCACAAGTGGTATGAAATCCAAAAATGGTACGGTATCAATATATCAAAGTGGCATGTGCATAGATATCAAAAGTGACGTGTGCACATATATGAACTGGTGTCATATAAATAATATGCTTAATACAAAATAAACGTGACTAAGTTGCCAGGAAAGTGTATAAATGTATGTCTAGTGAAAATACAAGTGATAAACTAAATAGTGAAAAGGTGACTAAAAAAGTCCATAAATTAGTGGCAAGTGGCAATCTTCATGTAATAATTACACAATAGGTGATCCCGTGTTAGGCCGTGAGATGCTTGGTGACCCCTCTAGTAAATAGCACACTCACCAGACATACCCACCCCACACAGGGGTATAGAGTGGGTATATATGATTATCCGGTGTGTGGGTCCTTGCTTCCTCTGAGGGTCCTAGGTTGGACGTCCTTGTGGGTCCCTAGTGGATCTTGGGTTAGAAGAGGGCTCCTAGGGGAAGGTAGCTGGGGTCTGTTGAGGTCCTGATAGTAGGAGGTATGTGTTCCAAATGTCCACGGTGTGTCACTCGCAGGATTCACAAAGTAAGGGAAAGGCACATCGTGTAATATTGCCAAACAGGGTTTTATTTCATAAATGCAGAATGTAAGGTACTCACATTTAAGAAGAGAAAGACAAGCGGTATAATGAGCGTCTGGAACGCAGTGCGATCTACGCCAGCATCCGGAACCGGATGTGATGCGACACGCTGTAGGCATTTCGTAATCGTACGTCCTCCACGCTGCAGAGGACGTACGATTGCGAAACGCATACAGCGTGTCGCATCACTTCCGGTTCCGGATTCTGGGGTGGTCCGGTACCATTTGATCCACGGACCGGTACCGGTCCGCGGCCCGGGCATGCCGCCCCCCACGTGTTATGAAAAAATGCCGCCCCGGGCGGCTGCCCCGTTCGCCCGTGCCTAAAACCGCCACTGGTCTGGTGAGTGTGCTATTTACTAGTAGGGTCACCAAGCACCTCACTGTCCACCAGGGGGTCACCTATTGTGTAATTATTACACAAATATTGCCACTTGCCACTAATTTATGGACTTTTTTAGTCTCCTTTTCACTATTTAGTTTATCACTTGTTTTTTCACTAGATATACATTTATACACTTTCCTGGCAACTTAGTCACGTTTATTTTGTATTAAAGCATATTATTTATATGCCACCAGTTCATATATGTGCACACGTCACTTTTGATATCTATGCACATGCCACTTTGATTTATTGATACAGTACCATTTTTTGGATTTCATACCACTTGTGGTCACCTTTGCACTGGTCACTTTTATTAATTGGTATTTATTTATATATATATATATATATATATATATATATATATATATAGTTGTGTATATATCACATATATTTAGAGTCTTTTCACGACTATCCATACCCTTTGTGTCTATCCTTATTGGATTTTTATTATATTTATTTATATATTGCCACACTAGGCACTCCACACCTATTCTTCCTTTAAATCTCATATCATTAGGCAGCGTCATCTCCCCATCCCCCCTTTTCTTATTTTTTTATAGTCTTTGACTATAAGTATAGGGAGGCTGCAGCCTAAGATTTATATATATTCACATATATCTTTATCCAAATATTCCATAAGCGCGAAGCTTTACCACACATAGGTGTACTATTGTTTGGTGTGCAGTATATAGGGGTGTAATACACTTATAATATACTTTCTAATATAGAAAGCATATTATAATGTATTTGGGTGCTGCAGAAATTTTGCGGCGTTAACGCTGCTACACACAGTGACAAAAGTTACAAGAAAATATTTTTCATAACTGGTGTGATAAAACAGTGGCCCCCCCCAAAACCACAGATTGAAGCGGGTTGTTATATAACAATATACTTTCATAATAGTGTATTTGGGTACTGCAGAAATTTTGCCTCTTTCGCTGTGTTAACTCTGCTACACACAGTGACAAAAGTTACTGGGAATTTTTTTTATAACTGGTGTGATATACCAGTGGCCCCCCAAAACGACAGATTAAAGCGGAGTGTTATATACCTTCTTCCACATATACTGCTCCTCTCTAGAGACTTTTGTTACAGGGTTATTTAAAAAATGACAGGCAGAGGAAGAGCCAGGCCCTTCCGCAGGGGTGGTAGGGGTAGGGCAGGAGCACCAGGCCGGAGCCAAAGTGAGAAGTTGCAGAAGGTGCGTTCGATTACGTCAAAGGACACACCAGACTTGGTTGAGTGGCTCACTCAACTTTTCTCTTCTGCACCCTCCTCATCCTCTCTATCTGCACCCTCTTCACTCTGTCTTTGTGCACCCCCAAAGACAACCCCACCAACACCACCATATACCCTCCGATTGAGTCACAGGAATTATTTTCTGATCCATCACAAGACATTTACGATGCGCAGCCATTCTTGGCATCGGAACAGGAAGAGGAGGTTGCTGCCTACTCTGAGATCTCTAATGTTAGTGGTGTGGAAGGTGACGTCGATGATGCAGAGGCAAAATTTCTGCAGTACCCAAATACACTATTATGAAAGTATATTGTTAAATAACACCCCCGGTTCAATCTGTCATTATGGGGGGCCACTGGTCTATCACACCAGTTATAATACTTTTTTCTAATTGCGTTTGTCACTCTTTGTAGTTGTAGTATCGCTGCAGAACCGCTCACCAGTCACAATGCTGCACAATACAAATCCACTATAATATGCTTTCTATATTCATCCAGCATTGCGACTTCCTCATCTTCCTGCTCCTGCTCCTCGACGGCTTGATCAATGACACGACGCAATGCATGCTCCAGAAAGAAGGTGTAAGGTATGATGTCACTGATGGCACCCTGGCTGCGACTGACCAGTTTGGTGATCTCATCAAATGGCCGCAGAAGTCTGCATGCGTCGCGCATGAGCAGCCACTGGCGCGGTGAAAAAACCCAAGCTCCCCAGAACCTGTCCTGCCACAGAGTTCGTACAGGTAGTCGGTAACTGCATGTTTCTGCTGGAGCAGCCTATCAAGCATATACAAGGTTGAGTTCCATCGCATTGGGCAGTCACAAATAAGACGTCTGACGGGCAGATTGTGTCGCTGCTGAATGTCAGCAAGGCGAGCCATGGCTGTGTAAGATCTTCTGAAATGGGCCAAGATTTTCCTGGCCTGCCGCAAGACGTCCTGGACCCCAGGGCATTTGACAACGAATCGCTGCAAGACCAAGTTCAGGACGTGTGCCATGCATGGCACGTATGTAATTTTCCCCTGTTTCAGCGCACTCAGTGACATCATACCTTACGCCTTCTTTCTGGCCATATAGCTCTGGGATGCTCTTCTGCGAGAAATATTTTCGAAAGGCCTCCGAGTCCCCCAGTTTATATGGCAGTAGGCTATCAGTTCCGACAAGCCACGGTCAACCGTTGGGCAAGAGGGTTATCCGGGGTCACCATTTTTTTACGCTCGAACATTTGGGCCACAGAAGCCTGCCTTTTTCTAGAAAAACATGAGGATGGCATGATGGAAGGTGGAGTGGAGGACAATTGTGAGGAGAGAGGAGAAGGAGAAGAGGCTGGATGGTGAGAGCCTGGAGTGTGGCTTTGTGGGTTCTGACGGTGTTGCCCCTACTGGGCTCAGTGATGGGAGTCCAGGTGCCTTCTTAGGCCCCTTTCACACAGGCGGACCGTTCAGATCTGCCTGTCTGTTTTTATGGCGGATCTGAACGGTCCCCTCATGCATGTCTATGGGGCATCGGATGTCAGCAGAGACATGTCTGCTGACATCTGACCCGATCCGTCCAATCTGGATGGATGGAAATCCTATTTTCCATCGATCCAGCGGACCCTTCCTAGGTGAGTGTTGGGCTTACTGGGACTTATGCGTTGACTGCAAAGGCTCCAGCATCAGGGAACGCATAGACCAACAGGTATCCGACTACATAGGGTTAACGGCCGATGTGGACGCTCTGTGAAGTGATGAACCTCTGGACTACTGGGTGGGCAGGCTTGACCTCTGGCCAGAGCTTGCACAATTTGCAATGGAACTGCTGGCTTGTCCCTCATCCAGTTTCCTGTCCGAAAGGACGTTCAGCACAGCAGGGGGGATCGTGACCGATAAGCTCACTCGCCTAGCTCACAGCAGTGCTAACTACCTCACATTTCTAAAAATAAATGAGGCATTGATCTCGGAGGAATTCAACACATGTGACCAGTAGACCATGTTTGATTCATATTCCTCATGACAGGCCACAAATATCCGCCACCATCCATAACAATTCATGGTCTCTGTCTTAGGCAAATACAGCGGCATAAAAGGCCTTTTATGTCCGTTGAATGCCTAATTGCTACAATATGTCCCAGCTCCACACAGCAACCTCTCCCTACACTGACAAAAGACTTTTGTGGACCTATTAGCTAGCGACTTGTGTCCCTATACAGTCTGTCCCAGCTCCACACAGCAACCTCCAGCCACAGAATACAATGCCTGTGGGCTAGATTTTGGGGCCTGTACTGGCCAACACTTACTTCTGTATCCTGTGAATGCCTAATGTACCTCCAGCCACAGAATACAAAGTTCTTTGCTGTCAGGTGGACGCCTGTGGGCTGATTTTTGGGGCCTGTACTGGCCAACACTTACTTCCATATCCTGTGAATGCCTAATGCAGTGTTTCTAAATTCCGGTCCTCAGGGCAAACTAACAGGCCAGGTTTGCAAGAAAACTAAAAAATACATCACAGGTGATATAATTTGCTGCTCAGTGATTGCAGTATTCTAGTCTGCATCTCCCCAAGGTAATACTTAAAATCTGGCCTGTTAGTGTGCCCTGAGGATCGAAGTTGAGAAACACTGGCCTAATGTACCTCCAGCCACAGAAAACCAAGTTCTTTGCTGTCAGGTGAATGCCTGTTGGCTAATTTTTGGGGCCTGTACTGGCCGACGCTTACTTCTGTATCCTGTGTATGCCTAATGTACCTCCAGCCACAGAATACAAAGTTCTTTGCTGTCAGGTGAACGCATATTGGCTAATTTTTGGGGCCTGTACTGGCATTCACTTACTTCCGTATCCTGTCAATGCCTAATGTACCTCGAGCCACAGAATACAAAGTTCTTTGCTGTCAGGTGGATGAATGTGGGCTAATTTTTGGGGCCTATACTGGCCGACACTTACTTCTGTATCCTGTGAATGCCTAATGTACCTCCAACCACAGAATACAAAGTTCTTTGCTGTCAGGTGGACGAATGTGGGCTACTTTTTGGGGCCTATACTGGCCGACACTTACTTCTGTATCCTGTGAATGCCTAATGTACCTCCAACCACAGAATACAAAGTTCTTTGCTGTCAGGTGGACGAATGTGGGCTACTTTTTGGGGCCTATACTGGCCGACACTTACTTCTGTATCCTGTCCATCCCTAATGTACCTCCAGCCACAGAATACAAAGTTCTTTGCTGTCAGGTGAACACATATTGGCTAATTTTTGGGGCCTGTACTGGCCGACACTTACTTCTGTAACCTGTCAAAGCCTAATGTACCTCCAGCCACAGAATACAAAGTTCTTTGCTGTCAGGTGAATGCCTGTGGGCTAATTTTTGGGGTCTTTACTGGCCGACACTTACTTCTGTATCCTGTGTATGCCTAATGTACCTCCAGCCACAGAATACAAAGTTCTTTGCTGTCAGGTGAATGCCTGTTGGCTAATTTTTGGGGCCTGTACTGGCCGACACTTACTTCTGTATCCTGTGAATGCCTAATGTACCTCCAGCCACAGAATACAAAGTTCTTTGCTGTCAGGTGAATGCCTGTTGGCTAATTTTTGGGGCCTGTACTGGCCGACACTTACTTCTGTATCCTGTGTATGCCTAATGTACCTCCAGCCACAGAATACAAAGTTCTTTGCTGTCAGGTGAATGCCTGTTGGCTAATTTTTGGAGCCTGTACTGGTCGACACTTACTTCTGTATCCTGTCAATGCCTAATGTACCTCCAGCCACAGAATACAAAGTTATTTGCTGTCAGGTGAATGCCTGTTGGCTATTTTTGGGGCCTGTACTGGCCGACACTTACTTCTGTATCCTGTGAATGCCCAATGTACCTCCAGCCACAGAATACAAAGTTCTTTGCTGTCAGGTGAATGCCTGTTGGCTAATTTTTGGGGCCTGTACTGGCCGACACTTACTTCTGTATCCTGTGTATGCCTAATGTACCTCCAGCCACAGAATACAAAGTTCTTTGCTGTCAGGTGAATGCCTGTTGGCTAATTTTTGGAGCCTGTACTGGTCGACACTTACTTCTGTATCCTGTCAATGCCTAATGTACCTCCAGCCACAGAATACAAAGTTATTTGCTGTCAGGTGAACGCCTGTTGGCTTTTTTTGGGGCCTGTACTGGCGGACACTTACTTCTGTAACCTGTGAATGCCCAATGTACCTCCAGCCACAGAATACAAAGTTCTTTGCTTTCAGGTGGACGAATGCGGGCTAATTTTTGGGGCCTGTACTGGCCGACACTGACTTCTGTATCCTGTCAATGCCTAATGTACCTCCAGCCACAGAATACAAAGTTCTTTGCTTTCAGGTGGACGAATGCGGGCTAATTTTTGGGGCCTGTACTGGCCGACACTTACTTCTGTATCCTGTGAATGCCCAATGTACCTCCAGCCACAGAATACAAAGTTCTTTGCTGTCCGGTGAATGCCTGTTGGCTAATTTTTGGGGCCTGTACTGGCCGACACTTACTTCTGTATCCTGTGTATGCCTAATTTACCTCCAGCCACAGAATACAAAGTTCTTTGCTGTCAGGTGGACACCTGTTGGCTAATTTTTGGAGCCTGTACTGGTCGACACTTACTTCTGTATCCTGTCAATGCCTAATGTACCTCCAGCCACAGAATACAAAGTTATTTGCTGTCAGGTGAACGCCTGTTGGCTATTTTTGGGGCCTGTACTGGCCGACACTTACTTCTGTATCCTGTCAATGCCCAATGTACCTCCAGCCACAGAATACAAAGTTCTTTGCTGTCAGGTGAATGCCTGTTGGCTAATTTTTGGGGCCTGTACTGGCCGACACTTACTTCTGTATCCTGTGTAGGCCTAATGTACCTCCAGCCACAGAATACAAAGTTCTTTGCTGTCAGGTGAATGCCTGTTGGCTAATTTTTGGGGCCTGTACTGGCCGACACTTACTTCTGTATCCTGTGTATGCCTAATGTACCTCCAGCCACAGAATACAAAGTTCTTTGCTGTCAGGTGAATGCCTGTTGGCTAATTTTTGGAGCCTGTACTGGTCGACACTTACTTCTGTATCCTGTCAATGCCTAATATACCTCCAGCAACAGAATACAAAGATATTTGCTGTCAGGTGAACACCTGTTGGCTATTTTTTGGGGCCTGTACTGGCCGCACTTACTTCTGTATCCTGTAAATGCCTAATGTACCTCCAGCCACATAATACAAAGTTCTTTGCTGTCAGGTGAACGCATATTGGCAAATTTTTGGGGCCTGTACTGGCCGACACTGACTTCTGTATCCTGTCAATGCCTAATGTACCTCCAGCCACAGAATACAAAGTTCTTTGCTGTCAGGTGCATGCCTGTTGGCTAATTTTTGGGGCCTGTACTGGCTGACACTTACTTCTGTATCCTGTCAATGCCTAATATACCTCCAGCAACAGAATACAAAGATATTTGCTGTCAGGTGAACGCCTGTCGGCTATTTTTTGGGGCCTGTACTGGCCGCACTTACTTCTGTATCCTGTAAATGCCTAATGTACCTCCAGCCACATAATACAAAGTTCTTTGCTGTCAGGTGAACGCATATTGGCAAATTTTTGGGGCCTGTACTGGCCGACACTGACTTCTGTATCCTGTCAATGCCTAATGTACCTCCAGCCACAGAATACAAAGTTCTTTGCTTTCAGGTGGACGAATGCGGGCTAATTTTTGGGGCCTGTACTGGCCGACACTTACTTCTGTATCCTGTGAATGCCTAATGTACCTCCAGCCACAGAATACAAAGTTCTTTGCTGTCAGGTGAACGCCTGTAGGCTAATTTTTGGGGTCTATACTGGCCAACACTTACTTCTGTATCCTGTGAATGCCTAATGTACCTCCAGCCACAGAATACAAAGTTCTTTGCTGTCAGGTGAAAACCTGTTGGCTAATTTTTGGGGCCTGTACTGGCCGACACTTACTTCTGTATCCTGTGTATGCCTAATGTACCTCCAGCCACAGAATACAAAGTTGTTTGCTGTCAGGTGAATGCCTGTTGGCTAATTTTTTGGGGCCTGTACTGGCTGACACCTACTTCTGTATCCTGTGAATGCCTAATGTACCTCCAGCCACAGAATACAAAGTTCTTTGCTGTCAGGTGAATGCCTGTTTGGTAATTTTTTGGGCCTGTACTGGCCGACACTTACTTCTTTATCCTGTGAATGCCTAATTTTTCAGACTGGCATTGAAAATCAATGGGTCTGTAAACATTCCGCTTAATTGTGGAGTGGATGCGGACCCATTTTACAGATGTGTGAATGGATCCTATATGTATTTGACATGTATTTACCGGCTGCTGTTCTGGCTGATTTAGAAAAAAAATAAATACATTTTTTTGGCTGAAAAAAAAAATGTTATGGCAACTTTTCCAATAGCAATACTTCTGGTATGTCAGTGTTCATGTTGTGGGACTATGTGTGCAGAGCTAGTAAGTATTTTGTGGCTGCAAATATGACCTGGAGGTTTTTAATGTTCGCCTGCCATTAAAGTGAATGGAGTCCGCCGGGAACTTGCGGCTGGCAAACATTTGAGAAAGTTTGCGGATCACGTTTGCGAACCGCCCCATCCAATGTTCGTCCATCACTATACAGCACTGTATGCAGCACTAAATGTTATATAATGAGGTGTAAAACACTGCACTACACAGACACACTCCACTGACACACTTCAGTATACTGCAGTAAGACTGCACTGTGTCACAACCCACCTGGGGTCTTGCAGTGGAGAGGGAACCCAGTTGCAGTGGAACAGCACTCCCTTACAATCACGACCCTCAGGAGTCCCTGGAAGTGGGAACAGGGCCCCGTAGGGTCTGTGGTGGCACGGAGGCCTTTAATGAAGAGGAGGAGGTAAGGTCGACAACTCTGGAGTCAGGTCTGGCAGGCAATCAAGGAGTATCCACCTGAGGGAGAAAGGATCAGGAACCAGGAACACAGACAATGCAATTAGCAGACACACAGGAGCAAGGAAAATAACCAAGCACTGACTGGAAGGTGTGCTTGGTTTATATAGGGAGCCAGGATCACATGACCCGCCACCTCCCACCAGTAGGTGGGGCTGCCAGGGGCTATAAAGGGAGGTCAGGGACCCTGCGCCATCTTGGTTTGCTTCATAGAACCTGATCTTACCAGATCTTCAACTCTCCTCTCTCCCTCTGTGTAAAACACTGTAACCGCATGGCGGCCGCCATCTTGCCATGACAGTGTGCCGCTGCAGTTCTCAGAGGTGAGGGGAGGAGAAGGAGCCACCGCAGACCCGGAGGGGTTGTCTCTGCGACCGGCAAGCACCAAGACTCTGTTGCGAGAACGCCGCAGGTGCCCAGACGCAGGTGAGTACGTGGCAGTGCCGTGACAGACTGACACACTACAATATACTGCAGTAAAACTGCACTGACACACAACAATATATTACAGTAAAACTACACTGATGCACTTCAATATACAGCAGTAAAACTGCACTGATGCATTACAATATACTGCAGTAAAACTTTCCCCAGAAGCACTACAATATACTGCAGTAAAACTGCACTGACGCATTAAAATATACTGCAGTAAAACTGCACTGACACACTACAATATACTGCAGTAAAACTGCACTGATGCACTTCAATATACTGCAGTAAAACTGCAGGGACACACTATGCTGACACTACAGTAAAGCTGCCCAGACTGATGCTGCACTATCACTATATTCACACCACACTGATACTCACAATAGAATCACAATAGGACACTATAGCACACTAACTCACTAGTAGCAATGAACAGAGCTCTGTTCTGTTTATCTCCACTCCAACATCATATTGCAATTGGCTCCTATGAGCAATGAGCCATGATTGGGCTAAGCCATCTTTACTTTTTCCAATCATGGTTCTGACAGTGCTCTGTGCCCTGATTGGGCAAAGCCTTCAGTGCTCCAGCCAATCAAGGCCAAGAATGCACTGTGCAGCATTCTGTACATTATGGGGCATTTGGCGGGCCTAACAAATGGCCATAGGCCCTGCAAATTTGGGCCCAATATTTGCTTGGCTCAAACTGTTCACCCAAAACTACTGGGGACGTCATCATGCTGTAGTGGATCTAATTCATACACCACTGAGAGGGAGTGACTGGGAAAGTGCTGACAGGCAGGACTATTAAAATTTTCCACATTCGTTTGATGGTTTTTATGTGTGTGTTTTTAACCTCTATTATTTAAATAAAATTTAAATGGTACATACTATGTTGTCTTCTCTGTTTATCTATTGAGGACAATATACAGTATATGATGGATGAATTATTGGATATGCTCTATCTAGAGATGCTATGAGCAGTATGCTGTTTCTGAAGATATCAAAGAAAGTTGACTTAGACTTAGAGCCCCATACATGTGGCTGAGAATAAAACCGTAAGTGTGGGTAAAGGTTTGATTACCGTTTGGAAAACCGTTAAATAATTTATTCACAGAATCACATGCTTGCAGTGTGGATTTATGAAGATAAAGTTTTAAATCACTAGTGGTTTTAAGTCTGTTAATCGGATGAGCACTATGAAGATTATAATTTTGGTGGACTACATTGTGGACTATATCATTTTTTTTTCTATATTTTTTCCACCCTGGGATTTGTGTTGTTGTGAAAATTATTAAAAGTAGAGTTTATGCACACCTTATTTCTATAATATACATATTTATATGATGTGACAGTTATTACACAGTGTTGCACAAATTTGATTTATTCTTTTAGGTCTCATATGGTAAAACAAAATATGGAATCCCACAAATGCCATACTAGACCTAAAGAGTTTTGCAAAAAACAAGAAAAAAGTGTTACATCTACCCAAAATTTACACCAGACTCATTATCCAAGCATTCAGTCTGGGTGGCCTGAAAAGTAGAGGACGAGCATGCAGCCCCACCTCCTAAACCATACAACGCCACATGCCCTCAGTTTTTTTTGGGAGGGGGGGGTTTGCTTGGGGGACCCCCTGGCAATGCAGCTTATCCCCATGTTATAGAGGACAAAGACCTCTTCCCCACAACCATGGCCCAGTGGTCGTGGGAGTCTGTGGATGGGGGGCTTATTGGAATCTGGAAGCCCAATTTAAAAATAAAAGGCCCTGAGATACTGCCCCCCACGTGCATGAGTCAGGGCTACCCTGACTCATGCACAAAACAGGTCGCCTGCCATTAAAAACAGGTCAATAATGAAAAACACAAAATAAGAAAATGTCCCACAACGTAAACTCCTTGTCAATCATTACACAATGTAGTGAGCCAATGCCACAGAGAATAAAATGGAGGTACCACATCTGCATGGAAGACAAAACAAGAAATAATATGGAAAGATATGACTTTATCAGCACCCCATAAATTTAAGAAAGAAAAACTATAACATTTACATATCTTTATTACAAAGTACTTATTGAAGGATAAGTTCAAAATTTGTAACATGTTACACCCATATTCAAGGTGTAACATGTAACATGTTACAGATGCACCAGCCTCAGTATACCCCTGATCCCCATTTTGACAGCGAGTGGGGTTTCTTCTCCCCTGCTTGCGGTCACAGTCCTAAAAAAAAAAAACAATGCCCAGCGGGGATCAGCCCCCCTAGCTGCATCATTTAGTCACATAATTCTGTGAATGTAAAAACTACAAGTACGAACCTCCTCTGCGGCTGTTGGCTTGTAGTTCTAAATGAACCACAAGGGCACTGTTGAACGTTTTAGGAAGTTCATTGTGGTTCCTGTCATTGTGTAACTGCCTGTCTGTATTGGAGGTATGAGCAGACAGCTATACAGATGGTCTGCAGGACCATGGCAATACATTCATGATCTGCTGAAAGGTAGTTATGCTTCATCAGCAAGATCTCTCTCAGGCAAATATTTTAAAGGAGACTGTGGTTTAAAGGTGTGCTGTTCAAGCTTTTTTTGAAGAAGCACAAAGAAACAGGTGTTAAAGACCGTAGATGCAGTGGTCAGCCAAGGAAACGTAATGCAGCAGATAAAAAACACATCATGCTTGCTTCCCTTTGACATCTGAAGAGATCCAGCAGTACCATCAACACAGAATGGGTGGAAACCAATAGGAGTCAGGTATACCCATCTACTGTCTGGGAAGTCTGGCCAGAAGTGATTTTAATGGAGAAAGTGTGACCAAAACGCCATACCTCTGATGTGGAAACAAGGCTAAGTGACTCAACTATGCACAAAACCTCAGGAACTGGGGTGCAGTAAAACGGCAGCATGTATTCTGGACTTACAGGTAAAAAGGAAAACACTCCAGAACGCACATCTCAAATACCCAAAATAAGGTAAAAATCAGAGGACCCCGAAGGATAACTGTAAAAATGCAATAGAAAAATGACTCACAGACTATGTACAAATTACAGAGATAAATGGTTTATGGATCACACAAATGACAGCTGAGCTACACAGGAAAAGTCCAATGCACGATGAAGTGGTGCTGTGGGTCAGGACGTGTTTTCTGAAGTATTTCCTTTTCTTCATCTTTGAAATATTTGGCTGTAGAAAGAGGAAGTTTGCATTTCTGCAAATGGAGCTGGAGATTTGGTCAGGATCAATGGTATCCTCAATGCTGAGAAATATAGGCAGGAAATTATCTAACATGCCATGCCATCAAGGAGACATCTGATTGTCCCCAAATTTATGCTGCAGCAGGATAACAACCCCAAACACACAGCCAATGTAATTAAGAACTACAGTGTAAAGAAGAACAAGGAGTCCTGAAAGTAATTGTTTGGCTCCCACATTCAGAGCCCGGATTTCAACATCATCAATTCTGTCTGGGATTACATAAAGAGACAGAAGAATTTGAGACAGCCTTCATTTGCAGAAGATCTGTGGTTAGTTTTCCAAGATGTTTGAAACAACCTACCTGCAGAGTTTCTTTAAAAACTGTGTGCAAGTGTACCTAGAATACATAATGCTGTTTGAAGGCAAACGGTGGTCATACCAAAAATGTACATGATTTGAATTTATCTTCTTTTCATTTACTTTCCATTTTGATAATTGAAAAAAAAAAATGTATTAACACTTCAATTTCTGAAAACATTTTTAATGTACAGCATTTTTCCCACCTGCTTAAAACTTGCATAGTATAAATTTTACTGTAGAGGAGCTAGATCTCCAGTTACTGATGTGTCAGCTATTATTACAGTTAGAATTTTAGAGAACAAAGCAAGGAGATGAAAAAAAAAGGAACATCTCCTTGAGATATGGGTGTAGTCAAATTTCCAGTACAACTCCACTTGAGGAACTGTACATTTTATACACTGAAACCAAACACGAACACAAGTATTCTCCACGCTATTTCAGTGTTAATTAGAAAATAAACTAAAAACCCTTAACTTTTGTAACTGTACACTATTACTATTATGTGCTCCCACATATATCTAATATATATATATATATATATATATATATATATATATATATATATATATATATATATATACAGTGCTTTAAGTGGCCCAAAAGAGGTGTCGGTTATTATACCCTATAAATTTTGTTGCCCCCCCACCCCACATCAGGGTCCCCACAGAGCACCCCCTCTGGCCTGGGCTGGGACTCCGGAGCACTGGTGTTGACTGGTCTGGCTGTGGAGTGGGAAATATTTTTGGGGGGGCAATTGAGAGCGCAGATGTCCAAAAAGAGCGTACTGGTATGCTAAGGTGCATGGAGAGGTGGCGGTATGCTCAAGAGCCATATTTGGAAGTGGCGGTACTGAGTACCAGTGCATTCCGGCCCACTTAAAGCACTGTATATATCCAAAAGTGCAGCACAAACATCAGCACCAAATGTATACACCACTGAATGCTCTGTCACCATTCACACCATCTGCTTACCTTTGAACATTGACCTACGATCCATATAGGTCACTGTGAGCCTTACCCTTTAATTGGGTTTTCACTATCTCTAGATTATACCAGATGTACCAACAACTGTTGTATTTTTTGCAGCTCGAGAGGTAGGTACAGTATTACCCTCATTTAAGCTGGGTTCACACTGGTCCGACTCTGAAGCCGCCTCGTGCAGCGCGACTTAAGCGTGGCTTGCAAACTACTTCTTTAATAGAAGTCAATGCAAGTCACCCCCAAAGTAGTGCAGGAACCTTTTTCTAAGTCAGAGCAACTTGCGTTGCTCCGATTAGAATGGTTCCAGTGCACTGAATGGAGTGCAATTTGTCAGGCAGCTAAGTCGCCTGACAAGTTGCCCCAGTGTGAACCGGGACTTACAGTGAACTCAACAAACCCCACCAAACAAACCCACACCTAATTATCTCATTAATACTTTTAAACCCTGTAAAGCTAAAATGTTTATTCATTGTAGATATAGAGGATTTACATTTGTGTCCCAGTGCAGAGATTTTTCCTCACTTCCTGTCCTGGAGATGCAACAAGAGGAACTAACGCCAAAGTGTGGGAAATTCAGATATTAGGGTGGCCATACCTGGATTAAAATGTGGATGGTTAAATTGGTTCTAAAAGCAGACATTTGTTTTTGTTTGTTTTTTTTTAATCCTAATGCATCCTATGCTTTAATATAAAAAACAAAAAATAAAAAAATCTTTCCTTTTTCCTCTTTCCTTTTTTCTCTTTCTGTTGTTCTCTAGATGTTTCACAAGGCCATTAGTCAGGCTCATCCCTGGGTCCTGTTTTACTTTAATCAGTCCCTCTGGGATTGGGTTCGACTGATATTGTTTATAAAGGTAGGCTGTTCATTATGTAGTTTCTGCAAAATACTGTAAACGCTATTTGAAGATGTCTTGCTGATACAACTAATGAGCCCTGTTAGACCCATGTTTTTTTTTCTTGTGTACTGGTCTGTTGTTGGCTTCATATGATGTCAATTGTGTGTTACTTCTTTTATCTTCTTTTGAAAAAGAAAAAAACATAATAAAAATTGTCAATTATTAAAAAAAACCCTTCAGTGTGCAGCAGCCCCCTTCAGCCCCCCTAGCACTTACCTGAACCGCATCTCGATCCAGCGATGTTGCATGAGAGCTTCAGGTGCCCGGGACTCTCTCTCCTGATTAGACACAGCAGTGTGCGCCACTGGCTCCCGCTGCTGTCAAGCAAAGTCAGTAAGCCAATGAGGAGAGAGAAGTGGCGAGGCAGAGCCACGGCTCTGTGTCTAAATGGACACACAGAGTAGCGGCTCGATCAGGTGCCCCCATAGCAAGCTGCTTTCTGTGGGGGCACTCTGAAGGAGGGAGGGGCCAGGAGCACCAGTAAGGGACCCCAAAAGACAAGGATCAGGGCTGCTCTGTGCAAAATCACTGCACAGAGCAGGTAAGTATAACATGTTTGTTATTTTTAAACAAAAAAAAAAACAAGATTTAAATATCATTTTAAGCATAGATCTGCTAAATTTTGAACCATGTATGGGCAAGCTGATAATACATACAATATAAGCCGATCTACAAATCAACTTCTGTACAACCAACTTGTCAGGTTTATCCTAGTCAATCAGTGCTGCCCGCTACAGTCGGAAACACAAATCAATGTGTTCTGAAGGTGGGGAAGGCTCCCCACCTTCAGAACACAATAGGACAACGGACATGATTCCCTTATCCACCTCAAATGTGTAGATGGGGGAATCTGATCTTTTTGTTGCTGTTGTTTAACCTGCTGGTTGAACAAAAAAAAATATTGCTCTGATGACATCTCTGAATTTTTGGATTTAACAATGGCCACCAGAAAAAAAAGACCAAACAGGTTTTTCTCCTCAGCAGGGACACAGACAGCGATACACATTTGACATAAGGGTATAGCCCTTTCTTATTTTATTCAAAATGTAAACAATTTCTTTACATAGACTTTAACCTCTTCCTGACCGCCCGCCGCAGATATTCTGTGGCAGGCAGCCCCTGCTGCGCGAAACAACGTAGCTGTACTTCGGTCGCGCGCCTGTAGCTAGGGGGCCGGAGTGCCCTGCCACTGACACGCTCCCACCCTCACTCGGCAGCGGTGACTTTGATGCACAGGACCAGTGCCTCTGATTGCCGCTGGGCACCCGCGATCGTTCCCAGCTGAGAGAGAAACATGGTCAGCTGTTGTAAACACAGCTTACCGTTCTTCTCTCTGGAATGATCACAGAGCGCCTGTGATCCTTTTATGTAGGATCACGGGTCTCTGTGAGCGTTTCAAAAGCCCAACCCCCATACAGTTAGAAACACTCCCCTAGTCTTACATTTAACCCCTTGATCACCCACAATGTTAACCCTTTCCCTGCCAGTGTCATTATTAAAGTAACAGTGCATACTTTTAGCAGTAATTACTGTAGTAATGTCACTGGTCCCCCCAAAAGTGTCAAAAATGTCCGGTAGGGGTCTGATCTGTCTGCCGCAATGTTGCAGTCCCGCTAAAAAATCGCAGATCACCACCATTACTAGTAAAAAAAAAAACAATAAAAATGACATAAATCGTTCCCGTAGTTAGTAGACGTGATAACTTTTGCGCAAACCAATTAAAATACGCTTATTGTGATCTTTTTTTTTACCAAAAATATGTAGCAGAAAACAAATTGACTTAAAATGTTTAAAAAAATTTGATTTTTAAATATTTTCTTTTGGGAATGTTACAGTGGGCACCCCAGGTAAAAATGTGTATTAATGTGCATAAAGAAGCCAAGGAAAGATGGAAAAATCTCCAAAAGGCATCAAATTACAGATTAGACATTCTTATAATATGTCAACAAAAGTTAGATTTTATTTCCATCATTTACACTTTCAAAATAACAGAAAACAAAAAAATGGTGTCTACAAAAGTTTGGGCACCCTGCAGAGTTAATATCTTGTACTGCCCCCTTTGGCAAGTAGCCAAAAGTCTTTAAATTCTTGTTTGAGGTATCTTTGCCCATTCTTCCTTACAAAAGTCTTCCAGTTCTTTGAGATTTCTGGGCTGTCTGTCACGCACTGCTCTTTTAAGGTCTATCCATAGATTTTCAATTATGTTGAGGTCAGGAGATTGTGAAGGCCATGGCAAAACTTTCAGTTTACGCCTCTTGATATAATCCCCCGTGGATTTTGAGGTGTGTTTAGGATCATTATCCATTTGTAGAAGCCATCCTCTCTTTAACTTCAGCTTTTTCACAGATGGCATCAAGTTACCATCCAAAATTTGCTGAAATTTTATTGAATCCATTTTTCCTTCTTTTTTCGAGAGATGTGCCCTGTTCCACTGGCTGCAATACAACCCCAAAGCATGATTGATCCACCCCCATACTTAACAGTTGGACAGAGGAGAGGTTCTTTTCATTAAATTCTGTGCCCCTTCTTCTCCAAGCGTACCTTTGCTCATTCCGGCCAAAAAGTTAAATTTTAAGCTCATCGGTCCACAGAACTTGTTTCCAAAATGCATCAGGCTTGTCTATATGTTCATTTGCAAAGTTCAAACGCTGATTTTTGTGGTGAGGACGTGGAAGAGGTTTTCTTCTGATGACCCTTCCATGAAGACCATATTTGTACAAGTATCTCTTTATAGTGGAATAGTGTACCACAACTCCAGTGTCTGCCAGATCTTTCTGGAGGGATCGTGCAGTCAAACGTGGGTTTTGAATTTCTTTTCTCACAATCCTGCGAGCTGTTCTGTCTGATATTTTTCTTGGTCTTCCAGATCTTGCTTTAACTTCCACTGTTCCTGATGACTGCCATTTCTTGATTACATTCCAAACAGAGGATATTGACATCTGAAAACGCTTTGCTATCTTCTTATAGCCTTCTCCAGCTTTATGAGCGTCAACTATTTTCAGTTTCAGTTTTCTAGACAGCTGCTTAGAAGATCCCATGGTGCTGATTGCTGAGGCAAGGTCAGATGAGTCTGGGCATTTAAAACCTTTGAGATTGACATCACCTGGTCTTCCCAGATGATGATTGAGAACAATCCATGACACTGGCAGGTCTCAGCCTTGCAAAGGGGGCAGTGCATGCTATAAATTCTGCAGGGTGACCAAACTTTTGCAGACACCATTTTTTTGTTTTCTGTAATTTTGAAAGTGTCAATGATGGAAATAAAATCTAACTTTTGTTGACATATTATAAGAATGTCTAATCTGTAATTTGACGCCTTTTGGAGATTTTTCTCTTCTGTCTAGTCTGCCACAGTGCCCTTCAGGGCACTGAGCAGGCTAGTTTTGGGCTGGCAGCACATGGCCACGGTGTGCACTTTAAACCAGCCCCTGTAAATGATGTGTTTGGTGCCGGCACCCTGATCCTTGGGCTGTCATGGATGGGGGTTAAAGCATCTCAGTTGGATATCACTCCCTACATGATGGTGTCACCCCTCTGGCTGGTATCACTCGAGGGCAGTCCACATCCTCTGCACCCCATAGCAATGCCACTGCTCCTACCTTATAACACTGGGGTCTTTGGTTCCCAGTGTTGGTTCCCAGTGACACTACTTGCCATTGAGTTTGCATGTTCTCCATGAGCTTGTGTGCATTTCCTCCCATGCTACAAAGACATGGTGCTAAGTAATTGGATCCTTTATAAATTGCCCTTTCTAAATTGTCCCTAGTATATTTATGTATTTATGTATGTGAGGTAGGAATCTTTGATGGTAGTGAATGCACAATATGTAAAAGTGTTGTGTAAGTTGTTGGTGCTATAAAAAAAATTCCATAAAAATACAGCATCTATTAAAGAAACATATGACAATGACTAATATGCTTGATCCTTATCTAGATAACTAATATATTGCCTTAATGTTAAACTATAATTTTTTGCTGAAACTACTTCTGCCAAATTAAACTGATCAGACCTAAGCAAGTATGTTTAAAACTAGCTGACTATGAATTTTCTAATATAATTATTTCAAACTGAGCATAGACATTTTTGTTGCTTATTAGTGGATGTGAAGAATAGCATTTGTTTAGATCAATTAATCAGACTATTTGACAGCACAAAAAAAAAAAAAAAATGCCGCACACACAAACAGACCAACAAAATGTTGACTATAAAATTCATTCTACCATAAAATTATAGACTAATTAACTATTAGGATCTACATACATTATTAAAGCTAAAATGTTGCATAATCTCAATTACAAAAGAGTCAATGAACCTGTAATTCTGTAAGCATTTTCTTATTTTTGCATTTTTTTACATTTAGAGAGAAAGAGAATAAAAAAAGACTATTAATGGAAGTAACCCACAGCTTTGTAAAATGTTCAGCTAGAGAATGTATTGAGACTGAGCTAAGGTTATAAATGAGCCTGATATTGCTGACTGTACAGAGATGAAACATAAATGTGTGCCAGCCTAGCACTTAAATGCTCAATGTGTTTTCCTGTGTGATAAAATTACATTTATGCTTTGCAATGCCAGATCTGCGATTCTCTTTGAAAACCTTGCAAGCTCTGTGTGTGTATGTCTTACAATTCACTTCCTATTTTATAATAACCATCTTGCTTTGCAAAATTATGTATGAAAATTTTTATTATTCACTTCCAGTTTTATGAAATGTTTGTCTCATAATAAAATCAATGAATTCCCCCAATTGAAACTCTATAGAAATCAACACTTATTACAGATTGCTTGACTTCTACAAAAATAGTGCTTTCTGCAAAATCAACAACTGATTTTTTAAATTCAAAAACTTTGAAGCTTAAGCTTATGTTTAAGAGTTTTCATGCTCTGGAATTCTCATTATGCATTTTTTCAATTTTCTGCAAAATATATAGCGTCTTGCATTTGGAGATAAATCTTGATCTCTACAGTATATTGATTGAGTGAATTGTGTGAACAACAAAACTATTTCCAACAATGGCAAATGGGACCTACTAAAACTGGATATTATATATGCATATGCACAGTGTATGTATACACACACACACACACACAGAGAGCACAAGTGCTGCTAAATGATAACTGTATGTTGGGCAAATATTATTTGACAGATAACTCTATGTTGTGGTTTTCCTCAGGCTGCTCATCATTTTGTGTGAGTTCTCCTCTAAGGATGAGCTCAGTGTTTGTTCTGAATGTAACTTTGAACCAAACACCCAATGTTCCATCAGGATCCGCCATGTGCAATGGGTTTTCAGGTTTTGTTTTTGCTGGAAGCAGGCATCCTGATTGACAATGGATTTACAATGAGGGATTTTTTTTGCGGGGGGGGGGGGGGTTTAAAGACTTTTTAAATATTTGGTTGTCTTTATTTTTAGATGACATTTTTTTTGTGAATAGTACCCTATACTTATTCATGCATTAGGGCAGTATCTTGGGCCCCATTATTATTAAAGTTTTGAGATTCCAGTAAGGTCTAACCTGCAGACCCTAACAACCATCAGCCAGGTTGTAGGGAAGAGGCTATTGTCTTCTTCAACATAGGAACAAGGTGCTTTGCCCAGAAAGTATGGCTCAGGAGGGGGGCACGCACTCACTGCCCCTTAATTATGGGCAAATAGGTTACATTCTCAGATCTTTTTGCATTGAATTCCCCTTAAAATCTTTAGTAGACTCTAAAGCCTGGTACACACTAGAAGTTTTTTTAATTCAACCCAGCGAGCTGAACCAAACAAAACTGAAGAGCTCCAGAGGTGCCACTGTACTAATAATCCAAAGTTAGTACAGTGATCTCCCCCGCTTGTGTTCTGACAACGGGATTGCCCCGTCACCAGAAAATGCCACTCAAAAGGCCAGCTTCCACTGGACCAGCCACCATACACATGGGCCGAATGTCAGCTGGTTTCTATTGAACCGGATGATATCGTTTGATATTTGGCCCATGTGTACGGCGCTTAGGTGTCTGGTATGTATTACCTGGGGGATTTAATACATTCTTTTTTGTTTTTTTGTTAGGTACACCCTTAACATCCTTACCAGATTCAAAGGGTTTGGTATGCATTTTTTTGTTGGGCTCTATTCAATGAAAAAAAATTACACTGTTTAAGGGCTCTTTCACACATGGAGTCCATCGGACGGACTCTATTTTTCTCAGCGGGGGATCGATCCGCCGATCCCCCGCTGAGCAGGAGGATGACAGCTGTTCTCCGTGCTGTGTGCGGAGACAAAGCTGTCACGTCCCCATGCATCTCTATGGGGGAATCAGATGGGAACGGACCATCTGTCCGTTCTCATCCGATCCCATCCACTGGAACTTAGAACAGCTTTTTTGACATCACATGACAGCTGTGATTGGACACAGCCATCATGTGATCAGGAGGGCCAATCAGAGAGCCCCCTGCCGAGCGGAGATGCTCTGTGTCCTAGGGACACAGACACATCGGGATCGCGCCGCTGCACGTGCATGCAGCGGCGCGATCGCCCTCCTTCTGAAGGACGTTCCGGAACGTCCACTCAGAAGGAGGAAGCTCCCACCCGGCCGTATATGTACAGTGGCCGGGTGGGAGGTGGTTAAAGGTCCTTAAAAATACATAACAGATCTGTGTGTTGTTTTATTTAAAAAAAAAAGAAGTAGAAGCCAGGAGTATGGATGAGCTTTGAGTTTGAGCTGAACATAAGTTCGACTCGAACATTGGCTGTTCGCTCGTTCGTCAAATGATAAACAAATGTGCTTCTGTGCGGGAAATTCAAACACCTGCATCCATAATGCACTGCACGCGCGCATTCAGTATAGAGCATACATTAGTTCAGTATAGAGCATACGCATTAGGCCATTGAGTATCTATTGGTCAGTGATATCTATATATATATATATATATATATAGGCCACTTGAGTGGCCACAAGGATGGTGAGCCAGGACGATGCATGCATGAGTGACACTATTCCTCTAGTCTACCTGCTGGAGCACACGCTTCGTGGAATCATAGACAGGGCACTTGAGACAGAACAGCGGGAGGAAGAGGAGGACTTCCTTTCCTCACAAGGCCCCCTTTATGCAGATATCATGCCTGAATGGACGGACTCCGTTTTTCTCAGCGGGGGATCGATCCGCCGATCCCCCGCTGAGCAGGAGGATGACAACTGTTCTCCGTGCTGTGTGCAGAGACAAAGCTGTCACATCCCCATGCATCTCTATGGGGGAATCGGATGGGAACGGACCGTCTGTCCGTTCTCATCCAATCCAATCCGATCCACTGGATGGATGGAAAATAGGGTTTCCATCCGTCCAGATTTGATGGATCGGATCGGATGTCAGCGGACATGTCTCCGCTGACATCCGATGGCCCATAGAGATGCATGGGGTGACCGTTCAGATCCGCCAAAAAAACTGACAGGTGGATCTGAATGGTCCGCCTGTGTGAAAGGGGCCTTAATTGCCAGAAAATAAAACCTCATTGTCAGCATTAAAAACAAACAAAAAAAACCAAAAAAACATAAACAGACCTCTTTAGAGGTCCTTAAATATACATAACAGATCTGTGTGTTGTTTTATTAAAAAAAAAAAAAAAAAAGAAGTAGAAGCCAGGAGTAAGGATGAGCTTTGAGTTTGAGCTGACTGTAAGTTCGACTCGAACATTGGCTGTTCGCTCGTTCGTATTAGGCCATTGAGTATCTATTGGTCAGTTCAGTATAGACCATATATTGATATCTACATATATATAGGCCACTTGAGTGGCCACAAGTATGGTGAGCCAGGACGATGCATGCATCAGTGACACTATCCCTCTAGTCTACCTGCTGGAGCACGCACTTCGTGGAATCATAGACAGGGCACTTGAAGCAGAACAGCGGGAGGAAGAGGAGGACTTCCTTTCCTCACAAGGCCCCCTTTATGCAGATATCATGCGTGCAGGGACACAAAACACACAGGAGGAAGAGGAGGAGGAGAATTGTGGCAGCATGGATGTAGAGGATAGCATACAGTAGTCTTCAAGGGACGGATTTCATTCCCCAGAAACCCCAGAGTTGTACGTGGTTGGGGAGAGGTTTCTCCTGACATACTTAGTGGCCCAGAGGACTCAGAAGCTCATGCCTCCTCCAGCTTATGTTGCATGGGCTCCCTGATTCTGCAAAGCCTGCGAAAGGACCCAAGGATTCATGCTATCAAGGAGAGGGATAATTACTGGTTGGCAACCCTTCTTAATCCACATTACAAGGGTAAAGTTGCAGAGCTGATCCTGCATTCGCAGAGGGAGCAAAGGATGAAACATTTTTAGGAAGCCTTAAAAAAAATTGTGCAATACCTATCCAGACACTTGGAGGTTAACATTCTCTGGATACGTTTCTGAGGCATCGTTCAGCCAAAGGAGGAGCGCTGGGGAAGGTGGCTGGCTGACCGATGCCTTTAAAACTGTTTTTTAATACACAGCAGCACCCAGGGTTGTTAGGTTTAAGCAACCCTAGGCAGCGTCTCCATCATATGGTGCAGGATTATCTAGGGGCAAGAGCAGACTTGGAGACGTTTCCAAGAGAGCATCCACTGGGTTACTGGGTCTTGAGAATGGACCACTGGCCAGAACTTGCTCAATATGCAATGGAGCTACTGGCCTGTCCTGCTTTCAGAGTGCTTTCCAAACGGATGTTCATTGCTGCTGGAGGTTTTGTGACGGACAAAAGAGTGCTCCTGTCCACAGACTCTGTTGGCCAGCTGACTTTTATCAAAATGAATCAGTCCTGGATCAACAGCAGCCATAAAGCCCCTAATGCTGATGTAACTGATTGAATTTGTTAGGGGTCTGCCATCCCTTGAAGACTGCATATGCTGCTTATCCTATTCCTCAACCTTGATTATGCTAGCTTCCAACAATGTTTTTTGTTTAGGTCACCACCAACACATAAGGCCTAAATTTTCTGCACTTGTATGACAGGTGCATACAATTTAAATTTCGTATGTCATTTTTAACAGCAGACCCTGTCCCTGTGCCCTGCGCCCAGCAAGAGTAACTGTGAGAGGTTATGTTGTTCAGGCACCACCAACACCAAAGGCCCTATTTTTTGCACCTGTATAACAAGTGCATGCAATTTCAAATTTGTATGGAATTCTTACCAGCAGGTCCCGTTCCTGCACCCAGCAAGAGTAACTGTGAGGGGTTACGGTGTTCAGACACCACCAACACCAAAGGCCAAATTTCAGTTTTTGTTCCTGCCGATACTAACTTTCCAGGTCCCCATCACTCCAGCAGGTTTGCATAGCCGACGCCCAACCTTGGCCAGGTCAGATGACAGCACAGCGCCCACACTAAATCACTGATAAGAATACATGCAACACTTTGTATGGAATTTTTACCAGCAGGTTCCGTTCCTGCGCCCAGCAAGAGTAAATGTTAGGGGTTACAGTGTTCAGGCACCCCCAACAACCAAGGCCCAATTTTTCTGCACCTGTATGGCAAGTACATGCGATTTCAAATGTGTATGGAATTTTTACCAGCAGGGCCCGTTCCTATGCCCAGCAAGAGTAACTGCGAGGGGTTACAGTGTTCAGGCACCACCAACAACTAAGGCCCAATTTTTCTGCACCTGTATGACAAGTACATGCCATTTGAAATTTGTATGTATATATGTATATGACATTTTTTCCTTTAGAAATGTCAGTATTGCTGCAGCAGGCTACATACATCGTACAGATGTGGCACTTTAAAGGCACATTAAGGGGACCCCCAGGCACGATATTTAAAGGAATTTTTCATTTTTATAGTATCACTTTAAGCCTCACTAAAATAAGTAAATCACTGCTCCTTAAAAAACAATTTTTTTTTTTTAAATTGTTTGCATTGCTACTAGTGTTGAGCGAACACGGACTGTATTATTCGTGTTCGTACCGAATAATTGGATTTTTTGTACCCGAACACGGACACGGACACTTTACTGTATGTTCGGGTAAAAATCCGTGTTCGGTCGTTTTATTTCCGGGTTTTGCATGCTTTGGCGCTCTTTTCATGGCGGGCTTTCAACAGCCAATCAACAATCGTTTAACTGGTGTGCCTTAAGCCATCCCAGCCATGCCTGCAAATGTCTCAGTAGCTGTGATTGGCCGTCTGAAGCATGTGACCAAGTCTTTATAAGTTCGAGGCAGCCGCAGCGGCGTCATTATGCTGCTTAGATTCAGGGACAGAGCACACATCAACGTGCTGGCTGCTGATTAGGGAAAGATAGGCAGGAAAAAACCATTTGTGTCCGGATAGAATTGAGGGACAGGTCGGAGTGTTTAGGCAGGGCGAGTTGTAGGCATTTTAGGGATAGAGTCTGCTGAATTATATAGGGTCAGTGTCTTCTACAAACTACAATCGATATTGCTGTGTGGGGGGTGGGGTCTGCACTCAATCCTGATCTACGATCTCTTCTCAATCCTGTTAGGGACAGAGTCTGCTGAATTTTAGGGAAACTGTGTTCTACAAACTACAATCGATATTGCTGTGTGGTGTGGGATTGGAGATAGGCAGGTGTCAGTGATCCACATCCATTTTTCTGTGTGTGAGCTGCAGTGAACACAATCTTTTTGGGCTGCAGTGAACACAATCTTTTTGGGCTGCAGTGAACACAATCTTTTTGGGCTGCAGTGAACACAATCTTTTTGGGCTGCAGTGAACACAATCTTTTTGGGCTGCAGTGAACACAATCTTTTTGGGGTGCAGTGAACAAAATCTTTTTGGGGTGCAGTGAACACAATCCTTTTTGGTGTGCAGTGAACACAATCTTTGTGGGGTGCAGTGAACAAAATCCTTTGTGGGGTGCAGTGAACACAATCTTTTTGGGGTGCAGTGAACAAAATCCTTTTTGGGGTGCAGTGAACAACATCCTTTTTGGGGTGCAGTGAACACAATCTTTTTGGGGTGCAGTGAACAAAATCCTTTGTGGGGTGCAGTGAACACAATCTTTTTGGGGTGCAGTGAACACAATCTTTTTGGGGTGGAGTGAACAACATCCTTTTTGGGGTGCAGTGAACAAAATCCTTTTTGGGGTGCAGTGAACAAAATCATTTTTGGGGTGCAGTGAACACAATCTTTTTGGGGTGCAGTGAACACAATCTTTGTGGGGTGCAGTGAACACAATCTTTTTGGGGTGGAGTGAACAACATCCTTTTTGGGGTGCAGTGAACAACATCCTTTTTGGGGTGCAGTGAACACAATCTTTTTGGGGTGCAGTGAACACAATCTTTGTGGGGTACAGTGAACAGAATCTTTGTGGGGTGCAGTGAACACAATCTTTGGGGGGTACAGTGAACACAATCTTTGTGAGGTGCAGTGAACACAATCTTTGTGGGGTGCAGTGAACACAATCATTGTGGGGTGCAGTGAACTCAATCTTTGTGGGGTACAGTGAACACAATCTCATACTGAAGGTTTGAGGGTGCTGCCTGTTCCATACTCCCCCTACTCCTCATCTAGCCTTTTAGGGGTACAAACAATAGTAATTGGGGCCTAGTGTGGTTGTGTACGTGTGATATACATACACTTTTTTGGGATCATATTTTCTATTCCGCTATTTAATCAAAAACCTTTGGGGATCAGTTAAATTGGGGGATAGTCTGTGTTGGTACGTGTGAGAGAGATCCACCTTTCCAAGTTGTTGGGGTTCATCTCATACTTCTGAAGGTTTGAGGGTGCTGCCTGTTCCATACTCCCCCTACTCCTAGCCTTTTAGGGGTACAAACAATAGTAATTGGGGCCTAGTGTGGTTGTGTACGTGTGATATACATACACTTTTTTGGGATCATATTTTCTATTCCGCTATTTAATCAAAAACCTTTGGGGATCAGTTAAATTGGGGGATAGTCTGTGTTGGTACGTGTGAGAGAGATCCACCTTTCCAAGTTGTTGGGGTTCATCTCATACTTCTGAAGGTTTGAGGGTGCTGCCTGTTCCATACTCCCCCTACTCCTAGCCTTTTAGGGGTACAAACAATAGTAATTGGGGCCTAGTGTGGTTGTGTACGTGTGATATACATACACTTTTTTTGGATCATATTTTCTATTCCGCTATTTAATCAAAAACCTTTGGGGATCAGTTAAATTGGGGGATAGTCTGTGTTGGTACGTGTGAGAGAGATCCACCTTTCCAAGTTGTTGGGGTTCATCTCATACTTCTGAAGGTTTGAGGGTGCTGCCTGTTCCATACTCCCCCTACTCCTAGCCTTTTAGGGGTACAAACAATAGTAATTGGGGCCTAGTGTGGTTGTGTACGTGTGATATACATACACTTTTTTGGGATCATATTTTCTATTCCGCTATTTAATCAAAAACCTTTGGGGATCAGTTAAATTGGGGGATAGTCTGTGTTGGTACGTGTGAGAGAGATCCACCTTTCCAAGTTGTTGGGGTTCATCTCATACTTCTGAAGGTTTGAGGGTGCTGCCTGTTCCATACCCCCCCCTACTCCTCATCTAGCCTTTTAGGGGTACAAACAATAGTAATTGGGGCCTAGTGTGGTTGTGTACGTGTGATATACATACACTTTTTTTGGATCATATTTTCTATTCCGCTATTTAATCAAAAACCTTTGGGGATCAGTTAAATTGGGGGATAGTCTGTGTCGGTACGTGTGAGAGAGATCCACCTTTCCAAGTTGTTGGGGTTCATCTCATACTTCTGAAGGTTTGAGGGTGCTGCCTGTTCCATACTCCCCCTACTCCTCATCTAGCCTTTTAGGGGTACAAACAATAGTAATTGGGGCCTAGTGTGGTTGTGTACGTGTGATATACATACACTTTTTTTGGATCATATTTTCTATTCCGCTATTTAATCAAAAACCTTTGGGGATCAGTTAAATTGGGGGATAGTCTGTGTTGGTACGTGTGAGAGAGATCCACCTTTCCAAGTTGTTGGGGTTCATCTCATACTTCTGAAGGTTTGAGGGTGCTGCCTGTTCCATACTCCCCCTACTCCTCATCTAGCCTTTTAGGGGTACAAACAATAGTAATTGGGGCCCAGTGTGGTTGTGTACGTGTGATATACATACACTTTTTTGGGATCATATTTTCTATTCCGCTATTTAATCAAAAACCTTTGGGGATCAGTTAAATTGGGGGATAGTCTGTGTCGGTACGTGTGAGAGAGATCCACCTTTCCAAGTTGTTGGGGTTCATCTCATACTTCTGAAGGTTTGAGGGTGCTGCCTGTTCCATACCCCCCCTACTCCTCATCTAGCCTTTTAGGGGTACAAACAATAGTAATTGGGGCCTAGTGTGGTTGTGTACGTGCGAGATACATACACTTTTTTTGATCATATTTCCTACTCCGCTATTCAATAAAAACCTTTGAGGATCAATTGAATTGCGGGATAGTCTGTGTCGGTACGTGTGAGAGAGATCCACCTTTCCAAGTTGTTGGGGTTCATCTCATACTTCTGAAGGTTTGAGGGTGCTGCCTGTTCCATACTCCCCCTACTCCTCATCTAGCCTTTTAGGGGTACAAACAATAGTAATTGGGGCCCAGTGTGGTTGTGTACGTGTGATATACATACACTTTTTTGGGATCATATTTTCTATTCCGCTATTTAATCAAAAACCTTTGGGGATCAGTTAAATTGGGGGATAGTCTGTGTCGGTACGTGTGAGAGAGATCCACCTTTCCAAGTTGTTGGGGTTCATCTCATACTTCTGAAGGTTTGAGGGTGCTGCCTGTTCCATACCCCCCCTACTCCTCATCTAGCCTTTTAGGGGTACAAACAATAGTAATTGGGGCCTAGTGTGGTTGTGTACGTGCGAGATACATACACTTTTTTTGATCATATTTCCTATTCCGCTATTCAATAAAAACCTTTGAGGATCAATTGAATTGCGGGATAGTCTGTGTCGGTACGTGTGAGAGAGATCCACCTTTCCAAGTTGTTGGGGTTCATCTCATACTTCTGAAGGTTTGAGGGTGCTGCCTGTTCCATACTCCCCCTACTCCTCATCTAGCCTTTTAGGGGTACAAACAATAGTAATTGGGGCCCAGTGTGGTTGTGTACGTGTGATATACATACACTTTTTTTGGATCATATTTTCTATTCCGCTATTTAATTTAACTGGGCCTCCATGCGAGACCTGTGTGCCTTGTTGCGCTGTTTTGAGTACTCCACCAACATGGCCAGTGGCAATGACGCCGTTCTCAGCTTAACTATCCCACTTCCATGCCTCCTTGAAAAAACAATTCGGGCGATGATGGAAGAGGATGTGGCACAGGATGAGGAGGAGGAGGAGGATGAAGAGGTAACATTTCCAAGGCTTTCAGGGCAGTCATTCGCAAGGGGCTCCGAGGGTGGGTTCCTGCACACGCAAACGCCAGGGACGCAATTGTCCAGCAGGGGCACAGTTCTGGAGGATGAGGAGGATGAGGAGGAGGAGGAGCTGGAGGAGGAGATGGAACCATGTTCACAGCAGGGTGGCACCCAGGCCAGCTCATGGCCATCACTGGTGCGTGGCTGGGGGGATACAGAGGACACGGACGATACACCTCCCACAGAGGACAGCCTTTCGTTGCCTCTGGGCAGCCTGGCACACATGAGCGATTACATGCTGCAGTGTCTCCACAACGACCGCCGAGTTGCCCACATTCTAACTTGTGCTGATTACTGGGTGGCCACGCTGCTGGATCCCCGTTACAAGGACAACGTACCGTCCTTAATTCACTCACTGGAGCGCGATCGCAAGATGCGCGAGTACAAGCGCACGCTGGTAGACGCCATGCTGCTGGCATTCCCATCTGACAGCGGGGCCACAGTGGAAGCACAAGGCAGAGGAGGAGGAGGAGGAGGTCGCCAACGCAACCAGGGCACCGCCAGCACCTCAGAAGGCAGGGTTAGCATGGCCGAAATGTGGAAAAGCTTTGTCAGCACGCCACAACAAACAGCAGCACCAGCAGCTCAGATGGAACGTCTTAGCAGGAGGCAGCATTTTACCAACATGGTGGAGCAGTATGTGTGCACACGCCTACATGTAGTGAATGACGGGTCTGCCCCCTTCAACTTCTGGGTCTCCAAATTGGGCACATGGCTTGAGCTTGCCCTTTACGCCTTGGAGGTGCTGGCGTGCCCTGCAGCCAGTGTATTATCTGAACGGGTATTTAGCACGGCTGGGGGCGTTATAACAGACAAGCGCAGCCGCCTGTCCAGAGACAATGTGGACAAGCTCACGTTCATTAAAATGAACCAGGCATGGATCCCACGGGACTTTTCCGTACCTTATGCAGAATAGCAATGGATACCGACCTTACCCACCCATTGTTCCATTTTTGCTCTTTCTCACTCTTTTGGGGTGTACCCTCATTTAAAATTTTTGAAAAGAAGCAGTGTTGGCTACCTCGTCCTCCTCCTCAGGGCCAGATTAATGTAGGGGCTATTGGAGCTGCAGCTCCAGGCCCCTACCTTTTATATAGGCCCCGGGTTGGCCATATTCACTGTTACCGCTCTTCTGTCACTTGTAAACACAGAAGTCTGGCTTCTATGCTCGCTTCCCCAGGCAGCACCCTCAGAACCTCCCCACACAGCGTGAAGGCCGGACAAGGAGGGACAGTTGGCGATGCATGGATGTGTTTATGGGCTTCAGAGACAGCATCCCATGTTGAATTAGGCATGCATGGCTGCACCCTTCCTCCTCTGGGTGCATGGCAAGGCACGGCCCTTAAGGCCCTTCAAAATCCTCAGCACCAAGCCCATGATGCTGTTAATCCGGCCCTGGTCCTCCTCCACCGCCGCTTCCACCTACACCGCCCATAGGTGTGCGCAGCCTATTGCATTAAGGTGTGCACCCCAAAGTTGAAATACACATGCATGTGTTTGCCAGCAGGGAGAGTAATGTATCGGGGCCATGTACCTGTAGGCAAGGAGAAATAGAGCAGAGCAGGTCCCAGGGAGATCTTTCCCATCTCCTCACTGGCAATGCTATGTGCCCTAGGTGATTAGGGTGTGCCCAGGCACACCCAGCACACCCTGTGCGCACGCCTATGTCACCGCTAGGCTTGTGACGGTATCAGATTTTCATGCTGCGATTAATTGATTAAGGTTTTGCCACGGTATACGGTATTATCACGGTATTCTATTATTAAATTTAAATTATTAAATTTCCACCTCACTTCAATTTCATTGCTGAATTTAGGGGCTTTGGTTCACTTATGCACATTATTATATAGTCAGTCAGTACAGACTCTGTGAACCAGGCCTAAAATAGGTCATCAAGCAGTGTCTGGCCTAACTGGTGATAACTGGTTCTGGCGCTCGGCTCCGATCCGATGGCCTGGTCATTAAGAGGGCAAATCCTTGTGGTCAAGAAGTGGTTAAACCTGAAGGAGGTGTTGTTTATAAATTACTTTACTATTGCTTTAGGCCTGGTTCACATGTATGCGGGTTGGTGGTTCACATTTGCACAGGCATAGCAGCCCATTGATTTGAATGGGCTGCTATGCCCTCATTTTCCGCAGAAAAAAGGTGCATGCAGCATTTTTTTAAAATTCAGTGGCCTTGAAATCCATCCTGCTTTTGCACCATGCGACTAACCTGCAGTTCCTGCTCTGGCAAGCTTTCTGCATTTTTTGTATACGTGGGCACGGCATTTAAAAATAAACAGTTTGCGTGTGCAGCAACGGCAGGTAAGTCGCATGGTGCAAAAGAAGGATGGATTTCATGGCCACTGCATTTTTTTAAATTCTGCATGCACCTTTTTTCAGCTGAAAACGCAGGCATAGCAGCTCAAGCCCATTCACATCAATGGGCTGCTATGCCTGTGCAAATGTGGGCCCCCAACCCGCATACATGTGAACCAGGCCTAAAGCAATAGTAAAGTCATTAATTGGTTAAACCTGCAGGAGGACCGGTGTTTTTATCTATTAATGACTTTACTATTGCTTTAGGCCTGGTTCACATGTATGCGGGTTGGGGGCCCACATTTGCACAGGCATAGCAGCCCATTGATGTGAATGGGCTTGAGCTGCTATGCCTGCGTTTTCAGCTGAAAAAAGGTGCATGCAGAATTTAAAAAAATGCAGTGGCCATGAAATCCATCCTTCTTTTGCACCATGCGACTTACCTGCCGTTGCTGCACACGCAAACTGTTTATTTTTAAATGCCGTGCCCACGTATACAAAAAATGCAGAAAGCTTGCCAGAGCAGGAACTGCAGGTTAGTCGCATGGTGCAAAAGCAGGATGGATTTCAAGGCCACTGAATTTAAAAAAAATGCTGCATGCACCTTTTTTCTGCGGAAAATGAGGGCATAGCAGCCCGTTCAAATCAATGGGCTGCTATGCCTGTGCAAATGTGGGCCGCCAACCCGCATACATGTGAACCGCCAACCCGCATACATGTGAACCACCAACCCGCATACATGTGAACCAGGCCTAAAGCAATAGTAAAGTCATTAATAGATAAAAACACCGGTCCTCCTGCAGGTTTAACCACTTCTGGATCGCAAGGATTTGCCCCTTTAAAGACCAGGCCATCGGATCAGAGCGCCAGGACCAGTCATCACCAGGTAGGCCAGACACTGCTTGATGGCTATATAATAATGTAATGTGGGCTGCTAGGCGTGTGTGTGTGTATATATATATTTATTAGAGCTGCACGATTCTGGCCAAAATGAGAATCACGATTTTTTAGCTTGGAATAAAGATCACGATTCTCTCACGATTCTCTGTGTAACAAAAAAAAAAAAAATTGGGATAACTTTACTGTTACGTTTTTTTTTTTTTTTTTATTCATTAAAGTCTAATCATTGCGTTTGAAAGACTGCTGCGCAAATACAGTGTGACATAAAATATTACAACAATCGCCATTTTATTCTGTAGGGTCTCTGCTAAAAAAATATATAAAATGTTTGGGGGTTCTAAGTACTTTTCTAGCAAAAAAAAAACTGATTTTAACTTGCAAACAGCAAGTGTCAGAAAAAGATCCAGTCTTTAAGAGGTTAAACTTCCTTTCTCCCTGGCAGAGGGAAGGAAAAGATACAAATGTAATCATTTTTGTTTATAGTTAGGAGACTTAATGCTGAAAGGTGTTAGCTGAGTGAGTGAATGAGTCATCCAGCTCACTGAAATGTATCAATTCACAAGTCAGGCAGACTTGACAGAGAAACTCGGTATTTTAAAAATGCCACAATAACAATACCGTGGCTATGCAATACCGCGATATATCGAATTACCGAAAACCGGCATATGTCTAGTCACCGCCACATCCACCACCACCTCAACCTCCCTCCTACTCCATATGGGCCTCGTCCTTCAGAGATGAAGAAGAACATTGTTTTATTTTTCTGTTTTTTTTTGTTGTTTTAAGTTATTTCCCTATCCACATTTGTTTGCAGAGCACTTGCCATGCTCTTAATTACGTTTTGCTGCCATTTGCAGCACTCTAGCCCTTTCCTTTGGTGTTTTAGAGCCATTTTAGTGCCTTAAAGTTCGGGTCCCCATTGACTTCAATGGGGTTCGGTGTCCGGGAAAAGTTCGGTAAAAGTCCGGGACACGGACCCGGACTTTTTTTTAAAGTTCGGCCGAACCCGTCGAACACGGACATCTAGGTGTTCGCTCAACCCTAATTGCTACATGTTCCCCAGGTCAGTACCCAGACCCCCATACACTTTTTTTGGGCAATAACTTGCATTTAAGCCTTCAAAATGAGGACTTTTGATGTTCGAGTCCAATAGACTTCAATGGAGTTTGTTTGTTCGAACAAACTTTTCCCCTGTTCGCGGTGTTCTGGTGCGAACTGAACAGGGGGCTGTTCGGCTCATCACTGGCACTTTACTGGCAATTTAAAACTCTTTTTTTGTTTGCAAATGTTAGTGGTCAGTGCTTTAAAAAGAAGAAAATCACTGCTCTCGGTCACATGATATCAACTTTTTTTTTTTTTTTTTTGCATCGGTACATATTTCCTAAGTTTTCCATATTTTCCCCCTTGATATTTCTTTTTTTACACTCACCTGCTGTCAAGCCCAAAAAATGAGCATTTTTATTTGACAGATTTGGCTCCCATCGATTTAATTGGGGGGCGGCATCCAAACTTTTTTTTTAACTAACAAAGCTTTATTTTCATTTGGCTTTTGCCTATTTTTTTCCCGCAAAAAGTTTTTTATTGAGATAAAACATCATAGAGCATTACAAGACATCGACTTTAGTCCAGTACAATAGTCTATTACAGTGTTAGGCATCTATGGTCATAGGATAAAATATCAACTACAAGAGCAAAACAGTAGTGAAATGCATACGACAATGTGGTAACACTCAGGGCATGGAGAGATGAAGCCCAAAATTTTCGATTTCTTAAAGATAGCATAAAACTCGGAACAGAAATAAGCGCGGGTAGAAGATAAGATTAAGCGCGGCTATATAATTTTAAGGTGGTTTCCTGTATATGGGTTTTGCGAGCTCGTTGTAGAGACCAAGTGTGCTTATAAAAAGTTATGAGAGTCTGTGTAATAGGTGCAGATCTTATGGTTGGGTGGGACCAAAGTAAAGTGAATCAATAGTTCCATAGGGTTCTATATTAGATCTATGTAATAGCTAATAGCCAAAAAATGGGAGACGGAAAAGGGGGTGGGGTGGGGTAGGTAGAGGGGGAGACTAAGAAAGAAGTTGGGCCAGGGATGGTAGGGAGGTGACCAGGGGAAAGAGAGAGGGTGAAAAAGGGAGGGGAAGAGATTGGAGAAAGGGAGAACAAAGAAAATAGGGGGGGATATAAGGAAGTTCTCTTGGTTTAAAATCTTGTTTTAACCTCCCAGATCTTTCCTTAATGTGAAAAGTGGTCAACTTTGCAGTGGGTAATGAGGGGGAAACTTGGTGTGTATGGTTGGATTTCAGTAGTTTTCTTCAAAATGATTCCTTGCATAAAAAGGCTAGTCTGGTGTGGTATCCTCCCACCAACAGCCCATGTGTAGGGGTGGGAGGGCCAGCACCAGTGAAAAACTGGTAGGGACATTATTCGGGATGGTAATAGAGTGTTGTAGGGTCTACAAACTTTTTTGAAGTTTTCCAAATTCTACTCAAGGCAGTTCAATGTACTATCCTTTGCCTACAGACACATTCATCAGTTTAATTTTCAATAATTTTGATCAGTGTGTGGCTGTCCCTGCTTGATGTTGATCAATTGGTTGACTTCTGTTGAAGTCGTTGGAAAACCTGTCTCTATTAGTGTATTCTGACAGCAGAAGATCCTGATGTAGGAATACAATGAAGGGGATTTTTCAATCCGCCCATTTGTGAATATCAAGGAATCTGTTTATTTGTTTCAGCCTGCTTGCTAAATGAGAAACAAACTTCCTATCTATGGCCAACTTTAGGGCTGATTTTCTTTGGGCATTGAGAATCTTCTTCCAATAAATTAAAATATTAAAATAAATTGAAGTATATAGTTACTTCAAGTATCCAATCACATGAAAAGCATTTTCTGTTCTCTCAAATGTCATCTATATCATCTGCACATGACTGGATATTCAAAGTGTACAGCAATTTGTTTTTCATATGATTTGTGAACTGAATAGTCATACACTTCATTATGAAGATACTTAGTCTGTTTGATAAATCAGTCTAATTCTCTAAAGGCCACAAATAAAACAAATAGGCTGTGATGTGCAGAAAAATGGTAACATTGAAGGGTTCAACAGATATTTAGTAACTACTACAGGCCAGACCACATGTAGCTGATGCTAACTTACTTTGGGTTTTTTCACTACAGAGTTTATTTTATCTTAAGTATTTTTACCTATTTTATGGGATATTTACACATAACCTGTATGACTAGAATACTTATTTCTTCCACTCATTTGGGAGTGTTCTGTGTAGTCTTATGTCTAATCTTAAATTGTTTACTAAATGGTTTATTGGTGCTTCAAATTATGCATAAAGCTGATCTGAGATTTCATAAGAGTCTCCCTCTGTAGGTTTAAATAAAAATGTCAGATATTGTTTTCCTTGTTTATTTCCCAGGATAATAGGTTCATCCACAGTTTTTTTTGTACTCAGCATAATATGTTGAATGCATAATAAAAAAGAAATTCCATCTCATTTAAATGGTGATTGGAGTGTATCTAAAGTTCAACTTTTTTTTTTGTTTGTTTTGAATAGAATAGGGAATGACTGAAATGCCTATTACTTTTTAACTGTGTCATGTTGTGTAAATATGTTTTGGGAAGTGATTTGAAAAATAGGCATGTTAGCATATAGTTTATTTGATGTTATTTTGTCCACAAAACAAGTCATGTGAAAAAAACGGAAAATTGTTATCAAATATTTACCATAATTTTCCTTTCTTGGCCTATCCTTATGTCAGCACACAACAGGTTAACACCTCCTCTGGAGCCCACAGGACCACCTCTTCTTAGCTAAATAAAATATAGCCCCTCCCCCAAATGAAGTGTTCGATAACCTAGCCTGCAACAAGCCACTACGGAGGGAATCCTGTGCTGACGTGAGGATAGGCTAGGAAAGGAAAGATTATGGTAAGTATCTGATAACAATTTTCCTTTTTCCTGGCACACCTCACGTCAGCACACAACGGGATATACCCTAGCTGAATATGGGGCAGGAGGGAACACATGAAAAGAGACACTGACCATCAAAGAAAAGCTACTAAAGCCAAAAAGCATTGATCTCTCTTGTATCAAACTTGCTGACCGCACATCTAGTTTGTAAGGTTGAATGAAGGCCACACAAGAACTTCAAGCTAGCCATCTTACATAGATTTTCCAAGTAATCCTAGCATACATGCCCCAAAGGCTGCCTCCCCTTTAGTCAAAAAAGCTTGCAACTGTTTCAAAACAGAAAGGCCTACTTCCTGCATGCCAATCTAATCACAATGGAAATCCAACAGTACATGACTCTTGAGGACCTGTTATCTAAATGAAAAGATTGTCCACTTTTCTCTTTGACCAAGTACATTGTTAGTAACTTGATCATGTGTAAGGAACTGAAGTTTTCCTGCTGTGCACCCAGTGACTCTTGTGCAAAAACTCAAGGGACTACTTCCCAGTTTTGCTGGAAACTGGATAACGCTTTAAAATTGAACTTTGGAGATAGGCGTAGTATCACTATTTCTAGTAAAAAAAGAAAAGACACAAGTGTTGCATTCTTCAACATCCTTCTGTCTGAAGTAATTGTTTTACTACTAGTTTTATCATGAGGAACTTCAATTGAAATAAAACCATTGGAGCAAAGGGTGCCAGCGCCAGTCCCACATAGAGAACAAGGCTTTCCTTCAAGGTTTTATATAGAGTGTCACCTGCAAGAAGCATCTGGTCACTGGCTTTTCCACTCATCTGCAGCATGTGAAAGATAAGGTAGAGATTTAAACCTTAAATGGAGTTGTATGCCAGACCAACCCCTAGGGCTGACTGTAAAATGTCCAGGATATTGGCTAGAGCAGGGAACACAGGAGAGAAAACTTTTGCTGCACAAACTTCTTTCATATCCTCTCATATATAATTGAACACAAAGTGGGGTTATGTTCATCTACAATGACTCCAAATGTCCAAATCACTAGTTTGGTGTCCTGCCCTTTAACCTATGGCATACATGGAAAAAAAAAGAAACAGTTCATTCTGAGAGGAAGTAAAGCTCCCCTCAGGAATAACCCAGTGGTTATTTGGGCAAGAAAATTGGACTAATTGGGTATATTATAAACCAAGTCTTTGATAAAAAGTTACATTAAAAAGAATACAGTCACTCGATATTGCATGTGATGCACCACAAAAATTCACCCCTAAAATCACCTTTTCTAAAAAAACACTAGACACTGGTATAGATATGTCCGAACTATTTTCTATGTGAACTGCCTTGATCTGAGCGAGGCTGCTCAGTATGCTGGAAGATTTAACTTCCTATAGGGATGTCAAGGCAGTAATTCACATAGGCCCTCTGGCTAATCTGCACTTTAGGCCACTTATGTAATCATACATTAGCTGTTTTATCAAAGGTTGGTCTAATACAAACCAATCAACATGGTCAAGTGTGAATGGATAGGCACAAAAAACATAAAGGCCCTATATGGATATTCCAACTAATACGGTTGTACAGCTTAATTCATTGCCTCATAGTTGGTGAGGCCATATTAGGAGTGCACAACTGGCCGAATGGATCAGCTGTCCAATAGAATATGGAAAGTTCACAGAATTTAGAACTTTCCTGTCTATGTATATGCTGTCACAGTGATAATAGGAGTGAGCTCAGCTTACCCCATCTTCTGATAATCTCCTGATTACCTGTTTCCTATCGCTGCAGCGGTCAGTGAGAAATTGTACCTGCTCCAACTCGTTCAGCCTTGATGGGATTTGGCATAGAGTGAGTGGTATTGTCAGCCATAAGCCTTTCTGCCTCCTTCCCCTCCCATGTTCCTCCCATTCATGCTATTTTTGATTTAGAAGTCCATCACTTCCTTTAACTGTCCATGCATTTGAAGAAGAGGGAATGTCCCTGGAAACGCGTCATGCTCACCCACTCTCCCAAAATTTACCAGGCATTTTGACAGCTGTCATCCTCATGTGCAGCCTAGAACACCGTTTCCAATACCTAGATTTGGAGCTGGCTGACTCCGTCATTCCCAGTCTGTTTTGCTCGGCGATGTCTACAGCCTCACACTGACTACAGCTGCTTGGTCCCAGGTGTTCCCTGTCCATGCTGTTTGATGCTAACTTCTACAGTATGTAAGTGTGCTGCTTAATTTAATAAAGTGTTTTTAATTTGAAACTGACCTCAGCGCCCTGCTATTTGTTGTATTCTTCTTTGTTGACTGCACTAGAATGCACTGCACTGGTGTGAACTAGGTCATTGGAATCCAAATTAAACACTGTCCATGTGTTCTTGATGCAGAATAAAAGTTCAAGTCCACTTTCCCATCCATAGGATCCTCAATAATTTCCCAATTTCTCTTTGGGATTATTAAAGTATTCTGTAAAGGCAACTGAGTTATAAAAAGGCAAAGACACTTGATGCGCCAGTTGCTAGAGGGCAGCATCCACCCCTGGAAGTGCAGTGCTGAAACATGCATCAGCCATCTTATTTGGATAAACTTAGAGAACCTGTTACTGTAAATTGGTCTTCTGGTGAGGTCTTTGCCATCCTTCATCAAAGAGCTCTTTATACTCTGTCATTATGGGAAAAGAAGACCCTTGAAAATCTCTGCATGCTTTTTGCGGTGGTAGGGCATCTTCTGGCCTCCGGTACTAAAGGAGCCAAAAGGTTGAAATCAAAAGTATGTGCACCTGACCTTTCTTCATCATTCAACTCTTGCCCTTTTTTTGTGTCACTTGTGGCATGGTTATTTGCAGCATACTTTCTGCTATAGCCTCCTCAATGGGGTTTAGAATTTTTCACATCCACATCTTTGTGAGGAAATCTGTGCAATTTCATTTCTCTGCCACTACAGACTGCATGCAGGCCCAAAATGCACCCTGAGCTGGCCGAGGCATTTTCTATCATGCTGACATAAATTCATGTCAGTCAGTGCCACATGGGGTGCTTGGGGAGCATGAAAGCCGCCCTGTGGAGGACTCAGTGGGATGTGGATTGTTCTGGGCAGGAGAAGATGATCATTGGCAGGTCTTATGTTTTTTGGAGCATTTGCGTTCAGGGTTTCTGCTCCTAAAATATTGCAAAACATCATAATTTGCAGTCCTTGAGCACGCTTTTAAAAACATGTCCCATATTGCCCCCTCCTACCTTTGCAAGTCTTCTGTGCCACTAACAGGTGTGGCAAGCTCATATTTTGATTCTGAGACAAAACCAGTCAGACCGTCAAACCCACAGGGGTAAACAGCATAGCAGGGGAGCTAGGACAGCACATCCAGAGGCAGACAGAAGACAGTCAGAATCTGAGAAAAAACAGTCGGTCCTATCTCTAGTAACACACTGCACAACAGGGAGCAACAGCAACAAGTCTTTTCCTGGCAGGACTGCAGAGAGAGGGAGAGAAGCCCTTTCCTCTGCAGACTTTTAAGCCATTGTTTGGCACATGGCGAGTACCATCTCGTGCTGCCCCATCTCCCTACCCCATGTGACACCATGCACAGCTGCTCTAAGGCTGAAAATAAAGCCAGATAAGCACAGCATTTACAAAACAGGAAAAAACCCAAGGGAGAGGCAATGACAACATAGCAGAGCTTTTATAATACCACACCTGTACAATATCAATGCTGTTTAAGTATCATTTGCCCGTGGCCCGGCACACAGGGCACCCAGTTTCTAGGAAGCTTTACTTTCAGCATTCTGGATCTTCCAACTCCATGATAGGCTGAACATAGAGGGGTAGGTTCAGCAGGGGGATGGGGGGGTTATATTCATGCAGCAAACAAAGTACTTATCAACTGTAATCAACAGGTGGCCTGGAGCATGACCAAAAAAGAACATTTTAGTTAGGGGAGAACTGTCTTTTATATAGCTAATAAGAGGTGGTTCTGTGGGCTCCAGAGGAGGTGTTAACCTGTTGTGTGCTGATTTGAGTTTGGCCAGGAAAAGAGATTTAATGGTTTTTGATTTTAAAACAGAATGTTTCTAACAAAAGCTATGTTTTAGGGCTTGTTTACATTGGAACACTCTACAGGAAAAATGCATTCCACACACATTTCGCATACCACATGTGAACGTGCTGCCTTTACGAGACACACATGGGTGCCAATTAATTTGTTATGGCAACTCAAACACAGACCATAAATGCAGCATGTTTGTGGCCACCAAAACACATGGTATCCCAGTACCATGCGGCTTGGTGCATTGCGATCTGAAAAAGTTTTGCTTGCGCAAATTTTTACAGGTTTTGGTATGTTTGGCAGCCCACTAAAATTAATAGACTGCCAAAACTGAATTGCATGGGACAAGCACGTTCCAGTGTTAACTGGCCCTTACCAATAATGGCTCATGAAAGTTGTACTCTTAAGTAGCATCTTAAAAGTCCAATGCTTTTTTCTTTTTTGTTATCATCCGATTAAGGCTGGGTTCATACCGGTGCACTGAGGTTTGGATGCAGTGTGACTGTATCCACATTTTACACATGGTTCCCATTGACTTCTATTAGACTGTGTGTTTTCTGAGAGTGGATCAAAGATGCAACATACAGGACTTTGATGCGCTTTCATGAAAATACATGGTCTAATAGAAGTCAATAGAAGCGCACAGAAAACTGCCTGTAAAATGTGGATAAATCATTCTGCACTCAAACCTCAGCACAACAGTGTGAATCCACTGCAATACCAATGGTCATTTGGGTACCACGTGTGTAATGAGACCCATGACTTCTAACAACATAATTCACAAGGAGCAGCACCTGAATGCCAGCCATCAACAGAAAAAGGCCTTCCAGCTCCAACCTTTCCACCTCTACCCCCATAATACCCCCACCTCTTTCCTACACTGTACCCCATCTGCATGACATGATTCATATTATACCTTGAGAGCATTTTGTGTATTTTTCAAATTACAAATATGAGATTTCAGTAGTTTAATCTCACGTTTAGGCTTCATGCACACTGGCCATTATCAAAATGTCAGTAGAAAGCTGTATCTGTAAAAGGAGTTTTTCAGCTTTTGTGCAGTAGTGTTTTTCAGCTTTTTTTTATACTCCCACAAAAGCTTATGACTCAAAAACGTTAATAAATACTGAATAGCCATGTTATTTGGTGTTTTTCAGCGTATTTAAGCTTTTATCAGAGTTAGAGCGTTTTTACAGCTGAAAAACTCCTCTCAAAACCCTTTAGTTCTGTTTTTTTTTTTTTTTTCTAGCCAGAAAACGCCCCTGCCAAAAACTGCTGATTACAGCCTATGTGCATGGATAACATGCTAGGGAGTTTATTGACTGCAGAAAAAAATATCTGATGCCAAAAACAGCAGCTGTAAAAATGTCCAGTGTGCATGAGCCCTTGATTTCCGGTACTGAAATCGGAGATCGCTTTCAATGGCATTTACATCCAAAGGGGGACATGAGGCAGTTTGTCTCTGAGGTCTCCAGTAACTGAAGGACCATGTCTATAGATCTTATCTTTGGAGGCATTGTAATTGTAATGGTACCTCTTTCTGTTTGAAAAGGTGGTTAATTCTTCTGTAGTGTGACTTGCTAAACAGGTATTGTTGTTTCTACTCTGGTGATATATCTTTGATTTTACAGACTTCAGAATACATGGAAATACTTGTGCTTACAGTCCATGATGTATTGCTATGAATCTTTAAGATGATTCATAAAAAATCCACATTTAATTTTAAATTGTGGATGGTCATTAAATACTGTATTAGGAGGGTTTTGTAGCAATTCATCTACAGTTTAATTGTAATCCTCTCCTCCTTTAACATGGTCTGGTAAGGAAGACCATGTATCTAAGTTAACTGTTAATAGTAAAACATGCACCTGGTCTCTGGAGTTGGTAACTCCTAGTAATTTACATTGTTGCAAGACATTTTCTGCATGATGTTACTCCTGGAAATTGTTTACCAATATTATTAGCTACAAGTAGCACACTTTCTAGAGACTGTCTGTCTTCCCTATCCATCTTTTGGACCGTGCTATCAATTACTGTTGATCTACATACATCCCCTTCTTCAAATGCAGGAAACATCTTTTTTTTTGCTTTAACCACTTGCCAACTGGCCACCGCATATATACTGCGGCAAAGTGGCGCTATTGCGCAAAATGATGTACCTGAACGTCATTTCATTCAATAGCCTCTAGATGGTGCGAACATGCCGCGGGGATGTCAGCGGACCCAATGCCTGACGGCCACCTGCGATCATCCCCGGGAGAGGCAGAACTGTGATCTGTCAATGTAAACAAGGCAGATCGCTGTTCTGCAAGGGGACAAGATGGAGATCTTCTGTTCCTGCTAAGCAGGAACCAGGATCTCTGTCCCTCTCCAATCAGTGTACCCCACACACAGTTAGTAAGCACCCCCTAGGCACACACTTAAACATTTGATCACCCCTGATGTTAACCCCTTCCCTGCCAGTGTCAATAGTACAGAAACAGTGCATTTTTTAAGCACTGATCACTGTATAAGTGTCACTGGTCCCCAAAAAGTTTCAAAAGTGTCAGGTGTCAGATTTGTCCACTGCAATGTTGCAGTCCTGCTAAAAATCACTGATCACTGCCATTATTAGTAAAAAACAAATAAACAAATATAAATTCCATAAAAAATGTTGCATCGTTTGTAGATGCTATAACTTTTGTGCAAACCAATCAATATTCAGTTTTTGTGATTTTGTTTTACAAAAAATATGTTGCAGAATACATGTTTTCCTAAATTGATGAAAACATTTTTTTTTTTTTTTTTTTACTGGCTGTGTTTTATAGCAGTTTTTTTTTTTTCTAAATTGTCTAAATATTGTTTTTTGTTGATAGCGCAAAAAAAAAAAAAAAAACACAGAGGTGATCAAATACCACCAAAAGAAAGCTTTATTTGTGGGGAAAAAATACCTAAATTTTTTTGGGTACAGCGTCACACGAAAAGGAAAGTAGAGTATACACCGTTCCAAGGCTGTCCGCAAATTAAAGATCTCTTAATACTGCTGTGGCAACAAGATTGGGTGCCTGCTGAGGTCCACAACCTGAGAAGTCCATGCAACAAAGAAGCAAAAAGCGGCACATCCAGAAATGAAGAAAAGTTTGTTGTTTATTGTAGAGTCACAGGTTTAAAAAACATGACACACAAGGGATCCACACTGTTCAGCAGACACGTTTCAGACAAAGTGCTTAATCATTGCTCAAATTTTCTTCATTTCTGGATGTGCCTCTTTTTGTTTCTTTGTTGCATGTACAGCGTCACACGGTCACGCAATTTTCAGTTTAAGTAACGCAGTGCCATATCGCAAAAAATGGCCTAGTCATTAAATGGGGTAAAACCTTACGGTCCAGAAGTGGTTAAATAGACTGAATCTTCATGCAAAGAAACATTTGGCAACAGTTCTTTCTCATGGATATGAACTCATGTACAAGTTTTATATTATACTTGACCTTTAAAATGTACACGTAAAGTTATGTAATTCTTAACCACTTAAGCCCCGGAAGATTTTACCCCCATTCCGACCAGGGGGTATTTTGCGATTCGGCACTGCGTGACTTTAACGGACAATTGTGCGGTCGTGCGACACTGTACCTAAACGAATTTGGCGTTCTTTTTTTCCCACAAACAGAGCTTTCTTTTGGTGGTATTTGATCACCTGTGCGATTTTTTGATCACGCGCTATAAACAAAAAAAGAGCGTCAATTTTGCAAAAATAGCAATATTTTTCACATTTTTTTATATGAAATTCCCCCCCAAAAAAATGTAAAAATCAAAATTTTTTAACATTTTCTGCCAATTTGTTTTATGCTACCTATGTTTGGTAAAAAAAATCGCAAAAAGCGTATTTTGATTGGTTTGCGTAAAAGTTATCGCGTTTAACTAACAAAGGGAAAGATTTTTGTCATTTTTGTTGTTTTTTTTTTAACGCGTAATGGCGGCGATCTGCGATTTTTTTTGCGGTACTGCGACATTGCGGCGGACAGATCGGACCCTTGACTGACATTTTTGACACTTTTGGGGTTACCAGTGACATTTCTACAGTAATCAGTGCTATATATATGCACTGTTACTGTAAAAATACACTGGTAGTGAAGGGGTTAACTTTATTTGGGAGGGAGGGGCTGTGTGTGTCCCTAGGGGCGTGCTTTCTACTGTGATTGGCTGTGGCTTGAGCTGTAAGGACACTGATCAACGGATCTACATAGTAGATCCATGTGATCAGTGTCTTTACAGCGAGGAGAATGACAGGTGGCTTGTTTACACAAGCTGCCTGACATTCTCCCTCTCCCCCGCCGATCGCCGAGTGGCCGGCAGACATCGGGTCCGCTGGTCATACGCGCGGGGGGGTCCGTGACCACGCGGGAGCGGGAGCGCGCCTTCGGGGGCACGCGCTCGCTCCCTAGACCCTCACAAGCAAGCGACGTAGCCCTACGTTAGTTTGCCTGTGAGGGGCTGACCGCCGACGTAGATAGTCGTGCGGCGGTCGGCAAGTGGTTAATATATTACCAGTAGGCTACCAAATAATTACACCACACAATAACTGCACCACACATCTATTATGTATAGCCCATTTCTATAGTAATCATATAGAGCACTCAATGTTCATTTTTAGCATTCAAATTAAAAGCCCTTTCTTAGTGTGCCTTTGTAAATATTGCAACCACTTCAAATATAAGAGACCACCCAATTTGCATCCAAAATTATGGTCACCATTTGTTGCCTAGTTTATGTGTATATGTGCATTCACCTCAATCATTTTTGTAGTATTTACATATAAATACCTAGAGCTGAGAGTCCTTACAAAAAAGAGGTTGTTTCATGCTCAACACACATTTATTGATAGGGTACATAATACTGTATATACAAATTACTCACCAGACAGTATTTACAACATGATGTACATTATAAGTCCCCTGGCTTACATGATATTTACCAATTACCCACAACAGCAATATTTACAATGCAATGTACAATGCAAGTATAGCGTAGGGTTACCTGTTAACTTTTGTTCTGCCCATGGTGACTGCCATGTGTCCCCACACAAAAGAGAATCAAAGCTTGGTGACAAAGCATTATACTGTATCCCCCCTCTCCTTTCTTTACTGTTACTAATAGAACTCTCCCTAATTGGTCACGGTACCTAGCAAATATATATTGGGCACAGCCTGATTGGATGAGTCAAAGAAGGCTGCTGTTTACTACAGGGAAAACAAAAGGCTAGCCTTTGAAGTGGAACTAATTACAGTAACTCCAACACTCAATAATTTAAATATATTTACTTCTAACTGAAATATATTTCTAATTACAATATTATTTACAGCTGTTCAGAAAGATTTCACATAAACCCATTGTGTAACCATGTTTTAGAAAAAATATATATTTGGAAGTTTAACTGGAGGTAAAATCACAGTAGTCACATAGCATCATAGTGTCAGTGTTTTAATATCTTCAGCTTGATTATGCATTCTGTATTACAGAAGCATTGTTTAGCATTATGAAATTTGACTACTATAACCAAAAAAGCAATCATGGACTAGCAACTTGCCTTACAGCAGTTAAGCAGCACAGTAAGCCAACAGTAAATCATCAAAGCAGATGGGTGAATATTTGGAGATTTGAGAATTGTGTGTTAGAATTACGTTTGGCTTCTGAGAGAATGATATATTCCCTAGGCAATATTCAAAGTTTGTGGAATAAAACTACAAATCTATGTTACATTTGCTTTTAAGAAGAAAATATATATATATATATAGGCATGAAGTAAAACTGTGCAATTAATTGTGTTTTGCTTAATGATAACTACAAACACAACAGCAAAAATAAAAGTAAATATTTTATTAAGATTATATATATACCCCATTTAACCACCTCAATACTGGGAACTTTCACCCCCTTCCTTCCCAGACCAATTTTTAGCTTTCAGTGCTCTCAAACTTTGAATGACAATTACTCAGTTATGCAGCACTGTACCCAAATGAAGTTTTTATCATTTTGTTAAGGCAAATAGAGCTTTCTTTTGGTGGTATTCACCACTGGGTTTTTCATTTTTTGCAATATAGGTGCAAAAAGAGGATACATTTTTCCCTACATTCTGTTTCAAAAGATATCCAACAAAATCGAATTTGGTCATAAATTTATGCCAGAATGTATTCTGCTACATGTCTTTGGTAAAAAAAAAAAAAAAAAAAAATCCTAATAAGTGTATGATAATAGGTTTGTGTGAAAGTTATAGAGTCTACAAGCTAGGCTAAGTAGCATTGAAAATTGATCAATCCTGATGTACTGACTACCTATCTCATTTCTTGAGGCCCTAAAATGTCAGCACAGTACAAATACCCCACAAATGACCCCTTTTTGTAAATATGACAGTCCAAGGTATTTACCAAGAGGTATAGTGAGTTTTTTTGAAGTTGTAATTGATTGCCCACAGTAGTTTGGGTAATAAGGATTTTTTTCCCACAAAATTGTCATATTAACAAGTTATTTCTTACACATGGCATAGATAAACTTGCAATTACACCCCAAAATACATTCTGCTACTCGTCCTGAGTATGGCAATACCACATATGTGAGCCTTTTTCACAGCATAACCACATACAGAGACCCAACATCCAAGTAGCACCCCCAGGCGTTCCAAAGGCATAAATTACACATTTAATTTCCTGAGTACCTATCACATTTTTTAAGGCCCTGGAGCACCAGGACAATGGAATTACCCACTAAATGACCCCATTTTAGAAATAAAACACCCCAATGTATATTCTACGAGGCATAATGTGTCTTTTGAACATGTAATTTTTTTTCCACCAGTTTTTGGAAAATGTGGAAAACGTATTTTTTTTTACACAAAGTTGTCAATTTTTAAGATATTTCTAACACATAGCATGTACATAGTAAAAATTACACCCAAAAATACATTCTGCTACTCCTCCTGAGTATGGCAATACCACATTTGTGAGACTTTTCCATAGCCTGGCCACATACAGAGGCCCAACATCCAAGTAGCACCTCTAGGCGTTCTAAAGGCATAAATTACACATTTCATTTCCTGAGTACCTATCACATTTTTGAAGGCCCTGTGACAGATGTTGATCACTGAGATGTGGCAGACATTGACTGGGACAGATGTGGCAGATCACAGACAGATGTGGCAGAATACAGAAAGATGTGGCAGATGATCACAGTCAGATGTGGCAGATGATCACAGACAGGTGTGGCAGATGATTACAGACAGGTGTGACAGATGATCACTGGCAGATGTGGCAGATGATGTGTGCCAGATGATCATGGACAGATGTGGCAGATTATCATGGACAGATGTGGCAGATGATCATAGACAGATGCGTGGATGACCACAGACAGATGCGGCGAATGATCACGGACAGATGCAGCGGATGATTATGGACAGATGTGGCAGATGTTCACTGTAACAGATTATTTTACTGGGACAGATGTGTGACAGTTGTCTTTACTTTGTTGGGGACACTGTATTGGGGACACTATCTGGGTGATCAGTGAGTAAAAAGCAGTAAAACAGCTTAATACTCACTGATCCCCAGCTGTCAGCACAGATCCGCTCTCCTTCTCCTCACTGTGTGAGAAGCAGAGCCAATCGCCATTACAACCACTGTATTGACATTACATGACGGCTGTGATTGGATACTGTACTCACTTTGTCATCCTAAACCCTGTTTTGCATTTTGCTTTCAACTTTGCAACTGTATAAGTCAACTAGGACTTGCAACTAGGACCTACAAAAATTTGCATCATTAGTAGTGTTGAGCGAACACGGACTGTATTATTCGTGTTCGTACCGAATAATTGGATTTTTTTTACCCGAACACGGACACGGACACTTTACTGTATGTTCGGGTAAAAATCCGTGTTCGGTCGTTTTATTTCCGGGTTTTGCATGCTTTGGCGCTCTTTTCATGGCGGGCTTTCAACAGCCAATCAACAATCGTTTAACTGGTGTGCCTTAAGCCATCCCAGCCATGCCTGCAAATGTCTTAGTAGCTGTGATTGGCCGTCTGAAGCATGTGACCAAGTCTTTATAAGTTCGAGGCAGCCGCCGCAGCAGCGTCATTCTGCTGCTTAGCTAAGGGACAGAGCACACATCAATGTGCTGGCTGCTGATTAGGGAAAGATAGGCAGGAAAAAACCATTTGTGTCCGGATAGAATTGAGGGACAGGTCGGAGTGTTTAGGCAGGGCGAGTTGTAGGCATTTTAGGGATAGAGTCTGCTGAATTATAGGGTCAGTGTCTTCTACAAACTACAATCGATATTGCTGTGTGGGGGGTGGGGTGAATCTGCACTCAATCCTGATCTACGATCTCTTCTCAATCCTGTTAGGGACAGAGTCTGCTGAATTTTAGGGAAACTGTGTTCTACAAACTACAATCGATATTGCTGTGTGGTGTGGGATTGGAGATAGGCAGGTGTCAGTGATCCACATCCATTTTTCTGTGTGTGAGCTGCAGTGAACACAATCTTTTTGGGCTGCAGTGAACACAATCTTTTTGGGCTGCAGTGAACACAATCTTTTTGGGCTGCAGTGAACACAATCTTTTTGGGCTGCAGTGAACACAATCTTTTTGGGCTGCAGTGAACACAATCTTTTTGGGGCGCAGTGAACAAAATCTTTTTGGGGTGCAGTGAACACAATCCTTTTTGGTGTGCAGTGAACACAATCTTTGTGGGGTGCAGTGAACAAAATCCTTTGTGGGGTGCAGTGAACACAATCTTTTTGGGGTGCAGTGAACAAAATCCTTTTTGGGGTGCAGTGAACAACATCCTTTTTGGGGTGCAGTGAACACAATCTTTTTGGGGTGCAGTGAACAAAATCCTTTGTGGGGTGCAGTGAACACAATCTTTTTGGGGTGCAGTGAACACAATCTTTTTGGGGTGGAGTGAACAACATCCTTTTTGGGGTGCAGTGAACAACATCCTTTTTGGGGTGCAGTGAACACAATCTTTTTGGGGTGCAGTGAACACAATCTTTGTGGGGTGCAGTGAACACAATCTTTTTGGGGTGGAGTGAACAACATCCTTTTTGGGGTGCAGTGAACAACATCCTTTTTGGGGTGCAGTGAACACAATCTTTTTGGGGTGCAGTGAACACAATCTTTGTGGGGTACAGTGAACAGAATCTTTGTGGGGTGCAGTGAACACAATCTTTGGGGGGTACAGTGAACACAATCTTTTTGGGGTGCAGTGAACACAATCTTTGTGGGGTGCAGTGAACACAATCTTTTTGGGGTGGAGTGAACACAATCATTTTTGGGGTGCAGTGAACAACATCCTTTTTGGGGTGCAGTGATCAAAATCCTTTTTGGGGTGCAGTGAACACAATCTTTTTGGGGTGCAGTGAACAAAATCCTTTGTGGGGTGCAGTGAACAGAATCTTTGTGGGGTGCAGTGAACACAATCTTTGGGGGGGTACAGTGAACACAATCTTTTTGGGGTGCAGTGAACACAATCTTTGTGGGGTACAGTGAACAGAATCTTTGTGGGGTGCAGTGAACACAATCTTTGGGGGGTACAGTGAACACAATCTTTTTGGGGTGCAGTGAACACAATCTTTGGGGGGTACAGTGAACACAATCTTTTTGGGGTGCAGTGAACACAATCTTTGTGGGGTGCAGTGAACACAATCTTTGGGGGGGTACAGTGAACACAATCTTTTTGGGGTGCAGTGAACAACATCCTTTTAGGGTGCAGTGAACACAATCTTTGTGGGGTGCAGTGAACAACATCCTTTTAGGGTGCAGTGAACACAATCTTTGTGGGGTACAGTGAACAGAATCTTTGTGGGGTGCAGTGAACACAATCTTTGGGGGGTACAGTGAACACAATCTTTGTGAGGTGCAGTGAACACAATCTTTGTGGGGTGCAGTGAACACAATCATTGTGGGCTGCAGTGAACTCAATCTTTGTGGGGTACAGTGAACACAATCTCATACTTCTGAAGATTTGAGGGTGCTGCCTGTTCCATACTCCCCCTACTCCTCATCTAGCCTTTTAGGGGTACAAACAATAGTAATTGGGGCCTAGTGTGGTTGTGTACGTGTGATATACATACACTTTTTTTGGATCATATTTTCTATTCCGCTATTTAATCAAAAACCTTTGGGGATCAGTTAAATTGGGGGATAGTCTGTGTTGGTACGTGTGAGAGAGATCCACCTTTCCAAGTTGTTGGGGTTCATCTCATACTTCTGAAGGTTTGAGGGTGCTGCCTGTTCCATACCCCCCCTACTCCTCATCTAGCCTTTTAGGGGTACAAACAATAGTAATTGGGGCCTAGTGTGGTTGTGTACGTGTGATATACATACACTTTTTTTGGATCATATTTTCTATTCCGCTATTTAATCAAAAACCTTTGGGGATCAGTTAAATTGGGGGATAGTCTGTGTTGGTACGTGTGAGAGAGATCCACCTTTCCAAGTTGTTGGGGTTCATCTCATACTTCTGAAGGTTTGAGGGTGCTGCCTGTTCCATACTCCCCCTACTCCTCATCTAGCCTTTTAGGGGTACAAACAATAGTAATTGGGGCCCAGTGTGGTTGTGTACGTGTGATATACATACACTTTTTTTGGATCATATTTTCTATTCCGCTATTTAATCAAAAACCTTTGGGGATCAGTTAAATTGGGGGATAGTCTGTGTTGGTACGTGTGAGAGAGATCCACCTTTCCAAGTTGTTGGGGTTCATCTCATACTTCTGAAGGTTTGAGGGTGCTGCCTGTTCCATACTCCCCCTACTCCTCATCTAGCCTTTTAGGGGTACAAACAATAGTAATTGGGGCCCAGTGTGGTTGTGTACGTGTGATATACATACACTTTTTTTGGATCATATTTTCTATTCCGCTATTTAATCAAAAACCTTTGGGGATCAGTTAAATTGGGGGATAGTCTGTGTTGGTACGTGTGAGAGAGATCCACCTTTCCAAGTTGTTGGGGTTCATCTCATACTTCTGAAGGTTTGAGGGTGCTGCCTGTTCCATACCCCCCCTACTCCTCATCTAGCCTTTTAGGGGTACAAACAATAGTAATTGGGGCCTAGTGTGGTTGTGTACGTGTGATATACATACACTTTTTTTGGATCATATTTTCTATTCCGCTATTTAATCAAAAACCTTTGGGGATCAGTTAAATTGGGGGATAGTCTGTGTTGGTACGTGTGAGAGAGATCCACCTTTCCAAGTTGTTGGGGTTCATCTCATACTTCTGAAGGTTTGAGGGTGCTGCCTGTTCCATACTCCCCCTACTCCTAGCCTTTTAGGGGTACAAACAATAGTAATTGGGGCCTAGTGTGGTTGTGTACGTGTGATATACATACACTTTTTTTGGATCATATTTTCTATTCCGCTATTTAATCAAAAACCTTTGGGGATCAGTTAAATTGGGGGATAGTCTGTGTTGGTACGTGTGAGAGAGATCCACCTTTCCAAGTTGTTGGGGTTCATCTCATACTTCTGAAGGTTTGAGGGTGCTGCCTGTTCCATACCCCCCCTACTCCTCATCTAGCCTTTTAGGGGTACAAACAATAGTAATTGGGGCCTAGTGTGGTTGTGTACGTGTGATATACATACACTTTTTTTGGATCATATTTTCTATTCCGCTATTTAATCAAAAACCTTTGGGGATCAGTTAAATTGGGGGATAGTCTGTGTTGGTACGTGTGAGAGAGATCCACCTTTCCAAGTTGTTGGGGTTCATCTCATACTTCTGAAGGTTTGAGGGTGCTGCCTGTTCCATACCCCCCCTACTCCTCATCTATCCTTTTAGGGGTACAAACAATAGTAATTGGGGCCTAGTGTGGTTGTGTACGTGTGATATACATACACTTTTTTTGGATCATATTTTCTATTCCGCTATTTAATCAAAAACCTTTGGGGATCAGTTAAATTGGGGGATAGTCTGTGTTGGTACGTGTGAGAGAGATCCACCTTTCCAAGTTGTTGGGGTTCATCTCATACTTCTGAAGGTTTGAGGGTGCTGCCTGTTCCATACTCCCCCTACTCCTCATCTAGCCTTTTAGGGGTACAAACAATAGTAATTGGGGCCCAGTGTGGTTGTGTACGTGTGATATACATACACTTTTTTTGGATCATATTTTCTATTCCGCTATTTAATCAAAAACCTTTGGGGATCAGTTAAATTGGGGGATAGTCTGTGTTGGTACGTGTGAGAGAGATCCACCTTTCCAAGTTGTTGGGGTTCATCTCATACTTCTGAAGGTTTGAGGGTGCTGCCTGTTCCATACTCCCCCTACTCCTCATCTAGCCTTTTAGGGGTACAAACAATAGTAATTGGGGCCCAGTGTGGTTGTGTACGTGTGATATACATACACTTTTTTTGGATCATATTTTCTATTCCGCTATTTAATCAAAAACCTTTGGGGATCAGTTAAATTGGGGGATAGTCTGTGTTGGTACGTGTGAGAGAGATCCACCTTTCCAAGTTGTTGGGGTTCATCTCATACTTCTGAAGGTTTGAGGGTGCTGCCTGTTCCATACCCCCCCTACTCCTCATCTAGCCTTTTAGGGGTACAAACAATAGTAATTGGGGCCTAGTGTGGTTGTGTACGTGTGATATACATACACTTTTTTTGGATCATATTTTCTATTCCGCTATTTAATCAAAAACCTTTGGGGATCAGTTAAATTGGGGGATAGTCTGTGTTGGTACGTGTGAGAGAGATCCACCTTTCCAAGTTGTTGGGGTTCATCTCATACTTCTGAAGGTTTGAGGGTGCTGCCTGTTCCATACCCCCCCTACTCCTCATCTAGCCTTTTAGGGGTACAAACAATAGTAATTGGGGCCTAGTGTGGTTGTGTACGTGTGATATACATACACTTTTTTTGGATCATATTTTCTATTCCGCTATTTAATCAAAAACCTTTGGGGATCAGTTAAATTGGGGGATAGTCTGTGTTGGTACGTGTGAGAGAGATCCACCTTTCCAAGTTTTTGGGGTTCATCTCATACTTCTGAAGATTTGAGGGTGCTGCATGTTCCATACTCCTCTTCCTCATCCTCCCTTTAGGGTAGGAAAAAATTTAATCGGGCCTAGTCTGTGTTTGTACGTGTGAGATACACAGTTTTTTATCCTATTCCGCTATTCAATACACACCCTTTTGGTGTAAAAAACATTAAATTGCGGCATAGTTTGCATATTTGACATTTGCATATATTGTGCCTTGTTGCGCTGTTTTGGGTACTCCACCAACATGGCCAGTGGCAATGACGCCATTCTCAGCTTAACTATCCCACTTCTATGCCTCCTTGAAAAAACAATTTGGGCGATGATGGAAGAGGATGTGGCACAGGATGAGGAGGAGGAGGAGGAGGATGAAGAGGTAACATTTCAAAGGCTTTCAGGGCAGTCATTCGCAAGGGGCTCCGAGGGTGGGTTCCTGCACACACAAACGCCAGGGACACAATTGTCCAGCAGGGGCACAGTTCTGGAGGATGAGGAGGATGAGGAGGAGGAGGAGCTGGAGGAGGAGATGGAACCATGTTCACAGCAGGGTGGCACCCAGGCCAGCTCATGGCCATCACTGGTGCGTGGCTGGGGGGATACAGAGGACACGGACGATACACCTCCCACAGAGGACAGCCTTTCGTCGCCTCTGGGCAGCCTGGCACACATGAGCGATTACATGCTGCAGTGTCTCCACAACGACCGCCGAGTTGCCCACATTCTAACTTGTGCTGATTACTGGGTGGCCACGCTGCTGGATCCCCGTTACAAGGACAACGTACCGTCCTTAATTCACTCACTGGAGCGCGATCGCAAGATGCGCGAGTACAAGCGCACGCTGGTAGACGCCATGCTGCTGGCATTCCCATCTGACAGCGGGGCCACAGTGGAAGCACAAGGCAGAGGAGGAGGAGGAGGAGGTCGCCAATGCAACCAGGGCACCGCCAGCACCTCAGAAGGCAGGGTTAGCATGGCCGAAATGTGGAAAAGCTTTGTCAGCACGCCACAACAAACAGCAGCACCAGCAGCTCAGATGGAACATCTTAGCAGGAGGCAGCATTTTACCAACATGGTGGAGCAGTATGTGTGCACACGCCTACATGTAGTGAATGACGGGTCTGCCCCCTTCAACTTCTGGGTCTCCAAATTGGGCACATGGCCTGAGCTTGCCCTTTACGCCTTGGAGGTGCTGGCGTGCCCTGCAGCCAGTGTATTATCTGAACGGGTATTTAGCACGGCTGGGGGCGTTATAACAGACAAGCGCAGCCGCCTGTCCAGAGACAATGTGGACAAGCTCACGTTCATTAAAATGAACCAGGCATGGATCCCACGGGACTTTTCCGTACCTTATGCAGAATAGCAATGGATACCGACCTTACCCACCCATTGTTCCATTTTTGCTCTTTCTCACTCTTTTGGGGTGTACCCTCATTTAAAATTTTTGAAAAGAAGCAGTGTTGGCTACCTCGTCCTCCTCCTCAGGGCCAGATTAATGTAGGGGCTATTGGAGCTGCAGCTCCAGGCCCCTACCTTTTATATAGGCCCCGGGTTGGCCATATTCACTGTTACCGCTCTTCTGTCACTTGTAAACACAGAAGTCTGGCTTCTATGCTCGCTTCCCCAGGCAGCACCCTCAGAACCTCCCCACACAGCGTGAAGGCTGGACAAGGAGGGACAGTTGGCGATGCATGGATGTGTTTATGGGCTTCAGAGACAGCATCCCATGTTGAATTAGGCATGCATGGCTGCACCCTTCCTCCTCTGGGTGCATGGCAAGGCACGGCCCTTAAGGCCCTTCAAAATCCTCAGCACCAAGCCCATGATGCTGTTAATCCGGCCCTGGTCCTCCTCCACCGCCGCTTCCACCTACACCGCCCATAGGTGTGCGCAGCCTATTGCATTAAGGTGTGCACCCCAAAGTTGAAATACACATGCATGTGTTTGCCAGCAGGGAGAGTAATGTATCGGGGCCATGTACCTGTAGGCAAGGAGAAATAGAGCAGAGCAGGTCCCAGGGAGATCTTTCCCATCTCCTCACTGGCAATGCTATGTGCCCTAGGTGATTAGGGTGTGCCCAGGCACACCCAGCACACCCTGTGCGCACGCCTATGTCACCGCCACATCCACCACCACCTCAACCTCCCTCCTACTCCATATGGGCCTCGTCCTTCAGAGATGAAGAAGAACATTGTTTTATTTTTCTGTTTTTTTTTGTTGTTTTAAGTTATTTCCCTATCCACATTTGTTTGCAGAGCACTTGCCATGCTCTTAATTACGTTTTGCTGCCATTTGCAGCACTCTAGCCCTTTCCTTTGGTGTTTTAGAGCCATTTTAGTGCCTTAAAGTTCGGGTCCCCATTGACTTCAATGGGGTTCGGTGTCCGGGAAAAGTTCGGTAAAAGTCCGGGACACGGACCCGGACTTTTTTTTAAAGTTCGGCCGAACCCGTCGAACACGGACATCTAGGTGTCCGCTCAACCCTAATCATTAGCAATAAGTTTCAACTAAAAATGGGATCCTCATTATGGTTCAGGGCGTCAGAAATGGCCAGTCAATTACTTCTCTAAAGCAGCCTTTCTCAGTTAGGATAAAAGTAATGGGTAAAGCCATGGATAGGGGAGGCTTCATCCTTTGTCCTCATCTGCTCCACCTCCCTCTACCATGCAGTACTGTGCAAACAATTATTTCACCTGATTGTTAGTTTGAAAGTGAAAGTCAACCATGAGGAGAAGGTGTCTGGATCAGTCAGGTTCAATAAAGCCGGTCATATATGGATCAAATTTTGATCCATGCATGGGCAAACTGGTTGTACATAAGTCAATAGCAGACAACACTTATTTTTTTTGGTGGGAAGGCTCCTCTTCAGCAGAATGCAAAATCACAGGGGGAGGATTCCCCCATCCACCTCAAATGTGTAAATTCAATAGGATACCATACTTTGAGCTCCCATTTAAACCAGGGGTATGTCTTAGGACAATTACCCTAACCATTTAACCCATGTACCGAAGTAATGGCTAGGGTACAGTCCATTGACTAATAACCATACAAAAGGGGGAAAAAGGAGAAGAAGTCTCCTATAGGTTAACACAGGACACCTGGGTATAAATCAAAGTATACTTTATTGAAATTTATTAAACACTAATTCCAAAAACCACTGACCCACACCATATAAAAGACAACATTGTCTATTAAAACCAACACTAAAGGGGGTAACACAGCTTTGCAAACATAGCCCTGGAAAAGCTGTTGATCAACACTTTAATACTGGTTCCTATAGAAAATCCGGAATATATGAGTATGCTATAACAGAGTCCAGGTAGGTGCTAGCTCAGTCCAAGGATAGTGATAGACAGTCTGTTCACAGGAGATTGCTGTGTGAAAAGGAACACAGGGAAGGCAATTATGTAATTTTCAAAGTTCCTTCCGTTTATCAGAAAAGTATACCAGGACTTGCCTCTGTTGATATGCTGGCAGCATGATAACACAGGATAGCTTGAGGATGCTGATAAGTTCCTATTTATACACCCTTAGAAAGTATTAATAAATCTTTTGTGAGTCATTATAAGCCTCCTTATTTAAGTCAGGGTAAAGGGTGTACCTGCTCCGCTGGCAGAGGTCCTGGTATCTGGGTCCATTCAACAGTCCGCAGTTAGCTTTGCACTCCGGCGTTTATCCAGGTCAGAAGGTCTCTTCCACCTCATCTGCATTGGATGGCAGTCTGTATGAGTCTTGCAGCAAGCCATCACCCGCTCCTGACATGTAGACTTGGGACCTCAGATCAAACAGGATGCAGGTGTTGGTGTTTCCCCAGAAGTCACGTGTGCGTGACGCAATTGTTGATGCATTTCACCGGCCTATCACCGCCCGGGTTCCTCAGAGCTCAGCAGCCTTTCTAAGTTAGGATAAAAGTAATGGGGAAAGCCATGGATAGGGGAAGCTTCATCCTTAGTCCTCATCTGCTCCACCTCCCTCTACCATGCAGTACTGTGTAAACAAACATTTCACCTGTAAGTGGGTGCTGATTGTTAGTTTGAAAGTGAAAGTCAGCCAAGAGGAGAAGGTGTCTGGATCATTCATCATGCCTTAATCTGCATTTTTTTTATGTTATATGTATATGGGTGTGAGTGTATGCATGTTTTTGTAGGTATGTATGCATGTATGTGGGTGGCAAAGTGGTGTAGTGGTTAGCACTTTCACCCGCGGGCAAGAGGGTCGCTGGTTCAAATCCCAACCACGACACTACCTGCCTGGAGTTTGCATGTTCTCCCTGTGCCTGCATGGGTTTTCTCCTTCCTACTGGTAGGTTAATTGGATCCTGTATAAAATTGGCCCTACTATGTATGTATGAATGTGAGTTAGGGAACTTAGATTGTAAGCTCCTTGAGGGCAGGGACTGATGTGAATGTGCAATGTACTGTATATGTAAAAGAGCTGCGTAAATTGTCAGCGCTATATAAGAACCTGAAATAAATAAATAAATAAATGTATGTGAGTTTATGTATATATGTATGTGTGTGTGTGTGTATTTATGTATGTATATTTACATGCATTTGTGTTTATGTCTGCATGTTACTTTTAATCCTGATCTCTACACTATATATGATCAGGACTGCTTTTTAAGGCTCATTCACACAAGTGGAAAGGACTGTCAGTTTTCTGAAAAGCGATTAATTTTCAGATTGATTTTTAAAGGTATTTGACAGGCAGTGAGGAGACAATATGTTGTCTCCTTGCCATCTGCTTTAACTAAATACTGCAGTATTGTGGCACAACGCCATGCAATGTAAGCTGTTGCAGGGCGGTTGCAGCACATCCCCATTCACCTGAATGGGTCATGTTGAGTGAGTGGTAGTACAGTCATTAAAAGGGAGATCAGTTGGTGGTGGTAAAAATGCAGCTCAACCATGTGGTTTTATTGTCCCACAAACTCACATGTAAATGAGCCCTTAGACTGGGGTGCCTTGAGACTGAAAATACTTTTAAAGGGTGCCGTGACTGAAAAAAAGGTTGAGCAACACTGTTCTAGAGGAAAGCAAGATGGGTTTTGCATAACAGTGGTCTGTCTTGTCAGAAATTCTATAATAGTAGACCATTGACCTGTGATGGAAAGCTTAACATTTGTTTCTATATATTATTGTAGTATTATTGAATACAGACTGCAAAACCTGGACATATTTTACACTGCACATTGCTTAAACTGTCCTGCTCCCTAGGTACCCCCTTAACTTCACAACAATCATCATGGAAGTCCTAAAAATCATTCCTAACTATTGTTACTTAAGATATTTGGTCTGAAATTAGATATTACTTTTAGTATTAGATGTGACAAACCAAATGTTTAAAATGTAATATAAAATATATAAAATATAGATTTTACCTTATATGCAAGTACAATGTGTTCCATTTATCTAAAAACTTCTAATTGTTGGGTAAAATGTTTGATAAAATAATTAATTATAAATGTACACTGTTGCATCTTCTATTATCTTTCACTTTCAGCAAGTTGTCAGCCTTGATTTGGCAGTCATATAAATACCTGGATCTCAGAATAGACTTGTTTATTGACTGCACTGGATTAGATTTTGCTTTAGATCCAAATCTCTTTAGCAATATTGAATAGTTGCTTATTCGCAGCTGATGTTATCATATAGTTATTTGCTTTTGCCATTCTATTTATTATGTTTACAGTATATGATTATAGACCGCTTGACATATCCAAAATAAATGGGGAGGCAAATGCTACACTGACAAGCTTATTTGATAACAGAGTAAAGGGCAATGATGATGTTAATCAATAATAAGTAACCAGATTTCCATTTACTGGACTCAGATCAGCTAAGAGCTCCTTTTTTGTTGTTATGGTAGGAGTTACTGCAATTTACCCAGTTCTTCCATTTGGCACTGTTTTTTTTAATAATACCTTGAAATATACCTGTTGAGAAATTTTTAGAGGCTTAAACCATAAATGATGCATCCTACATGCTCAAACTCTGGCATGCGCCCCAATGCAACTAGCTTTGTGGTTGCAAGTCCTGTGGCTGCCCTCTCCTATTTTGTGCTCTTTACTTTTGGCCTATTATTGTGATGGATTGTCTGACTAACCAGGAAGTTTGTCTATACTTGCACAGATGAGCATTCTGGATTTTGAGGATTCAGGTCAGTAACAACAGGCATTCTATACTCAGCTCAATCCAGCAGCTATAAGCGACAAGGGAAAAATCACTCTACTTCCAAACTGTGAAAAGACACCCACCAATCCGGAGGAAAAGATGAGTAAGCAATAAATCCCACGGTGGGTCTTGAAAATTGTCCGACTTGTTCACAACAGCTTGAGGCTCCAGCCGACAAGATGGGGCCATCTCAAATCATCCAGCAGGGGCCACAAGAGACAACCATTCATCTGGGAACCACAAGCTGGGCACAACATCAGGCTCTTCACAGCATAGATCGGGATAGGCAAGTAACCATGTCTCCCCTTCCCAGAGCCCACAGAAACCCTGGCCTGCGTTGCAAGCAATAGAGGGAGAGGCAGATGAAGAAAAGCACATGGAGGACACAGGAGGCCCCAAAGACCCCATAGAGCAGTTCCCGACCACAGGCCAACCTATTGTGGACATGACCTTGAAAAGTATGCCCTTCGCAGCACCCTTCATAGAGACATGCTATCTGCAGTCTCTAATATTAAAGCTGAAGTTACAGATTTGGGAGAAAGGGTCAATCACATGGAAAACAAAATGGGAGAATTTGCAGAAGCCCATAATGACGTAGTGGATGTATACAGAGATACAGATGGCACTATCACCCAGCTCAAAATTAAAATTGTTGACCCAGATCAAGGCGAAACAACCTCAAATTCAGAGGTGTCGCTGAGTCAGTTTTGCCTGGAAATCTTAAAAGACACTTACAGCAACTGATAACCACTCTCCTACCTGCGATCCCAGCACAAGAAATCATTATAGATAGGGCCCATACACTGCCTAAACCGCCGTACCTATGAGAACATATTCCAAGAGATGTTATTGCTCGGATCCATTTTTTCCACGTGAAGGAAAAATTGCACCAGCAGGCACGACAGGCGAACCCACTACCAAATCCATATGCAGGGATCAAGCTCTTTACAGACCTCTCCCAGCATACCCTGATGGCCTGCAAACAGATGGTCCTCGTCACTAAAATTTTGCAGAACTACATGATCTTATACAGATAGGGTCCACCAGCCAAACTGGTGATCACCAGAGGTAACAGACAACAAGTGGTTACCACGCTGGATAAAGGCCTTCGTCCCCTTCATTCTTGGAACCTGCTTCCAGCTCCAGAGTATCCAGCCCAAAATAGAAACAACGGCTCTCCACCAAAGAACTTGATATGATATTTCTGATGCAGAAAATCTGTCCTCCACAGTGCTAACCCCACTTCAGAAAAGGCAAACACCACACTACACCCATGTTATAGTATTTATTGCTCATTCTCCCACAAAGCACCCCTAAATGGGAGTTGTCCCCACAGAGTTTTGTAAGACCCCTGATTACCTTCAGAATAGTGGTTGCTACTCACAAATCCGACAGGATTATCCTCTTTTTAGTGCTGTAATGGCACTAGTTTCTTTGTTTTTGTGAATTTTTTTTACCTTTTGCTTGGTCAGCTATACTAACATTTACCTGTTGCAGTTACCTCTTCCTCTCCCAGCCATGTATCACTACACCACAAGGACTGCTTACCACATGCCGGAACAGCGAGTACAGTCTCCCAATTCCCTGAGACCCATCTGACAGACTATGGACAATGAACTTAGGGACATCCATTCCTCACCAACCTGGTAAATTACATCTATGCATATTACTAACTCTAAGACATGCCTATTACACTAGTATCTCTGAATGCACACAGGCTTAATACCCCTTTTAAATGAAGGGCTGCATAGAATGAGGTGTTGAAACTACACACAGATAACGTCTGCATGCAGGAGACTCACTTTAGCTCAACCAAGTCTCTGCATTGTTCCCATCAATAATTCCCAAATATCTTTATCGCTAATGCTCCAGTAATGAAAAATTGTGTGCTTATAGCAGTAAGCGCATCAGTGTTCTTCACTATGCAGGAACTCCACACTGACCCTAAAGGATGTTATATAATTTTGGTATGCAAAATTAATAATGTTTTAAACACACTAGTCAATCTGGACACTCTAAATGTTGGTTCCCTCTTATTGGTGGGAGACTTTAACACAATAATCGATCAAACATTAGATGTCTCAAACATAAGGGGCAATTGCTACAAAACTCTATGAGGAAAAATCTCCTCTAAGACCCATGGCGATGCACGCATGATAATGAAAGAGCTTATACCCACTTCTCAGCCCCGCATGGATCATACTCTAGGATTTACCTCTTCCTCCCAGACCTGAACCTTTTACACAAAGTTCTTTAAACGGACATAAAACCAATACCATGGTCAGACCACACGCCCATTAGTTTGACACTAACAGAGGACCACAGAACCTTCTGACCCGTCACTGGCACAACAACACGTCTTTGTTTAACATTCGCTCCGAGAAAGGCTTAGTACACTTCTTGCTGAGTTTTTTTTCACAGCAATCTAACCCCAGACTCTAATATACATAATGTATGGTGTGCACATAAGGCATACTCAAGGGGATTGCTGATACAGTTAGTGGCAAGGCAGTAGAAATGTAGGTTGCAGTCCATCGAAACGACCCTTACCAAAATTCTAAATCTGTAAATACTACACAAACAAACACTCGACCCCTCCACTTTCAATAAACTGACTAAGCTAAGGCATAAACTAAAACTTCTCATGCTCTCTGACCAGGAGAGATTAATATGTATGCTTAAAGCCACCCCTTACAAGGAAACAAAGCAGCAAAACTCCTGGCTAACCAATTAAAAACTCGCCAAATGAAAGAAATCAGTAGCTTACCTACTGAAACCAGGAACTACTACTAAGATTCTACACCCAAAATATATTGCCATTTAATTTAGTGACTTTTACTGTGCCCTTTATAACCTACAGAATGATTCCAGCACCACACAACCCACAAATGAGGAAATACACAAATACCTGACTTTCCTTAAACTTCCATCTTTATATGAAGATACCCTAAGGATCCTTAACTCCCCCCAAATCCCCCCAAATCTATGAATAAAATCTCTAAAATCATCAACTGGATTTACATCAGAATATTTTGAGACCTTCCGAGACATACTGACCCTACATTTACAACAAGTATTTAAAGAGGCTGCAACCTCCAGGTCTCTCCCTGATGAAATTCTTAAAGCTATTATTGTTGCCCTGCCAAAACCAGGGAAGGAGCCAATATCCCCCGAAAACTTTTATCCCATTTTACTTTTAAACACAGATCTAAACATCTTTGCAAAAGTAATAGCAAACCGACTAGCTGAAATCACCCCCTCATTAACCACTTTAGCCCAGGAAGGATTTGCCTCCTTTCTGACCAGGCCCTATTTTGCGACTTGGCACTGCGTTATTTTAACGGACAATTGTCGTGCGATGCTGTACCAAAACAAATTTGACGTCCTTTTTTTCACACAAATAGAGCTTTCTGTTGGTGGTATCTGATGACCTGTGTGATTTTTATTTTTTGCACTATATACAAAAAAGTGCGACAATTTTGAAAAAAAAAAACTATATTTTTCACATTCTGCTATATGACATTCTCAAAAAAAAATTAAAAATTTAAAAATCAAAATTTTTTAACATTTTAGGCCAATTTGTTTTCAGCTACATATTTTTGGTAAAAAAAAAACACAAGTGTATTCTGATTAGTTTGCGCAAAAGTTATTGCGTCTACTAACTACGGGAAAGATTTATGTCATTTTTATTGTTTTTTTTTTATTAGTAATGGTGGCAATCTGCGATTTTTTGCAGGACTGCGACATTGCGGCGGACAGATCGGACCCCTAACTGACATTTTTTACACTTTTAGGGGGAATAGTGACATTACTACAGTAATCAGTGCTAAAAATATGCACTGTTACTGTAATAATGACACTGGCAGGGAAGGGGTTAACCTAGTGGGTGATCAAGGGGTTAAATGTATGCCTAATGCTTACTGACTTGTGTGTGTGTGTGTGTGTGTGGGGGGGGGGGTTCTGTGAAAGGCACAAAGATCGCAGTTTCCGCATAGCTGAAACTGCTGATCTGTCCCTACCTGTCAGTGAGAAGATCCGCCTGCTTTGTTTACTGGACGATCGTGGGAGGAAGGCGGCAATCGCCGCCTCTCCTATCACAGCCCAACTCCCGCTGTGTTTAAACACAGCGGGAGTGCGCCTCTGGCGGCACGTGCGCGCCACCGAAACCCCTTCCCCTCCAGTCACATAGTACTACGTGACTGGACCTAGGGGAGCCGCAATGCCACAGTAATATTACTGTGGGCAGTCGGCAAGTGGTTAATCAATACGGACCAAATTGGCTTTGTAAACCATTTGCAGAGTCCATCAGACAAAACTCACTGACACACGGTATCAACAAAGCAGACTATTCTCATAAAATTGGACTTTTCACAGATGACGTTCTCCTGATCCTAACATATGTGGCTCCTTCCCTGAGAGCAGTTCAGGGCGAAATTTAAAAATTCAGTGAAATGTCATATTACAAAGTAAATATATCCAAGTCATCCGTTCTTCCTATTGGTTTTAGTAAATCAGCTACCAATATTCTAAAGCAAGAGTTCTTACAGTGGGGATCGAAAGTTTGGGCACCCCAGGTAAAAATTTGTATTAACCACTTTACCACCGGAGGATTTTGCTGTCTTCCGTCCAGGCCACTTTTTGCGATTCGGCGCTGTGCGACTTCAACTGACAATTGCGCGGTCGTGCGACGCCGTACCCAAACGAAATTTACGTCCTTTTTTTCCCACAAACAGAGCTTTCTTTTGGTGGTATTTGATCACCTGTGCGATTTTTACTTTTTGCGCTATAAACAAAAAAAGAGCGTTTATTTTGAAAAAATAACAATATTTTTAACATTTTTTTATATGAAATTCCCCCCAAAAAAGATGTAAAAACCAATTTTTTAAAAAATTTTTGGCCAATTTGTTTTCTGCTACCTATGTTTGGTAAAAAAAAAATCACAATAAGCGTATTTTGATTGGTTTGCGCAAAAGTTATTGCGTTTACTAACAAAGGGAAAGATTTCTGTCATTTTTGGTGTTTTTTTTTTAACGCGTAATTGCGGCGATCTGCGATTTTTTTTGTGGGACTGCGACATTGCGCCGGACAGATCGGACCCTTGACTGACATTTTTGACACTTTTGGGGGTACCAGTGACATTACTGCAGTAATCAGTGCTATATATATGCACTGTTACTGTAAAAATGACACTGGCAGGGAAGGGGTTAATTTTATTGGAGAGGGAGGGGTTAATGTATGCCTGGTGCTTACTGACGTGTAGGGGGGGAGGTGACTGTGTGAGTCATGGACAGATCGGATGTCCAGCTATGCTGAACAGTCCGATCTGTCACTCCCTGTCACTATAGAGATCCGCCCGCTGTGTTTACACACAGCGGGCGGATCTCCACACTAGATCCCCGGCGATCGGGGCAGAGCAGCGGCGATCGCCGCTGCTCCTCCCCTGGCCCGACTCCCGCTGTGAATGAAAGTCGCCCAGAAGGGGGAGTGTCTGACGACGTTAATACTACGTCGTCAGACGATAACGAACCACTTTGCCGCAGTACTATTACCGTACTCGGTCGGCAAGTGGTTAATGTGCATAAAGAAGCCAAGGAAAGATGTAAAAATCTCCAAAAGGCATCAAATTACAGATTAGACATTCTTATAATGTGTCAACAAAAGTTAGATTTTATTTCCATCATTTACACTTTCAAAATTACAGAAAATAAAAAAATGGTGTCTGCAAAAGTTTGGGCACTCTGCAGAGTTTATAGCATTCACTGCCCCCTTTGCAAGGCTGAGACCTGCCAGTGTAATGGATTGTTCTCAATCATTGTCTGGGAAGACCAGGTGATGTCAATATCAAAGGTTTTAAATGCCCAGACTCATCTGACCTTGCCCCAACAATCAGCACCATGGGATCTTCTAAGCAGTTGTCTAGAAAACTGAAACTGAAAATAGTTGACGCTCACAAAGCTGGAGAAGGCTATAAGAAGATAGCAAAGCGTTTTCAGATGTCAATATCCTCTGTTCGGAATGTAATTAAGAAATGGCAGTCATTAGAAACAGTGGAAGTTAAAGCAAGATCTGGAAGACCAAGAAAAATATCAGACAGAACAGCTCGCAGGATTGTGAGAAAAACAATTCAAAACCCACGTTTGACTGCACGATCCCTCCAGAAAGATCTGGCAGACACTGGAGTTGTGGTACACTATTCCACTATAAAGAGATACTTGTACAAATATGGTCTTCATGGAAGAGTCATCAGAAGAAAACCTCTTCTACGTCCTCACCACAAAGATCAGCGTTTGAACTTTGCAAATGAACATATAGACAAGCCTGAGGCATTTTGGGAACAAGTTCTGTGGACCGATGAGGTTAAAATTGAGCTTTTTGGCCGGAATGAGCAAAGGTACGTTTGGAGAAGAAGGGGCACAGAATTTAATGAAAAGAACCTCTGTCCAACTGTTAACCATGGGGGTGGATCAATCATGCTTTGGGGTTGTATTTCAGCCAGTGGCACAGGGAACATCTCACGAGTAGAAGGAAAAATGGATTCAATAAAATTTCAGCACATTTTGGATGGTAACTTGATGCCATCTGTGAAAAAGCTGAAGTTAAAGAGAGGATGGCTTCTACAAATGGATAATGATCCTAAACACACCTCGAAATCAACGGGGATCACATCAAGAGGCATAAACTGAAGGTTTTGCTATGGCCTTCACAATCTCCTGACCTCAACATAATTGAAATCTATGGATAGACCTTAAAAAAGCAGTGCGTGACAGACCGCACAGAAATCTCAAAGAACTGGAAGACTTTTGTAAGGAAGAATGGGCAAAGATACCTCAAACAAGAATTGAAAGACTCTTGGCTGGCTACAAAAAGTGTTTACAAGTTGTGATACTTGCCAAAGGGGGCAGTACAAGATATTAACTCTGCAGGGTGCCCAAACTTTTGCAGACGCCATTGTTTTGTTTTCTGTAATTTTGAAAGTGTAAATGATGGAAATAAAATCTAACTTTTGTTGACATATTATAAGAATGTCTAATCTGTAATTTGATGGCTTTTGGAGATTTTTCCATCTTTCCTTGGCTTCTTTATGCACATTAATACAAATTTTTACCTGGGGTGCCCAAACTTTCGATCCCCACTGTATATGTCTGGGACAATAAATCAATTAAATACCTGGGTATCAAACTAATCTCCTCAGAAAGTTGTACAAAGTTAACTTCCTTTACATTACTGCAAAACCTCAAACAGGACCTCCTCAACTATTAAAAATGTGAAACCTCACGGGCAGGATGAATTGTGGCCTTCAAAATGCTATCCCTTCCTAAGGTTCTTTACCAGTCACGCACTATCCCCCTCCCCCTCCCAAACAACTTCTTAACTTTAAATAAATACATGTATATCTATATATGGAAACCTAGAATAGCACGTAGCACCCTTTACAGACATAAGCTACATGGAGAAGTGAATATGTCAAATATCCAACTGTACTACAAGGCAACATTATTGGACGAAATTAAGGCTTGGCGCGACCCTATCCCTACCAAGCATTGGTTTAGCATTGAGAAATCCATACTACCAGACAGAGATCTACCCTCCTTGTTGATTGCAAAAGCAACGCACCAAAAATTTATATTCCCAAAGCCGCAACAAGCCCCTTGAAAAAGTCACGTGCGTAGTGATGCAACGCGTCGGGAGGAGCCGGGTGATGTCACTTCCGGGTTTACGGCCATGACCGGAAGTTGTGATTGATACCGCATTGGCAGTCAGCATTTATTTGTATCGTCTATTGTGTAAGTGTACTACATTTTTTATTAAATATTTTTTGGAACATACTGCACCATGATGGCCCCTCTTTTATTATCTCTATGAGACATCTTGGCACTATGAAGGATTCGTCTAGAGATTAGAGGTCTTTAGTGAAGAATAAGGTGCTGCTTTGTTTGGGATCCCACCATCTATCCATAACAGAAGGAATCTGAGGAATCTGAGAAACATCGCAAGGAGCTTTACTATTATACACGCGTGTTTGGTATGTATTGAGGTAAGAGGCCACTACACACTATTTTATTTGGTGATAAAGAAGGACACTTTGTTTGAATATAACTTAAGCATCAAGATTCACAGTTTATTTGAAGAATCATCACCTCATACACTTATGATTTTTTTCATATACCACTTTGAATCATTTGGACTTTTGTTTTGTATAATTTTTGTTGCACGTCATTGAGCATTTATGTTGCATGAGATTCTATCTATAATTTTTTCTGATTTTTTGAATACCACAACTTCACTCATTATTAATGATGAATTAGCGCCGATTTTTTGATTGTTTGCACAATTAAATACCTGGGTATCAAACTAATCTCCTCAGAAAAGTTGTACAAAGTTAACTTCCTTTACATTACTGCAAAACCTCAAACAGGACCTCCTCAACTATCATAAATGTGAAACCTCACGGGCAGGATGAATTGCGGCCTTCAAAATGCTATCCCTTCCTAAGGTTCTTTACCAGTCACGCACTATCCCCCTCCCCCTCCCAAACAACTTCTTAACTTTAAATAAATACATGTATATCTATATATGGAAACCTAGAATAGCACGTAGCACCCTTTACAGACATAAGCTCCATGGAGAAGTGAATATGTCAAATATCCAACTGTACTACAAGGCACCATTATTGGACAAATTAATGCTTGGTGTGACCCTATCCCTACCAAGCATTGGTTTAGCATTGAGAAATCCATCCTACCAGACAGAGATCTACCCTCCTTGTTGATTGCAAAAGCAACACACCAAAAATTTATATTCCCAAAGCCGCAACAATCCAGGCATCACTAGAAGCTTGGACCTCAACACTTCGGAATCCACCTCTCAAGGATTCCCTCAGGGCCATAAGCATGGCTCTAGAGGCGTATGAATATTTAATACACTCATTCTCCATGGATCCAAAAAGGACATTTAACCTTAGAAGAGTTAGTAACATCAAAAGATACTAAAACTCTATATAGAGTGGTACAGATAAAACTTTCCATAGAAGCTACTCTTCCTTTCACATTATTGTTAACAATGACATTTTGCTGTTCTACAACAACAAGTCACCATCTAGGAAAGGCATAACGTGGGTCTATAAATACCTAAACAACCACTATTCTGAAACCAAAACTTCCCCAGATCACTAGATGGGAAAAGGAACTTGAGACAGAATACCCACTTTAAGTCTGAAACAAAGCACTATCTATGACCCTGAGCTCCTCCTACTATACATACATTGGGAAAATGCTATAAAAATTACCTACAGGTGGTACATGGCATGCATGATCTCAGCTATGAGAAAAGATGATAGAAACTGAATTGATCTCTCTTGAGAAGAGGAGATTAAGGGGGGATATGATCAACATGTATAAATACATAAGGGGTCCATATAGTGAACTTGGTGTTGAGTTATTCACTTTAAGGTCAATACAGAGGACAAGGGGGCACTCTTTACGTCTAGAGGAAAACAGATTTTGTCTCCAAATACAGAAAGGTTTCTTCACCGTAAGAGCTGTGAAAATATGGAATAGACTCCCTTCAGAGGTGGTTCTGGCTATCTCACTAGATTGCTTAACAAAAGGCCTGGATTCTTTCCTGGGTGTACATAATATAAATGGGTACTAATATTTATAGGTAAAGTTGATCCAGGGAATATCTGATTGCCTCTCGGGGGATCAGGAAGGATTTTTTTTCCCCTGCTTTAGCAAATTGAATTATGCTTTGCTGGGGTTTTTTCATATTCCTCTGGATCAACTGCGGCTATAGGATTATGTATATGGGATTGTATGGTTGAGTTTTCTTTACTGTTTTTTTTTTTGTTTTTTATAGGTTGAGCCAGATGGACTTGTGTCTTTTTTCAACGTAACTAACTATATGTAAATGACGCCGTCCAATCTTAAACAAATGTTCCCTGACAACGTGCTGAATTCTTTTTTCTCGTCAGTCTTTACGTAGGAAAAGGAAGGGTACACTGACCATGACTGTATGGTTAGTAGTAATACACAGGACTTGCCACTATGGCTAACAGAGGGGGAAATCAGGGAAAGACTGGATAAACTTAGCACAAACAAATCACCAGGCCCGGATGGCGTACATCCGAGAGTGCTCAAGGAACTCAGTATGGTTATATCTAGACCACTGTTCCTGATCTTTGCTGACAGTATTAGGACAGGAGATGTACCAGGGGATTGGAGGAAGGCTAACGTGATTCCGATATTCAAAAAGGGCCAGAGACATATCCCGGGAAATTATAGGCCTGTCAGTCTGACATCAATAATATGTAAACTTTTGGAGGGGATGATAAGGGACTATATCGTAGAGTATGCTAAAGACAACAACATCATCAGTAGTAACCAGCACGGGTTTACAAATGGGCGATCTTGTCAAACCAATCTCTTAGCATTCTACGAGGAAGTGAGCTGTGAGCTAGATAGGGGGAGACCAGTGGATGTGGTGTACTTGGATTTCGCTAAGGCGTTTGATACAATTCCCCACAAGCGCTTAATTTATAAAATAAGGTCTGCAGGTATCGACAGCAGGGTTTGCTCTTGGATACGGAATTGGCTAAAAGGCCGTGTCCAAAGGGTAGTAATTAACAGCGCATACTCAGACTGGTCTGAGGTAGTAAGCGGGGTGCCCCAGGGCTCAGTCCTGGGACCAACCTTGTTCAATTTATTCATAAACAGCATTGAGGAAGGGATCAGTAGTTCGTTATCAGTTTTTGCAGATGACACAAAATTGGCCAGGGCAATAACTGCACAGCATGAAGCAGATATCCTACAGAATGACCTGGACAAAATTACGGAGTGGGCAACGACATGGCAAATGAGGTTTAATGTGGAGAAGTGTAAGGTTTTGCACTTGGGGACCAAAAACATAAAAACACAATACACGTTAGGAGGGGAACCCTTGGGGGAATCAAAAATGGAGAAAGATCTGGGAGTCTTAGTTGATGATAGATTAGGCAACAGCATGCAATGCCAAGCGGCAGCTTCCAAAGCCAACAGAATATTAGCATGCATAAAGAAAGGGATGTATTCCAGAGATAAGACTATAATCCTTCCACTTTATAAAACTCTGGTCCGACCGCATCTGGAGTATTCTGTCCAGTTCTGGTCGCCAGTCCTCAGGAGGGATGTGTTGGAGCTGGAGAAAGTCCAGAGAAGGGCAACTAAACTGATTAGGGGGTTGGAGGACCTTACCTATGAAGAGCGGCTGCAATCGCTCGATTTATTTTCCCTGGAGAAAAGACGTCTGAGAGGGGACATGATAGCAATTTATAAATATCTTAATGGGGATCTCAGCTTAGAAGAAAAGCTGTTCATTCGAAGGAATTGCATGAGGACTCGAGGACATACAATGCGATTAGAGGAGAAGCGTTTTAACCTCAGGCAACGTGGGGGGTTCTTTACTGTTAGGGCTACAAGATTGTGGAATTGTCTACCACAAGAGGTGGTTTCTGCGGGTAGTATGGTGACTTTCAAAAGACTCTTAGACTTACATCTCAAGGATCAGGAGATTGAGGGCTATGTTAGATGATTACAGTCACACACACCTACACAGGTTGAACTGGATGGACTATTGTCTTTATTCAACCTCACCTACTATGTAACTATGTAACTATGTAACTCTGCCCTATGCTAGCAGCAGTGTGGGCAGGTTGGTGACATGTACCATACATTCTGGACTTGCAAGAGCTTTAAAAGTTTTTTGTAACTCGTTGTTTACATTAATTTCACGGATACCTGGGACTAATCCACATCATTCCCTAGCCCTCTTCAGGATGTACATGGGCCGATTCCCCAAACAATACTCAATGATAGCATCACACATACTAATAGCAGCTGGAATGACAAGTAAATGGAAGCAGACATTACCACTGAAAATATTGGAAGTTGTACACAGAGTAAATGTTCATTGCACATGTGAAAAACACATAGCAGGCCTCAACCAATCCCTGCACATTAAAAAAAAAATTGGATGGCATGGACAATGGTCTATAAAGTCTGGTGATGGGTTTCACCCCCCCCCCCCTTCTCTCCCCCTCCTCCCCCTCTTACAGAGAGATATTGTTCTGGAATATGTTTCATTATGGCATACTAGTAATACTAGCACTCCAAAGGTAATTACTAGTAATACTAGCACTCCAAAGGTAATGGATGCACCCCTTCCCTACACTTTCTTTTTGCATTAAGTCGTTAACATTACATCTGAAATATTGCCCCTCTAACCGCTAGAGAGATTTTGAGTGGGCCAAATACTCAGAAAAGTATGATATCTTTTCCCTTCTGGAAAATAGATTGTTGGAGAGGCATGGACCGTCAAGTTTTGTTCTATTACCCTGTACACAAATCTGTATACTGGCTGGACCGAATTTGGGTTTTTTCAAACACACTTCAGACGCCTACTCCTATATGGATCTTTGTCTAATTACCTCTAATTTGCTCCTGGCCGTTGTACTCCACCCTCCTCGTTATTATCATACCTTGGCTCTGTGATTGATACTATGCCTACGTTTTCATACAGAGCACTCTACTACTAGCTCCAGAAGAAGCTATCCAAGCGAAACATGTCGAGCAATTTGGCTCTATGAATTCTCTGTATATACATCATCACATCGATCGATCTCGTTGGACAGCAGACCACACACCTGTCCCCCTTTACGAGATCCCCTTGATGTGACGTAATCATTAATTACCGCAGTTACCAATATTTGTATGTATATCTGTACTTTGCCAATTTGATACAGTGGTTGCATATATTTACGCCTTTTTTGAGGCGAAATGTTCACATTTTTGATATGTTTTAGTTGTGTACTAATAAAATTGTTATTTTAATTACCCAGTGCCTTCAAAGTCCATGCCTCTCCAACAATCTATTTTCTAGTTCATTTGGGATGTGGCACTTGGTTACATGAATGTGCGCTCAGTTCACTGCTAACTGATGGCGCATTTATTTTAATTTAATTTTTCCCTTCTGGAGTGTTACTCTCAAAAACATGTATCCTATAACTTGATACCAAGCTAACTGTAACTACAAGCATTGTTTTGTTATGTTATGTATGTTTACTTTTGTCTATTTTTGTATATTGAAAAATTCAATAAAAACTATTGAAAAGAATAGCTGAGAATAAATATAAAATGTTGTATTTTAAAGAGAAGAATGTCATATATTTAAATTATATATTTAACAATTGCTTACTAAAATAAGACAATTGTGAACTTTGAAGTCTCTTTCTGCCCACATCAATGTGATAGTTTACTTTCACACTGTTCTCCAACCCTACTTTGAAAAGCACTCACTTTACACAATAGCAAGCTGAAAGGCATATGGTATATCTAAAGGTTTAGCCTGTTATTGCATTGACTGTATAACTATTTACACACAAAAATAATTGTTTAATGATAGATTTCAGTTTGGACAGAATGTATAAAATGCTTTTCTTCTGTAACCACTAAATCTATGTTTGTATTTTTGTTGCTACTGCCACATGGTCTTTTACACAATTGATTTTTCTCAAGGTTTTATTAACACAATCAATGCTTCTGTTAAATGTACCATTAGGCTCCTTCTGTGGTTTAACTTTTATCCCATTTATATTGTAATCTAGTAGGGAAAGTTAAGAAAACTTAAGTAAATTATATTTTAATATATGCTTTTCACACACATTTATAAATAATGGCAGTAATATTGCAAAAGCCAAGAATTCAATGATTTTGTTTATTTAGTATTTGCATTGATCAAAAAAACCCACATAAGCTAATTTATCAAATAGGTAATTGGGCACACAAAACAAATCTAAGGTCCTTCTTGGTTAACATGTCAAACTAAAATGAATTCATTCTTCCTGATTAATAAACTAAATTTGCCTATTAAATGTCTGTGCAAAACCTTCTTTTAATTACATGCTATGTCCACTGAAAGAATTGCACTACTATAGAACTTATATATGGTTCCAAGTGTTCAGAAAAAGGTCAGATAACTTAATAGTGAAGGTGGAATACAGTGATAAAGCCCAGGTTTGGTAGAAAGTTTAATCATTCAAACATGTGCAGTATTGGAGTCCTCGGTTTGAATCCTGGCTAGGACGATCTGCCTGGAGTTTGCATATTCTCCCTGGGTACCCCAGTTTTCTCCTTCACTCTAAAGACATGCAGGTAGGTAAAATGACTCTAGTATGTCTGCGTGAGTATGTATGTATGTGTAATAGGGAACTTGGATTGTAAGCTCCTTTGTAAGCTATTATGAAGATGTTCTCTTTTTCATTATCCTGAACAAAACTAAATGCTTGAAAGAAGCACTTAATAGTTTGGTTGTAAGTAAATATTAAACACAGTCATATACACCATGATGCTGTGGGACCCCATAGTTTCTCCGACTATGTTGTAAGAAAATAGGATTGGCTGGGCTCACAAAGCTGCAATTTATTATGGTTGGTTTTGCTTGTGAAAATTGTGGTAGTTTTTGGTGCTGGAACATTGATTGATAAGTTTACAGCACATACATTTTTGAGACAAAATGTGTTTTTTTTTACAAAAGTGAATTCTCTCACCAAAATGTACTGTATATGGCATTGATACTTAACACCTTATAATGTATTGGTACTGCAATCTAATTTAAATTAATTTAGAATAACACCAAACCCAAATGTATCTATAACCCAAATGGTAACAATAAAACCTAAGCCTTATCTTAAACCTTAGTGAAAAACTTTACATTACATGATCAATATGTCTCCATATATAACCCTAGTAGTTGTGAACATGCAATGTTATAAACACTTTCTTATACAGTTATAACTTATTTTTCTTAATTCAAAAATAGTTTCCTTACCATTTTTACATGGTTAAAAAGTACTGTCATATGTTCATGCATCTTGTTTTCCTGATAGTGGAGGGTTACAGGGCACTGTGCAGGCACATACAATGCCATTGTCAAGAGACTGTGATTTGGAGGGGGTGTAACAGAACCGCGACCCACACTGTGTTTGTGGGCTTCTGTCAGTATACGGCTTTCTCCAGTCTTGAAAATAGATATCAGATATTCTAGCCGCCCCCCATACATAGCTAGCCGACAACTTAACTTGTACAAGTTCTGGAACCTTCTCGTTATTGAACAGTCTCACACAGAATATATACAGATATGAGGACACCCCCCTCCTGATCAAATTACCCCACCAGGTCACATGTCTGAATACATTATCCTATGCAGATGAAATTGTGTACAGAAATAGAATTAATCTGAACTAATTATCCAGCCATCTGGACAGAAACAATATATGTGAGTTCATTAACAATTAACAATGGGACAGACAGGCTTAACAGAAAACACATCACACCTTAATACACAGACAATAGGAAGAGACCACCAGTGACAGACTGTCCGTCTCTGACATTGAAGAACATGAACAGAGGCCAATGTGATTAGAGCTTTCAATGAAGATGTTTAGAATCAAACAGGCCAGGAATAGTCTTCATATATTTCTTGAGATATATGGTGGATACATATTACTGTCCCATTTAAAGTAATCCAAACCATATTCTCAGTGTCCATTAAGTACCTGTCTTTCATTCCTAGTACCATCACAGGGGTTGTGTGTGCCAGAGTCAGGCTGTGATGGTCAGGGGGCATAGTGTCTGAACAAACAACCTAATACAGGCATTGTGTGTGTTTTTACAGTGTCTTGTACCTCTGAACGGCCAGACAAAAGATGCAATCTGACCAGGCAAGCATGAATTTGCTTCTGTGCTTTGTGTGGTCAGTTTAGTATAAGGAAGAAAGGTGACTGATATAAGGAAGAAAGGTGACTGACAGGATCAACCAGGTCCTTCAGATGTAAAAATTAGGATAGAGAAGAAAAAGTGCCTCTAAGTGAAGACAGGTTTATTAGGTCCAATAAATTACAAGGGGCAACGCACATGGAGTGAAGTAAAACAAGCTCATCAGTAAGGGGAGTCCAGGGTGTCAGCGCTTGATGTGCACGATGTGGACCGCCAAGATCCCCTTCTGCTTGAAGAAGGCCAGGCAGAAGTCCTCAGGTGGAAAGCCAAGCAGATGGGAGGAATCTGGACCAAAGCATGGAGCTCAGCGCATGCAGATAACATCACCAAGGAGAGGTCACAAAGCGTTTCCGCGTCTGCACGATGCCGGTCCTGGGCATTCGCACTCCTTCGTCAGATGTGCACTCCTTCGACCGATGTAAAAAGTATTTGAACATGATAGAGACTATGATTTATAAAATACACATATGCAAACACACATAGAAAAAAATATTTAGGGTAATATACACTTTAAATCATACCTATGGTTAAGATTCAAAATTATAAAATTAATTTTCACATAGTATTTCCATTATTTTAAGCCTTCTTACACTATTGTGAATGATCTAGAAGTGTGAAAACTTGCTTTGTGAAGACATCCGCACATTTACTTCCGTGAATTCTGTGATATGTGTCCACTATGTCCTGTGAGTAGGCACTGCTATATCACACATGTGGACAGGAGGAGTTTCAGGAGGGGGGATCTGTACAGGAAGCAAGGTTTGCAGACAGCAAGGCACCATGGGATATGTAGCCCTTAAAACTTAAAAGTAAACAGCAGAGGTCAAGCTGCAAAGCATGCAGAGTATACAAGAGGTTTTTGATAGATAAGAACAACAGACAGGCAGAACATATTATTGTTTGTATTGGTATTACAATGCTGGTGCTTTATGTGTAAGCTGTGAGCAAGGAACTGTTTTAGGTGGTAAAATAGGTATTAAACTGTACAGTAGGTGGTAAACCAGAAATAATAATACTATTAATATTAATAATAATAATAATATAAAACTGTTTCAACTGCTTAGGTTTAAAACAGATTTTTTTGTTGCGTACATTTGTCAATGATTGCTACGCTGTCATGTCAAGGTAACTTTGAAAACTAAAATCCCAGATATCATCATTGCAAGACAGCTAAAGACAATGGGGTTCATTTAATAAAGGTAAATCAACTTTGGACTTTTCTTTGTTTATTAGTGCACCTCTGTAAAGTTGTCCTATCATAGTTGGTGCCACATGCAGGGCCATCTTTACTGCAGGGAAAAAGGAACAGCTGCCCCTGGCCCAGTCATTGTTGTGGGGCCCAAAGCAGCTGCCTCCTGAGCCTGCACTGTCTGCAAAATAGTTGATAAGTGAATTTGGGTGGTCCCAAGAAAATATTTGTCCAGAGTCTAATCGATATTAAAGACAGCCCTGGCCACATGGGTAGAGGCAAGAGACTAGCAAACATTGAATTCTAGCTGGAATGAACATAGTACTGACATGCATTATGTTACTTTCAGGCTCAGCTGTCATTTGATCTGCATTCTATTTGATTCAGACAGGTCTTATAGATGGTCATTATTCATGGTTAAGTGGCATGGGAAAGAAAGGGTGTTAGGACTGAGCTCCCCTGCAGGTTGCACTGTGGTGCTCTGGGCTATTTGCTGCAGTTCCAGTATCCACCAGCGGGTGTCTCCCAGAAGCCTGCAGGATTCAGTGATCAGCTCCACCTGCTTTCAGCTGCCAGGTGGCCATATAAGGCTGCTCCTACTAACACACCTTGCTTGTTTTGATTGCCTCCTTGTTCCTGTGTATCCTGCTCCTGAGCTATCTTGCACCCTTTACCATGCTGCTTTGCCATCCTTGCTGCCAGATCCTGATACCTGCATATGTGTCCTGCTCCTAATCTTGCATCCTATACTCTGCTGCTTACTCCTGCTCTTGGTTCCTGTACCCCGTCCTGATTCACCCTTTCTTGCATCCTTGGTATTCCTTGTAACCCTTCTCCCTCATTGTATAAATATGTTGTATATAGCTAGTTGTTAGGTCTCTGTTAGGTTTATTAGGTATTTTGTCATTGATGTTTGTTCATGTTTACTGTTTGCTGGTGTGTACTTGTCTCTTGTTTCACTGTAAATAAATGTCACTTAAAAGTGTTAGCTATTTTGTTACATTACAGCCTTAAGTTTAATGTTTTATTAATCTGAATTTTATGTGATCAATCAGAACACAATAGTCTAAGTTGGTGAAGTGAAATGAGAAAAATATATACATAAAACTATTTTTTAGAAATAGAAAACAGAAAATTGGCATGTGCGTATTTTATTCACCCCCTTTGTTATGAAGCCCATAAAAAGCTCTGGTGCATCCAATTACCTTCAGAAGTCACATAATTAGTGAATGATGTCCACCTGTGTGCAATCTAAGTGTCACATGATCTGTCATTACATATACACACCTTTTTTGAAAGGCCCCAGAGGCTGCAACACCTAAGCAAGAGGCACCACTAACCAAACACTGCCATGAAGACCAAGGAACTCTCCAAACAAGTAATGGACAATGTTGTTGAGAAGTACAAGTCAGGGTTAGGTTATTAAAAAATATCCAAATCTTTGATGATCCCCAGAAGCACCATCAAATCTATCATAACTACAAACCCGATTCCAAGAAAGTTGGGACACTGTACAAAGTGTGAATAAAAACATAATGCAATGACGTGGAAGTTTCAAATTTCAATATTTTATTCAGAATACAACATAGATGACATATCAAATGTTTAAACTGAGAAAATGTATAATTTTAAGGGAAAAATAAGTTGATTTTAAATTTCATGGCATCAACACATCTCAAAAAAGTTGGGACACGGCCATGTTTACCACTGTGGCCTCCCCTCTTTTTTTTTATTTAACAGTCTGCAAACGTCTGGGGACTGAGGAGACAAGTTGCTGAAGTTTAGGAATAGGAATGTTGTCCCATTCTTGTCTAATACAGGCTTCTAGTTGCTCAACTGTCTTAGGTCTTCTTTGTTGCATCTTCCTCTTTATGATGCGCCAAAAGTTTTCTATGGGGGAAAGATCTGGACTGCAGGCTGGCCATTTCAGTACCTGGATCCTTCTTATACGCAGCCATGATGTTGTAATTGATGCAGTATGTGGTCTGGCATTGTCATGTTGGAAAATGCAAGGTCTTCCCTTAAAGAGACAACGTCTGAATGGGAGCATATGTTGTTTTAGAATTTGGATATACCTTTCAGTATTGATGGTGCCTTTCCAGATTTGTAAGCTGCCCATGCCACACACTCATGCAACCCCATACCATCAGAGATGCAGGCTTCTGAACTGAGCGCTGATAACAACTTGGGTTGTCCTTGTCCTCTTTAGTCCGGATGATATGGCAGTCTTCCGGACTCAGTTTTCCACAAAGAACTTCAAATTTTGATTTGGCTGACCACAGAACAGTTTTCCACTTTGCCACAGTCCATTTTAAATGAGCCTTGGTCCAGAGAAAACGCCTGCGCTTCTGGATCATATTTAGATATGGCTTCTTTTTTGGCCTATCAAGTTTTAGACGGCAACGGCGAATGGCACGGTGGATTGTGTTCACCAACAATGTTTTCTGGAATTATTCCTGAGCCCATGTTGTGATTTCCATTACAGTAGCATTCCTGTATGTGATGCAGTGCCGTCTAAGGGCCCAAAGATCAAGGGCATCCAGTATGGTTTTCCAGCCTTGACCCTTATGCACAGAGATTGTTCTAGATTCTCTGAATCTTTGGATGATATTATGTACTGTAGATGATGATAACACCAAACTCTTTCAATTTTTTCTCTGAGAAACTCCTTTCTGATATTGCTCCACTATTTTTCGCTGCAGCATTGGGGGAATTAGTGATCCTCTGCCCATCTTGACTTCTGAGAGACACTGCCACTCTGAGAGGCTCTTTTTATAACCAATCATGTTGCCAATTGACCTAATAAGTTGCAAATTGGTCCTCCAGATGTTCCTTATATGTACATTTAACTTTTTCGGCCTCTTATTGTTACCTGTCCCAACTTTTTTGGAATGTGTAGCTCTCATGAAATCCAAAATGAGCCAATATTTGGCATGAGATTTCAAAATGTCTCACTTTCAACATTTGATATGTTATCTATATTATATTGTGAATAAAATTTAAGATTATGAGATTTGTAAATTAGTCCATTCCTTTTTTACTCACAATTTGTACAGTGTCCCAACTTTTTTGGATTTGGGTTTGTAAATGGAAAGAACATGGCACCACAGCAAACCTGCCAAGAGACGGCCACCCACCAAAACTCACAGACCGGGCAAGGAGGGCATTAATCAGAGAGGCAGCACAGAGACCTAAGTTACATAGGAGGACAATAAGCCATACGCTCCATAGAGTTGGGCTTTATGGCAGAGTGGCCAGAAGAAGGTCGTTACTTTCAGCAAAAAACAAAAAGGCATGTTTTGAGTTTGCGAAAAGGCATGTGGGAGACTCCCAAAATGTATGGAGGAAGGTGCTCTAGTCTGATGAGACTAAAATTGAACTTTTCGGGCATCAAAGAAAATGCTATGTCTGTTGCAAACCCAACACATCATATCACCCAAAGAACACATCCCCACAGTGAAACATGGTGGTGGCAGCATCATGCTGTGGCGATGTGTTTCAGCAGTCAGGACTAGGAAACTGGTCAGAGTTGAGGGAAAGATGGACGGTGCTAAATACAGGGATATTCTTGAGCAAAACCTGTACCACTCTGGTGTGATTTGAGGCTAGAACAGAGGTTCCCCTTCCAGCAGGACAATGACCTCAAACTCACTGCCAAAGCAATACTTCAGTGGTTTAAGGGAAAACATGTAAATGTGTTGGCATGGCCTAGTCAAAGCTCAGACCTCAATCCAATAGAAAATCTGTGGTCAGACTTAAAGATTGCTGTTCACAAGCGCAGACCATCCAACTTGAAGGAGCTGGAGCAGTTTTGCAAGGTGGAATGGGCAAAAATCCCAGTGGTAAGATGTGGCAAGCTCATAGAGACTTATCCAAAGGGACTTGGAGCTGTGATTGCCGCAAAAGGTGGCTCTAAAAAGTATTTGTCAGGGTCCAGACTGGCAGCAGAAGAAGACACTAGGGGTGGATCCTCTGTGTCAGTGAGGGAATGGCGTGGACCGTACCAGGGGACCGGTTCTAAGTTGCTACTGGTTTTCACCAGAGCCCGCCGCAAGGCGGGATGGACTTGCTGCGGCGGTAGCAACCAGGTTGTGTCCTCCGGTAGCGGCTCAACCTCACGGATAGCTGATACAGGCGTGGTACAGTAGGACAAGGCAAAGGCAAGGTCAGACGTAGCAGAAGGTCAGGGCAGGCGGCAAAGGTTCGAAGTCAGGGGCAACGGCAGAAGGTCAGATACACAGGCAGGGAAATACACAAAACACTTTCTCAGGGCACGAAGGCAACAAGATCCGGCAAGGACAGGAAGGGGAAGTGGGTTTTTATATGTTTTGTACTGATTGGACCAGGCACCAATTAGTGGTGCACTGGCCCTTTAAATCTTAGTGCAGCAGCGCGCGCGCGCCCTAGGGAGCGGGCCGTGCGCGCCGGGAGGAAGACAGGATGGAACCCGGCAGGTTAGTGAGTTGAGTCCGTGGACGGGAATGTCCCGCCGCGCGGACCGCATCCCTGCCACATGCGGGGGGATGGCGCTCACGGTCGGGGATGATGACCAGAGCGCCGCTGCCCGCAGAACGCCACGAGTGCTCCGGGGAAGCCGCAGGACCGGAGCGCTCGGCGTGACAGTACCCCCCCTTTGGTCTCCCCCTCTTTTTGGAGCCCAGGAACCTGTGGATGAGCTCTTTGTCGAGGATATTGGACTCGAACTCCCATGACCTCTCTTCGGGACCACAATTCTCCCAGTCAACAAGAAATTTTTTTTTACCTCTGACGACCTTGGAGGCGAGGATGTCTTTCACCGAGAAGACGTCAGAGGACCCAGAGACAGGAGCAGGAACGATGACCTTGGAGGAAAATCGGTTAAGAATGAGGAGTTTGAGAAGGGATACATGAAAGGAGTTAGGAATACGGAGAGAGGGAGGAAGATGGAGTTTGTAAGAAACAGCGTTAATTTGGCTCTTGATTCTTAAAGGCCCGAGGTAACGCGGGCCCAGCTTGTAGCTAGGGACCCGAAACCGGATGTATTTGGCCGAGAGCCACACTCTGTCACCAGGGGCAAAGACAGGAGGAGTTCTTCTTTTTTATCTGCATGTCTCTTCATGCGAGAAGAGGCCAGGATTAGCGACTTTTAAGTTTCTTTCCAGATGGAGGAGAAGTCCAGGGTCAACTTATCAACGGCAGGAAGTCCAGAAGAAGGTGGGAATGGGGAGGGGGGGCAGCGGGTGACAGCCGTACACCACAAAAAATGGAGATTTGGTGGATGACTCAGAGTCTCTGAAGTTGTATGAGAATTCGACCCAGGGCAACAGGTTGACCCAATCGTCCTGACGGGAGGAGATGAAGTGTCACAGATAATCACCAAGGATCTGGTTAACCCTCTCCACTTTTCCATTGGACTGAGGGTGGTAGGTGGAAGAAAAGTTCAATTTGATCTTTAATTGGGTGCAGAGTGCTCTCCAAAATTTTGAGATGAACTGAACGCCTCTATCAGAGACGATATGTGTTGGAAGACCATGGAGACGGAATATGTGCAAAAAGAATTGCTTAGCCAACTGTGGCACAGAGGGGAGACCAGGAATCGGGACAAAATGTGCCATCTTGGAAAATCTGTCAACGACCACCCATATGACTGTGTTGCGATGGGAAACGGGAAGGTCAGTGATGAAGTCCATCGCTATGTGGGACCAAGGCTGTTCGGGCACTGGCAGAGGAAGACCCGCTCCCTCTGCTGGCCTCTGGCGAGGAGTTTTGTCACGAGCACAGACAGTACACGCCCGAACGAACTCAGTCGCATCTTCCTCAAAGGAAGGCCACCAATAGTGTCTGGCAATTAACTGAATAGTCTTTTTAATTCCAGCGTGACCCGCCAAGTGGGAGGAGGGCCCCATTTGAGAGTCCGAAGGCGAAGAAGTGGAGGAACATACGTTCTTCCTGGAGGAACTGGTACCAGTGAAGCAGTGGCAGCTGAAATCAGATACTCAGGAGGTATGATGTGTTGAGGAACGGTTTCAGCTTCGGAGGCATCAGTGGAGCGTGATAGGGCATCCGCCCTAATGTTCTTGTCAGCAGGACGAAAATGGATCTGGAAATTAAATCGGGCAAAGAACAATGACCACCTGGCCTGGCGAGGATTAAGGCGCTGGGCAGACTGAAGGTATGACAGATTTTTGTGGTCAGTGTAGATGGTGATAGGATGAAGGGATCCTTCCAGGAGATGTCTCCATTCCTCTAGTGCCAACCTAATGGCTAGTAGTTCACGGTCTCCAATAGCATAGTTCCTTTCTGGAGGAGAAAAAGTTTTAGAGAAGAAGCCGCAGGTGACGTTTTTTCCTTTAGCGGACTTTTGAAGAAGAACCGCTCCGGCTCCAACAGAGGAGGCATCTACCTCCAGGAAGAACGGTTTCAGAGGATCGGGCCTAGTCAAGACTGGAGCGGAGGCGAAGGCGGTCTTAAGGCGAGTAAAGGCTTCTTCAGCTTGGGGAGGCCAGGATCTCGTATTCGCTTCTTTCTTGGTTAGTGCCACAATAGGCGCCACGATAGTGGAGAAGTGGGGGATGAACTGGCGGTAGTAATTGGCGAATCCAAGGAAGCTCTGGATAGAGCAAAGTCCCGAGGGGCGTGGCCAATCCAAGACTGCGGAGAGCTTGTCGGGGTCCATTTGAAGACCTTTTACAGAAACTGGGTATCCCAGAAACAGAAGACAGCTACGTTCAAAGAGACACTTTTCAATCTTGGCGTAAAGATGGTTAACACGGAGACGCTGGAGCACTTGACAAACATGGAGACGGTGTTCCTCCAGAGTGGAGGAGAAGATTAGTATGTCGTCAAGGTAGACCACTACGCAGGTATACAACAATTCCCTGAAGATCTCATTGACAAAGTCTTGAAAGACTGCCGGGACATTGCACAGACCAAAAGGCATGACAAGATATTCAAAGTGGCCATCTCTGGTGTTGAAAGCGGTTTTCCACTCATCTCCTTCACGGATTCTGATGAGGTTATAAGCGCCCCTGAGGTCAAGCTTAGTGAAGACCTTTGCTCCGTGCAGACGGTCAAAGAGCTCCGAGATGAGAGGCAGAGGGTAGCGATTCTTTACCGTGATTTTGTTAAGACCGCGGTAATCAATACAAGGACGTAGTGACCCATCCTTCTTGGCAACAAAGAAGAATCCTGCTCCGGCAGGAGAAGAAGACTTCCTGATGAATCCTTTCTTGAGATTCTCCTGAACGTACTCCGACATGGCCTTGGTTTCAGGAGTGGAGAGCGGGTAAATCCTGCCAGTGGTGTGGTACCAGGAAGCAAGTCAATGGGGCAGTCGTAGGGTCTATGTGGTGGTAAGACCTCTGCCTGTTTTTTGCAAAAGACGTCAGTAAAGTCTTGATAGGCCTTAGGAAGGCCGAGCAATGGAGAGGAGACGAAGACTTGTCTAGTAGGTACCGACTTGAGGCAACGAGTGTGGCAGGTAGGGCCCCATGATTTAATGTCCCCAGAGGTCCAGTCGAGTGTAGGAGAGTGGCGCTGGAGCCAGGGCAAGCCAAGAAGGACATCAGAAGTGCAGTTAGGCAGAACAAAAAATTCAATCGTCTCTTGGTGGAGAACCCCTATGGTCATGAGCACGGGTTCTGTGCGATAACGCACGGTGCAGTTCAGATTCTCTCCATTAACTGTAGAAATAAAGAAGGGCTTGACGAGACGGATAACAGGGATACTAAACCGGTTGATGAAGGAGGCTTTAATGAAGTTTCCTGCAGAACCAGAGTCCACGAAGGCCTCTGCACGGAAGGAGACTTTAGCGGCTGGAGAAATCCGTATTGGAACAATCAGGCATGGAGAGGAAGAATTTACACCCAGTGACGCCTCTCCCACGTTCACTAGGTGCAAGCGTTTCGCTGACGATGAGGACGAAGAGGACAGTCCTTTAAGAAGTGTTCAGAGCTCGCACAGTATAAGCATAAGTTCTCGTTCCTCCGGCGAGACCTCTCTTGCTGAGTCAGGCGAGACCGATCCACTTGCATGGCCTCCTCGGCGGAAGGCACAGTAACAGGCTGCAAAGGATGCTGTAAGAGAGGAGCCAGGTGTGGGTATCGCCTGATGCGAACAAGATCTTTCTCCTGGCGGAGTTCCTGACGTCTTGAAATGTAGCGCATATCAATGCGAGTAGCCAACTGGATGAGTTCAGTCAGGGAGGCAGGTATCTCTCGTGCGGCCAGACAATCCTTGATATGGCTGGATAAACCTTCTTTAAAGGGCCTCGTTGTTCCAGGTCAATTCGGAGGCCATAGTGCGAAACTGTATAGCATATTCGCCTACTGTAGAGTCTCCTTGGACTAGGTTTAGCAAGGCTGTTTCCGTGGACGAGGCATGGGCAGGTTCCTCGGAGACACTGCGGACTTCAGAAACGAAGGACTGGACGGAGGCAGTGGCAGGATCGTTGCGGTCCCAGAGCGGCGTGGCCCAGGCCAAGGCCTTCCCAGATAGTAAACTGACCACGAAGGCCACCTTAGACCGTTCTGTGGGAAACTGGTCTGACAACATCTCAAGGTGCAGGGAACATTGGGACAAGAATCCCCGGCACATCTTAGAGTCCCCATCAAACTTGTCCGGGAGAGACAAGCGGATTCTAGCGGTGGCGGCGGCCACAGGCTGCGGTGGAGAAGCAGATGCAGGCGGTGGAGGCGGCTGCTGCTGTGCTGGAAGAAGCTGCTGCTTCATGGCGGTCAACTGTGCCATCTGCTGGGAATGCTGGGCAACCACGGTAGTGAGGTCAGCGAGAATAGGCAGCGGCACATCAGCGGGATCCATGGCCGGATCTACTGTCAGGGTCCGGACTGGCGGCAGAAGAAGACACTAGGGGTGGATCCTCTGTGTCAGTGAGGGAATGGCGTGGACCATACCAGGGGACCGGTTCTAAGTTTCTACTGGTTTTCACCAGAGCCCGCCGCAAGGCGGGATGGACTTGCTGCGGCGGTAGCAACCAGGTTGTGTCCTCTGGTAGCGGCTCAACCTCACGGACAGCTGATACAGGCGTGGTACAGTAAGACAAGGCAAAGGCAAGGTCAGACGTAGCAGAAGGTCAGGGCAGGCAGCAAAGGTTCGAAGTCAGGGGCAACAGCAGAAGGTCAGATACACAGGCAGGGAAATACACAAAACGCTTTCTCAGGGCACTAAGGCAACAAGATCCAGCAATGACAGGAAGGGGAGGTGGGTTTTTATATGTTTTGTACTGATTGGACCAGGCACCAATTAGTGGTGCACTGGCCCTTTAAATCTCAGTGCAGCAGCGCGCGCGCGCCCTAGGGAGCGGGGCCGCGCACGCCGGGAGGAAGACAGGACGGGACCCAGCAGGTTAGTGAGTTGAGTCCGCGGACGGGAACGTCCCGCCGCGTGGACCGCATCCCTGCCACATGCGGGGGGACGGCGCTCACGGTCGGGGATGATGACCGGAGCGCCGCTGCCCGCAGAACGCCACGAGTGCTCCGGGGAAGCCGCAGGACCCGGAGCGCTCGGCGTGACAGTATTGACTTTAGGGGGGTGAATAGTTATGCACATTAACTTATTCTGTTATTTTGTCCTATTTGTGTTTGCTTCACAATAATAAAAAAACATCTTCAAAGTTGTGGGCATGTTCTGTAATTTAAATGATGCAAATCCTCAAACAATCCATGTTAATTCCAGGTTGTGAGGCAACAAAACACAAAAAATACAAAGGGGGTGAATACTTTTACAAGGCACTGTATACATTGTTTGGTTTCAGTTTCTGTGTGTAGCTACATTTATCTGGTCTCCAAGCTGCTCAATCCTGACAAAGGGGGGGGAGAGAGATATAGAGGGGAAGAGAGAGACCGGAAGTGGGGAGGTGAAGGTGAGATAAAAGAAACATGAGAGAGGAAGAGGGAGAAAGAGAGAGGAGGGGGGAAAGGTGAAGAGATAGAGGGGGAGAAAGTTCAGTGTACAGAATGTGTTTACAGCTCACTCGCAATATAAGGAATCCCTCACAGTCAGGATGCAATCACCCAGCACCGGAGCTAGTTCAGGCAGCTATAGGCTGTAATTTGTCTAAAATCTGACTGAGGAGCTTGGTGCCCATACAACTCCCTCTAGAGTCTGGTAGCAAGCAAATATTTTAAAACTGTTGCCTTCATGACCCCATTCACATGCTCAATGTGCAAGATTTCACTGCAGGTCCAGCAGTTGGAGTGTGGGAGAACACACCAAGATGCAGGCTCCTGTCTCATCCTACCCCAATCAGACTGGCCGTACAGAGCTGAGGAGGAATTTCAAAGCACTCCCTCAGCTCTGTGCTGCAGGGCAGGTCTGACAGGCAGCAGTATATAAAAATCCCAGGGCACATGGCACTAGATGCAGGGCATGTGCCCCTGAAATGAGTATTACACATGAACTACAACTTAAATTACCCTGCCCTCTGCAGTTAGTTCTCTGTGTCACTCCAATTCTATCAATATTGCCACAATGAGTCTCTAAATAGAGTTGAGCGGACACCTGGATGTCCGTGTTCGGCGGGTTCGGCCGAACTTGAAAAAAAATCTGGGTCCGTGACCCGGACTTTTTCCGAACTTTACCCGGACACTGAACCCCATTGAAGTCAATGGGGACCCGAACTTTCAGGCACTAAAATGGCTCTAAAAAACCAATGGAAAGGGCTAGAGTGCTGCAAATGGCAGCAAAATGTAGTTAAGAGCATGGCAAGTGCTCTGCAAACAAATGTGGATAGGGAAATAACTTAAAACAACAAAAGAAAACAGAAAAATAAAACAATTTTCTTCATCTGTGAAGGACGGGGCCCATATGGAGTAGGAGGGAGGTTGGATGTGGCGGTGTAGGTGGAAGCGGCGGTGGAGGGGGACGAGGTAGCCAACACTGCTTTTTTTTTAGTCATTTTAAATGAGGGTACACCCCAAAAGAGTGAGAAAGATCAAAAATATAACAATGGCTGGGTAAGGTCGGTATCCATCTCTATTCTGCATAAGGTACGGAAAAGTCCTGTGGGATCCATGCCTGGTTCATTTTAATGAATGTGAGCTTGTCCACATTGTCTCTGGACACTCTGCACTTGTCTGGGATAACGCCCCCAGCCGTGCTAAATACACGTTCAGATAATACACTGGCTGCAGGGCACGCCAGCACCTCCAAGGCATAAAGGGCAAGCTCAGGCCATGTGCTCAATTTGGAGACCCAGAAGTTGAAGGGGGCAGACCCGTCATTCACTACATGTAGGCGTGTGCACACATACTGCTCCACCATGTTGGTGAAATGCTGCCTCCTGCTAAGACGTTCCATATGAGCTGCTGGTGCTGCTGTTTGTTGTGGCATGCTGACAAAGCTTTTCCACATTTCGGCCATGCTAACCCTGCCTTCTGAGGTGCTGACGGTGCCCTGGTTGCGTTGGTGACCTCTTCCTCCTCCTCCTCTGCCTTGGCCTTGTGCTTCCACTGTGGCCCCGCTGTCAGGTGGGAATGCCAGCAGCATCGCGTCTACCGGCGTGTGCTTGTACTCGCGCATCTTGCGATCACGCTCCAGTGAGTGAATTAAGGATGGTACGTTGTCCTTGTAACGGGGATCCAGCAGCATGGCCACCCAGCAATCAGCACAAGTTAGAATGTGGGTAACTTGGCGGTCGTTGTGGAGACACTGCAGCATGTAATCGCTCATGTGTGCCAGGCTGCCAAGAGGCAACAAAAGGCTGTCCTCTGTGGGAGGTGTATCGTCTGTGTCCTCTGTATCCCCCCAGCCACACACCAATGATGGCCATGAGCTGGCCTGGGTTCCACCCTGCTGTGAACATGGTTCCATCTCCTCCTCCATCTCCTCCTCCTCATCCTCCTCATCCTCCAGAACTGTGCCCCTGCTGGACAATTGTGTACCTGGCGTTTGTGGGTGCAGGAACCCACCCTCGGAGCCACTTGTGAATGACTGCCCTGAAAGCCTTTGAAATGACCCCTCTTCCTCCTCCTCCTCCTCCTCCTGTGCCACATCCTCTTCCATCATCGTTTTTTGAAGGAGGCATAGAAGTGGGATAGTTAAGCTGACAACGGCGTCATCGGCACTGGCCATGTTGGTGGAGTACTCAAAACAGCGCAACAAGGCACACAGGTCTCGCATGGAGGCCCAGTTATTGGTGGTGAAGTGGTGCTGTTCCGCAGAGCGACTCACACGTGCGTGCTGCAGCTGAAACTCCACTATGGCCTGCTGCTGCTCGCACAGTCTTTCCAGCATGTGCAAGGTGGAGTTCCACCTTGTGGGCACATCACATATGAGGCGGTGAGCGGGAAGGCCGAAGTTATGCTGCAGCGCTGACAGGCGAACAGCAGCAGGGTGAGAACGCCGAAAGTGCGCTCAGACAGGCCGCACTTTCTGCAGCAGCTCTGACATATCGGGGTAATTTTTAAGGAACCTCTGCACCACCAAATTCAGCACATGCGCCAGGCAAGGGATGTGCGTCAAACCGGCTAGGCCCAGAGCTGCTATGAGATTTCGCCCGTTATCGCACACCACCAGGCCGGCTTGAGGCTCGCTGGCAGCAACCACTCATCAGTCTGCTGTTCCATGCTCCTCCACAACCCCTGCGCGGTGTGTGGTTTTTCCCCCAAACAGGCAAGTTTTAAAACTGCCTGCTGTCGTTTACCCCTGGCTATGCTGAAGTTGGTGGTGAAGGTGTTACGCTGACTGGATGAGGAGGCGGTAGAAGATGAGGAAGCGGAGTAGGAGGAGTTAGGAACAGGAGGCAAACTGAAGCGCCCTGCAATCCTCGGTGGTGGAAGGACATGCGCCAAATTGCTATCCACCTCAGGCCCATCTGCCACTGCATTTACCCAGTGTGCCGTTAGGGAGATATAACGCCCCTGACCGTGCTTACTGGTCCACGTATCGGTAGTTAGGTGGACCTTGCCACAGATGGCATTGCGCAGTGCACACCTGATTTTTTCCCCCACTTGGTGTTGCAGGGAAGGGATGGCTTGCCTGGAAAAGTAGTGGCGGCTGGGCACGATGTACTGTGGGACAGCCACCGACATAAGGCTTTTAAAACTGTGCGTCTCCACCAGACGGAATGACAGCATTTCAAAGGCCAATAATTTTGAAATGCTGGCATTCAGGGCCAGGGATCGCGGGTGGGTAGGGGGGTACTTCCTCTTCCTCTGAAGTGTTTGGGAGATGGAAAGCTGAACGCTTCCACTGGACATTGTGGAGATGGTTGGTGACCCAGGTGGTGGTGTTGCTGACAGATCCTCTGTTTGCGGGGTGGCAGGTGCCGGTATCACTTCAGAGGTGGATGAAGAGGCCGAGACTGCAGCAGAAGAGGAAGCAGGAGGAGCCAGAGACCTTCCTTGGTTTTGAAGGTGTCTACTCCACTGCAGTTCGTGCTTTGCACTTAGATGCCTGATCATGCAGGTTGTACTCAGGTTGAGAAGGTTTATGCCTCGCTTCAGGCTCTGATTGCACAGCGTGCAAACCACTCGTGTCCTGTCATCAGCACATTGTCTGAAGAACTTCCACGCTAGAGAACTCCTTTGACCTGGCTTTGGTGCGCTCGGTCCCTTGCTGCGTTGGGCAGTAGCAGGCGTAGTGTCTAGGGCACGGCCGCTCTGCTTCTGCACCCTGCTCCCTCTTCTGCTGTGCTGGTGGCTCTGTGCGACCACCGCCTCTTCCTCCAAACTATTCAGGTCACCTGCATGATCTTCATTCCATGTGGGGTCGAGGACCTCATCGTCCTCCACATCATCTTCCACCCAGTCTTCACCCCTGCCCTCCTTGTCGGTCTCCACAATTCTGAGTGCCGCAGCAGTTGGCACCTGCGTTTCGTCATCATCGGAGACGTGCTGCGATGGTCCTTCCATGTACTCATCTTGAGAAATAAGTGGTTGGGCATCGCTGCACTCAATCTCTTCCACTTCTGGGGCAGGGCTAGGTGGATGGCCCTGGGAAACCCTGCTGACAGAGTCATCAAAAAGAAGAAGAGACTGCTGCATGACTTGGGGCACAGACTGCTTGCCTGATTTGCAAGGGGGTGAGGTGAAAGACGGTTGGACATCGGCTGCAGGTGCCAACTCTGACCTTTCTGCAGTAGACTGGCTGGGAGACAATGTGAAGGAACTGGAGGCACTGTCAGCAACCCAATCTACTATCGCCTGTACTTGTTCTTGCCTCAACACTTGTAGAGGCGCATGATGCCCTACCAAATACTGCTGCAGGTTCTGTCGCCTACTCACACTTGAGGAAGGTGTTTCACCTGTGCCTGTAGCTGGCACAGATCGACCACGTCCTCTCCTTGCAACAGGAGCTCTACCAGCAGCACCACGACCCAGGCCACGGCCCCTATTTGACGTTCTCCTCATATTTCTGTAATTTATGTTCTTTCCCTAGAAAGGTGTTTATTGAATAGCGGAACAAAACAACAACAGTATCGCACGGGTGTATCTCACAGTCAAATTTGCAAACTATGCCACAATTTAATTTTTTTTACCCCAAAAGGGTGTTTATTAAACAGCGGAATAGAAAAACAGTATACAAATACAACGGGTGTATCTTACGGTCAAATATGCAAAGTATGCCGCAATTTAATTTTTTTCACCCCAAAAGGGTGTATATTGAATAGCGGAATTGAAAAAATTTTACAAAACGGTGTATCTCACACGTACAAACACAGTCTAGCCCCCGATTACAATTTTTTGTACCCTAAAGGCAGGATGAGGAAGAGGAGTAGGAGAAGTTCGGAACAGGAGGCAAACTGAAGCGCCCTGCAATCCTCGGCGGTGGAAGATGCGCCAAAAAAATTTGAAAGGTGTATCTCACACGTACCGATACAGACTATGCCACAATTTAATTTTTTTTACCCCAAAAGGGTGTATATTGAATAGCGGAATAGAAAAAAGTATATAAAAAGGTCTATCTCACACGTACCGATACAGACTATGCCGCAATTTAATTTTTCTTACCCCAAAAGGGTGTATATTGAATAGCGGAATAGAAAAAAGTATATAAAAAGGTCTATCTCAGCTCCGACATGGCAGCTTAGTCAGGGAGCTCCGCGCCTCTCCGGACTACAGGAGATCCCAGCGCCGGCTGAAATGACAGCTCTGCCCCACATGTCTGAATACCAGACATTCCGGACATTCCTCCACTCAGCGGTCCCTCGCTGCTTGTCTGCGGGCCGCCGGGGAGACGTCTCCCGCCGCGCCTCTCCGGACTACAGGAGATCCCAGCCCCGGCTGAACCGAAAGCTCTGCCCCACCTTTTTAGAATACCGGACATTCCGGACATTCCGGTCATTCCTCCACTCAGCGGTCCCTCGCTGCATGTCCGCGGGCTGCCGGGGAGACGTCTCCCGCCGCCTCCACTTCTCTGCTTCAGAGCAGGTTCAGACCAAGATGGTGGCCGCGGCTTCCTTCTCCTCAGAGAACAACGGGGACAGAGAGGTAGGAGAGGTTATGGAGCACAACACAGACTTTCCACCGGCCTCTCCGGATTCTTGGCCCTCCCCATCTACCCCCGCATACCACCTTCAACCCCCATATGCCTCGCCTGCGTCCACAGAATCCCTTATCAGCAGAACCATGGAGCAGGCAACAGCGATCACGGGATTACAATCACCTGAGGCCCTGGCTCTGCAGCGACCACTGGGCCTCGGCCCCCCAGGGCACTTCCCTGATCTATCCTTTTTGATGGCTAAGTTCTCAGAGATGCTGGCCTCTGGTCTTGCCCAAAATGCCTCACAGATCACAGGCTCCATCAAAGCTGAATTTCAAAATACTGGCTCCAGGATTGAGGCGATTGAAAATACAATTGACCACACGGTTGCCAGAGCCAATCAGAATTCCGCTTGCATCCAGATGTTACAGGATCAATTGGACACAGCTCTAACTAAAATTGATGATCTTGAAAATAGAAACAGACGACTGAATTTCAGGATCAGGGGGATCCCTGAAACCATTACGGAAATTCCAGACACAGTCAAAGCCTTTATTAAAGATATCATTCCGGACATCCCTGACCACCGTATTGAACTCGACCGAGCGCACAGGGCCCTTCAACCGCCCCGTAAGGATGGCCTGCCCAGAGACGTTATTGTTAAGACACACTTCTATGGGGTTAAGGAGGAACTCATGAGGCAGTGTAGGGGCAAGGAGGCTCTATTCATCCAAGGTCATAAAATTCAACTTTTTGCTGACCTCGCCCCCATGACCATACAGCGCCGCAGATCCCTGAAACCGCTTACGTTGGCGCTCTCGGAGAAATCGCTGAAATATTGGTGGTCCTTCCCCTTCAGACTGAATTTCCACTTCCAGAATAAGACACACGGCTTCTCCAGCTTCCAAGAAGGTGAACGGCTGCTTCTACAACTGGGACTCCTCTCCAGGGACCCCTCCCCCACCATGAGACGGGAATCCTCCAAGCGCCCTCCACCGATTAGTCCACTGTCATCGAACTGGAACAAGCCACAGACGAAACGCCACCGTGATGTTAAGCCTCCCTGATTTTCCTGGTGTCCTTCGAGAGTTGTCTTCCTATTGTCAACAAAGATACAATCTCTTCGCTTGAGATGGGTCGTGTCTGACCCCTGCCTCCATTTTTGACGAACTTGGTCCTCTTTCTCCCCTCCCCCCCTTTTTTTTTTTCTCTTATTTTGTGATATTTCCTATTATTAATCACTTATTTTTGAACTCCTGCAATGCATTATGTCAGGGTTTATGTTAGTTGCTACTGAATTTTCCGGTCTGGGGCTCCTTGTCCGGAGAGGTATTGTTGCGCTCACCCCTGTTGGCTTCTGGACAGTAGTCTCTCCAGAACCCTACAGGGCAGCACCCTATCGGGTATAGGGTGCCTCCACGTATCTGGTTAGAAGGCCTGGGTTTTGCCTAGGCCGTTCTAACTACATGCAGGGTCTTTCCCCTGTGTGTGTTCTTCTGTGTGTTCTTCTGTTTTGTTCCCCTGCCCTGCTTTCCTTTTCCTTTCTCTGATGTTCTTATTTCCTATTTTCCAGCATCCTATGGTCCGTTCACACCAACAACTGAAGTTCTTATTTCTCTTTATACCTTTGTTTCCTATTACACTCCTAACAAGGGACAGGCGGCCTTTTTCTCTAAGATGCTCCAGCTCCTCTCCCCACACTTTGAAGGCAGACTCATCATGGGAGGCGACTCTAACCTAGCTTTTGACAACGCCCTGGATAAATCAGGAAAGGGCCCCCACCGTTTGCGGAAGCCCTCTAAACAAAGGTTGAGAGTGGCACCACTCATCCATTCACTGGGCTTGATTGACATTTGGCGGGAACTCAATCCCTCCACCCGGGATTACACCCACTACTCAGCACCCCACCACACTCTGGCTAGGATTGACCACATTTTTGTCCCCACAGCGGACGTTCCGGCGGCTGTCAGGGCGGTGATCAGAGACATTCCGTGGTCTGACCACTCCCTAGTGTACCTTAAACTTAAATGTGTATCCCGACGAGCGGGCCCCTCACCATGGCGTTTGAACGATTCTCTTTTGAAAGAACAGGCTCACCGGAACATGATTGACAAACGGATCCAGGAATATTTCATTACTAATGATTCACAGGACGTCTCTCCCTCTTCCCTTTGGGGTGCCCATAAGGCAGTAATCAGGGGTCATCTCATACAACTGGGGGCTAAGATCAAACGTGAACGCAGACTGGACATTATCCGCCTAGAGCAGGAATACAAACAATTAAGCAGAGAGCACAAAAGCCACCCAAATGCGGCCTCCCTACAGAAACTCGATGAAATAAAATTGTCCCTGAATTTGGCTCTGACGGCTAGAGCCGAAAAGAGTCTGTGTTGGCAGAATGCCCGCTTGTTAGCTTCGCAAGATAAACTTGGACCCGACTTGCTTCCAAATTAACACCAAAATACAGAATAATCTCTATGCCCAAGATCAAATCTCCCTCGGGCGAGCTCACTAGCAATCCTACCAAAATTATGGCCTCATTTCAATCCTTTTATTCGGCTCTTTACACGGACTCCAATCCAGTTCAGGGGAGCATCATGGACTCCTTTTTGGATAGCGTGCCCCTCCCGCAACTCAGCAGGGAGCATCGGTCCTCTCACGAGGAACCCTTTTCAGAGCAAGAGATTCTGTTGGTGATCAAGTCTCTACGCACTAATTCCACCCCAGGCCCTGACGGCTTCTCTAATTATTATTATAGGTCCTTCGCGGATACCCTTGCCCCCCATCTAGCCAGATTCTTCAACTCCCTTAAGGGATCTACTCCCCTTGATCGGTCCATGAATCAGGCATTTATCTCGGTCATCCCCAAACCAGGGAAGGATCATTCTGAAGTTGGGAATTATAGGCCAATATCCCTAATTAACAATGACCTCAAGATATTGACAAAAATTTTAGCTAACCGTCTATCCACATTCATTCGCTCCTATATTCATAAGGATCAAGTGGGCTTCATCCCGGGTCGACAGGGAACAGATCAGATTAGGAGGGAGATCGATGCGGCTACCCTCATGAGATCAGGCTGGGATGGAGCTCCTCCTCGAGAGGGTTTTCTTCTTTCTTTGGACTTACAAAAAGCCTTTGATTCTCTCTCTTGGCCCTTTCTCTTTTCCACCCTCGCCAGATGGGGCTTTGGTCCATCGTTTCTGGCCGTACTGCGGGCGCTATACTCTGATCCCTCTGCCCAAATTAGACTACAGGGTCTATACTCTGAACCCTTCACAATTCATAGGGGGACCAGGCAGGGATGTCCTCTGTCCCCCCTCATATTTGCTATAGCTCTGGAATCGTTGGCAGTTGCCATTCGCCTTCACCCTGACATACACGGTGTTCATTGTGGCCACAATACACACAAATGCGCTCTATTCGCGGACGACATACTTTTGTTTGTCACTTCTCCACTTATTTCGCTTCCTAACATCATGTCCCTTCTTAACACCTTTGCCTCTGTCTCTGGCCTGAGAATAAATATGAACAAATCACTAGCTTTAAACATTAACCTCCCATCCTCATTTGTTTCTCGACTCCGGGATCATTTCCCTTTCTCGTGGCACTCTAATTCAATTCCATACCTGGGAGTTCATATTACAGCTTCCATTTCTGAACTACACGCGACTAACTATGCTCCATTGTATAGGAAACTCAAAGCAGACTTGACCGAATGGTCTAAATTCCATTTGTCTTGGCTCGGCAGAATCAATGCGGTCAAAATGACCTTGCTCCCACGCTTACTATACTACTTCCGAGCTCTCCCTATTCCAGTGGTGAAGTCTCAATTAGCTTCCCTCCAACAGCATATCCTGGGATTTATCTGGGGCAGGAAAGGCCATAGATTGAACAAAAGCACACTCCTCAGGTCTCGCAGGCAGGGTGGACTCGGGGTCCCAGATTTATGGAAATACTACCAAGCGGCCCAATTAGCGCAGTTCTCTATAATATATGCTAAGGGAGTTAAGCCAGACTGGGTTTATATGGAGAGACAGGCTATCCCTTTACATACTATCGATTTTCTGCTTTGGCAGCCACCTTCCTCGCGTCCTCCGATACTGGCTCCTACTCTCTCGCATTCATTTACACTCTGTGACTCCATACATAAGACAAATACTATTACCTCACCCTGGGGTCCCCTCAAACATATTTTCAATAATCCTGACTTTCCCCCGGGGAATGATATCAAGGCGTTCAAATGGTGGACGGACAAGGGTCTCTACAGAATCGGTCATTTCTTTGACGCAAAGGGTCCTTTTTCATACTCATATTGCCGGAATGTGCTGAAAATTGCACCTGCAGAAGGATTTCGTTTCTCTCAGATCTCACATATCCTGGCTAGGGTCAGATGTGGGTCCAGGGATCCTCTATCGGTCACTCCTTATGAAAGTTGGTGCTCCAGGATACAGGATGTCAAGGGGGGTATTTCACTCATATATGCATCCCTGATAGACACAGATAGCAAGACTTCATATATGTTGAAATGGGAGCAGGACTTAAATTTTGTCTGGGACCCAGCGGTATGGCACACTTGTACTGTGAGAGCCACACGCGGGATCCACCATTGTGGGTCTCATGGAAGCCAATATAAAAGTCCTTATGCAATGGTATATGGTCCCTGCTCGCCTGGCAGAGATGTTTGCCAACTCCCATCCGGTGTGTTTCAGGGGATGCAGCCTTTTGGGTACCCACATTCATGTTTCCTGGGAATGCCCTAGACTACGTAACTTCTGGAATAAAATTTTTTGCACAGTGCTTCGAGTCACGGGGTTCCAAATAGCGCATTCCCCAACCTATGCCCTCCTTTGCCAGCGTATTCCTCAAGTCCCTAAGAATACACAGGCTCTGATTTCCTTTATTTTTCTGGGGGGCTAAACTTACAATAGCTAAACAATGGAAACAACCCACAGTTTCTTTCCTTTCCGCGAAACGCAAAAATCTCCTGGATCATGACCCAGGAGAAGATGTTTATCATTCTGGAAGATTCCAAAGCAAAGTTTGAAGCTATATGGGAACCCTGGGCGACCTACGTCCATATTATGCTCTGAACTGGGTCTTCGGGACGAACTATCTGGCAGTGGATACTTCTTTGCTTGGTAGGCTCGGACCATGGGATCATCTTCCCTATTGACCCCTCCCCTTCCTTCCTCCGCTTTCTTACTCTTCCACCCTCCCCTACTCTTTGCTTTCCTTCCTTCTCTTCTGGTTCTCTCTTCTATGACTTTCTTTTTCCTTATCTCTGTCAACACAGTTTGTAAGGTCTGGTTATCGACTACTCAACTCTACTTTTTTGGTAGTTATGGTCCGCCAATGGTTCCATTGCGGATTGAACACGTTTTTCGTTACCTCCCTCCCTACAGGAACTCTAGGGGATGATGTCCTTTCTGCTTTTTCTAAGCCTCCTCCTGCCACTTCTCCGTGGGGCACAGCGTGTTCCCTTTAGGGGTGCCCCAGGTGAACTGGCCCTTACCCCTGTTTGGATATCACCCCTACTACCACCTTTTGCCTCTATAAGTATTATTGCTACCAACGCATTCCTCTGTTGAGCCTTTCCGCAGCCTGATTTGGTAGATATTTGGGGCTACTGTAACTTTGTTTTCCTCGTTATAATGAGAGTTGATCCATTTGTAACCTTGCAGTTTGATGATTGTGTGCGTGTAAGTTATTTATTGTTATCTTTATTGCAAACTCAATAAAAACTATTGAAACAAAAAAAAAAAAAAAAAGGTCTATCTCACACGTACCGATACAGACAATGCAGCAATTTAATTTTTTTTACCCCAAAAGGGTATATATTGAATAGCGAAATAGAAAAAAGTATATAAAATTGGTGATTTTTCAATAGCACATGTGAACACAGCAGTGTCTTATGTTTTATGTCACGGTCAGTAGCAGGCTATGAAGGGAAAAAAAAAATTCCCCTTTAACTTTGTAATTGTTAAATAGCAGATTAGAACATCAATCTGTAGTAAAATATAGCTGAACGCTGCACCCAACAGACTGATAAAAATATATTTTTTTCTCCCTCCTCCTCAGTGGGCTCAAGTGAGGGCAAAAAGATCGTTCACTGCACCACCCCCCACACAGCAAAATCGATGTAGATCGCTAACGGACGATTGTTCTGTCCTGTGTCTCCTAATCTCTCCCTGCCTCCTCTCCCCAGCCTGTCCCTAAAATGCTCAAATATCTTTCCCTGCCTACACTCCGACCTGTCCCTGCATTCTTTTCGGGCACAATGTTGTTTTTCCCTGTCTGTCCCTAATCAGCAGCAGCCAGCACCGTTATGTGTGCTCTCTCCCTACACTACAGCAGACTGACGCACAGCGCGCTGTGTCTCGAGCTTATAAAGACCTGGGTCACATGCTTCAGCTGGCCAATCACAGCCATGCCATTAGTAGGCATGGCTGTGATGGCTTCTATGGCACACCAGTTAAACGCTTGTTGATTGGCTGTTGAAAGCCCGCCATTAAAAGCGCGCCATTACATACAAAACAGGAAATAAAATTACCGAACACTGATTTTCAACCCGAACATACAGTAAAGTTTTTAGGTCCATGTCCGGGTAACAAAAATCCAATTATCCGGTACGGACCCGAATAATACAGTCCGTGTTCGCTCAACACTAATCCCGACCTATAGTCCAGTAGATCCGAGACTGAGAACTGTAGAACTAGTCCTGACACTGCTTCACTGTGTAAGTCTTTGAATACTTTCCAGCGCCTTGCACAGCTTAAGGTAGTATTGTGTAGAACTACAAATAGCTAACACTGTAACTGGCACGCGCAATACAATTCAGGGCCCAGACTGCTGGCGCCCCCTTTATGCTCCTTGAACTCTTCAGGGTCCACTGACTATGTACCCCTTTATACTTCAGGCTCCTCAACCTAGGCACCCCCTTTACAGCTATCTGACCTTGGATCCCCGAACCTCTTCCGAAGTGGTCCCCTCTGACTCTAGGCAGACCCCCAGGGGCAATCCGCAGTAATCACGACCTGTGTAGGCTTTCCTGGGACTGGACCCCTCTCTCTCTCCGCAGGCTCTCGGCACACTGGATCCTCTCAGCTCAACTCAGCACTCTCTGGATTCTCAGGTGACACCCCGAGACATCCACCTTCCTCAGACAGGAGGAGAGACTCTCCTTCCTGGGACTCTGCTCCCGCCAAAGACACCGTGCCATGCACGCCCCCCCCAAACTTATACCCACTCCCAGAATTCTTTGCAGCCTAATCTTCCATTCTTGGGTAGTTACAAGCTGGTATGTGTCCCCTGATTGGGCTTCCCACACTGCCCTATGAGAAGCCTCTCACAGGAGCCAGTGGGGATACTTCTCCCCTCAGGAGGCACATCTGGAAGCCCTAACACCCTACCTAACAAATCACAGCCCTGCTGTTAGGCAGACAAGGCCCACTATCTATTTTACCTAGCACCTACCTGTAGGGTGCTACATTTGATTTGCAAACAAGGAAAACAACTGGTGATTTTTTTATTTATTTTTTTATAGTAATGATACACTATATTCTTCAAAGTGCAGTACATCTCTTTCACAGCTCTTTTCTTTTTGATCTATATCTAGCAATTCCCTACCTCTAATGGCTGCTATACACACTTCAATAAATAAACTATTTATTTTCTGATTTTTAACTCTTCCGATATTAATAATCATTCTATAGTAAACAACCCAACAAATCAAATTGGAACACACAGGGAACGGGATTTTGACTGATAGTTAAGATATGTTAGTTAAAATTTCAATAGTAACTCATTTATCACTTTTTTTTTACCATGTAATAAAGTTTGATCAACTGAAATACGTTCATATATTTATAAATAGGGATGGCCTTGCGGTTCGCCCGGCGGTCGGTTTGCGGCGAATTTTGCTTGTTCGCAAATTTGCAAAAATGTTGACTTTTGCCGATGTTCGTGAATATGTCCGTGCCGCCATTTTATTTTTAATTCAGAAGAACTTTGACCCATGACACAGCCGTCAGGTGGAACGGGACAGCCAATTAAAACATTTCAGCACATGGACATGCCCCCTACCATGAGCTGTTGGCCATTTCACATTCCGCTTTTTGCCAGTGTAAGTAGAGGTCTGCTGTGCTCATGAGGGAAAGATTGCCAGACACAAATAGCTCTGTGAAGATCCACAAAAGTCCTTTTCAGGGCTGGTATTTCGGTATAGGTCTACTAGTATCTTCTCAGTTTAGGGGCAGGTATCCAGTCGGTGCTTTAGGGGCAGTTAGAGATCGGCAGCAGTCACAAACAAATCGTTCTGTTAATGTCCACAAAAGTCCTTTTCAGGGCTGGTATTTCGGTATAGGTCCAGTCTCTCTTTCAGTATAGGGACAGGTATCCAGTCTGTGCTTTAGGGGCAGTTAAAGATCGGCATCTGCAGTGACACAAATCGCTCTGTTAATGTCAAAAAAAGTCATTTAAAGGGCTGCAATGTCGGTATAGGTCTATTACAGTCTCTTCAGTATAGGGTCAGGTATCCAGTCTGTGCTTTAGGGGCAGTTAGAGATCGGCATCTGCAGTGACACAAATCGCTCTGTTAATGTCCACAAAAGTAATTTAAAGGGCTGCAATGTCGGTATAGGTCTATTACAGTCTCTTCAGTATAGGGTCAGGTATCCAGTCTGTGCTTTAGGGGCAGTTAGAAATTGGCATCTGCAGTGACACAAATCGCTCTGTTAATGTCCACAAAAGTCATTTAAAGGGCTGCAATGGCGGTATAGGTCTATTACAGTCTCTTCAGTATAGGGTCAGGTATCCAGTCTGTGCTTTAGGGGCAGTTAGAGATCGGCATCTGCAGTGACATAAATCGCTTTGTTTATGTCCACAAAAGTCATTTAAAGGGTTGCAAATTTTTTGGTATTGCTGTGCAGTGCACTAAAAAGAGGGGGGGGGGTAATCCACAGTATAATATGCTTTGTAGAAAGCATATTATAGTGGATTAGTAGTATTATTGTGCACTGTGCAGCATTGTGACAGGTGTGGTAACTGAGCGTTGCTGCAGCAATACTACAAACAGTGCCAAACTCCCTGGCCAATTTTTTGAACAACTGGTGTGGTAGACCAGTGGCCCCCCAATACCACATATCGACGTGGGGTTTTATCTGAGTATACTTTTACAAGTGTATTTGTGTCCTGCAACAATATTGCCTCTTTTGCTGAGTTAAGTCTGATACACACAGTGTCAAACTCCCTGGCCAATTTTTTCAACAACTGGTGTGATAGACCAGTGGCCCCCCAATACCATATATTGAAGTGGGGTGTTATCTGAGTATACTTTTACAAGTGTATTTGTGTCCTGCAACAATATTGCATCTTTTGCTGAGTTAAGTCTGATACACACAGTGTCAAACTCTCTGGCCAATTTTTTCAACTGGTGTGATAAACCAGAGGCCCCCCAATACCACATATTGAAGTGGGGTGTTATTTAACAGTATTCTTTTCTAAGAGTGTATTTTAGTCCTGAGAAAAATTGGCCTCTCTTGCTGTGTTGACTGTGCTACACACAGTGACAACAGTTACTGGCCAATTATTTGTAGAACTGGTGTGATAAACCTCTGGCCCCCCAATACCACAGATTGAAGCAGGGTGTTATCTACCTTTTTCCAAATATACTGCGAGTCTCTAGAGACTTTTGTCACAGGGTGATTAAAAACATGACAGGCAGAGGAAGAGGCAGACACATACGTAGGGGTGGTAGGGGTAGGGCAGGAGCAGTAGGCCGGAGCCAAATGTTGAAGTTTCAAAAGCCGCATGCAATTACATCAAAGGACGTACCAGACTAGGTTGAGTGGCTCACTCAGCCTTCCTCTTCTGCACCCTCCTCATCCTCTCTATCCGCACCCTCTTCACTCTCTGCTGTGTGCACCCCCAAAGACACCACCACCACATACCCTCCGCTTGAGTCACTGGAATTATTTTCTGATTCATCACAAGACATTTGCGATGCGCAGCTATTGTTGAAATCGGATCAGGCAGAGGAGGTAGCAACAGCCGCCACTCAGCAGTCTGATGACAGTACCCAGATCAGCCCAAGGAGGTTGGTCCCCGCTGTTGCTGCCTACTCCGAGATTTTGAATGTTAGTGGTGGGGAAGGTGACGTGGATGATGACGAGTCTATGGACGTCACGTGAGTGGCCACAAGAGAGGAAGAGGAAGGGAGTTCAGAGGGAGAGATGAACCGGCAGATAGGGAGGAGAGGCAGGCAAAACTTGCATTGCACAAGAGGTACAAAGCAGACTGCAAATGTATCAGGAGCGAGCCATCAACCATGTACAGTCACATCTGGCGCTCCCAGGACGCCGGCACATGGCTCCACAGTGTGGGCTTTTTTTAATGTGTACGTTGCTGACAACAGTGTTGCCATCTGCAGCCTTTGCAGTCAACGCATAAGTCGCGGTAAGCCCAACACTCACCTAGGGATGACCGCCTTAAGAAGGCACCTGAATTCCCATCACCAAGCCCAGTGGGAGCAACACCGTCAGAACCCACAAAGCCACACTCCAGGCTCTCGCCGTCCAGCCCCTTCTCCTTCTCCTCACATTTGCCCTCCACTCCACCTTCCATGATGCCGTCGTCACGTTGTTCTAGAAAAAGGCAGGCTTCTGTGGTACAAATGTTGGAGCAGAAAAAAATTATGATGCCGGATAACCCTCTTGCCCAACGTTTGACTGCTGGCTTGTCGGAACTGATGGCCCACCAACTACTGCCATATCAACTGGTGGACTCGGAGGCATTTCGTAAATTTGTGGCCATTGGAACACCACAATGGAAGGTCCCAGTCAGGAAATATTTCTCGCAGAAGGGCATTCCAGAGCAGTATGGCCATGTTCAGCGGCAAGTGAATATATCTCTGGCATACAGTGTTGGTGCCAAGATACATCTGACCACAGACACATGATCTAGCAAACACGGGCAGGGAAGGTATATCACTTTTACTGCCCACTGGGTGAACCTTCTGACGGCCGTCAAGCATGTAACCCTTGGCACCCGTGTAGATTTAGTTCTACCGCCACGGATTGCAAGCAGGCCTGCCTCTTCTTCTCCTCCTCCTCCTCCATCCTCCCTCTCCTCCTCGGCTGACTCCTCCTTTTCCGCTGCTACCGTCTCTTCCACTGCGCCGCCCAAGATCCCCAGAACCTATTCCACATGCCAGGTAAGATGTTGCCATGCTGTGCTGCATCTGTTGTGCCTGGAAGCCAAGAGCCACACTGGTCCTGCACTCCTTTCAGTTTTGTTTACAGGCAGATCAGTGGCTGACACCGCTGAATTTGACAGTTGGTAACATGGTGTGCGACAACGGTGCCAATCTGCTGAGCGCGCGGAAACAGGGCAAAATAACACACGTGCCATGCATGGCACACGTCCTGAACCTTGGTGGTGCAGCGATTCGTTGGCAAATACCCTGGGGTCCAGGAAGCCTTGCGGCAGGCCAGGAAAATCTCGGCCCATTTCAGAAGATCTTACACAGCCATGGCTCGCCTTGCTGAGATTCAACGGCGACACAACCTGCCCGTCAGGCATCTTATTTGTGACTGCCCGACGTGATGGAACTCAACGTTGCATATGCTTGACAGGCTGCTCGAGCAGAAACGTGCAGTTAATGACTACCTTTTTGAACTCTGCGGCAGGACAGGTTCTGGGGAGCTTGGGTTTTTTTCACCTCGCCAGTGGCTGCTCATGCGGGATGCATGCAGACTTCTGCAGCCATTCGATGAGATCACCAAACTGGTCAGTCATGGCCAGGGTGTCATAAGTGACATCATACCTTACGCCTTATTTCTGGAGCGTGCATTGTGTCGTGTCATTGATCAAGCCATCGAGGAGCAGGAAGATCAGGAACTCGCAATGTACGATGAATTCCCAGTGGGTGCTACTCCATCTGAGACGAATCAACAGCAGGAGTCTGAAGAGGAGTCAGAGGAGGATGGTGCTGGGGGGGATGATGAGTAGCAAGAAGAGCATGCTTTAAACCTTTCTGGGATCCCTGGTGTTATCCGTGGATGGGGGGAGGAGAACGAGGACAACATTATCCTGGATGATGAGCTGGAAGCAGGCCACTACACTGCTTCCAGTTTAGTGCGAATGGGGGCCTTCCTTCTCCAGTGTTTTAAGGGGGACCCCCGTATAAAACGCATAAAGGCCAAGGAGCAGTACTGGATGGCAACGTACTTAGACCCCGGTTACAAACACAAAATGGCGGAAATGTTACCACAATCACTGAGGGTGGTCAGAATGCAGGGCTTCCAGGCCTGGCTGCGTGAAATGCTGCATTCTGCTTTTCCATGCACTGGCAGAGGAATTTCCAGTCACAGAGAGACCATTGCAGGTAGCAATCCAAAAGCGCCTACAAGAAGAGGGCGGTTTGAAGATGGTTTGGTCACTTCAGATATGAGATCCTTCTTTCAGCCAAACCATCAACAGCTGTACCTCAGATCCAGCATCAGGGAATGCCTAGATGGACAGGTGTCCGACTGCATCGGGTTAATGGCCGATGTGGACGCTCTGAGGAGTGATGAACCCCTGGACTACTGAGTGGGCAGGCTTGACATCTGGCCAGAGCTTGTATGAGTAAGAGTATGTTAAAATAAAAAAAATACATAAATAGTTGATAATATTAACTCATAATGTGTTGATTAGGTATAATAATAAAATATTACCTGTATGACCTTAATTTATTTATTGATATTAATGAACTACATTCTTTGCTGTCAGTTAAACCCATGTGAGCTAATTTTTGGAGCCTATACAGGCTGACACTTACTTCTGTAACTGTGAATGCCTAATGTACCTTCAGCCACAGAATACTACATTCTTAGCTGTCAGGTAAACCAATGTGGGCTAATTTTTGGGGCCTTTTATGGCCAACACTTACTTCTGTATTCTGTGAATGCTAATGTACCTCTAGCCATCAAATACTACGTTCTTAGCTGTCTTAGTTAAACCCATGTGGGCGACTTTTTGGGGCCTACTGAAGTAGTGCAAGCATTTTTTTTTGTTTTAATATTGATGATTTTGGCATACAGCTCATGAAAAACCAAAATTCCTATCTCAAAAAATTAGCATATTTCATCCGACCAATTAAAAAAAAGTGTTTTTAATACAACCTTCAAATAATTATGTTCAGTTATGCACTCAATACTTGGTCGGGAATCCTTTTGCAGAAATGACTGCTTCAATGCGGCGTGGCATGGAGGCAATCAGCCTGTGGCACTGCTGAGGTGTTATGGAGGCCCAGGATGCTTCGATAGCGGCCTTGAGCTCATCCAGAGTGTTGGGTCTTGCGTCTCTCAACTTTCTCTTCACAACATCCCACAGATTCTATATGGGGTTCAGGTCAGGAGAGTTGGCAGGCCAATTGAGCACAGTAATACCATGGTCAGTAAACCATTTACCAGTGGTTTTGGCACTGTGAGCAGGTGCCAGGTCGTGCTGAAAAATGAAATCTTCATCTCCATAAAGCTTTTCAGCAGATGGAAGCATGAAGTGCTCCAAAATCTCCTGATAGCTAGCTGCATTGACCCTGCCCTTGATAAAACACAGTGGACCAACACCAGCAGCTGACATGGCACCCCAGACCATCACTGACTGTGGGTACTTGACACTGGACTTCAGGCATTTTGGCATTTCCCTCTCCCCAGTCTTCCTCCAGACTCTGGCACCTTGATTTCCGAATGACATGCAAAATTTGCTTTCACCCGAAAAAAGTACTTTGGACCACTGAGCAACAGTCCAGTGCTGCTTCTCTGTAGCCCAGGTCAGTCGCTTCTGCCGCTGTTTCTGGTTCAAAAGTGGCTTGACCTGGGGAATGAGGCACCTGTAGCCCATTTCCTGCACATGCCTGTACACGGTGGCTCTAGATGTTTCTACTCCAGACTCAGTCCACTGCTTCCGCAGGTCCCCCAAGGTCTGGAATCGGTCCTTCTCCACAATCTTCCTCAGGGTCCGGTCACCTCTTCTCGTTGTGCAGCGTTTTCTGCCATACTTTTTCCTTCCCATAGACTTCCCACTGAGGTGCCTTGATACAGCACTCTGGGAACAGCCTATTCGTTCAGAAATTTCTTTCTGTGTCTTACCCTCTTGCTTGAGGGTGTCAATGATGGCCTTCTGGACAGCAGTCAGGTCGGCAGTCTTACCCATGATTGCGGTTTTGAGTAATGAACCAGGCTGGGAGTTTTTAAAAGCCTCAGGAATCTTTTGCAAGTGTTTAGAGTTAATTAGTTGATTCAGATGATTAGGTTAATAGCTCGTTTAGAGAACCTTTTCATGATATGCTAATTTTTTGAGATAGGAATTTTGGGTTTTCATGAGCTGTATGCCAAAATCATCAATATTAAAACAATAAAAGGCTTGCACTACTTCAGTTGTGTGTAATGAATCTAAAATATATGAAAGTCTAATGTTTATCAGTACATTACAGAAAATAATGAACTTTATCACAATATGCTAATTTTTTGAGAAGGACCTGTACTTCTGTATCCTGTGTGAATGCCTAATGTACCTCTAGCCATCAAATACACTACGTTCTTTGCTGTCAGTTAAACCCATGTGAGCTAATTTTTGGAGCCTATACAGGCCGACGCTTACTTCTGTATCCTGTGTGAATGCCTAATGTACCTCTCGCTATCAAATACTACGTTCTTAGCTGTCATTTAAACCCATGTGGACTAATGTTTGGGGCCTATACAGGCCGACACTTACTTCTGTATCCTGTGAATGCCTAATGTACCTCTAGCCATCAAATACACTACGTTCTTTGCTGTCAGTTAAACCCATGTGAGCTAATTTTTGGAGCCTATACAGGCCGACACTTACTTCTGTATCCTGTGAATGCCTAATGTACCTTTAGCCACAGAATACTACATTCTTAGCTGTCAGGTAAACCCATGTGGGCTAATTTTTGGGGCCTGGAATGGCTGACACTTACTTCTGTTACCTGTGAATGCCTAATGTACCCTCCGCCACAGAATACTACGTTCTTAGCTGTCAGGTAAATGATGTGGGCTAATTTTTGAGGCCTGTACTGGCTGACACTTACTTCTTTATCCTGTGAATGCCTAATTTTTCAGACTGGAAATGAAAAACGATGGGTCTGTAAAGGTTCCGCCAAATTGTGGAATAGATACGGACCCATTTTACAGATGTGTGAATGAACCCTATATGTATTAGACATGTATTTACCGGCTGCTGTCAGTTCTGGCTGATTTATGAAAAAAATGTATGTATATTTTTTACTGTAAAAAAAAAAATAAAACATTTAGGGCAACTTTTCCAATTGTAATACTTCTGTTATGACATTGCTCATGTGCTGGGACTATTTGTGCACAGCTAGTAAGTCTTTTGTGGCTACAAATATGACCTAAAGGTTTTTAAAGTTCGCCTCCCATTAAAGTCAATGGGGCCTGCTGCAAACTCGCGGTTCGCGGACCTTTAAGAAAATTTGCCACTGACGTTCGCGAACCGCCCCGGCCGATGTTCGTCTATCTCTATTTATGAACAAAGTATCTCAGTGCTGCTGATGGATGCAAGATGATTGATGATATTTTACCCTGCCCATTTTACCCTGTTTAACTCTATCTGATCTAAACTGAGTATAGGTTGATGGAAAGGGAAGTTTATGGCTTTTTGATTGTTTGTGGATTTAATCATGTTGATCGAATTGCACAGAGAATACAATTAGACTGGATTTAAACTGGATTTGATCAAACTAATGGTAGCCATACATTTTTTGATTTTTTTATCCAACTGATGTGTGAAAAACTTCCCTTGTTGATCATTTTTGACTCAATTTAGAATGGATACTATCAAACGTATGTGGTGGAGTCAATCAGCCAAGGTGGAATATTATCTATTGTTTTGCATTAATCAGCTGTACTGGAAAACTTTTTTTATGCATTTTGATTAATCCGAGTATGAAACGGAAACATGATGGAAACAGAAATGCAACAAGGCCTCTCAGAAATGCAACAAATAACCTATGTATGTTCTGATCATATCCCGAAATCCATGTGTGTCATATCAATCAAAAGTGTTGCTGATTATAGATCAATTATCCTTATTAGAGGTGATCGATTGGAAAAGAAGTTGATTATTTATTGAGGCACGATAAATTGATTATACGTAAGTGACGTCATCCCACTGACCAATGAAGAGGCCCAAGGACCAGCACTCAGAAGAAGATGTCGGCGCTGGCTAGGGTCCATTGGACAGGTAATTATTTATCCTTTAGTTCCACTTCACCTCTTTCACTGCCAGAGCCTTTTTGCGTTTTTTGCACACATGTTTAAAAAAATCATTTTAGGCCTGAAGATTGTGTAAAACTCCCAAAACATTATACAGTTTCTGAAAGAAGAAAACCTAGAGAATAAAATAATAGTAGTTCCATTTTTTTTATGTTACACAGTATTACCAACAAGCAAATGCAAAATTTCAGTAAAAAAATATATACCAAAGTTAACCACTTGCCTACTGTGCACTTAAAGCGGTTGTAAACCCTATAAAAAAAAAAATAAAAAAAAAAAAAACCTGCAAGACAAAGGCATAATGAGCTAGTATGCATCGCATACTAGCCCATTATGTTTAACTTACCTTAAAACGAAGCCCCGACACGGACCCCCGGACATCGATGCGGGCGCTGCCATGATCCCTCGTCGTCTCTTCCGGGTTCGGCGGCTCCGGCGCGCTGATTGGCCGGAAGAGACGGCTCCAGCGCGCTGATTGGCCAGAGACGCGATGACGCATGCGCGCGGGAGTGATTTTTCCGGCAAGCTCCCGGCAAGTTAATTGAAGGTCCCCCCGGACCTTCAGAGCGCATGCGCCGCTCGCGCGAGCGGCTGCATGCACTGTAAATATCTCCTAAACCGTGCCGGTTTAGGAGATATTATTTGTACCTACAGGTAAGCCTTATTATAGGCTTACCTGTAGGTAAAAGTGTCAAAAAGCGGGATACAACCGCTTTAAACACCCTTCCCATCCAGGCCAATTTTCAGCTTTCAGCGCTGTCACACTTTGACTGACAATTGCGCGGTCATGCTACACTGTACCCATATGAAATTTTTATCATTTTTTTCACACAAATAGAGCTTTCTTTTGGTGGTATTTAATCATCTCTGGGTTTTTTATTTTTTACAAAAAAAAAAAGAATAAAGACAGAAAATTTTGAAAAAAAAAAAAGTTTTTCTTATTTTCTGCGAGTAAATTTTGAAAATAAATGTTTCTCCTTCACTGATGTGCGCTGATGAGGCGGCACTGATGGGCACTGATGAGGTGGCACTTATGGGCACTGATGAGGTGGCACTTATGGGCACTGATGAGGAGGTACTAATATGCCGCACTGATGAGCACTGATAGGCGGCATTGATAGGTGGCACTGATAGGCGGCACTGATGAGCACTGATAGGTGGCTCTGCTGGGCACTGAGAGGTGGCACTGCTGGGCACTGAGAGGCGGCACTGACAGGCGGCACTGATGGGCACTGAGAGGCGGCACTGATGGGCACTGGCGGGTGACACTGATGGGCACTGACGGGTGGCACTGATGAGCACTGATGGGCGGCACTGATGAGCACTGATGGGCAGCACCATCAGTGCCCACACTCAGTGCCCATAGTGCTGCCAGTCAGTGCTCATCAGTGCCTAGATGAGCAGGCACTGATGGGCACTGACTGGCAGCACTATGGGCACTGATTGTGGGCATTGATGGGGGACACTGATGGCGGGCACTGTGGGCACTGTTGGGGGCAATTTGTATGTTTTTTTACCTTTTAGTAATCAGGGCACTGGTGATCAGTGCCCTGATTACATGTCTCTGTGTCCCCAGCGGCTGACGGCTCCCCCTCCTTCCTCACACTGCAGGCTCCGTGTGAGGAAGGAGCGCCGGCGATGAGAGATCAAAAAACGTCTATACCCTATATTTTCTATAGGCGACACTTTAAAAGTCCCCTAAAGGTCATCAGTGTAGCATTACAAAGGAGGTCTGGTGCTAAAAATATTGCTCTCACTCTGGCATGTGTGAGATATGTAACATGTGTATCGCAATTGACGGTTTTATGCGTAGGTGCCCTTGACACATGCGTTTACATTCCTACATGCATATTCGTGGGGGTGGAGGGCCAACAAAAAACATTTTTGGATGCGATTTTATGTGCTTTTATTTTGTGTGAATTTCATTTTTTACAATTTACTTTTTTTTTTACCCAAAGCATTTGTTACCCTCAACACTTCATATTCCTGATATGTGCCTGTGGTACCAATTACTTTTATGAGAAAGTATCCTGTTCTCTTTGTATTATTTCCTTTGTGTGAAATCCCTGGTGTTCCGGCCAGTTCCTGTGCTTTCCCATTAAAAACTGACCACAATAAGCAGGAAAGTACAGCGTGATTAGTTCTCTAGCTGTGCTGGGAACTCAGTGTGCTCTCCTCCAATGATCAGACTTGTACTAACATGCCCCTGCTGCACAGCCATTCACTGGTGTCAGGGACTCAGACGCCGCTGTGCAGCCTACAATCCATCTAGGCGAGTGCGCATGTGCGTGCGTCATGACGCACATTGTACCAACCCAGCCCCCTCTTAAGGATCACTCACCTTCTCATCCAGTGCTGGATTATCGTCAGCTTCCTGTTTCCTGTTGCCTGTTTCCTGTTTCCTGTTGTGACCTCGGCTTGCTCCACGGACTTGTCTCTGCCTGATAACCTGTGTACCGACCCCTGCTTGCTCCATGGACCTGCTTCTGCCTGATAACCTGTGTACCGACCCCGGCTTGCTCCACGAACCTGCTTCTGCCTGATAACCTGTGTACCAACCCCGGCTTGCTGTTACTTGGACTGACCACATGTGTATGACCCCCGGCCTGGCATTTACCACTGCACTGTTTGCTTTCACTGGAGCTTCTCAGAAGGGACCCGGATATCCCTCTCAGCCATCCACATGCACCACCACAAGCATCCAGTGCTACATGGGTCGCGTCACCTCCTGTCTCACTTCCAGGGGTGATTCGCACCGAGCTGCAAGGGAAGCCCTCTCAGCACTTCAGCCTCCACCCAGTGATCTGACAGTATAATCCAGCCATGTCAGAGGCCGACAGAGGCGCTTCCCAGCTCGAGGCACTGTGTCAGCAAGTTTCCAGTCTGACCCAAGCAGTCCAAAGACTGCAGGATGGCTACTTCCAGCTGGAGGGTCGAGTATTAAATCTCGCAGGCTTACCACCTCCTGCTGACCCCAATCAACCTCCTGCCAGCTCGGTGCCTGTCTCCTCTCTGCAAGGACCAGTTATGGCTACCGCACCTGAACCCAGGGTCCCCACTCCTGAGCGCTTTCGTGGGGAGCGAAGAAAATTCAGGTCTTTTAAAAACGCATGTCTTCTGTACTTGGCACTTCAACCTAGAACCTTCTCTTCCGAGACGGTCAAAGTGGGGTTTATAATCTCTCTGCTGGCTGAAGAGCCCCAGACCTGGGCTCATAACCTCCTGGAGCAAAAGAGCCCAGCCCTGAATTCCGTGACCTCTTTCTTTGAGGCCATGGCAATGAATAAGCACAAGGTGTGAAACGCGTCTGCTGTCCAGTCTGTCTTGTGGTCTTGTCTGATGTTGTACCTATGATTTGAAGAAATAAACTCAAGTTTCCAAGTTCCTGGGTCTGGAAGTGCCACTTTCTTCTTCATTCACATGGATTCCTCAGGTCACGGACCTTGGTGAGCACCCATTCCTACAGGACTGCCACAGCTGCTCGGGATCTATCTGGCTCAGTTGATTGTTTTCAGAGCGGTGATTTGTTTCTTTTTGGTTAGCGGATGGCACCCTGCCCAGCTCTGGACCAGTCAGTGAAGAGACACACCCCATATTCACCACAACGGACTCCCATCACCAAGAGTTCCTTTGCTTTGATGTCCTGTCCTCACCTATGTTTCCTATCATCTTAGGACTTCCTTGGCTTCAAGCCCATAATCCGCAAATTGATTGGGTTAATAAAAAGATCGCCTTTACCTCTAACTATTGTCTGAATCATTGCCTCCCTTCAGGATTCAATATCCCTGCTGCCTGTCTGGCCGTCGGTCCAGTAGTGGATCTTCCTGAGAACGTCCCCACAGTCTATGGGGAATTCACAGACGTTTTCGACAAGAAAAAGGCAGAAGCTCTTCCTCCGCACAGACCCTACGACTGTCCTATCGAGCTTCTTCCAGGTGCAGAGATTCCTTTCGGGAGGATATTCCCTCTGTCAGAAAACGAATTGGAGACCCTCCGAGTCTACGTTAATGAAAACCTGGAAAAAGGTTTTATTCGCCCCTCTTCTTCACCAGCAGGAGCCGGCATATTCTTTGTGGAGAAGAAGGAAGGTACCCTAAGACCCTGTGTGGACTACCGGGAACTTAATAAGGCCACTATTAAAAATCGGTACCCTCTACCCCTTATTCCAGAACTGTTCCAACGCTTCCGCTCAGCCCGGATCTTCACAAAATTGGATCTTCGCGGAGCTTACAACCTGGTCCGCATCCGGAAGGGGGATGAATGGAAAACGGCCTTTAGAACTCGTTTTGGCCATTTCGAGTACTTGGTCATGCCCTTCGGGCTGTGTAATGCTCCGGCCACCTTCCAACATCTGGTCAACTATATCTTCCGGGAATTTCTGGATAACTTTCTCATCGTCTACCTGGACGATATACTCATCTTTTCTCCCAACCTTGAGCTCCACCGGGTCCATGTTAAGAGAGTACTGTCTACCCTAAGGGAACATGGTCTCTATGTAAAGGCAGAAAAGTGTGAGTTCGAAAAGAGCTCCATCCAATTCCTGGGGCTTATTATTTCCACCAACGGCATTTCCATGGACCCACAAAAGGTAAAGTCCATCCTGGAATGGCCAGCTCCCACCGATAAGAAGGGGGTCCAACGATTCCTGGGGTTTGCCAACTTCTATAGGAGATTTATAAAAGGATTCTCCACAATTATTTCACCTATTACCCAGCTGACTCGTCAACAGGTCCGTTTCCATTGGTCACAAGAGGCTCAAATGGCTTTCGACAAGTTAAAAACCTTGTTTATTTCAGCACCTATTCTTCAGCATCCTGACCCAGCCATACCATATGTGCTTGAAGTAGATGCATCAGAAATAGCCACTGGAGCAATTTTGTCCCAACGTATAGGCCCAAAGGCAAAATGACTCCTTCTGAGAGGAACTATGATGTGGGGGATCGGGAACTTCTGGCCATAAAATGTGCTTTGGAGGAATGGCGATACCTACTGGAAGGGGCTGCTCATCCCATCATGATTTACACAGACCACAAAAACCTGGAATATCTCAGAACAGCTAAACGCCTGAGACCCCGTCAGGCCCGATGGGCCTTGTTCTTTTCTAGATTTAACTTTCACCTAACCTACAGACCAGGATCAAAGAATGGGAAGGCAGATGCCCTTTCTCGGATGTTTCCAGACATTCCAAATATGACTGAGCCTAACACCATTCTTTCGGCTCAAAATTTTTTACTTATCCAGACCGATTTACGGTCAGCAATCCAGCAAGCTTCCGTTCAATGTATAGAGCCGGGTGTCTCTTCCTTGAAACGACAAGAAGGATTCTTATGGTACCGTGAAAAGATCTTTGTCCCAGCACAAGCTAGACTACGGGTCTTGAAAACCTTACACGACCACAAGCTGGCCGGCCATTTTGGGGTCAAGAAGACGTGTGGGCTCATTCAGCATCTCTTCTGGTGGCCAAATCTGGTCCGGGACTGTACCAACTATGTAGGTTCATGTGTCACGTGCCAGCGGAATAAGGGAGCTAAAACTAAATCCTGGGGTCTACTGAGACCACTGCCAATCCCTGAACAACCATGGAAGGGAATCTCTATGGACTTCATAGTGGAACTGCCACCCTCGGAAGGGTTTACCACCGTTCTGGTGGTCGTAGACCGTCTCTCTAAGATGGCTCACTTTCTGCCCATGATGGGCACACCCTCTGCAGTTGACACAGCCAATGCCTTTATAAAAGAAGTGGTCAGGCTACACGGACTCCCGGACAGCATAGTCTCAGATAGAGGTGTTCAGTTCACTTCCAAGTTCTGGAGAGAACTCTGTAAGTCTCTGTCTATTGAGGTTTGCCTATTGTCTGCCTATCATCCGCAGAGTAATGGGCAAACCGAACGAACCAATCAGACCCTTGAACAATATCTGCGTTGCTTCTGTACCTGCTCTCAAGATAACTGGGTCCCTCTTCTTCCCTGTGCAGAGTTTGCATATAACAACTCCTTGCACTCTGCAACTAACCAGACTCCGTTTTGGGCAAACTACGGGTTCCATCCCTCCTTTTTACCCAACATCTTACCTGAGACATCAGTTCCTGCAGTACAGGACCGGATAACTACCATTAAAACCAATTATTGACTGCTACAGGATAACATCACAAAAGCTCAACAGGAGTACAAAAGATTCCACGATCTCGGGAAAAGGGAGAATCCTGCATTTAAGATTGGGGATGAAGTCTGGCTCTTCTCAATCAACTTAAAGATCTTGTGCCCTTCTAAGAAATTAGGACCAAGATTTATCGGACCCTTCAAGATCAGGAGGATCATCAACCCTGTGGCCTTTGAACTGGCCCTACCAGGCTCCTACAAGATTCATCCTGTGTTCCATGCTTCCCTGCTGAAGCCTGCAGTGCCTAGTCCCTTCCCAGGGAGGGAAGAGCCGCCTCCACCCCCAATCACGGTGGAGGGGGAATCAGAATTCGAGGTCGAGTCCATCCTGGATTGTCGGAAGAAGGGTAACTCTACACAATACCTAATCAAATGGAAAGGTTACCCCCCCTGAGGACAATTCTTGGGAACCTGTAAGTAACATTCACGCCCCTAAACTCATAAAAGAATTCCATGACAAATTCCCTGTAAAACAAGCCCAGTTGGGCATCCAGAGGCTGCCCTTTGGGGGGGGGGGGGAACTGTCAGGGACTCAGACGCCACTGTGCAGCCTACAATCCATCTAGGCGAGTGCGCATGTGCGTGCGTCATGACGCACATTGTACCAACCCAGCCTCCTCTTAAGGATCACTCACCCTCTCATCCAGTGCTGGATTATCGTCAGCTTCCTGTTTCCTGTTGCCTGTTTCCTGTTTCCTGTTGTGACCTCGGCTTGCTCCACGGACTTGTCTCTGCCTGATAATCTGTGTACCGACCCCGGCTTGCTCCACGGACCTGCTTCTGCCTGATAACCTGTGTACCGACCCCGGCTTGCTGTTACTTGGACTGACCACATGTGTATGACCCCCGACCTGGCATTTACCACTGCACTGTTTGCTTTCACTGGAGCTTCTCAGAAGGGACCCGGATATCCCTCTCAGCCATCCACCTGCACCACCACAAGCATCCAGTGCTACTTGGGTCGTGTCACCTCCTGTCTCACTTCCAGGGGTGATTCGCACCGAGCTGCAAGGGAAGCCCTCTCAGCACTTCGGCCTCCACCCAGTGATCTGACAACTGGAAAGCTTAGTGTAATGCTGCTTCTCTTCCCCCCCAGCTCTTATGAAGCTGAAAACAGAGGGAATGTGACCACGTATAAAAAGGGAAAAAAGTATTTGCTGGAAAAACGTGACTCCACCGACGACTGACCTCTGGTTGCAGAAAGTGAAATGGATTAACGACTTGGAGGACTTGGTCCTCACTGCACAATGTAGAAAAGAGCAATACTCCAAAACATGGGCTTGCTGGAATGCGTTTATACTTTCTGATGCAGGACGGGCTTTGAGTGATTCCCTCCCGCAGTCTGTGCCCTGACTGGTAACGGGGGCACCCACAGGGGATGAACACACGCACACCTCTTTTGCCGCCACCGCCCCTTACCCTTCTCCCTACCTTCTTCTAGCCTTCTTCAAGCTTGTAGTACACCAGGCGTTCCCTCTCCACCTTTCCCTCCCTTTCTTCTTTTTCTAATTTCCTTTTACCCATGTTTCAGTTTTGTGTACTCCTAACCCCCTTTTTTTTGCTCTACTATCAGTATATGGACAGTATGGTTTAGGTTTCACTTGTAAACTCTTCCCTGCTATACTGACCCCACATACCACGCTGACCGCAGTTGTCACTTGGTACGATACTTCAATTACTGACCCCTATTTCGGTTTTCTGTATTGTGAGTGATATGTATACATGTACAGGGTTGCCTTGCTTATTCTGTTATTGAGACTACGTCTCTTGAACTTTATAGTGTTCATGTTTTCTGACTTTTATTTTTTTTTTCAAATTATATCTTTATTTCTTTAAGTTCAGTTACATATACAGTATATACATTACATTTTAGCTTTCAAGGTTATAATTACAAACCATTTATTCCCTTTAAGGAACCTTAGCCTTTCTTTGGCAATCTATTACCGAACCCAAAAACTCCCATTTCGTTCCTTTTCCTTCTTTCCCCTTTTCCCCCCTGTCCCCCAAAAAAAAAAAAAAAAAAAAAACAAGGGAAAAGAATGGTGCACAGGTCTCTACACTCCTATATCATTATATATCTATCTTCTCCGCGCAGGTTCTTGTCCTGTACTTGGAAATTACCTTTCTTCTGAATTAACATAATCTTTCCACTGTTTCCATTTCTTCTCATATTTATCAGTTTGTTGATGAGCAGATAGGACCAATTTTTCTAGGTTATGTATTTCCTCAACTTTCCTTAACCACATGTTTATGTTAGGTGGTTCAGTCTCTTTCCATTTAAGAGGGATACATATCCTGGCAGCGTTCACCAGATGTGGTATAATGGATTTTTTGTAATTTTGTATCGGTATGCTGGGGGTATGGAGCAGAAAGAGGGCAGGTTCTTTGGGAATATGACATTTCATAATTTCCTGTATTGACCTCCGAATCTGCTCCCAAAACTCTTCTAGTTTAGGACATTCCCAGAATATATGGAGCATTGTCCCTCTCTCTGTCCCACATCTCCAGCACAAATCTGTATTTAATGTAGAAATTTTATTCATCCTAACCGGGGTGTAATACCATCTGGAAAAAATTTTGTAATTCAGTTCTTGAATTCTAACGCAAATTGAAGTTGAGAATACTGACTTAATTATTTGATTTTCCCGTTCTAGTGAGAAGACAATGCCCATTTCCCTCTCCCATTCCTTCAAAAAAGGAGGTTTACGCCGTTCTACTGATGTCATTAGCAGGGAGTAAATTTTAGATATAGCATGTTCCATAATTCCATTTTGAGTGCATAATTTTTCATAAGGTGTTACCTCTTTATCATCCTGGGAGGGGACTTGCAATGTTCCCAAAAAATGGCGTAGTTGGAAGGCACGCCATAGATCTAGGCCGAAATGGCCTGAGACGTCTGTTAATTCCTCCATCGTTACCCAGCCTGTCTCTGTTAGGAAGTCAGATATTTGTGTAATTCCTCTATCTGCTAAGGTCTTAAATTTCCTGTCTTGATATCCTGTCTCAAAGTGGGGGTTTCCTAGTATTGGATACAGTACGGAGTTCTCCCGTATTAATTTATCCTGTTTAAATATTTTTGCACAAGTTTTGATCGTGTTTCCTATAATAGGATGTTTCTTTATTGATACTGGTAGGATCTTATAACACCATGGGGCTCTTTTCAACGAGATCTCACATTGTGCCTGCTCTAAGTTTGGCCAGAGCTTATATTCTCTGTGTCGACACCAGTCAATCACTCTTCCCAGTTGAATGGCTTGGTAGTATTTCTTTATGTTCGGGACTGCCAGCCCCCCATCTGTTTTCGCTTTAAATAGATATTTTTTCCCTACTCTCGGACGTTTTGAATTCCAGATGAAATTCATTATCATAGTTTCAATCTGCATCAAGTATCGAGGTGGGATGTGTATGGGAAGTGCCTGAAAAATGTACAGGAATTTTGGTATAACACTCATTTTGATTATATTACACCTTCCCATCCATGAATGCATTCCTCCTCTCCACCTTAGCAGTAGTAGTTTTATAGATTTTAGTAAGGGAATAAAGTTCAGATTAAACAATTGCGATATATTTGGTGTGATCGATGTCCCCAAGTATTTAAGGGCTGTCTTAGTCCAGTTCAATTTAAAATTTGCCCTTAACTGTTGTTGGAGTGTCCCTGGAAGTTCTATTCCCATTGTTTCGGATTTAATGAAATTTATCTTCATATTAGATTGAGTTCCGTATCTCTCCAGCTCGTATAACAAGTTGGGGAGTGATATAATTGGATTCGTGATCGAGAATAGGACGTCGTCGGCATACGCTGATATTTTATACTGATCCTTTCCCACGCTGATGCCCGAAATATCCGAGTTAATTTTCTGACTTTTAGACTGTGTTTTGATGCACTTTGTATTTCCCTTTTCTATGTTTAATAAAGAATTTGAAAAAAAAAAAAAAAAGGGAAAAAAGGTATATACAGTATAATGTATCTATACAAATGTTTTGCCTTTCATTTCTATTTTAAAATGAATGGGTTGTTTTATAAGATGATCATTTACAATAACTTTAACTTTTTTTCACATAGGAGACAAGGTTCTGATTTTTTGGTGACAGGTTCTCTTTAACCACTTTAAGACTGGAAGGATTTGCCCTCTTAATGAACCATGCCCTATTTTGCAATTTGGCACTGCGTTATTTTAACGGTCAATTGCGCAGTCGTGCGACGATGTACCTAAATAAAATGAATGTCCTTTTTTTCCCCACAAATAGAGCTTTCTTTTGGTGGTATTTGATCACCTGTGCAATTTTATTTTTTGCGCTATAAACAAAAAAAGAGCTACAATTTTGAAAACAAAACAAAAAAAAAACAATATTTTTCACATTCTGCTATATGACATTCTCAAAAAAAAAAAAAGAATTTAAAAATCACATTTTTTTAACATTTTAGACCAATTTGTTTTCTGCTAAATATTTTTGGTGAAAAAAATTACAATAAGCATATTTTGATTGGTTTGTGCAAAAGTTATCGCGTCCACTAACTACGGGAAAATTTATGTCATTTTTAATGTTTTTTTTTTTTTTTTTAATAGTAATGGTGGCGATTTGCAATTTTTGGCGGGACTGCGACATTGCGGTGGACAGATCGGACCCCTGACTGACATTTTTTACACTTTTGGGGATATCAGTGACATTACTACAGTACTCAGTGCTATAAATATGCACTGTTACTGTAATAATGACACTGGCAGGGAAGGGGTTAACAGTATAGGTGATCAAGGGGTTAAATGTGACCCTAGGGGAGTTATTCTAACTGTATGGGGGTTGGACTTGTGAAATGATCACAGAGACATGCGATCCTATATAGAAGGATCACATGAGCTCTGTGATAATTTCAGGGAGAAGGACAGTTGGCTGTGTTTACAAAAACAGCTGACCGTCCTTCTCTCTCAGCAATCGGAGCCGCCTGACACAGGCATCGGCTTCCCCACTGACGAGCGGGGGTGGAAGCTTACCCCCTAGCTCCTCCCAGGCAAATGACATGTCCATTTGTGGTTTTGCCTGAGAGAGCCACTCTACCGCTGTATATATACAGTAAACGGTCGTCAAGTGATTAAGGAGACATCCAAGGTCTAAAAGACCCTTCCCTGTGCCCCATTGCAGATCACATTGCATTGCATTCTTTCCTGGCCATAATGACTGGGGAAACTGACAGGGAGACCCAGAAGTGAAGTCAAATATGTCACTTCCAGGTCACCAACAATAAGGAGAGGAGAGCAGACATGTGTCCTCTCAGCAACCTCCCCCCTACCCAGTGGCACCCGCTATGTCAGTCCCAGGCCCACAGATGGGCAAGCGGAGCCTGAGATACATGGCAGGGGTGTGCGGTGAGGGACGTTAAAGGGGAGGTGTGTAAGCAATCAGGTGGCAGCACAGCCTCCAGACTCCTTCCATCTGACAGGCAGGAGTCTGCTTGTCAGATATACACACAATCCAATAAGTTTACAATGTGTGTAAAACCCCCCACTGTCAGGTCCGTACAGTGTATGGACTTGTCAGCAAACAGGTATGGAGAAACCTCTTTTGGCCTTACTTCTCCTGTGGGTCACATGAGTACACTGAGTTCTGCACTCCTGTGGCTCAGAAGACAGTGAGCTAAAGTCTGATGCCACCTGACATTACTCAGCCATTCCAGAATTAGGATAGATCCCTACTTAAATGTTGGGATCCACCCAGATTCCTGACTTCCAGCTGGCTCAGCATTTCAGCGTCCTGCTGAGAGCCTGAGCCAGCTGCCCCTGCGATCCAGTGAGCACTGAAGGTGCAGAGCACAGAGCGGCGACTGAGATTCACTGCTCTCTGCTCAGAGAGAACCTGAGAACTGAGCAATCAGAGATCTTTGATCGCTCAGTTATCAGTCTTAGGGGGGGATGAGGACAGATGCAGCATCAATACTGCATCCACCTAGATAAATATGAATGCTTTTTTTTTATTATTTAATTCCCACACTTCTCTTTTAAATACATGATTGAATATTACGATCATATTTTATCAGTTGAAATCCACTTCCTGTCCCATGTGTGGCATAATAATTAATTATAGATCAAATATCCCTATCAGGACAAACGTATAGTTTACTGAAACATACACTCACCGGCCACTTTATTAGGTACACCCTGCTAGTCCTGGGTTGGACCCCCTTTTGCCTTCAGAACTGCCTTCATTCTTCATGGCATAGATTCAACAAGGTGTTGGAAACATTCCTCATAGATTTTGGTCCATATTGACATGATAGCATCATGCGGTTGCTGCAGATTTGCACATCCATGATGCGAATCTCCTGTTCCACCATATCCCAAAGGTGCTCTATTGGATTGAGATCTGGTGACTGTGGGGGCCATTGGAGTACAGTGAACTCATCGTCATGTTCAATAAACCAGTTTAAGATGATTTGTGACATGGTGCATTATCCTGCTGGAAGTAGCCATCAGAAGATGGGTACACTGAGAGTCATAAAGGGATGGACATGGTCAGCAACACTACTCAGGTAGGCTGTGGTGTTTAAACAATGCTCAGTTGGTACTAAGGGGCCTTAAGCGTGCTCAGAAAATATCGCCCATACCATTACACCACCTGCTTAAACCTTTGATACAAGGCAGGATGGGTCAATGCTTTCATGTTATTTACACCAAATTCTGACTCTACCATCTGAATGTCACAAATTAAATTGAGTACTCTTCTAAGAAAAAAAAAAAAAAAAAACTCTCTACCAATACACACCAAACTGAGCATGTGCAACCTGACTCCAAAGGCTCTGTCATATCTCTGGACATATTCTGGAGTTAGTGGAAGAAGAGGAGGACCTGTGCATACAGGATCCAATAGCCTTTTTACATAATGCAGAAGATTAACCCCTTAGGTTCCACAGTGAGTATAACAAGCATGCTTTATTACATATACAGATTGATTTTACTATTGTGGGTTTAGTAACACTTTAAGTCCCCTTTCTTCCCCATTCTGATGCTTGGTTTTAACTTCAGCAAGTCATCTTCACCACGTCTAGATGCTTAAATGCATTGAGTTGCATGTGATTGACTGATTAGCAATTTGTGTTACCAAACAATTAAACAGGTGTACCTAATAAAGTAGCTGAAGAGTGTATAGCCACTATGTATGGCTATTCGATGGTTTGCAAATGTAATAATTTTGATCGAATGGAGCATCAATCTGTAAATGACCACCACAACAGTTATATATGAGTGTCGACCCTCTTTGTCAGTGTTGTCAACCGCCAGTATTTTTCCTGGCAGGCAGAAAAAAACGGGCACCTTTCTCCTGCCAGTAAATGGCAGTGACAGGAAAAGATTGCCAGTAAAAAATATGTCTGTGAGGCTATGAGTGCATGCTACAGTGTGCTTGGGTGGTGCTGCTAGGGGGCGGGTCTGGCGGAGGCAGTGTCTGAGCGTGTCGTGTCATGTCATGGTGCAAGAGAGTTAAGCGGAGGTGCCGGAGCCTTGTGAAGGACGGGAGCAAGGCAAGCTGGGAGTAGGACTGTCAGTGCTGTTTGGACTGGACTGGACTGAAGGGACCACCTGGCATTAAAAGATACCGTCACTGTGTCTCAGGAGGGGACGTGTCATGTCCGTGAGGTGTCATTATCATCTGTGCTGCTGCACACTGATGTCATTGTCATTGTAAGAGTCAATTCCATGTGTGCATGCCTGCCCCTTCTAATTTCTTACCCTTCTGTCTCCTGTCCTTGAGCCAGGGATTGTGCCAGCAATAGGCGGGTCAGGCAGCTGCCTAGGGTGCATGGGTAGGGGGTGGCAAAATCTGGATCCCAGCCACTTGCTAGGGATTCGGATTTTTGCAATTGTGTAGTGTCGGGGGGCACCTGGGACTATGGCCCCACAAGCAACATTTAGAAGGGCACTGTCAGTCCCGAGTGTGCTGCCTTGAGCCCAGTCAGTATTGTGAGGCCCGCAGCAGCTGATCCTGGTTGTAGTGTCAGGTGAGTGGCAGCGGGAGCATGGCGTGGCAGCATCCTCGGGGTGCTGACATCTATCCCCACATAATGAGTGGGCGGCCGCACAATAGGGGGTTGCGCCTGCGTGGAAGGTGAACTCTGAGGGCAGCTGGGAGCCCAGGAGAGAGAAGAACGTCAAAACCTCCTTGACCCCCGATGAGGCATGCAGAAGCATCCCGAAGTCCCAAAGCCTGAACTCCATCTCCTCCAACCTCCTCTTCACTCCGCTCCTGCATTAGCAATGAGGCCCGGAGGACAAGGATGAGTGGGAGGCACAAGCTGCCAGGGAGGTGCTGGAAGGAGCAGCAGAACACCTCCCAGATCAAGAAGGTATTGCGCATCATACACTGACACAGACCTACCTGCAGATACAGACTGGGATAAGGTGGGCAGAGGAGGGACTTCAGATAGGGACAGGCGTAGGGGTCTCTCTTTCATCCCCTCACCCTCTCTGTCAGCCCCCACCCTCTTTGTCAGCCCCCCTCTCTGTCAGCCCTCCCCCCTCTCTGTCAGCCCCTCTCTCTCTCTCAGCCCTCCTCTCTGTCCACCACCCCCTCTCTCTCAGCCCCCCTCTCTGTCCGCCACCCCCCTTCTGAGCCCCCTTCTCTATCTCTCCCAGCCCCCCTCCCTGTCTGCCACCCTCTCTCTCAGCTCCCCTCGCTGTCCGCCACCCTCTACCTTAGCCCCCCTTTATCTCTCTCAGCCCCCCTCTCTGTCTGCCACCCTCTCTCTGAGCCCCCTCTATCTGTCCGCAACCCTCTCTCTGAACCCCCCTCTCTCAACCACTCTCTCTCTGTGCCCCCCTCTCTCTCGCTCAGCCCCCTTCTCTCTCTCTCTCTCTCTCTCTCTCTCTCTCACTTTCAGCCCCCCTCTCTCTCTCATCCCCCCTCTCTCTCAAGCACCCTGTCTCTCTCAACCACCTCTCTCTCTCAACCACCCTCTCTCAGCCTCCCTCACTCTCTGTCACCCTCTCTCTCTCAGGCCCCCTCCCTTTCTCTCTCAGCCACCCTCTCTGTTAGCTCCCCTCTCTCTCAACCCCCCTCTCCCTCTCTCACAGCCCTCCTCTCTGTCTACCACTCTCTCTCTGTCAGTCCCCCCTTTCTCTCTTAGTCCCCCTTCTCTCTCAGCCTCCCTTTCTCTTAGCCCCCTTCTCTCTAAGCCCCCCACTGTCTTTCTGTCCCTCCCCCTCTTGTCTCTCAGGCCCCTCTTTCTCAGCACCACCTCTCTTTTAGCCCCCCTCTTTCTGAGCCCCCTCTCTCTTTCTCTCTCTCTAAATCCCCCCTCTGTCAGCCCACCTTCCTCTCTCAGCCACCCTCTCTCTGAGCCCCCCCCCCCTCTCGCTCAGCCCCACTCTCTGTCAGTCCCTCTCTCTCTCTCAGTCACCCTTCTCTGTTAGCCACCCATCTCTCTCTCTCTCTCTCAGCCACCCATTCTCTCTCAGCCACTCTCTCTCTAGTAGAGATTGAGTGTTCTGCAGTCTGTAGAGAGGTATCTAGGAGTGTATTTAGGGTAGGGGTATTTGGGGAGATGTGATCAAGGTGGGGTGGGTTATCTAGGTGTGTGATCAATGTGGGGGTATCTGGGGTGTAATCAGTGTAGGGGGTATCTCGGGAGGTGTGAGATCAGAGTGGGGGGTATCTGGGGTGTAATCAGTGTAGGGGTATTTGGGAAGGTGTGATCAGAGTGGGGGGGTATCTGGGGGTGTAATCGGTGTAGGAGTATCTGGGGAGGTGTGATCTGGGTTGGTGGGTTAACTAGGGTTATGATCAGACTGGGGGGTATGTTGGGTTGTAATCAGTGTAGGTGTTATCTGGGAAAGTGTGATCAGAGTGGAGGTTATCTGGGGGTGTAATTCATGTAGGGATATCAGGTTGGTGGGTTATCTAGGAGTGTGATCAGAGTGGGGGTATCTGGGGGTGTAATCATTGTAGGGGTATCCAGGGAGGTGGGATTAGGGTGTCGGGTTATCTAGGGCTGTGATCAGAGTGGGGGGTATCTGGGATGTAATCAGGGTAGGGGAATCTGGGGAGGTGTGATCAGATTGGGGTTATCTAGGGGTGTGATCAGAGTTGGGGATTTCTGGGGGTGTAATCAGGGTAGGGGTATCTGGGGAGGTGTGACCGGGGTGGAGGGGTTATCTAGAGGTGTGATCAGAGTGGGGAGTATCTGGGAGTGTAATCAGAGTGTAATCAGTGTAGGGGTATCTGAGGAGGTGTGATCAGGGTGGGGGGGGGAAGTAATCTAGGGCTGTGATCAGAGTGGGGGGTATCTTGGGGTGTAATCAGGGTAGGAGTATCTGAGTAGGTGTGATCAGGGTGGGGGGTATATGGGTAAATATTTCAGGTGGGGGAATCTGGGGAGGTGTGATCAAAGTGGGAGTATCTGGGGGTGTAATCTGGGAGTTTGCTTATGGGCAGAACCCAGTGAGGGGAAGTTCAACACAGCCCCATTTTCAATGGTATATGATATCCTTCACGTTGTGCCCCATTACATTACACGTGTAATGTGAAGGAGGTACCAGCTCGGGTTTAGACAGGGAGTAGCAAGAGGACGGTGCGGATGGGCTGGGGGTAAGGTTGCCCCCTCATCCCTTTAAACCAGGACGCACATTAATTACACAGGTTCTGTGGCTGATTGAAGTGGTATTTAAACTCACTAAGGCCCCTTTCACACTAGCGGACCGTTCAGATCCGCCTGTCAGTTTTTCAGGCGGATCTTAATGGATGTCCCATGGTCCACTGACATCCGATCTGGTCTGTCAAATCTGGACAGATGGAAACCCTATTTTCCATCCATCCAGTGGATCGGATTGGATGGGATCGGATGAGAATGGACAGACGGTCCGTTCTCATCCGATTCCCCTATAGAGAACAGCGGGTACCTGACAGCTCTGTCTCCGCACACAGCACACAGATTGGCAGGTCGATCCCCCACTGAGAAAAACTAAGTCCGTCGGCGGACTCAAAGTGTGAAAGGGGCCTTAGTGCCTGATGTGCATTATATTAGCCTCAGAACCTGTGTGATTAATATGTGCCCTGCTTTAAAGGGATAAGGGGGAAACCCTAGCCTGGGGGGGGGGCAAATGCATCTTCGCCTATGTAGTCCAAAATCTCTGCCCTGAGCTACTTACTTACTATATTAACCACTTTACCACCGGAGGATTTTGCTGTCTTACGTCCAGGCCACTTTATGCGATTCGGCACTATGCAACTTTAACTGACAATTGCGCGGTCATGCAACGCCGTACCCAAACTAAATTTACATCCTTTTTTTCCCACAAACAGAGCTTTCTTTTGGTGGTATTTGATCACCTGTGCGATTTTTACTTTTTGCGTTATAAACAAAAAAAGAGCAAAAATTTTGAAAAAATAACAATATTTTTCACATTTTTTTATATGAAATTCCCCCTAAAAAAATGTAAAAATCTAAATTTTTTATCATTTTTGGCCAATTTGTTTTCTGCTACATATTTTTGGTAAAAAAAAATCGCAATAAGCGTATTTTGATTGGTTTGCGCAAAAGTTATTGCGTTTACTAACTAAGGGAAAGATTTCTGTCATTTTTGGTGTTTTTTTTTTAACGAGTAATGGCGGCGATCTGTGATTTTTTTGTGGGACTGCGACATTGTGGCGGACAGATCGGACCCCTGACTGACATTTTTGACACTTTTGGGGGTACCAGTGGCATTACTACAGTAATCAGTGCTATAAATATGCACTGTTACTGTAAAAATGACACTGGCAGGGAAGGGGTTAATTTTATTGGAGAGGGAGGGGTTAATGTATGCCTGGTGCTTACTGACGTGTGTGGGGGGAGGTGACTGTGTGACACAGGGACGGATCGCATGTTCAGCTATGCTGAACCCTGCAATCTGTCACTGTCTGTCACTTAGGAGATCCGCCCGCTTTGTTTACACAAGCGGGCGGATCTCCACACTCGATTCCCCGACGATCGGGGAAGAGCAGCGGCGATCGCCGCTGCTCCTCCCCTGGCCCGACTCCCGCTGTGACTGAACACAGCGGGAGCGAGCCTCCGGCGGCGCGCGCGCGCCGCCCACAAGGGGAGGAGTCCAGCGACGTAGGTCTACATCGCTGGACGATAACGAGCCACATTGCCGCAGTAGCAGCAATGTGAGCGGTCGTTATGTGGTTAAAAATAAAAGAAGAAATCTGTTTTTTGCCTTAAAATCCACCTTAGATCACATTGATAATTGCATCTTGTACTTGTTTGCAGCCTAATGTGCACTTAAAACTGTAATTTTGTAACTTTTGGAGATGTCAGTAAAAACTTTGCCTTGCCAGTAAATTCCAAGCTGGTAGGTTGGCAACACCGCTCTTTGTATTATAAGATTTTGAAGTGTAAGAGCTCTTGATAGCGTTGGGTAAGATCATCATTGACCTTGTTAGCAAAGGAAAGAGCAGCACCTTTTTTTAGCAGTAGGATGAGCTGATTGCTGATCGTGGCACGATAGACTTAGCAAGGAGTTAATATGCTCTTGGGAAGCTGAAACAGCTCATGCTGCAATATAGGTCAGGTGATGGGGGTGTGGCGTCACTCAGTGCAGGCTTCGTTTGGGAAGGGCAGGCTGCAGCTTGCATGTTGCCTCCAGTCCTGCGCTCCCCCGGAGTTGTGCGGGAAGTGTGTGTGCTTCTCCTAGACTTCAGCACCTGGCGGCTGGACAGCTCCCCATAGCGATACAGCGAGGCTGCGGGCTGGAGACGGCGCACCAGTGTGGATGGATGGTCAGAGAGTGACAGCGAGCGCAAACTTTATCTAAAGGCTTTGGGATATAGTGTTTTAGCAGCTTTGGATACATAGCACATCTCTTCCTCTCTTTAACCTTCCTACTTTTGCTCTTGCCTGGAGTAGCAAAAAAAGAAAATAACAGATCTGTCTCTGCTACTTAAAGTTTACACTTCCAATATGGTGTATTAAGGCTGTGTGTCAAGTTTGTCTCCCTTTTTGGTTGGAGGTGGTGATATTCTTCCTAGAGGATGTGATCGTGCAGGGGGGGATGTTGGCTTTCTCTGGTCACCTTGTCTACAGCTTGTGAAGTCTGGAAACCAGATCAGATTTCTGCCTGCTCCACCACTAAATGGATTATTAAAAGGGTGTGCTTTTTTTTTCGGAAACTGAATTGCTCTTTGGAAAGAACTGTTGGATGTTTAGACCCAAGAGTGAGTGCACTTAGCTTGCGACCAGGCTACTTGACAGAGCTACAAAGTAGGTAGGTACCTCTCTCTCTCATCTGTCTCCCTTTATTTGATTGCATATGGCTAGCCTGGGCATAGGGAAATGAGGTTATACAGCAGAGCAGTGATACATAGCATTCAATCGGATCGCATTACCGTGCTTTGATCGATGGCTGGAAGGAAGGGACATGAAGGCAGAAGCACAAGTCTGCCGGTAAATCATCTATAATCACTGTGCTTTTTTTTTTTTTTTTTTTTTGTGATGCTGTTTGCTGCAAAGATGGAACTTGCTGAAAATGCATGTTGAAGATTCAAGATGAATTAAAGGGAAGGGAGATGAGCCTTTCACATTGAACCCCTTGTTTATGTTTAAAGGGCTTCAGTTAGTTTGGCTGCTGCACATGCCCACCCCAGATAACAGGGAAATGTCACAGGTTGGCTGCTCTCAGCCTGAGAAAGATAAATGGATAACAGTGTCATGTAATTGTGGCGATTTTGCTTGCTGGAATAGGAGGAAAAGGCAGATCAAGGGGCAGGGGGAAAGAAGTGTGTTCTTGTTAGATTTTACTATAGTGCTCAGATGGTGTAACCAATACAAGTCGTGCAAGTGGCTTTATGGAGAGTAATGGATGTCTGTGTGCAGACTCTTGCAGAGTATAACAGTGTAATGTACTGGGTACCATTATTTCTTCATATGTTAGCAAAGCATGTCATTTGTTCCAGTCTTTCTTCAATAGACTGGGGGAGTACATGGTTCCTAATTCTTGATATATCCTACTGAGTGCCACTAACTGTCTACCCCATGGGCATTCTGGATGTGTGGAAAAAAATGATGGAATGAAATCCATTCCTCAAATATATTAAAACCACATATCACCTGCCACTGAGTTTGAGACATGCGCTATATATATATATATATATATATATATATATATATATATATATATATATATATATATATATATATATGTACTGTATACACAGTACTGGTAGACTGAAAAAAAAGATGAAACTTTCCAATTTGCTGTATTAAATGTATACCATGCACAATGATTTACATCGCATATAAGTACAGTAATTTCCATCAGTACAAAATAATCATGCTTTGATCACTATACATTCTACATCATTCTCTTTTTGTTCTCAAAGTACATGTATAATCCATGATCTTGTTTATGCTACTTGCTTAGGACTATATCTATAGCTAAAATGAATGCAATAAGCATATTAGATGCCCCATGAAAAAAGGATATCAGTTGAAAATTAACCCTTGTCATTCTCAATGTTCATACATGTTTTGTGACTTTTGCCTAATATACCATTTTGCAGTGATTAGCTTCAGTAAATAGAGAAAGTATTGTATAGGCTGTCATGTTATAATAAATGGGATGCAGTCAGTGTTGGCAAGAAATTAAAAAAAAAAAAATGTACTAGATGCAGGTGCTTTTCTTCACATCTTCACAAGCATTTAGCCCCGCACTTGCAAAGGTTGGGAGGGATCACTGCGCTGTACGTCACAGTTTGCAATCAAAGGGTTGACAACCCATCCAGCAAACACATCTTGCATGGTGCTATAGCAATACTTATTGTATATGTGCATATCCTCATATTCTTGTACCTTTACATGCATTCATTATTCCTATTAAAATGAAAAAAAGCTATGGTATTATACATTGACTTTCTAACCTGTATTATACTATAATTGACTGTTGTGGTTTGGGTGGTTTTGTTATCGATCAAATAAAAAAAAAAAAAAATCAAGCGCTCATATCCTAAGCTATTAATAAAATGTAAAATAATGGCATGTATAGGTCATTACTGAGTTTGTCATCAATAATATAATAGTGTTTGAAGAAGTAATTTATGTGTTCATAAATGGATCATTGTACTGCTTTGTGTCTATATAATTTATGTGTTAATTAAACACTTATTTTGTTTTCAATAATGCTAAAAAAAAAAAAACTGCTGTGACAGTATAATGCAGTATACAATAGTGTAACTGTAAAGGTGTAGTTAAGGTAGGTGTTAAGGTAAAAATAATGTTTCTATAAGAGTAGGAAAGACGAAAATATCCAGTAGCGTAACTTGAGTATCAGATTGTGAGCAGTTAATTTATTATACATATTTTGCTGGAGGTTCTCTATTTCCATATCCTCTTGTTCAGCATCTGGAGTGTCTCTGGGGATGATGAGGAACATTTCTGTAGCTTTTGGTTCAGCTTTGAAGAAGCTGCTGTTCCAAAGTCCACCAGCTGGGGGAGAGTGTGAAAAACTTTTGAATGAGCATAAAATGTAAGCCTGCTGTAGCATGGATGTTGTACAGGATAATTCCTAAATCTGGTTTGTTAGCTTTGTGAACAGTACTTAGAATTAGGGTATAATGCTTGAAAACACTGAGAATATCACCAACCTTACAATTTGCAATTTTTTTTTTTTTGCAAAAGTAACTTGAAATAAAATGCATTTTTTGTTCTTTTATATTAATATACCACACTGTTAGTGAAATGCCGAGCTGCTTAATCTAAAAGGTCTGATCTTGTTGTGGCTTATATTTTGACCCCAGAGAATTGTGTATCAGCAAATAAAATCATTAAAGTTCTTATATTTATATGCTAAGTTGGGGATCGCCCTGTGTGTGCAACATTATAGCTCAGCTGTTTTAATCTGGTTAATTAGGTAATCTTTTCATAAAGCACTATACTTTTGTTTAAATTATAAATTACACTAATGATTCATGTTTAAGCAGTTATGATTACAAAGCATCCGAGTGCATATTTCATTCTTTTTAGCCATAGGGCAGGACAACTTGATGTCATTAAAACCATTGTGAACAGCTGTTTTGATACATTCAGAGTCTATTTGATTTCACCCACTGTGTCTGTTTCTACTCATTATTCTTTTTTCCATCAGGTATACATTTGAGTAAACGGTATCTGATAGTTGTATTTACAATACAAGAGGTCTCAAGCAGAGCAAACCCATAGAATTGACAGCCTAAATATTGATGATCCTTTACATTTGTGTATTAAAGAAGGTATACAGTGTTCTCATGTACAAGGTGTCTGAACAACATCTGTTAGGGGAAGCACATAGATCTGAGTATGTTCAACCACATTCTCTATTGGATACCAAATGTTTGTTCTAAAACACATTAATTTGCATTAGATACAGAATCATTGTGCTGGCCTTCGTTTCATGTTGTATCTTGGGTTGTAATCAACTGTTTAGAAGTGGTGATATTCTTACACACTCCTCTAAAAAGTTTGCCAAAAGTTATTTAGATTGCAGACTTCTTTGGGTAAACATTAAAAGGATGTTGTATAACAGAGTTTCTTAACTAGGGTTCCTCCTGAGCTTGCTAGGGGTTCCTCGAGAAATGGGCAATTTCTGCCTCTCAAAAGGGTTCCCAATGACACCATTGTTCCTTTTACATAGTTACACAGTAGGTGAGGTTGAATAAAGACAATAGTCCATGCAGTTCAACCTGTGTAGGTGTGTGTGGCTGTAATCATCTCACATAGCCCTGAATGTTCTGATCCTTGAGATGTACGTCTAAGAGTCTTTTGAAAGCCACCATACTTCCCGCAGAAACCACCTCTTGTGGTAGAGAATTCCACAATCTTGTAGCCCTAACAGTAAAGGACCCCCCAAGTTGCCTGAGGTTAAAACGCTTCTCCTCTAATCGCACTGTATGCCCTCGAGTCCTCATGCAATCCCTTTGACTGAATAGCTTTTTTTCTAAGCTGAGATCCCCATTGAGATATTTATAAATTGCTATCATGTCCCCCCTCAGGCGTCTCTTCTCCAGGGAGAATAAATCAAGCGATTGCAGACGCTCTTCATATTTAAGGTCCTCCAATCCCCTAATCAGTTTAGTTGCCCTTCTCTGGACTCTCTCCAGCTCCAACACATCCCTCCGGAGGACTGGCAACCAGAACTGGACAGAATACTCCAGATGCGGTCGGACCAGAGTTTTATAAAGTGGAAGGATTATAGTCTTATCTCTGGAATACATCCCTTTCTTTATGCATGCTAATATTCTACTGGCTTTGGCAGCTACCGCTTGACATTGCATGCTATTGCCTAATCTATCATCAATCAAGACTCCCAGATCTTTCTCCATTTTTTGATTCCCCAAAGGGTTCCCCTCCTAACGTGTATTGTGCTTTTATGTTTTTAGTCCCCAAGTGCAACACCTTACACTTCCTCCACATTAAACCTCATTTGCCATGTCGTTGCCCACTCCGTTATTTTGTCCTTTTAGCTATCTGTAAGGGGGTATTTCTTCCCATTGATGACAAGAGTAAAGGCCCGTACACACGTGCAGATTGTCGGCCGAAAAGATTCGGCCGACGACCGATCGGCCGATTTTCGGCTTGTTAGTATGATGCTTCCGACAGCCGACAGCGCACTTTCGGCTGAACAGAATCTGTTGTGCAAGCATTAAAATTTTTGTATGCCGACACCAGAACGGCCGATTGTTCGCCAGTCAGTACAGAATTTGGGCGACAGACAGCAGATTTGCAAGACTGGGCATGCTCAGAAAAGAAAAAACACAGGGAAAGTTAACCATCACATGACATCACTTCTGCAGTCGGCTGTTGTTGGCGGACAAAATTTGTGTGCAGTCTTTTGCACTTTTCAGCGGACACGACAGCCCGGAGACAAAAGACGGCCGATCGTTCGGCCGACGATCGGTACGTGTGTACGGGGCTTAAGGAACTTTCCTCCCACTGAGTGTCAAACTAATGTGTTGTGACTTGTAGATTTTTAATTTTTAGCAGGGGTTCCCCGAGATCAGAAATTTATTTCAAGGGTTCCTCTGTGTTGAAAAGGTTGAGAAAGGCTGCTGTATAATGTTCAAATAAACATATACAGTAATTATAACATGTTCATTGGAATTATGAACTATGAGGTTTGAGGGTTAATTTAGTATAGACTTTGTTTTAAGCATCAGAAAACATTAGATATATAGTCCTAACTGTAAATAAATGGGCCAATTACAAGTGACATAGAGAGAAAAAGGCCAGAGAAGATAAGAACTCTATTTTCATTTGTCTGCGTTTACACATTCTTGCCTTTTCACCAGTAACTTATGTTCCTGCTGCAGAACTGTAACAGTTAATACAACACATAAAAATTACTCATGTCAATAGTGACAAAGTCATGCAAAAAGTATTAACGCAGTCCTTGTTCTTGCAGCATTATTTTATTTGAAATTCAGTTACATAGACTCACCATAGGTAAATGTGAAGGATTTGTAAACATAATTATATTCTTTCATTCAAGGCACACTTATATTGCATCCTTGTTTATACTTATTTGAATTTTAATTTAGTTGCTTGTTCATGTATTCTGGTCAGTTACCCAAGATCTTTACTATATTTACTATTAGGTTGCATTAATGGGAAAGTAAAACATGTATTGGTTATATGTACAGTGTAGTCAAATGGCATGTAATAGCCAATCCGAAATAATCTCTTAAACCAGACTACATATCATGCTGACCCACCTAAATAAAAAAAAAATAAAACAAATTAATGAAAATGTAAAAAATATTTATCCCTCTTAGCTTCCTGTTGCCCCGTGTGGGCGCCAGTAAAGTATTCATGTTTTACTCTAGGATTCTGAGAAAGGATTCAAAATCTCACAAAAAGACCCTACAACACTTTGCAGTAGTGCACACCCATGAAATGTGGTATTGTTAGCTTTTTAAGAAGAGCCAGTGATGTCATTGCTGCCTTAAGGGGGGGGGGGGGGTGTTATAAGTATTTTTAATTTTTTTTTTTTTTTTTTTTTTAGAGACTAAAACATATGGGGATATGCTTATGCAATGTCCACTTTTACCTATCTCACCTACAGTCTTTCAAAATGTAAGGGTTATTTTACTTTGCACATAGTTGGTGTATTCCCTTAATAAAGGGTCAATGTACTCCATGATGTTACAGATTTTAATAGATTTTGGAGATGTAAGGTCCCTAACTGCTAATATCTCTACTACTATATTGCTGTTGCTGGTAAAACCTCTCCTACTGTATTGATGTTGAATTGTCAGATCTATACACTTGCTGTAGATCATACTATACATTTGCTGTATAAAATAAAATATGTTGTATTCATAGTATATCATAAATAATGCATTAGAAAAAGAGGGAAGAAATAAGAACAGCCACTTAGTAGTAAGAAGAGTGGGAATCCAACGTAGGCAGATATAGAGCCAAGAGCTCTTACTGGCAAAGTCCCCAAGAGATTTAGGAACCCAATAGGTGGGCAGATGATACATATTGACATGCAAAATGCTTGTGTGTATGCATGTGTGTGTATATATATATATATATATATATATATATATATATATATATATATATATATATACATTCAAAAAAATTATAAATGATCATATAACATCTGTACTAAGGGCCTTGGGTAGGTTGAGGTGGAGACTGCATTTTGGGTGTCAGCACAAGTCTTGGCACTTATTTGATCATTCAGCTGCTGGGATTCGTACTTCCCATGGTGCACACACAGGAGGAGAGGGGCAGGAGGAGAAGGAGCAGATCGGCTCTCTACTCTCCCATCTGTGTAAGGGAGGGCAGGGGGAACTGTCAGTGTAGGCTCTGGGTTGTATGAGAGAGATGCTCTCAGCTCAGAGTCCTGCTGAGGAGGCACTGCTAGGTGACACGATAGCCTGCACTGATGGGCACTAATAGGCGGCATTGATGGGCACTAATAGGCACCATTGATGATCACTGATATGTGGCACTGATAAGCAGCACTGGTAAGCAGCACTGCTAGGCTACACTGATAGGTGGCATTGAGCACTAATAGGTAGCACTGATATGCGGCATTGATAAGCACTGATAGGCAACACTGATAGGGTTGCACTGATGGGCCAGGCTGGCAGGGTGTGCTTGGACTATTAGTTCTCCACAGAGGACAGGTTGTCCCCAGGTCCTCTCCTAGGTTCAGAGCTCACATCAGCTTCATCTGGAACATTTCTTCTCCTAGAAGGAAGAATCCTACAGACTGGCATCAGAGTTCCCATTGTATGACCTCTAAGTGGTCAAAGAGACTGTGCTGTTGAAGCCTAACAAATACATAAATAATTTTACCAATAAACAATATCTTCTTAGGTGTGGTTCTTTCTTTATGATACATCTTCCTGTATTTACATTATTTAAAAAAATGCTAAATGCTACATACAGCATGTAAAGCACTGCATAAATTGTAGATGCTATATATATATATATATATATATATATATATATATATATATATATTCACCTGAAACAAAAAGGGTAATATGGTATTGATATGCTTCTTGTAGAACCACACCTATTTTCAATGAATATCCCGCCCCTAATTATAGTATATGATACCGCCTACAATGGCTTTCTGAACACACAGAAAAAAAAGTGCCCCTAAAAACGTTTTCGAAATGTTGGCAACTATGCATATTTATCAGTGTGTCCAACAATACGTTGGATATTTTTATAAAAACTAGTGCACACAGAATCTGGTGCAGGTGTGCATAGCAGTGAGGTTGCTATGGAGATGCAGGGGGAGCGCACAGCACCCGGGTGACATCTGCCAGAGGGGTGACACTTAGGAGCTCATAGATCATGCAGAAAAGAGGAGGCTTAAGCCTGGAGGAGGCAGTGAGCAATGGTATCCCTACCAGCAGTTGATGTCACGCTGGTAGAGGACTCAGGTGCAGGCCAGAATGAGAGAGGGTCGGTGGGGCTATGGAGATGAGGGCAGCGGTAGCTCCTCTGGCCACTTCTCCTGAAGAGTTCAGAGGAGGGGCAGGGCCACAGACCATGTCCCACATCAAGTCAGTGAGTGCTGAACTTAGTTGGAGAAGGCAGAGAGTGCACTGCACAGTGGAGTCATCACTCGGAGCAAAACTGCATTGTGTCCAGCAGGTCAGCTTTTAACTGCAGCTTGTCCAATTAGGCTTTGACAATAAAACCTAGAAGCTGATTGGTCATTATTCACAGTTGTACCAGATTCTGTGTGCACCAGCCTTAGTAAATCTACCTAGGCTGACAGACACCGAAGGATGGACACAACCTGGAGTGGACAGATACAATTTGACAGAAAAAGGTACATTTACTAAAGCAGGTGCACACAGAATTTGGTGCAACTGTGCATAGCAACCAATCAGCTTCTAGGTTTTATTGTCAAAGCTTAACTGAACAAGCTGAAGTTATAAGGTAATTGGTTACTATGCACAGTTGCATAAGATTCTGTGTGCACTAGCTTTAGTAAATCGACCCCCTTCTTTATTAATGTCTGTCTGTTTCCCATTGTTGTGGTCTGTTTCTCAGTGGAAGTTTGAGTTCAACCATACAACTCCAAGTCCATTATTGTATTCCAGTCTTTATCTCCTCTTACATTGTGTCTATCTGTCCCTGTCAGCCATTGTAAAGGTCTGTCACCCTCTGTACATTACTCCTAGTCTTTGTTGATCAATGTCTGTTCTGTGTGGTCTGCAACATTCAGTGTCTGGCAGTTATATAGGTTTTAAGATAATGGGGTTGATTTACTAAACCGGAGAGTGCAAAATCTGGTGCAGCTGTGCATGGTAGCCAATCGGCTTCTAAGTTCAGCTTGTTCAATTAAGTTTTAACATAAAAACTGGAAGCTGATTGGTTTCTGTGCAGAGCTGCACTAGATTGTGCACTCTTCAGTTTTAGTAAATCAACCCCAATGTGTCATAGGGAATAAACTATCCTGCATCTATTCAGAATCTCTACTTTACATAACCCTGTCCTGATGGTATTTGCTAATGCTGACTTCTCATTTGAGAATGTTAGTTCTTTGGCTGTCGTGCTGATCCTTTGGCTTCAATGCTATCTGACATGGAACAAGCATAGCTTTATTTTTATTTTAGCTCAGTGACTTAAAGGTATTGAAGCCTAACACCGTCACACAACTAGTATTTTCAAAAGAGGGCCATTAATGTAAATCCCCCATACTTTTTTCTTGACCGAATCACTTGAACACATTTCAAGATAAGATAATCAGTCACATAGGAAGTACATTTTTTTTAGTGAGATGGCAGATCCTTAAACTGGCCATACATGGATTGGAATTTTACTGGCTCAGCAGGGACTGGCTGAATTCCAGTCCATGCATGGCTGTTCCCATTGGAGAGGAATGGATCTAGTGATCATCTCATACCAAACAGGACTGTTGGTATATTGTTGCTCAATCAGTGTTTGCAGCCTGTTGGCTGCAGTGCTGATCAGTGTACTGTAGCAGGGGAGGAGTCCTGCTGTCAGAATACAATAGCTCAATGGGAGGATTCCCTCATCCGCCTTGAATGAATGGATGGAGATATTAGGTTGTTTTTTTTTTTTTTTGATCAGCTGCCTGCATGATCAAAAGAGAGATCCATTTATGGACAGCTTTAGACTTTGTAAGAAGAAGCACAACCATTATGTAGCATCCTAAAACAATGGCTAAGCAGAAGAGAGTTCCATATTTGTCCTAGTCTTTAATTACATATTACCACACCTCCATATAGCATCCTCAAGTGTAATACCTCGCAGTCCTTGGGTGGTGACTAAAATTGGCATAGGCTCTCAGGCATATGCATGTAAGCAGGAGCTTGAATGTGCTAGCTTCAACTCGGAGGTTTGAGAGTTATTACCAACAGAGTTGTATAAAGTACTCGAAACCCATACTTGAGTAAAAGTACAAGTGCTCGATCAAAAAGTAACTTGAGTAGAAGTGGAAGTGCTCGATCAAAAAGGGACTTGAGTAGAAGTAAAGTATTCAACATTTTTTGTACGTAAGTATTGCAAGTAGTTTTTTTTTAAATTTTGCTACTCAAGTACTGAAAGTAAAAGTACCAGTAGTTTTGAAAACAAAATTGCTACTCAAAGTACTGAAAGTAAAAGTACAAGTACTGTGTTATGTAGTTATTAAAGAAAGAAGTCAAAAGTTTGAACATCATATTGTTTTTTATTATTTCAAATGCAGCTTTTATTTATACATACAGTAGCATTTATTTTTGTATGCGCTGATAATACACATGTTTTGAGCTTCATGAAACCTGCCATCTACTGTTCTGGCAGTGGTAATTTTTATAATTGTAACGAGTAACTATGCAGCACAAAAACGAAATATTGGAGTAGAAATATTGAAATCATCGAAAAAATGTAGTGAAGTAAAAGTGGAAGTAGGAGAAAAAAATTCTACTCTAGGAAATTACAGATACCGCCTTTCGGTACTTAAGTACAGTAGTGAAGTAGTTCTACTTAGTTACTATACATCTCTGATTACCAATGGCATATTGCAATATACTATTCCTGCTTTATACTGCTGCTTCTCTGCCTCCACATAATCTGCATCTATACTCTGCATCTAGATGAACTCTGTTGAGTTTTCGATGGAAGTTGAGAGCATCTGTGGACACTAATTTACTTGCATTAAGCTCATTGTGAGAAGGAGCACGGATGTACTATCTTCTGCTTGGAGGCTTGAGAGTTATCATTAATAGCACATTTAAATATACTATTGCTGCTTTATACTGCTGCTTCTCTCCCTCCATATACTCTGCATCAAGCTGAACTCTGATGTGCACTCATTTTGAAGGTGAGAGCATTTGTTGATGCTAATTTATTTGCATGGACTTACTGTGCTGTATAGCACTACTTGTATTTTCAAGCTTTCTGGTTCTCTCCCTCCTCATATATGATATCCTGCTGAAACCTGTTGAGAATAGAGGCACTGAGAGTAAATGAGGAAGCTCCTACCAATGTATAAGTTCATTGCTGCTTTTCTTTTAATGTTCCACTATCAACTGGATTACACCTGGAACTTTGCTTTAGCCTGCCAGATTATATGTGTTACACTGCATAATTATTTACAGCCACTGTTCATGCTTCCTATCGTTTTATCTGCCATAGAATATACTATTTGGAGTTAGCATGTATACATTCTAAGGTGGGAGATATTTACTATGCCTTGCTAAAATACAGTGTATTGCATGCTGATTGGGAGTCACAGTGCTAGCATTTGCTGTTGTGGTCTATATGCAGTTGGTGAGAGGGGTGGTTTATTCATTGTGGTAATTATGGCTATTGCAATATCATACTATGATACCACTTGGTAGAGCCCTTTATACAGCCCTCTAAGGCTTATGTTTATGCTAGTTAGCATGCATTCTTGGTTGTGGGTTGTATGAATGTGCGAATGACATCTAGACATACAGTACCTACTAAGACAATGTTGTTTTTTAAACAGTGGTGAAAGGTGGTTGGTTTTTGATTATTTGTACTTTATTTTATTTTTCTTGTTTGACTTAAATAAAGGTTATTGTAAATGTGTCCTTTTGTAGTCCTTATTTGACTTTAGGTTCAATATAAGCCCCGGAGGCTAACGTTAATGGCCCTTATATTGGCAGATCTCGGTTTTTGCCAATTATTTGGTTGGTTTGGTTTTTGGACCATTGACGCCCACTATTTGGATTCTTAGTGAGGGGGCAAGCAATCTGGGATGTGTTAATCCTATTTATCCCCTTATTTTTATCTATGTTAGGTGGGGCTCAGGGAAAGAAGCCTTGCTGCAGCTGGAACTGCTGCAAAACTTATGCCACTTCAAGGTGGTAAATCATTTTCCGTGATCCTCAGTTAAGTGTGCAAAAAAAAAATATCCTAACACCACCAAGACAATAATGCATGGATCTGCATTATCAGATACCACAGGGTCATAGTGTCTTTTCAAATTTTTTTTTTTTTTTTTTTTTTCAAAATTGATCATGGAGTGTAATTCAATAAAGATAAAAAACAACATTTGCAGCATATTTTATATTTTAAATTTGTTTATTTTTGTGTGCATTGGTAAGTTACATTTTAGGGTAGGTGTAGAGTTCAGCAATAAAAAAGTCTGCATGCAAATTATATTGATTTGAGAATTGATTTCTGTTAAGGAGGCCTTATAACAGTCCCAGCTATAGCATTTTTAGAATATTGGCTTTCCTTTGTAGATGGCTCGATTTAAGGCTCCTACAAGCATTAGAGGGACCATACACATAAAAGATCTTCTTTTTATAATCATGCACATTTAAATCATTTGTATCTGAATGTTTGTGCTTATGGGGAATCGGGTGGGGGCACTCAAAAGTTTACAGCCTTCTCTGGCATTCCTGGGGTAAAATATTAACTATCAGCTAAGAAAATCTCAGTTGGTCAATTGAACGGTTTGCTATATCTGTCAATTCAATTTGGCTTTATGTCTATGGGTGCCGTTAATACATCCTAGCTCTAGCCATTATGTTTTTTTACTAGATAGAGAAGAGATGGGCAAGAACCTCTCTTTGATTGCCATCTATATCCTGGCGACACCTTTTTTTATTTTCTTGGTGTCACAAGGATAAACCTAAAGGAGGGTCATTGTCAGCAATAAGAACTATACAGAGATTCTAAAACACCCCCCACTCCATCCAAAACAAAATAATGTTTTGAGAAGGCATGGGCCATGGACCATGGAATGTCATAGCAACAGAAGGATTTTGGGTTTAAATAAAATAGTAAGTTCAGTGTTGATTTTGAATCTGTAGCTATTTCAAAGCAAGTATATTTAATAAGTTTAAATGGCACACTATTTTATGTTTTGCATTTTATTCTTCCTTATAGCAGTAAAATGCAAATAAACTGGGAAGAGAATATAATTTATAATTCGATGTAATGATGGAAGTTTTGAATAATAATGTCCTATTTATAAGATTGATTGCTCATATATTATTCACTGCATCATTGGGAATGTACCCAGTATTAAAGTGGCATTTGTAACTGTAACATTGTTCTCAATAAAAAAAAAAAAAGCATAAAATAGTAATAACAACATTAAATGTGATGAATGGTATGTCTCTAAAACCTTATTAATTTTCAGACTATGGTAATATTATAGTCTATTTTTGAAAATTGCATTGAAATTGCTGAACAATTCAGAAGGAAGTGTGATAAAAAATGAGAAATGGTTACAAACACTATGTAAAGCAATGTAAGTGTATTTCTTTTTATTTCTAAATTCTGACTGCTATATAGTAGCAATACAATAGTGGACATCACTCCTCTTTGAGGTCTTTTATTATTAAAGTTATCTCCTTGTTATTTATTGACACATTTCTCTCTATCATGAGCTTGGATACCTGTAATTTAGGCATCCTAAAAACCTTCTTTGAAAGTGGCAATACTTCAAGGCCTCATGCTAGTTTTTTAAGCAGTTATGTCGCTTGCTGTGAAGATGAATAGCATCAGTCTCACTGTCCCAGAACTAGCATGTGATCACTTGGCAAACTATGGCTTGGCTTGGCTGTTGCCAAAAGAGTTTTGGAGTTGCCTGTAATAAAGGTAAATACACTCATGACACAAACCCTTTAATGTTTGCAAGAACAAGTAAAAGATACATTATATGAAATGCTTTGGCTAAATAAGAGTAACATAATTTTAAGCACATTGTCTTGAATGTCTAGGACAGATAGATATAAATACAATGGTTATTGTCTCTTTTAAAGTGTTACTAACAACATTCAAATCTGTCTGTGTGCGCAGTAAAACATGCTTGTTATACTTACTGTGGAACCTAAGGGATTAAACCTCTGCATTGTGTAAAAAAGCTATTTGGTCCTGTCTTCTCTGATCCTCCTCTTCTTCTCTGTCCCCATCTCCCAGAAGAACAGAGCCTTGGAGGCACTCTGTGCATGCTCAGTTTGGTGTGTATTGCTAGAGAGTTTTTTTTTGGGGAGGTTCCATGTGATCAGCACATGGCCAATAAACACTGTCTAGACAGAGGGTCAGGGGTCCTGCAGCCTCATAGGACAGTCAGAGGAGAATGAAAACTCGTCCTACAAGCTTTAGCCAGACACTGATAGATGTCACAAGACTGCTATATACTGCTGATGACAAAAGGCATTTAGCAGTTTATACTGTATTACCTAAAATAATTGCATTCCATGTTCTGTGTACTGTGGGAGGCCAGATATAGTGAATGCAGGGTCCTAGGTTTAGTAACACTTTAACATAAACTAAATATGGATTCTACACCACTTGACAGAACTGCTGGTGCTTTATGTAATTTGGGCTTACTCTTGTCCTATGCCTGTAATGCTGGGTACATTTAAAGATATTAACAGTGTGTTTCTCATAGTAGCTTTAAATGTCTATAAACTAGGAAAAAGCCTAGCTTCCATTATACAAATTTAAGTATAAAAAAAAGCCATAATATAACCACTAGCACAAATGATCCCAGTATTAGTGCTTTCTCAATCTCTGCTTTGTCATAAATAAAATAAAATAAAAAATATGTTTATTTACCGATTTTATCTGCTGCCAAGAAACCAATAAACCTAATTTAAACAGCTGTTGGAGCATTCCATACAGGACATAGGTAAAGTCTGGAGCTGATATTGCTTTAAACAGCTGTTGGAGCATTCCATACAGGACATAGGTAAAGTCTGGAACTGACATTGCTTTAAACAGCTGTTGGTGGAAGTAGAGAAAAAGTCCCAGGCCCAGAGATTTCAATGCATAATGAAGTGTGGCCCAACATATGCATAGTAGATGAAAAACCCCAAGTCTAGAGTTTAAAAAGAACACAATGAAGTGAGTTGTCTTTCATACAGTAAAGTAAAATTCCTGGACCCAATTTTAAAACATAACAGAGAGAGACAGCTTTCTGTACCAGTGACACTGTTCTCCTAATTTTTTGTCATGTTGCCAACTGGACAGGAAGTAAAGGCTGGAAATTGTTTTTTTTTTGGCATTAACAAGATCCAAGGATGGTATTACAGCACATTATAATAAGAAACATATGTGCATAGCATTTGCAGTAAATTACAAATTGGTATTCGCTCTACAGAATAACTAACAAGTCAGTGTGGTTTATGGGTATAAATTACAAGGATACATTTTGAACTAGTGTGGTAAGTGTACTATAGTAGACCACTCATATAAACATAGTACATGTTTACATCAAAAAAATTACAGATAGAGTCTGTGCTTAAATTTCTTCATTATTTAACCAACCAGCTAAACAATTATGATGGTAAACAAACTTAAGAAGCAAGAAAGGACAATGATGAGTTATAGAATATAACAGATGCACAATAGGGATCCTGGCCTGCTCAGCTTCTGCAGTATTGATAGAGTAGATAGAAACTGGAGGGGTAACAACATGAAAGTGGCAGTCTCAAAAAAAGAATCAGGCTGGATCTATGAATTAGGCACCCTCCACCCGCAGGGTATGAATATTGACTTTGATACCAACTGCTTCATCTCAAACTACTAAAAACACTACACCTTTTAATATATGATGGCCCAAATAACCTTTTTGCAACATTCACCTACCCCACATAAAAGGGGTTGATTTGGCTGTTGGAACAAATCCCATTTCACAAGTAGCTAATAATTTTGGAGCTTTTCTCAACCATGCAATCCAGACTGCCATAACTGATGATCCATCATATTTTTACATGCATCAATGGAGACAAAAAGTCCCCACTATTTAATCCATACCTAACGCTACCAATAACTTATATTAAAATGGCAGTATTATTATTTTAGCCTCCCCATATCTTAGCATGACTCTTAGTATACACCCCACACTCAGAGGAAAAGTATGTGAATACCAATCCCACTTAGAAGGTATGAAACCCCAGAATAGGGGGAAATAGCGGGTAAATACATGTCCTAATTTATGGATAGGACACTATATACATAAATATACAGAAGATGGAGTCTACACAGTCTTTAGGTTTAAAATAAGCAATTATTTTTTATTGAATCCAAAATATACTATTGAATGGGTCTAGATGTAGCACATATAATGTTAATGTTGCACAATACCTACGATATGCACCACAGGTCACTATAAGCAATTTTAAGATTTTTTTACATGTATTTATTATTTATATTTTTTACATAATTCCTCTAACAGCATGCTGTTGTTACCACCCAATAGCAGCATGCACTATAAGTCATGAAAATGACCTTGGAAACTTTTATTAACCATCATGATTTACACATTAGTCACAATAGTAGAGGTCATCATTGATCTATTTAATCACCAATATTACATATGTACTATTGGTTAAAAATGCACTTATAAACACCATAAGTGATTGCACATTTATGTATATATTTTTTCAAAATATATCATTAATTTACAAACTGCTTTAACTCTGTCACAAAATTTCAGGTCATGCAAACAACCTCCCCCCAATTTGTCCTAGTTTCACTTATAGACCATGCAAATGCCTTTGCATTCATTTAGCACACAATATTTATTTGCAATACTATTTTTCCACAAGCCTTGAGCATTATTATCATAACATATACCACTAAGTATTATCAAAAGAATATAATCCAACCATATGGGGTTTACAAATGAAATATATATCAGGCGCTGTGCTATAAAAAGCTACCATTTAATACATACATAACAGCGCAATACGTTTAAGTAAAGTGCAGGACAAGGAAACTGCTATAATTACAATAACAAACAATTCCAACGCTCCGTGGCCAATGGGAGCGGAGTGGGAGGAGAGTGGTCCCCATTGGACCAATCCAAAGTATGGGCAGGAAGGGAGGAGCCTTCTATCTACTTATAGTTGCTACGAGGAGACGTGCTCCCAACTTCCAAAGACGTCACGTATTGATGACAAAACGCGTCAAGTTGAGCCTCACGTAGCCTCATTCTCATTGTGGTACGTGGAATGCAAACCGCGTCATACCAGGAAGCTCCGTGCAGAGAGCAGGCGGACCCTTATCGGCGTCCCGCAAGGCTTCCTGAACCCTGCATTTATGCGGTATTCCACGAACTTTTAAACATTGTACCACCAACGTTTATTTTATACCATTATTTTAAAGCACTGTTGCACTTTTTTGCTTATTTTTAAAAATAAACATGGATTTTCCGACTACACCATGAGGAGTGCGACATTTTTGTTTTAAATACACCAACCAATAGGAGGATCCAGGACCATCCGAACACGGACGGCTGGGACCCAGCTGGACACTCACTATACAAGCTTTATTGACCCACTTGCCGTAAGACATTGGGGGTCAACAACATCTGGTGAGTTTGCATTGCCTATCCTATTCACACAGGAGCATGGAGGGTGACACCACCATTACACTGTTTGTCTGTTGGTTTGAAACACCGTCACTGAAGCTAGAACAGTCACCTTGCAATATTAATTAATTTTGGACTATATGGACACTATATTTATTCGCTTAAACAGCACTTTTTTGTTTTTTACCAGTACATAATTTTTAAGGTCTTTTAGAGCCAGTTCACACTGAGGCGATCCAACTTCGGGAGGCGACCTGTGAAGTCACGTGCACCGCTGTGCACCGCGACTTTGGAGCGACTTGCAGGGACTTCACATAATGGAAGTCTATGCAAGTCGCTCCCAGGTCGCCCCAAAGTAGTACAGGACCCTTTGCTAAGTCGGAGCGACTTGTGTCGCTCCTATTAGAACGGTTCCTGTACTAATCAAGTCGCGACCGACCGTGACTTGTCAGGCTGACAAGTCGCCTGACAAGTCGTGCTATTCTGAATGGGCTCTTAAGGTCATTATTGGTATTAGATATCACAAGTTCTGAGCATATATTTATTTATTCATATGTGTGTGTATTTATTATTTATTTTTTGACTGCAAAGTCACAATAAGCACAGCATTTGCACTTTGTTTGGGTAACTAAGCACACAATAAAAGTGTATATGTGGTACCACACACCTTTTACTATACAGGGTATGCGCTGTAGGTAATATTCACCACATTACCTAGTGCTATACAAACACCTGCAGGGCTGTTTGCAGCAGCAATCCCTCAGTCATAATCAGACTATATAGTGTTACTACCAACACACTTGGTATCACTCATTTTCTACACAGCACCTTCCCACACCATCCTGCTCCAGGATATGTGCTGTCGAAGTAATATCTAATATTACATACACTTTCCATTTTCACCCCTAGGGGTTATTCACAGCAGCAATCCTAATTTCTCATTTCTAACAGTGATTGGCACAAGTGCTTTTTATTTATACCTCCTCTATATCTTCTTTTTAGGATTTTTTATCTCAACTTCTGGAATTTGCTGGCCATAGAAGAGCAGTAGGAATAATATAGTATGTAATTTAGTTGTTCGGGTGAGAGAAAGATACCAAGGTCTCCACTTTCCACTTTCAAGTGATGGGGGGTTTGTGAATCACTCCAGAGGTGCTATTAGAAAAATGATAGGCAAGAGATACCAAATATCACAGAGTTTCGATGTCCAAGCAGATTCATTTTAAAGGTGTCTGACCGACCTCTAGGTAGTACTGTAGACTGAAAATGGGATAGTGGAGCAGGTTTTAAGACCTACATAGGAAGACTATCATCGTTTTATTGACTAAAAAATGATTTGATGCCCAAGGTAGAAAAGAAGCCCTTGGGTCTGTATATTTGGGGATGGATTTTAAACTTTTTTACTTGCCTTTTCAACTAGCACATGAACAATACATTATGTTTACATGCGTTCTAGCTCTAGTACACATGCTGTAGGTCAAAAGATGTGATGAATTTAGTGATCGATGTAGTTCAGAAGTAACTAGCTATATACCTTGTGGGGAAATGTGACATAAGAGAGCTTATGAAAGATTTTTGAGGTACAAAATCATGTGATCTATTTAAATTCAGCTCATTTGAAAAAGCAAGGAGCAGCACATCTCATCTCTGTTGAAGAACTTTGCAAAACTGCAAAAGAACATTCAGTAATAAATCTTTAAAATGAAAAAAGTACATATTTTGCATTTTCTTGAAAACAAAATTATGTTCCACTCAGTTTTAGAATGGTAGCATTAAAAAAACTGTCTTGGATCATATGTTTTGTCTTTCAGGCTGCATAGCAGTGATAACACAAAATGCATATTGATTCTGAATAAAAGCTTACTAAGTTCCTTGGTTAATGGAAATTTCTGTGCACTTCTGTGAAGAAATGTGTAGTATTCAGTGTACATTTTGCCATGTTTACCATCATACAAAAATGTTCATAACCTGAAATGAATAACTCTGTCATCACAGTGTCATGATTTTCTCCTTTTGCTCCTCCTTTTGCTCCTTCAAATAATTACTTTAACAGTTTCCTGAAGCAACCAACCACATGCATCCATGCGACAGGCAGAAAGAGGATCTTAATGGTTGCTATGGGCAAAAAGGACTGTATAGTCACTTTAACAAGAACTGTATTTTTGAATTTTGATGATGAAGGAAAAAAACATATTCTGGAAGAGGGAACTTTAAAAATTGAAAAGGAAGACATTTAAAAAAAGCATTGTTCTGCTTTGTGAGCAATTCAATAAATTAAGACAGTATAGATGGCGTCTAGCATGGTGCCTTCATCTGTTTTAAAATCATTTTCCAGACATTATTGTGCCATTGCTCTGGGGTCTGAAATGCCAATTTTCAATGTTTCCAAAGTCACAAAATATGTTTGTTCAATAGTATGTGTTCTTTATTTGACAGTTTTATAATCTACAGGCTACAAGTCTTGCTCAACCACTTCTGGACCGGAAGATTTTCCCCCTTAATGACCAGGCCAAATTTTGCGATTCGGCACTGCCTTACTTCAACGGACAATTGCACGGTCGTGCGACGCTGTACCCAAATAAAATTTATGTCCTTTTTTCCCACAAATAGAGCTTTCTTTTGGTGGTATTTGATCACCTGTGCGATTTTTTATTTTTTGCGCTATAAACAAAAAAAGAGCGACAATTCTGAAAAAAAAAAAAAAAACAATATTTTTCACTTTCTGCTATATAACATTCTCAAAAAAATGTAAACATTTTTTTAATATTTTAGGCCAATTTGTTTTCTGCTACATATTTTTGGTAAAAAAAATAGCAATAAGCATATTCTGATTGGTTTGAGCAAAAGTTATCACGTCTACTAACTCATTTTTATTATTTTGTTTTTTTTTTACTAGTAATGACGGCGATCTGCAACTTTTAGCGGGACTGCAACATTGCGGCAGACAGATCGCACCCCTAACTGACATTTTTGACACTTTTGGGGGGGACCAGTGACATTACTACAGTAATCAGTGCTAAAAATATGCACAGTTACTCTAATAATGACACTGGCAGGGAAGGGGTTAACATGGTGGGTGATCAAGGGGTTAAATATGAGCCTAGGGGAGTGATTCTAACTGTGGGGGGCGTAGCTTGTGAAATGATCATAGAGATCTGTGATCCTATATAGAAGGATCACAGGGGCTCTGTTATGATTCCAGGGAGAAGAACGGTCAGCTGTGTTTACAACAGCCTACCGTTCTTCTCTCTCAGCGGGGAACAATCGCGGGTGTCAGGCGGCAATCGGAGCCGCCTGCCCCGTGTATCGGCTTCCCCCTAGCTGCTGGCGCGCGACTGACATAGGTCTACATCGGTTTGTGCAGGAGGGCCGCACTGCCGCAGTAAAAAGGCGGCGGGTGGTCCGGAAGAGGTTAAACCAGTTTTCTAATCTTTATTACTTCTTTATTTAATCTTGGTTGCATTCATAGTAGTTGTGCCAGCCTGGATTTTTCTTCTCTTTTCTGATGGATTCCAGTGGTCTCATTGAGTGGCTGTATTCCCATTGGAGGATAGTCTCCTATTAAAATATTGTTAGGAGCATGAGCAGGGCTGCTGATAGGTCAGTACAACTGGCCCTGTTGTTCCGGGCCTGGCATCCTCAGCTCAGCGGGGGGGGGGGGGGTGCAGCCTCACATACAGTACAAAGTAAAAAGACAAACCGGCTTTCTAAACTACACCCCCACTCAGCTGCTCCTACTAGCTTAGGGGGTGTATGTTCCGAGCCCCTCCTCTCTGATGATGTGGGAGTAGAGGGACTTTTTTCTCAGTTTCGGGCACATGTGCAGAATGTACCGGCCGCTGGCCTGCCGCTGCAGCTCCCTGTTTCCTTCCCTGGTGAATTGATCCGCTCAGCTCACCACTCAGTCAGTAGTCAGCCCAAAAGAGGGAGAGCAAAAGGCTGTGAGGCAAGTGGTGGCGGCAGGCAGCTGCTGGGGGTGGGTGAAATATATACTACAGTGCACTGTACATTTCTATAATGTCACCATCCATATTATCCAATTTGATCCACTAGACGGAAGGAAACAGATCCCTTTCCATTTTGTTTAGCGGATTGGATTGGAGGTAGGCGGGTGTAAATGGACACAAGTATAGAGGGTCAGATCAAGTCCACCTGTAAAATGGACAGGCATACCTGATCAGTCCTGTCATGTGGACCCACCCCCAACCTTTAACTGCTTGCCGCCCACCCTAAGTACATTTACTGCAGCAGAGTGGCATGGCAGGCTGGATCGCACACATGTACTTTAGCCTGTTCATGCACTTTGCTTCAAGGCGGGGTCTGGGGAGGGGCCAGGTTTGGGGTTGAGCGTGGGACTGAAGGGGGCCCTGTGAGGTAGGCTGTACGGGGCCCCATGATTGTATGTATATAAATATATATATATATATATATATATATATATATATATATATATATATATATATATATTGTTTTTGGGTTTTAACTACATTTCGGGCCTAAAATTATTTTTTAAACATGTTTGCTATATATATCTGATTCACTGCTATGCTGTATGCCCCTAAGTGTAGACATATGACATGGCTGGCTTTAAAATAGGTGAGTGACTAATAATGAAATCTTATTTTTTTTTTTTAATTACAAAAATTTTATGAAGACCAGATAGGTTACCCTTGCTGAAAAGTCTTAACAAAGTCTAATATGTATCTGTTTAAGTGAGAATAATAAACAAATAGCTCAAAATGTACAAATAAACATTTATGACATTTAAAAAAAAAAAAAAAATCAGTGACCAATATAGCCCCATTTCTTTTCAATAACAGGCATAAGCTTTCCATTCATGGAGTCTGTCAGTTTCTTGTTGACGATCAACTTTTTGTGCAGAAGAAATCACAAGTTCTCAATAGTGTTAAAGTCAGGTGATGCAGAGGGCCATGTCATTATTCTTTCATCCTTAAGACCTTTACTGGCTCGCCACAAAGTGGAGTACTTTGATGCATGCGATGGAGCATTGTCCTGCATATATATATATATACCATGGTCTTCTTGAAAGATGTAGACTTTTTCCTGTAGCACTGCTTAAAGAAAGTGTCTTCTAAAAACTGGCAGTAGGTTTTGGAGTTGATTTTGAGTCCATTTTCAACCCCAGAAAAAAGATCAGACTAGCTCATCTATAATAATAGCAGCCCATATAAGTACCCTACCTCCACCTTGCTGGTGACTGAGTCGAAGTGGAGCTCTGTGCCCATTATTGATCCAGCCACAGGCACATTCTTCTGGTCCATCAATAGTCACTCTCATTCCATCAGTCCATAAAACCTTTGAAAAATATCTTAAGATTCTTCCTGGCTCAGTCTTGATGTTTCAACATATGTGTCTTGTTCAGTGGTGGTCGGGTTTCAGCCTTTCTTACCTTGGCCATGTCCCTAAGCACTAAACACCTTGTACTTCTGGGCACTTCAGGTAGGTTGCAGTTCTGGAATATGACAGCAGTGGAGGATAATGGGTTTCTGGTAGCTTTGCGTTTGATTCTTCTCAAATCTTTGTCAGCTAGATTTTGTCTTTTTTTCTCAACGCGTTTCTTGCGACCCTGTTAACTATTTTCAACAAAACATTTGATGGTTCTGTGATTATGCCCCAATATATTAGCAATTTCAAAAGTGCTGCATCCCTCTGAAAGACTGTTTAAAATGTTTGACTTTTCAGGGTAAGTTAAATCTCTTTTTTACCTGCCGGAGCATGAGTGGGGCCAATGCAGATATGATCGAATCTAAAATACTTATGTGCTGAGACATGTTACCCTAAATGTTACCAATAATGTGCATAATCCATTTCAGCTGCTTCAAACCACCTAGAGTAGGTCACTACCAATAAAGATATATGTATAAAAATGTGTTGTGCTGCTGATTATTGCATAATAAAACTACATACTGTATGTTATTTAACATCACCAAATAGTAATCTCAGTTGCATGCATATTTAACCGTAAGTGCCAAAAAACAAAGTTCAAATGATCGTATAAACTTTTTGGGATTGATTTTTTCAAACTGGAGAGTGCAAAATCTGGTGCGGCTCTGCATAGAAATCAATCAACTTCCAGGTGTTTTTCTCAAATCTTAATTGAACAAGCTGAAGTTAGAAGCTGATTGGCTACCATGCACAGCTTCACCAGATTTTGCACTTTACAGTTTTAGTAAATCAACTCCTTTGTGTCAATCCATGAATGCGTTTACAGGATAGTGATTCCAGGTGTCCAGTGCTGCAAAGCAATGATCTAAAAAACAAGGTCCAAATAATCATATGCACTTTATGTGTCAATCCATGCATGCATTAAGTTGTGTTTAGAAGTTTGCACACCCTTGGAGAATTGGTAATATATAGTTTGTACCATTTATTATAAAGAAAACATGAGTTAGCAGGCAAAACACATTTATTTCTTATTGAATTCATATTCAACTGTAGGTCATAACAAGTAAATCAATCAATGGGGAGCGAGCGCTATGAATACACAAGCTGCTGGCACTAAAAGGTGAATATATACCTTCTGAATAGCAAGGTAAACAAGGGGTGAGTGCAGCGCTAGATGGTAGCTAGTAAATACTAAATAATCAGTCCATAGATGTAAATAAAAGTTCAAATCCTTAAAAGTCCATAAATTGTATTGTCTGATAGAAAAAGAACAAAGAACCCAACAGGTGTCCAAGAATAGAGCACAGTTCACACAGGAAATCCTCAAAGGGTGATAGACCTTCCTCAGCCATAACTAATCCTCCACTATGTATGTATATATGCTCACCTGAATTCACAGGGAGCCAAGCCTTAAGTTGAATCCCAATGGAGATATTCCCTGAGGTTACAAGGTCATCCTTATTCTCACCGTTGGTGCACTGCTCTCACGTCCATAGGGTTACACTGCCGGTCGGTCCATACACAGCGGGGAAAACACAGCCTCGGGAAACTTTGTTTCTGCAGTCTGGGGATGCGCTGAGCTTCTCTCCAGTTTCCGGTACACCGAGCCCCAGTGTTGTAGGTCATAACAAAATGGCAAAATCATAAAACAAAACATAGCAACAAGTAAACAAGTGAAATGACCCCTGTTCTAAAGTCTGCATACCCATAGTTCTTAATAATGTGTATTTCCCTCTTTAGTATCAATGACAGCATGCAGTCTTTGGTAATAGTTGTCTATGAAGCCCCAAATTCTTGCCAGTGGTGTAGCTGCCCATTGGTTTTGGCAACATGCCTCCGAATCATGCAAAGTCTTTGGTTGTCTTCCATGAACCGCATGTTTGAGATTTCCCTAGAGTGGTTTGATAATATTAAGGTCAGGAGACTTTGATGGGACTTATGGTTATATGTGCATGAAATTGAGATTATTATTTTGTGATGTTAACTATTATTTTTATTTTATGTGCACATGTATATTTTGATATACACAAGATGCAATGAGAAGTAGTTGTTTTTTTTAGTCTTGGTTGGTTTGTAATTAATCAGCAGTGCCACACATTTTATACATATCTTTATTGATGAAAATATGAGCCTGCATTTTATACCTGCATTTTTTTTTCTTTTAGATGAAAAAGTATCGTTAGTAAATATTGTATTAAATATTTGCTCATCTATACACACTGTTTATTCCAAAGTTGTTACTATTGTTTTGGCATATAGTGTGTTAGAAAAACATGGTGTTTCTTAACCACTTGCCGACTGCCGTCAGTAGATTTACTGCGGCAGTCAGCCCCTCACAGGCAAAGTGATGTAAATTAACGTCACTAGCCTGTGAGGCTCTCGGGAGCAAGCGCGCGCCGCCGCCGACGCGCTCCCGCGCGGTCACGGACCCCCCCGCGCGTGTGACCGGTGGACCCGATGTCCGCTGGTCACTCGGCGATCGGCGGGGGAGAGGGAGAAAGGCAGGCAGCTTGTGTAAACAAGCTGCCTGTCAGTTCTCCCTGTGTAGAAACACTGATCATACGGTTCTACTATGTAGAACCGTTGATCAGTGTAACTACAGCTCAACAGACAGCCAATCACAGTTAGAATCACGCCCCTAGGGACACACACCACCCCTCCCTCTCAAATAAAGTTAACCCCTTCACTACCAGTGTATTTTTACAGTAACAGTGCATATATATAGCACTGATTACTGTAGAAATGTCACTGGTAACCCCAAAAGTGTCAAAAATGTCAGTCAAGGGTCCGATCTGTCCGCCCCAATGTCGCAGTACCGCCATTACGCGTTAAAAAAAAAAACAACAAAAATGACAAAAATCTTTCCCTTTGTTAGTAAACGCAATAACTTTTGCGCAAACCAATCAAAATACGCTTTTTGCGATTTTTTTTACCAAACATATGTAGCAGAAAATAAATTGGCCGAAAATGTTAAAAAATTTTGATTTTTACTTTTTTTTGGGGGGGAATTTCATATAAAAAAATGTGAAAAATATTGTTATTTTTGCAAAATTGTCGCTCTTTTTTTGTTTATAGCGCGTGATCAAAAAATCGCACAGGTGATCAAATACCACCAAAAGAAAGCTCTGTTTGTGGGAAAAAAAGGACGTCAAATTCGTTTAGGTACAGTGTCGCACGACCGCGCAATTGTCCGTTAAAATTGTGCAGTGCCGAATCGCAAAATACCCCCTGGTCTTTTTGCAGCCAAATCCTCAGGGGCTTAAGTGGTTAAAACAAGGTTATGTTAGTGAAATTATCTTTTGTTACTGAGTTATGTAGTTATTTCTACATAAATGAACAGGTCTATTAGCATTTAAATTAGGGTTTGATTAAAAATAATGATAGAAAAGGGTATTTATGTAGGCATTTCTTTTGGAATGATAAACTATTCAATCCATGTAAGATTCTTGAGATTTTAAAAACATATTTTCTTTGTGATAAAACAATAAAAAATCTGATTATAAATGCACAAGTCAAGTGCTGTTCACTAACTATACTTAACATTCATATGAGAGAATGTATTAAGTATAAGCACACCAAACATGCATTAGTGCAATTAAGTTACACTCTATGCTGAACTTGAAAAAACAATACAAAGGAATAATAGGACAGTCATCAGTCATGGTCCTTTACTTTTCTCCTCTGGCTGCAACATTGGGTGGTCCGACTCCTTACTACTGTACTGAACAGCGCTCATGTCATGACTTGTATTTTTATCTGTTCGGTGCAGTAATATTTTGAGACAAGGCTGTGTGATGACGCCAGGGTCTTTAATAGCACACAAAGTCCCTGTGTAGTGCAGCTAGTGGGAAAAGGGGGTTATTCTAGAGACAATAGCAGTGGTTTGGTCAATTTAAGGAAAGTCACCTTTATTGGAACATTTAAAAAGTGATGGACGGTATCAAAATGTACAGATGACAAAATTATTAAATTTAACACCCAGCATCTAAGGAAGTCACATGAATAAAACAGCACTTCTGCACCATTCAGGGGGCCACAAAGTCTGTGAGTGAGCAGAGCCACAGCCTATTTGGAAAGTGGCCAACATGGGGATGAGGACAGCCTATGGACTGGCAGTACAATACAGCGGGAATGCAAGATCCAGTGATGTACCCATGAACGTGGTAAAATATATGCCAGCACTCACTTTGCCTTTGCAATCAGAGATCCTCACATGACATACCAGGATATCCATGCACACTATACTAAACGAGTTGACATTTGAGTGGAAGAGAGATAAGCACTGGACTGAAAGTATATGTGACAAAGGTGGGCTGCCATTCTGTTGGTCATGGCTGCTTTTCTGATTTTCCTTATGCCAAACCATCTTAAAAAGAATAAAATGTCAGAATTAACAAATCTTAGCTTAACATCTCTGCTATCCTGTGGCTATTTTTCATGTCTCTGCCTTTGCTCTGCTTATCCTTATCTTGCTTGCCTGCATCTAACTGTCCAATGACTATATTCCTAGGCATCTGTCAAGCTGTATAGTTCCACAGACGCCGCTCATTAAAAAGCCAGTGAGAGACAGTGGTAGCTACCTCCATAAAGTTGCTTTTTGCCTCTAGACCATGCTGCCACTGAATTGAGCTACTTTTTCACATATGGACTTATGTATAGACTTTTCTGCCATATGGATGCATTGCCCCTCCTGAACTCTTTTTCCCCTGTGACATCCTAGACTAGCGCCTATCCTGTATCTGTTTGCTTGACTGTGGTAGTTTTGAGTCACCATTAGTAGCCCCACCTGCACTGATTAGATGTAATGGGTTAGAATTTCACTGGTCAATTCTATTTATTGAGTACAGGGGCAAAACCCCTATAATCTAGTGGATATGCAGCTTAAACTCTCAATGGTACCACCCATATAAGTTGCAATATATTACAAAATTGCAATTTTGTTTGGATGGTGTCTATTGCTGCGGCTTAACCTGCTGTGTAGAGATACTTGGCATTCAGGCAATTTTGAAAGTTTTTTTCATATTTGGTTGTTTGTCTTGTTTGTCATGCACCTTTTTGTGCTGTTTAACTCATATGTCACAGAGACTTCATGGCCCCCGAATGTTGGGCATGGTCAACTGGCTGTCAAAGCATTTCGCTAGAAGGTAGCGTAGCTTTGTCTGGACTTTTCATATCTGGTTGTTTTTCCTGTTTGTCTGCCATGCACATTTTTCTGCTGTTTGAATCATGTTTTATTTAATAGTTTTGTTATCTGTAAATTTTGATACAGTTCATCACTTTTTAAATGTACCAATAAAGTTGACTTTCCTAAATTGACCCAATTACTACTATTACCTCTAGAGTACCTTATTTTCCCCAATAGCTGCACTACAGGGGACCTTTTGTGATGTTTGTGTGTTTGGGTACAGTGACAACACTTGGTGAGTGGTACTTTGGTATATTTAATTGACTGTAACTTGGCTGCCTCTTTTTGTATGTTTAGTTTGTGCCGGATCTATAATAGCCTGGGCTCAGGGAAAGTTGGTTGAATGATACTGGCTATCATTCAACCAAGAAGGCTGAGAAAATCTAGAGGCAGAAAGTAAATACTGTAGCTTTCGTCAACTTAAGAGTGAATTTAAGATTTGCAGCAAAAAAAGTTAATTTTTTACTATAATTTGTTTATTCGGTTTATTTATTTATTTGTATCCTAAGCTCAGCTATAAAATTACTTTACCATTCCAATATAATATACAGTATTGCAAATCTGTAATGATTATGTGTCATGTTTCCCATACACTAGGCTGCAATAGTAAAAAGAGTACCTCTCCAGGGGACATCCATTCTCAATTAGGCAGTACATGAGGAATAAGACACTCCCAACACAGTCCAAGAATCCAGATATAAGCTTCTTGGGGAACAGAAAATTAGCTCAAGCAAGGATAGTGATCAAGTATTTTTTTTTTCATTATTAATATTATTTTAATTTCTTAACATTTCCTAGGGCCTAATAATGTTTACAGTATGACCGAAAAAAACAAAACAAAAAAAAAAGCTCCGTTAAATGAATGTGTGCCTGAAGATAACTAATGCTTGCTCTGCTTGAGACCTGTTAGGGCTCTTTCACACGGGCGTTCCGTATGTCCGTTTTTCATCCCATCCGTTTGCGGATGAAAAACGGACATAATGTATCTCTATGTAAATACGGATGTCATCGGATGATCATCAGCTGACATCCGTTTTTTGTCAGTTCAGTTCAGTTCAGTTCAGTTTTTTTGAACGGAGGAGAACCCTATTTTTTCTTCCTTTCAAAAAACGGAACGGAAGCAAAAACGGATGTCAGTGGTGTCATCCGCAGACATCCGTATTTACATAGACATGCATTATGTCAGTTTTTCATCCGCAAACGGATGGGATGAAAAACGGACATACGGACCGGATGACACAAGTGTCATCCGTGTCCGTTACAAAAAAAAAAAAAGGACCTGATCGGGCAAAACAAAAGGAACGCCCGTGTGAAAGAGCCCTTAGATTGCTTTTATAAATACTGTATGTTTGCTATTAAATGAAAAGGTGTTTTAATAAATGAAACAGGTTGAGGTTAACCATACAAAAAAGAGTTCACCTTTAAAAAGTTATTATTCCTATGAATTTTTATTAAGATGTTAACTGGGTATAGTAGTATATTTTTTTCCTGTAGGTCAAAAAGTATCAGCACTTGTTTATATTTGGATTGGTTGGAAGATTTGCTATCTAATAGGGAACATGTAGCAAGGTTTATTGTGCCAAACCAGTAGTTTGAAAAATGTACCCTTTGCATAAAATTCCACCCTAAAGTATCAGTGCTCTTCCTGGTATGTGGGGGCAGAGTTGGTGTTCAGTGGGGGACTAGGAAGGGGGGTAGAAGGACTGGGATTAAATTCACAAAAAATAAAATTTTGACTGCTAGTTCCTACATGCTGTACAACATTGCTTCCACTGAAATATAGACCAATACATTACAGTATAGTAAAGTTAAAAAATAAAATGTAATCTTGATGGCCTTAAATCATGCTGCAACCTTAAAGTGGTTGTAAACATCAGACATGACAAAGCATATCCCGCTATAGTGGGTAGTTATATCAATCCAGAGCACTAAGTGTAATTTTTGTCTTCTTCCTCAATCCTCTACTGTGTCTGCAATCCTCGTTTCTGACAAGTTTTCCTGACACCAAGAGAAAAATGTGACAGGTAATGGAACTCCAGCACACCACCTGTAATTGCCAGCCTCAGCTCTATTCCTGTGTGCTGTTTGAAGGGGGTGTGTCCCTTTCCTTCCCTTCACCTTTCAGCTCTCATCAGTGAGCTCTGAAGATTGTAAGTTTGGTTCCTCACCCCCTGCTTTCTGAATGCTTAGATAAGCTGTGTAAATTTGAACAGATGCAAAGAAGAGAAGACTGCAGATAAACATGCACAACTTATTAAGGAGAATGTGTTTCATCTCTGTGTATCTTAAAAAAGAATAGCGCGCAAATGCAAAAGAAATAACTACCAAATCTGAAGACAATCCATAAATAAAAATGGGGGTTTGGTCCCACCATATGGCCATATCGTGCTCAAGCCCACTACTGCGTCAAAGTACCCCATTATCAGTGGGTCCTACACTATCCATGAAAAAGAGATGAATCCAGCCTTTCTAACCCTTGGAGATAATACTCCTTGCTGGGAAGGATGTGCAAATGCACTACAGGGGACTCCTCCTATATCCACTTGATGGTGGACACTGATTGAGTACAGGTGTGTGTGGGGGGGGGGGGTACGGAGGGTTGCTCAACCTCGATAGTCTGGTCAGACCGAATACATAATAAACAGGCAAAAAATTTGGGGGAGCATACCCATGTATTTCTAAAGCTGCTGCAGCTATGAACCAAAAGACATGTATATTAAAAAAAGAATAGCGCGCAAATGCAAAAGAAATAACTACCAAATCTGAAGACAATCCATAAATAAAAATGGGGGTTTGGTCCCACCATATGGCCATATCGTGCTCAAGCCCACTACTGCGTCAAAGTACCCCATTATCAGTGGGTCCTACACTATCCATGAAAAAGAGATGAATCCAGCCTTTCTAACCCTTGGAGATAAAACTCCTTGCTGGGAAGGATGTGCAAATGCACTACAGGGGACTCCTCCTATATCCACTTGATGGTGGACACTGATTGAGTACAGGTGTGTGTGGGGGGGTGGGGAGGGTTGCTCAACCTCGATAGTCTGGTCAGACCGAATACATAATAAACAGGCAAAAAATTTGGGGGAGCATACCTGTGTATCACCTGAGGCCAGTCACTTCACTGGGTATATGTAAGGGTTTACAACCACGTTTGGGAAAAAAAATAGTTTTAGTATTAAGGCCCGTACACACGTACCGATCGTCGGCATACAAACGTCGGTGGACGAAGGATCTGCCGATTGTACGCGTGTTAGTATGGTGCCTCCGACAGATGTCTGCGCACAATCCGCGGACAAAAGTCTTTCGTGCAAACATGAAAATATTTGTATGCCGACACCAGAACGGACGATTGTTCGCCTGTCAGTACACAATTCGGCCGACAGACCGCAGATTTGCAAGACTGGGCATGCTCAGAAAATAGAAAACACAGGGAAAGTTAACCATTACATGACATCACTTCTGCAGTCGGCGGACAAAATTCTTGTGCTGTCCTTGTGCTGTCTTTGCACTTTTCAGCAGACACCGACATCCCGGGGAGAAAAGAGGAACATTTGTAAGCCGACCATCGGTACGTGTGTACGGGGCTTTATACTATATTCTTATGTATGTAACATTTTGTATTGGCACATACACTACCTAGAATTCTAGTTCTAGTTGCTGCTGTAACATTGGAAAACTACACAAATATTGTAAAAAATTATAAGAATAATGTAAAATGTACACCATTTTCCATTCTTATCTAATTGCTGCTGGAACATTAGCAAACTATATAAATATTGTACGAAATTATAAGAATAGTGTAAAATGCACACCATTTTCCATTATTTATTTTTCCCAGCATGACTTCATCTTAAGTCAATTGAAATGGTGAGATCATAAACTGAGCTCCTTCAGTGCAAACATTCTAGCGATCAATAGTTTCTAAAACAAGAGAAAATAAGATAAGGAAAATGTGACATACCATGGCTTGGTAAAATTATTTTACCAATAAGGCTCTTTGAAATGGAGCTTTGCAATTGAACATGAAAGAGTCCAATGTATTAAGTCTAATTTAGAAAGGGCTTCTAGGTAATAAAGCTTTAGTGGAATATGTCATGCCAGTCATGCCTAGAATGAGCTTTGTGAGTCACTTCAGGAAATACAACCCATTTCTTGATTCTCCATTACTAAGCCCTCCATTTGCAATGGCAATGCACAGAGAAAGAACTGTTGCAAATTGATATTTACCAAAGACTGCTTTTAATAGACAAGTATGATAAAGTTATATAACAAAATTAGCATATATGTTTTGCGTACTTCTGTGTCAAGAGAGAAAAATATGTGAACAATGAATAATAGATAGATAGATAGATAGATAGATAGATAGATAGATAGATAGATAGATAGATAGATAGATAGATAGATAGATAGATAGATAGATAGTCAGTAAGACTAGACAGTAAAATAGGACAGAAGGTTGTCATAATCCTAACATTTAATACCCTCTAATTAGCATAAGGGGACTTTAAGTGCTACCAGATAATACCTAATACCAATTCAAATTAAAAGAATTGCTTTATTGTATACAAACAGTAAAAACAAGCATGGTTAAAGTATCGTAGTTTGCACACATAGTTAGCTCCAAACTCGATTGTACAGCAGCACAAAGGCTTCTGCCATGTTTCAAAGCCACCTTCTTCTTCAGAGGTTCCTCAGGCTGGTGTAGGTAGCAAACTATAAATAGTGCAATATGCAACATTAGCATAAAAATTAGCTTTGTGTTACTGTACAAACCAGTCTGGCGCTAACTATGTGTGCAAACGACTATACTTTAGCCACACTTGTTTTTATTGTTTGTATACAACAAAGCATTTCTTTTAATGTGAATCGGTATTATGTATTATCTGTTAACCCCTAAAGTCCCCTTATGCTAATTAGAGGGTATTTATTGTATTATATTTTGGGATGACGGCTACACCTTGACACCAGACTCTATTACCTATATAATCCCAACATTTATTCATTTATATAAACATATACCGTATATTTCCTGCTAATGTATTTTTACCTATATGATGCCTAAGCAATATTGTGCATGCAAAGACAAATTAACATTTTTACCATTGACATTAACCACTTGCCGACCGCCGCATGACTATTTACTGCTGCGGTCTGCCCCTCACAGGCAAAGCGATGTAGGACTACGTTGCTAGCCTGTGAGGCTCTAGGGAGCGAGCACGCGCCACCGGAGGTGCACTCCCGCTCGGTCACGGACCCCCCCCGTGCGTGTGCCGCCGGGCACTCGCGATTGTCCGTTACACCGGGAGAAAGTGTAATGTAAACAAAGCCGCCTGTCATTCTTCCCTGTGTAAGAATGGAGATCATACGGTTCTGCTATGTAGAACTGTTGATCTCTGTTCTTACACCAGTAGCCACATCCAATCACAGTTAGAATCACGCCCCTAGGGACACACTTAACCCCTCCCTCTCAAAAAAAGTTAACCCCTTCACCGCCAGTGTCATTTTTACAGTAACAGTGCATATGTATAGCACTGATTACTGTAGTAATGTCACTGGTAACCCCAAAAGTGTCAAAAATGTCAGTCAAGGGTACAATCTGTCCGCCGAAATGTTGCAGTCCCATAAAAAAATCGCAGATCGCCGCCATTACTCGTTAAAAAAAAAACAACAAAAATGACAAAAGTCTTTCCCTTAGTTAGTAAACACAATAACTTTTGCGCAAACCAATCAAAATACGCTTTTTGCGATTTTTTTTACCAAACATATGTAGCATAAAACAAATTGGCCTAAAATGTTAAAAAATTTTGATTTTTAAATTTTTTTTTGGGAATTTCATATAAAAAAATGTGAAAAATATTGTTATTTTTGCAAAATTGACGCTCTTTTTTTTGTTTATAGCGCATGATCAAAAAATTGCACAGGTGATCAAATACCAACAAAAGAAAGCTCTGTTTGTGGGGAAAAAAGTATGTCAAATTCGTTTAGGTACAGCGTCGCACGTCCGCACAATTGTCTGTTAAAATCACGCAGTGCCGAATTGCAAAATAGGCCCTGGTCAGGAAGGGGGTAAAATCTTCCGGGGCTTAAGTGGTTAAATCTGAAGTCTAGTATTTTTTTTATAAAATCAGCACCAGGGATTGAATTTACATGAATGAAGAATGTCCCATGATCTGATGGCTGCTGTGTTCCTTATAGTCTTCAGACCTCTGCCCCCCCAGATATGCCCACAGCTATGATATTCTGGTCCTTCCAGGGTTAATATGGGCGGCTAAACCTGTCACGGGCACTTGTTAAACAGACTATACTTGGATGTCAAAACCGACTCCCATTAAAATCAACTAGAGCTGAATCTTTCAAATTAGAAACTCACATTTTCCTGGGCTAATAGGCAAGGGGCTGAAGCACTGGGGAACATGTACCAATGAAAAAACACTTTTTATAAGGACTTCAGTTTGGCCAGGAGCAAATTGCTTAAAGTGAAAAAATAAACATACCTAATTCCTGGGGGGGTGCCCTAATTCTGCCAGTGAAGGGGATTTATTTATTAAAAGAACACCTGGTGAAGATACCATGGATGTCCTGTTGTCCCTCAGATCTCATATCTGTGACAATAGTATATACCACTATAAGAAAGCTAGTCCAGAGCAATAATGTCCAGTTGATACTGAAGCAAGTGTATGTAGACAGGGAAAGGCTAAAAAAGGATGCAGGAGTTCAGCTGAGATGAAAACAATAATGAAAAAAGATAAAAATAGTATTATATAGGAAAAAATACACAATAATTGTTTATGACAGCGCTTTAGCAAAAAAAGGTCATCAAGTTATGCTTTAGCTTTACTTTTATTTTTACTGGTTACAACATTTGTAAATGATAATAACTCAGACAGGTAGCTTCCAGACTTGTACATTTATTGATACCATTAAAGTTTTTTTTTTTTTTTTAATCTGCTTAAACAATCATATAATCTTAGCATTTAGCTAATATGCCAGCTCAAATGTGGCTTAATGAAAATGTTTTTTAATTCAGTAATGATTTAATATACAATTTTAAATTGCATCTTCTAAAAAAAAAATTGTTGTAAGAGGCAGTGCTCAAAATTTTAAAATAATAATGCATATGGTATCAGGCCAAAATTAATATAACTAAAATGTAAGAAATATGTGTTTGCAATTGGACTTGCTGTTACATTCAAACCCCACTCCTTTTTATTTCCTTTACTTTTTTTCCCTAGCCCTTTCCGCTTTTCTTCCTTTTCCTTTCTCAAATGCTTTAGTAAATAAGCCTCATGCTGTTCACTTTGTATACCTAGTCATGCAAGAAAACAGTTTTTTTTTATTTGCTTGAACATGGTTATATGATTAATGTAAATGCGTATATTCCTTATTATTTCAATTGCAAAATAATTGAAGAAATTCAATTTTTTTTTTTAAATACCAATAAAATTCTACAAGATACTTTTGAGTTAATTGGAAAAGAAAATAGAGCTGTTTGACAGAAATAAGTTAATCTCTTGATCTTTTGACTCTCAGTCTGTTAAATGAATGAGGTACTGGATTACAGCCGCTGAGCATAATGCTGATTGGACAATGCTTCAAAGGAGAAAAGGTGAAGATGAGCAGATTGTTGAAGAGACTTGAGCAAGGACACGTGCACTTTAATACCGCTGACACAATGATCTGATGTAAAGACCCAATTAACACGCTTCTTATCTCTGCTACATTCCAATATCTGACAAATTAATTTTATCTGTATTGTGTACATTTCTTTACACACATAAACTGTTTCTCTTTTAAACTAATTATCATTTTAGCAGTCTGCTGGTTGAGTAATAAAAAGCACATCCTTGTCACAGAAATATTTGAAGTTTGTCTGTATTTGGGGATACTTGATTACTTTCGACTTAGAATAGAGAACATCTGTATTTGTTTTCAGCAAAATTTTAACAAGCCTTCTCTCTTAAAATCACTCCTATATATAGTTCTGAGGATCATCTTGACAAACTATGCAAATTAGCACATCTGTAGTTTAAAAATTATTTTACTTTCGTATTTAGCTAATCTGGACGCCCCCCCTCCCGCCACATTCCACAGCTCGCCCAGGTCTCCCATCCCCCCAGGAGACCCGGGCAACCAGCCTGCATGGCCACCGTGACCCGATCAAAGCCGCATCGGGCCCTAAATTTGAAAGGATACCAAACATTGCACCCTGTAGGGAATGTGGGGGGGGGGGTGACCTGCACTTTTAACCAGGTGAAGGGTTGACTAAGGGCTGTGGGGAGGAAGTGGTAGAACAGGGAAGTGATCCAAAACTAGAATTGTCCTATAAGTCCCACACTTTATGGAAAGTTTGATACTGTCACTCAATAGGGCCATCAGATATTCCTTTACTCTAACTTCTACTATAACCAAAATGAGCTAACTCTGTGAGGGTATCTCTGTAGATTTATTATAATGAGGGATCAATTTAGCAGTTGTAAATATGTGAGCACTGATTTTTTTTTTTTTTTGTTAATTTTTAGATATACCTGCTACTGTTCAACCATGCTGCTGAGAAGCAAATATAACCACTCGCAGACCAAGCCTTTTCTGGCACTTTTTGTTTACAAGCTTAAAACAGTATTTTTTACTTAGAACCCCCAAACCTTATATATTTTTTAGCAGAGTAACTGGGGTGAAAGCACAAGCGCCATACTAAGTGTAGCATATATGGATTTTAATATTGATAACAAGAGTGTTACCCACAAAGATAAAATCATCAAGAGCATTGAGCACTGCTGATCATCTGCATCAATGGGGCTATGTGTCAGGATGGCCTCTTCAGTTGGGTACTTGGAGGGGCACTGAGGGACACACTGCCGGCACTTCCTAGAGATGTGGAATGCACAGGCAGCCAATCTTGACATCACTTTCCGAATATGATGCGATGTCATAGGCTATGCATTAGCTGAGCATGCCCACCTTCTTCAGGCCTTAGCAGTGCCATCTTGGAAGAGGGTTTATATGGGTAAAGTGGCAGCCGCAGGGCCCTAAGGTCTGGGGGCAGCCGGTAATGCTATCATTATACAAACTACAATGTAGCACAGTATCAAATATTACAAGTGAGAAATCTAAAGGGCAATATATAAAAAAGATTTGGAAAAAAAAAGACATACATGGTGTGAACTGCATATGGGTAAAGTGGCAGCCGCAGGGCCCTAAGGTCTGGGGGCAGCCGGTAATGCTATCATTATACAAACTACAATGTAGCACAGTATCAAATATTACAAGTGAGAAATCTAAAGGGCAATATATAAAAAAGATTTGGAAAAAAAAAAGATATACAAGGTGTGAACTGCATATACATATATATACTAACCCTTTGCTATATGTTATTTAGTGATATGTCTCATAAAAAGAAAAACAAGGTAGCAGAGATTAGGCAAGTCAGGCTTACATGTTCTTATTTGTTATTTCCTTTTGTATTTTCTACTTCAGGTTTTCCCTTTTCCATCTCTTCTCTTTCTTTTATTATTAGGAGAATGCAATATGTATGCAAGCACTGTACATGATTGTATCACAATTGTGGTGCACAACATTTTCCTTATGTGTACACTTTTATAGCTGTTATGAAACATGTGAAAGAATAATTGTACCGCTTTACTTCCTACTATATGGAAAACCAAAAAAGTTGTTTAAAATAAAAATGGAAAAAAATAAATAAATACCTTTTGTTGTAAGAATGGTATTAATGTCTTCTGTAGAAAAATCATCAAAACTGTATGTAACTATCAAAGGTAGAAGTCAAGCAAAATCGGGGCAGAGCCCCCCTCTATCTTCATACAAATTTTTTAAATACCCTATGATTTTCTTTTTGCTGTGGGCCCAATTTTTCAATTTTTCATGCACAAAGAATTGCACATTAGGGGCAACATTTTGGTAGCTGTTTGTCACACACTAATTAGGAAAATATTTATAAAATCTATATGTTCAAAATAAATATAATGATAATACTTTATTTGCACACATATTACATTCCATATAAATAAAAAAAAAAACACATTGAAAATGTTATCAATTTTTAGTTCAGAATTCAATTAAAACTGAGCCCCTAACATTATTTTTAAGCCACTAACCTGTGTAGGGTACCCAATGCTTGCACTGTAGCATGTCCTAATTTCGCCTTACATGCATCTGTGGGATTATTACTTGCATATTTAAACAACAAACAAACAAATTAGTTGCCTGTAAGGGAAATACGCATTACTCACATGACCTACCACCTGTGCCACTGATCATCTTTGGTCTATGCATTGGAAGAGTTACAGTGGTCTAAAAATCTACAGCAATAATCATTTTCTCAAGGGTCTGATTCCTGGTACCTTATATCACTATTGAGTATTGTAGTAACATAAGAGTCTGTGGTGGAAAACAGAACACACAGTAGGGAACTATATTTCTGACAAACCCAGACATGTGTCAGATGTAGATGGTCAGTTGGCAGTGTTAGCTCTTCAATAGAGCAAATATCAGCAGCACAAGTGTCTGGGCAGGAAAGTATTAGCTGTTTACTTTGCAAGTAGCAATTTTTTATTACATTATTTACTTAGCAATAGGGTTGCTTTAAAATAATTCTTAAAGGGGCTGTAAATATAGGTAGGCACAGGTTCTCCTTATGAAGACTTTCCTGATATAGCCTTCATGTTTTAGAGATGAAGACCATGTCTCTAATCAGCAGATTATTCAGCTTCCAGTACCATAATATTGACTCTATTAACCCAGACATACTTAGGAATGAGTGTTTAAGGACCAACCTGACAGAAGGATAGAAGAGTGAACAAATCGATGACTTTATCAGTTTACTGTAGCTCATTCACTGCCTAATCACAAGCTGCATTTGAAAAAGTTTTCAAGCTTTATAACTTAACTGTAGCAGAAACAAGTCAGATAAAGTGACTGGGCTGTCTAGTAGGATACTGTACATTTCAAGACTGGATTGGCATAAATACAATTTCATTAGTAGACAATACAACTCCCTTATAAGAACATCAACTGGCTGCTTGCCTAGAGTTTAGCTCTAAAAAGAACCTGTGCCTCTATGATCCACACTGAATTGTTTAAAAAAAATCAGCCAAAGCACTTTAAATCAGGGCCCTGTTCATCTCTGTATCTTTAGGCATTTTGGAAAAATGAATTTTCTAATTAAATAACACAGGGACTGAAATCCTAGTTTTTATCTATAGAGAATAGATTTTGACAGCCTGTCAGCCCTCTAATATTAACAATCAGCAGGTGTTTCTAAGCTACTACAGAAACTACTGAAACCTAACTTTGAAACCCAACTCTCAGGGGTTGGGCTCGAAGACCAGTAGCTATAGCAGTGGAAGCTCACACAGGAGCCTGCAAGATAGGAACACAGGCAGGTCACCCAGGCAGATTATGCAGGCTCACCTAAGGTGCAGAATCTAAGTACTAACCGGTACTCTGGTGTTCACCAGAGCTTCTGATGGTGGAGATTGATTTTGCTGCATGTTAGCACCAAGTTGCGGTCCTTGGGATCAGCCCCACCAGGAGGTGAGCAAGCCAGGGTCCAATAGCAGATATAGCAGGTAGGGATCAAGCAGAAGCATAGTCAAGGAATAGCCAAGGTTGGTAACTAGTAGTTGCAGGTTGGGATTAAGCAGAAGCGAAGTCAAAGAACAAGCCAAATGTTGATAACGAATGGTAGCGAAGCTATGGACGACAGCAGGAGAGACAAGCAAGATATTGGCTGGGAAGGCACAATATTCTGGCAACCAGGAAGTGCAGAGCCATGGCTTAAATCAAGACAAAGAAGATTCACAGCAGGATCATTCAAGGATTTGTCCAGGGAACTGTCCAGTTTTCCAGATGGCTCAGCAAGTAGAGTCATTGCCACACACAGCAAAGGTCTCAGGTTCAAGTCTGGATCCTGACACCAACTTTGGTTGATAAGAATCTTTAAGAATGACTAACTCCACATTAAATAGAGCTAAATAGGTCAGGACAGGCAAAATTCAAAATCAGCCTATATAAAGGTAATAAGGTACTTCTTTCCTATGTGCCTTCAGCAAAAACATATTCATGTGACATACAGTGATATCCTCTTTCAAGGTCACTTTTTCCTTTTATTGTCATCCTTATTTTCCTGTGACCCTGTAGTTTTCAGTGCAGCTTAAGTTTGACATAAACACACAGCAAGTTCCCCTATGGGGGTGTCGGGAGATGGGGGGCCCAACTGATATGCTGCTTTAGCCTTCCAGTTCTGGTTCTCACCGTTATGGTGGCTACTCCGTCTGCCTGACCCTTTAATGTGGTTCACATTTCCATACTGTCCCCAAGGTGTTTTTCTGCAATGTTGTGATATTAGATGTTATAGATGCACCTGGGTCCACGTGTGATTCTGAGTAGATTTCTAAGTTTCCAACTGCATACCATGACTGTATTTTGTTTGCTTATCTCTTGGCATTTTTCTGTATATCTGTCATGCTCTTGCTATATGTATGCTGTTCTAATCTAATAAACTGTTTTGACAAAAAAAAGTTTGACATAAACATTTTAGTGTGACATTTGTTGTGGGCAGGAATATTACTGTACCGATATGTGCAGCCTGCCTGTTCTGTTCCCACTCCTCCTTTATTTTTGGTACCAGTGCTGAATTCATTCTCTTGTCTGTAGTTGAATGTAGGAAATGATTTATAACACATACAAGACTTCTCAGCTCACTAGTGAAAGGAAATTAATGTGACCAAAAGATACCAGTTGGTAAACAATCTATTAACACTGAGATGCATCTCATCAGCCCAAGAATTCTTGCTTGCTCTCCAAAGCAGAAAAGAACAACATCCACAGCAAATGGGATGAAGCCAGTGTATTAGCAAATATGAAGTGCATGATATATGTAAAAAAGATTAGTTACACAATTGCTAATTACTTGTCAGAATGATAGCTCATGCCTGTCAGCAATAGCAGTCCTCCCTCAGCACTAGTCTAAGGCTGGCCATACATTATACAAATTTCTTGTTCAATTTCCTTTAGAGTTACCTTCAACCATGTAGTGCAAGGGCCTGCCTGATTGCATACAAATTTAAAGTGTTTAGGTTTAATCTCATATTATATGGTTTTGGTAAATCTAAAGGAAAATAGTTTAAGAAAATTGTATAATGTATGTCCAGCCTAAGTCTAAAGCCCCGTACACACACACAGATCGTCGTCATACAAACGTCGGCGGACGAAAGATCTGCCGATTGTACGCGTGTTAGTATGGTGCCTCCGACAGCTGTCTGCACACAATCCGCGGACAAGAGTCTTTCTTGCAAACATGAAAATTTTTGTCTGCAGACACCAGAACGGACGATTGTTCGCCTGTCAGTACAGAAATCAGCCGACAGACCGCAGATTTGCAAGACTGGGCATGCTCAGAAAATAAAAAACACAGGGAAAGTTAACCATTACATGACATCACTTCTGCAGTCAGCTGAAGTCTGCGGACAAAATTCTTGTGCTGTCCTTGTGCTGTCTTTGCACTTTTCAACAGACACCGACATCCCGGGGAGAAAAGACGAACATTTGTATGACGACGATCTGTGCGTGTGTACGGGGCTTAAGTGACCTAGCTGGTAAGCAGAGCAAGACCCAAACAACCTATGGATCACATCCCACTTTTTTCAAGGCTCCACCAAAACATTGGACACTTCTCAATTAATTTTGCATTTTAAAGTCCTGTGCGTGTCTCTCTCCTTGGGTGCATATCTTATATTATTGTGTTGTGCACCCAGATATCTTTATGATTGAATTTTCTTTTATTGTATTCCAGTAAACTTTATAAATATGTGCATTTTATTGAACAGTTTGTGCTTAAAATGAAAGATGATATTGTCTTGCTTAGCTGCTAATTGTAAATAGCAATCATCGATTGAAATGGCAGCAGAGAGTATGCTATTAAACTAATTTTCCTAGTGGAAAATATTATATAATGGGGATCACATGCTCTAGAGTTTTAGATAAGAATATGATGCAAAGAAAATATAGTGCTGGAACTTCCAGCAATCAACAAGACAATAGCTTTCAGCATTTTAATTTAAATTCATTAAAGCTATTTTTATATCAATTGCACCTGGCAATTTTAGAAAAATCCTGAATTCTAGGTACACATAGTAAAGAATGGAATATCTACTAAAAAGCAGATTTGTTTTGGAAGTGACTTCAGACGCCAGAAGTGACATAGTCACGCACAAGAAGTGCCACGGGGCCATTTTATCTGTGGTTTATAGGCAATTTTACAAGTGGTTGTTTGTAAGCAGATTTGCACATTAAAATGTTGGATTTTAACTTTTACTGCTGCATTATGGGCCCTTCTTTAATATCTTGCATGAGAGAGTCCTAATATTGGAGAATGGAGGATCGGGAGAATTATTGTTAACAGTGGTTATTGTATAGCATTTGGGTATGGTGCTTGGTGTGACCATAGGTGTACTAGGGGGTTGGAGGCACGGTTTCACATTTTGATTATGGCACTTGAGCATGCATGATCATGTTAATAGTTTGACACCTTTTTTGCACACTTTACAATTTAAAGCGGTATTACACTATTTTTATTTTCATCCTTTGGAGGTTTTTGCGTCTTTTGGATGTAAGAGCGAAAAATTCTCGGCATTGAGGGCAAATTGATGCATTATTATTCTTACATTTGATAAGGTATACAGCGTAATTGATGCTCATATATTTACACAGTGGAGCTGACACTGGGTTTTAAATGGATAGACACACTTAAAAAAACACACTTTTGTGAGTAATATGATTTTTGATTTGTGGTGACCAAGCTATGTTGCAGTATTACACTGTGATTTTACCACATTTTTTAGGAGATTCCAAAGACCATTTTGGAGAGAATGGAGGAGGAATCCTTCTGGAGGAGAGATAGAAACACAAAGTGACAGCCACGTTGGAATATTATGGTAGGCTCTATTTGAGATATGTGAGGATAATGGGACATATATAGGAACACATTTGTGGATTCAGTGGAGATATTTTATGATTTTGATGAAAGCACAATATAATTGCATTATGTTTCACATTAATTAAATTAGAATTCACCATATGGTATTTTTTTCTTTTGAGATCTTTTCACCATCGTGAGGAAAACACTACAAGTGAGTTACAAATGGAGAGGATATTATTGAAGCTGCTTGGTCTACATTGGACTTGGAAACATTTTTTGGAATGATTCTTTGGAAGGACATTTTTTTTGGATTGGGACTTTAAGATTATTTTAAGTTTGCTAATAGTGAGCGCTAATTTCTGATGTATTATTTTACTACAGCTCAGCAGCCTGAAATGCTGTAATTTCCATTTGGTTTGGGAGAATATTTTATGCAGATTATTATTCAATAAATGGGATAATGGCAATGTTCATGACTGTGTCCTCTCTAAAACAGGGTCTCAGTCCCCAAAGTAGTTATTTACCCTAGATGACGCCTGAATAAAGATGGTGTCAACCTTCTGATGAGAAAAGCAGAATAGGGCATTGTCAAAGACAGTATCATGATCTTTGCTAGAAGAAATAGTTTGGTGTGTCACATTGCATTGTTTGCATGCGTTATACATGAAAATATGTAACCGAAGCCAAGTTCTCTTTAATTATAGGTATTATTTTACTAGTTTAATCTAAGTAGAGATCAAACACAGGTTAGCATTTTGTAAATAACAAATATCCATGCATATGCATTGGGTGTCCAGACTGGTATATTACTGTCACTACATTGATATATAACCTTTACATACTGTATAATAATTTATGAGTAGAGATCATACAAAGCCCTCTTTCACTAAACAAAATAAAAATATATGGTAGTAGCCTCCCCTAAACCATCAAAAGGGAAATGGAAGTTGAGGACCAATCCAGGTTAGTAGGTCCCAGAGCATTTCTATCCAGGCAATTCCTATCACAAGCAAGGTAAGACTTTTTCAGTGGTGCCCTCTATAGCCAGCAAAAGAAAAGGTTATCTTCTTCGCTTGTTACTTTTCAGGTTTATTCTTAACGTAAGCACTTTTCCCTTTTACTCTATGTGGGTGTAAAGGAATTGAGAATAAATAAACGGTACCAGCCACATGACATTTTGCAGTAATGTTTTTTTAACTTGTCACAGGAGAAAGAACAGCATAGCCCTCAACTGTCCCTCATTTTGTGGGACTGTCCCTCCTAGGAAACAAAGTCCCTCTGTCCCTCTTTCCTCCTCATGTGTCCCTTATTTTGGTTGGATCTATATAGTTATATATTAAAATGCCCTACTTATCTATCAAAAAAATGTTCCCAGTGCTAAACCATCTGATTTCTAAATTTCTGCATTTGTAAATTCCAAGAGCCAATATAAAGGAACAGCAGTGGTAAAATAGCACTTGTGGGTTTAACCAATCATTTATATTTATTTTTTCACAATTCTCTTTTAAGGGGGGCATGTCAGGGTGTGTGTCCTATGCCTACATACATTTGCTAAAAGGTGTTCCTCATCCCCATCTTAGAAAGTTGGGAGGTATAGAACAGGGTAAAATGTCACATAACCCAATTCACTTACAGTTCTATAATGGTGATTTGATTGACCTCATGAGTTTTTTTTTACCTCTGCTAGGGAACTTGAAAGGCAAGAAAACCCAGGTGTTGCCTATTCTGTATTTTTCGCAGTGTGAAGTAAATTGTAAATTAAAAATCCAACTGAAAGAGAGTACTCCCCCTTCCTTAGTAGGGCTGCAAAGGTGGTTAGACCATGTACTTCAAGAGATCTTAAAGAGGTTGTAAACTCGTTTTAAAAAAATTTTTTTTTTTTACAACCTGCAATAGAAAGACATAATGAGCTAGTATGCATCGCATACTAGCTCATTATGAAATACTTACCTTAGAACGAGCCCCCGCCGTGCCGCTCTCTTACCTGTATGACGGGCGACATGACATGTCGCCCGTCTTCCGGGATCGCAGCATCCGGCCATCTGATTGGCCGGAGCCGCGGTGACATCACTCCCGCGCACGCGCGCGGGAGCCGACGGTCACGGCACGGGGCTCTGAAGGAACGGCACGATCAGCCGTTCCTTCAGAGCGCATGCGCCAGTGACGTCACTGGCTCCATTAAAGGTAAATATCTCCTAAACGGTGCAAGTTTAGGAGATATTTACAGTACCTATAGGTAAGCCTTATCATAGGCTTACCTATAGGTACAACTTCCTGAGGAGGGTTTACTTCCTCTTTAACACTGAAGTTTCAAAAACATAGAAAATTCTATTTGTGATATCTTGGTTTGGTTGGCAAAAAAAGTTATTTTGCTAGAAGGAGAAAGTCAGATAGGACAGGTCATGGGAGCTTCGTTCTCCTTTGAACCCATACAATACCTCATTACCGCCTTTTAAATTTAAATATGTGTAATTACACCATCCAATGAAAAAAAAAAAAAAGAAAAGAAAAAAAAAGTAAAGAAAAGAGAATAGCGGATCCAAACCTGTTTTGCCAGACGCATCAAAAACTTTGCTTTTTGTCAGCTTCTAACATAATATTGGTCTTTTATTGAAAATGCATGTTTTGAGATTTAAATATCACATACATTTTGGAAAATGTTTAATAAACATTAGACATGGCAGTTATTATGTCATAACTTAATTAAGCATGTATGAAATTAATTGTATGGGCTGCTACGCATTTAACAAATTAACATTTTCCAGTACAACAGGCATTTTAGGCAGCATATTGCTAGTCAAGATCAAAACAACCAACACTGCAGGAGCAATGACTTACTTCCATAATGTACAGATTGTTAAAAATTAGAAGGCACATAAAATAAAACAATATTTATGATTTCAGTATTAATAGCATTAGTAAAAAGAAAAATGTAGATTGGTTTTAGAATCGGCATAGATTTTCAGGCATCATTGTAACTGCAGCTGTTCTTTATGACCTGTGCCTCTGAAGTATAGTATCTTATATGTATCAGATCACCAAGAGATCACCTGTGGTTCAAGTTAAATATTGGAAAAGCTCAATCATTTTTACTTACAGTATAAACAAACATATAAACAGAAGCAGGGAAAAAACAAATGCTGAATATTCATAGGTATATGGCTTTAGTGAATAATCTTGCTATTAATCATACAAACTAAAAAAAAAAAAACTGTCAGTAAATAGTAAGGGAACATATTTGTGTGGCAATGTTGACAGAAGTTAACAAGGCAGCAAATACTAACATATGACCTTAGTTTGTTCATACAGTACAATGCTTTTTTAGAAAGTGGAGCGTCTTGGTAATCTAGATTCAATTGTACATGATCAGGAATCAGATTAGTCATGTAATGCAAATGTGAGCTTTGCTCATTTATAATAAAGCAACAAGTTTGCTTTACCCATCCATCTCAATAAAGTATACTTACCTCTCCTTCACTCTTCCAAAACTTAATTCAGTGCCATAAGCTAAATAATATACCAAGTACTTCTATCTATAATGGTACACGTGACATTACTGGGCTAATCAAGGCTGCTGCAGAATAAATCCATAGCCTTATGTGAGAATTCATTCCAATGACTCTTTGGTTACATATAGCTTTTCTTTCATTTCCAGCTGCTGAGTAGCAGAGGGTGAAAGAAAGTTATGTTTATGTGTCTGTGGAGGTCTGCAATACAATACGCCTATTGCTTTGATCTGCATAGGTACAGCAAAAAGTCACTTTAACCACTTAAGCCCCGGAGGATTTTACCCCCTTCCTGACCAGGGGGTATTTTGCGATTCGGCATTGCGTGACTTTAACGGACAATTGCGCGGTCGTGCGACACTGTACCTAAACGAATTTGACGTCCTTTTTTTCCCACAAACAGAGCTTTCTTTTGGTGGTATTTGATCACCTGTGCGATTTTTTGATCATGCGCTATAAACAAAAAAACAGCGTCAATTTTGCAAAAATAACAATATTTTTCACATTTTTTTATATGAAATTCCCCCCAAAAAAATGTAAAAATCAAAATTTTTTAACATTTTCGGCCAATTTGTTTTATACTACATATGTTTGGTATAAAAAAATCGCAAAAAGCGTATTTTGATTGGTTTGCGCAAAAGTTATCGCGTTTACTAACAAAGGGAAAGATTTTTGTTGTTTTTTTTTTAACGCGTAATGGCGGCGATCTGCGATTTTTTTTTGCGGTACTTGACATTGCGGCGGACAGATCGGACCCTTGACTGACATTTTTGACACTTTTGGGGTTACCAGTGACATTACTGCAGTAATCAGTGCTATACATATGCACTGTTACTGCAAAATTACACTGGTAGTGAAGGGGTTAACTTTATTTGAGAGGGAGGGGCTGTGTGTGTCCCTAGGGGCGTGATTCTAATGGTGATTGGCTGTCTGCTGAGCTGTAGAAACAGTGATCAACGGTTCTACATAGTAGAACCGTGTGATCACAGTTTCTACACAGGGGAGAATGACAGGCGGCTTGTTTACACAAGCCGCCTGACTTTCTCCCTCTGCAGCGGCGATCGCAGATTGACCGGCGGACATCGGTCCGCCGGTCACACGCGCGGGGGGGTCCGTGACCACGCGGGAGCGGGAGCACGCCGCCGGAGGCGCGCGCTCGCTCCCTAGAGCTCCTTGTGGGCTTCCCACACCAAGGAGGGAGATGCATGCTCAGTGGTATTTTCAAGAAAATATTGGCTAAGTGCAGACGATAAGAGAGCTGCATCTGCGGGGTTCGAGAGAAGCGAGTCATTCAGCTTCCAATTAGTGGAGCGGGGTGGGAGAGAGGGAAAGAGCAGGGTGGTCATTACAGGAGCATGATCCGAAATGGAGGCACAGCCAATGGAGGCGGATCGCAAAAGGGGTAAGTGAAAGTGGCTCAGAAAAATGTTGTCAATCCTAGAGTAACAACCATGGGATTTGGAAAAGTGGGAAAAATCAGCATCTGTAGGATGCAGGATTCGCCAGACGTCAACTAGTTGAAGGGAATGTAACAATTTTTTAAGCCGCGCGATCTGTTTAAACGGGACATTCGAACGGCCCTTCGAGGTGTCAAGAACAGGGTCCAGGACCATGTTGATGTCACCAGCAACAACCATGAGACCTTCAGCAAACTTCGTCAGCTCAGAAAGTGTTGTGCGTAGAAAAGTGGACTGAGCCTGATTCGGTGCGTAAATGTTAGCCAGAGTACAGCGGATGTTTCCTATTGAACCCTTTAAAAAAAGATAACGACCACCATTATCGGCGAGCATAGCATCAAGTTGGAAAGGGGTGTTCTTGCGAAACCCGATAGCGACACCTTTAGCCTTGTTAGAGGGTGAACGTGCATAGTACCAGGTTGGGTACTGTGGGGAGAATAATTTGACATGAGTAGAATGGGTGAGATAAGTTTCCTGAAGGAATGCAATAGAACAAGATTCACGTTGCAACTCTCGAAACACTTGATGGCGTTTATATGCCGTGTTCAATCCTCTAACATTATAAGACAAGACTTTTATGGTCGCCATTAGGTATCCACAAACACCCCTCCCAAAAACAGTGAAAACCCGGGCCTAAAGGAAGGGGAGGGGGGGGGGAGAGGAGAGGACAGAAGAAAAGAAGAGAAGAAGAAACAGCAAGAAAAGAGAATACATAACATTAATACAGAGACAATGTCCAATGAGACACAATGTATCGGCACGCAGTAAACTGCAGTGGTCCCTGGGGGGATGGGCGATCCCAGAGACAGGGCGTCGAGCAGGAGAACATGTCCCGCGCGACAGAGCCCTAGATCCGGGAACCCCCACCCCCAAAAGGAGAGAGGGGAGCGTATCGACCGGACGTAACATCATCCCGTAGAGACGCTCAGAAGGGAGCCTGCGGCGGCACCCCAATAAACCAAAATGTAAATGACAATGTGCAGAACAGAATATCGAATAATCATGAAATAACCTCCCCCTGGCAGAGGAGACAGTAATAAACCCAACATGAGTATATAAAACAGTGAACAGGCATGATAAGAACAACTAACTAATGCACCTGAAAGGAGAGAACATGAATAAGCCTGAGAAAGAGTAACACATCAGCAGGCGGGGAAAAAGGGGGATACTTCAGATAGGGGTCATCCCTGATTTGCGAGCAGAAGTCGGCGCAGAGGTGCGCATTTTCTTGGAAGGCGTTTTACTCCAGGAGGCACCTGGTTTGAAAGTGAAAATGGGGATGCAATCATGCCACCCAGGGAGATCCAAGGGTGGGAGGCCAACATCCTGGAGGAAGGCTGGTAGATCCTCCGGGAAGCGAAGGGTAGCAGAATGACCGTTCTTGATAGCAATTAGACATGCTGGGAAACCCCAGCGGTAAGTGAAGCCATTGGCCCTAAGTTGTTCCAGGAGCGGCTTAAGTGCACGGCGTCGTTCTAAGGTCTCCTTGGAGAGGTCAGGAAAGATGTTAAGAGAAGCCCCGTGAAAGTCAACAACTTGAGTGCCGCGTAGCTTAGTCATGATAGCATTTTTGTCTTCAAAATAGTGCAGGCGACAGATGACATCCCGAGGCAGATCAGAGGATAGGTTACGAGGTCTGAGTGCTCTATGTGTGCGATCAAAACGTAAAGGATCAGTAGGCGCCCTCCCCAGGATGGAATTAAATATGCCCCTTACCGATGCTTCAAGGTCGTCATCCCTGGTAGCTTCGGGGAGTCCACGGATACGCACATTATTCCGCCGGTTGCGGTTTTCCAGATCCTCCATTTTGTATAGAGCGGCTCGGTGGGCCACCGCCAATTGCGTGACCTTGTCCTGTAATTCTCTAATGGAGTCCTCTTGAGAGTCTTGCCTCCGTTCCGTGTCCTCTACCCTGCCAAGTATGTGGGACATATCAGCGCGGACAGCGGTGATCTCTTTCTTAAGGGACCGTTCTAAATTGCGAAACATGCCCCCAATTTCTTGTTTCAAACCATGTAGAAGAGACGACATGTCAGAAGCAGCAGGGGAGTGCATCTCTTCAAGCGGGTCAGAGAAATATGAGGAGGAAGGAGAGTGCTTCCGCGGTGATGCAGAGCGGATGGATGACACTGCACCTGATACTGAGGCCTCAGCCCTACTACCTCGCGTTTGCGTGCTTGAGCCGCCTGCAGACAGAAATCTCTTGATAGTACCGGAACCGGGTGGTTTGGATGAGGATCCCTTCCCGGATTTTTTGCCGGACAATGAGCGTAAGTTGGGTGCTTTAGAAGGCATTGCCAGGGGGGTTAGATCATCAAAGTGCCGCCAGAGCTCACTTTAATTATGGTCGGTCATTACCATTCAAAAGTCCCATCCGCACCTGAACATGTAGAAGAAAAAGACTGCTCAAATGAGGAGGTAGGCAATCGAAGGAAGGAGCAGCTGCTGCAGTAGGCAGGAGGGATTGTGAGGGACAAAGTCTGTATGCAGCAGCAGAGCTTATGAGATAGGCAGTGTGGGGGGCTGAGTGCTTACCCTGCACCTGGTGTACGGATCACATCTGCAGGAGAGGAGGCAGCTTCCAGGGCGGCTGGGCCGCTACTTCGGGCGTCCTTTTAATGTCCAGTAACACACACCAGATGGCAGATGGCGGGACCTGTGGGCTCGGGCAGGCAGCAGATGCCTGTGAGAGGGAGGCAGACTGTCTATTTGAGCCTGTGTAGGCGCCGCCGCGCCGGACGTCGGCCCGCGGCGGCCGCTAGGAAAGTCCGCGGCTTCAGCAGGGGTGTAGGCCCCGATCTCGGAACCCCGGATCCCGGCCGCCTAGAGTGAAAATAGACAGTCCAGCCTGCACAGGGGGTCGCGGAGGAGCAGCAGCAGCCCTGTAGGCACAATATTGGGGATCAAAGCGGAGGATGGGAAGAGATTGTCTGGCAAGATAGACGGAGCTCCCTGTGAAAAACGTGTCCCGAGCAAGATTAAGCAACCAGGATCCTCTGCAATCAATTTTAAAGGTAAGTATTTATCTTTATTTAATAACTGTAATGACCTGTAATGTGGGGTTAGTGTTAGGCCTCTTTCACACGGGCGTTCCATATGTCCGTATATCACCCCATCCGTTTGCGGATGATATACGGACATAATGCATGTCAATGGGATTGCGGATGACCATCCGCTGACATCCGATTTGCATCCTTTCAGTTCTGTTGCGTTTTTTGGAACGGAACAGAATCCTATTTTTCTTCCGTTTAAAAAACGGAAAGGATGCAAAATCGGATGTCAGCGGTGTCATCCGCTGACATCCGCAATCCCATAGACATACATTATGTCCGCATATCATCCGCAAACGGATGGGATGATATGCGGACATACGGACTGGATGAAACAAGTGTCATCCGTGTCCGTAAAAAAAAAAAAAAAAAAGGTGCCGGAGTGGATCACAATACGGTCCGCTCCGTGCTAAAGAGGCCTTAGGGTAATAGGGAATAGCTTAGGATTAGGGGGGTATTTTTAGTAAAAAAATGTGTATGTGGCCGGAACTCCACTTTAAGTTGCCAAGCTGATTTGATATACTGAATGAGAGGTGGCAGAGTTGGGTGAGCTGCCGGCATAGTAGAATCAGACATCATCCACCCATTTCCTGCCCACAATCCACAGATAGATTATGATTGTGGACTTGCCAACCCTTGCTCTAAGTGTGGAAGCTTTGCTATGACCCAGAGTGGAACCCCCCCCCCCCCATCTATGCCACTGCCACAGAGGACATAACTAGATGTTTGTTTGACAGGGACAGACCTCTTAAAATATAGAGTGTCCATGTGAAATGGGGATGGATGGCAGCCATAGCATATTGAACAAGGTTTGTATCTACCTTGTTCACTGTGTGCTCCCTTTAGAAGCTAATGTGCAGTAGCTCAAAAGGAAAACTTCACTTTAAAGCCTAATCCCAGATTGAATTAAAAATGGATTAGCTGCAGCTCTGAAAAAAAAAAAAAAACAGCTCCAGCTGCTATACTTACTTCTTATCCAGTGCTGTCTCCCACCTGATCATTAATCCAGTGCCACCACTCTTTGGGTTAAATGGCACCTAGTGCCAAAACATGGTACTATGATACCATGTAATTAAGTAGGCTCAAGCAAATATGTAATTGGTGGATGCCTTTTTGCAGCTGCAAAAGGCAACACGTGTCGTGCACCTGGTGGGACAAAAAGCCCTAAAATATAGTTTGTAAGTAAGATTTAAGTGGGTATTTAGTTGTAAATCCCCCCTGCTAGCACAAGCCCCCCCCCCAAAAAAAAATCCCTTTCTAGCACAAACCCGCACCAAAATCCCTCCTCCTAGCACTAATCCCCCCTCCTGACATAAACTCCCCCTCTTTCCCCTTAGTGCAGCAAAATGACAAAAAGCCTTGTATGGTCCGACCAAGAAAGGGTTACTGTGTTAAGTTCTGTGTACAGAGAGGAGGGAGAGCAAATCCCATTCCTCCTCCAGGCTCTCTCCTCCTCTTTGCAATTATCTGTACTTTTGCAGGCAAGTCTGAAAGCTGTGCCCTACCTGCCCTTGGCAACTGATGATGTCATCAGCTGGTAGGACACCAGCAAAAGTACATATAACAGCATAGAGGAGGAGAGAGCCCGTAGGAGGAATGGGATGTGCTCTCCCTCCTCTCTGTACACAAAAATAAAGTCTCCTAAACAGTGCACATTTGGAGATATACATTTTAAATACAGGTAAGCCTTATTATAGGCTTACCTATAGGTAAAAATAACAAAGCGGGTAATACAACCGCTTTAACACAAAAACTCTTTCATGGTCTTTTAGGGCTTTGTGTAATTTTGCCGTGGCACCCCTAGGGACTCCTTGCAGCACCTCACAGTGCCATGGTACTACAGTTAAAAAAACAACCTCTATACCATTTAGGATCATCCTACAACTAAGGAAAAAGAGGGTCAGGAGGGCCTCTGACTTTACCAGCAAAATTGTTGGAAAAAAGGTATGTATATTATTTGTTACAAAGGAGGAGGAAGCTCTGAGTCAAGAGTTGGACTTTAACGGCTTGCCGACCGCCGCATGACTATTTACTGTGGCCGTCAGCCCCGTACAGGCAAAGCGACGTAGGGCTAAATCGCTCGCCTACGAGCCATCTCGTTCCCTGACAATGTCTGCGCGAGTGACTGGCGGCTCCGATGTCCACCGGTCACCCGCGATCTCCCGGTGGAGAGGGAGAAAGGCAGGCGGCTAATGTAAACAAAGCCGCCTGTCATTTTCCCTGATCTAACTGCAGAGACTACACGATCCAGCTATGTAGGATCATATGTCTCTGTGGTTACATCACTAGCCACGCCCCTTTACAGTTAGAATCACGCCCCTAGGGACACACTTAACCCCTTGATCACTAATAAAGTTAACCCCTTCCCTGTCATTTTTACAGTAACAGTGCATATGTATAGCACTGATTACTGTAGTAATGTCACTGGTACCCCCAAAAGTGTAAAAATGTTAGTCAGGGGTCCGATCTGTCCGCCGCAATGTCACAGTCCCGCAGAAAAAAAAAACGCAGATCAACGCCATTACTAGTTAAAAAAAATGAAAATGACATAAATCTTTCCCTTAGTTAGTAAACGCAATAACTTTTGCACAAACCAATCAAAATACGCTTATTGCAATTTTTTTACCAAACATATGTAGCAGAAAACAAAATTGGCCTAAAATGTTAAAAAATTTTGATTTTTACATTTTTTTGGGGGGAATTTCATATGAAAAAATGTTAAAAATATTGTTATTTTTTCAAAATTGTTGCTCTTTTTTTGTTTATAGCGCAAAAAGTAAAAATCGCACAGGTGATCAAATACCACCAAAAGAAAGCTCTGTTTGTGAGAAAAAAAGACCGTCAATTTCATTTGGGTACAGTGCCGCACGACCGCGCAATTGTCTGTTAAATTCACGCAGTGCCGAATCCCAAAATAGGCCCTGGTCTTTGAGCAGGAAAATCCTCCGGGGCTTAAGTGGTTAAAACAACACACCATTTATTTATTTTTTATATCCACCTTTGATATAGAAAGCAAATCTTCTATATACTGTGTATAATGCTAAAGCTGTAAACAGGCGAACACTAGCTTTCCCCGCTCTCAACTCATTGCGATTGTTTATGATATAGAAGGAAGTAACTCTAATTATGTAATCGACATATTAAGGAAGATCAATGAAAATTCTAGAAGCACCAAAATATCTAATCATATAAAAATGTGTAGCCTTATGGGATTTTTCTCTTCAACAATACACACCTACACAAAGTTCCTGACAAGTTATTAGAATGAAAGAATAAAGCATGTCAATTTAATATTTCATGCTCTCTCTCTCTCTCTGTACTTCTTAAAGGATTGTTATATTATGAATATAAAAGTAACTAATAACCCAATGCTCCCAAATTTACTGAACGAAGAACAAGCCTGTCAGAAGGAATGCTCAAGCCTATAAAATTAAGCTGCTGCTTTTTAATTAGTTGCTAGACTTCAAGGCGTTCAAAATACATTTTTTGTTGACAGTCTTCTGGGAGTCTCTGGCTTGTTTCAGTGTTTTTATGTAGCTTGTATAATTAACCTGTCAAAGTAAAGGCTAACTCCTCACCTCATTGTTCTGACATTGTTGCTTTTATTTGGTCGTGTACAGTGCAGAATTATTACACATTTCAAGAAACATTTTTTTAAATAGCAATTATCAGGTGGGTGGCTTGGTGTATTTTAAGATATTAACAGCCTGATGAATGGCTCATTAATCTTCCACTGTGTATGAGATGACAAATAATCACTGTGCATTTATTGGCTGCTCCCCATTGTTCTTTAAACATGGGACTCATCAGACTAAGGAAGGCATTTGCTTTTGGTCTTAAGTTGGCCATTTTACTCAGTTTCTTGCTGACTTAACAGGAACGGTCAGTTTGCCGTTTTCAACAAAATGGTTGTCAGGAGGATTATGATGTTTCTTTGGTGTGTTTGAAAAAAAAAACCTGATACATCAGTCTGAGTCTGCATTTCATCTTCATGCCTGCTGATAAGGCAATCAATCTGTGTTGAAGTAAGAAGAGAAAGGAGGTGATTATTTTGTCCTAGCTCGTTCTGCAGCTACTTACGTACTATCATATATACTACCAGTTCCACATCTATTTTTTCTAGAAAAAAATAACAGCCTCCAAACTCTGAATAACTGATAACAGTGTGCAGCCATCTCCAAGCAAGCTTTGTCCTCAAGATACCTCAAACAAAACAATTTTAGTTGGCTTTGCAACATGTTTTTTTATTATGTCACTTTCTGAAAAATCCATCTGTGATTTTTCTTAATAGTATGTTTGATTTATGTTTATCATTCTTTGTGTCACATAATGATGTAAAGATTACTGCAAAGCAAAATATCACTATACTCGTGAAATATTTCTTGTGAAATATAACAAAATAAAAACTGCTGGATTATTCCTGTTTACAAATGAAAAAACTCTGAAACTGCAAAACCTTTAATACCAGTTTGTAAAATATGTTTATTTTTACTTGAGGTGGGTATTGATCTCCGTAGATGGTATGATTCAATATAGATCAAATAGCACTGAATACTACAAACCCAATTTCAAAAAAGTTGAGACAATGTGTAAAATCGACATAAAAACAGAAGGAAATATAATAAACAAATATTTTATTCACATAAGAAAATAGAAAGATATCAAATGTGTAAACTGAGAAAATGTACCATTTAAAAAAAATAAGGTAACATTGACATTGATGGCAGCAATACGTTTAAAAAAAGTTGGGACAGGGCAAAGTAAGTGGTATTAACAAAGAAGAGCTGAAAGAAAAATATGCAACTACTGAGGTTAATTGATTATGCAAATAGCATCTTAGTGCCGGTTCACACTAGTACGACTTGGTCAGCCTGACAAGTCGTGCACCGTCGCGGTCCATAGTGTTGTACAGGAATGCTTCTAATAGGAGCGACACAAGTCGCTCCGACTTAGAAAAAGGGTCCTGTACTACTTCGGGGCGACGTGGAGCGACTTGCATAGACATTCATTTTATGAAGTCTGTGCAAGTTGTGCCGAAGTCGCGGTGCACGCGACTTCACAGGTCGCACCCGAAGTCTTGCCGCTTCAGTGTGAACCGGCACTTAGAGTGTCTCAGAAGTAAAGACAGGTTTGCTGTTCTGTGAAAAGCTGCATCTAAAAATTGTCAAACAATTTCAGAATAATGTTTCTAAATGTAAATTGCAAAGACTTTAAATATATCATCATCTACAGTATATACTATCTTCAAAAATTCTGAGAAATCTCTGTGCACAAGGGACAAAGCCAAAATGCAAAATTGCATTAAAAATAGGCATGATGTCATGGATATCACTTCTATAGATAAGGAATACTTCCAAAAATCAATGTCTGTGAACATAGTTTACCATGCCATCCAAAAATGCAAGTTAAAGCTCTATCATGTAAAGAAGAAACCATATCTGAACATTATCCAGAAATGCCATTATCTTCTTGATGCCAAAGCTAATTTTAAATGGTCTGTTGCAAAGTGTAAAACTGTTCTGTGTCCAGAAGTATTGGAATTTGACATTCTTTTTGGCAACCAATGGTGTCACATCCTCTGGATTATAGAGAAGAGGGACCTTCTGGCTTGTTATCATCACTCTTTAAAAGCCTGCATCTATGATGGTATAGGGGTGCATTAGTGTGTATGGAATGGCAAGCTTGCACATCTGAAAAGGCACAGTCAATGCTGAAAGATTTATCCAGGTTTTAGAGCAGCATATATTCCCACCTAGATAATGTCTTTTTTAGGGCCTTACATATTTTATCAGGGCAATGGTAAACCATATACTGCATCTATCACAACAGCATCACTTTTTAGAAGAAAAGTCTGGGTGCCTATTTGAACTGTCTGTAGTCCAGACCTTTCACCAGTTGAAAATATTTGGTGCATTTTACAATGAAAAATACAACAAAGAAGACCCAGGGCTGTTGAGCAATTAGAATCTTATATCGGGTAACAATGGGACAACCTTCCTGTCCCAAAATTCCGGGAACTGGGCAACTCAGTTCCCAGACATTTAGCGTTGTTTAAAAAAAAGCTACACTGTAGTAAACATGGCCCTGTCCCAACTTTTTTGATGTGTTGCTGCCCTCAATTTCAAAATTACCTTATTTTTTTTTAATGGTATATTTTCTAGTTTTAAACATTTGATATGTAAAAAATATGGGTCTATGAGATTTGCAAATCATTGTATTCTGTTTTTATGTAGATTTTACAGTTTCCCACTTTTTGCAATTGGGATTGTACTCACCTCTATAATCTTTCAGATTACAAAATCACAATTCAACAACCATTAATAAAATATTGAACTAGCTTCAATAGGTTTAGGATACCTTGCTTTACCTTCAGCATATTTGTGTATGTACAAAGTAAAAGGTTCACCTAATTGTTTCAGGAAACATTAAATCTGAAGAACTGGAAATCTCAGAACAATGTTTAAGTTTTGGATAGAGTGTAGAAGGTTTTGAAACGTTGATGTGTTTTGAATGTTATTTGGGGCTTCAGTATAAAATTTTTCTTTTACATATTATCGTGGTGACAACGGTGTCACCAGACAAGAAGTGAGGAAAAATATGCAATTGGGACATGGACATTACAATTCAATGAGGGTTCCTCTCTTCATTCTTCATCTGTTTTTTTTTTTTTGCTGTTGGATATTTTCACTTTCATCCTGTTTTAGTGGGATATACAAAGGAGCTTATTTTGATGCAAGTCCTTGACTTTATAAGATTCGTGTTCATGTACTAGTGAGATACATGTGTTCTAAAGCAATCACTATAATATTACTCTTGAGATCAAAAAGATTTGCCAGAATATACTGTGGATAACCAGTAGAAACTGTATAGGTTTTTTTCAGGAAATAATGATGTTATTAGAGTACTATCTGCTCTGGTGACTAAGCAAGTAATTACCATGTTGCTATTAATGAAAGGAAAACAAAGTCTTTTAGATTGGGATATATAAAACTACTAATTTTTATGTCCATCCCTGATGCAGACTGATAATGAAAAATAGGAAAAAACATTTTTATTAATGTGCAGGTATTCTAGACAGACAATAGAAGTGTTCTAGAAACAGTGTGTATACTGTATAGTAAAAGCTTATTATTCCCTGAAGAAGTCATGTGGTCGTGACGTAACGCGTAGGGCGGGATCAGAGATTATCAGAAGTGACGTATACCCTTATACGAGCACGGCACTCTGGAACAGTTGCCGGATGTTTTTAACTTAAATGTGAGTTGATGCTGCATTATTTTTAATAAATATTTTATCTACTACACTATGAGAGTATCCTTTATATATCCCCTATCTGCAATACATGGCGAGAGTACCCTGAGAAGTCCCTGAGAACCCACTACCCACAGAGCTAATCAAACATTGAGGGAAAGGCACAGAGGTCACCTAGTGGCGAATAAGATACACAACAACTCTATGGTGATGTAATACTACAGGCTTATCTCACAAAATAATCAGGTGAGAGAAAGCACATTGGTGTCACTTGGATGAAAAAAAGCATCACATACAAATTTAATTCATTGGTGAAGGGATACACCAAAATATATATATGAAGGGCTTTTTTCTGCATATGATATTTAGTTTACCTCATTTATTGTTTATTGGTTTGTGTAACAATTCATATATGTTTTTTGCACAGTGCATTTTTGGAGGAACATAGGAGTATTCACTTCTGTTATTTTTAGCTCACTCATTTCATTGGTCATGATCATGATCATTTGTTTATACAATTATTTATTGCATTATTATTGCACGGTGCACTTTTTGGGAAGTTTCCATGTGGATTTCTGCTTTTTATATTAACAAGATGCTCCATTATTTGTAATTAAATGAATTAGCTTATTCTGTATTTTTACACTGTATAAGGCAGTGCAGCACCGCACCACCCATTCTAAATTCCAAAGAGGTATAGAATATAAGCACATCTTTCAAACACCTTAGTTAAAATAATTTACTTAAAACTTCCTGCCATTAAATATGTTATCTTTTCAAGTGATATGGTAGGCTGTCATCTAAAAGGAGCTGTAACTTTTTTTATTTTTATTTTATGTTTTGCTTAGCTTGTCATGCAAGTTGTGATAGTGGATTATATTGTGTGACCTTCAGTTGTGCAGCTTTAGCATATCTATAAGACTTTAAATGTTCTATCTATAATCCTGGTTTGTCATCTTTCAACTTTTCCTATTGTGTTCTGTGTAATTGCAGCTTTAAAAGCCATGATAGCCATGTCTGTGCATAGCAGGAGAATCAAATCCTGGCAGATAAACTATGGGAATGGTAATTTGCATTTTTGTTTAAATATAATGTAGTAATATAGTAATATTGCAGAGTGTTGTGGATGTAATTGCTATAAAGGCATTTTAAAAATGTTTGCTGGTTAAAAGTACATAAGCCAAACATTTAGCAAAGTAAACCAATGTCCAATGTAATCTGTTGACTATTTAAGCTTGTGTAGTACCCAGTTAAACCCCCCCCCCACACTACATCAATACTTAAAGCAGAACTATACTCACCTTGGCTTCAGCAATGTGATGTCCTGGAGCTCCCGCTTGCTGCTGACATCTTCAAGTGGCTGGCTTCTGGGCTTCGAACACTGGTTGCTTTCATTGGCTGTGTGGGGGTAATATCACTCCCGCCTATGCCCTGCAGTTCCATTGGCTTCAGCATTGCCAGATTTCTAATACACTGTACTTGGGCTTCTGGCAATGTCACTTCTGCTCTCTGAAATGCATGCTGGAGAGCAAAAACTGCTATGCACAGACATGGCTATCATGGTTTTAAAAGGAAAAACAAAAAAAAAGCGGAGGGTTCAATTTAACTTTTGTTTTGCGCTCAAGTCTTTTATTTATGTAAGGGTATTACTATTTTTATGATGGTTAAAAAAATATTACACTATGAGGGGCTTCCCTACTCTCTTGTAATAGTTATGCCATATAACACCTGCAGCTTAAAGAAACAGAGGAACCTTAAGACCACACATGTGAAAGACCCAGTGGCTGGACCTTAAAGGGAAATATTGATCTATGGCACAAGGGACCCAATGCAGGACACACTGGCAAAAAAAGTGCAGTTTGACTTTTTATATATTAAAAAATCCACAACATCTAGTAAATGCAGTGTATGAATTAGGGACACAGAGGAGAGAGGACACTTGGTTTAATCACAGCACATATTTGTTTTTGGACTTGTTAATGCATGGTGCGCTTAATTCACGTTAATTCATCTCAGTTTACACAATAATTACTGAGGACACTGATGCACATATATATTGGTGGATATTAGCACTTAGTCTTTTCCTATGATTATTTACATTGGTAAAATACTCTCTTATCTAGGTATAAATTCTGTTGTAGTTGTTGAAAAGGCTTAAAACTCTGATTTGCATATAATTAGGGGATCGAAAAGTCACCAGCTTTAGCTCAGTTGGAAATCCCTGCAATTTCACCAGCTCTAGGATTAGTTTATAGAACCAAATAGGAGGGAACAGCATACTGTATATCCAGAAATCTCAAGCGGATTTTTCACTGTCATCCAGATTCACCCCATCAACTGCTTTGTTCATAGGTATGATGTTTCAGAATAGGTGTGGGATTCCAAGGCTCACAGAGTGTTCACCCCTTGGAGCAAACATATGGCCATTTGAGGGTTTCCCAGCAAGCAGGATTGTAATTGCACTGCAATAAAAATAGAGCCAGGGATTCAAGGCTGCAAGGCCATGGAAATAGCTCAAACTTGATCCTAGTCATTTTATTTTTCCATGTGAGTTCCTGTAAAATAATAGTGAAACATGTTAAGTATTAGATCCGAATCCAGCAGAGAGAATTTTAGAGAAAATACAGTAATTAAGGCATCCAAAACATTTAAATAAATTAACATGATCGCTGAGATGGGTGATTTACTCTAGAACATGCAAGTCAGTAAAGATAGGGGAAATAGTTATGTCTTGGCATTTAATGTGGGAAGCCACATTAATATGGGTGAAGGTATCATCTAGCAGAGCTGGGAAGAGATCTAGGGGCAAGAGTACAGATTAGTCCCAATTAATATTTAATCCAGTGAACTGGGCAAATGTAGTATTCAGAGACAAAGCCAGCTGGGGGGGGGGATGAAGTAAGATGAGCATCTGCATAAGGGGTAATGTGTTTCCTCCTCCTGGCCCCTACACAAAACAGCTAATCCAGGGTTTTGTTGCAGCAGACCCACTAGGAGTTCTATTACCACCACAAAAATCTGATGCAAAGGGGGCATTCCTTTTGTGTTCCACAATGTAATGGAAAATCAGGTGACAGTAGACCTTTTGTTTGCATGGAAGTTAAGAGATTTGGTAAAGCAAATGGATCTGAGTACAAAAAAATTACACCATACTCATACTTCTCAAGGATTGCCCAGTGCATTCACACTCTGTTATTGAATATTGTAGCTGAATAAAGAGCAGAAAGGGCTCTATTTCCAGTAAGATCTTCTGATGCTTGCATGTTCAGGAAAGCATGTATAAAATTTGGTGGATTGTTGCTGGGAATCCTAAAAAGGTTTTTCTGATATCAAGCCATTTACCAATGGCATGCTGGTGAGTGCATATTGGTCAGGGGAATGCACTAGAGGCACTTTTATGCATGGAAGCACTTCTTGTCATTTTATAAAGTTTATTAATACTTGAGGATATTCCTTCAGTGGATGATTTCCACATTTTTTGGACACGTGTTGCACTTTATGGACTGTTTGGGACTTTGATCGTGTATTACTAATAACTAATATAACAAGGTCACATATTGCATTTATGACATTTTGTTTTTTATGTGGCACTTTATGATTCAAATATTATAGTGCAGCACTTCTTTACAACTGATTTGCATTTTAGGGTTGGTCACCTCTGTGCTAGCAGCTTCACCTCTAAAGCGCTCACTGTGTTTTATTTTTGAGGTTACTACTTTAGATTTACAGAGGAGTTTTGGAGTTAGAATTATTGGCCATGATCTGATGTTTGTGTTGATACCTCACATGTGTGGGACGGTCGCTGTTTGCATGCATGCATGCATTTGCCTTTGTGTGAGAGCACAGGGGATGGGGGTGCAAAATAGTTTTTGGATTTTTTTAAATTATTTTTACACTGTCACTTAAATTTTTTTAAAGCTTATTATTGTTTTCACTGGGAATAGTAATATCCCCTGTGATAGCAACTGGCAGTGACAGATACACTTTATGGAGAGATCTGGGGTCTATACCTCAGATCCCTCCTCTGCCCTTTAAAGCATTCCATCACACCAAGATCGTTGCGATTAGATGCTTTTCATTTTAAAAAAAGGCCACTGTTTACATTCTGACACTTTCGGCCTCATGTACACTGGGTGTTATAAAAACGCCAGTAGCTTTGTTGTGGGTTTTTCAGCGTTTTTTAGCTTTTTTGCATTGGTGTTTTTTAGCATTTTTTAGTGTTTTTAGCTAAAAATCACATCTTTGCTCTTTAATAACTCAGACTTTCCCACAATGCAATGCTTGCCAGAATTGTATCACATAGGTGTTCACACCCATGCGTTAAAATTTAGGTGCAGGGAAAAAAGGGTCCTACAATATTTTGGTGCAAATGTGGACCCTTTTTTCCCCGCATCAAAATCGCATTGCATGGGTGTGAACACCCATGCGATTCTGTCAAGTTCACTGCATTTTGCAATCTTTTTTGGGGTGTTGTTTATGGAACATTAAGCCTCCATTCACATCCGGCAGATTTGACATATGATTTCACATGTCAAATCACATGCCAAATCAGAGCCTATTGGTGGCAACATCACTGTCTGAATTGGTGCAACCCTGACTTTGGGGCGCCGCACCGATTTCCAAAAGTAGTTTCTGCACTACTTTTGGCCACTTCAGGGCAATTTCAATAGACATCTGGGCATGAACCCATACAGATGTCTGTCAAATCGTCCCTGAAGACGCACTGACATGCAAGTTTGAAACCATGACGTGTTCAGCTGAATGATTTCAAACCGGCCCTCAGTGTAAACCTGTGCCTTTGCCGGCAATAGGCTCCAATTTGACATGCAATTCAACATGACAGATCACATGCCAAATTGGCACAATGTCAACAGGGCTTCATGTTCCATGAATGATACCCTGAAACAGATTGCAAAATGCAGTACGACTTGCCCCTGCCAAAAACTGTTGATAACAGCCTAAAGCTGGATACACACTATACAACTTTTGTGGTTAGATTTCCTTTAGATTTACCTTCAACTATGTAGTGCAAGGGCCTGCCTGACTGTATACAAATTAAAAGTGTTTAGATTTGACCTCATATTATATGGTTTTGGTAAATCTAAAGACAATTGTATAGTGTGTATGGCCCATCAGTGTGCATAGACACATAGGACAACATGCTGGGGAGTTTACTGGCTGTAGAAAAAAACGTCTGACACCAAAAACAGCAGCTGTAAAAACGTCCAGTGTGCATGAGGCCTCACACTGAAATGACACTTGAAAAATTTAGTTTTAGTTGCCCAAATATATGTGGACATTGCACTCCCTTGACAATGCCACTCTGTAAAATGTGGTTTTAACTGAAACTCTCTGTATTGGAGCAAATGTAGCAATGGATAAATAAGGGGAAATACACCTGAAGGCTGCTCATTTCTGTGCAGGGACACACTGTAAGCCCAGGTCTATTAACAATGCTTACAGGTGGATTAGTTGATTAGCTTGTGTGGATGCATGCGCATGTTCAGTTGGACAACAGCAGTCAACAAATGAACAAGCAATGCTGGGCTTTGATATTAGAAGCAGTCTCTACAGGGAAACGGTAAGGCCCCTTTCACACGAGCTGTCAGATCAGGTCTGCCTGTCAGTTTTTCAGGCGGACCTGATCGGACCTTGCACTCTGCCCTACAGAGCGTCGGATGTCAGAGGACACGTCTGCTGACATCTGCCACTATCTGATCCGATCCTGCCCGCAAAATCTAGAGGGATGGTGGTCCCTATTTTCTGCCAGATTGGATCGGATAGGATGAGATAGAAATGGACTGATGGTCCATTTTCACCCAATTTCACATAGAGGAGAGCGGGACTGTGTCCATCTCCACTTTGCACAGTGAGTGGAGACCGACCAGTCATCTGTCTGCTCAGCGGGGATCAGCAGAGCGATCCCTGCTAGGGTTGCCACCTCATCCCTTTAAAACAGAACACATATTAATTACACAGGTTCTGTGGCTGATTAAGGTGGTAATTAAACTCACTTGGAGCCTTCTCGGCATTAAATTAGCCTCAGAATCTGTGTAATTAATTTGTGTTCTGTTTTAAAGGGATGAGGTGGCAACTCTAATCCCTGCTAAGCAAATGGAGTCTGCCAAATGGAGGGGCTTGGGTGAAAGGGGCCTTATGGTTTTGGTTCACTTAGTGAGGTTGATTTTTAAAAGAGTAGAGAATGTTAACTTATCTTAGTACTTACATACATTTGAAAGTTTGAAGCATGACCTTACTCAGAGCTTAAGGCTGGCCATACATGTTCAGTTTTCTTGTACAATTTTCTGTTAGATTTACCAAAACACATATAATAAAAGGTCAAAATGAAACAACACTTTCAATTGTATCCTATTAGGCAGGCCTTTGTACTACATATTGGAAGGTAAATCTAAAGAAAATTGTACAGAAAATTGTAAGAACATTGTATAATGTACGGCCAGCCTAAGCAGCCCGGAGATTAGTTATTTTTTTAAATTCAGCTAGCAGGTAGAATGAAAAAAAAAAAAACGTGATTCCTCCATCAACATACTCAATTTAGATTGTGGAATCCTCCCGCTGAGCTATTGTATTCTGACAGCTTGTCTGCTGCTATATTAAATCATTCCCTGTTAATCAGAGTAACCCAGGTTTGCTCTAAAAGGTTTGCAATTATGATCCTTCTGGAGTTCTTACTTCAATTGCTCCATGCTTGTTCCATTTCTCGGTCAGATTGCCATGATTGCAGTCAGAAAATCAACATGACAAACAAGTAGCATTTTTGGGAAGATTAGTAGTGACAGCTCTCATATTTTTCTCAGTACAGGTTTCCTATAATTATCCTTACCTATTATATGGTTCATTGTTTCTGCAATATGCCATTATTTCTTTTGGTGTCACCAAGCAAATTAAACAATTGTTACAGGGAGAAACATGGGGAAGATTTTATAAAGAAATCTGACAGTGTAATCCCCAGTAAGTTTGGTTTTATGGGAAAAGATAAGGTTTTTCTTCACAGATGAAGTGGGTCCAATTATAAGCATTTCCTTACATTACCGACATCAGTTTAATTTTATTTTGGATTGGATTTTTGGGTGCTCTTCCTGTTGTACTGAATTCTCAATAAGAACAGATTAAAAATGTAAGTAAACAAAGAGAACATTCTTAAGAGTCTTTCCTCTGAACACATGCACAGTAGATAGTACAAAGCCAATACCTGAGCCATAATTGAACAGCTGCACTTTTAGGCTCACACCTGGATGACGACACTATTTGCATGGAACAATCAAGATGCATGATTGAGAGACGGATGGCACTGAAACAATGTGAAGTTCTTCTAATTACACAGAACAGGCTTCTTGAAATGATTGATTACAGCTGCTAGAAGTTCATTGCTACTTCACTGAAATTGTCTGGAAACATAATTAAAATTACCAAACATTATAAAATGAACTGGTCTGGTGAGAAAGGAACAAAGAAACAATTCAAGAAGCAAATGTTTGTGCTCAATGTATTCTTGGGTGTAAATTATTCTATAAGTAATCCAGATGGTGACAGTGAAAATGCCTTCAAGAGAAGAAACATACAAAACTTTTAGAAAACAGAATACAACAAAACAAGACATATTTTTATTTATACGTATTTACAGCAATCCATGTCATACATACAAAATACAGTGTGCTAAGAGGTAATTTGTATTAATCTGTATGTTTTATATAGTAGGGCTTATTTATTAATCTTAAATTATTCATTGGAAATATTATTCGATTCTTGGGCATGCTTAAACTTGACATAATGGAAACACAAATTTGTTTTGTATTTTAAGCACTTACCGACCGCCCATTGCAGATTTACTGCGGCAGGCTGGCTCGGCTGCGCGAATCGACGTATGGGAGCGGTGTTGGGGGCGAGCGGGCGCTGCCGCTGGTGCGCTCCCGCCCCCACTAGGCAGTGGGGATGCCGATCCATGTGTCCGGCGGCCGTGATTGCCGTCGGGCACCTGCGATTGCTCCCTGCTGCCAGAGAAGGACAGTCAGCTGTTGTAAACACAGCAGACCATTCTTCTCTCTGAAATGATCACAGAGCGCCTGTTGTCCTTCTATATAGGAACACAGGTCTCTATGATCATTTTACAAGTCCCTCCCTCATTCAGTTAGAAAACACTCCTCTAGGCTCACATTTAACCCTTCAATCACACTAGGATAACCCCTTCCCTGCCAGTGTCATTATTATAGTAACAGTCCATATTTTTAGCACTGATTACTGTAGTAATGTCACTGGTCCCCCCAAAAGTGTAAAAAATGTCAGTTAGGGGTCCGATATGTCCGCCACAATGTTGTAGTCCTGCTAAAAATCGCAGATTGCCGCCATTACTAATAAAAAAATTTTAAATAAAATTTTTTTTAAAAATGACATAAATCTTTCCCCAGTTTGTAGAAATGATAACTTTTGCGCAAACCAATCAAAATACGCTTATTGTGATTTTTTTTTTTGCCAAAAATATGTAGCAAAATACAAATTGGCCTAAAAGGATGAAGCATTTTGATTTTTAATTTTTTTTGTGGGAATGTTATATAGCAGAATGTGAAATATATATTTTTTTTCAGACTTGTCGCTCTTTTTTTGTTTATAGCACAAAAAATAAAAATTGTACAGGTGATCAAATACCACCAAAAGAAAGCTCTATTTGTGGGAAAAAAAGGACATTGATTTTATTTGGGTACAGAATCGCATGACCGTGCAATTGTCTGTTAAATTAACGCAGTGCTGACTCACAAAAAATGACCTGGTCATTAAGGGGGCAAATCCTTTCGGTCAAGAAGTGGTTAATAAGCCCCTGTTCACATTGAATCTGACTTTGAAATAAAGTGACTTCACTTTAAATCGCACAATTTCAAAGCCGCAGGTCAGTGCGACTTCAGGTGCAACTTGGCTGACATCTGTAAGACTTCATGCACAGATGTCTATGCAAATTGCACCTGAAATCACAAAAAATAGTGTAGGAACCTTTTTTTTTTAAATCGATGCGGCACCCGCAAAGTCTGCATTTCACCGATTTAAAAGCTCCATTGCCAACAATAGGTTGCAACTTGTCATGCAATTCGAACCTGTCAAATCACATGATAAGTCACACCAATGTGAACAGGGGCTAAAGTAGAAGTGGTTTGCTTTTATTTTCTCCTTGTTAGATGGGCATGTTCATTTTTTCATGACATTCATGAAAATAAATAAAAAAGAACGTATTTCACAAATTCGGCACAGTTATAATTTGTAATTGGTGAGATGAATGTAATGAATGAAACTATGAATGTTTTGTGTGTTGGTAATTCATTATTTTCCATTTCTTGTATATCCAGAAAAAAATAAGTACTCTTACAGGACAGATCTTTTGCTGATTTGCCAACACCTAATAAAGGATAATTTCAGCTTTCAAAAATAAATAAATAATTGCACATTTTTTTGCAGGTAAAAATACGAGCAGTTATTTATTTTTACACTGTAGCCTGTAAAGCATTGCACCCATGGGCAGCAGATCATTAGTGCAATGCCAGGATTCTGCAACCTCTCAGTCAGCTGTCTGCCCATACCTCCTATGTAAGGAAACTGTGAATAAATGACACCCATGTGTGGGCAGAGCTATGCACAGCTGAGCTTTTTTCAAAAAATATCAGGCTGAAGATCCCCTGCCTGCTTTCATAGAGCATGTAGCGCTAAATAATGTATCATGCTCCTCAAGGTGAATGTAGCCTTTAATCCACCTACCTGAATAAATATATTTAATTTGTATGTAAGTTCTTGCACTGCATCATTGATTCGAAATAAGATTGTATAAGGATTGCTTCATTAGACTATGATGTGTGGCCAGCTTTACAGACAGATAAAGAATTTTGAAAAAAAACATAAAGAATACATGAAAAAAGCATTATATATCTGTTTTACTGATTTACACTCCAATTAAAGTTGTTTTGATCACATGACCTATTATGACATATAGTTTTAAAATGAAACTACTGAAAACTATGTAGGAGATATGGAGAAAAATTCCACCACTCCAAGCCCACACACAAGCCCATCACCCCTGGGACTCCAGGTGCTAACCAAAGCACAAAATTACACACTGATGTCGAACCACATCCAACTTTATTGAAGCTGAACAAAGCATACCCCCAACACCCCAGCCAATATGAGCTCAATCACAATGATTTCTGTGATCTGACTCATGTTGGGTGGGGTCTGGAGGGGGAATGCAATCTTACATAATTAGTTTGTGACTTTCTGCTTACCTATTAAAAACTCTGTGACGTGAGCCTATGTTGATAAGGAACATGCTGACAATAGGAGCGAGTAGAGAGATGACCTCTTCATTATTTTTTAGCTCCTTTATTGTCTAGTAACAGACTGGGGCAGGGAAGTGTTTTGGCAGTGTTGCTTAACTACACATGAGAAAAGATACATCACCAAATTGGCTGTGCTGGCTCGTTTGGTTTTGTAATTCTATGAGCTGGGTGGACTGAAATACAAGTTGTTTGGCAAGTGAAACAGCTACCAATTGTATATTTCAGTAAAGCATACTGTATATATTAGCACAATACACTTTAAATACGTCTCTGTAATGATAGATTTTGAGCCTAAATAGTAAAAAAAAATGTTGTAGTAAAATTGTAAAATCATTTTTATTCAGGTCTAAACTTCCTTTTTTGACATTTTCTGTATATGCACATGGAAATAGGAAGCCTTCCTTTAGTGAAAATTATATGTATGTGGTCCTGAGATTGGTATGTGCATACAAATCATATTTGCATTTAGGTCAGGAAAGGCCAATTGCCTGAGATCCCCAGTCTGGTCAGTGAGCATACAGCCTTACTAAATCAGACCCACAGGGTTGAATTACTAAAGATAAATAGGCTGTTCACATTGCAAGGGAAGTTGCACTTTAATTTTTGACTTAAAGAATCAGTTGAAGTTCTGCCAACTTCCAATCATGCGGAAGCAAAATTGATTTTTTTTTTCCTTGCATGTAATTTGGTACACTTTGCAAAATAAAAACTCTTTTGCAAAGTGTAACTTCCCTTGAAAAGTGAACAGTCTATTTGACTTAAGTAAATAAACCCCACGGTGTCTTTTCATGACTAAAATACCTCTTTATTTGTCAGATATATTAATTTTCTTTAATAATGGTTTTAATGCATTAACTATTATTTTCCTATTTAGTTTAAAAACTGCAACTGTGTTTTTTATACAAATATATTTTTTAGATTTAAATATTTAATATTTAAATAAAGTTTTAGATATTTTTAGATGTAAAACTAATTATTGAAAAAAATCTCATTGTGACTTTTAAAATGTTTCAAAATAAAGACAGTCTATTGACTCACTATGATAGGGAGCCCAATATGGAAAGGATGGAAACCTATTCTTTTTTATCCAGGATGGAATATTTACTATCTACAAAGTGAACTGATAAAGGGAACAAGATGCAACCTACCAAATGTGTCATTATCAGATATGCAACATCATATCACATTGTCATTGTAGCAACAAAGATCTTTATAAGCTGACAATCATGTTTTTCATCACAAATCAAGGTAATATATGAAATAGCATTAGAAGTAAAGGAAGGAATTAGAACAAGCAGCTTTATACAGGAACCTAGTAGACAGGACCTTGTGGTGTGTTGTGTGCCAAGGTGACTTAGTAGCCCCAGCTGAATGTTCTGAAGGAAATTGCTTATTAAGACATATTAGAGATTACTGAAAATCTCAGCTAAGAATGGCAAATGCATCTTTAGCTCATGTAATAGTGCAGCACAGAAAAACAGATATAACAAGTCTAATGGCATAATGGAATACAAATTAGTGTGGCTGAGCATTCTTGCCTAGTTAGGCAGTCCACTGTGAAGATTGTACGGCTAATATAATGTAATCTCCTGTGGACTTTAATAGACAATATTGGCAAAGATACATGGTGGCAAAGATGCTGCATGCGTTAGCTATACCTCTTTGTAATTTGGCTGTCTAGGGCAGCTTGTTTTTGCAGTATTAGATTCTCCTTTCTATTGCCTTGAGAAAAGAAACTGAGCAAAAATACATATTTTAAATCCTTGAAATCCTTATTAGAAAGTGGCAACAAAAAGCAACTTTCTTATCTAATTGAGTTTACGGTCAAATATCTTTAAATTATAGCTGATATTCAAAAAGACTTATGTATATCTGAAAATAGGTTGTAACAGTAAAAAAAAAAGTAAGCTTGCATACTTTGATGCCTCAAATGGATATGTATACAAGTTATACATAGATAATTTTAAATCCCAACTTTACACTTCCTTTTTTTTTTTTATTGTTTTTTTTTTTTTAGTGGCCCAGCCATTAAAAAGTAAACAATCAGTTGTGAATATATAACCTTCCCTTTAGATGCTGTTCCCCACAGTGAATCCTTTCCACCACTAGATATTGCCAGACTTCTGGATTGAATAATATCCAGGGTCATTCAACCCACCTCCTGTGTGTGCAAAGGTTTCATTGGTCTTCCCCCTAGTGGAGTATCAGTGCACGGCCCTACTGAGCATGACACTCTGCCTCATTCAAGTCTGTCTAGTGTCAGGGAAAAGACAAAGATGAAGAGAATCTTGTAAAACACACAACAAGTCTAAAGGTATCAAAAGATTTGTGTATAAAAAAAAAAAAAAATGTTAAAAACACAAATGGGTGTGCTATGGCGTGCTAGTAAGATCCAGGTCAACTCATTACAGTCATAGCCAACTCCAGATTAGATGTGCAATAAATGAATGGTAGTCATTATAAATAAAAAGATACCTAATCATAAATTAAAAATAATATCTTCATTGCTGGCAGTTATAAAACATTAAGTATGAGTACCCCAGCTAGATGCACATACATGCTTAAATATGTTAGCTTCACAAATTATGTGCTTATTCTATTCTACTCAACTCAGTTGGATACACAACAAGAGCTACTCCCCTTAAAGACTGAGGTATAGCATTAAAGAGGTTGTAAACTCAGTTAATTTTTTTTTTTTTTACAAGCTGAAAGAGAAACACATAATGAGCTAGTATGCATCGCATACTAGCTCATTATGAAATACTTACCTTAGAACGAGCCCCCGCCGTGCCGTCCGCTCACCTCTATGACGGGCGACATGTCCAGTCGCCCGTCTTCCGGAATCGCGGCATCCGGCCATCTGATTGGCTGGAGCCGCGGTGACGTCACTCCTGCGCACGCGCACGGGAGCCGACAGTCACGGCACGGGTCTCTGAAGAAACGGCACCAGCGGCCGTTCCTTCAGAGCGCATGCGCCAGTGACGTCACTGGCTGCATGTAAGGTAAATATCTCCTAAACGGTACATGTTTAGGAGATATTTACAGTACTTATAGGTAAGCCTTTTCATAAGCTTACCTATAGGTAAAAGTGCCAGAGGAGGGTTTACTTCCTCTTTAAATACAGTAGATGCAAAGTCACATACCAATAAAGCAGTCCCTGGCTCATATATGCATTCAATTTTGTTAAAGAAACTGGAGTCAATGGAAATGTATGGAGTGCCAGACATCCTGGATATCTATTGCCTGGACAGCCAGTCAAGATACTTATATGTAGAGTGTATGCAAGCTACCTATTAACTCTAGACTCAGACCCGGAGTCTTTGGGGAACATGTGGTTGGCTGGTAACCTGGTCATCTGTGTGGAGGTAGTGAAAGGTTGTCAACTTTGCCCTTTATTGGTTGTACAGGCTGCTGAGTTACGGTACCCATATATGTGGAGCTGACATTCCTTTTAAGGACAAACCAAGCCAGGTGATCACTGATGCATTCCCTCCCAACATGGACTTCTTCAGAGGGGCACTGGTGTTGAGGCTAAATACACTTTCTCCATACTCTCCCTCTCCACCCACTCAAACCATGTGTCCAGCCTTGTAATCCAGGACAACAGTAAAAAAACATTCTATCTCTGGTTGCTGCTCATTAGATGTATTGGGCTAAAGTGGAACATCACTGTTTGAACTGGATAGGAAAGGGAGCAAGAAGGAAGGATGTGTTTCTTCCACAGAATATTGGTTTACAAATAACATACATTTAAAAAGGTTCCACATTAATACACTCTGTACTGAATCACATTTATAAAAAAATTATATCAAAATCCCATATAACATAGATGTTATTAACAAAAACAAACACAAATCCATAGCTCAGCTCAAGGCTGGCCTTTCCTGCACATGGACAACCTGTGTGTCGGCCATCACAGTATGTCTCCACTCTTTATTGAAAATAGAAAAAAAGTCAGCCGCACTTCAATTAGCTCTTATTGCAGTTTTTTTTAATTATTATTATTCAGTGCATTAAGTGCATACAGTAATGTATCCAACCCAAAACCAGCCTTCCTTGGCACATTTCACCACTACTGACTTGCTCAGAAGGAAAAAGGAAGGATAGGGACTTTGCTAGAAAAAAAATATTTTAAGAAATAGACAGCATGGATTAATGAAAGACAGAAGTTGTCAAACAAACTTGATTTGTTTTAATGAGGAGGTAGGTAAAACTTAGACAAAGGAGTGGCTGTGGACATAGTATACTTGGATTATGCAAGAATGTTTGACGCAGTTCCCCCATGCAAATGTAATGTGTGTAATAGTGTTAGAGAAAATTTACAGGCTTGAAAATCAGTTTGTAAATACATAGAAAACTGGCTAAAAAAACGTACTCAGAGAGTAGTGGTTAAACGGTTATACTCTGAATAGTCTAAGGTTATTAGTGGTGTACCCCAAGGTTCAGTGTTGAGACCCTTTAATATATTTATAAATGATATAGCCTGGGATTGAAGTACCATTTCAGTCTTTGCAGGTGACACCGAACTATTCAGTGGAATAACATCCTTACAGGATGCCTCCATCTAATAAGCTAGGCTATGTTGCAAATGAGATTTAATGTTGATAAATGTAAAATGATGCACTCAAGAGGATAAAAATATGCATGTATTTTACATGCTAGGAGGAATATAGCAGGGGTAATTATTAGTTAAAAAACAAAAACATTATAAATACCTTTTTATTCTCCTTTTTATAAGTGATCACATGTCCTCTGTTCCCAGTTGCATAAGAACTGGGGAGGAGAAACAGCAGTGCACTGATATTCCCAGTGAAAGGGGGGGGGGTCTGGGCAAGTATTATCATTGCAGGAGAGCATAGCTAGAGAACTGACCACTCTGTGCTCTCATGTCTGGTGTGGTCCATTTTTAAATAGGAAAGCAGAGGGACTAGCAGGAACACCAGGGATTTCACACAAAGGAAGCAGTACAAAGAGAATAGGATACTTTTCATGCAAGTACATGGTATGGCAGACATATGAGGAATATGAAATGTTGGGTTGATATCTTCTTTAATAATAGCATGCAATGTCAATCTATGATTTCCAAAGTGATTATTTATTGTATTAAAAGCAATGAGGACTACACTTTGCCACTGTACAAATCATTAGTAATAACTAATCTGCAATATACAGTTCAGTTTTAGGCATTGGAGAACTGGGAAAGGTGCAGAGAAGGGCAACCAATTTGATAAGAGGCATGGAGGAGCTCAGGTAGGAAGAAAGATTAGCAGAACTGAATATATTCTCACTTGAGAAAAGGCAATTTATAGGGGATATGATCAACATGTACAAATACATAAGTGGTCCATATAGTCAACTTGGTGTAGAGTTATTCAGTTTCAGGTCCTTACACAAGACAAGAGAGCATTCTTTATACCTGGAGGAAAACATATTTAACCTTCACATACAGAAAGGCTTCTTCATATTAAGAACTGTAAAACTATAGAATAGACTCCCTCAAGAACTAGGGAACTGGCTCCTATCTGTCTCGTTCACCTCCCCAGAATGGTGACTTGCCATATTGTTGCCTCACAGGTGTTGTTTCTGTTTTTAAATGTACAACAATAAAATGTCTATTTTTAGCATATCCCTGTGCCGTTAAAGTCCATGTTTTTTCCACTACTTAATTCAATTCTAGTTAAAGGATGTGGCACTTCTCTACTGTTTAAACACACCCAAAGAACCGCCATCTGGTAGTGCAACTATTCAATACAAATTCCCTCAAGAATTAGTTCTGGCCAGCTCAGTAGATGGTTTTAAAAAAGAGCTGGATGCATTCATAAATGCGTGTTAGAAAAAAAAAAGCCTCAAACTCTATCATACTGAGGTGTAGAATCCTAGAGTCCTAGAATAAATCCAAACAACCGGTCAGTATAGAGAGAGACATAGTGTCTTTACCATTATTCTAACGCCCTTGCATCCATTCCAACAATAGCAGCCTTTAGTCAAACCATCACCCTTGTTATGCTCACTTCCCTATGTTTGAGACAATGCGATTAGAAACTATGATATTTCTTTCTACCCGGGCCCCATGACCTCGATCATGGGAATCCCCGAATTTCCACCTAGGATGCACAGTAATGGCATACTCCAGTGGCAAATATTGAACCCTTCCCCATCCAACAGGCAATTGGCTCTAACAGGTTGAAACCCCTGGGAGAAATTGAGGCCCACTCCTCCTTAGGCCATGGATAGTGGCTAAGCTACTTCAGGATCAGACCATTGTGGAATGCAATCTTTTATGTAAAGTGTCCACTTTTGTTGAAAAAAAAAACATTCCCCTCTGGGTGATCTCTGTACATTACAAGGATTTTAGCAAACTTTGTTGCAGATTCCTACCTTCTGTTATTCTGAATACATTCCTGTGTGTTTGTCTGTGTCCATGTGGTAAGTGAATCTAATGGAAGTAATTTAATAATTATCAGTCAGCTGCTGCACCTGCAGGGCTCCAATGGGGAAAATTACAGGGTCTGCATCCCTTTAAATGTGATTTCCTTTTGGGAGTATCTCACCAAAAATGAAATTTTTGTTGCAAGGGATGCCTGATATCTGACTTGTATCTTATTGCAGACTTCTGGGAAAACCAGTGAGCCAATCACACAAGCAGGAAAATATGCTTCTGGGGGTCTTTCTGAATACATTCTGTGTACAGTACACCTCCAGGTTGCCATATTGAATTGCATTTTACAGAAAATGACAGAGCTTCAAATTGAAAAAGAAAGGTAATTTTTAGTAACATTAATCAGAGTATGACTGGAATCACGATTATATATGCTATATTATTTTTTTTTAATTTGCTATTATAAAGTGGAGTTACCCTTTAAGCTCCCTCATTATGAATAAAACATGGCCAAAAATGCTGGAAGTAGCCCTCTTGTTTATGATACCAGGGCCCATTAAAAACATCAAGAAGGGCCTGTTCCAATTTATAATCTTGGCTGGTCATGCTTTAATCCCCAGGCATTGGGAATCTCCCACTGTACCTACAGTTTATAAATGGGTTGTAAATATATATATATATATATACACACACAGTATCTCACCAAAGTGAGTACACCCCTAACTATTTTGTAAATATTTTATTATACCTTTCATGTGACAACACTGAAGAAATTACACTTTGCTACAATGTAAAGTAGTGAGTGTTACAGATTGTATGACAGTGTAAATTTGCTGTCCCCTCAAAATAACTCAACACAGCCATTAATGTCTAAACCGCTGGCAAGAAAAGTGAGTATACCCCTAAGTGGAAATGTCCAAATTGGGCCCAAAGTTTCAATATTTTGTGTGCCCACCATTATTTTCCAGCACTGCCTTAACCCTCTTGGGCATGGAATTCACTAGAGCTTCACAGGTTGCTACTTTTCCACTCCTCCATGATGACATCACAGAGCTGGTGGTGGTTAGAGACCTTCCGCTCCTCCACCTTCTCTTTGAGGGTGCCCCACAGATCCTCAATATGGTTTAGGTCTATAGACATGCTTGGCCAGTCCATCTTCTTTACTCTCAGCTTTTTTAGCAAGTCATCTTGGAGGTGTGTTTGGGGTCCTTATCATGTTGGAATACTGCCCTGCGGCCCAGTCTCCTAAGGGAGGGGATCATGCTCTGCTTCAGTATGTCACAGTACATGTTGGAATTTATGATTCCCTCAATGAACTGTAGTTGCCATGGTCCGGAAGCACTCATGCAGCCCCAGACCATGACACTTCCACCGCCATGCTTGACTGTAGGCACATGTCTTTGCACTCCTCACCTGGTTGCTGACACACATGCTTGACACCATCTGAACCAAATAAGTTTATCTTGGTCTCATCAGACCACAGGACCTGGTTCCAGTAATCTATGTCCTTAGTCTGCTTGTCTTCAGCAAAGTGTTTGCATCATCTTCACAAGAGGCTTCCTTCTGGGATGGTAGCCATGCAGACCAATTTGATGCAGTGTGCGGTGTGTGGTAAGAGCACTGACAGGCTTACCCCCCCCCCCCCCATCCCTTCAACCTCTGCAGCAATGCTGGCAGCACTCATATGTCTATTTCTCAAGGACAACCTCTGGATATGATGCTGAGCATATGCACTCAACTTCTTTGGTTGGCCATGGCAAGGCCTGTTCTGAGTGGAACCTGTCCTGTTAAACCGCTGTATGTTTCTGGCCACCGTTCTGCAGATAAGTTTCAGGGTCTTGGCAAAATTCTTATAGCCTTGGTCATCTTTATGTAGAGCAACAATTCTTTTTGTTAAGATTTTCAGGGAGTTCCTTGCCATGAGGTGCCATGTTGAATTTCCAGTGACCAGTATGAGAGAGTCAGAGTGATAACACCATATTTAACACACCTGCTCCCCATTCACACCTGAGATCTTGTAACTCTAATGAGTCACATGACATTGGGGAGGGAAAATGGCTAATTTGGCCAAACGGGGACATTTTGACTTAGGGGTGTACTCACTTTTGTTGCCAGCGGTTTAGACATTAATGGCTGTTTGTTATATTGAGGGGACAGCAAATTTACACTGTTATACAAGCTGTACACTCACTTCTTTACATTGTAGCAAAGTGTAATTTCTTCAGTGTTGTCACATGAAAAGATATAATAAAATGTTTACAAAAATGTGAGGGCTGTACTCACTTTTGTGCGATACTGTATATATATATATATATATATATATATATATATATATATATATATATGTATGTGTGTGTATATGTATATTTTTTTTGTGTGTGTATACAGTGGGGATCGAAAGTTTGGGCACCCCAGGTAAAAATTTGTATTAATGTGCATAAAGAACCCAGGGAAAGATGGAAAAATCTCCAAAAGGCATCCAATTACAGATTAGACATTCTTATAATATGTCAACAAAAGTTAGATTTTATTTCCATCATTTACACTTTCAAAATAACAGAAAACAAAAAAATGTTGTCTGCAAAAGTTTGGGCACCCTGCAGAGTTAATATCTTGTACTGCCCCCTTTGGCAAGTATCACAGCTTGTAAATGTTTTTTGTAGCCAGCCAAGAGTCTTTCAATTCTTGTTTGAGGTATCTTTGCCTATTCTTCTTTTCAAAAGGCTTCCAGTTCTTTGAGATTTCTGGACTGTCTGTCACGCACTGCTCTTTTAAGGTCTATCCATAGATTTTCAATTATGTTGAGGTCAGGAGATTGTGAAGGCCATGGCAAAACCTTCAGTTTACTCCTCTTGATATAATCCCCCATGGATTTTGAGGTGTGTTTAGGATCATTATCCATTTGCAGAAGCTTTAACTTCTCTTTAACATCTCTTTAACTTCAGCTTTTTCACAGATGGCATCAAGTTACCATCCAAAATTTGCTGAAATTTTATTGAATCCATTTTTCCTTCTACTCGTGAGATGTTCCCTGTGCCACTGGCTGCTATACAACCCCAAAGCATGATTGATCCACCCCCATGCTTAACAGTTGGACAGAGGTTCTTTTCATTCAATTCTGTGCCCCTTCTTCTCCAAACGTACCTTTGCTCATACCAGCCAAAAAGTTCAATTTTAACCTCATCTGTCCACAGAACTTGTTTCCAAAACGCATCAGGCTTGTCTATATTATCATTTTCAAAGTTCAAACGCTGATTTTTGTGGTGAGGACGTAGAAGAGGTTTTCTTCTGATGACTCTTCCATGAAGACCATATTTCTACAAGTATCTCTTTAAAGTGGAATAGTGTACCACAACTCCAGTGTCTGCCAGATCTTTCTGGAGGGATCGTGCAGTCAAACGTGGGTTTTGTTTTTCTCACAATCCTGCGAGCTGTTCTGTCTGATATTTTTCTTGGTCTTCCAGATCTTGCTTTAACTTCCACTGTTCCTGATGACTGCCATTTCCTAAATAACATTCCAAACAGAGGATATTGACATCTGAAAACGCTTTGCTATCTTCTTATAGCCTTCTCCAGCTTTGTGAGCGTCAACTATTTTCAGTTTCAGTTTTCTAGACAACTGCTTAGAAGATCCCATGATGCTGATTGTTAGGGCAAGGTCAGATGAGTCTGGGCATTTAAAACCTTTGAGAGTGACATCACCTGGTCTTCCCAGATGATGATTGAGAACAATCCATGACACTGGCAGGTCTCAGCCTAGCAAAGGGGGCAGTGCATGCTATAAATTCTGCAGGGTGCCCAAACATTTGCAGACGCCATTTTTTTGTTTTCTGTAATTTTGAAAGTGTCAATGATGGAAATAAAATCTAACTTTTGTTGACATATTATAAGAATGTTTAATCTGTAATGTGATGCATTTTGGAGATTTTTCCATCTTGCCTTGGCTTCTTTATGCACATTTATTCAAATTTTTACCTGGGGTGCCCAAACTTTCGATCCCCACTGTATATAAATGTATCTGCAGATTGACTTCTTTACAACCACCCTGTCATATTTTCCTGCTTGATCAGTGCTGTAGGCTATAGCCTGCAACACTGATAAGTGTACTCTGATGGTGGGGAAGTCTTCTTGCTGTCCGACTACAATAGCTCAGTAGGGGGGTTTCCCACATTCATATCAAGGATGTGGAGGGATGGGGGAATCGAGTGAGGTTTTTTGTTTAACCCACTGGTTGAATGAAATAAAACAGATTCATCTATGAGCTGCCTTACACAGTTTGTAAAGTGTGTACTTTGCACCATACTTGTATAGCCAAGGGGAGTATTATAGTTTTACTAGTCTAAATATATTTGCAATATGTGCTTTTCTGACATTGAAGGAAGCACCTTTTTTATGCGGCATGTTACTTTCTTATGGCTGTCAAATTGAATTGAGACCAACCTATCTTTATAGGGACATCACTCTCCTTTGAACAATTTGTGGACTTTGGTGAATACATTTAGTTAATCTGGAATCCTCCTATATTATCTCTGAATGTTTCTGTAATATCTCCAGAAACATTTTATGATGATTGCAATATTGGGCAATTAGGACTACCTTGACATAGTCCCTCTTTCTATGATTTAATGTTTCTGATTGTGTAATACATTTTTCTCTTTCATAGACCTCACATAATTGTTTGTATCCCCATCTTTTTAGTCTGTACTTTATCTATCCTCTCAAAATCCTCATCTAGACTACAGTTTCTTTGAAGCCTTATTTATTGCCTATAGGGAATACTCCTCAAAAGGAGTTTAGGTTGGATACTGCTTTGCTGTGTTTTCATGGTTTAACGTCATTTATAGATTTCCATGGTTGTCTTTGCAGATTTGTAAGTCTAAGAATGGAAGCTGCTTGTTATTTGCCTCAAGGGGATTTTAGATTTAAATCATTACTCTTGAGGGCTGCAAAAGTATATCAAATTCACCTGCCCACAGGTTAAAAATATTGTCTGTTTACCAATTCAATGTCAATACATGGCACATACATAGTACGTAGTATGTACATACAGTACATAGTGAGACCAATCCTTGACCAGATGTCTTTCACCCACTCAGATACAGGTTAGCATATGATAGAGCTCAAGTTGTGCTCATTGCCATACCCTGCATTTGAAGGTAGCCCCATCAATGGTTCCACTGTTGGGCCCCATCGGTTATACGAATAAGAATAAGAATTCCTTCTGATAATAAAAATAAAGTTCATCTGGAACCGTTTTATACCAAGCCACATCAGTCAAAATTCTCATAATCATGTACCTGCTATTGTTCCATTGTAGATATCACTACATTCCCCCCTCTTTGCTCAAGAAGAGTACAATTGCTATAATTCAGCTTTTTTTTAAATGACCGCTGGTCTCCCTCTGGTGCATTGTCAAAATATAATTTTGCATCTACAAGGCGGCTGTGTGTTTTGGTTTGTTTTTTTCATTCATTTGTGTTTCAAAATGTCTATATTTTTATCTTTGTCTGACATGTGACTACCAAAACTAATTTAATTAAATACTTCCAGTCTCCCTTTATCATATACTGTATTTGTTTCAATAAAAGTTTTCTTGCAAACACATGTATGTCTTTTATAGCTGCATTGTTATCCATGTTGGTTTCAGATCAAAAGGTGAGATAGATATCACTTGATACTCCTGAGCTGTAGATTCTAAAGACATCAAGGTAATAATCTAAGATTAGTTTTATTCTCTTTTCAACAGAGATTCTTCTAAAACTGCCTCTCTTTTAGGTAGTTGGGCTGTTGGGGGTATCTGATCTCCTCCCTTGGTTGGTTCCCTGGGTATATCTACACATTTTGATGATGAATCTCAAATTCATTTCATCCAAAAATGATTAAGGCAAGAACACAGACGAGGAAGTGGGTGCTTCTAGATTGCCAGCATTATCATTGGTTATGTTGTCATCCTCCCTTAATTCACTTCTCTCCCCATGGCACTACTAGCTCAGTTTGTGTTGAGACGTTCTCCCTATTTTTCTGGGGTTTTATATTCTTATGAGTTTATCTACCTATTATATGACCTGGTATTATAGCCTGTTCTTTTATAATTATCTACCCATGTTAAATCGTTCTCTAAGAACAGTTCTGTGTTGATATAATTGTACAGTGTACTATTAGAAAGAACATCCTTGTTGATTGTGTTTCTTTGTCATAATTGTTTCAAGTGGTGTAATGCCTTTACATATATCCAGTGAAGTGACTGGCCTCAGGTGATACACAGAGATGAAAATAATCTTCCTACTTAGATTGTACCGGTTTATCTGCAGTCTTCTATTCTCTACATCATTTCAAAGTCCAGAATGTATACAGTTTGTCTGGGCTATCAGAACAGAGAGCAGAGAGCTGAAATGACACTCTGCAGAGCTAAGTAAAGAGAGCTCTGAGAGCTGATTGGAGGGATGGGACACACACAGAAACAGAGCTGAGGCTGTCAACCACAGGCGGAGTGATAGAATAATTACAAATGTAGCCCTTATGTGCATATGTATTTTTCTAGATACTTTTAACCACTTCCCCCAAGGAGGATGTCCATGGACGTCCCCCGGGTTCAGTGGTTATATGAGATTAATGCCTGCACCAACAGGCATTATTTTGGTATGTATCATTTCAGCTGGCGATACCCTAACAGGCAGTTGCGATTTGAGTGGCTAATTAGCCACTTAATTACTTCAGAATTACTACTACTACTGGCAGAAGGTGATTACTGCCCCAAACAGAAGAAGAGGAACTGTCATTGTTCCTCTCTCCATATAACCCCGGAAACAGGGAGCGACGAGTAGTTTGTTACTTCCGGTTCTGCTTCTTTGTTTACCTGGCCGCCAGTGGCCAGGAAAGCAGCCAATCAGACCAATCTGTGTTTGATCACCTGCATGGGAGGCTAGAGGAGAAATTTGGGGTCTAATAAACCCCAGATCTCTCTATAAAGAGGACCTGTCACAGCCCTTGCTTTCACAATGGATTTTGTTCATTCCTTGTGATAGCAAAAAAGTTAATAAAAAAAAAAAGTGTTAACATTTTATTGTATAAAATACATAATAATAAAAAAATGTAAAGCGCACCTCGTCCCACTGTGGTTACGCGCAAATGCGAACGCATACCCTACTTCCGTACGCATATGTAAGCGGTAATAACACTACACATTTGAGGTATCAGAGTGAGATTAATAATTCTAGCACAGACCTCCTGTGCAATTCTAAACTGATAACCTGTAAAAGGACTTTAAAGGGTCGCCTATGAAGAATTTTAGGCACTGTAGTTTCCCGCCATTCCACGGGCAGACGCAATTTCAACGCGTGACACGTTAGGTACCTGTTTACTTGGCGTAACATCATCTGTCACATTACACTAAAAATTGGGCTAATTTTATTGTTTTGTTTTTTTAATTCATGAAAGTTTTTTTTCCATAAAAAATTGCGTTTGAAAAACCGCTGCACAAATCCTGTGTGACATTAAAAATCGCAACACCCACCATTTTATTCTATAGGACCTCTGCTAAAAAAAAAATATATAATGTTTGGGGGTTATAAGTAATTTTCTAGAAAAATGGTTGTTTAATTGTTTAATTGTATTATCACAAATAGGGATGAGTCAAATATACCCAAGTTCAGTTCAATGCAAGTTCAAATAACACGACCAAAGTCATCCTGGATGATCCTGAATCTGAACTCCACTGAGGTCAACTGGAGCTGAATCTAAGAAATCAGTAATAGACATTTTCTAGGCTAATAAATATAAGCAGCCATAAATATTGTAGACTCTCTGCAAATTATACAACAATTTGTACTTTGCTGCTCTTTTAGAGGAATAGATAAAGCATTTGTTATTCTGCAAAAAAAAGCCGACATGCTGCACAGTATGCAAGTATTTTTGCAAAGCAACAATGTAGCTAAATTTAGATAAAAAATTATAGAGCAAGATAGAAAAAAACTGATGTGTTGGGCAGTATGTATTCCTTTTTAGCTTGCTTTGTCAGAGATAATTTAGATTTCATATTGATTTAACAAATAACAGTGTATTTTTTGAGACTGAAGATTGAAAAAATGTCACAAATTTGCAGTAGATGTGTTTGATAGTTTGCTGTTCCAGAAGGAAGAGTCAGACAGACTTCATGTCCAAAAAAAAGAGGTGTCTATTTTCTAGAATTGAAGACTGAAAAATTGTACAGATATGCAGCAAACTTTTTAACCCTTTCTTGGATTTATTTTTTAGAGACAGAAAATTGAAAAAGTTACAGATTTCAACCAAACTTATTAAGCCTGTTTTCATAGGCTTACATTTTAGAGTGATCCTAAATCAGAGTCTGGTAAGGAACAAAGTTGTACAGTTTAGCACCACAGACAGGCCACAGTTTCTAAGTGAGTGAGTGAGCGAGCAGGCATATTAGATCTGGAAATAATTACAGTTTAGCACAACGGCAAATAAACCTTTTTTGGTAGGCCAAAATGCCTCAGGGATTCAGCAGACATGTTGCATCTGCATTTGTGTCTATTCGTTTCCAATTTACAGCACACCTTTTAAGCCTTTCTTGGATAGGCCACAATTTCTGAGGGAGAGAGCAAGCACTTGCATCTGAAAATATTTTTTTTTCTTTTTGTTAGGGGAATGAAGATGGAAAATTTTAAAAACTTGAACCACAGACATCTACTACCTAGAGACCCTTATAACCAATTGCGCCTTCTTTATTTTACTTGTGTATTACTTGGTACTAATTGGGTACACTTAATTTATTAGTCTTCGATTGTTAGGGTGGGTTATTCCCAACAAGAGGCATCTCCAAATGTTTTCTGCATTTTTTTTACCTATGTTGTTTATAGTATTATCTGTAGAGATTTCAAGACATGCATTTATCTCTGTATTTTCAGTATTTGCTCGACATTTGCTTGTCACTATTACTTTCAATAAAACCAATATGAAAAAAAAAACTTGCATCACAGATCTTAAATCTGTACTGTTTCTGAGTGGGCATATTATGTCTGTAAAAAACAAAAAAAACACAAAACAAAGGTTTATTTTCTTAGAAGAGGGAAAAAAAAGTTTACAGTTTAGCACTATAACCACAGTTGAGGAATTGAGGAGCCATATTGCAATTGGAAAGAAAACATTTCCATTTGTTTTCAATTTAAAATATTGCACAGACTTGCAGCATACCTTTAATGGATTGAAGCTTTTATTGGATAGGCCACAATTTCTAAGGGAGAGAGCAAGCTTCTGGAAATAAAAAAATGTTTTTTTTTTTTTTTTATGAGACTGAAGATGGAAAACTTTCACCAAAAAATTGTACAGATATACAGCACACATTTGAAATCTTTATTGGTAGGCCACCATTTTTGAGAGAGTAGATTGCATTTGGAATTAAAAAAAATAGTATCGTGTTTAAAACACTAAAAATGAAAAAATGTTACAGATTTGCACCACAGATTTTAGGCGTGCATGAGCAGGCTTAAATCTCTGAATGAGGAGGAACATTGCCTCTGGAAATGTTTCAAAATAGTGTATTTTTTGTGTTAAATAGAAAAAATGAATTAACCAGTTCACATCACACCTTTTGAAGTCTTTACTGAATAAATTACAATTTCTGAGGAAGAGAGCAAGCACATTGCATCTGGAGGTGAAAGAATGAGTGTCTTGTTTTGGAGGCTGAAAATGGGTTTAGTGAGTTGCACCACAGGTGACAATTTCTGAATAATTGTGAATTCATCTCAAAAAATATTTTTTTTTTTCTGTACAATAGAAATCACATTTTAATTTCAATAGTATTTTCAAGGCTTCATTGGATAGGCCACAACTTTGGAGGAATAAAGTCATCAAATAACAAATTGGCTTCAATTTTTTTACAAACTGGAAACAAAATTCTTTTTGAACAAGAGAGCAAGTAAATTGCAGCTAAAAATATATATTTTATTCTGAGAATCAATCAAGGGATGCATATTAGCAGTTTATCAGAATCATTTTAATCCTACTTGGACAGACTGTCAAAGGAAAAGATGCAAAACCAAAGTGATACATCATGAAGTAGACCTATGTGCATAAAGTGAGATGAACTCCAGTCAGGTCATGACCCAACGCATTTCTCTCTACCGCTTGGCGCTTAATCATGGGGATGTTCAGGCTAAGGCTTCATGCACATGGGTCTGCTTTATGATTTGCAGCTTCCTTTGACATTGCTGCAGCTTGGAGCCTGGATGAGCGCACAATGGTCTAGTTGGACTTTACCTCTCTTCCTGAGCAGCACCTAGATTTGTCTTTTTGGGTTACTTAGACAGACTGCTATATGTAGGTCATATAACAAGTAGATTTAAAAAAAATTGATTTCTTTACAAACAGATCACAGAAACAATATTTAGAATTGCAGCACAGCTTTTATACCCTTTTGGACAGACCAGTAGTGGTAAAGTAGAAAACAGGCAAAAGTGAATTTAGAATAAAAATGATCTATTAAACTTTTATTTTAAATTTAAAAAAAAATGTAAGTGATTTCAAGAAGACCATTTAAGCATTTGTGGATAGACCTCTATTTCTAAAGTAGAGAGCATGCAGATTTTATCAATACATATAAAATTAGATGGAATGTTTGGATAGACATAATATAATTATTGTAAAGATTTGCTGCAGATAATATCATCCTTGTGAATGGGGAAATATTTTGGGACAGAAAGTAGGCCAGAAATATTGCCTGAAACTGCATTCTTGCAGACACAGGTTTGCAGAGCAGAATCTCTCATTTTTAATAGAAGGCACATTTGGAGGCAGAGAGTCAGCTTTTTTAACCACTTCCATACAGAGCAGTTTGACACCCTTCCTGCCCAGACCAATTTTCAGCTTTCAGCACTCTCACACTTTGAATGACAATTGCTCAGTCATGCTACACTGTAACCAAACAAAATTTTTATCATTTTTTTCACACAAATAGAGCTTTCTTTTGGTGGTATTTGATCACAACTGGGTTTTTTTTTTTCGTGATATATGCAAAAAAAGAGCAAACATTTTGAAAAAAAAACACTTTTTTTTAGTTTCAATTATGAAATTTTGCAAAAAATAAATTTTTCTTCATACATTTGGGCCAAAATGTATACTGCTACATGTCTCTGGTAAAATTAACCCAAATTAGTGTATATTATTTAGTCTGTGTGAAAGTTATTGAGTCTAGAAGCTATGGTACCAATTACTGAAAATTGATCACACCAGATGTACTGACGGCCTATCTCCTTTCTTGAGGCCCTGAAATGTCAGGACAGTACAAATACCGACCAAATGACCCCTTTTTGTAAAGTAGACAGTCCAAGGTATTTAGTAAGAGGCATGGTGAGTTTTTTGAAGTTGTAATTTTTTCCCACAATTCTTGGGAAAATGAAGAAAAAAAATTTTTTTTTCTTTTTTTTCCCACAAAGTTGTCAATTTATAAGCTATTTCTAACACATAGCATGTACACAGCAAAAATTACACCCAAAAATACATTCTGCTACTCCTTCCGAGTATGGCGATACCACATGTGTGAGACTTTTACACAGCCTGGCCACAAAAAGAGACTCCACGTTCAAGAAGCACATTCAGGCGTTCTAGGAGCATAAATACACATAAAACTTTCTTACTACCTATCACACTTTTCAAGGCCCTAGAGCACCAATACAATGGAAAAGTCCACAAAATGACCCCATTTTGGAAAGCAAACACTCCAACGTATATTCTATGAGGCATTAGGGGTCGTTTGAACATATCATTTTTTTCCACAGGTTTTTGGAAAATGTGGGAAAAAAATGAAAACTTTTTTTTTTTTACACAAAGTTGTCAATTTATAGGATATTCCTAACACATAGCATGTACACAGCAAAAATGACACCCCAAAATACATTCTGCCACTCCTCCTGAGTATGGCAATACCACATGTGTGAGACTTTTTCACAGCCTAGCCATATAGAGGGGCCTAACATCCAAGGAGCATCATCATGCATCCTAGCCACTTGCCTAGGCCTATTTTTGACATTTGGTGTTTACAAGCTAAAATCAGTTGTTTTGCTAGAAAACTGCTTAGAACCCCCAAACATTATACATTTTTTTTTAGCAGAGACCCTAGAGAATAAAATGGAGATTATTGCAATATTTTTTATCACACCGTATTTGCGTAGCGGTCTTCCAAACGCAATTTTTTTGGAAAAAATTAACTTTTTTTAATTAAAAAATAAGAAACCAGTAAAGTTAGCCCAATTTTTTCCATAATGTGAAAGATAATGTTACGCCGAGTAAATAGATACCCAACATGTCATGTTTCAAAATTGCGCACGCTCACGGAATGGTGACAAACTTTGGTACTTAAAAATCCCCATAGGCGACAATTTAAAAATTTCTACAGGTTGCCATCTTTGAGTTACAGAGGAGGTCTAGGGCTCAAATTATTCCCCTTGCTCTAACGATCGCAGCGATACCTCACATGTGTGGTTTGAACACCGTTTACATATGTGGGCGGGGTTTCTGTATGCATTCGCTTCTGCGCGCGAGCTAACGGGGACAGGGCGCTTTAATTTTTTTTTTTTTTTTTTTTTTACTATTTATTTTATTTATTATTTTTTATTTTTACACCGTTTAAAAAAAAAAAAATTGATCATTTTTATTTCTATTAAAAGAAATGTAAATATTCTTCGTAATAGAAATAGGCACGACAGGACCTCTTTTTTGTGAGATCTGGGGTCAAAAAGTCCTCAGATCTCACAAGTACACTAAAAGATAGAAAAAAAAAATAAAATAATTATAATATAAAATGAAAAAAAAAAAAAAAAAGGACCTTTAAACCGGTTGCTAGGCAACAACATTTTCCGTAGCTCCGGTCCTCCAAGACCATAGAGTCAAGTGAGGGCAAGCTTGCCCTCACTCGACATCCTGTCTGTGAGGATTCGGGACCGGATCGTTTTCCCCGCTGCCGGCGGGTCCGGTAAGCGGGGAAAAGGACCGGAACGCGTCGGGAGGGGGGGGGGGGGGGCGCCTCTTCCGCCATCCCGGAAGGGTGATCCCACGGCGAATCCGCCGCTGGGACCACCCTTATCGGAAAGCCAACCGTCCACCGTTTAAAAAAATACCAGGGTTATGGCAGCTATCTGCTGCCATAACACCGGTATTTAGGTTTAAACGGAGGACGTATATAAACCTTTTTGGACTTGGACATGGTGGCTGTATGAAGGGTGACAGGTACTCGGGTACTTTGTTGGGCAGGTGACAGGTACTCTGGTACTGATGAGCAGGTGGCAGGTACTCGGGTACTCCGATAGGCAGTGACAGGTACTCGGGTACTCTGATGGGCAGGTGACAGGCAGGTGATAGGTACTGATGAGTAGTACTCACTGACTGATAGGTGATAGGTGATACTGTACTGATGGGTACTGATGATCAGTACTGACACGTGATAGGTACTGATGAGTACTGATGAGTAGTGATGGGTACTGATGAGCAGGCGGCAAGTACTTGGGTACTTCAGGCGTCAGGTACTCTGATGAGCAGGTGGAAGGTACTCGGGTACTCTGATGGGTAGGTGACAGGTACTCAGGTACTCTGATGACGGGTACTCCGTTGACAGGTACTCAAAGTACCCGAGTACCTGTCATCAGAGTACCCGAGTACCCGTCATCAGAGTACCCGAGTACCTGTCATCAGAGTACCCGAGTACCCGTCATCAGAGTACCCGAGTACCTGTCATCAGAGTACCCGAGTACCTGTCAGAGTACCCGAGTACCCGTCATTAGAGTACCTGAGTACCCATCATCAGAGTACTCGAGTACCTGTCATCAGAGTACCTGAGTACCCGTCATCAGAGTACCCGAGTACCTGTCATCAGAGTACCCGAGTACCTGTCATCAGAGTACCCGAGTACCTGTCATCAGAGTACCCGAGTACCTGTCATCAGAGTACCCGTCAGAGTACCCGAGTACCTGTCATCAGAGTACCTGAGTACCTGTCATCAGAGTACCCGAATACCTGTCACCAGCCCATCAGAGTACCCAAGTACCTGTCATCTGAGTACCTGATGGGCTGGTGACAGGTACTCGGGTACTTTGATGGGCTAGTGACAGGTGCTCTTTATTGGGGGGGGGCAATCAGTGTGTTTAGGGTGCACTGTAGTTGGTAACTAGCTGTTACCACAATCTCCTCCTCACACAGGATCAGTGTGTGAGGAGGAGAACACGGTGACAGCTAGTTACCGTGTTCTCTGTTGACATTTGTGACCGGCTGTGATTGGACACAGCCGGTCACGTGGTAAAGAGCCAATTTCATTGGCTCTTTACCTAGATCGGGGATCGACTCTGTCCGAGGGATGAGCCTCGTCCCCGATCGCTGCTCTGCGCGCCCCCGGGGGCGCGCATTGCAGAGAGAACGAGCGGCTCGTGCTGGAGCCGCTCATGTGATCGGCTGTGATTGACACAGCCGATCACGTGGTAAACAGCCAATTTCTATTGGCTGTTTACCTTGATCAGGGATGGGCTATGTCTGAGGGACGAGCCTCATCCCTGATCGCGCCGCTGCGCGCCGCCGGGGGCGCGCAGTAGCAACTAGAACTGGCCGACGTCATATGACGGCGGCCCGGGTCTAGACAACCACTTTGCCGACGTCATTTTACATGACTCGGTATGGAAGTGGTTAAGTCAGAAAGATAAATACAATTTTAGACTTAGTTCTGGAAAGGCTGTATATAAAAATCACAAGGATCATCTAAAAACAATTTTATACTTGGAGAAAGAAAGTAGTTCTGTTTACATGTTAAGACACTGCATGTATTTTGTACAGATTCACGTAACAGAATCATGTCCTTTTCAATGGAAGACATTTTGGCAGGCAAGGAGTTGGCATATTTCAGCCAGAAAAAAATTTAAATTAAAGCGTATTATTTACAAAAGATTTTATAAATTCAATTTAATTATTTGCTGAACTGAATCATCATGGGATGGGCTTTTGGAGTCAGAAAGAATGCATATTTCTTACAGTAACATTAGCTGAATATTTATTTACCTGAGACACTGCATAAACATTGTACACATTTTAGGCACAGAATCATCCTTTTTAATAGGAGGCAAATTGAGAGGCAGGGAGTTATATAGCTAGTAAGGTTGAAAAAAGACACAAGTCCAGGTAGCTTAACCAATAAAATAAAATGTATATATGCAATCCCATATACACAATCCTATATCCACTGTTTATCTAGAGGCAGGCAAAAAAAAAACCAGCAAGGAATGATCCAATTTGCTCCAGCAGGGCAAAATAATCTTTCTTGATCCCCCCGAGATGCAATTGGATATTCCCTGGATCAACTTTACCTATAATTATTAGTATCCAGTTACAGTGCATCTAGAAAGTATTCAGAGTGCTTCACCTTTTCCACATTTTGTTATTGTATAACCTTATTTCAAAATTAATTAAATTCATTATTTTCCTCAAGATTCTACCAACAATACCCCATATTGACAATGTGAAAGAAACTTGTTTGAAGTCTTTGCAAGTTTATTGAAAATAAAAAATGGAAAAAAGCACATGTACATAGGTATTCACAGCCTTTGCTCAAAAAAAGGCTGTAACATCAAAATGTGGAAAAAGTGAAGCGCTGTGAATACTTTCCAGATACACTGTATATAATGTACATTCATGAAATAATCCAGTCCTTTTTTTAAAAGCAATCTACTGAGCTGGCCAGAACCAGCTCTCGAGGGAGTCTATTCCACAAGTAAATAGTAAGCATTTATTAGGCAGAAATATATTTTACTTTCTCAAATTTTATACTAAAATGAAACACAAAAACAAACAAAAATTCCCAACTCACTCACCAGCTAGCCTGCAAAAAAACCAAATGGACCCTGTCCGTTCACATTAAAAACAAAGGATTTAGTCACACATATTTTCAAATATATGCATAAGCTGCAATGGCCATGACTCTATAATTTTGAGAGTCTTCCAAACTGGAGCACATACAGTATATAGCAGTTAGATAGAGTAAGGGCAGGTTTTCCGGGAGGGAGTACCCCTCCTAAAAGGTATAAGATAGCACGGGACACCCAGGACACAATGGCAGCTGAAGGTATCCAATGTGAGCCTGCACCAATTCACATATTGTGCAAACAAATGGCAACCAACCCAACCTATAACCATCCTTTGCAGCAAGGAGCTCATGGAAGGGCGATGCACATAAAAAAAAAAAAAAAAACACAAATTCCCAGCATAACTTTCCAGCTAGCCTGCAATAAAACTGAATTGACCCTGTCTAGCAGTTCATGTTTAAAACAAAGGGTTGAGTTTCACTCATTTGCAAACATATGTTTAAGCCGCAATGGCCACGTCAAGGCACCCCAGTTTATTGCAGTCTTAACTGTATAATGTTGAGCCTCTCCCAAATTGGAAAATTGGAACACAATAGAAAGCTCTATTTGTGGGAAAAAAAAGAACAGAAATTTGGTTTTGGTACAGTGTCGCACGACCGTGCCTGGTCATGAAGGAGGGTAAATCTTTGTGAGCTTAAGTGGTTAAAGAGCATGATATAACCTACATGAAAGGCAATCCAAACTGATGAGAATAATATAGAAACATAAAGGGGTCCATTAAACACCTCTGGACCGAGCCCATGTCTGACACATGTTGTTTACAAGTTAAAATCTGTATTTGTAGCTAGAAATTACTTAGAATCCCCAAACATTATGAATACTTTTTTAGCAAAAACTCTGGAGAATAAAATGGCGGCCGTTGCAATATTTTTTGTCACGCGGTATTTGCGCAGCGGCCTTTCAAACGCCATTTTTTTGGGAAAAAATAAATTTCACTGCATTTAAAAAAACTAAACAGTAATGTTACCCATTTTTTTGTATATTGTGAAAGATGATGTCACGCCGAGCAAATAGATACCTAACATGTTACGTTTTAAACTTGCGCACACCCGTGGAATGGCAACAAACTATGATCAATAGAAATCTCCATAGGCGAAGCTTTAAAAGTTTGTAACGGTTACCAGTTACCGGTTTTAGAAATATTGCTCTCTCTCTCTGGCAATCGCGGCGATACTCACATGTGTGGATTGAACAGCGCTTTCATTTGCAGGGACAACTTCCATATGCATTTTATTTTATTTTATTGTTTAAAATTTTAGCACAGTTTTAAAAAAAAAAAAAAAAATCTGATCACTTTAAAAGACCCCCGATCCCTCCACTGCACTTCAATGTATTCAAAATGCCAAAATCTGCATTTTTGAATACTGTCACTTTTTTAAATTCGGATTACTACATCAGAGACGTGTCGGCTGATTGCTCGGGTCTCCCGTGGGGACGGGAGACCCGGGCAGAGACGCGGAAGGCATCGGGGGGGCCACCTCCTGTGGCTCGCTGGGGTAACAACTGAGCGGCTCCCTAGCCGCATCGGCCATTACCACCTGAAAGCCGACCACTGGCTCTAAAAAATGGTATCGGAATGATGCCTCTAGCTGCAGGTATCACCCTGGTACAACCACTTCTCTGAGTTGACGTAGAGCTACGTCGGTTTGCGGGAAGTGGTTAACATAAAAATATTCTGAATGAAATTTCAAACTAAACAAAATGTCACTTTATGTTTTCAAATAGATTAACTCTTGTATCATCCGATCCATCTAGTAGTCAAAATGTGGTATATTTTCTCATTGAGCTATTTCAGAAACCTACCACATTTTAGCCACTAGATGGAGGTCAAAATAAAAGCTATTTGGAAAATATATAACAAAATTTAGTTCAGCTTGTACAAATTTATTGGACAATAATGCAACAAATGTTTTATAAATAGACCCCCAAAGTGTTGTAAAATATTAATGACGATGCAATGTAAAAAAAAGTGTGTAAAAAAGTGTGGTGGCACTAAATGGGTTCATACTTGTGCGTTGCATGACATCGCATCCGATTCGGATAGGAATTGCACTGCATTTCTATTCAAATCACATGCGATTCTTTGCAGTTCATTCCATTTGTATTTCGCACCACACAAAAAAGATGCAGGCATCTTTTTTTTTTTACTGCACCAGAATTGGATTGCATGGTTGTTTCCACCCATGTAATTCAATTTTTGCAATCACACTTCATTTTGCGATCTTTGAAACCGATGGCAGATTGCATGAATGGAGTGCAATTTCAGTTTGGTACGGGAAATGTTTCCTGCCCCACATATATGTGAACCAGAGCTATCAGTGCCAGGCGCGCTTCAGTAGAAGGAGGCGTTAATGATGGTCAGGTGCGCTCTTTGGCCTCCTTTTAAACCTCCCCAGGATCATTTACTATATCAGTTATTCAGGAGATGTTTCATGAATTGACTTAATAACTTTTAAAATATTGTATTATATGTACAGATGGGTGATGGTTTTTGACCATGACCCCACGTATCTCTTTCCCCAATTTCTATACATGATCAGAGATTTTAACAATAACAATAACAATCAATATTCAGATAAATTGTCCAACCTTTAAAACATATGTATTTTCTCATAAATGTTACATTGTGTTAGCAATGTTTTTAACAATCAATCCTAGGATTTAAACTTTTGTTATGATTATATTCCTCAAAAACATAACATTATTACCTTATTACATTGTTGGAAACTCAAATAACATAAGCTGGACATTTACTCTAATGACAGTAGTTTGAGTTTCTAAAATGCTGCACCATCAATCAAAGCAAAGGGGGAGGAAGTTTGCAGATATTTTCAACTTCATTGAAGATAATTGCCTTTCCTGCCAAATGACATTCTATTAAAGTCATTATCAGCTCTTTCAGTTATAGATTGAAATGTTATAGGTTTCATACTGACAGCACAGTTTGTGCCATTTTATTTAGTACGCTTTTTATTTCTTCTGTACAATAATTTAAAATGAGAAAAAGGATACAATTTTGTCACTTTTTAATAGATGTTAAATATCAGAAATGTAGCATTAAAAACAAAATATTGCCATGGACTGTAGGTGGTAACTAACAAGTGATAAAATATGTGTCCTGTAATATAGACATCTGTTTATATAAGCAGTTTCATCTGGAAATATGAGGAATCTGATTTTGTTGTCCCTTGAAGAAGAATTAAGTGAATTTGATATAAAATGAATCCCTATGCCCTAGTGCCTTATGTCTCTACATTCTGATTCTATTACAACTATCCTGCTTCTTTGCCATTTTTAACCGCATTCTGTAATCTTACAATTCATAAATAAAATCACTTGCCTGTACCCTGCCTCTCTAGAACATTTTAGCTTAGGTTTGAACAATAAAACTGTGCTGCCACTTGCCAATTTTTACACTGTTGTATCATTCCAATAAAAGTTTATTAAAATAAATGGAAATCCCCAGGATAGCTTTCCTGTATAATAAAGAACAGAGACAGCTTCAGTAAATGGCTGGCCAATTTGTATCCACTGGTCAAAGCAGTCCTATTATCACCTTATGGAAAAGCACGTGTTGCTGCTAAAATTCCTTGAAAAAAGGCTTAAAAAAAGAGAAAATTTTGAATGGAGTGCTGTTGCTATATGCAAGAAAAGCTAATTGAAAAAGAAAAAAAAATGCACAATAAATTATAAATATGCACAATGTTTTGGGCATTGGCCCCAATAGCAGTGTCTGGTTTCCTATGCTTCCTTTTTGTCCTAAAATTTTCCAGAATTTACAAACAGGATTCAGTGCCGTTCACACATATGCAATGTCAGACATCACATGTGATTCACAGCACACTGCTCTGCAAATCACATGCGATGTCTGCGCGTTGGGAATTCAGCCATGCAGATTGTATGGCTGAATTTGAATCATATTCAAACCAAAGTTGCACAGGATCCTTTTTTGGTCCCCACAAGAATCGGATCGCATGGGTGTTCACACCAAAGCGATTTGATTCATGTTCGAATTCACAGTTTGCTTTTCGATATGCAAACTGATTTGGGGGTGTGTCGTTAACTTTGTATTGACACCCCCAGTGATTTGCATACAGCAGTGTGAACTGCCTGCGGATTGAGTGCGATGTAGGAACCCGCAGTGGATTTGCAGGGTTCCTGCATCGCATATATGTGAACCGGGACTTAACCCACATCAGTAGGATTTATCACTAAGATCAGTTTGCAGAATTCTCCCAACTGCTGGCAAATCAAACCTGAGCATAGTCACTTATTCCTATCTCCAACCCTATCTGATACACCTATAAATATCTTGAATTAAAAAAAAATGGGTGAGATTTTATAGGCTATTTATTGTAGAATCATACATGCAAACCTTTCCTACTCAGAACTGATTCCTTAAGTATTTAAATCATCACTGAATTTCAACTTCCTCCTAATGGCAAGTAAGCTGTAAGCAAAATGTTGTAAATTCTTAAGCATAAAATTGCAACAGGTCCCATTTGCTCTGTGATAAAGGTAAGTAAGAACATCTGTCAGCACCTGATGTTCTTGGTGAGAAGTGGTCCCAGATTTAGCTAAAATCCTGACTTGACAATACTCAATGCCATAATAGTCATCTCATCATAACCCGCTCTAGAGTAAAGCAAAAAATCACTGTGCTAGATTCTCCTACATTTATCTCCCCGTTAGTTTCATACATTATGTCTAATTTGCCACAGAGTACATAATTCATTTTGTATAAGTCATAAGATTTGGCAAAGAATCTTTTTAATGAATGAATACTGCCAAATGTATTCTTTATTTAACATTTTTTTTCTTTCTATTTTTATGAACTAATATACACTTTGCATCAACCCTTTTCTAATTCTTGGAGAGAGATTCTTGCTACTGTTAAGATTATTGCTAGCTATTTACTTTACATTAAGCAAATTATACCATTTTAATAGGAAACATTATTTAGGGTGTTATAATTGTTAGAGTAGATGCAGAATTCCTGCCAGCAAAGCAGTTGCTATTTATGAAGTAGTATATACTTAAAACAGTTGAATGGAAACATGTATAAAAGAATTAAATGTGAAGAAAGATAATTATTATATTTGAATCAGGTACACTGTTATTAATTACAAAAAAGGCTATTGTATGCTTCATGATTAGGAGCCTTTACACTCATGTTGTGTTATTTAGTAGCACGGCTGCTTAAGAAACAGAAAGAAAATACAGATTAAATATGAAAGAAAAAAACCTGTTTCATTTATGTACTAGCGACAGTAACATATTAGGGTTGACCTACTAAATAAGGCAAGGCTATCAAATAAAAGAAGAGAAGTTCACACTGCAACATGTATGCTAGAAAACCTGTGTACATTTAAATACTCAATCATATGCAAAGTAAATAAAAAATAAAAAAACGAGAATGTCCATTTATGAATGAGAGAAAATCCTACATCCTGATGATCGCAGCTGATCTCTCAGGTGTGCCAGTTTATGAAGCTGAGATAAGGAGTAGAGAACATGTTCTTCACTTCTCATCACAGGACACATCCTTCTGTCTTTGAGATGGCCAGTTTATGAAGGTGAGATCTGAAGATCTCACTGGCCATCTCTGTAAAATATCTCCGTCCCAGCCCAGAGGTGGGGTACCCTAAATGCAGTTAGCATACATTAATTTTGACCAATACGCTACTAATGTGCCAAAATGTGCATTGCAAGAACGCACAATGCTCCATGAGCAGTAAAATTTGGCTTTTTGGACCTTTTTATGCACATTTATGTTCAGTTTTTTTACTCACTTTTTGTTGCTTTTTTATCACACATTTTGGCATGTTTTTTTTTTTTTTAAATGCATTTGAGCACATTTTTATGTGCATTTTTGGGCTTTTATTTATGTATTTTGGCTAATTTTTTACCTGCATTTTTGTGTGCATTCTGGAAACACATGCAAAATGCATGTTATGCTTGCGGTGCCATTAATTGGTAATGGCACCCCAAAAGTGACTAGCAAATGTGTTTTTTGCAACCCTTCCATACAGATCTCAGCTGAGGAAAAAAAACATCCCCCTGTTCTCATTCTGAGAACAAATGTTCTCTGCTTTATAAACAGGGTGCCAGGGGAGATGATTTTTATCTGAGAACTTCTGAGAACTAAAATGAGATACATTATCTCTGTTTAATAAATGTACACCTAAATTAAAAAAGCAAATAAATGGATGATTGAAATAAGTACAGCTTCAGGTGTGGTCTGGTAATGTGCAATATATAAAATTTTGCTTTTGGGTTTAGATAAGCTGTTTTTAGCTTATTCAACCAATCATTTGAACACAGTTTCATGTTATTTTTTGATATACACATTGTATATGTTTATGCATATGTTTTTGGGTATAGAGTAGGCAGCAAAGATATTCCTTTTATTGGGCAGCACTGGTTGAAAAATTTTGAGATTTAAATAAAAATATATTTTAATTGTTTTTGATATCATAAAGTTTCTTCACAAAACATTACTGATTAAACAAATGTTTCAGAATTAATGCCAGATAAAATGGAATAAGTGCAACTCATTTCCTTTACTGTGTGTAAACAGAAAAAAGGAGAGAAAGACACCACTACTTAAGTGTAGCATTTATTAAAACATACTGGTGAAATGAAAAATAAATATGCATTCAATTCAAAACACATAACAAAAGCATATCAATAAGTCTCCAGCGGGTTGCGATATTCCAGGTGGTGTGCTATGGATATCACATGGATGAGAACCACTGTGGACAACAGGGAAGTGTAATAGACCCACAAAATGGCCATGATAATGTCATGTGTGATGTAGATGGGGGTGGCACCCTTTGACAAAGGTATTTTTATTATGTTTTAAATGTGCGCATTTACTGTTTTTCATTTAACCAATATGTTTTAATAAATGCTACAGTTAGCTAGTGGTGCTATACTTTTTTTCTTCTATGTATACATGGTTTGCTGGTGGGAGCCTCCCCAGATCCAGTTTGAAAGAGAGACTGCTAATGCTGTCATAATGTGAACTTCACACCACTGGGTTTTTTATGGACCTTTCTCATGGACTAATGTTTTTTTTTTTTTCTGGGCAGTTGCACCAGTGCCCCTTCCCCCTTTTTTGTGCCTAGGTATGTTTAGGGTGCTAATGCCCTTAACACATCTCTTTTAATTTCCTTGGTTCATGAATGAATGTGAAATGCTGTGATTGGCAGGTTCACATTTTCAGAACCAAAGTTAAGGTGAAAGAGTGAACTGACACCTTACACCTTACCACCCCCTGGTACTTACTGGGTGATAAACTGTTAGTGTCCATGCAGCTCATAGGTGCAGCAGTCCAGGGATTTTAAATTTCCACTATTTTTCCCCTTGTTTCTGTAGGACTTCCAGAATTTATCCAAGTTTTTTCTGACTGGTCCATGCAGGCACGTGAGCATTTTGACTTAATGATTCTTTTCGGAAACCCTACAGACCTCTATGCCAGCTCTGTGGGTCCTGACAGCTCATTACCCAAAGAAGTAAGTACAGCAGGGACCAGGGCGATGGGTTGTAGGGTGTTAATTCATCTTTTTATTTTTTTATTAAAAGGTGAACTTACACTTTAGCATAATTGGTTACTCATTGCACACCATGTGGATCAAAACTTATTAGGCATACCTGATTTTCCCACATAATTCATGTTATTTTCCATGACGTTCAGAGATTATGCCAACTGCGTCATGCTTTATGGTTGCTCATAAAATGTCCTTGACAGATCAATCAAATCTGCATGTGCATACTCATATTTAACTTAATTTGTCAGCAAAGTAGCAGATATTTCCAAGACTGCTTTGGTTTGCCAAATTTGCAGCAAAACACAAATTAATAAACTGATCCTAAATTGAAGCTTTGTGATCTCGTATAACATATTTATATGGCAATCTAGTAATGTGGTACGCAGAATGTACAATGGCTTTATAGTTTACATAGTTAGAAACATGGCATTTTTTTTTTTTTTTTTTTAAGCATGAAGAAAGACTAAGTAAACAGTGGGATTGATTTACTAAAACTGAAGAGTGTAAAATCTGGTGCAGCTGTGCATGGTAGCCAATCAGCCTCTAACTTCAGCTTGTGAGCTAAGCTTTGACAAAATACCTAGAAGCTGGTTTCGTTCTATGCAGAGCTGCACCAGATTTTGCACTCTCTAGTTTTAGTAAATTAACCCCAGTGTGGTCTAGGTTCTTGACATGTTTTGTGTTAAAAGGTAAATATGGCATAAAAATACTTTAAGGTAAACACAGTGATTATATTTAAAAATATGAACTTACTGCAAATACACTGTATCTTCTATTTACGGCCTGCCTTTTATATTTGGCACATTATCGGTGGAAAATTGTGGAAAATCACTTACTGCTTACTTAGAGTTCTTTTTATATATAAAAGGAAATGTGATAAAAGAAAATGTTTTTGTGTATTCACGTTAATGTAACAGGCGGGTTGAAACAAGGCTTAAGGATGTGTGACTGTAGGCTTTAATATTAGAAATATTTCTTCAGCATTGATACATTTAAAAAACACTAGAGCAAAGTGTGAAATTGAAATCTAAAATAGATTTTTGGTCAATATTTGCTTAAAATGTGTGCATAATGAACTGAAGATTTAGTGCATTAGAGCTATTGGGAATGAGAAACAAGGCATACTACTTGCCATACTTCTCGCTCTAACAGGTTCCCTCTATGTTGGCAAACAATCCCTTAAAGCCTCTTCTATAAGATGTTCCACGCTGCAGGCGTACAATAATGTCATCAAGTATAATGCAGGGTGAGTACTCTTATGTTGTACATGAATGAGAACAGTCAGGGACTGCCTAGAAGGAGGAGCGGATAAGAGCAAGGGATCCTGCCCAGAGAAAAGCATAAGGTAAGTACCGTAATGTAAAGCATAATAATGTGCAGCAGCCAATTAGCTCTCACTTTTTAAGTGAGTTGAGTGAAATCTCAGAGCACTTTAACTGCAATATTAAATAAGACCAAAAGTAAATATTTGGACAAGTAAACATAGCCCTTATAAAGCTTTTAAAAGAAGGTTGTACTCATTTAGTAAGTCAATATCATTATGTAGCAATTGAACATTAAATAATTGAATTAAAAATAAATAAATAAATAAAAAAAAAAAAAAATATATATATATATATATATATATATATATATCTCACCTATTGCCCACAGGACATTAAATTCAGGTTTGCCTACAAAAGCAATATAGGCACATTTAACCGCTTGCCGACCGCCGCACGACTATATACTGCGGCGGTCAGCCCCTCACAGGCAGAGTGACGTAGCGGTACGTCACTAGCCTGGGAGGGTCTGGGGAGCGAGCGTGCGCCGCCGGCGGCACGCTCCCGCTCCCGCGCGTGTGACCGGCGGACCCGATGTCTGCCGGCCACTCTGCGATCGGCGGGGGAGAGGGAGAAAGTCAGGCAGCTTGTGTAAACAAGCTGCCTGTCATTCTCCTCGGTGTAAAGACACTGATCACACGGATCTAATATGTAGATCCGTTGATCAGTGTCCTTACAGCTCAAGCCACAGCCAATCACAGTAGAAAGCACGCCCCTAGGGACACACACAGCCCCTCCCTCCCAAATAAAGTTAACCCCTTCACTACCAGTGTATTTTTACAGTAACAGTGCATATGTATAGCACTGATTACTGTAGAAATGTCACTGGTAACCCCAAAAGTGTCAAAAATGTCAGTCAAGGGTCCGATCTGTCTGCCCCAATGTCGTAGTACCTCAAAAAAAATCTCAGATCGCCGCCATTACGCGTTAAAAAAAAAACAACAAAAATGACAGAAATCTTTCCCTTTGTTAGTAAACGCGATAACTTTTGCCCAAACCAATCAAAATACGCTTTTTGTGATTTTTTTTAACCAAACATAGGTAGCATAAAACAAATTGGCCGAAAATGTTAAAAATTTTGATTTTTACATTTTTTTTGGGGGGAATTTCATATAAAAAAATGTGAAAAATATTGTTATTTTTGCAAAATTGGCGCTCTTTTTTTGTTTATAGTGCGTGATCAAAAAATCGCACAGGTGATCAAATACCACCAAAAGAAATCTCTGTTTGTGGGAAAAAAAGGACGCCAAATTCGTTTAGGTACAGCGTCGCGCGACCGCGCAATTGTCTGTTAAAGTCACGCAGTGCCGAATCGCAAAATACCCCCTGGTCGTTTAGCAGCCAAATCCTCCGGGGCTTAAGTGGTTAACCAATGCTTTGCTGGTGTGAAGCCAATACAGCAAAGAGTGTCTTATTACCAATACAAAGACATGTAAACTGAAATAACCTAAAACGCCAAAACACCTGTATATCGTTTTGGCTCAAACATAAATTCAACCCAAAACATTTACCATTTTTAACCAGCAACACCACCCAGGGTCCTCAGGAGTGTTTTTAAATTTTAAGAGTAGATTTGGCATTTTTCCACTACTAGTGGTCATTTACCAATAAGACTTTTTTGCTGTGTAAAAGTGTAGTGTAGTGTCTTTATGTACTTTAAAACGTTTTATGTTAATGTGTAAGGGGTACTAATATACCATGGTACTAATTTCCCTGGAGAAGGCAGAACTATTCTTATAATTCTTATAAAGAGTAAAGAAGCTTCTAGATTCTTATAAGCCCCTAATCCCAACCTTAAGCCCCCCCCCCCCCACACATTCTCACATTCTTTTGGGAGCCATATGGAGGAAATAGGCCTGGTTCCTTAACATTTCCTGACCACCCAACCAGCATGTCTGGATAGGGGCTGTTTTTTCTTTTTTTTTTTTTAAATGTACTGTCACTTAAAAAATAAGAAAAAAAAAATGAAGGGTTTCCCTAAAATTTCAACCAAGCAAGCACGCAGAATGAAAAGATCAGTGAGAATGCACCTTCCCCTTCCTGTACCATTTCAGATTCCTTTCAACATTACGGAGATACCTTGCAATGGGGGGGTGTTATAAAAGCCTCTTCCACCTTGCAGGGCAGTTTGTGCCATTGTTAAGAACCTCTCCTCAACAAAGGCATGTGGTCTGGTTTGGTAAACACTCATTGCCCTCCTATTCCTGGCCACCAAGGCTACATGCTTGATAAAGGAGTTCATGGAAGTTATAAGGGAACCCTCTTTTTTTTCATTTGCAAATGTCACTTTTAAAGGACTATATTTTCCCATTCATAAATTCATGCACAGATTTTCAGAAAACCCAAGTAGTATTTACTTCTTTGTGTATTTTCATAGTTTCCCTTTGCTTTTAAACCACATAAAAATACTCTCTCCCTGCTGAACTATATTGATATTTTGTACCTCGTGGCATTATCTAGCAAACAACGCAGCTTTTTAGCAATTGCTTGCAAATACGCTTTGAAAAAAAAACAGACAAAAAATTTACAAGATTCACCTCCCATAGACTTTAATTGGGGTTAGGTGCTATGTTCATGGGTCATGCTGGGTTAGCCAGACCGAACTTTGCCTGGTTTGCTCATTTCTAGTACTGACCACTGTACTGCTTCTTTAATTTATTACTAACAGCAGACATTTTGACATTTAACAAATGCATCACAATATATATATATATATATATTTATATATATATCATAGTGGTGAATTGTGGCATAAAACCCCGAATGCGAGCAAGAACTGCCATACCTACAGGAGGGAACTTTATCCATCAAAAAATAAAAATAAAGAAACAGATTATAGAGCGAGAATGTTATTAGAGTGTAAAAAGTGTACTTATCTCTTCTGAATTGCTGTATAAACCCAAACTACAGGGGAGAATTATCATCCACGCTGGGAGTTAAGTTTATTCACCCCCACTCTAGAACCAAGTCTCATACACAGACTTGTTACTTTCTCATATAGTATTCCATTAACTGTCTCCACTCCTTAAACTCTCAGTAATACATTCTACATTTATTAAATTCCGTCTCCTTAAGCAAGTGAAGGTTATTAATATTCATTAAGTGTCAGTCATTTGTTTTGTGGGTATAACTTAATAACTTTTCAGAAGAAAGTGATTTATGCATTTTTATAGACAGTCTTAAAGATTCAGTGGGCTTTTCAAAACGAAAAAAGGTGATGATGCAAATAGAATGTATTCATATTAATATAATACATGCAGCATGATTAACAGAGCTTAATTAAGCTTCTCAGAGGCAGCAGTTTTATGCAGTAATATATTTGTTAAATTCATATGTTAGCTGTACCAATTAAAATGTTGTGCCTTATTGGAATGTGAAAGATCTTTAGAATCTACAGAAAAGGAGACCACAAGATATCCACCCTGATAGGGAAATGGGTACGAATACATATGCACCCCTTATTATTCATCCAGTCAAATAAAACTTGATATAAAATAAAAACTCAGACATCAGGAGGAAGTCATTTATTTAAAAAAAAATGTAAAAATGTGTCCCCAATGTCAAATGCACAATTATTTGCTGCCCAATAAAATTTCTGCATTGCTACCATGGCCCGCTGCCTGATGATGTTGTCATTTAGTGGCAGAAATGCTAGAGGCACTACATGACAGACCCCCATCTAATTTGTTTCCAGCTGTGGATCTGTCATTTAATGGCTGTAGTACTACTGGTGCTAAATGACAGATCCCTAGCCCCGGTTTGTAAACAAAAAGATCACTTTTAAAAAGTTCACTGTTCCATAACTTCACATGCAGCTTTAAAGCTGGTGACATAGGCCAGTATCAGCCAGTTCAACAGAAACCACCCAACATTCTGCCAGTGTGTACAGCAGCCTGTTTGACAGATGCCTGCCTAACATCTGGCTTCTGTTGAACGGGCATACTGGAAAACCAGCAGCCAATTGGCATCTGATCTGATATTTGATTAAAAAGTAAAAACCTTATTTAACCACTTCAGCTCTTTGGACATATGTAGTACATCCCGAGAGTGAAGGGTTAAGCACAAGCTCATGGCTGCAGTAGCAGTCATACGATTGTCCTCATTTTGTTAAGCTAGCTTCTGTCTGTAAAGCAAAAGTGATAAAAGTGGCTGTATATCCGGTAGTGCCCTACCCCTTATGGCACTCACCTCCATTGTGACTGGGCTCTCCAGCTCTCTCCAGAAACGTGGGACCACATCTGTTAGGATAATACCTATAATGAGTGGACACCAATGGCCAAAAGCATCAGGCAAGCTTAGCTCTCAGGTCTGCGAGAGATAGGAAAGTCTGAATTAATAGACCAATAATCCGTGTTGGGGGTCACAAGCCAAGTTTGGTGCAGGAGAGAGTTTCGTAGTCAGGGTCACCAGCCAAGGTCAATGCAGGAGGAAAGTTTCATAGTCGGGGACACAAGCCAAGGTTGATGCAGGAGGAGAGTTTCGTAGTCGGGGTCACAAGCCAAAGTCGTTTTCCAAACAGCAATAGAAGGTGCTCAAGTAGTATGCAGGATCAGACCACAATAATCTGGCTACAGGAAGTGCAGAGGCAAGGCTTATATAGGAAGTTCAAGGGAGGAGCAAGGAGTTCAAGGTTCAATAGCAATCAAGACACAAGCAGGGTTGTCCAATAGATCAGGCAGGATTGTCCAGTAAATGAGGCAGGGAGCTGTCCAGCATTTCAGATAGCTTAGCGAGAAGAATCAATGCCAGACACAGAATAGGTCCAAGGTTCTGACAACATCAGAGGGCTTGATGAGTAGGAGGGTACATAGGGAAAAAAAATTGTAAACATGTTGACCTGCACATACCCACAGATACAAACTCGTGCACAGGGCGGGCATGTGTATGTAGACTGCAATCGTACCACATGTATGGGGTATCATTGTGCATGTCAGAGAGATAGAAATAATTCTAGCACCAAAGTTCATCTTTAACTCCAAACTGAAGAGCAGCTTTTAAAGTGTTACCAATGGAGACTTTTGGGTATTATAGTTTTACATGACATCGTGGACTAAGGCAAATTCAAGACATGGCAGGTTTGGTATCTATTTACTCAATGCAACTCATTTTTTTTATATTTTACCAAAAAAGTGCCTATTTAATTGTGTATTTGTACTAAATTTGATTTTGTTATTTTTTTCCTGAAAATTTGCACTTAAGAAACATTATTTAAAAGCCAAGCAGCACTCTGCCAATAAACATGGAGTGGTGCATGTTTACACACGATCCCCAACATTAGTTGTCTTCATATAAAGTCCACAGTGTAAGTAAGTAAACCAGTCTTTGAATGTGTTACATCCATGAGTGGGTCCTTATATGTTCCGTGTTAACAGTCACCTGCACCACACCACATGTCCCACTCCCTTCTGTTATGAAAAAATATATATTGCTCTGGGGATTTTAAGTAATTTTATGGCCAAAAATGCAGATTTATACATATGTACAAAATGTCGAAATATGTTTTTAAAGCAGAACTGGGTAATTAAAGGGTAATTAGAAGATCTTCTCTGTAATGTTCCATGCACACCTAAACGTATGTTAATGCACATTTCTTTCATGCATTGACTCAGGTTGTAGTACAGAAACTTGTTCACTTTAAATAGAACCTTAACAAATTTTAAAAGACACAAACAAAACAATTTTCGGGGGAACATAGCATACGCTGCATCCTGCATGTACAGAAAATACCTGTTGATTCTGCAGAAGTCTAGTGTACATTTCTGTATGTCGAACAGGGATCTCAAACATTGTTTTTAGCTTGCTTAACCATCTTCAACTTCATATCTCACTATGAAATGGAGATAAGGAGAGGAGGGTTTTTTTTTTTGGTCCAAATCAGAAGAGCAGCCTAGGATGACAACAATGCTTTCCGTAGTACAATGGACAAATACCTTAGCTAAATCTTGACAGAGGTTCTAATCCTTTCTCCCTCTACTAAGTAGGATGTTTCTATTGTTACCAGTGTTCCTGTTCGATCCCTATCCTCCTACCCACACAGAAGACAATGAAAACTTGAGAGGAGTTTTAACAGAGGGGTGCGCATGCGCGGGAGCTCCGAGATGGCGGCTTAGTCCCGGAGCTCCGCGCCTCTCCGGTCAGTAGCGGGCCCCTGCTCCGGCGTCCACATCGCTTTCACCCCACCACTGCCACCACCGATAAAGCGGCACTTTCCGACCTGATCCTGCATGTCGGCGGACTCCCGAAGAGAGGTCTCCCGCCAGCTTTCGTTTTCACCACAGAGGGACCTGGCTAAGATGGCGGGCGCCCCTGCTTTCTCCTCAGTTGTCCGAGGCGACAAGGAGGTAGGGGATATTATGACTGACACACTCTTTATACAGCCGGCCACTCCGGAGCCCTGGCCCTCCCCAGCAACCCTCATTAATGACATACAGGCTCAGTATGCCTCTCCAACCTCCACAGCCTCCCAGACAAGCAGAGCCATGGAACAGACCCCTGTTTTGCCTGATATGCTGTCACCTGAGACCCTGGCTCAACAGCATCTACTAGGCCCACAATCTCAGAGCCACTTCCCTGACATTACCCTCCTCATGAACAAATTTTCTGAGATGCTGGCTGCAGGATTGGCACATAATGCCTCACAGATCACAGCCTCTATCAAAGCTGATCTGCAAAATATTGGCAACAGGATTGACGCCATTGAGAATACCCTTGACCACACTGTGACGAGAACCAATCAGAATACCGCTTGTATTCAGACTCTTCAGGAACAATTGGACACTGCACTATCCAAATTGGACGATTTGGAGAACAGGAGTCGCCGTCTAAATTTCAGAATTAGGGGGATCCCTGAGTCTATTACAGATGTTCCCGATACAGTCAAAATGTTTATTAAGGATATTATACCAGACATTCCGGACCACCGCCTGGAGCTCGATAGAGCGCACAGAGCCCTCCGATCGCCCCGTAAGGACGGCCTTCCAAGAGATGTGATTGTTAAAACTCACTACTATGGGGTTAAGGAGGAGATCATGAGGAAGAGCAGGGGCAAGGACGACCTCTCCAATTCAAGGTCACAAAATTCAGATCTTTGCAGACCTCTCTCCTATGACCATTCAGCGTCGCAGAGCCCTGAAACCATTGTTATCACTGCTGTCCACTAGATCCTTGAAATATTGGTGGTCCTTTCCTTTCAGACTGAACTTTCTCTACCAGAACAAAACCCATGGATTTTCGTCCTTTCAAGATGGTGAACGTCTGCTTCTTCATCTTGGACTCATTTCCAGGGATCCTTCCCCTTCCTCCTCTACCTCGAGACGGGAATCCTCCAAGCGACCTCCACCGATCAGCCCATTATCTTCAGTCTGGAACAAGCAACAATCAAAGCGCCACCGTGATGTCAAGCCTCCCTGATTTTCCTGAACGATCCAGTGTGTCACTCCACATATTCCTGATGGAGGCATCTCCCTCACCTGGAACGGGTTAACCGTTGACCCTCCCACCCCCTTTTTTTTTTCCTTTTGGATGTTTTTGATCTGGACATTATCTGTCTTAACGTTTTCTTTACATCTGATTTGCCTTTTTGATTTATCATACTGTTTGGGGCACCGGTTCGTGTTTTTCTATTGACCGGTCCCAAGTATTAGTGCGGAGATCACATAGTTTGATGTAACACAGCATTGATATACTGCAGTAGCAGAAGCCTCCCCTTCCCTTCCATACTTGTCGTTCCTTGTCCTTCCCTTCCCTTACCCCTCTTTTTGTTTCTTACTCCCTCCCGCCCTCCTCATACGCTTCTGCTCTTCATTATATCGGGGCGTTCACAACATTTGTTTCCCTTATTTGTCCGGGCTGGGGCCCCATGCCCGGAGAGGTTTTATTGCGCACATTCCCGTAGGGGCTTGGAAAATCTTCCTTTTCCTTGTTCCTACGTGACTGCACCCTATCTGGTATAGGGTGCCACTACAATCCTGGTTAGGGGGCATGGGTCTTGTCCCCTGCCTCCCTGACACCGTGCCAGGCTTTGTCCTGGCATGTTTTTCGTTTTTCTCTCCCACCCTTATTCTCCCTTTTCCTTCCTCTCTAACTCTCTTTTTCTTTTACAGCGTCCCATGGTCCGATCCACTCTCTGATTTGAGTCCTCAGTTTTTCTCAAGTCCTTCAAGGCTCCTGCTCGAGTTCCTCATGCCCTGTCTCCATATCGTACATCGCAGCGCACACTCCTTGTTTCTACGATGACGGCAACCGTGAGTACTGATTTCTCTCTGCAGGTGGCATCACACAATGTTCAGGGTCTTAATTCTCCATTGAAGAGGCGAAAGGCATTTCAACATTATCACTCCCAGGGACTTGAGGTTCTTCTGCTTCAGGAGACCCACTTCCCAGATTCATATAGGCCTAAATACATCCACCATAAATATCCAGTCTTTTTTCTAGCCAATGCTCCCTCTAAACAGAAGGGCGTAGCAATTTTTTTCTCAAAAACGGTTTCTTTTTCTCACACCCATACAGTAACGGACCCCCAGGGAAGGTACATTTTGGTTAAGGGTTATATTGGTGGCGTTTTATATACTTTTGTTTCTTTTTACGCTCCTAACAAGGGTCAGGCGGCTTTCTTTTCCAGGGTTCTCCCTCTTCTCTCCGCCCATTTTGAGAGTAAGCTAATTGTTGGAGGTGATTCAAATTTGGCTTTTGACAATGCTTTAGATAAATCCAGGAGTGGACCCCACCGCTTGCGGAGACCCCCTAGACAAAGTCTTCGAGTGGCCAAGCTTCTCCATTCCCTGGGTCTAGTTGACATTTGGAGAGAACTTAATCCCTCCACCCGGGATTATACGCACTTTTCAGCTCCTCACAACACACTAGCCAGAATTGATCATATTTTTGTCCCTACCACGGACATTCCCTCAGCACTACAGTCAGTTATCAGAGACATACCATGGTCTGACCATTCTTTAGTGTTCCTTAAAATCAAAAGCACTCCCTCATGGACGGGCCCGTCTCCATGGCGTATAAACAAATCCCTCCTGAACGAACCGGTGTGGAAATCCACAATAGAAAAACTGATCCAAGAGTACTTCTCCCTAAATGACTCCCAAGACGTAACCCCCTCCTCACTATGGGGGGCCCACAAAGCAGTCATCAGAGGCCATATTATTCAATTAGGGGCTAAACTTAAGCGCGAACGACAGTTTGAAATTAGTAATCTGGAAATGGAATACAAGAGACTGAGCATGGCGCATAAGCGCAACCCAACCTCGGATTCCGTGGTCAAACTTGATGCGGTCAAACTTTCCCTTAATTTGGCGCTTACTACCAAGGCAGCAAAGGGTTTACAGTGGCAAAACGCACGCCTGCTGGCTACTCAGGATAGAATAGGACCTAGGCTTGCTTCTAAATTAACACCAAAATACAGGATTGTATCAATGCCCAAAATCAAGGATCGGATGGGGGTGCTCACGAGGAATCCTTCTTCAATTATGGCTACCTTCCAATCCTTTTATTCTACCCTTTACGCTGACCCTAAGCCTTCCCAGGCACAAGATATTGAGTCCTTTCTGGGACGGGTCCCCCTACCCCAACTCAGTAGGAAATCGCGCTCCCTCCTAGAAGAACCCTTTTCCGAGCAAGAAATCCTGGAAGCGATTAAAGCTTTACGCACCAACTCTACGCCAGGCCCCGACGGCTTCTCTAACCTATATTACAAGTCCTATGCTGACACACTTGCCCCTTACCTAGCCAGGTTCTTTAATTCCCTTAGAGACTCGGAACCTCTGGACCACTCCATGAATGCAGCTTTTATATCCGTTATCCCAAAGCCGGGTAGGGATCACTCAGATGTTAGCAATTATAGGCCCATTTCTCTTATTAATAATGATCTTAAGCTCCTAACAAAAATTTTAGCTACTCGCCTCTCCAGCTTCATTCATTCTTATATTCACAAGGACCTGGTAGGCTTCATCCCAGGCCGACAAGGGACTGACCAGATTAGAAGGGTGATTGACGCGGCCACTCTTTTGCGCTCGGGCTGGGATGGAGCCCCTTCTCAAGAGGGCTTCCTCCTATCCCTAGACCTACACAAGGCCTTTGACTCGCTCTCTTGGCCGTTTCTCTTCTCCACATTGGAGAAATGGGGCTTTGGTCCCTCCTTTTTGGCCATTCTCCGGGCCTTGTACTCCCACCCTTCAGCCCGAGTCAGAATGCAAGGTCTTTACTCTGATCCCTTTACTATTCACAGGGGTACACGGCAGGGATGTCCCCTCTCACCCTTAATTTTTGCTATCGCCCTAGAGTCCTTGGCTATTGCCATACGTCACCATCCTGATATACGCGGGATACAATGTGGTAACACGATGCATAAATGCGCTTTATTCGCGGATGACATCATGCTATTTGTCACCTCCCCCCTCATCTCCCTCCCTAACATCGTATCACTCCTTAATAGCTTTGCAGCAGTCTCGGGCCTGAGGGTGAATATGAGCAAGTCCCTGGCTCTGAACATCAACCTTCCACATTCCTTGGTCTCTTGCCTTAAAGAACACTTCCCATTTTCATGGCATTCTGATTCTATCCCCTACTTGGGAGTTCGTATCACAGCCTCGATTTCCGATCTGCATTCCGCCAACTATCCTCCGCTTATTAATAAACTAAAAAAGGATTTAGAGGCCTGGTCAAAATATAATATTTCTTGGCTGGGTAGAATTAACGCAGTCAAGATGACCCTGCTCCCGCGCATTTTATACCTATTTCGTGCTCTCCCCATCACGGTTATAAAGTCACAAATCGAATCCCTGCAATCTCACGTTATCAGATTTATTTGGGGTAAGAAGGGTCATAGAATCAACAAATCCACACTTTTTAGATCACGTAAGCATGGGGGTCTCGGTGTTCCGGACATTTGGAAGTATTACTTAGCAGCCCAACTGACGCAATTTTCAGTTATATATTTAAAAGGTGAAAAACCTGACTGGTATTATATGGAAAGACAGGCTGTCCCTTTACATACTATGGATTTCTTGCTCTGGAGCCCCCCTGCCTACCGTCCCCCAATCCTGGCTCCTACTCTATCACATTCCTTTGCCCTTTGTGACCTTATTCATAAATCCAATAAGATTTCCTCGCCCTGGGGTCCGCTTAAACATATTTTTCATAATCCTGACTTCCCTCCTGGAACGAATATTAAGGCTTTCAAATGGTGGACGGATAAAGGCCTATATAGAATTGGGCACTATTTTGATGCTAGGGGTCCCCTCTCTTACTCACATTGTATAACTAATCTGGAGATGCCACCTTCAGAGCGATTTCGCTTCTCTCAGATCTCACACTTTTTACACACGCTCCAGGCGGGGTTTTCGGGCCCCCTCGCGGTAACCCCTTACGAGCAATGGTACTCCAGAATTCAAGATATCAAGGGGGGGATATCCCTCATATATGCCTCACTGACGGCTCCTGAGGATAAAACCTCATATATGTTAAGATGGGAACAGGACCTGAGTACAGACTGGGACCTGGATGTTTGGCACTCCCGTGCCGCAAGTGCCTTCCGTGGGCTCCACAATGTGGGTCTCATGGAGGCCAATACAAAAGTTTTGATGCGATGGTACATGGTACCCTCTCGCTTGGCTACGATTTTCCCTAACTCTTCCCCGGTCTGCTTCAGGGGCTGTGACCTTCTGGGTAGCCACTTACATATTTTCTGGGGATGCCCCAGGATCCGTAATTTTTGGAACCAAATGTTTCGCACGGTGAGACGCGTTACGGGGGTAATGGTTGAAAAATCGCCTGCATATGCCCTTCTAGGCAGTCGTTTCCCCAAAGTCCCTAGGCATACACAGGCTCTCATTTCCTATATATTTCTAGGAGCTAAAATTACGATAGCTAAATATTGGAAACAACCTAGGGTCTCCTTTCTTGCTGCGAAACTTAAAATCTCCTGGATAATGACCCAGAAAAAGATGTACAGTATCATGAACGACTCCAAGGCACAGTTCGAAGCAATCTGGAAACCCTGGGCTACTTTTGTAAATGCAACCCTCTGAGGTGGGCGCGAACGGACGGACTCTTATATTTTGGTTGTTTCCTTTTTAGGTTTTTGTTTTCTTTTTTACTTTAAGTGTGGTGAGATCGGACCATGGGCTTCTTCTTTTACTCGTTATCCTCTTCCTCTTAGCCCTTCTTCTCCTCCTTCCCCTCCTGGTGTGTCTCATCTTCTCCTATCGCCTTTTTCCTACTACTTCTATCCTGCTCCCTGTTCAGTTTATAGGCAAGGCATATGTAGTTTTTCTTACGGGCACTATTTTAGTAGTTCTTGGATAATGCACATTTATTACATACGTCTGACGGAATTACTTACACTCCCTTTAGACTTTTAGTGACCTAGGTTGTTTTCCTCCTTATTCTCACTTCACCTCCTTATGCCTCTTCTCTCGGGGGCACAGTATGAGCCCATTAGGGGTGCCCCGGTGAGATCGGCTTTCATTTTTTTCGGATCTCAGCCATCCTTTGTTTATTCTTTTATTCTTTTCTTATTTTTAGTGCCTTATTTCACTTCCGTTGGATTTGTTTGCCTGATAAGACTATATTTGCTATGTTGTCTTGAACAACCATTCTTATGTATGTTTGCTATGCAATTGCCTTGTTTATTATTGTGTTTCGTTTATCTTTTTGCAAAATTTCAATAAAAACTATTGAACAGAGAGGAGTTTTAACCTTTCCACACTCCATCCTAGAGTTGAGCTTCATACATGATATGCTGTATGTGACAAGATTTTTAGGGCTTAGTAGTCATCTTAGTACTTGCTAACTGTCATTATATGCAATACTTGCAAATTGTATTAAAAAGGTTCTTCAAACAAGCATGTTATCTGGAAGTTAGAATGGTGGGTGTTTTAAATGGATTTTTTGCAATAATGGGCTAGAATTATACATATAAATGTTATTATATTGATAATGGTTATTTTACTGAAATTACACAGTGCTGCCCATATTACTACTCATGACTATAATAAAGGCATTTATCTGTTAATAGGCAATTACCAGTTCCTAATGTAAAGAAAAATTATAATGTATTTTTAGTGGGTATACATTTTGAGTTACTATTGTAACATTTACTAGAAAGTGCTTTTTGATGTGGTTTTCATCGACTGACATGCTGACATTTTCTGGCTGTTTTTTAATGCTAATAGAGATTATTTTGGCCACCTGTATATGGGAAATTGTGTTCAGTATCCCCGCTTTAGGATTCTTGAGAAAAGACCAATCAGCCAGAAAAAGCTTTTTTCTTTTATGTTCCTGAACAGAATGTGAAACATACAGTAGAACACCCGAATTTCCTGAAAGTTCGGTTCGGATTCCAGAACCCCATTGAAATCAATGGGACCCGAACTTCTGGAATCAAAAAACACCATTTTGAAGCCCTAAAACCCAATAAATGCCCCTAAAAAGTGCCTAGGGTTCTGGGTCATGCCCCAGGGACTATTAATCACACAAAAAAGTTCTTAAAAATTGTCATTTTTGATAGAGAGCCAATTATTGAAAAAATTATTGAGAAAAAAAATGATATTTCTTTGGATTTAGTGTCTGGGGGGTCTAAAGAGTGTACCTGTGAAGTTTCAGCTCTGTAGCATGTCCAGAACCAGAAAAAAAAAGTTTGTTTGTATTAGAATTAATATAGAACAGGGATATGGCTCCGCTATTTTCACACCTTGCCGGTTTTGTAGCAAGTGTTTTTTTGGGCATTTTTTGGGGGTTATTTGAGGCAGGCATAACATCAGAACTTCTGTGTAGGGGAAAAAATGCCCAAAAAAAACGTCTGCAATAACACACCTGGGCGTTTTTTTTTGGCGCAGGCGTTTTTTTGGGCATTTTTTTGGGGTCTTTGGAGGCAGGCAAAACATCTGAACTTCTGTATAGGGGTATATATACACACACACACTTATATGTATTTATACACATATATAGGTGTTATAGGAGCGGAGACATATGCCTGTTAATTATTTCATTAGCGCAAGCATAGTGTTCTGCTACTTTCACACCTATATATGTGTATGTGTATATATACATACATGTGTGTGTATACTGTATATACCCCTATACAGAAGTTCAGATGTCATGCCTGACTCCAAACATGTCCTCAAAAAAGCCCTATAAACGCCTGCAGCAAAAAGCAGGGTGACAGGCGATAAGCCATATCGCTGTTCTATAAGTGACCTAAGAGAAACAATCTTTTCTCTATAGCGGTCACCCTGACATGGAAGGCTTTGGTCACCCTGCCATGGCAGTCAGAGTCAGTTCACCCTACACTACACTACGGTCACCCTGGCACTTAACACTTTCCCTACAGAAACTAGATTTTTGAATCTAACTAAAGTGGAAAATAGCACCCTAACTACACTAGATATCCCTTTCCTCACACTAATAATTGCTAAATGACACTTTGAAGCTGAAGTAACAGAACTGCTTCCACTCTCTTCCACAGCCCTGTATTACAATGCTAGGAATTTGGCGGGGCTATCTTATATACTGGGGGGCGTATTCACTAATGTTTGGCCTCTGGACCCCCTAGTCACTCCAGTCACATTCCTAGCATTCTCCTGCCCCCTCAATTGGCTTTTACTGATGGTTCTGGTCTAATCACGGGCTTTTAAAGCCCATTTCCTGTCCAATTGCATTTTGGTCGGTTCTGGTTGCCGAATTCCGAACTTTTTTAGCAAAAAGTTCGGAATTAGGCCGAATTTCGAACACCCAATGTTCAAGTCGAACCGATGGTCGACCCGAACCGTTCAATCATCCCTAGTTCTGAGTAGAAGTGGTCTGAACCCCCCCGTTCAGTTCATACCAGAACTCCCAAACAGAAAAACAGTTCTGACATGAAGAGTGAACCCTATTAAAGTCTATGAGTCCTAAATTTGGAAAATCAAAAGTCACCACTTTGAAGGCTTATATGCAAGTTAATGCCCTCGGGGACATGTATCAATTTAAATATTTTTTTTCAATTGTTTTTTTACTGGAACAGTGATTTTAATGATGCCTAAACAACCAAAAAAATGAAAAATTCCTTTAAACACAGTGCCCTGGGGGTCCCCTTAGTCTGCCTGTAGTGCATCTGTACCGTGTATAGAACCTTCTGCAGCAAAGCTGACTTTTAAATTGCCGGCAATACAATACCATTGCCGGAAATAGAAAAATGTTTAAAAAAAGGCGTGGGGGTGGGGGTGTCCCTGATCCATACCAGGCCCTTCAGGTCTTTTAGGTCATGCCAAAATTTAAAAAAAAATGGCGTGCCCCCCTCCAAAATCCATACCAGACCCTTATCTAAGTATGTTGCCCCCTCCTGAACCATACTAGGCCACATGCCCTCAACATGAGGGGGTGCTATAGGGTGGGAGGGCTCTGATCCCCCACCATAGAGCTCATGTTGATGGGGACAAGGGCCTTATCCCCACAGAATCTGGAAGCCCTCTTTTACAAGGGGGTCGCCCCCAGATCCCAGCCCCCATGTCAATGAGTATGGGGTACATAGTACCCCTATCTATTCATCAAAACAGTGTAAAAATAAATAAAAACAGAAGGCAGTTTTAGACAATTCCTTTATTAAAAATAAAAACCAGTGTCCCCCGATGTAAAGACATCGTCAATCACGACGCCCGCCACACCGCTGGACCCAAAAAAAAACAAAAACACTCTGGCGTAAACTAAGGCAAACCGCCAAATGCCTGGCTAGCCATGTGATGGTTCTTATATACTGTATGCAAGGGTGGGGCCAACTGGCGATGTTACCTGGTGGAACCATCCCCTTGTGACGTCACTGACCACGTATGCACTGGACAGTGATGTAACAAGGGGGTGGTGCCACCAGGTGACATCCCCAGGTTGCACTTACCTATATATGAACTGTTAAATGGCAAGTCAGGCATTTGGCGGTATGCCTTATTTGATGGCAGAGCCCTCCCACCCCAAAGCACCTGCCCCCCATGTTGAGGGCATGTAGCCTGGTATGAATAAGAAGGGGGGCACTTGTCCTCCTTTGCTGATATGCACGGCTGCATGCTTGGATAGGGGTCCTATATAAATTGTGAGGGGGACCCACGCTATTTTTTTTTTTAATTTTGGCATAGGGTTCCCCGTTCCTGCTACATTTCTTTGGTGAAAATAACCCTAATCAGTGTATAATATTTAGTCTGTAGGTAATAGAGTCCACAAACTATGGTATACAATATCTCCCAAAAGTGAGTACACCCCTCACATATTTGTAAATATTTTATTACATGTTTTTCTGTGATAACGCTGAAGAAATGACACATTGTGTGTTCGAAAAAAAGGTACTGGAGGAACAATTTTGGATTAGAGTAGAGAACTGCACCCTGAACAACTGTATGTTATTTTAAAGAATGTATAAGGGTCATTTAACCACTTGCCGACCGGTCACGTTGACCGTACTGTGGCAAAGTGGCTCGATACCGTCCAGCGAAATAGACCTACGTCGCTGGACTCCTCCCCCTGTAGGTGGCGCTCGCGCGCCACCGGAGGCGCGCTCCCGCTGTTTTCAGTCACAGCGGGAGTCGGGCCAGGGGAGGAGTGGCGGCGATTGCCGCTGCTCTTCCCCGATCATCGGGGAATCCAGTTTGGAGATCCGCCCGCTTGTGTAAACAAAGTGACAAGGAGTGACAGATTGCAGTGTTCAGCATAGCTGAACATGCAATCTCTCCTTGTGTCACTCAGTCACCTCCCCCCACACACGTTAGTAAGCACCAGGCATACATTAACCCCTCCCTATCCAATAAAATTAACCCCTTCCCTGCCAGTGTCATTTTTACAGTAACAGTGCATATTTATAGCACTGATTACTATAGAAATGTCACTGGTACCCCCAAAAGTGTCAAAAATGTCAGTCAAGGGTCCGATCTGTCCGCCGCAATGTCGCAGTCCCACAAAGAAAATCGCAGATCGCCGCCATTACGCGTTAAAAAAAAAACACCAAAAATGACAGAAATCTTTCCCTTAGTTAGTAAACACAATAACTTTTGCGCAAACCAATCAAAATACACTTATTGTGATTTTTTTTTACCAAACATATGTAGCAGAAAACAAATTGGCCAAAAATTTAAAAAAATTTTCATTTTTACATTTTTTTGGGGGGGGAATTGTCATATAAAAAATGTTAAAAATATTGTTATTTTTCAAAATAAATGCTATTTTTTTGTTTATAGCACAAAAAGTAAAAATCGCACAGGTGATCAAATACCCCCAAAAGAAAGCTCTGTTTGTGGGGAAAAAAGGACGTAAATTTCGTATGGGTACAGTGTTGCACGACCGCACAATTGTCAGTTAAAATCACACAGCGCCGAATCGCAAAAAGTGGCCTGGACGTAAGACAGCAAAATCCTCCGGTGGTAAAGTGGTTAAAATAATAATAATAAAAAAAAAACAGTGTCAGGCTTCAAATACTGTATGTCTTAAATCAGTCCTATCTGGGAAATTGATCCAATCAAAGTACCCTTTGAGATGAACATTAAAGATACACTTGGGGCAACATTGAAATGTAAACTTTAAGATGCATTTATCCAGGCAATTCTGTAGTAAACCAGTCCATTCTGATCTCTTCCATTCTGAAAATGCATGTTTGCAATTCAGGAGATGAACACTATAGGTCACTTGATACAGTTTCTCTCAAATATATAGAGCCTAGTACAAAAATGTTGTAATTACTATGCAGTTTCTCATAGACATCAATCAGATTTAAACCTACAGTTTGAGTATGATTGCTGATACAGTAAACAGAGAGATATAAATATACACAGCATAGGGTTTAGGAAGTACACTTCCATTGACCCACTGGAAGCTGCATAGGAGAATGGTTGCAGTGGATTACAGCAGTCAGATTAAGGTACATTGAGGGAACTTTCTGATTTTAGTACAGCTGCAATGTGACCATAAACTATTAGTTGTTCACTGATTGCTTTCAGTTGTTACTCTTTCTTACTCTTTGTTGTCTTCTTGCCTTTTTATGACAAATTGTTGCTTTTGTTTTTTATACCCACAACATTCTGTTGTATTGAAAATCTATATACATTTTATGGTATTCATGTACATAAAACATATTTTAAGCACATGTGCATTATATGAAGTATCCATCAAATACACATTCCCTTTAGGAAATAAAATGTTATGGTATTAGACTGCCAAACATTTTTAAGGTCCTTTAGCAGTTAGAAAATATTCCCAGGCAGATATAAAATGCAGATGTTTTGAAGCACAGTTTAAATACAAGGTTTTAGAATGCAAAATAATTGTGACACATTGGCTGTTGGATCATCATTTTGGGCTGGATCAGTTACATATATGAAGAGAGGTGTCTCATATACATGCGTGTGATTTTGTAATGTGGGGTTTCCCTGTGATGATCCACATTGAAGACTTTGGCTTTTTGCTTTTGTGTATCATATTTAGTGCAGTTGTGCATTCTTGGTGTTATGGGAGGCATATTTTTTTAACCAGTGAGGGTACTTGTTTTTTCCCAATGAGGGGGGCTGTCATTGGTTAGGGGTGCCCAAGTGCCCGCTTAGTTGGGCGTGTCCTTAATGTGCGAACACTTAAATATCGACTCACTACACAATTGGGTTATCTCTAAGAAAGGGGGTCTGTCCCCCAAAACGTGTAAGATTCTTCACCGTTTGGCATCAGATGAAGATACCTATCCCAATAGAGCTGTGTATTTGAAAAGCTTGATTTTATCTTATCTTGTGAGTACAATATTGTTGAGTGTTTTAAATAATGGTTATGGTGGTAATGCACTAGGTGCTTGCGCCTTCTTTTGTGTGTTTTTACAGTACAAGTTCCTTGGACTGAGCCCTGGATGGTCCCCAATTCATAAATATGTGTGTGTTTAAGTGTGTGTGTGTAAGTGTGTGTGTGTGTGTGTGCGTGTGTGTGTCAGGATTTCTGAAAATATATATTCTTTAACTACCTCCCACCCGGGCCATAGTACATATACGGCCGGGCGGGAGTCTCATCCTTCTGAATGGACGTTCCGGAACGTCCTTCAGAAGGAGAGAGATCGCGCCGCCGCGGGCACGCGCAGCGGCGCGATCTCGATGTGCCTGTGTCCCTCAGACACACGGCAACAACATTCGGCAGGAGGGCCCTGTGATTGGCCCTCCTGATCACATGACGGCTGTGTCCAATCACAGCCGTCATGTAATGTAAATAGAGCCGTTGTAACGGCTTCGATCTCTTCTCCTCCTGACAGATCCTGTCAGTGAGGAGAAGAAGAGAGGATCGGTGCTGCTGCGGGGGTGATCAGTGAGTATTTATAATTACTCACTGATCACAGGGGGGTCTGTGCTGGTAATCAGAACATTGATTACCAGTGCAGCCCTGGGGGGGGAGGGGTGCCACTAAGCCACCAGGGATGCCCACCCATGACCACCAGGGATGCCCACTATGGCCACCAGGGATGGCAAGCAGGGCTCAGAGAGCCCCCCAGTGCCCTCCCTATCAGTGTTGCCCACCAATGCCATCTATCAGTGCCACCCACCAGTGCCCATTATTGCCCACCAGTGCTGCCTATCAGTGCCCATCAGTGCCCCCCATCAGTGCCGATCAGTGCCACCCATCAGTGCCGATCAGTGCCGATCATTGCCGCCCAACAGTGCCACCTATCAGTGCCCATCAGTGCCACTAATCAGTGCTGACTATCAGTGCCCATCAGCACTGCCTATCAGTGCCCACCAATGCTGCATATCAGTGCTATCTATCAGTGCCACATATCAGTGCCCATCAGTGCTGCATATCAGTGCTGCATATCAGTGCTACCTATCAGTGCCCATCAGTGCTGCATATCAGTGCCACCCCATCAGTGCCACCCCATCAGTGTCTCCTCATCAGTGCCTGTCAGTGCGGCATCATCAGTGCTCATCAGTGCAGGAAAAAACTTATCTATTTACAAAATTTTATAACCTAAACAAAAAAACTTTTTTTTTTTTTCAAACTTTTCAGTTTTTTTTTATTTGTGCACCAAAAAAGAAAAAACCTGACGGTGATCAAATACCACCAAAAGAAAGCTCTATTTGTGGGGAAAAAATGAGACAAATTTGGTTTAGGTACAGCGTTGCATGACCGCGCAATTGTCATTCAAATTGCAACAGCGCTAAAAGCTGAAAATTGGTCTGGGAAGGAAGGGGGTTTAAGTGCCCTGTATTGAGGTGGTTAAAAGACCACTGCTTTCACTGTTCCAAAACAGTGTCAATGATTGACTCAGGATTAGTCCAGCCCATAACAAAACTTGCAAACAGCACTATGAGAATGAGACAAAGTCAAGTTTCATTATTACCCATCCTTTTGTTTTTCATGTTTATGGAAGACCACTTAACCTGACAACTGGACTTTCTGAGGGGAGAATCAACCAGACAGGTTAGGCCCATAGCACATAGGTCTGTTTGCAGGTCTTGTGTTCTGGAACCTCATCTCTGAATGCACAGGTCTCTAAACCCTGGTACTAATCAATACAGCATTCAGCACTGTGCAGCTGGGCTGGATGCTACACCTGTCCTTCCTGGATGCACTAAAGCACCAAGAGGGATGCAATGCAACTAGACAGCCTTGTGTGCAAGGGACTTTAGAAAACCTATTTTGATCACCAATGTTTCTTCTTGGTAACCTGACTCTAGTCTACTCTTTCCTGCATTTAGAATATCAAGTCAATTTATATGGACAAAATTATGTAATGCCATGAGATGTTATTTAGATAGTTAACCCTGAAGACAGCTGTATAACACATGCATTAAAGCGGAGTTCCAGGCACAAAAACAATATTTTTTTTTGTGCCCCTCCGCTAGGTGTGCCTCACCTTAAAAGGAATTGGATAGTTATTTTTTTTGTTTACTTACCTTGCGATTGAAGATCGAAGATACTCACCTCAGAGTACTTCCTCCCTCGGAGCCGCGGCTCACCCCGTCACTTCCTGCCTCGCTATGATTCCTGGGAGCTGAACGTCACAGCTCCCATGAATCAATGCGACGGCACCGGCCCCGCTCGTCATTTCCGGGCGACGCCGCATTCCCCTGCTAAACAGCTTCTGGGCATGCCCAGAAGCTGTGGAGGAATGCGGCGCCACACCGGAAGTGACGAGAAGAGCCAGTGCGGCGCATTCTGGGACAAGAAGACGCGGAAGAAGACACAGAAGAGGACCGCGCCGGCTTCAGCTGCCCACAAGAGAGATGGAAACGCTGTGGAAGAAATTTTATACGTAAGTATTTCTTCTAAAAGGTAAGTGCGAACCGGGACAGATCAGAGGCTAGCCATTGTGGAATGTGCTAGCCCTGACTGTCCCGGGGGTATGTTTATTAAAAAATGACATCTGTGCCCGGAACTCCACTTTAACTGTGGACAACATTATTATGAGGTGGAGTAAATAGTAAAATGTTTATTCATCTGCCACAGGTTAACAGAATATGTGACAGATAAATGATCAGACTATTATGGATTATAAACTGGCATTGGCACAGCTGATCTTCTGAATGCATTCAGTCCAGAATGATCAGACTCTGACATCTGAAAATGTCACCTGTGACACCTGTTTTTACATATTTTATGCATTATGCATATACACTTTATTTTCAAAAGCATTGGGACGTCTGCCTTTACATGCACATTAACTTTAATGGCATCCCAGTCCTAATCCGTAGGGTTCAATATTGAGGTGGCCCACCTTTTGCAGCTATAACAGCTTCAACTCTTCTAGGAAGACTGTCTACAAGGTTTAGGAGTGTGTCTATGGGAATCTTTGACCATTCTTCCAGAAAACGCATTTGTGAGGTCAGGCACTGCTCTAATTCATCCCAAAGGCATTCTTTTGGGTTGAGGTCAGGACTCTGTGCAGGCCAGTCAAGCTCCTCCACTCCAAACTCGCTTGTCCATGTCTTTACTGACCTTGCTTTGTGCACCGCTCCAAATCATTTGGGGGAGGGGGGATTATTGGCGTGGGGTTGTTTTTCAGGGGTTGGGCTTGGCCCCTTAGTTCCAGTGAAGGGAACTCCTAAGGCGTCACCACACCAAGAAATTTTTGACAATTTCATGCTCCCAAATTTGTGGGAACAGTTTGGGGATGGCCCCTTCCTGTTCCAACATGGCTGCACACCAGTGCACAAAGCAAGGTCCATAAAGACATGGCTAAGCAAATTTGGGTGGAGGAACTTGACTGGCATGCACCTCAACCGGACAGAAAAACTTTGGGATGAATTAGAGCGGAGATTGCGAGCCAGGCCTTCTCGTCCAACTTTAGTGCCTAATCTCACAAATGCGTTTCTGGAAGAATGGGCAAACATTCCCATAGACACAATCTCAACTTAATATTAAATCCTATGGATTAAGACTGGGATGTCATTAAAATTCATGTGCATGTAAAGGCAGGCATCCCGATATTTTTGACACTATAGTGTATCTAAAATAGGTGTTACCAAAGCTTTGTAAAATGGCTGACTTTTTTCATTAAAAATGGCCTATATTAACTGAAAATTTTGGAACATATGTTAAATTGTTTAACAGAATGACAGTGGCTTTTGAAAATATCAGAATTGATAACAGATGATGCGGAACTGGAAATCTACATTAATGTCTGCTGTTTAAGCAATCTATTTTTCTTATCTGTCCATAGCTAATAAAAATATGATATAGTGTAGTTTTGGGAAAGGAAGAAACTATCTTCAGTAATTATACTAATTAAACAATATCATTGTGTGCAGAGTTTTACTCTGTTTGAGTATTCATTTGCTTTGTGATTTATGTTTTCAAATCTGCATCAAGGAAAAAATAGCCTTTTATTTTTATATCATTGAGGAAATTGAGTAGTTCCTTAGATGATTTAACACACCATCAATTCTAGAAATTTAATAACTATAGTATTGTAAAAAAAAAAAGTCTTATCAAATAATTTTATTACATTAAACAGCATGGATCTCAGAGGCAACAACATATATTGGGATACTCCAGTTTATCTGTATAATCGTCACAAAAATGTATACTTAAGTACAAGTGCATCTGCATAAAAACTTTTGAAAAAAAAAAAAAGTGCAAAAGAAAACAAATTTTTACCTTAAGATCCTGGTTCTCTTTTCTAGCTACACTTAGAATTCTGACTTATGACATGTGTAATGAGCCTGTATTCCAAATGCATGTGTTTGTCAGATCTGAAGCAATAAATAGAGTTTTTTCAGCAAGACGTGAAGGTTTGAAGGTGGCTTAAACTCACTGCAATTTGGGTGTAAGGTATACTATACATATTACATCCTGTTATTTGTTCCCCACCAATGCTCCCTGGCTGCTACTGCTAGAAAATCCTGGCTGTCAAATTGATATTCAGAGGTTGCTCTGTATAAAAGTAGTGGTTTCAGCTGCTCCTGTGTAAAGTTAAAGATAATGCTTATTTTAAACCAACCAACTCTAGTCAAAATATTAATGACAAATATTTTTTCAGGTTTTTTTTTGCAATAGATTTCTATAGAAAGTTTTAGCAAAATAATCCATAAGAAGTTTGTCCCTAAGAAAACAATGTATGTATTACTATGCGCACATACATCGTCTCCTGGTTCTATACCTGTCTTGTGGTATCCACATAGATATAAGTACATTGTCTGCAGCTGGGGGAGCTGCTGGGGAGCGATACCTAAATATAGGGGTGAGCAAATTGGCCTGGGTTCTGTTCATGATCCATTCCTCAAACCCACGCTAAAAATTTAAAATATGACCTTTAAACCTTTTGCTGCCAGATTAAGGTTACATTTTTTGCACACATGTTGAAAAAAAATTAGGCCTGAAAATTACTTAAAATCCCCAAAGCATTGTATATTATCTGAAATCAGAGACTTTGGAGAATAAAATGTTGGTAGTTCCAATTTTTTATGTTACATTATGTTGGTGCAATGGCTTATCAAGTGAAAATTTTAATGAAAAAACACACTGAAAAATTAACATGAATAATGGCTCTAAAATTATTGCTCTCACTCTGGCATGCGTGGTGATGTATACTACGTGCAGTAAATTTTTTGTACGTAGGAGCCCTCATTGAGTGTGTTTGTGTGGAACAGCCAAGTGATTGCTTCCATCTGATAGCCAACAGTGGGCTTGTCAGATTGAAAATTTTTCCAGCTACTGTAGCAGCTGGGAATGTGTGTAAAACCCTTACTGCTGCTTATGTATACCATTAGTCAGTTGCAGCTAAAGGGGAATCCAAACCCCATTGAAGTTCATGGAGGGCGGATCTTGAAAAGTTCTGCCCATTTTCAAGGTTTATAGGTTAAGGACTGTTAACTAAAGGGCACGAGGAGCTGGGCACTGCCACAGAGACATGTTACAATGCAAATAAAATCTTAAAAAAATACCATTAAAAGGTTGAGGGTCCTCCTTTTTATGCAATATTGAGGGAAACATGGGAAAACACCATGCTTGAGATAAGTCTTTAACTTGCATACAATGTATGCAGTGTTATGAAACAGCATGAGTTTCATGGATGGACAGCGCCAGTGACATACTTTACTTGTGTAATTACATTTTTGCTCTGCTTCTCAAAGGTTTTGCCTGACTACTTTGTTTCTTGGGTACATAACCTGCTGGCCTGCTATTAGCTGTGCATGAAGAACATCTGCATCTCGTTTTAGACCTCCCAGACATGATGAATACAGTAGCTTGCCTAACTTTATTAGCAGCTATGGCAACCTATGTAACCTAACTGAAGGTAAAAAAAAGAAACATAAAAAGGTTAAATTAAAATAAAAAATCACCAGTAAAAAAGGAAAAAACTTCAAAGGGGTAGGGCTGCAGCTAAACAACGACTGAAGATGTTGCTGACACACACAAAAGGTACACCCAAAAAGGACTCTTAGGTCCATTCACTGTGACACAGAAGTGAGTACACAGTAATATAGAACACTAACACATAGCAATCCACAGTTATGTATCACAATTAGGGAGAGTTAACTTGATTTGCAGATTATTTAGTTAACTATACTGCAATTCACTGTAATAATGTAGCACCATATGTAACTTTATAGTACTATACTGTATATAGCACAGGTTAGCAGGTTAGCACTATCTTCCTTGTCAAACACTCTGTCAGCTGTCCCTATCTTCTCTGAGTGTCCCCACACACTGAAAAAAGCCTGCTGAAACCCCTCACTTTTATAGAGAGGGGTCTAGCACATAAAAAAAACCCTCATTATTGGCCACTCTATGTCACCAGATTAACGTTCAAAGGGTAAATAAATGCATAATTGTGATTGGTTACTCTAGCATTAAACATGCTATAGAATTAAACTGTAGGTTGAGAAGGGAGTTATAACCACTGTCAATTTTTTTTTGTCATGTTTGCTCTATTGGGGAGTTTTCCCTACATGTCATCTCCCATATCCTCAGCCGGAAGTGAGAGAACATCCATCCTAACTGAAGAAAATACCTTCTAGTCAGCCGAATTAAAAGGTAAGGAAGCTCTCTCTCCTAATTGGTTAACTGATTTTGATTGACAGCCATGGGCCAATGGCGCTGTGGCTGTGTCTCAGCCAATCAGGAGGGAGAGTCCCAGACAGCCAAAGGACTCATGGACATCGCTATACAGAGATGGTGGCATGGGTTAGTATAAGGGGAGGCTGCTTCACACAGAACGTTTTTTATTCTTATGCAGGGGTGTCCAAACTTTTTTCAAAGAGGGCCAGATTTGATGAAGTGAACATGCGTGACGGCCAACCATTTTTCCTGACATTCTTTGGACCATTAAAATTAAATGCAAATTAACTATTTTATGCAAAGTTTATTGCAAACGGAATACTTTTAATTTGGTCACATGGATGATAAATCTAAAAAGATGTTAAATCACTCTGCCTTTCAAATCTGAAGGCCAGATTAAAAAAATCCAGGGAGCTGGAATATGTCAGGAACATTGTAAAGTACATTACATTACATTATTTGTAATAAAGGTTGTCTGTCAACTTAAAAAGAATTAACAGGAACATAACACCAAGTATACAGTACATGTTGTGTCCAACTATATTTATAACTGATTTGGACCAACTGACATGAACTGAGATTTTACAAGGTATTCATCTCAATTCGGAGCATATGTGCTCCCTAATCAGTCACACAAGGGTTACCACTTATAGGAGCTATATGAACCCACCGATGATGATTAATGATGGCAGCAATAATAGTCATGAATGATGCCAATCTAGTAAATAGAACATTGAAAAGTTTTATTCAAAATCAGTTCCATGTATGTATAAAACAGCAGTACACCTTGTATAATGGCCCCCACTGGATCTGCAATGGTGAAGCCAAAATAAGGGGTTATAAACTCACAGCTTGGTAACCATCCAGTGCGTGTGAAGGCATAAAACCAGCTAGGAACAATGCAGCAGTGTGAACCGTTGTGCCTTGCTCAGGCTGTGAGGAGATAACGTAATTCCTCAATCCTGGGCAGGGAAGGGTGGAAAAGGGGTCACACAATGCCTGGTATAGGAGGCAAGGAGGATCATGGTCTGTGGCCGCTCCAATCATCCACGATGAGTGCCGACCGGGAAGGGGGCCCGGACGTGATGGGGAAGGAGGACCAAAATGAGGCTTGAACCGCTATAGTGCCGCTGGTGGTGAGCGTAATGTGTGGTGACCCAATGCAGGGGAGCCAGGAGAGCATGAGGAGTGCCTGCTTCTCGTATGGTTGTCCTGGCAACTTTTTAATGTTCTATTTACTACATTGGCATCATTCCTGGCTACTATTGCTGCCATCAATAATCATCATCGGTGGGGTTATATAGCACTTATATGTGGTTAACCCTTGTGTGACTGATATTTTTGAACATCCCTCCTGGTGTGTTTTGTTCCCACACAATTGCTACTTGACCCCCAGGTGTTATGCCAATTATCATGAAGAGGGCTCTGGTCCTGTCATACTAATGCCGGATTTATTTGTGTTTTTTAGTGCTCCCTAATCAGTCTGAGGCCATGTTGAGAAAGGTAAATAAAGCTAGCGGGGATGGGCGGTGGGTGTTAACAATAGTGTATTCACACGTAACAGGGGAGTTGAAAGATCCAGAGATCCCAGGGGTCCTGAGCAATGCTCGGGGATTCACAGGGCCCACAACAATAGATTTTTCCAAATTACCTGTGGGGCCGTATTGGACTTTGGACATGCCTGTCCTAATGCATAGAATGCATTATGATAAAAACCTTCTGACATTTAACTCCTTTGACTTCTAAAGGAATTGGTCCTAGATAATTTTTTTTTGGCCCAGTGGAATCTAAGAGTTTTTACTGCAAATACACAGGCAGTGGGAAGACATGAGGTAGACATCATGGTGGAATGGATTTGACTTGATTCCAGAAATATATATGAAGATGGGTGGGGAGGGTAGGTTAGATTAACTCAGTAGGGGGAACAAAAAGGAAACCTATTTTTGAAAGTTTTCTTACCTTTTTAATAAAATTGTGTTTTTTTTTTTTTCTGCTCATCTAATTTTGTTTCACACAGATTATACAAATTCATTAAAAATGTGTAAATGCCACACATTCAAAAATACCTGTATCATATGATTCATATGATTTCTTACACCTACTACCTGTGAAAAATACATTAGATCTACTTCGTAGAGGCTTTTTAAAGTGTAGTGGAATTTTTTAACAACCCTTAATTTGGAACAATTCTATTTCTATATAGAATAAACATAGTCTATGTAACATTTAAAAAAAATCCAAAAATCTTAAATACAAATATACAAATGTAAACACAATTAGCAAACAGTTTGTTGCAGCATTCATTTTTATACAGCATTTACCAGCATACATTACATTTTAATTAAATTATGTTGAACTGAGAACCTATAATACAAGCAGGTTCTGCCTTTTGTACCATCTGGTACAGTGTAGCATCTCTGGTGCTACTTAGTCATTGAAGTTTATGCTAACTGACTTTCAGAGGGCTGGCTGAGTTAGAATCATTATCTACCACAATGTGTGATAATTTTTCAACATATCCATAACAAAATGTTTCATATGTACTGTATATGTGAAATCCAACTGAAGATTATATAAGCCTATTATTTTAAAGTTGATTTGTCATTAAAATACATACTTAACGTTAATAGAGTATGTCAGCATTACCACGTCACATTATTTTGTGTAAAAAAAAAATACATAGTTCTTACTATAAACAAATATTGCTGGTTCTCTCAAGTTATCTTGTGTGAACTAAAACCTATGCAAATGGCCTCTTGCTACCAAAAGTGTTGTTGTGATCTTTCATGTAATTTGAGATTGCAAGGCAGACTGCTCTTTCTGTCAGGTAAATCTGCAGCTAAGAAAGAAGACTGGCTTGAGACAGAATCTATATATAATGAACAAAATGGCTTCATTAAAGTAGATTGCAAATTATTAATAAAAAAATGTTTTTTCCACTTTCAGTATTTTTATTAAAAAGAGAAATGTGTAAATAAAACAGATTAACAAGAAATAAAGATATGGCCTTTGCAAAATTAGCATACACTAATAAGATCATTTACGTTGGGTGTATACCTTTCATACACAGAGAAAAATATTTAAAAAAGACTACATTAGCCCATACATAATAAAATATCATTGTATGTCTAATCTCATACTGTATGTCTGTCGATTACTGTGAAGTCATCCAGGCACCAAGACTGTATTTCATTTAAATCATCAGTTAAAAAGAAAATGAAAAGTATATTGGAGGAAGATACCAAATCTTTCCATATATTTTAGATAGGCAAAATGTGCACTATTTTGTATTGGCCAACAAACAACAGTCACATATGCTGTATCACCAAAAACAGAAGTAGGAGATATAATTTCAGGGTTTTTTGGTGGTTAGTAATGGCAAGAAATGTACAGCTACGTTAAAAGAAAGACATTTTACAAGTTTTACCAGTTTTCCTTTGATGATAAAAAAAAAAAAAATATCCATTTGTTCTTAAAAAAAAAACAAAATATAGTTTACTCACATGCAGTAGTATAAACTGTAGTTGCAAAGATATGTACAGTTTTTCTAACCCATGCTAAAGTTACAAAACTGGGCTCAGCCAATAAGATTTGTTTTACAAATGAGGCAGGAAAGGGGTTAAGAGAGATTGTTTTTTTAGATGTGATACACAGTGATATGCAATTCACTTTCTTAGAACTCACTGAACGCATACCCGGGCTTTTCCCATATTTGATATTAGAACACTGATAAGTTTGGCCATTATGTTCTAGCAAAGTCAATGCAGTGGTCAAATCATTAAACAACCCAATTTAATTTAAGTAAAGTTTCACTAGAAGAATAATTCTTGCTCAGCTTCAGGTTATTATATTCATAAATTGATTTCCTCAATTTGCATTGTATGAAATGTTCTTATGACACTGCTTCAGCTCTGTCAAGTACATAAGGTTAACGTCATGTAATGGCTTTTATATTGATTGATCAAAAGCATACAATTTCCTCATGAATAACAAAGCAAGCTTCCAGAATAATTTTCAGTATCTTCCGTTGTGCTGGAAAAGTCCTTTAAGCCTGTCTACCATGGAGGTTTAAAGGAACCATGTTCTGAAATAAACACGTTTTCTATTACTGACCTCCTTCTAAAAATGTTTGCTGCCTGGCTGTCTCTACCTTTGGTACCCTCTGAGTTACTAATGCATTCAAACATGCATCTTGTGAAGTCAAATGAAAGCCATATTTCCTTTTCTGCATACTTTTATCTTGTTATTCACCTTTCTTGTATGACCCCCTGCTCGTGTTCTCTATCAGAGCCATCAGAATTATGGGTCTAAATCCTATGTAAGCTCTAAGTTGGTCAGTGTTTGAGCTTAGAAGGATAATGAACTGTTCATCTCCTCTGTGTTACAGTATTGGCCACTCAGGCCAGAATAGCCATGTTGTAGAGGAAGGCAGGAGGTCACATGATCCCCCATACCCAGAAGTACTGCGTATTTTCAAGAATTACAATAGGTGAGTGGAATAGCATGGGAGCTTAGCAAAGCTAAGTGTCGGTAGGTGGGGGAGTTAGCCTTTATCAGAACCTGTCCTTTTTCCCTGAGTAGGGAGATTCCCTTTCACATTAGAAAAGTATTTAAAGAATAAAATGTTTCTTTTTTATCCTCCCATCACATTTTTTGCATGCCAGATGCCATGACCTTACCTGGTATTACTTTTTTCAGTTTTCTTTCTAATTAGATCTAAGAACATTAAAGTCATTTTTTCTCAGTTGGTCTGAATATATTGTTCCTTTTCAATTGCTGGTAGAGTTGTAGCCCTAGATACTTCTTACAATTGTAAAAATGTCTGTTTTAGATATAACCACCGTAGCTGGTGGTATTCGGTTGAGATTGTAAAAAACATGCGCTGATCCATTATTTTTTTTTTCTTTAATCAGAATAAAAACTTTATTGAGAATGGCAATAAAAACAGTACAGTGCCCAGAAAAAATAATGGACATTGGAAAGTAACACATCTGTAAGTAGCATGGGGACACACAGAGAAATTGTACATGTCATTCAAACATAAAATAAAAAAGAAGTAGTCAGCAAATATTTAATGATAAATATGCCATTCATCATATAGGGACAGAAGTAAAATGCGTAGGTAACAAACAATCATAAGAACAGTTAACTATTTCAACCAATACTGCCATTCTCCTAGCTGCCATAGGACAATCTCCACTACCTGAGAAAGCAATCCAGAACTAGTTGAGGAGGGGCCATTGCGGGTGCAGCCAGCCAACACCCCTATATATTTTCAAATTTCAAGGGTAACTTCCTGTGGTAATAAGTATGGTTTTCTCTAACAAGAATAGAGTTCACATATTGAATCCACTGTGCGCCAGTAGGGGGACTGGGAGAGATCCACAATCTAGCAATGAGTTTCTTAGCCAGGTATAATAATCTGATCAAGGCTATATAGGTATGTGGATGATAAAGCTCCTCATCCAGACCCCCCCAGTAAGCACGTCAGCGGGTCCAATGTAAGTTGAACTTGATAGACCTGATTAATAGTAGATATCACATAGCTCCAGTATCTCGCGAGTTTAGGGCATTTCCATGGCATATGAATGAAATCACCTGGGTGTATTTGACACTTGGGACAAATGGGTGTATCTCGCCAGCCCCATGCATGTAGCTGGGTCGGGGTCCTATAGGAATGGTGCAACACAAAAAGATGTGACAGTTTGTGGCTAGCAGACACAGATACCAAGGGACCCGTCTCCAGTATCTGTTCCCATCCATCTCCATCAATGGGACCAACGTCTCGCTCCCACTTTGCCCGGCAAGGAAGCAGGGACGAGTCTTGCAAGTAAGATAGCAGTGTAGTATATAATCTAGAATTAATGCCCTTTTTCTCAGTGTAAAAATAGATTCTAAGAAAGTAGACTCAACTAGCTGTAAGGGAGTGTGTCACCTCTGGCTGTGAAATGCATGAGTCAATCGTATATATTGGATTAATTTTTCTTTATTTCTTTATTCATGAGATCCTTGGATCGGTATGATGTACTTTGCAGGATCTTATGTATTATGTTAAATTACATAAACAGAAAACCCTGATTGAAATGCAAACAGGAAAGGATTTACAATGTGTATTTCTAATGAGAAATGGGCAAACAAAAATGCAAACACAGTTCTCATAAATGTTATATGTAATGTGGTACTGGGATGATGTTTCATATTTCCTGAATGGTAATGGTATCCAGTATTTATGGTAGAACAATAGATTTTACAGTGAAATACAATAAATTGAAATAGGAACTTAAAATGATGCTTCTTTCCAGAATCTTTATGTAATACTTGTTTGATTAACTCAAAAGAAAATATATATATTATATTTCTACTACTAGGTTTTAACTTAACCACTTAAGCCCCGGAAGATTTTACCCCCTTCCTTACCAGGGCCTATTTTGCGATTCGGCACTGCGTGACTTTAATGGACAATTGCGCGGTCGTGTGATGCTGTACCCAAATGAAATTGACGTCCTTTTTTCCCCACAAACAGAGCTTTCTTTTGGTGGTATTTGATCACCTGTGCGATATTTTGATAAACAAAAAAAGAGCGACAATTTTTCAAAAATAACAATATTTTTCACATTTTTTTTATATGAAATACCCCCCCCCCCCCCAAAAAAAAAAATTAAAAATCAAAATGTTTTAACATTTTATGCCAATTTGTTTTCTGCTACATATGTTTGGCAAAAAAAATCGCAAAAAGCGTATTTTGATTGGTTTGCGCAAAAGTTATTGCGTTTACTAACTAAGGGAAAGATTTTTGTCATTTTTATTGTTTTTTTTTTTAACAAGTAATGGCGTCGATCTGCGATTTTGCGGCGGACAGATCGGACCCTTGACTGACATTTTTGACACTTTTGGGGGTACCAGTGACATTACTACAGTAATCAGTGCTATACATATGCACTGTTGCTGTAAAAATGACACTGGAAGTGAAGGGGTTAACTTTATTGGAGATGGAGGGGTTAAGTGTGCCCCTAGGGGCATGCTTCTAACTGTGATTGGATGTGGCTGTGTGTGTAACAGCAGAGATCAATGGTCCTACATAGCAGGACCGTATGATCTGTGCTGTTACACAGGGGAGAAATACATGCGGCTTTGTTATACATTAGCCGCCTGCCTTTCTCCCACTGTATCCGATGATCGCGAGTGACCGGCGGACATCAGGTCTGCCGGTCACACGCGCGGACTGCTTAGGGAACGAGCGGGGGCGGTGCGCGCTCGCCCCCTATTGGCTCACAGGCTAGTGACGTACCGGTACGTCACTTTGCCTGTGAGGGGCTGACCGCCACCGTATATAGTCGGGCGGCGGTCGGCAAGTGGTTAATTACAAATGACTGTCTTTACCAGTGTGTTTCTAAGTTTAGTCTTATACTATCTGCATGTTTACTATCTGCATAAGTGGCAAAAAGCCACTACTTGACGCTTCATCAATGCTGTTTTAGCTGTACTGCATCTCAATATAGGGTGTAAACCAGGAACTAAATTGAATAGCTCAGACTTGTTCTGATTTTACCTTGGCTAAGCTGAGAATTTCCCAGTCAAGTATATTTGACATAGTCTGGGTCTGGGTGAAAATGTCACACTACGGATTGAAAATATTTGCCTCCCAAAATGTAGATTGGGGTATTTGTGGGCTCCAGGTAAGTCTGGTGAGGAAAATAGGTCAGTCTCCCCTTAAGATTCTGAATGTAAGATGCCTTTGTTGGACTTTGAGTTCAGGCTGTTTTGGTGGGATGAAATCTTGGATGGTCTGGTTTACCAATCTACCTGCCAGGATGCCTGCCTCATTAAAAGGGCTGGAAATGGCTTGCAGGAGGACACTGTGCTATGAGTTTGAAAACCCAGTGGAAGTAAAGCTGGCAGTGTATGCTGTTTTCTGTTAGGGAGGCATTTAAAGGATTAGCCATCAGACTTGGATTGATTAGGGCAGGGTGAAAGCCTATGGCATGAACTCTGACACTTGCTAAAGTAACAGGACTTTTTATTTTGCTTTATGCTGAAGTGAAACTCTTTTGTCTGGGCACCTGAAAATAAAGATGGTTGAAATACTCCCTTAAGGAGACTGCACTGTACAATGTCTTACTGGCACAGAGCTACCACTTGAGTAAGTCTCCTGTCACAATTGATGGAGGATGCGAGGAGTGAGGGCTGAGAAAGAAACAGAGATGGAGGTGTTGGTGAAAGCCCTCCGTCTCAGCTGGAGGCGCAGCAAAAATCTGGAATAGATAACTAGCAATTTACCTGTCAAGGCCAGAAACCAGTCCCGACCCCACAGAAACTGTTGGTACTGTGATAAGCCAGGTGACTTCACTGCCTTTTGTTCAAACTGTATGGAGTAGTGATCGACCAATATCTTTTTTTATTGTCGATACCGATATTTTGGTCATCGCATATCGACATCGGCCGATATCTGATGATATTTTTGGACATTTAAAAATTTTTATTTTTTATTTTATTTTTTTTACAGGTACTTTTGTGGAGGGATCTGGGGGTCTAAAAGACCCCAAACCCCTCCTCTGCACTTAAAAGCATTCAAAGTTTGGCTGTTTTGAATGCTGTCATTTTTTTGAATTTGTCGCAGAGTACCCGGAAGTGATGTCCTGACATCACTTCTGGGTTTTTACAGGGAGACCCGATCAGAGCCAAATGTGGCTTTGATCGGGTATTCGGCGGCCATGCAGGTAGGATGCCTGCATCTTCCGATGGGACGGGAGACCCGGGCGAGCTGCGGAAGGCAGCGGGAGGGGGGATGTATCACTGGTGTAATCTGGCAGTGTAGTCATCTTGGTCGATGGGCAGGACTAGAAGATTGTCTTCTTCCCTTTCTCATGCTCACTATCCACAAAATCCTAGTTTATTATGGGGTTTTCTCCCTTTGGGTTGCTGCATGGTATACAACCTCATGACCTACTGAATATTGCAAAAGAGGCCTGGGAACAATAAGCCCTACACCCTACAGGAGTGTGACTAAACTATCTTAGATGCAGGACAGAATCTCAGTGGCCATGCCTGTGGATTGTAAGCATATGCAAAGAGCCCAGTAAGCATAAACCAGGATTTACAATAGGTTGGCGACGTTGTACCCAAATAATATTGATGTCCTTTTTTTCCCACAAATAGAGCTTTCTTTTTGTGGTATTTGATCACCTCTGCAATTTTGATTTTCGGCGCTATAAACAAAAAAAGAGTGACAAAAAAAAACAATATGTTTTACTTCCTGCTATATAACATTCCCAATTAAAAAAAAATTAGAAATTTACATTTTTCATCATTTTAGGCCAATATGTATTCTGCTACATATTTTTGGTAAAAAAAATCCTGAAAAGTGTATATTCATTGGTTTGCGCAAAAGTTATCATGTCTACAAACTAGGAGAACGATTAATGTCATTTTTTAAATGTATTTTTTACTAATAATGGCAGCGATTAGCGATTTTTATCGGGACTGAGGCATTGCTGTGGATAGATCGGACACCTAACTGACATTTTTTACACTTTTGGGGGGACCAGTGACATTACTACAGTAAGCAGTGCTAAAAGTATGCACTGTTACTGTACTAATGACACTGGCAGGGAAGGGGTTAACACCAGGGGCGATCAAAGGTTTAATGTGTCTCAAGGGGGTGCTTTCTAACTGTGTGAGGGGTGGGCTTGCTGGATGAACACAGAGACCTATGTTCCTAAATAGGAGGAACACAGAATCCCTGTGTTCATTACTGACAGAACAGCGCACACCCACACTAGCTGTCCAACAACGTACAGGCACATCGTTTCGCAGGACAAAGCCGACCTGCTGCTGTATAAGTACGGCGGCTGGTCAGCAAGTTATTAAAGAACATGCTAGAAGAATGCCTGGGTAGTTTTCAAATTCATAAAATGACCTTTTCATCTACAGATTTTACTCTGAACTTCTTTGTACAGTAGTTGTTTAAGCTGCTGTCTTAGAGAGAGCAGCTTTCTCTGTGTAGATAGGCCTAGGGACTGTTTGTCATGGACCTTAATTTGAAGCAGCTTTATCCACTTCTTCATTAGCCCCAGATACTGTTTGAACAATGTCTAACAAACTGGAGTTCATACATTATTGCTAAATACTGACTTCACCTATAAGAGATATCTCCTGTGACAAAGAATGTTTGTGGGACAAAATATCACGTGAGGACAGAAAAGTTGATCTGACCACACATTGGCCAGTGGATGTCACTACTGTCCAGCAAGACCTGTTGATGGATAAACCACACTATGCTCTTTGGTAATTGCATTACCAAAGTGTTATCAGAATGTTAGGGTGGCCCTTACATCATAATACAAGGTCTACATATTTGAACCCCACTACCCATGAAAAAAAATCAGCAATCCACATAAAGTAAGAGATTAATATTAAAAAAAGATATACTTACACACTGGAGCACAGAGCGATGTCAAGAGCCTTCCTGCAAGATATTGAGAATGTTGAGGATCCCAGATCTTATAAGATGCTTCTGGAGCATCTCTTACTGAGGTTAAGGATTTTTGGCATTCTTAGGAGGATCTCACAGCAGGCTCATGATGTAACCCTCATCTATGTTTTGTGATTGAAAGACAGTGAATAAATTAGTTGTATCTATTACTTTTTTTTGTGGAATGCAGTTTGTTTTGTGGGATGCAGTACTTTTTTAGGGGAGATGGGCATCAAGATTAAGAAAGCGCATTTTGTATTTTAATATAAGGTCTGCTTTAATATTGAACAGTTTGTGGAAATGTATTAAATATGGCTGCTAGTGTTTGTTTGACTTAGTTTTTACATTTAAATTAAACTGATATTTTGGCTTTTTTACAATAATTAATGTAATGTAAAGCATGTATGCAAATGTACTACTAAATTAAAATTCAAACAAACCTAAAAAAAAAACAAAAGTTCTTTGTAATGTTTATTTATTTATTATCATCTTAATGTAATCTTTTTTAAACAATGCAGAACACCAAGCTTTATGATGAAGTCTGCATCTTATTTTACATTTCCTTTAATTAGCATTTAAAATTGGTTAAAACATTAACCATTAAATCCTTAAACGCTAACACTAGGATATTACATAAATCTCATTTAAATTTCCTTGATAAGATGCAGGATGTGTTGAATAATAGTGTTTCTTTAATCATATACAAAAGAAAAATCTACTACCTTATTAGAATGTGTTACACACAGTGGAGAAGGAAATGTGGTTTTATGTCAGCATTGTTTAAAGAATTGTAAAGCAGTCGTTAAAAGTAGAATTGGTGTGAAAAATGAGTTACTTTGGCTAAAAATATCAGAAATTACAGTTTACTGAGCTACACTAAAGATAATATCCTGTACTCCTTATGTCCCTAGTACATATAGTTTGTACTGGCTTGTGCTAAACATATTTATATTTTATTATGATAAAATGCAGTTTATAATATTCAGTAACCCATTAAACGAATCAGAATTTACCCATCATTGATGTGACTTCAGTAAACCAAAATTATTTTTTTTTGCTTTGGAATACTACACATTGAAAATCATCAGCGACAGGTTTGATTTCTATTAAGTGAAATCTGATTGGTCACAATGGGATACTACACTTTGCATCTAATTGGTGCTCTATGAACTACCCAATCTAAAAGTCTGTTTGTGTTTATCATATAGTATATTTCCGGTATACCAATTGCAATATAATCTAAGGCAAATGTGATGCAAACTTCTCTTAACACTCTAACATTGACTGGAATATAAATTGTGATAAACTGAGTATAGGCAAACTCGTATCCTTTTCTTATGGTCTGTGTGAAAATTTCTTGCCAAACTGCACTTGATATTTTAAAGCCAATCAACTATCTTTGCTGCATGCTAAAAAGTTTGTCTATTGGGAGAAAAAGAGGAACACAGAAATACTTTTTTCTGTAAGCCACTTAGATTTTTATTTTGGATATTTGTCCAGTAGTTACAAATGTGTGCACATGTCAGACATATTACATAGATGGAACTTTGTAATAGCAATATACAGTATAACCAGCTTATCCATTGTTTTATTAAGTTACATCTATCAAGACATGGATTCTCTCCTTTTCCCAGACATTTGTTACCTAGAAGCAATCTGAGGTCTCACTTTTATACATTCTAAGGCTTTATTGACCTTTGTAGACAGGGCCATGCCTGGAGCATATGCCACTTTAAGAATCCCCCCCCCCCCAAATGGCGAATATAGCCACCTTGGAATACATTGTATCTGCTATTTGACTGTACAGAATGCTATTCGTTGCCCTTTAAAATGGTATTATCCTGCTGGGTTGTCATACATTTGCACAGATTCTGTTTTATCAAAAAATTGCACTATTTTTTTCCATCTACCAGATTATTAATGAGGCAATTAAAAAGAATTATATCAGGTGTAGATTCTTGTGGAAACCCACTGAATCCACTTTCTTCTGACCAGTTTTGTCTTTTTTTTTCTTTATTAACTTTTATATCAGTTTATTATAAGAAACATAAATACTTTTGCACGGCCCAAATATATTACAACAGCATTATTCCCAACATTTGGATTTTGTCAAGTTTCCTTATTTATAAAAATTGTTTCTTTGGACCCCACCTATCTATATTCTATCTTCTTTCATCTATCTATGCTCCCTCAGTAAACCTTCTAACAACTTACATACAATAAAAAAATTGGCCTAATAGTCTTTAGTTTCTCAGATGTAGCTTTTTCATTTTGTGAAATCACAGTACAACATGTGGAACTGATCTAGTTTCCAAAGAGTTAAAAAAATACAAAGCATTGGAATTGATTTGTACTAAAACTGGGGAGTACAAAATCTGGTGCAGCTCTGCATAGAAACCAATCAGCTTCCAGCTTTATTGTCAAAGATTAATAGAACAAGCTGAAAATGGAAGCTTATTGGCTACAATGCATAGCTGTACCAGGTTTTGCACTCTCCAGTTTTAATAAATTAACCCCAGAGGCTTACCTGTAGATGTTTTTAATGTGGTTGTAAAGCCACTTGTTTAGAAAACATACAATCCCCTCTTTTTAATAACGATATGTGCCCCAGTGTATGTGTTTAATAAAAAATATGACAATTTGTACTTTATTTCACAGCGTATCCCAGTGCTCATGTGACTGCTCGCCTCTATCCTCTCCCAGTCTGACAGCTACAGTGTGAGGGGCCAAGAACTCTCACATGAGCAGTCACGTGAGCACTGGGAGGTGCTGTGAAATAAGGTAGATTTTGTCATATTTTTTTAATAAAACACATATCGTGGGGCGCATATTGTTATTAAACAGAAGAGATTGTATGAATATGTAACAATTATGATAGCAGCAGGAGGAACAGCAGAAGGGGGAGGGGTGGGGAGCAGAGCGGCACTGTCACGAGCTGACAGGCAGGGAGGGGAGAAGAGGACAGAGGAGGACAGAGGAGAGTAGTGGATAAGGGAGGCACATAAACTGACCACAGTGTCAGAGCTCAGCAGGCACGATAAACCATGATCAGTTTACAGAAGGGAGGGCAAAACCAGGCAGGAGCAGCCTGATATTTTAGGTGATACAAAGAGCCAAATTACACAGCACAAGTACTGTACTGTATAACATGCTTTAGGGGAACAGGATCCATGTTTTTAGGGAGGTAACAAATGCTTTCATTCGTTTAAGACTCAGAAATGGGATTCGGAGCAGATGTCTTATTGATTCAAATTTTATTTAGGTTTAACTCTACACAAACAAGACATCTAACTTTTCTTCTGCTATTTCATTTCCCCTGGGCAATATATTAATTGATATGAAAATGATTTCAAAATACATATTTTTAAAATGCACCATGCAGCAATATGCAAAATGCTCTTTTTAGATCTGGCCCCTCCCCTAAAAAAAATTCTATAGTTTTTAAGGGAACATGTATTACTTAGCCATTTGGTGCTGATGATGGTGTCACATTCTCATCAAATGTGTTTATTATTTTTAAAATATAACAAAAATTTACAAATTGAGTACATACTGTACAAGGATGGTGGCACAATATTCAAATAGTAATAAAGCTAAACATATCAATTTATGAACAGGATGAGCACATAACAATGTAAAAATGTAACGATGAGAAATAAACCAATAAAGCATTTGAAAATTCCATCAAAAGAAAAAAAGTAAGCTAGTGACTATTGGTTCATTTGCAAGAGCAGTAATTAGGAGATCAATCTAATAGGTTTATATTAAAAAGGCAATAGGCAAATAGAGTAAAATTACCAAGGCAATAATAGTGTGTCATCAAAGTCTGGAGGTAAACAATGCTTAACCCAAGAAAGCCAGAGTTTCTCAAATTGACCAATTCAATCTCTTTCAATTGCTTCCATTTTAGCATGAATAAGAGCTTTATTAGTTCTGTGTATAGTTTCAGCTAGAATTAAATATTGAGTTTTCCATGCCTTAGCAATGGTTTGTTTTGCGGCTGTTAGAAGCTGTAAAAGAAGGCGAAATTGATTCTTTGTGTTCCCATCAGGTTTCAGTTTTAATAAGAATGTATCAGGATCAGGCTGTATAGGTGTATCAAAGCTTTTGGAGGCTAAGTCAAAAACTGCCTTCCAGAATTTTGGGCAATTGGTCAATCTCACCAAATATGAAGTTGAGTGCCAGACTCTGAACAGCCATACAATCAGGCTCCAGGGTAATCAGAAGCATATTTTGAAATTGTAGTGGGGACCAAATACCAACGGGTTGGCACCTAAAAGTTAGTTTCCACAGCAAACAACATTAGAAGAAGCAGACTTAGTGGCGGACCATGTGCTACACAATTCAGTAGCATTAAATGAGCGATTAAGGTCTAGTTCCCATTTGGGACACCTAAACCTCCGCAGCATTGTGGGAGACAGAGAGTGTATTTAGAAGTTTGAGGTTTCATCCTACCCCAGATAAAGGAGATAATTCTGTGCTGTATAAGCCATAAAAAATTAGATGGAACTGGGTTGGGCAAGAAAAAATATATAAAAACTTGAGCAATTTAGCCTTCCTAATTATATTAATTTTGCCTATCCAGGATAAAGGGGTAGAGGACCATTGTGATAATAATTCAGTAACCTATTTTAGTAGTGAAGGGAAGTTAGTCAGTTATATTAGGAGTGAGTTGTATTCCTAGGTATGGAAGTCTGTGGAGTGTCCAAGAGAAGGGAAGTGAATCTTAAGTAAGCTGAAGGTCTGAAGAAGGCAAGGAAGTGCAGTCCATTTTTGATAGTTAACTGTTAAGCCTGGAATGTGTGCAAAACGGTTTAGGACAGAGAGGAGATTATGTGCTATGATATGGGGAGATGACATGAAAAGTAAGATGTCATCTGCAAAAGGTCATACTTTATGATGACATCCAGCTAATTCAATACCTTTGATGTTTGGATCAGATCTAATTAAATGGGCCAAGGGTTCAATGAGAAGTTCAAATAGGAGGAGGGAGAGAGGACATCCTTGACGGGTGCCTCTTCCAATAGGGAAAGGGTCTGATTTAAAACCAGCATATTTGATGGTGTCATATTCTCAAATGCTAGACAAAACATGAATAATGAATAATTTAAGGCACCACAACAGAAAATATCACACTTTTTGCAATCAGCAAGGCATATATAGTGATTTACATGTTTAACAATCCTGTACTATTAGGCCCTAATGACAATGTAAAGCAATCATATACACATATCTTGAGCACATAAAGTGCCAATTCCTCCAAATGCTGTCTTTAATAGCTCAAGACATAATAAGCTCAACACATTTTGCAGCTAATGATACTGCTTACTCGAGTATAATTATGAAAGCATAAAAAAATAAAAATACAATAAACATGTATTTAGTTATATACATTCTAATTAGGATAACCAATCACATTACCGAATTATCCTAACACAACATATTCACCAAACTGGATGAAATCTGAGATCTCCAAATTAGCCAACCTCATGTACACCAGTGGCAAATATCTCATCCTATTTGTCAAGCATTGGAGCATACTTCCCAACATCAACCTTGATCCAGCTGTGCTATGTTATGTATAATCTGGCCAAAAAAATTCTGCCAGTGTATTATCTGGTGCCTGAGGTTTAATTCTTTAACTGCATGTAATTTGAATCACAGGCTGTCCATCCTACTCCAGTATGATGTATTTCCAGTGTCAGGTAGAGAAAACTGGCAGTATGCCTGTTGTAGATCCTCCTGTACTATGTTCATGAGGAAGCAGTGTCATTACCTTTGAAACATGTTGAGATTATTATACCGTGAACTATTGTGAACAACATTTAGTGCAATTGGCAGTTTGCTCAAGGATGTTGATATTAATTTATGTTGTGGTGCCATAGAAGTCCATAATTCAATTTTGATTTGTTCTTCTAATTTTTAAGATAAAAAAGTAACCTATAAGGGAGACCTGTACTACCTAGGTGAGGGTGATTTCACAAGATCTTGAGAATGATGAGAATTCCAAATCTCATGAGAAGATGCACTGGGCTGGAGTTTCCTTCCATGAGATTTGTAGCACTATTTTTTTCCCCAGGAATCTACCTTAAAGGTAAGTATTTATTTTTTTCCTTACACATTCATTGCTGCCCCTCTAAACGAAAGTGTTCTTTATAGGAGGGATGTGGCACTGATTTATTAGTTAGACCTTACACTTTCCTGCAAAGCTTTCCATTTAGTTTATGTACCTATTCCAAGTTTAGAAAATTGAGAGCTAGACTGAGTTTATTTCCTGAAGGTAAAAGTTTTGTAGCTCCCTTATTCAATATTACTTGGATAACAATTCAGATGTTACCATCTTATGATGGTTTTGCCCAATTGTTCCTTAATTATCACATTGGATGCAGGATTTTTCAGTTGGAAATGACTGAATCTAGAAGAGCCTATCCCTAGCTGATTCCACTTGTGTAAGGTAAGGTAATGCTTTTATAGTGCCGCACACCTATCAGAAAAAATGTTTTGCACCTAAAACACACAAACAATGCAACATAAAGATATAATAATAAAAGGAATAAAATATAACCTGTGTGCTGGAAAATGTGCATGATACAAATTACATACTCACAATAGTAAAAAAAACAACTAAACATTATTACACTTATTGTGTATATATTAAACATAAAATAGATCAAAAAGATTGTACAGCTTAAAGTCCAAAAAGGGTTTCTTTGGGGGACTCACTTGCTCTACTTAAATACTCACATTCTTTTTTATCTATTTTATTTTTATTATACTGCATACATAAGGTGTGTGTCTAGAGCATGTAGTATTCCAAGATTCTGTTATTTTGCATTGCCTGTTTACCATTCTTTTAATTAATATAAATTTACTATTTCATTTAATAATCCAAGCTCAATTAGTTTCATCTGTGGCATTTTGTCGATATATTTATAAAGGAGTAAATGTAATTTTCACCAAACATTCATTGGTGGGGACTCTCTGTCATTGAAACACATGCACCAGGAAGATTCGCCTTTAGTGAATGTTAGGTAATGACAGATTGCATGCTTTATAAATATGCCCTTGTGTTTTTTTTCTAGTAAAACATACATCAACAGTAAAAACTAATTGATACTTTGCCAATCAAAACTTTCCTCTATGACATGGTGCTGGGAAAGGAGGATTAATTTTATATGCCTTTTGGGTTTTTTCATGTCTTTGTAAAACAACATACATCCGCAAGATTAGGAAGGCACAGCAGAAGCGTCTCCTGCGGGCACCCCAGGCATAAGATGCTTTGTTTGAGGATATGTCAAACAGAAGTATTGATTTGCCTCTTCATAGAATACAAGAGGGAGGGAGATTAATTATTTCCTTTGAAATGTCAAGCAAAACAAGACAATGAACATAAAAGGATATGATATAAATAATGTGTGTTTGTGTGTGTGTGTGTGTGTGTGTGTGTGTTTGTGTGTGTGTGTATATATATATATATATATATATATATATATATATATATATAGTATCTGACAAAAGTGATGTATATATGGTTATGTTATCCTTATTATAAACCCCTGAATTATAAATTGTTATGCCTGAGTTATTCTATTTTTTACAGAGGTACTGCTGGCGTTATTATTGTGAGTAGTTCATCTTCCCAACATCAACCTGATCCAGCTGTGCTGTGTTATGTATGAGCTGGCCCAAATACGCTGCCAGGGTGTTATCTAGTCCATGAGATTTAATTCTTTAACTGCATGTAATTTCCATCACAGCTTGTCCCTCCTACTCCAGTATAATGTGTTTCTAGTATCAGGTAGAGAAAACTGACTATATTACATTATTTCACACCTTTGCTTCAGTGTTTAAGACATGCACTAGTTACATATAATCACTTATTTTAGCATATGGTGTTATTTACCATATGTAGTAATTGTTCTAGTGAAAATATTGTGATACTTAAGAAGTGTATTTAAGAAAAACTTAGGGAACATTCATAATCATCCAGGTGGACATATATAGTTACATAGTTGGTAAAGTTGAAAAAAGACACCAGTCCATCCAGTTCAACCTATGATGTGCGTGTTCATGTATATGTGTTTATAAATGAAAAGAGTCATGAAATATAGCAGGGAGATCTTGACAAACATTTAAGCGGTGCGCGCTCTCCCCCTAGAGGCTCTCAGGCTAGTGACGTAGTACTATGTCACTTTGCCTGTACGGGGCTGACTGCTGCAGTAAATATACTGTGGGCGGTCGGCAAGTGGTTAAAAAACTAGGGGCTGACTTAATTATTACTTTTGTGTAGGCTAACCCAAAAAGTTTAATCAAATTTTTATATAAAATACATATGCTAGTTTTGCATAAGCTGTGCACAGTGATTAGTTATTTTACTCTGGGAAGCTATGTTAAATATTCTCTCTGCAGTGACTATTTTTCTGACACTTGCCCCCCCCCCCCCTTATGACATACCGCTGCTTCCTAAATGGATGTGACCCCCCTGTGATTCCATCTGAACAGCACATATTATAAAAGTAAGAAATAAAGCAATACCGGATCACTAAACATGTGCAGAACAGAACAATTTGTTTTGTTTTGCTTCAAAAAGATTTGTTTTGTTACTAATTTCATTTTCTTGATTAGTTTCAGAGTTTGTTCAGTTTAGTTTCATTTAGTTTAGTTTTGTTTATTAATTTTCTAACAAATTCCCAGCCCACTCCTCAACAACCAGCTATTCTTTACATAGAATTTGAATCGATGATTTTTTCGACCAATCCAAATTCGAATTGTTCCGAAAATGTTGTAATTATTTCGAAAATGAATAAACTAAACAAATTTTAATTAATTAAAAAAAAATCATTACTATGTAATTGAGGGATTCAGATACATCAAACCAAAAAATTTGTCCGAATTTACATTCGTACCAAAATGAATTGCACATGTCTACAGATCAACATATTTTTACCATCTTTTGATAAATAGTATAAAAAAGTACTATGTTGGGTTATACGTGATGAGTAAATACAGCTACAGCAAATGTTCTACCTCAAATGTATCTATTTTCTGAAAGTATTTTATATTAGGCATTTCTTTACTGTTCCCTGTTTGCCAAATGTGGGACAGGTAAAATATATTTGTTGCATTTGCAAAAAAGAGCAAAGTATTGCGCTCACAGAACCAACAGTAAAACTTCGCTCACCCGGCGCCGTCTAACCAACATGAATGGAGTTTTTTAACTCAGTATAACTCCCAGTACAAGGAGATTGAGGAGATCATTAGGAAGCATTGGGGAGTGTTATGCCTTGACAAGATCCTGGGGAGCAATTTACCAGCCAGGCCTTCCTTTATATACAGAAAGGCCCCCACTTTTGGGGATCAAATTGTGCGGAAAGTGTTGGATCCACCCACGCAACCCACAATGTTTTGGGATAATAAGACAGGATTTTATGCCTGTCGAAGGTGTAAAACTTGTAAACAGGTACAGACCCACCTAAGAGGCCATACTTCCTTTTACTCATCTGCCAATGGGGAAAACTTTGAAATCAAGGATCTAATTACCTGCCACACTACCCACGTAGTGTATGGCATGGAATGTCCCTGTGGGTTACTTTACATTGGTAGGACAAAAAGAACCATAGCAATCAGGATATCAGAGCATGTTGCTAATATCCGGAAAGGGTTCAAGGACCACAATGTTTCACTTCACTTCAGGGAATATCATAATCGGGATCCCACCCAACTAAAATTTTGGGGTATCGAAAAAGTGGATCCTGTATGGAGGTGGTCAAATAGAGTTAGGGAACTATCAAAACGCAAGACTTATTGGATATTTCAGACTAACTCTTTGTACCCGAACGGACTCAATATAGACCTTGATATAAATTGTTTCCTTAGTAACTATTAACCAGTGGTTTTAAAGCGGATTTTAATATATCCTTTATATAATTTTATGATTTTAATGATTTATTCATGGATATATATCTTTTGTAGACATATCTATGTGAGATATATATATATATATATATACATATATTGACGGTCTCTATGATTTTACATATGTTGATGCTGTATTTTATGTATGCTGGTCCGTATCTGTCTCATATATAATTTTATTATTTTATGAGAAAATGTAAGGTCAAATGGTGGGTTACCCAATTTTGATATGAGGGGTGTATCCATCATTTTGACCTGCTATATGTTTTTAAACTTGAATGTCCTTTTAAATCTGAATGTCATTTTAAATGTAATGTCTTAAGATTAGATATACTGTATCATGTTATGCACTTTGTATCAATATAGCCGTATGTCAGCATGTGGTCTGATATAGTACTTCCCATTAATATTTGGATTTAGTACTGGCTGTATGATCCTCCGATGATCCAGATCTGGATTGTTCGTTATGTGTGTTGACTCATATCGGGCTCCGGAAGGTGAAGGAGGTGATGCCATGTGAGGGCGGAAGTGCGGCATACATGATGAGTTGCGAGGAATAGGGCGGAAGTGGAACGGACATCATCTTCCCACGTGATCGGCGCACTGCCGTCTCCGCCCATTCCTGGGCATGTAAATAGAGGTGATTACGATGCGTGACCACGCCCTCGGTAGAAGTCACTTGATGACGAAACGCGTCAGGGCGTGGTCACGTAATCACGCAGGAAGCCGGTGTGACACGCAATCCCTCGAGGCTCACGGCCAGGTACCGGGCTGCGGGCGTCCAGAACGGGACAAGAGCGGTAGGAACATCTGATTGACTAGCTGACATGCTGTTTAAGATTGTTTGTTTTGTAAGTGCAATGTTTGAAGGGTAATTGTTGGGGAAATAAAGGCACATGTTTTTAGCTGGACTACGCTATGTTGCTCTTTCATTTCTCAAACATACGGTCCTTATGCTGGTGAGGTGGTCTCCATCTGATACCTATTGGCGGTCCCTGTTTTGAGTTTCAACGCAGAGGTGTAAGGTGACTAAGGCGTTCTAGCTTGCTGGTATATTCTGCTTGCATACAGATTTGTACTGGTAAGTGTTCCCACTTAAGGGTGCACACAGCGGTGTGGTGAAGGCTTTTGGGTTTCTGCAAGGACATACCCTCTCTAATACCTCCTTACACTCTTGGACTGCATGCATGGACTTCCCTTCATTTTTGTGTTCATCCATTTATGTATCGATTCATGTTTATTCATGGACTTTAGCGCTGCTAGTGCGTGAAGGAGTCTCCAGCCTTTGAGCTTTTTGAATCTTGATGCACCTTTATATAATATTTGTTGCATTTGTTACAACTTATTACAAGACTTTTTTGTGGCATCAAACATAAAACTTGACTATTTTGGCTAAAGTAAGATATTAACTGACTGACATACAGGCATGCTGAAGCCACCAAGATGACTAAAACCAAATGTCAAATGTCTTATACCTGTCTGTACGGAAATGTCAACACTCAATAACACATCAAAAGGTTATTTGCCATTATTAAATAAAGAAATGCATCCAGATTAACATTAGCCTATGAAAAAAACACCATGAATCCTGTTTATGTTATTTGTAAAGAAATATTCTTGTCTAGATAATAGTGAAAAAAATATATATATTTTGCATAATATGGGGTCCAGTTCTATACATGTAACATGCTTCAGGTATATGCAGTGGAGTAATTTTAATAGGCAACCTAGTAAGCTGAATGTTCACCTAACTGAGTGAATAAACTAAAGCTAGGGTTGCTTTGATTACATTTACATGTGTTGGGTAATAAAAAAAAACCCCTAATTATGTATTTTACTTGATTGGATGATTGTAGTGAACACAGCTTCATTTTATTGTAAGCTCTCTGAACCTTTACTTAGCTAAGTGAACATACTCTGCATCTTTAATAAATCATGGTAACATTTTTTATATCTAATATTTCACATGCCCCTCCAGGCAAGATCAGACACCCACACTACAATGACATCTCAGGTGTTGGCTGGGCTTGTCTCCACTAAAGCAATCAATTACAGTATACCAGCAATGGGAATAATGTACAATGAGATGCTAAATAATATTCACCCTTTATCAAAATCGCCAGCAGGAACACGTTTAATTCTGTCATGTTTTGTGCTAGCCACAGTGTTTTCCTGTGCCTAGGATGTACACATAAACACATGCACTGTGCCCAATGTATAATTAAAGTGTATATCACCCCAACATTTCAAATTTCTATTATGTGTCTGTGTTACCATATACTTGTATTAAAAATGATCCTGTTTTCTTTTCACTGCTTCCTTTGTGAGAAATAAATGGTGCAACTGCCAGTCTCCATGATATTCAATTTGCTTCTTTGCATTCTACTTGGAAGTACAGCCTGCCTGTACTCCAGCAGTCAGACTTGTGCTAACACATCCCAACACCATCCAGCTCTTCGATATCAGTGTCCTGTTTTTCCCGGCCTCCTTGCAGTTTACACTCCAACCTCTCTAAGTATCCTATGCAGCTGAGAACAGAGATCAAGTAATCACTTATAAAAACGTATATCACTTAAATATGCCTTGCATTTCTATTTGAAACAAAGTGATCTGTTTTGCAAAGTGAGGGTTCCTATATCACCACTACCACTCGTTCCTATATCATCATAAATCCCCCCATTTTTAAATACTCTATGGTTATCTGCTTTAAACCATTTTAAAAGTTATGCCTCATCATGCTAAATAATTTCATATAATATACCATTTGCAAATATATAATAAAATAGCAAAACTAAAGCTTTATAAATGATGCATATCTGTAGAAGGAGTAAAAAATGTAATGTATAAAAGTAATATAAATTTCAAACAAAAATCAAACCATCGAAACCTATGTGCATCAACAATGGGGAGTTACATTTCTCACAATCATTTCCTAAAGAAGAAATTTCCTAATAGCATGTCTGTAGGAGAAATCTAATGTAACAACCCCAAAATATGTCAAAGGGACAAAGAGGGAAATTTGAGATTAATAATGCTAATAATAGCCCTGTTTCCCTATATTGCTGCTGTAATATTAAACATCTAGATCATTTTTGCATATTCCAGCAAAGTCTTTTACAACAAGAAGACTGGTGTGTTACCTTTTTAAGTTTAACAAAATAATTAATCTTTCATTAAGCTAAATATAATATAATTATGTATATTCAAAGATATGGAAATTAAAAAAAAATATTGTGGTTCAATAGAGCAGCTTATTACTAAAATTACAATACTACCCAGTCTTTTATTTTTTCTTTGCACTTTCCCTATTACTTTACCATCTAGATTCCTCAAAAATCTACAATTGTTACAATGGAAATTTATCTGGACCCACAAAAAAAACCTGTATTTAATGTCAGTTAATTATGAAGCCAAAGGATCAACATGTATTGTAAGTGGTCCATATAGTTAACTTGGTGTTGAGTTATTCACTTTAAGGTCATCACAGAGGACAAGGGGGCACTCTTTACGTCTGGAGGAAAAGAGATTTAATACTCCAAATACACAAAGGTTTCTTCACAGTAAGAGCTGGGAAAATTTGGAATAGACTCCATCAAGAGCCGGTTCTGTCCCGCTCAGTAGATTGCTTTAAAAAAGCCTGGATTTTTTGCTAAATGTACATAATATAACTGGATACTAACATTTAGAGGTAAAGGTTGTCCAGGGAATATATAATTGCCTCTCGGGGGATCAGGATGGAATTTTTTCCCTGGCTGGAGCAAATTAGATAATGCTTTGCTGGGTTTTTTGCCTTCCTCTGAATCAAATGTGGGCATTGGATTGTGTATATAGGATTGTATATTTTCCCCCCTTTTATTGATTGAACTAGATTGACTTGTGTCTTTATTTCAACCAGACTAACTATGTAAGGATCAGGGAGGTATTGGCCTCCTGGATTTTAGAAACCGTTATTAGACTACACACTTTGTGAGATTAGTGGACTGAAATTGTCATAAAGGCAATAAGTACTGGGTTGCACTGACATTATTGCAGCCATGTCATTAATCCTGCACCAAAGTAAGACGTTTAAAGGACACATGGATGGGTGGGCGAAGAATCTACATGGAGTACGTGGAACGTGAGTGCAAATGGAAAGCTCTACTGGTGGCAAAAGCGGGTAAATTCCTGAGTGGTCGTGTAGTGTAACCAGCATGCCCATTTTTTGTGGAATTTGGAAGGAGTGTCGTTCGCGATATGTGTGAGCTCTTCCATTTCAGCGATTTTGAGAATTTATTGCAGCCAGGCTTTGATTGTTGGGGCTTGTGTGGAGTTCCATAGTAAAGGTATGCATTGCCTGGCTGCGTTAACCATTTGTATTGTTAGAGATTTGACATAAGATCTGTGCGAAGAGGGGGAGTGATGGAGGAGAAATTGGGCTGTGGAGAATTCCAAATCCCTAGTAGTCACTTGTTTGATGATCCTATGGACTTCGCGCCAGTAAAAGGACAGTTTTGGGCAGGACCATAGGATGTGAAGAAGCGACCTAGTGTCTGAAAGGCACCTCCAGCAAGTCGGAGGAATGGAAGGATAAATTATGTGCAGGATAACCGGGGTGCGGTACCACCTTGACAAGATCTTAAAACCATTTTCTTGTGTATTAACATTCAGGGAGCACTTATGGTTTTTGAAGAATATCTGCTCCCAGTCCCCTGGTGAAAGTGAGAGCGAAAATTCCTCCTCCCAGGCCTCACAGAGTTTACTTTTGAGTTGGGTTTGAGATTCAAACAGTAAGGAGTGCATGGTAGATATGAGGTTGCGGGGGGGGGTTCCTGCTCACAGTGTTTGTCGAATGAGTTCAAGGAAGCAGTTCATGGGTATTTGTGAGTAAGTGATTTCAGGTATTGGGAGAGGAGGGCATAGGTCCATTGAGGCATTGGTGGTGTACCCATACGTGAGGCAAGTGAAAGGGCCGAAGAGAGGTTTTCTCCCTCAAAGAAGTAATGGACTCTCAGCTGCATGTGCGGGAAATGTTGGTCTAGATATCTCCTATGCATGCCAGGGGAAAAAAATCCGGATTCAATCTAACAGGGGTCATGGGGCCTGGTGCGGAGGATATACCTCTAAGTTTACAAGCCAGTCGGAAACCGCGAATTGTAGGGCCGATTAAGGGGTGTTGGCTCATGGAAAGCAGGATATGTGCATCCGGAAGCCAGGGAATAGTTCCTAGATTAAGGGGTGAGAAGCTTCCCTCAATGTTCACCCAATCCTTACGTGAGCTGTGGACATTCCAGTCCACAACTCTTGTAAGGTGGCACGCTAGATAGTAATTGTGTATGTCAGACAATCCGATACCGCCCCTATGTTTAGGTAAAGATATTTGCTCTAATTTTATGCGCGGCATGCGGTCGTGCCATAAGAAATCAGAGCACAAGTGGTTGTATAACTTAAAGAAGGTTTTGGGATGGGCAATAGGGACAGTTTGAAGGACATAGAGCACTCTGGGTAAGATGCTCATTTTTAGAACTGCCGCTCTCCCGAACCAAGAAAAAGTCAATTTATCCCAAGACTGAAGATCTCTTTTAATTTGTGCCAGGATCGGTGGAAAGTTGTACTGGTAGAGATGTTGCAAGTCTCTCGGTATATGAATACCCAGGTACGTAACGGTGTCAGACTTCCATATGAATTGAAAGTTGTTCCGGCAGTGCTGTACCTCAGATTGAGACAGGGAACCGTTGAGCGCAAAAGATTTGGAGAAGTTGATCTTCATGTTGGACAGGGTGGCATAATGCCGGAACATTTTCATAAGGGAGGGAAGCGTTGTGAGGGGGTCTGAGAGGAATAGAAGGAGGCCGTCTGCATAAGCAGCTACCTTGTACTCCTTGTCAGAAAATATAATGCCATGGATGTCTGTATTAGTTTGTATGGAATGCAGGAGGGGTTCCAGTGTGAGAACAAAGAGTAAAGGGGACAGCAGGCATCCTTGTCTCATCCCGTTGTGGATGTCGAAGGCATCCGACAGGGTATCATTAACCCTGACTCTGGCCTGCGGATTGGCATACAGGGACATGATGAAGCTCAACATAGAAGGGCCCAAGCCCAAAGCAGACAAAGTGGATCTCATGTAGTCCCATGATACCCTGTAGAATGCCTTCTCCGCATCTAGGGAGAGTAGGAACCCCAGCTGATTAGTGGATGTCAAAATATAGTGTAAATTGACCCCCCCCCCCTTTTTTTAACTCCCTAAAAATTTCATTCCCCTGAACTTGAACACTGAAAGTAATAATGAGACATTATTCCTTAACCAACTTGGTAGTGTGTCATATTTTGGCATAACTTTTCCATTGGGAAAATACCCTGCTGGTCAATGGTTGTAACAATTGAAGGAGATAGTAGTTTTGTGCACTAGAATTTGCATGTAAATTTGTGACAGATTATATTGATATGTCAAAATGCTACACTGTACCATGCTCCTATAATTGCATGCCTTACTTTAAACCTTAATAAAAAATGATATTGTTAAAAAAATACAATAAAATAATATATATTGTATATCTATATAGATACAGTATCTATATGTATATAGATATAGATACTTCTATATAGATATCTATATACATCTATACCTACCACACACACATATATAGTATCAGTACCTACATGCTATACAAAATACAATTATTTGTATTTTATATAAATATATATATAAAAGCATATCAACATAAATTGGTAGAAGACCTATATTACTTATATTAGTTTGCAGTATTTTAAGGTTGGTAGTGGATATTATTAATAGAAAAAAAGAAAAATCCTAAAACTCATCAGAAGTCATAAAACCAGTTCTTCAATCATTAAAGTATTATACTGACAATCTCCATTTTTAAAGCCACATTCCTGTCATAGCACTTGCTAAATATTATTGTTCAGTCAAACTGGCACCAGGGTTTGACCTCGCTACCCAGTGCACTTTGTAGCGTGGCCTACCTTGTCAAACACATTTGCACTTTTCCTTAGCACTACAAGTCTGCACACCACAAGTGTGTAAAGATACTTGTGATGGGGTAATGTACCCAGTACTGCTCTTTGCCAGAATACAACACTGGTGAAGGAAAACAAAAAAAACTACAGTTTCACTAAGAGAAAGGGTATTTCAAGGCATTTCTAAGGAACAAACAGTATATGTGAACACTCGCCTTGTAATACAACTCATTCAGTTTAAAACATAAATGGTATATATATATATATGCATATTTTTATAAATATGTTTTTTCTTTTTGTATAAGTGAGCACATAACCTCTGTTCTCAGCTGCATAAGGGGCTTGGATAGCTAGGAGTGAAGATGCAGCAGTGCACTGATATTTTCAGTAAATAGCTATGCAGGGGACATGTCAGCATAGTCTGATTATTGGAGGACAAGCAGTAAGCTGACAAAACTTAGATGGATGTGCTTCTATGACTAGCATGGTCAGTTTGAAATAGGAAAGCAGAGGGAATGGCAGGAATAGAAGGTTTTTCACATAAGGTAAGCAATACAAAGAGAACTGGGCACGTTTTAACACAAGTACATGATACGACAGGCATATATCAGAAATATCAAACTTTGGGGGGTAACATTTGCTTCAAAAATCAAAAATGGCAGTACAGCACTAAAAGGAGAAATGTGCAATTTCAGTTAGGCTTTACCATAAAACTGCTGGCACAAGAGAATGCATTTTCAAGAAGAGTGAGTAGTAATTTGGACTGATGAATTTTCAATACATATTTATGACATTTGACTATGAAAATATATTGCTTGACCTTTTGCAGGTTTTCAGTTTTTTTTCACACAGATGTGTATGAATTCAATAAAGGAAAAAAAAATATGATTAACATACTATGCATTCTAGACAACAGATCAAAGTTTTTTTGTTTAAAATGGGAAAACAGTACATCCTCATCATCACTATGTTTGGACCTCATCTTCAAATTATTTCATTACATTGACATATACAGCTGCAAGAAAAAGTATGTGAACCCTTTGGAATGATGTGGATTTCTGCACAAATTGGTCATAAAATGTGATCTGATCATCATCTAAGTCACAACAATAGACAATCACAGTCTGCTTAAACTAATAACACACAAAGAATGAAATGTTGCCATGTTTTTATTGAACACACCATGTAAACATTCACAGTGCAGGTGGAAAAGGTATGTGAACCCATAGACTAATGACATCTCCAAGAGCTAATTGGAGTGAGATATCAGCTAACTGGAGTCTAATCAATGAGATGAGATTGGAAGTGTTGGTTACAGTTGCCCTGCTCTATAAAAAACACACACCAGTTCTGGGTTTGCTTTTCACAAGAAGCATTGCCTGATGTGAATGATGCCTCGCACAAAAGAGCTCTCAGAAGACCTACGATTAAGAATTGTTGACTTGCATAAAGCTGGAAATGGTTATAAAAGTATCTCCAAAAGCCTGCTGTTCATCAGTCCACGGTAAGACAAATTGTCTATAAATGGCGAAAGTTCAGCACTGCTGCTACTCTCCCTAGGAGTTGCCGTCCTGTAAAGGTGACTGAAAGAGCACTGCTCAATAAGGTGAAGAGGAATCCTAGAGTGTCAGCTAAAGACTTACAAAAGTCACTGGCAAATGCTAACATCCCTGTTAGCGAATTTACAATACGTAAAACACTAAACAAGAATGGATTTCATGGGAGGATACCACAGAGGAAGCCACTGCTGTCCAAACAAAACATTGCTGCACGTTTACAGTTTGCACAAGAGCACCTGGATGTTCCACAGCAGTACTGGCAAAATATTCTGTGGACAGATGAAACCAAAGTTGAGTTGTTTGGAAGAAACACACAACACTATGTGTGGTGAAAAAGAGGCACAGCACACCAACATCAAAACCTCATCCCAACTGTGAAGTATGGTGGTGGGGGCATCATGGTTTGGGGCTGCTTTGCTGTGTCAGGGCCTGGACAGATTGCTGTCATCAAAGGAAAAATGAATTCCCAAGTTTATCAAGAAATTTTGCAGGAGAACTTAAGGCCATCTGTCTACCAGCTGAAGCTCAACAGAAGATGGGTGTTGCAACAGGACAATGACCCAAAGCATAGAAGTAAATCAACAACAGAATGGCTTAAATAGAAGAAAATATGCCTTCTGAAGTGGCCTAGTAGGGAGTCCTGACCTCAACCCGATTGAGATGCTGTGGCATGACCTCAAGAAAGCGATTCACACCAGACATCCCAAGAATATTGCTGAACTGAAACAGTTCTGTAAAGTGGAATGGTCAAGAATTACCCCTGACCGTTGTGCACGTCTGATTTGCAACTACAGGAAACGTTTGGTTGAAGTTATTGCTGCCAAAGGAGGTTCAACCAGTTATTAAATCCAAGGGTTCACATAATTTTTCCACCTGCACTGTGAATGTTTAAATGGTGTGTTCAATAAAAACATGGCAACATTTGATTCTTTGTGTGTTATTAGTTTAAGCAGACTGTGATTGTCTATTGTTGTGACTTAGATGATGATGTCACAACAATGATCACATGTTATGACCAATTTGTGCAGACATCCATATCATTCCAAAGGGTTCACATACTTTTTCTTGCAGCTATATATGAACATTGCTATTATTTTATTTAAAAAAAGCCTTACATACACAAGAAATAGGAATCCTTGGCAATGAATAAAGTTATGCAAAAATCAAAGTAATTGTAAAAATACATTGGTTGCATCCAAACCATTCTATGCATTCTAGGCAACAGAGTTTTTACATATTTAATACATTTCTTTGATACTATTAATATCTTAAAAAATGTGCATTGTTCAGCCAAATATTCACTTCAATTAACTAATCACATGAAAAGCAATTCTTCTGTTTACATTAAGTACTGAGCTACTGTATGCGCAGATGACTTTTACGTGACTAGATAGTTGAAGTGAATAATGACAACATTTTCTGAGAGAAGACTCAATTCCTTTAGATTATATTTTATTATTTTAATATTTCTATTAAGAGAGAATTCATTCACAACTTGTACATATAAATTCCCAAGAAAAAAATAATATAGAACACTGCAAGGCATATGGCAAAAAAATAATAAAAATAATAATAATAATAATATACTTTTAGTTTTCCTAATGTGTGCATCTGATGCAGATAAAATATCCATTCTTGCATGCAGAATAGCTTAATGTATATCATGACTGTTATGGAAAAAATTATGGTTATGCAAATGAACTCTAGTCATGATCATAACAAGTTTAATAATAGTACAAGTTTCAGCAAGGGCTAAACAAAGTGATTCTGTCAATTAGGTGCACATATTTTAATTTTACATGTAGAGCATAACATGATCTTGTGACATATTTTGTGTAGATTGAACAGAGTAGAATTCTACTAGAATTGCAATGCTATCTTTAACAACATAGAATAGGAAGAAAAATGCATTTGACCTGTCATAATGTAAACACTTTTTAAATAAATACATGCATAGTAAGTAAATTTTAATTAAAAACCCATGTGGGTTGGCTTAAAATTTCACAGCTATATTGGTGATACCTCTTATATGCCTTTGTTTGTTTTGTAACTGACTACTTTAGTGATTTTTACTACTCAATTTTAATCTATTTGAAGATCTCTCTTTTTATATAATTTATTTTTAATTTATCCATTTAGGTTTAGAGATTATAAGATGTTGTGACTGTAGAGCATCCCAGATGGTGTTAATGCTGGACCCACTACCTGTTAGCAGGTGGTGAGACTTCTCAGAGAGACCAGGGAGTTTAAAAACAAGGGGATCATTTCTCCCCCTAATAGCTTCTAGGGGATAAAAGAAATGAGTTGTTAATTTAGCTAGGTAGTATACAGTATAATACCAACCATAATGTTATTTTTTTTTGTCAAATTGCTTGTTATTGGCTTCATCACCTTCACTATTCTTCCTTTTTTTATTATGAACTCAGTGGTTTACATATGATGATCAGGTCTCACTGTAACATATACACATAATAAACAAGCAAAAAATTTGGGGGAGCATACCCATGTATTTCTAAAGCTGGTGCAGCTATGAACCAAAAGACATGTATATTAAAAAAGAAGAACACAAATACACATAACTATGAAAAATCTGAAAAAACATTAGTCAGCAGCTGGGCTTGTATTCCTACTACAGAGGGTTCAATAAGTAATGAATATAGTCCACAGAGCTACAAACTATAGAAAAACTATAGAAAAACTAAAAGTCTTAAGGGATGGAACTGACACCTCTCCAAATTTAAATATGGATATGGTAATTACAGAAGAAGTGGTATCCATGTTTTAAAGTGGAGCACCACCTAAAAGGGGAAGTTCCACCTTAAGCACTCCTGCCCTGCTACATTTGGCATGTACCTAGTTTCGACAGATACCCACTCCTACTTCTGCTCAAATCGTCTAGGTGTTCTAAGCGGAAGTTCTCTCTCTCTCCCTCCCTGCAGTCTTCTGGGACAAGTCACAGGTCACAAGTCACAGGTCTTCTGGGACAAGTCACAGGCGACCATTCAGCAAGCGCAGGGCGACTTGCCCATGTGCAGTGCGCACTCAGCTGTGAGGTCATGCGCACTCAGCATGTAAGCTGTTACATCCATATGCCCACAGTTAAAATGCCGGCGCTGAGGAGAGGGACAGAAGCAATGGTTCAGGCAAACCACATTGCTGGATCCTGGGATAGGTGAGTGTGTGTTTATTAAAAGTTTTTTATAGCTGCTGGCTTTTAATAAACACAAAAATGACTAGGGCTTTGCTTTAAGTATCTGTTTCAAATAAAATTGTATTTAGTGTGTATGATTATGACTAAATGTCCCTTCTATGTTGACACAAAACATTATAGTGGTTAGCACTTTCTTGTGGTCCAGGAATCATTTCATCCCATATTTCAAAGCTGACAAATGTATTTATATCTGTATGTTTTTTTAGGGAAGATCGTGAGCTTCTTTAGAATCAGGGGGAGAATGAGATGAATGTACATAATTTTGTGAAATAGTGCAATATTTGTCAGTGTCATAAAAAAGAAAAAAGTAAATACAACCTTCCACTTGAAAAGATTCATAATGAATAGGCTATATACAACATTTACTAGGAATCAGCAGAATGCATGATTTGAAATATATTTATAAAAAGAGTTAAATTTTATTCTGCCAATGTATTCCTTTTGCTACAGGATGGGAATTGTATTCCTTGACTAGACATAATAAATCACTTATTTCATACATTGTTAGGGAATCAAAATACAAAGAACACAAGGGGAACAAACAAAAAAGAGGAATAATATAAATGGAGGAGAGAATACGAGAATTTGGGAATATGTGGAATTGTGTGGGAGAGTCATTAATCTCCTGACATTAATTGCAATGTGTATGGGTACCTTGAAATGTTCATGTATGTTCAGCCTTCCATTCTTGACATTAGCTCTCCAACAAAAACTATAGTATTGGTTATTTTGTTTTAGGTTGACTGACTACTACACAAGATAGTTTTGTTGTATGTGTACTGAAATGCTGCAAAATAGAATTTATAGATTAAAATTATTTGATGAAGGCTTACTTTTTTTACTTGCATTAAATATAAAATCACAATTCCCATTTGTGAGTGGGGGGCACCCGTGAACTAAAGCTGCTTTAGTCACTAAAGCAGAAAAGCTTTCTTTTTTGTACGGCAATAGTAGGTTTGTGTTATTTCTAGGGGCATCGGTTTCAGTCTAAATATTAGTTACAGGATTATTCAAGGGATGATAAAAATATAGAGGATTAAAAAATTGTACCTGTACCATTACATGGACTTTATAATACATACTTAACAACACAAGATTATATGACCATATTCTATTTAAATCGATGCTGATGGGTGAATCAAGCTTGTAAAGCATAGTCACATACATGATTCATTGCCTGGGGTGTGTGAATATTCCCTGTTTCACCTGTGGTTTCTCCTTGTCCAGGATGCATGGGCTAACTTGCACAGAGATATCATAATTGCTTAAGTTTTACAAGACTGAATCCATTAGTATTGTTTTTACATAAAAATCCACCATTGTTTCCTGAAGAAGTCCACAAGAACCCAAAACAGTTCTATTTTTTTGATTCATACAAATGTATGTAACATTTATGCATGATTTTTGTTGTGATTCTGGGAGACATGATACTATATGTACTTCTTGAATCTGCATCAGCTGTTTTTAGTATTAATTTTAAGTATTGATTTTTAATAAAATATTTATTTTAAGGACAAAGTAATTGATGCTGTATCCATAAAATACATCAAAATCCCGTATAGGCTTATTTTTTTTCTGTTTAGTACAATTTACAAAGGGCAAATAACGTTCCCAAATACAAACCTTTGGATTATTCTATATAATCACTTCTTCAATCTGTCTTTTTACTTTTTGTTATGTTGAATAATTATAACAAACTAAGACTTGGCTCAGGTAAACTTGGAATCAAAAACTCTGTAAATATGTCTTTCAGTAAGTTGCCCTCTGTCTTATAAGAATCATTATGGAATGTGGTTTGAAAAAAAATATCTGGCGGTTTCCAAGTGCCCAAAATAAAAACTGACATTTTTATTATTTTATATCATAATCAATTGTATGGTTTTAGTTAAGTACCATGTTGCCAAGCAAAACACATACTATAAATTATTTCCTGTAGTTATTGTTGTCGTTTTGCTTACACACTGTGAACTCTCACAGCTTAGATGAACTCATAAAAGTAAAGGTCACAGAACATTAAAGAATGTAAAAAAGCTTTTGGAGGTGAACAAAAATAGGAGAATATCCAAAACTCATTTCGGTGCTAGAAAACAAATACCCCTCCAAAACCTATGGACTACAAAGTGTTATCAGTTGAATCAATAAAATTGATTTAGTAACCTGCGTATCGTATTTAATAGAAGGAAACATATACATATTGCACCTTAGTAGGTCAGAAATGTTTCTCAACATTTTCAGAGCAATAATCACATCATCCTAATAACAAAAATAGCCTTAAATAATGTTACTTTAAAAAAAAAATCTTAGTGTAAATGTCTGGTAAAAACAAAATAACAAAGCTACATACAACAGAAGGTAGCAGATAATATAAGCTGTCAGCATATTTGCTTCAAAAAGCCTACTGTCAACTCTGCCCAGATAATTCTCATATTGATACAGAAATAGCAACCTGTTCAAAGTTGCTATTTAAATATGAATCGGTCCATCTCTTTTGATGACAATGCCTATGCCTGCTGAATATTAGCTCAAGCACTAGAAATTGTATTTTTTGGGCATGCTAGAGGCACCATGGAGGTGAGGTTTTCTGAAGGAATAGGTATGTACTGAGGTCTTATGCTGCAATTTGCAGGCTGCTTTCTTTGTTGTATTGTTTTGGTTACATATTGGTTTTGGACAATGTTCAAAATATTTAATTTTTCATGCTGAATCACGATCCTGGCTGCATTATGCCTGGGTGGGCTGGGAATACCACTCTACGCACATCTCGTACTCCCGTGGGGTGAGTGTGCTGGTCCATCGGACTCTTGACTTTCAGGAACATCATAGCCTAGTTGACAGTGAGGGACGGTTTGTGTTTAAAATATTTCATGTTTCAATACTATATTGTGTAAGTATTTTAGTGAAGGAGAAAAAAAAAATAATTTTGTGAATCTTTTTTCTGCAAACTCAAATCCTAGTTTGTTGTGTTCTACAGAATCACAATTCTTTTATTTGTAAGATTTTTCTGACTAATTTCTGTCCCAAAACAAAGGCTGTTTGGCATCCTAAACTAACTTGTAGCACAGCTTTAGGTTCCCCTGACTTCCCATTTGCCTATCCAATTCCAAGGCACTTCTAGTCCAGCTGAAATATATACAGTATGTATTCCTGTCGGTATGTTTTGGATCTGCCCTCAGAACCTACTTGTTAGAAATGTATAGTACATCTTCAATTAATGGCAACTCATTGCAAAGCTTGAAATAACACTGACCTATATTCCTTCTGAGCATCACATGCTACTTTATTTACAAGTTTAAATAGTTTTACAGTAATCCTAGCTATGCTAGCCATAATGTTCAGCTAATATTGCACATAACATGGTGATAATATTCCATCTTAGATGGACAGAAAGGAAAAAAAATTAAATGTACTTTAAAAATTATATTTTTTCCTCAGATCACAAGTGAAGACAGCAATGTTGACACCAGTTGGGCCTGATTTAAAGGACTCTTCACTTTGCCACCTTCCCATCCATCTATACACATCCATTTATGTTCTGTCACCTCCTCTGTACATTGTCACAGCCCTTGCTCCACGTCTTTCATGGAGTGGTGCTTTTGGGGTTCAGGGCTTCTCTATGTGACAGTGCTCAAATAGCCACTCGGTCTTAAACTCTATAATTTGGGGCTAGCAGTGACATCATATGACACTGAGATTTATTCAGGGTGGGCTCCTGCAGTGGCGAGTCATAAGGGATAATGCATTAGTGAGTAATAGAGGACATTATCACTCTGAATTGAACTAACAAGTAACAGTGTCTCTTTAAAGGATGATTAAGCAATATTAAAGTATGTGCTCACATTCAAGATTTTATTATTTTAGAAAATGAAACAAAGTGCTTGCTATGGGCAAAACATATTTTGTACATTTGTCTGTACTTAACAGAATTAAGTATGCTCACGACCAAATATGCAGCTTTTATTTAAAAAAGGATTATATAAAAACACAGTTACATAGTGCAAATTAATGTTTTTCTATGCACATAAGTAAAAGCGAGCTCATATAACAAATTTGTGATCTTTGTAGATACAAACAAGGAACAATAATATAATTCACTACTATGAAAATATGTGAAGAGATTCACCCGTCACTGTATAGTTACAAAAGGGTAAATATTAAAGTCTTTCTGCTGGATTTATTGCTAAGTGTCAAAGCCAGTAGCTAGGCATCACATTGCCATGAAACATTGCATAACAGTTCCCAGATACTGATGCATACAGGACACATTTAGCTAAAAGGGATTTATGGTATGATACTGTGCCTAAAAAACCTCAATACATTTGGTCAGTACTGGTACATAGGTTAACGGCAAGTAGAAGTTTAAACTGGACTTTGAATTAGATGTATTATTTCATGGTAAATACATGTACACTGATTAATGTGTAAGTGTAACACTTAGAGGCATCTATTACCTTTCAGAGAACATAGTATCCTCTGACAAACCTTCATCTGCCTTTCTTTTGAGAGTCATCTTTGTTCAGGTCCAGTCCAGGGTCTGGCTCAGAAATAGTCTTGTCTTGTAAATTGTGGTGCATGAACATTTCTTGGCTGTGTTCAAAATTGTCTGAGAAAAATCTCCTTAGGTTATTCCTTAACCTCCAGGCTATGGCAGATAACATGGAGGAAAGAGTTTTGTTGTCGCTGGATGCAGCCTTCAATAGCGTAGAATGGCTGTACTAATGGGCTGTCCTTTCTAAATTTGGTTTTGGTACTCTTTTTACGTCCTGGGAAAAGTTGTAGTATGACCACCCTGTAGCAGCCATTAGAAAAATGATAAGGCTTTCTCCGGCATCCTCTTTGAGCAGGGCCACATGACAGGACTTCCCACTGTCCCATCTACCATTTGCGATGGCTATCAAGCCTAAGGCTGTTTTGATGTGGTAGAACCCTGCTATCGTTTGCTTCCAATATGGTGAATTGCACGAAAAAGTCATGCTCTATGCAGACGACACCCTGTTACTACTAGGGGATACTTCTGCCTCCATTGAGGCAGCCATGGGTACCATTGTTGATTTGGGAAATTCTCTGGACTCACCATTAACCAAGTACACTCTGATGCTCCTGGATGAAAATCCCACTCAGCCTATTGCCCACTCATGACCAGTTCACGAAGCCTCCTCTTTTAAGTACCTAGGTGTGCAGGTTAATCCTCAACCTGTGGATTTCTATCGCTTGAATATATCTCCCCTTTTGAACTGGCTTAGAGACAAGAATATAATTTTGAACATGGTTATCCATAGCGGGTAAAGTCAACCTTTTCAAAATTATCTTTAAGCCCCAGTTGTTATATTTTTTCAAATAACACCTTTATGGTTATCCCCTAAATAATTTTCTGTGAGGTTAATTCTATCTTTAGGCTGTTACTGTGGCATAATTAGACCTTGTGGGTGAGGTTGGAATACCTACAACTCCAAAAAAGGAGCTGAGGATCTTACTTTGTCCAATCCTTTGGTTCTAGTATCTGGCTGCTCAGCTGCATCATCTTTGTAAAGGGATGACTACTCCTTCTCACCAGGAGGGGACCCCCAACTCCTCTTTATATATTTTACACTATACAACTCATGTGACAGACTTACCAACTGGCCTCAAGGCTACAGCTTTTGCCAAATCCAATAGGCTTTTGTACACTTATACCCTTTTTCAGAAAATTTGGAACAAGTTCAAACAGCTCCAACAGGTTACTGGTTTCATGCAATATAGCACTATATGACAAAATGAAAATTTACTGGAGTTGGCTAATCTACAACAAACCATACAGTGCCGCAGACTGGGTGTCACTCATCTTAAGCACATTTTCATTAATGGTTTTCTATGTTCCTATGAGGAGCTGTGGGATAGGTTTTCCTTACCACTATCCATGCACTCTTACTACGTTTAACTTAGGCATGCTGTGGCAGCACATGATATGTCCATGGGTAAACGCAGTGAATGCTGTTTTCCTAACATCCATCCCACTCCACCCTAATTCCTCCTTGCTGGGCATTTTAGATGACCTTCAACTACCTGTTCCCACTAGAGAAGCTGTGGCTAGAGTGCTTTTCCAGGCTTTGAGGGTTCTCCTACGGCATCAGAAATCTTCAGACCTTAGCTCTCACAAAGTGTGAGTACAGTACATGAGAGAAACTCTTCACCTAGAGAAATACTTTTACCAACCTAGAGGTTGCCTCCGTAAATATGGGAACCTTTGGGGTCCATGGCTGGATACCTAGTCATGTATAGACTCCTTGTAGGTAATACACACTCCATTGGCTTCCGCTCTTGGTCAGGTGGTTGCTTGGCTGGGGATACTGCTAAAGCTGTATGCTGTCTTTCCTTTGATGTGCTGCCTGTTAGCGTTATGGTCAGCCTAGTGACCTTGCTATGATATTCTTGGTCTGTATTACTGAATAATTGTGATGCCATACACAAAACCACTGATCTATGTTCTGGTGGATAATTAATTATGGAATTGCTGTACTGTTATCTCCTATTTTCAATAAAACTTATTCTTGATTTAAAAAAAAAAAAAATCGTCTGCGAAAAACTGATCCCTGCTTCAGCCTTTCTACAATATGATGGTCTGATCACTAAGGAGGTGAAGAAACTCAGGAAATGTTTCCTATTGCCTGTAGCACACTGATGACTTCTTCTTAGCCTAGGTAAAGTCACTTGAATGGAGCTCAAGGACTGCTTTCAGCCACTTGAATATTTTTTAAAGTAAGAGATACACCCTAAAAAAATTCATCAAAGTTTTCAGGATGCATTTTTTACATCCAGCTCCTGTCCCTCAGCCACCACAATCTCCATCTATTTCTGGCAATTGCCAACTGCCAAAATAATTGTTTTGTATTACAAAGCAGGAGAACCTGTCAAAATGCAGCTGCTATTGTGTAAAATGTAGTTAAATACAGTCTGCAAGTATCAACGTAGCACACAATGTAATATTTATTGTCTCTGTTTCAATGTTTGTACTAAAGTTACAGAAAAGATAGAGCAGTAGTGCAGTAAACAGGGTGGCACAGTGGTGTAGTGGTTAGCACTTTCACCTAGCAGCAAGAGGGTCACTGGTTCGAAAGCCAACCACACTACCTGCCTAGATTTTGCATGTTCTCCCTGTGCCTGCGTGGGTTTCCTCCGGGTACTCCGGTTTCCTCCCACACTCCAAAGACATGCTGGTAGGTTAATTAGATCCTGTATAAAAAAAAAAATTGGCCTTACTATGTGAATGTATGAATGTGAGTTAGGGACCTTAGATTGTACGCTCCTTGAGGGCAGGGATGGATGTGAATGTGCAATGTATATATAAAGTGCTGTGTAAATTGTTGTGTATATAATAATATAAATAACTATATTTATGAAGAGTTGAAAGTCAGTGGTGTGTTTGCCTTAAGATAAGTAATTCCATTACTTGGGCTTTCTTTTGTTTTCCACATACCACTAGGAAATTATGGTGGACAGATGTTGGAAGGGATATACCTTAAAATAGACCAGAACCGTCCACCAATCAAACAGTCTGGGATATAAAAAAAACAAAAAAAATATGGCAGCAGAGGCAGGTGGGGGAGGATTGAAGGCTGGTAGGGCATGTGAGCAATTTTTTTAAGTATGCTTCATCAGTGGACTAAGATCCTTAATTCTATGACTGAATGGCAACCAACTAACTGGCAACCAAGACTGTGCTTGCAAAATTATAGGAGGTAAATTGGGTGTTTCCAGAAAAATATATGGGTGGTTTAGTTTGGTGAACAGTAATTAAAGGTAAAATCTGGGCAGCTTTATAATAGTGTAACATATTTGGAAATTATCTAAGGGTAAATGAAGCATTAGAGATCAGTAGAGTTCTAATATATTATAGAAGCTTAGGTGATAGTGTCATCTTTACTGCTAACACTCTTCTGAACCATGACAACCTTTGCGTTGAAGTCTGTGACAGGGAATCCAAAGAGAAACATCATTTTAATTTCATGTATACATATTTTAAAAATCTGTATATATCTTTGTTGTTTGATAACATATAATAATATATTATTTGTTGATATTATATGATTTACATTTTTTTGGTCTTTACATTTATACATATATATTAACAGAACATTGTAGTCATTAACATGTTCAGTAAATCTTTTGGTAATGTAACTTTTTTACAGCAAGTAAATTAGCAAGCTGTGGGTTTTTAAATTGTTTTGATGTTCACTATAGAAGATCTCTCCATTAACATTTAAATGTTCCTGTTTGGCAACTGTTGGCTAATTTCCATCATTTCAAGGGTATTTGAGACAAAAAGTTTTTAAATTAAAATTAATTGAATCTCTTGTGGTACTTATTGAAACTGGAAATTAGCCATCTAGATTAGCATTTGACACTTGACATATTTCAGTTTGACTGATGAGAATGTGTTTAAAACTGACAATCTCTATTCACACTTGCCAAAAAGAATTGTGTTTATAAATGAGTTATTGTATAAAGACCTGTAATACATACATTTAGAGCAAAAGTTCAATTTTTATGCCCAAAAGAACAATTACCAAAAACAACATGTTGCCACAAAAGCAATTGCTAGCCTGACTCAAAAAAAATATTTGTTTTATATACTTATTACGGTATTTTATCCAACAAACTTGCATTTGGTCTGGGGACTGTATCACTGTATATATCTATTATTATATTGTCATGTTTATGACAGAAACTCTCACAAATAAATTGTATACAAAAATCTTGTTTGTCCCACAAGAGAAATTATATTATAATGTGATCCTAATAAAATCACATTGTAAGCATACTCATAAGCCCCTTTTTTTTTTTTTAGCTCTAGCATTTTTTTTTTTTTAACAAAATTATACTCCCACAAAAACTTATGACTCAAAAATGCTAATAAACTCAAAACAGTCAAATTTTTCAGCATTTTTTTAGCGTTTTTAAGCTTTTTTAAGAGTTAGAGTGTTTTTACAGCTGAAAAACTCCTCTCAAAATCCACTAGTTCTTTTTTTTTTTCAGCCAGAAAACGCTACAGCCAAAAACTGCTGATAACAGCCTATGTGTGCATGGACATATAGGATAACATGCTGGGTAGTTTTTTGGCTGCAGAATAAAAACTCCTGAAGCCAAAAAACAGCAGCTGTAAAAACGTGTGCATGAGGCCTTAATGTTTTCTTAATTTCCTTAAATAAATGTTTTCATTTAAATGCTTAATGTCCTTGTTAGACAAAATAAGCATTTAAAGATCTGCTTATGATATCACATAATGCAGTGATGGTGAACCTTGGCACCCCAGATGTTTTGGAACGACATTTCCCGTGAAGCTCATGCACTCTGCAGTGTAGTTGAGCATCATGGGAAATGTAGTTCCAAAACATCTGGGGTGCCAAGGTTCGCCATCACTGACATAATGTAATAACAATGAACTCGTGTTCTGAACAGATCCATGGTTATCTTTTCCAACAAGGTCAGTAATTGATTTATCATCATCTACTGTATTCTTATCTTCACAGTGAATGCATTAGCATATCTATATATTTGGAGGAACTTTACTGTATATAAAAAATATATATAAAATGACAATATCCAAAGGATTTGTATCCATCACAACACTGTATAAATGAGATGCAACGAACAGTTAATAGAAGACTTTTTCAGGTGTTTGCAATTTTTTTTAAATCATTCTGCTTTTTGCTTTTTTTTGTTCTAAAAATTTCCATTTGCCTGTAAAGATTGTCCATGTCATTGCATAGATAATAGTAATTAGTTACATTTAACTGGACTGTTCCTGTCATCAAAGGTGTGCACAGCCTATTGCATGGGGTGCACCTCAAAGCTCAAACACATATGTGGTTGTGACATATTTATTGGTCTCTTCTCTGCTCTCTATCCTGAAACAGTAGGGGGAGGGGCAATAGAGTACACAGGGGGACACTGGCAGCAGAAAGAAGAGGGACAGAGACAGGAGGGGTGGCATACTGTATATTGGTACTGATCCCCTGTACTTTCTTCCTGTGGCTGCTGAATGCTGGTGAGAGGGAGAGGAGGAGAAACCTACTTTCAGCTACTGCAGGAGGAAAATACAGATTGGTTCTACTAAATTCTGACTGTCCAGGTTCTGGGGGTCGGCAAGGAAGGATCACAATTGATGGGTTTCGAACCCCAGGATAAGGGTGTGCCCAGACACACCTGGAACACCCCTTGTGCATGCCTATGCCTGTCATGTTGAAGGCATTTTATAGCTTATCAAAGCCACTTCTTCAGTTCTAATGAGCTTCAGTAAATTACCACAGCATTTATATCCACACAAGTAGCATATATTCCTGAACTCAATTTACATTTGTCAAGACAGATTGATTGTTCAGACAGGACCTTTTTTTCTGAATGTTAAGTCAATTTTTCAGGATGTCTCTAGTGGAGCAAACAATATAATTTTGGAAAGGACTTGTCAAAAGCTATGTTTATGTGTTTATTTACTTTTTTACACATTTTTCATAAATGAGTAGGGTAATGGGTATTGGTAAAGGGTGCTTCCAGATTCTGCTACTCCTGTTCCTTCCCAATGTTGCGGTGGGAAAGAAATATCCGAAAAAAAATTTAATAGCGGGTGCCTACTCCAAATCTAGCATAATAACTTTACATTCAAACCTTGTGACTTCTGCCTATTGTAACTAACGTGTAGCTGCCCCTTTAAAGGCTAAGTTCACCTTTTTTTTTTTTTTCGAAATTCCAGCTTCTTTATATACCAATATACAATTAATGGGCCGCAGTTGCAGAAAAATAAAAGCTTTCTTTGATTTTTAGAAAAAGGCCTTACCTTAGCACATCGCCCTTAGCCCTTGCTGTATTTCTTAGAAAGCTTCAGAGACTTCCCAGTATAAAGATTTGAGACAGATAAACCAGTAAGACACAGGAAGGAGCTTACCAGCTGACCTCATTCAAACACACACCCTTCACCCATCAACTATTTTTGCACAGAATCCCCGGCATCCCTCCACATGTGCATTTTCCTGGCCTCCCCAGTGTCTCTACAGATGCATGCAGCCCACAGTTTGGACACCCCTGATGTAGTGCATGGGTCTGCCTGTTTGGATACAGAGTGAAGGGATAAATAGGTGGGTCCTTCTATTCCATAGTTTTGGTAAATCTAAAAGAAATTGTACAATCAGATTGTATAGTGTATCACCAACTTTGTTAACGGCACACCAAACACAGAAGCAAACACACATTTTGCCACATGAAAAAGCTGGTGACAAATGTAGAAAAACACACATTACAAAATACTCACACTATGCAAAAATGTCCCATGAACTACTTTGCCACGTGAAATCAATGGGCTACCCTATGTGTGTCACTGGAAAAATAAGCCTAAAATTATGTGCTTCTACTAAGCTAGGTTTGAATAGGGCCTGAATGTGAAATTGGTGTGTTTACACAAGAATAATGAGGCTCCATTCCCACCTGTGCATTTCCAAATGCTTGGCAACCCGCACAGAAAATGTGCTTTGTAGATTTGGAAACTCACTGCAAATGCACCAAAAAGCACAGTTAAAATGCATCATGCTCCACTCTAAAAAAAAGTCCTGGAGCTTCTTTGGGGCAATTGTTGCACATAGGGCAGCCAATTCAAGTGACTCTGGTGCTAAATCTAAAGAAGATTGTACAATCAGATTGTAATGTGCATGGCAACCTTAAGGGAATAAGCAGGTGGTCCAGACTGGTGATACATGCCCTATCACACCCTTTTCTGTGCTCTAAAAACACAGAGAATGATGGGAGCTGACCTACAGGAAGTGATGCAAGCAGAAAGAATGTTTTAAAACATGACATTTCAAGCTCTTTGTTAATGAGGTGAGAGATAAGAACATTGGGATTGCTAGGCTAGGAATTATATTACTAAAGGATTATAATTATTATGAAAAGCGAAATTCTGCCTGGAAAGGTGAACTTATCCTTAAAGTGTAACAACACTTTTTTTAACAAACACAAAAAAAACAGCGCTTACACCACTTTAAATGATATAACATGTGCTTAAATCCAAACGGTTGACATGTTATATTAACCAAATATCTTATAACAGTAAATGTCCCACACCATTCTGTATAAAAAAAGTGCTCAATATGAATTATCTTCCCTCTTCTTCTTTCTATCACACCAGTGCTTCACCATGTGTTTCACTCCAATGCCCTCACCAGAATTATATTACCTAAAAAGGCCATAAGCCCTTTTTCCAAAGATTTGGATGGGATCTCAAATGATTTGGTTGGCAGATAGTTCTCCCTCTTTTTGGACAATTTTTCCCAAGTGTAACTTACAACCCCTTTTAGCTAAGGGGTCATTTGATTCTGGTGAGTGCATTGGAGTGAAACACATGGTGGAGCAGTGTGTGATAGAATTAATAATAAGAAAGATAATTACTATAGAGTATTTGAATATTTTTTTTCACACAGATATTTATTATAAATGCATTATTATATATTTATTATATTATAAGTGAATCAGCGCTCACTGAACCACTCTGGAGGGGACCACATGACCAGTGGTGCCACAGATGAAATCACAAATTAAATGTAAATAACATTAAATGGATAAATGAATAAATTAAATAAATAAAAAAAAAAAAACTCTTTGTTCAGTGTTCGTTCCTGTCGGCTTCCGTGGAGGAACCGACAGACTTGTCCTTCTACTTCCTGTTTCCGGGTCATTACCTCCCCGCTGCACGGCGGATTGCGGTGAGGCTGCCCAGCCAAGGAGCCCACGCCATTTGCGGCATCACCCGGTATTGCCGGTATCCAGGACTGCCTTCACCATTATACAGGACCCACCATACAAGACCCAGATGCGATTATCCTTCATCTTGCATCTTCAAACGGATCCACTGTGGGGACTGTCCTTTTGCACCATGCATGCTGTCTTATTGGAATACCTGTTTTTAACATGTAAGTTACTACATTAAATTATACAGCTGTTCATCTACCTTTATGACTTGGTGCCCTTGTTCTTTTTCTTTGTTAATATATTCTGTCAACTGTTTGGAAGCACTTTTTTACACAACTTTGCATTCTTATTGTTTCATTGTATGCATTACTAAAAGTCATTGAAATGTTTTAAAACGTTTTTGTTCCCAAGGGCAGTACACCCCGCCCCACCCCACCCCACGTGCCATTTATCTGACAATCCCTGCCTATCAGCCTAGAAAATAACCATTATTGGTTTTTAACATTCAGCTATCCTTGGTTTCAATAGGGTTCAGATTCAGTAACCAAACTAGTGATATTCTCCACACTTGCCTCTAACCAAACTCAGAATATGTCTTATTAAAAACACCACGCTTTTTGCATTTCTTTTAATGGCAAGAAAGATGCAGTTTTTTATTATTTGTGATTATATGTGATTTGATAATGCTGACATGCTCTCTACTTATTAATGTAAATTTTAGTGGTTGGTCGCCCTTTAAGTTGACATAATTTCCTCAGTAAACAAATTCATAACGTAATCATGGAAGAAAGCCTAAAATATTCAGATAATAGGCAATACTTAGTGAAATTGACATGCACTGTGATGCCGTTGCCTACAATCTGAGTTAAAAAAAAAAAAAGTCCCCTGTACAGTCCTATACTTTTAATCTTATACCAGTCTTTTTTAAGACGTGAAGACAGTACTTTGCCTTCTGGCTGTACTGAGCATGACATAGGCAAGTACAAAGATAGTATCTGGTTGTGATAAACCCACAGGGCAAAGAGCAATTTAGCTTATCTCCTTCGAAACATGGAAATTCATAGGGAAAGTTCATATCTAGCACAAATATAAAAAAAAATAAGAAGAAAATATACAAGCTTTGGAAAATCTTCACAGATGCAGTTTTCCAACATATGTCACGTCAAAAATAAGCCGCTGAATTGCTAAATAGAACATCCTCTAGAAAGCTGCTGATAATGTCACAAGATGTTATATAAGCACAAGGACCTATTTAGTAACAGTGTAAGTAGAATGTTAGGGCAAAAATCTAATACCCATTTAGTTGCTATCAAAGTCAGTCACAAAACAAAATATTTTGCTTGAGCCAGCTTCTTTCTTTTGAATTTTGTTATTATACATTTTGGCAAAAAAAAGAAATGTAAAGAGCTGTAAGATAACCCAGCAAAGTGTTATATTATAATTCAGTGGTTCTCAACCAGGGTTCAGTGGAACCCAAAGGTTCCTACAGAGGTTGCTTAAGCAATGAGCAATTTCTGCCTCTCAGATAAGTTCTCCTAACACCATTGATCTTTTTAGCTATCTGGAAGAAGATAATTCTTCCCAATGTCCACAAGTGTAAGGGGCATTCATCCCACTGACCATCACACTAATGTATCATGAGTTGTAAATATAGTCATTTTTAGCAGAAATTTAGACCTGAAAATTATTTTAAGGGTTCCTTTATGTTGAAAAGGTTGAGAAAGGCTGTTATAATTTGTATAAAAGGACTGTGCATACTGTGGATAGATTACAGTAGATGTAGACAAGAATAAGTAAAAAAAAAATGTGCGATTATTGGAGAGCAATATTTTATTACACACAGTCATGGGACATACAGTAAACCCCCGCTCCATCGCGGTTCAGTTTTTGCGGTCCCGGTATATTGCGTTTTTTTTTTGTAATGTTATTTTACTATATAAATCATTAAAAATGACATATTTTTGTATTTTCCATAGCTCTTGCTATGTCTTTCAGTATCTTTTATGTGTTTAAATTAGTTTTTTATTGTTTTAAAAGTGTGTTTAAAGACCTTAAAATGCTTTTACACGTACAGTGACAGTAAAAAAAACATGCCTACAATGCATTTTAATAGGGTTTTTCTATTTCGCGGATTTTCACTTTTCGCGGCTGGGTCCGTAACGTAACCCCCGCAATGGAGGGGGGTTTACTGTATATGATTCTCACAATCAAGAAGACCACACCTGCACTAGGTTCATTAAAAGAACAACACCCTAAAAAAATCGAAATGAGGGAGCGTTAAGTGCATTGTGTGTAACGTTATCCTAGTGTTCTGGAAGGTAGAATCTTGGGGTTGCAAATAAAGATCCTTAGCTTCTTAGAGATATAAAATTCCTATTGTATTCCTTGGCATTCTGATTGGCCTCTGGACCACCTAGTCACTCCAATCACATTCCTAGCATCCTCCTGCCCCCTCAATTGGCCTTTACTGATGTTTCTGGTCCAATCACGGGCTTTTAAAGCCCAGTTCCTGTCCCATTGCATTTTGGTCGGTTCTGGTTGCCGAATTCCAAACTTTTTCCGCAAAAAGTTTGGTATTCAGCCGAATTTCGAACAGTCAATGTTCGGGTCGAACCGATGGTCGCCCGAACCGTTCGATCATCCCTAGGCAGCACCATTTTACCTCCCCCTTATTCCCAATAATGTATCATTAATTTTTTTTTTTTTTAAATACAAGCAGTTTAACCCTCCTCTTGTGTTAGGGTCAAAACTGACCCGTTTTCAGGTTTTGAATGTCTATAAGTATCACATAAATTTGTTTATTGCATCAAGATTTTTTTACTTTGTCAGGAACCTCTATTTAAACAATGTAATAGAAAAATAATCCTTTTCACTAAATTATAAAATACTGTGGTGAAAATTAAGACGTTCATGGTGTTAGGGTCAATTCTGACCCAGTTATAATATAGGATTTTAGGACACTAATAAGTTCCAAAACTGAAATCATAAACACTCTCTCTGCTTAGTAACAGTGACAGCCAATCCCCTCTCAACCCTGTGAGCTGTAGTTAGGGAGGGGCCTATCTCTTTTCCTGCTTGTCTGCTTCTCTAAATAAAGTGAAGAAACATAGGACAAATTCATTTCAGAGTTGCTGACTTTATTTTACCATTTTTTAAATTTGACAATGAGAGGTATGCTATCAAAAGAAAGGTCTAGGGGTCACACCAAAAATATTAAAATTAATCTTTTCAAGGATAAAGAAGCCTAACAAGGTAACCAAGAGGTAAGAAACAAATTTGATGATAAATAATTATTCAGAGGGTATTTTATGGCTGATTTAAAACACGGGTCAAAACTGACCCTAACATCATGGATAGTAATGGAATTCTAACATAAGAGGAGGGTTAAGTATCTAAATTTGACCTAATATCAGCCTTTTGAAGTCCTGTACAGGGGAGCTGGAGTGTGAGAGGAAGTAGCAGTACAAGCAGCCAATCTGTTCATGTGCTGACAAGAAGCATGCTCATAGAAAGAGAGAGCAAAGTCACAGTGAGATGAGGTTTTTACTGTGCTATTTCTCCTTTCATTGTCCAGTCACAAGCTGGGGCAGGTTCAGGATGGCCTAGTCCAGTGATGGCAAACCTTGGCACCCCAGATGTTTTGGAACTACATTTCCCATGATTCTCATGCACTATGTAGTGTAGTTGAGCATCATGGGAAATGTAGTTCCAAAACATCTGGGGTGCCAAGGTTCGCCATCACTGACCTAGACTCATATGAAGTGGGGTGAATGAAGCTTGTTATCAGACTGAGGGTAACTGATGGCAGAAAAAATGAACAGTGGGGGAAATCTCTGGATTAAAGCCAATTATTGCAGCAAAAGCTGGTTTTAATATATGTAACGTTTAATGGACTATTCATTTTCACCTTGGTTTTTTTTTTTTTATTTAGTTTTGCACTAACTGCAAAGCTGATGTTTGTGTCGTCACACTATATAAAAAAAAGAATAGGGGATCTAAAACATTGTGTTACCCTCTAATTCAGGGTTCCTCAAACTACAGCCCTCCAGAAGTTGCTGAACTACACATTCCATGAGGCATTGTAAATATCTGACATTCACAGACATGACTAGGCATGATGGGAATTGTAGTTCCTGAACAATTGGAGGGCCATAGTTTAAACACCCCTGCTCTAATTCATCAATTGTATCCAAAAACACATGATATTTATACTAGTTATTGAATTATTTACGCTCTTTCTTTGACAGATATTAATTCAACAACCCTTCCTTTTTTTAAATATTTTGCCATCCTTTACCAAAAAAAATGCTCCCTATCACAATTAATGCTAACCTGACAAAGGCTGCTATCTCAATGACGTGGGCCAAGAGTATGCAGATCCCCTGCTACATTGATACCAGCCCATATGACCACAAGACAGGTGTTTTAAGAGGAGAACCTAAAAAATGTAATTGACAAACTAGAGTTTCTATTCTTGGGTTAACATTTCACTAACTATGAGCCATTGTAAAAAGCCTTCTTACATTGTTTTCCAATGAATAACCAAATGAATGATTAAAGGCTAATTTACAACAAGAGCAGTCCAGTGTGTTTTTTTTCTGCATCAAAAACACGTGAACAGTATGTTACATGGAATTCAATGGCAAAGTTTACACCGTTTTGTTGCTTTCCATTAGAGTCAACAAAAGTAGAACATGCTGCATTTTTTCTGCAAGGAACTACATTGGAATGTGGCAAAATGCATCAAAAACTCACTGGGGCACAAATAAATCCAGGAAATGAGAAGGAAAAATGCAATGGAATGCATTGACAATTCATTATAAATGCAATGGAATGAATCAATAATGCATTGATGCAGAAACTCATCCACAATGCATTCGTACTGCGTTTCTGTGGTGTGACCTGGCCCTAAATGAAATAACCCCAAATGTGCGAACTGGAGCAGGAGAATACTTCACTCCAATGACTATAACAAATCTCTGTAAGAATAAACTCTAAATTTCTGAATTAACCCTCTGTACACTTGTAGGTGGGACCAGTGGATTGGTACCCAAGATAGAGTCAAGGTACACAGAGACAAGGAAGGTGGCACAATTATTTTTTGATAAAGCAGAAGTAACAATTAGCATGTGGAGGACAGTGGCAAGGAATTCCAAACACAATGACACTGTAGCCTCAATATTACAGGCAACCTGGGTAAAATAGTTCTTAGCAACGGTGGTGGCACCTTAACACTCTTTGTACTGCAGTTAGTGAGGCACTTTGATAGTCTACATTACTGGAACAGTGTTTGATGAAGGGGGTGGCTGAGAGTCAGTACAGCAGTGTAGGTGCCTTTAGTAAGCAGGTCCTTGTCCTAACTCTCTACTGTTCCCAGATGGAAGATCAGGAGTGGTTTCTTTGCACTTTACCTCCTTGACTAGGACCTCTTCCTAGCATTAAGTGCATTGTCCCTAGCCAGCGGGGATCCTGTCCCTACAGTGTCCACTTTGCAAATGCAACCACAAGTGGGACAATATTTTCTAGCACTGCCATCACTAAAGATCCCTGTGGTGGTCAGTCAATGCAGCAGCATCCAGTTGGACTACTGTTCCCCTAATGACACCTACAGAGGCTTCAGAGGAACAAACCTCCTTTCAATCTCCATTACCGCTTGCACAGCAGCCAGCTGAAGAGCACCACCTACAGCAGGAAGGATAAACTGCACCTGCCTACACATTGCTATACACCATTGACTATCTCTAACTTACATTTTTCGAGCAAACTTGCATATTGCAGTACACGCTTAAGCTGGCCAAATGCACCAAAGTAATCCCTCTCTGGCCAGTTTCTACTCGACTGTACAAAATGTCAAATACTTATTTGTGTATAGCATATGGTAATGGACATATAGTGCTAATACAGTACATATCTTTTGATCATAATCTGCACCTGATGGTGCACCTTAAAGAGGTGTTCCAGCCTCCCCCTCCAAAAATTAGCTGTTGACTTTTAATATAAGGACACTTACCTGTCCTGTAGTCCAGCAATGGGGCGGGGGAAGAAGCAGGGGGCCAAACTTTCGAGGGACCGTGCCGTGGCGCCGTCTCCCGGAAGTGGGGAAGGGTACCTGTCCAAAACAGGTGCCCGTTCCCCCCTCCCCCCTGAAAGGTACCAAATGTGGCACCGGAGGTGGGGGAGGAAGCAAATGAGCGGAAATTCCACTTTTGGGTGGAACTCTGCTTTAAGATGTCTTAATCTAGTTTCCAGGATAATAGATATCACATAAACAAGTTTATCACAAAAATATAACATATTACAGTTTAACAGTCCTTAATTGCGGTGACTGCATTAATTTTTTTTTTTTATGTTTTTTCCTCTATTTTCACCTGGTGATCCAACCAGAAACACTTTTCTTGTGTTAGGGTGGCTCTGCTCTATCAAAGAACAACAGAAACACTATTGGAGATCAGTAATGTCAACCTGTGCAGGGAATAATGTTGGATGAACTAGCAATTTTAGATGGACTTGACTAACAAGTTAAAGCTGAACTCCAGCTGACACTTCTATGCAGTTACAACAGCAGTTTTTTTCCTTTTTTTACAAAGGCTTTACACAAATGAATGAGCCATTGTACGTGACAAACTAAGTGTTAAATGGTTTGTCTCAACCCTCTAATGGTCACATTTTCTGGACAACACGGCCTGTTAAAGGAAGTTGAAAAATAAATGACTCTTTGACCAGATCACATGGTGAAAATAATGAAAAAATACTGCATATGTTTTCTTTTTTAGATTTAGCTATGCTTTAAGACTAAATTTACTTTTCTGAATATACTGCTTTACTGTGTCTATTTTCTGCAACATGCCATAGATCATCATGCAACAAGTTATCTATTTATATTTAATAAAATACACATAAAAAAGAACACAATGAGAAATGCACAGACAAAAAGAACATACTGAGGGTTATCAGTAAAATTTATCTAAGCTAAATTTCAACATTTTGAATCAATTGATTGAATGTCCTACACAATTTATATTTATTTTATACATTTGTAAATTAAAAGGATAAGGGCACAAAGAAGCAGACTTCATGCCACGCAGTATAGGATACAGTAAAACATAGAACTTACTAAGGCAGCATGATACTGCTCTTGTGCAATTCTGTGATGTAACAGAGCTAAAAAAGGAATAGACAAATCAAAGGATAAAAAAAAACCTTCCTTAAGGTAAAATGTCACAGGGGTTTTTACATTTTTATTTGGAAGAGTTTTCAAACTGATCATGACGTGTTAGTACACCAAATGTTCAGCTCATTTTATTTATCCTCTATAATGATATATGGAGAAAAGAGAGAATGAGAAAGGAGTGCGTCAAGGATGTGTATTGCCACCCTACTGATTTAACCTATATGCAGAGTACATCATGTGAAATGCCAGGATCGATGAATCACAAGCCGGAATTAGGATCGCAGGCAGAAATATCAACAACCTGAGATATGCAGACAATATCACACTAATGGCAGAAAGTAAAAAAGAACTAAAGAGTCTCTTGATGAAGGAAGGTGAAAGAGGAGAGCACAAAAGATGGCCTGAACTTGAACATTAAGAGAACTAAGATCATGGCAACTGGTCCCATCACTTCTTGGCAAAAAAATTAGAAGAAATGGAAACAGTGACAGATTTTATCTTCCTAGGCTCCAAGATCACAGCAGACAGTGATTATAGCCATGAAATTAAGAGACGCTTGCTTCTTGGGAGGAAAGCAATTGCAAACTTAGGCAACATTAACCACTTTACCACTAGAGCATTTTGCTGTCTTACGTCTGGGCCACTTTTTGCGATTCGGCGCTGTGCGACTTCAACTGACAATTGCGCGGTCATGCGACGCCGTACCCAAACAAAATTTACGTCCTTTTTTTCCCACAAACAGAGCTTTCTTTTGGTGGTGTTTGATCACCTGTGCAATTTTTACTTTTTGCGCTATAAACAAAAAAAGAGCATTTATTTTGAAAAAATAACAATATTTTTAACATTTTTTTATATGAATGAAATTCCCCCCAAAAAAGATGTAAAAACCAATTTTTTTTAAAATTTTTGGCCAATTTGTTTTCTGCTACCCATGTTTGGTAAAAAAAATCGCAATAAGCGTATTTTGATTGGTTTGCGCAAAAGTTATTGCGTTTACTAACTAAGGGAAAGATTTCTGTCATTTTTGGTGTTTTTTTTTTTAACGAGTAATGGCGGCGATCTGCGATTTTTTTGCGAGACTGCGACATTTCGGCGGACAGATCGGACCCTTGACTGACATTTTTGACACTTTTGGGGGTACCAGTGACATTACTGCAGTAATCAGTGCTATAAATATGCACTGTTACTGTAAAAATGACACTGGCAGGGAAGGGGTTAATTTTATTGGAGAGGGAGGGGTTAATGTATGCCTGGTGCTTACTGACGTGTGGGGGGGGAGGTGATTGTGTGAGACAGGGACAGATCGGATGTCCAGCTATGCTGAACACTCCGATCTGTCACTCGCTGTCACTGAGGAGATCCGCCTGCTCTGTTTACAGAGGCGGGCGGATCTCCAAAATGGATTCCCCGACGATCGGGGCAGAGCAGCGGCGATCGCCGCCGCTCTTCCCCTGGCCCGACTCCCGCTGTGAATGAAAACAGCGGGAGCGCGCCTCCGGCGGCGCGCGAGCGCCGCCTACAGGGGAGGAGTCTAGCGACGTAGGTCTACGTCGCTAGACGATAACGAGCCACTGTGCCGCAGTAGCAGCACAGTGGCTAGTGTTAAAGTGGTTAAAAAAGCAGAGACATCACCCTACCAACAACGTGCTGTATAGTCAAAGCTATGGTATTCCCAGTAGTAAATGGCTGTTAAATTTAGACCACGAGGAAAACGGAATGCCAAAGAATTTAATGCTTTTCCTCCTTAATGACCAGGCCATTTTTTTTGCGATTCGGCACTGCGTTAATTTAGCTGACAATTGTGCGGTCGTGCGAAGCTGTACCAAAATAAAATTGATGTCCTTTTTTTCCCACAAATAGAGCTTTATTGTGGTGGTATTTGATCACCTCTGCAGTTTTAATTTTTTGCGCTATAAACAAAAATAGCGACAATTCTGAAAAAGAAAAAAAAAACAATATTTTTTACTTTCTGTTATAAAACATTCCTAAAAAAAGTGTATATTGATTGATTTTCACAAAACATATCTTGTCTACAGCCTAGGGGATAGATTTATGTAATTTTTCTTTCTTTATTTATTTTTTACTAGTAATGGCGGCGATCAGCTACTGCATGTCTATCTGCAAGACCTATAAACTAGAGATTAGGAAGATTAGCAGAATAGGAGAAAGTTGGCAGAGTAGGAAGTAAGGCACAGTAAATGGAGGGCACTGGAGCGAGTGGTGAGGCACTATACAGATAGGGTGCTAAAATTGAAGGAGAGAAACAGTACAGGGGGCATACAAAAAAGTAAAATAATACGGCAGTACATGAAATGGGATTAGCATGAGGCAAAAGGGAAATTCTGAAAACAGAAAACAGGTCCACTATAGGGTGGGATTGACCACACAAAACAGAAATTTGGTCATACCTCCATCCCTCCTGTGCTCAATCACTTTTACACATATATAAGTATTCATGGACAGAACAAAACACAGGGGTCTATGAGTGTAGAGAGTAAGGCAAACATGGCCTGGCCATGGACCAATCCAGGACCGTTGTGTAAGGGTTTGGAGAGCAGAAATTATATCCTTATACAGTAGAGGACAGACAGTTTTTTTTTTTTTTATCTTGCTGTATTTACTTAGTGCAATACAGATGAAAACATCCAAGTGAAAGATATAACACCAACATGTTAGAAAAAAATTTAAATATTCAAAAATAGAATCACATAGTTGGAAAAAGGATCCCCCCTAAAAATGACTTGTAAACTCAATCAGGTGTAGCTAATCACCGTCTCAATAGCACACAAGGCCATTTAACTTTTAACTGTGATCAGCTGTGGTCATTTTGATTAGCTCAGCATGAAAAGAGCTTTCCTGGAGCATTTCAGACTCTAGTAGTGCAACCTAAGCAAACAGTCAACTATGGGTGGCAAGGCGCAGTCAAAAGATCTGGTCAAAGAGGCTACCAAGAAGCCTACAGCAACTCTTAAACAGTTGTTGGAATGTATGACAAAGAGTGGTCATTGTGTCCATGTGACAACAATATTGCATGTTCTCTACAAATGTGGCTTGTACGGGAGGGCTGCAAGAAAAAAGCCACTCCTCAAGAAAGGCCACATGTAGTCATGTTATGGTAAAATGAGACTACAATTGAATTATTTGGCCTCAACACCAAACGATTTGTCTAGTGGAAATCCAATACAGCTCACTATCCAAATAACACCATTCTCGCAGTAAAGTATGAAGCTGTTAATATCCTTTTATGGGGGTGTTTCTCTGCAGCAGGGACTGGAATATTTGTCAGGATAGAAGGAAAAATGGGGCAAGATACTGTCAAATTCTTGAGGAAAATGTCCTGCCCTCAGCCAGAAAGTTGCCAATGGGAAGGTTTACTTTCCAACATGACAATGACCCAAAGCACACCACACAGTGGTTGAAGGAGAAAAAGGTGAATGTCCTTGCACAGTCTAGTCAGAGCCCAGACCTAAACCCCATTGAAAATCTGTGGAATGACTTGAAGACTGCAGTCCGGTCACTATCAAATTTAACTGAACTCAAGCGGTTTTGCAAAGAAGAGTGGGCGAATATTGCAAAGTCTAGATGTGCAAAGTTACAGTAATAGAGGCAGATGTCTAGATGTGCAAAGTTACAGTAGTAGAGGCAGCTCCCAACAGACAAAAGGCTGTAAATAAAACAAAAGATGGTTCAACAAAATACTAACACAAGGGGAGAATCCTTTTTACAACTCAGTGATTTTGTTTTTCATTTTTAAATTTTTTTTCTGATATGTTGGTGTTATATCTTTCACTTGGATGTTATAAGTTGCACTGAGTAAAAACAGCTGGATAAAACAAAAACTGTATCTGTCTTTATTTCAGGCGATAAAGAAACAAAATGTGATTATTTTAAAGGGGGGGCGATTCTTTTCTTTACCCGCTGTATGTAAATAGCATTCTAGCAGCACAAACATACTTTATTCAGTTATACTGTATTTAGTATGAAAATAAGATTAAAACGTATATTTCATTTTATTTTCCCAGTTGATTTGAATCTGCTATGAGCAGGGGTTTCTTCTGCAGTATCACTGCATTATATTATGCCTTTACTCCAATGTATCTGCTACTTGCTATGCAAAACGGCATACAACATGACAGTGTAGTATTATTAAATAATGATGAATGAATAATTGCAACATTATCCACTCTCTCTTTTGCATACATAAATGAATGTAAAATGTGTGCACAATCCACTCCTTAATGTTAATATGTATTTGTGAAATCATGACATTTGTACACAGGCATACTGTAAATGTTATGGTAAACTTAATTTTGCTGCTAAATAGCTGTGAAATATGAAAGATATATGATCAGCTTTGCTTAACATTTTCATACCTGAAGTCAGCTCTTTGCATGCAGAATTTACCATTTGAGGGCAGAGATATTTCTTTGCCAAGATATTACTATCTTCTTGGTTCAGTGTGTAGTGAATGCAATGAGTCATGTATTTGCAAATACGACAGGCTCTTATTTACATAATGGATTCAGAATTGATGGTCGACTATCAACTGTAACAGAATTTGTTGTATTTGGTAGCAAGATTTTTTAGATGTGTCTGCTTTTAATATACATTTTTTAAGATTATCATATATGATATACAGTATATTGAGTTTGTCAGGGGGATTCCAGATCCCAACATGCAGGCTGACAGATGTTTATTCATTGCCAGAAACACATTTTAACTTAAAAATGGCTTGTACTTCAGCATAGATACATACAAAAAATGAAAAAAAAGAAAAACTCTTCCTTTCTGCACAGGTATACATTTAGCAATACAGGGCTCACCAGCCAATGCAAAGTTCGGGTCAGCAACATCTTCTAGATCACACCCTACCAAGGGTTTAAGAGCTGATCCACAACTTCTAGCCTGATGACAATCTCTCATTGTCACAGTTACACAGATACTCATTGTCACCATAGGTGTGCGCAGCCTATTGCATTAGGGTGTGCACCCCAAAGCTCAAACACACATGCCTTTCTCTGCAGCCTTAGCTGCATTGGACAGTGAATGAATGGAAAGAGCTCTGTGCTGAGCGGCTTCCTGTTCATTCACAAACTGAAGCATAGTAAACCTAGTTGTGTTCACAATGTTCATTTGAAAAAGGAAAGCACCAGTAAATTACATATTTACTAGCCCCTTTCCCCACTCTCCATCCTGCAGGGTAGTGATTAGGGTGTGCCCAGGCACACCTTGCACACCCCCTGCGCACGCCTATGATTGTCACACATCTGCCAGATGTCCTGGTAAAATTCTGACACCCACCCATAGTTTGTCCACTTTAAAGCATAACTCCACTTTTGTTCAGAAAAAAAAACATTCCCCTCTGGGTGATCACTGTACATTACAAGGACTTTAACAAACTTTTGTTGCAGATCCCTACCTTTTTTTATTCTGAAGAAATCATTGTTTGTTCCTCTGTGCTGAGTGGTTGAAATGGAAGTGGTTTCATACTTATCTATCAGCTGTGGCAGCTGCAGGGCTCTAATGAGGAAGCTGCTGGGTCTGCACCCCTTTAGATGTTTCTATTGGGAGTATCTCACCAAAAATGACATTTTTGTTGCAGGGGATGCCTGAAATCTGACTTGTATCTTAGTGCAGACTTCTGGGAAAATCAGTGAGCCAATCACACAAGCAGGAAATTATGTTTCTGGGGTGTGGTCAGTATACATTCTGTGTACAGAACAGCTCCAGGTAGCCATATTGCATTGCATTTTCAGATAATTAAACAGCTGAAGATTGAGGAAAGGTCATTTTTAATAACATTCAATTACAATATGATTTGTGTCGCAATTGTATATGCTATATTGTTTTTTCTTTATTTGCTATTTTTTTCCCCATGAAAATGGAGTTACCTTTTAAATGCTGTTATGAGCTCAGAGGCACCCTTTCCTTGCCAAAACTCTTAGTGTCAGTGACCACATCTACACTGTGATAGCCAACTCTTCTATCTCTGTACAGTATGCTGGATAATATGTTATTTGTTGGTTTCATGTTCTCAAGACAAAGGTACAACATTTTATCCACATTTCTTATTTAAGGGAGATCAAAATTAGTTTAAAACCAAACTTTATCCAGTCAGATATGTTTTAGAAATCAAAAACACTTACAATTACCGCTAATTTCACCATCATTTCAGTGATTACCATTAAGCCCCTTGTTTGCCACTCACCATACTGGTATCCTGGCCCTGCCTTTTTTAATTTCTTGCTGGCCTGCACTGCAGAGTTTTCTTCCTGGATCCAAACCTGCCCACTGCTAGTGCATCAGTGAATTCCCAACTCACCCATGCACACAGTTCTGGTACTGGGGTAGCCGATCTCTATTCTGTTATATTTGGGAAAGTTATTCTGAAGCCAGTAAAACGACTTCACACATCAAGACAGCAGTAGGAACTCATTTTGACAAAGCTCTGATGCTGGGAATGAGGAGAGTACAATGCAAAAAAAGTCTAATGAATTCTTAGCCTGTCTTGCAGACATTAGGTGGATTATCAAAGCAAGAACTATAGTAGAAATGTATAATTTGTCAGTGGATTTGGGATCTGCAATAGGACCCACTTCTCTATAATTAAAATGATTGAAGGGCTCAGATGCACAGAGGAAAATGAGCAAAACAGGAGGTATTGGCAATATAGCCTCACATCATGGCCTTCTGCATTAAGGAATACATATATAAAAATAGATGATAAGCATAACTGTGTATTATCTGAAACAATTTCTTAGACTCCTGTTGTTTTTATGCTAGGAAGGCGGTGGTGATGCAGTGGATACACATGGAAAGGGTCCCTCTCGATCTTTGGAAGAATTAAATTTATCAAGTTCTGCCCTTGTACAAATTAACCTATGAGGCCAGGGGCTGACCAGAGAAATTTACAAAGATTTGGGGCGGATGGGTTGACTTGGCTGAAACCTGTGATTCTGCTTTGGTCTAACTGAAGGGGGTCGCGTGGGCACTGGGGGGTCCCACCTCCGGTTCCGCACACCGCTTAGAGTAATATTTGTTGTACTGACCACCTTCTACTGTTTTTCGTTCTTTTAATTGAATTGCTTGGAGCGGGATGATAAATCATACCACAGCCTTTTTAGCTAGCGTTATTTTATTGTTTACTTTCTACAGTTTTCTGATGCTTGTAGCTCTATGACACAGCACTCTTGAACTCCTGTCATTGCTTTGTATATCCTGTTATGGTATCAGCATGTACGTTATTATATGCTCTCTGTTGTTGTGCTGTCTGCTTATTGTGTGACAAAATCCAATAAAGTTGATGTTTAAAAAAAAAAAACTGTGTATTTTTTTTTATAATGGTAATTCCAAGGTGACTTTAGTTACATTTAGAAAAACTTTGCTACAAAAATAATTATTTTACAGAGCTTAAAAGTTTTTGATCTATGGCTAAATATAGGGCCAATGCAAAGAGGGGGCCGGGATGGTCCTTGTGTTTTCATGGGGGGTTGGGCTCCGTGTAGTGAGCTGCTTCCACCTCATCACATACATGTACTCTACATATGCTCTAGATCAGGGATCCTCAAACTACGGCTCTCCAGCTGTTGCAGATGCAGAACTACACTCCCATGAGGCATTGTAAAACTCTGACATTCACAGACATGACAAGGCATGATGTGAATTGTAGTTCCTGAACAACTAGAGGGCCCTAGTTTGAAGACCCCTGCTCTAGATTTTAGAGCATACTTCAGGAGGAAAAAAAGGTTCCTAAACACGAGCCACATGGAAGCAGAAATACAGTAATGACCAATACCTGATTCCAGGGCCTCTTTGTGAATTAGCTATCTTCCTACAATACACACATGACAGTGGGGCACAGCTTGGCAAGCCTCACTCAGTTCCAGCTATTTAGGGATTGGGCTGCAGTTTTATAAATAATTCCACCTTCTTTCCATTCATCAGCTACAGTTGCTACAGTTGTAGGGCAGCTCATTTCACATAAATTGTGTACTTGTATGCACTGTGTGGAGGCTGGAGAAGAAGATTAACCACTTCCTGCCTGGCCTATAGTTCAACGACAGCTGAGCAGAATGATTGCCATCCTGGTTGGACATCATTTGACGTCCACTGAGGATTGCATCTCAAGCACGCCCCCACTGGCTGCGCTGCAGCATGATCTGTCATCCGCTGTGTCCACCAGATAGATCGGATGACAAATCAGTGTAGCGGGCAGCTGCCGCTACCATGTGATTGCTGTGACCAATCACAGCAGATCACATGACAGTTGTACACAATGAAGGACTTTTCATTTATTGTGTACTCTTGTGATCTCTGTGCTTGGTTACAGTGGACACAGGGTACAGACAGGGCCACTCACAGTGAATATGTACCATGTGATAGCTGTGGCCAAATAGATGCCATTCATAAAAAAAGACTACTTATAACAGTTATTTTGATTGTTATGAGCAATCAGAGAGTGTGTAAAAAAAATCCTGATCACCTTCCCAGGGTACTACAGTGTCAGTATGGTAACACTGTATTGCTCTTGTCACAGTATGTAAAAAAATCATACAAAAAGAAAAAAAATGTAATAAAAAAGAACAAAAAAAAGAGAAATTATTATTAAGATTATTTATGTATTCATCTTTTTTACATTCTGTTACCATTCAGTGTGCCTTATCACTGTCACACCAGTTATATGATGGTGCTGTATTGCACTGGTTACAGTATGTAAAAAAAAATGTAAAAAAAAAACAATTTTTATGCATTTCTTGTTTTTCCAAAAAAAAAAAGTAACAAAAAATACAACTTAAAAAAACTTGCCATTCCTATTCTTACTTCGTATTCTTCGTAATATGAAGGGTATGTGTACTGTCCTTGCATTTTAGGGGCCTCAAGAAATTATATAGGCCATCAGTACATCTGGATTTATTTATATCATAGTTTGTGGACCCCTACAGACTAAATTATATGCGCCGATTTGGGTTATTTTTTTTTACCCAAGATATGTTGCAGAATATATTTTGGCCTTAATTTAGTTGCAATATTTTATAACAGAAATAAAGAAAGCATGGCTTTTTAAAATGTTTGGACTTTTTTTGTTTATTTTTAAATGCCAACAAAAAGAAAGCCCTATTTGTCTCAAAAAAAGATACAGATTTTATTTGGGTACATGTTGCATGGCCAAGTTATTGTCATTCAAAGTATAACAGAGCTGAAAGCTGAAAATTTGCCTGGGCAAGAAGGGGGTGAGTTTGTCCAGTATTGATGTTATTAATAAATGATGGGATGCACCAGAAAGGAATGGGTTACACATATGGGGGGGGGGGGCACTACAGAGATCTCTGACTAATAGCAGGAGCTTTGGCTTGAAGCAAGGCTAATGAAGAGGTGCTGTGACTAATGCGAGAGCAGAGCGTTGACGTGGGGCAATTGATGAATGCATGGATGTATTTTAATAGATAGGGGCCACAGTAACTGATTGATGGTTAAGGTGCAGTGTCTGATAGGGAAAGTTGCTGTGACCAACAATTCTTTGTGATATTTTTGTGACTAATGAGATTAGGTTCTTTAACTTATGGGGAAAAGGACTGCACCTGATGGGGAAGGTGCTGTGTGTTGGTAAATTGTTTAAATTTAAAAACATTATCTCTCCATTTTAATATCTATGTCCAAAAAATATATTAAATATTCTTCATGACATTTACATTTGCTGAATAAACATCAAACACTTGTGTTTACTCCAAGACCTGTTGCACTTGATAACGCATAAGGATTGAAGCAAATCCTGAGATAGAGTAGTTAAATGTTCCTGTAACACATCTATACCTATTCCTGGCTTGTTAACCACTTAAGCCCCGGAAGATTTTTACCCCCATTCCGACCAGGGCCTATTTTGCGATTCGGCACTGCGTGACTTTAACGGACAATTGCGCGGTCGTGCGACGCTGTACCTAAACGAATTTGACGTTCTTTTTTTTCCTACAAACAGAGCTTTCTTTTGGTGGTATTTGATCACCTGTGCAATTTTTTGATCATGCGCTATAAACAAAAAAAGAGCGAAAATTTTGCAAAAATAACAATATTTTTCACATTTTTTTTTATGAAATTCCCCCCCAAAAAAATGTAAAAATCACATTTTTTAAACATTTTCGGCCAATTTGTTTTATGCTACATATGTTTGGTAAAAAAATCGCAAAAAGCGTATTTTGATTGGTTTTCGCAAAAGTTATCGCGTTTACTAACAAAGGGAAAGATTTTTGTCATTTTTGTTGTTTTTTTTTTAACGCGTAATGGCGGCGATCTGCGATTTTTATTGCGGGACTGCGACATTGCGGCGGACAGATCGGACCCTTGACTGACATTTTTGACACTTTTGGGGTTACCAGTGACATTTCTACAGTAATCAGTGCTATAAATATGCACTGTTACTGTAAAATTACACTGGCAGTGAAGGGGTTAACTTTTTTTGGGCGGGAGGGGTTATGTGTGTCCCTAGGGGCGTTATTCTAACTGTAATTGGCTGTGGCTTGAGGTGTAGGAACAGTGATCAACGGTCCTACACCTACATAGTAGAACCGTATAATCACTGTTTCTACACAGGGGAGAATGACAGGCGGCTTGTTTACATCAGCCGCCTGCCTTTCTCCCTCTCCACCGACGATCGCCGAGTGACCGGCGGACATCGGGTCTGCCGGTCACATGCGCGGGGGGTCCGTGACCACGCCTCCGGCGGCTCGCGCTCGCTCCCCAGAGCCCTCACAGGCTAGCAACGTAGTACTACGTCGCTCTGCCTGTGAGGGGCTGACTGCAGCAGTAAATATACTGTGAGCAGTCGGCAAGTGGTTAATGAAAACCTCTCCCTACTGATTCACAATTAAAATTGCTCAAAGTCCAGGAACCCTGGCTGTCTTTTATCCCCCTGAATTCTTCTAGCGTTAGAGCATAATAGAGACTCTTAGAGAGTTTAATATCACAGTTACCTAAGTCTTGGGTGAGGAGTCAAGTTCTCCTCTCTGTTCTCTCTCTCTCTTCCCCTCTGTTGAAAATGTTTACCCTTATTGGTAACTTTCTTCTCTATGCCCTTTTTTCCTCCTCGACCCATAATCCCTCCCACCCCATTCTTTCGAATTTAGTGCCTAAATCATCACATTGTCCTCTGTATGCAGACCCTTTGTTTGGGCTACTTACCGAATTTTCATAATGTGTTTTGACTAGCGATTTTTTACCCACACCATCTGGTGCTCCTTATTATTTTTGTGTACCCACACATGTCTTGACTGTTCTACACCGCCCCTATATGGGCAATACTGCTGTTCATTCTTCTCATGAAATATAAAAACAAGTTGAAACAGAAACATTTATCATTTGAGAGAGTGTACAATGTCAATAAGAATTGCAACCATCATAAACCTATGAGTATATTCCCATTGTGCTAATTTCTTTCTGTGCAAACCCCACTTCATCTTCTTTTAATGTTATATTAATCTTTTAAACATATTATTTTCTATCTATAACTGTGTGTAGCTGTATCTAATGATACTCAGAAGAACTCAGGTACCTACATCCCAATTCAAATGTAAAGAGGTAATAGTATGTGGTCCACAAGCTACCTCACTCCCTTCCAACCCTGATAACAGGGGTGTAGAGTGAAGTAAACAGCAAGAGGAAACCACAGGGGGACTATTTGGGACTTTTAATCGTACTGTATCACATATTATTCAACAAACCATAAATGAAAATATATGAAAGTTTATTGATTAATTTGACAAAAAGACATATTAAAATTTATTGATTATACAAATCAGTACAATGCAAATTCCCAAAATGACTACAGGGCATAACATTTTTGCTGTTCACGGTGTGGTGGTTTGAACATGCATATGGATTTAGGGCTAGCTGGGCAGTGTACCCATACTTTCAAACAACAGTAGATATATCTGTATCTGCCGAGCACAAGCCCATCCACGCTCTACATATTTTGCGCCAGATGCCGCTTCTTCAGGAGCTTTAGCAATACAACTAAAATAAACAGACAATTGTTATGATAGTGAAAATAAATTGATGACAAACATAAGGTACATCAACAAATATGCTATAAGATAATAATTTTATATATAATAAGAAAAGTCTGGTATCATAGTACCCACCACATGGTGCCACCACCACCTAGATGAAAAGATGGGGAAACATGAATGCCCGGAAAAAAGCTAGACTTAAATCTCTTTAGATGTTTGATTATTCTGTGCTCTACTGCAACTGTCTTGTTGTGCTGCCTTATCCATCCTTTCTTGCCTCCCCTTGATTGACTGCTCTCCCATTTTTGGCACTAGTCATCATTACTTCATTGAAGCAGCCTGGCCTTGTGCTCATACTTTCTTCCTCCAGCTCCCTCTTATGATGGCAGCATCCAGCAAGCAGGTAAATTAGGCTAAAAGTGGGGAGTTCAGTTCCAGATGGGCCAGAGGGAGCCTGGGACACTGGGAAGAAGGGGACAAGAAGAGGGGGAACAGGACAGCAGCACGAGGAAGCCAGTCCTGTGTGGCTAGAGGGGAAGAAAAAGAGCAAATGGAGATAGAAGATGAGAAAGGAAAAAGAGGGTTTCTATATGGGGGTATTCTATCGATCAATAACCAAGACACATGACTCTGAGTATACCACAGCTCACATTGCCACATGCCCAATACTATGTATTCTACTGTATGTGCACTTTAACACTCACAGTGTAAATGTGCAGCACATTCCTGCATTAAAACTGCTAAGTACAAAGGGTAGAATATACTTTGCTCAATATTGTAACTACATCTATATTGCGTGTACACATTCCATTTACATCCATTTCTCTGGGGGAGAAGGTTTTTGGTATCTTCACCATTTTGGTATTTTCATCCTTAGCAATGGCTAAATATCTGATATCCAAAAATAAATCACAACACAGTTTGCACACAGAAAATTGCCCCACTTGGGAGAAAAAACAGCACTGTTATCAGTGAGCATTAAACATTATGAAAAGAAAATCTAAAATTGCTAGCATAGTACAGAAATACCTATTAATACTGAAACAGTATGATGTGGTGTGAAGTGTGAAATGTCACACCTTTCAGTAGAGCTCCACATTACTTCTTCACAATCCCACAGTTGATAGTGAATTGCAGTCCCCGAAGGAGAAACAGTATGTCAAAACCCAGCAACCCTGACTACTTTAGACATTTCCTCTTTTCATACATTAATAAAAAAAATAAAAAGACACTTCCTCTGTTTTATATATGTTTAAATGTTTGATGCTGTAAAAAGAGACAAGTGTTTTATCGTGATCTAACACTGAAAGAACAGAAAAGGCAACCATCCCTCTGCTTTTTACCTCTTTGCTTTTATAAGCTACACAAAGTTAAATGTTAACTGTATTTTATTTTTTATTAATTAGTGATGTGAAACTAAAAGCATTAATGAACTCCTAATTTGTAGGTAGCAAAAATAAGTGATCTATGAAAGGAACCAAGTTTGAAGAATACAAAAAATGCAAAGCAAGACGAGAGTTTCTTTACAGTATAAGATGCACTGAACAACTTATGATATAGAATCAAGTCATTCTTTATGTAGAAGGCCTTACAGCAACTAAAGCAGAGATAATTCCTGTTGTCATGAAAACAATCATTTCTTCTAAGACCAGGCCTGGAAGGGACTCTGACACCAATACATCTCCCTGTGATACAGAAATGATACAGAGTAGAAGTTGTGAGTGGTTCTCTGGGATCTTTACCATTGCCCATATTACAACTGTGGAGAAGCAGAGGAACTTGATGTAGGTCATTTCCTAGCGGGCTGTGTGTTCTTCAGAGCAGGGGATGAAAAACAGTTCAATTAAACAGAGGTCATGATATTTACACCATTGGCTTTGCAAACCTTACATTGATATTAGAATGGATAACAATATGGTATAAACCCTATAAACTGCCCGCGCATATGGCAATCAACAACTAACTGTGTTCATTATGATGCTTTATAATAAAAAGATCAGGTACGTTTATGTAAGGGGATTATAGCTTAGAGTGGCACTTAAGCTTTAATAGGCTTTTGTAGTAATAAAATTGGTCAGTGAGGAACTCTTATTTGCTGGAATCTGCTTCTGAATGCAGTCATTATAGCAAACCTCAAGGAATAGAGTCTCTGGTGATGAGGTGGTAGAGCTCAGTGGGAAATAACCGATTGATGTCAATGCATGAGGATTGCCAAACATACATGCATACACACACTGCTTTTATATATATATATATATATATATATATATATAGAGAGAGAGAGAGAGAGAGAGAGAGCTCAGCATAAATGAGTACACCCCCCTTGCTTTGTGCACTGAGAAAGATGGACTGAGTTTCATCAAAATGTTGACAAAAAACACTGCATGTCAACACAAGCCTGATGAGGAGAGCAAGACTGAGTTCCAAGCACAGCCAGAAAACTGACCATACTGTGCTATCATGCCTAGCTGGTCATTTTTTAACACTAAAGCAGAGGTGCTGGCAGGAACACCAGGTATTTCACACAAAGGAAGCAATACAAAGGAAACAGAATACTTACAGGCACATGGTACAGCAGGCACAAATTGGGAAACAGGGATGTACAATTTCAATAAATGTTGAAGCCATCAAAAATGGAAATTTTGGGAAAAACTGAAAAAATAATTTGGTAGTTTTATTTTCAGGTATTAGCAATGCTGATCCAGAAGCATATATTTCTCTTGCAAGAGCTTGATGAATTTTCTCCTAAATTCCAGGTGTCATTTTATCTATAAATCAGGTATTATGTGTTTGTGTGAGGTGGTGGTTTGCAACACTTACTTGAAGATGTAACCTGGTGATGGTCAATTTGTGATGATCCAGAAGCAGCAGAAAGAGTGTTTCTGGAATGCGAACTCTGGAGGGAAAAGTTACTGTCCCATAATGTATTTTGTAACGTCTTTAGGGCACCTAAAGACTTGTAGCATTCCTTCTCACAATATTTGCAAATTGCAACTTTGCTCTTTGCAGTAATTGCACTTCGCAAATGTTTCCAAACCCTAGATTTTTGTCTCACCATTTTACTGAAAGGAGAAGAATAAAAAACAATTCACTAACTACAGAATATAGGTTATAACATTATGTTGTGATGGTGAGCAACATTAATATGAATCATCTAAAGGTTATACAGGTCAACTAATTTGTCAGACAAATATACCCTCTTAGGCTACATGTACACGGGACATTTTCAAAAGTCCTTTGAACGCTGGAATTTTACAGCTATGTAAAGTCCTGAATCTATCCAGTGAATCTGAATTTGGCTTCAGTTCTTCTCTCTCCTCTCCTTGCATTCACAAGCTTTGTCAGTCAATTCCTGTGGGGAAGGAGTTGGGGTTGGTCAAGCTGTGCCGTGTGTGTCTACAGGTGCACACAGCCCAGCTTGGGAGTGGGGCAGCTTGTTTGTCTCCACATCAAGATGTTTGCTATGGGGTAGGGATGGGCTGAACACCCCCCCTGTTCGGTTCTCACTAGAACATCTCGAACAGGAAAAAAGTTCTAGCGAACATGCAAATTCTATTAAAGTCTATGGGACATGAACATTAAAAATCAAAAGTCCTAGTTATAAAGGCTTGTATGCAAGTTTTTGCCATAAAAAGTGTATGGGGACCTGGGAACTGCCCTGAGGGACATGTATCAATGTAAACATTTATTTTAAAACAATAATTTTTAAAGGAGCAGTGATTTTCATGATACTTAAAGTGAAACAATAAAAATTCCTTTAATTATCATGCCTGTGAGGTCTCCTTAATGTGCCTGTAAAGTAGCGCAACTGTAAAATGTATGGAGCCTGCTGCAGCAATACTGACATTTCTAAAGGAAAAAATGTCATTTAAACTTGCTCACAGCTGTAATATATTGTGAGCTCCCGCAGGGTCCCCCCCCCCCCCAGTCCATACCAGGCCCTTCTGGTTCCAAAAGGCAGCTGAGGGAAGTGGGAGTGAGTACCTGTCAAAACCAGGTACCCGCTCCCCCCCAAAAAGTGCCAAATGTGGCAGTGGAGGGAGGGTGGGGGGGTTTGCGAACAAGTGGAGCTTCCCTTTTTTGGGTGGAGCTCCACTTTAAGTAAATAATTCTTAAGAAAAATTAGTCTGTTTTCTTATATTTTCTCTTTCCATTCATGTCAATATATTTTGTTGATTATCCACAGAATAAAAGACTTCAGATTTACAAAGTTATAAGGGTTCTTTCAATTTTTTCTTAGTTCTCCATTTATTCACTGCTAGATGGTTTTATGGCTCTGGTGACCTCTATGTCATATTACAACTCACCACAAGCACCATAGTATGATATACAAATATATAAAAACTATTGTTAATATTCTTAAGCTAAATAAATCTCTAAAGAACAGTTGTAGAAATTCTCTAACTGTAAAAAAAGTAGTTTTATTGAAAGCACATGTGCAAGGATTCAAACTGTACTATCTGGGTGTGGTAATTTCACAGAATACAAAACATTCTATAATGTAGTTTCAGTGTATGAGAATTGCAACTTACCTGTTGCAGCACTAGAAGTATAGTGAATGACTTGAAAAAATGTTAATATTAAAGATAATATATCATTCCTTAGCCCTTTCATGCATGAATTATGAAAGTCACATTCAAAGTACCCCCCGTGTTGAGGGCTTGTGGCCTTGTAAAGTTCAGGAAAGGGGGGGGGGCGCTTGCTAGCCCCCCCCCCTTTCCTGACCTGCCAAGCTGCATGCTCAGATAAGAGTCTGGTATGAATTTTCGGGGGGGGGGGGGGCGCCTTTTTTTAATTTTTTTTTATTTTGGCTTGGGGTTCCCCTCAACATCCATACCAAACCCGAAGGGTCTGTGTTGCATGATTGAAATGTATTTTTTTATTTTCTTTAGAATTGTCAGTTATGCTGCAGCAGGTTCTATACATGGTACAGATGCGCCACTTTACAGGCAGGCTAAGGGGACCCCCAGGCACTATATTTAAAGGGATTTTTCGTTTTTATTGTTTACTTTAAGCATCATTAAAATCACTGCTTCTTTAAAAACAATATTTTACCAAAAAAATTTTTGCATTGATAATATCAAAAATGAAAAAACATCCCTTAGGTATGGATTTTGAGGAGAACTCTTACGCCAAAATTTTTAAAAAATGGTGTGCGGTCCAAAACACCCCATGTTAAGGGCATGTTGCCTGGTATGGTTCAGGAGGGGGGATTCTCACTTGTTCCCCCCCTTGGGATGCCGGGCTAAATGCTCAGGTTAGGGACGCATATAGATTTTAGGGGGACCCCACGGCGTTTCATTTTTTATTTTTTTCTATTGCCGGCAATGTTTTTTTTTTAATCAGTTGTCAGTGGGTAAGCCCATTGACAGCTGATGACTCATCCATTGTTAAAGTGATTGTAGAGTCTTGTTTTTTTAATATCATACTTGTTATATTTACCTGCTCTGTGCAGTTGATTTTGCATAGAGTGGCTCGGATCCTCCTCTTCTGGGTTCCCTCTTCTGTGCTCCTGGCCCCTCTCTCCTGTTGAGTTCCCCCATAGCAAGTAGCTTGTTTGGGGGGCACTTAGCCAATGAGGAGGGCAGCTGAGACACTCCTGCAACATTGCTGGATAAATATGGGTTCAGGTAAGTATTAAGAGGGCTGAGGGGGGATGCTACACACAGAGGTTTTTTTTTACCTTAATGCATAGAATGCATTAAGATAAAAAATCTTCTGCCTTTACAACTGCTTTAAGAACGCAGATGCCGGTTTCCTAGCCCTAATCCTTAACAACAGCTAATTACTGTGCTCTGATTGGGCAAAGCTTTTTTTTTTTTAATTGTGGCATGGGATTCCCCTTAAAATCCATACCAAACTCAAAGGGCCTAGTATGGATTGAGGGGGATCCCCACGGCGTGTTTTTTTTTTTTTTTTTTACACTTTTTTCTATTGGTGGCAATGTTTTTTTTTTTTTTTTTCATTCAGCTGCCAGCAGGGAAGCCAATCGACAGCTAATGACTCATTCCTTGGTAAAGGACGCAGCAGCCCATTTTCCTTGCCCTGTTCCTTAACAACAGCTATTCACTCACAAAACATTGCTCAATCAGGGCTTAGAATGCACTGTGCAGTGCATTATGGAACAGTCGGCGGACGAACCTCTTGCCGAGCACCCCGCAAATTCGGCCTAAACCATTCTCCCAACTCTACTAGCGTACACTGTAATGGGTGATATGCAAATATAAAATCAGAACCCATGCATATACAAGATAACAGCTTTTAAATATCTGTCCACTGTAGTACCAACTATGCATGAAAGGGTTAAAATGCCATATGCCTCATCAGACCTAAACGCTAACTTTTCTAACCATGTTTCATGGTACACCCATATATAGGGTGAAACATGGTCACATTCTAAATCATGGGGTGATTCTTCCTGGAGTTTCTGCAGTGCCTAGAGTTCTTCTTAATTTTTTATTTTATATAAAATATATCATAGAACAGAATGTAGTATGCCATTAAAAATAGTGCAAAAGTGCAATCAACAGAAACTTTAGGCGTTTTAATATATGGAAGACACACAATATATATATATTCATCTTTCTCAGTGCACAAAGCAAGGGGTGCACTCATTTATGCTGAGATATATATATTATATATATATATATATATATATATATATATATATATATACAGTGTATATATATATATATATATATATATATATATATATATATATATATATATATACCAAAAAAGAGAGCGGCACTCACGGGCCTTGAAAAGTAAACGCACAATGATGGTTTTCATCAAAGTTTCGACGAGGCACAAGCCTGAGGAAGACAAGCTTGTGCCTCATTGAAACGTTGATTAAAACCATCATTGTGCGTTTACCTTTCAAGACCCATGAGTGCCGCTCTCTTTTTGGTTTATATGTGCTGCAGTCTCTGCTGTGCAACCTGGCCCATTTTTTATCCCTGATTTGTGTGCGGTGGCAGCCATTGGATATTATATATACTGTATATATATATATATATATATATATATATATATATATATATATATACAGTGGGTACGGAAAGTATTCAGACCCCCTTAAATTTTTCACTCTTTGTTATATTGCAGCCATTTGCAATGTTCATTCTTCTTCCTCATGAATGTACACATAGCACCCCATACTGACAGAAAAACACAGAATTGTTGACATTGTTGCAGATTTATTAAAAAAGAAAAACTGAAATATCACATGGTCCTAAGTATTCAGACCCTTTGCTTTGACACTCATATATTTAACTCAGGTGCTTTCCATTTCTTCTGATCATCCTTGAGATGGTTCTACACCTTCATTTGAGTCCAGCTGTGTTTGATTATACTGATTGGACTTGATTAGGAAAGCCACACACCTGTCTATATAAGACCTTCCAGATCACAATGCATGTCAGAGCAAATGAGAATCATGAGGTCAAAGGAACTGCCTGAAGAGCTCAGAGACAGAATTGTGGCAAGGCACAGATCTGGCCAAGGTTACAAAAAGATTTCTGCTGCACTTAAGGTTCCTAAGAGCACAGTGGCCTCCATAATCCTCAAATGGAAGACGTTTGGGACGACCAGAACCCTTCCTAGAGCTGGCCGTCCGGCCAAACTGAGCTATCGGGGGAGAAGAGCCTTAGTGAGAGAGGTAAAGAAGAACCCAAAGATCACTGTGGCTGAGCTCCAGAGATGCAGTCAGGAGATGGGAGAAAGTTGTAGAAAGTCAGCCATCACTGCAGCCCTCCACCAGTCGGGGCTTTATGGCAGAGTGGCCCGACGGAAGCCTCTCCTCAGTGTAAAACACATGAAAGCCCGCATGGAGTTTGCTAAAAAACACCTGAAGGACTCCAAGATGGTGAGAAATAAGATTCTCTGGTCTGATGAGACCAAAATATAACTTTTTGGCCTTAATTCTAAGCGGTATGTGTGGAGAAAACCAGGCACTGCTCATCACCTGTCCAATACAGTCCCAACAGTGAAGCATGGTGGTGGCAGCATCATGCTGTGGGGGTGTTTTTCAGCTGCAGGGACAGGACGACTGGTTGCAATCGAGGGGAAGATGAATGCGGCAAAGTACAGGGATATCCTGGACAAAAACCTTCTCCAGAGTGCTCTGGACCTCAGACTGGGCCGAAGGTTTACCTTCCAACAAGACAATGACCCTAAGCACACAGCTAAAATAACGAAGGAGTGGCTTCACAACAACTCCGTGACTGTTCTTGAATGGCCCAGCCAGAGCCCTGACTTAAACCCAATTGAGCATCTCTGGAGAGACCTAAAAATGGCTGTCCACCAACGTTTACCATCCAACCTGACAGAACTGGAGAGGATCTGCAAGGAGGAATGGCAGAGGATCCCCAAATCCAGGTGTGAAAGACTTGTTGCATCTTTCCCAAAAAGACTCCTGGCTGTATTAGATCAAAAGGGGGCTTCTACTAAATACTGAGCAAAGGGTCTGAATACTTAGGACCATGTGATATTTCAGTTTTTCTTTTTTAATAAATCTGCAACAATGTTTAACAATTCTGTGTTTTTCTGTCAGTATGGGGTGCTATGTGTACATTCATGAGGAAGAAGAATGAACTTAAATGATTTTAGCAAATGGCTGCAATATAACAAAGAGTGAAAAATTTAAGGGGGTCTGAATACTTTCCGTACCCACTGTATATATATATATATATATATATATATATATATATATATATATATATATTTTTTTTTTTTTTTTTTCTTTTAATAAGACATTGGAGTAAATTTGAACAAGACAATGAGAATTGTATTGTATGTTTTCCTTTCAGAATAAGGGGGATGTAGTCTATGAGTTATTTTTGGGGAGCTGAAGTTTTACAGACAGACATTTGATCACTGTGTAGCAGTCTGGACCATACCCCTGCTTCTTCCTCTGTAATACATAAAACAATATATATATATATATATATATATATATATATATATATATATATATATATATATATATATATATATATCGTATATAAATATATATATATTCTTTGTGATTTATGTGTACTGGCTCTTATGTGTAAAAATATGCTGCATATCATACTTATAACTTTCTAGTATTGTAACCTTATCCGGCCTCAGCATACAACCTTGACCTAAAATTGCCGGCTGTGTTTTCTTATACAGTAGTGAAAAATTAGAATGATTAAAGGCATTTAGCATAGTAACTGCAAAGGTGAAAAGTAGGTTATGCGGTGCCGTTATTTTAAATGTTTTCAGCAACTAATCTATTGTTCTGCCACTACATTTAGCTGTTGACCATGTAGGTGGGTAGACACTAAAGTGCTACCCCTAGGCAACAAGATCCACTATTAGCTGTTTTCCTAAATCTAAACACGTATAGTCTCTTATGAACATTTAACAGAAAGATAGCCCAATTCCATTTAAAGAAATGAGTCACCAAGTGTTTGTTTTTTGTTTATTTGTTTTTTAATGGAACAAATTTCTGAGTAGGTAGAATTGTGAAAACCTGACACAAAAATCACCATTTTAAAAGTGCATTTTAACCTCAGACATATTAGTGGGAAAGTACTTAATTTTGATGCAATGGTAAATAGAAGAAGCTGTGAGAAGATACCTGAAATGGAAGAGCTGATTCGCATTGCCAAAGACTCTCCTTCCAAATTTTCCAACCCTTGGGTTGTTGTTGGACACATTTCACCACCACGGAGGAGAACAAGACTCTTATGAGAAATGTTTTTACCATTGCACTGACCTAATTCTTCTTAAATACTCGCCTCTACATGTACGGTACGCTAGACACAATCCTTTTTATCTGTACTTTTCGAGAACAAGGATGATTTGGGGACCTCCCTTTCCTAAACAAGGAAAGAGTAAGAGAGATATCTCATTTCAGAAACACTCTCACAGCCCATATATGCATCTTATGATCCACAACGGGTGTCAGGGAGCCGGAACATATCGCAACGCTTTACAATTATATAGCTATACTATCCTCCTCCTCCCCCCTCCCCCCCTTTTTTTGTTTTTTTTTGTTTTGTGTTTCTTATCTCTTTCTCTATCCCTCTCTCACCCTAACTATATATTTGCCCGTAATGACCCGCCACCAAGCACTTTGCACCCTCTTTACAGACTTAACCAGCGGAGACCATAATCTACTCTAAACTGCATCTATGCTCTAACTCACTGCCCCACCACTTCGTACTGCACTCTCACTTCCATGTTGAAGGGCCCAGTATGGTTTTGTTCTATTTTGTTGTGCTTTGTCAAGATATTTTACATTGTTATGTATTCTATGCACAAGATGTCTCCCAAACCAAAGAGAGGTACTATGGGGCATACTGTTATTTTGTTATACTGTATTTGTCCCTTCTCTTTATTATTTTTGTATTGTTCTACTATGTCAATAAAAATATTTTTGGAAAAAAAAGAAAGAAAGAAACTGCGAATAAAAAAGAAAAAGAAGAAGCTGTGAGGCCCCTTTCATATATGTGCAGTGATTTAAAATAAGTGCAATCACTTCCCAATTAAAAGAAACTTATAGGGGCTAATTTAATAAAGGAAAGTTGCATTCTGCAAGGGAATTTTCATGAGATGCTTAGTTAAAGTGGTGAAATGAGTCATGCAAAGAATACCCAATAGTGTGCAAGGAAAAAAAATAATAAGTATTTTTGCTTATTACATGATTGGATGATGAAGGTTAGCAAAGCTTCACCTCATTCAATGTGCCCTGGTGAAAGTTCCCATGCAAAATAAACAGTCTTTAGCTTTAGCTGAATAGTCTCCCCCAACCCACTGATATCTTCCTTTCCCTATGCTTCCCCACTGCGCTGCATTTCTCTAACTTAGTCGACACAAAATACCCGTTGCTTGCAAGTATAGGGGAGCATGTGACCTCCTCATGTGACAATGCTAGGGTCTAGCAGCCAATCACCATTCAAGCACTGTCACATGATGCAAGTGATTATGTTATTGTTTCCTCTGAGTTCTGACACCAGCTTACACTAGGTATATTGTGTTGCAGACTCCCTAAATGGACACAGTGACAATGTCCTGTTAACATGCATTATTTTGCGCATTAACATGCAATTACAGCAGCCCATTCATTTTGAATTGGATGCCAGCTCACCACAATTACCAAAAACTAGATGTGATTTTTTTTTTTTTTTTAATGCAGCACTTGTCAATGCATAGGTGTTTCCCATCTGTGCATTATGACATTCTGAAACATATATATATGCATTTATGTGCACCAGTAAGGTGCATTGGCAGTACCACAATGCATAAGTGTGAAGGCATTCTCCAGGTTGTTATTGAAAGGTGCTTTTTTACAGTTTTTTGTAAGAAGGCATAGTTTAAATATAACAAATATTTATTATTTAATAAATTAATAAATTGTTGTGCTTTAGATTTGGTAGGAATTTTGTAAGTTGTCTTTGTGTGTGCTAATAATGATTTATGATAATAAATCATTATTTATGATTATATTAAATCATTATTATGATAATAAAAAAAGTGAATTTTTTCTTAAAAATATTGTTTTGATAAACATTTGAGAAACTATAAAGGGGCATACAAAATCAGTAGGCAACACCTTTTATTCTATCTGTATGAACACGTCTACTCCTTTAGAAAATCAACCCCGTTATCGTAACTATCATAGATTAACCACTTCAGCCCCAGAAGGTTATACCCCCTTAATGACCAGGTCATTTTTTGCGATTCAGCACTGCATTGCTTTAACTAACAATTGCGCGGTCGTGCGGCACTGTACCCAAATACAATTGATGTCCTTTTTTCCCACAAATAGAGCTTTCTTTTGGTGGTATTTGATCACCTTTTGGGTTTTTAGATTTTGCGCTATAAACAAAAAAAGCGATAATTTTGAAAAAAAAAAAAAAACAATATTTTTTACTTTCTGCTATAAAACATTCCCAATAAAAAATTAAAAAATTAGTTTTTTTTTTTTTTATCAGTTTAGGCCAATTTGTATTCTGCTACATTTTTGGTAGAAAAAAAAAATCTCAAAAAGCGTATATTAATTGGTTTGCGCAAAAGTTATAGCATTTACAAACTATAGAAAAGATTTTTGGACTTTTTATTTTTTTTGTTTTTATTAGTAATGGCGGCGATCAGCGATTTTTAGCGGGACTGCGGCATTGTGGCGGACAAATCTGACACTAAGTGACACTTTTTGGGGACCAGTGACACCAATACAGTGATCAGTGCTAAATAATATGCACTGTTGCTGTATAAATGACACTGTCAGGAAAGGGGTTAATACTGGGGGTGATCAAGGGGTTAAGTGTGCTCTTAAATTGTGATGCTAACTGTGGGGGGGGGCTCTATGACAGGCACACAGGGATCGGTGTTTCAGCTTAGCCGAGACACACAATCTCATTGTGCCTGTCTGACAGGAGAACCACCTGCCTTGTTTACATAGGCAGACGGCTCTCCTGTCAGTTTCACTGAAGATCCCAGGATGCCGGCGGTGATCGTGCCTGCTCCTCCTGCAGTCTGGCTCCCGCTGTGTCTAATCACAGCGGGAACACAGGTCTGGCGGCGCACGTGTGCCGCCGAGACCACATGCACATAATCACATAGATCTACTTGATTATGTGCAGCCTGGCCGCCCTGCCAGAATAAATCTGCGTGGGGAGGTCGGCAAGTGGATAAGGGGTTAATTTAATCCAGGCACACTGTTCAGTTGCATTCTGCAAGTGCAGTTGATTTTGATCGTAGTAAATGAGGTAAAGCTTCACTTTGCAAAGAATAGCCAATCACAGCAAGTAAAAAAAAAAAACTTGGGTGATGGATGTCACCAGAGCTTCTGCTCATTTACTAAGCTCTGGAGCAACAGAGTACAACTGCACTTTGCAAAGTGCACAGCCTATTTGCCTTAAGTAAATCAACCCCTAAATGTCTACAATTCTGTTTTAGCTTTGAAACATGCAAGTAGGTGTCAATCTGCTTTCCCAGCATGGTGATTTCACTTCAATATCACAAGTTCAACAGAACTGATTTATGAAAAGTAGGGGAAAGTAAGAAACACTCATATGTTAGCTTGCAACAATCTTTGTGGACCGGTACTGATGTGACTAGCACAACGTTAACTGAAAAAGACTTAAATTATGGCATAGCAGAGTGAAAGGAGGTGTAGAAATATATTGTTATTTATTTACAGAAACAAATGTTTTCATTATTTTAGGCACCACTAATGTCCCTACACTTCCATTTAATTAGGTGTAGTGGGATAGCTGGGCTGTACTCCTCACCATTTTACTAAGGGATGTTCAAAGTAACAATGAACTCTGGTTTAAGTAAAAAAAAAAATATATATTCAAGTATGTAATCTTAACTCAAAAAGTATCTTCTTTTGGTCTCAACTTCTTATAAATCTCATAAAATCCTTTTTTGCTGCTCAATCAGTCTTCCTGATAGAGGGTGGCTGTGTTCATTCTCTGTGGTCCCACTGTATGTAGGAACATAGACACCCTCTATTGCTTATTCCTGAGATGGACTACTGACTATGGACTATGGTATCTGTTGTGTGCATTGAGCCTTGCACATGCCCATAACTAGCGCACACTGTTTGTTCTAAGTGTAGGGGAAAAAGAGAGGTTCTGTATCTTGGAGAATAGGGATAGCATTTAGTGCCAATTTAAGCACAGGTGGATGGAGATACAAAAGAAAGGAGGCGCAAGCACCTAGTGCATTATCCTTGGACACCTTCTAAAATTTTTTTGGATGGAGCCATAGGAAGTTTGTGCAGGAGGATGGCATGCCAAAGAATACAAGATAGGGGGCCTCTTCTTTTTATGGCAAGAACATAGAATAGCAACAGTGTGTGCAGTTAATTCTGGTTGGTACCAAATGATCTTCATACAAATGGGCAGCTGAAGATGTCAAAGGAATCCTTTTCATTTAAAGGGCCATATCAAAGGACACCATGTGAATGTTTATAGTGCTGGGGCATGCTTCCCTTTTGTAGGAGAGTTTAGAAAATGTTTATGGAGAAAGAAAGGGGAAAGCTGAAACTATACAGTATATTCTTGGAGGAGAAAAATATAGGCCAGGAGAGTTATGCAAATATGTGGACATGAGTCTCTCTATTAGAGCTCAGGTGTTTGAAATGTTTTGAAGGTCTGTGCCACAGAAGTAACATATGTCTATATCGATGTTGGAGGTTGGGTTATTCTTGATCATAGATCTGTATGTGAGCACTACTTTGAGCAACAGAGGGAGAGTGTGCTTAAGAATGGGGCTGTATCCTGGGTAGGCTTGGGGGGGGGGGGGGGCTCTTGTCCAGGGTTCCCTAGGAGGGTGATGTCTATGTGTTTTTTTTGCCCTGTATGAGAAGTGAGAATTCGCATGCAAAAGAATTACAGTGGTGTCACATTGTTTACCCCAAGCTAGAGATAAAGTAGTTAACCACTTGACGACCGCCCTCCGCAGATTCACTGCGGCAGACAGCTGCTCCTGGACGAAACGACGTAGCTCTACGTCGCTCGCTCTCAGCAGGCTAGGGGGAACGCTCCCATCCCCGCTCGTCAGCCGGGGATCCAGTGTGTGTGTCAGGTGGCTCAGATTGCCGCCTGACACCGGTGATCTCCCCCCGCTGACAGAGAAGGATGGATGGCTGATGTAAACACAGCCATCCATTCTTCTCCCTCAGATGATCACAGAGACCATGTGATCCTGCTATATAGGATCGCATGTCTCTATGGACATCTCACAAGCCCAACCCCCCCACAGTTAGAATCACTCACCTAGGGTCATATTTAACCCCTTGATCACCAACACAGTTAATCCCTTCCCTGCCAATGGCATTATTACAATAACAGTTCATATTTTTAGCACTGATTACTGTAGTAATGTCACTGGTACCCCCAAAAGTGTCAAAAATGTCAGTTAGGGATCCGATCTGTCCGCCCCAATGTTGCAGTCCCCGCAAAAAATCGCAGACCGCCGCCATTACTAGTAAAAAAAAGAAAACAATAAAAATTACATAAATCTTTCCCTTAGTAGACGCAATAACTTTTGTGCAAAGCAATCAAAATACGCTTATTGCGATTTTTTTTTTACCAAAAATATGTAGTAGAAAACAAATTGGCCTAAAATGTTAAAAAATTTAGATTTTTACATTTTGTTTTTGTGAATGTTACATAGCAGAATGTGAAAATTATTGTTTTTTTTTTTTTTTTACAAAATTGTCGCTCTTTTTTTGTTTAAAGCGCAAAAAATAAAAATCGCACAGGTGATCAAATACCACCAAAAGAAAGCTCTATATGTGGGGAAAAAATGACGTCCATTTTTTTTGGGTACAGTGGTGCACGACTGTGCAGTTGTCCGTTAAAGTAACGCAGTGCCGAATTGCAAAATAGAGCCTAGTCATTAAGCAGGAAAATCTTCCGGTCGTAAAGTGGTTAAAACCCCTACATGGTTCCAGTATGTCATAATGATATTCTATAAAATAGATTTCAGAGGAGTAAGAAATGAATTGAACTAAAATGTAAATTGCTGAACATGTTTACTGCTAACAGTAAATAAGCATCATACCAATGAAAAACCATAAAACAAATGTGGCATAACCTCATTGCAAAAGCTTCTGAAATCTTTTTTTTTTTTTCAGTTTGGTTTAATTCAGTCTGCTCAGTTTTTAACCTTTCAGAAAAAGACTTGCTTATTACAATTGCATGTGTACTCCTCTATAAGAAAAAAAAAAATACTTGGATACCAATAGTACTTGTGCTGAAAACAAAGGTAAGAATAGCCCAGCTGCCAATGAACAGCTGGGTATTGTATTGTAATATGCTGTAACCTTCCTTTTCCTTGACTTGCAAAACAACAGATAACGTGCAGTGCATTGTATGGAGCGTAATTTTTCTTTATAATTTAATACATGTAGAGGATTCAAGGACTGTGCTGCTGGTTATTGATCACCCACTGTTTTGCCTTAGTTCATTTTGCACGGTAATCATGGCATTACAATAGAACACTGCTCAGAAGCAGATAAAATAAAATGAAATTTATGAAAAGGGATGATTCTAGTACAATGCAAATGTTTACAAATATTTCTTCTAGATATAAAAGAATTCAAAATTAGACTTATTTTATAACAGTAAAGAATCCAAAAGACAATATAACCTGAGGGTCTTTGGTAAAATTGAGCATGTTCAATGTTAAAAGAGAAGCAAGGCTCTTATTGGTAATATATTCAATGTCTACAGATATAATCTTACTTCATATGAAAATGAACTTAAATTGAATTCCCCTTATAAAACAGTTCAGGTGTAGAAGTAGTTCTGCAAGCAATGTGTGACTATAGTGGCGTTTCAGCCCTGGTTACATGATGTCTGACATTTATTAATGGTTACTTTCCTGATTTTTTGTGTCAACGTGCTAATCTTCTACCTTGCCTTGGAAGTCATTTTTTAGGAACCTGGATGTTATATTGAAACTGACTCCTTCATCAGACCAACTTCTTGAAATATTTAGCATGTTAAAGCAAACCTGTCAGCCAGAATAAAATATTGTGCCAAAATATAGGCACTGCAAAATACTTTTGTATTAGCCATTTCAGCTGGAAAAGCCTCATCTGTGTGCCTCTCTAATTCCGTTTTCACTTTTCTAGTAAGAAAGGTTTCAACTTACCCTGTCTCTGAACAATACTCTGTCCTCTGAACACAAGGTGTATGCAGGGGCAAAAAAAAAAAAATAGTTGGTACATTTCTACAACGCATTCCCATTTGCCCATGTTTTAGCCCTTTAACCACTTCCATACCGGGTGATTTTATGGCACTCCGCTCCTACATGTAAAAATCATCATTCTTTTGCTAGAAAATTACTCGTAACCCCCAAACATTATATATATATATATATATATATATTTTAGTAGAGACCCTAGGGAATAAAATGGGGGTTATTGCAACTTTTTATGTCACACGGTATTTGCGCAGAAATTTTTCAAACACATTTTTTTTTTGGAACAAAAAACAGATTTGTGAATTAAAAAAGAAAAAAAACACTAAAGTTAGCCCAATTTTTATGTATAATGTGAAAGATGATGTTATGCCGAGTAAATAGATACCTAACATGTCACACTTTAAAATTGCGCACACTCGTGGAATGACACCAAACTTCGGTACTTAAAAATCTCTGTAGGCGATGTTTTAAAAATGTTTACAGGTTGCCAGTTTAGAGTTACAGTGGAGTTATTGGGCTATAATTGTTACCTCACATGTATGAATTGAACGTAGTTTACATATGTGGCCGCGATGTACGCATGTGTTCGCTTCTGCATGCGAGCACGCGGGGACGGGGGCACTTTCATTTTTTTTTTAATTGTTTATTTTATTTTTTATTTTTACACTTTCCCTTTAATTAATTTATTTTTTGAACACTTTTATTTCTATTACAAGAAATGTAAACATCCCTTGTAATAGGATCAGTGAAAGACAGGTCCTCTTTATAGGGAGATCTAAGGTCAATAAGACCTCAGATCTCTCCCACAGGCTAGAAAGCCTGAATTAAAAAAATAAAAATAAAACAATCTCAGCTGAATACTGAGATCAGTGCAGTATTGAAACTGCCAGGCCGGGCGTGATGTCATCACATCGTGCCCGGGCCTCCGAGAGTCATAGAGACTGCCGGGGACCATCTGGTCCTTGCAGTCTCTATGGTACACTTCCGCTGGCGAGCCGGTAGAAGCACCGGACAGCAGCGTGATGGGGGGGCGGTGTCCCCTCCTGCCACCTGTAAGAACGATCAAGCAGTTATTCAACTGCTATGATTGTTCTTATGGTGAAGGGAATCACCAGGAGAAAAAATGATATCTGAATGATGCCTGCAGCTGCAGGCATCATTCAGATATCCCCACTTAAACCCCAGGACATCATATGATGTCCAACTAAGGGGGAAGTGGTTAAAGACTGAAAAATACTTGCTTATATACCAAAAATCAAGTGAGCTCCTAACTTCCTGTTTGATTGGGTAAGACAATGTCTTTGCTACTCTAAAACCCCCTCTTATCAATCTTTTGTTTGTTGGACCACAGACCTTAAACTATCCCGTCCTTCTCTGTTCTTTTTCTCTCTCTCCACAGGCATACATTGAATTCTTTCCCAGTAAAACAAAGTTGCTGCCTTGACTCTCAAGAGCTTAAGAATGTTTACACAATAAATTATGTGAAGATTCACTTCAGCAATGCAATCCTGCAAAAAGCAAATCCCAGAATACTTATTTAATCTGAACATGATAGGATAATTGAAGTAAAAATAAACAAGATTTATTGTATTAACATTCTCAAGTCCTTTAGCAAATCTGCCTCTTTTGGGCTCCTGGAAGATGTAGTTCTGGAGGCGTGCCTGTGCCACTGGAGCTGAGTTACCAGCAGCTGTTGCTTCAAGAAAAAAAGTGTTTCTCACTTCTGGTAAAAGGCTTACCACAATCCAGTGGTAAGGCTTAGTACAGGAATTTTGGTAACAATGGGGAACAGGTTTAGATGAATGCACAAAAGAAGAAACCAGTATGTCCTTTACTTTTTTACAGATCTTATGATAAACATCCTATTTTCCAAATCTTTCCAAATCTTTATACTAGAATTGGATATACTTGAAGCACAAGATTGCCTGTTTTCCCCTCTTTCCTAACCCTAAACACTTTAAAAAAAATCTTTTGTCAGGTATCTTCAGTCTTGTTTATTGATGTCAAGGGTCTTTTCATATTGTTCTTCCTAAATGCTGCAACAATCTCCTGTGAGTATAGGGAGGGGGTAGAGCAGGGGTCTTCAAACTATGGCCCTCCAGTTGTTCAGGAACTACAATTCCCATCATGCCTAGTCATTTCTGTGAAAGTCAGAGCCGTACAATGCCTCATGGGACGTGTAGTTCTGCAACAGCTGGAGGGCTGTAGTTTGAGGATCCCTGGGGTAGAGCAATGAGGCTCTGGGCTCAGTGGAAGTGAGTTGAATGATGCTGGGCAATGGGGCAATGAGGAATGTACAAGCTATGTTGATTACTTAAAAGAAATCCAAACATTTGTTTTCAGTGTTTTTAAAGGGTAACTCCACTTTCATGGGAAAAAATAGCAAATAAAGAAAAAACAATATAGCGTATAAAATTGCGACACAAGCCATATTGTAATTGAATGTTATTAAAAATCACATTTCCTTTTCAATCTGCAGCCATTGTAATTTTCTGAAAATGCAATACAATATGGCTACCTGGAGTTGTTCTGTACACAGAATGTGTACTGACCACACCCCAGAAACACCTTTTCCTGCTTGTGTGATTGGCTCACCAATTTTCCCAGGAGTCCGCACTAAGATACAAGTCAGATTTCTGGCATCCCCTGCCACAAAAATGTCATTTTTGGTGAGATACTCCCAATAGGAACACATCTAAAGGGATGCAGGCCCAGCAGATTTCCTCATTAGAGCCCTGCAGCTGCCACAGCTGATTGGTAATTATGAAACCACTCCCATTTGACCCACTCAGCACAGAGGAACAAACAGGGACTTCTTCAAAATAACAAAAGGTGGAAATCTGCAACAAAGTTTGTTATAATCCTTGCAATGTACATCGATCACCCAGAGGGGAATGTTTTTTTCTCACGAAAGTGGAGTTATGGTTTAACATCTTTCTAGTCTACAAGCCTAAGTGCTCCTTTGAGTCATTTAAACGTTGCCTTTCCTAAAAGTTTCTGTACAACACTGAATACCAGCTCCACTCTCAACATATTGTGATCACTGCTGCCCTTATATTATTATACTTTCAGACTTGATATGATTTGTTGTCTATTGGCAATAAAAAAGCTTTCAGATCTTCAGTTTCAGTTTTAACCCCTTTAGTTGGCTCAATTTCTGTTTGGTAAAGGTATTGCAATGTGAATACAATGTTTGGATAAATGAAATGACCTATAATAGGGACTGCTTACTATGTTTTTTAGTTTTCAAACAGGTCCATTGCAGTGGACCTCCAGCATGTCATTTTTGTAAGGTGAAGTTAATGGGGTTGATTTACTAAAGGCAAAAAAGCTGTTCACTTTGCAAGTAAAGCTGCACTCTGCAAGGCTGTTTTTCCCAAAGTAAATGTGGTGAAACTTCACTTTGCAAAAAGTATCCGATCAATTGAAATAAAAACAAAACAGCATTTTTGCTTGCACAAGATTGGATGATGGAAGTCAGCAGAGCTTCATCTCATTTACTTGGGAAAAAATTCCCTTGCAGAGGGCAATTGACCTTGCAAAGTGAACAGTAAAATGAACCCCAATAAGTGCATTACTGGTATAACACTCCTCAAAAATATTAGATATACTGAGGGAAATGTACTAAAACTGGTGCACACAGAAGCTGGTGCATCTTAACCAATCCGCTTCTAAGATTTTATTGTCAAAGCATAATTGAACAAGCTGAAAGTGGTAGTAAGCTCTGTTCTACCAATTGCACCTATACAGGCAAGCCTATAGTAAGGCTTACTTGTAGGTACTGTGAATATCTCCTAAACTTGCACAGTTTAGGAGATATTCAAAGTGTGAGCAGCTGGTGATGTTCAGAGCCCGTGCTGTAAACAGGGGTCCCCACGCGCTTGTGTAGAAGTGACATCATCATGCCCCCAGCCACTCATGTAGTTGGAGGATGCAAACTCAGAAGGAAGGCCGGGGGAAGACGTCAGCCCTCTCAGCGGTGACAGTGCAATGCTACCGGGCTTTGTGCTAAGGTAAAATTCTCATAATGTGCTAGTATGACATTGTCACATTATGACTTTGCCTTGCAGGGGATTTTTTTTCCCACAACGACGGTTTACTACTGCTTTAATCACTCGCCTACAAGCCGCCATAGTTATACTGCGGCAGGTCGGCTCTGTTACACGAAACGTGTACCTGTATGTCGTTCCGTGTAGCAGTTATTGAGGGCACGCGCGCGCGCCAATTGCCTAGAGGGGGAGTCAATCAGCGGGTCTGGCAGGTCTCTGTGTTCATCCAGCAAGTCCATCCCCCACACAGTTAGAAAGCATCCCCTAGGCACACATTTAATTCTTTGATCGCCCCTTCTGTTAACCCCTTTCCTGCCAGTGTCATTAGTACAGTAACAGTGCATATTTGCATATTTTTAGCACTGATTACTATAGTAATTTTACTGGTTTCCTCAAAAGTGTCAGTTAAGTGCCAGTTCACATTGGTACAATGCGGGAACCCTGCGAATCCACTGCAGGTTCCTTCATCGCACCCGACTCGCAGGCAATTCACACTGCCATATGCGAACTGCTGGGAGTGTCAATACAAAGTTAATAACACTCCCAGATCAGTTCCAATATCACAGTGGGAACTGTCAATTCGGACAGGAATCAGATCCCATAGGTGTGAACACCCATGCGATCCGATTCTGGTGCAGATCAAAAAAGGGTCCTGCGTCACTTTGGACCAAATGCAAATGCGAATCATCGCATGTGATTTGCAGAGCAGTGTGGTGTGAATCACATGCAATGTCTGACATCGCTAAAGTGTGAATTGACACTAATGCCTCGTACACACGTACCGATCGTCGGCCGAACGATCGGCCGTCTTTTGTCCAGGGCTGTCGTGTCTGTTAAAAACTGCAAAAGACTGCACACGAATTTTGTCGGCCAACAACAGCCGACTGCAGAAGTGATGTCATGTGATGGTTAACTTTCCTGGTCTTTTTTCTTTTCTGAGCATGCCCAGTCTTGCAAATCTGCTGTCTGTCGGCCGAAATCTGTACTGACTGGCGAACAATCAGCCGTTCTGGTGTTGGCCAACAAAAATTTTAATGCTTGCATGACAGATTCTGTTCGGCCGAAAATGCGCTGTCGGCTGTCGGAAGCATCATACTAACAAGCCTACAATCGGCGGATTGGTCGTCGGCCGAATATTTACGACCGACAATCGGTACGTGTGTACGGGGCATAAGTGTCCGATCTGTCCGCTGCAATGTTGCAGTCCCACTAAAAATTGCCATCATTACTAGTAAAAAATAAATAATAAAAAAAAGAAATGACATAAATCTTTTTCCTAGTTTGTATAACTTTTGCACAAAAAATTCAATATACACTTATTGTGTTTTTACCAAAAATATTTAGCAGAATACATATTGGCCTAAACTAATGAAAAAATTTTTTTTATTGGGAATGTTTTATAGCAGAAGCTAAACAATATTGTTTTTTTTTTTCCAGAATTGTCGCTCTTTTTTTGTTTATAGCACAAAAAATAAAAAACCACAGAGGTGATCAAATACCACCAAAAGAAAGCTCTATAAATCAATTTTATTTGGGTACAGCATCGCACGAGCAATTGCCAGTTAAAATAACGCAGTGCCGAATCGCAAAAAATGGCCTGGTCAAACCCTCCGGTCCTTAAGTGGTTACGTTAGAAGCTGAATGGTTACTATGCACAGCTGCACCAGATTCTATGTGCATCAGTTTTAGAAACTCTCCCTGACTGATTCAATGCAGTTACATTGATACTTTTATTTATAACCTGTCCAAAACAAAATATTGCAAAGAGACAAACCCCCTTTTTTGGAAATGTGCTTTCCATATTTATCATAAAATAATCACTGTCATCCAATCTGGTTTCATTTATATGTTTTCTATTTAACATTGGCAGGTAGACAAACCCATAAAGGCTGCATTATGTTATAGGTGGAGGTAAATAGGGTGCCTCTGTAGGAATGGAACCTCTGGATATCCTGGTTCTCTGGGTTACCATCCAAAGGGACTAAGAACAACTGGAGGATGCACAGAGGGCACTTGAGCAGCACTCAAATAGGTAGAAGCTAAATCTAGAAAAATATGAATAGAAAGAGAGGCGCTTCTAAGTGCAGTAACACCAGTATTTATTAAACAAATGTGGTTAAAAACACTCACAGAAAGGTAGTGTAAAACAAGCTCATCATCTCACACAGATGTGGCGGTAGGTCTCCTGTCATGGCTCTCCTGGATCCTCACTAACTGACCAGCAGCAGAGGGAAGGACAAATGCCAGAAACAAGATGGACGACGACTTTCAGGACCAGCTTGGAGCACATGCACTGGAAGTGAAGTCAGAAGCAGGTGGTAACGTGTTTCAGAGTATGTGCAGACGCTCCTTTGTCCAACTTGGGCCCTGGGACAGGAGAGCTCGAAAAAAAAAAAAGAAAAGGAAAATGGGCAGGCATTGTGTGGCATAACATTTTGGAGAATAATAAAACACATGGGAATTAGTATGGGGCAGTTTTCAGTGAACGATATAAAGGAGATTTCGCAAAGATATCATAGACAATATACAACCAATTAGTAAGTTAATAAATAAGTAAACATATATTCAAATAAAATAATTCATAAATATGTAAGCAGATTTGGGAACTATATAGAGTTAAAAACAGAGGAAGGACTGCAAGTCCCAGCATAATTAAACATATCATCAAAAAAGAAAAAAGTATGTATAAACATACAGTGAGGATCGAAAGTTTGGGCACCCCAGGTAGAAATTTGTATTAATGTGCATAAAGAAGCCAAGGAAACATGGAAACATCTTCAAAAGGCATTAAATTACAGATTAGACATTCTTATAATATGTCAACAAAAGTTAGATTTTATTTCCATCATTGACACTTTCAAAATAACAGAAAACAAAAAAATGGCGTCTGCAAAAGTTTGGGCACCCTGCAGAATTTTTAGAATGCACTGCCCCCTTTGCAAGGCTGAGACCTTACATGGATGGTAACTTGATGCCATCTTTCTGTAATTTTGAAAGTGTCAATGATGGAAATAAAATCTAACTTTTGTTCACCTATTTTAAGAATGTCTAATCTGTAATTTGATGCCTTTTAGAGATTTTTCCATCTCTCCTTGGCTTCTTTATGCACATTAATACAAATTTTTACCTGGGGTGCCCAAACTTTCGATCCCCACTGTATATATAAATAAATGGAATTGTAAGGTTAAAAAAAAAAACAATTACACACCAGGTATATATAGTAGGGCACACATTACATGGAAGAAAACATGGAATATAATAAAAAAAACGCTGCAGTGAACCATAAATAAAGATGACCAAGAAGGTTAATAAAGATAATACAGAAATTACAGTATATTATTCGGAATTGGGGAAGGGCAAATGCCTAAAATTCCCTCTTACTGCTGGTCGGCTAGTGAGGATCCAGGAAAGCCATGACAGAAGACCTACCGCCATGTCTGTGTGGTATGGTGAGCTTGTTTTACACTACCTTTCTGTGAGTGTTTTTAACCACATTTATTTATTTAATAAACACTGTTGCATCCTGCAGATCAGGATATATTTTCTTATGCTGACTCTTACATACTTATGTGAATTTCTATCTATTCTGCGTGTGAATATGCAGTGGTATCCATAGTGTTATCAGTTGAGCAGTGTGTGATAGGAGTTGATTTAACCAGCATTTAACCACCTAATTTAATTCCAAAATTTCCATCTAATTAGTGTGTTTCCAGGCTGTGATACCTACTGTAGTCCCTTCTCAGAGTTTTTTGTTTTTTGTTTTTTATTTTTCAAATAATTAACATCTGTGTTAGTGACCTGGAAAGGGATGCAGAGAATTTTAGGATCAATTAACAAAGAGGTAAATTTGTTTTTATAGACTCCAAATCAGATTATTACAAGCACTTGCTGTACTAACATAAACATGCATACTTGTAGATAGCTTTTTTTTTTAGCTTCCAGTTTGTTAGAGCTTTTTATTTATTTTTGGACTCAAGTCGTCCTACCAGATAAATTATGTTCTTATTCTCTCCTATTAGTGCAATTTATTTGAAAAGCTCTCCTAATTTGCCAGTCACCACTGCTTAGGCAAAAACTCCCTAAACAAATTGATCTACCTTTAATAAATCCTTTTGTGTTGCTTATAAGCTTTATTACATGTAAAAAATCACCCCTAGCAACCAATCCATGAATAACTTTGGGCAACAAATGAAAGGGTTTTAGAGTGGTGCACATAGCATGCTGCAGTGAAACATGGGTACAATAGTAGTGAGGTTTGATAGGGATAGGCAGAATATTAAATTATGATAATATGATCCTCTAAACAAAGAGCACAAAACAAATACAATAAATGGGCAAAAATGTCATTTCCGACAGAATAACAGGCTAAAAATGGGAACTTGTAACATCATACAGGCAACAAATGGGCAGTTTTCACAACACACACTCAACAAACAGGTAACCATTATAATATGTAGAAAACAAATGAACAACTGTTGCAATATGTGGGCAACAATCTTGACAATAGATAGCAGGAAATTAGCAGTCGTGGTAATACACAGGTAAACAACAGGCAACTGTAACATTACACATAACAAATATGGGCAAACCTGACAATACAAAGGCAACAAACAGGAAACCGTTGCGACATGGGCGTAACTACAGGGGTTGCAGTTGCAACCGGGCCCCATGCTCCAGGGGGCCCTGTGCAGCTCCCCTGTACACCTGGATAGGAGGGGCAGTGGGGGGCAGCATGTAGAGAATTCTTGTGCCCTCCCTTTTCCTCCTGTAGCTGCAGGAGGAAATGGAGGAGATTGGTTCCTCTGTATGCTGCCCCCGCCACTCTTCCTATCCAGTTCACTTGTGTTCAGCTGTCTCTGGGCCCCTGTGTGCTCCCCTGGTCCCCCCCTACTGTGCTGCCCCCCCCACTGTGCTGCCCCCCCTACTGTGCTCCCTACCCTCTCCTGCCGGCTGCTGCAGGGGATGTGTCAGAATAGAGAACCAGGAAGGGGTCGGTAAATAGGTAATTTACCAGCCAGCTCCTTCCTTTTCTGAATGGACAGAGTCATAGTCTGTCACTTTGTAAAAAAATAAAATAAAATGATAAAAAATAATTCAATTAAAATACCAAAAAATAAAAATGACTGACACCAGTGGGTGAACTTCCAGGATCGCAAAGGTCACACTTGCAACCGGGCCCTGGCATTCCACCGCCATGGGGAGGCCCCAAGATGGCAGGAAGGGGGCCCACTGCAGAACTTGTGAAAGGGTCCCACTTCGGGACCGTAATAAAGGGCCCTGCAACAAGAGTAAAGGGCCCCAGGATCAGTGGGAAGAGACCCAGGCTTGAAGGAAAGGCCCCCGGCCAGGGGTCCAGGGGGCCCTTCATGGTTTCCTGCACCGGGGCCCTGAAGGTTCTAGTTACACCTCTGACTATTGCAAAAAGATCCCCTGGGGGTGGGACTTTGAATGGCAAAAACCAGAGTTTGAGTAAGTTTTAACAGCTTTATTTGTACAATCTTGAACATTCATAGACAAAACGTGGAAGTGATTGTGTACATAAATGAAAAACATATATTGATTAAAAACAAGTGGCCAAACAATACATCACAGATAAGAATGGCTGGGATTTCTTGAGGCGGAGGGAGCAGACGCGTTTCGGTTGGTAACCTTTCTCAGTGGTCCAGCAGAAAAAATCTCAGACTTGAAAGAACATCCTAAGTGTGATGTGGAAGAGAAGGCCACAAAGCTTAAAAAACAGAGCCAGAGATGTCTCTGGTTTGTATTATCGACAGAATTCACCGGGCAACAGCCTCTCCAGGTCTGTGTCTAGCCTTTAAACATAATTTTGTACCAATTGGAGTGTCAAGTATCAGGATGCAGATGGCTATATGAGACAGGAGGGGTACAACTATCCCACAAGAGACTCCCACGAGGATCACCAAAAAGGTGGCCCACACTGTGCGGCGTGGTAGAGATGCATGTCCAACGTAGATTCCCTGTAAGGGCGATATTGTAGTCTAATCAACAAGTATATGTCTCCTTTTGTGGGGGGGAGTTCCTTGTATCCATCCGGTGTTCAGTAATGGCGGTGCGCTGTCTCATATAGCCATCTGCATCCTGATACTGATACACAATCACTTCCACGTTTTGTCTATGAATGTTCAAGATTGTACAAATAAAGCTGTTAAAACTGACTCAAACTCTGGTTTTTGCCATTCAAAGTCCCACCCCCAGGGGATCTTTTTGCAATAGTCTTTATCCAGGGATGTTGGCAATTTCCAGGGTAACCACCGCATCCGAATTCTTTATTCCATAGTTACACCTCTGCGTTGCGATATTTTGACAACTAATGGGCAACTGTAACAATACACAGGATATAAACAAGCAGTAATGGCAAATCATTACATCATGTAAGCAACATATGAACAATTGGAACAATACACCAGCAACAAAAAAGTCAGTCGTGAAATAAATGGGCAGTTGTATTATAAACAGATCAGAAGTGGGCGGTCTTGATAACATATGGGCAACAAACAGTCATTTTTGGAGCAAATGGACAATAATGATAGCATATGGGTAAAACACAGACAAGCCTGACAATACATGGGCAATCATGGCAATATACAGGCAGTAAATGGGCCATTGTGACAATATGTTGGTGACAAATAGGACAGCAAACGAATATTATGAGTATTGAAATAAGCAGACAAGAAATGGGCACTCATGGCAATACCCTGGCAACGAATGCTCAATTGTGATGCAAGCCACCACTGCAAAATTTTTACAATACATGGACAACACCTAGGTTACAAAAAGCCATGACCATTAAAATATCTAAAATTCCATTCTTAGAAAATAAGGAGTCATTTTTCTGGTATAACAGCAGACTTAAGAAAGTCAAAAGGAACTTCTATAACTCTTTGGAGACATTTAAGGTCCATTGCACCCTTTAAAACCACAAAAAAAAAAAAAATAATTTTGCCCTCCCTTATTGATTCCAATGCATTTTCAAAAAAATAATGAAATTATTCTTAAATTTCTGATTTTTCACCCAAATGTCATGTGTCATATTGTTCCCTCTGGTCTACAGTTTGTTAGACTTAAATAAAATGTGTGTGTGTGTGTGTCACATGCCTGTCATGCTACAATGACTTCCAAATTTCAAAGCACTTACCATACATCTTGATGTGCAGCTCATCCCTTATCCCTTTCATGTGCCTAACACATACCACACATTACATCTACTCAAGTGTCCCTGGTGACATTTTAGACTTACAGACCACCTGTCCTACTGCCTCAAAACACGTCAATGCCACTGATTGAAGTTACATTGTCAGTTAGCAACTGCTTATTTTATTAATGTAAAGCTAGCAATAGTGACATGTCACTTTTATTTTGTTACATTTCTTTTAAGCGAAAAAAAAATAAAATATTTTTAAATTTAACACTGTAAATTAATCAATTAGATTGTTCAGGGCACTGGAAAGGGATTATGAAGTATATGAAAGTTTGTTTTGTTTTTAAAATTCCTTCAAAATGTCTATATAACTTTTGCAAATGGTTTTCATAAAACTGAATATATCGGCAGAATAAAACGTAATTAATGTTTACAACACACTGCAGAATTAGAAAATGTAGACGTGTGATGTATGCTCTTTAATATATCTGAAATCTTTAAAGGCATTTTAGAGACTATAAACATTCATGGAACAGAAGAAGCCAGTTATAATGCATTTGTTCCAGTTACGGTCAGAGCTTAGGATGCATTGGTGAACCACTTATTGGCAAAGCTTTGGATTCAGTGGTACGTTTTATTATAGCCTCCAACATCTTTTTTTAATAGCTGTTACATGTTCTATACTGAGGGCACAAGCAAATCATGTACTATTCACAATAACACAATGTACCTACATATTATAGCTAAATGTTATTTGTAGTTTTAAAATAAAACTCTCATACATATGCTTTTCATGTCACTAATTCTAACAAGTAAATATAATGAGTGAACTGCTATTTACTCAGTAAATATTAAAAATGTGCTTAAAGTGATCATGCCTACCACTAATTTCTAAAATTAAAAATCCTGCCAGAGAGAGGGCACTGCACAACTTCTGCTCTTATCTTAACCCTCCTCTTATGTTAGGGTCAGAACCGACCCGTTTTCAGGTTTTGAATGTCTATAAGTATCACATAAATTTGTTTATTGCATCAAGATTTTTTTACTTTGTCAGGAACCTCTATTTAAACAATGTAATAGAAAAATAATCCTTTTCACTAAATTATAAAATACTGTGGTGAAAATTAAGACGTTTATGGTGTTAGGGTCAATTCTGACCCAGTTATAATATAGGATTATAGGACACTAATAAGTGCCAAAACTGAAATCATAAACACTCTCTCTGCTTAGTAACACTGACAGCCAATCACCTCTCAACCCTGTGAGCTGTAGTTAGGGAGGGGCCTATCTCTTTTCCTGCTTGTCTGCTTCTCTAAATAAAGTGAAGAAACCTAGGACCAATACATTTCAGAATTGCTGACTTTATTTGACCATTTTTTAAATTTGAAAATGAGAGGTATGCTATCAAAAGAAAGGTCTAAGGGGTCACACCAAAAATATTAAAACCAATCTTTTCAAGGATAAAGAAGCCTAACAAGGTAACCAAAAGGTAAGAAACAAATTGGATGATAAATAATTGTTCAGAGGGTATTTTATGGCTGATTTAAGACACGGGTCAAAACCGACCCGTTAACATCATGGATAGTAACAGAAAGCTAACATAAGAGGAGGGTTAATTAGTTGTATAACCCCCTCATCCATGTACTGCTTTCATTTTGTTTCAACCTTCTATAGTAGATTCTTCTAATGTGGAAAAATGTTGCAGTGGGCTCAGATAGAAGGTGAATCTCAGAGCCAGGGAACAGTGATTGCATTTCACTAATATTCAATGCTAGTCAAAAAGTAAGGACCAGCAATTATTGTGCTAGATGGGGGGAGGGGGCTGGGACAGCCATCTGAAAAAAAAATACAGAACAGGCCAGGATGTAGAACTCCTAAATGTTTAACTTGTGCATACATTTACACCTTTTTGTAGTTTGCTGCTATATCTGATTTAATGCATAATCTATTAGGGCTAGTTCACAATTATTTTTATTATGAAGAATGAAACAATACTCATTAACATGTTAAAAAAATAATTGTGCGCCCCTGTAATGTGATAGTCTAAAAAACAATTAGGAGTGAAACTGCTGCTATCACCAAAATGTGTTCCCACATCCTAAATAATAAACCATTAAATTGTGTGACAGCGCTGTTCAAATTAATATGTAAATGAAAACAGTGACTAAATAAAAACTTTATACAAAAAATGAGTTGCAGTGCAAAGGAAACATCTTATATAATAAAGTGCAATCCAAATTAAGCAATTCCTAAAGTGCAAAAAAAGTGCAGCAAAATGCAACGTCTCTAAGCAATTAAAGTGCATGTGTTAAAAAAAAACTTCTTAAATGGTTTGGAAGTGCAATCCACAAATAAAAAACTCCTAAATGTGCAAAAGTGCAAAAATCCAATGTCTCTAGTCAATTAAGGTGCATGTGTGAAACACTCGGTGTGTCCCCTCTCCTTTAATCTTGTGCTCAGATCACCAGGTGAAGTGCATGCTCACCTCAATTGTAGACCCACTAGGGGTCAACTCAGAAAATAATGAAAGTACTCTCTGGCATCCAATCTCTAAACGGCTCCACACCCCTTTCGCAGTGCTCCAGAATGATAAGAGGAATAGATAAGAATATAAGAGGAAAAAAGACAATCTCCAATAGTGCAGTACCCGAGTTAGAAGTTGTAATCAAAAAATAATCCTAGCTTCATACATTACACTAACATTTATTAACTAAAAAGTCAGTGTGTGTGACCGGCGGACCCGATGTTCGCCGGTCACTCGCGATCGTTCGCCGGGAAGGGAGAAAGGCAGGCGGCTAATGTAAACAAGCCGCCTGTCATTCTCCCCTGTGTAAAAATGGAGATCAGACGGTTCTACTATGAAGGACCATTGATCTCTGTTTTTACACTAGTAGCCATGTCCCATCACAGTTAGAAACACTCCCCTAGGACACACTTAACCCCTCCCTCTCCAATACAGTTAACCCCTTCCCTGCCAGTGTCATTTTTACAGTAACAGTGCATGTGTATAGCACTGATTACTGCAGTAATGTCACTGGTAACCCCAAAAGTGTCAAAAATGTCAGTCAAGGGTCCGATCTGTCCGCTGCAATGTCACAGTCCCGCAAAAAAATCGCAGATCACCGCCATTACTCGTTAAAAAAAACACCAAAAATGACAAAAATCTTTCCCTTTGTTAGTAAACGCGATAACTTTTGTGCAAACCAATCAAAATATGCTTTTTGCAATTTTTTTTACCAAACATATGTAGCATAAAACAAATTGGCCAAAAATGTTAAAAAATTTTGATTTTTACATTTTTTTTTGGGAATTTCATATACAAAAATGTGAAAAATATTGTTATTTCTGCAATATTGACGCTCTTTTTTTTGTTTATAGCGCATGATCAAAAAATCGCACAGGTGATCAAATACCACCAAAAGAAAGCTCTGTTTGTTTGCAAAAAAAGGACGTCAAATTCGTTTAGGTACAGCGTTGCACGACCGCACAATTGTCAATTAAAGTCACGCAGTAAAAAATCACAAAAAAAACCCTGGTCAGGAAGGGGGTAAAATCTTCCGGGGCTTAAGTGGTTAAAAGAAAAAACAGCATATAAAAACAATTCCAGCAGTATTCCAATATGTAGCATCAAACCTCTACGAGTTACGCTGTATCCCACATGGCTTCAACTGGAGGAGATGTTATGTTAATTTGAACAGCGCTGTCACACAATTTTATGGTTTAATAATCATTAACATGTCTATAGTGTTTTTAATGGATTGTTGAAGCTTTGAAAAACCATCAATCAAGTCAAATGCCCATGAAGGTGTTGTTTTTCTAGGGGAAGTGCTTAAAGAGAAAGTGATGTAGAAGTAGTATGTAGATGAAATGATCAGCTTAGAGTCTTGGTTAGGTTGTGGTGTGATAGCTGGTATATTTGTGAATTCTCTGCAAGATCATTTCCTATACTTTGCTCTCTTTGACACTTGGCTTGGTCCAGCTCAAGATGATCATGAAAATATTGTCATGTTCACTTGCTGGCATGGTCACCTTGCTGGCAGCAGAACCTTCTGCTACAACTACTTGCGGGCACCAAAAAAGTACTGGCACCAAAAAATTTGGCACGGTCACTTGCTTGCACTGAAACTTTCTGTCAGGGTCGCTTGCTGGCACTATCACTTCCTACCATGGTTGCTTGCTGGCATTGACACTTTACTGATACATAAAGCTTTTTCACTGGCAATAATGCTCAATGCCTCTGCTCATATCTGGCACTGCCAGTATTGCTGGCTGGTTGATGCTTTTGCCTGCACACAGAAGCAGATGGTGTTACCTCTGTACAAACAGAAAGTGACTGGTGCTGCTCTGTCAAAATGCTCTATTATTTCCCAGTGCATCCTGGGATACATGGACCTCCACTGTCTCTCCTTCAGCACCCAGCTAACACTTTATAATTGCTTCATTAATGTTATAGGCACAGTTACGAAGCGCTACCGTTGAAATTAATGGCAGTGGCTGACAAGCGGCAATGCCTCCTGAAAGCAACATGCTACTTAATTTTTAACACAACATAACATTACCGCAACTGTGTTTACTGCACTACACAATGTCCATTGTAATATTCATGGCATTCATTGAAAGGTAATAGAGGCTTTAAAAACACTGTGAACAAGAATTGGGATATTTAAGAAAAGAGCAATGTTTAGAACTACAAGGACACATCTACGTTTGAAGTCATATATTTTTATTTATTGGATTTTTACATTTATTCATTACTAAGAACACTCAAATCACAACCAAATGGAAAAAGGGATTCCGCTGACTAAAATTCTCTGAACACGTGTTCAGCAAAACAGTTAGAGGGAAGCTGTAATGGACTATGGTCAGCTTTATTAAAGAAAAAACAAAAGTTTGTAAACTAATTCTTGATATTCTTTTTTCATGATTGAGATTATTTTTCATTTACATATAACCACCTAAACAGAGGTGCTTCCAAGGCACCTTGGTTACAGAGAGTGTTGGGTCACAGCATAGCAGTAAGCTGCAGAGAAGATGTTATGTGTAAACAAATATAACAAGATAATTGTTTAACCACTACCAGTGCATCTCCTGCAGCGCGCATCAGGCGTGCTCTGTGACCACTGTGTCCTTCGGACACAGCTGATCCCATATCAAGGTAAAGGTTCAATCACAGTGGCCCTTTACCTTGTGACCAACTGCGTCCAAGCACAACTGATAACATGTAAATAGACTTGCCGGTTATCAGCAGTCCTTTCCTCCCACACTCTGTGGGAGAAAAGGAGAGCCATTACCTGGCAAGCCTATCAGCACATCGTTTACACTGATAAGAAGGGCACTGATCATCAGTGCCATGATTATCAGTGAAGCCCCATCAGTGCCAATCAGTGCCTGTCAGTGCAGCCTATTAGTGTATACCAGTTCAGCCTATCAGTACCCATTAGTGCCGCCTATCAGTGTCCATCACTGCCGCCTATCAGTGCCCATCAGTGCTGACTACCAGTGCTTCCTTATCAGTGCCCATCAGTGCTGACTACCAGTGCTTCCTTATCAGTGCCCATCAGTGCTACCTATCAGTGGCTCCTCATGAGTGCCCCCAGTGCTGAGTCATATGTGCCCATCAGTGCCACCTTACCAGCGCACATCAGTGGAATTCAAGAATAATTACTTTTTTGCAACATTTTATAACAAAAACTAAGAAAAAAATATTTTTTCAAAAATGTTGGTCTTTTTTATTTGTTTAGGAAAAAATAAAAGCCCAGTGGTGGTTAAACACCACCAAAAGAAAGCTCTATTTGGGTTTAAAAAAATTATAAAAATTTTAGTCGGGTGCAGTGTTAAATAACCGCACAATTGTCATTCAAAGTGCAAAAGCACTGAAAACTGAAAATTGGCCTGGGCAGGAAAGGGGTAAAAGTGCCCAGTACTGAAGTCGTTAATTATAATCAACATCTCCTCAATTCTGTGGAATCACCTGTTCCTCCTACTAAAACCCAACTAGAACCCAAAGCTGATTTTCGTATCAGCTCTTGGGTGCTGCTGCTGCCTTTTGGCTTCACTGCTGGTTCCCTACTGCGCATACGGGAAGTGCGCTGCGCTTTCTAATTGGCCCGGAGATGGAGGAAGAAAGAGGGGGCTGAACTTCTGAGGGACAGCACCGTGGCACTGTCTCCCTGAAATGAGGAAGGGTACCAGTCAAAAACAGGTACCCGTTCCCCCCTCCCCCTGAAAGGTGCCAAATGTGGCACCAGAGGGGGGGGGAAGCATATAAGCAGAGGTTCCACTTTTGGGTGGAACTCTGCTTTAATCTCACAAAGCTCCGATGTGAGTCTGACACTCATAACTCCCATTAAGATTTCTTGATGATCAGTGGTATGCAGGGGGTTCATTGCATAGGGTTAGGGGCATTTACAATTTTAGGTGGAGGAACCCAAGGTAAATATATTAGAAATATTATGTGCACTGAGGTGATCCCAAAAGTTTTTGAAGAGATGTTAGCTATAATTGAGGAGTTGTAAGTCTTTATATATTTACTTACACAAATATATTGTGTTAATGGATACATTTTGCTGTTTGATTTTCTGTTATCCCTCGGTGGTATACTGTATTAGAACAGGTAACCAGATCCATTTTTGTACACCCTCACCTACAAAGACTCAAGAGACTGACAACTGGATCAGATTTTAATTTTCTAAGTAATACAGGTATTATTTTTTTTCTTAAGGATTTAGGGACAAACAAGACTTTCTTTCTGCATTCTTAGAAAAAGAATATAACAAAATTAATAAAATACACTGAGATTTATTTACTAAAACTGGAGAGTACAAAATCTGATGCAGATGTGCATGGTAGCCAATTAGCTGCTAACGTCACCATGTTCAGAAAGGGCTCTTTCACGCGGTTCACCTCCGTTGTTGGACTCTGTGCTGCTCAGCGGAGGATTGATCCGCCAAGCCCGCTGAGCAGGCAGGTGACAGCTCCCTCTCCGGTATGTGTGCAGAGACGGAGGTGTCAGAGCCCCGCTTCTCTCTATGGGGGAATCGGATGAGAGCGGACCGCCTGTCCGCTCTCATCCGATCCCATCCAATCCGATCCCCTGGATGGATGGAAAATAGGGTTTCCATCGTCCTGATTTCACGGTCAGGATCAGATGCGGATGGCAGCGGGTGTCAGCGGACATCCATTGCCCCATAGGGATGCATGGAGGATCCAATCAGGTCCACCTAAAAAACTGACAGGCGGATCTGATTGGATCGTTCGTGTGAAAGGGGCCTTAATTAAGCTTTGACCAAAAAACTGGTAGCTGATTGGTTTCTTTGTAGAGCTGCACATGATTTTGCAAATCAATCCTACTGTTTCCTTTTTGACCAGTGTTAGTTTAAAAGCATTACTGTAGATAAAAATTATACATTTTATTCTCTATCTTGTTTTGTTTCAAATGACACTAAAATTATGATTCTGGTACAAAGCAAGGTTATTTTCAAAACAAAGGCTTTTTTTAATTTTTCACTTTTTCAGTGTAACTCTAAAAAAGCTAATGAACATAGCAAATAAAAAGGAAAAAAATGTTAATGATTAATAACATTGAAAAAACAAAATCAGCAAGTAAATAATATTTGAAGAGAAAAGGGGAAGAAGGAGTTAATTAGGACTGATTAGCATAAACTAAGGGTTAATAAGGGTTTAAAAAGAAAATTTTATTTAACAAAACTTTTCTTTTTTTTTTTTGTTTGCTTTAACTGATATTATCCGCAGATCAAAGCTCACTTCTTTAAACTGCAGATGAATGAAACAGAATAGATACAAAAGAAAGAAATGTACTTTTTATCTTTCTGTTTCGTGTCTGAACAGCCTTTTATTACAGCAGCAGCTGCTAGAGCTGCTGTATTTGCACATCAACTCCTGGTTTTAATTTCAAGAGCTGGGAAGGGGGTGGGATGCAGCAAGGCAGAAGCATTTGACATGCTACACATATCCTGGGATTGATTTACTAAAGGCACATTCACTGTTCTCTTTGTAAGTGAGGTTGCACTCTGCAAGGGAATTTTTCACAGGGCTTAGTGAATGTGGGGAAGCTTCACTTTCCATAGAATACCCAAATGTACTTTGATGACTTTTTTGGGTGTGTGACGCAATGCTTAACTGGTTAAAGAACTGAAGATATAAAGATACAATTCGGATTAGCTATATTAGTGACTCTGTCAAACAACACCAAAACAAAATCAGAGAAAGATACAGCCGCACTCCACAGCTGAGATAAGATTATTAAGTTCCTTTATTCATGGTCAGTCCAGACAGACAGGGGACAGGTAGACAGGGTAACGTTTCACACGACACACCGTGCTTGTTCACAACATCTACCTGTCCCCTGTCTGTCTGGACTGACGATGAAAAAAGGAACTCCATAATCTTATCTCACCTGTGGAGTGCGGCCGTATCTTTCTCTGATATCTTTATAGTCTACGATGGTAAGCCGAGGCAAGCACCTGCAACGGATATGTTGTACTTTCCCCTTTTGGCCTGAGCGGTGTTTATACAGTATGTTTGTTGAACATCAAAAATAAGCCAATCTGTTCTCTCTGTTTTTGGGCAACAAAAAGAGAAAGCCCAAATGGCCAGGTCAGGTGGATCTGGATTATGGCAATTTGGTATGTTCGTTCCCACTGACGCAGTGAAATATAATAGCAAGATCCAACAATGGTTCAATTTACTTCTTGGGACCTGTGCTATTTAAAGTGTTGCTAAACCCACAACAGTAAAATCAGTGTGTATATGCAGTAAAGCATGCTTGTTATACTCACTCTGGAACCTAAGGGGTTAATCATCTGCATTGTGTAAAAAGGCTGTTTGACCCTATCTTCTCTGTTCCTCCCCTTCTTCCAGAGACCCTAAACCAGCTTCTGATAGAACAGAGGCTAGGGGACAAGCTGCACATGCTCAAGTTGGTGTGTTGCTAGTGCATGTGATTAGCAAAGGGCCAATCAGCACTGTCCAGACAGAGAGTCAGGGGTCCTGCAGCCTTTTAGGACAGTCAGAGTAGAATGAAAACTCCTCCTACAAGCTTTAAGGAGATACTGATACAAGTCACAAGACTGGATTATCTAGTGAGGAAAAAACATATTTAGCAGTTTATATTAACTAAAACATTTGCATTTCCATGTTCTTTGTACTACGGGAGAACAGATATAGGGAATGCAGGGTCCCTGGGTTTAGTACCCACTCTCTCTGCATCTTATATAACCAATCCCATTCAGATTTTAAAAGAAAGTTTGACTCCAATTGATGGCTGTGATAAAATAATTAGTGCAGATACAGTATATTTGCAATAGGTTCCTGTGTGTAGTGCAGTTATTGTGTTTGGGAACAGCTCTAGTGCATCATAACGAAGTGTGGATGAAAACCAATGTACTGCACAGGTAGGCTGTGCTACCTGTATGCATTTCAAGGTTAAAATGTAATATCTGACTTGCGTGAACCTTTACGTTGGATTATTAACTGCACAGTTGAAAAAAGATAAAACTGTATACTAACTTGCGTATTTCTCTTCCAGGTATTAGTATAGAGGAATTACATGTTGATATGCTTTTTAGCTACAACAATAACTCATTCTCACCATGGGAAACATAATTCACTTGGTCAATAATCATTTAATTGAAATGTTACATGACAACTGCTATTTAGGCAGTATATTTTTTCTGCTTGCATGAACACTGCAGATTTATTTTTTTTCCCTCAAAGTGCTATATTTTGCAAATGTAAACATATCCATAGCCTATACACACTCTGACTATGTAGAAAGCATAGTGGTGTATACAATAAGAATTTTTGGGGAAAAAAAATGATATGCTGGTAGTTGCATAAAGTTGGCCATACTTGGCTATACAGCCTCATACTGGTAAGGGATGCGTGTTGTTGTGACACGGTTATCCATGCAGTGCTTGATATTATTTGTAGAGACTTCCCAATTCTGGCAAGCCTATATTTAGAAATACATACACAGAAATTGTAGACTTTTATTCACATATACTAAATCTGCCCCTGCACCACATTGGCACCATGTCCATACAGCAGCTGGGTTGAGGAGTTAAAGAAGGACAAACTCCTGTCATTGATCTTGCCAAAAGATTCACCCACATATGGTGGTGCATATACTAGGTTGAAGATACCATAAGTGAAAGATAAAGGAAGAGGGCTGAAAGGGACTAAGAGTCTTAAAGCGGAGTTCCGGCCACATACACATTTTTTACCTAAAAATATCCCCCTAATCCTAAGCTACCCCCAATTACCCTAACACTAACCCCACATTACAGGTCATTACAGTTATAGAATAAAGATAAATACTTACCTTTAAAATTGATTGCAGAGCGCGGCCATCTCCAGTGTGGGCATGTTAAGCCTTGGTGCCCCCCGCTGTGTCCTTCTTCCGGGTTCCTGGCTACCCAGAATGCCGATCGCAATCTCGCGCATGCGCTGTAGATTGCAATCGGCAATCAGAGTAGCGGCCAGGGTCGTTCCCATTGCATCCTGGGATTGATGATGCTCATCTCCCAGGATGCAATGCAAAGGAGGAAGTGACGTCGGCGGCCGTGTCCACACAAGGAGGAAGAGGAAGGAAGGTAAGTTTATTTTCATTAAAAACAAGGTAAGTGAAGAAAAAAAAATATTAACTATCCAATTCTTTTTCAGATTTTTTTATGCTAACTGATGCTGCAACATTTATTTTTAGGGTGGAACTCCGCTTTAAGCTAAAATGTATACTACTAAACAAATGGTATAAATCATTATTCATTGATTATTTATACTCTGTTGCAAAATTAAAAAAAAAAAAAACCTTTAAAAGACAATTATTTATAATTCTTTTAAAGATAAATCCGCTAGCAGAATCCTAGGCAATAAACACCTCCACATGCTGTGGTTCCACCCCCCAGCCTCTACAACACTACATGTGTATCTGGAATGCAATAATGATATAGTAGCCAATGGATGGAATTAGAAAGCTGCACTGAAGGATGTAGGTATCTAACACAACCAGAAGTGTGTGAAATATTGAAGATTTTTCTGGCTACTGTAACTCTGCAAGATACTGTAGTTTTGAGGAATAGGAAATGGGACAGGTAAGAATAAATACTCCTAGCAACCCGAAAGGAGTAAAGTATTTAAATGAGGAGTAAAGAGATCCCTCAACAAAATGTTGAGACAAAAAAGATAGCCACAAAAAGGGTGTTTTAATCAGTCAGGCCTGAATAGAAGATTTAAAATTAGAAGGCTTCAGTCTTGGCCAGCCGCATTGTAATTCAGCTTGCTATAGACTTTGGCAGGTCACAGGCAGTGGGGCTGGATGTTGTACCTGTGTGCCATAGGGGGGGGGGGGATTTACTAAAATTGATGCACTCAGAATCTGGTGCAGCTGTGCATGCTAGCCAATCCGCTTCTAACTTCAGCTTGTTCAATTAAACTATGGCAATGAAACCTGGAAACTGATTGGTTTCTATGCAGAGTTGCACACAATTTTGCAATTTCCAGTTTTAGTAAATAACCACTTAGTGTGCAAGAAGCCTTACATTTGACAATGTTTTAATTTAACCACTTCCGCAACAGCCACCGTCGAACGATGGCAGGCTGGCGCTCCCAGGCAAAGTGCCGTACATATACGGCGCTCGCCTGGGTGGAGCTAGGGGGCGATCGCGCGCCACCGGAGGCGCGCTCCCACCCCCGCTCATCAGCTGGGGAGCCAGCGCGTGTGACCGGCGGCTCCGATGGCTGCTGGCCACTCGCGATCTCCCGCAGCTGTGAGAGAAGGACAGACAGCTGATGTAAACACAGCCATCTGTCATTCTCACTGAAGTGATCACAGAGGCAATGTGATCCTGATATATAGGATCGTTTGTCTCTGTGATTACTTCACAAGCCACACCCCCTGACAGTTAGAATCACGCCCCTAGGGACACATTTAACCCTTTGATCACCAGTACAGTTAACCCCTTCCCTGCCAGTGTCATTTTTACAGTAACAGTGCCTATTTTTAGCACTGATTATTGTAGTAATGTCACTGGTACCCCCCAAAAGTGTCAAAAATGTCAGTTAGGGGTCTGATCTGTCTGCCGCAATGTCGCAGTCCCGCAAAAAAAAAATTGCAGATCGCCGCCATTACTAGTAAAAAAAAAAAAGCAATAAAAAGGACATAAATCTTTCCCGTAGTTAGTAAATGCAATAACTTTTGCGCAAACCAATCAAAATATGTTTATTGCAATTTTTTTACCAAAAATGTGTAGCAGAAAACAAATCGGCCTAAAATGTTAAAAAATTTGTATTTTTACATTTTTTTTTTGAGAATTCCATATAAAAAAATGTGAAAAATATTGTTATTTTTTCAAAATTGTCGCTCTTTTTTTGTTTATAGCGCAAAAATTAAAATTCGCACAGGTGATCAAATACCACTAAAAGAAAGCTATGTTTGTAGCAAAAAAAGGACGTCAATTTAGTTTGGGTACAGTGTCGCACGACGGCGCAATTGTCCGTTAAAGTCACGCAGTGCCGAATCGCAAAATAGGGCCTGGTCATTGAGCAGCCAAATCCTCCGGTCTGAAAGTGGTTAAAAAAAATAATCTTTTGTTTTATTAAGAATATCACACATTAAAAAGTTTCATTAAAGAGAAAACAAATTCTCTAGGAGGCCTGACTGTGACCTTGATAAAGTCATAAATCTTTATATAAGAAACATTATCTCATAATACTCATTTCACTTACTTCCCTGGTTGTCTCAGCTATCAAAAATGTCATTTTTATGTTCCAAGCTGATTTTGGCAATGTGACCTGGATGCATTTGCCTTGTTTCTTGGGTCTGTTGATCCCTTTTATCAGGAATTGTGAGAACTGTATCCTATTGAGAAAGATCCTATATATCCATTTACATACCTGAATGTATTCCAAAATGTCACATAGTCATTGTTGGTAAAAGAGTCGAATATTATTCTCATCTATCGAATTGTTTAGCTGCATCCACCTTTGATCAACACAAAGATCCCTGGGTGTGGCATCCAGAATAGAGAATACTTTTTCTAGAAGGTTCTACAGTACTTTGTTCTAATACTAAAAAATTCACACTGCAACAGGCTAATGTTAGTATTTCCTCTCCTGATTCCCCATGATATTCAGTTTCTCCCTTAGAGGCACTAATAAAGCTTTTGTGATGAGAGACATCATGAACGGTGTGCACTGCATGCTCAACATGCACAGTTGGATCATTCACATCAGCCAGTCAGCGGTTTCCAAGTTCTGAGGCTTTAGAAACACAGCAAGAAGAGCCACAGGGGAGTTTCAAAGCCCCATTCATCATTCAGCACATCTGAATTACACATTAAATATTGATTACATAATCTGATAATAAATATAGTTTCATAAGTTTATATACTCATGTTAAAGGTCTGAACAGTCATACAGTTGCAGGCTAGAATAACACCTACAATTATGTGGCATAAACAACATATTACCAATGCATGATCTCCTTTGAAACCTATACTGCCACAGATATGGAAGCTTTTTCCCATCCCTATCCTCAAACCTTGTTCTGTTTGGGTGGGGAAACCACTAAAAAAATGTGTTTATGTGTTGATAGCTCAACAATTCACCTTGTGGATTAGTAGCCTTGAGCTTATAGATCTATCAGCTTGTCTACCTTAATATTTTTTATTCTGATAACCCCCCCACACCTCCCCTATTATTATTTTTTCTCATGATATCTTGATATGATACAGTTTCCACAATCCGTAATGAAGTGGGTCAACAAATTTAAGAAACGGGTCAGATTAATCCAGACCCTATTGCCGTAGACTACATGACACATAAAAATGACATTTTTTTTATATTAGTAAGGTTCAATCAAAGTAGTAGGTGGATGATGAGATATTTAATTTCAAAATGTATGGGTGTATCAAGTCCTTAATCAGGCCTCCTAAGTAAATGTGTTAATCTTTTTTCTTTTAAGGGCTTTTTCACACGGAGCGGACCGATTCGTATGTCCGCATATCATCCCATCCGTTTGCGGATGATATACGGACATAATGTAAGTCTATGTGCATTGCGGATGTCAGCGGATGACACCAATGACATCCGATTTTCCTTCCTTTCTGTTTTTTGAACGGAGGAAAAATAGGGTTCTGTTCTGTTCCTAAAAACGGAACAGAACTGAAAGGAAGAAAATCGGATGTCAGCGGATAGTCATCCGCTAACATCCGCAATGCCATTGACTTACATTATGTTCGTAAATCATCCGCAAAAAAATAGGATGATTTGCGGACATACGGAGCGCCCGTGTGAAAGGGCCCTAATGAACATTTTTATTGCACGATTATCTTAATAAAATTAAATATTTTTACAAACAGAAAAAAGAGCAGCACAAAGGGCTGGTTGAATGGTGTTCAATAATGAAAAACCGATAAAAGCTCACAACCATAACAACTAGCGCAGCAAAACTGCAAAAGGCTTGGGGGATCCAGAGACCCAGCAAGAGAGCGCCTGCCCTGGGAAGGGGCAGAGTCAGCACATGTTAAACAGCCTCGGATGGATAGAGAGGCAATGCTAGTGATCAAACAAACCTCCAACCTAAGTTCACTTTTCAGGATACTGCCCCCCCACCCCGTGACATCACATGTTTTGGGGAGGATCTCCTTGTAATCAGCTTGCCTAATGGACTTCTGTTTAAGTATCAATATATGATAAACAAATATATACTAATCCTTCCATAGACACAATGAGGCGGAATTACTCAAGGATTTTAGAATGTCCACACAATTATCCAATCCATGTGCAAATGAAATCCATAAACAGAGATTTTCTTTTCATGTGATTGGGTAACTGAAATGACTCTTCACACATTTTGCTGTGTGAAAATTCTCCAAACCTTAAGGCCCCTTTCACACATGCGGACTGTTCAGATCCGCATGTCAGTTTTTCAGGCGGATCTGAACAGATGTCCCATGCATCTCTATGGGTCAGCGGATGACAGCGGATCAGATGGGATCGGATGAAAATGAACAGGTAGTCCGTTCTCATCCGATTCCCCCATAAAGGACAGCGAGAACCTGATAGCTCTGTGTGTGGAGACAGAACTGCCATTCACCTGCTCAGCGGGGGATCGGCGGATCAATCCCCCGCTGAGAAAAACAGAGTCTGCCGATGGAGCGGACAGTGTAAAAGGAGCCTTAAGCGTAACTCCACTTTTGTTGAGAAAAAAACATCCCCCCCCCCCGGGTGATCTATGTACATTGCACATATTTTAACAAACTTTGTTAAATCTGCTGGGTCTGCACCCCTTTAGAAGTGTTCCTATTGGGAGTATCTCACCAAAAATGACATTTTTGTTGCAGGGGATGCCAGAAATCTGACTTGTATCTTAGGCAGACTTCTGGGAAAATTGGTGAGCCAATCACACAAGCAGGAAATGATTTTTCTAGGGTGTGGTCAGTACACATTCTGTGTACAGAACAGCTCCAGGTAGCCATATTGCATTGCATTGTCAGAAAATTACAACAACTGCAGATTGAAAAGGAAAGGTAATTTTTAATAACATTCAATCACAATATGATTTGTGTCACAATTGTATATGCTATATTGTTTTTTCTTTATTTGCTATTTTTTTTCCCACGAAAGTGGAGTTACCCTTTAAGTAAATCATCCTTCATTCATTGTTCTCCTTATGTTCAAAATTCAGTAGTTGATTGTATTTTTCACATAGAAACCATACAACCTTTATTAATACCAAATGTAAATGCCTGACATATAATTATGTATTTCTAAATTATTTACTGTATATTTTTATGTACTGGCACACATTTTTATTATTTATTCTTTCTACATCTTTATTGGTCAACAAATCTGCTCACTTTTCTGCACTAGTTTACTTTATAAGGCTAAGCTGTTAAACAAATGCATTTATTTTCATTTGGATAGCTGTAAAAACCCTCTAGCAGAGGCTGGGAGATGTAAGGCACGGAAGCAGAAAACATGTTTATAAATTTTTAATGCTATGTTTCATCTAATGTATTTAAAAAAAGGTTTAAAAAGCATAACAGTATGATTTAATGTACCTTATGCAGAATAATGTCTTATGCATCTGCCTACAACTGTTTAAACCGCTACATGTAATCTGCTTGAAGAAAAATTTTTTTTTTTTTTTTATTTATTATTAGAATGGATTAGGGTCGATTTACACATTTTGAATTATTTCTTTGACAAATTGTTTTCCAATTCCATTTTAAAAGAATTTTTCACAAGTCAGTCATCACAGCAGATTAGTGAATAATCATCAAACTGAATAGGGACAATTACATAGGCTTTTGACAGCACTGATAAAATTGTAGCTGCAAAATCAAAGTAGGTTTTCAGGTATTTACTGTATATTATTATTTTATTGTATATATATGTATATATATATATATATATAAATATATATATATATATATATATATATATATATATATATATATATATATATGTATATATATATACATTTTTTTATTTTTTTTATTGATTAGCTAAAGCAGACATACACATTTGGGGGGCATACTGCTATTTAAAAAGAGGATACAGGACAATTATAGTGTGCATTGTTGTGTGCTCATTCGCATGTCATAGTGCTGCACCAAATGGTTGATTTAAAACAAATTGGAACAAATCTGAATGTTTATTCATTTCAAGCAGACTAGATTTTTTTCTCAGTTACACAGGTAACCATGCATTGGGCTGTACTGTAGTGTGTTGCAGCACCTTTGCATTTTGCTCACCCATTGAAGCACCGTTCATGTTACATCATGCATTACTGCACATTGCAATTCGATGCTGTGAATGGGATTTTATTGTTGAGATAATTTTAATGTTGAGAAAAATAACTGGTATACCACTAACATAAAATGGTGATGTTACTTTGGATGATTGCTAAAGTAATTGGCTAGGTAACCATTAAAAGGCATGTACCGTATATACTCGAGTATAAGCCGACTTTTTCAGCATGTTTTTTTTATGCTGAAAAAGCCCCCCTCGGCTTATACTCGAGTCACGGTCTCACATACCTGTTCTCCAGTCAGTGTGCAGTGACGTGTTGGCGCCAGGCGGCGCCATTTTTAAATGTAAGGTGCCTCCACCGACAGGTAAGTGAGACTCCTCCACAGCCCCTGTGGGCATGGTATAGGAGATTCTCCTGTACCATGCCCGCAGCTTTGCATCTCCTGTACCATGCCTGTGCCATCTGCGCCATGCCTGTACCATATTCTGTGCCATGCCTTTACCATCTCCTGTGCCATGCCTGTACCATCTCCTGTACCATGCCTGTACCATCTCCTGTACCATGCCTGAACCATCTCCTGTGTCATGCCTGTAGCATCTCCTGTACCATGTCACAGCCCCTGCACGATGCCCGCAGCCCCTCTTTTGGGTCTCGTGGTGGTCCAGTTGGGTCCAGTAGCTGCTGCATTTCCCACCTTAAGCTTATACTCGAGTCAATCAGTTTTCCCAGTTTTTTGTGGTAAAATTAGGTGCCTCAGCGTATATTCGGGTCGGCTTATACTCGAGTATATACGGTAAGTAATAAATGTGTTCCCACAGAGACCTCAGTCATAACTCATAGGAGGAGCAGGATTTAAAGCATCGTACACGGCCGATCATCCGACTTTTGTCCAAGTTGTGTTTTGTTGGTTGGAATGTGCCTAGACTGCACACAAATTTTCTCGGCCAACAAAATTCTACTTCAGAAGTGATGTCATGCGTTGGTTTGCTTTCTTTGTGTTCTTTCTTCTCTGAGCATGCCCAGACTTGCTCATCAGATTTTTCCCTGTCGAAATCTGTACTGACTGCACGAAAATCGGCCGTTGTGTTGACGGCCAACATCAATTTTATAGCCTGCACACCAAATTTTTTTTCGCCTGAAAAGTCGGAGTTGGTTGTCGGAAGCATCATACTAACAAACCGAAAATCGGCAGATCGGACGTTGGCCAAAAATTCCCTGCCAATTTTTGACGTGTGTGTACGGGGCTAACGCTCTGGTCAGGACATACTACTAAATTCATTCAGATTATTCTATATACGAAATTAAGTTTTTCTTAGCTCAATAAATAAGGACCATCTGTGAACATTGTCTACTCCTTTGGTAAATCAATACCACTGTGCTTCTTTTTTTATCACAAACCACTTCTTCAGGTTTAATGTTTGATGTCTCCTTATACAGGGGGAACAAACTTGTAGATCCTGTTAGAGGCACTGCTTATATAATACATAACACACACATCAATCTGCAGTGCCTTAAGCTAAACTCCCAGAAGGCACAGCAAGAGCAGCTGTATTAGTCGCAGCTTCTGGGACTGCAGCTGTTGGCATGCTACAGATATCTGTGTCTGTTATGTACTGTGTAAATACTACATACGTTCCATACGGGAAAGGGACTCATGTCATGTACTGTGAGATGCAATGCATTTTTACTGAAGATGTGCTTCCCCGTGCCAAAAACACATTATTTCCAATATAAATGCTGCTTTATCCATATTCCTTACTGCTAAAGCTTGGTGGGAGTACCTTTGTATGTACACTTGTTAGTTCTATACCGACACATAAATATCTGTTTAATATACCTATTCATTATGAGCCTGACTGGTCCTCATTTTTATTTTCAAGGACGGTCTCTTTTTGAAAAAAAAATATTTTTCTCCTGAGCTGTTTTTTTTTTTTTAACTAGAATAGGTAATCAGCTGAATGATCAGACAGAGAGTAACTGTAACTTGAAGTTTCATGAACAGGAGCAAAGTTAGAAGCAATAATGCAAAACTAATTTAGGATGGCAAAGAGCATGTAGAGACTGCAGAACAATATTTTCCATACATTTCTATTAAACAATAATATGTATATAAATAACAGAGAGAACTATCCCTTTTTATTTAGCTCTCTATTTTTTGAAAAAATAAAACTCCTTTTAAAAAGAATTCCCTCCTACCATGCCTTTAATGTTGAAAGCGACAGCTTCTGACATACACATTAAATATAATTGTATCCATTTAAAGATGTCAGCTGCAGGAGGACTTACTTATACACAGGATATACAAAGGGTCATGTGTAAACTGTGTACCTACTTGATACATGCAGTACATGTGCAGTATTTGATGACTAGATACAGTATGTATCATTAGGCTAGCACTTTGAACAAAATGCAGCTAAAGCTGGATACACACTATACAATTTTCTTTAGATTTTTTCCTTTAGATTTACCAAAACCATATAATATGAGGTCAAACCCAGACACTTTCAATTTGTATGGAATCAGGCAGGCCTTTGCACTACATAGAAAATGTAAATCTAAAGGAAATCTAACAACAAATGTTGTATAGTGTGTATCCATCCTAACCATAGAGACGTGCTTCTTTTCACTGTGTAAATGCTAACACAATTGATACTTAAAGCTGACAATTTCTGCTTTGCAGGATGAGTATTACCAAGTTCAAAGTGCTAAAAAAAACCCAAAAAATTTATAGTAAGACCATTCAGAAACCGTTTTTAGTGGTCATTTTTTATTAAGTGACCTAATTCCTTTAAACCACATGTGTCAAACACAAGGCCCGTGGGCCGAATCTGGCCCTCCAGGCCTTTTCATGTGGCCCTCGCACCTCTCCTAGTGCTGCAGTAGAGCTCCAACTCTCCTTTGGGCCTCCTACAGACCCTGCACTTTCCGCTTTCCAACTCCGACCCCAGCTTCTTCCCAGCAGCAGCACAAGGTAAGTGGGTGCACTTTGATGTAAGGGAGAGTGGGGGGGGAGGGTCTTGACATCTGATGTAAGGGGGTGGAATACTCTGGACGTCTATTATTATATATACAACCAGCCTTGGTCGTTAGTCATAATGCTGATGTGGCCCTGGATGAAGTTGAGTTTGACACCCCTGTAAACCATCAGTATATCATTGCTACACATCTGATTGCTAATTAGAAAAATATAATATTATAGAATGCTATATAAAATGTTAATATATATGTTTCTATAATAGTAAATAATTTAAAATTAAATATACTAGTCCACAAAAAGTTATTCTCCCTTATAACTATACTTCAGTAAAACTTGAAAAATAATTGATCATTAATACAAGAAATGCATGCATTCTGCTTTTGCAGATAGACCCTATATTAAAAATAAAGTGCAGGCTTCACCTGCTACAGCACTAGGGATTTCAACCATCTGTAATTTTCATTAAAGCATATATAAACTAAAAAATATAAATGCAATATATTGCAGCAGACCAGTACTTATGTAGTAGCTAGCTGTGTTAGTTTTCTTTTTCAGGCTTTTTTCTTTATCTTTCCTATCTTTTAGGGCCCGTTCACACATTTACTGTCTGGTACCTGTCAGTTCTGGCTGCAGTGACCCAGCAGTAGGGGGCAGTGTGGCGCGTGATTCAATGCATTACACGATTCTTTTTTTTTTCTATTTTTTCAATTTTTATTCCAAGTGCAACAAAGTAACACTTCATTTATATCATGGTATAGCAGTGCTGTATGTTGTGCTGCTGTGCAGTGACATGTGATCATGTCCAGATCACAGCAGAACAGCTTTAGGCTGTGTTTCAGTGTGAATAGGACACACAGAAAACTATTGTCCTAACATGTCTATGGGTTAATTGGCCCTTTAGCTCCCACAAAGAGACAAAGGCTGCATTTTTGTCATGGTCAATTCATATTTTTCTTCTAGTTCCATGTAGCTAGCTTTAATAGAAATGTTCCTCCCTTCATTTTGCATCATTGCATTTCTTTTTTGAAAGATTTCCATGCATTGATCTTCTCTGTTGTGCTGTTCCCAAACTTCCAGTTGGACAGTGCACACCGTGCAATTGGACTCAAGCAGTTAGATTATGTGTCCAATGATTCCTTGTGTAGCGGTAACGCTGTGCTTGTGCACCCTAAACATGGTGGGGTTTAATAACACTTTAAACAACATGCTTATGGGATACCCTAAGCCCCCCTATTGGCCTTTCTATGCCTGCTGGTTATAGTTCAAGTGCCTTAGGATTTGCCCAAAGGATTTGCCTTGAACCCAAACTTCTTTTCTACATACCTATTTTTTTTTTTTTTTTATTTATTTCCATCCACTAATTGGAAACATTTGCTTCTATGCTCCTATTCATGCTTATTTTACAGAATGTTTTAATTGATTTATTTTAAAGTCCCTTAAGAACTGATATTTCAGTTTTTTTCTAGATGCTGGAGAGTTAAAATTGGCAGTACAGGTAGTGAGATAAGTAAATATAAACTGTTAAGAATTATCATTACTTTTTAATCCTACCAACCAAGCTGCTTTAAAGTAATAAAGTGCTGAACTTTTATTTACACTTCGGGGCTATTCATCCTATGAAATTACATGTACATTCTGTGCAAATGGAGGCAAAATTTAATGTTATTAGGCTATTTTCTTTTATGTCAAATGTTATTAATCTATACAGGAAAATACCAAATTAGGTATTTAGATGGAGCTGATAATTCTAGGAAATTAACACGTATTTCCTATTATTGTCAACTCCATCTAGTGGCCATAATGCAGCATTTCCCTGATTCATTCCATTCTGTAGGGATGAATACATTGGTCTGGGGAGAAGATAGTCTAATAATATTTGATTTCAACCCCATTTTCACAGAATGAGTTTGCATGCAGCTTTACAGGATGAATAGTTCTGCAAATTTTTTATAAAGTCACCTCTTTTTGTCATGAAACATATGCACAGTTATATGTTGTTAAGGTAGGTTATGACGTGTGTTTTTATGCAGTGACTCACAGTTTAATGAACATCAGTTTGAATTTTGTTATATTGTCCTCTAAGCATTTTGCATATCCCCCCAAAAATAAAACCCCACAACCAAATCTGTTGGCACACTAGTATACTACATTAATATGTAAAAAATAAAGCAACGCAAGCCTGAATAAATATACCAAACCAAGTAGGAGGTACCAACATCCCAAAATATTGCACAGTCAGTGGATGGGGAGAAAGGGAGCTGGTTGCCCACAAACACAGTCCCTGGGAATGGGGAATAGGGGTTGAAGGAGAAAAAACAAAGGGACTTTCAAGGTACTATATTATGTAAAATTCATCACATAAAAGGATTTATAATCAAAACTTATATTCAAAACATAATATTTAAAAAGGACCAAAGTCCAACAATAATACATGATTCGGAAGACATCAATTGGTTGATCAAGAAAATTCAAGCATGCATTCCTCCACATGTTTCACGTATAGACCGCTTCTTCAGGAGGATATATGTGCACTCTAAATGATAACAATAAAATACAACAAAATGAGCATTGTCTATAACGTAAGAAGACATGTAAAGTTACATACATCTAATATATATATATATATATATATATATATATATATATATATATATATATATATATACTTATGGACAGTGGGGAAAAGGGTTTGGGCTCACCTGGGGACAGTAAGCCTCACTAGCCACCCAGGTGGGTCAGCCATAAAAAAAAAAATTTAAAAATAAAAACATACTATAACTGCATTTTACTGTATTCATCAGTAATTTCTATAGGCCTTGAAAACATATAGAAAAGTAATTTATAGAGCATTATTCATAACATACTACACTGCAGAGCTGCGATTTGAGTGGAGTTGGATGATTTGTAGGAAATTCTATGTTTGCTGTGGTGTGAAAGCTGTCTGCAATATACCCCATGGAGCTGCAATGTGACATATTACTGAAAATCTTAACCATAGCACTCCACAACATTTGATGCATCAAGGTTTCTAATGTAATCAGACAGAAAATATAAAGTAACTTATTGCTATAACTCAAATGGAATGTTTTGAAGAATCAGAAATATAATCAGAAAATAAATATTACATTGTACAGTATCCACAAGTATCAGAGACATGTGAAAAAAAAATATTTGAATCGTCAAAGTCATCTTGCAGATTACAGCTAACAGAAAATATTTTTGGTATAGAAATTGTGAATCTATTTTTTTTCTTGTAATAAATGGATTTTTCAGGCTCATCTAAGGCCCTTTTTTCAGTAAATCCAGCCAGAAGCTACCTACTGTGCCTATTGCAAACAGTTAGGGAGTTCATCTGAGCATGCAATGTAATAATCTTCAAAAGGGGGAAATCATGCATAGCAAATTTAGCCTTTCAGATATTCATTTCAGAACTCAGTGAAAATTAAGCCTGGATTTTATAGCAGTATATGCAAACACCTAAGATACATGAAGTCATACCAAAATATCTTTACATCATTCTGACAAGATACATATAAGTTTGTAAATGTAGTCCCATTTCTTTTCTAAGTTACAATATATTTTTATACACCTTACACCTTAGAATGTGTTTTAAATAAAATAATATAATACCCGTTATTTTGTTATTTTTCTTTATCAGACAGTAAAAGTCATCATTATTGTGAGTATTTTGTTCATTTTACTAAGTAGTGAATGGGGCTCAGTTGGCAGCACAGGTTGTATTAATTAAAGTCCAAGTGCAAAGTGTCAGGCTGAATGCAAGAATGTGTTGGGTGATCAAATTCAAAATAACTTTTTTTAACAGAACTTTTCTGGCAATAGTTCCCCTAAAAACTATCCACTACTAATTCAGGCAAGCAGTTGTGCCAGTGTCAATAACATTACCAACACATATTATTAAATGTTGTTAAATTTAGGTAGTTCTTATTACCGCCATTTTAAGACTCTATCTCAATGGCAGGGACAAGTTCTTAAAGAATTACTGCTAGTTCTCAGATTAGGAAACTGGCAGTTATTAAGACCAACTCTGATCTGGTGTACAGAAGTTTACCAGTACTGAGCGCAGGGCATGCCTGTGCTGGGAGTTATTCGGGTATGTGACTGCTTCCTGCACAGAGCTGTATCCCCTGCCTGCTTTAGCTATTGGCAAGGAGATACCCCACCCCAAACAAAAGTGAACAAAAGGCCCAGGGATACAGCTGATGTCATTACCCAAATATATTTGGAAATTGACTTGTCACTGGGTGAGTGGAGGCTGATGGGGAACAGAGAGACTAATTCCCCATTAGGTCTGCTCCACTGCACAGCAGTGGGTGAAATTGAAAGCGCTAATGGACCAAAAATCTATTGATCTGCCCACTGCCCTGTGCTGTCAATCTCTCAGTTCCCCATCAGGTCCCACCCACCCCTAGTAGTGGCCGAGGAGGTAGGGTGGGAGGGAATTGGGTTCAAGCACCAACACTTTTGGTGCTGTGCCCAAACTGAATTCTAAAGGGTGTCTATGACATCCTTTATAAATTCTCCCAATTTATAACCTAAATGCATGAATTGTTTCCTGATTTTTCACTTTATCTAAATGTTTACTTGTGTAGTTAATGCTCAGCATTAAATAACAAAAGGTAGGTAGAAGGTAGAACCTTTGTTTAAATTGAGGGGTTGATTTACTAAAACTGGAGAGTACAAATTCTGGTGCAGCTATGCAAGGGTAGGCAATCAGATTTTAATTTCAGCTTGTTCAATTAAGCTTTGACAACCAAAACTGGAAAATGATTGGTTTCTGTGTAGGGCTGCACCAGATTTTACACTGTCCAGCTTGAGTAAATCAACCCCACAGTTTCAAGTATATACTGAATAAAGAGGGCTACCTTATCTGCCATCCGCCATCATTCCAGTTCATTTTGATTTTATGCTGACTTTACCTGGACACTTGTAAGTCTTTTTAATCCCCTTTTTTTCTCTTTCAATGCATTTTTATTTGAAAAAAGAAATAAGAAAGGTAACATCAGCGTCATCATAACAATGCAAACAATAACATAATGTTACAAGGTATCAAGTAGGTGGCAGGTTATAGCGTGATACAACCATGTGGAAATACATTCAGAAGGTGAACCAACAGTGAATGAGGTATTATAATAAGCTGACGGCCAAGTGGAGTTAGGTTGAAATGCGCTGTACATGAAACTTTGCCTTACTATCGTCTAGACCCACAACTAAGGGACCCCGATACGTGAAGCCAAGAAAAGGAATCCTAGGAATGCCTGAAATCCGTGATAAACCTAGGAAATACTCGGGGGTAGAACAATCTGTATCCAGAAAACTACAATAACCTGTGAGTGAATGTGTGACAAATCAGGGGAGTAAACAGCCTTGGTAAATTGTAAAATGAGCAGTAGCACAGAGATACCCTGTAAGTATAGAATCCGAAGGTGTTAGACCAGAAGAAAGGGGAAAGATGAAAGGAGAAGGAGAAGAGAGAAAGGTGAAGGAAGTAATAGAAGTGAGAGAACAGCCGGTCTCCAGTGGGAGTAAGGGACTCCAATTAATTGCTACCCAGACCAGGGTTAATCCCCTTTTTTTAATAAATTGGTATCAAGTGGTATTATACTATGTCTGTGTTATCTGTTTTCATCTATGGATAACATTCCTGGGAGTTCCGGTCATCCACCTCTAGAGTATACCTTTACCCCATGAGTAACATCTCCTGAGACTACCATTGAGTGTGGGATCAACGGATGATATTAACCGTTGTAAATCTATTTACTATACAGTACCTGGGTCCATACCATCTTATGAGCATATCCCTACATCTATGGTGGTGGTGGTGTTTGATCTTACATCTGGTTTGATCACCTGTATGTGTTACCTCTACAAGCTTCAAAGGCTTCACCTTTTAACACTTGGGACTTATTACCATTGTTTATAGTTATATTTATTTGTCGGTACACTGTGATTGTTTGTATCCATTATTCTTTTTAAGCGCTGCACTGTTTTACTTTAATATCCATGTGACAACTCTATGTCGGTTGTAGTGCTGGCAGCTATTACTGCTTTTCACCTGTTTATTAACGCAGTTTTAACACACATTTTTGATATACTGAATAAAGGTCTCAATTTCATCATTCTAGTCCAACACAATCTTATTGACTTGCAAAACTCAGTTCATTAGGATAAATAAAAGGAGGTTCTGAAAACAACATCTGTTTATTGTTCAAGACCTGCTTTTTTAAAGTAGTGCCTTACAAAAAATGCATTACCTTGCACTGACGGGATAAGCCAAACCTTTTTATGACTGCCTTCAAGTCCTGCAAGACAGTGTTAGATTAAACAGATTTAGAATGCATTTTTAAACAGAACCTGAATGTAACAGAAAACCACTACTTTGTAACAAGTATAGTATATGAACCAAGACCAACAAATCTGATGTAGTGCATTACTGTATGAAGCTGTTTTGATTTTGTATCCATTTCTTAAGTCTCTTCTCTAACTAACTAAAACTGTAATAAAGATTCAAGATGCAACAATCCTGAAGCACAGCAACTCATTCCACTTTTGTTTTGGTTCATATGCTAGAAACAAAGCAATGATTTTTCTCAAAGTCTTTGGTGGAGATCTTTTTTGAGTAGAGAACCTAAATGTGTTGCAAAGTTTTACACATACTCCCAAGGGACTCTCTGAGGTTTTCGGATCTGCAAAGCTGACAGGATGCAGTCTTAGAAATAAGCAGAAATATGATCCCACATTTACCAGACCAGTCTAATGAAGTTTTTTTTTTGGCTTGGAAAACCTCACTTCATCAGGATAGGTAAAAGAAGGTCCTGACACCAACAACAGTTTCACATGTAAAATGTGCTTCTTTATGGGATTCTTCAGCCAATGGAGAGTACAGTCATAGAGAACAAGGGAATAGAGTTTTTTGAGGAGAAGCGGATGGTCAACAGTGTCAAAGTCAGTGGAGAGGTCCAAAAGTAAGAGTACTGAATAGTGGGCTTTGGTTTTAACTGTTGGAAGTTTGTGAGTTTTAGGAAAGCAGTTTCTGTGGAGTGTTGTGGGAAAATTCCAGACTGAACAGGATCAAGAAGGTTATTGTCAATGGGGTTGCAGTTCAGCTGGTTGTAGACTAGACGTTTAAAGAGTTTGGAGGAAAAAGGGAGAAAGGAGCTTTGTCTTAGGTTATTAAGATTGGTGGGGTTCATTGAGACCTTTTTAGGTGTGAGGGTGACTAGTGCATGTTTTAGAGGGTTGGGGAAGATGCCAGTAGAGAGGGAGAGATTGAACCACTTGCCGCAAGTACATTTACTGCGCGCTCCCACCCCCGCTCATTCACTGAGGCCCTGAGCGAGTAAATGGTGGCTCCAATGTCCACTGGCCACTCACGATCTCCCGCTGGAGAGGGAGAAAGGCAGACGGCTAATGTAAACAAAGCTGCCTGTCATTCTCCCTGGTGTAACAGCAGAGATCATATGATCCTGCTATGTAGGATCGTATGTCTCTGTGGTTACATCAAAAGCCACACCCCTCTACAGTTAGAAGCATGCCCCTAGGGAAACACTTAACCCCTTGATCTCTAGTAAAGTTAACCCCTTCCCTGCCAGTGTCATTTTTACAGTAACAGTGCATATGTATAGCACTGATTACTGTAGTAATGTCACTGGTACTCCCAAAAGTGTCAAAAATGTTAGTCAGTGGTCCAATCTGTCTGCCGCAATGTCGCAGTCCCGCAAAAAAAAAAAACGCAGATTGCCGCCATTACTAGTTAAAAAAAAAACAATAAAAATGACATCTTTCCCTTAGTTAGTAAAGGCAATAACTTTTGCGCAAACCAATAAAAATACGCCCATTGCGATTTTTTTTTACCAAAATAAAAAAAATATGTAGCAGAAAATAAATTGGCCTAAAATGTTAAAAAATTTTGATTTTTAAATTTTTGGGGGGGAATTTCATATAAAAAATGTGAAAAATATTGTTATTTTTTCAAAATTCACAGTTCTTTTTTTATAGCGCAAAAAGTAAAAATCGCACAGGTGATCAAATACCACCAAAAGAAAGCTCTGTTTGTGGGGAAAAAAGAAAGTTTGGGTACAGCATCGCACAACCGCGCAATTGTCCTTTAAAATCACGCAGTGCCGAATAGCAAAATAGGCCCTGGTCTTTGAGCAGCCAAATCCTCCGGGGCTTAAGTGGTTAAAGAAATATAGGATTGAGCCAGAGGGTGACTGTAGTATTTGTGAGGGAACAGGGTCTAAGTGGTTAGGTGGGCCTTAGAAAAAAGTTTAGTGACTTCCTCTATAGTAGGTGGGTTGAACAAGGGAAGTATTGAAGGTGCAGTTGGACAAGGAGTGTAAGGTGAGTGAGATATCTGTACAGTGGAGATCTCATCACAAATTGTATCAATAGGCAGCCTTTGTCACATCAGCCTTTGCAGCTCTGTCTTGTTTTAATTATATTTCTATCTGATTATGTACAGTAGCATTTCCTATGCCTCAGAATGCCTTTAAAACATTACATTAGTGTGTATATCAACATTGATTTTTTTGGTACTCAAAAGTTTGGTTGACTCTCTTGACACACAAAACAAATAGCTTATTTCCAGCATGGCTTAACTAAAAGAAGTTTCCTACATTTATAATGGATTGGGTTCATCAAAAACCCCTTACTACAGATAGCTATCAACTTAAATATACAGTTTTTTTTAGGTAAAGTTCATTACAAATCATGGAAAGATTAATTTAGAATATTGTAAGTTTACCTCTGTCAGTATTGATGACACTCAAAAACTTTTTTTTATTATTAAGCGTGCAATAAATATTTTATCATGAAAACCCCTGCGATTTGCACCTTCGCTCACAGACACAAAATATTATTTGCAGCAAGGGGCCTACGCCAACCAACTATTTCACGCACAGCTTCTAACAACTTTAAAAAAGCCTGGAAAGTGAGCAACATGAATCTGAATCAGACACAGACTGTATAAATGATTTACTGGCAAATGCAAACGCAGCAGCTCTTGGATAGGTGCTTGTTCTACATTAACATTCTTGCCAAGAAATCTTAATAAAACTTGCAGGACTCTCCAATAACTCACTTCTTCTAATTTATATGGCTTTACCTAATGTTGCATATCTCAACAAATATTTGGGAGTAGATTTGGGAATAGCCAAGCATTAATAGCACTTTCCAGTTGTATAGGAAATCTTTCTTAGGATAATAATTTTGGGTTGAGCAATAAAGAATAATGACAAGGTATTAAGGTACAGTAAGATCTTGCCAGAGTTTTCTGTATAGCGCTGTGAAAAAATATATTATATATATTTTTTTCTTGCTTTCAAACTTTTAGAAAGATACATAGAGTATATGTACTTTAATAAACATAATTTTGCATTTGCAGTTCTGTATGTTTTTTTTTTATATTATGTTATGCTACTAAAAATAATCATAATGTAAAACCTAATCAAGTGTTTTTAAAAGTAATGTGAATGAAAAAAAAGTAATCCAATGCACATACATTGCATACATTACAAGAATTTAGCACAGTTTTATATACTTTTCCCTACTCATAAGAAATTTCTGTTTAATGTACAAACATGTTTTCCACATTGATTGGTAAATGGGGGATCCATTTCATTATAACTACCTTAGTAATATTGTAATTAAAAAAGCTGCAGAGTCAGCATCCCTTTAGGCAAGGATGAGCCATAACGTATCTCACCAAAATTAAATTCTTGTTAAAGGGGATGCCTGGAATTTGAATTCCTCTGTGTGCATACAAGATTCCTAAGTAAGTTCTGTAAACACAGTGTTCAAAATGTTCCCAGGTTGCATTATGCCAAGTAAGAACCATTTGAGAGTTTTAAATAGTCATAGCAGGCTGAAAATTGAAATACAAAGGTCGTTTTTTAACGCATAGGAACACAAGAAGTGGTGTTTTTATATTTAAAGTGTCCCCTTGTCTAATGCCACTGCTGTTTTACAGCTGTAGCCAGATTTACAAGTAGGTTAGGTACATCTGTGTCTATAGGCAGCAGACAAAGTAAAATAAGAAGTATTCTGCATAAAGGAGGTAATCCTAAAAGAAGAAAGTTGTGTTGGGCACCAAAATGTGTCTTCTTACAGGCTCCAGGGATGGACGTCCATCCACATGCTTTAAACCCAGTCTGCATTAAAACATTTAATGTTTCTAGGGTCTTCATGGCTCTAAAAATCCCAGAAATGCAGAAAAATTCAAACATGCACCACATCCGTGTGACATGTGATCCTCAGTTAGACATGACTGCAGTAGAGATGTATAGAACTGTTCGCCGGCGAACAGTTCCCGGCGAACTTTGCATGTTCGCGTTCGCCGCTGCGGGCGAACATATGCGATGTTCGGTCCACCTCCTATACATCATCATTGAGGCAAACTTTGACCCTGAACATCACAGTCAGCAGACACATTCCAGGCCAATCAGCATACCTCCCTCCCACACCCTCCCACCTCCTATAAATAAGCAAGGGCAGCATCCATTTTAGATCATTTCTGTGTTACTGAGAGCAGGGAAAGTGCTGGTGCTGCTGCTGTTGTTATAGCTGGGGACAGTTCCCGGTCTTGTTAGCCAGTGTTCTTGGTACACTCCTGCTGTAAGGACAGCACCCCAAAAAGCCCTTCCTAGGGCTGGTATTTGAGGTTTTTTTTGGATATATATATATATATATATATATATATCTATTGTCCCCAAAAGCCCTTTTGAGGGCTGGTATTTGTGTAATTTTTTTTGTTCTGTGATATATATATCTATTGTCCCCAAAAGCCCTTTTGAGGGCTGGTATTTGTGTAATTTTTTTTGTTCTGTGATATATATATATATATATCTATTGTCCCCAAAAGCCCCTTTGAGGGCTGGTATTTGAGTATTTTTTTAATATATATATATATATATATATATATATATATATATATATATATATATATATATATATATATGTAGCATGTCCAGAACCAGAAAAAAAAATTCATATAGGTGTAAAAGGGGTTCCCACCATCCCTGCTCTACTGAAAAATTATCTTTTTTTTTCTGGTTCTGGACATGCTACAGAGCTGAAACTTCGCAGGTACACTTTTTAGACCCCCTATACACTAAATCACACAAAAAAGTTCTTAAAAATTGTCATTTTTGATAGAGAGCCAATTATTGGAAAAATAAAAAAATAAAAAAAACTTAAAAAAAAAATTTCTTTGGATTTATTGTCTGGGGGGTCTAAAAAGTGTACCTGTGAAGTTTCAGCTCTGCAGCATGTCCAGAACCAGAAAAAAATAGAATTAGGGTTAGGGCTAGGGTTAGGGTCAGGGCTAAGGTTAGGGTTATTTTTAGTGCTTAGGGTTAGGGTTATTTTTAGTGCTTAGGGTTAGAGGGTTAGAGTTAGAGGGGTAGGGGTAGGGCTACTAACTCTAACCCTAAGTATCTCACCGTAACCCTAACCCTAGCCCCTAACACTAAACCTAACCCTAACCCTCTAACCATAACCCTAAACCTCTAACCTTAACCCTAACCCTCTAAGCCTAGCCATAAAAATAACTCTAAACCTAACCCTAGCCCTAACCCTAACCCTAACCCTAGCCCTAAGCCTAACCCTAGCCCTAACCCTAATTCATATTTTTTTTCTGGTTCCGGACATGCTACAGAGCTGAAACTTCACAGGTACACTTTTTAGACCCCCTAGACACTAAATCACACAAAAAAGTTCTTAAAAATTGTCATTTTTGATAGAGAGACAATTATTGGAAAACTTAAAAAAAAAAAAAAACTTAAAAAAAAAAATGTCTTTGGATTTATTGTCTGGGGGGACTAAAAAGTGTACCTGTGAAGTTTCAGCTCTGTAGCATGTCCAGAACCAGAAAAAAAATAGAATTAGGGCTAGGGTTAGGGTTAGGGTTAGGGTTAGGGTCAGGGCTAAGGTTAGGGTTATTTTTAGTGCTTAGGGTTAGAGGGTTAGAGTTAGAGGGGTAGGGGTAGGGCTACTAACTCTAACCCTAAGTATCTCACCGTAACCCTAACCCTAGCCCCTAACACTAAACCTAACCCTAACCCTCTAACCATAACCCTAACCCTCTAACCTTAACCCTAACCCTCTAAGCCTAGCCATAAAAATAACCCTAACCCTAAACCTAACCCTAGCCCTAACCCTAACCCTAACCCTAGCCCTAAGCCTAACCCTAGCCATAACCCTAATTCGTATTTTTTTCTGGTTCTGGACATGCTACAGAGCTGAAACTTCACAGGTACACTTTTTAGACCCACCAGATGCTAAATCCAAAAAATTTTTTATTTTTATTTTTTTTTAATTTTTCCAATAATTGGCTCTCTATCAAAAAATTAAAATTTTTAAGAACTTTTTTTTGTGTGATCCCTCTCCGGCATGCCACAGTCCAGGTGTTTGTCCCCTTGAAACAACTTTTCCATTACTATTGTGGCCAGAAAGAGTCCCTGTAGGTTTTAAAATTCGCCTGCCTATTAAAGTCTATGGCGGTTCGCCCGGTTCGCGAACATTTGCCGATGTTCGCGTTCGTCGTTCGCGAACGGCGAATTTTAGGTTCGCGACATCACTAGACTGCAGGTTGTTTTGAGTCATAAAAATAGATGAAAGCTATCATCCTTTGCTTCCATACAGACATTAATCTCCACTTCCCCACAAGATGGTGTCCTGCATATAGTAAGTGTATGATTATTAGAACCAGGGCCGGGAAAAGAGGTGGGCAGGAAGGGAAGCTGCCCTGGGCGCAATGGTTTATTGCAAGGATGGAGGTGCCCTGACCCTAACCCTAAGGGAAGGGAGGTGCAGTTTGGCATCTTTGCCCTGGGCACTGGCACTGTTTAGAACCAATAGGAAAAACACATTTTCTAAGACCCAAAGATGTTAAAATTCACAAAACTGTCTTCATCTTCCCAGAGAAAAGCCATAATCTGTACACCAATATGAATTATTTTTCTGTTTTGTTCAGTGGAGAAGTTAATTTGCAAATGGAGGACTTCAGGCAGATCTCAATTTATCTTCTCATATTTACAACATGGTAATGCGGATTTGTATTGCTGTTTTTAAGTGTTAAATAATAATAATAAAAAAAATGCCTAATAGATTTTCTGAGAATTTAATATGTTATGAAGCAATCAGCTCCTGGGATTCTGATCATGTTACACAGTACTCAATAGGAGCACATGTAGCACACTGCTGTGAACACAATGCTTCTTCATTGTGTTTCTATTGAGAAGTAACTGATTACACAAGGGATGTCACATCACTTCCTCCGAGTGCAGAAGCCAGGACACAGGTTTTTTTTTTAGCTCTGTCACTCCTTTCCCTGCAGCAATAGTTAATTTTATAGTCATCTATGAAAGAAATGTGCATCTGCATATTTTATTTTTATTAGTAATACAAAGACTGTACATATAGCAACATACTCAAGATAAAATACATCAGCAGGGTCCAGGCGACATTCGATCCATTTATAAGCATGATGATTGTACCTAATTTGATCCATTGATCGGCTTAGGGACAACCAGCATGTCGGATTTCAAGCATGCGATTTTTGACAACTGCGATAGCCGCTAGCAATAATCATTGTGTTAATGGGTCCAAATAAATATTCAAAAGGTATCCAATAAATTAAGTGCAAATATTCTTCTTAAATGTTCCAAGGTGCTTCAGAAAATCAAGACGTGCTCCCCACACCACTATGATTAAGCCACTTTTCAGATGTGTATGACCAAAGATTATAATGGTCATACAAGCATGTTGCACCTCTAAGGGTTAATGGTCATGCCTGATTTAGGACAATTAAAAGTGTTTTCTTTTCTGCAAAAGAGGTAAATTAATTGTACGGTATATTGGTACACAGGGGAGCTGGAATTAAAAATAAAATTGTGAAGATAGCTTTTAAATGTGTTCCAAGTTAGCAACCCACAAAGCAAGGAAATGAGTAACCACATTCAGGGCTTCAGAAACTGTTCTTATTTATTATATAGCAGCATGTTTTAGCCTTTAGTTTATTCTAAAACTTTATGTATTAGTACTGCTTGGACCTTAAAGAAGGGGATACAACCCAAATCCTGTCCTGAAAATGTACATGTTAGTGCAAATAAAAAATTATCACGGACAATACTTGTTTTTGCACTAGCTAGTATCCTGTCTATGAACCACCTTGCTTTAGAGTATGCCTAGTGAACTGATCTCAACAACATGCTTGTGCTCGCAAGCTGGTTTTGGACTCTTCAAAGCCTACATGACTATCTAACAACAGGTGCACTTGCATCAATTGACCAACATTGTAAAAGAACCCCAGCTTCGAAACCTCTTCTATCATTGAAGTAGTGACACATTTATTAATACCTCCCCTTCTTCCTTGACACTTCCATCTTCCAATGCTCTTCCAATCCTTTACCTGAATATTTCTTCAAGAAGCCACCTATCACTAACAGCGTCCATTGTTGCAGCAGATGACTCACTTCTAATCCGAACTCCTGCTCCAAAAGTTCCCTAAACTTGATAAACTTTTAAAGCATGTTTGGAAGACAAAAAAGGTAAGTATAAAGACAAGGTAGGCAGTGTTTGGTTTATTATGGGGCTTTGGTGTGTTAGCAAGAAGTAAAGAAACAGCATTACACTGATCTTACCAGTCAATGGCTGTGTAAGGGGATGTGTCAGCACAGCCATAAAACTTACCACACTTGGATGGTTGTGCTCTCATGTCTAGGTTTGAAATAGGAAAGAAGAGGGTCTGGCATGATCACCATGTATTTCACACAAAAGAAGCAAAGCAATGAGAACAGGATAATTTTTTAGTTCAAGTACAAGTACAACAAATACATATCAGGAATATGAAATGTTGGGGTAACAAGCACTTTAAGGACACTGACCTATGTCCTCTGTATAGTATGTTTGCATGACAACTTTACATTAGTAAGTTATTACAATTCGTTTATAATTAAAGTTTTTTCTGCCTATTTTATGTGAATACAATAATGTGTTTTATTGTTTCATAACAGAAGAAATACTGCAATTGAGTGTTAGGGTCCCTACATAATAAAGCAATTACTGTATTATATGATGTTCGTTGCAATTGTAATTCAGTTTTAAAGTATATACATTTTATTTAAATTATATACATATTTTATTTATTTTTTTTAGTCTAAGGTGAGCTCTTACAATGTTACCAGGGCAATCGCCTTGAGGTAGCTCCTAGAAATACCAAACAATGGAATGAATGTTCACAAAGGTCTTGGCAATTGAAGTTTCTAGTTAGTATCTAGTGCAATGCTAATGAAAATAAACCTTGTATGAATAGCAAAAGAGTTCAAAAACCTTCAATGTCTATACATTGAAAGAATATAAAATGTAATGTGTTTGATATTATATGTTCTTTCTCCATCACGCTCTGGTTGTGAGGGGGATAAAATAAACTTCTCCAACCAAATATTTAAAATGATAGCATTAAATTATGTCCCGTGATGGCTCATCAAACATGTTGTCAGGTTCATTTTAAAGGCTAAGTCCAACTTTGTAACCATGTTTTCTATTAAACCCATGTTTATGTTGTAACATGAAACACAAACTTATTCCCCAGTCATCTCGCCTTCAAACTGCCCCCTATCTTTTACCCAAGTCACAGGGTTCTTCTCCTTAATCCTCCACTTCTCCTTCCTTAATCCATATTACATTAGAATTCAGTACAGCTATGTGTGTGTCTCCATACGCACAGCTGCATCTTCCATTCACAGATCTGTGAATGAAAAACTACAAGTCCCATCTCCCAAAGTGGCAGAGGGATTCGTGCATCTCAGTGGAGCCTATAGGCAGTGATGTTGTTTGTAGTCTAGTAATTACTTCCTCTAGCCTAGTCTATATTGCCTAGTTCACAACTCCTTATGGACCAGCAGCTAGGGAAAGAGTCTTCAGGAGCTTTTACATCGCACCTGTTATGCACGAATCATGGTTGCAATGCCAGCAATTAAAAGAATACCCATTTTTTTACCAAAAAAATGTAGCAGAAAACAAATTGGCATAAAATGTTAAAAATTTTGATTTTTACTTTTTTTTTTGAGAATTTCATATAAAAGAATGTGAAAAATATTGTAATTTTTTTCAAAATTGTCGCTCTTTTTTTAGCTTATAGTTTATACCGCAAAAAATACAAATCACACAGGTGATCAAATACCACCAAAAGAAACCTCTATTTGTGGGAAAAAAGGATGTAAATTTCATTTGGGTACAACGTCTCACGACCGCGCAATTGTCCCTTAAATTAACGCAGTGCCGAATCACAAAATAGGGCCTGGTCATTGAGCAGCCAAATCCTAAAGTGGTTAACCCCCCTGGCGGTAATCCCGAGCGTGACTCGGGGTGGATTTTTTAGTGCAGGATCGGTATCCCCAAATCACGCTCGGGGTGGATGTGCAGAGAGCGCAGCGGTGTCTCTTACCTTCTCCTGGCGATCCAGCGATGATCTCTCATTGCTGTGACCGCCAGCCGAGATTCCCGCCGCTCCTCCGTCCTCCGTCGGTGTGATGACTTCCTAGTTCCGTTGCCTGCAGCAGCAATGCTGCATGGGAGCGGAACTAGGGAGGGAAATTCAAAAAAAAAAAAACGTTGCACAAAACACATAACATATTTTATATTTTATATATATATATATATATATATATTTATATGTATATATATATATATATATATATATATGTATATATATATATATGCACACACACACATATATATATATATATATATAAAATTATATTATTGATTCAATTATAATTCATGCGTTATATATTATATATATATGTGTGTGTGTGTATATATATATATATATATATATATATATATATATATATATATATATATATATGCACACACACACACATATATATATATATATATATAAAATTATATTATTGATTCAATTCATGCGTTATATATTATATATATATATATATATATATATATATATATATATATATATATATATATATATACCTATGTGTGTGTGTGTATATAACAAAGAAAATGGCCTCTGCCCCCACCTATTACTGGCCTTCATAGCAAAGAACACATGGAAGGGCAACGCACATGAAACAAACAAGGATAAAATTCCCAGTTCAATTTGCCAACCAGTCTGCTTACCAACCAAATTGGCCTGTCTAACAGTTTGCGTCAATACAGGGGTTTAGTTAGCACACATTTGCAAACGCATGTGAAAGCTGCAGGGCCACGTCAAGGCTCCCTGTTACCTGCAGTCCTAACTCTAATGAATTTTAAAGTGTCTCCACAGTGGGAGCACATGCAAGCTAATGGATAGATAGGGGGCAGGTGAGCCTGGAGGTGGCCCATCCCTCCTGAAAGGTAATTGTACTGGTGAGTGGACATACTGGGTGCCTTTGCTGTAATACTATCAGCTGGGCTTCCATTATGCCCCCAATTACCTTTCAGGAGGGATGGGCCACCTCCAGGCTCACCTGCCCCCTATCTATCCATATCCATATATATATAATATATAATGCATGAATTATAATCTAATCAATAATATAATTTTATTATATATATTATATATTAAATAATAAAATTATATTATTGATTAGATTATAATTCATGCGTTTGTGTTTCAAATTTATCACATCTGGGATGTCTACTAGACTTGCTTTGGTCAGGTTTAAGTCAGTAATTACTAAAAATTGTAGGCCTATAATACATAACGCCAAATTTCCATGAAAACAATTGTACCGCTTTTGGTATGTAATTCCTGACATAATCATACCGCCAGGGAGGTTAATAAGGTATCATAGTAATATAGTACTGATTCTGTTTTTTGGAAGATGCTTTGTCTTGCTTTCTTTTTAGAAATATTATTTCAAGATTTTAGTGATTCTGAAGCCTAGATCTGTAGAACACCATGAAAAATGATACAGTAATGAGGACATGTTGGAAATATATGTAAATGTAATGTAAACATTATTCACTTGTCAGGCACCATCAAAATGTAGTCTTGAAAAAACTTCCACCTCAGCAAAATGGTTATGCTTTGACAACTGAAAAAGAAATTGCAATATGCAATATGAAAGAGGCTAATTCCGTATTTGCACATTTTGTGGTAAATAGTGTAAAACTTGAGCGAGTGCTACACGTAGAGAACAGACTCAGTGTGCCCCTCTTTCTCAGTGAGGACAGATTAAGTTTCTTCTCATTTCAAATTGTTCATAATAGCATGCAGTTTGCCTCAGGCTTGCTCCAAAGAAATACCTACAATGCTAAGAAATATTTTTAAAATAATTATTTGTAGGTATGCTGCATGAATGGGAGCACATAACAAACATATAATGTTTGTTTTTTTGTTTTTTCCCCAAGCTTAACTGCAAAAGTGAAAATACAATTTAAAGACTTATGATTTTCTACCGTATTGCTAAAATTATTTAAGACTATGAGTGTAGAAAGTCCACAAAATATAAATATTTTGTTATCCCAGTCTGTTTTATCCCTTTAAATACTCCCAAATATATTAGAATTAGAATGCCAGATGGGCAATTGCATCTCAGGATGCTGATTTCCTATTTCCTGAAGGTGTTGCTTTTTTCTCTAATGCAGAGTTCGTAGCAATGAAACATTCCACAGCTCCCAGGGATTTCCATATGGATTAGATTAGTAAGTGCTAACCTCAGGTACATGCTCTTGCACTATTTTATATAAGGACAGGGATTGCAGAGATGTGTGTGTGTGTCTCTATGCCCTAGTTATTGGAGAAAATGTCACCCCGTGTATACTGCAACAAGCAGCTTCTTCTCTGTGGCCACTCAAAGTGGCCAAAAAACAAAATTATCTCAAAAGTCACATTAGCTTCCAACACCTTGGACATGGAGCTTTACAGATATTAAGTAAAGGCTTGTACACACTATAAGAAAATCGGGTGAACATTTTCGTCCAAAGAATTTTCGTACGACTATTGTATAGTGTGTACACAACTTTCGACAACCGATTCTGAATTTTCGTCCGAAAATTCTCGAAGGGGCAAAAAATTTTCTCGTATGGAAAAAAAACCAAACAATTTTCTTTTAACCTTCCTAGCGGTATTCCCGAGTGTGACTCGGGGTAAGATTTTAGTGCCAAAAGCGGTAACCCCGAGTCACACTCGGGGTAGCGCTAAGAAGATCGCTGGATGCTGGAGGAGGTTTTACTTACCTTTTCTCCGGGATCCAGCGAAGACTGCGGGCGGTGTGCGGCGGCGGAGCTCTCTCCCGATCGTCTGCGAGCCCCAGCTTCCGTCTCCGGCGACGTGACGTCTGCCGGGGGGTGGAACCGGCGGCAAATTCAAATGTAAAATGCACCAAACACACTGACACCGTTCAAAATAAAATAAAATCACATTACATTGCCTCCCAGTGCCCTTTCCTGCAGTTTTACTGTACTTTTTATGTAAATATATGTATATATATATATATATATATATATATATATATATATACAGTATATATATATACACATATATATATACACACGTATGTATATATATATATACACATAATTCTTGTGAATGAGCAGCCCAAACCAACTGTATACATTATATATATATATATATATATATATATACTCGTATATATATATATATATATATATATATATATATATATAATATATGTATACATACATACATATATATATATATATATATATATATATATATATATATATATATATATATATATATATATATATATATATATATAATATATATAATAAATGTATACAGTTGGTTTGGACTGCTCATTCACAAGAATTACATGCAAAATAATGGTACCGCTTTCAGCACCTAAAATCCAAAAGAATCATACCGCCAGGGAGGTTAATGTGTAGTGTTTTCGTATGATTTTTGTACAAAAAAAATTCAGAAAAGAAAGACTGAGCATGATCGATAACAATAAACAACAAAAAAAAGCCTTTGTCGTACGAGAATTTTCGTTCATCGGTTCTGATTTGCTGTGAATCAACGAGAAAAATTGGATGATCGTTCGCCAAATTTTCTTATAGAGTGTACCTTACTTATCAGATGCAGGAAGAGCTTGCTACTGATCTTCTAACAAAGCTGAAATTACCACTGCTAAAGTAAATATATTACATGCCACATCAAATAATAGCATTGAGTATTAACCGCACTTTCATACCATACATGTTTTAGGGTTTTTCAAAAAGTTTCCACACATTTTTTATATGTTTCACGGCCATCTACATGCCACATCAAATAATAGCATTGAGTATTAACCGCACTTTCATACCATACATATTTTAGGGTTCTTCAAAAAGTTTCCACACATTTTTTTATAAGTTTCACAGCCATCTTCATTACAGTGTGACAACTCTTAGGGTCCTTTCACATGGGCTTTGTGCCTGGCGGACTCAGTTTTGTTTAGCAGGGATTGATCCGCTGATCTCTGCTGAGCAGGCGAATGACAGGTCCATCTCCGCTCACTGTGCTGAGACGCACCTGTCAGATTCCCACTCTCCTCTATGGGAGATCGGATGAAAAATGGACCGCCTGTCTGTTTTCATATGATCCTATCTGATCCAATCCTCAAGACAGATGGAAAATAGGGTTTTCATCTGACTGGATTTCTGTTGGATTGGATAGTAGTGGGTATCAGAGGACATGTCACAGCTAACGTCCGCTGTTCCATATGGGTGCATGGAGCATCTGATCAGGTCCGCCTGAAAAACTGTAAGGCGGTCCTGATCTGAAAGATCGTGTGAAAGGACCCTTATACTAAACTGCAAGGTCAGCCGGCTTGCCAGACAGACTGATCACATGACACTCTCAGACACAACCAACTATTACTCCTCCTGCCCTCACCTTTTCCAGTGAAAATCTAAAAGTGCGGAAACTTTCTGAAGACCCCTCGTAAAACAGATCACAATTGATCACTTCAAGAAAAGTATAAAAGTTAAAAGTTAAAAACTGTATACTGATTACTGCTCCATTCATCCATAACTTTTGATGTTGTGTTTAGTTAATTTAATATATATATGCAAAGGGCAGCTAGGAGTTTCCTTTTAAAAAGGATTGTGTGTTTGTACAAAGCTAACCACAGTCTTCATCACAAGCTTTACATGCTAGGAATGCATATGCGTATTTGAATGTGCTCATGCCATTCCCTGACCATGAACAATGACCTTCATCTGTTCTATATGCCAATGGTATAAATGTGACCTTCGTAAATCAACTTTGCTGTATTACCATTTTTTGAAACAATTATTGTTAGTTATTATATATTATGCACAGCCTAATTGAGCTAGTAATGGAGAAAATACATAATTGTATGTATTACTAAAACTCTTAGTGGATTGCTTATGCAAATTAATATATTAAAATGTTTTATAGACGGAATGTAGTGATATATTCTGCCTTGGACTTAAACCAATAATCCATTTTATTTCAGGTATTATTAGGTCTAGGTTATACCACTCGTAAGAGGTTTTATATCTACCAACTAAAATGTCAAGTTTAAGAATAAATTGAAAAATGTGCAGTTGAAGGGATGAAAATCTTATTAGAGATTTAAAATAAAAGAAGGTGTATTGTGTTGGGTGACAGGGCTTGAAAAAGGAATATGAGATAAGCTTTTGTATGCATTCTTGTCTGCTGACATTTTTAAATAAAAGGTTCTTCCTTGACATACATATGCTGATTTATTTGTTTTGCCTTATAGAGAAGGCTACATATATATATATATATATATATATATATATATATATATATATATATATATATATATATATATACTTTCTGATCACTATATTTTATCCTTTATAAAGTTTATGTTGTACAAAATACCTTCAAGGACATTTTCTGTTTATCCTGTTAACCATTATTGTTAATGTTTTATTAGTAACATTCAAAAAAATAGATAGCTGTGCAAAGACTTGCAAATGATATTGAGTAAAAATGTGGGAATGGTATTTGTTGGATTGGGATTAAACTATTATGTACGTATTGGGCCTTTGTTAAAACCAGATGACCACTTCTGCAATCCTGTCAACTCAGGCACAATGCCAACAGGATGATAAAATAGTAGTGCTGTGGCAGAAGTGGGTATGGACAATCCCCTTAAGAGCCATGGCTAATTTAATTAGCAATCATCATTTTATACAAGAGATGATGTACACAATGTAAAAATAAATGTCTAGTATAGAATAATAATTCCTAAATTCTTAACAGATTACATGTTTTCAGAACTTGCTGTTGCCATATCATACTTTGAACTCACAGTGCAACTGTAATATTTAAAATGATCAAAAACTCAATCCAGAGTTGTTAACAAGAGTTAAAATTTATATTGCATTCCTAGCTGATGAGCCCAACGTTTTGGTGGTTTCATGCAATATTTCTATTACAGCTATTGTAGAAGAGACAAGTGTGGCTATTTGAATGGCTATCTGATTCCATGTTGATGCAGACTACCTGCAGTAAAATTAGAACGTCCTCCTACCTCCTACATATACACTAGCAGAGGCCATAATGTGTCCGTTTGGCTGTTTTCCTAATCACAGTGCAAAACATCTCAATAGGACCACACTGAAATCCTTTGCACTACAGCCCATTGATAGTAAAGCCAGGTGTGTCATAAAAATAGTTTTCCTAAAGAGCCTGAGGGGATGGACTGCCCCTACCTCAATTACAGTAGACATAAATGATAACCAAACTTTTAGGTAAGTTGGAGTCTCTAACCCCTACATCCCCCAAACTTCATTGTGGCCTAAAGAGAAAGATGGTGACAGCATCAGCTGTGGCCAGTGAAGAAGTTCATCCACTGATCAGAGTTATATTTGGGATTGGGAGTGTGGGGGGAGAAGGTAACTTAAACTTACCTAAAAATACTGTTATCCTTTAAAGGTGAGCTCCAATTTGGTGGATAGAATAATTACAAATAAAAATAAAACATATATATGCAATTGTTAAACAAGACATGTTATAATTTAACCAAGTCTTGCAACGCTGTACCCATAAGAAATTTTCAGAATTTTTTTCACACAAATAAACTTTCTTTTGGTGGTATTTATTTATTCACCACTGGGTTTTTTTTTTTTTTTGCTAAACAAATAAAAACAAGACCGAAAATTTCAGATAAAAAAAAAAACCTTTTTTAAAGTTTGTTAAAAAAATTTGCAAATAGGTAAGTTTTCTCCTTCACTAATGTGCGCTAATGAGGCTGCACTAATGGCCACTGATGAGGTGGCACTGATGAGGCAGCACTGGTGGGAACTGATGAAGCATCACTGATAGGCACTGGTAGGTGGCACTGATGGGCACTGGTAGGTGGCATGGGTAGACAGTAATAGGTAACACTGATAGGTAACACTGATAAGGAGGCACTGATGGGCACTGATTGGCTGCACTAATGGGTGACCCTGGTTGACACTAATTGGCAGCATTGGTGGGCACTGTTGAGACTGCACTGATAATCAGGACACTGATAATCAGTGTCCTGATTAGCAGTGCACATATTCTTAACACAAGCCAGTTACCATCTCTCTGTCAGCACGAGGAGAGAAAAGCCAATAACCGGCTTGTGTTTACACCCTGTGATCAGCTGCCATTGGCTGACAGCTGATCATGTGGTAAAGGGCCACTGTGATTTGCCCTTTACCCCGATCTGTGATCAGCTGAGGAGGAAGGACTCGATAATCATAGAGTGCAATACCCGCGAGCCTCAGGGGATGTGCAGGCAGCGCGATCATGGAAGGACATCCATGGATGCCCTCCCTGCATTGGAAGCATGTGCTGTAGCCGTCTTTTGGCTACAGCGCTGATGGCAAGCAGTTAATGCTATTAAAAAATTACCTTTTCTATTCAAACTGCAGCCATTGTAATTTTCTGTAACATTCATTCTGTAACAGAAATGGCATTCCATACTCACTGTTTTTTTCTGCACTGAGATACAAGTAAAACTTTAGGCACTCTGCAACAGAAATTTCAGTTTGGTGAGATGCTCCCCAAGAGTTAAATAATTCCTAAGGAATGCTGACACTACAGCTTTTCTCATTAGAAACTGGGAGTATACTCGGTGATTATAATGAACCAGCCCCTCCCATTTGAATTTAGTCTGTGAATGACATGGTGAAACAAACACCAAAGGAAAAGCTAGGAATCTGCTAGTTTTTTTTTTTTTTTTTTTTAAATCCCTTCAATGTACATTGATCACTCGAGGGAGAGTTTATTTCTCAACAAATGTGGAGTTACTCTTTGAGTGATCAAAGTGTTACTAAAAATAGATCTAGTTACATAGTTGAGGAAACTGCCTGGCTAATGCCAATCCTTTGACCTGCAATAAGGGGGTTGATTTACTCATTTGCAATGGGATTTTCCCCAGAGCCTAATACATGCGGGGAAGCTCTGCTGAATTCTATCATCCCATGATGTACAAGCAAAATGTTTGTTTTTTAAAATTTTCTTTAACATGGTTGAGTATTCTTTGCATAGTGAAATTCCTTTGTTAATTGCAACTCGCCATGCAGAGTTAACAGCCATTTTTTCCCTAAGTAATTGAACCCCACTATCTCCATTCAATCTCATCTGCTAAATATAGGTGGATCAAATGGCTCAAAAACTGTCGCAGCAATGAAAAAATATGAGAAGCTTTGGAACAGACAGATATGAATATATAAATAAAACAGATAAAAAAGCAGGTTTTTACGTTACATCACCAGGGTATGACTAATCATGAAATGCAGTGATCAGGCCATTCCTTTCAGATACTGGCAGTGCATGTGCTATAAAATATGAAAATGCAACTCAGCATTTCAAAACCCTTTGCCGGCATTTATATTTAGAGGTATGTAGGTTGATTTACTTGTTCTTGTGCAATGTCAGCATTGTGCTAGCCACGAATAAGAGAAAATCTGAGTTGCAGGTGCAACCGCATAGCAGCTGACTGATTTGAAAACAAGCGACTGCTGAGCTAATTGGTTTGTCATCTCTAAACAGAAGTGGTTGGAATTTGATAGAACCATTATATCAATTCTTTTTTTCTCTTTTATGTTCCCACTTCTTAAATCTCCAAAGCAGCTGGCCTTCTACTGTTTACTTTTAAGAATCTTTGAAGAGTTTTATTATGTCCTGTAATGGGGGAAATGTTTTCCTACGTACACAATTAGGTTACTGACATAAATAGCATGACTAAAAAGAGCATGTAGGGAGGTGTCAGGTTTTTATAACGTAGAAATACTTGTTGTACTTGACCCTCATTAAAAGAAAAAAGTTCTTTTTTGTAAACATATAATAGGCGTTTGAAGTCCAGTTTCAGCCAAAAGTTATTTTTCTGCTTAGGATAGACTGAAAAAAGCTGGAAACTCTCCTGAATGAGTTTGTGATGTTCTGTTCTGCTCAATTCCTCATTTGTTAGACACCCAAGTGAGAATAATTCCTCCCAATGCGGACAAACACAGAACATTGACAGATACATTCCCCATTCCCCTTCAAAATGTTGTTTTTGTAATTGCCCCTTGGCAAAATTTTCCTTTACTTCCTGTTTTGATACACATCAAATAGACAATAGGTTACAAGAAATCTCCCTTAAAAGGGACATTGGCAGTTCTAAATGGAGACGACAGAGGCCGTGGTGTATCATCTATGGGTGCCACATGTTTACTGCACATGGGCCCCAAAGGGGGGGTCCATTGTGCTCCAACAGACACTGCACCCATGGATGATACATGTTAGGTGCTACAGTTGCACTTATCATTGGTGTAGCATCAGGGGTCACAATTGCAACCTGCCCCTGCTCCAGGTTTGCCCGTGTAGCCTCCCTCGAACTTCACTTTGTGTGTCACTGTGCTTGTGTGGGCAGTGGGGTCACCCAAGAAGCCAGTATATGATAGGAAAGCCACTCCAGGTAGGACGGGCCACTGAGTGGAGGAAGCAGGTTAGGTGCTGAGGGGAATGATTGGAAGCACTGCGGTGATCAGGGAACGTTCCTCCTTTCTGGTGCGATGATGACCCAACTTCTCTATGCTGCCTCCCAGCTTTGTGTCTTTCTGTCCATGGCCCTCTGCAAGCTGGCCCCACCACCCTCCTCCCTTGTCTCCTCACCTGTCCCTCCAAGTCAGTCCGTGGTTGGTCTCTCCTCACCTCCCTCTTCTGTTACGGCCCCCCACTTGTCCTCAGTCATGGCTAGGGCCTGGCCTCGGGTACATGCTCTCCAGCTGAAGCTGGTCCAAGTGACAGAAATGCTACAACAAGGCATCACGTTCTTCAATTGGTGAGAGTGGAGCATGAGGGGGAGGAGGGGGGATGTGAGAACATTTTACAGTTCGAGACACAGGGCAGAGGATTTGTTCACGAAGGAGGACTAAGACTTCTCTGGACTTCCCTTTTACTGGGGATATCCCATGTGTGGGAAAGTTACAGGAGCCTGAACATGAACAGGAAAGTGAGTCCTGAACATGCTGGAACTAATAGTGTGAGGGTAGCAGGGTCTCATGCACATGCCACCCCCGTCATACACTCTATACCCCTCTCCTGCACATACTACCCACCGCCATACACTCTGTACCCCTCTTCTGCAAATACCATCCACCGCCATATACTCTGTACCCCGCTTCTGCACATACCCATTGTCATGATATGCCCCTGGACAGGGGCTCTAATTCTTCTACACTTGATTCAAACCTTAAAAAAGCAAGTTTGGCTGCAGTTGGGCTTAAAAGAGGAATTAAAGGTATATATTTATCATGCATAGCTAATATCCTTGGAAGCTGGAAGTCACTGAAGTAGATACTGCCACTCCAGTGATCTTCATTTGCTTCCAGGTCCTGTGCTGAGTGGCTGGATTACTGCATTCTGAACACAGGAGGTCAGCTGCTTGTCACAGGCAAAGCTTTCATATTTTTAATGAATGTAAAGTGTTCTCTGAATGGATTAGGTGGAGAACACGACATCACTGCCCCACTTCTCCACCTTATTCAGTCAGAGGATGCTTAGTATACAGGGTGCACGGAAGTTGTCAGGAAATACCCCTCAACACTGTTGGTCAGGAGGTGCAAAAATAAGCCACACCTCCAGGTCTCAAAGGTTTTTTTTAATACATTGATATAAAAAAACACTATCAATTTTACATCTGACAGACCAAAAGGGATCAAAAAAAGAAAAGTTCATTGTTTGTGTTACCATACACTTTAAAGTATCTGTTGCATAGTGTACTTGTTTTTTGCCCAGTATGCCAAAAAGTATACTACAGGGCTACTTTAAGGCATAAAAATACATTGGGATAATACAAACATATAGGTTTGTTTGAACACAGTAGAAGTAGACATATCATTTTTGAAGTCATCCCTCAAGATATACTAAAGTCAAAAAAACTACAGGGAAATTTGATTTTAATTGTATTTTGCTTTGAAAAAAAAAAACAATACTGCTTTCACTGTTCTAACAAAAGAAATCTGTCCTGAAAATAGCAAAGTAAAATATACTGTAATACCCTCTGTTAAACCTCGACAGGGCAATGGTATGACGTCTAAGATCTTATCCCCGGATGTGAAATGTCAATCTCGGAGAAGATTTTATAGGAAGTGATAGGGAAGTAGTATGGACTGCAGCACAAAATGGATGTGGTTAAATTGTTTAGGGTGTATTGTTTGAAACATGCATAGTAAAAATTAAAAAAAGAGGACACACAATCCACACAGTCAGAGGAGATGTTAGGTACACATGGCATTTTGTACAATTCATAAAGTGAAGTAAGAACAAAGAACCACTTTGGTGATTTGTAGTACTTTGCAGTGTTCATACATATAGGATGCATAATAATTAAAAATACTGAGAACTACACCCAGCACACAGACCAAGGCAAGTGGTTTGGTAGTGTCCATACATAACAAAATAAGAACACATTTTGAAAACTGCACTCAGTATATGGGACAAGAGATGTGCTACAGTGCAGTTTTCATACAGAATAAATGATAAAGAGATAAAGAGAATCACACCCAATATAAAGAACAAGAAAATATTGTTTTTTTTTTTTTTTTTTACAGCTTACCTGTAAAATCCATTTCTTGGAGTACTTTACAGGACACAGAGCCATATTCATTACATATGGGTTGTAGGCCACCTTCAGATGAATGGGCACTGGCAACAAATCAGACAGGAAGTCCTCCTATATTACCCCTCCTATACATAAAGTACCTCAGTTTTGTAGCAAGCAATAAATACCCCATACGAGAGGGGAGGGACCTCATTGTCCCATGAAGTACTCCAAGAAATTGATTTTACAGGTAAACTGTGGAAAAAATCCATATTTGTTTATCATACATCACAGGACACAGAGCCATATTCATTAGATATGGGATGTCATATAGCAATGCGCCTGAGGGGAGGGGGACACCATCAATACCACCATCAGGCCACAAAAGGTCTACATAGCTGCCTGCAGAACACTCCTAGGTCCTAACATCCACTTGATAGAATCTAGTGAACGTATGCACTGACGACCAAGTCACAGCTTTGCAAATCTAAGCCATAGAAGCTTGATGGCAAACTGCCCAAGAAGCACCTACTCTTCTGGTAGAGTGTGTCTTTATCGGAAAAAGGTAGAACCTCCCTTTTAAACCATACGCCTGGATAAAAACTTGGCAAATTCAATGAGAAATTGTAGACTTAGATGCTGCCTGCCCTTTCCTTGGCCCTTCTGGCTGTATGAACAAAAGATTGATCTTATGAATCTGAGCCAACAATTTCAAGTAAGTCTTAAAAGCACGTACTACATCAATAGAATGTAGTAACCTTTTCTCCTCTGTTTGAGGATCTTGAAAAAAGAAAGGCAGTTCAATATCCTGATTTAAGTGAAATGCGGACACCACCTTGGGCAAAAAACCTGGGTGTGGATGTAGAGTCACCCTATCTTGATGTAAAAATCAAGAATGGCTCTTTACAAGAAAGAGCTGCTAGTTCTAATACTCTTCTGGCTAAAGTTATCGCAATTAAAAAGACCAATTTTCTGGTCAAAATAACCAGGGGTTATGCTTTATGGGCTCAAAAGGCTGTTTTTGTAAAACTGCCAGCACCAAATGTAGGTCCCAAGGACACAATGGTGGCTTCAGTGGTGGAAGCATAAGTAAAATCCCTTGAACTAAGGTTTGAATGAAGGAATACGAAGCAACCGTTCTCTGGAAAAAAAACAGCAAGGCTGAAATTTGACCCTTAATAGTGGTCAAGGCTAATTTCATATCTACCCCTACATGCAAGAAAGCTAGAATTCTCCTGATTATATACTTCCGGGGGTGACATTTCCAGGTAATGTAAGATTTCCAGACTCTGTAATAACTGCCAAAACCTCTTTGGCCTTGCTGGAGCAACCAGGATTACTGGTTTCCCATCTAGCTGGATTCTGCGTAACAGATGCGGCAGCAGCTGAACCGGAGGAAAGGCATAGATCAGGGAAAACTCCTCCCAAGGAGACACCAAAGCATCCCCCTCGACTGTGAGTGGAACCCCAGGTCCTGGAAACAAATCTCTTCAACTTGTTGTTGAACTTGGATGCCAACAGATCCACATCTGGTACCCCCCAACGTTTGCATATCAATGCAAAGACAATGTAAGGACCATTCCCCCGAAAACATCTGTTGACGACTCAGAAAGTCTGCCTGCCAGTTTTTCTGTTCCTGGAATGAAAACTGCTGATAGGCATGGAACAAATATTTCTGCCCAGGATAGGATGATATCCACCTCCTTCTGGGCTGACCCACATTTGGTGCCTCCTTAATGGTTTATTTAAGCCACAGCTGTGACATTGTCAGATTGTACCCTGGCAAAGTCTGGGCGTCCAGAATTTTAAAGCCCAACAAACTGCTTGGATTTCCAAGACATTGACGAGGAGACTTTGCTCTACCCAAGACCACTTTTCGTGGACTGTGGCCTCCTCCAGAACTGCACCCCAACCGAAGAGACTGGCATCTATAGTCACTACTTTCCAGACTACTGGAAAAAAGCATTTCCCTTTTTCCAGATTTCTGATTAACAACCACCAACTTAGACTCTGACGTACTCTTGGTACCAGAGACATGCACCAGTCTAAGGACTGGACCTTTCTGGACCATGCTGACAGAATGTTGTTCTGCAAGGGTCTGGCAAGGAATTGAGCTTAGGGACTTGCTCTAAATGAGGACACCATTTTCCCTAATCCCTAATAAGCTCATGCAAAGACGTAGAGAAGGATATTTTTGCCTTCTTACAGATTGAACCAGATTCTTCAGGTCTGTGACCTTTCTTGATGGCAAAAATACTTTTGTCTGTATTGTGTCCACAAGGAAACCCAGATACTCCAGACGCTGGACTGGGTGTAATGCGCACTGCTAAGTTCAAAATCCAACCCAGATGTTCTAAGAACTGAACTGTCTGGAAAACATTTTGGTTAAGAGCCTAAGCCGATCAATCTATTAGTAATAGATCATCTAGATATCCTATCACTGAAATCCCTTGAGATCTTAGGGCAGCCAATACTGAAGCTAGGATCTTTGTGAACACTCTTGGAGCCATGGCCAACCTGAAAGGCAGGGCCACAAACTGAAAATGATGGTTTTCTACTGTAAAGCCTAAAAACCTTTGATGGGCCTGAAAAATAGGCACGTGAAGGTATGTTTTCTTGATGTCTATGGATGCTAGAAATTCTGCAGGGAGGTCATGACTGAATTAATTGATTTCAAATGGAAAGTACGAATGTTCAAAAAACTGGTTAAGAACTTTGAGATCCAGAATAGGTCTCATGTATCCCTTTGGCTTGAAAAAGGTTTGAGTAAAAACCCCTGAATCTTCCGTCCTCCGGAACCTCTGTAGTCACACTTTGGGACCTTAAATGGTCCAGAGCCAAAAAAGAGATCTTCATTTTAGAGGATCTGCAGGTATGTTTGAATTTACAAACCGAAGATGCGCGAACACCCGAAATTCCAGTTTGTAATCCTGTGAGATGGTGGAAATAACCCAGTTGTCCTGAATTATTTCTACCCAGGCCTTCGAGAACAATAGCAGTCTTTCCCCCACTCAATTGAGTGGGGGCGCCCCTTCACAAGGAAGGCTTAGAGGTAGACTTAGTAGATCTCTGGGCCCAGGGTTTCTTCTGCCCTTGCCCTGAAGGCTTGGCTCTAGATCCAGACGGCTGGGGCCATCACAACTGCCTGGGATTAGAAGCACTGGGAGTCTGAGTGCTGGGAACCTAAAAGAAGGAAATTTGCTTTTCCTCTTGACAGGAAATATTTTTATCCAGATCATCACCAAATAGGCATTCTCTATGAAAGGAAAAGCCAGACAACAACTTTTTACACAGTAATTACGCAGACCAGCTTTTTAGCTAAAGGATTCTGTGCATATGCACTGTCAAAAGAGCAAACCATGACATTTGCTATATGGAGTCTTTAAGATCATCCACTGCAAAACATAAAGTGCAAGGTAGATTTGTCAAATCTTCCACAGACTCTCCTTGAGAAGGAACCATCCTGGACATTCGCCTTATACGGTCTTTTAACCACGGAAGATTTTACACCGTTCCTGACCACGGCCTATTTTGCGATTCGGCACTGCATTACTTTAACTTACAATTGCGCGGTCGTGCGACGCTGTACCTAAACTAATTTGACATCCTTTTTTTACCACAAACAGAGATTTCTTTTGGTGGTATTTGATCACCTGTGCGATATTTTGATCATCGGACCCTTGACTGGCATTTTTGACACTTTTGGGGTTACCATTGACATTACTACAGTAATCAGTGCTATACATATGCACTATTACTGTAAAAATGACACTGGAAGGGAAGGGGTTAACTTTATTTGAGAGGGAGGGGTTAAGTGTGTCCCTAGGGGCGTGATTCTTACTGTGATTGGATGTGGCTACTGGTGTAAGAACAGAGATCAACGGTCCTACATAGCAGAACCGTGTGATCTCCATTCTTACACAGGGGAGAATGACAGGCGGCTGTGTTTACATAAGCCGCCTGCCTTTCTCCCGCTCTAACGGACAATCGTGAGTGCCCGGCGGACATCGGGTCCGCCGGGCACACGCGCGGGGGGTCCGTGAGCGAGCAGGAGCAAGCGCGTGCCTCCAGCGTCGCACGCTCGCTCCCTAGAGCCTACGTCGCTTTGCCTGTGAGGGGCTGACTGCCGACGTAAATCGTCGTTAGGCAGTCGGCAAGTGGTTAAAGACTGACAAACTCTGATATCTGCTACTGCTGGCTGTATTGCAGACCCTGCAACAGCAACGGAGGCTTTTAGTAAAGATTCCCACTTCTTATCAGCTGGATCTTTAAAAACCTAGGCATTATCCACAGGACAAGTTAAACTTTTGTTAACTGAAGAAATGGCAGCATCCACAGTAGGTATACTCCATTTTCTTGTGAATTTCTCCTCCATAGGATACAATAGTGGAAACCTTTTGGGAGGAACAAAAATCCTATCAGGATGATCTCAATCAGCATACATTGCCTGCTTCAAGAGCGGATGTAAGTGAAAAGCCTGAGGACTATGAGGAGGACGCAACGAGCATAAAGAGGAAAAAGAGACTTCAAACATCTCTAAGGGAGGTCATTTCCAAACCAAACCATTTCGGTGAGAGACTGAATTAACAATCTCTGGGATTGAGAGGCCAAGTATGACTCCTCAGATTCTGACTTGACCTTCTATAGAGTAATTTACAGCTACTTCTTCCAAATCATCTGCCCAATCCTGAACTAACTCAGGGGGTGGCTCAGGTGAGGGAGATCTATCACATTTCCTCCCTCCTTGCAATGCTGCAATCACACAGTGACTCACACAATCTAGCTGCTGCTGCTCTGTGTCCCTCCAGCCTGCTGTTAGAGGCTTGCACGTGGGAAGTATCTCCTTTTAAAAACGCACCTTTTGCAGTTGCACTGCGCATGCACGGCATGCTACACGGCATCCATATGCAAGCCAATCGTGTCATGACACTCTCCTCTTGCTCCAAGTGTACGCTTCAGTTTAAATTGCGAATATTCGCACACGCGCGATCCTTCGCCACAGACACGCCACTGAAGGCGCTTCTGAGGAGACGGATGCGCAGGCGCTTTCGCATCAAGGTAAAAAACTACATGCCAAACAACATGGGGAGAAAGCAGCATACGCAATCAAATGCGCTTTGTCACAGCTGACACCTTCCAAGTGATCAACCCAGGGGGGAAAACATTATGTTTAAACAAACAAGGTGTGCTTTAACATAGCTGAAACACCTACTGTTTTGCATCGGGAGCAAAGAAAAATATTTAAACAAACAAACCAGGTGTGCTTTGACATAGCTAAAACACCTATTGTCTCCTATAGAGACTAACATGATATCTGTTATCTTAAAGGGAACAGTTCATAAAAATATTCTGTTTGTAACAAGAATCCAATCTTCACCCATCACGGTGAGTTTCTGTCATTTACCGACCTTCAAGGACTGGGTCCCCTTATTTTAGAGGGGCTACTCCCTTGGACCTGTAGAGCACCCTGCCAGAGTGCCTTTAGGATTGGTTTTACCAAGGGTCCGGATCCCAGGGTCCAATGCCTAAAAAGAACAACGTTACAGGCAAAACCTCGTATCTGCTTTCTCAAGGCTCAAGTACCATCTTTTTAGTCATTGAATTTTTTGGATGGATCTCATTGCTAACCCCTTAGATTCAGCGATCTTTGATCGGGGTATGTAGCATAATCTTCTTTCTTCTTCTTTAGAAAAAACATAAATTGTGGAGAGCTTCTCCACCATGACCATCACCGTTAAGACACTGGCAAAAAGCGGAGGTACTTCCTGTATAGGAGGGTTTATATAGTGGGACGTCCTTTCTGATTGGTTGCCAGTGTCCATTCACCCGAAGGTGGCCTATAACCCATATGTAATGAATATGGCTGTGTCCCATGATGCATGATAAAGAAAGTGCTACTGTGCAGCACAAATTCATAAAGAATAGGAACAGATCCTGAGAATTATACCCAGCATACAGAACAAGAGATTTGTCCAAACAAGGCCATGTCCAAACATACAGCATAAGAACAGAGACCCAGAAGTGTGCAATGTCTATATATATATATATATATATATATATATATGTATAGTGATACTGTAATTTGCCCATCAATACAAAATAAGAACATATACAGAGAATTACACCCAGCATACAGCACAAGAGAAGTGGTACTGTTACAAAGCCGGAACATGTAGGATCAGTACTTTATCTTCAGCTCAGGGCAGAAAATGTGGTGCTGCTGTAAATCCTTTTTAATGGGGTTCTCCATAGTAGGAACCCATAGGCATATTTTCATAATCCCATTTGGAATGTTGGCCTAACCAGGAAACAGTCCCACTATTAAGCTCACATTCTTAGCGAACATTAGTCTCTTAAGCCTGCCATAGACAGTTTGAATCTTGGCCGGTCCCTGCTGCACCTTGTATGGGTAGGCTGAGTGTAGTTGATCGATTGAACAGGTTGGGTACAACCATCCTGTCGTATTTTACATGTGATTATTGCCAGGGGGTAATATACCTGCTAGAAGTAAATACTTTGTTTTCCAGCGAGGACAGCTCACCACGCCCCCCTGTGGGGAAAGCACAATAGCTCTGTGTGAGGGATTCCCCCATCAACAATGACTGTGTTGATGGGGGAATTGAGTGATTCATCTATGGCAAACTTTAGTCACTGAAAACAAATTCATGTGCAAGATTAACTCCCTCTAATAGTAATTAATGACAGTCCAGACTGGCTTGCATATTAACCAGATCAATACTTTACTGTACATTTCCAAAAACTACACAAGCATTCATTTATTTCTGTGGCACAGATCTTCGTAACATTTCAAACATCTGTGATCTAATGAAAAGATCCATGTCTACACATTTGCATTGGTCTTCTTGCTAATACTATTCTCTTTCCCCACTTGAAGGAAGGCATGCCCCAACACTATAAGCACTCAAAAGGTGTACTTTGGTGTGCCCTCTTTGACTATATGAAGATTATTTGGCACAACCCACCTGATCTTAAATTCCCCAAAAAAACAAAAGGTGAACTAACAACCCTACTGACATCCACAGCTCTCTGCTCGGAGCAGAGGGGAGAACTGAGCAATCAGCGGTGTTTGGTTGCTCAGTTCTCAGGGGATAGATTTTAAATCCAAGCTTCTCTTTAAAGAAAACAAAAAAAAACTGAATAATTTTCGGCATGCACCAAAAAAGTTTTCTTTATGCAGTGTTTATATTTATAATATTGTTGTCAACCATTTAGGATTCACAACAGGAAATTATACATTTACTTCTGTTTGGAAATAAACAAACAATAAAAAAAAAAGGGACTGGTGAAAAAAATGGAATATTTGAATAGGATGTGGGGAAAAGGACTGGGTCAGATCTCTAGTGAAGGACAGGGATGGAGGAAGAGTTGTACATGATGCCAGAAAACTGGTAAGAGCTGTAGACAACTGACTGATTACAATGATTCTAGGGTGAATTGACAAGGCTGTTATAGTAACATATATCCAGTGAAGATCATAGAATGTACTGAGCTGCATATTTATTATCTAGCTAGCATTATCCAAGAAAAGAAATAGAATGCATATTTTCAAATTCATAACAGGGCTATTAGGAAAATTGTGAGAATATGCATAATATGTTTACGTGCCCAGTAGCTATTTGACTGTCACCCTTCCTCCTAAAATATATTTTCCTTCTTTTATTCCTTTGTTTGTAGGAAGAAAGATTGACTTCTTAAATGCTTCTACATGATAATTTAAAGCAGCATGCTCACTTTGGGTTTCCCTGTGGTATGCACTTTTTTTTTTTTTTTGTAAATGCATCTGGCAGTGCTAAGCTGTGCTGATTGTAAGTGTGTTCCTCTAAGGACTTATATTCTGTTTTTTGCTCCAGGATTGGATCCATCCTGTGTGGGCACTCACAAGGCATATCTGGCAGCTGCAAGGCCCAGGTGCCAAGCTCTACAATGTTTTTTTGTGTTGCAACAGCATCTGGGTCTTTGGCTGGCGTTCTTGATGATCTGTAAGAACTCTTGTTTAGCTATGATGCAGTAAGCAGTGATGGCATTCCATTAGATGAAGGCTTTAATAAAAAGGTTTGTCTACTTTCTATTCTTGTACTAGACTGAGTACTCAAGGCACTAGCAGCTTTGAACATTACATCATTCACTTGCAAACAAAGTAATACATTCTGCTATGTGTATATGCTAAGCCAGTTCTTTGATCATACTGTGCGCTCATCCCTGCATCCCTCCATCTGTCAAGTGACTGCACATACTACTTCTTTGTCCCCATGAGTCACTGTTCCCTGGAACAAAACTGCTGTACGTTATGTGTTTCACTTGTTGGCTCAAAAATAGCTACCTTGATTCTACATACTTTGCCTAGAGATTATATAACTTTTAAAAATGATGCATGTGCCCACATCTTGTAAAATTTATGATGATATGCAAAATCAAATATAAAACTCCACATAATCAAGTGCTACATCACACATTCAATATCAAGTGGGTGTTTGAGTAAATAATAGAAAATATAAATTATTGAAATACAAATGTCATTTTCTCTATAAACAAATACATTATGAGAACTACAGGGTTGACTCCCTCTTGTGGTTAAATTATTGGTTTGTTAGAAATCCAGAAAAACAGAAAATTTAAGCCCAAAAAAAAGTTGATTTTACTTAAGAGTATTTTTCACGCTGGCAGCAAAATGTTTAAATGTTCAAAGAGCAGCCAGATATGTTTGATCGCTTTTTCTTCAACTTCAATCTGATTGTTTTTTATATATTGCCTTTTTTTTACTCTGATTATGCAATATAGTTTGAAGAAGTTGATTCTTTAAGTAAACAGCATAAGAACAAATATTCTGCAAGCTAAATGCTTAAAACTATTGGCATACAAATTAACTTCCCTAAAGAAAAATACAGTTTTTTTTATTGTCTTAACCTCCCTGGCGGTATGATTATGTCAGGAATTATATACCAAAAGCGGTACAATTTTTTTCATGGAAATTTGTCGTTAATATTATAGGCCTACAATTCTTAGTAATTACTGACTTAAACCTGACCAAAACAAGAGTCTAGTAGACATCCCAGATGTGATAAATATGAAACACAAACGCATGAATTATGATCGAATCAATAATATAATTTTATTATATAATATATATAATAAAATTATATTATTGATTAGATTATAATTCATGCGTTATATATTATGTGTGTGTGTGTGTATATATATATATATATATACACACATATATACTGTATATATATATATATATATATATATATATATATAATATATATATATATATATATATAATTATAATCATATATATATACGTGCGTATATAGGTATATATATATATATATATATATATATATATATATGTGTGTGTATATATATATGTGTGTATATATATATATATATATATATATATACATATATATATATATAATATAAAATGTGTTATGTGTTTGTGTTTTGTGCAACGTTTTGAATTTCCCTCCCTAGTTCCGCTCCCATGCAGCATTGCTGCTGCAGGGAACGGAACTAGGAAGTCATCACACCGACAGACGAGCGGCAGGACTCTCGGATGGTGGTCACAGCAATGAGAGATTATCGCTGGATCGCCAGGAGAAGGTAAGAGACACCGCTGCGCTCTCTGCACATCTACCCCGAGCGTGACTCGGGGATACCGATCCTAGACTAAAAAATCCACCCCGAGTCACGCTCGGGATTACCGCCAGGGAGGTTAAAGATGTATTTATTGTGGTTAGAATATTGTAAGTGTAGCATAGCCATGTAAGAAGCCTGTTTCTACTATCTACTGTTGTTGCTCTCCAATTTTGAACTTTCTTTGTTCTTCTCTAAGGAAAACCTTTTCTGCCCAAACTTTTCATTGTATCTGGGTCCCTAATGGCTCGTTTCCACTGAACAGTACGGTACGGTTCGGTACGCAATTTTTGCCATTTCCATTGTGGATGGTACCCTAATTTCGAACCGTACCGTACCACTTTTTGGGACCCTTTCATTGGGGTACCAAGCACATTAGTACCGTACCAACAGGGTGGAGCTACACTCTGTAGAACTTTGATTGGTTGACAGAGAATCGTCCATCACAGCTTTCCGGCTACACCACGCCTATCATGAAAGGGTACTATTGGCAGTGGAAACGCAAGGTGTACCATTCCGAACCGTACCGTACTGAACCGTACCGTACCGTACCACTCAGTGGAAACGAGGCATAAATGTTCCTGTTCCTTCTACTCATCTTTCACTATTTCATGTTTGAAGGTGTTACCATGCAGACTTTCTGCTGCAGACACAGACACTTCATTTGTGTGAGCACCACTACCCAGCTTCTCTTTGGTAGTCCCAGGCTGCTACTTGTCAAGCAACACTCTTGAGCACAAGTGAAATTTCAGTTAATATTCATTAATGTGAATTCACTTGTCATTCAATTATGTTGGTGTCAAGTCACATTCTACACCTCAATTTTTTAGTAGACTTTAGCATATTCTGAGGCAGAAAATTCCACCTTGATTTCACACATATGGAGCAAGAATTTGGGTTTGTGATCCATTCCCCTTTTCTCCCTCTCTTCCTCCTTCTGTCTTCAATCCTATCTTACATGCTGCTTTTTTGTCCTCACTCTCTTCATTGCTTACCCAAGAGCTGGTCCAACTGACACCAATTCATGTGCTTTCCATTGCAAAAGCTCCTTTTTACTGCTCATGATTTCATATGCAATGCTAGTCTCCCCTGAACACCCATCTTTTTAATTTGCTTTGATAGCAATTTCTTCCTATTATCTTCCCTTTCCCAAAAATATTCCACCCCCTGCCCTTTGAAGTCCCCATTAAACCTTGCTGTGCCCATCCTGACTCTCATCACACACACACCATCACACATATCCCTATTGTCCTCAGGGTCCTCTCCTTCATCCCTACTCAGTGGCATGCAATGCATGCTCTCACCCTTGTGGAAAAAAAAACATAGGCTTATGTTACCACCATTTTCCTGTCTGAAATTAGTAACCTGACATATGGGGAAATAACAGAAAAAAAATTGAAACTTTTGATAGTGTAAAAGACAGATATTTATGTGATTTGATTTTTCAAGGCACACTGGGGTTGATTACCTGAGGGCAAATAGGATATTCACTTTGCAGTGGAATTATCACTTTACAAGAGCATTTTTCTTCAGTTTAGTAAATGTGGTGAAGCTCTGCTGATCTTCCTCTTCCAATCATGTGCAAGTAAATCACAGTTATTTTTTCCTTGTATGTGATTGGATATTTCTTTTTTCACTGCATTCAGCAAGCTAAGGGAAACAACCCCTTTGCAAAATGGACTGACTATTTGTCCTTAGTAAATCAACACCACACTGTGTTGCCAAAAATCTGTTTCAATCTGTAATTCTTCCCAATGTACATTAGAAGATGAATGGGAAAATCTAATTGGCTGTCACTTTTGATACAGAACCTATTGACAAGTGGCTGCATGTGTCTGACCCTTGTGCCAACCCTGGTCATAAAAATTAACCTGACACCAGGCAGACATTGGTTTACTGCAGTTTCAGTAGTAATTTAAAGTTTTTATATCCCAGTCACCTCTAAAAGGCCTAAAACAGAACAGTTTTTAGTTTACAAAAAGATTGAACAGGGACATAAGAAATTAGCAAAATAAAGAAGACCGGTCTTTTCAGAGATCTAGAGGGTTAGGAAGATCACATAAATCAAAACATAGAATAATGGTTTATCTAAGGGGTAGCACATTTTTATTATCAAAGCTTTTTAAAGTCAGAAAATATGGACCCATAAAAGTTCAAGTTTGTTAAAATGAATCGCTGAAAAGCCGGGTGTTTTTTTGTCTTGATGAGTGAGTTACGTACCTTGCATAAATTTGAAAGCTCTTTGGACCCAATTATTAAAGAAATAGATATGAAAGATGATTCAAAGAGTAGCAATGATTGTAAAAAGCAGTTCCTCCCAGCGACAGTCTATAATTAATGGTCATAATTTTACAGAACACACTTTCTGTTAGGTGAAAAAGTGCTAACAATAAAGTTTTCTTATAGTATATCTATCTATCTATCTATCTGTCTATCTATCTATCTATCTATCTATCTATCTATCTATCTATCTATCTATCTATCTATCTATCTATCTATCTATCTATCTATCTATCTATCTATCTATCTATCTATCTATCTATCTATCTATCTATCTATCTATCTATCTATCTATCTATCTATCTATCTATCTATCTATCTATCTATCTATCTATCTATCTATCTATCCAGTACACTGTGCATATACTTAGTAAATAGAGACATTGGAAACTCTTGCCACTGTAAGGCAAGTTGACACATCTTCCTACTTGCATACATAGGGGGTTATTTACTAAAACTTCATTGTGCAAAAATCTGGTGCAGCTAGAAACCAATCAGCTTCTAGGTTTTATTGTCAAAGGATAACTTTTTAGAAAAAATAATAAATGCAAATTTTTTTTCAGGTAACAAAATGTGCATTTTTTTTTTTTTTTTTTGAGCCTGTAAAGCAATGCACCAGCGATCAGCAGATCACTGGTGCCATGCAGGTCTCCTGCAGATCTGTTAATGTATCTCTGTACCCATACATTCAATTTGGGCAAGCACATACACTGATAGGAAGAAACAATGAACTACTACAGTTCTCCACAGCACCTTGGTAGTTCATTGAGAACTACAAGCCAACAGCCACAAAGGATGTCAGGGCTTGTAGTAAACTCATACACAGAGCTGTGTTAATGAATGAGGCGACCGCGTGGGCAGAGACCTGCATTGCCGCACTGATTTTAAAAAGTGACAGCTAGTACGGGGGTAATTCTCTCCACACTGCTGCCACATGGGTGGGGGAAATTGGGCAGCAGCTCCAGCATTGGGAACATGGTACATGTTCCACCCTAAAAATGAATAGAAAATGTAACATGTTCCCAAAGGTGAACAAGCTGAAGTTAGAAACTCATTGGCTTCCATGCACAGATGCATGAGATTCTGTGTGCACCAGTTTTAGTACCCCCCCCCCCCACCCCCCATAGTACATAGACACTTCTCTAAGTTAATTTAGAGAGAAGTTCTAAAGCTGTACAGCAAAGTGGTAGAGTAAATTTTGTGGATGTAGTCACAGTCCTAAAAGATCTGACATACAGTAGGTCTTCCTTAAAATTTAAAAGTAGCTGAACCTAACCCACACTTGCAAAATATGAATTATGTGGTAAATATGGGTGGTGGGAGTTTAAGGATAATGCAAACTAAAGCTAGCCACACATGTTTGAATCTGATTCTGAGATCTGTTGCTCTCATACAACAGTGCACATCAAGCTACAAGAGATTGAGGAGTAAAATGTTAAGTCTATTCGGGTAAATTCTGCATCTCTACCCACAGCTTATGACCACTTGAGCTACTTTTAATGTAACTTGCAGTAGGTTATGCTTGAACACTGAAGACATGCTGGTAAAGCCTTCCTCAAACAGGCTAAAAGAGAAAAATTGACAACCTAAGCTATATTCCCACCTACTTGTTCTCTGTGTGCAATGGCGGTGGTTAAAGCTATGTCTGTGTACTCTTATGTAAAAATCTATGTCTGTGTACTCTGATGTAAAAAAGTAAGAAACCTGCATGGAAATAGTTAACTTTTTCATCATATCTGAACATTAGATATTCATTCAAACAGTTCCTACAGATAAGGCTGGAATAAGCATAAAAAACGAAAGAAAAACTACATGGAGTGATTACATTTTCAATAATTTATTCAACAAAAAAAATATCAATATCATATTGACAAAGCCAACACCCACAGATCCCTACAACCAGCGGGCCATTGTTGTGGGGAAGATGCCCTTGTCCTTATCATCAAGGTGAAAATGTTTTTTGCCAGGGGTCCCTTCCTTGCCTGTCAGGCTGCATGTTTAGATAAGGGTCTAGTATAGATTTTTTTTATTGTTTTCTTTATGGGGTTAGACTTAAATTTCATGGAATTTTTGGAATGTGGGGAATTCTGTGCCATTTTTTTGGAGTTTGTTTTTACTTGAGTGTCATCCTTGACATCCAGTACAGACTTTCATCAATGATAAGGATGTGACATATCTTAAAGGGAACCTCACGCTTTTTTGTGTGGCTTCATCCATTACCATTGATATAAAACCCTCATCTAGAATAAGGGTTGTCTTGTCTGGTATAGATGGAGGAAATCAACAGCCGTTTGTTTACAAACAGAAGTAAGCAGCTGAGAGCTGCCATTTGCTGGAAATGTAACTGCTCTCCAACAACCCACATTAGTGCACACTGGCATGCACCCTGGGGCATGCAGCACGTCACTTCTGGGACCACTGTGTCTACAGACACAGTGGAATTAGGGTTACTATGTGATCACATGATCTCATGGGTTTCATTCATAACAGTTGTGCTTAGCATTGTGATCCTGTGATTGGTCCACTGCTATCACATTGTATCTGGGCCAATCACAGCACCCTAACATGTGATTAGTTGTAGCCAATCACAGATCATTATTAATCAAAGCTGATATAAATGAACCCATTAATGACAGTTCAAAACATTGCTGTTACAGTGACAATCACTGTATACAGCTATCATGTATATATAAAAAAAAAAAACAATGATTCTCCCAGAGTAATACAATGTCACTATGAAGAAGTGCACAGCCTCCCATTTATTTGACAATCCCTTGCCAATTAGCCTAAAAATTGGTCATTACTATCTGCTTTATTTGACTACAGTGGAGATTCAGAACCCAAGCTTTCTGTTCTGCAAACCTGCCTCAAACCGAACCCAGGTACGTTAAACGTATGCCTAGTTAGTAGTTATGAGCATCTTCCTGGTACTGGTACTTTAGCCAAATAATGCTATCTTTGAATTACAGTATCTCACAAAAGTGAGTACACCCCTCATATTTTTGAAAATATTTTATTATGTCTTTTCATGTGACAACACTGAAGAAATTACACTTTGCTACAATGTAAAGTAGTGAGTGTACAGCTTGTATAACAGTGTCAATTTGCTGTCCTCTCAAAATGACTCAACACACGACCATTAATGTCTAAACCACTGGCAACACAGGTGAGTACACCCCTAAGTGAAAATGTCCAAATTGGGTCCAATTAGCCATTTTCCCTCCCCGGTGCCATGTGACTCATTAGTGTTACAAGGTTTCAGGTGTGAATGGGGAGCAGGTGTGGTAAATTTGGTGTTTTCGCTCTCACTTTCTCATACTGGTCACTGGAAATTCAACATGGCACCTCATGGCAAAGAACTCTCTGAGGATCTGAGAAAAATAATTGTTGCTGTACATAAAGATGGCCTAGGCTATAATAAGATTGCCAAGACCCTGAAATTGAGCAGCAGCATGGTGGCAAAGACCATACAGTGGTTTAACAGGACAGGTTCCACTCAGAACAGGCCTCGCCATAGTTGACCAAAGAAGTTGAGTGCCATGCTCAGCGTCATATCCAGAGGTTGTCTTTGGAAAATAGACGTATGTGTGCTGCCAGCATTGCTGCAGAGGTTGAAGGGGGTGGGGAGTCAGCCTGTCAGTGCTCAGGCCATACACTGCACACTGCATCAAATTGGTCTGCATGGCTGTCGTTTGCTGAAGACAAGCAGACCAAGGACATAGACTACTGGAACCAGGTCCTCTGGTCTGAGGAGACCAAGATAAACGTATTTGGTTTAGATGGTGTAAAGCGTTTGTGGCGGCAACCAGGTGAGAAGTACAAAGACAAGTGTGCCTTGCCTACAGTCAAGCATGGTGGTGGGAGTGCTGACACTAGGGACCTACAGTTCATTGAGGAAACCATGAATGCCAACAAGTACTGTGACATACTGAAGCAGAGCATGATCCCCTTTCTCTGGAGACTAGACCCCAGGGCAGTATTCCAACATGATAACGACCCCAAACACACCTCCAAGACAACCCCTGCCTTGCTAAAGAAGCTGAGAGTAAAGGTGATGGACTGGCCAAGTATGTCTCCAGACCTAAACCCTGTTGAGCATCTGGGGAGCATCCTCAAACAGAAGGTGGAGGGGTGCAAGGTCTCTAACATCCCCCAGATTCATGATGACATCATGGAGGAGTGGAAGAGGACTCCAGTGGCAACCTGTGGAGCTCCGGTGAACTCCGTGCCCAAGAGGGTTAAGGCAGTGCTGGAAAATAATGGTGGCCACACAAAATATTGACATTTTGGGCCCAATTTGGACATTTTGACTTTGGGGTGTACTCACTTCTGTTGCAAGCTTAGACAAATAATGACTGTGTGTTGAGTTATTTTGAGGGGACAGCAACTTTATACTCTCTACTCACCACTTTACATTGTAACAAAGTGTCATTTCTTTAGTGTTGTCATATGAAAATATATTATAAAATATTTACAAAAATGTGAGGGAAGTACTCACTTATGTGAGGTACTGTACATCGTATTGTTCAATAATGTCTGATCTTTGCCTATATGTTCAATGCCAAACTGAAGTTTTATTTTAATGTTCTTTTTAGACAGCAGGCTTTTTCCTGACACAACTGTTATGAAGGGTAAATTCCTGCAATTCTTGAAGACTTCTTTTAGCATCAGATGGTCAGCTCTTGGGCTGAATTTGCTGGGCCAGTCCTGGACAAATTAGCAGTCATTGGCAGTCAATGTAGACCACTTGTAGAAAATGCTCCTTACAATAGAATGGTTAATTTTAATTATTTTGGTAATGCTTTAAAATCATTTACCAGATTCATAGGCATCCACAACCTTCTCCTTGCGAGCTCTTTTGATCTTGGCAAAGACAACACCATGCCATAGGTATCTTAGTTAAAATAGGACAGGTCCCACCTGCATACTCCCTAAGGAGGTTCTAGTGACTGGCACAAAGTCTGAAACACCTGATCTCTTGGATTTTAAATGGTGGTAAAAGTAAGGGTATATTTACTTTATGTGTATTATTTTAGGTGTCATTTGTTCAGGTATATCACCTTTTTTCGTTGATGCTGTTTGAATGAATATCTCATATTTATATTTTCAAATATGTTGAAAAAAAAAAAACAATGGTTTCCCTAGGATATACCTTATTTTCCATAACTGTATGTATGGCTTGTGAGGTAGTAGTTGTAAAAGTTGTTAAAGCTACACTCATGCTGCACAGCAAAGCACAACAGTGGTATTGTGATGACCTATAAAACACTATGAAAAGCAGTGATAATATTGCATTGGTTAGCAGGTACTGAGTTATTTCTTTCAAATCAGCTACACCTTCCCAATGTAAACTTAAGCATCATGTTAAAATCCGATTGTCCAATTTCATTTAGACTACCAACAAGTAAGTAGTGTGAGGGCCTAACAGATTGTATGAGTAGGCTCTCACACCAAACAGTTGTACAGGGATTGCACAATCAGGTTGTGTGGCCAGATTTATTTTTGGTTCAAATGTATTGTTTCTTTGGCCAACATACAAGTACTCTTTAAGAGTGCGTGCTTAAAGGGTAACTCCACTTTTGTTGAGAAAAAAAATTATCCCCTTTGGGTGATCTATGTACATTGAAAGGATTATAACAACCTTTGTTGCAGATTCCTACCTTTTTGTTATTCTGAAGAAATCTCTCTGTGTTCCTCTGTGCCCATGTGGGAAAGTGAATCTAATGGGAGTGGTTTCATAATTATCAATCAGCTGTGCACCTGGCAGGGCACTAATGAGGAAATCTGATGGGCCTGAATCCCTTTTGATGTGTGTCTTGTGTCCCTTTTCCTATCGGGAATTTTTGTTGCAGGGGATGCCTGGAATTTGACTTGTATCTTAATGTAGACTTCTGGGAAAATCAGTGAGCTAACCACACAAGCAGAAAATGATGTTTCTGGGGGTAGTTCAGTACACATTCTGTGTACAGAAGATCTCCAGGTAGCCATATTGCATTGCATTTTCAGAAAGATAAAGTGGCTGCAGATTAAAAAGGAAAGGTAACTTTTAATACCATTCAATCACAATATAACTTGTGTTGCATTTGCATACGCTATATTATTTTTTCTTTATTTTCTATTTGTTTCCCTACAAAAGTGAAGTTACCCTTTAAGTACACGTTGCAACTTCTTGAAAATATGCTACAAATAATGTACTTACTCAGAATGGCTTAATCACTGCCTTTATTTATTTCTTATCAAGTGTGAATCATGGCACCACAATGGGGTTGATTTACTAAAGGCAAAGAGGCTATTCATTTTACACATCATTTCCATTTACTTAGTGGATGTGGTGAAAAATCACTTTGCAAAGAATATCTTATCATATGCAAGGAACATTATTTTTGGATGGTCAGGAAAGGTTGACCTCATTCACTAAGCTAAGGATAAATTGCCTTGCAAAGTGAATAATCTGTTTGCCTTTAGTCAATCAACCTCTTTGCAGAGAGATTTTAAAAAGTGGGCGAGCAAGGAATCCCACAAATATCCTGCAACTAAAGACATTTTTTTCATAGAGAAGTGGTCAAAAATTTTCCAAAGACCAGTGACAAATATTAAAAAAAGATCTGAGGACACTAACCACTTGTCGATCACCCTACGCAGATTTACTGGGGCAGGGCAGCTCGGCTGCGCATAATCACATATATCGACGTTATAATGTGTATGCGGTTTTGGCGGTGCGGTAGGAGCGGGCTCAATCACTGCTGGTCTCCCACGATCTTCAGCAAAGCTGACAGGAGAGCCATCTGGAATGTAAACAAAGCAAGACGGCTCTCCTGTCAGAGGGGCAGGGAAAGATTGTGTGATTCAGGTAAGCTGAATCCCCAATCTCTCCCTGCCTCTGTTCAATCCATCCCCCCCCCACATTTAGTAAGCACATCTAGGAAACACATTTAACCCCTTTGATCACCCCCCAGTATTAACTCCTTCCCTGCCAGTGTCATTTATACAGTAACAGTGCATATTATTTAGCACTGATTACTGTATTAATGTCACTGGTCCTCAAAAAGTGTCATTTAGTGTCAGATTTATCCACTAAAATGTCACAGTCCTTATAAAAATTGCTGATCGCCGCCATTACTAATAAAAAAAAAGTCCATAAATGTATCCCGTAGTTTGTAAACGCTATAACTTTTGTGCAAACCAATTATTATAGCCTTTTTGAGAATTTCTTTTTACCAAAAATATGTAGCAGAATACAAATTGGCCTAAACTGATAAAAAAATTAGATTTTTATAAATTTTTTATTGGGAATGTTTTATAGGAGAAAGTAGAAAATATTGGTGTGTTTTCAAAATTGACGCTATTTTTTTGTTTATAGCGCAAAAATGAAAAACCACAGAGGTGATCAAATACCACCAAAAGAAAGCGCTATTTGTGGGAAAAAAAGTACATCAGATGTATTTGGGTATAGCATCGCACGACCGCGCAATTGTCAGTTAAAGCAACGCAGTGCCAAATCGCAAAAAATGGCCTGGCCATCCATAAACTGCATACTTTGGTGTGACACTAGGTCTCATTTCCACGCTTCTCTGCTGTGCATAAAATGTAACCATAAAGGAGAAATATTTATTTTCTGATACAAATTTAAAAAATTGATTTAAAAACTCAGTGGCAGAGTAAGATCATGTTTCTACATCCATTTTCTGCATCAATCAAGCATCAACTACTCTTTTAGTAAAATAATACTTTGGAAGATTCGTTTTGAAGTTTCCACCTGCTAGTTTGAGGTCAGGTCCCTGTGTTGAAGTGATTCTTTTTACCTAGGTGCATTATATTACATTTAGAAACATTGAACTGCTTTGACAAATTTTTCAGCAATGCCAAATCAAAGCACTAATCACCCATCCTCATGGTTAATGGAAGTATACAGGCTGCTTATAGATACAGTATATATATATATATATATATATATATATATATATATATATATATAGCAGCAAATTGACAATGTTTCAACGCAAGGCAGCTTTTTACAGCAAGTCATTTAGCATAAAACAAATGAAAACTCTACTCATCTGAATCACACACTAAACTCAGGTCAATTTCCCACTAACCCACTAACCCACTAATGAGTTTTTCTAAACAAAGAGGTAGCGGTGGTATCTTTTAAGTGTACTGTCATCAGTTGGCTTTTCACCCAGCAGCAGGCTTTCAGTGCAGAAAGAGTAATAGAGAGACAGAGCCCTGAGCATCATGAATCAATTCACATATAAAAAGGTCTTTAAGCATCTAGGAGTAATAAATAAGGTCTGGCTATCAGGTAAAATGTGGTCCTATAAATAGAGATTTGTAAACTCAAAGTTACAAGACACAGGGTAGGACTTATTAAGATTCCGAAAAAGTTTGTTTTCTCTATATCAGACATAATCCCTCACTATGTGTAGGTAAGTAACCTAAGTGACACATGCACATTATCCAGCCAGTGCCTCCCAAAAATAAATATATATATATATATATATATATATGTATATGTATATATATATATATATATATATATATATATATATTTACAGTAAAAGTAATGTTCTTTGCATTTTGATGACAAGCTACGCTGTAGATTTCAGCATCATGCTGAGAATTGCAATTTTCTGCCTTCCATTTGTGTTATTGGCAGTTTGAAATAAACTGTGTCCATGGCCCATGGCATGCTCTGTGCTATTCAAATCATTTAAAATACAGAGATAAGAGAGACACCCACACAAATGCTTTTTCTCTTTCCACCTCTGGAAAAAAATCTAGAAGTTAAAATGCATAAATATTTATACTTAACCAATATGAATAACATTAGACCCTGCTGAAAAACAACTTCACCCTCTCTGAGATACGTCTTTGTGTGCAAATGTTTCCTTGGATAAAAATGAGAGAAATAGTTTCATTTGAACATTTACCTATATAAATGTGGAGTAACTGAAAAGTTTTTTGTATGTTTGCATACAGAAGAAAACTTTTTCGTTTGAATGTGCATAAATACGATGCAAAGTAACTTTCTATTCCGAGTTTGGACTGAAAAGAGTACTGGCCCCCTAAAACATGTCTAACCATCACAAGCTAAGTAAGAAGTAAAGTGGTTTATCCAAAACTTGGTAATTTGCCAAATATCTAGTCAATCTGAAACAATTGGATGTTTTCCAGAAAATACCAATTTGCTCTGTCAGGTGAGCTAATTTGTTGATTAGCTTCTATAGCTATTTAGTCCATGCCCTATATCCAGAGTGTACATGTTCTCTTCATCCTAAATATGGTTATTATGGATGCTTATCTCAATATGATATGGACCTCTGAGTTTTTCTCATGTGGAGGTAAACTGAAAAATAGCCCAAATTATTATTTTTTTACCGGTCCATACAGGCATTTTATAACCGATAATGCAGCCAGCAATGACTGGAGGTTTGGATTCATTGGATCAACAGCAGCAGTGTAGAAAGTATTAGTTATGCTGCCTTTGCTGGTGTGCAGTCACCTTTAAAGTCTTAAAGCTTATTGCAAGGAGGGGATGCCCCTGCCTGTAGCAAGCTCTAGAATCTCAGTGGCCAGATGATGACAGTGCCCTGGGCAAGTTAAAGGTCTGTGGGTGGTACCTAATGGTTCTTCATAATTTTGGCACAAAGACTGTATGAACCCGCATATCCAGAGGAGCTTCCATTTCAAGGGAAGCAGCCAAAGACACTAGTATGATGAAGCCTTTTTCCACTGAACACCTATGAATGGAGGTAAATTACTAAGCAACAATATCAGGACCTTCTGCCTCTGAATAGTAATGTAATAAAGACATTTATGCCCATCGCCAAAGTAGTGGGGAAATTAATAATAGCCTTTGATGTATTAGGGGCATTTTTACTGGCTTCCTATGTAAGAAATTACTTTACAATGACCACCAATGTATCAACAATGTAAGAGAGGAATGTACACTGATCACCAACGTAACAGGGGAATTTAAATTGACCATCAGTCTAACATGGGTTTACACTGATTACCCATTTAACAGGTGCACTGACCAAGAACATAATAGGTAAATGTATACTGACCTCCAATGAAACAGCAAAATTTACACTGGCTGCCAATGTAAAAGGGAAATTTCCACTAATGGCTAATGTTAAAATAGGGCATTTGCAATGACCATCAATGTGAACAATTCATTTGTTCTTCACAATAACATACTCAGAGAGGTGCTAGGAACTTTTCAACTTACATATGTAGTCAGATAAAGGAAAACTTCAAACAGTCTCAATAGATCTAACGGGACAACTCCCACACAGCAATGCTTCCCTTGATGGGCACCCAACTGTAGATCAAACCAAAGAAATACAGTAAGGAGCACCGGATTAAAACTGGATGAAAGAGTTCAAAATAGTTTGAATTGTTGGTTAAAAAACGTTATATAGAAACAGCCAATGAGTTTTGAGGTCAACACCATTCCCCCTTATCAGGGTTCAACACAGGAAAACGGGAACTGCACAGCTCTATATTAGAACCAGTACTGAAGTTTCCACATGGAATAACAACTTAGCAGTGCGGCTCAAGGGCTCAAGGATTTTAGTTGTAGTCTGGTTGATCTCAATCTATAAAGTCAATGATTACATGGCGCTCTCTGATGTTGATGGGGGGCACACCATGAGGGAAAAAGTTTCAAAATATAGAAAGTCAAAATGGGTAGAAAAATATATAAAAGGATGAGATGGAAGGGGGGCCCACGAAAAGCAGCTGCCAGCTGGAGCAAGGAGAGGCTCTGAGGAGAATAAACAAAAAGAAAGCAGCGCCAGCTTAGTGAAGCATAAGGTTTATTAATACAAAAAACACGTAGTGACTTACTCTTAGGTAAGTAAAGGCCGGTACGGTAGGTGAATGGGATCATCCATCTTCTTCTCCTGGATACCGTTGTGGTAAGGAGGGGTGCGGGGTGCCGGTGGTGTGTGGAGGCTGTTGTCTGGCAGCCTGTCTGATGGTTCTGTGGTGGTGGAGGACTCTCAGTGGGGCTCCACGTCCTACTTCCAGTCAGCCTGACATCACTTCCGGTGGGGCGGAGGGAAAGATGGGCATTGCTAGCTTTTGGAGCGTCCGTGCTAATGAAGGAGCACGGATGCTCCCAAAGCTAGCAATGCCCATCTTTCCCTCCGCCCCACCGGAAGTGATGTCGGGCTTACCAGAAGTAGGAAGTGGAGCCCCACTGAGAGTCCTCCACCACCACAGCACCATCAGACAGGCTGCCAGATAACAGCCTCCACGCACCACCGGCACCCCTACTTTCCACAACGGTATCCAGGAGAAGAAGATGGATGATCCCATTCACCTACCGTACTGGCCTTTACTTACCTAAGAGTAAGTCACTATGTGTTTTTTTGTATTAATAAACCTTATGCTTCACTAAGCTGGTGCTGCTTTCTTTCTGTTTGATCTCAATCTATGAGTGATGGTCATCACCTGTGAAAAGTATGTGAGGTCATGGCAACAAAAGTGATGCTGCCATATGTCACTGATAAACATTTGAAGGTGAAAACATCCAATGACCCAATCAATATATGAAGAACAGAGTAAGACATAAGTAGCATCGACAATAGTCTGAGCCTTCGCAATGACATCATGGAATTAAAAGTAACTACACCACTATGCGATGGTTACAATATCATAGCTCTTGTAATAGAAGAATGGTTCTAACAGCAAAAACAATTGATATTTACAGTATGTGCTAAGTGCAATTAGATTAAGGGGTAATTAAAATGTCATTGGGGAAGATTTACTAAAACTGGAATATGCAAACTCTGGTGCATCTGTACATAGAAACCAATCAGCTTCCAGTTTATATTGTCAAGGCTTATTGAACAAGCTATAGTTAGAAGCTGATTGGCTACCATGCACAGATGCACCAGATTCACTGTATAATAAATGTGTGTCTAAAACCAGAGCAGTATTAAACTGAAATGTGGGAATCCCACCAAACTGATATTGGGTCCTCAATTTGTAAAAAAAAGTGAAGTACCTCTGCAGTAAAGTATCAAACTACAATGCTGGCAAAACAAAAAACTAAAAAGTCTAGAAAAGAGCAAACAATTAACCAGAAAATCTGCTGTTCGTTAATCTCTAATTAACCTTTGGAAATTAGCAAGTTCTCTATGAATAATGTGCCAGTAATGCTACTAAACAATCAAATTGCAGGAAGAGCAATCACCTCATTACAAGCACATTATAAATAAATTTGATTTGAAGTGAGGTAGAAAAAGGCTGACACATAAATGTAGTGCCTGATTGTAATCAGGGATGAATCCATGTGTAGCCTTTAAGTGAAAAAACATTGTATTGTTTGCCTTAAAGAAGAACTCCTGTATAGGAATTAAGTAAGCTGCAGGCTTGTTATGTTTATACAGGAGTGCTGTCAGTGCTCTGGGAACAGACCTGGACTCAGATGTTATATCATAGCTGTGTCCTAGTTTTTGTTGTAGGGGTTCTGGCAACGGTCCTTGCATAAACAAAGCATGCAGATAAGCACTGTTTGTAGGCTTTGTCTTGAAATATATTGTAACAATGCTATTGTTACAATTATTTTTTACCATCGGTGGGATGGGAGACCTGGGCAGAGCAGCGGAAGGCAGTGGGAGGGGGGATGCTGAGCCGCATCAGCTGTTATATTCTGAAAGCTGACCGCAAGGTCTAAAAAACGATACCGGGTTGATGCCTGCAGCCACACAACCACTTCTGCTTACTTACTTTACCTTACCTGCTCTGTGCAGGTAACTTACCTACTTACCTGCTCTGTGCAGTGTTTTTGCACAGAGCAGCCCAGGATCCTTTTCTTGGGTCCCTTGTCAGTGTCCCTTGCCCCTTCCTCCTGCTGAGTGCCCCTACAGTGAGTAGCTTGCTATTGGGGCACTCAAGCCAAGCCAATGCTCTTATGTGTCCATTTAGACACAGAGCCATAGCTCGGCCCTGCCTCCTTTCTCTCCATTGGGGGAGTGAGAAGGGGCTGCTGCACACAGAAGCATTATATGCTGCACATACTGCATAATGCATTAAGATTAAAAAAAAAAACCTTCTGCCTTTAGAACCACTTTAAGGTCTTCCTTCCTCTCTCCTCTGACTAGCATAAGGTGATACACAGGGATTGAACAAATCCTCCTGCATAGGTTGCAGCTGTGTATCTATAACCATTTCTTCTGTGGATTTATCTGCAAACTCAAAGAGTAAAGGATTTCTTCTTAGCTAAGCAGCAGGGGGCGGGGATCTAAAGTCTTCAGAGCTGAAAGCCCAGGGCTCTGATTGGAGAAAAGGAACACACCCCCTTTCACAGAACAAGCACAGCTGTGGATAACAGTCACAGGCTGAGTGCTGCAGCTCTCTCCCCATCACTATTTTAACTCTTGTCGTGCTGATAACAGAGGAACCAGGCAGCAGAAAGAAATGACACAGAGGAGACAGACAAGTACACAGTATAGAAGGATGTGCTTTTTTCATATTTCATGTCTAAGAATAAACAACCACTTTACATTTTTGTTTATTTTAACTAATTTTGCTTTTTAATATTAGTTGTAGTAATGCATTAAAAATACACAAAAATCTCAAAAGGCCAATATTTCACTTGTTAATCATTTTGCTATGCTTTGTGCTGGAGTAAAAGAATTTAAATGTAATTATAAAGATGACAAATAAAAAAAACAAAAAACAAATATATATATATAGATATATAGACATTCTATGTGGTACAGTCTCTATATGGCAGATTGCTCTGCATAGTACAGACAGTGGCAGTCTCTCTTTATGGCACAGTCTCTTCTCCAGCCTTTTAGTCTGGTACAGTACATAAGACTCTCTCTATGTGCACAGTCTCTGTCGGTCTTTCTGTATTGTACAGTCTCTACCAGTAAATATTATTTTATGAATCACATATTACTTATTTGAAGTAGTCTTAACCCTTAGCATTTTTTAGTTTAACACATTGAGCACAATAAAATAATCTCTCCGCAGTAAACTATTTGTTAAAATTTTCACCTGGGCACTTTCAGTTTACAACTTCCAATGCTGCTGGCTCCTGAACTTCTCAGTGCTGCTTCCCTAAACTTTTGGTCTTCACATAAAAGAGTTAACAGTGGGCAATGCAGTCACCGTTCAGTTAGCTTGGAGAAGAAAGGGCAGAGGGAGAAGACAAACAGGGGAGTGCATTGCCATCCTAAGCTACAGGGCTGCACGTTTCTATTGAGAGACACAACCCTAGACCCCAAGGATGGCTGTATAGGATGTAATATAGCTTAATTAAATGACACACTGCTCTCACTGTTTAAATAAGCTGAAATTACTAAAATTATGAACAAACCCAGTCCCAAATATATCGGTATAAATCTAAAGATAAATACATTATATGTGTCAATATACTATAAATTCCAATATACTTAACTTTATAAAATCATGCAATATCAAAAAAGATATTTGTGCAATCAGTCTATCCAGTACATTCATATAAACTCTTCAGTGCTGCATTCTAAATCGAGAGTACGCTCATACTCAACCTCAAAAAAGTTAAAGAATAACTAAAGAAAAAACTTTTCTTTTAGTTTTGGATGAAGTGCAGAGGGATTAGAACTCCCATCAGTTTTTATTGCTCTCTGTGCCCCCGTAAAGGAGATTCCCCCTCTCTATTTGTCCTGATTACCATTGAAAGTGAGAGTAAAAGAAAATCCCACATTTTGGGTTATCCCCAGAAAAGTGATAGGGGGAAATCTTCCAATGAGGGCACTAGTTCTGGTGACCTGGGGATCCTCAAAGAATTCCCTTAATTTGCAGGGATTTCCTCTAATTTCCTGTTTGGCAATGGGACAGAAAATTAAGGGAAATCTCTGCAATGGGACACAGATTGGGGGGGGGGGGGGGAATCTGACAGGGTATATACCCTCTCTTACTCTATACAAAATGAAAAAAAAAAAACGTTTTGCCTATAGTTCTACTTTAAGCTTCTCACCTCCACCACCAGAACTATATGAAAGATAGAACAGATGCAAATTTTCCATCCGGGGTTCAGGTGCTCCACCTGAAACTGAACTGTTATATTTGCTCCACCTTAAACATTTAGCCTCTCACCTCCAATATACCCCCGTTTTTCTTCTCCTCCCTCCCCCTCCTTCCTCTCTTTTCCCTCCCTGTTACCCCCATACTGTTATACTTTTTCTGCATTTACACGCCAGCACTTTTTATTTTTAATACTATTTATTGATATTTTTATCTTCAAAGAAAAAAGGGTTACAGAATGACACTATATACATAAGTGAAAGCCACAGAAAATAACAATTTAAATATGGTAACATTCTCATAAACAAACATTGCAGATACAAGCAAGTTATACCACTGGGCTAATGTCAAGACTTAGACAGAGGTGGATCTTCTGAAGGAAGGTGAAGCATCTCCAGGAAGAGGGATACTTATACTAAACATGTGATAGGGTTAAGTACATTAAAAAAAAGAAACAAAAAAAAGGAAAAAAAAAAGAAAAGAGTGGCTGAAAGGAAATACAACCTTGTATTGGGAGCAAACAGAGGAAAAAATATAAACTAACTTGCAACTTCGATCCCTGTATGGGCCACCAAAAAAAAAAAAAAACTAACTTGCAACAGCTACCTCTTAAACAAGGGGTCCTCTAAGCCAATGTTCCTCAACTTTTTTTCAGTCAAGGCACCCTTTAAACTTTATGGACAATCTTGAGGCACCATTGTATTATTATGGACAGTATTGAGGTGCCCCATTCTAAAATGTGAAAACTATTCTAACGGTTTTTCATAAGTACACACAAGTAGGACACCCAATGTTAAAGGGGATTTTAAAAGCAAAAACACTTTTGCAAACTGGTACTCACTGGTTTTCTAGTGTTTTTTCTTTTCTCCCTCAGTTTTTTCCATCATTTAGCTAATGTGACCCCAACACCGATGGAGAGGGGCAGGAGAGGGGGATACAAGGATGCTGTGTAGGCGACTGACATCCTCCATATCAACTGATCATGCCATTGGTCGTTAGGATGCAGGCAGTTGTAATGGTGCACAATGATAACCTGTGGCTTTGTGTAACTAAAAGGCATGCTTCATCCACACACATCCAATTGCTTGTATATGATCTTTTGGGAATTTTTATGCATTTTGACAAGGCAGCCCTGAAGAAACCTCAAGGCACCCCAGGATGCCTGGGCACCCTGGTTGAAAAGGCAAAAGTTAAGCAGTGCTATTGGCACTAAGAACGGTGCTCCAAGTTGTCTACATAGGTTGCAGTGAGTAAATCAGCTTCTGAAAGCACTTAAATACTGTACACTGAGGGATTAAGATCACTTTAATTGCATACTTATTCTAATGATTAATTTGATTTATTTGCTCACTTCAGCACCCGACCAAGTATTGCTCAAACACCATCACAACAGCAGCAAGAAAATGTCTTTTTTTTAGACCCATTCCTCCTATTGCAAAAAGATAGGCAGTATTTTAATAGTAATAGTAAAAGTACATATAGAATTAATGGAATGGCCACATGCAGGAAAAAAAAAAAAAAGAATATACATATGCCACTTGCCACTATAGCACTCAAACTTTTTCTTTACCTTTTTTATGTGCATAAAGATGTCTTTAGAAAGTCGCATTTCATTCTACTGCATGAGCATGCAGCCAGAACACTTTGTTACAGAAGACTAAAACAAAGCGTTCACTTATTATTTTAGTGAGTTTTGAAATTAACAAAGCATTTTATGGCACATCTCTAAATCCTAAAAGAAAATGTTTCCATATGCTGCTGAATACAGATTAAATAGATTTTATTTCACATTCTGCAGAGCACAGTTATCACAAAATGTCACAATAATAACCTCTTCAATTTATAGGAAAAGGTTGTGATAATCTTTCTAAGTAATGCTAATTGCTAGGCCATGTCTGCTAAATGTTTCAGAAAAAAAAATAGTTTGAAGTACTGTTAATACTGCACATAGCATAGCAAATACAATTTTGCAGGTGTATAAGGTTACTTGAAAGGCACATGAATATATTTTTTTTTTTCATTTTTTATGGGTTTATAGTGTGAACAGGAACTTCATAAAATATCAAAAGGCTTTAGTTAATAAAATGAGGAATATATTAAAAAGCTAACAAGTGTAAATTCCTAAGGCTATAAACAGTAAAACCTGATAACAGGAGCACACTACCAAACCCAACATGACTGTATTCATGTAGCCAGTATTTGGATGTAGTATATTAGAGTTCTTTAACGTGATATAGAGGAAAAAAGAAGGTTGCTTGAAGGATATGTAAACAATAGCAACTACATTATTATTTGCTCTGTTTTGGTCGAAAGTGCTTTTTATATCTGTTCAATAAGGAAAAAAAAATATCTATTAGTCTCCTCAGAAATCTCATAGGCTGATATTTTCCTGTGTACTCTGCTTGGACTGACTGCTATCAGCTTATGGTATGGAGAAGAGAAGAAGTAGAGGTGTTTTGTAGTCTAACGCAATTCCTGACCTAGGGTGACAACACTGACCACACAGATCAAACATGTAAGAACATCTCTGTAAACTGTAACAATCGAACTTGACACATTTGTGTGCTTGTTCCTTAGTGCTTCATTGTCAGCATCACAATGCTCATAAATACAGGTACTTATATGGGTTGACTCAGTCTTCATATATTATATTATATATATTATATATATTATAATATTATGTCACAGGGTACTGTATAGGCCAGGATGAACAAAGTCCAGGATAGTGCTTGAGAAATCCACAGAATTCAGGTGTCAAGAGGTGTGGCATAGAGCACATCAAGAGAGAGATGCAGAGACTCACAAAAGGTCTTGTTGTGTTACAGTGATTTGTCTCATACTGGTCTGCTTGATCAGCACAGATACTCAAAACCCATTCCTGCCTGGACAGGGAATGGTTCCACTAAGCACACTGAAATACACTTGTCCCAGGGCTTCTATGGGTATCCTGGGACTATAAACACGCTTATTGTTTACTCCTTAGCATGGGCCCAAGCAGCCTGGCCTACTGTATATTATACAGCTGTGCTTTCACATTTACAGGCCTTACAGACATGAGTCCCACAGCAGCGCACATTCACACAAGCCTGTAACAAGATGCACACAGTGCATACATTTCTGCTCCTCCCCTTGCCTGATTTTCCCTTAGGGGAAGCTCTTAAATAGGTCCTTATAGCCTACCTCCTTGCCCCTGCCTTACAATCTTAGGAATAGACATTGACAAAACCAGGATCTTGCCCCGGATTAAAAAAAAAAAAAAACAGTAACATACACTGCTCAAAAAAATTAAATAAAGGAAGACTTTGAAAACACATCAGATCTCAATGGGGAAAAATATCATGCTGGATATCTATACTGATATTAACTGGGTAATGTGTTAGGAATGAAAGGATGACACATTGTTTGATGTAAATGAAAATGATTAACCTACAGAGGGCTGAATTCAAAGACACCCTGTAAATCTAAGTGAAAAAAATTATGCGGAAAGCTAGTCCATTTTGCTGAAATTGCATTGCAGCAACTCAAAATGGTACTCAATGTAGGGGCATGCTACTAATGAGATGACCGATGGTGTCCTGGGGTATTTCCTCCCATCACTAAGCTCCTGAACAGACTTAGGTGCAACCTGGCAGTGTCAGATGGACCAAAACATAATGTTCCAGGGGTGTTCTATTGGATTTAGGTCAGGCAAGCGTGGTTGCCATTTAATGGGTATCAATTCCTTCATCGTCCAGGAACTGGCTGCATACTCTCGCCACATGAGGCTGGGCATTGTCGTGCACCAGGAGGAACTGCACCAGCATAGGGTCTGACAATGGTTCCAATCATTTCATCCCGATACCTAATGGCAATCAGGGTGCCATTGTCTAGCCTGTAGAGGTTTGTGCGTCCCTTCATGGATATGCCTCCCGAGACCATCAGCGACCCACCACCAAACCAGTAATGCTGAACGATGTTACAGGCAACATAACATTCTCCATGGCTTCTCCAGACCCTTTCACATCTGTCACATGTTCTCAGGGTGAACCTGCTCTCATCTGTGAAAAGCACATGACACCAGTGGCAGAATTGGCAATTCTGGTGTTCAATTGCAAATGCCAAAAGAGTTCCACGGTTCCGAGCAGTGAGCACAGGGCCCACTAGAGGACGTTGGGGCCGCCAGGGCATCCTCATAAAGTCTGTTTCTGATTATTTGGTCAGAGACATGCACAGGTCAATTTGTACTCATCCTGTTCCTCCTTGCAAAAAGGAGCAGTTACCGGTCCTGCTGATGGGTTAAAGACCTTTTAACTGCCTGTCTTCTGGAATCTGATCCATTCTCTTGAGACTGTGCTGGGAGACACAACAAACCTTCTGGCAATGGTACGTATTGCTGTGCCATCCTGGAGGAGTTGGACTGCCTGTGCAACCTCTATATGGTCCAGGTATCGCCTCATGCTACCAGTAGTGACACTGACCCTAGCCAAATGCAAAACTAGTTAAAAACAGTCCGAAAAGATGAGTAGGGGAAAAAAAGTCAGTGCCCTCCACCTGTAAAACCTATTCTTGTTTTAGAGGTCATCTCATTGTTGTCTATCTAGTGCACTAGATGTTCATTTCATTAACACTAAAGCACCTGAAACTGATTAGCAACCCCCTCTGCTACTTAACTGACCAGATCAATATCCCAGAAGTTTAATTGACTTGATGTTATACTCTAATTAAAAATTGTTTCTTTCATTTTTTTTAGCAGTGTAGTAACATAACACCTATAGTATGCAGGCTTTCTACTATATTGCCTTGCATTCCTCAGTCATTATTTTTGTATTGTGAGGGATACCAGTAAAAGCATCAAATGGGAAAAGGTAGCAGCATAAGAACCGCTCAGCAAAGTTCTTCTTAACAGACAACCTATTTATTCTGGCCTAGTACATAGGATGATGTACCTCCTTCCCTTATAATCCATTAGAAATAAACAATATTTAAATGCCCTTGAGACTTTTACAGGATACATCAAAAACATGGAAGAAATATGCATAGCAAAGTCTTAATTGTAAATATCATAAACGCAGATGATAAAAGTAATCTTTGCAGATACAGAAATGTTTTTTTCAAAAGCAGCAGAAAATTATGATAAGAAATGCATCCAGCAAAGAGGGAGAATACCAATCCAACCAATAATGGCTGGCAATACAAGCAAACACTTTCATATCAGCTTGTATGCTAAAAAATGTTATAGCAGATCCATATTGTAGCCTCCAAAGGTGTCTGTCCTAGGAGCTGTGGGAAGGGCACCCACAAGGTCCATAGAGACAAGGGCACCCACAAGGTCCATGGAGCAATAAATCAATGTAGCCCAGAATTGCACCAGAAAAATATGAGTGTAACCCCTCTAATGAAACAAAAAAAAAAAAAAGGAAACACCAAATGGGGATATAAAGATATGTTGATACATCAAAATTCCCCTTGTGAGAATATGTCTCATAGTTATTTAAGTGGTTCATAATATATAGTATCCAAAATTAGGACATACATCAGTGATAACGGGGACAAAGATCCTAAATGTGGGTTAATACAAAATGATAAAGAAATGAAAATGATAATAGATACAATTAGTATAATGACTCATACAGCCCAAAGAGAAACACTTACAAAGAAGAAACCATCACCCATATAATGTGCAAGATTGCACAACAATACAATACACACCATGAGCAGCATAACCCCAAAAAAAGCCTCTATGATGATCTATTCCTAACAGAATGCTGAAAGAGAGATAGGCTGAACATAACTTTTTATTTGGGTAAATAGCATTCAGATCACATCATTTCATCCTCTTTCTGCTCTATATGTCCTAGCAATATATCTACAGCAGGGGATTTAGAGAGGCTGTATCGTAATGTCTATTCATAGATTCATAATTAGCTCAATTAATGTAAATGCCAAAATGCAATCAAAACTATTAAATACAGAATACTGACAAAGTAGCTGATTACATTTGATCACAGGAGATATGCCATCTGATTAGACTTTAATATTAAAGTACAGTGCAAACATAAAATAACCTCATTTGTAATCAACATTTCTGACCTCATACTAAATCTTGTATTAAATTGTTTTGTCCAGAAAATTGGGCCATATCTGCCAACTTGGAACTCAGATGAAAATGTTAATTTTCAAATTATATTAAGGGGGGATATAATATGGATCTGAGGCAATTCCCATATCTTTGAATATACTGTAGGCTTGGATGAAGAAATGGAAAAAAAATGTGTTTCTGTTCCTAATTTGAAGCTAAACTCCAGGAAAATAACTACATGGGTTAACTTCATATATGAGAGCTGTCTTATCTGCCAAATGATTTATCATTCTACTCATTTAGTCCTGAGATTTACACAGTTCTTCCCCACAGCACAGCCGTGTCTAGCAAAGTAGAAGACCCAATCTTTCTCTGCTGCAGTTGCATTTTTACTTACTGGTCCTCTCCCAACTCCCCACCCTTTGATTGGACAGTGATAAGAAAAGCATCGGACTTATGAACTCATCTTTCTGCCACTTGTCTCTCTCCTCCAATCAGCCTGGCTCCTCGCACTGCAGCACATCTGAATAGGAATATAAATGGTAAAGGGTATGGGCGCTACTTCTAATATGGTGTATTTGACACTGGTAGGTGATATTGTATCTGTTATACGTGTAACATATAATACCATATAACCACACACTTATACACACGGCATACAATATAATATAATGTTGTTGTAAAGTGCTCTCTGATAACCCAAGTATATCAGAAGCCAAAAGAATAGGTGAGACTGTGGTGTTGTGCTTTAACTCTTACTTGGCTGTGCTCTGTGCGGTGATGCAGTGCCCCTATAAGAATTGCATTCACTGCAATGCTTTCCCCTAAAAAGGGGTAGCAAGCTCTGCACAGCAATGTAGGTAATCTAGGAGATCCTGCGATTATCCCTCTATAGATTCCTGCCGATCTATAGTTCTGGTATTGGTCCTGGTTGTATGGATACCTCCACGTTAACCCTTGGGCCCTTCCTGGTGTTTCCGGGTTGTCTCATATGGTGCCCCACATGAAGGAGAATAGACCGACCATAGTGTAGTAATTTGCAATAAGTATTTAATAAAACAAATATCCACTTACAATTAGGTTTGGTGTAAACCGCAATACCGCTTGGTGAGCGTGCGGACCGGATGTCTGGGTTTCAATGCGATCCAAAGGACGGGACCACACTAGCCAAAGTAAAGGAGTGACACACGATCCAGCTCGATGCGTTTTGTCAGCATTGACGTCATCAGGAGCTACCACTTACAATTAGGTTTGGTGTAAACCGCAATACCGCTTGGTGAGCATGCGGACCAGATGTCTGGGTTTCAATGCATTCCAAAGGATGGAACCACACTAGCGGAAGTGATGGAGTGATGCACGGTCCAGCTCGACGCGTTTCGTCAGCATTGGCATCATCAGGAGCTACCCACTTACAATTAGGTTTGGTGTAAACCGCAATACCGCTTGGTGAGTGTACGGACAGGATGTCCAGGTTTAAATGCATTCCAAAGGACAGAACTACACTAGTGGAAGTGATGGAGTGACGCACGGTCCATCTCGACGCGTTTCATCAGAATTGACGTCATCAGGAGCTACCCATACCCATAGCGCCCATACCCTTTACCATTTATATTCCAATCTATACTTCTCACTCAGGTGTGAAGCATTCTAGGGAGGCTGCAAACTTCAGGATTATACCTTTGTTTTATTATTTCTTCATATTTGCGCGGGATTAACATACCACTATTTTGCACATCTAAATAGCTCCTTGCGCTGCTTCTCCTTTACTTTTTCTGAGACTACTGTGAGGCTAATGCCAGGTTCAATTAGGGTACTTAGAGTGCTTGCATTTAAAAAATACATTTATTTAAGCATTTGTGATTACAAAGCTGCATGAAAGTGTTCCTTTTATATTTAGGCTGAAGTTCAGCTTTGAAAACACAAGGAGACTTTTCTACAAATGTCCAATTTGCAAAACATGTGTCTGTTACATGGCCCTGCAGCACTATGTGTCCAGGGCAATCTGCCTGTACTTTTAATGATTTATGTAGACAGTAGCATTTTTTTTTTCTTAATAAATTGATATATGCATTTTTATATCGTTTGGGCACCCTCATTAGATAACTATGGATGCAGTTAGTATTATGTTTAGTGATTTTTTTTTTTCCAGAATTTTTTTTTCTAAATTGTTGAGGTATTGTTACTTTTCCTTAGGATAAGGTCCTGGCCATCTGGTCAAGACTTTTGTGACCACTTTTTCCATTCCGCAGCAAACAGTGTTTTAATATGTAAAAAAAACAAAATGTTTACATTTTGTTGGAATAGTCTTGTTTTTAGATGGTTATTCTGTTAAAATATAAAACAGTTGTTTTTCACAGAAATGCACAGCAGGTTAATTATCAGTAACGCTTACTCCCTAGAGTTATGGTAGCTGACGACTACATTTTGTACTTTTTGAGTAATGATGTTGTAATGAAGCATCTGCATAAGGCTATGCAGATTTTTAGCACTGTGCAGGATTTTTTTTAGGACAGGAATTTAAAAAAAATGACTAAAGCAAAATTTTACAATGAGTATTAAAAGAAGAATCACATACATGTCATGTAGTATTTTTAATCAGGCTGAAGATATCATAGTAAGTACAGTTAAAACGAAATATCAAATGCCACCAAAATGACAGCTTCCAGTTTATCCTCACAGTAGGGGCAAACAAATCCCCTCTTGACCCTGTCAGTTACAGTTGGATTAACTCCCTGGGATTGTTCATTCTACTGATGAATTATACTAATTATAGTTGAATGTGCCATTTAAGTTCACCTACATTGTCAGTGATCTCCACCTCCTTTGAGAAGTGTCATGATAAGTGTTAGATAACACACACTAGTTTAATTTTACCCTTTTAATTAGAATGTTTGCTATAGTGTTGGATTGTGGCATTAAAAAAAAAAAAAATGCCAATGCAAAATCAATGCTACTTTCTCCCAGGCTGTCTCTCTAAAATATTCTCCAATTTAAAGTCTCTGAAAAAGAATATAAAGTAGAACATAGAGGGAAGAAATAAAACACTCATTTGATTCATTCAGCTATGTGTAGAATTGGAGCTTGAGCTATTAAACTCAGAAATAAACAGATATTTTTTAGCAAAACTTAGTAAATGTAAAAAGTTACTTGTTGGATATTAGTAAAAGGTAATTATTTTTATGTAAAATGTCACATTTTTCTGATAAAAAAATACATTTTTTTTTTTAGGACAAATATATGCAAAACATTATGCATACCCTTAAAATGAAAAACATGTTTACACTACTAGTACTGTTACAAGTGGAATGGTGTCATTTTCAGGCAGCTGTCTATGATTGCAAGTGCAAGAGAAAATGCCCAAAAAATCTTTTAAATTCTTTCCTAAAAAACTGCTTGGTTTGTGCTAGATAGGACCTGATTCTGTCAGTTACTTTATAACTTCTTCCCATTATTAGCTACAACCCAGGAGTGGCAAAAAATCAATATCCAGAGGGTGTTCAAATTCATTTGCAATGGGACTTGAATATCTATAGCTAACCTTTTAAAGACCTGCCTCACTTTTTACTGAGTATCTTATTATAAAAAAAAAAGTACATGAATAGTACTAACACAAATATTAAAAACAATTGAAATACTACACACAGGATTACTGACTCAAAACCAACTATTTAAAGTGTAATTCCACTTTTGTTGAGAAAAAAAAAACATCCCCCTCTGGGTAATCTTTGTACCTTGCAGGGATTTTAACAAACTTTGTTGCAGATTCCTACCTTTTGTTATTCTGAAGAAATCATTGTTTGTTCCTCTGTGCTGAGTGGGTCTAATGGGAGTGGTTTCATAATTATCTATCAGCTGTGGCAGCTGCAGGGCTCTAATGAGGAAATCTGCTGGGCCTGCATCCCTTCATACGTGTTCCTATTGGGAGTATCTCACCAAAAATGACATTTTTGTTGCAGGAGATCTGACTTGTATCTTAGGCAGACTTCTGGGAAAATTGGTGAGCCAATCACAAAAGCAGGAAATGATGTTTCTGGAGTGTGGTTAGTATACATTCTGTGTACAGAACACCCCCAGGTAGCCATATTGCATTGCATTTTCAGAAAAAGACAACAGCTGCAGATTAAAAAGGAAAGGTCATTTTTAATAACATTCAATTACAATATGATTTGTGTAGCAATTGTATACGCTATATTGTTTTTTCTTTATTTGCTGATTTTTTTCCCCCCACGAAGTTCCCCTTAAATTATAACATTTCAGGGATCGTATTATTAGCATGTTATCAACTCAGAGCAAGCTTAGCCTGAAAAAAATAATAATAAAAAGTTTTTCGTACTGGTTAACCATTCAGTTGGTTTTAGTGAATTTTTTGGTTGCAAGAAATAAGTGTTATATCTCCAAAAAGATACCAGCCCATCACACCGGACATAAGGGTTCTAAACCCATCAAAATATGGCTGTGGGTGTGGCCTTACTGCTAAGTTAACAGTGGACGCTGAAGTAATAGACTGTGTCCTTATATCACCAGCTACTTTATGAAATTACAATATAAGATATCATTTAACCACTTTACCACCAGAGGATTTTGCTGTCTTACGTCCAGGCCACTTTTTGCGATTCGGCACTGTGCGAATTTAACTGACAATTGCGTGGTCGTGCGACGCCGTACCCAAACAAAATTTACGTCCTTTTTTTTCCCACAAACAGAGCTTTCTTTTGGTGGTATTTGATCACCTGTGCAATTTTTACTTTTTGCGCTATAAACAAAAAAAGAGCGTAAATTTTGTCTGTCACTTAGGAGATCCGCCCGCTTTGTTTACACAAGCGGGCAGATCTCCAGACTCGATTCCCCGACGATCGGGCAAGAGCAGCGGCGATCGCCGCCACTCCTCCCCTGGCCGGACTCCCGCTGTGACTGAATACAGCGGGAGCGAGCCTCCGGCGGCGCGCGCGCGCGCCGCCCACAAGGGGAGGAGTCCAGCGACGTAGGTCTACGTCGCTGGACAGGAACGAGTCACTTTGCCGCAGTACGGTCAACGTGACCGGTCGGCAAGTGGTTAAAATTGGAAAAATATACTTAGACCACATTAAAGTGTCATTAACTTAAATTTTGTTGTGTGTTTTTCTACAGCTGCAAATGATTTACCTTTTACCTAAAGCTCTAGCATAGTTGTAACTACCACATACCTGGTTGTCCTGCCATTTATTTTTTTAAATTGCTTCTCTTCCATGGCTACACAGTAGCTGATCCTCTGGCTGTTGAGTTGCCACCTCTTCAAGTGTATAATGCCTAGTGCACACAATGAGAAAATCAGATGAAAAATATTTGCTTTTGGAGCAATCTTCCTATAATCTGATCATTAGTACACAGCTTTTAAGAGCCGCTCATAACAGTTCATGTGAACTTATCCAAAGGGACAATCATGAAAATGTTTCTGTACAATAACAGAATGATTTTCAGTTAATTAGTACAGTATTCGTCTGTAAAAAAAATCAAGTGACCAAGACTGCGAATTCTTGGAATTGAAAGAATACATTACAATACAATACAACACATTACATCATCGTGGGACGTTGTGTTTTGTTTTACGAGAATTTTCAGAACTCTACTAGCATGTAAAAAACAATGGACGATCATCATCATCAATATTCCCATCCTGTGTACCAGGCTTAAGGAGAAGCCATTCACTTCCTTTTCTTTCTGTTCTAGCTGCCCCACATAACTATTTTCACTACCTTTAGGGGAGGTTCCAGAATGTTGATTGACAAGCCCTCCCAATCTCATCCTCAAACCTATGTCATTATGATCCTCCAGTGGGGCAGATCTAGTAGAGATTTTGATGGGGGTTTTTCTCCCTGTTAGTCACTCCACATGACACACATTCTACAAGCTAAAGGGGCCTGTCTAGTATGGGAAAACTCTTCAAATTTTCGTAAGTGCCCTATCATAAACTGTCATTAGATCCTAGGTTGCTGTTGCTCCTCTCTCAAATATTTTAGTGCAGCCAGGAGCATGAAATGCCAAACAACTGCAAAAAAAGGCTATTAGACTCTAAAAAGGCATATAGGAGTATTTTTTTGTTTTGTTTTGCTGCTTCCTAACAACCAACATTGAAATCTACATTGTGATATTGTGAAATTGAGACCATATAGTATATATAAAGTGGTTATATTGAGTTTAATATCACTAGGTTCCAACTGATCATGGACACAAGAGGCAATTTGCTAAAGGTGTGTTACTATTCACTACAATTATCTAATCATATGGAAAACAAATCCTTATTTACTTATTTCTTCTGCTTATGATTGGGTATTCAAAGTGAACAGGAATTTGCTTTTCATATGACTGAAAAAATGAAATGAATATTCACACAATTTACTTCGTGAAGATTCTCAACTCTATTAGTATATCAGGCAAACATCTTCATGTCGATTTCAAAAAGTATACATGATCTTGAATATTAGGCAATACACTACAATGGAATTGTAGTACAATAACTAGAAAATAAGTTATGCAGGCACTAAGTCCTGCTGATTGTGGATTTTAAAGGCACTTACATAAACATCAGATATAGATAAACTTTCATTTATTGTACAAAATATATAAAAAAGACATACTCAACATCATAATGATTAAAAAACACAGAACACACATGTGTATCATGTGGATTACATATACAATCAGTGGCATACAAAAAGGACCTCTACAGGTGATAATCACATAAGAGGTATACAATGGCGTAGTGGTCGATGCGTTTCACTTTGTGCTTCCTCAAGACCAGCCTCAAGACCAGTATTCCAAAAGGAGTACAATAACTCCTTTTAAAAAAAAAGGATGTTGAAATCAATAAATATAATAAAAAAATAAAAAAATAAAAAAAAACACTAAGTGATGTTTGTTTCCTGGCTCTCTGGCCTAATACTTTCACTAACCTATTAACCTATAATGAACATGCATCACATGAAGTTAAAACCCCTGATCCCCAAATGGATTCACGATCAATGGCTCAAAGTGTAGAAGCTATTGAGGTTAACATACCAAAGAAAGGTATCATCACTTTGCAAAGTAGACATTGGAAAATAAGGTGAAGCTATGTACACTATAAATGTTCAAGGGTAATTAAAAAAAGGCAGCAAATGATTGGATATCTAAAAGGAACACAGGTACACGCATTTACTAAGATTCACCTTGCTAGGTGAACGGACACTCCTGCATTAGTAAATCAATACCACTAAGTGCCGGGTTCACACTAATACGACTTGTCAGGCGACTTGGTCAGCCTGGCAAGTCGTGCACCGTTGCGGTCCATTGAGTAGTACAGGACCGGTTCTAATAGGTGCGACACAAGTCGCTCCGACTTAGAAAAAGGGTCCTGTACTACTTCGGGGCGACCTGGAGTAACTTGCATAGACATTCATTTTATGAAGTCCGTGCAAGTAGCGCCGAAGTCGCGATGCATGCGACTTCACAGGTCGCCCCCGAAGTCGGAGCGTGAACCGGCACTAAATCAGCATGACATCAGGCAAGTAGCATTTCTCAGCTCAGGTTTCTTTAACCCCTTTACCTATGATCCATGCTACGGAGAAGCAGCCAGTTGACAATCAACAACATAGTACATTTGAAAATTTTTATTTTGTTACTCCTCCCACGGGTATGTCATGGTGAGTGGCAACTTTATACAGAAAAGCTTTTGGCAAAACTTTTTTCTTTAAGCAGAAAACACATAACAGGAAGACAGAACACATTGTGTTAAAGGAAAGCTACTGTGTATACAGCTAGTTTGTTTATTTAATCCCTGTATCATTTGAAGCATCAGCCATGAAATGGGCAGAAGAGTATAGCTCAGGGAACAGAGACACATGAATTCACCAAGATAGACCAATAATTCAGTGAAGATATTGATTCCATTTAGATGAAGACAGAAAATAAAGTAATTTGGTTATCCACTGAAATGTGTTTTCCATAAAAATAGCAAAGTAAAAAGGATCCAGGGTGGGAATTAAAATAACATCATATCCACATTTTGACTATATGCAGTCATTATACAATCAGTTTAATTGCCCCCAAATCAAACCAAATGTTAGGTTGATAAGCATCCAACAGTTTTTGTTTTTGTTTGTGTTTTTTTTTTCATTTGTTTTTAAAGCCAAATTAACAATATATCTAGCTCCCTGGTACTTAGATTGAAAAACATCTTATTGTGTCTGGACATATTGAATAAAATACAAACTAAGAGAAATGTAGACTAATTGCTTGGCTGTTTGTAGCTTCAATATTTTCTAAATCACTGACCTGGAACACATATGCAAAGCAAAATAAAGTTAAAAATCCTTTTTTTGGATGCTTGTTCTGATGACTCAAAAAGTAACAAATCCACTGGATTAGCAGAACAGGAAGTGAATACATATTTTCCAAAGTGAATTTAGCATTGGCAGCCTTAAATGTTTTTCAGTGAAATTTTTTTTTTAAATCTGAGTTAAAGAAGTCCGTGTTAGGCTGGCCATATATTACACAATTTTCTTTTACAATTGTTCTTTCAATTTACCAAAACAATATATTATGAGGTCAACCCTAAACATTTTTAATTTGTATGCAATTAGGCAGTCCCTTGCACTACATAGTTGAAGGCAGAGCTAAAGGAAATGAAATAAGAAAATGGTATAATGTATAGCCAGCCCTAGTTCACAACAACTAATCATCAGCTTAATTCTCCAGCTCCCATGCCAGTAGAGGTTTGAAACTGATTGGTGGTGACATTACAGCAAAATAGCAGAGTCTTTGCTAGATAGTGGTAGTAGGTACCCTGGCAAGCCAATGCAGTTTATCCCACTGATCAAACATCATCCATTTAACATGGTCAGCTTTAGAGTGCAACCTTAAACCAGGTCTCTTCCATTTTTAGGCTGGGTTCACACTAGTGTGAATTGGATGTGGGTTTCGCTGCATCCAATTTGCATGAGAGTGTGCCTGGCTCTCAATGAAGCTGGTTCACACATCTCCTGGGCGGCTGCAGAGTGGATTATACAGGGGTCCTGTGAGCCTTGGGCTGTGTCTCAGGTTCGAATTCAGGAAAAAATTCAGGCCTGATTCTTCCCTGAAACATAGAACAGGGACATAACGGACCCCTGCTGTCAGCCACATCCAATTTAAGTTTGAACCCAGCCTCAGTCACTGACCCGGAACACGTGTGCCGAGAAGTTAAGAAAGTTTGCTGCTAGTGACCCGAATGGGTTGTTTTACTAAAGCAGTAAAAAATATTAACTTAGCAAAGTGAATGTTCATGTAGGTTAGTGAATAAAGAAGTTCCGTTCACCTAAATACCCAGTCAGGTGCAGGAAAATGTAAAAAAAAAATCTTCATTATTGAATGGCTGACATAATCACAGCTTAAAATGGTTTTAAACCCTTACATATATATCCAGTGAAATGACTGGCCTCAAGGGATACACAGAGATTAAACAAATCCTTCTAGATAGGTTTTAGCAGCCGCGAATGTGTGTACACCTGACAAGCCAGTTGCCAGCTGTCAGGTATCTAGTACATTTGCCCCCCCTGCACAGACCCCCTACCAAGTTTTTCAGACTTTTTTATCCAACCTGCTGACCTCAGACCAGCATGGCTACAGCCCCAGGATTGAGGGGAGGGAGACCAGCGAACATCCATTCACTGATCTCTCATACCAAGTATAAACCCAGAAGCAACATGTATTAAAAGATTTCTGTGTTCAACTGTCACTTTCTGTGGCTGCTGTGGCTTTGGAAGATGTTAATAGAGCATGTTATGGATTCCATTATGTTCAAAGAAGGGCAGGTGAGAATCCAGGGGTCAACACAGCAATGAGGGAACCTATGCAAAAAAAAAAAAAATGCACTACACATCTTACATATCATCTTGCACATCAGAGTGAGAGTAATAATTTTAGGGTTATCTCCAAAATTATGATTTGTTGCAGCTCTATAATGTATAGAAATTTTAGGATACCAAAGTTTGTTGCTGTTTCACGTGCATAGGCAGTTTTAGGACTTGTCATATTGGCTATCTCTACTTACTTGGCACAACCTCATTTTTTATATTTCACCAAAAATTGGTAATAGTTTGTGTTTGCATGCCCTAAAATTAAAACCAGGGCAATTTTTCATTTACATTTTGCACTATTGTTGTTGTAATATAACGTAATGTAAGTAGTTGGAACTTCCACCATTTTAGTCTCAGCTTTCAGAAATAATGTATTGGGGGTTTTAAGTAGCCTTCAGGCCTATAATGAAAACATGTATACAGAAATATACAAAAATGGCTCTGGCAGCGACAGGGTTAATCAAATAAACCTAATAGTATTGAGAAAGTAAGGTAGAATGACACCCATGCAACCATAAATTTCAGGAGAGGTCAGCAACAGCAGCTGCCATGTTTTTCTCATGAAAATTGTCATTGCAAATGAAGTCTGTTAGGTTGGCTATAGACGGTTCGAATCTCGGCCAGTTCAGCAGGATCCGGCCAAGATTCAAGCTGTGCGTGGGCAGGCTGAATGTACCCAACCATTGGTTGCAGGAAAGAAATTTGCTCCCTGTATGGCCTGCATTAGTGGACCGTCAACTTCAGCTATAACTTGCTGCTGAGCAAAAAGACTTCCTACTACTTTGTTTAAACGGGAAATAAAATCAGTGATACTGAATTATTAATAAAAAAAGTTCTCAACTACAGGAAAAAAAGCAAAAAACAAACTTGACACACTTTGTCACATAATTTGATTTAAAGCAACTATAGCAATTATCAGAGAGATTCTTGATCCTGTGTTATAAACAAGAAAGGAATCGTTACTTTATATCCTGCCTAGGGCAGAAGGAGGAGTGAGGAAGTTACAATGATTTTGTATTTTATGCATACATTGCTGTCTCTGGTTAATGAGGCAAACCAAATTCATATTCTGTAGGGAAAGCAGAAGCTATTTTATTCACATGAAATTTTTAACACATTTTTCTATGAAGCTTCTTTTCTTTTTTTTTTTTATTCTTCCATATACATATGAACTGAAAAATCTGCTTCCCCTGTGCCTTTTATTGCAGTGTAATAATATATTTATAACTGCTCTAACAAGCATACTTGGTGGTATGATATTATATAAATTCACGGTAACTAACAGCAGTGCATAAGATGTGTATCTCATGTAGCTCATGCATATCCTGCTGAAAAAAATTGTGTTTGATAAAGCTTAAAGCACAGTGTATCATAAACAATTGCCATTTCTGTAAAATGAATAACTTGTTTGTAACCTTTTTTTAAATATGTTTTCTTTTATTGATACTGCTGGTATTGGGACGTCTACCTTTACACGCACAGAAACATTTAATGGCATCCCAGTCTTAGTCCATAGGATTCAGTACTAAGTTGGCCCAACCTTTGCAGCTATAACAGCTTCAACTCTTCTGGGAAGGCTGTCCACAAGGTTTAGAAGTGTGTCTATGGGATTGTTTGACCATTTACCCTGAAACGCATTTGTGAGGTCAGGCACCGATGTTGGACGTGAAGGCCTGGCTCACAGTCTCCGCTCTAATTCATCCCAAAGGTGATCTATTGAGTTGAGGTCAGGACTCCATTCAGGCCAGTCAAGTTCCTCCAACCCAAACTCGCTCATCTATGTCTTTATGGACCTTGCTTTGTGCACTGGTGCTCGGTCATGTTGGAACAGGAAGGGGCAATCTCCAAACTGTTCCCACAAAGTTGGGAGCATGATATTCTCCAAAATGACTTGATATGCTGATGCCTTAAGAGTTCCCTTTACTGGAACTAAGGGGCCAGGCCCAACCCCTGGAAAGCAACCCTACACCATAATCCCCCCGGCACCAAATGATTTGGATCAGTGCACAAAGCAAGGTCCATAAAGACATGGATGAGCGATTTTGGGGTGAAGGAACTTGACTGGCCTGCATAGAGTCCTGACCTCAACTCGATAGAACACCTTTAAACTGATTTTTAAACTGATTAGTCAAAAAAAAAAAATTAAAGCGCCCCCCCCCCCCCATGCTTACGTGCAAATGTGAACCCATATATTACTTGTGCACCATATGTAAATGGAATTTATTTTCAAAAACATAGTCACCAGACAGCCTTTAAAGATGTATTTCTCTAATCAAAATGTGTAGTGTTGGCAAGGCACTGCAACATACTACAGATGTAAACATAGCAATATGCTTTTAAAGTTGACCTAATCTCAGATGTATTTTTCCAAGCTAAGTATCTTTGCTAAGGACATATGTGCTAAGTGCTGTGAAAATAACATGTAAGTGTTCATCTTCCTCTGTTTCTAAAAGGATGACACCATATTGTAGGACCAAAGGCTAAGGTGATGGTTGCTGCACAATCAGTTTAATTTAGTCTGATGCAAGCAATTTTTGAGGTCTAGGTGTCTCTTTTAAATGTAGCAGCCAGTCCAAGGATGACCAAAATCAGAGGGCTGGAATTTTCCAGCCATTCATCATTTTACCTATGACCTAATTTACATGGGTATAAGAATCCATACCAGTGCTGGGACAAAGTCATCAGGACAAACATGCCAAATTGCACCCTCACCCCCCAAGATGGATGAGCAGTTTGTGTCAGCAAAAATCCCTCCTACAAAAACACTAATCTGCAAGCTTACCCCCTAAGCATAAATGTCCCCTCCTCCCAGTACAAATCCTCCCTCACCACAAATCTTTGCCCCCCCCACACAAAAAAAATAATAACTCCTCCTAGCACAAACCCTTCACCCTTAAAAATTTCCCTCCTAGTACACATCTTATCATCCCATTTAAAATCCCCCTTCCAGCACAGATTCCCTCTAAATTCCACATCCTAGCATGAATCTTCTCCCCCCCCCCCCATCCCCCTCCTAACACAAATTCCAACACAAATCCACCACTCTTAGCACTCCCCTCTCTAAATTTCCCCAATTAGAAATATTCATACCCCCTGCTGCCCCCAGAATCCCCCCTTCCAACACAAATCCCCCAAATGTCCTTGTGGTGCTCCTCCACTTCACATGATACTACAGCACCAAGGGCAGCCACCCTTCCTGCTCAGCCTTTGTCCATCCATGACCCATACCACTGTGCAAAGTGTAATCTTCACCCACGTGGGAGGCACAGGCATTTTGTGCAGTCATGTACAGTCAGCCTTTTCAAAAAAAATGAAAGGCAGAGCACAGACTGCACATTTGTGTGGGACCGATGCACAGGTCAGAAAGCAGGCAGGCAGGCAGAATTTAGACAGGGATAAAGTCTAACCTGGGATTCATAGTCTACACAGCGCATCAACATGCTTGCTTCAAGCTTATATACAACACATCATCCTAATTTATATAGTATTTTCAAACAAAGATGGGTAGCAGTTTAATAAGACACAGAAAAATGATAAATCACACTTTGGAGATTTGCTTATAACGATGATTAATCATATGTTGGAGTTTAGCTTTTGCTTGTTTTTAATAATCATACTTTGCTAAATGGTTCTTATCTGTATTATGCTCTCCACAAGTGAAAATAAAAGACCAGCAGTATCCTTAGAAATAAAAAGGAAGTTGGTGAATCTTTTTAGCGCACTGCAACATGGCATCATCCCTTTTTAATATGGTTAATTATGTTCTTATGTATAATTAATTTTGTCAGAAAAAATACCTAGAATGCAATCTAAAATATGTAACTTGTAAATCTACTCTCCGTCAAGTGGTAATTAATTTTCATAATCCGTAATCAGTATGACTTTAATAAAAGGTAAAGCTTATTACATCTGTGGTTAACCCCAATGGACACAGAGGCTTGAGCAAGTTACTGATACATTCACTGAAAAACTAATTACCAAGCAGAAGTACTGAAGAATGGAGCGTATCCATTTGTTTTTCAATTAAGGTGATGATATTTTATATTGTCTCCTTTCTATCTTGGAGGTTTCCACATATAAATATTTGGTCCTCATTGCCCAAAGAGTACATAGTTTTTTTTCCTTTGTGCTTATTGTTCAGCCCTGCTCTGTAGATCTCCATTGTTGTGGCCAAATTGAGGCTATCAGATGTACTTTATAGTAGCACATCCTTAACTGTGCATGATAACACAATTTTGCTGTTACGAACTTCTCATAACATATACAGCATGTGCTCAATGTATTTAAAGGATACATTTTGAATTGAAAAAAAATCTCCTTCCTAGCCCCTCAATACAGAAAACTGTAACATCACACCACACCTGTCATTCCCAGCAGGTCTTTACTTACCTGCTCTAAAGGTTGGGTCCTCTTCTGCTGTCTGCAGGCCTGCTGGCATAGATCTAGTCACACAGACCTAAATTCACTGAGCCCATATTGCAGGAGCAAATTCACTATAAAGTCAATGGGCTATTATTGTACAAGAACAGGCATCCCAGCACTATATTTTGCCAGATTTATCAGTTTACTATATTGAGGGAACTGGCAATATTTCTTATTTGTTAACCAGTGTTGGGGGTAACTAGTTACAAAGTAACTGATTACAGTAACTATATTACTTTTTTTGGTAACTAAGTAATGTAACTAGTTACAATACTAATATTGGTAACTACACTATTTTACTAGGCTATAGGAGGTAACTACACTACTTTACTAGGCTATAGGAACGCGCTTTCCTGCGTTACCCAAGCCGTGCGATACAATCGTTATTTCGAAGAATAGAGAGGGATGAAGTTTATGACTTTTTGTTGCACTTTATGTTTTATTCTGTTTTTTCAGGTTTTGTTCTCATGTTTCCCAAAGCCTGTGTTTATACAATAAACTCTATGCAGAAAGAGTGTCATGTATCTTCTTCTACACGGTCAATTAAGAAAGAGGAAAGTAAAGTAATAAGTAGTGAAGTTACTTTTCAAATGCAGTAACTAGTAAAGTAATCTCGTTACAATTTACAGAAGTAACTAGTAACTAGTTACATTTTTTGAGTAACTACCCCAACACTGTTGTTAACCTATACTTTAAAGTGGAGCTTTACTATGAAAATTGTAGCTGCTGACTTGCAAGAAAAAGGACCTACTAGTCGATCAAGTCCAGGTCTATCTTTCCAGCAGATGATTCTTCACCAGGCTTCATCTCTTCAGTATCGCCATCTTGGATTAGGGAGCTGTCGTGACTTCCTGATGTCTCACAGCGAGCTTCCCACTGCACATGCACAGGGCACAGCAGTGTATTGAGAGTGATCCTACAGCCTCTTGAGACATGTGACATGTCCCAGGAGGCTGTGGACAGTAAGCCATGCACTTATAATTTTTACCTGTACGAAGATTGGGGAAGTGGGAGCAGGTAACTGTGAAGAAAGGTACCTGCTCTCCCAAAAAAAAATTGTAAATGCGTTAGAGGCTGGGAGAGGTAGAGTATGAGCTGCACTTTTGTTTTTTGGTTTAGGTCCACTATAATTCTGATAAAGTAGCATTGTCATAGGGATACCAAATCAACTGCAAATTATCCGACTACTAATCACTTTCACTTAAAGTGTACAGTAAGTGATAAAATCTGAGAGGTGACCTTACACTGTACCCCCTCCCCATCCCTCCCAGTCCCACTGTACTAAAGTGTCGTAATCTTGCTCTGTCAGGTACTGGAATGCTGCTTCACTGGTCCGGGGATCGGAAATCCTGACTGCTTAATCTCCTTTCCGTACCTCTGAGCGTGTATGGCTAAGAGGTATTCTAATTGGTCAGCACCATCACATGGGTGGCTCTGACCAATCAGATTCAATCAAGCCCATCCTGTCAGCGCTGCGAGAAGAAGGAAAGCCAGGGGGATTTTGAATCCCCAGACCAACAAAGTGGTGTTACAGTCCAATATAAGGTCACCTTACAGATTTTCTGTAAAGGTGAAATTACACTTTAACTCTAACATTAAAAATAGACAATTTACTTTTTTACGTCACATCCGGTGATGTTTTCAAAGGCTATGTTTGAAAACGTCACCGGATGTGACGAAACTCGTCAGGACGTGGACCGCACGACGTAAGTCATGTGACTATTGGAACGCAAGCCGGAAGCCGGAACGCAAGTCGGAGTTACCTCCGCTCGCCACTCTGCACGCTGCGCATTGCTAGTCACGGACAACAGTACTTTAGCTCCTTGCTGGAGCCTGCCTAAAAACGTTGTAGAAACCTTTAATTTTGGATTAAACTTTGATCCCAACAATACTACACTATCTGGAGTTTTCTTCCTTATTTTACTTCCAATGGAACGGCCTTATTAACGCTGGGGAGAGAGACCACGGCACAGGAGAGGCTTAAAAGGGGACTTACCAAAAAGCGTTTTCGGTCTCAATATTATATGATATGTGAGACCCACTCCATCTGGTAAGTGACCCAACTTATAAATTACTCCACGGGAAGAAGGTCCTTTTGAAGCACCTGCACTTTCAATTAAATCTAAGAGCACGTTTGCACATGGTATTTATTTGCACAAAGTTTTTTCTCAAGAAATAATTTGTTGGACTACTTTTTTTTGGAATTTTACATTTTTTGGAACTATATACATATTACACAAATAGAAGTTTTGTATTTATGCATGGACTTGAAATATTGTTTATTTATTTGCATATTGGCACAATTTGTATATTGGATAATTGATTTGTAAAACCATTTTGCACACTAGCACTTTTATATTTATATTTTATATTCCACTTAGTTTCTAGCAAGCGCTGTAGATAGCCCTAAATTTAGGACTATTCCTTCCAAATTCTCTTTTTTGCACTACTGCTGCTGCTATTTATACACATAATTATTTATTATATCACATTAGATTACACATATTTTAAGGTAATTTATACATTTAAGACCTCCTAGGCGCGGGGAGTATAACTTTTTTAGAAAAGGGATACTTACTTTCATACTCTACATTTGTCTTTCCTGCTTCTGTATAACCAACAGTCTGAGCCTACAGTTATCCTAGTTATCCTACTGTTGTCTAGCCTGTCTCTTAACTCTGTCCTGTCATTGTGTTTATTTGGCAGATTCACTTGCAACTACCATAAGGTTTAATTGTTTTCACAGCGCCCTTTCACTGAGCCTGGTTGAGTGTAAAACATCTGGTGTGAATGAACCCTAGAAAACAATTATGGCTGTAACTGCTCAGGAAACATTGTCAGTGTTCAATTTGCCCAAAGCCTTACTGTTGCCACTTTTGCTGATCAGCTCATGTATTAACTGCATATGGTTATCAGAATACATACAGTATATTTGATAATAGTGGTCATTTGATTGCAGAGCGCTATATTCACAATTATAAGAAAGCTTCCCATGTTTTATTAAATAAAAAGATGTACATATGAAAGATAATTTTAAGGGAATGTATTTTTTTTGTGTTCTAAAAGTACTTTTGTTCTTGATGACAAGGAGATACAAAAGGCCTTTTGCTTGTCAAGTGTGTAAACTGCGCTGATGACATTTCAATGGCTTGGCAGGAGATAGAATGTAAGTTTTAAGTCAGTTTTTTTTTGAGTGAGACTGATTTGGTCTGACATTCAGATTAAGAGAACACAAGAGCATGACACTATTTATCCATTCTTCAGAGTGCATTATTTTTAGTGTATACAGTACTTATTCAATCTCTTCTTCCACAGAATGAAAACCTTTTAACTATAAAAATAAACTATATAAATAATGCCCTTACCCTTGAACATATATGTATATATATATATATATATATATATATATATATATATATATTTCTTTTTTTTTTCTTATTTTAGTAATATATCTAATTAAATTTTTACATATTTTTATGATTGTGCCATATTGATATATGTTTTTATACTTTCACTTTGTGCTAGAACAGACATATTTCTTTACAGCAGTATAGTATTTGGTTACTTTTATGTGATTTGTGCTTTTGCAGTATTGTGTCACCTCCTAATGATTTTCACTGTTTGCTCCAGGCCTTCGTATTTTCTTTTTCTTTTCTTTTTGAAATACTGCTTTTATTGGTTAATAGCATACTAATAGATTGTTTGTGTTTTTTGAATTGCAGCACCACTCTGCTATTGGAGTTTTATAACACAGCATTTTACTTTTAAGTCATCTTTGCCAATCACTTAGCACCTACAATCCTTCATTGGACTACTGAAGCAGGAAATGCATTACTTTGAATGCACAGTAGCAACAACCAGCATATAAAATGCACTTCTGGCTTGGGGTGGAAACTATGCCAATACTGTGTCCCCCTACCTATCCAGACACATCTGGCTGCAGCATTTCTGTATCCCATCCTGAATACAGGGCAATTAGAAGTAGGAGACTGTTTTTTTTCTTTGTGTATCCCACTTTTTATACATTGGGTTATGTAGCTGTCTGCCATTTTGATAATGAAGTCCAGAGAAACCCAGGGTATAGCTTTGCAATCAGTTGTTGATGTTGGCGGTCCTTGTTCATTACCCACTTGTCTTCTATTTGTGTGCATATATATATATATATATTCTCACCAGTGTGTGTAGTCCTTTCATCACTGCTTCACTTAGATAATGAGGGTCTGCATAATCTTGAAACATTGGTGGTGTTATTGTACTGATATGAAACTTCTATAAATTGTCCCCCTGGCTCTCAAGTTGGTGTGCTAGTTTTCTTCTGTACATTTGACTGTTTGTCCAGGCACTTAGCTTTTCATGCAGGTGTAGCAGTAGTAGCCCACACCATTTTTGTCAGCAAACTGTTTGGCGATCTTGGAAAGAGTTTTACCTGCTTACAATATAGCTATTGGCAAAATACGCTAATTGCAGGCTCCTTGATGTCTTACATATAGAATGTACAGTATGGTATTTGAAAATATCAGCACTGACAAATGTTGCATATGTTACAATAAAAACAAAACTTGCCTTGGAATTTTACATTTTTTTGTGATAAAGCAGGTAGAGAGGAAGTTACACAGCATTGGCTTCTGGAAACAATAATAACTACTGCACATGTAAGGACTACTCTGTTGCTATTTTAAAAATCGAAGAAAAAGGGCCTTTCTACAAAGAAGAGAATTGATACTTACCTGTCCAGCAGGTCACATGGCCCAATGCTGAACAGTATTCTGTATTTGGCAATTCAGTGAGTGTCTCATGCCCCTTCTGCACCAGGTGAAACTATTATAAATTAGGTCATTGGTGTGTGTGAGAAAGAGAGGTCTGTCTAATCCAATATATTTAAGAACAATATTCAGAACAATACCTTTAATCTAAGATTTACAATATCCCATATTAGTTTGACTATTACATTTTTGGATGTATCCATACGCAAAAACTCAGAAGGCCAACTGTATAGTGAACTATTTAGAAAACGTACAACTGGCAATACAATCTTGGAAGCTTCCAGCTTCCACCTCAAACATCTCCTAGCATCAATTCCTTTTGGACAATACATCAGGGCAAGGCGCAATTGCTCTAATGACACTCTCTTTGAACAGGAAGCAGAAAGAGTAAGATCTAGGTTACTCAAATGAGGCGATTCAAAAAATCTTTTGAAAAAGGCATACAAAAAAGCCAAGGGCAGATCTCGCAATGATTTATTATGTTCACAAAATAAACCCAAAAATGAACAGACAACTAGAATTATCACTCAATACTCTATCCAGCATGAACAATTTAAGCATATTTTTGGAAAGTACTGGAATCTACTTACTATGGATCCATACCTGGCCCCTTTTGTACCCAAACAACCTATGATTACATATAGAAGAGCTGCCTCTTTGAGAGATAAGTTGGTCCACAGTGAGATTAAAATGGAAAGAAGAGATAGATGCAGAACTGCAAGTACCTTTATATGTGGCAGTTGTAGCTATTGCAAATACATGGACACAAGGGCTTGCATTACCTTGCCCAATGGCAATACATTTAGGCCTAAACATTATGTAAACTGCAAAACTCCCAGCGTGGTGTACCTGTTCACTTGCGAGTGCTAGTGTTACTATGTCGGGAAAACCAAATTTGAATTTTGGAAGAGAATTTATCGACACATAAATCAACAAAAAGGACCCTGAGCTCCCTCTTGGGAGACAGTGTCCTAATTCATAGGGACTCTACCAAGAGTTAAATTCATTCACATTCATTCAAATCTGAGAGGCGGTGACTTTAACCGGTTGCCGACTACGCACAGTATATTTACTGCGCCAGTCAGCCCCGGCCAGGCAGAGTGACGTAGATCTACGTCGCTAGCCTGTCACCGGGTTTTGAGCCAATAGCAGGCGAGCGCGCGCGCTTCCGCTGAGGCGTGCGCCCGCCTCGGCTCGTTCACAGAGGAGTCCGGCCGTGTGACCGGCGGACCCGATGTCCGCCGGTCACACTACGATCGTCGGTAGAGCGGGAGAAAGGCGGACGGCTTATGTAAACAAGCCGCCTGTCATTCTCCCCTGTGTAAAAATGGAGATCAGACAGTTCTACTATGTAGAACCGTTGATCTCTGTTTTTACAATAGGAGACCTGTCGCACTACAGTTAGAAACACGCCCCTAGGACACACTTAACCCCTCCCTGTCCAATACAGTTAACCCCTTCCCTGCTAGTGTAATTTTTACAGTAACAGTGCATATGTATAGCACTGATTACTGCAGTAATGTCACTGGTACCCTCAAAAGTGTCAAAAATGTCAGTCAAGGGTCCGATCTGTCCGCCGCAATGTCGCAGTACCGCAAAAAAATTGCAGATCGCCACCATTACTCGTTAAAAAAAAAAAAACAAAAATGACAAAAATCTTTCCCTTTGTTAGTAAACGCGATAACTTTTGCGCAAACCAATCAAAATACGCTTTTTGCGATTTTTTACCAAACATAGGTAGCATAAAACAAATTGGCTGAAAATGTTAAAAAATTTTGATTTTTACATTTTTTTGGGGGGAATTTCATATAAAAAAAAGTGAAAAATATTGTTATTTTTGCAAAATTTACGCTCTTTTTTTTGTTTATAGCGCATGATCAAAAAATCGCACAGGTGATCAAATACCACCAAAAGAAAGCTTTGTTTGTTGGAAAAAAAGGACGTGAAATTTGTTTAGGTACAGCATCGCACGACCGCGCAATTGTCCGTTAAAGTCACGCAGTAAAAAATCGCAAAAAAAACCCTGGTCAGGAAGGGGGTAAAATCTTCCGGGGCTTAAGTGGTTAATAAAACTCTACTGCAGAGTGAGCTTAGATAGATATTTTACCTTAAGGCTTCAACGCACCCCGGTTTGAATGAAGTCTTCAATTTTAAACCCTATATACCCTATCTACCTGGCTTTCAAATCTTGTTCTTATGAACTGGACCTTTAAAAGTATTAATAGACATATTCTTCCATTCTTCTTTTTCTATACGCTCTCTGTCTGCCTACCTTTATCATTTAAATTAAGATGGTAGATAAAGTGAATAACCATTCAATTGTACTACTGTCTGTGTCATGTAGTTCATTTCTTTATTATGTATCCAAGCAAATGGACCAATTTGTCAGTATGGTTTACATATTGTCTATGGCAATTAATATACAAACTCTCATTGGCTAACTTTTTGATGTATTAACATGTGTTCTACGCTTTGATGTATTAACATGTATTGTATTTTCTTCTCTGCTGGTAATGGTGAAGCATGGGGGGTAACCCATAGGTGGATCTGGTGGCCTGAAGGGGGGGTGGTATGATACAGCACCCGGTGCACAAAGGCCTCTTTCGCTCCCATATGGAGCGTTGGTGGGCCTTTCTTAGCAGGCCGGTATGGACCATATATTTGTTCCATAATGTGTGGTCCTCTACCTGTTTGCGCTCCAATCTGGAGCACAGATGATCGGCCTATGACGTGCCAGTGGCGTGATGATGTGGGACGTTACTCTGCCCCATCTGGGGCGGGGCAGCACTGCACGCCACCTCACTGAGGGACCTTTAGAGGATGTGCCTTGTTGCTAGGACGACAGGCACCTCCACCACACTAGCAGCCAGCTGTATGGTATTACTAACTCTCTCAGGTGATGATTATCACCTGTAGGTAAGGTATAATATCAGCACTTTTCAGGGCCAGCCCAGACTGCATGTGACTAATGGTGGCTGTGGCTGTTTGAATACACACTGAGACTACAGACAGACAGGTATGAGTTGATTATGCTAACACTTACCTCCTCTCTTGGTCCAGCAATGCAGTGTTTGCTGAACCTGCGAAGGTAGGAGTGTATTTGTGTATATGTAGACATATATATATTCTTTAACTACCCTGTCAATGCTTCTTCTGCACACTATAAACCTGCTCCTTTTGGAGCAACAGAATATAATATATATACTTACCATTATGGTGTGTTTGGTTGACAGATCAGTTGACCTGCCTTTTTCTTATAAATCTATATATTATCTATTTTTCCATAGACGATATGCCTGGCTGTTAGTTATACGGGCGGTTTACCCACTGTTGGGTCCTTGTGACTTTAGCTCTGCTCTCCCTGGGACTTGCCGGCCTATGCCTACATTGGGTCCCTGACCATGGGTATCCATTCTGCAGTATCTATCTTGTACCCAGCTTTGATGTACAATGCAGTGGTTGGAATTTGTAAGTACAATATATCCTGTGTAATGATCTGTACTTCCTGTGTAATGATCTGTACTAATGCTATATTATTACATTTCTATGATAAACTTACTGAATAGCAGAATGTAATCCAGCTAAATAATTTTTTTTACTAACAGCACATATTTATGTTCAGAAAAGTACCCAATTTTTGCACCTCTGAAGAAGGACTTCACAGTATTAGTCTGAAACATGTTAGGTGGTTATTCATAATGTATGGTGGGTAGCCCAGGAACTCACCATAGGTGGCCGCACAGTTGCCATTCCTCTCCATTATGTAATGGGTACTAGCTTACATCTATACATGTATCTCTTTTTAATGGATGTAATGTTTATATACTTGTCAACTTTTACAAGTGTATGAATAAAAATATATTTTGTTATCAATATTGGTCTGTCTTTATAGTTCATGAGGGGTGTTGATGCAGTTTTCTGCTCACAACTTTTTTTTTTTTGCACCATGTGTTTCATCTGAAGACTCCATGTTTGTGCAGCTTTTATAATCTGTTCTTTATTATTCTGCAGTGTATGCATGTTCTTTGCTGATATGACCCTGTTTTGCATTACCAAGTCTAATTTTGCACCTGTTCAGTGAACTGCAAGTTACAATTACTCGCTGCCTTATCATTTGACTGATTACCCATCATCCTGTAGCAGTTAACAGATTGCTCTTACGTGATGCCTGTAACTGTTATATTTATAGTGTATTATTGAATACAAATCCAGTTTTCTTCAGACAGCTTCCACACTATTGTTGCCTTCTGGAAGAGGGGCTGGTTTGAAAAGCTCTTCTGGGAATCAACTATTCCCTGCAAAGAAGTTCTTACTCTTCCAAGACCTAGCGGTAGCATGAACAGACAAAGGGGCTGATTTACTAAAGGCAAATGAACTAGGCACTTTTCAAAGTGCAGTTGTAGGAGCTCACTACAGGAGGACGGTTGGTACACCTCTGATGGTGACCCTGTTCTTACATGAGATGTAAATGTAAAATCCACAATAGTGGTACTGCATTTTTGATGCATTCCGGTGCATTTTTCCCTACTTTATGACAAGAGAAATCACAATATTTTAAAGTGGACTTTGGAAAAGGATGCTGCACTACACCCCAGTGCGATTTCAGCATTTGGACTTCCACTACTACTACCACTTTGATGGATGAGTGTTTTTTTTTTCTTTAACCCTTGCCTCTCCTTCCCGGTTATCCTTTTTGCCTAAAACTCTACTTCCAAGCACATTCCATTCATACTTGCTTACTTTTTTTGTGCTATTTCATGCGTAAACGCGCATCGCACGTAGGGCAACCCATTCACTTGAGCACTGCCTGTTCATTATCCTGTCATGTGTTCATCTCCACATAACAACTTTCTATTCCCATCTGTCCAGAAGGGCCCTGTAGTGGAGTGCCCATTTACTCACCATGATCAGCTGCAGCCACAGGCCATATTAACTCCTTTAACTCATATAGTATAGAGCACCTCCCTAGAGCCCTGCAATTTCAATGGGGTGGCCCTACGTAGGGTCTGTGATCCCTCCGAGTGTTCACCTATGCTACTAGAGCCACCCTGGACTTCACCTAGATGGTCTACTTTGCACCTTTTTAGTAAACTGTGAGTTATTTTTAGCCTCTGTTTGATCATTTGGCCAATTACGTATATTGTTACAACCCACTTCCATAATCCTGGCATAAGCTTTAGTAATGTCTCTCATCCTGAGCCACACTACATCTGCATCTCATGGGCTCTGTCTCTCTCCAGCTAAATCAATTGACACTGAGCCCACAACTGTCCTTCCACACCAGCAGCTTTCATCCAACAACTGCCCATAACAGCAATTTAACATTGTATAGGCTGCCAACTTATTAGAATATCCTAACTGGATGCTCAATTGACCAAGGGGGTTAGCAAAATTACAATTGAAGTATCCTGTGAAGAAAGCAGGATTTTTCCCTGTCTGGCAATTAAATATCAGATCCCTCTGCTGGCAGCTATTGCTATTATGATGACCACTGATCACCACAGAACATATTAGTAATGTAAGATTGGTGAGATTGGTGAAAGGAAACACAGTGGCCAGCAGGAAACACACTATTCTACCAGGGCAGCCATAGAAATGTTGGGGCCCCTTACACAGCTTTAGGCCTGGGCCCCCTTGGTCCTGACCACTGACATTCCCCAGGGACCACCTACTGGCTGTCCCACTGAATCCTTCAGTGCACCTAGTTTTATTTTAACACTCCTACAACATAAAGAGGAGCTCCAGTCTCCCCCCCAAAATCAATTAAAGTCAGTAGCTACAAATACAGTAGCTGCTGACTTTAAATTTAAGGACACTTACCTTTCCAGGGATCCAGCAACGCCCTCACCTGAGCCGATGTTAGACATTTTAGAGACTCTGTGTGTAGTAATGACATAGTAGGAGTTCCTGTGGTGTTCTATAAAGTCTCCTCTGAGAATTTTGCTGTCAGTCGGAGGATCTTGTGAGGGAGGACACACACCTCAAATAATACACTGCCTTAAATAAGCCCTGTCACCTCTGAGGAACCTCCATCTTCTCATAGACAGCATCTGTAACCTCAAGTGCAGCCTCCATCCCTTATTTTACCTCAAAAGGAGCCTCCATCTCCTCACTCTCATATACAACTGGGCAAAAATGCATACATGCAAAAAAAGTTTTTGGACTTCAAACAAAACAAAACAGGCAAAATTTCAAGTGAAAAAGCAAAAAAAAAAAACAAGATTTAACCAACACTTCACGCCAAAAAACTCATGCAGGGGAAGTCAGGTAGGTTTCTGTCCCAATTTTAGCCTCGTGGGCCGCTTGTGACTGTGTGAGTACGGTGCAAAAAAAAAGGGTTTTGCATGTATGCATTTTTGCCCAGTTGGAAATAAAGAGTTTAAAAGTTAATACACTATCTGGAGCTTCATTTCTTGCATATACCCTGGCTTGGTGAGGGGAGAGGAGACGGAGGGGGACCCCATCACCCTACCCACATAGAAGCAAGACAGAAAGATCGCTCTTTAGCCCAGGGGGCTATACAAGTCTGAATAGGTCCTGGTGCTATAAGGCACACAGGACCCACAACATCTGGTGAGTGATTGAATTCTACCACTATCACTTGGATTTAATACGGCACTCAGCACCTGCACTTTATTTAAGAAGTAATTCACACTGAAGAATCATCGTTTATATAAGAATTGTTTGCACATTTCTTCCTTTGGAACTTTCATTTGGGGATTATTTTTCACTGAAGATTTCTCTTGTTTATTGGACTATTTTCACATATGCAATTTAATATTTAATATTTGTGTTCACAATTTAATGTATTTAGAGCAAGAGCTATAGGTAGCCTATCTTTTAGACTACTCATTTTCCAGCAGGTAAGTATGATATCTTTTTTTTTTTTTTTTTTCTTAAAGAAAAAACAAATGATACCCTTTAGCATCACTTTAACAAATCATTATTGAGTCTTTTGGCAGCAACTTTACTGCAAAAAAAAGGAATGCATTCCAATCAGCAAGAAGTATACTGCTTCCAGATAAGTAGATGTTTTCAGAGAGGAAGGACTATAGGGAAATCTAAGCTAGACAGAACAAAAGGAATGCAGCTCCCCAATGTGATAGGCACACAGTACACACAGACTGAATGGGTGCAGCAGAAGTGGGGGATGTGCCACTTCTATACATTTACCCGTCATATACATAAGGATGACAGGCTGGTCTCTCCTCATGTAAACCTCCAGAGCCCTCCTACCACCCCCCTCCCCAGCATCTCACCATTTGAAACAGACTCTGTGCCTGATCCCGGGGTTGTGATGACTGCTGCAGCTGTGCTCTTATCAGTATTGTCCGGTAGACTGGACGAATGGTCAGAACAGACTCCAGGTCAGGACAAAAGCCAGTTCTAGTGCTGGGAAATGCAGCACTAAAGGCTGCCGGGGCCTCCCTGCACTTGATTGGTTGTTAGGAATCTAGCTTTGGATCTACTACATTAATTGAACTTTATTATCATTGACATACAGTATGTGGGATTTGCTAAATGTTGTATTCCTGTCTATTTTTTTCTCATAATTTTGATTTTATAATGTAAACATGTTGACATGAACACTGATTCATACTTGGAATTTTTGACAATTTTTATAAGAACATTTTTGAGTTGGGTAACAATTCTGTAGAAAAAACATGGATCATTGGTAAATTGTGACTTTCTCAAAGCAGGAAACTGTAAATATTAAAGCTGTGTCTTCATTTAATTCCTACGTATAGTCAGACATTTTGTCAAAGCAAATAATTTCCAGTACAAAAAAAAATTGTTGTTCATACTAATTCAGTCTAGAAAAATAATGTTGGCAATACACAATGATTCATGAACACCCATCATATTTATGAAAAGTTTATGCTAATCTTCTCCTGCATATGGTCGGATGCAAGAGAAAATGTCAAAACTAAACTATTCTTTCCCTCTTCATCCACAGACTTCTGATTCCAATATGAAACATAATAATGATAATACCATTAGGTCAGAAAAGTATGTGACAAGAAAACTGCTTTGCAGTAAAGCTTTATTTGTTAAAAGAAAACATTGCATACAAGAAAACAGAGAAATTGCCTGTCAGTGAATAAGTTTAATATTTTTCCTGCACAGGAATATGATAAAGACTTGACTGAATTGTATTTATGTATATTTTAGTTGACAATGTTTTACATATACAGCCCTTTATTATTAATGTACATGTTTTCTCTCTTCTTTGTTTATTACAACATTTTATTGTAATTAAATTATTATGCTTTAAAGGAACACAAGTGGATAAATACAAGGAATACAACACCGGCTGGTGTTTTGGGCGAAGGAATTGAAACCACAATTGCTTCTAAATAGGTGCAACTCCTTAGCTTTTCAAAGCTCTTTACTAATTTCTTTGACACGGAGAGTGATGCCATTTCACAGGGCTTTCCCATTAACCCTACCTGTAACCAACTTTCCCTTCCTGGAACTCCAAACTTAAAACTATCCCTCCCTGCAACCATAGCACCTAAAATCCCTGAAGTAAAAGATGACCGTAAGGCCAGCCATACACGGTTCAAATGTTGCTTGGTTTAGCAGGAAGTGGCAGAGATTCAAACTGTTAATGGGCAGGCTGAATGTACCAAGTTAATCCACTTGGGTATAACCAACCTGCTGGATTCCCATGCTGCTATAGCCACTAGCAATAATCCCTGTCTTCTCCCAGTGGGGATGGCTTCCTCCGCCTGCCCCTGCTGGGAGCAGACAATTGCTCTGCAGGAGGAATTCCCCTGCCAACACTGTCTGAGTGTGTTAATAGGGGAATCGTGAAAATTTCTTTCATGGGTTGCAGGAATTACATTTGCACTGTGTATGTGGAAGCTATGCCCAAGAAAGGAATGCAAATGGAAAATAGTCACCAGTATTGCCTGCAGGCATCCATTATTGACCTAATTTTCCTGCGCTGAATATTTGTGTGAAGGTGACCATTATGGCGGAGGAATTTGCTTCCTCATTTATGATGACTAGTGAGTTTATGACTGGCAGGCAAATATTGAAGAAGCAGCAGGGGAGGTTATGAAGTCATACATCTATATTATGGTTAAAGAAGAGGCATGGAGATCCTTGAATTGCATCTTTCTTTCTAGAAACACAGTAAGTAGCTTAGTATTGACATTGCTTAATCTCACTCCAAATATCATGAGACTACCGATCACAGTCAACAGTGTCTTAGATCTTACACTACAGATATACATCTATAAGGCTCAAGGCACCGGATACATAGCAGGCACCGAAAGTGCTTCAGCATAATTTCAAGAAGTACAAACAAACATTTTGAGGGTACTGCTTAGGCACAGTAACAATTCTTTTTTTTTTTTTTTTTTTCATTTGCAATAAAAAAATTTCAAATAACACAAAACAGATAACAATACAGTTCTATATAACAGAGTTATGTCATTATGATAGAAATACAACACATTGGGTTTGAATTCAAACATATTCGATGCAATCGCATACTGAACTGTAGCAAGTGTAAAGTACATGCATAGAGTAGCAAAGATAGTGACAAAGTCAACTGCAGAAAAGAAAATTGCGGGTAGGGAGGAAAGGAGGAGAAGAAAAGGAAAGAGGAGAAGAGCAGTGAAAACCGCTCTTGACCTGTGACTAAAGGAACAGACATAATCAAAGGCAAGGCTAAAGATATTATTATTACGTCTTATACTAGGCTTTCCAAGCAATACATTGCATAGCAAATGTATTTCTATGGCCACTTTTACTCGCCAATATGGATTCATATAAATAGTGTGTGTGTACCATTCTGAGAACTTCTGAGAGTTTGGTACTATATTGGATTTCCATTTTTTTGTTATGAATAAGCAAGCTGCTATCAGAATATGTGTAATTATAGTACGATAGGAGGGAGGGATATTGCCTATACCCAGGTTTAGGATTGCCAAATCCAAACTCTGTGGTGTAAATATTCCAGTAACACTGGAAATGCACCTAAAAACAGCTTTTCAAAAACTAGTAAGATGTTTGCAATCCCAAAACATATGGAGAATGTTGCCAACTGGTCCACAACCTCTCCAGCACAATGGAGAATTAGTCTGTGAGAACCTTGACATTTTATAGGGAGTAAGATACCATCTCAAGGCAATTTTCTGAGAGAGTTCCCAATGAGAAACACACCTAGAGGCTTTATATACCGCTTTAAACACTTGTGTCCATTGAGGATCTGTATATGATTTATTAAGATCAGTTTCCCACTTTTGGAACGGGGGCATTTTAATAATGGTGAGTTTGTTCTGAAATATGTTATAGAAAAAGGAAATGCCTTTTTGAGGGGGTTGAGTAGAGGGGAAGGATTTCCATATTGGTTCATGGAGGTATATAAAAGTGAGATATTTATAGTGTTCTTTATCTGAAGGGTATCAGATGTCTTAAGAATATCATCTTTATAAAGATCTGCTATCCATACAACTCCCCTTGATTGCCAGTCCAGAGGGGATTGCAACAACTACCAGTTTCAAGGTGAAAGGGGTCAGTTTGCGAACAGCTCTCCAAGCCGTCAGAGAGGCCTGGATTGTCAATGGGAGATGTTGAGAGAGTACTGGATTCCAGGCATCAAGAAGGAGGAGAGATTGTAGGACAGGAGAAGGGCTAAGGGCTGATTCTATGTCACACCAAGGAGCTTCCATCTGAGTTGAGTAAGTACAGAGGGGTAGTAATAATCATTAAGGTCAATCATTCCCATACCTCCCACAGACCTATGTTTAACGAATTGAGATTTAGAGTTCCTGGGACGACCAGAGCACCAGACAAATTGTTTAAGGATAGAGTTTAGAGCTTTTAGATGGGTTTTCTTTAGCGGTATAGGGAGAGTTCGGAAGATGTATTATATATGGGGGAGCAAGATCATTTTAAAGGAAGCTAAACGTCCGGACCAAGACAGTTCCGTCCTGGCCAAGCGCCCAGTCTCTGCGGATATGTTGTCTATCAAGAGATTGTAGTTTTTGTCAACAAGTTGTAATGGGCCGACCATGATTTTAAGTCCAAGGTATGATATACTAGAGTTACTCCACGTGTGCGGGAATACAGACTGCAATGACCGTTGGAGAATAGAAGGTATTTCTAGGCCCAGTATGAGCAATTTAGGGAAATTCACCTTGTAGTAGGCTATCTCACTAAAGGAACGGATGATAGCGTGGGCATAATGTAATGAGATGCTTGGCTTGGTCAAGAGTAAGATAATATCGGGGCGCATGCGCGAGGTCGCGGAAGATGGCCGCTTAGCTTCCGTGCTCCGCGCCACCAGACACTTACCCTCCGCTATTTGAGGCACTGCACGGCTCCAGTGGCGACTCCTCAGCTCCATCGGCCGGCTCACACCATCGGGCACACAGGGGTATGCGCCGATCGTCCCAACGTAACCAGAGGAAGCGGCCCCAGGTGAAATTAACTCTGGCCGGGAAAGGCAAGATGGCACCCGAACCTCCGGAGCCTGACGACTGAACGCGGCTCTCCTCTTCATCCCTGGTGGACAGCATGCAGCAGTTCCCCGTGGACTTGGTAAGCCCTGCTCCCCCAGACTCAGATGCTATGCTAGCCAAATTCCGGGCCATCGTTAGGGATGAGATAGCTATTGCATCCCGCAAGCTCTCCTCTGACCTCATGCAGGGGCTGAAGGAGCTTGGAGGCCGCACTAATCAGCTAGAACACAGGATGGACTTGACCACAACTGTACTGGAGGGCCATGAGGACGAAGTGGACAGGCTTACTGGGGAACTTAATACCCTCCGTGATAAACTGGAGGATGCTGAAAATAGAGCCCGCAGGGATAATCTCCGGATCCGCGGATTCCCAGAGACTGTCACTGACTTACAGGGCACAGCTACAGCTTTTTTTCAAGAACTGGCTCCTGATATTCCCTTGGAACGCCTGGAATTTGATAGGATTCACAGGTCTCTGGCACCTAAACCTACTGAGGGCCCCCCTCGGGATGTCATTATCAAGTTCCATTACTACCGCACTAAGGAAAGACTCATGCAAGCAGCCAGGGAGCATCCTGATCTCTCTTTCCAGAACTACTCACTCCAACTGTTTGCGGATCTTTCCCCGGTCACCATTGCCAGGCGGCGGTCCCTGAAGCCCTATCTGCAGATCCTGCAGTCCCACAAAATTAAATACTGCTGGGGCTTCCCCTTCAAGCTCTCGTTCACGGTGCAGGGCCATCAATTCCATGCTACCTCCCTGGCTGATCTGCGTAGCCACTTTCAGGAACTGAATTTGGATCTCCCCTCCTCACAGGCGACACCCAGGTCCTCATCCTCGGCTTCCAAGATGAAACCATCCACGTCTACATCCTCCCCACCTTCCAAGTCGTCTTCTCAGGGATCTCATCATGGCTCCCAGGCCCTTCGCTCCCTTCAGGCTCAACGTTTCCATGATGTTCCTATCAAGTGATAACCGCTGAACTCCATTTTTGGGCCCTTTTTGCCCTCCTTTTTTCTACTTTCCGGGTATATCCCGCCGTTGAATGACTGTTTAGGGGTCTCGGGGACATCTTGTTAGGTTGGGTGCCCCCCTGTGACACCCCTAGGGTACTGGGGGGCTGGGGGTTCGCACTCTGCCCCTGGCTGCACTTTTTGTTCTACGGACAGTGTTGTCCCCCCTTTTTTTTTTTTTTTTGTTGTTTTTTATTATTATTATTATTACTTTATCTTTTACCGTTATACTGTGCCATTTTGCACCCACTGGGTATGACTCTCTCCGGTTTTTGATAGTGTATCTCACTTATTCTATTGCAATGTTGTACTATTGAGGGGTCTTTTTTGTATTTTTGTATTTTTTTTTCTGTTTTTTGGTGCCTTATAATGCTTACCTGATGTTCCCTTTCCCTTTTTGATATTATTGAGCTGTCGTCGCTGCAGTGCTAAATTTTTTCTTCTTTTTTATGAGGCCTTTGCGGTGCCTGGGGGTTTGGTACTTTTGTGCCCCCCTGGGTGTCCGCAGAGGCTCTCCTTTATTTTTTTCATGCGGAGGGGTCTGGTGGACCACCGCCCTCCTGTTGTGTCGGATCTTGTCCAGGATCTTGGTCCTGGCCAACCCCCGACGCATCTGTGGTCCTTCGGGTCCACGCTTGGATGCATTTGTGCGTTACCATTTTTGTGCTAATGATATGTTTTTTCATCTTTGTGTCTCTCTGTTTCCCTTCTTGTCCCTGTCTCTCCTTCTTGTGGTTCTCTCCTCTTCCTCTCCGTCTTGTTTCTTTCCCTTCCCAGGTCCTGTGGGGCGGACGATCCAGGGTAAGTTGCTCTTTTTTTGTATTTTTTTTAAATGACGCTTAACTGGTTATCCCTGAATGTGCAGGGGTTGAACTCCCCCCAAAAGAGGGTTAAAGTTTTTCGGTTCCTCCGCCAGAAACATATAGATATAGCATGCCTCCAGGAAACCCATTTTTCCTCCTCCTCGCACCCCAAATATTTTGATGCCCATTACCCACAGGTATTTCTGGCGACTGGTCAAACTAAGCAACGGGTGATATTGATCGCGTTTCGCAAAGCTGTCCCCTTTCGCTGTGACAAGCAAATAGCAGACCCTGAGGGTAGGTACCTCTTGCTCCAGGGCCTTCTTCAGGACACTGAGGTGACGATTTTGAGCTACTATGCTCCCAACTCTAATCCGGGCCCCTTCCTGTCCCATGTCTGCTCCCTTCTCATGTCCCATGCCAAGGGCACTCTTCTCCTGGCAGGAGATTCCAATACTGTACTGAACCCTTCCTTGGATAAATACCCCCCTGAGAGGGCTGCTCCTTCGTCTGCTGCCAAGCACTTTGTTTCCTCCTTGCAGTCTTCTGATTTTGTGGACCTGTGGCGTGAGTTGCACCCCAACGGTAGGGACTATACACATTACTCTCACCCTCACTGTTCCCACTCTCGTATTGACCATGTTTTATGTTACGGAAACACCTCCCCCTGGTTCGTTCTGTTTCCATCTTGGCCGTCCCCTGGTCGGATCATGACCCTCTACTGGTGGAATGCAATTCTATTTTAAGTACGCCTCAGCGTTCCTCCTGGATAATGAATGACTCCCTGTTATCTTTTGCGGATATTCAAGCGGAGCTTTTACAAGCTTCCAAGGAATATTTTGATCTCAATGCGGGCTCGGTTTCTTCCCCGGTGACACTGTGGGAAGCGTATAAGGCGGTGCTGCGGGGCCGGGTTATTCAAATAGCCTCCCGCCAGAAGCGGGAACGGCTGAAGCTTCAGCAAACGTTGGAGGCTCGTTTGGACCGTCTTTCCTCCGCCTTTAAGCAGGCTCCGACTCCTACCAATCGCAGATTACTGGCTCTTTGCCGGACTGAGCTGGACTTATGCCTTTCCGATAGGGCGGAGAGAACCCTACGTTGGTCTCGCCAAATGTGGTACGCCAAAGCTAACAAACCGAACACGATGTTGGCGAACAGATTACGGACTTTTGCCCCTAAATTTACCCCCGTCACTTTGCGCACTCGCCACAATGTGCTCACTAGTAACCCTCTTCGAGTCCTGGAGGAATTCCGTAGTCGCCTTGCTGGGCTGTATTCGGCTCCGGCGCAGGCTGACTCTTGCGCTGCAGATGCCTTCTTGCAACGTGTCTCCTTACCCACGCTTTTGGCTTCCCATACGATTCTTATGGATCGTGATATTCAGGAGTCCGAAGTTCTACAATGCATCAAGGACCTGAAGATAGGGAAGAAACCTGGTCCAGATGGTTTTACCGCATTGTTTTATCGGAAGTTTGCCACTGTCCTGGCCCCTCATCTGACCGCGATGTTTAACGCTGTTAAAAATGGACAATCCCTTACTCCAGACTTACTAACGGCCAACATTGTCATGTTACCTAAACCGGATCGGGATCACTCTTCATGGGGTAATTTTCGCCCAATTTCGCTTATCAATATTGATATAAAGCTATTAAATTCCTTCCTTCCTCGCCTGATCAAGAAGGATCAGGTTGGCTTCGTGCCCCGTCGGCAGGCTGGGGACGCTATTCGGCGAATTATTCAACTACAGCATTTTGCTCTTCAACGACGTATACCCACTATGCTTTTATCCCTAGACGTAACCAAGGCTTTTGATACCCTGTCTTGGCCTTATCTCATGACTGTTCTCCGCCGCTTCGGCTTTGGCCCCTCTTTTCTGTCCTGGCTCGCTGCCCTCTACGATTCCCCTCAGGCCCGTATCAAATATTATGGGTTCGAGTCGCTCCCTTTTTCCATTGGCCGGGGTACGCGGCAGGGGTGCCCGTTGTCCCCCCTGCTGTTTGTCCTGGCCTTGAAACCCTTAGCTGAAGCTATACGCACCCATCATGACATCTCGGGCATTGAAGTGGCAGGCTCCCCGCATAAAATATCGTTATTTGCGGACGATATCTTGCTGTCCCTTACTTCACCTAGAATTTCGTTACCTAACCTTCTGGCTTTGTTGGATGAGTTTGCTGTTTTCTCTGGCCTGCATATCAACTCTGCCAAATCGAACGCGATGTCAGTTTATTTGCCTCCTGATGAGGTGGTGGCCCTTCAGGCAGCCTTTCCCTTTAAATGGCACCCTGCTTTACCCTATTTGGGTGTTAAACTATCTCCCACATATGAAGGTATCCGTCTCTTTTTCGCCATTTGACGTCCTTACTTTCCTCTTGGTCTCACCTTTCCTTGTCCTGGTTTGGCAGGATCACGGCCGTTCGTATGACCTATCTCCCTAAACTATTGTACTATTTCCGTGTGTTGCCGGTTCCGATCCCCTCTCACATCTTACGTATTCATCAACGCAAGATTCCAGACCCCGCATTAATAAACGCGTTCTGTATGCTCGGAAGATTTCTGGGGGGTTCTCGGTACCGAACTTGAAGGCATACTACACTGCGGCGTCGATAGCCCCTCTCTCTCACTTACATGACAAGTTCCAGTTGCCACTATGGGCCACGATTGACCTGGTGGATGCCAGTCCAGTCCCCCTTTCTTCTATTCCTTGGCTCCTTCCTAAATTTCGACCGCCGGACTTGCGCCCTTGCCTCCTTCATTCTCTCCGCCTCTGGGACTCCGTCAAGTACTCCGCTAACTTGATTTCACCCCACTTACCTTTAATGCGTCTCTTCCCTTGCCCTATGTTCCCACCTGGTCTCACTAACCCGCGTGTGTTTTCTTGGTGGACTGGCCATGGCTTTGTGGATGTCCACTCGTTGTTTACCCCCACGAAGATACTTCCCTTTGGGGCCCTTCGCTCCTCGCATGATATACCTCTGCGGGAGCATTTTCGTTATATGCAACTCCATCATTTTCTTCAGCAACTTGTTAAGCATAGACCCTTACCCTATACGCTTACGCCATTTGAGAGCATCTGTAGGGCACGGCCCCACTCGACGGGACTCATATCCCTTCTATATGCTTCTATTATCGCCTGTGATACACCCCCTTTCTCGGCATATCATTCTAACTGGGAACTATAACTGGGGGGCAGTCTGGACAAGGAAGATTGGCAGCACATGACGGCGGCTCTCTCTAAGTGTTCCCGCAATGTCTTGATCCTGGAAAATGCTTACAAGGTATTTTACCGATGGTACTATACTCCGGCCAGACTGGCTAAATTTATACCCGCCTACTCCCCCCTGTGTTTCCGGGGATGCGCTCAGGAGGGGACTATGGCGCATATTTGGTGGACGTGTCCCAGGGTGCGCAGACTGTGGATTAGGATTTATGCCTTACTCCGTAATATTTTTCAAGTCACCCTGAAGAAGGATCCGTATGAGGCTCTCTTGTGCAAGCCTATACCTGATTTGACTCGTGCACAGCGGCAGTTGGCTCAGCACTTGTTTACGGCCACGAAATTGACCATTGCTCGATCTTGGAAGACCCCGTTGCTTAGTTTTGAGGCGGCCAAAAACCGTATGAATGATATTCTCGTTAATGAAAAGTTGACTGCGATAGTTTCTGATTCTCACGCTAAGTTTCTTAAGGTGTGTGACCCTTGGATCTCTACCGTTGCCCCTTCTAGATTCCAGACCACCCTTCTCTCTCTTTAAATGCCTCCTGGGCGCACACCCCGCAGGGCCTGTCCCCCCCCTTTTTTTCCTCTCCCCCTTCCTCCTCCCCGCCCCTTCTTTTGCCTTTCTCTATTGTCGTCTCTCTTCTTGTTTGTCCTACTTTCTCACTTTTCCTTCCTTTTTTGTCTTTGTCTCGTACTGTTGTTTTCCTTCCCGGCTCGGTACTCTCTGGTCCAGCCTTTGTTTGCTCATTGGAACGTAATGAACCTTTTCCTTATGATGACCTTCCTACATTGTGACATAATAAGGGACTTTAGGTCCCCTGCTGTGCTCTTCTGCTTGTTGATGTTCATTATTTGGTCCGTGTTGTTTCCCGGTTGGCGCACGTACTCTGTTTGTAACATGTTCTGCCAATATCTATTTCTCTGCGTTCCAGTTTTTTCTTTACTCATTGTACACATGTATCGTGTATTTGATGTATGTTAACGCCTTTATTTTCAAAATAAAAACTTTTGTACAAAAAAAAAAAAGCCCAAAAAAAAAAAGAATAAGATAATATTGTCTGCAAAAAGGTTTGTAGTATGTAAGCTCTTACTATGCAAGAACCCTGTAATATGAGGGTGTGATCTGACTGCTTCAGCTAGGGGCTCTATTAGTAAAATTGAGGGATTGTCTCGTTCCATTGGTTATAGCGAAGGGTCTAGATAACATATTGGCTGTATATATCTGTGCAGAGGGGGAGGAGTATAGGTCCAGGAGGATATGGGACCAGTGAACCCGAACTTAGTGAGAGTATGTTTCATATATCCCCAATGTATCCTGTCGAAGGCCTTCTCCGCATCTAAATATAAGAGCATAGAAGGCACCCGACACTTCTTGGCATAATGTAGAATATTGATGACCCTTCTTGTGGCATCTAACGATTGTCTACCCACAGTAAACCCTGTCTGATCAGGTTTGACCAAGATTGGGAGTATGGGAAGGAGCCTAGAGGCCAAGATCTTAGTATAGAGTTTCACGTCAGTATTTAGCAGTGAGATAGGCCAAAAGTTAGACATGGAAGTGGGGTCCTTACCAGATTTTGGAATCGTAACTACAAACGCATTCAGTATCTCAGTTGGGAACAAGGCAGAGGACATTGCTACAGAATAGATTGACATCAGTGTTTTAGAGAGATTATCAGAAAAGAGTTTATAATAGTCATTAGTTAGACCATCAGGGCCAGGTGATTTACCCGAGGGGAGCGTCCTAATAGCCTTTTCTATTTCTAATTTTGTAATGGGCTTCTGGAGCACCAGCGATTGCTCCTGTGATAGGGATGGAAGGTTCAGGCCTGAGAGAAAGGCGTGAATAACCTCATCTGTAGGTTGTGGGGTGGATGAATTTTCCCTGAGATTATATAACTTGTGGTAACAGTCAGCGATGGAATCCGCAATATCTTTCAGGTTCAAAATTTTGCTCCAGTTGATTGGATGGATCAAGAAGGAAATTTTTGCTCAAGATTTGCGTTCCTTAATTCTTTGGGCTAAAAATTTGCCAGCTCTATTCCCGGAGGAGAAGTGGGACGTTTTCAAAGAAACTAAACATTTGTTGTAATGCTCTATGAGAGTATGTCTAAGGTCATTATATAGTTGAAACTGCTTATTCACTGTGTTAACAGCTGTATGAGCTTTATTGTGATTGTCTAAAGTGTTTATCTCTCAATAGTTGGTTTATTTTCTGTGTCCTCTGCCTTTTTACCCTAGAAGAATAATCCCCCTGATGTACGCCTTTTGTGCACACCACAGGGAGAATGAATCAGATACTGACTGGGTGTTTAAGGAGAAGTACTCCTTTAGGTGTTTGCTCGCTATATATAAGCTTGGTTCGGAGCATTCCCCTTCATCACCACAATGGTCACCGGAGCATGGTCTGACCATGAGATGTCATGAATGAGGAGGACACTACCTGAAGCAGCAATTTATCAACCAGAATCAGATCAATACGTGAATAGGTGTTGTGTCTAGCGGAATGGAAAGTATAATCGCGTTCGCTTGTGTACCGGCACCTCCGAACGTCAAACACATCCTCAGTGTGAAGAAGAGAATGCGACATGGGAGGTGGACGTTTAGGTGTCGAGGTATTGTCCATTTTGTGGTCCACTGTGAGATTGAAGTCTCCGCAGATTATTAGGGAACCCTTCCCAAAAACATGAATTTTGCGAAAAAGTTTCCTCAAGAAACGAAGTTGACAGTTATTAGGTGCATATAAGTTGACGAGCGTATACACTTTGTTGTTCAGTTCTCCTATTAAGATCAAGAACCGCCCTTTTCGGATCCGAGTGGAGCTCACGGAGCGTGAAGGCCACAGTATCCTTGATAGCAATTAGGACTCCTTTTTGCTTAGTGGGTAAAGAGGCCATAAAGATATGGAAGCTCCGATGTTGGAAAAGGCACCGTAACAATTCTTGATGCTCCCTATAACAAAGTAAAAGTCACTTTTTGAGTTGAAATCCAGTTTAACCCATTGTATGCATACTCATCTCCTCTGTCTCCATGAATCCTGCACTTTAACCACTCTACAACCGCTCACAGTAATACTACTGCGGCAGAGTGGTTCGTTATCGTCCAGCGACGTAGTATTAACGTCGTTGGACACTCCCCCTTCTGGGCGGCGCTTGCGCGCCGCCGGAGGCTCGCTCCCGCTGTTTTCATTCACAGCGGGAGTCGGGCCAGGGGAGGAGCAGCGGCGATCGCCGCTGCTCTTACCCGATCGTCGGGGATCGAGTCTGGAGATCCGCCCGCTGTGTGTAAACACAGCGGGCGGATCTCCATAGTGACAGGGAGTGACAGATCGGACTGTTCAGCATAGCTGGACATCCGATCTGTCCATGACTCACACAGTCACCTCCCCCCCTACACGTCAGTAAGCACCAGGCATACATTAACCCCTCCCTCTCCAATAAAATTAACCCCTTCCCTGCCAGTGTCATTTTTACAGTAACAGTGCATATTTATAGCACTGATTACTGCAGTAATGTCACTGGTACCCCCAAAAGTGTCAAAAATGTCAGTCAAGGGTCTGATCTGTCCGCCGCAATGTCGCAGTCCCGCAAAAAAAATCGCAGATCGCCGCCATTACGCGTTAAAAAAAAAACACCAAAAATGACAGAAATCTTTCCCTTTGTTAGTAAACGCAATAACTTTTGCGCAAACCAATCAAAATACGCTTATTGCGATTTTTTTTACCAAACATATGTAGCATAAAACAAATTGGCCAAAAATTTTTAAAAAAATTGGTTTTTACATCTTTTTTGGGGGGAATTTCATATAAAAAAATGTTAAAAATATTGTTATTTTTTCAAAATAAATGCTCTTTTTTTGTTTATAGCGCAAAAAGTAAAAATTGCACAGGTGATCAAATACCACCAAAAGAAAGCTCTGTTTGTGGGAAAAAAAGGACGTAAATTTCGTTTGGGTACGGCGTCGCACGACCGCGCAATTGTCAGTTGAAGTCGCACAGCGCCGAATCGCAAAAAGTGGCCTGGACGGAAGACAGCAAAATCCTCCGGTGGTAAAGTGGTTAAAGACCAACCTTTTCTCCATGTTAAAATACAGATCCCAGAACCACAATCTATTGTTTTTAAAACACAGCATAAACACATGAATTGAGTTTGTGCTTAAATGCTGCAGTCTACTCTTGACTTTTTATAATCTCGTTCAGTATAAATATGCTAGTCTTTATTGTGATTTATAGTGATTTATTTATTTATGTATTTATCTATTTTTTTTTGCAAATTCCTTTTTATCAAATAATGTTTTGGGGGAAAATTCAACAAAACAGTGATATGAAGTCAAATTGATAAAGTGTTTATTTTTGTAATGCTTTAGGCATCAATAATTAAACATGCTTTTTGAAACTGCACAAACATGCAGTTGTACATATTAAACATGTTGAAATATGTACCTTTATATAGTTTACATAAAAAATAATTAAAGTTGGTAATTAACTCCCTGTTCATTAACTTTTCTGTGTGCATTCATGTTGACTGAGCAATTCCTAGATATTTTTTTTTTCCTGCAAGATAAATTCACATCCACTTTAGATCTCAGTGGGGTGGAGAGGAATCTGAATCTGTTTCCTATCCACAAAAAAAAAAACAAAAAAAAAGAAAAACCAAACATCTAGAGCACATTTCAAATTAAAGATGAATCTAACTAGTCCTAATGCTGGCTGCAATGTTAACTATACTCAACCAGCTTTCAATCACATAAATAACCAAATAGATAAATACAACCAACCAACAACCTATTGACTCCAAACTGTAAATTGATAAAAACATTTTTAGTATTTGGTTTTAATTGATCTGCTAGATTGGTTTTGTAATTGAATGATGTCTAAACACGGTAAATAAATAATAGTAAGATGAGTAACCATAAGGGCCTGTGCAAGAGGGCTTTGGAATAGATCAATACTAAAATTTGCATAACAGTATAAAAAAAACTGTAATATTTAACCACTTGCCGACCGAAGATTTACTGCGGCAGGCTGGCTCGGCTGCGTGAAACGACGTAGCTCTACATCGGTCGCACATGTGGTGCTTGGGGGCGAGTGCTCGCCGCTGCCAGCACTCCTGCCCCAACTAGGCAGCAGGGATGCCGATCCATGGGACCAGCGGCCGCAATTGCGTTGAGCACCTGCGATCGCACCCCACTAAGAGAAAAGAACGGGCAGCTGTTGTAAACACCTTCAATATAGGATCACAGGTCTCTATGATCATTTCACAAGCCCACCCCCCCCCCCCACAGTTAGAAAAAAACTCCCCTAGGCTCACACTTAACCATTTGATCACCCCTAGGTTAATCCCTTCCCTGCCAATGTCATTATTACAGTAACAGTGCATATTTTTAGTACTGATTACTGTAGTTTTGTCACTGGTCCCCCCAAAAGTGTCAAAAATGGCAGTTAGGGGTCCAATCTGTCTGCCGCAATGTCGCAGTCCCGCTGAAAATCACAGATGGCCGCCATTACTAGTAAAAAATGTATTAAAAAATAAAAATGACATAAATCTTTCCCCTAGTTTGTAGACATGATAACTTTTGCGCACACCAATCAAAATACACTTATTGCGATTTTTTTTGATCAAAAACATGTAGCAGAATACAAATTGCCCTAAAAGGATGAACAATTTAGATTTTTAATTTTTTTTTTTTTTGGGACTGTTAATAGCAGAATGTGAAAAATATTGTTTTTTTTTTTTTTTTTTTTTAAGAATTGTCGCTCTTTTTTTGTTTATAGCGCAAAATAAAAAAAAAAAAATTGCACAGGTGATCAAAAACCTACAAAAGAAATCTCTATTTGTGGGAATAAAGGACATCAATTTTATTTCAGTACAGTGTTGCACTTTTCCGTTAAAGTAACGCAGTGCCGAATTGCAAATAATGGCCTGGTCTTAAGGGGGACAAATCCTTCTGGTCCAGATCTGGTAAAGCAGTTTTAAACCAAAAAGCAAACATGCAGTATATTATCTTGCAGCTTACAAAATCTTAGATGTGATGGCTGCATTAGGTTTCTTTTTTGGCTTTTTTTTTTCTATTTTCATCTGATGATCCACCCAATAAGTCTGTTGTTTTCCAGCCGAAAAACTCCCTTGCAGTTACAGGAATGAGACAGACCATTTAACACAGACAGGGGTGCTTAATATGAGCATCTTTTATTAATTTATGTAAAACTTTATCTCAAAAGGAAGAGAAAAAAAAAAGATGTTTGCTGTAACTGATTATAAAGTATTAGCTGGAGTTCAGCTTCAGTATGTTACTGTACCTACATCTGTTAGTACTTCTCCCCTACCTCCAGCCTGACAATATTTCTGTTCAAATCTGTCCCCTGTTCTTCATCCAGAGTGGTCTCTCTATAATACCAGAGGTGTGTTACTGACCAGATCACCAGAGGAAAACAGAGAGAAAAAAAGTCTAAAAAAAGAAAACTAACACAGCCACTATATCTAATGATTGTTAAGCTGCAATGCATTACATTTTTGGTGGGGTTATACTGATACCAATACCAGTATATGTACTGGTGTCTATACTAAGCATTTGCATGAGTACTCATACTTGTGCAAATGCTCTGATACCTAAAACGGATACCTTTGCAGTGCAATTCAAGCCCAGACAAAATGAATGGGCTCAAATCCAACCGCAAGGACCTGCATGTGATTTAAAATGATATGTGGCACAATTACTGTCCAAATCACATGCCGTTTCCCTCACCACTCCTGTCTGAACCCAGGCTTGTCATAGTGACTTTAGCCTGGGTTCACACAGGAGCGCTGCGGGAAATATCATGCGATTCAGACAGGAATCGCACAGCATTCCTGTTAAAATCATATGCGGTTCTTTTCAGTGCTATTTGAGTCCTTTGATTTTATATGGACTCAAATTGCACCGCAAAGGTATCGTTACTCAGTGCCACTAAGTGCTTGATCGAAAACATCGGTACTCGTACTCGCCGGTAAACAACGTTATTGGTGCAACCCTAATTTTTGGTTTTGAGTTTTAAAGGTGAAGCATAGAACCATAGAAGAGTATTATTTTGCACTTTTTAGCACCAATTCTAATAACAGTAGCAAATTAAAAGTAATTTATTGGGTAAGGCTTTATTCCTCTGCTGTTATAAAATTTTTGGTAAACTGCAAAAACATCACTTTATACAGTAAGCCTCCTGAACGTAGATGTGAGCATGGCCACTGTATCCAAATTCACAGAGCACAATATTACCCTAATAGGCTGATGCTGGATTAATTTGTTTAAAGTGCTTACGTGGTAAGTTTTTCATTCCTTAGTTAGGAATTTATTGCAGTTACTCATATTATAATAAATGTTTAACCGCTGCTAACTGCCAGGAATTTCATTATGCTAAATGTATTTTCTTTAGCTAGAAAATCTTAGTGATAAATGTACCAATACGCTATTATTGTCTAAAATAAACTGCAAACAAATGAAGCCAACAATACCTGGGCAGAAGGGCACCAACACAGTAGAAAAGGAATCAAACTGAACAACTGCGGCCTTGTAACCAGGGTTATCTGGTGAAAAAAAAAAAATTCTGTCAATACCCCAACAACAGTTGAAAACTAGAAAAAACTCAATGTAAAAGAAAAAAAAAATTAAAAAAAAAATGGAGATGTTTAAGGTAATAAAGTGGATGTTGATGCAATTGCATTTCCTGATGAATTTTCTAAATTAGTAATTATTTTGTCTTAGGCTGGACAAAGAATGCAAAATGTTATATTTATCTCTCTATAAAGTTTGAAATGTAATCACGAAAGCAACAATAATTCTGACTAATTAGTCATAGTAATAGTTACACCATGTTAATAGTTTTAGGTGTTTGAAGGAACATGGTATTGCACGTATTACAGCATAAGTATGTCTTGTTAAAGACAACTTTTTGACCTCACTTTCGATACTGAATTTGTCCCTGCATACATATTATTGATGGTTTTTAAATGCCTGCAATTTTATAAACTGCTTTTAAATATGTGTGTATATTTTTATGTTACAACATAATTATTAACCACTTTGTTCCTAGAAATTGTTTCAAAACAGTGCAGGGATAGCACCATTTTCAGTGGTTTTACCAATATTTCAATATTTATGTACTGTAGCAACAATAGAGAAAATATAAATTATTATAAAAGTAAAATGTGGTTAGGGAAACAAAAATTAGGAAAAAAAAGGAGGTAAATGGTCCAAGAAAAAGGAAAACTAAAACAAAAAATGTATTAATGAAGATATCAAATCCAGGGGTCCCAAATTTTCTCAAGCTCTGGTAAACTGTCATGTAAAATACTGGATATTTGTAATGAACCCTAAAGCCCTAAGCTAAAAAAGTTTGGTTGTTTTAGTTAATGTTAAATTACATGTTGGTGATTTCCAGGATCTAGCTAATTATATTTTTGCTGCTAGAATGTCAAATATTGAGAGTGTTTTTGGTTCATTGAGAAGGACATAGATTTTTTAGAAATATTAAAGTTGGTTACAGAGTAAATATAAGCATATATTATTTTACAGAATATATTTGGACACTGCCGCCAAATATGGTACATTGGGCACAATTCACTGGTGCATGCTGGGTCGGTGACATCATGTGGGGTGGTGCCACGCCCCTTGGCTATATAAGAACTGTCACATGGCGGAGCAGGCAGACCGCATGAAGTGTTCGTCGGGAGCAGAATTTTTCTTTTCTTTTTTTTTTGGGTGGGCGTTGTGGTGGGTGTCGTGATTGATGATGGATCTACATCAGGGGGACATTTTTTTTTTAAATTAATTAATTGTCAAAAACTGCCTCCTTTCTTTATTCACTTTTACACTTTTTTGGTAAATGGGTATGGGTACCCCATACTTATTAACATGGGGGGGGCAGAATCTGGTGGCCCCCTGGTAAAGGGGGCTTGCAGATTCTGATAATCCCTCTCATTGCATACACCTACAACCACTAGCCAGGGTTATTGGGATGAGGCTCTTGTCCCCATCTGCAAGGGGATAAGGTGCTCAAAAAGCCCACCCCCCATGTTAAGGGAATGTGTCCTGGTATGGTTCAGAAGGTGGGGGGCGCTTGCTTGTCCTCCCCCTTTCCTGACCTGCCAGGCTGCATGCTCAGATAAGGGTCTGGTATAGATTCTCAGGGGGAACCCACACTTTTTTTTTAATCCATATCAGATCCGAAGGGCCAAGTATGGACTGAGGAGGACCCCATGCTGTTTTTTCTTTAATTTTCTTCTATACCCGAGTGCTGGCAATTGAAACTGTGAGGCATTTTAATTAGGATTTAACTCTTTTTTTTCCCTTTAGAAATGTCAGTTTTGCGGCAGCAAAGGACTGATGTAAATCGACAGCGGGCGGTCTGTAAGTGGTGAAAGGGCCGATTTTTTTTTCAACACTTTTCTTTTTTAGTGTAGTTGTGAGGTCTGAGGCAGAGGCGTAACTAGAACCTTCAGGGCCCCGGTGCAAGAAACCATGAAGGGCCCCCCGGACCCCTGGCCGGGGCCCTTCCAATCAAGCCTGGGGCTCTTCCCACTGACCCTGGGGCCCTTTACTCTCGTTGCAGGGCCATTTTTTACGGTCCCGCAGCGGGACCCTTTCACAAGTTTTGCAGTGGGCCCCCTTCCTGCCATCTTGGGGCCTCCCCACCGTGGTGGAATGCCAGGGCCCGGTCGCAAGTGTGACCTTTGCGATCCTGGAAGTTCACCCACTGGTGTCAGTAGTTTTTATTTTTTTGGTATTTTAATTGTATTATTTTTTATCATTTTATTTTATTTTTTTACAATGTCGCTGACTATGACTCTGTCCATTCAGAAAAGGAAGGAGCTGGTAAATTACATATTTACTGACCCCTTCCTGGTTCTCTATTGAGACACATCCCCTGCAGCAGCCAGCAGGAGAGAGGAGGGAGCACAGTGGGGGGGGGAGCACAGTAGGGGGGAGCACAGTAGGGGGGACCAGGGGAGCACACAGGGGCCCAGAGACAGTGGAACACAAGGGAATTGGATAGGAGGAGTGGCGGGGGCAGCATACAGAGCAACCAATCTCCTCCATTTTCCTCCTGCAGCTACAGGAGGAAAAAGGAGGGCAGTGATTTCTCTACATGCTGCCCCCACTGCCCCCTCCTATGTAGGTGTACAGGGGAGCCACACGGGCCCCCTGGAGCATGGGGCCTGGTTGCAATTGCAACCCCTGTAGTTACGCCCCTGGTCTGAGGTCTTTTTGACCCCAGATCTCACAATAAAGAGGACCTTTAATGCCTGTTTCTATTACAAGGGATGTTTACATTCCTTGTAATAGGAATAAAAGTGATCAAAATTTTTTTTTCTTAAAAAAACTGTGTAAAAATAAAAAATAATAAATAAAATAAATAGGGGAAAAAAATAAAGTTCCCTGTCCCCGTTAGCTTGCGCGCAAAAGCGAACGCATACAGAAGTTCCGCCCACATATGTAAACGGTGTTCAGACAACACATGTGAGGTATTGCCGCGATCGTTAGAGCGAGAGCAATAATTTGAGCCATAGACGTCCTCTGTATCTCTAAGCTGGTAACCTATAGATTTGTAAAGTATCGCCTATGGGGATTTTAAGTACCAAAGTGTGTCACCATTCCGCGAGCGTTTGCAATTTTGAAGCATGACATGTTGGGTATCTATTTACTTGGCGTAACATTATCTTTCACATTATGGAAAAAAAACTGGGCTAACTTTACTGTTTTCTTATTTTTTAATTCAAAAAAGTGAATTTTTTCCCAAAAAATTGTGTTTGGAAGACCGCTGCGCAAATATACGGTGTGATAAAAAAATATTGCAATGATCTCCATTTTATTCTCTATGGTCTCTGCTAAAAAAAATATATAATGTTTGGGGGTTCTAAGTAGTTTTCTAGCAAGAAAAACGGACTTTAGCTTGTAAACACCAAGTGTCAAAAATAGGCCCGGTCTTAAAGTGGTTAAGCAATCACACTACTAAACCTGAACCCTTGTTCTCCATATATTTATACCAATAACCAATACCTCTAAACTTGTAACTTGTTTAAATTTACATATACAAATACCCATTTACATTTGCTAATGGCGACTACACATATACCCCCTCATAATGCCACAAATTTTGTTGCTCTGTAATAATTTAGTAGATGCGGAACACTAAACCGCTAAATTAACAACATTTTCAGGGAAAGTCCTTCTCAAATAAATGTAATGATCTGGGATTGTATTTTTTGTAAGTCTTGCAGTAGAATCTTAATGGACAAGAATCAAAGTAATTTAATAATTTAGATAAGAGAATCATTTCCAAAGCATTTATTCTTTCGATCCAAAGAGTAGAGAGGTTGCCCATAAGTCAATTTCTTCCAACAATTGTTTGAAAAAAAGTATGTAGTTAGCTCTATAGAATTGTGCTATAAAAAGAGATAGTAAAAAAGGTAGGAAATTTTCATAAGAAAATACATTTATTTTTCAGTTTTGGGATAGTGGGTTCAGGTAAAATGATGTCTAACCCCCCAAAAGACTTTTAAACCTTCAAAAAATATATTTTACCTATCTGTGCGCTTCATTAAAAAATAAACAAATAATAAATAAATAAATACATAATATTTTTTATAATTACAGTTACTTGCTGATCCTGTGGGTCCTGGGGTTTCCTTTTTCCTGGTTGCAACAAACTGCAGCCTCATAAAGAATGCAGATCATTGCCACTACAGAGATCATGCTCCCTGTTTAACTGAGGAAGTAAGCCATTTATTATAATACACAGCCTACTTTCTAGGTCAAATGATCAGTGTTCTTCACGCAACACACTCTAGGTTGGGGGAGAGATAACCCACAGAATGCCACATGTCACGTGGCTTCACTTCGGCTATTACATAATAAACAAATAGGATAAAGATGTTGCGCTACCTCTTAACCACTTGCCTACAGTGCACTTTCACCCCCTTCCTGCCCAGACCGATTTTCAGCTTTCAGCGCTCTCACACTTTGACTGAGAATTACTCAGTCATGCAACACTGTACCCATACAAAAATTGTGTCCTTTTTTTCACACAAATAGAGCTTTCTTTTGATGGTATTTGATCAATACTGGGTTTTTTATTTTTTGTGCTATAAATAAAAAAAGACTGAAAATATTGTGAAAAAACGCATTTTTCTTTGTTTCTGTCATAAAATTTTGCAAATTAGTAATTTTTCTTCACAAATTTTGGCCAAAATTTATACTGCTACTTATCTTTGGTAAAAATAACCCAAGTAAGTGTATATTATTTGGTCTTTGTGAAAGTTATAGAGTCCACAAGCTATGGTGCGAATCATTGAAAATTGATCACACTTGATCACACCTGATGTACTGAAGGCCTATCTCATTTCTTGAGACACTAAAAAGTCAGGAAAGTACAAATACCCCCCAAATGACCCCTTTTTGGAAAGTAGACATTCCAAGGTATTTAATAAGGGGCATGGTGAGTTTTTTGAAGTTGTAATTTTTTCCCACAATGCTTTGCAAAATGAAGATTTTGTTTTTTTTTTTTTTTTTACAAATTGCCGTATTAACAGGTTATTTCTCTCACACAGCACATGTATACTTGCAACTACACCCCAAAACACATTCTACTACTCCTCCTGAGTATGGAGATACCACATGTGTGAGACTTTTTCACAGCCTGGCCACATACAGAGGCCTAGCATCCAAGTAGCCCCGTCCGGCATTCTAGGAGCACAAATTACACATATAATTTCCTGACAGCCTATCGCACTTTTGAAGGCCCTGGAGCACCAGGACAATGGAAACCCCCATAAAATTACCCCATTTTGGAAAGCAAACAGCCCAACGTATAATTTTTGAGGCATAATGAGTCTTTTGAATATGTCATTTTTTTCCACAAGTTTTTGGAAAATGTGGAAAGAAAATGAAAACACATTTTTTTTACACAAAGCTGTCCATTTATGCAATATTTCTAACACATAGCATGTACATAGCAAAAATTGCACCCCAAAATACATTCTGCTATTCCTCCTGAGTATGGCGATACCACATGTGTAACACTTTTTCACAGCCTGGCCACATACATAGGCCTAACATCCAAGTAGCGCTTTACACAAAGTTGTCCATTTATCCACTTTAAGACTGGGCCTATTTTTGACACTTGGTGTTTACAAACTAAAATCATTTTTTTTTGCTAGAAAACTACTTAGAACCCCCAAACATTATATATTTTTTTTTAGCAGAGACCCTAGAGAATAAAATGGAGATCGTTGCAATATTTTTTATCACACCATATTTGCGCAGCAGTCTTCCAAATGCGATTTTTTTGAAAAAAAATTCACTTTTTTGAACTAAAACATAAGAAAACAGTAAATTTAGCACATTTTTTTTCCATAATATGAAAGATAATGTTACGCCGAGTAATTAGATACCCAACATGTCATGCTTCAAAATTGTGCATGCTCACAGAATGGCGCCAAACATTGGTACTTAAAAATCCCCATAGGCAACATTTTAAAAATTTCTGCAGGTTACTAGCTTAGAGTTACAGAGGAGGTCTATGGCTCAAATTATTGCTCTCGCTCTAACGATCGCGGCGATACCTCACATGTATGGTTTGAACACCGTTTACATATGTGGGCGGGACTTGCGTATGCGTTTGCTTCTGCGCGCGAGCTAACGGAGGCAGGGCGCTTTAATTTTTTTTTTTTTTTTTTCCTATTTATTTTATTTATTATTTTTTTATTTTTACACAGTTTAAAAAAAAAAATGTTTTGATCATTTTTATTGCTATTACAAGGAATGTAAACATCCCTTGTAATAGAAATAGGCATGACAGGTCCTCTTTATTGTGAGATCTGGGGTCAAAAAGACCTCACACCTCACAACTACACTAAAAAAGAAAAAAAAAAAAAAATTGTTAAAAGAGGAAAAAAAAAAAAGCAAAAAAAAAAGCGGCCCTTTAAACCGGTTGCTAGGCAACGTCTTTTGACGTAGCTCCGGTCCTCCAAGACCATAGAGTTGAGTGAGGGCCATCTTGCCCTCACTCGACTTCCTGTCTCTGAGGATCCGGGACCGGATAGTTTTCCCCGCTGCCGGCGGGTCCGGTAAGCTGGGAAAACGTCTGGGACGCGGCAGGAGGGGGGGGGCGCACCTCTTCCCCTGCACCGTAAGGGTAATTCCGCGGCGAATCCGCCACTGGGACCACCCTTATCTGAAAGCCGACCGCCCGCCGTTTCAAAAAATACCGGGGTTATGGGGGCTATCTGCTGCCTTAACCCCAGTATTTAGCTTTTAATGGCCGACGCATATAGTCGTTAGGCGGTCAGTAAGTGATTGCATGCATATGGCAAACAGGTGACGATGACTGATGGGGTGACAGGTGACGATGACTGATGGGGTGACAGGTGACGATGACTGATGGGGTGACAGGTGACGATGACTGATGGGGTGACAGGTGACGATGACTGATGGGGTGACAGGTGATGATGATTGATGAGGTGACAGGCGACGATGATTGATGAGGTGACAAGTGACGATGATTGATGGGGTGACAAATGACAATCACTGACGGGGTGACATGTGACGATGATTGATGGGGTGACAAGTGACGATCACTGATGGGGTGTCAAATGACGATGATTGATAGGGTGACAGATGACGGTGACTGATGGGGTGACAGGTGACGATGTTTGATGGGGTGACAGGTGACGGTGATTGATGGGGTGACAGGTGACGGGCGATGGTCACTGATGGGTGACAGGTGACGGGCGATGGTGCACGGCGGTACTGATGGCAGTCTCTGGTGACCGGTGAATTTTAGGCTACGTTCACATGTGAGCGTAGCGATCACGGGCAGAATCACTGCGATTCTGCCCGTGATCCAGAAATCATTGCAAATCGCTGGACGCCTGTGCGTTGCCCGTGATTTGCAATAGCACCCCAAACGCTGTGCGATGTTGCAGCGATTTCCGCCTGCCGAATCGAGGTAACATCACGCAAACAACGCATGACGCCCCAAAGAAACTCTTGTACCTTTTTTGGGCATCATGCGATGTTTGCGCGATGTTACCACGATTCGGCAGGCGGAAATGGCGGCAACATCGCACAGCGTTTGGGGTGCTATTGCAAATCACGGGCAACGCACAGGCGTCCCGCAATTTGCAATGATTTCCGGATCGCGGGCAGAATCGCGGTTATTCTGCCTGCGATCGCTACTCTCACATGTGAGCGTAGCCTTATGGGTGTCAATTTCTGGGCACTGATGAGGTGACTGTTGGGTGACAGGTGACATTGGGGGGGGGCTGAGGACTGTGTGTGGGGGACCTTTATTTGTGTGCTTTTTACTTTTTACAGGGGTACAGAGCAGTAACTCAATGTTTCTAGCTCTGCTCTCCTCACACTGGAAGCTGTATGAGGAGAGAAGAGCTAGTAACACTGAGTTACTGCTCTTTGTTTACATTTTGTGATCGGCTGTGAATGGATTCACAGCCGATCACATAGTAAACAGTCACTATCAGTGACTGTTTACTACCGCCGGTGACAGCTGTGTTCCTACGGAACACAGTGCCACCGACATGACCGCGCTGCGCGCTCCCGATCGCGCATGCGCGGTCATCTCCCGGGCGCCTCCATTGTGATCGGCTGTGTCATTGGAACACAGCCGATCACGTGGGAAACAGCCATGCCTATTGGCTGTTTCCCCCCTGCCGGTGACCGGCTGTGTCCCGGGGACACGCCGACACCGGCAGTGCACGGCGGCGCGCCCGCGATCGCGCGCCTGCCGTGCATTTACTGGGTCACGTCATATGACGTCCGCCCAGGATAATAGCCGCACCGTCCCGCCGTCATATGACGGCGGGCGGGCGGTAAGTGGTTAAGTGACTACATAAAGATAATTAGGTTAAATTAAACAGTGTATCAGCATCAGTGTATAAATTTACTAAACAATAACTAGTGAATAATAATGATCCAATAATGAAAACAATGGTAGTTGTAGTTCACATAAAGTGAAATAAACGTAACTTCTTCTGTACAAAAAACTTCAAGCCTCTTCATCCAATCTGCTCTATGTGCCCTCACCTCAATAATGTAATATACATGCATGTGCAGTAATATCCAGCTCACTTCTCTCTGGTCAGATTGGTATTCCAAGATCTCAGGGTACTCTGTAGTAAGGTCTCTAACTCACCAGAGTACTCCTATTCACCTAGATCTTCCTTCTCAGTAATGGGTTTGTGGTCCCTTTAAAAACCTGTTCTCCGTATACTGGGGGGCACTCATATACCATGTGGGGACATAGAGGGAACATTTTCCTCTATGCCCCCATTATTGTCCATTATTGGATCCTTATTATTCACTATTTATTGTTTAGTACATGTATACACTGATGGTGAATACACTGTTTAACTTAATGTAATTATCTGTATGTAATCACTTAAGAGGTAGCGCAGCATCTTTATCCAATTTTTATTATTGTTTAGAGATTGGTTGCACACCATTCAACGCAATCTGCAACCCATCATTAATGTCACATTCATTTATATGTACTGTATATGTAAAATGAGAGCACAAGTGGTAGCACAGGAGTTAAACACCATTATACATCTTATATTAGCTATTATATACCCTCCCTTCCAGACCATTTAGAGCAGAGTGAGTTGCCATTCAGGCATGTGCTCTGCCCCCTAGGTGGATTAGATGCTTGACTGACAGTGCACTCCTCTCTGAATGCTATGGAAAGGGAGTATGAAACCTTAAGTGAAGCCCCAGGACATCTGATGCTCTGTGGTTTAGATTCTCCCCTGACCATGTTGCAGTGGTAAAATGAACAGTGATCATGTGACCCATGAAGATAAACTAAAAAAAAGGTACAAATAACATGATTTTGAAAGTCTGGTATACATACTGTAGATATAAGTGCTCCATTGCTTTGTCCTACCTATACAAGGTAGGGCAGGTATCTAAGTTTAGTACCTCTTTATTAGCTTCTGACTTTAGTGAGTTTATTTGTAAACCTGAAATATACCCACATTTTTGGAGAATATGTACTATGTAGACTGGGGATTGTTGTAATCCAGGAAGCAACAAACATTATCAGAAAATAAGGCACATTTATATACTTTGTCTACATAAGGTATTCCTTTAATATTTGGATCATGGCAAATTGCTGTAGCTAAAGTTTTAATAGCAATAGACAAAGAGGATAGAAGGTAAAGGACCTTCCTGTTGACTCTCCTTATCTCATCACAGTTAAGCATGTAGTTCAGCTTGATGCAAGAGTGCTCTGGAAGCAAAGATACCAATTCATACATGTCCATAGCTTTACATTGTAGTTTCTAATATAGAATTGCAATATTGAGTAAATTAGCCTAAATTGCAGGGGACAAAATGAGATGTAAGTGTCTATCCAACATAACCCCCCAAAAATCCCAATAAAAAGCATCTTTAAGAAATAATTTCTGTTTGTGAAATATTAAAATATTTACAAAGGGATAACATTCAAGAATAAAAAAAATGATATAACAATTCTTATATAATACAACTTAATTGATCTACTTACTTACTAAAAATGAGTAATTTTGGGGGTATTTGTACTGTCCTTGCATGTTTGGGCACCAAGAAATGAGACAGTCAGTATTTCAGATATGATACATTTTTAAATATTCTTTATATACCAAGGTTTGTAAGCTCTATTATTTTCACACATAAATAATATACACTGACTTTTTTTTTTTTTTTTTTTATTCTGTAGCAGAATACATTTTGGTCCAAATTTATGAAGAAAGATTATTTATTTGCAAGAAAAACTTTTTCAGATTTTTTTTTCAAAATTTAAATTTTTTTCCTTTATGTAGTAAAAATTAAAAAAAAAACCCAGGGGGGAATAAATATCACCAAAAAGCAAGCTATATATGTCTAAATGACACAAAATCCATTTTGGTACAGTGTTGCATGCCTGGGGTTGATTTACTAAATTTGGAGATTGCAAAATCTGGTGCAGCTGTGCATGGTAGCCAATCAGCTTCTAACTTCAATTTGTTCAATTACGCTTTGCCAAAAAAACCTAGAAGCTGAATAGTTTTTATACAGAGCTGCACCAGATTTTGCACTCTCCAGTTTTAGTAAATCAACTTGAAAATGACCTAGTGTCAGGAATACCAAATGCAGGCATCCAGAAGCAGAGATGACCAGATCTGTAGCTGCACTTAGGAAACTGAAATCAGACTGTGGGGGGGGGGGGGGGGGAGATTTACTAAACCTGGTGCACACAGATACTGGTGCAGCTGTGCATGGTAGCCAATTTGCTTCTAATTTCAGCTTGTTCAATTAAGCTTTGGCAATAAAACCTGGAAGCTGATTGGTTTATATGCAAAGGTGCACCAGATTTTGCACTCTACAGTTTTAGTAAATCAACCTATGTATGGTTAAAGTAAGTCTTCCCATCCATTTACCAAAAAGTGTTTATGATAGCCTTGTCCACAAAATCTTAATAAATATGCCTTATGTTAGATCCAATGATGCCAATGCTGGGTCTCTATGATTCTCTTTGCAATGTAGGAAGGTCACGGCTGGTGTACAGCAAGGCGGTGTACATTGTTTCAGAAAACATTACACCACCCTGCCTCTGGTTATAATTATTTCCAGGAAAAGTAAATCATCTGGACATTCTGTAAAATAGTTTTTATAAGGCAGTGTTAAACTACTCCAGATTATAGGGGCTGTTATATAGTATATTTGCGATTACTTGTCTGGAATTGTTTAGAAATAAATATATCAAACTTTATAAAAAGCTCACAGCTGTGACCCTGACAGGCCAGACTGACCAAAGGGACTCTTTAATGGAAGAAGTAAGGGTACTGCCATTGCTTTGTTACCTAAGTTAGTTCTATGTTTGCGACAGATCAATAGTTAAACAAAATTGCTGCTAAAGCTTCAGAATAACAGCCAGAGGTAAAACTTTTACAAAAGGAATGTAACTATGGCAGCCTCAATTATTTCCTCAGGACAGTTCAGACAAAAGTATGATGTCTGAACCTCAATCGGTTCCCCCATGTCCATAATCTAGAGCATTGATCATTCACAGTGGTGAACAGACAAACTTTTGACATAAAAAATATAGCTATTGCTGAATGGGGGACCAAAAAAGCGAATGTAGGATTACTGCTTGCTACAACGCATGTGCATGATCACTGTTGCATCTAGTTGCTTTTATTCAGCACTCTGTTGGATTCAGGTCTGTTAAGCATGTTTTTAGACTGAAAAGTACTGTAATTTGCATTTTTAAGTTGTAAACAATTTTGAGTGCACTTTGGTCCTTAACCTCTTTACGACCGCCCGCTGCAGATGTACGGCGGCAGGCAGCCGCTCCCTGCGCGAATTGCCGTCACTGTACGTCAGTCGCGAGCAGGAGGCTAGGGGGCGAGCGCATGCCACAGTCGACCCCGCTCGTCAGCAGGGAAGCCGATGCAGCGGGCAGGTGGCTCAGATTGTTGCCTGACACCCGCAATCGTTCCCCACTGAGAGAGAAGAATGCTCAGCTGTTGTAAACACAGCTGACCGTTCTTCTCCCTGGAATGATCATAGAGCCCCTGTGATCCTTCTTTATAGGAACACATGTCTCTATGGTCATTTCACAAGCCACGCTGCCCCCACAGTTATAATCACTCCCCTAGGCTCACATTTAACCACTTGATCACCCACAATGTTAACCCCTTCCCTGCCAGTGTCATTATTACAGTAACATTGCCTATTTTTAGCACTGATTACTGTAGTAATGTCACTGGTCCCCCCAAAAATGTAAAAAATGTCAGTCAGGGGTCTGATCCTTCTGCCGTAATGTCACAGTCCCACAAAAAAATCGCAGATCACCCCCATTACTAGTAAAAAAACAAAAAAATAATAAAATGACATAAATCGTTACGGTAGTTAGTAGACGCAATAACTTTTGCACAAACCAATCAAAATACGCTTATTGCAATGTTTTTACCAAAAATATGTAGCAGAAAACAAATTGGCCTAAAATGTTAAAAAATTTTCATTTTTACATTTTTTTTTTTTTTTTTTAGCAGAATGTGAAAAATATTGATTTTTTTGTGTATAGCGCAACAAATAAAAATCGCACAGGTGATCAAATACCACCAAAAGAAATCTCTATTTGTGTGGAAAAAAAGATGTACATTTTGTTTGGGTACAACGTCGCATGATCGCGCAATTGTCAGTTAAAGTCACACAGTGCCAAGTTGAAAAAAGTGGCCTGGTTATTAAGGGGGCAAATCCTTACGGTCTTAAAGTGGTTAATAACCACTTCTGGGTAAGTTTAGAATAAGAAAAAAAAAAGACAGGCGACTTTACATCCTGCTATGGTTTCTCCTTTACAAGGTTCCCCATAATAAAAAAAGAAAAAAAAATAGGATCATATTTTATACTTACTAAGTGTTAGGTTCTTACTTCCATAACATCCAACTGATGTTAAAGGAACATATTCCCAATACTGCAGCCTCTCCCCCCTCCCATGACAGCAGTATGGGTAGAAGTACTACCTGTCACTTTTTGAAATCAGTGTGGCCGTGCGGGGCTCCGCCCACGCGGTCGCATTATTCATTCACACAGCTCTGTGTTTGAATGAACTACAAGCCTTGACATCCTTTGTGGGTGTCAGCTTGTAGTTCTCAATAAACTACCATGGCACACACAGATATACAGATAGATCTGCAGGAGACCTGCATGGCGCCAGCAATCTCCTAATAAAAAAAAATATATATATATATATATATATATATATATATATATATATATATATATTTTTTTTTTTTTTTAAGTGAACTTATCCTTAACTTAATATTACTGTTCCCCCACACTATTTAAATAGAAAACATACAAAACTATCTTATATAATGATGAAACATTTACATTAAGGGAACTCTACATTTTCATTTTTAACTGCTGCATTAGTAGAATAAATATTCCCGGTATATGAGTACTTTCCCCCTTTATTCTCAATGGATTGCCAGCAGAATTATCATTAATTAACTGATAGTGTTGTTTATAGCTGAGGTTGCCTGAGCCAAGCTAATTGAGTGAATTGAGAGAAATATATAATCAAATAAGACGTAAGTGCTTTGTAAGGCTTTTTTCAAAAATCCTTTGGGTTACATGATGTACATTTAAAATACTAAAGCGCCAAGTAACATTTTAATATTGTTCAATTAATCGCTTCATTTACCTATAATAAAAAGTTAGTGCACACTTAAAAAGCGGTTTTGCACTGTTTGACATCCAGTGCGCTACAATGGCTAAGGAACATTTCAAAGTGAAGCATGCTAAGAAATATAATCCAAGTATCAACTCTTCACATCAAACTTCTCAGACTGCTGTAAAAAAAGAGTTTCATAAGAAGAATGTTTTCACTGTCAGATCATGAGAACCCTCAGGCAGGAGCATGATAATATTAATAAGGTAACATGCAGAATTGTATCAGCTCAATACATGGAGAAATGCTGCATCTCCTGTGGGGATCCTACAGTTTGACAACCAATTGATCATAAGCATGGCAGGTGGGTAGAAGTAATCCGAGCAGCTGTATGATCTGCCTGCCTGAACCTTGCTTTTTTGCTTTGCTTAGTGTATAGTTTGAAACGTGCCTTGCAAATACAGAGCAATAATAATAAGCTTTGTTGATCTGCTAATCCAGCTATGTGAACAAGGCCATTATTACATTGAAAGTACATTTGCTGAAGATTATGCGTTTTCATTCATCTTTTAATCTTGTTGTAAATAACAGTGTCTTTCTAGTAAAGAGCAATGGAAAATGCACATGGTCACTCATTGCAGCACATGTCCAGTAAATGCAAAGGTGACATATACCGTATTCTATAGATTAGTGAATCCCTAAAAATCCTGTTAAATTTGGCAACTCCAAAATTCCAAAGGCTGGGGTGGCTGAACATTCACAAATAAATAAAGTGGCATAACAAAATATAACAAGTCATAAAGGTAAAAAAAGCAACCAGGACTGCTTTTGTAGCACGATCAATGAGCATTTTAATTATGTTGATTCTAGGGATCTGAATTATGTAGCCAATAAATTCAATCATTGAGAATTAGCAATTGTTTTAACTGCTTTAAGACCGCTGCCGCACATTTACTGCGGTAGGAAGCCTCTCCTGCATGAACCGACTTAGCCCTACATCGGTCACGTGCCTGGTGCTGGGGGGGGGGGGGGGCGAGCGTGCACCACTGGCGGCATGCATCCACACCTACTAGGCAGCGGGGATGCCGATGCATGGGGCCAGCGGCCGCGATTGCCGCCGGGCACCCACGATCGTTTCCCACTGAGAGAGAAGAACGGTCTGCTGCTGATGACAGAGCGCCTGTGATCCTTCTATGTAGGATTACAGGTCTCTATGATCATTTCAAAAGCCCATCCCCCATACAGTTAATAAACACTCCCCTAAGCTCACACTTTACCCTTTGATCACCCCTAGGTAAACCCCTCTGGCAATGTCATTATTACAGTAACAGTGCATATTTTTAGCACTGATTACTGTAGCAATGTCACTGCCCCCCTCCCCCCCCCCCAAAGTGTCAAAAATGTCAGTTAGGGGTCCGATCTGTCTGCTGCAATGTCGCAATTCCACTAAAAATCCCAGATTGCCGCCATTACTAGTATACAAAAAATAAATAAGTAAAATGACATAACTCTTTCCCTTAGTTTGTAGATGAGTTTGTTTTTGCGCAAAGATATGTAGCAGAATACAAATTGGTCTAAAAGAATGAAAAAAATTTGATTTTAAATTTTTTTTTTGGGAATGTTATATAGCAGAATGTGAAAAATATTGTTTTTTTTTTCAGAAATGTCACACTTTTTTGTTTATAGCGCAAAAAATAAAAAACGCACAGGTGATCAAATACCACCAAAAAAATTTCTATTTGTGGGAAAAAAAGGACATCAATTGTATTTCGGTACATTGTCGCACGACCACGCAATTTACCATTGAAGTAATGCAGTGGGAAATCACAAAAAAACGGCCTGGTCATTAAGGGGGCAAATCCTTCCAGTCCAGAAGTGGTTAAAAACAATTTTATTCTTGATGAGTTTATGAGTGCCTGGATCCTAGTCAGAACTCACCTGAGCAATCCTTCCAGAAAGTTTTCATTTATACTGTGCCAATTCCTTGGTTGCTTATGACTGGCCATGTAAAGTGACAGCTACCTAGTGGGATTGCTCATGTGTGTTCAGACTAGGATTCAAACATGTCTGAGCTTGTTGCTATTCTTGAACCAGGAGCAGTTATTTCCATGGGTGTGTAGGCTCATTGTGCTTGCTTAAAGTCGAGTTGTAGCCTTACCTTTGGTCATGAACAGTTTTACAAGCTCCTCTCCTTTTTTGAAAATGCTTACTCTGATTTCACCGCACATTGTGAGCTTCTTTGCAGTAGAAGCTATAGCAAATTAGATGAGCCCAACTATTTTCCTGGTTGGAGGATATCCAGCTTTTCTTAGACCTTTCCTCTCTAGTCCTAATGTCCCTGACCTGCACAGTCCTTTTAACCACTTCCGGACTGCCCAACACATATATACTGCGGCAGGGCGGCCGGGCTGTACAAAATCACATACATGTAAATGATTTTGTGCAAGGGTTTTCGGGGGAGCACACGTGCCGCTGAAGTGATTGGATACAGCAGGAGCCAATCAGCAGGTCTGGCAGCAGCGATGGCTGCCGGAAGCCGCTGATCGTTCGACGGAGTGACAGAACGACGGTCTGCCTACTTCAGAAGGTGATTCAGGCCACAGTTTAAAGATGACTTCAATACAATAGTACAATAGAGTACAATACAATAGAATTCAGTACAATAGAGTGCCAATACTACATGAGGATGAAGATGGACTGCCCACAAGAAACTGATGAAAGCCTAGATATAACAAAACGTTTTAAATGGTATATTTACCATACCAAAAGGGAGCAGATAGGAGACAATTATTGTTGGGATTTACATACAGTTTACCTTTTGCAATTCAAAATGGATGCCTCACATACACATTGATACATTTAATTTAAGTATTTGTTTGCCTTTTAATACATGTTATTTATCTGTGTTTTTTTAAATGACAAGCTTTGAACTAAAATGCCTACATGTTTTTTCTGTGTATGAGCATTGCTTAATATATAAGCCAGCTGTTCTCAGACTTTTCAGCATGTACTGCTTCTTTTCTAAGTCTTCTGTGACCTGCACTATGCATGACTGGTCAGGGTGACTTGAACAGCCATTTTATCTACCAACAAAGGGCTAAGATTACTAATAGATTGCACAGGGCAACCAGCAAAGTATCCACAAGGACACAGCAAAGTGAAGAAGTGAGACAGAGAGAAAGATAGGTAATTGAACACTTAACGACTGCCCGCCGCAGGTCAGCTCTGTCCCGCGAAACAATGTACCTGTACGTCGCTTTGCAGGACTGCTACCCGGGGGGGGGGGCGCACACCAGTTTACCACAGAGGAAGATGATTATCGGGTCCTGCGGCCGCAATTGCTGCCAGGCACTCGCGATCACGCCTTGCTGAGACAGAACAGCTGACTGCCATCGTAACCATGGCAGAACGCTGTTCTGTCAGTTATGAACACAGGGATCCTGTGTTCGTCTTATTTAGGAAAAGAGGTCTCTGTGTTCATGCAGAAAGCCCACCCCCCACAGTTAGAAAGCACCCCCTAGGGGCACATTTAACCCTTTGATCGCCCCTGGTGTTATCCCCTTTCCTGCCAGTGTCATTAGTACAGTAACAGTTCATGTTTTAGCACTGATTACTGTAGTAATGTCACTGGTCCTCCCAAAAGTGTCAAAAATGTCAGTTAGGTGTCCCATCTGTCCGCCTCAATGTTGCAGTTCTGCTAAAAATCGCTGCTTGCCGCCATAACTAGTAAAAAAAAATAAAAAGGACATAAATCTTTTCCCTAGTTTGTAGACGCGATAACTTTTGCGCAAACCAATCAATATACACTTATTGGGATTTTTTTTACCAATAAATTGGCCTAAAATGATGAAAAAATTTGATGTTTACATTTTTTTATTGGGAATGTTATATAGCATAAAGTAAAAAATATTGTTTTTTTTTTTTCAGAATTGTGTCTCTTTTTTTATTTATAGCGCACAAATTAAAGATCGCACAGGTTATCAAATACCACCAAAAGAAAATTCTATTTGTGGGAAAAAAAGGACATACATTTTATTTGGGTACAACGTCACACTACCAGGCAATTGTCAGTTAAAGAAACCCAGTGCCATATCGCAAAAAATGACCTGGTCGTTAAGGGGATAAAACCTTCCAGGCCAGAAGTGGTTAAACATAACTTAAAACAATGATAAATGCTCAGCAAATATGCCACAGGCAAAGTCATTTTATAAAGGTGATCTTTAAGTGTTTTAGTGTTTGATTTTGTTAAGCCATGTTTTAGCAGTTGAGATATCCTTTTTTTGGTAATTTAACTTATTTCAGTACTATGAGCTGTATTGTAAAATTATAGTCCAGGTTAGAGTTTAAATGTAATGTAAATTTACCATTGCACAATAATTTAAAAGAACTATGTTTCAAGGTAAAAAAGCGACAGTGGTGCTATCACTAAAAAGCGATGATATTGTCACTGCTTGTACCAACCTACTATTTGACATCCCTAAATTGTTCTTGAGTAGGAACCCTTCAAAAAAAAAATTGATTTATCTTTGTATTACTTCTCAAATAATGTTTTTTAGAACTCATGTGGAATTCAGAAGGCTCGTACTAAGCAGAGGAAGCAACAGAAATGAAAATGACTTCCTACATTGGTTCTACTGCTGCTGTAAAAAATATTTTGATTATGGTACTTCCGCAGATGGCTAATTGAGATCCCCGTGGATATGTCTTATTCTTAAATCCTCAGAGCACCTTCCAATAATTCCCAGCATTGGTTCTTATAAGATTGTTATTAGAATCTTTATTACAGTTATTAACGTGGAATGTGTTATTGAAACTGAAAATACACTGCAGGGTTTTTTTTTATTTTACAATATTACATTTTGCTACCCAAGGGTGCAGAGAATTACATAGCTAGCAAATCATGGTTATCCTATTGCAATAGGTGGAGGAAAACAATTTGCATGATATATCATGATGAGCTTTTGCCTTTAATGCAAATAAACAAATTAGTACATTGATCCTAATTTTGTAAGATGGGCAAAAACACACTGCAAAAATTAGCTGCATTTTTTTTCTACTATAAATATGGTGTGCGATTCCCATATATGCTTATGTGTACTGTTAAGAATTCAAGTGCATTCAGGGGATATCAGGGAAGCATGTATAGGTAGTTAGAGATGAGTGAACCAGATGGCAGGCTTCAGATCCAAACATGAGTATGGGAAGTTAAATATAAATTGACACCATCCACCAAATTATTTTTATTCTTTCTTAGGAGGAAGAATGATTCCCCTACTCAAATAATACCGGTCTACTACATCAGACATATAGACAGGTACCCTCTAAAAAAGAACTATGAGCATGGGGTCTTCTTCTATATTGATAGAGACCCCTATGTACTTCAGCATGAGCTTGGTGTTTCCCTTGGACTCCAGGACATGCTGGAGAGGCATTGCAGAGATCTGTGCCGGCTAGTCACCAGGGAAATAGAGAGGGTGAATCTAATGGGGATACAGACTGCAATAAAAACTTGATAGGTGCTCTAATCCCTATCCACCATATCTAAAACAAAAAAGAAAAATTGTCCTTTAGTTATATGTTAAAGAAAAAAAAAGATAAAAACAAGTAAGCAAAGGCAACAACCAAGCTGCAATATATACAATTTTTGTTTTTGGGTTTAATCCCAATTTAAAGACATTAAAAGCTATATTAAAACGTCCAAAAAAATTATTAAAGCAACAAACCTATTTTTGAATTAAAATAAAAAAAACTGACCCAATCCGTTTCTACAATTTGGTTCCAAGCACTGTTTAATTTGTTTGTTGCCTTAAAGAGAATTTTGTAACAAATTTTATACTTACCACATTGATCACATTGTAATGTTATGTTATTGTTATACCATGTTCCTTCAATAAACTTTTTGGAAAAAAAAAAAAAAGTAACAAAGCTTGATAGGTAGATCCAAACATTGTAATAGGATTTGATTGGCAGATCCATATACTGTGAAAAGTATTACTGGAGCAGATCATACAACAGCTGGCACAGTAGATTTTAGGTTATTTGATCATTTTTCTATGAAATGTGTTGTGCGTGTATATGATGTCAGTGGCTTTCATTTCAGTTAAGGAATAACGATTTCAAGTTGTTTAGCTCAAATAGATTGGAGTGATTATTTATATGCAAAAAGTAAAGTAGAGGCAATGATTAATAGCTTAGAAGACTGTTATATGAAGATGGCTGCCAACTCTTTAATACCTTGTCAGAGCTAGCTCACTAATGAAGACATGTGGGGCACTTAGCTAACATAATTCCACCATTACAGGTATTCATTTATACACATCACACATAGTTACATTACTAATAAATGCAATACAATTACCCATAAATGGAAGGGTTACATCACTGAAATGTATCCTAGGCTGTCATTTACAGTAATAGCAATCACACAACAAATGAATTCAAATTTGATGAATACCTAGTATTGTTCACTCCTCTATTGCAGAAATGGAAATGGACCATCTCTGATGATAATACTTCACTAATGTATTTGCATTAGCATTTAGTACTACTGTGCATACAGCAAATTAATGAAGGCACACCCGTACTAAACAGTTTTCATTTAGCACTCATAAATAGTTTGCATTATTGCAAAAATGAGATGTTATGAATACTAATGACAACTAGTTTCAACAAATTTTGTCAATACCATCTAGAATTAAATCTCCCATTTTGAAATACTTTGAAGCATTAATCACTACTTGTTTATATTACAAATACTGCCCCAAAAAAATAGATAGCCTAATGAAAGAGATGAGCAGTGAAAATCTTGCTGACATTTTTTATATGTGTTATGACCTGCAATGTTCTGTGATTTGCTTAGCAATAGGGTTTATACGCAAAGCTTTTTTTTAATTATTATTTTCTTCTTTTCTTTCATGCCACTCTCTATATCAAGATTTTTTTTTTTTTTTATGTACATAAAATATCAATCCATAACCAAACCAAAAATACACGTTAACAGGTACTTATCCCACTCAAAAGCCAGTGGATTCAATTAATAATAATTATTCTATGTAAAGCATTCTGTAGCTATCCTGTCACTGGTGAGAACTTACCAGTATCACTAAGTGGCTAGTTGCTGTATCACTAAGGAGTGGGACAGACATGAGTATTTGTCTTACCTGTATAGTGATCCCACCTGTGCTGAGTTGTCACCTGGGACAAACTTCAAGTTTGAATCAAACTCATGTTCAACCTGAACCTTCTGAGCTCAGCTTGTTTGCAGGTCAGGAAACATTAGGACTGATGCAAATTGGATGTGGGTTTCCCTGCATTCAATTAGCATGACAGGAGAGTGTGACCAGCTCTCGATGGAGCCGGTTCACACAACTCCAGGGCGGCTGCGGTGTGCTTTGGAAAAGGGTCCTGTGCGTCTTTGGCAAATTCTGGCAAAAATTTGGACAGAATTCACACCTGAATCTGTGAATAGGGATGCACTGGACCCCTTATGTGACCCATGGCTGCATCAGTGTGATCTTCCCTCCAGATGAAGCCACGTGCCTTAGCGGCGTAACACGTTGAGGTTGAGCCTGGCGGCGGGAGTTTTCACTGGATCATGTGAGAACCTGGATTTTACTTTATGCTTGTTTTTCACCTAATAAAGGTGAGTGTATTTTATGAAGTGGGTTCTGTGCATTGTGTTGAGCTTAATAACCCAGGTACTGCACTATTGGAGGCTGTTTTTTTCTGTTTGTTGCCTATGACCTATGTGTGAGCTGTTTGGAGCCATCTTGGAGAGGGAATTCCATCGCTCTTAAAGGAATCTAAACACCAGAGTTTGGTCCATCAGATTGATTTGTGTTTATGCTTTGTTGACCCCTAGGGGTCTATAATGGAGGTGAGCTTGCACTAAACCTGGTGAAAGGAGCACGAGAGGAAAATTGTTACACTGTGGTGTCATCCCTATGAACCTTATCAAATAGAGACTTTTATGATTGCACAAGCTATAAAAAGCTTTATTATTTATTACATTGGCATTTTTTGCATTATATGTTTGTTTATGGACTTAATTTGCACTGGCACTATATATATATATACGAACCACTTACCTATTTTTTGTCACTTTCTAGTTATTATTTTTTCTTGACTTAGAGGCAGCACGATCATACATTTTAATATTAGTTTTTTTGCGGATGTGGGAACATATTTGTTGATTGCAGCAGCTGCACCCTGTAATTTCCTAATTTCTATCAATAGGTGACAGCACGCTACTACCACATTTCTATACTTTGCATCAGTGTAAACCCAGCCTTAAAAAAATTCTGCATTATTGGCCAGATCACTCACCTGACCCCCCCAGCTGATGGGTTTCCCAGACAGTTTGTTTACCTATAGCAGCCTACCAGTGATATGCCTTTTTAGAGTTGAATATCATGGGGGTGGGTCAACATTGTCATACTCATGGTGTCTTGCAAGAAGGGGAGGCTTTTGTCTTAGTATGGTTTTGGGAGGGGGGTGAGGAGCACGCTTGCCGCCTCCCCTTTTCTGGCCTCCCAGGCTACAGGGCCTAAATAAGGGTTTGGTATTAATTGTAAGGAGGGCACACTTTTTTTAGTGTATACACATTTAAACTTAGGGAAAATCAGTATGGGGATCCTCCTAAAAATGTAAATCAAATCAAAAGTAATATTAAATCTTTTCATATCTGTGGCTTTCAATAAAATAATACTCGGTAATCCTGCAATGAAGGTTGTTACATAGGTACATCTGGTTAAAAAAAGACACAACTCCATCTAGTTCAACCAATAAAGGGTAAAAAATAAATAAATAAATAAATAAATAAATAAATAATAATACAATCCCATATACAAAATCTTATACCCACAGTTGATCAAGAGGAAGGCAAAACAGCAAAGCATGATCCAATTTGCTCCAGCAGGGGAAAAAATAGTTCCTGATCCCCCGAGAGGCTGTCTGATATTCCCTGGATCAACTTTACCTATAAATGTTAGTATCCAGTTATATTATGTACATTTAGGAAAGAATCCAGGCTTTTTTTAAGTAATCTACTGAGCTGGCCAGAACCAGACCTTCAGGAAATCCTTCCGAAGAAATGGCATGTAGGTTTTACTGAAGAACATGCATGTCAGGAAGTGACTTCAAAGAGGCTGTAGAAGACTAGCAACATTATGATGCAACAAAAGAAGAAAAGTGGGTAAAAGCAATTACTGAAAAAAATGAATAAATAAAAAATAAAAGCAAATAGGATACACAAAGTTTAAAAAATAAATAAATAAATAAAAAAAATAAACAAACAACTGGATAGGGTTAGCATATAGTTTAATAGAAAAAAAAAAAACATTATGTTCTAAGGCCATGCAGCCAAATACATATCATCTAAGATAAATTAGAATTTTTTTCCTTCTAAACTGATGTCATAACACAATTACATTTATTGCACTAGAATCGCAGGTTGGGGAAAAGATTTCCTGTCTGATTATCTAAATGGAGCACAGTGCTATTATAAAATCATACCAATATGACATTTAGTTTGACAAGTCCAAATATCTCATATGAAAAAGAACAACTTTGTATTCTAGAATACAAAGCAACTGCTCATTTTTTCTGGTGTTAATAACTTTCATAAGTATCATGAACTTATGGCAGATTAGATTTCAGCCAATGAATGGAAACATTTTTGGTTGGTGTTGTCAATACATGCATTTTCTAATCTGCTTACACTAACCAAATAATGAAACAGTAAAGACAGCTAGAACAATAAACTTTCTTCTGGATTCATTTGTTAGACTGTATTGGAAATTGTACTTCCATAGTACTGCCAGTATACATGATTTTTATTCCTAAAGCACCAGGTTTACCGAAACATCAGGGTAGCATGATGGCCTTAAGGGAGTTGTAAAGGCAGAAGGTTTTTTATCTTAATGCATTCTATGCATTAAACTAAAAAACCTTCTGTGTGTAGCAGCTCCCCCAGCACCCCCTGATACTCACCTGAGCAGGAACTTCTTCTTCGATCAAAGTCAGTTAGCCAATCATGAGAGAGAGGGGATGGGGCCGAATGGCAGCTTCGTGTCTGAATGGACACACAGAGCTGTAGCTCAGCTTGGGTGCCCCCATAGCAAGCTGCTTGCTGTGGGGGGTACTTGACAGGAGGGAGGAGCTAGGATCACAGAAGAGGGGCCCAAGAAGAGGAGAATCTGGGCTGCTCTTTGCAAAACCAACTGCACAAAGCAGGTACGTATACCATATTTGTTATTAAAACAATAAAAAAATAAAAAAAAGACGAGACTTTAAAATCACTTTTGGTGTGTCCTAAATAGAGATAAGGTACCTGCATGACTTTAGTAGCATGTATGATGTGTGTTTGATAGTGGCATATTTACATACTGATTTCTGTCTTAGAATACCTTAGCCCATGTATTCCCAGTAGAAATTATTTTTTCCTTAGGTATTATTTTAAAGACAATTCAGCATGATAGCAAACAATTATGTGCAAGATATCACTTAGATTATAACTAAAGAATCAAAGGTGATGCTGCAAATAATCACATTGATTGCAACAACAGATCCATGTATGGGGACTCTTAGCCAGTGTTAAATCTCACATATACACGTTTTTTATTAAGTGAGTGTGAATGTGCACGTGACATTTTAGACTGGAAAGAAAAAAAAAAGATAAAAGTATATTAGCTAAAAAGATTTACTACATTGTTACAAGAACCCAGATCCTAATGTCCCACAGTCTAGAATATAAAGAGTCTTTGCCATGGTTTCACCTGGTCTTTAAAGCATGTCTGATAAGCTGTGTCCATTTGCTCAGAAACCGAAGAATGTGGTCAGAAATGGGGCAATAGAAAACAAAGACTAGAGTGCAAACACCTTACATCTGTAATATAGTGATGGAGTGTCACCACAAGATTGCCCTTGTGGACACTTTTGGGTACACTGTAGCTGTAGGCATTGTGGAGAAATGTATTTTCAAAGTTCACAACAGAAACAGCTTTTTTCCTCTTGAATCCCTATAACAATTAGGCCGGGTTCACACGGCTTCGACATGGAAGTCAGACGACTTCCAATTTGGCTTTGCCCTGTGACTTCCATGCGACTTCTATAAATGGGATCTGACTTTGATCCAACAATACCAGGCCTTTTGAGTCCGGTATGGATCTTTAGGGAGAAACCCCACGCCAAAATAATAAAAAAAATTCACACCAGACTGAAGGGTCTGGTATGGTCTTGGGGGGGACCCCACACAGTTTATTTATTTTTTTAAATTGTGGCCAAAATAAAGAAAAACACGGCGTGGGGTCCCCCCCACAAAATGAATACCAGACTCTTACTCGAGCATGCGGCATGGCAGGTCAGAAAAGGGGGGGGTGAGCTAACACTCCCTCTCCTGGACCATACCAGGCCACATGCCCTCAACATGGGGGGTGGGTGCTTTGGGGCATGGGGTTATCTGCGCCCTCCACTCCAAAGCACATTGTCCCCCTGTTGATGGGGACAAGGGCCACTTCCCAACAACCCTGGGCGGTGATTGTGGGGGTCTGTGGGCAGGGGGCTTATCGGAATCTGGAAGCTCCCTTTAACAAGGGGGCCCCCAGATCCCACCCCCCGTGTGTGAATGAATATGGGGTATATTGAATTCCTACTCATCCACTCTAAAAAGTGTAAAAAATAAATAAAAACAGTATACAGGTTTTTGATACCTTTGTCATCAGCCAAGTTTACAAATTGATATAGTCACTGTAGATTGATAGCTGTGGATCTATGTGGTTTAAAACCTGCCTGAACAGAATGTACAATTGACACAATAACCTCATTCAGTCTAAAACCAGAATTTTCACATCTCTTTGCAACAATGATATAGGTCTTTATGAGCCAGGATCTACCTGGTGTTTATCTGGTTTTATCAAAAGAATAATGTTGGCCCTAGACATAGAAGATAGTAAATGTTCAACAGCTAAGGAGGATTAAATACTTCTAGTAAATGCAGGGGAACAGATTCAGCATAATGTTAATATAGTTCCATTGGTAAGGCATCATTACCCGAAGCTTTGCAACTAGGGAAGGAGCTGGCTGCCTTCTGGACCTCTAGGGTAATTGGAGCGTCTAGCTTCTGCCGTAAGCATCTGGATAGGTTGGGAGAGATACCCACTGCAAGTACCATCCAAGCTTCTTTCGGAGAGAGGTAGCATTTGGAAGATATAGATTTTCATAAAGAGTATAAACAATACTGACAGATCAGGATCTAATAGCCAGAATAGCTGGGGATCTCTGATGAGATTGGCTTTTTAACTAGAGGTCAGCCAGTTTTCTCCCCTTTTTTAAAGAACAAGAAAATAACCTTTTGCAATCTACCAAAAAGGAGAGAAGATGATCCAGGGCTGACTAAGTCAATATTCATGCCTCTCAGGCAGAATCAGATGGATAAGTAATATAAGTTAGCTCCAGTTTCTGCACTTGGTGTTCCACACAATGCTACACATCCATGGAGGCCTTCCAGCAATAAGGAGGCCATGTAAGAAGGCTTTACATTTTTCCCACCTCTGGAGTGGAGTCTGACTGAGCTCATGGAAAGTAAATAACAGTTATTCTCTGTTCATTTTTTCATGGGAGGGAAATAGCTGCAGCCAAAAATAATTACATTTCCACGGGGCGCTAGGTAAGGAGGTAGAGGACTGTGACATATTCCATGTCCCCAATGGGGAATGATCCGATACACATCTAGATATGTATTCAATCTCAGTAAGAATGGAGACCAAATTGCCTAGACAAATTCTACTCTGGGCATAGACATATTCGATTTTCAAAAACATGAAAATTGTTTAGTTAGCCGGAACTTATGCCTCCAAAAATCTATATAGCCCACCTCATCTATAAAGCAGGACAAGATCATACCCCTGGTCCAGGAAGGGCCAGACAGGGGTAGATGTTCAAGGGTACCAATTGAAGTTGCATATGATAAATGGGCATAAGGCTTCCAAACCATGTGCTGTAAAACCATCCTAGAAAAAGTAGGAGGATATACACACATGCTAGAATACATTTCAAAGTATAGATTCTGCAGGGTAAGATAAAAAATTGACCCTCGGAGTCCACCAGGGAGTCGTATTCCTGGAAATTCAGGCCCAACCGAAAATATCCTAAACAACTGTTAAGTGTCCACAGTTAAATGAGTTTCCTGAAGACAATATATAGCGGGGTGCAATTTATGCAGGCAGGTAATTATCATGGTCATGGTCCTCCGGAGGGGGTTGAGAAACCCTCCTATGTTCCAGAATATTAGAAGGATGTCAGACATACTTACCAAATTATAAGTTATTATGGTAATGGCAATCCACAGCTGTCCACTGGGTATCCCCAAAGTAACAGGTGGCATGCACAAGGGCCAGGATTATGCAGTTGGGAATAGCAATAGTTGCTCTGGACTAAGTAACTGAAAACAGAACGAAAAATTGAGCACAACCATGCCCCAGCATGGTAGGGCTGCCTTCTCAGATGTCATTGTTCAGTACTAGCGAGATCCCATAAGCACCGGTGGGTTGACTCTGAGCACACCCACTGGATGTAAACAGCAACAAAGGTAGCAAGAAAAAGAAAGTCTGTCGCAGTGTAGTCCCCATACAGAACTTCAGAGTTTGTAGTGATGATGCTTAAGCACATTGGTGTTAAAAATTTGTAGTGTTCCTCTCTCGTCTATAAAACCAGTAAGTTGTCCCCCAGCCAGAGAAAATAAGAAACATAAGGATGCTGCACTGCTCACCATCAGTACCAGTGCTGGCTGACTACAAATGTCAGTCTTCCCCACTGGGTGCAAAGACTTTGCTTGTTACTGTTGAGCCAAGATGAGGCTTCTGTTGCTGTATCAAAAAAAGTGAGTTTACCCTGAACTTACCTTGAAACTCTCAACTTGGCAGGGTACAGTGATGTTGAACTTCAGGGGAGAAGTCTGGATAGAAGAACACTTTGGCCCCACCATATTGCATAGTTGCACATTTTCTTGCAAGACCAAGTACAATTTGTCTGTCTCTGTATTTTAGGAGACATGCAAGCATGGGTCTGGGAGCATTGCCCAGCGGCAGTGGGCGCAGAGGTGTCCAATGAGCTCTATCTACAGAAAAGAGAGGAGTAAAGGCCTCCGTACTAAAAAGGTTCAATAGCTAGTGTTCCACAAATTCTGTGGTTTCTTGTATCCTACCTAAAACTCACTGATCTTACATTTGACCCTTGATCTTTGACCCTGACCTTTAGCCCTGATTCTTACACTAACCTGGACCAATCCCTGGTCTATTTTTTACATTGTGTTCACATTTTCTTTTCTGGGCAGTTGAGAAAGATGCAATGTATCTTTTTCTCTATTAAGAAGCAGTAACAGATTACATAGGTACGTTTTAGTTTATCATTTGTAAACTGTGATAGCCAATCACATCCTATCATAGTGAGCATGTGGTTCAGAGCTGGTTCTCCTGGTTCGCACCTGCTCTTTGAATGTAAAGCAAAAATAAATATGCAATATTTTTATTCTACTTAACTAAAATAAATATATATTATATAGTATTTTTTGTCTTGAACATAATTAATAATGAACTGATAGTCCCTGCTATTACGTTTTGGGAAATCATGCCCTTATCTGTCTCAAACTACAATTATATTTGCTAATAAAAAATAAAATAAAAAAAATATATATATATATATATATTTTTTTTTAATAACGAATGATTGAATATGAACATGAGCAAAGGAGAAAATGCCTAAAATAGTCTAAGCTGAATTTATTATGCACAAATATCAGTAATTGGAGAACACATTTTTTTTTTTTTTTTAGATGTACCCAAGCATCAGACTAGAATGCAGCTGAGCTATTAACTGTAACACTTATTTGAATGCACAGCAACACTTTTTCAGATCCATTATTTCTCTGCTGAGAGCTACTTAGTGGTAAAGCAAAGCTTTCTACTGTGTTTTTTAAGATGTTCAGTGCACCTAATCAATTTCTGCCCTTTATGCTCCAACAAAGAAGATAATCCTGGCAGGAAACAGTGAAGTTAACATATTTATCTTTAAAAGATACTCCTTTTATGTAAAAAGAAGCCTGTCATAGTCTATTTCCCTTTCAAGGTTAGATGCATAAATTAGTGGGAATGGGTAGATCTGCAATGGAGAGGTTGGTGGTCAGTCTGCCTTTTCATTTTTAACATCTCTCCATCAGTCTGATACAGCTTCTAAATAATTAGAGAACATAGATTGACAAGATTTGAGGCAACTAAATTATTCAGAAGTTCTCATGTACAAGTCTCTCCTAATGGGCACTGTAATGGACTCCTGGCTTAGAAACGTGACTGCCACTACTGTCTGCACAGGGCTACAACATGATGGTTTCCAATAAGCAACTGTGTAATTGTGAGACCTGTCTTTTAATGCTTGGTTAATTGTTGACAGATTTTGTAACAGTCTGCTAGGGAACACTTAAAAGGTTGATCTCATCTTGGTGTCTGTAATTCCCGAGCACCGAAGGGCACAGCTAAAAGCTGGATTTGCTTTGTACTTGTCTTGCTTGATTTTGAAAAGCCCAGTAAAAGGTTTTTAAAAAAAGATTATCAAAGCTGCATCTCATCATAGCTTTCTTAAGTGGGATTGTTGACAGTCACAAAATAATATTTAGGAGCACAGGATATTTGGAAATGATATTGTAATCTTAGACCCAATGTTCCTATATAGCATGTTTGTGTGAACGGTGTGTTTGTGTGCACTTGCGCGTGTATGTATAAATATTGAAATCAGTGCAAAATTTACTGAAGCCAGACCAGCGAGAAGTCAATAATGCATGTGTGTTAAACTGTTGCTTTTTTTGTATGTATTGTATGAATTGACAAATCAATTTGACAAATCAATAATCCGCATTTTCACATTGTAGAGGTTTATATGCAGGAAGTAAACACTTTAACTGTGAGGTGTACTAACTGTACAAAAAAGGCTACAGTATTTTCTTTATGCACTAAAATATTGAATTTAATAATCCAGGCTTTTACAGCACTTATACTGAATAGAGATTGAACGTGCACTGTCAATAATTAAATGTCAAGGAAATCCAATTAACTCTTGCAAGAAAAAGAAGCCACTGGATTATAAACACTCTAATTAATGTGACTGTAAGTTTAGTGACTTGGAATCAGGAAAAGAAGGATTATGCCTAAGGGGATGCACTAAATATATGGGCTGAAGTGGAAATACAGGTGAAAGGTTAAGTGCAAGAGTAAACTTTAATGGTAACAGAATAGGATCATCATGCAGTTCAGAAATAATTATTACAAAGGATAGCTAAACTATAAATAGAATTCAGGAAATTATACAATCATAATACATTTTATAAAAATATCTGTCACAATCAGCAAAAGAAAAAAGAGTGATTCACTCGTGCCAAAGAATAAATAAAGTAAAATTGAATAAAATGAATAATAGTGAGAAGCTGCTCTTGACATATAATAGAGATGCAAAAAAATAAGTGTGACTAAAGCACACTTCCCATAGCGCTTGCTATGTATAAAAAATGGGTGTGCTAGTGATAAAAAGAGAACATACAATATATACCATACATGTGCTAATTAATAAATCGACTCCAATTAATTATAAAGTAAAGTGCATAGTACATAGAAACAATCTGTAACAAATAAAGTACAAGTCAGTATTATATAGATTCAATGGACTAAAACCATATATATGCAGTTATATAGTGCTAGATAGTGTCCATAAATGTATATGTAAAGTGCTTAAACATATAGAAAAATGCTTCTTGTGCTCAAAGGAAGGAAACAAGTAGGGCATCCACCGATATTCCTCCTAATGAATGAATGGAAATCAGACAGAAAAACAACCCGAGTGTCAATGAGGTAGGTGAAATTCCTACTCACCAGATGACATTGATCTTGTTTGCCTTATAGCAACAAGATCAAGACAGGCTTGAGTGGCTCACCATAGCCAGATAAGCGATATCCCTCAGGTAGCAATTTAACTGGTTCCTTGCTTTAAATGGGTTGGTAGAAGATCTTACATACCCTTGGCAATAATAAAAAAGTAGACCAGACTCCTCATAGTGAATTCCATTAAGGTGGTTCATTGCCCCATCGTGAGCTATTGCAATAAAATATTCCAAAAGATATAAGCAGAATGCGAAATACAGTTTGTTTGTGTGGTGGTACTGCTGTAGCGTGTGAAGCCGGTCTGAAAGTGCAGGACACGCAGCTACTTCCGGCTTGCGTTCCAACTTATGGCTGCTGACATCACAGCGTGCGTTCCAATCTAATGCGTTTTGTCATAAGCGTAATGTCTTCAGAGATTCAGTAATAGTTAAATAACACATCTTTTACATACACCTTATTATTACTTCAGTGTTCTCATAGTTCATAGTTAATCATTTTTGCTAATAGTTCTTAGACCTTAGTGTAACTCTTCACAGGACACTACAGAACTACTGCCATTGTCATTGTCATAGGACCTGTTTACGTAGTAGACTGGAAAGAGACTGAGGGTCAAGTACAAGACTTTCTGCATGTCCTCTGTAGTGTTGGTGCAACAGTCCAATGAAATGAATAATCTGTCACCCAAATATTTTCTTACAAAATAATAGGAATTCATATTGTATGCTATTGATGTTGGTTGTTAAATACAAACTGTACTGTACCTGAGGTTTTTTTTTTTTATTTTTTTTTTTAAAGCTATTTTTCTCTCTACCACTCTCTTACCAGCAACAGTTTCAGGCAAAGCCCTTCCACAAACCATAGCAAGTATTTCTCAAGTTTAAAGAAACAAATACCAGAAAAAAACTTAAGCCACGTGGCCATTTAAGGCCAATGACTTAACGAGCACCCCCAGTCCCTTGTAAACATGCAGCTCATTGGTCCAGCAATGACAGATAACTTTTGCATTTTGTAATGGAGCGAGCGAGGGGCGCAGACATCCAAATAGTGTAGTACTTGCTTTATTAAAAATTGAAAATAAAAGCAGTATTGCAATCACAAAGGGAGATATCATGGTGGGTCATGTATTGTAGGCAGTCTGGAACACAATCAATAGAGGGAAAGCTGCACAACGCCACTGGATTGGCAAGCCTTGATGGAGTGGATAATCTCTCAAAGTCAGCCACCACTGGGATCCTTGTTCTGGTCTGTTCCTGTAGTGAAGGGTGCCAAATCTTCAGGGATATGCGTTTAGAAAATTTTAATTTCTTGTTGTTGTTGATCAGAAGAATAACTGACTTTTGGATCTATTTATAAACATCTTCCTGTTTGGTCCCATGCACTCTTTCTACATTATCAGGCTGCCTGTGCCTCTCTCTCCCTCCCTTTCTGTTTTACAGTTGCCCTACTAATAAACAGATGGCTGCACAGTCTTCCATTACAATGTCTCACTTTCTGTTATCCCCTGCCTCCAGAATATTTTTAAAAAATATAATTTATATATTTTACATTCATATGATTTACATGTCATTTCATTGATATTTGTAGCAACTCTTGGTTGTTGTTGAGACAATTATCTTAGTACCTCTGTACCCATTTACTTACTGACTATGGGACCTATTCACTAAGCAATATGTTACCGCATAGTATGCGGTAACATATGGCAAAAGTTTTAATAAAAAAACAAAAAATGGAAGGTGATCTAATAAGCGCTAGTACCACAATAAATGAAGCTGCCAGCACAAACAACTGATATACAAGTTATAGAAATATAAAGGAAAAAATATGTGCAGCGCTGAAAGGAATTGGAAAAGGTATACACATGATAATACCAACTTGTGATGACATGCTAAAAGTGAATAACTAAATAATTCAAATATAGTCCAATATCAGAAAACGGAAATAAATCAAATTGAAGATAGAGTTCCAAAAAATGGTGTATCTTGTCGGTGAACACAATATTATCATAGAGTGAAAAGGGACATCCCATCACCAGATAGATAAATGCATTATGCGCTCACCAGATCCCATGGGTCTGCACTGCCATATAACAAGCAGACCAGCTAGGCATTGAAAGGTGATCCTGATTCCTCCTATGGATTCGACCATGGATGTACTTTCAGGTTCATGAAGTGGTAAGGAGAGGGATGGAAATCTCTCATAGCCAGGTTACATAAAACCAGAAAGAAGAGTGCACATAGCGTAATATTGCTAAAAAATACTTTTAATAAAAAAAGACTTGCACTTATAATGTTCGCATGGTAACAGGCAATATAGATATTTCCATCCCTCTCCTTACCACTTCATGATTCTGAAAGTACATCCATGGTCGCATCCATAGGAGGAATCTGGATCACCATTCTTCAATGCCTAGCTGGTCTGCTTGTTATATGGCAATGCAGACCCATGGGATCTGGTGAGCGCATAATGCATTTATCTATCTGGTGATGGGATGTCCCTTTTCAAGATACACCGCGTTTTATGGAACTCTATCTTAAATTTGATTTATTTCCGTTTTCTGATATGGGACTATATTTGAATTATTTAGTTATTCACTTTTAGCATGTCATCACAAGTTGGTATTATCATGTGTATACCTTTTCCAATTTGTTTCAGCGCTGCACATATTTTTTTCCTTAATAAAAAACAAATTGGTGCAATTTATGAAGAAAAGCTCACTATAAACTCGCATGCGTTATCTATTCGAAAATACCGCATGACATTGTGCGGTAAGTTATCGCAAGCATCTCGCAAGTTGGGCGAACGGTTCAGGCCCGGTTGTTAAGAAGCAGGCCAGGAAAGCCAGCCGTGGGGTCCTTCACAACCAATGAGTCATCAGCTGTTAATGGGTTTCCCCACTGAAATCTGAATATTAAAAAAAAAGTGCCGGATAAAAACAAAACAGAGTGCCCCCCCCCCGAGTCCATATGAGGCCAAATACTACATCCAATTTTTTTTTTAAAAATGGCATGGGGTTCCCCCAAAATCTATACCGGACCCTTATCCGAGCATGCAGCCTGGCAGGTCAGAAAAGGGAGGAGGGATGAGCAATCGCCCCCCTTCCTAAACCATACCAGGCTACGTGACCTCAACAAGCGAGTGTGGGTGCTTTGGGGCAGAGCACTTAAAACACCTTGTCCCCATGTTGATGGGGACAAGGACCTCTTCCTGACAACCCTGGGCTGTGGTTGTCTGGGTCTATGGGTGGGGGGCTTATCGGAAACTGGAAGACTTCTTTAAAAAGGGGGCCCCCAGATTCCACCCCCCCCCCCATGTGAATGGGTATCGTACCCCTACCCATTCACCAAAAAAAGTGTACAAAAAAAATGTAAATCCATCTTCAATCATGCCACGCTTCAACCTAAAAAAAAAATGCTCCGCCTTCTGGGCCAGCTGCCGGCTGAATACTTCCTCTCCACTTTGACAGTTCTTAAATAGGTAAAAACGAGGCCACCTGGCAACATCGGCGGGTGGCTCCACCCCCCTTGGAACATCACGGAACAGTGCATGCTGGGCAATAGTGAATTTACATTTTCACTATCGCATGTGGTAAGTGATCACATGACGACATAACGCATGCAATAATCTTTAATGAATTGTGTCCCATATCTTATTTAAGTCTTATTGGCTCCATGTGTGTCATTGGGGGTTTATCATACTTCCAGTTATTCTTTTGCTATCAATTGTTACAATTTCTTCACAATTAATTTCCAGTCGATACATTCCCTTCATGTTAATGACAACCTTTTTACAAATTCCCCACATGTGGTCAGATGTATGCTAATCATACATTTTATTATGCACACATAAAAAAAATTCATGTGTGCATTTGCTGATCAGTTACTGTGGTTTGTAACCTTCTAGCTAGTTTTGTTTTAGATTGTAAAAGCACTTAAAAAAAAAAAAAAAAAAAAAAAAAAATTGATTCTGTTCCCTTAAAGCATGTTATACAGTACAGTGCTTGTGCTGTGTAATTTGGCCCCCCGTATGACCTAAAATACCTGTCTGATCCTGCCTGGTTCTGCCCTCTTCTCTGTAAACTGACCATGGTTTATCATGGCTGCTGAGCCCTGGCACCATGGTGAGTTTACGTGCCTCCGTCATCCGCAGCTCTCCTGTCCTCTGTCCTCTTCTCCCCCCTCCCTCCCGGCCTGACAGCTCAGCCTGCCCCTATCCTTCTGCTGAAATAACAATGTTATTTTCAGGCACTTACCTCTTCCTTAATGCAATTTGCCCTGTATATCTGTTTTATTTAAAAAATGCCATTCTATACTGTATTTCTGAGCTTCGATTGGCGCTCATGTGACTGGAGGCCTCATTCCCCCTGTCCTCTCCTTCTCCCGACTAACATCAGCGGGGGGATTCTCTGCCCCTCCGGCTGTACCTGTCAAATCGGGAGAGGGAGCAGCGGCCAGTCACGTGAGTGACAAGGGGTGCTCAGAAATACAGTATAGAATGGCATTTAAATTAAACAGATACACTTTGCACATTGCATTAAGGAAGACAGGTGACTGCCTGAAAATAACAAAATGGGGTTACAACCACTTTAACTTCTGTATTCAGACCTTGGTTTGCCAAAGCTCATCTATAGTTGTGAATATAGGAATGTTATTCAGTGACCATAGTGCTGGTCTAGACATGGGTAAAAACATATAGAATTAAAAGGGAAATACTGTACAAATGTCAAGAAGAGGGTAAACCCATTACATGGCCTGTCAAAATTGTGTGACCAGCCTATTCTTTTTTCACATTGTGTTCTATTTAGGATTATGCAGAGATCACTCCATAGGCATCACAGGCTCCATATTGCAGCCTACATTTCATAAATGGTCTGTAAAATTGCAGAGTGAAGGAAATATAGATGGAAACATTTATAGGAAATATTTGTTCTCTGTCTACACAATAAACATGTATGTATTTATTTATTTTTCCTTTGTTATTTTATTTTCTCTTTTCATTCAATGTTTTTTGCCCCCCTCAACATTATAAGCACAGAAACGGAAGGGAAAGGGTAGGTAAGGTGTATGACAACTAAAACAAGCATTGTAATAGGGTATTAAGCATATTTAGGTCAAGTTACATTACATTAACCAATGACAATAATAATGAGAGACAGAAGAAATTGGTATTCATGAATCTAGAATTTCCGTCTGGATTTGTATATGTATTGTTCCATAGAAATTAAGCTAACTTAATCCAAACTTGTTTGGTAGGGGATTCAGGAGAAATCTGTATTTTAGCAAATTTTTTTTTGTGGACACAAAATGCTATTTTTTTACTGTTTTAAGGTCAGTCATTGGATAAGGTAATTCTACAAGTCATGGGGTGTGGCTGTATATTGGTAAGAAACAAACTTTAAGGCCAGCTATAAACTGAGAAAATGTATTTCCTGAAACTCCGGAAAACCACCATTTGCTCGATTCCCTGACAGTGTTGACAATTTCCTTCCCCAAGAAATTGTGTCCTCCTGATGGGGGTGGGGCTAAGCTATCCTGATTGCAATAATCAAATGTAAAATCTGGCAGGCTGGTTGTACCCAAGTTGATTGATTGATATTACTATATTGTCAAAAATATTGGGACACCTGTCTTTACACACACATGAACTTTAATGGCATCCTAGTCTTGGACCATAGGGTTCAATATTGAGTTGGCCAACCCCTTGCAGCTATAACAGCTTCAACTCTTCTGGGAATGCTGTCTACAAGGTTTCGGAGTGTGTCTATGGGAATGTTTGACCATTCTATTGTTCTATTGGGTGTTCTGTTGGATTGAGGTCAGGCCAGTCAAGTTCCTTCACCCCAAACTCACTCATCTATGTCTTTATGGACCTTTCTTTGTGCACTGGTGCGCAGTCATGTTGGAACAGGAAGGGACCATCCCCAAACTGTTTCCTCAAAGTTGGGAGTATGAAACTTTCCAAAATGTCTTGATATGCTGACACCTTAGGAGTTCCCTTCACTGGAACTAAGGAGCCAAGCCCAACCCCTGAAAAACAACCCCACAACATAATCCCCCTCCACCAAATGATTTGTACCAGTGCACAAAGCAAGGTCCATAAAGACATGAACGAGCAAGTTTGGGGTGGAGGAACTTGACTGGCCTGCACAGAGTGGTGAGCTCAACCTGATAGAACACCTTTGAAATGAATTGAGTGGAGACTGTGAGTCAGGCCTGTATGATGAACTAAATAAACGAGACAATGGAAAGGATCTATGGGCTTATATGGGAAGCCCATCTGGCCTTGGAGTTTTTGAATTGGAGAAGCTAGTAACCACAATTTGGAGATTTTCCAGGGTTATAGGGGATAAACTATAGTTTTGTGTGCAGGGTTTAATTGTGGGAGGAGGAATATAAATAAGTATAAAAGTTAGAGAGCTCTGGGGCCACTTATGTGGGCGCTGAAGACTATTGCCCCTGACAGAATTCATAAGGCATATGTAGGGTTGGGTTCTTATTTATTGTTACCTAAACATTTCAGTAAAGTGCCTTTTGTTTCCCTATATTGATTAATGTTTCATTTACTTCCTGGAATCCATTTGCCCTTAGCTCAGGGATAGGCTAAGCTTAGAATTCCCCCCTCCCCTCCTGAAGACTGTTGAGATGTGTAAGATAATTTGCCCAGGCATATAAATCAGGAAGTAACTAAAGAAATGTAAAAAAAAAAACCTTTAAAACAAGTAAATATGATATACTTCTCTATCTATTAACTAATGCTAGCAGCATAAGGACTAAAAATAGTGCATGTTGATTGAGAGAGTGACGTTCCGCTTTTATGTATCTAACCACTTAGTTGCCTGCAAGGGATTTTTAAAGAAAAGGATTTTATCATTGATATGCGATTCTCAAGTGTTTGAGATAGAACATGGCATGGGGAACTTTTAGCACCTGAAGTCTTCACTTGACATCCTGAAGTTTAGATTGTTGCCTTTGGATATTATGAGAGTAATAAAAAAAAAAAAAAGTGCTTAGAGACATTAACCAGAATTTCTTTACGTTGTCTGGCAAGGTGTAGTGTTGTATCTCTATCATGATAATTTATCATAAGGATAAGACAGGAATAGGGTGGTGTACTCAGTGGCAAGGGTCTGCTAGACTCTCTGTTTGCTTACTCCACTGTATATGGAAAGGAAAATGCAATGTGATCAAACATCTCTAGAAGCCATTTTCCAGCAAAGATAAGTGCAACAGAACTCTTGGCATGTTCAGGAAGGCCTATCAGATGAATATATTTTTTCACCAAAGGTGATATACCAAATCACCCATTTTTTGAAAGCAAACAGTGGATGGTTGTTTTATCACAAAATCAAAGTGGATTTCAGCCTATCCTCAGGTGTGTTAACTCTGATCTCCACTTCAGAAGTGTGGTCTCATAATTGCTGTATATCATGGCACAAAAAGGAAATGTTTCAGCAAACTTCTTTAAGGTGAGCATTTATAGAAGTAATAGATGACATTAGAGTGACATTGCTGTATAGTCTACATTATATCTCGTAGTGAGGGGATTAAGCACCTGTGGTGGATGTCATTGTACTCACTGTGCTATCCTGAGAGCCAGGAAATTACAGAGACTTTACAGAGTTTGTGCCTTTAAGCTGGCCATAGACGGTCCGAATCTCAGCTGGTTTAGGAGGGACCAGCTGAGATTAAAACCATGTATGGACAGGCTGATTGTACCCAACTTGATTGATCAATCAACTTCGGTACAACCCGCATGTCATATTTCTCTATAAATGGTTACTGCCAGTGGCTATAGCTGCTAGCAATAATCATTGTATTCTGCTGGCCAGGAATGCTCCATGCTCCCCAGGTTACAATAGTGCAACGGGAGGCATTCCCAGATCAACACTGACTGTGCTGATGGGGGAATCAAGTGATTTTTTTTCTCCCACCCATGGAATCATAACATCTTTGGCCAGACCTAACCCTATCCTGCACATCTTTATGCAGAAGACAGACAGAAGAGAATCAGGTGCAGACCCAGTCCAGGAGACGAAGATGGCAACTGCAGTAGTGGTCAAACTTTGCAGTTCCCAGGCACTGATGAGTCTGCATTTTTTGGACATTTTTAGTCATTGCTGCTCTGGACAGGTACTGACATCGTTTCCACAGTTGTCTGTGGGAAGGAATCATGATATAAATAATGGTTGAACTGAACTATGTCAGAGGAGCTCTCTGAAAATGCCACTGCTCACATGTACATGCTGACTCTGCCCCCCTAGGAGGCAGACTTTATGGCAAGAGTGTTGAGTGTGCAATTAGTGCAGGGTTGTGTGTGTGTTCACTGACAATAGTATAGAACAGCAAAATTATCATGTTGTTTATATTGTTCTTTTTATGTTACATGATTCCAATGCTTTCCCTGTCATTATCATAATGATCATCTGCTAGCAAATGCAAAATGACAAAAAAAAAAAAAAGTGTTGGGTGTCTTTGAATAACCCAAACTGTTGAAATTATCTTACACTTCTGTTTCTTTTCAAGGGCTTTTCCTTAGCAGAAGGTCAGCATAATATAATTCTCATATATCATCCTGTCTTATTTTGCATAGGTCCTTGTAAAAGACCATACATAATTTCAAATTAATGCAATTTTCAACATGGTTTGGCTATTTTATACAAAGTTCATTAACTGATACCATAACATGTAAAAAAAAAAGTTATCGATAACATGGCTACAGGTCAAACAGTTATTGTTTGAAAGATGTCACTGTATCATTGTTAGCTGCTGGTTTTTTGTGCGCTCCACAGAACAATTGATTCCTTACATTTAAAAATATTGTCAAGTTCTTGTTCCCTGTATATAGACTGTGTTAGCATTTATTGTGTCCGTTAGGATGAAATATTTGGCTAGTAGCCAAGTGTTTTTTTTTTTCATTATGAGTAGTTTGTAGTGGATAGACCAATGTACTGTAACGTCAAAAAGATATCTACTGTACATTTTCAAAGATAGGAAAGCTGAAATGTTCCCATAACAATTGGTATATTTATGAAAATGGAATGAAGGTAACTTGGTTGTACGTGGGGGCTACTACTAGTATTTTTTGTATTACAAGCTAAATAATGAAAGGGCATGCGTGATTGGGTTAGGAGCTGCAAAGCCAGTTTCTCGTCCTTCTAGTAAAGCTTAACCACCTGGGGCCCACCCACCATCAAATGATGGCAAAGCAGTGCGGCTCTCGTTCTGGGACAATGTCATATGACAGCGCCCCAGAACAGCCGCCCCCCTGCGCAGTGTGTTGATCATGTCATTGGCTCTTTACTCATGTGATTGGCTGTATCCAATCACAGCCGGTCACATGTAAATGCAGAAGTACCCTTTATCGGCGCTCCTCGCCTCACACTGTTAGAGTGTGTGGCGAGGAAAGCCAATCAGTGGCTCCTCCTTAAAAGGGGAGTCCAGGACAAATTATCAGGGCATTGATCACCAGTGCCCTGATTACAGTAAAGCAACAGCAGTGCCCATCAGTGACACCAAACAGTGCACATCAGTGACACCAATCAATGCCCATCAGTGACACCAATCAATACCCATCAGTGACCCCAATCAGTGCCCATTATTGATGTCAGTCAGTGCCTTTCAGTGCCTGCTCATCTGTGCTGCCCATCAGTGCCACCAGTCAGTGTCCATCAGTGCTGCCCAACAGTGTTGCCTATAAGTGCCCATCAGTGCCACATATCAGTGCCCATAAGTGATGCCTATCAGTGCTCATCAGTGCAGCATATTAGTTCCTCCTTATCAGTGCCACCTAATCAGTGCCCTGCAGTGCCACCTCATCAGTGCCCATAAGTGTCATCCCATCAGTGCAGACTATCAATGCCCATCAGTGCTGCCTCATCAGCGCACATCAGTGAAGGAGAAAAATTACTTATTTACTGACAGAAATGAAGAAAAATGAAAACTTTTTTTTCAAAATGTTCTGTATTGTTTTTTTTCTTTTAGTAAAAAATAAAAATAAAAAACCCAGCAGTGATTAAATACCACCATAAAAAAGCATATTTTTGTGAAAAAAAATGATAAAAAATTTTAATTTAAGTACATCATTGCATGACTGCGCAATTGTCAATCAATGTGTGACAGCGCTGAAAGCTGAAAATTAAAGTGGTTAAAGTATACTTAACATTTGACCTGACCAGTAAACTACATTCTTCATAGTGTCAAATGATTAGTGATACAATTGGGCACAGATACAGCTGCCCAACAGTCTAACAACTTATTGTGATAGATATGCTCATACCTAGAAAAATGTCCCCAGAACTAGTAAAATGATTATTTCTGTTGTGATTGATCATGGGATGAGCAATCTCCCCTTTTACTGGTACATGCTTGATGTCCTATAGAGTCAAGCCTTCTTCTTGTTAATTTGGAGGAGGGAGGTGACTAATTATAAAAAAGTGCTAAATCTTGGTGCTAAAACCTAGAACCTAGAATTAGGTTTTAAAAGGGTTAACTGCCTTTTTTAAATTATAGCTATTTATATCCTTTAAATATACACCTACATACAGCATATAAGCCCATTTTACAATGAAAGTTGAATGTCAGTAGAAGTGTATCTGATAAATATACATTTGTTGGATTTTTTCATTATAGCAAAGTTGCAGTGTTTCTTGAAGTGGACTTTGTATTCACTGAATGATGCCACTTGTTGCCTGCAGTTGCATATTAACCACTTGACCTCTGGAAGTTTTACCACCCTTCCTGACCAGGCCATTTTTTTTTGATACAGCACTGCATTATTTTAACTGTCAATTGTATGGACGTTTAACGCTGTACCAAAATAAAATGTTTGTCTTTTTTTCCCCACAAATAGAACTTTCTTTTGATGGTATATGATCACCTCTGTGGTTTTTATTTTTTGTGTTATAAACAAAAAAAGAATGACCATTTTGAAAAAAAAAAAAAGAAAACTTTCTGCTCGAAAACACATCCAATAAAAAAATGTAAAACATCAAATTTCTTCATCAATTTAGCCCAATATGTATTCTGCTACATTTTTTTGGTAAAAAAAATCCCAATAAGGATGATTGGTTTGTGCAAAATGTATAGCCTCTTCAAACTTTGGGATATAGTTATGGAATTTTTATTTATTTTTTTACTAGTAATGGCGGCAATCGGCGACTTATAGCGGGACTGCGATTTTACGGCAGACAATTTGGACACCTAGTTGACACTTTTTAGGGAACCATTGACACCAATACAGTGATCAGTGCTAAAAATATGCACTGTCCCTGTACTAATGACACTGGCTGGGAAGGGGTTAACATCAGGGGCGATAAAAGGGTTAAATGTGTGCCTATGCTGGTGATTCAGTGTAGTGGGGGAGATGCTTTTACTAGTGAAAGGCATAGATCGGCGTTCCTGCTTTACAGGAACACAGGATTCATGCCTTTTGTACTGACCGAACGGCAATCTGCCTTGTTTATATAGACAGACTGTCATTCTGCCTGTGTACCGAACGATCAGCGGATGCCAATGGACAATGGGTCCACAGGACCTCCTGATTAGTTCCCACTGTGTAGATTCACAGTGTGATCGAGCCACTGGCAGCGCACGCTTGCACCCAATACCCGTAAGCGAAACAGCCATTTGGAAATAAAAGAGAAATGTTCATGAGGTGAAATGCATCTTGTTGAACTTAAACCATAGTAAGCTACCAGATTTTAGACAGTGGCTGAATGCTTTGAACTTAGCTTTATTAAAATCTTTAGAAATGTAAAATGCAGAAATCTAAAAAAATAAATAAATGTTGCTGCTTCTCCGCAAGAATTGATATTAAAAGTGTAGACAATTTTACTCTAAGTGATCATTTAAATCACTAAGTGAACATTCTTTACTTCTAGTAAATCAAACCTTTATCAGTTTATTTATGCAGTATTTTTTGTATTCTTTTCCCAGGCAAATACATTCTGAAATCAATCGCGTCCCAAAACAGCACGATTAAAGGAAAGAATTGTCACCCAGTGCATGGATTGCGTTGGCCAAGGCCTGAGAACCGTGCTTAATATATTTAGGTATGTATGAGCTCTATTAACATTTTCTATGGTAAAAATGTAATTCAATTTATACTTTCCTTATATTTATTGCATTGAAAATGCTGAAAAATAGCAAATATTACCCTTGTCTGATACTCATAAGATGCTTCGATCTTGATTAAATCCTGCAAGACTGAAGGAATAGCCATCTAATATGTGTGTAGCGCCATTTTGAATCAGCTTTTGACCAGGTAAATTAGAAGTGATATTGTTTACAGGTCACCTAACATTACGTTTTTTTTTTTTTTATAGGTGTAGGAATGCTTACGTGTTGGTGTCTTTAGTATTTATAGTTTGTTTTGTCCAAGCATGAGGCATGAACTTCTAGTCTTTATTCCTGTAAGTGGTCTTCTGATTAAATTCTTCCTGATGTTTCCAGGCTGCTTTAAATGAAATACATCAGTCCCAGCAATGAGCAGTGCACACTACTCCAAAAATAATCTGCTACTTTTAAAGCATATTTCTTTGGAGCAAAAGAAATATGAAGTAGTTGAAAGCCTTTAGAAAGCAGCGGCTTTTCTCAGTCATTTCTTGATGTAGTACTCATGGCTCTTCTGGAGCACTCTATATTATTATTAGGTTAAACAAATGCAGGAGGCAGTGGGTGCATTGTAGCTATGTGAAGACGTTTTAGGGCTTGTGGTCAAAACTATTGCCGTATTTCCATGTTACATTCAATACACAATAATACAATTATGTGGAAAATGTGGGTAGACCCCATAAAAAGGATTGACTCTTTTAACATATTAGTTAAATCAACCTGACAATCCCCTTTACTAACCATTAGTTTATCATAATCAGCTCTAATAAACTCTTTTTCCCCTTCTCCCTTTATTTTTATTTTTTGTTTATTTTATTTTTTTAACCAAAAATAATAAAAAAATTTCCTTTTATTTTTTTTGTTCATTATTTTTTTAATAACACATTGAAAAAAAAACACACTTGAAAAAAACACGCATTCAAAGAGAAGTATGGGGTGTTTGAAAAAAAAGATTATTATTGACCTAGGGAAATGCAACTTCGATCCAATCCTAGAGGAATGCTGCATCTGTCCCATGCTTCCTCTGCAGTGAAAAGTGAGCGATCAAACACTGATCCCCTACTCTCTGAGCAGAGAACCTTGATTGTCAGTCAAAGGCTCTCTGCTTTTCCCCTCCAGGGCTCACTGGAGTGCTGGAGGAAGGAGAGACTGGCTCAAACTCCCAGTGGTGCAGCTGAGAGGCTGAGCCAGCTGCTGATCCAGGTATGTGGCTGAAACCTGACTGTACAGTCAGAATCTTTTCCCAGCCTGGACCACCTGAGTGATGCCAGCTGACAGTGGGCTTTAGACCACAGTCGGCTGAAAATGGGTCACAGGAGTACAGAACCAAGTGTACTCTTGTGATCTATAGGAAAAGTATTGCCAAAAAAGCTTTTGTCATACTTCTCCATTTTTTTTTTTTTTTAAATGTTGCAATACTTTATACCAGAATTATAATTTTAGTATCATCTTAACTAGGGCAAATTACAGAAATACATGTATACTTTTTATCTACAAGATGTCTTGTTTGTCCCTAATTAGTGTTGAGCGAACACGGACTGTATTATTCGTGTTCGTACCGAATAATTGGATTTTTTGTACCCGAACACGGACACGGACACTTTACTGTATGTTCGGGTAAAAATCCGTGTTCGGTCGTTTTATTTCCGGGTTTTGCATGCTTTGGCGCTCTTTTCATGGCGGGCTTTCAACAGCCAATCAACAATCGTTTAACTGGTGTGCCTTAAGCCATCCCAGCCATGCCTGCAAATGTCTCAGTAGCTGTGATTGGCCGTCTGAAGCATGTGACCAAGTCTTTATAAGTTCGAGGCAGCCGCAGCGGCGTCATTATGCTGCTTAGATTCAGGGACAGAGCACACATCAACGTGCTGGCTGCTGATTAGGGAAAGATAGGCAGGAAAAAACCATTTGTGTCCGGATAGAATTGAGGGACAGGTCGGAGTGTTTAGGCAGGGCGAGTTGTAGGCATTTTAGGGATAGAGTCTGCTGAATTATAGGGTCAGTGTCTTCTACAAACTACAATCGATATTGCTGTGTGGGGGGTGGGGTCTGCACTCAATCCTGATCTACGATCTCTTCTCAATCCTGTTAGGGACAGAGTCTGCTGAATTTTAGGGAAACTGTGTTCTACAAACTACAATCGATATTGCTGTGTGGTGTGGGATTGGAGATAGGCAGGTGTCAGTGATCCACATCCATTTTTCTGTGTGTGAGCTGCAGTGAACACAATCTTTTTGGGCTGCAGTGAACACAATCTTTTTGGGCTGCAGTGAACACAATCTTTTTGGGCTGCAGTGAACACAATCTTTTTGGGCTGCAGTGAACACAATCTTTTTGGGGTGCAGTGAACAAAATCTTTTTGGGGTGCAGTGAACACAATCCTTTTTGGTGTGCAGTGAACACAATCTTTGTGGGGTGCAGTGAACAAAATCCTTTGTGGGGTGCAGTGAACACAATCTTTTTGGGGTGCAGTGAACAAAATCCTTTTTGGGGTGCAGTGAACAACATCCTTTTTGGGGTGCAGTGAACACAATCTTTTTGGGGTGCAGTGAACAAAATCCTTTGTGGGGTGCAGTGAACACAATCTTTTTGGGGTGCAGTGAACACAATCTTTTTGGGGTGGAGTGAACAACATCCTTTTTGGGGTGCAGTGAACAAAATCCTTTTTGGGGTGCAGTGAACAAAATCATTTTTGGGGTGCAGTGAACACAATCTTTTTGGGGTGCAGTGAACACAATCTTTGTGGGGTGCAGTGAACACAATCTTTTTGGGGTGGAGTGAACAACATCCTTTTTGGGGTGCAGTGAACAACATCCTTTTTGGGGTGCAGTGAACACAATCTTTTTGGGGTGCAGTGAACAGAATCTTTGTGGGGTACAGTGAACAGAATCTTTGTGGGGTGCAGTGAACACAATCTTTGGGGGGTACAGTGAACACAATCTTTGTGAGGTGCAGTGAACACAATCTTTGTGGGGTGCAGTGAACACAATCATTGTGGGGTGCAGTGAACTCAATCTTTGTGGGGTACAGTGAACACAAAAACCTTTGGGGATCAGTTAAATTGGGGGATAGTCTGTGTTGGTACGTGTGAGAGAGATCCACCTTTCCAAGTTGTTGGGGTTCATCTCATACTTCTGAAGGTTTGAGGGTGCTGCCTGTTCCATACTCCCCCTACTCCTAGCCTTTTAGGGGTACAAACAATAGTAATTGGGGCCTAGTGTGGTTGTGTACGTGTGATATACATACACTTTTTTGGGATCATATTTTCTATTCCGCTATTTAATCAAAAACCTTTGGGGATCAGTTAAATTGGGGGATAGTCTGTGTTGGTACGTGTGAGAGAGATCCACCTTTCCAAGTTGTTGGGGTTCATCTCATACTTCTGAAGGTTTGAGGGTGCTGCCTGTTCCATACTCCCCCTACTCCTCATCTAGCCTTTTAGGGGTACAAACAATAGTAATTGGGGCCTAGTGTGGTTGTGTACGTGTGATATACATACACTTTTTTTGGATCATATTTTCTATTCCGCTATTTAATCAAAAACCTTTGGGGATCAGTTAAATTGGGGGATAGTCTGTGTCGGTACGTGTGAGAGAGATCCACCTTTCCAAGTTGTTGGGGTTCATCTCATACTTCTGAAGGTTTGAGGGTGCTGCCTGTTCCATACTCCCCCTACTCCTCATCTAGCCTTTTAGGGGTACAAACAATAGTAATTGGGGCCCAGTGTGGTTGTGTACGTGTGATATACATACACTTTTTTGGGATCATATTTTCTATTCCGCTATTTAATCAAAAACCTTTGGGGATCAGTTAAATTGGGGGATAGTCTGTGTCGGTACGTGTGAGAGAGATCCACCTTTCCAAGTTGTTGGGGTTCATCTCATACTTCTGAAGGTTTGAGGGTGCTGCCTGTTCCATACCCCCCCTACTCCTCATCTAGCCTTTTAGGGGTACAAACAATAGTAATTGGGGCCTAGTGTGGTTGTGTACGTGTGATATACATACACTTTTTTTGGATCATATTTTCTATTCCGCTATTTAATCAAAAACCTTTGGGGATCAGTTAAATTGGGGGATAGTCTGTGTCGGTACGTGTGAGAGAGATCCACCTTTCCAAGTTGTTGGGGTTCATCTCATACTTCTGAAGGTTTGAGGGTGCTGCCTGTTCCATACTCCCCCTACTCCTCATCTAGCCTTTTAGGGGTACAAACAATAGTAATTGGGGCCCAGTGTGGTTGTGTACGTGTGATATACATACACTTTTTTTGGATCATATTTTCTATTCCGCTATTTAATTTAACTGGGCCTCCATGCGAGACCTGTGTGCCTTGTTGCGCTGTTTTGAGTACTCCACCAACATGGCCAGTGGCAATGACGCCGTTCTCAGCTTAACTATCCCACTTCTATGCCTCCTTGAAAAAACAATTCGGGCGATGATGGAAGAGGATGTGGCACAGGATGAGGAGGAGGAGGAGGATGAAGAGGTAACATTTCCAAGGCTTTCAGGGCAGTCATTCGCAAGGGGCTCCGAGGGTGGGTTCCTGCACACGCAAACGCCAGGGACGCAATTGTCCAGCAGGGGCACAGTTCTGGAGGATGAGGAGGATGAGGAGGAGGAGGAGCTGGAGGAGGAGATGGAACCATGTTCACAGCAGGGTGGCACCCAGGCCAGCTCATGGCCATCACTGGTGCGTGGCTGGGGGGATACAGAGGACACGGACGATACACCTCCCACAGAGGACAGCCTTTCGTTGCCTCTGGGCAGCCTGGCACACATGAGCGATTACATGCTGCAGTGTCTCCACAACGACCGCCGAGTTGCCCACATTCTAACTTGTGCTGATTACTGGGTGGCCACGCTGCTGGATCCCCGTTACAAGGACAACGTACCGTCCTTAATTCACTCACTGGAGCGCGATCGCAAGATGCGCGAGTACAAGCGCACGCTGGTAGACGCCATGCTGCTGGCATTCCCATCTGACAGCGGGGCCACAGTGGAAGCACAAGGCAGAGGAGGAGGAGGAGGAGGTCGCCAACGCAACCAGGGCACCGCCAGCACCTCAGAAGGCAGGGTTAGCATGGCCGAAATGTGGAAAAGCTTTGTCAGCACGCCACAACAAACAGCAGCACCAGCAGCTCAGATGGAACGTCTTAGCAGGAGGCAGCATTTTACCAACATGGTGGAGCAGTATGTGTGCACACGCCTACATGTAGTGAATGACGGGTCTGCCCCCTTCAACTTCTGGGTCTCCAAATTGGGCACATGGCCTGAGCTTGCCCTTTACGCCTTGGAGGTGCTGGCGTGCCCTGCAGCCAGTGTATTATCTGAACGGGTATTTAGCACGGCTGGGGGCGTTATAACAGACAAGCGCAGCCGCCTGTCCAGAGACAATGTGGACAAGCTCACGTTCATTAAAATGAACCAGGCATGGATCCCACGGGACTTTTCCGTACCTTATGCAGAATAGCAATGGATACCGACCTTACCCACCCATTGTTCCATTTTTGCTCTTTCTCACTCTTTTGGGGTGTACCCTCATTTAAAATTTTTGAAAAGAAGCAGTGTTGGCTACCTCGTCCTCCTCCTCAGGGCCAGATTAATGTAGGGGCTATTGGAGCTGCAGCTCCAGGCCCCTACCTTTTATATAGGCCCCGGGTTGGCCATATTCACTGTTACCGCTCTTCTGTCACTTGTAAACACAGAAGTCTGGCTTCTATGCTCGCTTCCCCAGGCAGCACCCTCAGAACCTCCCCACACAGCGTGAAGGCCGGACAAGGAGGGACAGTTGGCGATGCATGGATGTGTTTATGGGCTTCAGAGACAGCATCCCATGTTGAATTAGGCATGCATGGCTGCACCCTTCCTCCTCTGGGTGCATGGCAAGGCACGGCCCTTAAGGCCCTTCAAAATCCTCAGCACCAAGCCCATGATGCTGTTAATCCGGCCCTGGTCCTCCTCCACCGCCGCTTCCACCTACACCGCCCATAGGTGTGCGCAGCCTATTGCATTAAGGTGTGCACCCCAAAGTTGAAATACACATGCATGTGTTTGCCAGCAGGGAGAGTAATGTATCGGGGCCATGTACCTGTAGGCAAGGAGAAATAGAGCAGAGCAGGTCCCAGGGAGATCTTTCCCATCTCCTCACTGGCAATGCTATGTGCCCTAGGTGATTAGGGTGTGCCCAGGCACACCCAGCACACCCTGTGCGCACGCCTATGTCACCGCCACATCCACCACCACCTCAACCTCCCTCCTACTCCATATGGGCCTCGTCCTTCAGAGATGAAGAAGAACATTGTTTTATTTTTCTGTTTTTTTTTTGTTGTTTTAAGTTATTTCCCTATCCACATTTGTTTGCAGAGCACTTGCCATGCTCTTAATTACGTTTTGCTGCCATTTGCAGCACTCTAGCCCTTTCCTTTGGTGTTTTAGAGCCATTTTAGTGCCTTAAAGTTCGGGTCCCCATTGACTTCAATGGGGTTCGGTGTCCGGGAAAAGTTCGGTAAAAGTCCGGGACACGGACCCGGACTTTTTTTTAAAGTTCGGCCGAACCCGTCGAACACGGACATCTAGGTGTTCGCTCAACCCTATCCCTAATTGCTTTGCCACTTTGGACATATTACATACTTCCAAAGAGTGAAGGAGTGAAGCATTAAACAAGTACTAGTTCAAGTATATTTGAAAATTGATCGATCCTGATATCTCATTCCTTGAGGCTCTAAAATGGAACGACAGTACACATACACCCCGAATTACCCCTTTATGGAAAGTAGACAGTCCAAGGTAGTCACTAAGTGGTATGTTGAGTTTTTTGAAGTTGTCAATTTTTGTCACAATCTTTTGGAAAATTAAGAAATTAAACAAAATGTGTGTTTTTCCACAATTGTTTTTTTCCATACTGTCACCAGTGCAATGCCGCATCATCATATGGCTGGTGAGGTGGTTGATCAGGAATACTGACTGGTGACAGTATGTAAAAAAAAAAAAAAAAAACATCCTGTTATCAGAGTAGTTCAATGTCACCATAGTGATACTGTACTACTCTAGGGAGGGTGATCAGGGATTTTTTTTACACAATTACTACTTTTAACAGTGATGTTCATTGTTATAATCAATCATTTTAACTGTCAAAGAATGGCTTTCATTCATGGCAGCCTACTTACTGTTGTGGTGCTGTGATTGTCTACAGCTAACCACATGGTACAAGGTGCCATGTACCATATGATAGCTGTGGGCCAATGACAGCATCATAACAGTAAGCAAGCTGTCATGAATTGAAGCCATTCATGACAGTTTTGCTTACAGTGTAATCATGTGAAAGGCTATGATTGGTCAAATTTGTCACATGATACCCCAGCCACTCACAGCAGCCAGGTACCATTTACTGTGATCTGCTGTGTCCACCATACACAGTGATCACAGGTTTGTGCCACTGCACGCCCCAGGGGGTGCGCCAGTGCTTATGTGCTCAGTGACATGAGCAGGTACATTGCTGAGCCTGTACAGTAGCTGCCACCTGCTAGCAATGAATCTACTGTTAGTGGGTGACAAGTGGTTAAAGTGTTGCCAATGGAGAATTTTAGATTCCATATTTTTTTAAATATCACAGTCACATGCAATTTTAAGCTTTGACATGTTTGCTATCAGTTTACTAAACATAATCCTTTCTTTAAAATGTTACCAAACAATGGGTATTAGGGGTACATCTCATAAAATTAGAATATCATCAAAAAGTTAATTTATTTCAGCGATTCAATTCAAAAAGTAAAACTCAAATTTTATACAGATGCGTTCCACACACAGTGATATATTTCAAGCATTTATTTCTTTTATTTTGATAATTATGCCTTAGAGCTTGTGAAAACCCAAATGTTTTTTAAGACCAAAATGTTGGCTTAATGAAAAGGATTTTCATGTACAGTATAGTATGCACTTATAATACTAGGTCGGGGCTCTTTTTGCATGAATTACTGCATCAATGCGGCGTGGCATGGAGGCGATGAGCCTGTGGCGCTGCTGAGGTGTTATGGAAGCCCAGGTTGCTTTGATAGCGGCGTTCAACTCATCTACAATTAAACTGATACTGTGATCATGAAACCAGGTATTGGTACTTTTGGCAGTGTGGGCAGGTGTCAAATCCTGCTGGAAAATGAAAACCATCATCTCCATAAAGCTGGAGAGCAGAGGGAAGCATGAAGTGCTCTAGAATTTCCTGGTAGAGGGCTGCGCTGACTTTGGACTTGATAAAACACAGTGAACCAACACCAGCAGATGACATGACTCCCCAAATCATCACTGACTGTGGAAACCTCACACTGGACCTCATGCAACTTTGATTCTGTGCCTCTCCACTCTTCCCCCGGACTCTGGGGCCTTGAATTCCAAATACAATGCAAAATATTCCACACTACATGCACATACTTTTCAGTAAGCTAACATTTCTGTATTAAAAATCCATTTTTTTTTTTGTTGGTTTAATGTAACATTCTAATTTCCTGAGATACTGAATTTTAGGTTTTTACTAGCTGTAAGTTCACAAAACAACAGCAATTTCCCTCGCAGGGGGTTCCACCATTACTGTATATTGTACATTCAGCCTCCTGGCTACTTCAGGCCTCGCCTAGGCCTTAGGTATGCTCCTCCGGAGTGGTACCGGAGTCAAAACCTTCAAAAAAGCACCTAGGGCTGCATGCACTAGGTCCCCCAAGGTTTGTAAGACTTTGAGAAGAAAAGACTCGTGTGAGGGCAGCTGTGTTAAAGAATAGCCACAGCAGCATTCAACTTGCCCTTAATTACTCCAGTTTCTCAGGTAGACATTACATCCTTTGTTAGCCAAAGTGGCTTTCCTATTGCTTATGAATAATATTTATATCGTTACCATTGCTATTGTAAAGGTGACCCCTTAATGTTAGCAATACCTGCATACAATATTTTGCTCTGCAAATTACCCTCTGTATAGTAATGTAAAATATTGTTGTAGCTAAAATTATTGTTGTATATAATGTGGAACCAAATACCTCAAATAGACCTTTATATTATACTTTATGCACATGCTTAACTAAATATTCCAAAAAATAAATATAGTTTTGATACAACTGTTCAGTAATCAATGTGGCAGCGTTCTGTTTATTTTTTCATGGAAATATGTATGACATTCTATTACAAGAAGCTTTTTTGTGGCACTGCTTGGATATTGTCTGTAATATTGCTTTGCTTACAGTTCAGAGAGAGCAAAGGTATATTTAGCTTGGCCTCCAGGGTATTCTGAGTCATCTAGTCATCTATAATACTGCTTAGGGACACAGTAAACTCTCGGCATGGTGCCCTTAGGGCCACTAAGGAATAAACAAGTTTCACTTTGACTCAAAGCAATTACAAGCAAATTGGAAAGTCCCAATTTAAACCTAACATCATGATCATATTATGTAAATATTTAAATGAATATTTGCAAGAGGAATTGTAGCAAATAACACTGCATGGCGCCAGTATGCAGTAGAGAATTCTCTGTTCTAGAAATCTATAAGGTAAACCACTGTCAAGAACTTTCCAACTTGAATCTATCTATCTATCTATCTATCTATCTATCTATCTATCTATCTATCTATCTATCTATCTATCTATCTATCTATCTATCTATCTATCTATCTATCTATCTATCTATCTATCTATCTATCTATCTATCTATCTATCTATCTATCTATCTATCTATCTAATCTTTTCTGCTAAAAAATATTTTGTATTTCAGAAAATATTGAAATAATGCTTCTAGATACTGGAATGTGTATTGTCTTAATATGTAAAATATTGATTGCTCTTTGTTTTACATTGTTCAAAAAGGGTCTGGTGCAGTTTTAGCCACACTTGGGTGTATTGGCAGCCCATTCAAATTGCATTAATTTAAGAACAAAATGCACTTTAAATGAACTTTTGGGCATTGTAACATTCTTAAAAACACTGTTTTACAAATGCCTAATCTTTTCATTTAAAATAAGCCTTTCCCTCTGTAGACAATGGATCAATAGACTGCTGCATGTGTTAGCAAAGGACTAAATCTTTCTATTTCTATTTGAACCCAGATAAGAAGGCCCCATTAGTTATTTAAATCATTATCACATTATTTATTGGAAAGATCATCACCGTTAGTATATGCTTTGGGTTTAAACATTTAAGCTCGAAGGGATGAAACTCATCTAAATCAAAATTTTAAACCCTTAAAACAAGTACTTAAAGATATTTTAACTTACAACTTTAGGATGTGCCTTGAGTTTTTTTTTCTTTTAATAGCATGCTTTGATGTGACTTAAATGTTGGAAGTGCACTTTATATTGATATACAGTATATCTTAAGCATACTATTAGACTGTGTGTCAGGGCACCAAAATAAAATATAAATATAGTTGTTTTTTCTTAGGAACACAGTATGCAGTTTAAAAAGTTTAATTACTTCCCCTCTTACACCTCTGCATCCCCTGTAAACCAAAGCAGTTTTCACGTTTCTGCTTTGGACCTATTTATTCTACATTAACATTGTCATTACTTAAGATAACAAAGTAATATACTGTATATACTGTATATAAGAAGGCCAGCATGGTGGCCTGAATTTATGGGAGGAGTTTGGGGGTATATATATTCCGCTCACTCCCTTATCTCCCTGTCAGTTTCTGGTGCGTGATACATCTGAAGTCACCAAGCCGATTTCTCCTCGCGCTTTCCAGAGACACCTCTTGTCTTCGTTTAGGGATCTCGTTTGTTGCCATTGGTAAGCCATTTGAATTTTCATGTTCGGACAAGCACTGTTTATGTGTTTTTTCGTTTTACTAACTCCTTTTTTACTTTCTTTTTGTCTTCCGATTTTGTGGTCTCATCTTTTAGGGTTAAATCTTGCTTTCAGCTGTTATCTGTCATACCGCACAGTTCGAAGTTTCATGTCGATGTTGCATGTTTCCTGTGTTCGTTAGCATCCTACGGTCTCTTTTCTCCATTCTGTCACAAAATTATGACACCTTTTCGCTTCCATACATACTGATTCTCACACTCGTCCTGTGTCTATTTTCCTATTTCATTTTTCATGTTCTTTTGCATGGGGGTTTCAAACAGTTCACATTTCCAGTTTCTATCAGCCTTCCTCAACAAGGCTCTATGGTTGAACTCACGCATTTCCAAACTTCTACGAAGCTACGAAAGCAGAGCTGTTAAATTGCTGTTTCCAACCCCATCAGTAGCCGGGCCTAGTCAGAGCCAGTTTCTCTTCAGTCGGAACCAGTTTCTCTTTAGTCCATATACACGGCACTCACTCAGTTACACATGAAGATCAACACCTTATTCACATCTATCCATGATATCCAACCTAGAGTGAAGGCCTTAGAATCGCATTATGCAGGCGCTACCCCAGAGGTAGTAGCAGTTCTAGCTTCAGCAGTCTGATTACAGGAACGACGGATCCCAATCCCACCATTTATCCAGCACATTTCATCCCAGCCAACATTGGAAAGATATTCTAGAGGGCAAGGACATGAACTTGGCCTCACTTCTCCTTGCCGCAAGCAATTTGCCAATAATAAGTCTTATGATTGCAGGGACAATTCAGTTGTGGTTAAGTCACATGGCTAATTGGTGTCCCAGGGGCCCCCTGGTTTTCCTTGGGCTTCACAAGGCATTCTTCCCACTCCTGCACAGTGCGCTCAGGTGGATAAGTTAGGTCGGTCTATTCAGTTGCTCGAGAAGGTAAAGATATGCAATAATTTCAATTACACCACCTGCACTTACAGCCAATGTAAGGGACAAAGTGGCACACAGCGGCCTCGGAAACCAGAGATTTTCATTACATCTGGCAAAGCTAGCACACCAAGCCCAGCAGGCACCAGCAGCACGAGGGAGAAATACTCTGCTCCGCGCCACCTCATTGACTTCTTTCCCCTCCCCTCCTCCACACAGGCCTTCCAAGGTGGCGCCAGCGGGGACAAAGGCCTGCAGGCATGAGTCTCTCTCTCCTCACACACCACAGCTGAGGGAATTGAGGAATCAGAGCCTGACACACTCCCTCTTCTCCCTCACAGTCCTCTGACAGAGGTAGGCAACCTCCACCTACAGCAAACCGGTCCCTTGATAAAGCCCCTCTCTACAAGAAAAACTATGTTCTCCTCCTCCTCAGCCCCACTTTGAAGAGGACACTCAGGAATCCTTGGCAGCTATCCCTACAAATGATCACCCTGCCTCAGTGTATACACTAAGAAGTCCAAAGAGAGCTTCCCTAATCTATTTCTCATATTACTATGCAAGTTACACATTGAGGAGAGTACTGATATAGTAGAGAGGCAGATTTAGAACAAACACTAACTACTTACCTGCAACATCTTTTCCTGAAATCGCTCCCACATCTCACTATACCTGATTTTGCCATAGATTGAGCCCACAGACTCCCTAAGCCACCCTACCTACCTAAAGATATACCTCCCGATGTATTGGCACATGTCCATTTTTTATCACGTCAAGGATCAGATCATCAGCCAGAACCTCAACATCTTTTCCTGCTCCATATACAGGGGTCACCCTTTACGTGGACACATCTGCAGCTACCGCTCAACACAGGAAAGAGTTTACCCTTGTCTCCCCTCTCCACAACATCCCTACAAATGGGGCTTCCTGGTTAAGCTCATCGTAACATATCAGAATCAATTTATCACGTTCACCTCCCCTAAAGATGGCATAAAAATCCTCCTCAACTAAGGCGTCATAAATGCTCCACCACATTCTCCTCCATATAGCAGGCCTCCTCAGTGATGCCCAAGGCCATGGCCTACCAAACAGTGTGCACTCCAACATGCTCCCTTCTGTATTATTGACTACCGGTTCTGTATAACCAGGATTTAACCTGATCTCTGTTCATCAGCCATAAAAAAATGTCCCAGTGGCGGTTCACCATTATCTTTACTACTCATAACCTCCATTTTGTATAGGGTGCTGTCAGCTGCTGGCATGACCAGAAATGCGTGTACTGCCACAGAGAATGTCAGGCACAAATTCAGTGTAAAAAAATATAATTTATTTAAAAATAAGTAAACAACATAAATATAAACGCACCTCCAATAAAGCAAAGTGTAAAACAAACCAAATAACCAAACAAACAGTGACACACAATGCACAACTGCCTAAACCAAATATATACAGCAAATAGGGAACGCAAGAGTAATCGTAACAGAACCAGGGTCATACAAAGGAGATCAGCAGAGGGAGCTGGGAGCAGGACAGGACAGGAAGAGGGTAACAGGAGAAAGAGAGAGCAGGAGAGAAGAGATCAGGCCGCAGGGTCAGTATCAGGGTCCAGGAACAAGAAACAGGATTCAAGATACAGGAACACTGAAACGCAGGTCAGAGGCACATGGCGACAACAACAAGGCAACAAGAGAAGGACAGGACTTAAACATACTTCCTGCAATGAGAATCAGGTGATGACTAATGATTAGAGTTGAGCGGACACCTGGATGTCCGTGTTCGGTGAGCTCGGCCGAACTTGAAAAAAAAGTCCGGGTCCGTGTCCCAGACTTTTTCCGAACTTTACCCGGACACCGAACCCCATTGAAGTCAATGGGGACCCGAACTTTCAGGCACTAAAATGGCTCTAAAACACCAAAAGGGAAAGGGCTAGAGTGCTGCAAATGCAAATGCAAACGTAGTTAAGAGCATGGCAAGTGCTCTGCAAACAAATGTGGATAGGGAAATAACTTAAAACAACAAAAAAAAACAGAAAAATAAAACAATTTTCTTCATCTGTGAAGGACGAGGCCCATATGGAGTAGGAGGGAGGTGGCGGTGGATGTGGCGGTGTAGGTGGAAGCGGCGGTGGAGGAGGACGAGGTAGCCAACACTGCTTTTTTTCAGTCATTTTAAATGAGGGTACACCCCAAAAGAGTGAGAAAGATCAAAAATAGAACAATGGCTGGGTAAGGTCGGTATCCATCTCTATTCTGCAAAAGGGACGGAAAAGTCCTGTGGGATCCATGCCTGGTTCATTTTAATGAACGTGAGCTTGTCCACATTGTCTCTGGACAGGCGGCTGCGCTTGTCTGTGATAACGCCCCCAGCCGTGCTTAATACACGTTCAGATAATACACTGGCTGCAGGGCACACCAGCACCTCCAAGGCGTAAAGGGCAAGTTCAGGCCATGTGCCCAATTTGGAGACCCAGAAGTTGAAGGGGGCAGACCCGTCATTCACTACATGTAGGCGTGTGCACACATACTGCTCCACCATGTTGGTGAAATGCTGCCTCCTGCTAAGACGTTCCATATGAGCTGCTGGTGCTGCTGTTTGTTGTGGCGTGCTGACAAAGCTTTTCCACATTTCGGCCATGCTAACCCTGCCTTCTGAGGTGCTGGCGGTGCCCTGGTTGCGTTGGCGACCTCTTCCTCCTCCTCCTCCTCTGCCTTGGCCTTGTGCTTCCACTGTGGCCCCGCTGTCAGGTGGGAATGCCAGCAGCATCGCGTCTACCAGCGTGCGCTTGTACTCACGCATCTTGCAATCGCGCTCCAGTGAGTGAATTAAGGACGGTACGTTGTCCTTGTAACGGGGATCCAGCAGCGTGGCCACCCAGTAATCAGCACAAGTTAGAATGTGGGCAACTCGGCGGTCGTTGTGGAGACACTGCAGCATGTAATCGCTCATGTGTGCCAGGCTGCCCAGAGGCAACGAAAGGCTGTCCTCTGTGGGAGGTGTATCGTCTGTGTCCTCTGTATCCCCCCAGCCATGCACCAGTGATGGCCATGAGCTGGCCTGGGTGCCACCCTGCTGTGAACATGGTTCCATCTCCTCCTCCATCTCCTCATCCTCCTCATCCTCCAGAACTGTGCCCCTGCTGGACAATTGTGTCCCTGGCGTTTGTGGGTGCAGGAACCCACCCTCGGAGCCACTTGCGAATGACTGCCCTGAAAGCCTTGGAAATGTTACCTCTTCATCCTCCTCCTTATCCTCCTCATCCTGTGCCACATCCTCTTCCATCATCGCCCGAATCGTTTTTTGAAGGAGGCATAGAAGTGGGATAGTTAAGCTGACAACGGCGTCATCGGCACTGGCCATGTTGGTGGAGTACTCAAAACAGCGCAACAAGGCACACAGGTCTCGCATGGAGGCCCAGTTATTGGTGGTGAAGTGGTGCTGTTCCGCAGAGTGACTCACGCGTGCGTGCTGCAGCTGAAACTCCACTATGGCCTGCTGCTGCTCGCACAGTCTTTCCAGCATGTGCAAGGTGGAGTTCCACCTTGTGGGCACGTCACATATGAGGCGGTGAGCGGGAAGGCCGAAGTTACGCTGCAGCGCTGACAGGCGAGCAGCAGCAGGGTGAGAACGCCGAAAGTGCGCACAGACGGCCCTCACTTTCTGCAGCAGCTCTGACATATCGGAGTAATTTTTAAGGAACCTCTGCACCACCAAATTCAGCACATGCGCCAGGCAAGGGATGTGCGTCAAACCGGCTAGGCCCAGAGCTGCTATGAGATTTCGCCCGCTATTGCACACCACCAGGCCGGGCTTGAGGCTCGCTGGCAGCAACCACTCATTTGTCTGCTGTTCCATGCTCCTCCACAACTCCTGCGCGGTGTGTGGTTTTTCCCCCAAACAGGCAAGTTTTAAAACTGCCTGCTGTCGTTTACCCCTGGCTGTGCTGAAGTTGGTGGTGAAGGTGTTACGCTGACCGGATGAGGAGGCGGTAGAAGATGAGGAAGCGGAGTAGGAGGAGTTAGGAACAGGAGGCAAACTGAAGCGCCCTGCAATCCTCGGCGGTGGAAGGAGATGCGCCAAACAAATTTAAAAAGGTGTATCTCACATGTACCGATACAGACTATGCCGTAATTTAATTTTTTACACTCAAAAAGGGTGTATATTGAATAGCGGAATATAAAAAAAATTTTAAACTGTGTGTTCGGAACAGGCAGGAGGCAAACTGAAACACCCTGCAATCCTCGGCGGTGTAAGATGCGCCCCAAAAATTGGAAAGGTGTATCTTACACGTACCGATACAGACTATGCCGCAATTTAATTCTTTTTACCCCAAGGGTGTAGATTGAATAGCGGAATAGAAAATATGATATCAAAAGGTGTATCTATCTCACACATACAGACCCAGACTAGGCCCTGATTACTATTTTTTGTACCCTAAAGGCAGGATGAGGAGTAGGAGGAGTTCGGAACAGGCAGGAGGCAAACTGAAGCACCCTGCAATCCTCGGCGGTGTAAGATGCGCCCCAAAAATTGGAAAGGTGTATCTCACACGTACCGATACAGACTATGCCGCAATTTAATTCTTTTTACCCCAAGGGTGTAGATTGAATAGCGGAATAGAAAATATGATATCAAAAGGTGTATCTATCTCACACGTACAGACCCAGACTAGGCCCTGATTACTATTTTTTGTACCCCAAAGGCAGGATGAGGAGTAGGAGGAGTTCGGAACAGGCAGGAGGCAAACTGAAACAGCCTGAAATTCTCGGCGGTGTAAGATGCGCCCCAAAAATTGGAAAGGTGTATCTCACACGTACCGATACAGACTATGCCGCAATTTAATTCTTTTTACCCCAAGGGTGTAGATTGAATAGCGGAATAGAAAATATGATATCAAAAGGTGTATCTATCTCACACGTACAGACCCAGACTAGGTCCTGATTACTATTTTTTGTACCCTAAAGGCAGGATGAGGAGTAGGAGGAGTTCGGAACAGGCAGGAGGCAAACTGAAACACCCTGCAATCCTCGGCGGTGTAATATGCACCCCAAAAATTGGAAAGGTGTATCTCACACGTACCGATACAGACTATGCCGCAATTTAATTCTTTTTACCCCAAGGGTGTAGATTGAATAGCGGAATAGAAAATATGATATCAAAAGGTGTATCTATCTCACACGTACAGACCCAGACTAGGCCCTGATTACTATTTTTTGTACCCTAAAGGCAGGATGAGGAGTAGGAGGAGTTCGGAACAGGCAGGAGGCAAACTGAAGCACCCTGAAATCCTCGGCGCTGTAAGATGCGCCCCAAAAATTGGAAAGGTGTATCTCACACGTACCGATACAGACTATGCCGCAATTTTATTCTTTTTACCCCAAGGGTGTAGATTGAATAGCGGAATAGAAAATATGATATCAAAAGGTGTATCTATCTCACACGTACAGACCCAGACTAGGCCCTGATTACTATTTTTTGTACCCTAAAGGCAGGATGAGGAGTAGGAGGAGTTCGGAACAGGCAGGAGGCAAACTGAAGCACCCTGCAATCCTCGGCGGTGTAAGATGCGCCCCAAAAATTGGAAAGGTGTATCTCACACGTACCGATACAGACTATGCCGCAATTTAATTCTTTTTACCCCAAGGGTGTATATTGAAAAACGGAATAGAAAATATGATATCAAAAGGTGTATCTATCTCACACGTACAGACCCAGACTAGGCCCCAATTACTATTTTTTGTACCCCAAAGGCAGGATGAGGAGTAGGAGGAGTTCAGAACAGGCAGGAGGCAAACTGAAACACCCTGCAATCCTCGGCGGTGTAAGATGCGACCCAAAAATTGGAAAGGTGTATCTCACACGTACCGATACAGACTATGCCGCAATTTAATTCTTTTTACCCCAAGGGTGTAGATTGAATAGCGGAATAGAAAATATGATATCAAAAGGTGTATCTATCTCACACGTACAGACCCAGACTAGGCCCTGATTACTATTTTTTGTACCCTAAAGGCAGGATGAGGAGTAGGAGGAGTTCGGAACAGGCAGGAGGCAAACTGAAGCACCCTGAAATCCTGGGCGCTGTAAGATGCGCCCCAAAAATTGGAAAGGTGTATCTCACACGTACCGATACAGACTATGCCGCAATTTTATTCTTTTTACCCCAAGGGTGTAGATTGAATAGCGGAATAGAAAATATGATATCAAAAGGTGTATCTATCTCACACGTACAGACCCAGACTAGGCCCTGATTACTATTTTTTGTACCCTAAAGGCAGGATGAGGAGTAGGAGGAGTTCGGAACAGGCAGGAGGCAAACTGAAGCACCCTGCAATCCTCGGCGGTGTAAGATGCGCCCCAAAAATTGGAAAGGTGTATCTCACACGTACCGATACAGACTATGCCGCAATTTAATTATTTTTACCCCAAGGGTGTATATTGAAAAACGGAATAGAAAATATGATATCAAAAGGTGTATCTATCTCACACGTACAGACCCAGACTAGGCCCCAATTACTATTTTTTGTACCCCAAAGGCAGGATGAGGAGTAGGAGGAGTTCAGAACAGGCAGGAGGCAAACTGAAACACCCTGCAATCCTCGGCGGTGTAAGATGCGCCCCAAAAATTGGAAAGGTGTATCTCACACGTACCGATACAGACTATGCCGCAATTTAATTCTTTTTACCCCAAGGGTGTAGATTGAATAGCGGAATAGAAAATATGATATCAAAAGGTGTATCTATCTCACACGTACAAACCCAGACTAGGCCCCGATTACTATTTTTTGTACCCCAAAGGCAGGATGAGGAGTAGGAGGAGTTCGGAACAGGCAGGAGGCAAACTGAAACACCCTGCAATCCTCGGCGGTGTAATATGCGCCCCAAAAAGTGAAAAGGTGTATCTCACACGTACCGATACAGACTATGCCGCAATTTAATTCTTTTTTACCCCAAGGGTGTAGATTGAATAGCGGAATAGAAAATATGATATCAAAAGGTGTATCTATGTCACACGTACAGACCCAGACTAGGCCCCGATTACTATTTTTTGTACCCCAAAGGCAGGATGAGGAGTAGGAGGAGTTCAGAACAGGCAGGAGGCAAACTGAAACACCCTGCAATCCTCGGCGGTGTAAGATGCGCCCCAAAAATTGGAAAGGTGTATCTCACACGTACCGATACAGACTATGCCGCAATTTAATTCTTTTTACCCCAAGGGTGTAGATTGAATAGCGAAATAGAAAATATGATATCAAAAGGTGTATCTATCTCACACGTACAGACCCAGACTAGGCCCTGATTACTATTTTTTGTACCCTAAAGGCAGGATGAGGAGTAGGAGGAGTTCGGAACAGGCAGGAGGCAAACTGAAACACCCTGCAATCCTCGGCGGTGTAAGATGCGCCCCAAAAATTGGAAAGGTGTATCTCACACGTACCGATACAGACTGTGCCACAATTTAATTCTTTTTACATCAAGGGTGTAGATTGAATAGCGGAATAGAAAATATGATATCAAAAGGTGTATCTATCTCACACATACAGACCCAGACTAGGCCCTGATTACTATTTTTTGTACCCTAAAGGCAGGATATTGAATAGCGGAATAGAAAATATGATATAAAATTGGTGATTTTTCAATAGCACATGTGAACACAACAGTGTCTCATGTCAGTCAGCTCTGCTGCAGGCTATGAAGGGAAAAAAAAGAAAATTCCCCTTTAAGTTTGTAATTTTTAAATAGATTAGTACAGACTATGCCACAATTTAATTTTTTTTAACCCAAAAGGGTGTATATTGAATAGTGGAATAGAAAAAAGTGTATAAAATTGAAAATCACTCAATAGCACATGTGAACACAGCAGTGTCTTATCACAGTCAGCACTGAAGCAAAAAGGCTATGGGGAAAAAAAAAACCCTTTTAACTTGTAGTAAAATAGATCTAAGATGAACGCTGCACACAACTGACTGATAAAAATAGATTTTTTTCTCCCTCCTCCTCCTCCTCCTCAGTGGGCTCAAGTGAGGGCAAAAAGATTGTGTTCACTGCACCACCCCCCACACAGCAAAATCGATGTAGAACACTGACCCTGCCTAATCTCCAGCCTCACCCTAATATGCTCGATAAGATCGTTCACTGCACAACCCCCCACACAGCAAAATCGATGTAGAACACTGACCCTGCCTAATCTCCAGCCTCGCCCTAATATTCTTGATAAGATCGTTCACTGCACAACCCCCCACACAGCAAAATCGATGTAGAACACTGACCCTGCCTATTCTCCAGCCTCGCCCTAAAATGCTCTAATAACTCTCCCTGCCTGCACTCCGACCTGACCCTGCATTCTTTTCGGACACAATTTTTCACAGAATCACTGTCTGTCCCTAATCAGCAGCCAGCACATATGATGTGTGCTCTCTCCCTAATCTACAGCAGAATGTCGCAGCGTGCTGGGGCTCTTGAACTTATAAAAACATGGTCACATGCTTCAGATGGCCAATCACAGCTACTAATACATTAGTAGGCATGGCTGGGATGGCTTAAGGCACACCAGTTAAACGCTTGTTGATTAGCTGTTGAAAGCCCGCCATTAAAAGCGCGCCATTACATACAAAACAGAAAATAAAATGACCGAACACAGATTTTAAACCAGAACATACAGTAAAGTTTTTGGGTAACAAAAATCCAATTATTCGGTACGAACACGAATAATACAGTCCGTGTTCGCTCAACACTACTAATGATATGAGTTTCTGGTTGCTGAGAGACACCCGCTGGTGGACACTGGAACTGCAACCTATGGATCTGGGAGCCACAGTGCCACCAGCAGGTCAGCCCTTTCCTTAAAGGTGCGAAGCACACCTGTTGGTTCTAACATGATATGCTCAATTGTTTCTGATCTACAAGTAACACATTTTTTTGTACTCTTCTTGTTTTTTGTTGCAGGAAAACTTTGTGCCTCCATTTGTTTCTATTTGCCTCCTATATGTGGATTGGATTAGGGGAGTAAAACAAGGTATAATCTTATCCTACATCTCAAGGTCATACCCACTTTGACCTGCACAATAACCTCAATTAACACAAACAGCCTGAACTCGTCTTTCAAACAAAATATGTTGTGGAAAAAGGCCCCACCCTGCAAACAGACATCCTATGTGTACAAGAGACACATTTCTCAGTCCAAACAGTTTACCCATTAATTCTTTGCTAATGCCAAAAAAAAAGAAAGCTGGAGTGATGATAGCTATTAGAGCTTCCCTTGCCTTCAAGCTTGAATATTGAAATTAATCCAGACGGACACTATCTCATCCTATGTGCCACCATTAACAAACATTACATAACGACAGCTAACATTTATGCTCCCTACATGCATCTGAATCGTTTTATAAAGATCTCATTCACAATATACAACCTCTCAGTAGATCCCACCTAATTATGCTATCACTGGATGCAGAGAAGGCATTCGACTGAGGTCATTGGCAATACTTGACAGCTGTGCTACACAAATTTGGTTTCCGGGGAAAAATATTTAACTCGATTCTTAGTCTATATTCTAACACTGCCAGAGTCTGGACCAATGGAATGGTATCTGACCCCTTCAACATCTCCAATGGTACCATACAGGGGTGTCCCCCTATCCCCGCTAATATTTGTTCTGGTAATGGAGCCATTAGGCCATGCCATAGGAGTCTCCCCCTCAATCTTGGGCATTCAAATAGGTAATGTTACACACAAATTAGGTTTATTCATGGACGACATGATAGTCTCTTCAACTGACCCTTCAAATCATTACCAACACTACAAAATCTCTAAGACTGGTTTAGCCACATCTCCCTATATAAAATGAATCATAGTAAATCTTCAATGCTTGGCATCTACCTACCCAACTTGAGAATCGTTTATGGCAAACACTTCTTTCTCATGGGCTCCTTATTAAATTCTTAACTACCTTGGTATTCCGCTACAGTAGTATCTCCCTCTACATGACTTTTCCATGTAAACCTACAAGCACTAATGTCTAAGCTTTCTCATATATCTCAAGGTCTTCAGAAAACTGCTACATGTACCTCCAACTTTGATCTGCCCTACATAATCTGCATTTCTCACGTAACACTGTTACCCTGAATTTAATCCATTTCTACACCATTGCATAGCCATCTTCCAAAGGAATATTGTGCATTTATAAACTCCTACTAAGTCCCCTTCTCCACAGCAAATCCTCCTCTATGTGTCGTTGAGAATAATGAATAAACCAAACTTATACCATGGAATAATGGCATTCAGCCCTAATCTCCACTTGTAAAGCCTTGCCCTGTATATCTTCCATTTCATTTTCCATAACTGGTACTTACAGTAACTCCCACCAGGCTAGCCCACATGTACCCATTAATTCCCTCCACCTGCTGGAGACGTTGTGATCAATGTGGCTCACTATTTCGCATTTGAAGGAGTTGTCCAGTGCTAAGGAAATTCTGGTTGGACATAGCAACATTTGTGTTTTCCTTCACAGGCCTCTCCTTCACTCCGACTCCTCAAACTGTATTACTCAGCATAGACTCTCACCTCTGGTCTGCTAGTCTAAATACCCTAATGACACTTTTCTTTGCTATTCGCTTAACCATAGCCAGCAAAGAAGTAATCTGTATACTGAATGAGAACTGCCTTCTTGAATACGCTTTCGCGTTTTTTGTTAGTGTCTGAACCTTCAGATCTAAGTATAGGTCAAATCCCCAAAATCTTGTTAAACGTTAGCCTTTTAAATGCATTGCAATTTATGACATTACTTCCTACATGCGTGTTGTGTAAAATTATTTTTCTCACTTTGAGTACTTTTCTACACTGTTATCTTTCAATTCGTTTTTATTAAAGTTTGAACTCAATGCAGGTACATATTGTCAGTCAACATTTACTGTATACGAGGAATGTGCAGGTATCTCTGATTTAACATATAAAAAGAGGGAAAGAAGAAAACATACAATAACTTTTTAGGAGTTGCATATTTGTCATGCCTTATCCACTTTCCGCTAGGCAATACTCAACTCTATCCTGCATAATCCAATAAGTCTATTAAGTGGATAGTGCATTGTAATGGTATATGCCATACCTACATATCAAAAAGTAAGGAGAAATATAAAAAATAAATAAATAAATAAAACAACTAAAATTAAAACTACCTGCAGCATATTTTGTAGCAAACCCAGTAATCCAAAATATCCAGAACCAGTAAAAGACTTGGTGTTATGTTTCTGATAATTTGAAGATAGACTCCCAAAAGCTCCACTTGATTTGCAAAGGTTTCAACCCTTGATTAATAAATGCAGTGCATTTCTCATAAAAGTAGTGGAATTAACCCTTTTGATGACTTCTGAAACATTTAATGCATTAGATGACTTCCATGCAGAGGTGATAGTCATTCTGACTGCTATAAGAATATGGGACACTATAGTTTTATACTGTATAGGGAATGAGTCTATCGTAAGGCCAAGTAGGGCCAAGTGTGGCGATGGAGTGGTTAGTATACCGGTAACTTGTGAAATAAGGGAAAATACAGAGTTCCAAAAACTCTTAAGGGATTTACATGTCCTTAAAATGTGTAATAAGTTACCAACACTGCCACACTGATGCCAGCAAAGAGGGGACGCATCAGCGTGCCATTTAGAGAGTTTGTATGGTGTAAGATAGCTTCTAAAGAGGATTTTAAGGGCGTTGTCCCAATGATTTACGCAATTGGATATACTTATATTATTAGTTAAAGCATGTTGCCACTCCCTTACTGAGAAGCATCTGGAAAAATCTCTTTCCCAACTGAGCATCTGTGCAGGTTTTGTGAAAAGTTCTGACTGTTGGAAATAGTCATAAAACCAAGAGATGCCTCTTTGCTAGGGTACAGGTAATTTAAGTATTGCCAGAAAAAACATTTAATGAGGGCAATAGATGCTCGTAGGCTCTCAAGGGGATGTCCAAGGTTACTTGTGGTTGTTTAGAGTTAAGTATTTCTATGCCTCCATGGATGCCAAAATAGAGGGGAGTACAATATTAGAGCAGGGAGTAGAAATAGCTCCTGCCAATAATAGGGAGTAAGTCATGGTTCAAGATCAAAGCTTGTTCTATATTTACCCATTGTTTTTCCGAGGGCTGAAACCAGGCTTTAGTTTGATCTAACTGGGCAGAATAATAGTATTTGCGGAGTATTGGAAGACCCACTCCTCCTCTGGATTTGTGTCTTCTTAAAATATGAATGGCTGCATCCAAGTTACTAAAGAAGCTTCCAGGGACTAGTATAGCAACTGTGCGAAAACAATACAATAATTTGGGTAGGGTTAGCATTTTAAAAGCAGATGCTCTCCCTATCCAACAAAGTGCGAATTTCCCTATATGGGAAAAAATCTTTTGTTATCATCTTCAACAAAGCCCCTTTCTACACTGTTATCCAGTGTAACACCAATGAATACAGTGTATTCAATAGCTTTGAATGTTGGTCACTGTGCACCATAGGCAAACAAAACTTTATTATAAACATAAATATCTGTGTATGCATAACCATATTACTCTACAAGATGTTCTTTTGACAAATACTAAAAATACATTTGCAGATAATAAAATATACAGAACATTTATATCAAGTGTAATTGGATGAACCAGACACCTACTGTATGTGGTTTTGCACTAAACAGCATTTTTAAATAATTATTTAATAGGTAATAATTGACTGCTTGATCATTCTGTCAGATTGCTTTGCTTTTTACATAAGAAATAGAGTGAGAAATCAATTTAGATGTCAAAGAATGACATCTTTGTAGATGCATTAAGAAATAATGATGCATATTCCTTCTTTTCATTGTAAGGGGCTTATTGATATACTACAAGATCAAATTTGCATTAAACAGTAGTTCATATGGGTCAAATACTGTCTTCTTTTACAAATGATATTATTACCCCAAATTGAATTTTGAATTTACAGAGCATATGCCCAAAAATTTTTTGTCCAAACCTCTATATACAATTGTACAAAACAAGTTACCAACTGATATAATATAGACCTAAACTATTATTCATATAGCATTATAATAAACCATGAGATATTAAATGGGGGTATTGCTCTCATCAAGAAAGCAGAAAACTCTGGAATGGTAAAACTAAGGGGGATAAGTAAGACAGGATGATAAAGTAATCACTATGCACGTCCCCTTTTTCTGTGATGTCCATCAGTGCAATGTTCTTGACCCTTTTAGTGGCTTCCCCTCTCTCCAGGTTCTTCTGCTTTAGCAGTAGCTCAGATAATACAATATCTCACAAAAGTGAGTACACCCCTCACATTTTTGTAAATATTTTATTATATCTTTTGATGTGACAACACTGAAGAAATTACACTTTGCTACAATGTAAAGTAGTGAGTGTACAGCTTGTATAACAGTGTAAATTTGCTGCCCCCTCAAACTAACTCAACACAAAGCCATTAATGTCTAAACCACTGGCAACAAAAGTGAGTACATCCCTAAGTGACAATGTCCAAATTGGGCCTAATTAGCCATTTTCTCTCCACGCTGTCAAGTGACTCATTCGTTTTACAAGGTCTCAGTTGTGAATGGGAAGCAGGTGTGTTAAATTTGTTATTATCGCTCTTACTCTCTCATACTGGTCACTGGAAGTTCAACATGGCACCTCCTGGCAAAGAACTCTCTGAAGATCTGAAAAAAAGAATTATTGCCAAGACCCTGGAACAGAGCTGTAGCACGGTGGCCAAGACCATACCGTGGTTTAACAGGGCAGGTTTCACTCAAAACAGGCCTCGCCATGGTCGAGCAAGGAAGTTAAGTGCATGTGCTCAGCGTCATATCCAGAAGTTGTCTTTGGGAAATAGACTTATGAGTGCTACCAGCACTGCTACAGAGGTTGAAGGGATGGGGGGTCAGCATGTCAGTGCCCATACCATACCATAAGCCGCACACTGCATCAAATTGGTCTGCATGGCTGTTGTCCCAGAAGGAAACCTCTTCTAAAGATGATGCACAAGAAAGCCCGCAAACAGCTTGCTGAAGACAAGCAGACTAAGGACATGGATTATTGGAGCCATGTCCTGTGGTCTGATGAGACCAAGATACATTTATTTGGTTCAAATAGTGTCAAGCGTGTGTGGCGGCAACCAGGTGAGGAGTAAAAAGACAAGTGTGTCCTGCATAGTCAAGCATAGTGGTGGGAGTGTCATGGTCTGGTGCTGCATGAATGCTGCCGGAATTCGGGAGCTACAGTACATTGAGGGAACCATGAATGCCAACATATACTGTGACATAGTGAAGCAGAGAACGATCCCGTTCCTTTGAAGACTGGGCCGCAGGGCAGTATTCCAACATGATAACGATCCCAAACACACTTCTTAGATGACCACTGCCTTGCTAAAGAAACTGAGGGTAAAGGTGATGGACTGACCAAGCATGTCTCCAGACCTAAACCCTGTTGAGCATCTGTGGGGCACCCTCAAATGGCAGATGGAGGAGCGTGAGGTCTTTAACATCCACCAGCTCTGTGATGTCATCATGCAGGAGTGGAAGAGGACTCCATTGGCAACCTGTGATGCTCTGGTGAACTCCATGCCCAAGAGGGTTAAGGCAATGCTGGAAAATAATGGTGGCCACACAAAATGTTGAGCCTTTGGGCCCAATTTGGACATTTTGACTTAGGGGTGTACTCACGTTTGTTGACAGCGGTTTAGACATTAATAGCTGCATGTTGAGTTATTTTGAGGGGACAGCAAATTTACACTGTTATACAAGCTGTACACTCACTACTTTACATTGTAGCAAAATGTAATTTCTTCAGTGTTGTCACATGAAAAGATATAATAGAATATTTAGAAAAATGCGAGGGGGGTACTCACTTTTGTGAGATACCGTGTTTCTGTAGATTCTAAGATCTGTTGGAAATCATCTCACACAAGCCCAAAGGAAGTTGGGCATTACTAAGTTCCATATACAAATGGCAATTTTCCCAATTTCTAACCATTATTTAACCACTTGCCTACTCGGCACTTAAACCTCCTTCCTGCCAAGGCCAATTCTCAGCTTTGAGCGCTGTTGCACTTTGAATGACAATTGCGCGGTCATGCTACACTGTACCCAATGGGCACTGATGGGTGGTACTGAAGGGCACTGTTAAGGTGGCCCTGTAGGGCAGTAAAATGTGGCACTGATGGGCAATGATAGGCACTGGTAGGATTGCACTAATGGGCAGCACTGATGATGAGGCTTTGATTGACACTGATAGGTGGCACTGGTGGGTACTGATAGGTGGCACTGGTGGGCACTGGTAGGTGTCGCTGGTGGGCACTGGTAGGTGGCGCTGGAGGGATCTGGTAGGTGGCACTGGTGGGCACAGATGCTCCTCTCCTCTTCAGGTCTGGTGTCCCTCTGACAGCAGCGGCGATCAGCTTTTTTTTCTCCTCATGCTGACAACTGAGGAGCTGCTGATCGCCAGCTAATGTTTACATCACGTAATCAGCTGTCATTGGCTGACAGCTGATGATGTGGTAAGGGTCTGGGACCGATCTGGGATCAGTTGAGTCTCATGGACTCGCTGATCACAGAGTGAGCCATGCGCTTCACAGGAAGCGCGCAGGCAGACCGTGCACGGGAGGACGTAAATGGACGCCCTCCCGGCAATTAAGGTCTGCGCTGTAGCCGTCTTTTGGGAAGAGGTTAAAATAAGGTACACATAGAAGTGCTTTGCACAGAGCAAACAAAACATATATTTTTAAATATGTTTTAATAACACAATTCTTCAACTCACCCTCACCCAAAATATTGGTCTTGTTTATATTTTTTGTTTCTTTTCTGGGAAAGAAACATAATATCCTAAAATATGTTTTATTTTTTTAACACACAGCTAAAAGTAACAGAAAAATACTAGGCTATAAATATGAGAACTAGTAGAGGTCAACTGGGGTTGGATAGTTGTTTGGTTGTCAATTATCTGAACTCACACCTCTGAATTGACAGGAAGCAACTGTCAAATGTAAAGCCTAAAGTCTCAAACTTTTAAAAATTTCTTCCCACTCGGCCTATTGTAAAATGGCTGGGCGGGAACTCTATTATTCTGGAAGGACACCATATGACATCAGGCATGCTTCAGAATAATCTGTTACCCACTGTCTCCACCAGACACAGCCATTGACAGATCACTGTGCCGTCCCTTTGCCAGTACCATGTGATCACTGCGACCAATCCCAGCATATCACATGACAATTGTACACAATGAATGGCTTTAATTTATGCCATTCATTGTGTATTGTTGTGTTGAGCACTATGATTGGTCAATGTGATCACAAGATACAGACAGGGCCAATCACATCCCATCTGTACCCTGTGATTATCTGTGGCCAATCACAGCTATTTGCAGCAATACACACTGAATTAATCTATTTTATTCTGTAAAAATGGTTGTTGTACAGTGATATTCAGAGTCCATTCACACTTGTCCAACTTGTCATGGGACTTTGGATCCCAAAGTCGCTTAACAAGTCATACCCCATGCTTCCCAATGATAACCATTCATATCTGTGCGACTTCAAGTTGCAGAGATTTCATAGACCCTAATGTAAACCCTTCAAAGTCACATAAAAGTCACACCTGCATGGTATAGATGCGATTTGGGTACGACTTGTGTGCGACTTTTGAAAAGAATGCCGGCAATGAAATATAAAAGAAAAAAAACAGCATGGGGGCCCCCCCAATGCATATCAGGCCCTACAGGTCTGCTGTGTATTTTTAAGGGGAACCCCACACCAAAATGAAACATGGGGTTCCCCCAAAACCCATACCAGACCCTTATCTGAGCATGCAGCCTGGCAGGTCAGAAAAGGGGGGGGGAGTGAGCACCCCCTCCTGAACCATACTGTGTACCCCATACTCATTCACATGGGGGCGGGGTCTGTGGGCTTCCAGATTCAGATAAGCCCGTCACCTGCAGACCTTCACAACCATCAGCCATGGTGGGGAAGAGGCCCTTGTTCCTGGCCTGCATGCTCAGATAAGGGTGTGGGATGATTTTTTGGGAGGGGGAACTGCATGCTGTTTTTTTTTTTTTTTTTGGCATCCGCTTCCCCTTAAAATCCATACCAGGTCTGAAGGCTATTCTTTACACAGAATGCAAGTCAGTAGATCAATTTTCTACTGATTTGAATTTGAATCACTATGAAAATTTGGAATTTGTTGGAAAATAATGAAACCAAATGAAACAAAATACATTTTTCTATTCTGCACGTCTAGCGACTTTGTGGCGCACAAACAAAATGATTTCATTGGTAAAAGCCAAAGTCAAACCAAACCCGCACTCATCCAAAGTCACATCAAAATCTCATCAAATCACCAATACCGTGCAAGTTGCATCAAGTTGCGTGGTAAAGTCGCAGCAGAAATCACATGCTCTCACTGTTATAATCCATTATATGTAAAAGAAAAAAGTCTTGATCACCACTATGGTAACACCGCATTATTCTTGTCACAGTACGTAATTAAAAAAATGAAAAAAAAAATTGAAAATAATGAAAAAAGATTTACAAAAATGTTTTAAAAATTATTTACTTATCAATTTTTGTTTTTACATTCTGTCACCAGTCAGTATCCCCAATCACTGCCACACCAGTTATATGATGTAATATATGCAGCTTCAAAAAACTTGCCATGCCTCTCTAATTTTTGGTCTTCATTTATTAAGCAAAAAATAAAAAACCCAGTGGTGATTAAATAGTAACAAAAGATGGCTCTATTTGTGTGAAACAAGTGATAAAAATCTCATATGGGTACAGTATTGCATGACCACACAATTGTCATTTAAAATGAGACAGCACTAAAGGTGAAAATTGACCTGGGCAGGAAGGGGGTAAAAGTATTGTGTACTGAGGTGGTTTTAGTCCTGTAACCCCACATTTTTATTTATTTTTTATTTTTTTCCCTAAATGAAGAGCAGAATAACAGCCACATCCCTCATCACATGTCATCACACATATTTTTATTGCAGAGAAGGGACGATGGTGTGTCTGAGCAGGTTTGTGTGACTCACTGAGGAGTTTTTCTGGTATCTATTAAACTGTACAGTCCAGTGGTATTTGGACACCTTGCACAACTGCCATATCAAAAATAAAGTAAAGCTATGAAAATATATGTTGTTAGTGCAATCAATGTCTATTTGTTTGAATATCTATTTGTGTGAGGTGAATTGGAATTTAAAAATATTCTGTCACTGAGATGGTCAGGAAAAGCTTTGGCGTTTCCAGTCTGCCCCATAACTTAAACAAAATTAAAAGTTTTCTTGGCTTAGTGCCGAAGAGTGGGTTCAAGTTTTTAATATATAAAAGTAATACATAATATATAATAATATAGTAAATAATTATAATAAATAATATAGCAATAAAAATAAAGCACTACGCAAACTGTTGGCGCTATATAAATTCTGTATAATAATAATAATAATAATGATAATAATATGTATGCATCCCCACAGAACAAATCAACAACAACAATGCATAAAATATGTGTAATATAATAAAAACATTTATTATATCATCAGACAATAGGTTGACAATATCCCGTTAAATTACACCATCCACTGATCTTGAATAAGGATTAATAAACACTTGGTGTCCACCACCACAAGTAAAAATGAACTCTTACCAAAAATAGCGAATCCCTTTAAAACCAGCATGTTTGAACCAAACCTCCAGACAACCAATGATATTCACAGTAAACTTCTACTACTAGAATTCAGCGACTCCACAAGTCAGTGAGCCAGGCCAGACCATCATGGTTTATAAAAAGGAACAAAGGCCGTAAAACCACTAAAAATAACTTTATTAGAAAATTTGACAGGTAGTTACAGAGGTAATTCCCTAACGGCACATAGGAAAAAGCCTCACCACCATCCACTCGGTGGGCATGATAACGTCACTGGTTAGGTTCCACCCAACACATTTCGTGTCAAACAGCACCGTCAGGGAAAAAGGAACATGTGCTATACCTTGTCTTGTTTCTCTGGCCAGCAGTTCTATCAGTCTATCACTATGATGAGTTGCATCACTGGCTAGTTGGAACATGCAGAAGGCAGAAAGGGTTCAGGCACGTCTTGGTTCCTGTACTTTACATCTTTCAGCAAAGTTACATTTTCTTTAGTGACAGTTTTTGATGGTTATATTGGGTCATGCCAATAAAATGTCAGGCTTGGGCGCATTACTAGAATATAATTAGAACAGTTGTTAGCATGCTCTATTCATATAAATAGATTTTTTTTAAAGTAAAGATAATGACAATAAAAAATGCTTTCAGTAAAACAAATAATGCTTTTCCAAGTTACTTCCTTTACTATAGAATGCTGAATCTCTAATACTTTTTTATTTAATAGAAAAGAGAAACATTATACATCCTAATAATACAGTTTATGCTTGATACAATCTGATCTTGTTAGATTCCAGCTCTAGCTCACTTGGCACCCTTTAGAGATCCCATTAGAGATCTCACTTGACTTTACATCCAAATGTGTTGGTACCAATGGCACTCACTGCTTAAAGAAATATAAAAGTCTTGGCTTTAAAAAAAATAAAAACATTGTATACTTACCTGCTCTATGCAGTGGTTTTGCACAGAGCAGTCCATATCCTCCTCTTCCCGGGTCTCTTGCAGACTCTCCTGACCCCTCCCTCTTCCTGAGTACCCCCCCCCCCCCACAGCAAGCAGCTTGCTATGGGGAACCCGAACTGAGCTGCTGCTCTGTGTGTCTATTCAGACACAAAGTCACGTCTCGGCCCCACCGCCTTTCTCTCTTCATTGGCTCCCTAACTTCATTTGATAGCAGTGGGAGCCAATGGCGCTTTGCTGCTGTCTCAGCCAATGAGAAAAGGAGAGTCCCGGACAGTCGAGTCTCAGCGAAGGGGGCTGCTGCACACAGAAGGTTAAAAAAAGATAAAACTTCTGACTTGACAACCACTTTAATGGAGACAGATTGGACAAGACACCATGTGTTAATGACATAATTTTGTTTGGCTTGCATTTTATTTTTTTTAGCAAACATGTCTATTATATCATATGCACAACAACTCAATCAGCAGCACCGCTTTCTCCAAACTGAGTATTTATAGTTAACTTTTTACTTTAAGAAATCCAAGTAGTTTAAGATAGCAACTCACCATTTTAAATGCTGTAGAATACCTCTGGGATAATCTTATTATAGAAAGGGTTGTCCACATTTTAATGTACAGTTCAGTGTAAAAGAAGGTGCAAGCATTTTCTCTTTTATTTCTGTATCAGCAGTGCTCAGTCTAAGATTGCTGGTTCAGACATTTTTGGAGAACTAAAATGAAAGCATTTGTCACAAGAAGCTGGTATAGGCAAAGTTAGGTAGAAAACACAGCACTTAATATAAATGATGTAAGGTAAAAAGGTAAAGTGCTTTTCAATTTGACTCTATTTTTTTTAGAAACAATTTTTTTGGTCTCATTCATTAGAATCATTTAGGGTTATATATTTATAAAGCAGTGAATGTGGTATTACATTACAGTGATTGATATACTGTACCTGCAGTGAGTGTAACTTTTTCTGTGGTTTAAATATACCCTTTAACCACTTAAGCCCCGGAAGATTTTACCCCCTTCCTGACCAGGGGGTATTTTGCGATTCGGCACTGCGTGACTTTAACGGACAATTGCGCGGCCATGCAGCGCTGTACCTAAATGAATCTGACGTCCTTTTTTTCCCACAAATAGAGCTTTCTTTTGGTGGTATTTGATCACCTGTGCGATTTTTTGATCATGCGCTATAAACAAAAAAAGAGCGTCAATTTTGCAAAAATAACAATATTTTTCACATTTTTTATATGAAATTCCCCCCAAAAAAATGTAAAAATCAAAATTTTTTAACATTTTCGGCCAATTTGTTTTATGCTACATATGTTTGGTAAAAAAAATTGCAAAAAGCGTATTTTGATTGTTTTGCGCAAAAGTTATCGCGTTTACTAACAAAGGGAAAGATTTTTGTCATTTTTGTTGTTTTTTTTTTTAACGCGTAATGGCGGCGATCTGCGATTTTTTTTGCGGTACTGTGACATTGCAGCGGACAGATCGGACCCTTGACTGACATTTTTGACACTTTTGGGGTTACCAGTGACATTTCTACAGTAATCAGTGCTATACATATGCACTGTTACTGTAAAATTACACTGGCAGTGAAGGGGTTAACTTTATTTGAGAGGGAGGGGCTGTGTGTGTCCCTAGGGGCATGATTCTTACAGTGATTGGCTGTGGCTTGAGCTGTAGGAACAATGATCAACGGTCCTACATAGTAGAACCGTATGATCATTGTTTCTACACAGGGGAGAATGACAGGCGGCTTGTTTACACTAGCCGCCTGCCTTTCTCCCTCTCCCCCGACGATCGCCGAGTGACCGGCGGACATCGGGTCCACCGGTCACACGCCAGGGGGGGGGGTCCGTGACCGCGCGGGAGCGCGCCGCCGGCAGCGCGCGCTCGCTTCCCAGAGCCTCACAGGCTAGTGACGTATATATACGTCACTTTGCCTGTTAGGGGCTGACCGCCGCAGTATATCTACTTGCGGCGGTTGGCAAGTGGTTAATATTTTGGTGCAGATTTCACTCCACTCTCTAACATTTTGCAGTATTGAACTGGTTCCCCTCCATGTAGTTACCTCAGTTCTATGTGAGTTTATATGAACTGACTGATTTGATTCCTTTCAATCTAATGCTGGCCATAGATGAGTAATTTTTATTTGTTCAACCAGAGGGTTGAAAGCAAAAAAACTGACCTGATTCCTCCATTCACACATTCAAGGTGGATAGGGGAATCCTCGCTGCAGTTTCTTTGTATTCTGACAGTGGGAAGACTTCCCCACCATCAGAATACACTGATCAACATTGCAGTCTATTGCATGTGGTGCTGATCATATAGAAAAATATAAGGTGGTTGAACAGAAGTCAATTGGTAGATCCACTGCTGTTCAACCACGGTAACAATACACGAAGCAAAATTCAGCCTCTCTATCATGTACCTGGTGATGACTGGAATGTTGTGGAAGCCTCTCTTGCACCTCCTGCCCAACACTCTTGAAGGTGGAGACAGAGAGTGTGAGGGAACAGAGTGGCATAAGTGTCAGAGTAGCTGGCTGGTGAAGCATGCTCTTAGGTGAATGAAGCTGGAGGTCGCAGTCCTAAGAACAGAAGGAAGGAGCATGGCACCAGAGCAGGAGATGGTAGCAGAGCCGGAATGCAGGCAGGGACCATCAGCAGCTGGGTTACAAAGGGACCAAGTCAGCAGGAAGAGCAAGTTCAAGAAGCAGGGCAAGGTCAGTAACAGCTGGGCAGCATAGTACAGAATCAACAGGCAAAGAAGAGTCCAGTAAACAGGCCAAGGTCAGAGAGATCAGTTGAACAATGATAATGCAGGAGCAAAAGCAAAGTCCAGGAGAAAGCCGAGTCATACACAGGTAAGCATGTTCAATGGATCAGGTGACATGAATACAGGTACAAGCTAGAGACCATTTAGCAACTGATGACAGGCCAGTTTAAACAGGCAACTGGGCACCAAGTATGTGCGCTAATTCGTATGTGCACATACGCGTGTACATGTGCGAGCACAAATGCAAGCACAATAAACTGGAATAATACATCTATAGCCTCTTTGCCTAGAAGTATTAGCATGTGAGCAATGCAAACTCACACAAATGTATGCATACAGTATTTCACAAAAGTGAGTACACCCCTCACATTTTTGTAAATATTTTATTATATCTTTTCATGTGACAACACTGAAGAAATGGCACTTTGCTACAATGTAAAGCAGTGGGTGTACAGCTTGTATAACGGTGTAAATTTGCTGTCCCCTCAAAATAACTCAACACACAGCCATATAAGTCTAAACCGCTAGCAACTAAAGTGAGTACACCCCTAAGTAAAAAAGTCCAAATTGGGTCATAAGTATCAATATTTTGTGTGGACACCATTATTTTCCAGCACTGCCGCAAAACCACAGTGCCAGTATATGGCTGAGGAGATGTGGGTATTAAAAGATAAAAGAACAAAAAAATAATAGCATGTCAGACTAGGAACAACAGAAAGGCAGATGATACAGAAATCCGATACAAAGAGCTGAGAACACAAATAACTGGTCAGACTTCAGAATAGGATGCATGCCATCATTTCTAACAGAGAAAGCAGGGCACAGAGCACAGAAAGATGGAAAACCATATTCGAATTTGACTTGCTGCCAGACACCCCCCTCCTCCTCCTCCACCTCCCCTCCCACACACACACACATATACAATTCTTTTGTATGATAACTTACATTGGCATTGTGTCTCACATTCCTGAACATGAAATACACAGCCTCAGCTCTGAGTCTGTTGTTATACAGAACTTCAGAGTAAAGAATGTAGGTATACTTTCTCTCCACTGTAATGCTGAAGTCCTTGAGGAGGTTGAAACCATACTATAAACACAAATCACATGGGTAAAACACTTCCAAACCTTATTAATTGCAGACATTTACTTTCTTAAAATATAGCAACCCTATATATTTTTGGTGGAAATTATCAAGATTTTAGTATCCCAGCACAACTATTTCTGTGTATTTATATAAATGGCTATTTATAATAATGTCAAACAAATAATACCTACAGCTCTGAAAATCGATCAGCATACATTTATGAAATACTGTATTATAGCAAGATTTTTGTTAATTCTGTTAGATTGAAAACTTATATTCAACTTTGTAAATAAGAAGCTGACGTGTTACATATATTCACACCAAATGTACAAATTCTATATTAGTGTACAGAATATCCATTAGCAAATGCATTATCAGAAACAACTGTACTCTTATCTATGTTAAACTGAGTGGATTGTTTTTGTTTTTTTTTTGTAACTTATTTTTTGTAATAGCTCCACTGCTTCTTCAGGGTCAATAGGCAGGGTCAATAAGCTGACAATCCAATCTCAGTCTACAATCTTTTCAATTGAGTTTCTAAAATGTTCTGGGACCACAATCTAGGAAGTTCATAGTCCAGTCTGTACCTCCTCTGTTGGGATGTGTTTAGGTGTCCCAAAATATTTCCCTCTCTTAAATACAATCTAACTCCTGATTTACTGAAACTCCCATCCTAACAAAAGAGAAAATAAATGCGTCCAATAAAACAATTTCCTGTATGTTTTTAAGCATTATTCATAATATACTTTGTGTAAACACAGACCTCAGGCTTACATAGGTCACATACATAAAATACAGAGAAAACTATAGGTTCTAGGCCTAGGTTATGTGTCATTCTCAAGTTCTTTCTTTTATTTCATGCATAATTGTTCTTAGGTAAGATGGATCTGCTCCTCAGACTCCTAAGGCTGTCTATAATAGATATTGTAGGTAAATATTTAGTTCACCTGGAAAGACCCCTTGGGCATTGAACATAATCAATGCATGGTCAAAAAGGTGCATGTCCATGAAATGGCATAATGAAGGCGGTTAGGTCTCCCAGCAGGCAGTCCAATTAGTTCTCCAAATCTGTGGATGAAAGATTGTTGATTATGAAAAATACAAATGTCTGCATTTTCAGAAAAAAAAAAAAAACTACAGTAAGTAGAAAAGCATAAATATCCATCACTTCCCCAAATGTGAGTGATTTATGAATAGAGGAGCTCATAAGAGATTGTACTATAGAAAGGCCTTGAGAGGGCTAATCTTTGAAGACACTGTTTCTTGGGGAAGGAAGGAGTCAGGGTTCCCCCAAAAAGGGAAGAAGGACAGTTTAAGTGATATGTATGCCTATGAATGGAGAAGTATTTGAGTTCTTTGTGCATGTGGAGTAAATATAGAAGGCACACTGTATTTTGGTATGAGTCAGAATTTGTGTAGATACCTTTGCTATGAATCCAACCACATACGTTGTACTGCTAAATATCAGAGAGGCTGACCCCTTGATTATTGTGCTATTTTTGGCTTGTCTTCCTGTCTATAATAATTTCGGAATCACCTGATGCAGGAGGAGAGTTTCGCAGGCGGGGGTCACAAGCCAAAGTTGTTTTCCAAACAGCAGTAGAAGTAGCTCAAGTCTTATGCAGGTTCAGACCACAATAATCTGGCAACAGGAAGTGCAGAGGCAAGACTTTTATAGGAAGTTCATGGGAGGAGCACAGAGTTCAAGGTTCAATAGCAATCAAGACACAAGGCAGGGTTGTCCAATAGATCAGGCAGGGAGCTGTCCAGCATTCGCGATAGCTGAGTGAGAAGAATCAATGCCAGACACAGAAGAGGGTCCAGGTCCTGACACGTATTGTTAGCTGTATTACTGGTAATAGGGACATTCATTGTAGCTTATTGCTTTATCAACAATTTAGAGAGGCCTGTCTTGGCATTCAAACTTTGTCACTGGATCAGTGGACTGCATTGTATAAGTCATAGTGTAGTAATACTGAAAGTGATTAACAATAGAGGCAAGCAGAGTAGTAAGCGATGTCCAGGTTTTTTAACCCAGTAATGTGTAGTTTAGATGTGTGCTGTCTAGTTAATTTCATTAGTAGCAAGCCAACTTTTTTGGCCCATCTATGACTTTTTTTTCTACATGAATAAAGTGTTAGCTTGTACTCTCGTCAACACATGGGTGTTAACACAGGGCCGGTGCTTCCACTAGGCAAACTAGGCAGCCGCCTAGGGCGCATTGCCACCTAGGGGCGCAGCCACGAGTCAGCATTCTCTCTCCATCATGAATGATCCTTGAGAGCTTAGGGGAGGTGCGGCAGTGGGGGATGAAGAAGGGACAGAGGAAGATGCCAGGTGTCTGGGGCAATGGCGGAACTACCAGGCCCTGGATTTCCACCATTGTTGGGGGGGGCCCAAGAGGCAGGAAGGGAGCCCACCGGAGTGCTGCCTGCATAATGATCCTCTTCATTTGGAGCTGAGCGGCCTAAACCCTGGGCAGGACGCGACTCTCTACACTGAGCTGGTGGGCAGCCGTTCATTTCCCTGGGTCAGTGTTAAGCAGGGAGAGCTGAACCTGAGCAGGAGCTCGGCACTGGAGGGCGGCACCTTTACTGGAGCAGAAGCGACGAGGTACCGGAATGGTCTGAGGAGGTTGGTGATGAAGGATGTGTGGCGCTCTCTGACTGCTGCTTCTCCCTCCACCAGGAGCCAGTTGGAGCTGTGGTGAGCACTGTGGTCAAAGAGAGGAGCATCCTGGGAGAAGGAATTTAGCCGGATCACAGTGAAGGAGGGCAGAGTGCAGGCCACTCTCTTCATACTGCCCAGTGAGTGTCCCCAGAACAGGGGATCAGGGTCCCTGTGTGTGACATGGAGGATCCCTGGTGTGAAAGAGAATTGGGGTCACCAGGTGTGCCATGGGGAATCTGAGTCATAAAGGTATGACATGGGGGATTGGGGTCACGAGTGTAACAGGGGTTCGGGGTCACCACGTGTGCAATGAGGAATTGTGACCCCTTGGTATGCCATGGGGGATTGAGGTCCCCAGGTGTGACATGGAGGAACATCATGGTCCCCAGGTGTGACATGGAGGAACATCAGGGTCCCCAGGTGTGACATGGAAAAACATCAGGGTCTCCGGGTATGACATGGAGGAGCATCAGGGGCCCCTGGTGTGACATAGAGGAACATTGGGGTCACTGTGTATAACAGCACGACATGGAGGAACACAGGGGTCCCTGGGTGTGACATGGAGGAACATCGGGGTCAGTGGTTATGACAGCACAACGTGGAGGAATATTGGGGTCCCAGAATGTGACATAGGGAAGCATTAGGGTCCCTGGGTGTGACATGGAGGAATATGGGGTCACTGGGTATGAAAGAATTACATGGAGGAACCATCAGAACAGGGTCACTGAATATGACATAGAGGAGTTTTTAAACCCTTTCCTTTTTGTTTTATTTTTTTTGGGGGGGGCGCGAGTAGCTGGTCTCGCCTAGGGCGTAAATTAGTCTAGCACCGGCCCTGGGTGTTAAAGAGGACTACCGCTTTCTTTCTTGCCTTTTTGGCCTGCAATGTATTATGTTGAAGTTTATTTTTATAGGCCTGGGTGACCTTTTTTTGCAATACGTTTTGTTCACCTACTTGCATCGGTGAGCGCCATGAGATTTGGTATTGCCCCATATAAAAACTTTCAGGGTTTACCACAGCAAAACAGGGATATCACGATACTTCAATTTGTCATCAAGGCAATTGGCCCATAGGACTGTGAGAAATTTTGGTTACACTGAAGAACAAGGTTTCATCCACAAGGATGTGATCAATTCTAGAAAATGTTCAACGTTCCTTGGAATAGCAATATAATCAATACTGTATACTTGAATTTAATTGTACAACAGCTAGGGAATTAAACTTATTTTATCCTGTTGAGGTCCGAGAATCTGACCATGATGACTGCTTCCCTATACTTTTGAACTATGTATTCTTTTGTACAGACTACTTTCCTTCAAGAGCCTTTTCCCAGTCTGCTATCTTTTATTTGAGCAAAATAAACAAGCATGACCTGACAAAGCCTCATGGGGCAAAACATATATACGGTACTTGTGCTAAGGCACAGTACAAAATATTTATCTGTTTCATTGCCTCTATTTATTTCTACGCGGTATATGATGATTATGCCAACAGTAGGCTTACAAGTATTCACAAAAAACAAAGTTACCAATTTTTTTTTACAGAAAAATGAAGAAGACCAATTTAGATTTGTTCCAGTCTTTCTAGAATTTAGTTATGCATCATTAAAGCAGATTTGTTATTTCTTGTTATAAAAGATACATCATAGATATAAATCCATGCTTCAGGTATACAGTGGTGAAAGTTGTAACCTTCACGTATTGAACAACTGATCATTTACAGTAGCAGGCAGAGAGCACAACATATGTCATTTGCACGCTTTCAGTATTTTTTTTTAAAGTTAATTAGTGAATAGCAATGTTTACTCTATGGCCACTTGTCTCATAATGAAGAAATAGAGATGCTATTGCTGGCATAATATTTGATTGATGTTTACTGTTGCAGCCCAAAAGATATGAGGAGAAGTCTGCTATCTTTGGCAGTTGGTGTTCAGTGAGGATGTTCCGCTTGTCCTCGCAAACTACAGCTTCATTTGTTTTATTCCATTTCATTAATCTCCTGTGTGAGTCTGTGGCCAATAATGTGACTGCTGCTAGTTTTGACGAGAGAATTAATTACAAGTAGAATATTGCACTAAGAAGGCTGACACAGGGTTATTCGGAAAGGATTTAGATAGAGTTTTAATTAACTCAGTGGATGTATAGTTGCATTAAAATACAGTGTTTGTGGAAATGCACACTGGCAAATCCGTGTTCTGGTAATCCTCCCTGCAGATGTGAGATAGGCAATTTATTACATGTATTTCAAAGACTTTTTAATTGCCTTGGGACAGATACAATAAGAAGCAGAAATGAAAAGAGAAGAAAGAGGAAAACATGCAAGTTGATCTGTTTCAGGGCTTTACAACTTTAAGTGAAGCTTATTCTTAAATAGTATGTCCAGTATCAAAGCTCAGTTTTGTCATTCTAGTATTTAGCAGTCCCAAAGTTTTTCTTTTCTTTCTTTGCTAAGTTTTCCACAACTCAATTCCTTTTTTTTTTGCTTTTTAGATGTAAGTAACACATTTTAGTTAAAACTCATTTTTTGAGATTTAACAAGGTACAGAAACATAAAGAAAAATGCATAGCATCCAAGGTACATATTGTTGAGCTCAACATTGTCCTTAAAAAGCAACATTGTAAATACATTTGTATGATCAACATCTTAGACGTCAGTGTTGGAAAGAGCGACACATCCTTATAATATTTTGCTCAACTTGATCAGAAAAATAGTCAGGCCTGGACTTTCTTTTAGAGCCCTGGGAGAATTTAATTTAGTACTTGAGAAATTGATATCAAGAAACTTACTATGTAGAGGTATTTTTACATATTGATTAATGTACAGTCCCTGAGGAATAAAGGCAGAGACAGTGAAGAGAATCAGGAAAGATAGGTTGATAAAGAGAAGGCAATAAAGGATAGATGGGAGCAACAAAAGAGAAGAGAGGCAGGAAAAGGTAGGTTAGGAACAAGTGGGGGATAGAAGGGTTTTATCCTGTCTCCATTATGGATTGTATATGAGTAAGAGTTCTAACACTGTTAGGAAGTATTCTAAATCTTTTATGAAGTTGAGCTCAAGGGCCTGTTTCACAAGGGTTCGTATTTTGGCAAATCTCCATTGTTAAGGTAGTATAAAGTATTATGGAGTGTATTTTGGATACCATATGGGCCTGGAGGGGTGTCTTGGAGGATAAGGGCCTAAAGAATGTAGGGTGAGAGCCTCTTTGTGCTCAGAGCAAACAAAAGAGTGCACAATGGGACTTGATGAATCAGCTGCAGTTAATGTTTCCTCAATAGAACCTGTTAGTTGGCTAAATTATTTGATGGGCCATTTTATTCCAGGTCTGCAATGTGGTCCTTTTCAGGGCTGGGAAAGAAGCCTGGGTTGTCCAAAAAATGGACACAGAAGGCTGACATAGGTAGATAACTGAAGCCATGACCACATGGTCCCATAAGTGAAACGTTTGTCCATTCGTGCTCATGGGTTTGGGAAGAAGGTTTGGGCAAAGGTTCATTTAATCTCAAACCAGAACTTTGTAGAAGAGTAATATTACCAGTATGAAACCCTGGTAAAACTGAGGCTTGGTAGTAAAGCGTAATGTCTGGAGCATTAGCTCCTCTTTTTGTTTTACTTTAGGGAGAGATAGAACTCAGTGACTCAGCCTGGGATGGTTGTGGTCCCAAACTATGTAGTATCATGTAGTTTAGAAAGATTGTTTGGGACTTGTATCCCAAGATATCTCAAAGATGAAGAGCAAAGATAAACTGAGTAATTCTCCTGGAGAAGTTTCATCTGGTGGGGTTGTAAAGAAACATTTAGGATTTCTAGTTTTGAATAGTTAACCTTGTAATTGAAATAAGTTCCATAATGTTGGAACTCTTGAATTATTGAGGGCATGGGAATATGTGAATGAGTTACACATATTAAGAGATCATCAGTGAAGAGTACTAATTTGATGTGGGGGATCCTATATTTAGTCCTTATATATTTGGATTCTGTCTCAATGCCATGGCTACAGTAGATGTTCTAACGTGAGGACATCAGACGGCCCTGACAAGTGACATTTTTAATTGCAAAGCTACAGGATAAACTGAATTCTAGAAGAGGGTGATGCGAAAGATACAAAATAAGATACCATATTGGAACCAAAGCCTATTTTTAGTAAAGTGTGTTTCAAAAATGTCTAGGCCACCCTGACAAAGGCTTTTTCTGAACCGTTCAAAAGGAGGCACTTTTTGTGCTTTTAGCATATTGATTCAATAGATAAGTCTTGTATGAATACTACTTGATCTGGATGAATGATGTGGGGTAAAAGAGCCTGAAATTGTTAGCTGTCATTTTAGAATATATCATAAGCTCCACTCCAGTTAAAGAAATGGCTGATAATTGGAGCAAAGAGTATGACCTTTGCTATGTTTAGGGATTAATGATATGTGGGCTTCTACTGTCTGTGAAGGAAACAACAATCCAGAAGACAGAGAGTTCAACACCTTCATCATGAAAGGGAGAAGGGCAGATTGGGAGTGTGGCAGGCTGAGGCCATCCCACTGTTTAAAATAGCAGTTAATGTATGTTTTTGTAGAAAACAGACACACTAATAGTGCAGGTGTGTGCTGGCTTCTTTAGAGAGACGAGATTAGAGGCCAGTGCCCCACCCTCCTGAAAGAGTCTGTGATGGTAAGGGAGAAGAGAGGTGCATGTCTGCACCATGCTGTCTAGGACATTTAAAGGCACAAGCCTGTGAAGGATGTAGCAGCAGGGAGCTGCAGGAAAGACAAAGTTAAGTTGACAAAATTTTGTGCATGAGCACTGGAACTGTGTATTAGATGGTCTAGAGGACCAAGGTATGAAGGAATTGATGCCCAAGCACTGGGGAGTGTGTTTGATGGTCTAGAGGACCAAGGCATGAGGCCTGAGCAGTAGAGCTGTGAAGAGAGCCACAAGGCTGAAAATAGTTTTTTGTTGTATTGATGGTGAAAACCCCTGTGAACCCCTGTGAACTTGTGAACTGTTCCTTTTTTTTTTTTTAAATAAAAGAGGGCAGAAAAAGCCCTGAAACATGCTTCTGGCAACTCACTGTTTTACACTACCAATGAGCTACAAAATCCCCAATTTGTCACACAAGATTGTGTAAAACTTAGGGGTAAATCCATGTGGACCTGGTATTAGGCATCTGTTAGCATGTTTTGACTAGGCTGGACCTACCCAGTCTGTTGCAGAACCAGTGGAAGCAGGGATGCCTGTGGTTGCCCTGTCGAGTAGGGTATAATCGCATGCATTGTTTGGAGTTGCCATTGGCAATAGGGGTAAGAGTGAGAGAGTGGGTGAAAAGATGCATCAGCCTGACAGATGCAGTTTTCACTACAATTACTGCATCAATATTTCAAAATTAAAAAAAAGGCTCAGACTCTCATAAGATCAAGGAGATAGGATTCATCTAAATGTGAAGTTTAATTTTGTTTTTAGGGCCCCATGAGGGTTCACCTTAAACAGGAGGTAGGGGAAAAATTTGGTGAGAAGAATATGTGGACATTTCCTCCCATTTAGTCTGGGAAAAGTGGATGAGAGCAAGAAGGAGGAGCAGGAAAAGTGTTGTTGGTGGCTTATATCCAGAACCTTTTCTAGTTGGCTCCAGGCCTTTGCTATTCTGGCAAGCATAATTGGTCAGAAGGCATCAGAAAATTGTTCTTCTCCTTTTTGCTACCTGGATGCCATAGGCAACGCCTGTAGGGCCTATGATGGCTCAGCTTGGCTTCGCTATGACAAGCAATTTCATCAGGTAAGACTTTGCGGCCTAGCCTTCATTGGGACTATAGGGACATTGGGCTATGGATGATGCTCATGGTCCAGACAAGGGCCCCTGGCCAGCCTTTTCAGGTCGGGGCCAGCAGTTCTGGAGCCAATGGACAGTTGGCCACAAATAAAAAAGGCTATTGTTGGAAGTTCAGCAAGGGATTATGCCATGCAAACATCATGAGTGTTCCACTTGTGGAGGCTTAGTTTTCCTTGGTGCTTCTAAAAATGGTAGCCCCAATCAGCTGACTCAGCTTCATGAAGGGAGGATGCAAATAAACCTACTCATGACGCTACTGTAAGTAAATATCCCAAGAGGGAGACAGCAGATTTTATTGCCGATGGCTTTGACAATGGTTATAAAATTCCTTACTCTTTTCAGACACATGGGTCTTCAATACCTAATAATTTGAAATCAGTGTTTCAGATTCCCCCATGTAGCTTCTGAAAAATTGTTTAAAGGAGAAGTATAGTCAAAGCTTTTTTGTTAGTTAGTTCTGCACTCCGGTGACCTGTTTTCAGCTGATAGCGTGCTAAAGCCTGCTGTCAGGTGAAGTCACAGACCCAGTCCAGGCTCACAAAAGATCCTGACCATATTATGTACAGAAATGCAGAATAGATCACTGGAAAAAAATGTCAGAAAAACATTCAATAGTTTAAATATTACCCAAATAGACCACTTGGCAAAATATACATGACCTGACTTTTACAAATTGTCTAGGAAAAATAAATGTACACCTTTGCCCATTTGTTTGTTTCAGTCTACATGCCATTTTTATAAATACAATGGAGCTCTTTTTGAGCAGAGTGAAAACTTCAGATCTAACAACAGAAAAAGTTCATTACTTTGATTATGTTGTAATAGTTCTGTCATTGAATCATTTCAGTTTCAGGTAAATAATTGGAACTAGTTCTGGGTTGAAGTTGTTGCTCTCTACATTTGTGGGGGGAATTATTGTTTTTTGTTTTTTCACTATCATTTGAACTGCCATGTAGAGGTTTTTGTTTTATCTCATATTAAAATATTCCCTGTTGAATTACCAATATGTTTTATGACAATAAATGGTCATTGCAAGGAAGGTGCCTAGGTTAACTGTCAACTGAGATGACCATTTTTGCCACCCCCTACTTCCCTGCACGGTAAAAGCTGATGCTTCAGGTGGTAATTCCACTGACACTGAGTCTGTTAAAAAAGCAGACTCAGCATCAATGAGCATAGCTCCATATGTGACAAGCCTGGTGGCTGTGAAGTTTGCAGCTCAGTGAGCCTGAGCCTTCAACCATATCAGGCTCAGTATCACTGAGTAGTCTCGACAGTGTGTATGTGTGACAGTTTCAGAGGCCAGACAGGGAGCTCATTAATGCTTAGCCTGTGGTTTTACCAGGATCAGAGTTACTAAACTGCACTGAGGCTCCACCTTTAGTGTCACCCCTCATAGTGCCCCCATGAATGCCCCTTGAGGCAGCCTCCTCAATTGGCCTCACAGAAGACACAGTTGTGGCAGTGCAAGCCCATGGCACTGTGGAAAAATGCAGTCTAGGCCAGGTTTTAGAAAGAACAGGCACGCTGATGGTTGATTCTTTCTCTCACACTACAGCTTTGTTATACAGAGACTGTTAAAAACTGATACCAGATAAGATTCCAGTACTCACACCCGTTATTTTAAAATCTGAATTCAATAATGTAGTATTGATTACAGAGCTGTATTAATTTGCGTGTTTTAAATCTGTCTAGAATAGTTTTAATTTATTATATATTTTTATTGTGTAAGTTTCCTTTATTTAAGTTTTATACTGGAGACATTGGGCATGTACAGAGCTATTTTGCTGATGGAATCAGGGTGTCATTATATGGAGAAGCTAATTGTGAAGAAAAAAATAATTCTTCTTTTCCCTTTTTCTGTCCCTCTCTACTGCACTACTTCATTGTTGTCATCATCATGATCACTACTGACATTTCTGCTGTGTGGGCTTCATTCTCAGCCTGCTGCTTTTGTGACATCAATTCATCCATACTCTTCACCAAATTTAGCAGACGATGACCATCCATGCTAACTTTTCACTGTCACAGTCTGAAGTTGGTGTTCTTCTTCAGTTCACTGCATCAATGTTAGCACAGTTGACATCATTTTTCTTACTGTTATAAAAAAAAATAAGAAAACCATTCTCCAATTTGCCCAAGGGCAATTCAGTACCAGCATTTTGGCTGCTATTGTGTATCATATTGTCTGCTTGGTGAGACAAGTTAAAACCAGTAGGCAAAAACTGGTGGACACATACAGCCACTTTCAGAAGCTGCTGGTTGACTTCTGTCCTCTGCACTCAAAAGGTGTAATAGGGCCCAGTTTTCTTCTTAGGAGAATGTGAAGAGGAGGGAAGAATATCTGTCCTTGAAATTAACCTGGCTATTTATGGTTGTGCAACCAAGAGAAATTACAGTTGTTTGGCTGTGAAATAGTATCAATCCCTGGATATAGACACAGCTTGGCAATGCCAAAATGAATGCTTACTTTGCTACACAGTGAAAAGCTCATGCATTCTACTGTATGTTACCAGTTACATAAGTGTACAAAATTGAAATACAATATTAGGAACATACTGGCTACTTTGTTTTGGCCAATAGAGAAGAGCTCATTTCATAAGTTACCAAAACCAGCCTGAATTGAGTAACTGGTAGGGATCTTCTAGCATTGGGCATTTATTTCTTTTGTTCTGCCCAGAGATGTATAGTAACTAAGTAGAACTACTTCACTACTGTACTTAAGTACCGAAAGGCGGTATCTGTACTTTCCTAGAGTAGAATTTTTTTCTCCTACTTCCACTTTTACTTCACTACATTTTTTCGATGATTTCAATACTTCTACTCCGATATTTTTTTTTTTGTGCTGCATAGATACTCATTACAATTATAAAAATTACCACTGCCAGAACAGTAGATGGCAGGATTCATGAAGCTCAAAACATGTGTATTATCAGCGCATAAGAAAATAAAAGCTACTGTATGTATAAAAGCTGCATTTAAAATAATAAAAAACAATATGATGTTCAAACTTTTGACTTCTTTCTTTAATAACTACATAACACAGTACTTGTACTTTTACTTTCAGTACTTGAGTAGCAATTTTTTTTTCAAAACTACTGGTACTTTTGCTTTCAGTACTTGAGTAGCAAAATTTTTAAAAAAACTACTTGCAATACTTAAGTACAAAAAATGTTGAATACTTTAGTACTTTTACTCAAGTCACTTTTTGATCGAGCACTTCCACTTCTACTCAAGTCACTTTTTGATCAAGCACTTGTACTTTTACTCAAGTATGGGTTTCAAGTACTTTATACAACTCTGGTTCTGCCTAGACACTCCCTTATACAGTAAATGCCTGGATGTTACACAGTGAGGCAGGAGAAGGATAACAAGGTAAATTCCCTAACTTATGAAAAGAGAAAGGATCATAGTCTACTGTATATTAGCTGAGCCACTGTTTACATTTTCTACCATACATTCCATCCTCTTCTAAAGGGCAGTAGCAGAGGATGTATATGTCTTTGCCAAAGGAATACTGGACACCATGGGCAACACAAATGGATTGTGATGATATAGCTTGGGATTTTAAATGGAAATGGGATTGATATTGAAAGATGTTGAAAACAATAGCCCATGTGAACAGTTTGAATTTAAATGTTGTCTTCCCTTTTACTGCACATTGCATGTTTTATAGAACTTCTTCTTTCCCAACTAGAACTTGCATTCATTTGAGAGGTTTGAGTCACCACCAATGGTGCTTTTTCACTTGTAGAAAAAACACCACACGTAAGCACTAGTGTAATGTGAAAATAATATTAACATACTTAGGGAGAAATGTTTTAATGCAATGAGGGAGAAGAATAGCAGGCAATTATAGGTTCATTGCAAAGGTGATCCATCTATCCAGTTAACAATAAGATCTTCTGGCTAAAGATGAATTGGTTTCATGCTGCTTGTTACATTTTTCGCCAAAGGGGTTATGAGATAAGATACTTTTTGCACCCTAATATCACAAGGTAAGACCTAATTGCTAATTAGATTCATATTACAGGTTAAAAATCTTGGCTCTTAGGGGGGCAATTTACTAAAACTGGCGCACACAGAATTTGGTGCAGCTATGTAGAGTAACCAGTTAGCCTCAAGGTTTTAACCTAGGTTCACACTAAGGGCGGGTTTGAAATTGTGTGAGTTCAGCTGATTTCAAATTGGCATTTCAGTCCGACTTCGGGGGCGATTTGACAGACATCTGTGCAGGTTCCTGCACAGATGTCTATTGAAATCAACCCCCGATGTCACCAAAAGTAGTGCAGTCATGGTAATTCTTTACTAATTTACTAAATGCTCAATAGATTAGGAATATTCACCTGACAGTAAATTTCAGCCTCTACTTTGCATAATAATTTATTCAATGTTTTTGATTCTGTCAATATAACTCGCCATTTTCCATATTTTTTACTGTGCAAAGTGGTGTAGCCTCAGCTTTGTGTCTATATATATTCCACTGATAAAAAAAAGTCAGTACTATTGACAGTTGCTAGTTACCATCCATGTTTAGTATGTGTTTTCTGAGCTTATAATAAACAATGATAATGTCATAGCCTGTGAAAGCACATCAACCTCCAGGGCAATGTGTCTGGTGATAGCAAGAAGCAACACTGAGATGAAGTAACCAGCACCATTGCCCTCAGCCGGTGTTGGCTGATGTCATCCTGGAAATATAGGAGTTGCATCCGATAAGACAATCACTCCTAAATAACAGTAAAAAAAAAAATACAGGGAGGCATGTGTGTGGAATTAAATAGTATACAAATCGTTAAATGGAACCTTCTAAAGATCAGGAAATTAAAATTATGTGAAAGTTTTCAAAGTAAACATCAAACGTTTTGGTGGTATCTTCATCCAGGGAAATTGACCAATCCAGGTCAAATCCTGACTCATGAATATTAGTTTGTGCTTTTCTTCTGTAGTACATTATTTCAGAGAGCAGGAAGTGTTTTTTTTTATGTTTTCTAATACTCATGGAAACGTTCATCTTGTTAATCCCCTCCTGTGTGCTGACAGTGCTAACATATTGGGTTCTATAAATAATAAACATCTAATTAAAGGCACACAGCAGATAATGTTCAAGTTTTGTAAGCATGCAAGTCTTTTAAGTGTTTTAAAATGCAGAATCCTGTAATACTAATTTGTGCTGTCAGCATATGGTCCAGAACTAATAAAAACCATAACATATTTCTTTTTATTCTAATCCCTTAGATACGCTTCACAGTTATTTATATTTTTACCATAGATTTCCTTATTATTTTTCTTTTGCCTCTATCCAATTAAACTATATATATTGCTGCTAAAACAAGCACGCATAATTAAAGTGTAATTCATTTTCAGATCTAGCAAACAGTGCAGAAGAGGAAACCCTATGCATTAACCTTTTCCCTGCTAGTGATCGGTAATAGGTTTGGCATGTCACAAACTACCATTAACTAGCTAATGGCATTCTTGTTCTATTATTGGTAGTCTCCCAAATAGGGATGAGTAAATCTATAAGTTAACCACTTTACCACCGGAGGATTTTGCTGTTTTACGTCTGGGCCACTTTTTGCGATTCAGCACTGTGCAACTTTAACTGACAATTGCGCAGTCATGCAACACCGTACCCAAACGAAATTTACGTCGCCTGCCTTTCTCCCTCTCCCCCGACGATCGCCGAGTGACCGACGGACATCGGGTCCGCCGGTCACACGTGCGGGGGGGTCCGTGACCGAGCGGGAGCGGGAGCGCGCCTCTGGCGGCGCACGCTTGCTCCCCAGAGCCTCACAAGCTAGCGATGTAGACCTACGTCGCTCTGCCTGTGAGGGGCTGACTGCCGCAGTAAATATACTGTGAGCAGTTGGCAAGTGGTTAAAGTGGTTGTAAACCCTTACATATACTCAGTAATGTGACTATTCTCAGGTGGTACACAGAGATGCAACAAATCCTCCAACATAAGTTGTACCTTTTTACCTGAAGCCTTCTCTTTTCTATATCCATTTAAAGTCCACAATTTATACAGCTTGTCTGAGCTTTAGAAGGCAAAGGACAGAGAGCTAAAATTACACTTTGCAGAGCTCAGTGAAAGGAGCTCTGAGAGCTGAGAGAGAAGGAAAACACTCCTTTCACACAGCACACAGGAACAGAGCTGAGGATGTCAATCACAGGTTGTGTGCTGGAGCGCCCTTGTCACCTTTTTTACCTTTTGGTGTCAGGGAAACTTGTCAAAGGTGATACAAGCAGACAACAGAGGAACAAGGTACTGAATGGAAATAACAGTGCTCTAGATTGAGACAAGTACCAAGCACACATTATAAAAGTATACACTTTAGTCAGATTTCAGGTCTGAGGTTTACAACCACTTTAACAGTGCTTCATGAATAAAACTAAATGTATATGTATTTAATACAACTGGCATTTGTATTTTCATTTTTAAGCATTTTAAATAAAAAAAAGTATACCGTCACCGCCCTATAAATTAGGTTAGTATTAGGGAACACTGAGATACCAGCCAGGCATTCCAGGCATCATGACCTAAATATAACCTGAATGTCTTTTAGTATCAGGTGGTTCTTCAAAATTAAATACTTAGAGGACTTGGTTCTGGTTTAATTCCACAAAACCAGTAACTCCTAATCTACAGCAATTTCCTTGTGAATGGGGTGAAGGGGGAATTAAAATTGATGACAACACATACAAGATTATTTAAAATAAAAATAAACTCCACCTCCATTTTCTTGTTTGTAAAAAAGAGCTAATTTAAGTATTTTGAATTTTTTTTTACTTTTTTTTTTCACTAACATGCAATTTTTTGGGACAAGCTTTCAAGGTATTTCCCCTTCCTAAAGGTCCAAGCAGTGCTAATACAAAACGTTTTAGCAGAATATTGAAATAAGACAATCTCCGAGAGGAAAAAAAAACACAAAAAACAGCTGTAACTGTTTCTTGGTTCATTTTTTTTCTGTTACATTGCTTTATTTGTAACCACCAAGCTTCATAAATAATCGTTTAAAAATATAACAATAAATCAAAAAGGTTGCGCTAAATCAAACATTATAATTCATAAATAACATTCAAAAATTGTTTTATTTGAGTTGTCACGCATATTGTTGCTGCTTGGTTCTTTATAAGCGCAGATATTTTTCCATTTATACATTTAAAAATATAAGCATGGAGTTGAATACATCAATCTTATGCATGCTTTGGAATTTTTTGGACGGGGAATGACTTCAATTTAGGGTCTTGATAAAGGCATTATATACTTGTAAATACATTAACAAAAACTTGATGGCATTAAAATGTGTGAACTAATTGAATTAAGGAAGCTAAATAGGCAAATACTTGGAGCAGCAGATTTTAAGAAGTCTTTTCATGTCTACTTCTGATTGTGAAATCAATTTCTTTTGTGTTAGGGCCGGTTCACACTGGTGCCATACGGGAAACCCTGCAAATCCAGCGTGGGTTTCTACATCGCACCTGAATCACCGGCAGTTCACACTGCCCTCTGCGAACCGCTGAGGGTGTCAATACAAAGTTAATGACACCCCCAGATCAGTTCGCAGATCGCAGTGCAAACTGTGAATTTGGACAGGAATCAGATCGCATGGGTGTGAACACGGGTGCAGACAAAAATAAGGGTCCTGGTTTGGTCCAAATGCTATGCAAATTCAGCCATACAGTTTGTATGGCTAAATTTGAATCGCACAGACATCGCATGTCATCTGCACAGCAATGCTGTACGAATCACATGCGATGTCTGGCATCGCACCAGTGTGAACCGGTCCTTAATGGCACGTCTCTACTATGCATTAGAAAACTGACCAATCTCCTTTAGGCACCTACCACTTCCTTTAGTTATTGAACTGGGAAATCTTAAGACTGTTGTGTTCTAGCTACAGATACAGGTCAAGATCAAAGACACTACCAATCTATAGAATACAAATAATCTGATATTCATCGTCAAACATATTGCACCCATTAGAAAGCACAAATACCAAGGGCTTGTTCAATTTTATTATTTTTTTTATATCTAAAGCCAAACACTTTTTTTTAAGTAAATTATATAATGTAATGCTTTTTTATTGGTTGTGGAGGGGGAGAAATTGGCTTTAACTACACATCACTAGTCTATTGGCACCTTCCCCAAAATTAAAATTGTGTAGAAAAGGGGGGGTATCTAAAACTGCCCACTAAGGCAGATAAAGAACCAAGGGGGATTTAAATGTGCCACTCACACAAAAATCTTGACAAGTTATGAACTTACTTAAAAGTTGATAGGAAAAATGTATTCAACATATATTAAAAACAGACAGACATACATGTTATTGCAGATTTATATATATACAGTATATTGTAAACAAGACCAACAGATGATTATATTTGGATGAGCCCAAAAAAGTGGGACTACATGTAAAGCGAGGAGTTGCTGGAACTACGCGTTTCGCTATGAATGCTTCATCAGGCCCCAGCTGTTTCAAAATATTCTCAATACATATAGAAAATCCTTAAATTCTGATCATAGTAGGTTTGGTCATATTAAACGCAATATATATATATTTGTGCAGAATGGTATCAAACAGAAAGTATGGTCAGCTGTGCCGCAAAGGAGGTGGTTAATACAAGCTTGATGGAATGGTATATATCAGCGTAGAAAGGAGTAGTTTGCTTGTATTCACATATAAATGTGCATAACATTCAAAAACGTGAAAATATAAAAAAAGGGGGAGGCTCATGAACGCAAAAGCCCCCAAAAAATATTTTTTTATAGAGGATTCCCAGGTTTAAAGAGCATAGGGAAGTATCACACAATAATGTGCATCCAGCATGTGATTAATCAGTGGGAGCCATCCTTTTAACAGATTGTCTCAGTATATCTATTGTTAAGATAATCCTTACAGCTTTGCTTCGACCAAACGAGCCGAACTGAGCTACGGTGCTCAGGTCGGCGAGTAGTTCCAGCAACTCCTCGCTTTACATGTAGTCCCACTTTTTTTGGGCTCATCCAAATATAATCATCTGTTAGTCTTGTTTACAATATACTGTATGTATATAAATCTGCAATACCATGTATGTCTGTCTGTTTTTAATATATGTTGAATAAATTTTTCCTATCAACTTTTAAGTAAGTTCATAACTTGTCAAGATGTTTGTGTGAGTGGCACATTTAAATCCCCCTTGGTTCTTTCTCTGCCTTAGTGGGCAGTTTTAGATACCCCCCCCTTTTTCTACATAATGCTTTTTTATCTGTGCAAATCCAGGTGAAGCTCTAGCGTTTTTGGGCTATTTCATATCAGGATTTTTGCAGATTGACAGTAACTTCATTTTTCTATTTCTTTTCTTTATAACACAAGTCTGAAAAGGTTTTTTAATGCTCTCGGGCTTTAATTTTCCACCTTAGTTGTACTACTTTCACTAGGGATAAAGTTAATGTCAATTTATTTGACCCCTCCTTGATTCTTCTGAACTTTAAACACAGAAATCCATTTCCTAAATATTAAACTTGCTTAGATTAAAAAGTGTTTTTTTTTTCTTTCAGTTACAAAAGTCGTACGGTGCTTAAACTACACATTAATAATTCAGATCATTGGCTCCATGGCAGCCAACATAGAGAAAGGATTGTTACAAGCAGCTGAAACTGCAACCTCTCTAACTATTAATTGAATAGTATGGCAGTGCAATTTTATGCCAGAAGGATTTTATGTTGATTAAAAAAACTCTAAATAGGTAATTTACTTTCCACAGAGATTAGGAGGGGCATTGATAGGCCAAGAGGTCCAGGACTGCATTTCCAAATACATATTCTCATCCAAAGGTTTTTGTCTGAGTTGTAAATATGACTGATTAAGTCACCCTCATTCATTTTACTGGAACCTGTGGGGTTGATTTACTAAAACTGGAGAGTGCAAAGTCTGGCGCAGCTCTGCATAGAAACTTACCAGCTTACAGCTTTTTTTGTCAAAGCTTAATTAACCACTTGCCGACCAGCCACCGCAATTATATAGCAGCAGGTTCCCGCAAATTGCCGTGTCTGTATGGCGGTCCGTGGGAGCAATTCTGGGTACGGGTGCACATGGCCACTCGCCAGTGGGGAAACCTGATTCACAGGGCCGTCGCCTGCGATTACCCCCGGGCACCCATGGTTACTCCCTGTGAAGAGAGAGAACGGTGGTCTGCTGTTGTAAACACAGCAGATCATTGTTCTCTCAACAATCAGTGCAGAGCTCCTGTGTTCCTCCTATTTAGGAACACAGGTCTCTGTATTGATTTTACAAGCCCATGCCTCTAGAAAACACCCCCTAGGAATAAAATGTAACCAGTGGCAGCTGGTGCTCCATCAGTCGGGGGGCAGATGGACCCCCCCCAATCACTCCAGCCCGCACCACCATATCCCCCGTGCCAGTTTAATTACCTTGTTCTGTGGGACTGACAGGCAGCGGTGGCGGCTTCCCCCTCAGTCTTCATGTTCCCTCTCGGCGGCCGTCTCCTCCCTCCTTCTTGGCCAATAGGATGCCTTCTCCTTTCGGCCAATCGGGAAACAGGTCTCAGGACCCGCATCCTGATTGGGCTGGAGGAGAACCAGTGTGGAAATAGTGAATTTTCATTCACTTTTGTCTTTTGTCACACAACTGGGTGGGCTTGGGGCGCAGTGCTCTACGCCCCCAGCCCACCCTTTTTTGAAGCCTATTAGAGCTCTGGCTCTAATCACGTGCTTCAAAAAAAAGAATCCCCCATTGAAATCCATGCGTCTGGCGCCCTGCATGTAGATTAGGGGGCCGATGCATGAATGGGGGGGCGGTGCCCCTGCGCCCCTAATGGAGGGGCCGCCACTGCATTTAACCCTTTGATCGCCCCTGGGTTAACCCCTTCCCTGTCAGTGTCATTGGTACAGTCCAAGTGCATATTTATAGCACTAATTACTGTAGTAATGTCACTGGTCCCCCCAAAGGTGTCAAAAATGTCAGTTAGGGGTCCGATCTGTCCGCAACAATGTCGCAGTCCCGCTAAAAATCGCTGATCACTGCCATTACTAGTAAAAAGATGGTAGGTAATGTAAATATAGAAGAGGAATTAAAATATATCAATGAGATATTATGACCAGGAGTGTGCTATTGTTCTATCTGGGCCAGTCTAACTTACAGATAGTGTTTGAAAGCCTAGCATTGCCAGATCTCAGCAATCAATATAAAATGCATTTATTGTATCTCTGGTTTTTTTGCCAGATATATTTGTCTCCAACAGAAAGATACACATTTTACCAAAGTGGTGCAGGAACCTTTTCTAAGTCTCAGCAACTTGAGTTGCACCGATTAGAGCGGTTCCATTGTCGATAATAGGGTGTGACTTATCACGCGACTTTTAAAGTCTCAAGTTGCATGACAAGTTGCAGCAGTGTGAACAGGGGATAAAAGGGAGCCACCTCATCCAAATACTTGTAGGATGCACTATATATATATACTGTACACTCAACAGCCATTTTATTAGGCACACCTGGTCAATTGCTTAGTAACACAAATTGCTAATCAGCCAATCACATGGCAGCAACTCAATGCATTTAGGCATCTAGATGTGGTGAAGACGACTTGCTCAAGTTCAAACTGAGCATCAGAATGGTGAAGAAAGGGGATTTAAGCGACTTTGAATATGTCATGGTTGCCGTGCTTGTCTGAGTATTTTAAAAACTGCTGATCTACTGGGATTTTCAAACAAAGTCATCTCTAGATTTTACAGAGAATGTTGGGAAGAAGAGAAAATATCCAGTGAGCCACAGTTGTGTGGACGAAATGCCTTGTTGATGTCAGAGGTCAGAGGAGAATAGGCAGACTGGTTCCAGATGATAGAAAGGCAACAGTAACTCAAATACCCGCTCGTTACAACCAAGATATGCAGAATACCATCTCTGAACACACAACACATCGAACCTTGAAGCAGATGGGCTACAGCATCAGAAGATCACACTGGGTGCCACTTCAGGCAGCTAAAAACAGGAATCTGAGGCTACAATTCACACATGCTCACCAAAATTGGACAATAGAAGATTGGAAAAATGTTGCCTGGTTTGATGAGTCTAAATTTCAGCTGCGACATTCAGATGGTAGGGTCAGAATTTGGTGTAAACAACATAAAAGCTTGGATCCATCCTGCCTTGTATCAATGGTATAGGCTGCTGGTGGTGGTGTGGGGGATATTTTTCTTGGCACCCTTTGGGCCCCTTAGTACCAATTGAGCATGGTATAAACACCACGGCCTACCTGAGTATTGTTGCTGACCATGTCCATCCCTTTATGACTGCAGTGTACCCATCTTCTGATGGCTCCTTCCAGCAGGATAATGCACCATGTCACAAAGCTCAAATCATCTCACCACTGGTTTCTTGAACATGACAATGTACGTTTCTTGAACATGACAAAGTACGTCATTGTACTCCAATGGCCTCCACAGTCACCAGATCTCAATCCAATAGAGCCCCTTTGAGATGTGGTTAAAACAGAGATTTGCATCATGAATGTGCAGCTGACAAATATGCATCAACTGCGTGATGCTATCATGCCAATATGGACCAAAATCTCTGAGGAATGTTTCTAACACCTTGTAGAATCTATGCCACAAAGAATGAATGCAGTTTTGAAGGCAAAAAGGGGTCCAAGCCTCTACTACGTGTATATAATAAAGTGGCCGGTGATTTTATATATATATATATATCTATATAAATAAATATCTATATATATAAAAAAAAAAAAATATATATATATATATATATATATATATATATATATATATATATATATATATATATATATATATAGACACACAGTATATATATTTTAGCTTTAAATTTTAACACGATTTAAAATCACACGAGTTAATGTTTTATAATTGCATGAAACTCTAGGTAAGTCAGCAGTACTCTGGACTGGAATAGTTTAACACAGATGAGTACCTTTAAATTTCTGTGAAATAGTTTCTCAGTACAGCTTACAGTGAAATATGGGAAGTTAAATGCACATTAAAAATCATTGTGTTAAGCATGTATTTCATGTCTTCACATCAGCAATTCCTCATTTTGATGTGCTGTTCATTCTATTTTCATTTTATAAGTACTCAGTCATTTTTTATAGTTAACATTTGTTGTTTATAGGATATGTCCATGATTCTAGAGAGATTGAATATATTTTATGTGCAAATGTACCTCTTCATAATTTTTATTACATGTTTTGATGAGTAAATGTGTAAGGGAGAGCAGAAATGTATTTGGTAATTTACTTTCATTTTCTTTGTGAGCTAAAAAATATGGTCGACCTGGCAGGACGTGTTAGCAAGAGCTCCGTTTCAGAGACAACACAATCCACTCCAATCTGCCCTTTCAAAGCAGCCATTTGGCCCTAAAATCACCCTGGGTGCATCCCCAGATCGGCCACTTCAATTAGCTGCTCGTATCTTCCCGCAGAGACTCCGATCCAGCACCATCAGGCTCGAGGCCTACTACGCCGACTCCCGCTCCGCCATCCGCTTCTCTCTAACATCCGCTGCACCGGACTGCACCTCGGACCCAACAGGCATCCAACCACCTTAATCCACCTTCTGACCATAACAGGTGCCCGTATTGCATCGGCGGGAGCCCGGATTACAGCTCGAGAGGATCGGGGCCTACGTCCCGGGCCGCGGCGATCATCTGCTGTACTGACCTGTTCCACGGGCCCAACAAAGCTTCCAACTGCATCTACGGACCTTCCAATTACACCTGATGCCCGTGGCGTATGTAGGTAAGAGCCGGGAGCAGATCCAGGATCGAGGCCTAGCTAGGCCCAAAAGCCGCGGCCTCGCCTAACAGCGGCGCCCGGCCGCGATAACAGGGGACCTCCCCGGACCGTAGGCAGCCTTCTCACTTCCCTAAGGCCAAGACACTGCCTGTATAGCGGCATCTGGCCGCGATCCAATCACCAGTGGGACGGTACCTTTCTCCGAATATCCCAAACTGCCTTAACCATCTGCACACACACGAAAGTGTGACACCTCTGCATAGCTATCTGACCCCCTTCCCACCACATTGAAAGATTCAGGGGAGTCACTTGCGCCCAAGCGAAATGGCTACTTAATATAAAAGCTCCCGGACCGAAGACGAGAAAAACATATTCATCAGCATAGCCGCTGGCCTCCCGATAGTGCAACAAGATGAGTAAGTCCTCCACACACTCATCCTCCTCGCGGTCCCGCTCCCCACGCGATCCGCCGATGCAGACAAGTCGCAGCATACCAGACCTCTTCAGGCAGCCGTCTTGCGAGGCCCCGACTCCATCTCGGGCCTATGCGGAGGTCACAAAAGGCGCGACCGCTGCACACTCTGCGAACACTGACTGCATCCATCCCCAATCTCAGCCATCTGACCCTGCTTCCCCACCAGCACCAAAGCCTCTATGCCTGCAAGACTTGAGGGCCATGGCCAATGACATTAAAGAAGACATTAAACTATCCCTGAATGCCGCCATTGCAGAAATTAAAAGAGACATTCAAACCATCAATAACAGAGTAGAGGAAATAGAGGAAAAAACATCTGCCCATGAGGAATCAATTCACTCCCTCCGTGCCACAACCAACACACAATCTGCACAAATGAGGGACCTTCAGAGATACTTGGAGGACCTAGACAACCGTGGCCGCCGCCATAATATTCGACTGAGAGGCGTTCCAGAGTCTGTTGAACATAATCACATTGAAAGAGAAACACTGCACATCTTTAATGACATCCTGGGTAGACCACCAGAAACACCAATAGAATTTGAGCGCATACATAGAGCTCTGAGACCCAGGGCCAGAGACACCGATCCCCCTAGGGATATCATTTGTTGCATAGTGAACTTTAAAATAAAAGAAAATATCCTCAGGAAAGCGAGAGAACGTCGCGATATTCTATACCATGGAACAGAAATTAAAATCTTTCAAGATTTGTCACCCATCACGCTTCAACAAAGAAGGGATCTACGCCCCCTGTTAGATCTATTGAGAAGTAGGGACATCCAATACAGGTGGAAGTTCCCCTTCTGTTTATCAGCATCATCTCAGGGACGTACTGCTAATTTGCGTATCCCAGAAGACCTAACTTCTTTCTGCAACACCTTGAACATTCCGCTCATTGAAATACCTGACTGGTATAGGAGCCTCCGTCCACCCCAACTGAGACGAGTCACATCCATGGACACCATCCCTGAGCGGGATGAATTCCACCTCAGGCGCCCGAGATCTACCTCCCCCAGGAATGCTCCAACCAATGAATCCAGACATGCAGGAAATGAAAGCCTCACAGCCTCACCTGTACACAGGAGGCCACGTCATAAAAGACAAGAATAACTTCAATGGATCTTGAGACTTTACACTCTTCCTCAACTGCATCCTCGGACCTCATCATTTTTGCCTCTTCTCCCCCCCCCCCCCTTTTTTTTTTTTTTTTTTCTCTTTCTCTCTCCTTTTTCTCTATCACTTTTCTTTTATAGATACCACATAAAGAATGAAGACCTGGAACAGCTCTCTCTACCACCCGAAGCCGTGCCATTGACTTTACAGGATCCCATACGGACATCCTCCAAGGACACACCACGAATTAATTCAGAATAGACACCTCATCGTCTCAAGACAAGATAACATACTATCTACACATCGGACTAATTATTCTTGCACTGCCCTAAACCTGCTCTGCCTTTTTGGGTGGTAATGTATACCCCTTTCTATCTCCCCATATCCCACATGCTGGGGCTTGCACGGTAGGCGCAACTCGTACCTGCTGTGCAACCCCCCAACACGCCCTCGAGACCTCATCTCACTATGGGGGAAAAATGGTTTTATTACGTACGTTGCCACCCCTATCTATCTATGTACTTACTGTGCACTCATCTAGAGAATTTTCCCTGCAGCCCTCCCGAAAGCCATTACCCCCTTAGCACATGCCCACATAACGGACTGAAATGACTTGACTCTATGCTAAACTCATTATGTCACCCCTCTCCCATGTAGTATAACGGTTTCAATATCTGGTTACCATATAACCTGACTCACATTAGCAATCTAATCTATGTATTATGTCAAAGCACTGAACATATTTTGTTAGATATGTCCTGAATTACTTCATCTGTCAGGGAGGGGGAGGGCCAACCTCACAGAACCCCATATATCTAAATCATTCTGAACGCCGACCCCCCCCCCCTTTTTATTTTTTTTTTCTTTCTTCTTCTTCTTTTCCCCCCTCCTATGTGATGCCTCACTTCCAGCCTCCCAACGTGTAGACTACAATTTACCTTTGCATGACTAACTTAAGCACCCTTGAATCTCACTAATTTTACAAAACAGGGAAAAAGGAGATTGGTCCCAATGGGATTGATCTTCGACCGCTAATGAATGTCAAGAGAGACTGAAGACGGTTTTGTGAGACTGGCCTTTCCCAGAGGTGGGAGCTGGGATGGAGCGGGAGAGGGGAGGAGGTTCAAATACTCAGAGAGAGAAGAGCAAGGGGGTGAGAAAATAGAGGTTTTCCGATTCAGTTCTAGTAGACGCTAACGTTACTATTATTCTTATAACCCTAACACACCTACTTAGCTTATCCATGTGTCCTTCCACTCTGATCAGGTTCTTCACTGCTTGATTAAGCGAATATCCTAAATTCCACCACGCCATACTATAACATCTAAAAGCTACCGACCATTTCTCCCCTCCTCATAACTTTCTAATGTAATATATATTATATCCTAACGTTCATAAACCAAACGACTAAAACCCCTTTATCCCTCGGAAAAGGCAAAATAACATTTCTCGAAATGTCTCCCCAACCTCACGGTTCTACTTTACCCTATACTACTACCCACCTTGACCATAAAAACCTTACTCTAAACAACCACACTAAGCGGCCAATATCCATGCCAATCAATGTATCGTCCTTTGGTCCGGGACTGGTTCTCATTGTTGTCTCACCCGGACGCCACTTCCCCATCCACGAGACGGGAACGATTCAGTTGTTCCACTGTCGCCCCTTACCATCACTTGTACATTCCTCTAGGGAGGACACGACCCTCCTCCTTAGCATTGGTCTAACTTCCTCTCCACACCCCATTTTTCCACCTATCATCTTATTCCCTTAATCTTCCCCCTCCTCCACTCCCTCCCCCCCACCCCAATTTTTTATTTTTTTTTTTTTTCTCTTTATCATCCCCCCTCCTCATACCTCTTCCCCTCCCCTCACGTCCCGATCTCTGTCCCCCTACAAGAAGGATCAAATCTAAAACCTTTACGACAAACTCTTCTGGTCGATCTAAACTCATCACATTCTGTACACTCGATCCGCGTTCATAATGCCACAACCCAATCCAAGCACCGACTTCACTTCCCTCAAACTAGTCTCATTGAATGTCAAAGGGCTAAACATCCCTGAGAAGCGCAGCCAAATTTTAGACTTAATGCAGAAACTCAAAGCTGATATAATCTTCTTACAGGAGACACATTTCCAAACACGAAACACACCAAAACTCTCAAATCGCTTCTACCCGAACGCCTATCATGCCACCAACCCATTGGCAAAAACAAAGGGGACCTCTATTCTCATATCCAAACGAATGAATTGGATACTACAAGACTCTATTATAGACCCGGAAGGGAGATTTGTTTTCCTAAAGGGTACATTATCAAGCAAGCCGGTCACATTAGCCAACATTTATAGCCCCAACTCTGCCCAAGTCCCTTTCATCAGGAAGATAACCCATACTCTGACACAATTTCAATCTGGACTCACAGTCTTAGGAGGTGACTTTAACGTGGCGCTTCACCCACTCCTCGACACCTCTTCTGGTACCACATCACTTCCTTTTAAGGCACTGAAACAGATTAATCTAGAACTCAAAAACTTACTTTTACACGACTCATGGCGCACAATGTACCCGTCAACGAAGGATTATACATTCTTCTCCCCTCCCCATAACAGATATTCACGAATCGATTACCTATTTCTCTCACAAAAAGACCTCCCCCTATTAAAGGCAGCCACAATAGAACCCATGATACTCTCAGATCATCATCCAATCTCGCTAACTCTTTCCTTCCCAACTGTCAACACACAATCAAAAACCTGGAGACTAGACCCCTCTATCCTAACTGCAGAATCAGATATACAACTCATTAAGAAAGAAATCATTGACTTCTTCGTGGATAATGACACACCAGACATCTCACCTACTACAATTTGGGAAGCACACAAATGTGTTATGAGAGGGAAACTGATCTCCCTCAAAGCAAACAAAAAAAAAGCCCAACAAGCCAAAGTTAAGGAGCTCATTGACAAAATCAAGGCTCTTGAGGCGACTCACAAGCGTTCACAAGCGCAAAATACCCTACAAGATCTCATACTCACTAGACAACTCCTACTTGATGAACTCAACATCAAAACGAGACGCAAATTCATTCTTCAACAAAAGCTATTCTATGAGTTCGCAAATAAGAGCAGTAGCTACCTTGCAAGGGCCATTCAGGCCAAAAGAGCTGATTTATCCATCCACACCATTAAAGATAATCAGGGTAGGCCTCATACCTCAACGCCTGCGATAGCCTCTCAATTTGAAAGTTACTACTCGTCTTTATATAATATACCTCCCTCACATCCAAGCCCCGACAAGCTAATTCTCATAAACAACTTTCTACGAAAACACTGTCCAACACCTATATCTGAAACAACCTCCCATTCTTTAGAGAGACCCATAACACAGGAAGAGCTTAAATTAGCTATTAAACAACTCAAACCTGGTAAGAGCCCTGGACCTGACGGATTCACAGCCCCGTACTACAAATCCTTTATAGATAGCCTCTCCACGCCTCTTCTGAAAATGTTTAACTCAAGATCCCTGCCCGCCCTACCCCCAAACAGACTTCTTGAAGCCCAAATCACCGTAATACCCAAAGGAGACAAAGACCCCACATCTGTCACGAACTACAGACCAATTTCCTTGCTTAATGTGGACATTAAATTATTTGCAAAAATCTTAGCAAATAGACTCCTCCCCTTATTGACGCATATCATCAACAAAGATCAAGTGGGTTTTGTTCCGGGACGGGAAGCCCGGGATAATACTACAAAGGCAATTAATGTCCATCATTGGCTGACGTCTTCCAAAATCAAGGGGTTCATGCTATCCTTAGATGCGGAGAAGGCGTTTGACAGGTTGGACTGGTTGTATATGGCTCAAGTTCTAAAACACATAGGAATCCAAGAAAAGATGTATAACTTTATAATGTCCTTATACTCCTCTCCATCGGCCAAGGTACGTGTCAATGGTCACCTGTCGGACGCCTTCTCCATTAGCAATGGTACAAGACAGGGATGCCCTCTTTCTCCCATCCTCTTTATTCTTACCCTAGAACCATTTCTCAGATCCCTTGCTCACAACCCAGACATACACGGAATACAAATTCAATCCCACACCTACAAGATCGCCGCGTTTGCGGACGATATCCTGCTCTTCCTACAAAAACCTCACCTAACCCTTCCAACGCTGCTCCGAGAATTCCAACTCTTCCAAACAATATCCAATTTCAAAATAAACTTTTCAAAATCCAACGCCCTAAACATATCCCTACCACCTGAAACGATTACTGTATGCAAAAAAAATTTCCCATTCCAATGGAAGTCTGACGCAATTAAATATCTCGGCATCTTTTTACCGACCAAACTTTCAGACCTTTATAGTATGAATTTCCTCCCAGCTCTTAAATGTATTAAAGATGATGTTAAAAGATGGAGCAAACCCCATTTCTCCTGGTTTGGCAGAGCGGCCATAATTAAAATGAATCTTCTCCCACGTCTCCTATACTTACTCCAAAATATTCCCATCAGACTTCCGTACACATTCTTCCAATCATTCAAATCCCTTTGTCTACAATTTCTTTGGGACAAGAAACGCCCCAGATTACCATACGACCTCTTGACCAAACCCAAAAGTTTGGGAGGCATTGGCCTCCCAGACTTGAAGAAATATTATTGGTCATGCCACTTGACTAGAATCGTAGATTGGTCGCTACATAAATCCACCAAGGATTGGATAATGATTGAAAATTCCCTCTCCAATATTCCAATTCAAAACACACCTTGGATATCTAAATCACTCATACCACAAAATCTGAAAAGGCACCCACTAATTGGCACAACTTTACAATGTTTCAGAGAAATATGTCGGCACTCTGACATAGCGTCAAATCCAGGCCCCCTAACCCCAATTACATTAAATCCTGAATTTTCACCGGGAATGTCATCTGATTTCCTCACAAATATATGGCCCAATACCCAAGTAAGAGCTCTTCTTTTTTACACGAACAACACCTTACGGGATAGATTATCTATCAAATCAAGCGTTGATGGGTCTCCGATCCCCCTCTGGCAATATTTTCAAGTACGCCACTTCTTGACATCGCTTAATAGGAATGGAGCACTTGCCAGAACCCCAACACCCTTTGAGACATTATGCATGAAGAAGCCTCCACAAAGACACTTGATTTCTACCACCTATAATATGCTCTTCTCCAATTCACAAGCACTGACCAACAGACTTACTTCTGCATGGGAATCAGATCTTAATCTATCCATAACGGAGGAACAATGGGGTAACATCTGCCTCTTCACTCATAAAAGCTCCTTAAACGTCTCCATGCAGGAAAGTTGTTATAAAGTGTTGACCAGATGGTATAAAACACCTACCCTCTTACACAAAATCTACCCTGACACTCCTCCACTATGCTGGAGATGTACCAAACATCCGGGCACCCTCCTTCATATTTTTTGGTCATGCCCCAAAATCCAGCCGTTCTGGAAACAGATACACGATATAATCCCAAAAATTTCTAACACTCGTATAGAATTCTCCCCAGCTGCCTACTTACTACACCTCTCAGACCTCCCTTCTCATAGGTACAGAAAGACCCTCATCCCCCATCTAATCAATGCAGCAAAATCCTGTATACCTATCCGGTGGAAGTCGCAATCCCCCCCGGTATTATCAGACTGGATACGTAAAGTTAACAAAATTGCAAAAATGGAGGAGTTAATCTCAATATCAAGAGACTCTATTGACAAATATGCCCATACATGGGATCCATGGATAACATTCTCCAACTCGGATATCTTTCTGAGACTTACTAACTAATTGATCCGAATATCAACACTAACACATACTTTTCCATATACAAAACGGAATAAACATAAGCTCCAAATTGACGACAATACAAAACTATAAACCACCACTGAGAAGGTCCAGGGTCTACCGACCACGTGACTACTCGAGATAACAGACAAAATCTCTCCCACTCCTAAACATGGGATGATAGTGGGAGGATTTTCATTTCCCTTCTCTAACACAGATAACATATATACTTGTAAAACAATGATCGACACATCAAAAAATATGCCTTCGATACCCTTTGGTCCTTTATGGGGACGGAGATTGGGGCGGATGCCTATCCCTTCCAACCACTCCCCTCCTTCCTCCCAAACCCCCCCCCCTCCTCTCCCTTCCCTCCCCCCCCTTCTTCCACCACCTTCTTTCCATGAACCCTTATCTTCCCCACCCTTCAATAGGTTCAATCTATCTCACTCAGGGGAGGGCCTGAACCTCTCGCCCGTGAGGCGGGAGAGGCGGGCCATCCCCTGCTTAACCCCACCATACAGCAAAACAATGTAACATATGCTTCAAATATAGTGAACGAGGATATTATGAACACCCCCGAACCATTTGTCAAAACCATTGTAGATTAAAACTCTTTTCACACATGAGACAGAAATAAAACAAGCAGAGACGCAACAGTCTTTATTCCTCAAAGCACAGTTTTTTTTTTTTTTCTTTCCCTACTACACATATGCCCTACCTGGGCATCACTTCAGTCAAAAATCTGTTTTGTTTTTTTTTTTTTTTTTTTTTTTTTTTTTTTTTGTTTTTTTTTTTTCTCACCCAGTTTTTCATTCAAGTTGTTAGGAGATTAACTTGTATAGATAGAAGTCAGATGCAGAAAACACGCCAGCTTTACTTGCAAGTTAATTATACTCACGTTATTTTATATTTTACTTTGTTTGACAGTAGATTACTGTACTAGCTAATATTCTTGTTCCATGTTCTTCAAGTTTTTCATTATTGAAAGTTACCAAATGTTGGATTTCAGCAGTTATAAAGCTGTATGTGATTTCTTTGATATTCAATAAAAATATTTTGGATGAAAAAAAAAAAAAAAAAAAAAATATGTTTATGCCTATGCAAAGGTACAGATTTATCTCACAAGTTCCACAACTTAATTATTTGTGTTTTCTTTTCTTTTCTCTTTTTTTTTCTTTTCTTTTTTTTTTTTAACTTCAGCTTAAATTACCAGCTCAATACCTACAATGTTACCTTCTTCTTTAACCTTCTTAAGTCATATACTGTTTTGATCTTCTTTGACTGTTATGGAATATGTTTCTTTGTACATTTAGGCTACTATTGATTCCAGTAAAAAAATATCCAGTTTTGGCACATTGCCTGTTTTCTCTCAAAACGATCTACTTACAGTTGAATTCTGCGACAGTTCAATAACATAGCAACTAGAATTTTAGAGTTTTTTTTCTGTTCCAGCTGCTACACATAGTTGGCACAAGTCTACAATGGCACATCAAAAAATATGTTCTGACTGCCACAACTGTTCTTCTCAACAGTCATCTTACTTTGTACAAAAGTAAGAATAATCCTGCAAAAAGCATCAAAGAAAGAGATAACTTCTCAATTTTTATCCAGTACAAATGCATAAAAAATAAAATTCTTCAACACTTTTGCCTGTTATTTATGGCAACACTGTGTGCTCTGCTCTGTAAGCTGTATTTAACTCCTTGGTGACAACAACATACATTTTTAAGAACACATGGAAAATGGCTCTTGCATTTGAATGGTAAAGGAGAAGTGTGAAATTTAGAAAAAAAAAACTCTTTCATACTCATCTTAAGAGGAGATATCATCACAATATAAAAAAAAAAATCTGAATGGTGATTCTAGCATTGGGAGGAAACTATTCAGTCTCAGATTGTTCGCATGATCACTTAATGAAGTTGGGTAAAAAGCGATTTAACCTCAAACTGTGTAGGGGGTTCTTTACTGTTAGAATGGTAAGGATGTAGAATTCCCTTTCATAATCAGTGGTGTCAGCGGGAAGTGTTGATCATTTTAACCTCCCTGGCGGTATGATTATTTCAGATTTTAGGTGCTGAAAGCGGTACCATTATTTTGCATGTAATTCTTAAGAATGAGCAGCCAAAACCAACTATTTACATAGGATTTTTTTTTTTTTACTGTGTGTTCTTCTTTATAACATCTCGGGTATGATAAAGTTTGAAACACAAAATCATAAATTATAATATAATAAAAAACTATAAATAAGTTAAAGTATATATATATATATATATATATATATATATATATATATATAGTACAGAAAAACTGCAGGAAAGGGCACTGGGGGGCAAACTAAGGTCAATTTATTTTATTTAGTAATGTAATCGAATAGGATTACAATATATCAGTGTGTGTGTGTCTTTTACTTTTTGAATTTGCCGCTGGTTCCACCCCCCGCGACGCAACGCTCACAGGGAACGGAAGCCGGGGCACACAGCATCAGGCGGAAGATCCGGCCGCAGTACACTGCCAGAATACATTGCGGGATCCTCGGGACAGAATATAATGCTCTCTATATATACATGAAAAGCAGTCCATTATTAAAATCTCACTAAAACAATGCACAAATTGTTTCTCTTAAACAATGTACTGAAATCCTCAATAGGTGCCAGAGGCAGAGACACCAGCCTAGACTCACCGCTCTAGCTGAATCAGGCTGATAGCTCACAACCTTATCAATTAACAGAGCTGCTGCTGGAACGTCCTCTCTCCTCTAGAATTTCAAGACTCATCGCTCCACCATATGTGTATAGGAGATGACGGTTTTTCTATTGATGATTGGAAAAACCTATTGACGAATATATATACAGCATACAACTGACTCTTTGCCTTTTCCCCTGTAGGCACAAGCCTGCAACAAACCTGCTGTGCCTAATGTTAATTCCAGGCCTGTCCATATCCCTCAATCTGTTGGTAGCTGAGCTCAACTTAGTTTTCCCTACATCCTTATATACTGTATAGTTGTTGGAATACATTGCTCATGTATTTTTGTACATAGGGACAAAGGCAGTGCTGATCTAAGTGTAATTTGTAAATAAAAACAGTTGGTTTAAGGCCTCATGTACACTGCTACTTGTAAACGGACGTTTAGGAGCAGTTGGGCATTTTTTTCAGAAGCCCCTGAACCCACCTCTATGTTATCTTATCTGTCCATGTACACTCAGTCATTTAGAGGCAGTTGAGTTCAGTGTCGTTTTTTGGAAAGCAATTATTTGCATTCAGGATGTTCAGAATGTGTGTTTACTGACATTTCAAACGCAAAACGCGACCGAACGTTGGCCGAACGTGACCGAACGCGGTCACCCACGTTTAGCGCTTGCGTTTTTACTGTTTAAAGGGGAATGATTTTTTGACCTCTACAAATGGATCTGAGCGCAAACACCCGCTAAGTGCCGCTAAACGCGGCTGCAAATGTAACATAACGGACGTTTTAAACGTCCTTTACATAGCTGTAGAATTCCAGCGTTCAAAGGACTTTTGAAAACGTCCCGTGTACATGTAGCCTAATAAAGAATGCACTTACAGGATGAAAGTAAGTAAACAGCATGTAGAGCAGGACATTGTTCAAATCCGTTGGGGGGGCTGCACGGCATCCTCCAAGAAAACACATTGCCCGCAGTGCCAGTGGCTTCCAGCGCTTCGGGGTCCGTGAGTTGAGAGAGGAGCCAGCAGTTGCCACAGAGATTTTGGTCTTTGCAGGGTGGGTTGACTTTTGGGCAGGCATTCAGAGCATGCACGCTCCTTCCAGAGGCCAGAGGAAGGAGCACACATGCTTCGAAAGCGTGCCATGTCTGTCCAGTAAGTGCAACGTGTTTTCTTGGAGGATGCTGTACAGCCCCCCCCCCCCCAATGGATTTGAACAATGTCCTGCTCTACATGCTGTTTACTTACTTCTGTCCTATAAGTGCATCCTTTATTAAACCAACTGTTTTTTTTTTTTTTACAAACTACATCTAGATCTATGCTGCCTTTTTCCCTATCTACCTTTATACAGAGCTTCTTCCTACTCTGATGAGCTGGCTGCCATTTTTATAGACTCACCTCCACCACAACTATCTGGATTGTACTTCATGTACTTTGAACTGAACCCTGTACTTGTACTCATTGTACTTTTAACAGCCCCCTCCTCTGACATAACAGTACGCTAATCACACCAGACCTGCCACAGCGCTCGCTTACCCATCTTCTTCATGTATTTTTGTATGACAACTACAACAAGAAATATTCTTCAGCCGGTAAATGGCAGTGTTTGAGTTTTTTAGCTGTATCTATGACTATACTCTATGTCTTCTTCCTGAATAGTTCCCTTTCCTGTCTACAGTTAAGCAGGAAATCCATGTGAACTGTGCACTGCCTGTTCAGTAGGGCTATAAACAGAATTAGTAAACAGTCCGATATCCCTGGTTGCATTAGTAACTCTACTCAATATACCTAGCTAGTGTAGCAGTTGATGCACACATCATTGATATTAGTGGCAGCTTTTTTGGCTCTAATGACAATGGTGAACCACATCCCAGCTATGGTGGCAAAGGTATCCTAAATTCTTAGCTTTATTGGTAACTGTTTGACCCTTCTAATTATTAGTTTTATGGTAAAGTGCTTTTTCCCAATTCTCAAACTGCTGTTGGCTGTTGTTTCCTTCTGCAGCTGAGGACGGTACATCCGTTATAGTGCAGGTTGAAGGTATGAATTCTTCACTGCCAAAATTAGCTCTACTTGAATTATCATTTGCCAACACATTATGGGGAATTAGAATCATGCAGGTGGCCAAGGTTCAGAAATGGAAGTCCACATGAAGTACACCTTTTTTTTAAATCCTTTAGGGAACAAACTTTAATAATGTAAAGTAAACCTAGTATCAGATATATTTTTTTCTCTTTATGTGTGACATGTACATCTTAGTGCCTGTATATTTCTAGGCTACATACACAAATGTATGACAAATGTCAATCTTTCTATGCAGCCCTTCAGCTTGTGACTTGCTACAAAGTTGCAATGTACAGCTTATTTATGGGGAGAAAAGACTGAGGAAATGCTTCCTCTTGACATTATTCTAACGTAGGCAAAATCTCTTTTCTTTTCAAGGATGCTAAGGTAGAGGTCTTTTAAAGGACAAGTTCACCTTTACAAAAATAAATAAATAAATGCACAATTTTTTGCTGGTAAAAAATGTGCATTTTTTTAGAAGCCTGTAAAGCATTGCACCATGATCAGCAGATTGTGGGTTTAATGCCAAGCTCTTTCAGACTGTCTGTGTAGCTTTCTGCTCATGCATTCCTTATGGGCAGGCTGTTACTGAATGACAGGAAGTTCAATTAACTGCTACACCTAGAGTGCTCATCAGTGCCCCGGTAGTTTATTGAAAACTCAGGTTAATGGTAGTTGTAGTTCATTGGTTCACAGGGAGCCTCACATGGCCGCACTGTTATTGAATTGTGACAACGGGTGCAGGGAGAAGATCCCCAGTCCATTGTCACAGTGAGGGGGGTTGAACATGTTGCACCCTTTATATGGGTGCAACATATAACATGTTCACAAAGGTGAATTTATCCTTTAACCACTTCCCGCCCGCCCTATAGGCGATTGACGGCGGGAAAGTGGTTGCATTATCCTGACTGGATGCAAAGCGACGATCGGTGATACGGCGTGTCACTCTGAGTATAAGACAGAAAAAAAGTACAAAATACAAGCCGTCAACATATATCTTACTATAGAAAACATTAAATGTGAATCAACCATTCAGATATGCAGAGTAATAAACTTGTGACGTAGGAGGGCAGACCTCAAACAGAGGGGTTTCGGGTAGAATTACAGTCTAGGCATGGTATATAAAGAGACATTAGGTAAACAAGTAGGGTGAGACATATAATCAATATCAATAACTGGTTAGGAGAGGAGTCTCGGCATCAGATGTTAGGCATGTAGTTTGGTGTCCTACCCCGGGAGATTCCCTGACAATGCTTCAGGGACATACTAAGGGATGGGTACCAAGATCAGTCCATCCTAGTAGTCCTAAGAAAAAAGTATTTTTTATTTTTTTTATTTAGAAGATTTTATTTAAAACATTATACTGAGACTATTAGGAAGTTCCAACACAAACATGATTACTTGCCAATGAAATGTTTTCAGACTACCAGCTGATTTAAAGGATACGTTTACCTTTGGGAAAATGTTACATGGGGGGCGGAGCCGGCCGGAGAGAGAGATGGACGCTGAGCAGTCACACTGGAGCGATTCTACAGCACGAGGATCACCAAACTACCACCTAACATACCTCTGGAGGTGCCTGGACGCCAGCAGCATGCACCAGGGAAGAGGAAGGGGAAGACTAAGCCCGGTAAGTCCGTGAAGCGAGGGAAGCGAGGGATGGATGGAGCAAGAGATAGAAGGATGGAGTTATGGAAAGATGAAAATGATGGAGGGACCTACAACAGAGGGATGGTTGAATGGACAATTTAATGAAGGGATTGAGACAGGGGGTGACCTGTTCTGTTTATACCCCCTACCTAACGGTACCACATACCGTACAGACTCACTAGTGGAGTCGTCCTTTTTTATTCCTTTTGATACCTGCCGTTGCAGCTTCTCTACCTCCTCACTTTTTCTTTGTCTATTTTTGTTTTTTTGTTGTTTTATTTCTCCTTCACAACCAGAAATACACCTGCCTCCTGCGTTGAACTGTAGCAGTGACTCCATATCTTCCCATAGACCTTTTCCACGACTGCTTGCAGCACTCTTCGGACGCTCCAGACAGGAACTGTGAGTCCACGATTGGCAGCGCTCTTGTAAGTGTATTTACTTACCTTCCCACGCGGGGTCACCCTTGCCCTTCACCACAAGATGTCATTCCAACTGCTCTCACTCAATGTTAATGGCCTCAACAGCCCCAATAAGAGGCATATGCTTTGGAGAGAACTCAAGGTCTTGAATTGTGATATAGCCACCATACAAGAAACACATTTTATGGCACACAATCATCCTCAACTTACATCGAGTCGCTACCCCCATGTCTTTTATGCTAACAACCCCAGGAAAAGATGTGGGGTGGCGATACTCTTCAGAGACACTCTGGAGTTCTCCCTACTCTCACAGTTTGCCGATCCGGAGGACAGATTCCTAGTGATATCCTGTATAATCAACAACTCCACATATACCATAGTAACGATTTACGCTCCCAATGCAAGACAAATTACATTTTTTAAATGTCTGTGGCACCAATTATAACCTCTGATCAAGGGACACGTTTTATAATGCGGTGACTTTAATGCAGTTCCCAATTATCAGCTGGATGTTTCCATGAACTATCCGAGACGCCACCACCGCACAGACCTGGCAGTGCTTTTGACCTCCGCGGGTCTGTACGATGTGTGGAGATGCCACAAATCTTCGGAAAGGGACTACTCCTACTATTCTAAAACTCATCATTCCTACTCAAGAATCAACCTCTTTCTCACGAATAAATTTCTGTTACAGCAGATCACTCGCGCGTCTGTGGGCTCCATAACATGGTCGGAACAGATGGCGATTTAATGCTAGCCTCCTGACTAACCGGGAGGCCCATGTGGAGACTCTCTCCAAACTCACTGAATTTTTCACTATTAATGACACAGCTGATGTTTGTCCTTTTACGTTATGGAATGCTCATAAAGCATTTATGCAGGGATTGTTGATGACTAGGGGGGCGAGGGGTCGGAGACAGAGAAGACAGAAACTAGCTGATATTCTTACCTCTATTAAACATTTGGAAATTGAAAACAAAAAAGTCCGTCTGCTGAATGTGCTGAAAAACTCTCCAGGTGTCAAACTGAGCTCCGAGTCCTTTTGATTGGTCAGCATACTAGAGCTCTTGGAAGGCTCAAGGCCTCCCAGTATTCCCATGGCAATAAAGCCAGAAGCCAACCAATTGAAGGCTAAGATGTCTAAGCAGAAAATACCCTATTTATTGCATCACGCCACGGGAGAGCGACTGACCAATCCGAAGGATGTAGCGGATGCCTTCAGACATTATTATAGCTCCTTATACAATCTACACGTGGACGAATCAACTCCACAACCAACTATCTCAGATATCCAGCTGTTTCTGTCTTCAATCTCTCTTCCGAGTTTTTCGCCCGAAGATTTGGAAAGATTAAATGTTCCTTTTACTGCTTTGGAGATCTCCAAAGCTGTTAAATCTCTCCCAAAGGGGAAAGCACAGAGGAACATGTTACATGTTCCACTTGTTTTTAGAGTGCAGCTGCGTGGGGATCCATTTCCTCCATGTGACAGCACTACGGGGAGAACTTCTCCATACCAGCTGTCACTTTTTTAAAAGAGCATGGCGGCGTGGGGCTCTCCCCACATGAAAACGTCTGTAAATATACCGACATCCTTGATGGCTGTCAGCTTATAGCTCTCTATAAACTACCATGGCATTGTTGAGGGCTCTGGTAATTCATTGTTTCTTCCTGTCAGTATGAACCTGCCTGCCAATACAATGTATGGACAGACAGCTTACACTGACAGTCTGCAGGAGTCCTGCATGACACCAGTGATCTGCAATGCTTTCCAGGCTCCTAAAAAAAAACAGTAAATGCACATTTTTTACCTTAAAAAAAATGTGCATTTATTAATTTATTTTTTAAATGGTGAACTTATCTTTTAAGTCGCTTGTGCTAGCTTACAGCTAGGGCCTCATGTACACTGCTACTTGTAAACGGACGTTTAGGAGCAGTTGGGCGTTTTTTTCAGAAGCCCCTGAACCCACCTCTATGTTATCTTATCTGTCCATGTACACTGAGTCGTTTACAGTCATTTAGAGGCAGTTTAGTTCAGTTTTACGTTTAGCGCCTGCGTTTTTACTGTTTAAAGGGGAATGATTTTTTGACCTCTAAAAACGGATCTGAGCGCAAGCGCCCGCTAAATGCCGCAAAACGCGGCTGCAAACGCAACACAGCGGACGTTTTAAAGATTCCAGCGTTCAAAGGACTTTTTAAAACGTCCCGTGTACATGTAGCCTAAAAGTCCTTTTTTGGTAAGGAAGTTCTTACTGTTGTAACAAACATTGCACGTTGCTTAGCATAAGTCAAAGTGGGCTATAACTGCAATATTTCTTAAACCTAATTTTTGTTTACTCAATTTGTTGACATAAAGGTTCACATAAGCAGAAAATAAGTAAACCACTTAAGATTCCATTTATAAATGTGTTAGTATCCGTATTATGAGGTAAGATGATGTTACTTCTAAAGATGTTACTGAATAGTTAATAAATAATATTGATTTTCTTTATGATTGCACTGACTACAGTACAATTTTCCAAATAAGAAAACGACTGAGGTCCATGGCAGCATAAGTAAATCAATAGATGTCCCTTGATTATTTATTTATTCCTTCCTTTTACAAACTATCCATAAAGTCATTTTACAAGTACTTTATGTAAACTTGTCTCTACACATTCAATGAAAAACCTCTAATGGGATGAATAAATTGATTCAGCAAAGTCTTCCAAATATCTTGATTCAGAGAGAAGACTTTAGTTGTTACTTGTTTTCTGCTAAACTTTTTGGTTTACAGCAATGTTATTTTTCCCACCTTAGTGCCTTGCCTGTTTTATTAGGGACTTTACTTTTCCCAAAAATGAAATGCTTTTTGATACAGCTCACATTTGTGGTATTGGGAAGGATTTTACATTTTGTATGTGGCAAAGTTGGCAAGGTTGCCCTTTTTAAGCTCAATCTTTTGCAGATTGATTTGATGGGGATAATTTACTAAAAAAGTAGAGCATTCTCAATTTACAAGGGAATTTTCACTTAGCTTAGCGAATGTGGTGCGAATCTGCTTCACAATAAATACCCAAACACATGCCAGGTAATATAGGAAAAAAAAAAAAATGTTTGATTCCACATGATGTTAATCACACAATGAGTGAAGTCAGCAGAGCTTCATCCTATTCACTGAGCAAGCAAAATTCACTTTGCTAAGTTAACCATCTATACTCCTTTAACCACTTGCCGATCGCCCGCCGCAATTTTACTGCTGCAGGCTGGTTGTAAACACAGCCGACCATTCTTCTCTCTGAAATGATCATAGAGCACCTGTGATCCTTCTATATAGGATCACAGGTCTCAATGGTCATTTCACAAGCCCCTCCCCCCACAGTTAGTAAACACTTACACTTAACCCTTTGATCACCCACTAGGTTAACCCCTTCCCTGCCAGTGTCATTATTACAGGATATATTTGTAGCATTGATTACTGTGGTAATGTCACTGGTCCCCCAAAAAGTGTAAAAAATGTCAGTTAGGGGTCCAATCTGTCCGCTGCAATGTCGCAGTCCCGCTAGAAATCGCATATCGCGGCCATTACTAGTAAAAAAAAAAAAAATAATAAAAATGACATAAATCTTTCCCCTAGTTTGTAGACGCTATAACTTTTGCGCAAACCAATCAAAATACCCTTATTGCATTTTTTTTACCAAAAATATATAGCAGAATACAAATTGGCCTAAAATGATGAACAATTTTTTTTTTTTTTTTTTTGGGGGGGGGGGGTATTGTTATATAGCAGAAAGTGAAAAATATAGTTTTTTTTTTTCTTTAAATTTTTGCTCTTTTCTAATTTATAGCCCAAAAAAATAAAAATCGCACAGGTGATCAAATGCCACCAAAAGAAATTGGACCCATAACTGACATTTTCTACACTTTTGGGGGTACCAGTGACATTACTACAGTAATCACTGCTAAAAATATGCACTGTTACTGTAATAATGATACTGGCAGGGAAGAGGTTAACCCTATGGGTGATCAATGGGTTAAATGTGAGCCTAGGGGAGTGATTCTAGCTGTGGGGGGGCGTGGCTTGTGAAATAACCATAGAGACATGTGATCCTGTATAGAAGGATCACATGAGCTCTATGATTATTTCAGGGAGAAGAACGGTCGGCTGTGTTTACATTAGCCGTCCGTCCTTCTCTGTCACCGGGGAGCGATCGTGGGTGTCAGGTGGCAATCAGAGCCACCTGACCGTGCATCGGCTTCCCCGCTGCCGAGTAGAGCCGGAGCGCGCAGCTGGTGGTGCTTGCTCGCCCCCTAGTTTCCCATGCACGACCAATGTAGGTCTACGTTGGTTTGTGCAAGAGAACCACCCTGCAGCAGTAAAACTGTGGTGGGTGGTCGGGAAGTGGTTAAAAAAACAACAACATCTAAGTACCTTTTTCTCAAGCAATATACATCTGTCACATATCCCAGCTCTTTCCCAACCTGTGTGCATGAAAATATAAGCAGGAGGAATCTCTGGACCTCTGCTGCTGATCACATGTTAAAAAAAACAGCCTTTGGTATGCAGAGTAAAATAAATACTGTAAATACTATCAATAAACTGTTTTAAATTGTCATACAAATATTTATTTGGAATCAAATTTTTATTATTTTGTGGAAATAAGATGGTATGGGTGGATTTATGACAATCACATGCTGTGTCACAACCCTCCAGCCTGTGTCTTAGAATAATGGGGAGGTGAAGCAACCATTATTCTACATGTAATATCCCACCCCCATTGTGTTTAGCTGGTTAGTGGCCATGGAGGAGGAGGGAGTGGACTGTCATTTACCACAGTGTATACACCCACATGTGTGACTCTATAGTCAGAGGGATGCTCAGATGTGATAGGGAGGAAATGCTCAGCATAGAAACTGAAAACTGAGCATGTGCAGAGTTGCCACTACAGCTGCAAAATCCCTAACTGAATTGGAGACATAGACAGAATGTGGAGATAGAGAGCAGCAGGATCAACCAGTTTTTTGCAGAATACAGAAAACGAATTTCATAATGACTGAGTGTATACAGCATTTATTGATAGTTTTTTTTCTTTATGATGTGGGTTTAGTGCAGGTCTGTGTGCGTTTTTTTTGTAACTTATTCAATCCCTACCAAATATAATATATATATATATATATATATAATTTTTGTTTTGTCAATTGCTATTAGCCTTTGAGATGTAGGGAGGCCTCTCCCCCCAGCTTCTCTACTCCCGGGGTTGCGATGCGTGACTCTGGCGCACCCTCCCCCGCCCCGTCTCTGATATCATCCGGGATGGTGGTGGGTTGTGTCACAGGACGCATCGGCGCCATGCATAGTTGCCCCACCCCGTTTTCCTATTGGCATCGGGTTGCTGGGGCAACCCTTTGTTTTCCACTCTGACGCTTGGCCGGGTGGGTGTGCCTCATCTCTGGCGCTCCTGCACCGGATGTGAGATCATACCTCCCAACCTATATAATGGCGTTCTCACATGGCGCTGGCGGTTATGTTTGCCTTGGTCGGAGGGGTTTTCGAGCCGAGAGGAGTTAGGACGCTACACTCCCTCTTCTTATATGGGTTCTCTGTCTCTGCTATTCACTTGCACAAGTGTTTCCATTACTTCACCTAAACTATTGGTAAGATGACTGCTTACATATCCTTCACCCTTTGTTACCTGGTTGTATTCTCTGCTGGATTTTTTCAAGTTGGTTAACACATTTTTTACTGATCAGTCACCTGAGACACTACCATTTCTTTCTTCTCACATTTTCTCTTTCTTTCTTTGCATTGTATGAATGCCCTGGTATCTTGGATTCACCCCACTTTCCACTCCCAAACACTCTGGTTATCTATATATACTCTTGGGAATATCGGCAGCTTTCTTTGATCTATTAGGTCACACATGACCACACTTATTATGACACATATCCTTCATTCTTGATCATTTTTTCTTATTTGAATATATTTTATCCTTATATTACGTATGACAAAAAATGGATATAATGCTTTATTTTTATTTTTTTTCCTCAATAATCTTTTTCAGATTATTATTATAACTTCTGGTCAAGGATATATTTTTCTCTACCACTGCCAATTTCTGTGATGTCTCTACCTATACTCCACATTTGGGTTCATTTCAGCTTGCCCTCCATCTCTCGCTCCTCATGTTCTGGCCTCGGCCAATCTACCCGCCTCAGCCCCGGGTTAGACGTTTGCTGTGTGTTGGCGACCTCCCTCCCTTTCTGAACTTTTTACTTTTGGGCTACCATAGTAAGTAGCTGTTTTTATTTACAGTGGAGCAATGGTTATTTTTGTCATTTTTTTCTACATACATTTTACACTATATTTTTAATTTACATTTACAGACTTAGAATTTTGAAATTTGCTCCTGATGAGTGTACATAGAGCCACGAAACGCGTAGAGCCTATAAGATATGAAGATATACTATTTGAAGACTGATTTACATGTTGTTTATTTATATTATGTATTGACGGGTTTATGTATTCATTGATTGACTTTTATGTAAATATATTTTTATGAATTTATATACTTCATGTTCAGTTCTTGACATATGGATATTTTTACTGTACTCTCCATACAATATGCAATAAATTATGTATTCATTTTTGTGACATATTCTAGTACCTTTTAATATTTGCTAATGACTGACCTCACTCAAAGTCCCACAACCTCTGTCTTTTTCCTACAATTACTAGGGATGGAGGTCCAGTCATTATTTACACTACAGATCATGAATCCCCCCTCCTCCTCTAATTTCATAATGACTGAGTGTGAACAACATGTAATACAGCATTTATTGATAGTTTTTTTTCTTTATGATGTGGGTTTAGTGCAGGTCTGTGTGCCAGATCGCCTACAGTATTTATAAGTGACCTGGCTCTTCTGGGTACGGGGCGTGCATGCACACTGCTGGCTGATCGCTCCTGCTGTGATTACACCCAGTGGGAGCCCACAGGCAGGTACCGAAGACTGGATGTCCACCCGCACCCGTTGATGATCCAGCAGAGAGACAGAATGATGGTCTGCGTATGTAAACAAGGCAGATCGCTATTCTGACAAGAGGGAAGGCATGGATCCTGTGTATGTGCAAAGCAGGGGCAAGGATCTATGTCTTCCCCTAGTAAAAGCACCACCTCCCACAGTTTAGAAAAACACAGGCTAGGCATACAGTTAACCCTTTGATCGCCCCTGATGTTAACCCCTTCCCAGCCAGTGTCATTAGTACAGTGACAATGCAAAAAAAAGTTTAGCACTGAATATTATATTAGTGTCACTGGTCCCCAAAAATTTAAATTAATGTGCAAATGTCTGCCACAGTATCGCAGTCCTGCTATAAGTCGCTGATCGCTGCCATTGCTAGTTAAAGTTAAAAAAAAAATATCCCATAGTTTTAGATGCTGTAACTTTTGCGCAAACCAAAAATTTGTAGCAGAATACATATTGGCCCAAATTAATGAAGACATTTGATTTGTTTTACTTTTTTATTTAGATGTGTTTTTTAGCAAAAAGTAAAAAATATTGTTGTTTTTTTTTGTTTTTTTTTTTTTTTTTAAATTGACAGATTTTTTTGTTTAAAGCGCAAAAAATAAAAAACACAGAGTTGATCAAATACCACCCAACAAAAGCTCTATTTCTGGCAAAAAAGGACATACATTTTTTTTGTGTACAGCATCGCATGACAATGCAATTGTCAGTTAAAGTAATGCAGTGCCGTATCGCTAGAAATGGCCTGATCATGAAGGGGGGTAAATATACCGGGGGGTCAAGTGGTTAAGCAATTATAGGGGGCTTGGCAGAACTTGTACAGCTTGAATTGAAGTGACGTTTGCTTTTAAATGAGATTAGGAAAAGGAAACAAGAGAGTATGAGTGCTAATTACCATAAGATAATGTTCAAGTATGTGGATGAGCAAAAGGGAAGAGGTGGCAAAAAATAGTAGTTATGATTAAAACAGTGTATGCATTCATTTAATGTATTGCCTTAGACATGCAATAAAAACAATTAAAATATCTACACTCACCAGTGAAAGAACTTTGCACTTGTCTTTAACTATCCAAAGGAATTCATTATTTCTTCTTTGTTCACAGTGAGAATTATCAGAAGTGTATAGGTTGTAAGTATACAGTCTTTATAGAAAAACAGCCTTTACAATGTTTCTCAGAAACTCTGTAAAAAATGCACCTGCTGCACAATGAGCCATAATAATGTTGCTTCTATTTTAGGAAAGATAAAGCTGAACAGATTTAATAGTGGCTGTCAATCAGTATAAAAGAGCTGAACTATAGTGTAAATCTAAAAAATGTTTTAATCACTATGTTTATTTAAAATCAAAGTGGTACAAAGTTAATAACTATTAATAATGGTCGTATAAACCAGGTAAATTAGAAGCCTTCATAAACCTACTACCTATGTGTTTGCTGAAGTGCATTAGGTTACCAAAAAGTAGAATATTGAGTAAATAGTTTTTGAGGAGCAATCACAGTCTTTGTATAAATTGTACCTCTCCATTGGTGCCTTACTCCAAGAGGGTGATTTACTATCTGTGCATAGTAACCAATCAGTTTCTGGGTTTTATTATCAAAGCCTAATTGAACAAGCTGAATTATAGTTAGAATCTGATTGGTTATGATGTAGAGTTGCACAAGATTCTGTGTACGCCAGTTTTAGTAAATCCTGTGCTATGCTTATTTTACCCTATTTAATGCTCAAAGGTAAGGCTAGTACTAAGAGTATCTCTGCTTGATCATCTGTTTCAAAATGGTCATTCTTCCTGCTTGACATTAGGGATTAGGATAGTGTGCAACATTGCCTTGTTGGATCCCATTAAAATGGAGATATAGAGCCATGTGACATGTGCTGCCTCCCACTTCACTTTCTACCTTTATCTATAGTTGCACTTTCTTAACTACCTCAGTAGCAGCATGTGTCACCCCTTTCGTTACTAGGCCATTTTTAAGTTTTCAGTGCTGTGATAGTTGAGTTAACAATTACTTACTGCAACTCTGTATTCAAATGAATTGTATAATTTTTTTAAAACATATAGAGATTTATTTTGTTGGTTTAAAAACCACTGTTTCCTTTGTGCTCTATGTTAAAACATAGCAAGTCAAGATGCTAGGATAGTAACAGACCCATTTTGGAAGGTAGACACCCCAGGTGATCTGAATGTTTTGCACAATTTATGTTTTTATTTAAATTAAGCTTGCCCGTACTGGGGGGAATTAATGCAGATTATAGTAATGTTACACTAATTACATTAAATGTACAGGTCATACACTGGGGGGCAGGAGGAAAAGAGGTTAACGGACAGTCACATACACTGTGAGGATGAAAATATTATTGTACAGATATGCAGGATATGCGAGTAGAGGCAGATTCGAGACAGGATGGGGCTAACATATATTGTTGAGGGGTGAATGACAGTGAAGGAGTGAATTTTAATGCTATTGGCACTGCTACTAGAGTTTACTGGTGCTGGCTGGTGATCTCAATGCTTTCTTTCCTCTCACAAACTGTTTAGTGTGTAAAATGAAAGGAGGCTTTATGATCACCAGCCAGTAAGTAATGCACAGCTGCATTTGTTTACATTTTGTGATAATGTGTTTGGTCAAAGCAATCATGTGGTACAGAGCCACTCTCATTGGCCCTCTACTTTTTGCATGTGATCAACTGAGCCTGGGAGAAATTAGGGTTTTGGGACTCTGTGGATCACTGTGGCAGCTGTGCTGATTGAACAGATTCTGGGATACCTCTGATCTTTAGATTATCTCTGCGAGACCTGTCCTCTAGGTCTGCCAGTTTTGCTTTTATACATGTTATGTCCTCTGTCTGGGCCTCGTGGGAGTTTACCAGAGTATTGTAGTTGTCAGTAATCTCACTCATAGAGTTCTCTATGTGGTCCACCCAGTATCCCTTGTATTTCTGCTTTTTGCTGGTTAATGTATGTCAGGAGGTCAGCATGTAGGGATGTTCTGAATAATAGCAGTATTTTCTTAAGCATTGTGTCTGACACTGGCTGACCAGTGGTAGGGAAAATTGCTATCGGGTCAGCTGGAGGTGGGATTGATGGAGTGGATGTTACAGACTCATCCTCTCCTGGCATGTCCTCCTCACATGTTTTGGGGTTGTCTCTGCACACTTTAGATTTCACATTACTCTTGCAGTCAGGTGTGGATGCATGTGAGCCTTATGCTGTATCTAACTGTAAGGTTGAGAGACAGAAAGATGGCACAAGTTTGCTGCTCGAGGCCCAGCGATAGTCCGTTGACTTCGGGAGCCGCTGCCATTTTGTTTGAGACCACGGGACACCGTCGGTAAGGAACCCAACTACTTACAGGGCTGAGGAGTCTCTCTCTTCCTGCGAGCCATCGCGGAGGGTCTCTATATTGTTAGGCACCAGCTGGGGAGGTTGGATTCTTCTTAGGGCTCCTGTATGGTACACTTTCTCTGGCGATTGTGAGGAGTTCCCTGCTTAAGCAGCCATCATGCTGGGCAGTCACTACGCCCCCCCCCTCCCCAAAATTTAATCCAATTGTTTTTAAAAGGATACCTAACCCAGCTTAGGCAGTTGCACTTTGGTTTTCATGTTTGTGTTTTAATAACATTATAAAATTGTGCCTAGTCCACTAATAAAAAGAGTCATGCTTCCTTTGAAGTCCATAACATAAGGAAAGGAGATTTACTTTCTCTCTGTCTGTGATATTAGCTCTGTAAAATGGCATATGCAAAACAAATAGTGTAAAATGGTATATGCAAACACCATTAAAAACCAACAGTTAATAGCACTTACAAATTTTTTGAACATAAATGCATATCAAATATAAAAGCATGATTTCCACAGGTTCTTTTTACAGATCCTGTCCCGGGTTTCATCAGGGAATATGGGTATAGTATCATATTTCATCATTAAATATGGTTTGATGCATTATAAGGAATTTTGAGTATACTGTATATTCATAAACTGACAAAAAATCTATTTTTATTTCAGCAAGTATATTTTAAGATGTTCACAACTTTTTTTAAAAGTAAAACATTGTCCTCCATGTATGCATTTTTTAAATTTAATTGAAAAATATATTTAACAGTTTGTGTTATGCAGTACATACATCAATAAATAAATACATGTGTAGTGTTTCTTTCAGATAGTGGTTTATACCACATACTGTATATAATTCTCAGCACTGCAGGTTAATGCATATTTGGATATTCACACTATTTAAATATAAATCCATGTTTGAGCATGGACACTAAATATATTTAAATCCATGTTTGAGCATGGACACTATTTAAACATTGACATACTTAAACATCATTGTAGTTGTGATTTTTTTGTTTCTCTGAAGAGTATTTACAAAAAAATACAAAAGCTATTAAGACATAGCTAGCCATTACAAAGCTATGTTTCCAAACCTTCAACACAAAACAAAGTCAGCTTATAATGTATATTTTGCTTTATTTTACATCTGGAACAGATAGGATTTTGCTCCATATTTGTCTGTCTGCAGAAAACCAAAGACATTCTGTATCCAGGTAAAGATAATTTCTCAACAATTAACACTTTACTATATTCCAGAATAACCATCCTGTTTTTCATGTTACACCATAACTACATTTCAAGGAAAATCTTTTGGAATTCTGTCCTTATATACTTACTAAATACAGCTTATGCCTTTATTGCAGCTATTTATTGTAACCAATAAAAAGAGGGTGGGTATTTTCAAAAACACATGCAAAAAATGGACTTTGGTAGTGCTCAAGGATCTATAAAACAAACTGTGTTTATAAAATGTACACATTTTTATTTCAGGAAACATAATAAAAACAAAAGAAAAAAGTGTCCAATCTCTAATTCAATAATTGTGTTGTAGTGAACACCATAAATTATAAACCATCAAAATTCTGAATACCAAAACAATATACATTTTAAAATCAATCAAAACACATTCAGTCCCCAGTAAAAAAGGTGAAAGTCCAACTGGTTTATCCATGCTCTTAAACAGACAGTTTCGTAGACAGGTGCTCAGCAAGGTGCCTTTCCCACAGAGTTGTATAAAGTACTCAAAACCCATACTTGAGTAAAAGTACAAGTGCTCGATCAAAAAGTGACTTGAGTAGAAGTGGAAGTGCTCGATCAAAAAGGGACTTAAGTAGAAGTACTAAAGTATTCAACCTTTTTGTACTTAAGTATTGCAAGTAGTTTTTTTTTTAATTTTGCTACTCAAGTACTGAAAGTAAAAGTACAAGTACTGTGTTATGTAGTTATTAAAGAAAGAAGTCAAAAGTTTGAACATCATATTGTTTTTTATTATTTCAAATGCAGCTTTTATTTATACATACAGTAGCATTTATTTTCGTATGCGCTGATAATACACATGTGTTGAACTTCTTGAAACCTGCCATCTACTGTTCTGGCAGTGGTAATTTTTATAATTGTAACGTGTAACTACTATGCAGCACAAAAAAAAATATCGGAGTAGAAGTATTGAAATTATTGAAAAAAATGTAGTGAAGTAAAAGTGGAAGTAGGAGAAAAAAATTATACTCTAGGAAAGTGCAGATACCGCCTTTCGGTACTTAAGTACAGTAGTGAAGTAGTTCTACTTAGTTACTATACATGTCTGCTTTCCCACATATACACACACTTCTTACCAGAAGGATTGAATCTCAAATTATAGAGATCTAACTCACTCCAACAGAGGCTTCATTCCCACTTGTTGCCTGTTACAAGTAAAAGCGTCAGATGGATCCAGGTTTTTGTGATGTCACTACGCATGAGCCTGCTGTCGAGGTCCACTGCTGTGTGGAATTTTTGTTTTTACTGCTTCTGATCCATTTTAAATAAGTGAAATTATACATTTTTAATAAATTATGCTTTTACATACTGCACTATGAAGCTTCTTCCATTTGTTATCCTCTATGCATGAGAGAATTTATAGTGGGACTCTTTACATGGATCCGGTGGAATGCAATGCAACTTTGGAGTTGTGATCAGGCATAGAGGGAGTGCTTTTGGAATCTGTTGGAGTGAGCTAGATCTCTATAATTTGAGATCCAATCCTTCCGGTATGAGGCGTGTGTATATGTGAGAAAGACACCTTGCTGAGCACTTGTCTATGAAACACTGTCTACTTGGGAGCACAGATAAACCAATTGGACTTTCACCTTTTTCACTGTGTAATATGTTTTGGTTGATTTTAGAATTTATGTTATTTTGGTATTCAGAATTTTGATGGTTCATAGTTCATGCTATTCACCACAACACCATTATTGAATAAGAGGTTGCGCACTTTTTTCTTTTATGTATGTTTGCAAGTCTTGTATTCAGGCTTATAGAAGGAGCAGCACCTTTATAGATTCATTTTTGTAGATACAACTAGGGTGATCGCAGAGTATTTCTTTGTTAAAATAAAAACATCGACTGATTAAAAAGCTTCCTGTAAATCACATTATTTGGTAGCAGGATTGTTAGGAATATGTCATTCCCTCATACAGAATAATCTCCCTGGAAAACCATATAATAATCCATTGATGCTCTCAGTATGTATTTTTATAAACACTTTTACATGAACATGTGGGTATCCCCACAAGGGATATTATATTATATGATATTATATTATAACATATTATATTATATTATATTATATTATATTATATTATATTATATTATATTATAATAATATATTATATTATGAAAAGGCAAAGCCAAGAATGATGTAGGGCACCAAATGTTGTTCATCTGAAGCTTCTGTTTTTACTATTTTTCAAATAAATGTTTTTTGGGGTTTTTTTGAGTTACAGTATAGGATATCCATTTTCTGTCCCCATATCTACATTGTGAGTGGTATGATCAGCAGAGAAGCTACTGTCCGGAGAGAGTGAGTGATCTAAGAGAAAATCATGTGACTGAATTTTTTAAACCTACTTTTCAAGAAAACAATAGCAACCAAACAGCCATTTTTCAACAATTTTTCTGTAAAAAAAATATTTATTGCACTTTTTTATATGCCAATAGTCTCTATAATGTCTACATTGTTAGATCTGTATGCTGCCTTTATTTATGACCGTTTTGTGACTTGAAGTCTATGACAGGTCTGTGCTTTGGTGCTGCTGCATCCTTTAAACTCTGCTTTACTCTTTATTTGGGTTGAGCGAACCGAAACTGTAAAGTTCGGGTTCGTACTGGACTTTAGGGTTTTCGGTACCAGACCCGAACCCGAACATCATACTGTATGTTCGTTATCGAGTTCTGTGTCTGGCAATTTAATGGCGCATAAAAAAAGATGCAGGGCAGCCAATCCACAAGCGTTTAACTGGTGTGCCCTTAGAAGCCATCACAGCCATGCCTACTAATGGCATGGCTGTGATTGGCCAGTGCAGCATGTGACCCAGCCTCTATATAAGCTGGAGTCACATAGCGCCGCACGTCACTCTGCTCTATCTAGTGTAGGGAAGGCGTGCAGCTGCTGCTTTGAGGGAGAGAATAGGAGTAGGGCAGAATCTTTAATCAGAACTTCAACTCAGCGATCATTCTATGTAGATTTTGTTGTGTACTAGGGCACTGCTGCTGCTTTGAGGGAGAGAATATAGGAGGACAGAATCTTTATTCTTTAATCAGAACTTCAACTCAGCGATCTACATAGATTTTGTTGTGTGGGTGCAGCGCACAATCTTTTTACCCTGCCCAGATCCCAGTGACAAAAAAAATACTTTTATCCGTCTGTTAGTTAGGTTAATGCAAGCTCAGTGCACCAGCATATTCAGTCGGCATTTAAAGATATATATAGCTATAATTTTCTGTGTTTTTAAAAACACCCTTTTTGGGCTAAAATCCACAATTTTATAGCCCTTGCTTGCTGCATCTGTATGTGTAGAATTCAAGCTGCTGTCATATTGTGTTAGTAAAAAAACACCCTTTTTGGGCTAAAATCCACAATTTTATAGCCCTTGCTTGCTGCATCTGTACGTGTAGAATTCAAGCTGCTGTCCTACTGTGTTAGTCAAATAAACCCCTTTTTGGGCAAAATACACAGTTTTACAGCCCTTGCTTGCTGCATGTGTGATAAAAACAAGCTTGAAATACTGCAATAATTTTCAGGGTTTAAAAACACCTATTTTTGGCATCACCCTCCATCTTGGGGCTCTGTCGCATTATTCAGCTACACGAACCCAGCTTGTAAGGCCGAACTAAATAATACACCTCAGGAAGTGCCGCCATGGCTAACAGAGGATAGACTTAGAGCTAAACTAGAGAAACTTAACATAAATAAATCCCCGGGACCGGATGGCTTGCACCCGAGGGTTCTTAATGAGCTCAGCCAGGTGATTGCCAGACCATTATTCTTGATCTTTAAGGATAGTTTACAGACGGGTATGGTGCCAGCTGATTGGAAAAAAGCCAACGTGGTACCAATATTTAAGAAGGGGCCGAGATATATCCCTGGTAACTATAGGCCGGTCAGCCTAACATCTGTAGTCTGCAAAATTTTGGAGGGGATGTTAAGGGACCACATACAAGACTTTAGTAATGAAAACGGTATTATAAGTAGTAATCAGCATGGATTTATGAAAAATCGTTCTTGCCAAGCCAATCTATTAACCTTCTACGATGAAGTGAGCAGCCACCTAGATAAAGGTAAGCCTGTGGATGTGGTGTATCTGGACTTTGCAAAGGCCTTTGACACCGTTCCCCACAAACGATTACTGTACAAACTAAGGAAGGTAGGTATGGATCATAAGGTGAGTACCTGGATAGAGAATTGGCTCCAGGGGAGAGTACAGAGGGTGGTGATTAATGGGGAGTACTCGGATTGGGCGGGTGTGGAAAGTGGGGTCCCCCAGGGTTCTGTCCTGGGACCAATCCTGTTTAATTTGTTCATAAATGATCTAGAGGAGGGGATATCTAGTACAATCTCAGTATTTGCAGATGATACTAAACTAGGCATGCCAATATCTTCTATGCAGGATGTGGAAACCTTGCAAGCAGACCTGAACAAAATAACGGGGTGGGCAACTACATGGCAGATGAGGTTTAATGTTGATAAATGTAAAGTAATGCACTTGGGGGCCAGAAACCAGAAAGCAAGCTACTCACTAGGGGGGGAACCTCTGGGTGAGTCTAGGATGGAAAAGGACTTGGGGGTACTGGTAGACAACAAGCTTGGCAGTGGCATGCAATGCCAAGCCGCCGCAAGCAAAGCCAACAGAATACTGGGATGTATAAAAAAGGGGATTCACTCCAGAAATAAAGAGATTATTCTCCCGCTCTACAAGACTCTGGTCTGGCCACATCTGGAGTATGCTGTCCAGTTCTGGGCACCGGTCCTCAGGAAGGATGTGCTGGAATTGGAGAAAGTCCAGAGAAGGGCAACAAAAATAATTAGGGGAATGGAGGACATCAGCTATGAGGAAAGACTACAAGCACTGAACCTTTTCTCTCTGGAGAAAAGACGATTGAGGGGGGATATGATATCAATGTACAAATACTGTACTGGTGACCCGAGCATAAGGAACAAACTATTCAGAGAAAGGAGATACAATAAGACACGTGGCCACTCACTAAAACTAGAGGAAAGGCGGTTTAACCTTAAAGTGCGTAAGGGGTTCTTCACTGTAAGAACGGTAAGGATGTGGAATTCTCTTCCACAAGCAGTCGTATCAGCAGGGAGCATTGATAGTTTCAAAAAACTATTAGATGGACACCTTAAAGACCACAACATACAGGGGTATACAATGTACGGTTAAAAGCAAACACACACACAGGCATCATAGGTTGAACTGGATGGACTGATGTCTTTTTTCAACCTCACTAACTATGTAACTATGTAATTCAGTGCGCATTTAAAGTTATATATAGCTATAATTTTCTGGGTTTTTAAAAACACCCTTTTTGGGCTAAAATCCACAATTTTATAGCCCTTGCTTGCTGCATCTGTAAGTGTAGAATTCAAGCTGCTGTCATATAGTGTTAGTAAAAAAACACCCTTTTTGGGCAAAATACACAACATACTGTTGTTGTATTCTGCTATTCAAAAAACACCCATTTAGGTCAAAAAGAATAATTATGCAGCATTTGCTGCATATGTTACTGTGAGATACACCCTTTAGATACTGTTGTTCTATTTTGCTACTCAAAAAACACCCATTTAGGGCAAGATCCTAAATATGATAAATATGAGGAGAACGTCAAATAAGGGATGTGGCCCCGGTCGTGGTGCTGCTGGTGGAGCTCCTGTTGCAAGGAGAGGACGTGGTCAATCTGTGCCAGGTACATGCACCAGTGAAACACATTCCTCAGGTGCGAGTAGGCGACAGAACCTGCAGCAGTATTTGGTCGGGCCTAATGTGGCTCTATGAATGTTGAGGCCAGAACAAGTACAAGTGATAGTAGATTGGGTTCCTGACAGTGCCTCCAGTGCCATCACATTGTCTTCCACCCATTCTCCTGCTGAAAGATCAGAGTTGGCACCTGCAGCCGATGTCCATCAGTCTTTCACCTCACCCCCTTGCAAATCAGCCAAGCAGTCTGAGGCCCAAGTCATGCAGCAGTCTCTTCTGCTTTTTGATGACTCTGTTAGCATGGTTTGGCAGGGCCATCCACCTAGCCCTGCCCCAGAAGTGGAAGAGATTTAGTGCACCGATGCCCAACCACTTATGTTTGAAGATGAGTACATGGGAGGACCATTGCAACACATCTTGGATGATGACGAAACACACGTGCCAAGTGCTGCGGCTTTTGGAATTGTGCAGACCGACAGGGAGGGCAGGGGCGAAGACTGGGTGGAAGATGATGTGGAGGACGATGAGGTCCTCGACCCCACATGGAATCAACGTCACGCAGGTGACCTGTGTAGTTTGGAGGAAGAGGTGGTGGTCGCATAGAGCAAACAGCACAGCAGAAGAGGGAGCAGGGTGCAAAAGCGGAGTGGCCATCCCCTAGACAGTACGCCTGCTACTGCCCAACACAGCAAGGGACCGAGCACACCAAAGCCAGCTCCAAGGAGTTTCCCAGCATGGCAGTTCTTCAGACAATGTGCTGATGACGAGTGGTTTTCACGCTGTGCAATCAGAGCCTGAAGAGAGGAATAAACATTCTCAACCTGAGCACAACCTGCATCACCAGGCATCTAAGTGCAAAGCAAGAGCTGCAGTGGAGTAGACACCTCAAAAACCAAGAAAGGTCTCTGGCTCCTCCTGCTTCCTCTTCTACTGCAGTCTCAGCCTCTTTATCCACCTCTGTAGTGACAGTGGCACCTGCCACCCCGCAAACAGAGGGTCAGCCAGCAACACCACCACCTGGGTAACCAAACAGCTCCACAATGTCCCGTTGAAGCGTTCAGCTCTCCCAAGAGCGGAAGAGGAAGTACCCCCCTACCCACCCACGATCCCTGGCCCTGAATGCCAGCATTTCAAAATTCCTGGCCTTTTAAATGCTGTCATTTTGTCAGCAAAGTTTTAAAAGCCTTATGGCGGTGGCTATCCCACAGTACGCCGTTCCCAGCCGCCACTACTTTTCCAGGCGAGCCATCCCTTCCCTGCACAACCAAGTGGGGGACAAAATCAGGTGTGCACTGCGCAACGCTATCTGTGGCAAGGTCCACCTAACTGCAGATACATGGACCAGTAAGCATGGTCAGGGACGTTATATCTCCCTAACAGCACACTGGGTAAATGCAGTGGCGGCTGTGCCTGAGGCGGATAGCAGTTTGGCGCATGTCCTTCCACCACCAAGGATTGCAGGGCACTTCAGTTTGCCTCCTGTTGCTAACTCCCCTTACTCCGCTTCCTTATCCTCTACCGCCTCCTCATCCGGTCAGCGTAACAACTTCACCACCAACTTCAGCACAGCCAGGGGCAAACGACAGCAGGCAGTTTTAAAACTTGCCTGTTTGGGGGAAAACCCCACACCGCACAGGAGTTGTGGAGGGGCATTTAACAACAGACCGATGAGTGGTTGGTGCCAGTGAGCCTCAACCCCGACCTGGTGGTATGTGATAATGGGCAAAATCTTGTAGCATCTCTGGGCATAGCCAGTTTGACTCACATCCCTTACCTGGCGAATGTGCTGAAATTGGTGGTGCAGAGGTTCCTTCAAAATTACCCCGATATGTCAGAGCTGCTGCAGAAAGTGCGGGCCGTCTGTGCGCACTTTCGGCATTCTCACCCTGCTGCTGCTCGCCTGTCAGCGCTGCAGCGTAACTTCGGCCTTCCCGCTCACAGCCTCATATGTGATGTGCCCACAAGGTGGAACTCCACCTTGCACATGCTGACCAGACTGTGCCAGCAGCAGCAGGCAATAGGGGAGTTTCAGCTGCAGCACCAACGCGTGAGTCACTCTGTGGAACAGCACCACTTCACCACCAATAACTGGGCCTCGTTGCGCTGTTTCGAGTACTCCCCCAACATGGGCAGTGCCGATGACGCCGTTCTCAGTGTTACTATCCCACTTCTATGCCTCCTTGAAAAAAACGGGCGATGATGGAAGAGGATGTGACCCAGTAGGAGGAGGAGGAGGAAGAGGGATAATTTCTGAGGCTTTCAGGGCAGTCATTCACAAGTGGCTCCGTGGGTGGGTTCTTGCACCCACAAACGCCAGGTACACAATTGTCCAGCAAGGGCACGGTTCTGGAGGATTCCAAGGTGGAGGATGAGGAGGAGGAGATGGAGGAGGAGGAACCATGTTCACAGCACGGTGGCACCCAGAGCAGCTCATGGCCATCACTGGTGCGTGGCTGGGGGGATACAGAGGACAGCTTTTCATTGCCTCTGGGAAGCCTGGCACACATGAGAGATTACATGCTGCAGTGTCTCCACAATGACCGCCGAGTTTCCCACATTATACCTTGTGCTGATTACTGGGTGGCCATGCTGCTGGTTCCCCATTACAAGGACAACATAACGCCCTTAATTCCCTCACTGGATCGTGATCGTAAGATGGGTGAGTACAAGTGCACGCTGGTAGATGTGCTGCTGGTGGCATTCCCACCTGACAGGCACAGTGGAAGCACAAGGCAAAGGCAGAGGAGGAGGAAGAGGTAGCCAAGACAGCCCGGGCACCACCAGCACCTCAGAAGGCAGGGTTAGCATGGCCGAAATGTGGAAAAGCTTTGTCAACACGCCACAACAACCAGCACCACTAGCTGATATGGAACGTCTTAGCAGGAGGCAGCATTTCATCAACATGGTGGAGCAGTATGTGTGCACACGCCTAGACATACTGAATGACGGGTCTGCCCCCTTCAACTTCTGGGTCTCCAAATTGGGCATATGGCCTGAGCTTGCCCTTTACGCCTTGGAGGTGCTGGCCTGCCCTGCAGCCAGTGTATTATCTGAACGTGTATTTAGCATGACAGGGGGCGTTATCACAGACAAGCGCAGCTGCCTGTCAAGAGCAAATGTGGATAAGCTCACATTCATTAAAATGAACCAGGCATGGAACCCACAGAACTTGTCTGTACCTTGTGCAGAATAGACATTTATACCGGCCTTACCCAGCCATTGTTGTATTTTTGATCTTTCTCACTCTTTTGGGGGGTACCCTAATTTAAAAAAAAATGTAACTAAAAACCAAAGCCAGTGTAGTCTACCTCATCCTCCTCCACCGCCGCCGCTTAAACCTACACGGCCACATCCACCGACACCTCAACCTCCTACTCCATATGGACCTCGTCCTCCTACATCAAGATAATTATTTTTAATTTTTATGTATTTTATGTTATTTTAAATTATTTTCCTATCCACATTTGTTTGCAGAACACTTACCATGCTCTTAACAACATTTTGCTGCCATTTGCAGCCCTCTAGCCCTTTCCATTACTTTTTAGAGCCAATTTAGTGCTCAAAAGTTCGGGTCCCTATTGACTTCAATGGTATTCGGGTTCGGGGTCAAGTTCGGATCAAGTTTGGGTCCCGAACTCAAATTTTTTTGCGAAGTTCGGTCGAACACGTCGAACCCGCACATCCAGGTGTCCGCTCAACTCTACTCTTTATTATTTACTGTGTCTCAATCTAAAGCAGCTAGATGTCCAGGATATTTTACTGTGATTTTTCCACACAAAGTAAAACATCTAGAAAAGTAAAAAAAATAAATTTTTTTTCATAAAACAAAAAAATCATTTGATGATAATTACTTTGATAGATGAAAGTCTTAGCTAACCTGAAATCTAACACCGGCTAATGTATGTGTCAGGAGTTAGCACAGGAGATGACCAGATATACAAAATGTAGCTAAATTGGGATTATATATATATATATATTTTTTTTTTTTTGTTTTTGTTTTTTTTAGTGTAATATTTAGTTACAGTGAAAAAAAGATAACTACACACCAGCAAGCAATAAAAATGAGAGCGCATAAAAAATCAGAACTGAATAATGCAGCAACCTAAACAACTAACTAAATATACAAATATATTCAAGTGAAATATGCAAGGTAGGGGAAAACTGGAGGAGCAGAAACAAGACTGAGAAAGGAACAACAGGGAACAAGGCAACAGGTTACTGGATACAGGGTAAGTTCAAGGGTTAATAGCAACATAGTCTGGTAGCAGCACACAAATAGGGTACAAGGCAGGAGCAGCCAAAACACTGATGCAAGGTGTGTTAGTAGAGAAAGGCTTAAGTATCTTCCAAGCAGATGGGGACAGGTGGAGATGATTGCTGGAACCTGCTCACTGCTGTGAGTCCCCTGCTGGTGAAAGTTGAAAACTGCAGCTTTCCACCCAGGGAAGCACAGTGCAATAACAAGTTATGTAGCCATTTAGAACAGAAAATATCCAGCTAATATCTAGCTACAAACTTTAGTTTTAATGTTAGAAGTGTGACATGGCTTTCATTCCACTTGTATAAATGCAAAATACATTAGCAATGTTTCTCAACCCAAGTCACCTGAGAATTGTAGTCAGGGGCAACAGTGAATTGAATATCACATGAAAGATATACAGCTTTGGAGCCTTGGACACAGAAGTGCCTAGGCACACTCATATTTAGAGATGTCGCGAACATAAAATTTTATGTTCGCGAACGGGCGAACCAGGCGAACCGGGCGAACCTCCATAGACTTCAACAGGCAGGCGAATTTTAAAACCCACAGGGACTCTTTCTGGCCACAATAGTGATGGAAAAGTTGTTTCAAAGGGACTAACACCTGGACTGTGGCATGCCGGAGGGGGATCCATGGCAAAACTCCCGTGGAAAATTACGTAGTTGACGCAGAGTCGGGTTTTAATCCATAAAGGGCATAAATCGCCTAACATTTCTAAATTGTTTGGAATAACATGCTTTAAAACATCCAGTGTGTGAATACGATCAGGTATGATGTTGTATCAAACAGGTAGTGTAAGGGTTACGCCCGCTTCACAGTGACAGACCAAACTCTGACAGACCAAACTCCCCGTTTAACGCACCGCAAACAACCGCAAAAAGTCCATTTGCAGTGGCCACAGTACAGTCTGTGGACCTGACACTCACTGGCAGGCAACTGCAATTATATTACGAAGAAAAAATTAAATGACTTTTTTATCTGCAAGGTGCTGTGCCACCCTATATGAGTGGTGGGCAGTGGGCACAGTACAGTCTGTGGACCAGACACTCACTGGCAGGCACCTGCAATTATATTACAGAGGAAAAATTAAATGAATTTTTTATCTGCAAGGTGCTGTGCCACCCTATATGAGTGGTGGGCACTGGCAGTGGGCACAGTTCAGTCAGTGGGCCTGACACACACTGGCAGGCAACTGCAATTATATTAAAGGGTAAAAATTAAATTACTTTTTTATCTGCAAGGTACTGTGCCCCCCGATATGCGTGGTGTGCACACAGTACAGTCTGTATATATACATAGAAAAAAAAAATAATAGCAGACTGATATACCAGCCCTAAAATGGGCTTTTTGGGGTGCTGTCAGGACGCTGTCCTTACAGCAGGAGTGGACACAGAACACTGGCCTAGCTAATGATTTCCCTATTAATTCAGCAGCAGCAGCAGCAGCAGCACTCTCCCTGCTCTAACTAACTCTACAGCTTCAGAATGAATCTAAGATGGATGCTGTCCTTGCTTTTTTATAGGAGGTGGGAGGGTCTGGGAGGGAGGGTATGCTGATTGGCTGGAATGTGTCTGCTGACTGTGAGGTACAGGGTCAAAGTTTGCTCAATGATGAAGTATAGGGGGTGGACCGAACATCGCATATGTTCGCCCACCGCGGCGAACGCGAACAAGCGATGTTCGCCGGCGAATAGTTCTAGACATCTCTACTCATATTCCATGAAGTGCTCTGTTGCTATTTTTCAGAGAAGAAAATACATTTATGAAAAAAGGTTTCAGGGCTTTCCTGCCCACTTTCATTTAAAAGACAGTCAAAATTTATATAGGTATGTCTTCCCATATGGGGGGTTCTCACCATCACTATGAATCAAACAAAACATTCAGCCTCCTGGCTCTCTTGTGGCAGCTTTACTGCTCTGAGTGCCTCTTCAGGGTCTTCCTTTTGGTCCTCCTGACCATGAAACACATCTCAGTGTTTATGCACAAATGCTGCACCCCAGCTCTGGGTTTCCTTACAGCTTCCTAGCTGCTCCGGCCCATCCTGGATGCTATCTCAGGCTCGGGCTTTGGCCTGTCTTGACCTGGACACCATAGTGCACACCAGCAACTCGCACAGCTCCCTTCACACACTGACTCCCTCAGGAGGTTGGGGCTCTGAGCTCTATCTCTGGTTCTCATATAAAGCCCGCACAAACCTGTGCCATAAGTGTGTTTGCTTTTAAAAAATCTGGCTTAAACCACTATTTTAACTAGTCGCACAGACTCATCCTGCCACAATAGTAAGTCTTCACTTTTTGAGCCCAGGTCCACATTAATATCCAATCACATTGCTTTATTTACACAACTTGAAGGTGCTATAGTCAGCTGTTTACTTATTTGATTTTCTCACCAGTTTTTTTGTACACCACTTCAAAAATGGCATTGATGTTTCTTCTTTGTTGTACAAAAGAATAAAGATTTATTTTGAAACTGAAAGCCTATCCTATCAACTGCCCACTCCATCACATTATTGATAAATGGTCTTGAAACTAACTTTAATGTTTGTATTGTTTTCAGTAGAATTATAAACAGTTATAAAATTACTTTTTAGAAGAAATGAGTGAATGCTCCAGGCAACTTAACAGCAACATTTCCTGTATCATAAAAAAGGCATCATAGTAAAAATATCATACTTTGTAGTTGTATGAGTTTTTAGTATTACATCTCAATTCTTTATATTTTTTCAACAGTAACGAAAACATATAAGACAGGTTGTCAAATTGTATTCAGTTTTATTTTAGTAAATAAGACCACCTGTGGTGTCCAGTTTTCTTTAAAGTTTTGAAATATTCACAAAGCAGTCAGCCGTGTGTTAAAATGTGAAGAAATAAACTTAAACTTAAAGCAAATGCATGAAAATCTCTCTATCTGTTGTATTTATTTCTCTTCTACATTCTCTCTTTAAAAAAGTATTTTTATTGAAGCAAAAAATACATGGAAAATAATTAAACAATACAGACTGGGAAATGAGTAAATAATCTTATCAAAAAAAGGAAAAAAGTAATTTGATTGAGTTGCGCAAAAGTTATTACTTTTACTAACTAAGGGAAAGATTTCTGTCATTTTTTGGTGTTTTTTTTTTTTAACGAGTAATGGCGGCAATCTGCGATTTTTTTGTGGGACTGCGACATTGCGGCTGACAGATCGGACCCTTGACTGACATTTTTGACACTTTTGGGGGTACCCGTGACATTACTACAGTAATCAGTGCTATACATATGCACTTTTACTGTAAAAATGACACTGGCAGGGAAGGGGTTAACGTTATTGGTGATGCAGGGGTTAAGTGTGTCCCTAGGGGCGTGCTTCTTACTATAAAGGGGTGTGGCTAGTGATGTAACCACAGAGACATACGATCCTACATAGCAGGATCATATGATCTCTGTAGTTAGATCAGGGAGAATGACAGGCGGCTTTGTTTACATCAGCCGCTTGCCTTTCTCCCTCTCCACGGGGAGATTGCGGGGTCCGCCGGTCACACGCGTGGACTTGTTAGGGAATGAGCGGGGGCGGGAGCGCGCCTCCAAAGGCGCGCGCTCGCCCCTTAGAGGCTCTCAGGGTAGCGACGTAGTACTACGTCACTTTGCCTGTACCGGGCTGACCGCCGCAGTAAATAGTCATGCGGCGGTCGGCCATTGGTTAAAATTTTAATAGATGATGTCACACAGTAAATAGATACCAAACATGTCATGCTTTTAAATTGAGCACGTCCACACAACGATGACAAAAGACGTAAATTTTACTATCCACAGACGACACTTTAAAAGCCTTTACAGGTTACCACTTTAGATGTACAAAGGAGTCTAGTGCTACAATTGCTGTCCATGATCCAAAATTCTCAGCGATGCCTCACATGTGTGGGACAATCGCGGTTTGAACGCTAAAACGGGGGGACGGGGGCACTTTACATTTTTTTTTTATTAATATTTTATTTTTTTATTTTTACACTGTTGCTTTACATTTTTTTTATCACTTTTATTGCTGTCACAAGGAATGTAAACATCATTGTGACAGCAATAGGCACGTGATAGGTACTCTTTATGGAAGGATCTGGGGTCTATAGGATCCCAAATCGCTCCTATGCACATGAAAGCATTAAAAACAGCAAGATATGCCTTTTTGAATACTTTACATTTTCAACAAATGGCGCCACTAAGATGCCGGTAAATCAAAAGTGATGTCATGCCATCATTTCTGGGTTTCCATAGCGGCGACCAGATCAAAGCAGATCCCGGCTTGCTTCAAGTCTCCAACTAGCCAGCGGATGGTAGAGCCTGTGTGAGCCACGGAAGGTAGCAGGAGGGGTGGGGGGCGTCCCCTCCCACTGCTTGTAATAACAACTGAGCAGCTAGTTGTTATTACAAGAGAGCCAACCATGGGCTTCCCTACTGTGTGAAGCATGCTGCTGTGAATGGGTCGGCTGCTGGGAATGGAGGAGAGGGGTTGAACTTCCGGCTGAGTTCCCTGCAGCAAACTTCACCGGAAGTGGCAGTGGGTACCTGTCAGCGAAGGGGGGGGGGGAGGGAGAGGCAGACAAGAGGAGCTTCCCATTTTGGGTAAGGCTCCGCTTAAAACTACTAGATTAGAAAAAAAATCACATGGTCATTGGAGATCTAATTCACCCACCTGTTGATAGTACTATTTCTTCACCTCTAGCCTCTAGTAAAAAGCTGGTAGTTTTACTTAGTGTGTGAAGTATCCCAGGAACAACTGAAAAGACAGAATCTCTGGACAAGTTATGTAAACAGTTTTCACCAACAATACATTTTGAGTGACATCAACACCCTAATACTAGTTTGTGTACCATGAGTCAGGAAAGGGCTGTTTATGCAGTCTTCCCACAAAGACAATTTGTTCCCTGTGACATATTCCTTGTAAAGTGAGCCTGTAAGTAGAATGTACAATAAAAAGTGGCTTGAAAAGTCACTTGTAAACATGTAAGTGGGTTGGGCTGGGCCTACAGGGGTGGATGGGTGGTATGTCACATCCTCTATGTTTACCCGTTAACTAGTTGGATGCCAAGTACTGGGTCACATGGAAGGCCTATCCCACATGGGTTCTTCTGGGCTACATTAGGCACTTTGTACAGGGTCACTTTACACACACACATGGGGTACCTTTACTTTTTGCCTTCTCCACCAATGCCCTGGGATAAGGCTGAGGTTGCCATGGGAAGTACTCAACTTCAAAGCGGAGTTCCACCCCAAAGTGGAACTTCTGCTTTAACCACTTAAGCCCCGGAGGATTTGGCTGCTAAAGGACCAGGGGTTTTTTTGCGATTTTTTACTGCGTGACTTTAACGGACAATTGCGCGGTCGTGCGACGCTGTACCTAAACGAATTTGACGTCCTTTTTTTCCCACAAACAGAGCTTTCTTTTGGTGGTATTTGATCACCTGTGCGATTTTTTGATCACGCGCTATAAACAAAAAAAGAGCATAAATTTTGCAAAAATAACAATATTTTTCACATTTTTTTATATGAAATTCCCCAAAAAAAAAAGTAAAAATCAAAATTTTTTAACATTTTTCGGCCAATTTGTTTTATGCTACCTATGTTTGGTAAAAAAAATCGCAAAAAGCGTATTTTGATTGGTTTGCGCAAAAGTTATCGCGTTTACTAACAAAGAGAAAGATTTTTGTCATTTTTGCTGTTTTTTTTTTTAACGCGTAATGGCGGCGATCTGCGATTTTTTTTTCGGTACTGCGACATTGCGGCGGACAGATCGGACCCTTGACTGACATTTTTGACACTTTTGGGGTTACCAGTGACATTACTGCAGTAATCAGTGCTATACATATGCACTGTTACTGCAAAAATGACACTGGCAGGGAAGGGGTTAACTTTATTGGACAGGGAGGGGTTAAGTGTGTCCTAGGGGCGTGCTTTCTACTGTGTAGGGACATTGCTATTGGTGTAAAAGCAAAGATCAACCGTTCTACATAGTAGAACGGTCAGATCTTTACTTTTACACAGGGAGAACTGACAGGCAGCTTGTTTACACAAGCTGCTCTGTCTTTCTCCCTTCACAGGAGCGATCGCAGTGTGACTGGCGGACATCGAGTCCGCCGGTCACACGCACTGACTTGCCTGTGAACGAGCCGCGGCGGGCGCGCGCCTCGGCGGGCGCGCGCCCGCCCGCGATAGGCTCGCAAGTCAGTGACAGGCGAGTGACGTACCGATACGTCACTCTGCCTGGCCGGGGCTGACCGCCGCAGTATATAGTCGTGCGGCGGTCGGCAACCGGTTAAGGGCTTTTGACCCCCCTGACATGCCACATTTGGCATGTCATTTTTTTTTTTTTTTTTGGGGGGGGGGGGGAGCGGATACCTGGTTTTAAAGGGTACCTGTTCCCACTTCCACTAGGGCCACCTAGGCAGCTTGAGCAGAAGTTCTCTCCCCCTCCCTGGAATCTTCTAGGAAACATCACAGGTCCAAGAAGATTGCCTGGCCATTCTGGACACGCAGTGGGACACATGCATGTGCAGTGTGCACCTGGCTGTGAAGCCACAAGCTGTCACAGCTGGGTACCCACACTAGTGATGCCGGCGTAGCAGAAAGGAGAGGAAGAGAACTGAGGCTTCAGACAGCTGCATCACTGGATGGTGGGACAGGTGAGTGTGTATTTATTAAAAGGCAGCAGTTACACTTTTTGTAGCTGCTGACTTTTAATAAACACAGAAATGGCTGGAACATCGCTGTTAGATGGACCTCTACTCTTAGAAATGAACATACACCATGCACACTGCACTGCAACTGTTCTCCAGTTAACTCTCGGTTCCCTGTATCAATGTACACATTTATCATACTTTGCATTTCAGAGGGACATTCTGAGCCAATGTCCACATGTACCTGTCTAGCGTTTTCCACTGCAAATCCCCAGTAGTAGAGTGGGCCCCACCGTGCACTTTGCGTGAGCTCTACACATGCACCTAACTCTTAAACCTCAGTACCTCTGTACAGGATGGGGAACCTCTGCATTGCAATCCGCTCCCGCTGCTATGGGAGAAAAAAACGCTGGCAGAAGGGATGCCGACAACATCTACCTCGCTGCTAGAGGCCTATAATAGGTACAAGTTATCGACAGGCTAATCTTCTGTTACTCTAGGTTATCACAGGTGTCTTCACAGTACTCCTTTCCAAACTTATGTCTTAATATCCTACTGTGTTAAGACCCACTGGGTAACTGTGTGTGTGCCAGTTACTTATGATACACCATTTTAGTAACTTCAGTCCAGGCAAGGAAAACATTTTAATAGTTTACTTAGCAAAAGGGCAAAAATAAATATTTCACAGTCCAACAGGCTACTTTCCTACTCTTAACTATAACTAAAGGCTACGTGCTGCACCAACATATCTGAATTGATGCAGTTCAGCAAGCATAAGCCCTTCACAGGAATTTGTCCGGGACTGGTATCTTCAGGGCAAACTCCAAGTTAAAAGTCTCTGTTGCAGGCCAGGACAAGAAACATTCTATCCCTTTTGGGTCTCACAACCCACAGTTGTGTTAGAACTCCTTAGCTTTTCTCTCTCTCCACTACAGGGCTTACAATGGCTCCCCTGAATTGGACCACTGTTTCATTTTTATATCACACAGGGCAATTGGGCTGGACTCAAAGAAGAACCTGCCAAAAAGCCTAAAAGACTAGGCAAAGTATTAACTTCAGCACTCTCAGCTGGGACAGTACCAACTGACTGCTTCAGCCTGCTTACAACCATGTATCTTCTGCATATGTGAAATGAGTCTTGGGTATGTGCAAAATATAAAATTCAAATTTTGATGGCCACTCACTATCTTTTGATAAGGCCAAGGGAAGTCCATCTCACCTTTGATTCTTATCCAAACACACACACAATAAAAATTCTCAGCTATGAAAAGTGCACCTCCCCCATCTGGGAATTGCTAAACTGCTATACCTTCGACTCAGGGGTGTTGATTATACATAAAAAAAAAAAAAAAACATAAAAAGAGCAAAGTTTATCCTCATAGTCACATAGAAATAGCTGTTTATCACAATTCCATTTCCAGCGATCAATTATTCTCTTCAACTTCCTATGCAGCCTGGTCAAGCTGTCTTATATCCCTAAAAAAGGAACAACCTGAAATAATGTTTTCTTTGTAAGAACAGTTGGCACATTCTCCTTTGCATCACTAATATACACAAATAAAACTCAGGCTTTTCTGTTTCTTTTCACTCAAAAAACATGTTGACTTTATATAACATATTTATCAGTCCTGCATGTCACAAGTGCATTGCCTTCAGTTCTTCAGTAATGTTACTTCTATATCCACACAAATACTTTGTATGTGTTAAAAAAAGTTCATTTTTTTCCCAGTCTGATTTACTCACAGCTCCCCTGTCTGGTTCTCTGCTGTCTCACGCAGACTTGTAGATATTAACTGCTTCCTGAGTCCTAAGTACAGTCTTCCTTTATTCTGTGTCCTGTGCAATCTTCTCCCACTGACATTCATACACCATGAAATTTGCTCTGGGACACAATTTGAAACACAATTTGAAATGCTTTCAGTGCAGCTCAAGGGGGGGGGGGGTTGGTAAAAATATCATGTCAAATAAACCACTTGCCTACTGGGCACTTACACCCCCTTCCTATCCCGGCCAATTTTCAGCTTTCAGAGCTCTCTCGCTTTGAATGAAAATTGTGCGGTCATGCTACACTGTACCCATATGAAAATTTTTCACACAAATAGAGCTTTCTTTTGGTGGTATTTAATCACCTCTGGGTTTTTTATTTCTTACAAAAAAAAAAAAGAAAAAAGATAGAAAATTTTGAAAAAAAAGTTTTTCTTATTTTCTGTGAGTAAATTTTGAAAATAAATACATTTTTCTCCTTCACTGATGTGCGCTGATGAGGCGGCACTGATAGGCTGTACTGATGGGCACTGATGAGGTGGCACTTACGGGCACTGATGAGGTGGCACTTATGGGCACTGATGAGGTGGCACTGATGAGGAGGAACTAATATGCCGCACTGATGAGAACTGATAGGCGGCACTGATGCGCACTGATAGGTGGCACTGATGAGCACTGATAGGTGGCACTGCTGGGCACTGAGATGTGGCACTGCTGGACACTAAGAGGTGGCACTGAGCGGTGGCACTGCTGGGCACTGAGAGGCGGCACTGATGGGCGGCACTGATGGGCACTGAGAGACGGCACTGATGGGCACTGAGAGGCGGCACTGATGGGCACTGATGGGTGACACTGATGGGTGGCACTGATCAGCACTGATGGGCAGCACCATCAGTGCCCACACTCAGTGCCCATATTGCTGCTAGTCAGTGCCCATCAGTGCCTAGATGAGCAGGCACTGATGGGCACTGACTGGCAGCACTATGGGCACTGACTGTGGGCACTGATGGGGGGAACTGATGGCGGGCACTGTGGGCAGTTGTGGCATTATTTCCCCTCTTCTGTAATCAGGGCACTGGTGATCAGTGCCCTGATAACATTCCTGTGTGTTCTCTTACCGGTGTTCGGGCTCTGCTCCTTCCTCACACTGCAGTCTCCGTGTGAGGAAGAGAGCTGGCGATGAGAGATGATCTCATATGTTTGCATATGAGATCCTCTCTCATTGCACAGCCCGATCACATGGTAAATGGCCGCTGTGATTGCCCATTTACCACGATCTGTGATTGGCCGTGTCCCTTGGACACGGCCAACACAGATTTTCCCCGATGCGCGCTCGCGGGAGCGCGCGTGGAGCCTGTTTCTGGGAGGCCGTTTAAAGACGGCCTCCCCGGAAATTCGAGTCCGCGCTGTAGCCATACTTCGGCTATAGCGCGGATCTGAAGAAGTTAATTGAACATATATCAGATGTCTTTTAGACAACACTGTGTTCTTCCTCAGAAAAAAATGTATGGTTTTATAGCAAGTTAGATAAATGATGGGTTACTTCCTTCGTAGATAATAATAATAAAGTGATTGTAAATGATCACCCAAACAACCTATTCAGTTTAAAATAGAAATGAAAGGCAAAACATTTTTGTTCCGCTAAAAAAAAAACACAAAAAAAAACATTTTTTCCTCTTATATAAGTGATCACAGTCCCTCTGTTCTCAGCTGCATAAGAACTGGAGGGAGGAGAAGCAGCAGCAGCACACTGAGCTTCCCAGTTACAGGCTGTGCAGCGGGGGCTTGTCAGGACAGGTCTGATCATTGGAGGAGAGCACACTGAGTTCCCAGCATAGCTGGAGAACTGACCACGCTGTGCTCTCCTGCTTAGTGTGGTCAGTTTTTAATAGGAAAGCAGAGGGACTGCCAGGAACACCAGGGATTTTGCATAAAGGAAGCAATACAAAGAGAACAGGACACTTTCTCATACAAGTACGTAGTACAGCAGACGCCTATCACGACTATGACGTTTTGGGGTAGCAAGCGCATTCATGATGTTCATTGGTGCAGTCCACGTAGAGATGAGATGACACGGGATACCTGAAACAAGATACTAAACACAGACTCCAAAATTCTCCTGTTTGTTCTTCCCTTTTTGCCCTTTTATGTTTGTTCCCCTATGCCCCTGGACTTTGAATTATTAGAAATCAAGATGTTATCTTGATCAACAACTTCTACGGCAAGACAAATGTAAAGGTTTTTCTGTAAATTTCTCCCCCAGCCTGTGACTTATCACTGGGGATGCTATTCAGATTCAAGAGTCTCAATCTCATTTTTTTTTTTTGTAAAACCATAATGCATTGCATAGCTTTTGAACTACAGACAGCTCCAAATTCTCAATGGGAGCTACTGGCAGGGCAGCTTTACATCAGCAAGAACAAGGACAGCCACAGTTAACCACTGGTCAGGTTGTATCTGCTAGCCTAATTGGGTTAATTACTGTTTGATGAAAAAGCATGTGTAGCTGCTACAACAATCATATTGGCGTGTTGACACTGTATGTAAACCAAGCTAATTGTAAAAATAATTTCTAATTCAGCTGAGTTTTGCATCTTTTGGACATTCGGATGCATCCAGATGTCCGAAGAAAAATATAATGAATTTCAACTAATACGAAAGAAATTATAATGAAAAAAAAAGCAAATGAATTTGGCATGTGTAACTGCTAAAATAATCACATTGCAGCATTGATGCTGTATGTAAACCAAGCTAATTGAAAAAAAAAAAAAAAATAATAATCATTTGTAAAGCCAAATATAGAGTAGGCAGGGTAGGCATGTGCAATTTGTTTCGTAACAAAACAAAATTCGGCTGAATTTTGTATCTTTCGAACATTCGGATGTTTGAAGAAAAATATAACGAATTTCAACTAATACTAAATAAATTATAACGAAAATAACGATTGAATTCGGCATGATTCGTTAATTTATTAAAGATCCAATGAAACAGCAGGTCGAGTAAATCTTACAGTCCAATCAGCTGATTCATTTTGTGCTGGAGGTTAGATTACTGACAAAGTGCATTCCTGAGTAGGTATGGTGTTGTATTGTATTTAACCACCTTGGCGGTAATCCCGAGCGTGACTCGGGGTGGATTTTTTAGTGCAGGATCGGTAAATCCGAGTCACGCTCGGGGTGGATGTGCAGAGAGCGCAGCGGTGTTCTCTTACCTTCTCCTGGCGATCCAGCGATGATCTCTCATTGCTGAGATCGCCAGCCGAGAGTCCCGCCGCTCCTCCGTCCTCCGTCGGTGTGATAACTTCCTAGTTCTGTTCCCTGCAGCATATATACCGGTATATATGTATATATATATATATATATATATATGCATTTTTATTGAATATTATTGATTCAATTATAATTCATGCGATATATTATATATATATATATATGTGTGTATATATATATATATATATATATATATATATATATATATATATATACATACACACACACATATATCTATATATAATATATAATGCATGAATTATAATCTAATCAATAATATAATTTTATTATATATATTATATATTAAATAATAAAATAATATTATTGATTCGATTATAATTCACGCGTTTGTGTTTCAAATTTATCACATCTGGGATGTCTACTAGAGTCTTGTTTTGGTCAGGTTTAAGTCAGTAATTACTAAGAATTGTAGGCCTATAATACATAACGCTAAATTTACATGAAAACAATTGTACCGCTTTTGGTATGTAATTCCTGACATAATCATACCGCCAGGGAGGTTAAGCAGAGGAGACGAGTTTTTAAAAAGCAGCAGAAGAGATATTGTCATTGTGTGTGTGTGTTAATGGATTCAATAAACAAAGGACTTTACGAATTCCAAATTGTTATCACAAATAGATAACAAATTATCCAAAAATGAAACAATAAAAAGAATCGATTCGTTATAACGAATATCTATACTCTTCAGAATTACCAAATTATCTGAAAATGAATTAATGTAACATAACGAATATCACAGAACAAAATTATGTGTTTTACTAATAAAAAGGAATTGAAACAAAACAAAAGTTTCTGTCATGCACAAATCTAATACAGAGATTATGCTGTTGTTAAGACTTGAGAAAATGATACCATTCTGTAACAACATCATTTAGGACACCCCCACCCCCAAGCATGTTATTAACAGGGTAACTCCACTTTTGTGAGGCAAAAAAATAACAAATAAAGAAAAAAATTATATAGCGTATACAATTGCGACACAAATCATATTGTAAATATCCACTGTCCACTATCAAGTAGATATAGGAGGAGTCCCTTGTAGTGCATTAGCACATCTCTCCCAGCAAGGAGTGTTGTCTCCTAGGGTTGGAGAGGCTGGATTCACCCCTTTTTTATGGATAGTGTAGGACCCACTGATAATGAGGTACTTTGACGCAGTGGTGGGCTTGAGCACGATATGGCCATATGGTGGGACCAAATCCCCATTTTTATTTATGGATTGTCTCCATATTTGATAGTCATTTCTTTTGCATGTGTGCGCTATTCTTTTTTAATATACAAATCATATTGTAATTGAATGTCATTAAAAATTACCTTTCCTTTTCAATCTGAAGCTGAGTAATTTTCTGTAAAATCCAATGCATTATCACTTCCTAGAAGTGTTCTGTACACAGAATGTGTACTGAGCACACCCCAGAATCATAATGTCCTGTTTGTGTGGTTGGATCACCGATTTTCCCAGAAGTCTGCACTAAGATAGCAGGCATTCATTGCTGCAAAAATGTCATTTTTGGTGAGATACTTCCAATAGGAACACATCTAAAGGGATGCAGGCCCAGCAGATTTCCTCATTAGTGCTCTACAGGTGCCACAGCTGGTTGATAATTATGAAACCACTCCCATTAGACTCACTTTTCCACATGGACACAGACAGACACACAGGGATTTCTTCAAAATAACAAGGTAGGAATCTGCAACAAAGTTTGTTAAAATCCTTGTACTGTACAGATGACCCAGGGGGAGTTTTTTTTTTTTCTCAAGAAACACTTTACACTTTAACCACTTCTGGACCTGAAGGATTTGCCCTCTTAATGACCAGGCCATATTTTGCGATTCGGCACTGTGTTAATTTAATGGACAATTGCACAGTCGTGCAACAATGTACCTAAATAAAATTGATGTCCTTTTTTTCCCCACAAATAGAGCTTTTTTTTGGTGGTATTTTTATTTTTTGTGCTATAAACAAAAAAAGAGCGACAATTCTGAAAAAAATATATATATTTTTCACATTCTACGATATATAAAATCACATTTTTTTTTAACATTTTAGGCCAATTTGTTTTCTGCTACATATTTAGGGTAAAACAAAAATCGCAATAAACATATTTTTATTGGTTTGCGCAAAAGTTATTGCGTCTACTAACTACGGGAAAGATTTATGTCATTTTTATTGTTTTTTTTACTAGTAATGGCGGCAATCTTTGATTTTTTGCGGGACTGCGACATTGTGGTGGACAGATCAGACCCCTGACTGACGCTTTTGGGGGGGATCAGTGACATTACTACAGTAATCAGTGCTAAAAAATATGCACTGTTACTTTAATAATGACACTGGCAGGGAAGGGGTTAACATTGTGGGTGATCAAGAGGTTAAATGTGAGCCTAGGGGAGTGATTCTAACTGTGAGGGGGCGTGGCTTGTGAAATGACCATAGAGACATGTGTTCCTATATAGAAGGATCACAGGGGCTCTATGATCATTCCAGGGAGAAGAAAGGTCAGCTGTGTTTACAACAGTTGACCGTTCTTCTCTCTCAGCGGGGAATCATTGCGGGTGTCAGGCAGCAATCGGAGCCACCTGCCCACTGCATCAACTTCCCCGCTGATAAGCTGGGGCGGGAGCGTGCCGCTGGCGGCGCGCGCTCGCCCCCTGGCCTCCTGCGCGTGACCGACGTATAGCTACGTCGGTTTGCCCAGGAGCGGCAGGCGGTCGTAAATCGGTTAAATAATCTAAGTATAATAGCTGTAAGAATATAATTTAAGAATAAGTTAATGCTTACTGAACTTTCAACATGATTTGCCAAACCCTTGGTGAACCATATCTGAGCAGATTCACCTATCACTACTTACCCACCTCACTTGACAGTCCAGATACTTTTTCAAATCTAAATACTTTACATTCAGCAGCCAGTATCTTCAGAATGCCGGACAGGAGGGGGGATTTTGCAGCATACAACACCTAGGGCATACATTCAGGTGATTGAGACAATGCAACAAACCATTCTACATGTGGAAAAGTGTATGCCAAAAAATTACCACCTCCCTAGCTCTTGCTACCAGGACTGATCTGGTGATTGGCTGGGTTGTTAACCACTAGTGGCACAAGTTATTAACCCTTCTGACACAGACTGCTAAAGCATGATCACCAGCATTTGGCAGAAGCAATCGCGACATACACTTAGGCATACTCAAAATGAGGAAACATGTAATTGGGTTGCAACCTGAATGCTTCCTGCAGATTGCACCAAGATATAAATGTCAAATTTGAAAATAATAATGTTGCTGCGCCAAGTGAACATCAATTAGTTGATGTAAAAATATAAGAAAAGATAATCAGCGCAAACCAAATACAAACAGGAAAAAATCTCGTGCACAAGGCTGCAAACAATCAGTGCCAAACACAAAAACACCTGTGAAATCTGAAAATAATAATATTGCTGCGCCAAGTGAACATCAATTAGTTGGAGATAAATCGGTGTTTAAATAACAAGTGATAAATAAATATCATGTTAAAATTAATCCAGTGATATAAATCAATCAAATTGTCCCAATCAGGTGATATAAGAATCACTAAAAATAAATAAATAGTGCTCTCTGCTGGGAAGGGCTATTTATTCAGCATAAGCAATGGTGTTACACTTACATTTCATTGCACTTAAAGCAGTGCGGGCTGTCAGCACATCAAACTCTGCCTGTATTCTTCCGGGAATCGGAGTGATGACGCACAGGCTCCTCCCCCGACTAAAGACCAGGCTATTGGAATATTCCAAAGTGTGCTTTGACTCTTAGGAGTCTCTCCTTGAGGTGAGCTGTTAGTTTGTCACCAGTCATTGGAGCACTTGGAGTAGAGCATGCAGCACCTTTAATCACGTTTATGGATGAAGATTTTAGTCACAATATCTGACACGATCTTTTATGTGTGATTGGGGACAATTTATTTATTTTTAGTGATTCTTATATCACCTGATTGGGACAATTTGATTGATTTATATCACTGGATTAATTTTCACATGATATTTATTTATCACTTGTTATTTAAACACCGATTTAGATTTATCTCCAACTAATTGATGTTCACTTGGCGCAGCAATATTATTATTTTCAGATTTCACAGGTGTTTTTGTGTTTGGCACTGATTGTTTGCAGCCTTGTGCACGAGATTTTTTTCTGTTTGTATTTGGTTTGCGCTGATTATCTTTTCTTATATAAATGTGAAATTGTCAGATCTCTACTTTATATCCTGCATGTAAGCATTTTCCTACACTGCTTTCTATTATCTACTCATGCTACTATATATTGTTATACTAGCATATTTTCTTTTAAGGTAGACTAATTATTTTGAGGCTGAAAAAGAGTTGTCAAGCAGGGATGTCTGCTGTATTAGGAGATCTACACATGGGGCACTTTACATTCACCTAGGTGCTGTCATATCTTCTTTGTTACAGAAATAGAGCACTGCTGATTACATATGCAATACATCTCCTGTACAAATGGGGAGGGTATGATAGATGCTAAATTAGGAAAATAGGGCAAGGGATGTTTTGATTCCTTCAGCATCTGTTGATAACTCCCACATGGGTCCCATTCATTATCAACAGCCTAAATCCTTTGTTATTATTTTACAATCAATGATTTATTTACTGTGATATTCATTTTTTTATTATTTACACTTTGCTATTTTAAAAAATTAGTATTGTAACATTTTGTATAGAATAAAATTAGGCAGATTAGTTTTTGGGATGTCTTTATGTGCCATTTTGTCTCAGGAAAATGATATTTATATCCAAAAAAAAAAAAAAAAGCATATAAGAGAGACAGAGAGGAAGAGAGAGAGGGATAGTGCTGGCATGCATTTAAATGTAGCGTCTATTCCCTGAGCACTGTCAATATAAGGAAACTTACTTGTTCACATGTATCATATAGATGATGCAATTGTCAGGGGTCTGGCTCAGAGACCAGTAGCTATAGCAGTAGAGTGGCACCCACCGACCAGCTGGGTAAGTACAGACGCAGGTTGCCCTGGTGAATGAGATGAACTCACCTGAGGTGCGGAGTCTAAGTGCTAACCCGTGTTCACCAAAGATCCTGATGATGCGTGTTAGTACCAATTTGCTGTCCTCAGGTTCACCCCACCAGGTGGTTAGTAAGCCAGTGTTCAATAGTAGATGTAGCAGGTAGGGATAGACAGACGCTTGGTCAGTAAACAAGCCAAAGGTTGTAACAAGTGGTTGCAGGTTGGGATCAAGCAGAAGCGCAGTCTAGTAACAAGCCAAGGGTCAGTAACTAGTAATAGCGAAGATGCAAGATATTGGCTAGAGGGAGCACAATAATCTGGCAAACAGTAAGTTCAAAGGCATGGCTTAAATAGGAAGTTCATGGAAGGAGGAAGGAGTTCAAGCAAGGTTCAAGGCAGAATTATTCAAGGAATTTTCCAGGGAGTTGTCCAGCATTCCAGATGGCTCAGTAAGAGACATTGCCAGACACAACAGGGTTTGCAGGTTCATATCCTGGCTGTTACAGTTGAACATGGTAAAGGGTAAGCTCACCCTTTGTATTGCAGCGTACGACGTGCTGACTGCTGGCAGCTGGCACTGACACTGGCAGCCCAGGCATCAAAGCTACTTTGTGCAGCTGAATCTAAAGGAGTGGCTAGCCTATTGGGAGTTAGGTCACCTTTTCATTTATGGTGGCAAGGGGAGCTTACCCTTTTGAGCACTGTTCAATGTATGGACTTTAGGTAAGGGTTTGAGTTGGTATTTATGCCCACATGTGCTTTTTCCTTTATTCGCTTCCGGACCCTGAAGCAAGCAAAGTCCCATTCATTTTAATAATTAGGGACAAAAGTGAAGAAAAGCCTGGTCATATTCTGTTACAAAGTGCTATTTGTTGCATTTTGCAGCAAACACTTCAAAGGATACTCTAGGTGGTACATTTCCTCAATTGTATACATTACCTGTAAAATGTGGGTGCAGTATAAACATTGCAGTGCCCTGTGGAGTGTGGCTAGCAGTAACTATTTATTTTCATTATAAAAAATATTACAGAGGTAATATTTTTTTAGTTCAATCACAGTTTTTGCACTCATCTTCTTGCCTTATGATTATTTATTGTGATCGGTGAGATCATTGATCAAAATGGAAACTTTGGAGATTAAAATAAGCAAGGGGGCATGCGTGACTTTTTACATTAAAAGTTGAGAATTGCATATAGATTCAGTTGTCTATATCTACTGATTATTATGCTACATTATTTTTGCTAAAGGCAATCTATGCATTTGTGCTTATCTGTACACTTAGTAAAGAAAGCCAAGGAATGAGGCAGGGATTAGTGTGTGTGAAATTTCTGTCAAGCTTTGCATGAATGCAGAATGCTATTAAGTCAATTAACCCAAGCCCCAATTACTGTAGAAAAAATGATACGCAAGCAAAATCCTGCATTTCACACACAGATTTAACCAGCCCCAACCTGCAAGCTGCTTTACACCCAATACAGACAAGATAAGATTGCTACTGTCACAGATGTTCTAGGCAGATAAATTGAACAAAGAATGAACAAATACTTTGCTGTAGTTCACGTACAAGATTTAAACATTTTGGCCCCTGTTTCAGTACCCTTTATGCGTGGGTCACAGGTATTTCAGTCAGATTTATGCATGCATTACTTTTATCTGTTTTATATTTTGTGTGCATAGCTGTTGAACTATGCTTACCAGATGTCTGCCATGCATTTACTACGCATTTGGTAAATGCATTCATTGCTTAAAAAGCCCATTTATACTAGCTGTTGGTGTGTAACTGACACTGAGATTTAAACAAATATACCCTTTGTCTGCATTTTAACCACTTCCCGCCCATCAAATAACAAAAGGATGGCCGCAAAGTGGTTGCTTTATCCTGACTGGACATATGACGTCCAGCGGGATAGGCCGCGTCACTCTGACACACCGTATCTACGTTCCCGGTAAAGAGCTATAGGCACTTTTTACCATGTGACCAGCTGTGTCCAATCACAGCTGGTCACATAGTAAATAGGAAGTGCCGTTGGTCAGCTTTTCTTAGTTCGCGCTTGATAGGCGCGAGTAGAGGAGAGTCGATCAGTGACTCTCCTGACAGGGGGGAGGGTCTGTGCTGGTAATCAGAGCATTGATTACCAGTGCAGACCCTTGGGGGATGCCACTAGAGCCACCAGGAATTGCCCACCTATGGCCACCAGGGATGCCCGCCCATGGCCACCAGCCTGTCAGTGCCCTCATCATCAGTGGGGCCCATCATTGCCATCTATCAGTGCCACCTACCAGGGCCCATCATTGCCATCTATCAGTGCCACCCAACATTGCCCATCATTGCCCATCAGTGTCACCCTTTCAGTGCCCATCAGTGCTGCCTATCTCAGTGCCCATCAGTGCTGCCTATAAGTGCCACCTATGAGTGCCCATCAATGCTGCATATCAGTGCTACCTATCTGTGCCACATATCAGTGCCCATCAGTGCTGCATATCAGTGCCGCCTATCAGTGCCCATCAATGCTGCATATCAGTGCTACCTATCAGTGCCCATCAGTGCTGCATATCAGTGCCACCTATCAGTGCCAACCAGTGCTGCATATTAGTGCCTCATCATCAGTGCCACCCCATCAGTGCCTGTTAGTGGGCCTCATCAGTGCTCATCAGTGCAGTAAAAAACTTATATATTTACATTGTATAAAACAAACCTCTATTTGTGGAAATAAATTACATAAATTTGGCTTAGGTACAGTGTTGCATGACCGCGCAATTGTCATTCAAAATGCAGCAGCGCTAAAAGCTGAAAATTGGCTTGGGCAGGAAGGGGGTGAAAGTGCCCTGTATTGAAGTGGCAATAAAATATATGATGCAAGTTAAATACATAATATTAATAATTTATGTTTCATTTCCAAGTTAGAATATAATAAATTATACTCTATTCACCCAAAATCTGATGTACAAATGATGCACATGGGAGAAACAAAAAGCAAATATGGGTTAATCACCAGTCAGATGTATAAGTTGCGCCTGTATGAATTACTTCACAGAGCAGAATATTTTCCAGGGAAAATTGGCATAATTGAACCATGTACTAGTTCACTTCCACAAATGGAAAGTCTGTGCTTGCTCACCAGGCAAGGGCTCTCTGTTCCCATCCAATTTTCATGGAGAAAATTAATCAGTCAGCATCCTGAGAAAGGAGCATTGGTGTATGGGTGGGCCACGTCATCAGTTATGTAGCTGCTAATATTTTGAGACAATCTAACTTCTCAGCTGGACATTAGTAAATGAAATATGGGCAATCATGTCATGGATGACACAGCATACTCGTAAGGCCATGCTCACAACCTTCATAAGAAATACATTTGCTGTAATGGTTAAATATATAACTAGAAGTGAAAGGCTGTGTTGTCATGAGCTTTGACAATCACTGGAGACTCACACTAACTGCATTTAATCTTACATACTATCACCCCACATTATAACCCAAATCCAGGCCCTCACATTTGTCTACAGTGGTTCTCCAGCTTAATTAAGTTTGTTGTTTGTGGATGATGTCACCTTTTTTTATGGTCTGCTGATGTTCTCAAATTAGGGAAAGCCATGCTCTCTAGAAAAAGGTAAATTCCCACCTGCTATATGGCTATCTGTAAGTTAGGATGAATAGATACATTTTGGCAAAAGTGACTTTGCTACAAAATAACTGATTTTCTATCAACAGAATCGTGTCCTGGATGTCTTTATTTAGAGGGTGTTTTTATGAACGGTGTAGTTAGGGTAGTTTATTATATTTAATATAGTGTCCTTTATGCTTGCGTTTTTTAATTTCATTTTTTGTGCACTTTTTGGTGTTTTAGGAGCTTGGAAAGCATAGAACCAGGCATCAGCAGATTACTGATGCCATGCAAGACTCCTGCAGATTGTCAGTGTAAGCTGTCTGTCCATACATCATCATTCAATGAACTACCACAGCACCATGGTAGTTTATTGAGAACTACAAGCTGACTGCTGCAAAGGCTGTCGGTAATTGTAGTTTATTGATTTACAGGGATCTGTGAATCAATAAAGGGGCCATGTGGGCAGAGCCCCGCACGGGCACGCTCTCTTTGAATTGTGACCGCGAGTATGGGGAGAAGATCCCTGGCCTACTGCCACAAGGAGGAGGGGGATTGGGGGTGAGGGGTCTGGTGCTGAACATGTTACATGTTACACGCTAAATATAGGTGTACCATGTAACATGTTCAGAAAGGCGAATGTGTCCTTTAATATCATTACAATATATTTTTACTTTCTCATACTACTGGTCTACAAAGCCATTTCATTTTTAATATCTATGTATTTTATTTCATAGTGTCCCCTTACAGCATGATGCTGTTTATTGCTGTGTGTTTTGTTACCTTTGTAATTTATTCATTCATTCATTTATTTGTTTTATTTTATCATTACACCCTTAATATCTTTTGGTTTACTTTAACATAGCAAGTGATATAGATGTTGGGCCTCTTGACAAATTGTTGTTAAAGTATATGTAATAAGCTAAATATGAAAATGTGAATATACATGAAGTTTATCACAGGTTCCTGATAACATGCATTTACATAATCAGCTGCTACTTTCTCATATGTTTTTTTAATATTAGGAATCTAAATTCCTTTTTATATCATTTATATTTGTATGCTTTATTCTCTAAGAATTCCCAGCACCTATTGATTATATACAGATAGTGACATGCAATACTAGTGTAGGTGTTCCTGTTAGGATTAGGTCCCACTGGTACTAATCTCATTATTTGTATACACATGTATGATGCCCATACTGTTGGTTTCACAGGGACTAGTCGTTTCCCTTATATGGCTGATACATGCAGATTCATTCCAATATCTAAACTGTATTGGCACACATATTGCCCCACAGAGTTATTTCACAGGTATATATGAGTTAATATTCTCCATCTGTGTACCATAATTTTCAATCTGGTTTATGACTCTAACATTTGTATACATACTATAGCATGCATTTATACAGGTATGTTCTTTCTAGGTATGACCATACAGTAAATCTATGTAGTATGGATCTGGATTTACAACAAATTGCCTATAAACATCATGGGTTCTAGGCAACAGTATTTACTATACATCTTGCAACATGCGTTTATATATTATATACACTGTTAAAAAAAATGAAAGGAACACTTTGAAAACACATTGGAACTCAATAGGGAAAAATATCATGCTGAATATCTATACTGATATGGACTGGGTAATGTGTTATTAACGAAAGAATGCCACATAGTTTGATGGAAATGAAAATTATCAACCTACAGAGGCTGAATTCAAAGACACCCCAAAAATCAAACTGAAAAAATTATGCAGCAGGCTAGTCCATTTTACTTAAATGTCATTGCAGCAACTCAAAATGGTACTCAGTAGTTTTTATGGCCCCCACGTGCTTGTATGCATGCCTGGAAATGTCTGGGGAATGCTCCTAATGAGAAGACAGATGGTGTCCTTGGGTATTTCCGCCTAGATCTGGACCAGGGCATCACAGAGCTCACGAACAGACTGAGGTGCAACCTGGCAGCGTCGGATGGACCGAAACATAATGTCCCAGAGCGTGGGGGCCATTCAATGGTATCAATTCCTTCATCCTCCAGGAACTGGCTGCATACTCTTACCACATGATGCCAGGCATTGTTGTGCACCAGGAGAAACCGAGGACCCACTGCACCAGCGTAGGATCTGACAATGGATGAAAGGATTTCATCCTGATACCGAATGGCAGTCAGAATGCCATTGTCTAGCCTGTAGCGGTCTGTGTGTCCCTCCATGGATATGGCTCCCCAGACCATCACTAACCCACCACCAAACCTGTCATGCTGATTGATGGTACAGGCAGCATAATGTTCTACAGGGCTTCTCCAGACCCTTTCAGGTTTGTCACGTATGGCTAGGGTGAACCTGCTCTCATCTGTGAAAAGTACAGGGTGCCAGCCAGTAGTGGATCTGCCATATCTGGTTGTTCAATAGAAAATGCCAATCAAGCTTCACGAAGCCTGGCAGTGAGCACAGGGCCCACTAGAGGCCATTGGGGCCCTCAGGCCACCCTCATGAAATCTGTTTCTGATTGTCTGGTCAGAGACATTCACACCGGTGGCCCGTTGGAGGTAATTTTGTAGGGCTCTGGCAGTGCTCATCCTGTTTCTCCTTGCACAGAAGAGCAGATATTGGTTCTGCTGATGGGTTAAGGACCTTCTATGGCCCTGTCCAGCTCTGCTAGCATAACTGCCTGTCTCCTGGAATCTTGTCCATGCTCTTGAGACTGTGCTTGGAGACACAGTAAACCTTCTGGCAATGGCCCATATTGATGTGCCATCCTGAAGGAGTTGGATTGCCTGTACAACCTCTATAGGGTACAGGTATTGACTCATGCTACCAGTAGTGACACTGACCCTAGCCAAATGCAAAACTAGTGAAAATCAGTTTTTTTGAGCAGTGTATTATATTGGCACCTTTACATGTGTGATTGGGATATACAGTATAGGAGTGAACATTTCATCCTTTAGCTTATACACCATTATTTCTTGAATCATTTTCAACATTCATTACCTATATAAAGACATGTGTTACCTTTTTTTTCATCTGTAATATTTGGTTTTTAGTGAATCCACATGTGCATCAATCGATGTGTCTTCTAAATGTATGTCTTAATCATTTTCCTCATGCTTTCACAGACTGGCCCCTCCCCATTCCCCCAGTTGGTCCCTTGGTTTGTTGGTCAGTTCATTTTCTCCATCAGTTTGGCATCTCCCAGCTTCTCTCATAAATAATCAGGGGCAGTGTTTAAGGCCAGCCAGTGTACTTATTAGGGGAGGGATGTACACCATAGGTGGGCAGGCTTAAGAAAGAGGCCTTACCACCTTGAAATGTATAACTATGCCTATTCCATTCCCCCAGCATCTTATGTCACCCTGGAATGTCCCCACGCTGTCTAACTGGCTCTGGCATTGTTGTAGCTCTGTATGCTGCAGGAGGCTTCTCTCTACATCTTCCTGGATTGCTGCAATTTGGCTTGGGTCCCAGAGATGACTTTCCTTAGTTTTAAGATGTGCCTGAGTGCATTCTTTATTATTATTATTTTTTTTTTAATTTTCTTTTTAATAATAAACACTATCTTGCTATGTTTTTTTCAACGGCTATTGTTCATATATTGAATAGAAAATATAATTTGTTTCAAGACAACATTGCCAGAAAAAAAGAGTGTTTATCACTGAATCAATAAACCAATAGTTGAAATGTAAAAATTGCTTTGGTCCAAAGGGGGTATATAGGTGTGAGAGAGTGAAGTGTCAGCACCAAGCCAGAGTATGAAGGTGGTGCAGGGGACACTGAAACTGAATCAGGAAGAATAGATCATTGGAATAAGGAATAATAAAGGTTGATAGCAGGGACTACATCATAGAGTCTAGGAGCAGTGAAGGTGGCACTGTGGACATGAAAGATGGGGCAGGGCTTTGTTGTTTAGGTAGTATGTTTAAGTATTGGATATAAGACTGATACTTGGCATGGTGCATTCAATAAATGGATAGGGATTTTCACAAAAGCTCTGGAGACTGAGTGCCGGGGAAGGGGGGAGGGGGGGTGATGCTCATGTTTTGGACACCAGGCACTTGGGGGGTTATTAGACATGTGCATACATTTGCTGGTAGCTAGGTCCTGAGAGCGCAACAGATGTACTCATAACTGTCCACTGATGAGTTCATGCAAGTCACAAGTCATGTGCTGAGAGGTTGACACACATATGTTGGGTACTGGGTGCTGGGAGGTTAAGGCACATGTCCTGGGGATTAGGTACTGACAGGTTAAAATGCATTCACTGTGGCAGAGTAGTTAGGGATTAACAAACATGGACTGTAGACTGGGTGCTGAGGGGTTCACACATATGTGTCAGGGGCTAGTTATTAAAGGGTTAATACACATGGACTGAAGACTGGGTGCTAAGGCAATAACTCATATAAGAAGATGAGTGGGGGGGTCTAAGATTAAGGTGGGAACTGGTTGCTAAGGGAATCATTCTCATTCATTGAGGACAGGTCATCGAGAGGTTTTGCTGCAAACATGTCATTGAGAGATTAGAGCACATGCTATAGAAACTTAGTGAGGCATAAATGTACACACACAGCAGACAGGTTACTCAGGGGTTTATGCTCCTTCTGGTTATACTGATCACTGATGGGATCATGCACATATTCTAGCTAAATGGCCTAGAAACCTGTGTTTACTGGAATGGCCACTACTGGCATTGATACTGATAAATGAGTTGTGTGCTTGGGGACGGACTCAATTGATGTATACTTTTTAATATGCAATTTATGTGGTGGTGGTGTGGGAACTGCACAGTGTGGTGCTTCTGTAGAGGGAGCTGGTGACTGTGGGTGCTGGCAGGAGGACACCAGGGAGAGACAAATGTGTGTGTGTGCTGTAGGTAAAATCTCACTGGAAAAGGACCACTGAGGTTGAGTTACTAAAATTGAAGCGTGCAAAATCTGGTGCATCTCTGCATAAAACCAATCAGCTTCCAGGTTTTTTTTTTTTTTGTCAAAGCGTAATTGAACAAGCTGAAATGAGAAGCTGATTGGCTACCATGCACAGCTGCATCCAATTTTGCACTCTATTGTTTTAGTAAATCAACCACACTGTGTGCTGGAGGTGTGATATCACTGTTTTACTTTGTACACGTGTGAAGATGTAAAATTTAGATTTCTATATTTAATTGTAATATAATGGCAACAAATTAGTAAGATTAAGAAGGCAAAGGGAATTTTGGATATTGTGACTCTCAGAACTGATGAAACACTTGATATACAATTGTAAGACCTTTTCCAACTGACCCATGTGACTTAGTGTACCAACTAGGTATGAGCTCTTGGTTCAGTCAAACACAAGTTCAGACTGACCTTTGCTTATTCGGGTGTTAGTCCAGCTGGAATTTTCACTTGGTAGGCAAGAGCTGAATGCCATATAACAGTTTTTCTACCGCTAATATATATTGTATATGACAGCTTTCTCTACTCTGCCAATGTTTGTTAAAGAAGCAGTGGGTGTGGGCACCTGCCAGCTTCCTTAGACATAAGGGAAGTCACTTGACCGCATTCATTCCCTGGCTGAGAATCCCCAGCCATGTAAACAATAGAATAGGGCTGACATCACTGACCAAATATGGCTCCTTTTTTTGGTCAGGGACATGACTGAGTACATCCCACCCCTCAATTTACATTTAGCACATTTGGCCCCAGCATGAGTTTGTCAGCAGGTTACAGTCAATCGGTAACCACCGTATACAAAAGGGCCGGCTTGGAAATGATGCGATGCTGCAGAAGACGTCACATGACGAAACGCGTACAGCGCCGTCACGTCATTTCCGGTTCCGGCTTTCAGTTGGAACGCATTGCGTTCCGGGACGCCAATACCACGCTGTTTACCTTATGATCGATTGTGAGTATTCATTTATTGTATACTGCTGAATAAAATATCCCCTACGATATCACACTATCGAGTCTTTCCACTTCCTATGACCCTCCCATCCATATACTTGTGAGTGGCCATACTAGATCCCTCCACGGAGCATCGGACATATTGGAACAGGACCCTAGTACTGGACCCCACGTTAGGATATCTGCGATACCCCGCGGACCCCACACCATTCTCCCCCAGGAAGGGAACCACTACACAGAGTAAAGACCAGCGAGGCATATCTCCAGTACCCACTCTATACCCCTGTGTGGGGTGGGTATATCTGGTGAGTAGGTTTTTCATCAGTAGCCACTTTGCAGCTCACCAGTCACCCACCTTGGGGGTCACCGTAAGTCACTGCCCACCTATCTCACTGGGTATACTCACCTATTTATGGATGTATTCTAGTATATGAATTGACTGATCATTACTTATTGTCACACTTTGGAAAGAAGTTTCCCGCACATTTATTGCTTTTGCACAATTTTCTGATCACGAACTTATATTTTTTATATTTTTTTATATTTTTAGTACTATCACTTATTGGTGCACTTTGGATAATACTCCCCTGTATATTTGCACATTTACCCTGTTTGGTCAAGGTTTTCCCGCACTATTTTACTAATTTTTATCATCGCGATTTTTGAGTCATTTTATATTATTCATTGATTGATCTATTTAATGTTGTTTATATATTCACTCTGTTGATTATTTATTTTCATCACTATTGCATATTGTATATATACACATATTTATTTATCTCAGCACATCTTTGCACATTGCACTTCGCCACCTTGTGGCTATTTTCCATAGTCTTTTCTATATACAATTCATCCGATGATATATGTTTACATAGGTATATCTACATAATTACACTTTATAACATAAGCAGCGCCATCACCTCCATTCTCATCGTTTTGGTTGTATACCTGCTGATTGGTTGTGGCCTATCACATCATAGATTGCTGTGTTTGTGAACACAGACTTTGGCTATATTTCTTCCTGCTGTTTATAACTGAAACTGAGGGGAGAAGCCCAGCCAGATCTGCAAGAAAAAGCAGCACACATTCACCTGCATATACTTGTTAGGCATACAGTTAACCCCTTAACTGCCCTCCTGGTCACTCCTGTCTCCCAAACAGTGCCATTAGTACAGTGTCAGTGTACAGTATTATCACTAATCACATTATTAGTGTCACTAGCGACGTGAGTGTCAGTTAGTCAGTTAGTGTCCCTCCCAGCCAGTGTCAGGTTGATCTACTAAAAGTGAAGAGTGCAAAATCTGGTGCAGCCCTAGAAACCAATCAGCTTCCAGGTTTTATTGTCAAAGCTTAACTGAAAAAGCTGAAGTTGGAAGCTGATTGGTTACCATGCACCAGATTTTGCACTCTCCACTCTTAGTAAATCAGCGTAAATCAACAACTGTAACACGCTGATCACTGCCATTACTAGCATAGTGTCTGTACGGATTAGTATCTTAATCACTATCAGAACTTTACACAAAAATACAGTTATAGCAAGATCAGCCCCTGATTTTTGCTAGCACGTGCAACATGCAACATGTAGCAGAATACACTTTGGCTATAAATGTATCCAAAAAGAGAGAGAGAGGGCCAAGCGCCGATCTAAGTGCAGCAATATAGGCAATTTATTGGACACACATGAAGAATGTTACTCACAAAGGATGTATAAAATCAGGCATCTTAAAAGCAATAGGGGATCTCTGAAGTCACTTCCAGGGTGGGCTGTCCGGTCAGGCTGTGGCGCTGATGCTGTGGAGGGTAAGCGGCGATCTCCTGTTGCGAGGCAGGGGACGTGCTGATCCTCAGCGGTGGTGATGCAGCGTGGACACGCCGGTCGGGTTGCCGTGACTTCACTTCCGAGACACCAGGGAGATAGAACGGCGACGCGTTGCGGAGCTCCGCTCCTTCTTCAGGCCGTGCAGGGGCCATTTTGGATGTGGTATTTATGCCAGCAGTGCGGAGGACAAAGTTACAGGGGCTCAGGAGGGACAAAATTAGGAGAAAAGCAAACCGGATGTCTGGGAGGGGGAGGGGAGGGAAAGAATAGGGGGAGGGGTGAATTCTTTCCCTCCCCTCCCCCTCCCAGACATCTACGTCATCCTCCTCTCTCTTAGTCTCACACTCTCTGTTCGCCACTAACATTCCCTTGCCGGTTTGCTTTTCTCCTAATTTTGTCCCTCCTGAGCCCCTGTAACTTTGTCCTCCGCACTGCTGGCATAAATACCACATCCAAAATGGCCCCTGCACGGCCTGAAGAAGGAGCGGAGCTCCGCAACGCGTCGCCGTTCTATCTCCCTGGTGTCTCGGAAGTGAAGTCACGGCAACCCGACCGGCGTGTCCACGCTGCATCACCACCGCTGAGGATCAGCACGTCCCCTGCCTCGCAACAGGAGATCGCCGCTTACCCTCCACAGCATCAGCGCCACAGCCTGACCGGACAGCCCACCCTGGAAGTGACTTCAGAGATCCCCTATTGCTTTTAAGATGCCTGATTTTATACATCCTTTGTGAGTAACATTCTTCATGTGTGTCCAATAAATTGCCTATATTGCTGCACTTAGATCGGCGCTTGGCCCTCTCTCTCTCTTTTTGGATTCATACAGGGTTGCTTCACCCTCTACAAGCCGGCAGCCAGGAAAGTGTACAAGCAATCCCACCAGACTTTCACCATTTGCCCACATCATAGCCTATTGCAGCAACCCGCTCAGTCCGTTTGCGCCAATCTCTCCCCCCCTCTATAAATGTATGGAGACATTTGATTTTATTGGTTGTTTTATAACAGAAAGTAGAAAATATTGGGTATTTTTTCATTTATATAATAAAAAATAAAAAAATATAGTGGTGATCAAATATCTCTAAAGAAAGTTCTATTTGCATGAAAAAATTATAATAATTTCATTTGTGTACAGTGTTGCACGACTGAGCAATTGTCTTGTTAAAGTAGCACAGTGCTAAATAACGAAAAATGTCCTGGTCATGAAAAGGATAATTCACAGCTTTTCTTTCGGCAAGGTGGGGGGAGTTGTTCATCAAGAGTTACATGGATCTGTATTGCTAGACAATGTGATTGACAATGGATTTACATCATGGGACTTTTATTTTTTAATAAAAGTCTTGCTAAAAAGTGTGTGCCTTTATTTACACTTTATACTTTTTTTCAATGAGTGGAGTACTATGTACCCTTTACTCATTTACATATGGGGTAGTATCTGTAGGGGGCCCTTGGTATTAAAGGGGGGCTTCCAGATTCTCACAGGCTCCCAGAGCCACCAGGAGAGACTTGAGGGGAAGAGGTCATTGTCCTCAACATACTTGGCCTTATATGGATCTGGAGTTGGCCTGCAATCGTGTCCTCTTTATCCTGGCAAGCCAGGATATACATGCTTGGATAACAAGTCTAATACGAATTTTGAGGGGAGGCCCTCACACTTTTTTCTTTTTAATTCTTTGTGTTGTGTTCCCCCTAAAAAATTCATACCAGATCAAAAAGTAATTGGGGTGGATCTATGTCTTTTTATTTCATTCCTAGTCTGAAAATTGCCTGTTGGTATTCATAACTTGTTCCCTTCCCAGTAATTTTTCAAATATGTCAAAATCTCCTGTGTAGGTGTTTTTATGAGATTTGATATCTTTATTCACAAAACATTGTTTATCATTATATGACGACCAGGAATATTTTATCAAATAACTGCAAACATCCAGCAACTTTTACCCTTTGATTTTGCAATTATTACTGGATGATCTCTCATTGTCTTTAGATGAAAATTGTTTATGTTGTTAAACTAGTACTCTACATAATCAAGATTAGCAGCTTCATATTAAATTGCAGGTTCTGAGCTCGAGAACAGCTGCTAAAGAAGCTTAAAATGGGTTGGAAATACAAAACAGGTGCTATTTTCAATGTGTAAAAGAACATACAGTACAGTTCTTATGTAAGTTAAATAAAAATAGACAAACTTCTGCTCTGCCTGCCTAGTTGTGTTTATCATGCATACAAAAAGCTGCCTTGTATATATGTTTCAAAATCAATCTTCTGTTTTTCTATGGGGCTACCTTCCTTACATGCCAAAGTAGTCTGCATCATAACTTCAAAATCATTTTAATCTTCTCTGCTTTATTATTGCATGAAGGTTATTTCCTTTCTAGTTTCTGTACAAAGTGATAAAATAATTGCATTGATAACATCTACAGTATCCTTACAAAGAATTGAAAGGGGAGAAGAAGAAAATGTCAGATATATTCACTGTTAAAATATTTTTTGCCACTTTTATGCTAGTCACAAAGACAAATTAACATAGCCATACACTTAACAGTAGAAAGATGCCCCCACTTGCACATGTGACCAAAGAAAGAAAGGTTTAGAATACTTATATAATCTACAGCTTAAATGGGGTTATTTTTAGAGGGGTCATACCTACAAAAATGTCAGACTTCTGTAATGATACAAACACAAACACATTCTTAGCTGCTGTTATCACCATAGGCAATAACACATACACACAACATATATACTGTATATATATATATATATATATATATATATATATATATATATATATATATATATATGTATATATATATACATACAGTATCTCACAAAGGTGAGTACACCCCTCACATTTTTGTAAATATTTTATTCTATCCTTTCATGTGACAACACTGGAGAAATGACACTTGAGAAATCACATCAGTCCCTGTTCTCTGGCCAGCCTTAGGGAGCAGAGGGTCAGGAAGCATCTCATATGAGCCTCTGAATGCCATGCTGTAAAGCTGATGGAGTGTGGCTGATTGGTTACTGCTGGGGCTCCGTAGGACCGGCGGTGACAGGCAGAGCCCTCGCAGTAACCACTTAGCCACAACTAATGGCTACACTGGAAAAGTTCTTTCTCTACTCCAGTTCTGGCCTCCTTTGTAAAATTTGTATTTCCCTTTACTTTGACAATACTCACCAGAGTGAACCTCCCCAATGAGAATATAGGAAATAATAAAAACCTGACAGAGGTTTCCATACTGTATATCTTTCCAAAATGGAATGAATACTGAGTTTTTAGTTTAAAAAATACGTAAAAGTTTTGCTAAAAAAATTGTATCTCTTGTTTCTGATTTCACAGCTCCCCGCTTCTATCCTGTGTTGGTCATATATATTGGCTTTAGCAAGAATGTTGCAAGACTTCATAAGTAAGTTTATTAGAAAATGTTCTTATCAATCTTATGGCACAGTCACTAAAGGACCTTGGTGGTGTGAAATAGTGAGGTTAATTTTTATCTGATCTTCTTTATTTCAGTGCTTTCAAACCCTTTGTATGCACTTGGGTTTAATTTTCTGTATTCAAACTAGTGGGGTGATCCGTGGGGTGGGAACATTTGCAGACACATGGGTGTCTGTATATATACCCCTACACAGATTTTCAGATGTCATGCCTGACTCCAAACGTGTCCTCAAAAAAGCCCTATAAACACCTGCAGCAAAAAGCAGGGAGACAGGCGAGAAGCCATATCGCTGTTCTGAAAGTGACCTAAGAGAAACAATCTTTTCTCTATAGCGGTCACCCTGACATGGAAGGGTTTGGTTACCCTGCCATAGCAGTCAGAGTCAGTTAACCCTACACTACACTACGGTCCCTTTACACTTAAAACTTTCCCTACAGAAACTAGATTATTAAATCTAACTATAGTGGAAAATAGTACCCTAACTACACTAGATATCCTTTTCCTCACACTAATAATTGCTAAATGACACTTTGTAGCAGAAGTCACAGAACTGCTTCCACTCTCTTCCATGTCCCTGTATTACAATGCTAGGAATTTGGCAGGGGCTATCTTATATACCCGGGGGGCGTATTCACTAATGATTGGCCTATGGACCCCCTAGTCGCTCCAATCACATTCCTAGCATTCTCCTGCCCCCTCAATTGGCTTTTACTGATGGTTCTGGTCCAATCACAGGCTTTTAAAGCCCATTTCCTGTACCACTGCATTTTGGTTGGTTCTGGTTGCCGAATTCTGAACTTTTTCAGCAAAAAGTTCGGAATTCGGCCGAACCTCGAACAGCCAATGTTCGGGTAGAACCAATGGTCGACCTGAACTGTTCGATCATCCCTAGTAACTAACATATAAAAGGAAGCATTACTCAAATTAGGTCAAGGTCCAGAGCAAATAATAACAGCATAGCTCAAGGTGAGACAGATAAATATATGTCTTATTACAACCAGCCCATAACAGGAAGTGGTAGGTTACCTGAGATGCAAAAAAGGACCAAGCCTTCACAGCAGATGTAATATTCCAACACATTTTGCAAGTTGAGCACCTCCAGGGGTTCAAGGAGTGCAGCTAATGAGAAAAGAATACAGCAGATGTAAAATACACATTCAAATAACAAAAGCAGTAAACATAACAAGTATGTAAATACTGTAATTACAAAAAAAAGCAATCTATTACTCACAACCATATTTGTCTTCCAAAGCATAAGATTCCTTCAAATGTGAGTAAAGAACCACAGGAAACAGTAATCAAGGTAGTTGTAAGTAGTGAACAGGATGGGAGAGTAGCCCCGCAGCGGATTTCACCGAGGGGCCAGGAGAGGACAAATGGGGGAGGCATACACCCTCCAGCCCATAATACGATGGTGTCTACAATGAATCAAAAAATAAATGTATACACAGAATTTAGCCACTCCACTCCAGATTGTATTTTATAAGGCAAATTATTTAAATCAGCCAAACCTAGCAAATAGCAAACAAATATATATGCTCTGAAATCCTAAGGGAATCTGAAAGGACTTGGCAATAAGGGAAACCACTTAGGGCATACTGAGCCAACCGAGGCTCAGGGCTCAGACTCTAAAGCATCCAATATAATCACAGAAATGGCTTGAAATGTATATTCTCATTGATACCTGGAGATTTTGTTGTCTCCAGTTGGAAGAACAGCACAGCCAGCTATGTTGACTGGGCTATGTATAGCTAAAAGATGGCCTCTCCACCTCCATATCATGTTGCCCTCAGCATTCAAAGGCCCAAGGCACCGATGGTGTGGATAGATTCCCAACTGCGCAGGTACAACAAACCAGCCGATTATGCACAGTGGTGGCGGGAATAGGCAGAAAGACTGCCTGGCTGCTGCCCCTGCTGCCATCCAAGGGGCTTACATCGCTCTAACCCAAGCCGCACAGCTGCAGTAGTGTCCTGGACAGTACAGGGGGAAGGTAGAGCCAGCCCAATGAAATGGCTGCAGAAGACAGGCAGGCAAATCTACCCAGTCCCTACCATGAGCAATCCCCAAGCATAATATACTGTATGCAAGCTCCATCTAGAGAATGGAGAAGACACAACACATGAGAACATCTAATAACCAGTCAATACAGGCTTAGCACACCTTCCTCTGAAAAGTGAAAGGCACCAACATTACTATAAATGACAAAACAAAAGTAACAATCACAAATCTGACAAAAGAAAGGGGCACCACATACACATCTAATTGGTCAATCCCCATGGAAACCAGAGTCACCACCGCCAGAGAGTGAAACTCCATCAGGTCATACCTACCTGTTCCCTCAAAGTAAAAGCTGCTTCCTTGGGTGTTCAACTCATGAAAATTACATTATCAAAAATAACAAAATACAGTTTTAATCCTGAAAAGAAGTATATAAATAGCATTACAGGCAAGAAAAGTGGGTAAAGGCCCTAAAGCACCCAGTATAATCACAGAAATGGCTTGAAATGTATGTTCTCATTGATACCTGGAGATTTTGTTGCCTCCAGTTGGAAGATCCATTTGGTCTCCAACTGCATGAGAAGTTTGTTGATGTCACCTCTTCTAAGAGAGCCTGCAACCTATTACAAGGCAAATAATTTAATCACACTTGGGTCCGAGCTATGATATAAACCCACATGACGACTCACTGATGTCTCCATTTTGCAATATCTGATAAGGTAGAAGAGAGGGGGATCCTCTCTGAAAAATGGCTATGTGTCAAGTAGTCGCATAAAAATATTTTCCTTCTAAAAGTGATTTGGGATTTGTTGACTTTATACTTTGTTTCTATAGGATCTTCCCTTAAAATATGCCAGTGTTGTAAAACATTTACTGATTCTCCCTCCGTTGAGTTCGGTATCACCATGCATGCCAAAATGAGAGGAATTCTAAGGCTTTTTTTTAGGGTAAATGCTAAATTGATGAACTGAGGTTTTTAAAGCATCACTATGCATCAACATGGACAATGTTGAGCATTGTCACAGTTTGGAAGGTAAATACAAATTTAGGACATATTGTCCTTGCCATATTTAGTATTTATTTACTTTATACAGTCACATCTTGTGAAATTGACCAAAAATAGAAAATAAATTGTGCTTGTGTGGATTAAAGGTCTTTTTAGCATAATTTTTACTGAAAATAAAAGTTTGAAAAACAGTTGCGCAGATATCATGCAAACAAAAATTAACAACTTCCATTTTTTTTTATTCTATGGGTTCTCTGCTTTCAGAAAATGTTGAACCAATCAATACAGGGCACGTTCACCCCCTTCCTGCCCAGCAAACACATGGTATTGGCATCAAACCAGTACACTGATCAGTCATTGGCTGTGTCCGACGCCTACACATGAGGCGCATCATTGGAAAAATCATATGAAGTCCACCCGGAACAATGAATATCCTGTCCAGCTGCCAATTGGCAATAGGCTGGGTGGAGAGTAGTTAACTATTTCAGGAGATTTTAAATATTGCTAGGCCTAAAAAGTGTGTTTTACCATGTGCGCATAAACAAAAAAGATCTGGTAGGGAAAGGGGAAAACTTTAAAACTACATTAATTAAAAGTACATTTTTTTTACAAGTATAACATGTCTACTACACACTCCTGCCCATTCATTCATAAAATGGCGATATCCCATAGAGTTCTTTTTGCCTAATGGAGAGAACTCCATTACTGGAGGAGATGTGGTCATGTGACTGTGGCAGGTCACGTGATTGTTTTCTTCTCCAGTTTTTTTTTTTTTTTTAAATCTTTTTTTAAGCTCTTTATTATTTACTGTTGTGCTCCATTGGCTTCAGACTCCAAAGGATAGTGAAGTGCAATGCACATTTGTAAAGCACATCACTGCAACTTTTAAATGTGAGGAGTATAAGATGAACAGCTCTATACCACAAATAGATATACAATATATATATAGCAATATATATGTGAAAATAGGTGAGTGTGGATCACTCCAATATCTCAAATAAATAAAAAAATATATATAAAAATGGTACTATATGCTAGTGTATACAGTGAAAAAATAAACAATATAAAAGTAAACAATGATGCAGTATATATACTGGTGATGATGGTGACAGTCCAAAAAAATATATAGCGTGACTAAAGTGCAAAAAAGTGCTGCATTGAAAGTCTCTTTAGTGCAATAACATTCAGTGGTGACTCCTGTGACCTCCTGCTTCACCCTTCAGTGCTCAAAGGTAAGGTAGCCCACTTACCAGATGTAGTTGATTCTTATGGCGTACGCCAAAAAGAATCAAAAATCGCTTGTGTGTTACTCCTGGTATCAGATGACCCGATTCTGTATTGAGCCCATAGCCACTCGGGATAAACAAGAAGAGAAGAAGCTCCTCATAGTGTGAAAAAGTAACGTCCTTTATTTTCACTCGAACATGGTAAACACACTCTTCATTATAAAAAACATCCAGTATAAAAGTCCATAAAACACTGTGGTAAACTCCAAACGTGATATTAAAAAACTTGTGCAAACTCGCAAGTAAACGGTGAGGGATCACAGCAAAAAAAGCAAAAAAAGGGGGGGTGCCCACTGGGGGGTCCCCTGGTAGATGCTACTTTGCACTTCCGAAGACGTCATATCTCTGACGAAACGCGTCAAGCTGGTACGCACGCTGCCTCGCTCTGAGCTACAGCTGGACCGCACGCCGACTACACCAATTCCGGGTAAGGCGCTAACAGCGGAGTACACCAGCGTCCTGTTGCATCGTGCCGCGAGGCACCGCAGGAGCTCAGTAGCGGCAACACATCTACCAGGGGACCCCCCAGTGGGCACCCCCCCTTTTTTTGCTTTTTTTGCTGTGATCCCTCACCGTTTACTTGCGAGTTTGCACAAGTTTTTTAATATCACGTTTGGAGTTTACCACAGTGTTTTATGGACTTTTATACTGGATGTTTTTTATAATGAAGAGTGTGTTTACCATGTTCGAGTGAAAATAAAGGACGTTACTTTTTCACACTATGAGGAGCTTCTTCTCTTCTTGTTTATCCCGAGTGGCTATGGGCTCAATACAGAATCGGGTCATCTGATACCAGGAGTAACACACAAGCGATTTTTGATTCTTTTTGGCGTACGCCATAAGAATCAACTACATCTGGTAAGTGGGCTACCTTACCTTTGAGCACTGAAGGGTGAAGCAGGAGGTCACAGGAGTCACCACTGAATGTTATTGCACTAAAGAGACTTTCAATGCAGCACTTTTTTGCACTTTAGTCACGCTATATATTTTTTTGGACTGTCACCATCATCACCAGTATATATACTGCATCATTGTTTACTTTTATATTGTTTATTTTTTCACTGTATACACTAGCATATAGTACCATTTTTATATATATTTTTTTATTTATTTGAGATATTGGAGTGATCCACACTCACCTATTTTCACATATATATTGCTATATATATATTGTATATCTATTTGTGGTATAGAGCTGTTCATCTTACACACCCAGGGTAGCGCAGTATTTTTCTTTTTCACATTTTTTCCAGATCACTAACATTAGTGCAACTGATACTTTGCAGCTTCCCACAGATACCCAATTATTTTATATATTTTTACAGCACCTAGGCGCGATTGTACACAAAACTCTTTTCAAATGTGAGGAGTGTTGAACGTATTCAGCTTAACTGCAAGAGAACTAGTATACAGCACTGGTACACAACTCATGGGTCAGAGAGCGGTCAATTCCTTCTGAGAATTCTCACATTCTTACTTTGCTTCATAACCAATTTCCAACAGCAGAACACTAAGATTAATATAAATTTGACCCTGGTCTCTTCAACTCTTCATAGCAAAGTTCTTGTGATGATTGAATATTTTATGCAAAGGCTTTTACCAAGATAAAACATATGAAAAATTCTCACTTTCTAAGCTAAAACATCCATACATGTTATTTAGCATGGAGCAATTTGAATTAAAAATGGTTACACAAATTACAATTATAGCTACTTGGGGGGCTCCTCTCATAACTGTAATTTGTAGTATTTTTCTAAGGGTGGATGTAAAATATACTTTATGTTTGTTATTTTTTACATGTCAGAGCTCAGGAGTCATTGCTATTGACTTTCATTCCAAAGTGCCTTATTAGCTTTTACTATCCAACAGTCAAAGCTATTATAAAAACTCACCAGTTACACATTCCCTGTTTCAAATCCACTTGCAGTTTACAAGGCTGCAAAATCAGTTGTTAACAATATGAGATTGAGGATCTAGAGCTAACCAAAATAATTTTTCAAATAATTGTTAAAGTAATAAACAAACATGCATCATAGATAGATGTAAGCACATGTTCTTATGTATTGCATTTTATTTCATTTTTATGATTTCTTTTTATATTTTTGCTCCATTATTTAAAAAGTCAGGTTACTATATGCTATGTGATGCAATGAATCCATGAATAATTATATAACCCAGCTCTTTTTTCTTTGTAAACTGCAGGATATTCATATGAGTATTGCACATCTTATATATATATTTTACTGTGTAGTGCTTCTGATAGAGTTACCAGTTATTCCCCTGGATGACAGGTGCTTTTTGAAAGACGGAACCTTTTAACTTTCTGCTGAAGGCAAATTCAGAATCTTAGAAACCAGCAAAGAAAAAAAAAGTTGTTGATTGTAGCCGCATAGTAGATTTGGATGATAAATCCCAACTCATTACCCCCTAGGAATACAGACTAATTTCAATCTACAACACAACCTAATTTACGGCAGATAAAAGACTGAAGTCTGTTTGTCACTCACCATATAACTGCTGAATAAATGAGATACAGAAGGACTTACTGGTAATCTTTGCACCAGCCTTTCCACTGTTCAACTCAAGTCCTTTCATATATATATATATATATATATATATATATATGACATTTTTATATATATATATATATATATATATATCCATCTCTCTTTATGTGCTCATTATTGCTTGGTCATTAACCTATACACTGTAGTGATCTCAAATGATGCTTGGGTAAGCTCTACCACCTGCAAATATCTTTTCAACCCTGGGAAAAACCCTTTTCTTGAAAGTGATTGTAAAGTCTTGGTTTTTTTTTTCTATAAAAATAAAGAACATGTTATACTTACCTGCTCTGTGCCGTGGTTTTGCACAGAGTGGCCCAGATCCTCCTCTCCTCAGGTCCCTGACTGGAGCTCTTGGCCCCCCTCTCTCCTGTTGAGTGCCCCCACAGCAAGCAGCTTGCTATGGGGGCACCTGAGCTGAGCCGCAGCTCCGTGTACCCATTCAGACACACAGTCATGTTTCAACTCCACCTCTCTCTCTCCTGATTGACTAACTGAGTTTGTTTGACAGCAGCTGGAGCCAATGGCACTGCTGCTATGTCTCAGCCAATCAGGAGGTAGAGTCCCAGATGGCCAAGGCATTCGTAGACATCGCTTGATCGAGATGGGGCTCAGGTAAGTATTAGGGGATCTGAGGGGAGCTGCATTAAGATTAAAAAAAAACCTTGTGCCTTTACAACCACTTTAAAGCCACTGATAAAAGCTACCCTTACCTGAATCATGGACCATATTGTTTCAGATATGAGACTGTGAGTAAAGTTACTGCCTTTATATAGGATTTTTATGCATTTTCTGTAACGTCTCCCTTTACGCAATATGAAAAGAAGTAGCTAGCCTAAAGACTAAAAGCAGTTCTCTTGAATATTTACCCAAGATGGAACTATGCAGCATGAGCCTCGACACCATGAATCATGCAAAATGAACATTTTTATCCTAAATAAAATTTAGGATAAGATAAATCTTTGTACACTAGCAGACTGAATTGAGGGCCTCTATATGGCAGATATTTCAAATACTTTACCTGAGTTCTGGTATTTTTGATTTTTCCACAGCTGAGAGACACATAAACATGTATGCTGTTATCTTGCAAGCATTTGGGCTGGAGTGACCTGTAATAACAACTGGCAGCATTATTATATTGCCGAAACCAACGCGCAATAGGTTATGACATTTTTAAACTTCTTAACAGATTTTCCCATTATTGAGTTCTACAGTGCTCTAAACAGTGGTCTTTGGACTTGAATTTCCATTAATGTCCCCAGTGTCATCTAATTTTCTGTATTAATTACAGTTGTCATCCAAGATATTTTTAAACCATAATTTATCACTATGAAACTTGAATTAGTATTTATTTCCAATCATTCTGGAATATGTTTTATTAATCTAAGATTTTATATTTTAGAAATGTGTATGATAATTACTCATACATCAAAAATAAAACATTGGTTATAGGCAAAAAACAAGGCCACTGGATAGATATGAAATGTGTTATCCTCTCTTGTCCCCAAATGTCCCCAAATGTGTGCAAAAATGTCCATTAAGGTTTTTTATTTATTAACAAAGCAATCAAGAAGTGCATCCAGATTCTATTGGTTTTCTTCAGTATGGCCAGCAGACTGGGCTTGCACCTTGACCCTGCACCTTGAGGCCACTGCTTACCCATCTCTCTGGTCACTGCTTCAAAGCTCCTCAAGGTGCAAGCCCAGTCTTCCGGCCATACTGAAGAACACCAATAGAATCGGTATGGATTTCTTCATTGCTTTGTTAATAAATAAAAAACCTAAATGGACATTTTTGCACACATTTGGGGACAAGAGAGGATAACACATTTCATGTCTATCTAGTGTTTAGCCATAACCTTGGTTTTAGGCGAAAATACACAAATCATTTATAATGGAAAGTACATTTCATATGACATTTATTTTTTAGTCCTTCCTATTCTATATTTTTACAATCATGTGTGTGTTTTTTTTTTTTGTATACACATATACACAGAGTCTTCTTGTCCCTGTTAATTAAACTTGCAGTAAAACAGCAGACATACAATCAATAAGTCACATGCAGAGTCTTTTGTGTTCAACTATTCTGATCAGACTGATAGATTTGCCTAAACAGGGCTGTAAAGAAAAATGATTGTGCAGTACCACAAAGGGATGTAATAATAAAGCAGTGATAGTGACATTTACCAAACATTCTCTGCAGGTGTATTTTTCCAGATACATGTGTTTTAAGTGATTGACTAACCTTCACTAAATGTTTGGCAAATGTCACATTCACTGATTTATAAATATGCCCCACAGCATGAAAAACAACATTTTTTTTTTTTTTACTGATCGAGACCCACGGGTAAATATACAGTACATGCTGCATAAAACAATATGTAGAATGCATGATATTATGTACGCATTTAATAATTCCGAGTTTTGAGGTTTTTTTTTTTTACAATATACCCCACAATAACCAGAAACAGCATGCTTAAAACATTTCATAAATATATGTAAACCTTTAAAATACAACCACTTTTTAGACAGTAGATCTACTTGTTTACCGTCAAGCGATTTCATCCCAAAAAAAAAAGGTTTGCTCTTAATTACCTGGTGCATGTAGGAATTGTTTTAGTATATTTCTGATAACTGTAAATTACATGGTTGATGCAGAGGAATGGAAGATAAGAAGAGGTCATGTGTACAAAGAGACTCGCAGGCCTTTGCAGTTCATTTTGTGAAATTGTAAGCTTCAAATGGCCTCCTAGCGTTAGATATCCAGAAATGAAACCCGTAATTGAAGAAATAAATCACACGTCTCAAATGATTTCATCATGAGAAGGGTCAAAGTTTCCCCTCAACAGCTAGCAATCTACTGGTTATCTTAGGAATCCTGAAATCTGTCACACACCAGCAGTGGGCTCAGCAAAGCTGTCCTAATGTTTCTTAGATAGCATATTAAGGGACAGATAGAAAATGTTTTTCATCTTGAGCCACATTGCTAGAATAGAAATTTGTGATAAATGTCCACGGAAAGCTCTGCTATGAAGCAATCTTAATGACTTTGTGGTTTAATCTATTATTTTGTTATTATTTTGTTATATTAATAATTTATTTTTATGAACTTTGTTCAGTTTTCTGTTCTGATTCAGAAAAGGAGACAAGAGTATCTCTAGACAAACAGCTTAATAAACTACTGAAAAAAAATATATATGTGGAAATTATTTTTGTCTGTTAATGTTTTTGCAATTCTGTTAACCAGTTCTTGTCATTGGCACACACATGGTATAATGCAAAGCAAGGGATGTGGTTAAGCAGATTGAAGTTGTACTCCAGATAAACCTTTTTTCCCCCCGATTAAATGGGTAAGATACTCTCTGTAAAATGTTAATGCTGTCTGTGCCCTTGTTAAGAAGAATGTTATCATGGGGAAATAATTTTAGAGGAAATTTCACTGGCATAAGTGAAAGCTTCTAATGAGGACATTTATGCTAGATGTCCACATTTCCTGCCACTTGCAGTCATGTCACCAGGCACAATGGCTTAACTCTTCCATACTCTATCCGAAAATAAAAAAAAAGTATGTCTGTATTACCTCCCTGTCTTGTTGGATGAGGAATGTACATTACTACACCGGTCAAGTCACCCCTGTACCCTGTGGTTAGTTAGATTTCTCACCATTTGCTTGTCTTTAAGATAAAAAGCAGCAGCTCCCCTCAGACCCCTTAATACTTATCTGAACCCCATCTTGATCCAGCAATGTCCACGGATGCCACGGCCGCCTGGACTCTCCCTCCTAATAGGCTGAGACACAGCAGCAGCTTCTTTGGCTCCCACTGCTGTCAACCAAACTCAGCTAGCCAATCAGGAGAGGGGCCGGGGGCCAAACAGTAGCTCTGTGTCTGAATGGATACACTGAGCTGCAACTCGGGTGCCCCATAGCAAGCTGCTTGCTGTGGGGGAACTCAACAGGGGGGAGGGGCCAAGAGCTCCAGCCAGGGACCCAAGGAGAGGAGGATCTGGGCCACTCTGTGCAAAACCACTGCACAGAGCAGGTAAGTTTAACATGTTTGTTTTTTGTTTTTTTAAATGAGATTTTAGCATCACTTTAAATCTTAGGAGGTGACCTCAGGAGATGTATTTACAATTTCCACTTTTGTTGAGCAGTTTCACTATACTTCAGGTGCTCTGACAGCAGACTTGCCACTTTCCCACATATCTGTGACCTCCTCTTCCCTGTCCATTCAGAGGACACATTAAGGGGAAATCAATAATGTTCTTAAGACTTTCCTGGCAGTAGTTCACTCTAGAACTACTTGTGCCTTATTGAGGCCAGCATTTGCTCCCATTTTGGTAACAATACCAATATAGGTGACCAGTTCATATAGTCTTACTACTGCCATTTCAAGAACCTTACAAGCAAATTTCCACTACCCCCACCTTTAACTGGCCTTTGCAGCAAGGAGCACATGGAAGGGTGACACATGTCTTCAAGAACCTATTGTTATAGTAGCAACAGATCCCTTAAGAATTACTGCATGTTCACATATTAGGGAACTGGCAGTAATTAAGACCAGCTCTGATCTGGCAAATGGAGGTAGGTATGTTAGTGTTCAGAGTGGAGCATGTCTGTGCTGGGAAGCTATCATGTGTCTGACAGCTTCCCACATAGTACTGTATCCCCGGCCCCATTGGGTTGTTGATCAGTATATTTAATGGCTGAAATCTAAATGTAAAAAAAGGTGTCAGAGATACAGTATTGGTGATGTCATCACCCAAACCATGACCATATTTGGGAAACTACTTGCATCACTGGGTGGGTGGAGCTTACTTTATAGTGACAGCCCATAGCAGTGGGCAGAAAATCACTATATGGCTGAATAGCAGCTGTGTATTCACACACTGCCATGCACTGTCAATAAACAGTCAGGTGGACCTGCTGAGGAACTAGTCTGTCCAGTTACCTATCAGGATTTGTTTGCCTCTACTTCAAAACTCTTCAGCCATGCTCCTGTCAGTGAGACAGGGGCAGCAGCTAGGGATGGAGGGAGCGCACTGAGGAATGAGTGTCCAAGATGGACACCCCAGCTTCAGTGCTGGACACCGACACATTCACGTTCTTGTTTCTGACAGTTACATGAATCAGTCACAAGCACCGACACTTTTGGTGTGGTGGGCAACATATTTCTAAAGGGATTCTATGACACATTTTATGAATTTTGTGAATGATGTACAGAATAAAACACTTCTTTGTATGGACAAAAGGTGGAAGAGGAGGAGGGGGGGTCAAATGGCAGCTGCAAGTCTCTTGACATTTACCGAAAGTGTAAATTGTAAAAAAAAAAAAAGACAGCTATCCATAGGTGGCATTCACCCATTGAAACCTATCAGATTTTTTCAAAATAGATTTCCTGGGGGTTAATATACTAAAACTGGAGAGTAAAAAAGCTGGTACATCTGTGCATGATAACCAATCAGCTTCTAACTTCAGCTTGTTCAATAAACTTTGACAATAACACCTGGAAGCTGATTGGTTTCTATACAGAGCTGCACCAGATTTTGCACTCTCCAGTTTTAGTAAATCAACCCCCTGGAGTTCTTCTTTAATATATTGTAACTGATTCTAGCTACATTAACGTTTAAGGTGGTTATGGGGTTATTAATGCTTACATAGATTTCCCCTGTTTATTTTATATGTGAGTAATTGAAGCAGATCTAAAGCCAAGCAGTGAAATCTCATATACAATTAAAAATGTTAAAATAATGAATTTTAGTTTCAAGTTTTCATATCTACACCTTTTATAAAAATAATAAGTGGTTATCTTGCCATGAAGTTCCCTGTTTAATTTTTTTTTTTTTCTCAAATGTACTTGTGTATTGTCATCCTGTCATATGTGCCCCTGGTGAATACTAAAAGAGACCGTGGCAACACATACATGGTCCACTGTTGTCACTATTAGGAAGCAAGTATTGACCAATTATTGCAGATGACATTGGAGCGAGTGTATGTGCACAGCAAGGGGCTGAAAGTGACTGGAGGGAAATTAGCAACACCTAAATACAAAATAGGATAAAAGGTGAAACCAGTATTACATAAAAATAAAAACATGGACGTTGATTATGATACACAGCACTTTAGCAAACCTAATTCTATCAAATTAGGGTACCGTGGGTTAAAGAAAAATTGCATTGTATTGTATTTTATTTAAAGGTATAAGGTTTTGGGGTTGTCATCTCTTTTGTTCCTTCAGTACTTGGCCCAAATTAGATGTCTTGAGTTTCAATACTTCTCACTTAGTCTGCATGCTCATTCCTGGTGAATGACCAACAAAAGGTGCCTATAGTCATTATATGAAAACATGACACCCAGATTGGGAAATGTCCTAATATACAGTACATGTGCCATTTAAGTGCCACTGTTCTTGGGGACAGCACAATCTAACAGTCAAAGAAAATATTTTAGTTGCTATTGTTTACCCCCAGGTAAAGTCAACTCTGGAGTCATCATGGAGAGGTTCTATGTCCCTTCTTCATTGCTCCTAACAGGATTGCTTAATAGGATGCTCCTTTTTAGGGGAGAAGCTGCCCTAAAAGACAGTGGGGCTGATTTACTAAAGATAAATCACTTACAAGAGAATTTGCATTTTGTACAGGAATTTACCCCAAAGTTAAATGCATGAGGTGAGGCTCTGCTGGCTTCCACCCTGTAATCATGTGAAAGCAAAAAAGTTTTCTTTTTTTTTTCCTTGCTCATGTTTTGGTATTTTTAGCAAAGGAAGTGTCACTACATTCAACAGACTCTGGAGAAAATTCCCCTGCAAAGCGAACAGCCTATTTGCCTTTAGTAAATAAACCCAATTGCAAGATGGTTAAGAATGTCAAAGCTTTCACTGATGTAGCAGTGGAAAAGCCCAAATAGAAAAAAGTGAACCCAAAGATAATATTTCAGAATTGTGGAATAATGATGGCATGATGAACTATTAATTCAGTGTAGTGTTAGAAAGGGAATTAATTAAATTCTTATCAGCACAACAGGCAATTTGTGTGTTGAAGCTAGGAGCTATGTGTGGTGTGTCACTCTAAATGCAACCCCTACTCAATTTCAGGGTGTTTTCATTGGTTTCCATTGCTGTCAGTTTAGAGGTTCTCCAGTTGTTGTGGTGCTACATGTACCAGCACTCCATGCACCATATAAACAGGAGCTGCGTTTGTAGCTCCATAGCGATAAAACTACAAACCCAGTTGAAGTAATAAAGGTTTGGGCAGTTTTAAAAAAAATCATCTGTACTCTACACACCGGCACACAATCAAAATACTATCCTTAATATACAGTATCTCTCAAAAGTGAGTACATTTTTATTAATATTTTATTATATCTTTTCATGTGACAACACTGAAGAAATTACACTTTGCTACAATATAAAGTAGTGAGTGTACAGCTTGTATAACAGTGTAAAGTTGCTGTCCCATCAAAATAACTCAATTATAACATCTAAACCGCTGGCAATAAAAGTGAGTACACCCCATACGTGAAAATGTCCAAATTGGGTCCAAATAGCGATTTTCCCTCCCCGGTGTCATGTGACTCATTAGTGTTACAAGGTCTCAGGTGTGAATGGGGAGCAGGAGTGTTAAATTTGACGTTGTCGCTCTCACTCTCTCATGCTGGTCACTGGAAGTTCAACATGGCACCTCATGGCAAAGAACTCTCTGAGGATCTGAAAATAGTAATTGTTGCTCTACATAAAGATGGCCTAGGCTATAAGAAGGATGCCAAGACCCTGAAACTTAGCTTCAGTACAGTGGCCAAGAGAATACAGCAGTTTAACAGGACAGGTTCCACTCAGAACAGGCCTCGCCATGGTTGACCAAAGAAGTTGAGTGCACATGCTCAGCATCATATCAAGAGGTGGCCTTTGGGAAATAGATGTATGAGTGCTGTCAGCATTGCTGCAGAGGTTGAAGGGTTGGGGGGGTCAGCCTGTCAGTGCTCAGACCATGCGCCGCACACTGTGTCAAATTGGTCTGCATGGCTGTTGTCCCAGAAGAAAGCCTCTTCTAAAGATGATGCACAAGAAAGCCCACAAACAGTTTGCTGAAGTCAAGCAGACTAAGAACATGGATTACTGGAACCATTTCCTGTGGTCTGATGAGTCCAAGATAAACTTATTTGGTTCAGATGGGGTCAAGCGTGTGTTGTGGTAACCAAGTGTGGAGTACAAAGACATGTGTGTCTTGCCTACAGTCAAACATGGTGGTGGGAGTGTCATAGTCTGGGGCTGCTGCCGGCACTGGGGACTACAGTTCATTGAGGGAACCATGAATGCCAACATGTACTGTGACATACGAAAGCAGAGCATGATCCCCTCCCTTCAGGGATTAGGCCGCAGGACAGTATTCCAACGTGATAATGACCCCAAACACACCTGCCTTGCTAAAGAAGCTAAGGATAAAGGTGATGGACTGGCCAAGCATGTCTCCAGACCTAAACCCTATTAAGCATCTGTGGGACATTCTCAAATGAAAGGTGGAGGAGCGAAAAGTCTCTAACATCCACCAGCTCTGTGATGTCTGCATGGAAGTGTGGAAGAAGACTCCAGTGGCAACCTGTGAAGCTCTGGTGAACTCCATGCCCAAGAGGGTTAAGGAAGTGCTGGAAAATAATGGTGGCCACACAAAATGTTGACACTTTGGGCCCAATTTGGACATTTTCACATGTGTACTCACTTTTGTTACCAGCGGTTTAGACATTAATGGCTGTGTGTTGAGTTATTTTGAGGGGACAGCAAATTTACACTCTTATACAAGCTGTACACTCACTACTTTACATTGTAGCAAAGTGTCATTTATTCAGCGTTGTCACATAAAAAGATTTAATAAAATATTTACAAAAATGTGAGGGGTGTTCTCACTTTTGTGAGATACTGTATTACAAATACTCAATTCTACAAATTCAGTGCATGTTTCCCAAAATTCCTGAAAATTTCAGTTTGCAATACAAATTAAAAATCTCTAAAGGGGAAACTATAATTATTTTGTATCAGTTTTATTTATTTTATTTTTTTTGTTTCTTGTTTTTTTAATTTGTTTTTCAACGAAGGTTTATATCTGTTTTTGATCAAAAAAAGTATTTGAAAGTATTTGATAGCTTGTAAATAGTTTTCTCCTTTGATGCTGTCTATTATTGTGGCCTTAGGGAGTGAATGGATAGGTTTTGACTCATTCACTTGTGTGTTTGAACCTCAGCTTCAGCTATTAAGTTTTGCTAACACCAGAAATTGTACAGCAAAGGGGCAAATTATTTTTATTAAATAGATTATTTTAATCCAAACCATAATAATTAGACAAAGAAAACATAAAAAAAAACACTGTGCTTTCCCTTTAAAGGACTAATGGCAGGAACATCAAATGGCAAATCAGTCACCAATGTGCTCATATCAGGCAGAGTGAGTTGAGTGCATTTATTTCTTTTCAGAGGGTTGCTAACCTGAACATACTCACTAACACATACGGTCGACAACCCTGATGGTCCTCAATTTTAGTGGGGTCCTTAGTAATGGTACCCAGCATTCCCCAAAGTAGAGGGAAATTATTTGCAGTGCTTCATGTAACCATTAAAGAAAAGCTGTGTTTTCTTCATACAGGGCAAAGTAAAAGGTTTGGTTTAATGCCCATATTCCCGGTACAAATACTTACCATTCCTTAATTGCTTCACTGCTTCCATAGAAGCCACAGGAAGTAACTGATACTTCCAGGTATGGAGGAGCATGTGACAGCACCGGGCCATCAGGGATGTCACATTGAGAGCCTGGAGAACAATAATAAAGAGTGACCTTTATTAATTATGACTCCCACAACTTGTAGTTTACACAGGACTTTCCTTTTACTTCTGAATGGAGTGGCGAGGGATTGAAAGGTGTGCTTAGTAATAGTGTCTGGTGATGTTTGTATTAACACAAACCTGTTGCTTTACCCTAGATGGGCAAAGCTCAGATTCACTTTAAACAGCCAACTTTAAAGCTGAGAAAAAAAATGGCCACAATTTGTGTAACACACAGTACTTAGACCTCTGGGATCTTATCATTTTTGGTATTGACCCCAAAGCTCTTTTCAACACCATTAAAATTACAACTATTTTGCATTTATTAAACCATGTTCAATCTTCATTAAAAAGAAAAACAACTTACCTTTTTTTTGTTTCTGTTCTTATTCTTCCTCATCCAAATTATATTTCCTCTCAGTTGGCAGGAATTCAGTGTGTAGCTTCAGAGTATACTTTCAGAAATGCAGGGATTAAGGCAATAATCCTTAACTGGCTACATAGACTTTAAAGGCATCCTGAAGCTCTGTATGACTGACAGAGGGTTTTGTGCTGCATATGAGCCCTCATTGTTTGTTAACCCCGTGTACTACCTGATTATCAGTAGAGACACACTTATAAATCCCATAGCAAGCTTCATTCAAATACGCTAAGGTTTGTTTGGACTTAAAGACAGATTTTACATGAGCATATTAGCTCCGTGAAGCAGCATAGTGAAATAACAGGGAAGATGTTCTATTTTTTATTGACAAATGTTTGGTAAAAAAATATAGAAAAAGAAAAAACAGGTAAAGAAAAAACAGCCATCACTTTCCCTTTAATTAGTATATACACTATAGCCACTTCCTTTTTCACGTAGAAACAGTGCGCTACATTTTATAAGCTTGTAATTATAGTACAAAAAGAAAGGTAAACTTTAGTAGGCAAACAGGAAAATATTTTAGTTAAAAAACAATATTTTCACACAAAAATTAAGCATATAGTGTAAGGCTCTGTAAAAGTTTAAAACCTTCTTCAAAATAGGTATCTAGGTCTCACCTTTTTGTTTCTTTTGGGTCAGCTCACCATAACCTGTCATAGTATATCTTATGTTCAACATAGAAATACTCCCTTTATTTATCCCTAATTATAGATGTATAAAATAAAAAATATCTATCTATCTATCTATCTATCTATCTATCTATCTATCTATCTATCTATCTATCTATCTATCTGTCTGTCTGTCTGTCTGTCTGTCTGTCTGTCTGTCTGTCTGTCTGTCTGTCTGTCTGTCTGTCTGTCTGTCTGTCTGTCTGTCTATCTATCTATCTATCTATCTATCTACGATAGATAGATAGATAGATAGATAGATAGATAGATAGATAGATAGATAGATAGATAGATAGATAGATAGATAGATAGATAGATAGATAGATAGATAGATAGATAGATAGATAAATTAGATACATTACATATTTCCAGTATTGTCCTAAAATATGTGAGGGTTTCTGTAGGATCATGTGATGACCAGATTAAAATCTAAAGTAATCTTAACACCCATAATTACCTTTACATACAGCACAGATGCTTGACTCAAGAGAATCACAGATCCATTGTTTTTAAATTAGCTGAATAAAGAATTTGTCTTGTACTATTCTGATTTTAAGGGCCTGTGCCAATGGGCGTTGGGCTTGTATTGATAACCTAATTTTTAAATTTGTTTGAGACCTTCCTGAATTCATCCAAAATTCATTGAAAGTTGCATTTGACCTGCAGTTGACCTTCTTGTAACCTGCATTTGACCTACTTAAAGTGGGTTTTGACTTCCCATAGCCTTGTATAGGAATGTAAAACCTACTTTAGGGAAACAAAAAGTCTGTCAACGTAGGTCCTATGATAAATTCTGAGGTGGTCTCGTCATGCTTTTTTTTAAAAGAGGAGGCATATTTCAAAAGTTCTAAAAAAAATGGGAAGCACATCTTTAAACAATTTTCTGTATTAGTGAACCTCTTTATGTTTAAACATTCCCAAGTGCACTCTTACTAAAAAGAGACTGGAAATAGTTTTCACTCTGGGTGCAGTGCATTTAGTACATAATAAAAGAATTACTAGCATGACACTCTCCCTGCAAGAAACTCATCTAGAGGCTTCAGAATATCTAGGTCACATTTTGATTCTAATTTATGTATTTTTCATGACTTTTTATATACAGCATCTAGCTAAGAAGAGAGGTTATTTTCAGCAATGAGTGCATTTATTTAATAGTAAGAGCTTACTGTACCTTTACTTTGTACATGAAATTAATGGCTTGTAACACATGGGTTGCAATTTTGTATTTATTTGCTGCAAAATCTTACTATGCAAATCTGTTGAAAGGATTCAAATTTCTAAGCCATTACAAATCAAGATCAATATTTTGTTTGCAAAATTATAAACAACTAATTTAGAGGAAATGAGCAACAATAATAGCATTTTACTTATGATAAAAGCCTTAAATCACACCAGTGGACGTAAGTTAACATTCAATAACCTACAGCATCTTGCAAACATTTCAATATAAACAAGCGAGCCTGAGTGAGCATAAGCAACATGATGGTTAAGGTATTAGTACTTTCAATGAGTATCTCTGAGTCCTGAGTTTGAATCCTTCCTGGAACATTCGAGTACTGTCTGTGATACTTTTTTATTTGCAATAACATCCAAATTTTCAGGACAAGCTTTTTGAAAATGTGGATGTTATTGCAAATAAAACAGTATCACAGACAGAACTCAATTATTCTTGTTGCAAGTGCACTAATATGGCTACAATCACCTCAGTCCTCCCTGGCTAAAGGCTCATACACACTATAAGAAAATTGGGCAATCATTTTCATCCAAAGAATGTTCGTACAATTTTCGTAAAGTGTGTACAGAACTTTCTACAGACGATTCAGAATTTTCGTATGAAAATTCTCGAAGGGACAAACTTCAAAATGTTTCTCTTTGTTCTTTGTTTAATGTGTATCGTTTTCGTCCGATTTTTGTACAAGAAAAATAAGAAAAGAAAGACTACGCATGATCAGAAACAATAAAAAACAAATAAAGCCTTTGTCGTACGAGAATTTTCGTACGAATTTTCATAAGAAAACTCTTTAATCGGTTCCGGTTTACTGTGAAACAACGAGGAAAATCGGACAATCGTTCGCCCGATTTTCTTATAGTGTGTGCCCCACTTTACTCTTTGCATGGAGTTTAGTTTGAATGTACTTCCTATGATTGTTCATCAAAAGCCAAATTGGCACTACTCAGTGGTTCCTCCTAATGATTTCTTAGTCATCATTGCTGGACACAGTATTGACATAGGGGGGCACTAGACTGAAGCAGTGAGTGCAGCAGGGGACCAGAAGAATGTTAGTTCTAAAAGTGTCAGATTCTGAAAATTCTGTGAGCAGTGATTTCTCCTCATTGTATTGGCATTCAACGGGTTGACATTAGAGCTTCTTTAGATTTTTGAACTAATGTGAATTTTACTCTGTAAAGAGTACTATGTAAGCATCATATAAATGGTGGAAAGAATTAGATTTAATTTATAAATTAAAACTTTAAAGTAATTTCCAATACCTTTGCTTGTTATAGGAACATTTCATGTACAACACTGCAAATTTAGGGCAAAATTAATAAAGCAGTGAATGATGACATTTCTCACCATCAGCCTATTCACCAAGTAATGCCCAATTATCCATTTTCTATTCTCTGCTTATTCCCAGTAAATGCCCAAAGAATCTTTCACTGTGGTTAGAAAGAGTATTCACTCATTTAAAAGAAAATCAAGGTCTTTAATATATTCCGTTAATGGTAAATGTTGCAGCCACCAGCTCTGCTATGTTTTGTCTGATGCTGGCAGATGATAAATCTTTGATCTTTAGAACACATATTTAAAAATTAACTTATAGGATGTACCCACCTCACTCTCTCAAATTCATTACACTTTCTAAAAAACATTACCTGACTAAGGAATTGGGTAGTGACGAGGCATCTTTGGGAAAATACTGTTTTCTACTTTTTAACAAAGGCCTTGTTGTGGAATTATGGGGTTTATTCACTAACGTTTACCACATGCGATAATATGGTCATGTGACTAATTTGTATAAATTATTGTATGCAGTAAATAAAGTCCAGTTCACAAACAAAATAATGATTATGCGGTATTTACTGCAAAATAAAAAATGTGCCAGTAAATATTGTCAAAAAAACATGCCGTAAGCTCTTAAATCCAATTTACAAACAGAACAGAGAGTAAAAAAAACATGCAAAATGTATCATCAGGGTTTTGCTGGCGGTATCACATGCGGTATTTGTCAGAAGCAGCCTGGAGGTCCCAACCCAAAAGCTGGTTGATAAGGAGCAGCCTAGGAAGACAGCTGCCACGTCCTTAACATCAATATGACTCATCAGCTGTTAGTGGTTTCCCCGCTAAATGATGAAAGTTAAAAATATGCTGGAAAATAAAAATGAAAAAAAAAAAAAAGCATGCGGTCCCAGTTATCCGAGCATGCAGCCTGGCAGGTCAGGTAAGGGGGGGACAAGTGAGCACCCCCTCATGAACCATACCAAGCCACATGCCCTCAACATAGGGGGTGATTTGGAGCGGACAGGCTCTGCCCCTAACCTAAAGCACCTTGGATAAGGGGCCTCTTCCTCACAATCTTGAGCTGTGGTTGGGGGGGTCTGAGGCCAGGACGCTTGTCGGAATCTGGAAGTCTCCTTTACCAAGGGATCAAACTCCCCAAGGAGAGTGAGTTTGGGGTACATAGTACCCCTACCCATTAACCAAAAAGCTGTAAATGTGAATAAAGACAGTACAAACTTTTTTTTACAATTCCTTTTTTAGAAAATTAAAAAAACTGTCCCGATGTAGATTCATCGTCAATCTCAATGCTGCTGCCACTGGACCCCAAAAAAAGAAGAAAAAAAAATGCTCTGCTCACCAAGAAATCTTCCTCGGTCTGCCTGCCCTGCTGCTTGACAGTTCTTATATGGGTAAGGGTCGGTGCCACCAGGTGACGTCGCCAGGTTGTCCCGCCCCATAGCTATTTAAGAAATGTCACACGTCTGGGCAGGCAGAAGGCAGGAGCGTTCGTGATGAGCAGACAGTTTTTTTCTTTTTTCGGGTCTGGCGGTGGTGACGGTATTGTGATTAATGATCAGCTGATGAGTCATCAATTATTAAGGACTTAGCAATCACCTTAAAGAGATAAATTACCACATGAAAAAATGCGATAACTACCGCTCAATCGAACAAATTCTGCATTCGTTACTTAGTGCAAAATTCTTAGTGAATTGCACTTTCAAAACTGATTTACAGCATTTTATTGGAAATTATTTAACTCCTAGTGATTTGACCCCTAACAGAGAAGGGACTGCCCAGTTGTTTTGTAAACACATAATGGGAGGAAAAAAAAAATTAATTGCTAATGATATAGGAGAATCATTTGGGGGGGGGGGGGGAGTAAATGTGGACTGTCTGTTATGAAGTAATTGCTGAAGGGAAGTGGTTGTGTAGTATTTCATTATTCAAGTGCTGCTGTCATGTATTGTAAAATGTATGTTTAACTTTGGAGTTGTGCTTTGCCTAGTAATCTATTACCAAAGCCAGTATCTGAATGTTAGAATTATGAAGATTTTGACTGTGCTTTAATGAGGTAAACTATTTGCATATGTCTTCACCTAAACTAGGCTGGGAGCTAATAAACCTAACCTAGCATTAAATTCTGACCTAAGGATCAAAACGAATGGATTTTGTTTAACAATAAGCAAAATTAAACAGAAGTTGATCTCTCAAATGCTGTTATCCCCATCAACATGCACCCACCCCCCCATATGTTAAGGACATGTGGCCTGGTATGTTTCAGGAGGAGGGGTCGCTTGCTCATTCACTCCCCTTTCCTGACCTGCCAGGCTGCATGCCCCATTGGTTGTTAAGGACACTGCAGCCAGCTTCCGGGCCCCACTGCTTAACAACCAGCATACACTGTGCCTTGATTGGGCAAAGTTTTGCCCAATCAGGGTGCGGAATTCACTGTGCAGCACTCAGTGCATTCCAGGGTGTTCATCGGGGTGAACACCTGGCAAAAACGCTGCAAATCCGGGTGTTCAGCGAATGCCGAACAGGCAAATGTTCGGCCCAAACCGTTCACCCAACCCTAATGTTTACATATATGTAATTGCCCTATGCTGCACCTTTTATATGGATTGCAGAAGTGATGGGGTGCTTTAAATTTGTTTTAATTATTTTGATTTATTTAATACTTTTTTTTCACTTGTTTTTTTATTTACATGTGGGCTAAGAATGTGATAGCATGGGCAGGTCAGAGGAACTCCTTATGGCATAAAAAATAAATAAAAAAAAATATGTGTGCATGTCTCCTTTAAATGTAATCACAACATGAAACAAAACCAAAAAACATAAACATGAATAATAATACCAAAAAAATAAATACATGTGTGCCAAAAAGTCCGCAAATCATATCAAAAGTGCACCAGTGACTCAAGGTGCTTTAAATGACTTTCAAATGAATACTAGTGCTTCCAGTGTTCAGGTACTCCCTTGCACAGCCTCTTACAAGAGAAAAGATCACAGAGTGCTTTTACTAATACTGAGGGTCTAAGCAATAAACTCCAGTATGATACCAACAGAGGATATCTGTCTCCCTAGCCCACACTCAAATCCACAGATAATGATAAAAATAACTGAAGGAGAAGTCTCATAATGCAGTACAGATTAAAAAAAAAAATTTGCACTCACATGTTCAGTAGGAACAAGCAAATGGTAAAGAATATAAACAGTGCCACTGCAGGACCTGCCCATGTATGAGATGATGTCACAGAGCATCACCACCCAACACGTTTCCCCCACCTAGTATTTCTGTTTTTAACCACTTAAGCCCCGGAAGATTTTACCCCCTCCCTGACCAGGGCCTATTTTGCGATTCGGCACTGTGTGACTTTAACGGACAATTGCGCAGTCGTGCGATGCTGTACCTAAACGAATTTAGCGTCCTTTTTTTCCCACAAACAGAGCTTTCTTTTGGTGGTATTTGATCACCTGTGCGATTTTTTGATCATGCGCTATAAACAAAAAATAGCATAAATTTTGCAAAAATAACAATATTTTTCACATTTTTTTTAATGAAATTTAAATTTTTTTAACATTTTAGGCCAATTTTTTTTAACCATAGGTTTGGTAAAAAAAAATCGCAAAAAGCGTATTTTGATTGGTTTGCACAAAAGTTATTGCGTTTACTAACAAAGGGAAAGATTTTTGTCATTTTTGTTGTTTTTTTTTTTTAACGCGTAATGGCGGCGATCTGCGGGTTTTTTTTGCCGGACTGCGACATTGGGGCGGACAGATCGGACCCTTGACTGACATTTTTGACACTTTTGGGGTTACCAGTGACATTACTACAGTAATCAGTGCTATATATATGCACTGTTACTGTAAAAATGACACTGGCAGTGAAGGAGTTAACTGTATTGGAGAGGAGGGGTTAAGTGTGTCCTAGGGGCTTGCTTCTAACTGTGATTGGCTGTGGCTGTGTTTGTAAGAACAGTGATCAACGGTCCTACATAGTAGAACCGTTTGATCATCATTCCTACACAGGGAGAACTGACAGGCGGCTTTGTTTACACTAGCCGCCTGCCTTTCTCCCGCTGTCACGGACGATCGCGAGTGCCCGGCGGAAATCGGGTCCGCCGGGCACACGTGCGGGGGGGTCCATGACCGAGCGGGAGGCGCACGCTCGCTCCCCACACCCTTACAGGCTAGCGACATATCCCTACGTTGCTCTGCCCGTGAGGTGCTGACTGTCGACGTAAATAGTCGTGCAGCAGTCGGCAAGTGGTTAAAGTTAAACTCAAAAACAAACCTCAAAGGAATTTGCAGGAAGGAATCAAGTCTGTGTGCGATAGAAAGGACTTAGTAATAAGGCCTGCTGATAAGGGGGGGGGGTGGTATTGTCCTCCTTAAAAAGCAGGAATATTAGCAGGAAACGGATAATATTATATCTCACTGTAATACTTATGAAATTTTGAGTAGGGATCCAAAACAGTCATATAAGAAACAACTTGAAAAAATTATTTATATAGGGTACAGGGCTGGTGTTATCAATAAAAAAATAGATTATTTGGTACCACTGTCCCCGCAGATTACCATTAATGCATAAGACTCTTGACAGACCTCCAGGATGTCCAATAGTAAGTGGTACTGCCTCTGTTGCATCCTGCATTGGCACATATATAGATTTCTTCTTGCAATCATTGGTGATCCACACTCCTCCATTTCTTAAGGATGCCATGTAGATTAAAAATGAATTTAGGGATATGCACTTGGAGGGAGAAGTATTACTGGTTACAGCAGATGTCTCTCCCCTTTACACTAGTATTATCATCACAAAGGGTTTAGGGCAGCTGATCATTTTTTGAGTTCTGGTAAATCTATTTTGTCCCAAAAAGGTTTGTTTTGGAACTTTTAAATTTTGTGATGGAGCATAATTATTTATACTATGATGGTAGTAACAATGCACAGGTCATGCTATGGGTGCAGATTTTGCTCCAAGGCTTGCCATGGGAGGGGGTCAGAGAACAAATGTTTCCTGAGTTCCTCCTGAGTTTGCCAGGGAGGCATTTTCCTGTAGTTTCAGGCTCCCCGGTGGAATGGGAAAGCCCAGGAATAATTGTCACAGGGATCAGGCGGCTCTAGAGTTACCCAATCACTTTTTTCAGAAAGCCCATTGTTGGCTCTTAAAGCTGGTATCAACTCACGGCTGCAGAAGCAGCTGTGTGCTTGATTTAACCACTTTAGAAACATACCTTGGTAGACAAGTGGTTAAGGTAAACATATGGCCTCCTAAAAAACACACACATATGTGTGCTGCAGCATTTATATTTAGTTTTCCCTTAGACCCCCTGCAAAGTCCCACAAGCACATGTTGATCTTACTATTGATGTCAGCCTATTGCAGCTTCCTGTAATGGTGTGAATATGATGCTGCAATGCCCCTGAATTCAGAGTATTGCCACTCACATCGATGTTGTGCCTATTTGCACTACAGTGGAATAAAAGCATAATGCAGGGATTGTGGCTGTCAGCAATGTATTTGCTGATTTTAAATCTGGTAGCACAATCAGCACCTGACCATACCTATTCCTGCCTATTGCTTTCTGGATTGACATTACTGCTTTTATTGATGAAACCCTCCAGTGGTGAGCTGCAGTGTCTGAAAGAGGGAGCATCTGAGACACAAATGAAGGAGGATCTGTCTCAGTTAGTGAAATAAAAGGAAGTTTTGTTTTTCTGTATACTTTATGAGGTATGTACAGCAAATTATATCTGGATTTGGTGCTTGTTTAGACTACTATACAGGAGCCTTTATTTGCATTTTCAGTATCTTTCCTTCAATGGAAAACAGGGATATAAAGCACATTCAGACTAATATGACATTTTTAACACCCATCCTGCCAACTGAAAAAGAATGTATACATTGTTGTGATTTTAATAGGATGCGTATATTTCCAAAATCGTTGTAACATTTTAACTTGGCATTTGGTCAAGAAGGATTTTTTAAAAGCAGCAATTATTATACATGCAATTGGGGGAAACAGACAAATCTCTGGTCACTGTGTTCCTCTGAGATACAGATTGTGCCTGAATTACCACCAGCTGGCTAAACCTTATTTTGTGTCTGAGATTTTGAAGTAAATGTAAACGTTTCACAGTGTAGGCCACACAATGAATGAAAACAATGCTGGTATTATTTCTTCAGGTATTCCTAACATCTCCGAGAGATAATGATAGATACCTGTAAATTCTTCAAGGGACCAACACACCTTTGTTCAGGCTTCATCTGATTTAGAAACCAAAACAGGCTGCAGATTGACTTGGAAAGGTAAATGTAGGTAACATTAGGCCTCATGCACACAGTGCTTAAAAAATGCCACAGATGTTTTTGCCTTTTTTTTTTTAGCAACTCTTTGTTAGCTTATGTGTATTAGAAGAGCAGCATTTACCTGGTAAGAAAAAAATCACCAGCACATTCAGGAGAGGAGCTTTTGAACAGAAAAACACGTGTCTAAACATGTGTAAATGCTAGATGCTTATAGGTGCCTTTAAACTTTTGAGAATTAATGAATTACAATGGCCAGAACAAATCAATATACTTAAATTAAACATGCCTAAATTTGCCAAACATGTGCGCAATACGTGGCTTGTGGTCTTAGGTGCGTTTTTGAAGCAGCTTTTCTCCTGCCAGGAGTTCTGGCATTCAGATGGGAAAAAAATGCCCTTTGTGTATGAGGCCTGAAGATAGATATTTTTATAGCAATTATATAAGTTAGATACATATTGATTTAAAATTAAAGTTTCCCTTTACATAAGACAATAAAAGCCAAGACATAATAGTGCAGAGATGTGCTAATACAATCCAATCATAATCCAGCTTTCATTATTCTAATGCAGGGGTCTTCAAACTATGGCCCTCCAGTTGTTCAGTAACTACAATTCCCATCATACCTAATCATGTCTGTGAATGTCAGAGTTTTACAATGCCTCATGGCATGGGTAGTTCCGCAACATCTGGAGGGCCGTAGTGTGAGGATCCCTTTTCTAATGCCTTAAATTTGACAAATGCCAAAATTCATGTGGTACAAGCTAAAAATAAGTGCTTGATTTTTATTTTTTTTTGCCTCTGTTGAAATGTAACAAAAGAAAACTATAAAAAGCAACAGAAGATAGATTTAAAAAAGGATACAATGAATTCCACAAAGGCATTGAATAATCCATAGTGTGGTAAATTGAAGGTATATAGTTCATTAAACCTAATGCAAGTTGCTGAATGGATATTTCACAGAACTAACTAAGTGCCTTGATTCACATTTAGGCAAACTAGAAAGGACTGGTTGATTTTTTTTTTTAATCCCAGTGAAAATTAAGAAATCATGATTTGCAGAATATAATCAAAAAATCCAAAGAAAGGGGTACAATGAAGTCTAAAAAAGGCAATAAATAATCCATAGAGTGGTAGATTGAAGTTATATAGTTCATTAAACCTAATTCAGGTTACATGATGTTTTTGTTGAATGCATTAACCATTCAACCTCTTTTTGTTAATACTAACTGATTGTTGGTGAAGCCCATCGGATAGCCTGTCAGCTCGCATTGACAGATGATGTTGCTGTTCAATGTAATTGCAAAACACAAAAGTTTAAACTTCAAGGCTTTGCAATATGCACATTTCTATTTAAATAAATGAAAACCTAAAATTTGACTGTCACAGTAAAATCATTACGGGAAGCAACTTACGGTATATTTTTAGCAGCAAATTAAATTAAATCAGGTTTTATTTTCTGTTACTATTTAATAATTTCTGTTTATTTTTGTATATATTTTGTGTATAATTTGTTATCATTCTTAATAAAAAAAAACCATACTTTTTTATTTAAATTGGTTCTAAAGGCAGACAATTGTTCACCTAAATACATTCAGCACCCCATTATACTTACCTGAGCCCTGATCTGCATTCAGCAATGTGCATGAGAGCAGAGGCTCTCTGGACTTTTCCTCCTCATTGGTTTATATACAGCAGTGGCAGCTAATGGCTCCTGCTGCTGTCAATCATAGCCAGTGAGGAGGGAGTGCGGGTTGGGCCCGACAATGGACACACAGGAGCAGATTGCAATAGGGGCACACAATGGGGGAGGGAGGAGCAAAGAACACCATCAGGGTCCTGAGTAGAGAGGGATTGGGGCTGCTCTGTATAAAACAATTGCACAGAGCAGGTAAGCATGACATGTTTGTTATTTTAATTTTAAAAAGTATTATCAATCACTTTGTTAATTATACAAATATGCAGCGCTAGTGTCTCATAAGATAAACCTTTTCAAATGAATATACTTGTAATCCCTCTTAAAGTGAATGTGTACCTAAAAATACCTCTAGTGCTAAATCAAACAGAAAAACACAATATAAAACGCAAAATTCCAATCCATCACTGTAAGTCCTTAAAGTATCTCTTTAAGCCATTTTTGGGTAGATATGAGTCTAAAGATTTGTGATGGAGTTGAAAAAGCGCTAACTTCCATTATGCATGTCTACTGTAAGTGCATGACTTTCCTACACCTCCCTTGTTTATGTGTATTATAGGATCCTGCTATTTCTGAGTATTTTCTGAATTTAAACATCCTCCCAATGTAATTTTAACAGCTGGACGCAATATGTTTAATACTTTTTTTACCATAAAGGTTACTCTTTTTTTTATTTAATTTGTCATGATAACCTAGATAACTACAGATTCGTAATCATCTGGAAAACCTCAGATCTCACTAAGTCTACTGACAAAGTTGGACTTATTAGCTAGCGCCCTACAGTTTTCCAGAGATAAAAGCATGTCTGAGTGTGTCTACGATGCAGATCAACATATTGATGGTGTTAGTAATATAGCTTTTAGTGATAATTTCATTAGAAAATACAAGTCACCATCTACTCTCTGTAAATAACTCTAAAATTTGGGCTTGCAATATTTAAAAGACAGATTAGCCAAGCCTGTATCTCCCCTAATATGCACTAAGTAGCATTGTAGAAATGTAGAACACTGAAGAAATAATTTATACTAAGGTGGAGACATGTAAGGTTATTGAACTTACTTTTGAGCAGCAACCACATTAGCAACATGCTAATGGAAGGAAATGGTAGTTCTTGGAGAAAACGTACAATAATGTTTTTCATCTCTGAATCACGTATTACACAAAATCTACAAAACCATGCTGGGCTATTATTGAGTCTTAGAATTGTGTCTACAGACATAGCTACATTATAAGTGTAATTTGAACCTTGAAAAGTAAAGTTTCTTCTAAAATCAAATTTGGAGATTTTATTTCACTGCTATAAATTTCTGCAGAATTTATTTGTATCATAGATTTATGCAATATGGCCATATGCTCAAAGGTATCATTTCTTTTTCTTGTGTACTGAAATGCATAAGCCTGACCAAGCACAGAAAACTTGAACTTGGTCATTCAAATGTAAAATCTGGGGGAAAAAAATGTAAATGTTCTTTTTTTTCCAGATTTTTGGAGTAAAGCCTAATACAAGATTCTACTTAAAATACTGCCTTGGCCTTTTAAAATATTTAGGGGTAGCTTTTACCACCATATGTCCAGTGCTATCCCCCACAAACTCACTGCTTCGAGGTCCATTGCCACTCCAGGCATACTGACATCTGTGATCTAAGTATGTCAAGGACATGCCCCTTGGGAGTAAGTCATCAAGCAGCCTTGGAATCACAGAAAATGCTGCAGAAAATGACACTATGCGGGAGATTTATTAAAATGAGTGCACACAGAATCTGGTGCAGATGTTGATAGTAACCAATCACCTTAAACTTTAATGCAGTTGATAAGTTATATTAAAGAAGAACTCCAAGGGGGGTGCTAAAACTGGAGAGTGCAACATCTGGTGCAGCTCTGCATAGAAACCAATCAGCTTCCAGGTTTTCTACTATATAAACAAGAAGCGCTGCTGGTGGTGTACCACATACATGTTAAGTATAACCACTAAAAAACTAATTTTAGCCTTTACTGGTATAAGAGGGGGACACACACACACACATATATATAAAAATACAAAGAACTCTATTACAAAGTAAAAATTTAAATATACATAATATTCCCTTCAGAGCAATGTATGCCTTGTGTGCTATTCACATAGTTTGTGCCAATTACATCCCATGAGGCTGACTCTTTTCACATCAGATAGCTTCTTAAGAAACTGATAATCTCGGTGGCAAAGAGCCATAGCCTAATTAAAGAAACATAAATAATGAATATACACGTATTAAATGCAACACATGTGGTCTAAGTACTGAGCTTCAACAACGGGTACACCAACTGGAGCAAGCATATATTGATATTCCTATAGACTCTGTGAATTGTTCTTGGCTATCTGCTTTGGAGGCATTCGACTATTTGGTATTGTTCTCAGGAGATAGGAAGTGATTCTTCTCTAAAACTAAATTCTATGAGGAGGGAGAACAGACGGGGCTAAGATTTTAGGGGGCCAGCAGTCTGTGGACACTATTGGCATCTGGCAGACTGGGGATGGCGGGCTTGTTACTACTCCAGATTCCATATTTACAGAACTAGTTTCCTTTTATTCCTCCCTATATCAATTCAAACAAACATGCACACCCAAAGATATCTTTTCCTATCTGAACAGTATCTCCTTACTGGAATTGTCCATGCAAAACCAGAGAATACTTGATTCCCCCTTAATGTTGGAGGAATTACAGATGGTTACTCCCACTACATTCCCTAACTGCAAAGTGCCGGGTGGTGATGACCTACCAGTAGAGGTCTATAAGCAATATGGGGAGAGGATATCACTATTTCTGTTAAAGGTGTTGAATACAGCTAGATAACGTACTACCTTACCATACTCTATGAGGAAAGCCAGTATAATCCTCCTGTTTAAACAGGGCAAAGACTTGATTTAACCTAGGTTTTATAGGCTGATCTCCCTACTCCAAAGTGACATCAATATCTTGGCAAAGATCTTGGCCCTATATCTCAATAAGGTAATCCCCATGATTATACAATTGGATCAATCCAGTTTTATGCACCAAAAGTCCACAGGTTGTTTCTTAACATACAGGCCAGTGCTGAAAATGTGGGTGATAAGGCATTACTGCCTTTAGGTGCAGCCAAAGCCTTCGACAGTATGAAGTGGCCATTTCTTTGGGCTGTCCTCTCCAAATTTGGCTTTGGCCCTGTTTTTGCCTCCTGGGTTAAAGTTTTATATGGTTATCCAAAGACAGACATCCGGGTGTTAGGGCGGATTTCTTCTGCTTTTCCACTTGTCAGAGGCCCTCGTCAGGGCTGTCCTTTGCTGACCCTATTATTTGCACTGGTGATCAAGCTTTTGGCTGCTTCCATCAGATAGAACCCTGATGTAATTGGATTTAGATGTGGTGCACTACAAGGAAAAGTCATGCTTTATGCTGATAAAACTATGCTACTACTAGGAGATACCTCACACTCTCTTGAAGCAGCTCTGAGCACAATTGCCCAATTCGGAGAGTCTTTGGGACTTCTTATAAACTGGGACAAATCAGCATTAATGCTTCTGGACAATAACTCTTTACAATCCATTGCTCCTTCTTGTCCACTTCATTTAAATACCCGGGCATACAGATTACACCTCAGATGGTAGACTTTTGCTGTTTCAATATAAATCCCCAGCTAAACTGTTTTAGAGATAAAATCTAAATTTTAAACAGGCTCTGGCTATCCTTGGCTGGCAAAGTAAATTTAGTCAAAATTATTTTTATGCCCCAAGTATGATACTTCCTGCACAACATTCCTGTGGTTATACCACTGGGTGTATTTCATTAAATAAATTCCATCTTCAGGCAGTTGCTGTGGCATAATAAGTACCCAGACTGAAATTGGAATATCTACAGAGACCCAAGGATGCTGGTGGCTTAGACATGTCTAACCTTTGGCTTTTCTACCTGGCTGTGCAGTTACAACACCTTTGCGAGGGACTGACTTCCTCCTTTGCCCTGACCAGTTACCTCCTGATTCCTATATGCACATCCTACAATATACAACCAAAGGTACAGATGTACTGACAGGATTGGGGGCTATGGCCCTTGCCAAGTCTAATTGTCTCTTGCCTACCTATACCCTTTTTCAGAAAATTTGGAATGAGGCTAAACAAATCCAGCAGGTTACTAGCTTCACACGCCCCAGCCCCATATGGAATAATGACAAATACCTGGAGTGCAACAAGCCCTGAGGTGGCACAAGTATGGTATAACCCATCTGCACCATATTTTTAAAGATGGATTTCTCTGTTCCTTTGAGGAACTATATGCACAATTCTCTCTGCCAATGCCTATACTATTTTACTATATTCAGGCTCAGGGCCCATCAATGGAGTGAAATCAATCCCCAATGCCCAACGTGTTAAACATGATGGCAGACACAGTCTCCACTAGGGACTTTATTTCCCAGTGCTATGCAATGCTGTTTAGTTAATTCCTGAAATCATTCCCCTTGACTGCAGGAGGAAGAGGAGAGATGGACCTTGACTCATTTGTATAAGATCAGTGCAAGCTGTGTTTCCCCATGTATGTATACAGGTTGATATGTGGGATGTAAAAGAAAGCATTCAACACAGGAGGTGGAGTCCTTAACTGCTTTAACACTGGGAAGCATATTGTGCCCAGAGTTGAGCGTTAAGACAGAAAAAGAGGGAAGCTGCTGCACTTTTTTATTATGCCCCATATTTATAGGCAACCAATCTTTCCTTGACCATAAAAGTTTAAAAAACAAAAATGAAAATATCAATATAGAAAACAAAAATGCATATAACTCTGAAGAACATCTTTGTCATTTTTATTATTTAACCAGTTCAATACCAGCGCATTGTAAAATGACGCTGGCAGGAACACTCTCTCGATCCGAGCGGACGTCATATCACATTTCAGCTGCTCTCCCACCCCCCACCCCCCCCAGGGGCGCGCAATGCGGCAATTAGGGAAGCGGCATGTCCCTCGGGACACAGCCCATCCCCGATCGATGTAAAGAGCCATTAAAAAAATGGCTCTTTACCATGTGACCGGCTGTGTCCAATAACAGCCGGCCACATGCACTTTCCTTGTGCACGCCGCTCCTGCGTGCCCCCAGTAACACTCTCCATCCCTGATCAGGGTAAAGAGCCAATGAAAATGACTCTTTAACATGTGACCAGCTGTGTTCAATCACAGCTAGTCACAGAAAGTCAACAGAGAACACGGTAACTAGCTGTTACCGTGTTCTCCTCCTCACACACTGATCCTGTGTGAGGAGGAAATTGTGGTAACAGCTAGCTACTGATTACAGTGCACCCTAAAACACACTGATTGCCCCCCCAATAAAGAGGACCTGTCACTAGCCCATCAAAGTACCTGTCACTAGCCCATCAAAGTACCTTTCTCTAGCCCATCAGAGTACCCGAGTACCTGTCACCAGCCCATCAGGTACTCTGATGACAGGTACTCGGGTACTCTGATGGGCGGGTGACAGGTACTCGGGTACTCTGATGACAGGTACTCTGATGACAGGTAGTTGGGTACTCTGATGGGCTGGTGACAAGTACTCAGGTACCTGTCATCAGAGTACCCAAGTACCTGTCATTGGAGTACCTGTGTACCTGTCATTAGAGTACCTGAGTACCTGTCACCAGCCCATAAGACTACCCGAGTACCTCTCTGTATCCCATCAGAGTACCCAAGTACCTGTCTCCAGCCCAGAGTACCCGAGTACCTGTCTCCACCCCATCAGAGAACCCAATTACCTCTCTGCCACCCATCAGAGTACCCAAGTACCTCTCTGCAGCCCATCAGAGTACCCGAGAACATGTCATCAGCATACCCAAGTACCTGCCACCAGCCCATCAGAGTACCCAAGCACCTGTTATCAGTGTACCCGAGTACCTGTCACCAGCCCATCAGAGTACCCGAGTACCTGTCATCAGAGTACACAAGTATCTGTCTCCAACCCTTCAGAGTACCTATCTGCAGCCCATCAGAATACTTGAGTACCTGTATCCAGCCCATCAGGGTACCTGAGTACCTATCTGCAGCCCAATAGAGTACCTGAGTACCTGTCTCCTGCCCATCAAAATATCCGGGTACCTGTATCCAGCCCATCAGAGTACCTGAATACCTCTCTGCAGCCCATCATAGTACCTGAGTACCTCTCTGTAGCCCATCAGAGTACCCGAGTACCTGTCTCCAGCTCAGAGTACCCAAGTACCTGTCTGCAGCCCAGAGTACCCGAGTAACTGTCTCTAGCCCAGAGTACCCGAGTACCTGTCTCCAGCCCATGAGAATAACCGAGTACCTCTCTGAAGCCCATCAGAGTATCTGAGTACCTTTCTGAAGCCGATCAGTGTACCTGAGTACCTGTCTGCAGCCCATCAGAGTACCTGTGTACCTATCTGCAGCTCATCAGAGTACCTGAGTACCTATCTGCAGCCCATGCCTCCTAGATTATGTGTTGTGGTGTTTGCTTTCCAAAATGGGGTCATTTTGTTGGGGTTTCCATTGTCCTGGTGCTCCAGGGCCTTCAAAAGTGTGATTGGTTGTAATGAAATTATATGTGTAATTTATGCTCCTAGAACACCTGACGGTGCTCCTTGCATGTTGGGTCTCTGTATGTGACTATGCTATGACAAAGTCTCCCATATGTGGTATCACCATACTCAGGAGGAGTAGCAGAATGTATTTTGGAGTGTCATTTTTGTTATGTACATGCTATGTGTTAGAAATATCTTATAAATTGACAACTTTGTGTAAAAAAAAACGGAATTTTTGTAAAATCTTACCTGTAAAATTCCTTTCTCTGAGTCCTCCGACAGTCGCCGCCTCTTCATATTCGTCACATATGGGGTATTAGACTTTGCTCCGAAGGAGTAGCTAGGCAACAGAATATGTTAACAATAAAGCTTTTAACATATCCCACCCTCAAGGGGTGGTCCCCTCAGTCAATACCCTCCTACTTCCTGCAACCATATCTCAGTTTTAGTGGAATAGCAGTAGAGTATACAATCAAACCCCAAAAGAGGGGCGGGGGCGGCGACTGTCGGAGGACTCAGAGAAAGGAATTTTACAGGTAAGATTTTACAAAAATTCCGTTTTCTCTTACGTCCTCCGACAGTCGCCGCCTCTTCATATTCGTCACATATGGGGACGTCCCAAAGCAGTGCAAACATGAGGGGTGGGAAACGCATCCGCGCCGAAAGGCAACGCAGTCTCCGCATCAAAGAAGGAACCTTACCAAAGGAAGGAAACCAGCTGGGCAACAGCAAAAAAACAAGTGCTCAACAGGAGCAACAACCCAGGAAAAGACAAAAAAACCAGGGGATACAAAACTTATCCCAACAGCCAGGAGTCCCCAACAAGGGACCCTAGGGAACAGCCGCACTAAGAACCTTGCGGCCAAAGGAAGCATCCGCCGATGCCTGAACATCTACTTTGTAGAATTTTGTGAAAGTGTGCACGGTCGACCAAGTCGCCGCCTTACACACCTGGGCCACAGAAGCCCCATGACGACAGGCCCAAGACGTACTCAGAGATCTAGTAGAGTGCGCCTTCACAGGCACAGGGGGAACCTTCCCCTGCAAAGCATAGGCCTGTTCAATGGTCTGCCTGATCCATTTGGCGATGGTAGAGGCCGAAGCCGCCATGCCCTTCCGAGGACCCTCTGGAAGAACAAACAAGGAGTCCGTCTTTCGAAAAGACTCAGTCGATTTAAGGTAAACCCTTATCGCCCGAACAACATCCAGAGAGTGCAATCTCACCTCCTTTGGATGTTTAGGCTTCGTGCACAACGAAGGCAAGACAATATCCTCATTAAGATGGAATTCCGAAACTCGTTTCGGAAGAAAAGAAGGATTAGGTCGCAAGACCACCTTATCCAAATGAATAACCAGGTACGGAGACTTGCAGGACAAAGCCGCCAGCTCCGACACTCTGCGAGCCGAAGTGATCGCCACCAAAAAGGCGACCTTTTTGGACAACATAGACAACGAGATCTCCCTGATCTGTTCAAAAGGAGCACGTTGTAACACAGATAGAACAAGATTCAAGTCCCAAGGGGGCAGAGGATCCCGCCTCGGGGGAACCAGATGCCGCACACCCTGAACAAAGGTGCCAACCAATGGGTTGGAAGCCACGGGACGTTGAAACAGAACGGCCAGAGCAGACACCTGACCCTTTATCGTAGCCAGCGCCAAACGCTGATCAACACCCGTTTGAAGGAAAGACAGCACACGGGACACCGAGTACGTGCGGGGTGAAAACCCCCTGGACTCACACCAGGCAAAATAGGCCTTCCAAGTACGGTAATAAACCTTCCCTGAGGAAGACTTCCTCGCGTTGATTAAAGTATGAACGACCTCCGGAGAGAGACCCCTCTCCTTCAGGACCTCGGTCTCAACAGCCAGGCCGTCAAAGCCAGTGACTGTAAAGCAGGATGGTATATCGGTCCTTGAGACAGTAGATCGTCTCGAAGAGGCAGACGCCACGGGGCGTCGACCGCCAGATTCACGAGGTCTGCGTACCAGGACCGGCGAGGCCAGTCCGGTGCCACAAGAATCACCGTGTTGCGTTCCGAGTGTAACCTGCGAAGGAACCTGGACAGCAACTGAATCGGTGGAAACGCGTACATCAGCCTGTACTGATGCCACGGGGCCACTAACGCGTCCGACGCGTCTGCCCGAGGGTCGCGCGTCCTTGCCACGAACCTCTTCACCTTGTTGTTGAGACGAGATGCGAACAGGTCCACATCTGGAAGACCCCACTTCGCGCACAACATCTGGAAGACAGCCGGATGGAGAGACCATTCCCCCTGATCCAGGGTTGGCGACTCAGATAGTCCACCTGCCAGTTCTCCACTCCCGGAATGTGAACCGCCGTTATCGCCGGGACATGAGTCTCGGCCCAAGACAGAATGTCGGCCACTTCTCGAGCCGCTCGGGCACTCCTGGTGCCCCCTTGGTGGTTGATGTAGGCCACCGCCGTGGCATTGTCCGTCTGCACCCGAACCGGGCAGCCCTGCAGCCGGTCCGTCCAGCGATGAAGACAGAGACTTATCGCACGCAATTCCAGAATGTTGATCGGAAGGGAAGACTCCCCCTCCGACCAAGTCCCCTGAGCGGACAGAACGCCCAGAACTCCACCCCAGCCCGACAGGCTGGCATCCGTGGTGATTACCGTCCACGAGATCGGACGAAACGACTTGCCCCCGGACACCAACGGGGACTGGAGCCACCGCAGAAGGTTTTCCCTGGTGCGAAGACTCAACGAGATTTGAAGATCCAGAGATTGAGGCGCCCGTCCCACCTGGACAGGATCTCCGCTTGGAGACCCCGCGTGTGAAACTGTGCGAAAGGAATCGCCTCGAAGGCCGAGACCATCAATCCCAGACATCTCATACACGTCCGCAGAGACGAGTTTGGAACGTCCCTGAGGGACCTGACTTCCTCCCGGAGAGTCCTGAGTTTGTCTTCCGGCAGGAAGACCTTCGCCTGCACCGAGTCCAGTATCATTCCCAGATAGGGGAGACGAACCGACGGACTCAGTGTCGACTTTGGAAAATTTATCGTCCAACCAAACTCCTGCAGAGTTTGCATCGTGACAGACAGGTCCTCCTCCAGACCCTGGCTGGTCGCAGACCGAACCAGAATGTCGTCCAGATACCCCAGGACAGAAACGCCCTGGGCCCTCAATAATGCCAGAACCGGTGCAAGCACCTTGGTGAAGACCCGCGGAGCCGAGGCGAGACCAAAGGGCAACGCCACGAACTGGTAGTGATCCTCCGCAATGGCAAATCGAAGGTACCTCTGATGACCCTCGAATATGGGGATGTGAAGGTACGCATCCTTCAAATCGATGGAGGCCATGAATTCCCCCGGAACCAGGGCAGCCACCACCGACCGCAGGGATTCCATGCGGAACTTGCGAACCCGCACAGAGCGGTTCAGAGCCTTCAAGTCCAGAATCGGACGAACCTTGCCCTCCTTTCTGGGCACGGTGAACAGATTGGAATAAAACCCCCGAAACCTGTCCCGATGAGGCACCGGAACCACCACTCCCTGAGCCCTCAGGTCCCGCACCGCCAGGTGCAGGTCCCGCAAGCGCTCTGGAGACAGTTGAAGATTTGAGGGAAAAAATCTGCTCTACGGCCGAGAGAGAAACTCGATCTTGTAACCAGATCGAACGATTTCCAGAACCCATCTGTCCCGCACACGGGCCAACCAGGGCTGAAGAAAACCGAGCAAGCGTCCCCCCACCCAAAACTGGGTGAGGGCGCCCCTTCAGGCCGAACTGTTATGGGCTGCAGGTCCGGATTGGCCGGACTTCTGTTTACCAGACCAGGGCTTCTTCTGAGAGCCTTGACCTTTGAACGGTTTGCCCTTGTAGTGCGGCCGAAAGGCACGAAAGGACCCCTGAGGGGGCCGAAAATTAGCATGCTTCTTCCCAGAAGCCCCCTTAGCCTTGGGGAAATGGGGCAAGAGAGTGCTCTTACCCCCGGTGATCCCCTTAATCAACACATCCAGGGACTCCCCAAAAAGGCGAGACCCATCATAAGGCAGATTGGCTAAGGTCTTACGTGAAGATTGGTCCACCGACCAACATTTTAACCAAACCAGGCGGCGAGACAACACCGCCACGCTGTGCACACGTGCAGCCAACGGAATCAGGTCCAGGTCCGCATCACACAGATACATGACACCCTGGTGGATCTGATCCACCATATCCAGGGTCGCCGGCGAGGCCGAGTCGGCCACTAGGACGCGCCTAAGCATCTGCGTCCAACTTGCGATCGCCTGGGCCGCCATGAGAGAAGCAAACAGAGCCTTAAGCATAGAACCCGTAACAGAATAAGTATGACGGGCAAGAGACTCCAGTCCCCTATCCGTGGCATCACGGAAAACAGGGGAACCCTCTGCAGGAATCGCAGTGGCTTTGTTCAAAACCGCAATTGCATGATCCACTGGTGGAGGCACACACCACCTTTCATCAGTGGCAGGCGAAAAAGGATAACGCAGCTTGAATTTACTTGGTACCGCAAAAGGTTTGCGCAGATCGCGCCATTGATCCTTAACAGCGCGCTGAAAATCAGCATTGCAGGGAAAAACCTGCGGCGTCCTGCGTTTCCTCTGCGTCCCATAAGCCGCCAAGGCAGCGGGGGGACACACTTCGTCCTGCAAACGCAGCGTTTGCTTAATGGAAGCAATCAACTCATCCATGATTGCAAGCTCTTCAGGCGAGCCAGGGGGAGAATTATCAACTCCCTCAACTTCAGCCTCCACCTCAGACCCCACTAGATCAAGAGAGGAGCGGGACCCCGATAAGGAGGCCCCTGCCAGAACAGCCCCATCACCTTCACCCTCAGAATCAGAGGAAAGAGCAACTCTGGGCCTTTTAGTAGATTGAGCAGCCACCAGCATTTGCACCTGAGCAGCAAGGCCAGCTACAATAGTGGCTAAATCCCCCCCTGGGGGGGAAACAGCGGTCCCCTGGCTTTCCACCAATACTGTAGGAAATTTGCCCTCCTGAGAATCCATTGCCCCTGTAATGCCAGACAACCAAGGGTTAACTGCCCCTTTTAAGCAAGCGCGGCAAGCGCAGCCCACCGCACCACACTCAAGCACAATGAGACCCCCACAGGGAATATGCAAACTGAACACAGGCAATGGATAGCAAGAACAGAAGGATAAAACCTGAGGAGACCGCTGCTGCTGCCTCGATCGGTGTTCCTGGAAAGAGGAAGTGATGCTGCCAGGGCGCTCTATGTAAGCCTATGGAGGCTACAAGAAAATGGCCGCCATGCATGTAAACCATGCGGCCGGAGCGGGTGTAGGCAAAATGGCGTCGTTTGGCGCCGAAACCGCCGCTCCACAGTGCATTAAAACACACATTACATTCCAATATGAGGATACATGTCAGATCGCCGCAGCGATCGCTGTATATGCCCAAACATGCCAAAAAAACATGCCCCACAGCACACAGCTTCTCACACTGACCAGTCTGACACACACAGTGTCATACAGCTCCCCCCCCCCCCTTGCAGCCCACAGCATGCAGCCGAGAGATAGGGAGACAAGCAGTGTGAATAGAGGCAGGTTGACACCCCCCCAGACAGACAGGTCCCCACATAAATACACTTACCTCACATGGCGTGGGGGACCCGCACAGGCGAACAAGCCGCTGCACATGAGGCAGGGAGAGTCGCAATTCAAGACGCACAAAATGGGGGTTAAGAAACCGCACAGCGTCCAGTGAGGTAGCCACCTCACCAATCATCCCTGCACCGAACAGGGATGGGTCGTTCACTATGCCAGGAGCGTTACCTGGTTGAACGCTCGATGGCAGACTGGGAAGCCACTGACCCACGACCTGCGACCAGGGGGATCAGCCCGAGACCCAGTCCGCATGATCCTCTTCATCCGAAGAACTAACTAACGCTGACAAAATAACAGCTAAATAAAGGTAGAGAGAAAAACTCAAACAAAATATTAAAAAGAAGAAAGAGTCTGGGACAGAAAGTCCCAGCACAGAGAGAGCCAGCCACTCCTGACAAGCTAGACATTAAAACTGAGATATGGTTGCAGGAAGTAGGAGGGTATTGACTGAGGGGACCACCCCTTGAGGGTGGGATATGTTAAAAGCTTTATTGTTAACATATTCTGTTGCCTAGCTACTCCTTCGGAGCAAAGTCTAATACCCCATATGTGACGAATATGAAGAGGCGGCGACTGTCGGAGGACGTAAGAGAAAATGTGTTTTCATTTTCTTTCCACATTTTCCAAAAACTTGTGGAAAAAAATGACATGTTCAAAAGACTCATTATGCCTCATAGAATATACATTGGGGTGTTTCCTTTCCAAAATGGGGTCATTTTGTGGGTAATCCCCTTGTGCTGGTGCTCCAGGGCCTTCAAAATTGTGATAGGCCGTTAGAAAATTATATGTGTAATTTATGCTCCTAGAACACCTGACGGTGCTCCTTGCATGTCGGGCCTCTGTATGTGGCTATGCTGTGACAAAGTCCCACATATGTGCTATCGCTATATTCAGGAGGAGTAGCAGAATGTATTTTGGGGTGTAATTTTTGCTATACACTTGCTATGTGTTAGAAATATCTTATAAATTGATAACTTTGTGTAAAAAAAAATATGTTTTCATTTTCTTTCCACATATTCCAAAAACTTGTGGAAAAAAATGACATGTTCAAAAGACTCATTATGCCTCATAGAATAAATTTTGGGGTGTTTGCTTTCCAAAATGGGGTCGTTTTGTGGGTAATTCCATTGTCCTGGTGCTCCAGGACCTTCAAAAGTGTGATAGGTCGCTAGGAAATTATATGTGAAATTTATGCTCCTAGAACACCTGACGGTGCTCCTTGCATGTTAGGCCGCTGTATGTGGCCAGGCTGTGTAAAAGTCTCTCACATGTGGTATTGCCATACTCAGGAGGAATAGCAGAATGTATTTTGTGGTATAATTGCAAGTATGCATATACTGTGTGTGAGAAATAACTTGTTATTATGGCAATTTTGTGTAAAAGAAAAAAATTTCCCAAGAATTGTGGGAACAAATTACAACTTTAAAAAACTCACCATGCCTCTTACTAAATACCCTGGACTGTCAAATTTCCAAAAACGGGTCATTTGGGGGGTATTTGTACTGTCCTGACATTTAAGGGCCTCAAGAATTGAGATAAGCCATTGGTACATCAGGTGTGATTAGGTGTGATAAATTTTCAATGATTGGCAACATAGCTTGTAGACTCTATAACTTTCATAACTTTCACGCAGACTAAATAATAACAACTAATTTGGGTTATTTTTACCAAAGATATGTAATAGTATAAATTTTGGCCCAAATTTATGGAAAAAAAAATACTTATTTGCAAAATTGTGTAATAGAAACTAAAACAAAATGTTTTAAATTTTCGCTTTTTTTTTCACTTATATCGCAAAAAATAAAAAACCCAGTGGTGATTAAATACTACCAAAAGAAATCTCTATTTGTGTGAAAAAAAATATAAAAAATGTGATTGGGTACAGCATTGCATGACTGAGTAATTATCATTCAAAGTGTGAGAGCACTGAAAGCTGAAAATTGGTCTGGGCAGGAAGGGGGTGTAACTGCACTGTATGGAAGTGGTTAAACTATCATGCCCAACGTAATAATTCTGTTCATTCCTTTTTAACAATTTTGTAAAAATCCCCTTCAATTTACAAGACAGAATAGGTTTTGAAAATGCCTGTGTAACAGATTAAGCATTGGCAGCAAAATTGTTCTCTTACAGCAATGCCAAAATGCCTTGTTCAGCAGTGGAAAATTACCCACTGCTTTACCTATAAGCACACTCAGTGCCTAGCCTCTTGTAATGCCAGCTCGTATGTCATTGCTAATGGCAGCACTAATTTATATAATGATGATATATTTGTTATGATAGGCTTGTTAACAAGAATTTCATTTTCATCTCACCTTTTGATGTACTGTCACAATCAATGATGAGTGAGATCCCCACAGACCTCCTGTATTCCCTCTTCCCTCATATCACCAGCCCTGATTAAGGTTCACATCAGAATGGCTGTTAGCTACTGTGTGGTATCTGATTAGACCAGGTGGCTATAGTACAGGGTGGTTCCCTAGTTTGTATTTTGTAGGTATATACAGGTAGGATTCTGGGTTCAACACAGATAAGCTCTAGCTAAAAATATTACCACATAGCTGAAGGAGTATATATATATATATATATATATATATATATATATATATATATATATATATATATATATATATATATATATATATATATATTTATATATATATATATATATATATATTTATATATATATATATATATATGTATATATATATATATATATATATATATATATATATATATATATATATATATATATATACGTATATATGTGTGTAAGTTTATATGTATATATATATTATATATATATATTATATATATTTTTTCACGTGCATGAACTTTAATGGCATCCCATTCTTAGTCCTTAGGGTTCAATATTAAGCTGGTCCACCTGTTGCAGTTATAACAGCTTCAACTCTTCTGAGAAGACTGTCCACAAGGTTTAGGAGTGTGTCTATGGGAATGTTTGACCATTCTTCCAGAAGCACATTTGTGAGGTCAGGTACTGATGTTGGACGAGAAGGCCTGGCTCGCAGCTCCCACTTTAATTCATCGTTAGTGTTACAAGGTCTCAGGTGTGAATGGGGAGCAGGTGTGGTAAATTTGGTGTTATCGCTCTCGCGCTCTCATACTGGTCACTGGAAGTTCAACATGGCATCTCATGGCAAAGAACTGTCAAAGGATCTGAAAAAAATAATATTTGCTCTACCTAAAGATGGACTAGACTATAAGAAGATTGTCAAGACCCTGAAACTGAGCTTCAGCACGATCGCCAAAATCATACAGTGGTTTAAGAAGACAGGTTACACACAGAACAGGACTCACAATGGTCGAAGAAAGAAGTTGAGTGCACATGCTCAGCATCATATCGAGAGGTTGTCTTTGGGAAATAGACGTATGAGTCTGCCAGCATTGCTGCAGAGGTTGAAGGGGTGGGGGGGTCACCCTGTCATTGCACAGACCATACGCCACACACTGCATCAAATTAGTCTTCATGGCTGTCGTCCCAGAAGGAAGCCTCTTCTAAAGATGATGCACAAGAAAGCCTGCAACCAGTTTGCTGAAGACAAGCAGACTAAGGACATGGATTACTGGAACCATGTCCTGTGGTCTGATGAGACCAAGATAAACTTATTTGGCTCAGATGGTGTGAAGCATGTGTGGAAGCAACCAGGTGGGGGGTTCAAAGACAAGTGTGTCTTGCCTATAGTTAAGCATGGTGGTGGGAGTGTCATGATCTGGGGCTGCATGAGTGCTGCCGGCACTGGGGAGCTACAATTCATTGAGGGAGCCATGAATGCCAACATGTACTGTGACATACTGAAGCAGAGCATGACCCTCTCTCTTCGGAGTATGGGCCATATGGCAGTATTCCAACATGATAATGACCCCAAATATATCTCCAAGATGACCACTGCCTTGCTAAAGAAGCTTAAGGTAAAGGTGATGGACTGACCAAGCATGTCTCCAGACCTAAACCTATTGAGCTTCTGTGGGGCATCCTCAAATGGAAGGTGGAGAAGCACAAGATCTCTAACATCCACCAGCTCCATGATGTCATCATGGAGGAGTGGAAGAGGACTCCAGTGGCAACCTGTGAAGCTCTGGGGAACTCCATGCCCAAGAGGGTTAAGGCAGTGCTGGAAAATAATGGTGGCCACACAAAATATATTTACAACATTTTTGTGAGATACTATATATATATATATATATATATATAATTTTTTTTCTCTTTTTCTTTTTTGATCATCCCTAGGAAAGTATCATCCTTGACAAAACCACATCTTATGCAGTTTGGTACTATTTGACTAAACTTGAACTTTCAAATGTCAATGTTTATTCTATTGCTTGGAAAAAATATGTTTTTTCATTAATTTAAGTATCTCCATACATACAGAATGTATGAGTATGACTAATGAAGGATGATAACAGAGACAATACCTGAGAAATCATGAGTTTATTTTAACTACTAAAGTCATTGAATAAAATAAATGCTTTTGTAGAAGTCATAAAGAAGAACATTTTAAAAACCACTACATGCATTCTTAGTGCTCGTTTTCAAATGCATCGATCTTAAGGACATTAAAGAGTGTTAGTAGTCTAGTACTATTAATGATATTTAATAGCAGTCATGCACTCAATTAACCAGAAATTCTGGCATAACTTTTGGTCATGTGCCATACCATCTACTTGTACTGAAAAGCAAGGAAACATGGACCAGTGATTAAATGGCTCATGGTTCATTGAAAACGAAGAAAGGGCTCATGAAAAACATGACTTTTCTGACAAAACTGACAGGAAAGCTGTTTGAAAAGTCCCAATTAGACTGTGCTCTTTTTGATGGTGTCATGCAGCCACAGCATTCCTAAATGTTCTTTTCTGTTATATTCAGCTTTTTTGTGTTTCATTTTATTTAATTTATACAATACTATCTAAAGTTCTATGGCCACATCATTTTTTTTTTTTTTTAGAATTGATGAACAGTGAAGATCACTTTCAAATTGTTTAATATTTACCTCTGAGAAAGGCAGATACAACTGAACATTTTTATTAAATTTTATTAAAAAATGTTATATCACACTAAGATATGTATGTTCTATAAAATATTGTTTCATAACTAAATTGTAGTAAAAAGCTCTTCAAGAGTGGACTTGTTAGGGTGACCTTTGTCAGCCATAAAAAGGAATTGAGGTTTTTATAGAAAGAACTTGCATGGTAAAGGGCTAATTCACTAAGCTTCATGATTTGTTATACTGTGTTAATTTTCTTTCCTCCCAGTCATTTTCTTATCAAACATTCAGATTATATGCATAAAAACTGCATTAATATGAAATAGATTTTTTTTTTTCATGAGATAAAGGTGACTCCATTAAAGTCTTAAATGCTAAGAGGTAGTTCCTCTTGCTTTTAGAATTTATTTCTCATGTGCACTGCCTATGGCACTAAAAACAAAAGAAAGACAAGTACCAAACCATACAAGCATTATTGTGCACTGACTAGGTGCATTGGAATGCCCTAAAATAAACATGCCCCAAAATGAACATGCATTTTTGTAACATTCAGTAAAACTACTACATAAGTTATGTTAATGTCATTGACCAAATATGGCCATGGTCACAGTGGTGGTCAGTGGGCGCAGGCAGATTAATGTGTTTTTGTTTTAGCGGGTCACCAGGTGTGATTTATGTAAATCGACAGCGACGGTCAATGTGATTGATGATAGATCTACAATGAGTGATTTTTTTTTTAAATCAAGCACTTGTCAAAAGTGTGTGTCTTTATTTACTGTTTGCACGTTGTTTGTGACTGAAAAGAGGTACTATTTACCCCTTGGTCATTTGTGTATAGAGGGCCGGTATCTGGGGGCACTCTGACTTTTAAAGGGGGCTTCCAGATTCCAGTAAGCTCCCATCCACAGACTCTCACAACCTTGGGATAGGGTTGCGGGGAAGAGGTCGTGGTGGTCATCCACATGTTAACAAATTGCTTTGCAAGGGGGGTGCAAGTGGGGTGAGGCTGGGAACCCAGGTGTACAGATGTCACGAATAGGGGGTGCAAGGTACTTCCTCATGTTAAGGGCATGTGGTCTGGTATGATTAACCACTTGCCGACCAGCCGCTGTATTTATACTGCAGCAGGTCGGCTCTGTTGCACGAAATGATGTACCTGTATGTCGTTTCGTGTAGCAGATAGTGGGGGGGCGCGAGGGAGAGCCAATCGGTGGGTCTGGCGGACACGATGTTGGCTGGGCACCTGTGATCACTCCCCTTGGGGACAGAATGGCGGTCTGCCGAAGTAAACACAGCACATCACTGTTCTGTCAGTGATGAACACAGGTCTCTGTGTTCATCCAGTAAGTACATTCCCCACACAGTTATAAAGCATCCCCTAGGCAAACAGGCGTTTGTATACGCGATAACTTTTGTGCAAACCAATCAATATACACTTTTTGGGATTTGTTTTACCAAAAATATGTATCAGAATACATATTGGCATAAATTGATGAAAAAAATGGATTTTGAATTTTTCTTTATTGGGAATGTTTTATAGCAAAAAGTAAAGTTTTTTTTCAGAATTGTCGCTTTTTTTTTTGTTTATAGCACAAAAAAATAAAAAATGCAGAGGTGATCAAATACCACCAAAATAAATCTCTCTTTGTGGGAAAAAAAGGACATCAATTTTATTTAGGTACAGCGTCGCACGACCGCGTATTTGTCAGTTAAATTAGCTCAGTGCCTTACCGCAAAAAATGGCCTGGTCATTAAGGGGGTAACACCTTCAAGGTCCTTAAGTGGTTAAGGAAGGCGCTACACAATTACCCTTTCTTTCTGGTCTGGCATAGAATTTGGGGAGACCCCATGCAAAAATGTCAGTTTTGCTGTAGTAGGTTGTATACGTCATACAGATGTGCAACTTCACATGCAGCTTAAAAGTATTCCTTAAATATGCTTTTTAAAATAATTGTACATATTTAATGTTTTATTTTAAGCATTAATAAAATCACTGCTCCCTGCCAAGAAGATTTATTTTCTTTTGCTTTTGGTATATGTTCCCTTTGGCAGTGTCAGCCCCCCCCCCCCCATTACAATTGTTTGGCAATTCCTTCCCCTATTAGCCTAGAAATTTTGATTTGGCACCCAAGTTTTAGCAATGTTCAGAAAGCCAATCTTAGACAGAACTCAGGTACATTTGGCTTGTTACTAGTCATTAGTTTGCCATAGTCAGGGGGGGAACATTTGTTTGGCCTGCTTTTTCCCAGTGATTGGATTGTACATTTTAATTTTGTAGCAAGTTACTAGAGTCTGCACAGAGATTGATTTGTGTTAGAATTTTGTGAACCCAACCTGAAACCTGAAGAGACGACACCAGGATTTACATTATTGTGTCATCTCAAGGCAGAATTTTAGCATTAGGTTGCACACAGACACTTCAATCAGAGTAAACAGCGGGTTAGTGTAACTTACCTATTAGTTAACCCCGTTCTCTTATGGCAAGCAGGTCCACTGATGCTAGGTTACCACCAAGACATAAAGTTGCCCCTAGATGAATAGAGAATCTTGGAAACTTTCTATGAAAATTCTCAGAACATTTGAATGTCGAAAGATTTTGTTTGCTTTTCACATTTTATTTTAAAATAAATGGACTTTATTGAATTACAACCACATACACTGACCTGCAAATGACCTGCTTATTTGAGTTTTCTTGTCAGGTTGGTCGAAAATGAATATCTAGTTGACCCACTAATGATTAGAAAAACTAAAAAACTATTTTAGAACATTCTTTTTTAAGAATTTTCATTCAAAATTTTTCACATCTATGGTTAGCTTTGCACATGAAACAATATACTATGACTGTACAATATAGCTAGAGAACCCAAAGAAATAGAGAGTTGAGGTACCTTACAGTAATGAGAGAATCAAGATGGGAGTTTGTAACTCTGAGGATGTCACTGGAAGTGACGAAACGCATCAGTTTGGACCGCATAGCGTCATCACGTCACGTCTATGTGGAACGCAAGCCGGAAGCTAGCCCGCCACTCTGCGAGGAGGGCGAGCAGCCCGCACCGCTATACCACCAGTGATGTTTTAACCTTATTTTATGCAACATTTACCCGTTTATTGGAAATAAACTATGCTTTACTTGAAAATACTACACTATCTGGAGCTTTTTTCTCCTACATACCACATATTTGGTCGATCACCCCGGAGCCTAAAGGAGCCATCAGCAGCCCATAGGACCACCTAAAGGGGGAACACCTATTGAGCCCAGGGGGCTCTCAAAGCGCAAATGGTTCTAATGCCATATGGCATATAGGACCCACTAGATCTGGTAAGTGATCCAATCTACTTACTCACACTGGCAAGCAACCGATCATACGGTCAATCACATCAGAGCACTCAGCACCTTCGAATTTGAAGACTCACCTTCACTAAGGACTTTATTTAAATTCTTGAGCACTAAAGTCACTATTTGCTCTGGACTATTTATTATTGAATTTTATTCCACCATTGTTTATTGTGCTTGGTTTTAAAAAGTCTTTTATTCACCAGTCACATATGCACCATATTGCACCTATTTAATTACCTACTGGGAGTTTTTTTATGATTTATATGTATATTATCTATATTTATTGATCTATTTGACATAAATGTTTGATTGATACCATACACTCACCATAGAGACGGATACGGATATCACTATCCACCAGTTATCATAGCAAGCACTGTATTTGGTCTCTCCTTAAGATCATTCACCTCACAGGCAGCAGATAGTAAAGGTAAAATACAGAAAAAGGCAGCCATAGGAATAAATAGACAATGATACCAGAACACTTTTTCTGCAGGAAAATCATATCACAGCTACAGAGGCACAGGCTTAAAAACTTTAAATAAGGTGCCCCCTATACCAGCCCCAGGGCTGGGAATGGGTGTGGCCAGAGTCATTACCCTGCAGCTGATGAGGAATATGAGGAAAGTGGCGGGTGGCAGCCAGTAAAACCTGACCAGTAAAACCTGGAAATACAATAGTATTGCTATTAAAATTGTGATGAAGTTAGGACAGATGCAATGTTTACTTGAAAGCACTAGTACCTAATTGATTCCTATTGCAGCTTGGCTGTAACTGCTCTTTAAATCTGTAAGTAGACCCATATCAGTGAATTCAATAAAATGAACACAGAACATTCCACCATTTATACTTAACTTGTTTGCAAGGTTATGTCACATTTACTTTCAATGACTTCAAACAAACAGACCCTTCCAACAGTTTAGCAATTCTGTTATCAGCATCTTCTTAAATAGAAATGGAAATGAAGAGAGAGATGTCCCAACTAGATATTTGGGAATAATGTGTGCCTCATCTGTACATTGTACCATCTACTTAAACATTAAAAGATATAAAAAGTAACATTATGACCTAAATCAAATAACATTTCCTTTGCCATTTTATTTGTCATATATAGAGCTTCCTGAATGAATGGCTTGCGAAATGCACTGTCACAATGCAAAATTCCTATCTCAGAATTCTCAGAATCAAGTTAATATTTCCCTATCTCACATGCTGTGATCTAGTTTCAGGGCAGTAATGCTGAATGGGTTCTCTAACTGACAAATAAATGTGCTACCATTGGTCAATTGACTGATTAATACACTATATCCAAATAATTCATAAACTGACTGTCCTATTTAGGTATTAATTGTCTAAATTGTTTAATGTTTGGGAAGGTTGCTCAGATGAAGAAAGGCCGGAGAGTGACAATGCTTTACTAAAGTGGAAGAATGTTCAGTCAGCCCAGTGAAAAATGCGATCACTTACCCAACCATATGCTGGGGAATTTAAACATCCACAAGGGGAAGATTTTGCTTGACCTTGTGGATGTTTCAACAAAACCCCAAAAGTGGCCATCCAGACTGGACCTTTGTTAAAACGTTCATAAGATTAAACAAAAACCCTGGTCCAGCAAAAATTCAGGGCAGAGATGTTAAAAATGCATTATATGTAAAATAAAGATAGTGATGAAGGCCCCCAGGGATCATTGTTCCATTATGACATAGATGACCTCTTTTATGCATCTTGTGAACCAGTTGTCCTCTCTGCACAAAATGTGCACTTCACTTTAAGGAGAAAGAATGCCCTTTTTCCTTAAAGTGTAGGAAGGCTCTTTGAGAAGGCTCAGCTAGAGAAGATGGCGCCGCAAAAGGTGAAAAGGACACCAACGGTGAAGAAATCCAAAAAGGATACCTGGAGGTTCACTCTGGATCTTACACATCCTGTAGAAGATGGCATCTTTGACTCTACCAACTTTGAACAATTTCTCAAGTAGTGAGTGAAGATCAATGGGAAAACTGGAAATCTTGGGAACGTTGTTCATATTGAACGTCAAAAGAACAAAATTAACGTGGTTTCGGAAAAGCAGTTTTCTAAAAGGTACCTAAAGTACCTCACAAAGAAATACCTCAAGAAGAACAGTCTGCTTGACTGGTTACGTGTAGTTGCATCAAACAAGGAGACCTATGAGCTTCGCTACTTCCAGATCAGCCAGGATGAGGAGTCTGAAACTGAAGAATAAATGTCTTTTAATAAAGATCTTTTATGCACTTCTTCATGTTTCCTTATTCAATGTTTTATCTATATGGGTATTGGCGGTAGAGAACTGAAATATGTGAAATGATAGCCTGTCATTTTCTGGTAGATATGTAAAAAAACTTTTACAACAATAAATGCATGCCTGTAAAAAAAAAAAAAAAAAAGTGTAGGAAGACTGATGAGCCTTGGATTGTAGCATTTGCCCTCTTATGTTGGGACATATATTTGTCGAGAGGTTGTTTTGTCTCCCCAGTGTACAGGTCTTTGCATTCCTCACTACAATGCACGGTGCACTGCATATACCAAATTACTTGACTTGTGTTTGGGTGTTAGGTCCTTAGGATGTACAAGCTTCTGTCCCAGTGTACAGCATTTCTGGGCTTAAAAGACACAGGAATGCAAGGTTTTAGCATCTCTGCCCTTGTGGCTTGGCAACACTTTTAGCCATGTAACTTGAGGAATTAATAGCAATGCAGCAAGAAATGGAGTATGAACCGTTCTATAACAGAAACCTCACGCTTGGTTATTGGGGCTGCTGCACTTTAATAAACCTAAATACCCAATTGATACCTAACTACATACATTTAAAAAGTTTGCTGTCCTCTTAAATAGCAACAAATACATACAGTATATTGAACTCCCATGTATGTGCATGTGAAAAAAATCACAATCAAAAATTAATCAAAACTGTGCAATTTAGGCAAAATAAATCAATTAAATAAAAAAAATATTGCTGTACAATAACATTTCAAAAGTATGAAACTACATGAGTAAATAAATGACTAAAATAACAGTTGATTAGACACTCATAATCAAAGAGTCCATCAGTGTGCCAAGCAAAGTGCTCTGTGCACAAAATGTAAAAAATGCTCCAGTGCTCAAGGTGCTTGTAAGACAATGGGGCCTCTTATCAGACCACAATGATCTCAAATTATAGAGATCAAAGGTGCTTATGTAGCTTAGAGGAGTCGACACTCATACCCCCAGATCTCCAAACAGCTCAGTGACTCCACTGACCGGAATTAGCAGTGGTGTCCCCGACATGTAAGGAACATCTCAGCCTACACTCAATCCACATCCTCCGTTATACAGTATGTGTGCGTCAAATATAAAAAAGTCTAATAGTGCAAAACTTTAAAAGCACTCAAATTTATTAAACAAAGCATTACACAGAAACAGAAATAGCAGGCATTTCAAATACCTTGTACAGTTCGGCCACAGTGTCATCCAGTGGGCCTCTGCATGATGATGCATATTTACTATTTTTGTTTAAATAGTGTGTTTCGAGCAATATCTGTTTCTTTAAGCATAAACTACATCTAAGAGAATAAATGGGTTTGTGGGATTTTCCCTGGGCATATGTTCTCACTCAAATAGAGAGAACTTATGTAATTAGTTGTGTTTGTGTTAGGAAGAGTTGAAATTGTAAGTATATCCATCTCATGTGGAAAATCAGTATTGCCTCATAGGGAAGTGAGAGGGCTTCACTCTCTTGCATTGGAGTGGAAGAATCATAGTTTTGCTCCTATCAGAAAGTGTTTACAAATGTGATCACTTGTCCTAGTATGAGTGAACTATGGAAGATCAGTCAGTGGACTGTGAGTTCAACGTTGTTCTAGGGCTACCCAGACCTTTTTTTGTTTGTGTGCAAAAACCATTCTGTTATTCTCTGTAAGTGGCAGGCACGGTAGTAAGGCCTTATGTACACTGCAGCTGGTAAACGTAAAATCTGTTATCTGTTAAAAAATGCTTCTAAAAGCAAATGGTCATGATTCATGAACACTGCAAAACGCGACATGTAAAAGTGACAAAACTGACTTATTTAATTGTCGGTTACAAGTTCCAGTGTTCAGAAGAGGTTTTCAAATATCCCGTGTACATGAAGCCTTATTCTTAAAATCTGGCCAGCCCAGACTGCGTTTTTTTTTTTTTTTTGTTTTTTTTAGGAGTCAAATAGTAAATTTTTGAATTTCAGGATGCTTAGCTAGCTATAGGAATCAATTGAATTCACTCTCAAAAATATATTGATTTTTTGAATATTGCTATTCTACCTAGTCAGGAACATTAGATATTTTTTCGTTTTCAAAGATCTGTGTAAATTTGTGTCATTAAAGGTACAACACTTATAAGTATGATAGAAAGTGGGTACATTTTGATGCCTAGATAAAAGAAATGGTCCGGATAAAAGGATATTGGTGTTAAGGTAGTTGGGGAGATCGCACAAGGATAAAGTTGCATAATGGTCAGGTGTTTGAATTAGTTTTGGAATTGTCTTTTAAGGCGGTCTTAATTCCCCAAATTTTCCATTTGCCCTTTTAATTCTAAGGAAGGGTTCTAGAGTCAATGTGAATATCAATATGGGTTAAAGGAAACCCAGGTGTACTCCAATATGATTTCATAAAGGCTTCTGATAGAGTGCCATTGACCCTAACGTTGGCAATTGGTTTCATGTACTGTATATCTCCTTTATCCGTCATTCTCTCTTTGAGTCTAATACCCTGCAACACCTCAAACATGTAGTCTCACACTGTCCTGTCAAATGCCTTCTCCAGATCTGTTGATGATAAAATAATCTCTACCTTCTGACCCTGGGCCCACAGTATCACATTTAGTGCAAGCGTACTGTTATCTTGGGCTTCTCTGTCAGGGTCAAAACCCCTCTAGTTTGAATAGCTCGGAGATGGGATCAGTGGGAAAAGGCAATTAGAAATGTCTTTTGTAAACAGTTTAGGACCCTCAATAAATAAAGTTATGGGTCTTTAGTGTGTGCATTTCTGTGGGTCCATCTGGATAATTACTATATGTGCCTCTAATGTTTGTGGGGAGTAGGGTGCCATGTCTGCTTCAAACATCTTTTAGTATTGTGATAAATGTTTGTCTGGTCCTGGGCTGTTTCATGGCTTTGCATGTTTTATCACCTCATTTCGCTTTTCTACTGTTTTGACAGGAGCCTCTTGGGCCTGAGCTATAGGTTTTTTTTAAATTTAGGCATATGGGCACCACAATTTTCACATCTCCCATCCTGATCCTAGACAATTAACTTTTATTTATATATAGAAAAAGTGCGCTGGATGAAAATAAAGTAAAGCTGCAACCTTAGAACCAATCGGGGAAAATGATATGAATAAAAAAGCAGGTGCGCTAAACTCACATGTGTCAACCAATCAGGTTGAGGTGAACCAATGCAATATAGTGCAAAAATGAATAAATCTCAAACTAATTCATATGGTATAATGAACTGGTGAATATGAACTGATAAGTCACAAGAAACAAATGCAGTGAGTCAATCAACAGTGTGAAAATCAAAATACCACTACAGTATAGGTGAGTCAAACATAAACCAAAGAAATGGGGTGCAGATGATCCCACCACCAGGTTAAGGACTGGCCCCTTACCAGAGAATAGAAATTAAGGGCATAAAAGAAAAGTCCAGATGAGGAAAAGGTGCTCAGGTGTGGAAGGAAACTAGAGAGCACCACTCAAACAAGAGGATGAGCCTCTTACCGGATTATGAATGGTATAGGGCTAATCATAGGCTCTTCTGAATGGTCACTGTCCTCTATCCTAGGCGACCTCAATCTGGATGATCCCCCTCTGGTGCCAGTAAATATGTCCACACGGTATCTCATAAAATAGAGACCAAACAATAGTGCAGTACCTTCTTGACATTTATTAAAAAAATGTACAGGGTGCACTTACATAGGTCGTCTGAAATAAAGCCTCGGGACTGAACCGAAGAGAGGGTGACCGAGGCCGCCTGCAGTGCGGTCCGCGGCGATGAGTGATTTTTATTCATTACATGGTAATTGGATTAAGGTGTCCCAAAAAGTGAATATAAATTATAGGGAATGCTGGCACACATTAGAATTGCAGATGTGGTTTGTTAAGCTGAAAACATCTTCACCATTACAAAATAAGTCCAGCTGCCAGCTAAATGTGAATAACTACTACTAAATAAATGTGGAAGTGTTTTACCTGCCAAGGATTTGCATTTCCTTCCACTCAATTCTGAGTTTTACACAGCCCTACCACACAGCCAGCTTTAGTACCTCACTTTTTTCTGCTGCTGTTAGGCAACACAGCTCGGTAACTTCCCTAACCCCCAATTGTTGATTGAACATTGAAAGAGTAACTACTGAGTATATTGATTATTTCTCTGCTCTCGCCTCCTGTCAGAATCTTCCTTTTCATTATATTTGCTTATTGTACATCTGATTAACCCAACATGCTGCCCTTTTCTCTCCCAGTTTAAGTAATACTGTACAGGGGATTACAAGACTACATAACTGCATGCAGTGTTGATTTTTTTTTTATCTGTCCGGAGTTCACCTTTGTCTAAAGAATATTTAAGTTAAATTTTATTAACCGCTTGCCGACCGCCACAAGTAGATATACTGCGGCGGTCAGCCCCGGCCAGGCAAAGTGACGTACTGTATATATAAGTCACTCGCTCGTTCACGGAGGAGTCCGCGCGTGTGACCAGCGGACCCGATGTCCGCCAGTCACACTACGATCGTCGGCAGAGCGGGAGAAAGGCGGGCGGCTTATGTAAACAAGCCGCCTGTCATTCTCCCCTGTGTAAAAATGGAGATCAGACGGTTCTACTATGTAGAACCGTTCCCACTACTATGTAGAACCGTTGATCTCTGTTTTTACAATAGGAGACCTGTCCCACTACAGTTAGAAACACACCCCTAGGACACACTTAACCCCTCCCTCTCCAATACAGTTAACCCCTTCCCTGCCAGTGTAATTTTTACAGTAACAGTGCATATTTTTAGCACTGATTACTGCAGTAATGTCACTGGTAACCCCAAAAGTGTCAAAAATGTCAGTCAAGGGTCCGATCTGTCCGCCGCAATGTCGCAGTCCCGCAAAAAAAATCGCAGATCGCCGTCATTACTCGTTAAAAAAAAACAGCAAAAATGACAAAAATCTTTCCCTTTGTTAGTAAACGCGATAACTTTTGCGCAAACCAATCAAAATACGCTTTTTGCAATTTTTTTTACCAAACATATGTAGCATAAAACAAATTGGCCGAAAATTTTGATTTTTACATTTTTTTTTGGGGGTAATTTCATATAAAAAAATGTGAAAAATATTGTTATTTTTGCAAAATTTACTCTCTTTTTTTGTTTATAGCGCATGATCAAAAAATCGCACAGGTGATCAAATACCGCCAAAAGAAAGCTCTGTTTGTGGGAAAAAAAGGACGTGAAATTCGTTTAGGTACAGCGTTGCACGACCGCGCAATTGTCCGTTAAAGTCACGCAGTAAAAAATCGCAAAAAAAAACCCTGGTCGGAATGGGGGTAAAATCTTCCGGGGCTTAAGTGGTTAAAGAGACCCTACCAGGTCTTTAAAAATTGAAAAACTTTTCTCGTGCTACAGTCACTGAAAGCCTCTTTGGAATTCCAAACCTTTATCAGTGTGAGTTGCTTATGTCCATCTCCACATAATGGACTTTGCAGTGATGTAGGGAGTCAGAGAAAGGATCAAGTATGCAGTGGGGGGACACAGGCATTTGAAGCTCATGGAAATGCAGTTGCTGAAGAGGCTTTCTGATGCTGCAGTACTGGGCAGCTGCAGAGGTAAATATACAAGTCTTTAATTGAAGGAGAGTACACTTCTTTTGATTAACCTAAGTGATGCTGGACACTTGATACAGTCACAGGATGTGCACTAGTATGTGCTTAATTTTAGAAACTTTTCAAACTTTAACCCAGGTAGCAAACAATTGAATCTTTGTCTTTGGCCTTGACAGTGCAATCCAGAAAGTTATTTTCCACTCATAGGTGCCACAAACTGCTGAGTTGAGTAGTCCCTTGTAGGAAAGCAGCGCAACTCTCTAAACTATACAGTTTTTGCAGTTTAAATGGCACTTCCTTGAGATAGGTTAGTACACTTTACACTATACACAGGTTTCCAAAACTCCGCACGTGAAATCATACATTACTGAAATTATTAGATCATGGACTAGCCTATGACAGCAGTTAATAGATGGTGGACTAGTTCATGACAGAAATGTTTTGATGGTGAATTAGTCCATGGCAGCTTTGATATTGGACTAGTCTATAACAGCTATGCTTAGATGGTTGTCTAATGCTGGACATTAATGATTAAAACGTGGACTAGTTCCCAACAACAATTATTAGATGATAGACTAGTTCATGAAAGCAATGCTTAGATGGTTTACTAGTCCATGACTGACATCAATGATTAGATGGTGGACCAGTACAAGAGAGTACAACTTAGATGGTGGACCAGTACAAGAGAGTACAACTTAGATGGTGGACTAGCTCATTACATTATTGATTATAAGATCGACATGACAGCAATTTTTAGAAGGTGGATTTGTCCATGACAGCAATATTTAGCTTTAAAAAAAAAAAAATACTAAATATGCTAGATGTCCTGTGTACATTTTAGATTTTACATCTAAAGGCAGAATGTTTTTTTTACCCTAATACATTTTCTGCCTTAAGTTAAAATAAAATCCACTGTCTGTGCCTCTCCCACCCCCCTTCCCTAAACACATACTGTAGCTGACATCACTCCCGATCCAGCGCTGTCCCCAATAGACATGCTTGGCTCTCTTCCTGAATTCATAGACTTTACTGAGAGTAATGGGAGCCATTGGCTATTGCTGCTGTCAGTCAAATCATGTGAGGAGGGAGTGAGGGATGGGCAAAGCCAAGCTGTGTGTGTCTATGGCCCAGCTCGACAGCACACCCATATGATTGCACCCTAAGCAAGTGAGCAAGCTATTGGGGCAATTTGATAATTAAGGGTGTGAACAGCGCTGACAGGGGACCCCAAAAGAGGAGGTTTAGGCCTTTCTGTGCAATACTATTGCACAGAGCAAGTAAGTATAACATGTTTGTTATTTTGATAAAAAAGATTTAGCTTTACAGCCACTTTAAGAGCCGGTTCACACTGGGGCGACTTGTCAGGCGACTTGGTCGCCTAACAAGTCGCCTGCCATGGATTAGCACAGGACCCGTTCTAATGGGAGCGACACAAGTCGCTCCAACTTAGAAAAAGGGTCCTGTACTACCAGAGATGTATAGTAACTAAGTAGAACTACTTCACTACTGTACTTAAGTACCGAAAGGCGGTATCTGTACTTTCCTAGAGTAGAATTTTTTTCTCCTACTTCCACTTTTACTTCACTACATTTTTTTCAATGATTTCAATACTTCTACTCCGATATTTTTTTTGTGCTGTATAGTTACTCGTTACAATTATAAAAATTACCACTGCCAGAACAGTAGATGGCAGGTTTCATGAAGCTCAAAACATGTGTATTATCAGCGCATACGAAAATAAATGCTACTGCATGTATAAATAAAAGCTGCATTTGAAATAATAAAAAACAATATGATGTTCAAACTTTTGACTTCTTTCTATAATAACTACATAACACAGTACTTGTACTTTTACTTTCAGTACTTGAGTAGCAATTTTTTTTAAAAAACTACTTGCAATACTTAAGTACAAAAAATGTTGAATACTTTAGTACTTCTACTCAAGTCACTTTTTGATCGAGCACTTCCACTTCTACTCAAGTCACTTTTTGATCGAGCACTTGTACTTTTAATCAAGTATGGGTTTCGAGTACTTTATACAACTCTGTGTACTACTTTGGGGCAACCTGGAGGGACCTGCATTGACTTCAATGATATGAAGTCCGTGCATGTCTCTCCGAGGTCGCGGTGTGCGCTGTGCACCACAACTTCACAGGTCGCCCCGGCAAGTCGGATCGCCTCAGTGTGAACCGGCTATAAGTGTACCAACTGCCTGGCTGTCTTTGCTTTCAATACTTTCAGTCATTACCCTTAAACAAACATAGAGTTAACAAAGACAACATCCATATTCTCTAAGTAAAAGTTTCTTTTTTTTAAATTTAAGTTCAGCATAAGAAAAAGGGACATGAGTTGTGTGTGTGATTGAAGTCATTGTTCTATATTTTCTGAGCAGTGTGTCACCTAGCTGCATTGCGGACATATGTTAATTAAGGATAATGTCTTTCTGTCTAAATGGGGAAGGGAAGTTGTCATTTTTTTTCTTTCAGATATGTTTATTTTAATATTGTGAAAAGCAATGTCATCTCAATTTACAATTTAGAATAAAAAATAAGGTTATTATTATTTTTTATTATCTGTATAGTGGCAGCATGCTCCTCAGTATTGTGCAATCAGGGAGACAAATTGGAACAAATTGAACATGCAGTGATAACAAAGCACGTACATACAATAAAGCTAAAAGCAAGAGAATCATGTTCACTCTTATCTGAAGGCTAGAACAAATAATAATCTCCTGGTAAATAAAAGTTTAGAAGCATTTCAAGGTTGGTTTTTGTCAGGTATTAAAGAACAAACAAAAATACAAAGTGTACAAAAAAGAGCTTTGTAGGAATAATATTTGTGACTGTGAGTAATTTCCTGTCTTGGCAGTGGAAAAATTGGTGTATACAGCCTGTATATATATATATATATATATATATATATATACACACAGTATTTATTTCTATCTATCTATCTATCTATCTATCTATCTATCTATCTATCTATCTATCTATCTATCTATCTATCTATCTATCTATCTATCTATCTATCTATCTATCTATCTATCTATCTATCTATCTATCTATCTATCTATCTATCTATCTATCTATCTATCTATCTATCTATCTATCTATCTATCTATCTATCTATCTATATCTATATCTATATCTATATATATTTTGTACAAGACACTGGGGATGAGTCTGGGATGAGAGAAATTACATCAAAGTGAAGCAAGAGTGCCTGGCCATTGGGTGAGCACTGGGCTCGTGGTGCTATTTCTTTTTTTGGCAGGAAGTTTCATCTAGTGTCGGACCATGCCCCACTGATCCTGGATGAGACAGAACAAACACAAGAATGTCTGGGTAGTCAGATGATTTTTGGCATTACAAGAGTTCAAATTCATGGTAGAACACTGATGGGGAAAGTAATACCAGAATGCAGTTGCCCACTCTAGGGTGCACTGTAGGGTGGCCCACAGTGCCTCTGACATATCTACATCAAGGCAGAGGGGGGAACATGTACATAGAATGAAAGTGGGTTTTGCTGGTGGTGTCACATCAGGAGACATGTCCAGGCTCATTGTGCACTGCCAGTGGAACCCATGGAGCGCAGGGCTGTATGGAGGCTGTCCTGTTTTGCACAGAGGGTCTGTGCTGCCTGCCTATATCTGATGGAGATGCAGTTTGAATGTGACCTCAGAGTGAACCAAATCCACATATGGGCCCTACTAGACTCAGGTAGCATGGTGACTCTGTACCATATTGGGGTGGGTAGGAGAGTGAAATTGGGCCCGTAACAAAAACCCTAACAGTAGTGTGTATACTCAGGGATGCTAAGAAGTACTAGCTGGTGCCAGCGCCAATCACTACTGCTTGTGGCCTGGTTACGCAGGAGGTCGGAGTGGTGCCCAACCTCATACATGACATTATAGTGTGACGGGGCTGTCCTCTCTTTGTAGAACTGTGAAAAGTACTGCTGAGGTAAAAATATATTGTTGTTCATGTCCCGCTTGCCAGCTAACTGCTCCAGTATTGAATTTTATGAACCCCTTGGTGCCCCTGCCCATTATTAAAGTACAATTTCAGTGTATTGCAATGGATCTGGCAGGCTTTCTAGCTAAATTGTCTCAGGTACACCAATGCATCCTAGTGGTACTTGATCATGCCACAAGGGTGTCCAGATGCAGTCCCTTTGAGGAAAACTTCCTCCAAAGCAGTTGTTCAGAAGAAATTCAATATCTTCTCAAGGATGGAGTTCCATAAATAAACCTTGATGGACCAAGGCACTCTATTCCTGCCTAAGGAAATGGCAGACCTATGCCGCTTGTCTGTGCACCACTGAGCCCTCTCAGCCATCTCTCATCAGTCTCTCCCTCAGCCCACAGCATTTACTGAGGGAGAGTGATGTACAAATGAATCACTCCACCAGGAAAGACATGGTATGCAGTGGGCGGCCGGAGCTACTTATCTCGTACAGTGCAGCATGTGACAAGGATAGTCCCTCCACTGCTATAACCTCCTGGGCCCCTCTGTTGACCTGATGGGGCCCAGGAAAATATATTTATATGCCCTGGTAAGCAAATTGGAGCTTGGGATTTAAAGTCTTTCTATTTATTAAGGCAGAAGTTAACTTTAAAGCTGCCCGGGCCCCTAGTTGAACTCATGGATCCCGGGCCCGGTACAGCAGGGCTTGTTGTACTGCCCTATCAATGGCCCTGTGTGCAGCCTCGAGTCCACACATGAGGACTCAAGGGGGAAGAATGTTTGTTCCCCCATATTTGGAATGTGGTCCCTTTAGGGAGGGGTGATAAGAGACATATTTGATACATATTTGATACTCATGAGTTCTAGAAATGATATATAAGTGCGCTTGATATAATCAGTGTGTATGTTCCAAAGAAAAACACTAAATGAAAAAGAAGTGTTCCAATATATGATGGACGTGAAAATCCATTCCATTCCCAGTGGACGCCTCATCAGAGAAAACGCGTCGGACGGAGAAGCCTGTGCTGCGCGTGCAGACTTGTATAAAGTATTCAAAATTTCTACTTGAGTAAAAGTACAAGTGCTCGATCAAAAAGTTACTTAAGTAGAAGTGGAAGTGCTCGCAGAAAAAGTTACTTAAGTAGAAGTACTAAAGTATTCAACATTTTTTTTACTTAAGTATTGCAAGTAGTTTTTTCAAAACATTTGCTACTTAAGTACTAAAAGTAAAAAGTACCAGTAGTTTTGAAAAAAAATTTCTACTCAAGTACTGAAAGTAGAAGTACAAGTACTGTGTTATGTAGTTATTAAAGAAAGAAGTCAAAAGTTTGAACATTATATTGTTTTTTATTATTTCAAATGATTTATTCAAATGATTAACCTAAAGGACAATCACAATTCCTTAGGCTGTAACTTTTTGTAAACAAACAGATAAAGTATGTCCCTCCCTTCCCCTTTTAAAGCATCCACCTTTTAAAGCCAGGGGTGGTCTCCTTCCTGAGCTTCCTCACTCTCACAGCCAGGCAGATCACTTGAAGTTGAAGGGCCAGGGGTGGAAGGTGGTGTTTTTGGTTCTTCCATCTTTTCAGCTGATCATAAGGCAGAACAGGAGCATGCGCAGTCTTCTTAATCGCGGTTTGATTTGATTTGCTCAATTGATGATGATGTGCCAGGCCAGCTTCATCAAACCTACAATGCTTAAAGTGAAAAATGCATCAAAAACTACTAACAAAGTGGCTGTGCTAAAAATGCTAATAAAGTGCCTGCAATTATATATATTCTTCTTGTATTCAAAATCATCGCCCACAGTATCAAAAATAAAGTAACATGTCTGTGCTAAATGCAGTACAAATTATTCCCACAATGTAAATGTAATTCATATAAAATATATATGACAATACCACAATAAAATAAGTTGTGATTGTGAATAAGATAGGTGCAAGTTTAAGTGTGTAAACTAAACTTTATAACGAAAAGTCCATAACTGAATTCCAGTGTGCAATCTAAGAAGTGCTTGTCACTTGCTGTCAGATGCTTCCACCTTTCTTCTGTGATCTGCTCAAGTAAAGTGGTGGACTGGATAGCCTCTCTCTCTGCCTTTCACCTTAGTAGCACTGGCACTGCACTGGTTCCAAAAGCTGTCTATATTATTTTCATTATAAGAACTTGTCAGAACATGCTTCCACCACCTGTCCTTCACACTAGTAGTGCTCATTTGCTTTGCTCAAGTCAAGTGCCACTGCAGTGCAGGCACAGCCGCACAGGCAGAGGCAGGCCACAGGAAGCACAGGCACCACCACAACACAACACTTATGGTCCATGGACCATGGATGGTCGGATAATCATCATAGCCGTCAGTCTCACTCTTCTTGGTTCAAAAAAGCCACCCATGACCCGTGTGTATATAATATATTAATATTTTATATTGATTATTTGATTCTCAAATGGCACATTTGCCATGGCAAGGATTAGGCCCTCTCTCCACGGTCCACCTCACTCACCTCATAGAGAAGAAGATGAGATAACGAAGAAAATGCTCCGAGTCCCGCCGCCCATGTCACAACTCCTCTCAGTAAGGGCCCTAAGGGGTGGAGTCTGAGTGACACACAACACGTTTAGAGGCGGAGACCTCGAGCGGGAAGACGGCAGCATGGCTCCTCCAGTGCGGTCTTAACTTGATGATCATGACAGTGATTCCGCGGGTCGCGGCGCGAGCGAGGCTGTGGGATTGATTGAATTGAGTTGTGCTGCCTACTGCTACACGCTACCTACTACTACTACTAAATTGTGAGTCAGTATATTTTATTTCATTTTTATATATAAAAGCGGTATTGTTGAGCACTACTAGCCACTAGATCTCCTGGCTGTCACTTTGTCACATGTTGGGGAATCACAGCGGCTCGGCTCCAGAAGTGGCGGGTGTCCCCGTCATCCTGCCAGGGCCGCCAAGAAGTTCATCACCTAATCTTAAGTTATTAATATCTTATAAGGAGAGGACCTATGGGATTGAGAATTGAAATAATTAAATATATATGGCTTTTTGAACCAGTGCAGTCAGTGCCAGTGCCACAGTGCCACCCAGACGCTATCCACCAGTGCCACCACCATTAAGTGTGTTGGTCGGTCACTCGAGCACTGAAGGAGGTGGAAGCATCTGACAAGTGAAGTGACACTTTAGATTTGCACACTGGAATTCATTTATGGACTTTTCGTTATAGATAGGTTTACACACTTCAACTTGTTGCACGCACCTGACCTAACTTATTTCATAACTTATTTTATTGTGATTTATTGTCATATTTTATATGAATTGAATTTACTGTTACATTGTGGGAATAATTATTTCTCTATCGCTCATTGACAGACGTAGTCCTCGGTGATACAGCACCTTCGGGTTATGTTGCCTCCACAGGAGTAGGACTAGACAGGAAATAAAATGCTCTGGCCACACCCTAGGGGCAGTCCCAGAGGGTATATCCTCTCTCTCTCTCTGCCTCAGCAAATCAGTTTTTTTCTGTCTAGTCAGGAGTAAGGACCTAGATACCTTGCTGGGATCTTCGGTCCTGGCAGGATTTTTTTCTTAGAAAAGATTTTTTAGACAGCTTTTTTTCTCCAGTGTTCCTGTGAGATCTTCAAGCAAGAAAGCTGAACTGGGCGACGGGCTGGATGTTGAGATCCAGTGGTCACCCCAGTTCAGCCTACGAGCGCGTGCAGGCTATAGCTCCGCGCTGGGTCGGCCGCGACATAGTCCCACTGGAGGGGACTGACCCTGCGAGTTAAACGTCTCGCTGAAACGCCAAGGACCATGAGTCACGGCGTCCGTATTGGTCGACAGCCCTCCTACCTCGGTGGAGAGGGGTACTGTCAGGAGTTGGCGCCCGCCTGGTTCCGGTATGGTGAGTAGTATGTTCCCCCTTTCCCCCTGACGGGTCTTGTGGTGAACGCGGGCCCCTCTCTGTAATGGTAAGGATGAGTTCCCCTCTATCCTATAACATGTCACAGATCCCCCTAATTGAGTGTGATTTTTGTGTACAAGAAGCCAGGAGGCTTGGTTTGGGAGCTGACAATCTAATTGTAAAGATGTGTAAATGATTGTAGTCAGTGGCAGTACTAGAACTTTACTGTGATAGTATAAGGTATCCTACCTGTCAGTAGCCACAGGGCGATGTCTATACATGTATACTGCATTCCAGATCATTCCTCCAGCTAAGCAGCGGACCGCATACGGCCCGCTAGGGTCCGGTACCTCCGACCACGCTGACCACCATGAGGGTGAAGGGTTGTGAGGCCGAGATCCTTCTGCAGACATGCCGCTATTCTGTGCAGGCCGCCGCCATTGTCTGGTAGATCGCACGAGGCCGCCATTTTGGTGTAGCCTCGTGTCTCCAGCATGGGGGCGGCCATGTTTGAGGTGACTCAAACACCTCATGGAGCCAGGGGGAGGAGCCGGCAGGCGTGTTAAGGGGCGGAGCCGCCTCTTTTACCCAGGAAATAGGGCCAAAGACTTCCTGTCTGTAACAAGACAAGCACTGAGCAAGCTGATGAAAACTTCTGTGCATCAGGGATGAGCCTTGGGGTCTGTCTCTCTCTCTGTGGGGTCCAAAAAGGCAGGTAACACTGAGGGGCGCTGTTGCGACTGGGGGACACAAAAAAAAAAAAAAAGTTTTTTTTTTTTTTTACTTTGTCATTTTTTGTCGCTGGCAAGTGTCTTGTATAATCATTGACCCTGCCGCATAGGTATCCCCACCTGATCCCCTCAAGGTGGCTGCAGGACCCTCCAGTATCCCACTTGTTTTTAATGCATTATCGGCAGTTTTGGAGTCTTTGGTATCCCGGTTGGAGGTGGCCTGTCAGGGACGGGGGTCAAGTAGCGACCCCCGCCTACCTCTATTGTTTATCAGATACTTCAGATACGGATTCGGAACTGGTCAATGCAGTTGCAGGTCCCTCTTAGGGGGCTGTTGTCTCAGGTAATATCTCCTCAGCAGTGAGGAGCACGTTTCTGCCTCCGCCATAGCACAAGAGTGGTGGATGCACTAGTTGTGTCCGTCCGGGAAACCTTTAGTCTTGAGGTTACACCGGCAGAGGTAGCTGAGACTGAGATTCCTTTTTGGTACTTGTTAGCCTACCAAAAGGGCGAAGGATTTTCCTTTACCCAAATGGGGTCGTTTTGAAACGAACTCCTGTTATTTCCAAACGCATGGCTAGGTGCTATCCGTTTGAGGAATTCCTCTTTATAGGATAGACGGTACCACCTGCTGTCTTGCCACAGACTGTTAGGATAAAAAGACCTCGTAACTAACGAGGACCTTCCTTTTCTGCTCATATAGAGTTGTTCGTTCCGCGAGGGCGGGCGATAAGGCGAAACCCTCCAAAGCCCCTTTAGAGGGGTTTCAAAGGGCGCTGGTCGGGTAAACAAAGAGTCCGGCTCAGCCAAGCCTGAAGAATATAGCCTGATGCGCCCCTACCCATATCTGGGGTGGGGGGGGGGGATGTCTTCACCGGTTTCTGGAGGACACAGGATCGAGTTTCGATCACTTCCACCGGTGCGATTCTGCCCTTCTAATATTGAACGGTTTCAGGGGTTCTATTCGAACCTATTCACAATGCCCAGGAAAGAGGGCAAGGTGCGTCCAAATCTGGACTTGGGAAGAAATAGAGTCCATCCGTACAGTGGTGGCCTCCCTGCATCAAAGAGATTTCCTGGCGTCCATAGACATATAGGATGCCTATCTTTATATCCCCATCATCGCAGGACATCAGCGTTTTTTTTTCACTTTCTCAAAGATCATCCCTGGTTCCCACCAGGAGACTGAACTATCTGGGCCTAAGGTTGGATACATCCTGGGCAAGAGAGTTTCTCCTTGCTGGGAAACTCCAGAAGGTTCAGTCAACGATTCGGATGTTGCTGTCCGTCAATTGGCTGGGACTGATGGTGGCCTTCTTAGAGGCAGTACCGTATACCCAGTCTCATACCCGAATTCTCCTGAAGGAGATTCTTTTTTAATAGAATCAGAATTCCGATTCCCTGGACAATCGGATCCGGTTGAGCGAGCGGACCAGGAAGTCTCCGATGCTCAACCAGGGGAAGTCATTTCTTCCGATAGTATCCAGATTACCAATAAGGGTATCGGAACTGAGAGCGATCAGATTTTGTCTGATTTACTGGATCGAGCAGCTCTAGAGCAGCCCGATTCGGATCCAATCGCATATGGCCTCTTCATCCAGAGGTTTTTTCCCTAGCTGTCCCTTCATTGGGACATCCCGGATATGGATCTGTTGGCACCTTGGCCTAACAGGAAGGTGCGTAGGTTTGTAGCTCGCGCCACGATCCTCTAGCGGACGCAGCAGAAACGCTGATCGCCCCGTGGGGGCAGTATCAGCTACGGCATGCCTTCCATCCTCTCAAGTTGCTGTGGGAACTTGTTCGCAGGATAGAGGTGGAGGGAATTCCAGTTATTCTGGAAATTCTGGATGAACCTCGTTAAGCCTGGTACGCCGACTTGGCGAGGCTAGTCGCGGACGCTCCTTGGAGACTTCCTCTCAGGGAGGATTTGCGGTCTCAGGGACCGATCTTCCATCTTGCTTTACAGTCGCTGGCTTAATGGCCTGGCCATTGAGACCCAGGTACTGAAGGACAAGGGAGTGTCAGCTTCAGTTATTCCTACCTCCAGTTAAAGCAAGGAAAGCGACTTCCAGCACATGGAAGTCTTATATTGCATGGTGTGAATCTATTGGATTTCCCCCACAGACCTATTCAGTGACCCGAATTTTGGTCTGTCTGCAACAAGGGGTTGAGCAGAAACTATCCTTGAGCACGATCAAGGGTCAGGTTTTCGGCGTTAGCAATCTTCTTTCAAGAAACCTTTGGCTAATCATTCCTTGGTGAGGAATTTCATCCAGGGGGTGCGACATCTGGCTCCGCCAGTGCGCGCACCCTTACCGCCTGGTATCTTAATTTAGTGTGGTCGGTTCTTCAGAAACTTCTCTTTGAAGATATTAGGGAGATTCCCTTGCTTACATTATCCCAGAAGGTGGCCTTCTTGGTGGCCATTACTTCTCTACGCAGGGTGTCAGAACTGGCCGCATTATCCTGTCGTTCCCCAGATCTGGTGGTTCATAGGGATAAGGTGGTTCTTCTTCCGAATCCATCCTTCCTTCCTAAAGTGGTTTTCGTAAGACGGACTCACTTTTTGTGATCACGGATAGCCCTTGAAGGGGGTTGCCTGTGTCTGCCGCGACCATATCTACATGGATCAGTCAGACGGTGGTACAGGCTTATTCTATTAAGGGTCGGAATCCTCCGTTCCCTGTTAGGGCGCACTTCACTCGAGCGCTCAGTACTTCCTGGGCCTTTCGCCATCAGGCGTCAGTGGTCCAGGTATGTAAAGCGGCCACCTGGTCGTCGGTTCATACCTTTACAAAATTTTATAAAATTGATGTGATGGCATCGGCGGATGCCTCATTTGGCCGCAAGGTTTTGCAGGCCGCAATTTGAGGAGACCGGTGGTCTACCTCGAGGGTTTTTTTCTGTTTGAAAATTTTTTTGTTGAGTCTCATCATTAAGGATGAGCATTGTAAACTTCTAGTTGGCACCGGTTGGGCCTTCTAGATTTGGATTTGATTTCCAATTTCCCACCCCTCATTTGTGATACTGCTCTGGGACTTCCCGAAGGTGCTGTATCACAGAGGACTACGTCTGTCAATGAGCGATAGAGAAAAATGGATTTTTGTAAAATCTTACCGTAAAATCCTTTTCTCTTAGCTCATTGACAGACGTAGTACCCGCCCCTCTGTTTTTTTGAGTTGGGTTGGGTTAAATTCTCTAAAGACTGCTTTTATGACATAACTGATTTGCTGAGGCAGAGAGAGAGAGAGGATATACCCTCTGGGACTGCCCCTAGGGTGTGGCCAGAGCATTTTATTTCCTGTCTAGTCCTACTCCTGTGGAGGCAACATAACCCGAAGGTGCTGTATCACCGAGGACTACGTCTGTCAATGAGCTAAGAGAAAAGGATTTTACGGTAAGATTTTACAAAAATCCATTTTTTCACTGCATTTAGGCTTTAGCACATTCATGTCACTTTATTTTTGATACTGTGTGGAGTGTGGGCAGGGCACTGGGGGCAACAATGATATTATATCGATTGCACAGGCACTTTATTCGCACAGACAAGTTGTGTTTGTTAGTAGTTTCTTGATGCACTTTAAGCGCTGTAGCACTATTTATTTGTTTGTTTCATATTTTCTTTTTATTGGAAAGATTTGATATAGCGGCTTTTATTATACACAGCCTTTATTTTCGTATGCGCTGATTTACAAATAACATTATACACATTTTTTTGAGCTTCATGAAACCTGCCATCTACTGTTCTGGCAGTGGTAATTTTTTTAAAAGTAACGAGTAACTATGCAGCACAAAAAAAAAATACTTGAGTAGAAGTATCAAAATCATCGAAAAAATGTAGTGAAGTAAAAGTAGAAGTAGGAGAAAAAAATTCTACTCTAGGAAAGTACAGATACCGCATTTCGGTACTTAAGTACAGTACTTAAGTAGTTCTACTTCGTTACTATACATCTCTGTGCGCGTGGTCCATGCTGCAGAGCGGCCACGATCTATACAACACTCGCCTTTCAAAATCAGCTCAATGTAAGTGCTTTACTTTTCAATAAAACTTGTTTTAGGAGGTAATGCACTATTGCCCGCCTTTTGCTTTTCATATGTGGAACATTTCTGCGGTTGTGCACCGTGAGTGACCCAAGGAAGGAGCATATCTCTTCACAGCATAAGGAGTTAGAGCAGGATTTATTAAGGGAGTGCTTGTCTGAAAAACCTGGAGAATTACACCATTCCCCAATCTGATCTGTGATATATCCATATCTGGTAAGAGTCTCTGAATACCTCACACCAGGTGGAAGATTAGAAGGTTGGGAAGGTTTTTTTTTTTCAAATTCTTCTTTATTAAAGACAAGAAAGAATACAAGTAACATACACATTTTCAAACATAGCTGTGTTGAAGCGTACAGAGTCAAAATACATCAAACAAGTGAGAAAGGTGAATACAATGCACCAATAAGACAATGTCGGTTGGGAAGGTTTTTTGCTATAGCACATTGGCTCTTGTTATCCACAAAGTGCATGCCGTCCTATAGTTGGTAAGGGTACCACCTCTTCATCTTCAACACGTGGTGCTGAGAGGGATATGAGTTTGTGCATCCTACTTCTAGTCACATTTCACCATTAAGAAGATTTTGGCACTTTTTTTTTTTTTTTATTGATGGCCTTTTGGGACTTGTTCATTCATTTGCTTTACACTACACATGGGTTTCTATTGTTTCACTGTTATACTTTGTGAATATATTATGAGAATTTTCACGTCCATCATATATTGGAACACTTCTTTTTCATTTAGTGTTTTTCTTTGGAACATACACACTGATTATATCAAGCGCACCTATATATAATTTCTAGACATTTTATTCCATTTAGGTTGGAGTTTCGGTTGCTGCTGATAACTTCCTTCATTTGTTTGCGCACCTTATTTTTTGATCGCTCATGAGTTCGAACCCACAAAAGATGAGGGGTTCAGGGTTGTGCGGTTGGATAGGAGAGTACTGATTTACTGATTCTGGTTTGGTAAGTCCTTATTTGGGACCCAGAATTCGGGGGCTTGGAGAGTCTTTGGGAGGGAAAGAGCCTCCAAACCCTGTTTATAGGGACTTTGGTTCTGTAAGGGTTAACCCACCTGCAAGGGAAGCTTAAAAAGGGTTAGGAAGGAGTGACTACCTGGCTGTAAGGTCTGGAGTGGTTCACAGCTGTGAGAAAGTGTGAATTATCTGCAGACTGCAGCCTGCAGCCTTTGTAGTACACTGGTATATCTACGGTGAGCCATTCAGTTGTTTTGGTTGTACCAAAATAATGGACTGTTTATATTCCTTTGGTAAAGAAAATCTGTCAATATAGACTGTTCATTTTCACAAGCAGATGACTGGTGATCCTGGGCTTTCTCTCTCTGTCTCTGTATACAGTATAAACACAGTATATCACATAACTCTCCACATTATCACAAATAGGTTATGTTTATTTTCTAAAACAGTGGTCCCCAACCTTTTTGGTGCTAGGGTCAGGTATTGTGCTGCCAATTTTTACATGGGGGGGGGGGGGGTGGTGTTTGTGTCTTGGGTGGGTTGTAGTTGCGATATTGTTGGCACTCGCTGATAGAGGTTTTTTTTTTTTTTTTTGGTAACTGCAATGTTTTATTTACATGTTCTTGCTTAATAAACAGACATCCTGCTGTAATTTACCCAAAGTAAATTCATTTTACATCTTCTGACTCCATATTTAGTTATCTGGGCTCTCTCTCTCTCCTGATTCTCTCCACTTGACATATATTCTTCCTGAGTCTCTCCACTTGACATATGTTCCTCCTGAAACTTTGCACTTGACGCATGTTCTTCTCTAGGAGAATCTTCTTTGTCACTATGTTCTGAATTCAGTGGCTCTTCACTTCCTTTTTTTGCATTTTCAAGGACAGTAAGGATGGCTTGCTCTGCCTCCGTATTCTTTTGATAGGGTTTTAACAGGAATTTCTATGCAGTCAAACCTCTTTTCTAATGATCTGTATTTACAGATCATTAGCAGAAAGGTTTGACATCACAGAGACTCCTATGAAAACATTATGAGTGAGTGTATCACTGCACAGGGCTCACCGAGAACCTCAGATCACCAGGCTCCTGCATCCATGTGTTTGCTTTTCCCTCGGGCATCAGAAGGAGGAGAGCAGTCACCACTTATTGACAGGGGGGCGCTCCTCTGCCACTTAACCCTGCTGTGCAGCTACAATAAAGGGCTATTATATTCAACTGCCACACAGCAGGGGGTAAGTGGCTGACAAGTGAGTGAAGTTCCGCCCCCTGTCAATAAATGGGGGCTGCTCTCCTCCTTCTGACACCCCGGGGCCCAGCAAACACATAAGATCTCCTGCTGCCAACCAACAACAGCCGAGTCCCGTCTGGGTTTTGATTTGGCCAGGCTCTGAGTGGATGGTGTGGAGTGGCCTGACTGCAGGGTGTCTCCTGCATGGCCAATTATGAGACCTCAATGGTGCTGCTGCTGTATCTCCAGAGCTGCCACTAGAGGCCTGGGGGTGGCACTGGTGATTTTGTCTCCGCTGCCATTTTGGAGAA